>NC_140940.1:38981351-41618851 GCF_014529385.1 Adiantum capillus-veneris
GAGTATGCCATGGTAGTGCACTACGTGCAGAGTTTTGCCAAGAAGGATGAAGGAACCTTGCCTATGCGAGAGGATGAGGATAATGCGATAGAGAGTGAGTTTCTCTCTTCCTTGATGGAGCATGATGCAGCAGTAGAGACCCGCATGAAGAAAGGCAGCGGGTAGCAAATGCCAGGTTTTGTACATATGTTAGGTGGTTTTGTGATGTGCAAAGAGTTTGTTTTGGTGTGGCAGTTTTTAAGTGCAATAAGCCTGTTAGTGGTTGAACATAAATGTTCAACGAGGGGGTGGGCAATGATGGTGCCCAAAGTTGGTCTGTGCAGAAACGCGCTCTATACCAAGTTATGGGTGCTAGCACGCGCATGGCAAAGGGCTAAAGCAGAAATGAAGGCGTTGGGAGAGCATGTCGTGGCAAAAGTGTATGTCTAACACGGTTGTTTAGGCCAAAAATGGCCCCACAATGGTCTAGGTGGAAAAGCAGGTAAAGGTGGCCCGGACTGATGTCAGTGCATACATGTGTAAAGCTCGAGTTACGGAGCATGCATGTCTTCTCGGATTGCGAATCGGAGTTATGGATAGAAAGTTATGGCCGTTTGAAGATTTTTCGGAGGCCGGCTCTGAGCTCACTTGGCCGCATTGGAGGATGTGTTGTTTTGCATATTTTGGGCCTCGCTAAGGTTCTCGGTAATAGTGTGCGCTATGTGGAGTCAGCACGAGTCGATTGCACATCAATCGGATACTCGGTCGGTAAAATACAACGAGATGAAGTTGGGAGCCGTGGGTAGTGAAAGGCCACAGATGATTTTTTCCGTTTTGGGTTGCCATAGATTGCGAGCCTAGAAGAGTCGAGAAGAGATGGTGATTGTGTTGAAGCAAGTCGGCGATGCAAACTTCCATCCGGGCTTTGCGGCTTGGCAATAGGATATTGCGACAGGGGTAAACTCAGTTTTTTTCCTTTTTTGGATGTGTTGTCCGAGGCTAGCGTGACATCGAGTGGTGGACAAAAGCTGGAATTCGAAATCAATATAGTAAAGCTTCCATGTGGCATGATCGGAAAAATTCATTTGGCGAGATCGAGCGCATGGAGCACTGATTGCATGGAAAATGAAGACAAAAAATCCCTTTGCTTGTGAATAAAAAAAGAAATGGAAAGGGTGGCTGGACTAAAGAGGGGAAGAAGGAAAACAAAAACTCAAGGCTTAATTGGAAAAGGGAGTCAAAGAGGCAGTGGCACCAGGCGCTACTGCCCCAAAACAAGAAGATTTTTGGAAAACAAAAACTCAAGGCTTAATTGGAAAAGGGAGTCAAAGAGGCAGTGGCACCAGGCGCTACTGCCCCACAACAAGAAGATTTTTTTTCTTGGCTTTGAAAAGAGAGGAGAAAGAAAAAGGGAGGAGAGCGGTTTCTATTTTTGGGGAATTTCTTGACTTTTTCTTGGAGCTTAAGAGGAAGGAAGAAGAAGGAAGGGTGCGCAGAAGTTCTCCTGAGCGTTTGTGCTCGAAAATCAAAGCCGACATGCGATAGAAAAGCTTTGTGCACTAGAGGAGTCGAAGCTCACACACATGGTCTGTGAGGTGGCTCGAAAGAGCGAAGGATTTGCAAGAGAAGGGGTCAGTGAGGGCTGCAAAGAGGACAAGATTTTGTCGAAGTGAAGCCAGTGGTGAATGTTTCCTTTGAGACGTTGTCAGGAGTTTTTTGGAGCAAGGGATTGCGCATATGTACATATACATGCATGGTGCATCAAATAAAGAATTGCCCATTTTTCAGAGCCAGGTGGCTACGTGGGGCCCACATGTGTACAGGTAGGACAGCATGTACATAGTGCAGTGATTTTCACTATCACCAGTACCAATATGTTTTTTCTACAATAATGAGGAGTTTAGAGCGCATAAAACTTCTCGAGGAAGCTATCCGCGGACCGACGACATGAGGTAAGCAGGTGCGTCAGATGGCATCTAGTGGCGTCAGGAGGGCAAACGGGGTCAATATTTGCACGTGGATGAATACGGACACAAAGTGGTGTTTTCTTGTGAGAGTTATGCAAAAAGGTCATCATTAGGACCACTTTTTGGGGCCACTTCACGTGGTTGTGAGACGCATTATTGAAAAGAAATGAGTGCCAGGTGTGCGCATGGATGCAGCAGGGTGACAACTATGCACTGCGAGGTCAGTTTTTGGCCTGTTCCGGGTCCGTTTGAGGTCATCTAAAAGGCCAAGGGTGCCCAACTAATAAAGCTAAGTGTGGGAACTGAAAAACAAGAGAGAAGACCAGAAAAAACGTGGAGAAGGGAGGAGGAACAGCCGCAGCTGTGTTTTTGCTCATTTTGGAGCCTGTTTTGGCCGTAAACTGCTCATCCGACGTCGGATTTGAGCACTTTGACATTGTAGACTGGGGTTTTGGGCCGTTCCGGACGCGATGGAGCTGTCCATTTTGCCAAATTCCTCACTCTTTTGCTGCTGTTTTTCTGTGTAAGTTTCTCCTATGAGCGAAGTTTCTGCTCTAGTTTGTGATTGTATCTGGCTTATTTTACCCATATTGTGTGAGCTATTTGCCCCATTGGTGTTGTCCCAAGCTCAATTGTATCTAAACATCAGAAATTCTCCTCTTTTGAGCTGAGTTTTTTGGGTGTGTGTGTGTGTGTGTGTGTGTGTGTGTGGAGTGGGCAAGTGGATAGTTTCTCTCCTCTCACTCCAGAGGTGTGTTCCCTGTCTCGGTCAGGTGTGTTGTGTAAGCCGAGTGGTGCCCCATAGTGTGTGTGTATAGCCTTCCAAGAGTGTGTGTCGGGTCGTTATAGAGGCGCTCTGTGTGTTTTCATCCCGCTCACAACGTGTGCTATCGTAGTCAAGTGGCGAGGGAGGTGTGTGTCCCTCTCTGTGAAGCAGGCGATGGCCTTGTTGCGACCAAGAGCATGCCATATGGATTTTGTACAGGTGTTTTTGTTTTGAAGGAGAAGCTTTCATTGTCGGTTTTGGCGTCGTCTTTCCCCCTTTTCTTCCCTTTCTTTTTTGCTCATCTCTAGGGTGTGTGGTGTCGGTGTGTGTGAGCGTGTGCGCCCCTCAGGCCCCCTGTGTGTGTGAGAGAGAAACAGAGAGAGGTGTCGAGATGTGGAAGAGCTGGAAGCGGGCAAGATCGGTGTGATGGCTATCTGAAGATTGTGCAGAGTGTTTATGCGTTGGACGAAGAGGCTTGACTAGTGTGAGTTGCTTTTTTTGAAAGTGTTTTTCGAGAGGACAAGGGTACTGTGAATACCCTGAACTATATAGGGACCATTGAGTGTGTGTCGAGTGTGTTCCCCAGTCCCCATTCTCCCTCTCCAACGTTCTTGAATTTGCTACTTGAACCATTACACTTTGTATTAATATGAAATTAATTAGTGTGTGTAGGTTGCATTTGCAAGGTTACGGTGCATTAAAGCTACTCCATTAAAGGCCACCATTATACTTTTTTGATCCATTCAATTGGAAGATATGCCAACAAATTTAAGAGATACACTTATGTGTGTATGTAGCTGTTGTCATTAGCCTTCGATCGAGTCCACCTACACAAATTCAGAACTAAGCTATGCTAAGTAACACCTTTATTAAATTCTAAGCTTTTAAGCTCAATCTCTAGTTTTGCTGGAGGAAAGAGTTATAAGTTTTTTTTTTTGTGTGTGTGTGTGTGCGCGCGCGCAATTGAAAGCATGAAATGCCCAAAATACATTTAGGTAGAAGTCAAGCTTTACATTTTTCAAGGGAATTCAAAAACCTTTGAAGGAAGCTTTTGTTTTTGAAAGGCTTTGTTTGGAAAAGAGCACAACTTACAAAACATACAACCATGTCAATTGTCAAATAGCCTTGGTAAGGGTACTCTCCTATGCGGTTTTTGAGCATTTTTCCAAATTCAACACTTGCTCTCAAGGTTTTTTCCCACGAACCTCGAGCTTCAAGATCTTCAACCACTGTCAAGTGCTTCACAAAAGTAAAGAATGACTTCACATTCGGTCAAAAGATGTTGTAAATTCTATTGAGGATTTATTTGCACAAAACTTGCCTTGATATGTATGAACCATCTAATCCCAAGATTAGCAAAGGCCCTTCTAACATTAAGCCATGCATTTGCACGAGTATTTCCGCATTTTAAACAAATCATGTGCATCCATATTTGCACGTATACAAGCACTATGTCCACCAATAAGAAGGGACATGCACCTGATTAGTGTTTCTTCAAAGATAATGCTAGGAGAAAAAGAATCATAGAGATTCCAAAGGCAAAGCACACAATGTGGAAGAAGAAGAAGAAGAAGAAGGAGGAGGAGGAGGAGGAGGGAATGTCAACACTTTTTGTATGAGGATGTATTGTAATGGGTTTTAGACACTGTCCCAAATCCAAAGTTTGGAGGTAAGACCCACCCTCTCTTGTGTCAATCCACCTTTATGAGTTCCATGTAGTTACCTGATATAACCCATGTTAGACTCCCTTATTAGAATCCATGCTCCTTCATGTAAGCTTCAGGTTACAAGGCCTCTATTGGGGTAAGCTGTTTAGTTTACACTTGATACATGACCAAATCCTAAGGCCAAACATACCAACCATGCACCCTTATGTGCACGTATGCATCCCACTACATAGATTTCCCTAAAGACATGCTTCTCTATAGTCACATGCTATTTGTTATAGCCATATGTTTCTTGACCTTTCTCCCACAAGCGATGGAAATCAGTTTCTAGCATTAAATGCCACCTTCCACTTTGAGCCTATATAAGGCCATAATGCTTAGCTTGTAATTTACTCTATTATTATAATCAATCAAAGCATTTCTATTTTCATTGACTACACTCTCTCAAGTCTAGTATAGTCATTATGTTCATTTCAATATGGTTGCTTCTCTTGTCTATCCACCATAGCCTTTCAAGCATAAGATACTTCTAGAGTATACCTCCCACTATTGTGATGTGATTCCCAAGGTGGAGGGTCTAGACACCTTTCAAAAATTGTTGGGTTCATCCATGGGTTGACACTAGATCTTTTAAAAGGCATTTTAAAATCGAGGACCCCAAGACGCTTGCAGAAGCTATATGATATGTACATATACATGATGATCCTGATGAAAAAGCATTACATAACACACACATGTGTGATCATGCACATGCAAATGTATGAACACCTCATGGACATAATATGTCACGGGAAGCGAATAATAGAGATCTATAGCAAAAGATAGAGAAAGATCTTTGTATTGATGAATCTTTGTAGAGTTTTGATACAACAGAGGAGCAAAATATATGGGCGCACTCCGTTGTACGGAGCTCGAACCTCCCGACCACCCCTGAGCTTCAGTTCGCTTGCATGCAGCGTCTCACTCGCACTCGCACTCGCACTCGCAAAAGAAGAGATCGATGAATGATCCCCAAACGCACCACCCGTCGTGCTTTTATCCTTCTTTTTCTCGAAAAGCCTGCACGATTTTCGTACCAAGTATACCTATGAGAATAATATAAGAACGTGATCGCTAAGCGATCCATAAAGGTTATATTTTTATCATGACACTTTGCACAGATCCGGTTTCACAAACTGATTTCTGCATCGCCTACAAAATAATCAAAAGAACATACTCGTGCAACCAATTCAACATGATAATCAAAGTAAAAAAATATAATTTTATACCTTCATAATCTCAATTGCAATACTCTATCATGAAGAAACAATCCACTTCTTGGTTGATAGTAGGGAGAGCTGTATGATGTTGTATGTTTGTCTGTCCCTGTGTATACTACACTGCTGCTGTCTTCTGTTTGTTTTCATCATAACTTCTACAAACGAACTCAGAACAGAGCAATCCAGGTACTCAAAACGACGGGAATAGGTCTGGTCTACAAGGCAACACAAACAGAATTGCGAAAAACATCTTTGTTTGGCTAAAAACACAACTTTTAGGTCACGACTCATAAAACCTCTATTTTTGGGTCTCCACTACTTTTACAACTTATTTTAAGCCTACCCATGCATTTTAAGCTAAAACACATAAATATAAAATATTGATATTAATAAAAATCTCAATTTTACTGTTCATAGACAGACTATCTGTTATTCATTAATCTTTATCAAATCCGTCTTTAGTGTATTATTTAAAAAAAAGAATATATGTTCTCTCTTAATGTCTCAACTCATTCGTATAAGCTCTATTTAATAGACTATTCAACAATCTTTCAAATCGTGCTAACGAAAGATATGCCCTGCTACATTCTTTTCGACTTTAAGAACTTCAAAGACTAGTCCTATCACATTCTCCCCTTATCAAAATTAACTCTGTCCTCAGAGTTGGTCTAAAGAGAGGAAAATTCTCTTTGCAAAACACTAAGATCAATCCATGATGCATCCTCTACTAGATAGTTCTGCCATTAACCAAAACTTCGACAATGTCTCTATTTCTCAGATGTTTAAAACGCCTATCTAGTACTAAGTCTAGTTCTACAGTCAATGGTCCGTCATCTTTCAACTTATAGTTGTCCTCTAAAACATGATGCACATTAGGAACATACTTTTTCAATAAACTCACATAGAATACATGATGCACTTTAACATGAGAAGGCAATTCCAATTTGTAAGCTAATGAACCAATGCGCTTCAAAATTTTAAATGGACCAACAAATCGTGGAGACAATCTTCTATCATTTCCAAGAATCAAATGAGACTTCTCAGGAATAACCTTTAAAAAACCATATCACCAGTTTCATACTCCACAACACGATGTTTCATGTCATAATACAGTTTATGTCTCTTTTGAGATTCTCTAATATTCCCCCTGATTTTGGCCAACTCGCTATCCATTTTCTCAAGCATCTCACGTGACAGTTCTACCTTATTCCTCGAATTAAGAAAATGAATAGGTGTAGGATAGTTATAGCCATACATTGCCTCAAACGGAGTCATCCTAATAGATGAATGATATGAACTGTTATATGCAAATTCAACCACCAAAGGCAAATATTCATTCCAATTAGATTGGTTTTCATTGACATACATTTGTAATATATCTTCTAGAATACGATTCACTCTCTCCGTTTCCCCATCTGTTTGAGGATGAAAAGCAGTAGACATGCGTAACTGGGTACCTATAGAGTCAAAAGTCGCTCTCCAGAAATGAGAAGTGAACTTAGAATCTTTGTCAGACACTATGCTCTTGGGCATGCCATGCAAACGAAATATCTCTTTCATAAACAAGTATGCAATGGTCAATGCAGTATAAGTTATTTTTACAGGAAAGAAGTGAGCTTGTGTTGTGAGTCTATCTACCACCAGAAAGATCGAATCATACCCTCCACGAGTAGTAGGAAGTCTAATGATAAAGTCCATGGATATACACTCCCACTTCTGTAAAGGAATGTCTAAGGGTTGAAGGTCACCAAGTATCCTCTTATGTTCAATCTTAACTTGTTGACATTGAAAGCATTCACGCACATAATTCTTAACATCCAATTTCATACGCGGAAAAAGAATGAACTTTTAATCTTTTCATGTGTCTTATTCAATCCAGGATGAGGTGAATTATGACACTTCTGCAGAATTTGACTCTTAAAAGCAGAATTTGCAGGAATACACAAGCGGTCATAATAATACAGATTTTTCTTATAGAAGTGATATCTGTTCTCATACCTCTCACCAATATTCTCACGCAAGAATTTCAAAATAGGCATATAAAAAGAATCATTTTCAACTTCAGCATGCATATCATCAATCAAATTGGATCGCACAACAGTCAACAAATTACCCATGGACGTACGACTCAATGGATCTGCAACTTTATTTTCTTTTTCACACAAATACTTCAAATCAAAGTCATACTCAGCCAGCAATTCAATCCATCTTCTTTGTCTGTTATTTAACAATGGCTGAGTGAAAATATACTTCAAGTTTTGATGATCAGTACGCAATTCAAATTTTACACCAAGCAAGAGATGACGCCAATGCTTCAATGCATGAACAACAGCAAGCAATTCTAGATCATGTGTTGCATAGTTCAATTCATGTCGTCTTAATTTCCTAAACTCATATGCAACCACTCTTCCTTCTTGTGTCAAAACATAACCTAATTGTTAACCACTAGCGTCACTGGACACAACAAATGGTTTGCCCATCTCAGGAACTTTTAAAACATAATTTTCCGCTGTTTTAGCCTTCAAGGTCTCAAAAGCAGTCTCACAGCTAGAAGTCCACACAAAACCCTTGTCTTTCTTGGTCAATTCGATCAAAGGACTTGCTATCTTAGAGAAATCTTTAATGTGTGCTCTCTCATATTGTGCTAGACCCATAAAGCTTCTTACATCTCTTACTAACATAGTCTTAACTTTATCAAGATCAATGTGAATCCCCTCTTTAGAAATCACTCTTCCCAAATACACAATCTGATCCTTTGCAAAAGAATACTTACTTGCTTTGGCATACAATTTATGCTCACGCAAAACCTCAAATGTTTTCTTTAAGTGCAATGCATGATCTTGTTCATTCGTAGAATACACAAAAATATTATCCAAGAATACCAGAATGAAGTCATCAAGATACGGGTGAAAAATATTATTCATTAAGCACATGAAAGTTGTTGGTGCATTAGTCAAACCAAAAGCAAGAACTCTAAATTCATAATGTCCATAACGTGTACGAATAGAAATCTTTGGAATGTCCTCGACCTTAATGCGGATTTGATGGTAGCCAGGACAAAGATCACCCTTTGAAAATATTGTGGCACCACTCAAATGACTAAGCAGTTCATCTATGTGAGGAAGAGGATATTTATTCTTAATGGTCTTTTTGTTTAATCCCCTATAGTCGATGCATAACCTATATGTACCATCCTTTTTCTTTTGGAATAACACAGGACTACCCCAAGGAGATACACTAGGTTTAATGAAACCCTTTTTCAAAAGATCATCAAGTTGTATCTTGAGCTCTTTAAGCTCATCAATATTGAACCTGTATGGAGATCTGGAATAAGGTGTCGCTCCTGGATATAGATCTATGGCATGGTCTACCGCTCTAGGCGGAGGTATACCAGGAAGATCGTCCGGAACACATCCTTAACTTCATGTAAGAGATCCTCTATAAATTCTCAATTTGTCTCTTTATGTTTATCCCCAGATTCTCTTTAATCTCATTAGCAAACACAAGCAACGTCTCACACAACCAAACACAGGCAACGTCTCACACTCTTATCTAAGTCACCTTATCAATTCCATTTCCAAAACTAGATTTAGAATCTCTTTCTTTCCACAAAGAGTGTGACTTATCATCATCAAATGATTAAAGATATATTTTTCTTTCTTAACAATCAATCAAAACATGATTTTCAATGATCTAATTGATACCAATGATAACATCATGCATATCAATGTTTATGTTATAGAAATCATCTTTATGATTTCGACTCTTCAAAGAAAAAAAAACAAATTTTCTACTAACTCTTTCGTGGAACTATTATTACCACTAGTTAAGTCCGCAAGTCTTTTAACTTCTCGATTTAATTTCAAGTTTAATTTCTCAATCAATTTAGACGATACGAAGCAATGAATACTATCCAAATCAATTAAGAAATTCAAATTTTAATCTTAACTTCTACGCATAAATTCGATCTCACAGAAGCTTTCAAAGGACGTATCAAAGACATAAAACATCACAAAGAAGGGGTAGATGACTTACCTTTATCGTACGCATCACCAAAAGTCTCCAATTGAGCCATCTTGGTACGTATTGTCTTATCAGTCACCTTGCTCGAGCATTCGAAAGTCTTGTGGTCGTGTTCTCGATATTGAAAGTATAATCCAAATCTTTGAGTTCTTCAATCCACGCTTCTAAATCTTCGCATATCTTTCTTATGCCATCAAACTCTTTAAGCTTAGCCTTCGTTAAGAATGATTTGGTTGTCGCTTCTCCCATATCGTCATCGTTTCTTTTGGCGGTACCCCAGCGCCGCCACGATGATTATTGTTTCCAAGTGGATTAGCATGGTTTTCACCTTCATGTTGGCCATCTAGTCTACATAGATATCAAGCTCTCGTGCTGCTTTTCCCCGCAGAGCCTCAGCACGCTCCCGATTTGCAATTTTCAGATCTTCTTATAGTCGCCGAATCAGGTCTTCTTGCTCCATCCTCCTCTCGTATCCTTCCATGTCCAGAATCAACCGGTTGCTCTGATACCAATTGTCACGGGAACCGAATAATAGAGATCGATAGCAAAAGATAGAGAAAGAGATCTTTGTATTGATGAATCTTTGTAGAGTTTTGATACAACAGAGGAGCAAAATATATGGGCGCACTCCGTTGTATGGAGCTCGAACCTCCTGACCACCCCCGAGATTCAGTTCGCTTGCATGCAGTGTCTCACTCGCACTCGCACTCTCAGTCTCACTCTCACTCGCACTCGCAGAAGAAGAGATCGGTGAATTATCCCCAAACGCACCACCCGTCGTGCTTTTATCCTTCTTTTCCTCGAAAAGCCTGCACGATTTTCGTACCAAGTATACCTGCGAGAATAATATAAGAACGTGATCGCTAAGCGATCCGTAAAGGTTAGATTTTTATCATGACACTTTGCACAGATACGGTTTCACAAACTGATTTCTGCATCGCCTACAAAATAATCAAAAGAACATACTCGTGCAACCAATTCAACATGATAATCAAAGTAAAAAAACATAATTTTATACCTTCATAATCTCAATTGCAATACTCTACCATGAAGAAACAATCCACTTCTTGGTTGATAGTAGGGAGAGCTGTATGATGTTGTATGTTTGTCTGTCCCTGTGTATACTACACTGCTGCTGTCTTCTGTTTGTTTTCATCATAACTTCTACAAACGAACTCAGAATAGAGCAATCCAGGTACTCAAAACGACGGGAATAGGTCTGGTCTACAAGGAAACGCAAACAGAATTGCAAAAAACATCTTTGTTTGGCTAAAAACACAACTTTTAGATCGCAACTCATAAAACCTCTATTTTTGGGTCTCCACTACTTTTACAACTTATTTTAAGCCTACCCATGCATTTTAAGCTAAAACAAATAAATATAAAACATTGATATTAATAAAAATCTCAATTTTACTGTTCATAGACAGACTATCTGTTATTCATTAATCTTTATCAAATCCGTCTTTAGTGTATTATTTAAAAAAAAGAATATATGTTCTCTCTGAATATCTCAACTCATTCGTATAAGCTCTATTTAATAGACTATTCAACAATCTTTCAAATCGTGCTAACGAAAGATATGCCCTGCTACATTCTTTTCGACTTTAAGAACTTCAAAGACTAGTCCTATTACATAATAAGAGAGATTTCATACTAATTACATTTGATGCATCCAAGAAGCCCAAAGGTCCATCTATCTAGTGAAGAGTTTGAGAAAGCAAAGAAGGTAAATATATTTTTTAACTGTTTAGGGAGTGGACACAACGAAAAGGATTGTCCCATGAAAAATCTATTGTCGAAGATAAAGAGAAAGCCATGCACATGGTGCAGTTGCTACCTCTTGAGTCCTCTTCTTGATTTTCCATTGTGGAAGTAACACACACCAAAGTGGTGCAAGAGTGTTTATTAAGGCTTGAATGTGGCAACCGACCTTTGGTCCACAGGAGCTGATGCGCATATGCAGGGATTTATCCAAGATCACAAGGTGAGAATCTTGGTAGATGACAGTGCTTCACACAATTTCATTAACTATAAGTAATTAGTGCAACAACTCAATTTGCTCCTGCAGACTTGTAGTTCCCACCGCAGAAGGTAGCTATGATTAACGACCATGAAGCCAAGGTGTGGGATATACAAGTCCTCACCACTTATTTTAACAACTGAGCTTATGATGTCAGGCCTAGGGTAGGACGGCAGGCCAAGTCACACATGTGGTACATGTGAGCCTATATTTAGCAATCCAAGGGCCTGTATTAGGCATGGATGGGTGGAGAGTTGCATGTGCTAGTCCCTAGTCTCGTAGCTTTGTTTTAGAGCTCAAGGGAGCAGGGCAACCATGGAGGAGGGGGAGAACCGAGGTGGAGAAGTGGTATAGATCTTCTCTCTCTCTCTCTCTCAGCTATGTATATGGCTCGTAAGAAGGGTCGTATACTATCAATGTGCATGGACATGCAAAGCACCTCTGGCATGGTGGAGGTGCAAAGGGAGGATTCCGTGAGCCATGTGAGATAAGCCGCTTGTATGGAGGTAAAGGCCTATGGAGGGTTTTCTTAGCATGGGCAAGCCCTCTTGCAAGGAAGAAAGAAGCAGTCTGACCTGCATAAAATGCACAAAAAATCACACCAAAGCACATTGCCTTATTGCAAGGAGGAATTTTTTCTTCTTTCTTATCTTCATTGAGACCGGAGTCTACAGCTCACAACGCACTCCGATTTCAATATTCCATGCTGCTATTGATTGCAATTCTCCATTTTCTGTTTTTGTTTTTACACTTTTTGTAAGTTTGGGTGTCCAAGGGTGCCCAAGGAACAACCCAAGGGGCCCCTCCCACCATGTGAGGGCATCGGAAAGGATGCCTAGTTGAATTCATGTACGAGCTATCCATGCCCTAACATGAACTCCACATGCAAGTTTTATGGTTTTTTCTGAAGCTCATATGCAAAAAATTACAACGTCATGCAAAAATTGTAGCTATGGCTAAACATTATACCATGCTTGAAGAAGAATTTAGTTGATCATGGAGATGCACTAAAACCTCGTCATGAGCATGGCCTTTAACTCTACAAGAGGCCCAATTTTGTCGACATGGTCGAGACTAAGCTCTATATTCCTTTATGATTTGATTTTGAGTTTGTTCTTCAGAGGTATGCCTAGGCTTGATGCAGATAATATTACTATCTTTCCCGTATCTCTAAGGATTGCTCATAATTGGGACAAAGGATCAAGGCTTTGTACAACGCTGCTCAACAAGGCTTATGTAGCCAGAATCAAGTAGTAAAGACTTCAAAACTTTGAATTTTGTGCTTGGATTAGCAAACAAAGGGAAAGCCCTAACGAGAAGCATGCACCAAGTTTTGATTCTTTGTTTATTGTCCACAAGGTCGTTTTTAATTTTGTTTGGCCAAGGTGATGCTATACTTTCTTACATGAAATATAGCTATCACGGTTGGGATGCTTATATTTTTCTCGTGCATGGCATGTGAATTCTCCTATGGAGCAACCTTTCTCTACTTGTGATGTATCTTGCTAATGCAAACCACACCAAGGGGTGAAAATACAAATTTCGATGCCAAGGGTAGTGACACAATCACGTTGGTAAGTGAGTTAAATTTAAAGAATACAATTTTGAGTTTATTAGATCTTGAATTTTTTCCATAATGTCAACTTGACAAGCAAATGTTGCTTTGATCAAGCAGAGTTTGGTAGCTAGATAGAGTTTGATAGCTATGCTTCCTAAGCTATCTATTGTCACAACTTGACAAGGTCGATTGACAGAGTTTGATAGCTATCTTTCCTAAGCTAGCTATTGTCACAATTTGACAAAGTCGATTGTTTGTGAATGATCGACAAGGTAGATTTTATTTTTTCCATGACATTTGTATATTGGTAGGAACACCTATTGGCTATGAGCACACATGTTTTCTCATGTTTTATCTTTTTGATGGACTTATGGAAAGCAAGGCTTCAATTTTAGGCATCCTACCTAGAAGCTTTCACGTTTGGAATATGCTATTAGCATATGAACTTGGGAGGACTTTGTAATATTTCTGAATTCTTTCCAGTAGACCAGATCAAGAGGTCATGCATGGTACACACGACATCTCTAAATTTATCACCATGCATGCTTATGGGCCAGATTCAAGTGAAGGCAATTTCAAGTTATGCTTGCTTTTTTATGTTTTAACTTTCATTTGAAAAAGATTTCCCTGATGTGCAAAGCAAAGTGTTTTGATAGCCTTAACAAGAAGAAAGGCTTCAACTACGTGCCAAAGTATTACCCGTTGACTTAGGATCAAGGGTAATTGCAAACGGGTTTGACAAATTGGCAATAAGAGGATAAGCTCAAAGTTTGCATTTGGTAACAACAAACTATGATGTATCCATTGTGCAAGGCACGCACGTCATCGAATCAAAATGCTGAGATCGTCATTGAAACCAAGGGCTTATCATTTTCTTTTTTTGATATGCATGCATGGCATGCTAGTAGGTGGGTTTCATTCCACTAAATCATTGCTTACACTTCCACTATAACATCAACTACTCTATCAAGCACATCCTTTAGGATGAGGTAAGACCTTATTTGTTTTCAATGATTTTTCTTGGGATGCTTTTCTTGTTGATGTTGTTGCAAGGGTTACCCATAGCTATAACCTTTTTCTCGCTAATAGTGAGGCTGGTATATTTGCTTATGATTGTTGTATATGATTACAATGGCGGGCATTTTCTATCATTAGCTTTATGCACAAGGTGCAACCACTATAGATGATTCTTTATATTTGGTATACATTGTCACAAGTAGGCATCGCCTCGCTATCCATCAATTAATTCATGGGATGCCATGCATAGGCTGATAGAGCCTCAAAGCAGGTCATCACCCATTAGCTATAGCATCAATACCTAGCACCAAGCATGAACATTTTTCATTGATGTGACCATTTTTGAAACTGCGCGTGAACCACCTCTTATAGGAATTTTATTAATAAAGTGACCTTTCAATCTCCAGAATCATGGGTTGTTGGGAAGATCTCTCTACCCAGCACAAAATACCTATATATGCAGCCCCTTGGGCGTAGGTAGAAGAAGCAAGAGAGCATAAGTACCCGCAGTGCAAGCAAACCTCCTGGCATTTTGCTCACCAATACCCCAGTGTTTTTAGCAGCATCCACGTTTTTTCTTCTTCATCGGCGTTCCGCAGCAGTACCGCAGTAGACAGCCATAGCCTCGTCATGGTCGCATTTTTCATCACGGCCAAACCATTGTTTTCAGTTTTCAGCTAGCCCTATAGTAAGGGTTTTTTTAGTTTTCAGCCATCATCATCATTGACAATAGCAGATCAACCCTTAGTCTCGCCGCATTTGCAGTATTCTCTCAGCATCTATAGCGATTTCAGATTTCATCCCGTTAGCCTCGCAGTCTCAGCATCTTCCGCAAGCATCATCGTCATAGTCGTTGTCAAGCATCTCAACATTTAGAACCATTGTACCAGACTTTGTGCAACTTAAAGCAAACACCTCTCTAGAAATAGAGAGGGGGGCCCTTGGAGGGGGGTTTGGGACCCAATCTGGTGTCAAAATTCTCTCTCTCTCCCTCTCTCTTAGCACTTTCTCTCAGAGTTGTCCATTCTCTCTTGTTTTGGTCCATTGCAATCTCTCATTAAGACAAGGGGGCCTCTCTCTCCCCTTCAATAAAAGGAACCTTGAGCACTCACTGATCACTCATTTTGAGCATGCATCACCATTCCCTTCCATTGCACATTACATTGGTATCAGAGATCTTTGGCAGTGTTAGATATCATCACTCAAGGAAAAGAAGGCTAAAGAACCATATAATTTATTTTTTCTTGTTATAATCACACATGACCCAAGACCACTTGGGCATGTCGATCCCTAATCTGTGTTTTTGAAGAGTGGTAGGTAACCCAGAAAAGAAGGGCTTGTCTAGCCTTCTCTCATTCCTCTTTTAAGAGAGGACCTTGCACTTAGCGGCAAATTAATCAAATTGAGGTGGGAAAAAGTAACCTGGTGTTAGCGCAAGTCCGCTAAGGGGTGCACCAAGGGCCAAGTATCCAAGTACGCTAAGGGGTGCACCAAGGGCCAAGAATCCAAGTATCCCAAGAACCCAAGTACTCAGTGCATGGTCAACACCAAAAGCAAAATGAATACTTTGCGTGAAGGTGATGAGAGTGGAGTTGGAGGAGACGAGGTCTCTACACCAAGAGGATTGTTTTCCAATCCTCCCCCATCTCCATCTATTCCATGGATTTCACCAAGCCCTATAGAGACTCTGAGTTAATGATGGAGATGATGCTACAACAAGAGGCTCAGTGTGCCGCCATGGATAGAGACCGTAAAGAACAAAGGGTAGGTTCTTATGCAACCGAGAAGGAGGAAAAGATCCTCAACAAGAAATATATTTTGTTTAGCATGGAAAGTATGAGTGCTAGATTGCAAATTGGAGGTGAGCAAGAAAACTGTTAAGGAGGTTTTGGTATAGCATGTCTATAGTCACTCCGATGTGATTGCTAATGGCGGAGATGTCTCATTGGCTTATCATCCTCGATGCAACTGTAAGTGTGTTCATAGCTTTCAATCTCTATTCTTTCTTTCAGACCTTGCTGTTCTCTTATTTCCTTTTTTCTTTATTGAAGAGGTAGAACAATATTAACAGAGGTAGATCAAGTTCTCATAAGTTCTAAATTCTATTCAGTAGTTAGACTAGGTGGTCTATTACATTTTTTTGTTGAAATTGCAGATGTCTACCCTTCATCATACAAGGAATGGGAGCCAGTGGAGTGCATTATAGGTCTCATCTCTGTAATTTACGTTGAGATTGGTGTTTTACAATATAATGGAAAAACTAGCAAGAGTCTTGCAGATAAGGGAATTTTCTTCTACGAGCATTTCTACAAGCTCAACCAAAAAAATAAAAAAGGTACTCTGGTTAAACTCCCTCTCCCTACCAATTGGAGTTGTATTGGCCAGTCCCCAACACCACAGTGTGTGAAGCTCTCAGAAGCAAGCTGTTTAGGGATGTGCAGAGGTTTCTACAAAATTCAATGCCCACTAAACTGGTAAAGATTGCAAATTTTTTTTCTAAAATTTTATATATGGAACTATTTCACACGTGCCACATACATGTTGCAAAGACAATGCTGGTATGTAAATCTCTAGATGCTTGTTTATGTGACAATCTTCTTGTATGTTAAAGAGGTGGACGGCTTACATTGGGAGGTGGCACTGAACACTTTGGTGGCCAAGTACATGATCGGCACACAATTCCTTCTCATCTCCTTCTAGTACCAGCAGTCTCAAATTGTTGCAGGCTACTCTAAGTTTATTCCTATTGATCAAGAGTCGGTAGGCCTAGAGAACAATGGTGTCATAGATGTGGAGGTATTCGACAAAGAGCTCAACCTTGTGACAGTGGGCACAATAAGAGAGCAATGCAACCTTTTGCAACTTTGGCACAACATTGTGGACAAGACCGTGAAGAACAAGCCCTCGTAGTTCTATTCCTTAATTGGTGGACGCAAAGTAATGCAATGAAGGGAAAAAGAGACTGTATGTAGGGAACTGACTAGCCGAGTCCAAATCGTGCCAATGTAACTTGAATGAATCTATTTTCATGACTTCCATTTCAAAGTTTCTTGCAATTTAAACCTTTTGTTTTAATTGTGAAATGACTCCCACAATTTGGTTATACCTTTATTTCAATTGTAAGATGAAATTGTCTCACTACCTTGTCCCTTTGTTAGGTGGAAGTGTGATTACTGTATATTTTGAACAACATATGCAGAGTTTGATGTATAATATCTCTCTCTCTCTCTCTCTCTCTCTCTTTCTCTCTCTCACACACACACACACACACACACATTTCCATGGAACCACATTCAGAAGTACAAAGAATCATATTAATGTAGATAGTTAACATTTTGGAGAGTATTTGTAAGTACAAATTCTAAAATAGTCAATGGGTTGAAATTCAAATTTTGGAGATAAGGGATCAAAATGTTCTCTAGATAAAAGTCATGCTCATGACCTTCAAATGAGAGTGGGGAGAGAGTGGTGCCCGAGGGATTTAGCAAGCCTTTATAGGATGCAGCATACAGGACCATATCGCAACCCGGAACCTTGGAAGTAGAAACTGTATAAATTCCTTGGTTCTCGGATGCACAATGGCTCTGTGATCCCCTATTTGAAGGTGCATAGGTTAGAAAAGTTCTGCGTGGGGATCATACGGCTCTTGAAACAACAACAATCCATTGACGTCCAAAATAATTAGTCTCTACAAACATTTTGTATAACAAATAAGTAGTTAGACAATTTTACATTGGTTATTACCAAAACAATCATGTCAATGTCTCCATACTGGGTTTTCCTGCCGTGGCGGTTGCCTTGTCCAATGTTGACAACTTCGAGCTTCTTCTCTTGTTCTTTTGTTGTTCAAGACTCATGTGTCTCCAGTGTTGAGGGCTCCATTGCACCTGAATTTTCTTCTAATGTGCTATAATTTGTTTGTGTGTCAGGCATAAATGATTCTTGATTTTCAAGCTCAATAGGTGGAATTGTGGCAGAGGTGTGATTTGCTTGAGGGTTAGAGTGTTCTTTCTCAACCGCTCCCTCTACATAAACTTCCTCCTTATGAAACCCTCCAAGCGTAGAGGGAGTTTCAAAATTTATTTCTTCGTCGGCCCCTGGATCTGTGGGATCTTGCTCATGTGTGGGCTTCCTCTCATTTGAAATTTTCTCCTTGTCAAACTCTCCCTCTGTAGAATTTCTCTTCTCAGAAGTTCCTCCCTCTTGCTCCTGTCCTTTCTTAGTTTTCCTTATGAAATATGTTTGTTGTTGTCCCTCATCAGTTCATCGTTAACTCTATAATGTGGTCACCCAATAGGGTATGTTTTGTGTCCATGGTCACGGAATGTGAAATTGCAAGCACATGCTTGATTAGGGTGGCACACTATCAGTGCAAATACTGTACGGTGTACTTCTTTAATGCACTATGTAAAAGACAAAACAAAAACAAAAAGGAACTGAGACTGAGACACATTTTTGTCCAAACTGTCACAATGTTATAGTAATGCTGTGCAAAATGCATAAATTTGACATGAATGGCTTTGGTATAAAAAAGATATGTAGTATATACTCAGCATGGAGGAGGCACCTCTATCCACAGAGTTGCCGTCCGTATGTAAAGGCACCGCGACTTCCTTAATTTCTAACCCTGTACAGGTCTAGATTTTTGCATAGCCTTCCATATATATATGCAATAGTCTTTTTATGCATCTGCAACCAGGAGGAGTTGGTATGAACCCAACACAATAATTGTCTCCATACTTTATCCAAAATAAAACCAATTTATAATTCTCAATACTCACAGTCTTAATTCTAGATGCGTTCCTTGAATTGAGTTTAGAGTCCAGACATCTGGCTTGTCAAGTTCAATGGAAACGAGGCTCCAATGGTGGTTGCTCTCATATCGAAAAATTATGGTTGTTACTTGCAGCATTGGACAATGGGCAAGCCACTTCTCGAATGTGCCAATAGGGGTGTTTTTCATTCTGAGAGATAGAAAAATCTGGGAATCCAAGATATATATTTCTGTATGGCTTTGTGCAAATAGTTGGCTCTTGATCAAACTACAAGACAATTACTAGTTTTTAGTCTCTAACCTCAAGGAAGAATAAAAATATGCTGAAGCTGGTGAAAGCATCTTACTTCAGGAAGATATATACAATTGAATCTGTAATTTGAGCATTTGGATCCCACAATATATTGATATTCATAAAATCTAATGCAAGTCTTCTTATACCATCTTCTAGTTGTATATCTACTATTAATCCTTCCTCCATAGATGATAAAATTTTGTTGTTGCTGACATCGATTTTGTGTGTAACAATGTGGTAGTTGCTAATCTCTTCTTCTAAAGCATTTGATGTCTTTTCTTTCTCTTTCAGTTTATTCATCTCCTCTGTACACCGATTTTCCTGCTGAGTCCTGGCCCTGGTATTCACATCGTGGGTGACTTCTACAATCTTCATCGCCTCTGGCTTTGATGGAGGAATAAGAAAAAATTCTTTCATTTTATTGTCTATAAATTCATTGGGCTAGAGCAGCTTATCATATCTCCACCTTACTCTTTTCAAAAGTTCATTGTCACTTGCCCATAATCGTTACCTTGTGTGCATGTGCTGCTACAACAATTGTTATGTCATTTAAATATTCTAGCAAAAAATCTCATGTTGCCTCTTGTAGTGCCAGCAGTGCAGCAGGCTTCCACCTCATGGTCCCAAAACATGCTTCCTCACATATTGACCTCACTAGTATCTGGAA
Organism: Adiantum capillus-veneris; assembly: GCF_014529385.1. Classification (NCBI taxonomy): domain Eukaryota; kingdom Viridiplantae; phylum Streptophyta; class Polypodiopsida; order Polypodiales; family Pteridaceae; genus Adiantum; species Adiantum capillus-veneris. The sequence goes on from NC_140940.1 coordinate 39,001,347, forward strand.
TGGAAGCTTTGGTACTACAAGCTCAATATATTTTTGACCCTTCTTGATTTCCTTGAACAACTTGATGTGTCTTTGTAGCCTCTTCATCCTTGGAGCTTTCAAGATTTTCATGAGCTTTCCTGGTCTCTTCTTTTTACTAGTAGATTTTCCTCTTGCTTTAGCAACCGGACCTAGTCCTTTGCCTGCCTTTCTTGCAATCAACTTTGTTCTTGCCATTTACTTGTAAGCTGATCTCTCTCTCTCTCTCTCTCTCTCTCTCTCTCTCTCTCTCTCTCTCTCTCAAGTGGAATTACGGCGGGTGCAATTTAACGAAAGATAGATCGATATCCATGCGCCATCGTACACACTAGTCCAAGTCATCGTTCTATAACATTAAAATTCTTCTTTATTACACATAGGGACACCAACACACACACACACACACATCCGCTTTCTCTCTCTCTCAGTGCCTCTCTCTAACAAATTCTGTGTGTGTGTGTGTGTGTGTGAAAGTGGCATTATGGCACGTGGGTGCGATTTAGCGAAAGATATATCGATATCAGTGTGCCATTGTGCACACTAGTCCAAGTCATTGTGCCATAACATTCAAATTCTTCTTTATTACACATAGGGACACCAACACACAAAAATACTCTCTCTCTCTCTCCCCTTTCCCTGCTCTTAATCTACTTCCCTCTCTATGTCTCTCTCTGATACCTACAATTATATGTAGAATTTGGGTTTCTCTGATGGACAACAAGACCCTCAGCGTTGTCACCTTGTGCGATGCACTTCTGAGTTGTGCTCTCTCTTTCTCTCTCTCTCTCTCTCTCTCTCTCTCTCTCTCTCTCTCTCTCTCTCTCCCTCTCTCTCTCTCTCTCTCTCTCTCTCAAGGTGCTACAATAAGCATGCCAACGAGTATTGTACAACCCATTAAGTATGAAAGTGACCTCTCAATCAAAATTATATGGTGCAATAAATACCCACTGGTTAATTTTAGCCGTTTGACACGTGTAAACAATGGTTATTTTCTGTGCATGACGGCAACGATACTATGAACGATTAGATTATGTGTGTGTGTGTGTGTGTGTGTGTGTGTGAGAGAGAGAGAGAGAGAGAGAGAGAGAGAGAGAGAGAGAGAGTGAAAGAGAGAGAGACTCAAGGAGAGGTTGCACACACACACACACACACACACACACACACACATACACGCACACAGAGGTATGGAGAAATAGAGAGTAGAGAGTGAAGGCTTGAAGTGTGCCCAAGGTCTTAGTGAGGTTTTCATCTCTGGAAAGTTGCCATGCCAAGCCCAGAAAAAGGTAAAACCTATTGTTGTTTATTTCTTATAGACGCGTTTTAATGTAAATTTAGAGAGAGAGAGAGAGAGAGAGAGAGAGAGAGAGAGAGAGAGAGAGAGAATAATTTTACTTGTATTATGGCATGAGAACGGAGGTTGTTGGTCTACCGAATGTCGTTCGTGTGCCATAGACACAAATGGATATGTAACGGGGTAGGCACTCAAACAAGAGGAGATGCTATATTAACCTCCTTAATGCCAACATGACCTTTGAGGCCAATCTATGAGAGAGAGAGAGAGAGAGAGAGAGAGAGAGAGAGAGAGAGAGAGAGAGAGACTTTATTTGTTGTCCTATGGTGCACATATATATAGTATCGGTCTACCGATTGTTCTTCACACGTCGTGGAGCATATAAGGGGTAGAAAAATAGGGAGAGAGAGGATTTGGAACTCAAATAAAATGGGCTTCTCTAGTAACGTCTGTAAAATGTCAACATGACCTATGAGACCAATCTCTCTGTGTGTGTGTGTGTGAGAGAGAGAGAGAGAGAGCTTTCAATTTAGGAGAAATGTCTTATGATATTTCATAAAAACGTCAAATGCTGGCGTGTCCCAATACTTACCTATTATTGCATGTGGGTGAAAGCATGTTAACCTGTCGCGCTTTTTGTGCTAGTTAGCAGTTTCAAGTTAGCACATCTTCGAAAATTTGGGCGTCCGGTAAATTTTTAACAAATAATATCAAAATTTGTTAGAGGTTGTACATTTGGATTCCTTGTTTCAAATGATTTCTATTAATATATCATATGTCATAGATCTTGGAGATGTAGCTCAAGTTATTGTACGGGACATGAAAAAGCATGACAGGTTAACATGCTTTCACCCATGTATTATATTTCTCTTAGGATCAGGGATTTAATATTTACGTAATTACGTCAAATTTTGTGTGATCACAAGGTCTTATTGACACATTTACATGATCATTGCAAACATGATCACACAGAAACCGGTTTAGGGGTACTTGCAAACCCACAAAACTTCCGCCGGGTTAACATAACAGCACGGCAGGCCCGTCGGGTTTTGTTATTTTCCCTGCGGGCCCGCCAGGAAAGCGGATAAGCCCAACGGGATATTTGAGTTATATATATGTGGGCCCGATCGGGCCCGCTGGGCCTATTATCGCTTTCGCCTTCTTAGAGAGAGAGAAAGAGAGAGCTCAGAGAGAGAGAGCGCTTGCGCCACCTTTGGAGGTACGTCGAGAGGAGAGAGGAGAGAGGGAGAGAGGGGGTCGTGTAGGAGCGTGCTCTTCGTCGCATTGCGCGGCAGCAGGCAGAGTACCTGACCACACGATCCGGGTATGTGTTGTGTGTTTGTGTATACGTTGTGTGGTAGCGTGCCTTTTGTCGTAGTGCGCAACAGTAATAAGGTACCTTACCACACAATGGGAGTGTGTGTGTAGGCTGTTCTCCAGAACAGTGCTTATCACGGGGGCATCACCTCGGTGACGCGGGGAAGATGGTGTCCTTGTGGTAAGTATTGGCTTACTGTCTGGGTACTACATCGGTAACGCGACAAATCTAGTATCCTTATAGTAAGTCAACTTCCCTTCCCCTTTCCCAAAAAATGTATGGGCATCGTTCGGTAACGCGGCTAAGAGATGTTCGTATGTAGGCCATTGTTTTTCCTTAGATTCAGGCGGCACTCGGTCGGTAACGCGGCTAATAGAGTGTGGTTTGTTAGAAGCATATGTTTTTGCATAAATGTGGCGTTCAGGTCGTTAACCTGGCCGTACGAATGTCATATAATTTGTATGTGCATGTGTAGTTAATTTTTTAAGTATTAAGTATATGAAATACTTGGTCGGTAACGTGGCTGTGAAGAGTATTTCATATGCAAAATGTATGAATTGTTTGATTTTGTTGTTTTTAATTGTCCATTTGAAATTATATACTAGCCAATCATATTCAAAAGAATACTTTATTCATCAATCATCGCTATTTTAAATGTTCTATTTATATAGAATAGAGCTGGCATCAATCATCACTATTTTAAATGTTCCATTTATATAGAATACTTTATTCATCAATCATAGCTATTTTAAATGTGTCATTTATATAGAATACTTTATTTATCAATCATCGTTATTTTAAATGTTCCATCTATATAAATTACATATAAAAAATTATTTGCACACAAATTGCATGGTTAATATTTGTTTTTAATCTTTTTAAAGGACTCTCAAGCATTATCAATATATCGCTAGTTTTAATGCTTCATTTACATAAATTCTCTGCAAAAATCTAAATACATACAATTTGCATGTTAAATATTCTTTTATATCTTTTTAAAGAGCATCAATTATCATCGCTTTTTGATTGCTACATTTACATAAATGCTATGTAAAAAGGTGTGTGAACACAATTTGCTAGTCCAATTTGTATACTTCCAATGTTTTAAATGTTTTGAAGATTTTAAGTCGGTGTGTGCTTTGTTTGAATTAGTATGTGCGCACGGAGAAAAATATAAGTTAGAAAATTCAATATATGTTGAAATGTTAAAGACCGTTAACATGTATTGTTTGATTTGAATTAAGTTCTTATAAACCATTTGTTTGAACTGCTTTTTACACGTGTAATAGATTGCAATTTTAAGTGAAGATTATATTCAACTTTTATCAATATTTCCATAACATTTGTTAAAGTCTTCAAGTGGTGGTTAAGAGTTTACCAGAGATAGTGTGAGCGTGGTAGTGTCATTCGCACCCATGAATTTGTATTTGATATGATGTTTGTGTATTGTCCAGTGCAAATATGACACCAGATCAGAAGAAATGTATTATGCGTGCCATTCGTAAAGAATGTATTTTGGCAATCTCATCATGTACAGATGATCGCATACAGCAGATTAGTGAAAGCGATGTCTACGTCAAAGACATCACTAGAACTATATGGAAGAACACAGAGCGCAGGTTGCGACTTGAAGGCCAATACGAGTTATTGAGTCCATAGCTGGGACACGAGAATTTGACCCCCACCATAAAGTTAGGACAGTGTTGGGCAATATGAAAGTATGTTGCAGAGACTTAAAGGAAGATATCCCACCTGCTTGCAACATGTCAAAGTTAGAGCTCTGGGATAAAGTGGGAAGAACAGAAGGTAAAGATGAAGCGTGTGAAAGCGCAGGACCAAGCAGCTCTACCCAAGAGATTGAAGATGGCACAAGATGCACAAGCAGCTTTGGGAGGTCGATCCAATGCTAGCGGCACCGGCACAATCATGCGCACTGCTTTGAATGCAAAGTGCACTCATCTTGTCGGCATCCCTCACGAAGCCTTGGAAGAAGGTATGAGGATTGGAGCTGGCTCCTTCGGTGTGTGCACATTGTACACTGTCAAAGGCATCTTATTTTTTCCAGACCACATTACATATGTGGAAAAATGTTACAAGGGAGGGAGTGAGGCAAACTTTGACAGCTTTCAAACAGAGCAGGGAATGCAAACGCTTCACCCCTACATTGTCAGGTGCATTGGATTTACTACAGAGTCTCCTTGTATCACGATATTCCCATACTACAATGGGGGTACCGTGGGCGACATGATGTGTCGCTTACCGTTCGCTCACGGATTGTTCACACGACACATGCATAGGCTACAACATGGCTGGAGGTCATTGCCCGTAGCAAACAACCCTATAAGAGAGATAGGAACGGTGCAGATCAAAGCAGTGGTCGAGCAGATGCCGGAAGTTGGTCATGCCTTAATCGACGGCGTTGCGGCTGCCCACCAAGCTCGTATAGTGCACAGTGACCTACACGCGTTCAACATAATGTTGGACTTTACTCGCGCCAATAAACCCCACGTCGGTATCATTGATTGGGGTATGATGTTGAGAACACCTGCTAAGTGCGTGGCAAACAATTATTTGTCTCCAACCGCACAGTAGGATGAAGCAATTTTGAATGCATAGAGAGCACGGAACGCCGAGATGGCTAAGTGACCATGGATTGCTCTCGAACTATACGATCCATTATGCGCACATGCATACTCAAAAGCCAGCGACATTTATGCATTGGGCTACCTGTTCGACATACTGTCCGATTTTTGGAGTGCAGCCAGAAATTTTTTATTTTTCAGACGATGTTTTTCACCACCCGGACGAAGATGTCATGAGGGCTATTCGAATTAAAGTAGATTGTTGGATGAAGTTAAAAGATCAGGACCAAAGAAGGAATGCTTCTGACTTTTTTGGAGCAAGGGATTGCGCTTATGTACATACCCATGCATGGTGCATCAAATAAAGGATTGCCCATTTTCCTTAGCCAGGTGGTTATGTGGGGCCCACATGTGTACAGGTAGGACAGCATGTACATAGTGCAGCGATTTTCACTATTACCAGTACCAGTGTGTTTTTTATACAATAATGAGGAGTTGGTAGCGCGTAAAACTTCTCGAGGAAGCTATCCGCGGGCCGACGACGTGAGGTCAGCAGGTGCGTCAGATGGCATCTAGTGGCGTGAGGAGGGTGAACGAGGTCAATATTTGCACGCGGATGAGGACGGACACAACGTGGGTGTTTCCTTGTGATAATTATGCAGAAAGGTCATCATGAGGACCACTTTTTGGGGCCACTTCACGTGGTGGCGAGATGCATTATTGGAAAAAAGCTGAGTGCCAGGTGTGCGAATGATGCAAAAAGGTGACAACTATGCACTGCGAGGTCAGTTTTTGGCTTGTTCGGGGTCCGTTTGAGGTCATCTAAAAGGCTAAGGGTGCCCAACTAAAAAAGCTAAGTGTGGGAACTGAAAAAACTGAGAGAAGACCAGAAAGAACGTGGAGAAGAGAGGAGGAACAGCCGCAGGTGTGTTTTTGGTGTTTTTGGAGCCTGTTTTGGCCGTAAACTGCTCATCCGAGGTCGGATTTGAGCACTTTGACATTGTAGACTGGGGTTTTGGGCCGTTCCGGACGCGATGGCGCTGTCCATTTTGCCAAATTCCTCACTCTTTTCCTGCTGTTTTTCTGTGTAAGTTTCTCCTATGAGCGAAGTTTCTGCTCTAGTTTGTGATTGTATCTGGTATCTTTTACCCATATTGTGTGAGCTGTTTGCCTCATTGGTGTTGGCCCAAGCTCATTTGTATCTAATTATCATAATTTCCCCTCTTTTGAGCTGAGTTTTTTGGTTGTGTGTGTTTTCATCCCGCTCACATTCTTTTGGCGCCCCCAGGGAGGATCTTCTTCGAGTACCTTCTGCTTCGAGCTTCAAGCTTCGAGATTCGGGGTTACAGGTTGCAGGTTGCAGATTACAGGTTACAGGTTACGGTTACAGGGACAGATACAGGTACAGGTGATTCACACAGGTACAGGTAGCTGGAGTACAGTGATATACTAGCAGTGATGTCACTTGCAGTTGTTGTGTGAATGCATCACTTGGCGCCTATTTGAGCGCATTGTCTACTGGATTGTACGTTACTTGTGGAAACTGCCATTGTACGCATTTGTGGAGCCATACTTGGTTGTATTTGGCAGTCCCAGCCATTTCTGAGACTTGGTCTAGAAGATAGTCATTTCTGAGACTTGACTATATGCGATTTGCATTAGCCTTCGTGTGAGGGTCGATAGCGTGAGGTTTTTATTGATATGGGGGATTCTCAAATGTGGAGATCCTTTCGGTGATACAGGTAGCTGGAGAACCCTTTTTGTGACCTCGCCATAGGCTATGTACTAGTGAGTCCTACTTGATGCTCGGGTTCTATTGTTGACAATTTATGCATACATAGACAGTCTATATTTTGGGTTCCTACTGCTCTACTTCTAGGGAAACTCTGTCGAAATTTTCCCAAGTTATGATGGCTGGTTTTTTGGTATTTTGAGCCATTTATGCTGTTATGCTGCTGAAATTTTGGCAAAATTAGAGGTTAAGTCAGGTGTGCCTTCTTGGGAGCTTCATGGTTGGCTTTAATGGATGATCAAAATGGCCCTCAGTTCACTCCTTTTCATTTAACTCAAAGAATTCAGATTAATGTTCATGTGTCCAGGAAGATCTTTTTCCAGCAACGCATAGTCTTTATGTTTGGGCCAAGAAGATTGAGAGAGATCGTGGAATGTCCTTTGCCTGTTGTCATTCCGATGATCAACTATGAAAACTCATTTGATGTGCATGTGTTTGTCCTTATCTAAAGTTGAGCTCCATTGAAGTTTCTGGGGATTGGGTAGTGAAAAGTTTTGGGTTCTTGCATGTGTGTTTGAAGGGGTTCTCTAGCCATGGCTTTCTCTTATCCGGAGTTTCATGGAAGAAGTGATGAAGATGTGGAGGACTTTCTGGAAAAGATGGAGGTTTCCTGCATTAGCAACCAGATTCATGACCCTACGCAAATGTTACGCCTTCTCCAAATTTGTTTGAAGAGTGATGCACGAGTTTGGTCCAAGGCATTTGAAGAGGAGTTGCGTGCAGCAGATCCACCTATAAGATTGAGTTGGGACAATCTAAGGCATGGATTGGAAGTGGAGTTTGTGAAGATAGAAGATCCTGACAAAGTGTGGCAAGAAGTACAAGGTTTGGTGCAGAAGGAAGGTGAGCCAGTAGATGCGTACATACGTAAGTTTTCATTGGCATGGGAGCGAATGTGCAAGGCTTTAGCACCACAGGCACCCCCGCCTGACATGATGAAGAAGGACAGGTTCTTGGCTGGTCTTTGGGAGAATATACATTGGAGAGTGGAGCTAAAGAAGCCTAGGACATATGAAGATGCACTAGAGGTAGCAAGGAACAAAGAGTGGAAGCTGAGGAAAATGAGCCAGTTAGGGGTGGAGTCTTTGCCAATGAGGTCTGAATTTCAGCCTATAGAGTCTTTACAAGGGTGCATATCAGGGGTTCATCATGAACCAGTAGTTACTACTCAGGTTATGCCAGCAGTGGTCACTACAGCAGTGCAAGATGATGGGCTAAGGCAAGACATGAGGCAAATGGTAGATTTAATGAAGAATCTCAGCCTAAACATGCTAGGTCAAGTGGGAAATAATCGAGGTCGAGGGAGGTTTGCAAATCAGCCAGGAGGTGAAGAAAGGCCTAGGAATGGTGTTGGACAAAGCAATGGTAGGTTTTGGAGGCAGACGCCCACATGTTATAATTGTGGAGAGTTGGGTCACATCAGCCCGTAATGTGATAAGCCACCAAGGATGGGGGGAGACATGTATCCATTGCCAAGACAGGTGCTAACTAGGTCAAATGATTATGGCATCGAAATTAAGGGAGACGAAGGAACCAGTGGACTGACCCAGGAGGAAAAGGGAAAGACAAAAGTGCTAAGTGTAGTCACCTTGGAGAAGGCATCAAAGCTAGAGGATACATTAGTGATGCCTATTGGGAAGAGGACCACAGAGGATAAGGAAGGAAGAAGTGCCCCAGGTCCTAGTAAGAAGAAAGGAAAGAGCCATGAAGGTGAGGATGTCAAGGCCAAGAGGAAAAGGAGAGCTCGTCGAAAGTTTCATGTTTCAGATTTTCCACTAGGGGATGGTCAATTAAGCTATGACTTGAAGGAGGATCTGACGAGCAGGAAGGCAGATGTTACTTTTGGGCAGCTTATAGAGATGGTGCCTAAGCTAAAGCGACAGTGGAAGAGGATGGTTAACCCAATGGAGAAAGAGCCAGAGAGAGGTTCAGTGAAGGTGTTGGCAATGGACGAGCTACCAGACATTTGTCCAATAGTAGATGTGTGGCATAAAAGGAAAAATTTGGGACAAGGTTATGTGGATGGCGGAGCCCAAATATGCGTCATAACACACTCATGCGTTGAGAAGATGGGTCTCACAGTGGTTGGGGTGTCAGGGTTTCGGATCAGATTGGCAAACCATCAAAAAGTAAAATGCTTAGGTGTTGTAAAGAGCTTAGAAGTGGAGTCATACGATGCAAAGGCAGTGGTTGATTTTCATGTGATGCCAGCAGGGTTGGGAGCATATCCTATTATACTGGGAAGACCATGGTTACGTGCAGTGGGAGCTGTTCAAGATTGGCGACATGGTACGATTAGCCTCTATGGAAAGACAGGTATCAAGAAGCTTTATAATATGGACACAAGGAAACGATTAGAGGAGCTTTATGAAGATGAGGATGAGTCTAGTGATGAAGACTCTTCCACGGTGACAAATGACGACAATGATAGCACTACCAGCAGTGATGAGGATGCTGATGTTTCATTTCTTTTTATGGACAAAGAAATCCAAGAGGATGGTTTAGTTGCATTTGAGAATGAAGTTGAAGATGAAAGTGAAGGGCCTTATGAAGTGATTGAAGGGCTGATGCAAACCAAGGTTGAGTTGTCAAAGAAGCAGGAATTAATGACGCAAATGATCGGTCGAGACCTCTCAGCTATGGAGAAGGAGATATATTTGCACATGCAGGTCTATGCCAAAGTAATTGATGATTTTCTTGATGGGAGGTTGATAAATGGCATCTCTACAGGTTTTCCTTGGGAGCTAGGTGAAAGTTTGATTAAGCTTTTGATGCAAGGAATGCCAAGTGTTTTTGTGTGGGATCCAGGTGGAATGAGCATCTACTAGTGTTGCTGCTGCTGAGCATGAATGCTCTAGCAGTCCAGGGGATGGGCAAATTATGTCAGGAGTTTTTTGGAGCAAGGGATTGCGCATATGTACATACACATGCATGGTGCATCAAATAAAGAATTGCCCATTTTCCAGAGCCAGGTGGTTATGTGGTGGCCATTTTGCTCTAAAGATCACCTTGCATAAGATTTTGCAAGAGGGGTATGTATGGCCTAGTTTGCACAAGGATGTTCACCATTGGTGTAGGTCTTGCAATAGGTGTCAAGCATTTGGGAAGAGAGTGTTGAAGCCAGAGCTACGAAAAACCATTATGGCGTTTGATGTGTTTGAAAAGTGAGGAATTGATGCAATAGGCCTGTTACCTATCACAAGCAGGGGCAAAAGCTATATTTTGACGGCAATGGACTATCTCTCTAGATGGGCAAAGGCTATAGCAGTAAAACAGATCACTGCAAAGGATGTGGAAAAATTTGTGTATGATGAAATATGTTGCAAGTTTGGGGTGCCACTGGAGTTACTTTCAGATAAGGGGCCTGGCTTTAGAGCTAAATTGCTAGATTTTTAATGTGCAAAGATGAAGATTAGGCACCAGCATACCACTCCTTATTACCCGCAGTGTAATGGCTTGAATGAAAGATTCAATGGTGAGTTGGTACAGATTCTTTCGAAAGTGACAGAGCACCAAGGAAAGAATTGGGATTTGGAATTGCCTAGTGCAATATGGGCTTACCGTACTTCGGTGAAGACAGGTACAGGGTTTACTCCATTTCATTTGGTGTATGGAAAGGAAGCACTATTGCCTGTGGAGGTAGAGTTGCCTGCGGTCAAGATGTTAGAGAAGTTGCTTGGGCTGCCTAGTGATGCATTCAAAGAGAGGCTCTTGCAGTTACAAGAGGTCCAGTTGGATAGGATGAGCACATTGGAGCATTATGGGCAGATGCAGGATAAGGCTTTGACAAAGATAAATGAAAAGGTCAAAAGTAAGGGTATCAAGCAACATGACTTGGTTTTGCGCTACAACAGTAAGCTGGACAACACCTTCCAAAAGAAGTTTCAAATTAAGTGGGAAGGCCCTTTCAAGGTAGTAGAGTGTTTTCCAAATGGCACATATCAGCTGGCTAACCTGGATGGTGTTCTACATAAGTCAAGGGTAAATGGATTGCGTCTTAAATTGTATCATGCTAGATTGATGATGGTGGAGCAAGATGAGTTGTCGGTGGAGCAAGAAATGTTGGTGAAGGATGAGGAGACTTGTGATGCGGCGAGTCTCATATCATGAATGATCTAGCAGGCTAGGGGATGGGCAAATTATGTCAGGAGTTTTTTGGAGCAAGGGATTGCGCATATGTACATACCCATGCATGGTGCATCAAATAAAGGATTGCCCATTTTCCTTAGCCAGGTGGTTATGTGGGGCCCACATGTGTACAGGTAGGACAGCATGTACATAGTGCAGCGATTTTCACTATTACCAGTACCAGTGTGTTTTTTATACAATAATGAGGAGTTGGTAGCGCGTAAAACTTCTCAAGAAAGCTATCCGCGGGCCGACGACGTGAGGTCAACAGGTGCGTCAGATGGCATCTAGTGGCGTGAGGAGGGCGAACGAGGTCAATATTTGCACGCGGATGAGGACGGACACAACGTGGGTGTTTCCTTGTGATAATTATGCAGAAAGGTCATCATGAGGACCACTTTTTGGGGCCACTTCACGTGGTGGCGAGATGCATTATTGGAAAAAAGCTGAGTGCCAGGTGTGCGAATGATGCAAAAAGGTGACAACTATGCACTGCGAGGTCAGTTTTTGGCTTGTTCGGGGTCCGTTTGAGGTCATCTAAAAGGCTAAGGGTGCCCAACTAAAAAAGCTAAGTGTGGGAACTGAAAAAACTGAGAGAAGACCAGAAAAAACGTGGAACAGCCGCAGGTGTGTTTTTGGTGTTTTTGGAGCCTGTTTTGGCCGTAAACTGCTCATCCGAGGTCGGATTTGAGCACTTTGACATGGTAGACTGGGGTTTTGGGCCGTTCCGGACGCGATGGCGCTGTCCATTTTGCCAAATTCCTCACTCTTTTCTTGCTGTTTTTCTGTGTAAGTTTCTCCTATGAGCGAAGTTTCTGCTCTAGTTTGTGATTGTATCTGGTATCTTTTACCCATATTGTGTGAGCTGTTTGCCCCATTGGTGTTGGCCCAAGCTCATTTGTATCTAATTATCATAATTTCCCCTCTTTTGAGCTGAGTTTTTTGGTTGTGTGTGTTTTCATCCCGCTCACAACGTGTTGATGTTTTTCAAAGAACATTTAAAGACAGACCCTAATCCTGTGCAACATCCACTTGTTGAACTTGCACCATCATTTTATCCGATTTAAACATTTTTATGATATACATGTCTTGTCAAGTGTATTCAAATTTTTATTGAAGTGTATTATCTGGTTTGAAGTGGTTCACCTAATTGAGTCAATTATCTTGCCTTGTGTCATTTAACTAATTGAAGTGGTTCACCTAATTGAGTCAATTATCTTGCCCTGTTTCAAATTTGTCATTTAAGTTTTTACTGTCATTATTTCAAATTTGCCTTGTGGTTCAATTAGTCGCATTTGAAGTGGTGGTTTTTAGTGGATTCCGCGCAGTGTCCCAATGAGTGAGAATATATATTTGCCAATGATATTGAATATTTTCCACTTTGTTGACTGCAGATGTAAGAGAAAATGGCTGATCAAGAACAAGATATTGGCACCCAATCACTGCCTAATGATCAACAACAAGCGGTTGTTAATGCATTTCAGTGCATGAAGTCTCTGGCACTCGGCATGTCGGCACAACAAGCAACGCGTACTGCGCGCCGACTCTCAAAGTGGGCAAATCCAAACCATATGCAGTGGAAAGAGATCAATAAAGAAGTGACAAAGGACATGATCAAGACAATATGGCCATGTGAGGATGCAGAGATCAAGAAAGGAAGGTGGAAGGTTTAGAAGTTCACACATGATGGTATCAAAGATAACACTGAGAGGATTTATTTGGAGGTTTATGGCCATCCCCTGAACAATGCAGATTGTGCGCTATATTTTGCCAAAATGTTATATGTTCACTTTGTGCAATAGCGACTAGTAGACTTCTCGTCAAAGGAGACAACTGTTATCACTCATGATTTAAGGGAGATTTGTGTCACTTTCACCCAAGATGAGCTGGCATTGATAGTGGAAGACGCCGACCTACAATTAAAGAAAGAGAAGGATATTTACACGACACAGTTGACAGAGAAAGATGCAAAAATAACTTGTCTTTCTATAGCCACCCAGACATCGCAACCCTCACAAGTCCGGATGGATAAAAGCATTCACCGCTTAAGTCAGGACGTTCAAACCCTAACACAACGAGTGAATCCAACACCTGTACAAGGGACACACATCAGCCACCTTGTCTTGCATCCGGAGTTGGTCCCCTCGTCTACTTCAGATGCATCCTCATCTTCCCAATGTGCAGTTTGCTACAAGAATTTTTATGGATGGAGTGGATACTATACATTTACATGTGGTCACTATTATCATTTAGTTTGTCTTATTCGTTTGATGCCAAACAATAGTCGATGCGCAATGTGTTTACAAGATATTCCACAAGGAATGTATATTATGTTTGGCATGGCAAACGAATATAAATTCAAGCAAGTACGCCTAAATATCCCTAGCACAATTAGAAATCTATTTTATGAGCAAGATGCTACTTTAGGGCAACACAATTGAGATCAAAAAACTATGTAATTTCATGACAAACTATGCACTATCGAGAATATGAAGCATTGTTATTACTCAAAACACATTTGAATACAAGGTCTTTTACAATGGTTTTTGACATTTGCTCATTCTAATCTCAAGCTATATTGAATCAATTGAGTTGTTATCTAGTTCTAAGTCTGGGTATTGTGGTTCTCCTCCTAATTCAAGCTCCACATCTATTATCAAATTCTCTTCTATTTCGTCTACAGTGCATTGAGATACACCAACATTGAAATCTTCTTCATTTTCGTTTGGAAAATCATACAACCAGGTTGGCATTTCCTCCTCGTAGCTAGCACTTTCGATGTGATTCAATATCTTTTCGTTGCAATACATATACACTAATTTCTCTGCTCTGTCTGCTAATAGTCTGCTGCGAATAGTGCTGTGAACATACCTGTACATACTCCAGTTTCTCTTTGAACTTGAATTTGCAACACATTGTGCGAGTACTTTCATTGCAAGAGGACGTAAGGTTGAGTAATGCTCTCCACCATTCATCATCCACCACTTCCATGCAGGTTGCTCTTTTGCCATTACCTGTACAAAATCATTCGCAAAAGGACCTTCTTTTAATCTAAATGCACTCATTTCTTTGATGCAATCAATTCGGTCCTGAATGTTGGAGTAGAACGTGTTGACTACGTGATAGAAATCGCCTACCACCTCTGTATTGGACATCAGATGTAAATTTCAATACTCTGGATCGAGCATGTAAGCCACGCTATGGAGTGGACTATGAGTTCTCTTCCACCTTTCATGAAAATACTAAGCCAAAATTTTTTGTTGTTTGCCAGAGAATGATAAGCGCCACTCCTTATCTACTACAGACTCTTTCAGCTCTTCAGGATTTTCAAGACTCTGTTGGACTGACCACGGATCGCGAACATAACGGGCATCATTACATGGTATGCATCCATTACACTCCTCTACCAAGCAACCTTGTTTACATTTCCACGTAGACATGTAATTTTATCCTTCACTGTTTTTTTTTGCTCAAGCTGCCATTCATCAAAGGACGCGCAACTGAATGTGTCAATCACAACACATTTATTACGGATAAGTGATTCCAAGGTATAAAAGTGTGTGCAGAACCGAGTTTCAGCAGGAAGTCTCAGCATCACTCACATGCGCATCCTATACAAATCGAGTACTCTCTGTCGTTTCAAGATAAATTTCACAACCTGACGTGCTGTATCAATTATTTTGGTGAACCATGTGGTTTCTTCGGTAGTGTACCAATCTTTTAGCACCAAGTTCAAGATGTGCGTATTACAACAATTGGCAAAAATGTGTGGAAAGCACTTCTTTATTAATTTACTGGTGTTTTTACAATTCTTTGCGTTGTCCATCACAACCTGAACGACATGTTCAGTACCAATTTCTTTAATTACATCAATCAAAACCTCAGAAATATATTTGCCACTTTTAATTGCACCAGAACTATCAATCGTCTTTATAAACATTTCTCCCATTAGACAAACCAGCATTACATTGATCAACGGTCTTCTCTGAACATTTGACCAGCCATCACTCACAATTGTACACCTTGAAAGTGAAATATTCCCAAGTATTATTTTGCCAACATGCTCTTTGACTTCGATGTAACATTTGTCCAAGAAAAAATTTCTTATCGTGTGATAAGAAGAAGCTGAAAATCCTGGACCAAACTCACCGATTTTCTTCCAAGCAGCCTTCCAATGATTACTGTCTACCATGACCAAAGCACTTCCAGTAAAGAATATTTATTTGGAGAGTGTTGTTTGTGCTTCTTCTAGACACTGCACTCGAAAGCTTTAACAATAGAATGGTAACAGGACACTTTTATGTCCTTGGACACTTTTGTGTCCTGTTAAGTGGCCATTTTTCTTGAATTATTTGAGGAGTATGAAAAGGAATTTCTAGGTGCTATATATCCACAAAGTTGCCTTATGAGTTGAAAAAAACTTAGCATTTTTTATAGAGTATCGATCTCACCATTAACCTTACTCTTCACAACATTTTTGAACCTAAACTGTGTGAAAAAACGGGTCCTGTTTTCGGCTTTTTTTCAATTTTTGGCAACTATACCACTCTAAACTTCATGTTTGTGAGGTTTAGATGGCTAGAGGTTAGGCCTTCATAGTTCTCAACATGTTTTTATGCTTGTAGGGAAAGCCAAGTGTTAAAATTGAAAGTTATGGCCAACTTACAAGAACTGCATAATCCTGTTTTTTGGCCAAAATTAGCACTTTTATGATTTTTTTGGTGGCTTTCTTGATATCCAAATTCGAATTTGATTGTGTAAGTGTAATGTATAACATAAATCTAATCTTCCTTGAGTTTTGGGGGACCTAATATGCTATAAAGCATAGTATATGATGATGGTTGAGTTTTTTGATTGTTGAAGAATACGCTACATTTTAGAGTAGCAAGTATAACTTTCTCAATATTGCTAGTTTCTTAGGCCAATTGTGTGTATTTTGTAGGTAGTAACCATATCTAATCATGGACTATAAACTTGGCTAGATATTGAGTAGTTTCTATGGGTTTCTAGAGGTCATAATGCTAAACCCAGTTTTTTCATGTTTGCTGTATTTAGCACTTTATCATTGCCCCCAAGGTTGCAATTAGTAAGAGATCCATTATCCTTTTGACATGCTCCATGGCTCCTTTTGAATCCAAAGGCCCAAAGGGAACTAAGAAAACATGTATATAGTATCTGTATTGAGTGTGACTATAGAAACTTTGATGATAGGTCCGCAGAATGGCAAAAATGCAACTTTTTTGTACCTATTTTTTTTGCCCAAAAAAAAATAGTGAGGTAAAAGCAACCATATGTTTTGATCACCAACCCATTGAAGTTAACGGGGCATTTTATCTCACGTCCTACAAAAATCTCTACTCTTATTTATATGCAATCAACTGTAAGAAATTGTTGTTTTGGGCAAAATGCACTGGTCCATCAACTTTGGAGGCTTGCAGTGACCAAGGGATGAGAAAACTTACACATTTCTCATTTTTTACATATGTAGTAGTTCTTGAACTATAAGCTCATGATAGGATTTTTCAAAATGAGTGGATCTACTATGGTTTTGGAAATTTTTCCCAAAACCCCGAAAGGACACTTTTATGTCTTGTTAGGTTACCATTCTAGTGTTAATGTAATGATTTTTGATGCATTTGAAAAAATCCACCTTCATTGTGACGTTTAAAAGGAATACTACTTAGAATTTCCTCTCCTTGCGCAGGTTGCTCTCCAAGGTTAGTTGGCGTCACTACAGGATCTGCGGAGTTAATATTTGGCTCTGGGAACTCTTGATTTGAAGGCACATAGCTATATATCTGTCGTTTCTTGCCACCCTTTTTGGCGAGCTCTTCTCTCAAATGCTTTGCAACTGCAGGTGCTTGAGAATGTTCACATTTTCTACAATTGCTTTTAGCGTTACCCAGGAAATGATCCCTAATACATGGTGCACCACCAGATTTTGTTGTGAGACAAAATTTACATTGCCACTCCATATATCGGTCGCATATGTTGTGAGCATAATCCCACTCTTTGCCAAGAGCTTTTTTATTCTTTGGCTTCTTTGTACCACTTGTGCCCACATTTTGCTCCATTGCTTTTAAATTAAAACTGAAGAGAAAAGAACAAGATGTTATAAACTGAAAACAATTTTTTTATTTTCAATATATATTATAATTTAAAAACCATTCAATATGAAAGTAACCATGATGCACAATATGAGATTTTCAATGCACGCTAGTCAATCCACATATCAATCACCTATATTGTGAGTAACCATACACATTGCAATGTAATCTATACATGGCGTAATAACCATAACAATACTATGAATCTCTCTATGCAATTATTATTATAATGATTATTTATATGTCCACTTTGATTTGCAAACAATAAGACACATCTAATTTCATTTGCTACAAAAACAAACGAAAGCAATAAAATATATAATTGGTCATTTCATGCACTAATAATCTATCGTAATAAAAAATGCAAACGAATATATAAACCAATGCATGAACTAACGCAAATAAATCTTCAATATAATCCCCTAATTGGGGACTACTTGAACCCAGTGAAGGATTGTAGCCCACCCATGCAACCAATTCAATATATAAAAGCTATTTTAACCCAATCAAGGATTATAGCTCTTATATTGTAAATTAACTCAAATATAAGACTTCAAGGATCTTTATATGCCCGGTACACTAGTAGAGGACATCCGACCCTTGACTATCGACTAGACATTTACATATGCTCATCTTCCAAAACCAATTACAGCCCTCATTTGGACCAATGGCTTCTTCGCAATGAGCATGATTCCCCAAGTTTTTAGTTTTTTTGGTTTCGTACCTTTATGTCGGTATACGAATTAAATTTTTTTAGAAGTGGTTACCGAATTAAGAATCACGTCCGGCCCAAAAAAGGACCTGTGACTCTGTAACCTTAGGTCAAATCACAAGGAGATGACAATACCTGGCACTTGGATACACTCCCCAAGGATTTGCCTATATAAAAAACCGGGGTTAGCACACTATTTACTATATATAATTAAGCCTGCCGGGTTTTTTCATTTTCCCGACGGGCCCGTCGGGTAACTTCATTATCCCGGCGAGCCCGCCGGTATAACGCAGATGCCTGTTTTATGGCAAAACTACTCCCTTGTTCATGCTCACAAGCACGACACATACAACATACTTATCATCTGATGACACGACTAACCCGTAGGTGCACGTAGGCAATCTCGTTAGCTTGTTAGGCTGAGACCAATCTACACATACGCACTTTCATGATGCATCAATCACTAACCCTGGTAGAATGCAACCCACTCTATCCCTAAACGCTCACAACACCGTTTACACCTCCAATGAACTCGGAATCGCATCAAACTTACTAGGCACCATCCTCTCAATATGATATACTTACCTCTATAAGTCTAATCTCATCAGATTTGAATCCTAATTATCTTGATCACAGTCGTGATAGACTCACAGGTCATAATCTAAAAATGGGTGAAACCTAAGTCTATGAATATCTATGTGTAGCTAATCTCTCTCTCTCATTCCATAGAGCACTTGATTGTTGAAAACAGACACTGTTTGTGTTACTTACAAGCAAAACAAGCTTGATGAAGGATCGATCGCGAACAGCTCAAAAATATGAATGCGTGGCGTGGGCGCGTAGCTCTTGGAGAGACTACCGCGATGATGTGGTCACGTCGTGAATCCGGTGAGAGAGAAGCGCGTAGAGAAGAGGATAAGACACACTCACTCACTCTCTCTCTCTCTCTCTCTCTCTCTCTCTCTCCTCTCGTACGACACAGGATTAATAATTAAAAATGTTGTCCAAAAAATGGTTCTAAGGTGACTTTTATACTTGAGTCACCTTAGCTCAAAAATGTACATGGGTTCTCTTCCTCATAATTAAAAAGTGGGAACAAATATGGGTCATGACTGACTGATTAATCTTTACATAACCCAGACAAGTGGATCAAAATGGTAAGACATCTTTGACATAAAAATGGGAATTTGATAGGATTTACCAGATGGGCTCATTACAACAGTTGGACAAGTGGGGCTCCAACACTCCCACCCTCCCACCACGACATGATCATCTTTATCTTCAGTGTCATTGTCGTCCCTCTTGGTTGATTTGATGTAGAAATGCATCATATCGCATAGACTCGCTTGCCATTAATGGGCCAAAAATTTTGGATTTGTACATGAAGAAGCCTGTGTAAAATGTTTCTTCGAAGGTTTGGAGATGGTAGCTTGGCAAAAACATCAGCAGTCGTCTGAAGTAGACATACAACACTGGCTCTGTATAGGCGGCCCACTTAGATCATATGACAGTTCTGAGATGCTTCTTTCTGTATTCATATACTCTGAAGTCCAACTTTCTGAGAACATTGTGAGACAGGCCAAAAATGTTCGAGCTATTTTACATAGCATCTTGTAGGATAGGTCGGGAGAGCCTCCAAATTCTGCGATGGCGCCCTGAAGGGTTTTCACCATGTAAGAACCGGATATTCTCTCTCCCTTTGCAGGCCCTGGCAATACTAGATAATTCAGCCATGTAGGATTTCTGCTTTGTAGTGCTTTATGTTGTCTATAAGTGTATGTTCGGGGCGTTAGCTAAAAAGTTCTATCATTCCTCAGCTCAGGCGGTGCGTTGACTAAGTGGATCAGGTTATTAGGGTTTCAAAAGCCATTGATGCCTCCACTTTGGCTGGCTGTCTACTATCCTGTTTTGCTATTCCCGATCCTGTAATTCTCCTTCAAACACTGACACTTGTTCTTCTTTTGCGAGCTGCCGTTGATGTGTCAGTGTTTCGTATTTCAGCAGAGCATAGGGTAACATAGGGGCATTCCATTCCTCCCGTAGCTCTGCTGCTGCCTTGCCTGATCTGGAGAGCCCTTGTAGCATCTCCTTTTCTAGTTGCATGGCCTTGTACCATATCATTTCTGATTGCTTTTCCATTTGCTCGGCCAGCTTCTGCTCTTTCAATCTCGTGACTGAATCTTCGTCTATTTCTTGGTCTTTGGAGCCAAGTTGATCAGTCTGTGTGTCTAGGGCCTCCTCATCATCTGATTCTTCCTCGTAGTCATTTTCTCCCCCATATACTTCGGCGAGTCCAGCCAAATCCGTGGCTGCTTTCTCTAGGTGCACTCGTACTTGTCTTGGTTTTGCCTTGCAGTTTGTAGACTTGCGATTTGTGCAGCCCATTGTTCTACTATTGATTTGGAGAGCTTGAAATTCCATCTCTTTTGAGCTGCAGACTCCTCTAACTCTTTTACCCTGATGTGCAAATTTTCATTTTCCTCCCTGAGGGATTTGGAAACAATACTTTCTATTTCACTGTCATGAGCTGGTCCTTGTTGCTGTTCACTTTGTAAGTCCGAAATTTGCCTTTGTAATTGATCCTCTTCTCTAAGCGCACTTTCGGCTATCATTAAGCGTTGTTTTCTTTCCAACTCCAGCTCTCTCTTCAGTGCAGCCACTTCTTCTTGCGGGTGGAATACCGATGTTGTTGGTAGCGACGTTTTTTGTTTCTTAGCTCGTTCTATTTCCCTTGATTGTATATCGGTTAGTGCTCTCAAATCTTTGACTTCAATTTGTAAGTCATCAATGACGACTTGCAAACTTTTGACTGTCTCCAGCGCATCTTGCTTTCCTTTTTCCAACCTTTGGATGTGTTCATCTCTGTCACTGACATCTTCAAGGAATACATTGATTGTATCTTCACAAATGGCATTGAAATCTTCAGACTCCTATAAATTTTCCTTGAGGAGATTTACTGTGCTTTTGAGACCCACGATTTCAGTCTCTCTGATGCTGATCAGTTTTAGAGTGTCATCTCTTTGCTCTTGCAGTTTCAGAACTTCTTGATGGATTTTTTCTAACTTCGTTTTGTTGGACCTGTCCTGATCAGCTAACCATTGACTGCGCAGTCTTGTTCGGTTTAGTAGGGTCTCCATTGACTGTAAATCTTCATCTATAGTAGCTTCCAGCTCAATTTCTTGAGAGGAGGAAGCTTTTTCTTTTGTCTGATCCACCTCTTTTTGCTTGCCTTTATCAATTTGTGATATGGTTCCAGTGTTTGGGTGACCATCTGTTCTTTCTTCTTCTTCTCCTTCTTCTTCACTGGGTGGTGTATGAACTCTCTCATCACGATGTGAGCTCTCTGAATGCAAAGGAGAGTCAGCATGTGGGGTTGATTGCCTCTCACTTGTCTCTAGACTTGGAGATGGAGGTGGTGTTTCCTGATCTCGTGAAGTTGGCATCAACTGATCTCTCAAAGTTTGGAGATCCTCCTCTTCTAGTAGTAATTCTGGTTCGTCCCTAGAATTTCTTTCTTGGATGTACCTCTCGAACCAGTCCAACTCAAAAGGTGGGTTGTTTTTGTTCTTTGTTCTCAATGTGTAAGTGCTACTAGAAGGTTTCCAAGTGGCGCCTACATCGCCTCGTAGAGATCTCTTGAGAACAAATCCTTCTCACATTCTTTCCATTTTTGCTACCTTCTATAACCTGGTGTTTTTTTCCATTTCTGTTTTCCACTTCTTTAGTCGGGCATCTTCCTCTTTAGTTCTTCTTTCTTCTTCCATCTTTTCTTGTGTGCTTCTGGTTACTCTTTCCAGCCTGCGTCCTCCAATGGTGTTAATAGAGGCCGGTACTTTCCTTTGTGATCTGTCTTCGATATTCTCTCTTAATACTAGCCAGTCGTGCTGATGAGGAGCAGGTGGCAATTGATCTGCCGCGCCTATGGCCTGGTATATTACTCTGGTGAGGAATTCTCCTCCTGCAATGTAATTTGGTTTGTCCTACCATAGCTTTGTCACTTCTGCAAACAGATATGAGGCGTGATCTATATAGAACTCATGTGTCATTCCCATAGCCCATGTCAGTGTTGTTGAGATGCTCTCGTGTGGTGTAGTGTATCTTGGCGGTCTTTTGCTATAGCTCAACAAACAGTGACTGTATATCTGTGTCAGTTCTCTTACTTTCGGGTTTGCTATGAGTTCAAAAGAAGGCAGTTTGGACTTTTGCAAGTAGACTGTGAGGTTTTTCCTTCTTTCTCTCATGTTGGCTCCTTTATCAGACAATTTCAATGCCTCCTTGATGATCTCCTTGGTGATCTGGATCTCCATCACTTCATTATCCATGCCTGCCACTCTACAAGTTCCATCTTCTTGGATAGTCTCAATTAGGTGTTGTACCCTCTTGAAATCTATCCCCACTGGTGGTAGTGAGAAAAAGCTCCACAAGCCAACTTTTTTGAGCCATGACCTTTGCGGTGATCTTTTCAGGTAATTTTCTGCCTCCTTGGGGATCATCACTGTATCCACTAAATTTCTTTTGTCATCCACATATGAACCTTGATAGATCTGAAAGGCTGCTGCCTGTTGCACGTCTGCAGGTATCCAGGTGGCCGCTGGCTTTAGTGAATTGGGTAGAAGTGCATAGGGTATTGCACCTTCCGTTGCCAGGTTCTTGCCTTTTCTTTTTCCCGGAGAAGCATCCATGGATCCTGTATTCACAAATAACAGTTAATGTGCAAACATAGTACTTTCTTCTAAATTGATTACCACTTAATCATGCATCTAGATGAGCCTTTTTAATCCCACGATGAGTTAAGGTAAAATGTTAGCAGATAGACAAGCTCTTCCATTGTGTGACTCTGACGGCTTCAAATTAATGTTGTTGGTGAAGGAGAACAAGTCCAAATGCCTTGAAATTTTGTGTGGTGTATGTTCACAGGGCATGTAAGGTCATCCTATAGTCCCAAACTGAAAATCATTTCATTTGCAACTTCTGCCCAGTCTATCGCGATAGACTGACCATCTTTTGACAAGGGTCCTATTTTGCAATTGTGACTCCACCAATTAATTTCTCATGCCTTGCACATGATCTGATCCCAGTTCCACCTCAAATGAATGTCAAGTGACCCCTTTTTGGATCAACTCCCATTTTTCCAGATTCCTTGCAAGAGATGTTGGTCTATCTCCTTCATTTTGTGCTGTTTTGGGCTCAAACTTAGTGGGTAGTCTTCTTGCATCATGCTGAAGCCAACTGTTAATTCAAATTTTTGATAAGATGGCTTAGTATCACTCTGCTTAGTCTATCGCGATAGACTGGAACTTAGTGTCATTTTGTCATCTTTTGGCTCTGTGATCCTCTATCTACCTTCACCTAGTTGCTATAAGGTTGCTTGACCTCTCACCTGTGAATTTTAATTGTCTGCCCTTGAGATGTCCTGGTCTGACTCTGAGTTGCTTTCATGTCTATCTCGGCTTGCCATATGAGTCCATTCTGTCACCAAATTTGGTGTACTGCCTCCATATGCTTCCCCAAGTCTATCTTGTGAAAATTTTGAAAAGCTTGTCCCCCAAAGATTGTAAAAGCAAGTCTATCGCAATAGACTAGGTTACTTGGCTAAAAGAGATCCATTTTGCACTTTGATTTGATAACGGTGGTCATTATTCCTTGTTAGCACCCCTCATGAAGTCAAAATCAAAATTTTACTTGTCTATAGCAAGTCTATCGCGATAGACTGAGTACCTAGTCATTCTTACAAGTTTTTCGATGTTAGTTGACCACAATGGTGTTAGAAGGCTCTCCTAGACACACACATCAAGTTTTAATCAATTTAGAAGAGTGTACTCCCTGTTTGCATCACTTAGCTCGTTCTGGCGTCGAAGTAGACCACTTAGGTGATGGTCGCCGTTCCTTTTGGTCATTGTATGACTCCGGATGTCTTTTATTTCCTTTTGACCTTCCATCAAAGCAGTCAGTTGTTGTTTTGGTGTTTACATCACCAAGAATGACCATTTGGACATCTTTGTCGCCTGTTGCTGGCATTTGCCCTAATGGATGAGCTTTTTCTTGAGTGGACACATTCCAACTTATAGTTGACCTCTTTTGGATGTACCTTGTTAAATTTGGTGTCATTTTGTCACTTGGTGGGCCCGTTAGAGTATCGTGACGCTTTGCGCAGCTTCCGTCAGATAGGGACTTTAGGCTCCGTTTTGACGAAACTTTTCATGGTCTAACCATTCAGTCGGTTTTTTGAGGTTATTGGCCTGCTGCCTATGAGTTTTGGCTCATTTCCGATCACTTTGGTTCAGGTGCCCTTTTGCAAGTCCTGTGAAATTAGGGTTTTTTGGGCGGCTTCCTTCATGCTTTCCGAGGTCATAGGCTTGATCCCTAAGCTATAGGCATTATGCCTTTCAATTTTGGTTCCATTTGGTGGCCTCTAGGTCTCTCTAGCAACCGGTCTACCATATGTGTGCACAGGTTGTGATTGTGATGTTGGCGAGGTTTTGCGACTAACTGAAGTAAACAACACTTAGAGTTAGTGTTGACGAGCATACCTCTCATATCTGATGTCGATTTGGTGATCGTGCACGATGGATGAGCTCCTGGAAGTCTCAACTACTGTAGGGAGCTCTCTCTCTCTCTCTCTCTCTCTCTCTCTCTCTCTCTCTCTCTCTCTCTCTCTCTCTCTCTCTCTCTCTCTCTCACAATGGAAAATGACTCAAATGAGAGATTTCTAGCCTAGCCTCTCTATATGTAATCGAGACTCCGACACAAAATTTTTCCATCTTTTACTTGTGGCCATAACTTTTTGCGAGATGCGGTTTAGGCTCGCAAATTTCATGATTTGGACCTCGGTTGCTCCAGTTCTATAATTTTTTATAGATTTCTCTTGTTGGAGGTCCCGTCATGACGGTGGTCATTTTTGCCCTGTCACCTTTGCAGTCCCTATTTTTTCTGTGTCTTCTTTACCTTGCTCTGATCAGGCGTCTCTTCTGTTGTGTTTCCATGTGGAATACAATTTTGTTTCTATAATTTTTGCTAGAAAATGGATAAAATAAAGCAAATAAATCCCAAAATAACCCGAAAATAGCAATTCTAACCTATAAAAATACCAATGAAAATCAAAACACTTTGCAACTCACTTTTCTCTTGTCTATGTACATTCTCACTCATAATCGTGAACCCTTGGCCTAGTCCCCAATTCTGATTAATTACGAGGGCATATTCTTTTTCCAAAATCACACAATAAAACACAAAACTCGTTGAAAAATTGATGACAAACATTGCCCTCTAATATATGACGTGAGTCCGCATTTGGAATGCCTCCCCCCCTCCTAGTTGGAGTCCTCCCGGACGACAGGGTATCGTCAAGGGTATGTGCTGTGCATGGGTGTAAACTCGTGCTAATGCAGGCTTTGTAATGTAGCCCTATATGCATGTACAGTCAATGCATGTAGAAAGAATTTATGCGGTGTAAGAGGAAGGTATAAGCGATTCGCTTATTGGCATTTGTCGTTGAGGTTTCCTGTGGTAGCCTGAGTTGGATGGCAGATTTTCTTTGCAAGGAGAAGTTGTAAATCTGCCGCTCTTTGTTTGATTGTTTTCCACTGTTTTTGAATTGGCGTATGTGAATTCTTTGAAGTCGATATTCTCGTATATTTTGTTGCATTTTCTGGTGGAACATTCTTTCTTTTCCATTTGATGACTTGGGTCTTATAGATCCTTGTAGTTATTATTGTGGATTCTGCTTGTTTCCTCGTGCTAATTGCATGATGTTGCTTGGCATTGACAGTTGTAGATAACTGCTCGGTGGTCATCTTTGGCCTCCATACTTGTGTTGTTGGCACGTTCTGAATGGGTAATTTTGGCCGCCATACCACTATAGTCCGTTGCGTATTCGACCGATTGACTATGGTTCTTTGAAGCTTTGCTGGATTTTGGTGTTTTGTCTGTTCTTCTGCCCCCTTTTTTATAAGAATTAGGCTGTCTTGCTTTATCCAAACTTTATATTTCCTCTTTTGATGGAATTGTGCCTCGGCTAGATCTGTACGCCGTTCCCAAACTTTCTTGGTTCCCAGCATGGTTGTTGATTTTTGATAATACAA
The DNA here is from genome assembly GCF_014529385.1 of Adiantum capillus-veneris. NCBI lineage: Eukaryota > Viridiplantae > Streptophyta > Polypodiopsida > Polypodiales > Pteridaceae > Adiantum > Adiantum capillus-veneris. The sequence continues at coordinate 39,027,376 of NC_140940.1, forward strand.
TTCTGGACATGTAAACTCTGTTTGTTGTTTGTCAATGCCTTGCCGTTGTATTGACTCCTGTCTCCTCCTTGACATGTATTGGTCATATGATAAGAAGGGTTCTGAAAAGTTTTCATTTCGGAAAAGTGCTTCATTAGTATCCAAATCAATGAATACCCTGTTAGATTTTATCCATGACACTGCTAAGATACACGGCGTTGCTGATCTACTTGGTGGTAGTACATGGAACTTTGTAGTGTACGGGTGTGCCTGCACTGTGATTGGTAATATAATAGACCACAACGTGGTCACCTCATCACCTGATGCTACTTTCAACCGGTGTGTCTCTAGGATCGTCCTCATTGGTCCAAGTTTCTGAAAGAGCTCAAAGCTGATGACGCTCATTTTTGCTCTAGTGTCAAGCAATGCATAGATTTCAACTTGTTTTGTGCCTGCATAAGCTTTTATGTAAGGACTACACCACGTATCTTCCAAGTTGTCAACGGTGCTATCGTCCTGAGCCTTAAAGTCTGTTATGGGATTTTCTACTTCTTTGTTTTGTATATCCGCTTCGATTGTTCGGAATGTCGAAAGAGGATATTCGTCATTCATCATTGGGGTGACCATGTTTATTGTCCTGAGAAATTGCTTTCGTTTAGCAATGCGTTCCTTGGCTTCTTGTTGTGCTTGGTCCTGAATTCTTTGTTGTTCCTGTCTATAGGCTTTTCCATAATGCAATTGAAACAACATTTCCGGTGTTAAAGGTAGATGATATTTTTTTAAACGACATCCACTAATCCAGTTCGGCATGTCTTTTCCATCTAGAGTCGACAGTGTTACTGCTCCGCTGGACGATATTTCTTGGACTAAATAAGGCCCCATTCCCTTTTTCTTTAGCTTTTTGGCATGTTGTTTAAGGGTGTATACTAAGACATAGTCGCCCGTTTTAAAGTCCTTGTTCTTGACATGTTTGTCAAAAAACTCTTTCTGTTGTCTTTTTTTTGCATATATGGCTGCTACAACATTGAGTCGTAACTCATCTAATTTTTCAAGGTCCTCTAACCGTTCTGAAAGATCATGCCCTGTCCAGTCCAATTGTGTGGCTTAGTGTGGGAATCAAAAATTCAATAGGCAATATTGCATTTAACCCATATACCATATTAAATGGCGTAGCATTGAGTGTTGTTTTATATGCAACTCGATATTCCCACAATGCCGAATATAGCATTTGATCCCAGTCCGGTCTTGTTTCACTAACCAGTTTTGTAAGAACTGTGCACAATACTTTGTTTGTCGCTTCTGCTTGACCATTGGCTTGTGGATGGTAGGGTGCAGATTTGCGATGAATTACCATAAACTCATTTAAGAGATGTTGGATAACTTCATTTACAAAGTGTGTCCCTCTATCACTCACCAGCTCAATGGGAAGGCCATAACGTGTAAACACATATTCATATAAGAATTGTGCCGTGGTTCTAGCGTCTGCTTTTGTTGTGGTTTTTTCTTCCACCCATTTGGTCATGTAATCCGTGGCCACTATGATATATTGTGCTTGTGAACGATACGCTGGTGGAGTAATAGGACCAACAAAGTCCCATCCCCATTTAGCGAATGCTCGAGCACTCATCATTGGTCTTAAAGTCATTTCGTCTCTTTTAACTGGTACCTTAGTGCGTTGACATTCATCACATCTTTTCACGAATTCTGCTGCATCTTGAATCATGGTCGGCCACCATATACCTACAACCATAATGATTTTTACGGTTCTCTCTACTGAAAAATGACCTCCTGCTATGCCTGCATGAGCTTGTTCCAATAATGGAAAGTAGTCATTTTCATGAGGAACTAACCTCAACTGGTCATTAGTTCCTCTTTTATACAATTGGTCTCTAATGAGGGTATACCTATTCGCTTCGATTTGTAAAGCCTTTTGTCTGGCTTTAGACCAATCTCTTGGAAACTCCTTATTAGTCAAATATTCCACAATAGCATGACTCCATGCGGGTTCTACTGTCACTTGGTATAATGTGACATAATCCACATTGGTATTGGATGTGCAAAAGTTGCATTTCTTGATGTAATTAGCTACATCGCCTGCCATTCCTGGCCAATACACTCCAAGTCTTCTTAGTTGTTCATAGGTCATTTGATTTCCTCGATGGAATCCCCTTGTTTGTGTATGGGTTTCCTCTAGATACGTTTCGTACTCCTCTGGGCCTATACACAACCTCAGAATCCCATCGTGTCCATGATGGTACATTCATCCTGCAAGCATTGTATAATTTCGTGCTTGTCTAACGTCTTCCACCGTGTGCTTGTCGTCAAGATTCATTCCATATGTCAGCAACAGAATAATTTGCTTTGACCATTTCGGTACCATCTCTATATTAAACAGGTATGCGTCTGGGAGATCATCATCTACCCCAGTAGCTTTTTCGCCATGTAGTAATCGAGAAAGGTGATTTGCTCTTTGATGAGTTTTTCCTTTCTTAACTACTACCGTAAAATCAAACTCCAGCAACACAATGAACCATCTTACAATTTGTCCCGTGTTACAAGGTTTGTTTACTAAGTACAAGAGCACCTGGTGATCCACAAAAAATGTGAATTTGTTCGCAAGTAAGTAATGCAGAAATTTCTTTACCGCATATATCATACCCAATCCTTCTCTTTTAGTGGTGGTATAATTCTTTTTTGCATTGTTGAGTTGTCTACTAGCATAACTGATCGGAAAATCTGTATTACCCTCCCCTGGTTGTGCTAATATACAGCGTATTGAAAATGCCGAAGCATCTACATGTACATGGAAGATCTTTGACCAATCTGGTGCTTTTAGAATTGGTGTAGATACCAGTGCATCTTTTAGTTTCTGGAATGACTCCTCACATCCATTGGTCCAAATGAAGAGCGTGATTAGACTATACAAGGGTTTTGCGATTACAGCATTCATGTAGATAAAACATCGGTAGTATCCACAATGTCCCATAAATGATTGTACCTCTCGTACAGTGTTTGGTCTTGGCAATTCTATGATCACCTTTACCTTGTCTTCATCAGTTGTAATTCCATTAGCCGATACTATGTGGCCTAATATTTCACCTTGTCGGACCATGAATACACATTTTTTCGGGTTGAGGAAAATCCTATACGTTCTGAATTTTTCGAATACCTTTCTAAGATGATCTATATGGTCTTCTCTCAATAGAGAATAGACACACAAGTCATCCATGTAAATATCCAAGAATATTCGCAAGTATTCTTTAAAAGCATGTGTCATTAATCTCTGAAATGTGGCTGGAGCATTGGTCAAGCCAAATGGCATTACCCTAAACGCATATATGCCCCATTCTGTTGCAAACGTTGTTTTGTATTGATCTTCTAGTTTGACCCCCAATTGGTTATAACCAGAGAATCCGTCCATAAAGCTATAGACTTGCTTGCCTGCTACTCGTTCCATGACGTGTTCAGTGATAGGAAGAGGGTAGTTGTCCCTTATTGTTGCTGCGTTTACCTTCTTGAGATTCACACACACTCTTAATTTCCCGTTTTTCTTGGGTACCACCACTATCGGGGACACCCAGTCCGTGTGCTCTATCTCATAAATAAATTCATCCTCCATAAGTTTGTCTATCTCTTCCTTTATCCTTTTGGCGAATGTTTCATTATACATGTAGGGACGTTGTTTGCTTGGCTTTGCATCAGACTTCAGAGGGATTGAATGTTCACAAATGTTAGGATCCACCCCCTTCAAATCTTTGTACGACCATACAAATACATCACGAAATTCCTTAAGTGTTTTGATCAGTAAGTCCTCTTCTTCCCGGCTTAAATCTGTGGCAATGTAAGCAGGTCGAGGACTTTCTCCTGGCTCTGCTAAGTCTATTTTCTTGGTGTTCTCTGGCCCATCGTATGACTCGTTTGATTTAGACTCTCTCATTGGTTGCTGAACCACCAATCTTCTTTCTTGAATGGTGTACTTACAATAGTGAGGAGGTACATCTATCTCTTTACTCCCATCACTAGCGTTCGTTCCATCGCTACTTTCCATTTCAGTTGTCCATACATTTTTAATTTTTTGTTTCAATTCATTGTATCTCGTTTTCCGTTCGATTTTCTTCATAATTGGACCACCAGAGACATCCAGTTTTTCTGTTGCAACTCTTTTTTTTGCTTTGCTGGTTTTCTTAGGTTTCAACAGTCTGAACTTAAATCCTGAGTCTTCAGCAACCTTAAGAAATCTTCCTGACACTTTATCCTTAGCACAATCAACAGCATGAATGTTCATAAGGAAATGTGTCTTACCCTTGAACTCCGGTATAGCTCTCAGCCTAGTTGGTAGACTGCTATGGTGTCGTTTACTCTTGTATCTTTTTTGACGTCTCTCACTTTGGTTTGGGAAATTGTAGAAGACGTCATTGTCTTGATCTTGATGGTCATCCCTCCGTATTTTCCGACTTCTCGTCATCCGCATTATCCTTGTTTTCACTTTGATCACAAGAATCATAAAATTCTTCTCCCTCCTGCTTGATTTCTTTAGTGGGGATGTCCACATAGCCCACTATCTTAATCTAAAGTTTCGTTTCTGTTTTATTGATCTTCATATTCTCAATATCTCCATCCTTCTCGTCTTCCTCGACAATTTTTCTCAACATGTAGTATGGTATGATATCGTAGCCATTCTCGTCACAAAATTTGGTGGGAGTGACTTCATTGACGCATACATCCAATGTAGCCAAAATTTGAGACCATTCTAGGGGTTCGAGCTTCTCTTCAGGAAAGGGTTCTCGTATATAGGCATCATCTTCCAAGACCCTCTCTAGTGTCCTTTCATTGTGGTCAAATTCACTACATTGAGATGCTCCACACATCCATATCTCCTTTTTCTTACAGAGCCACGCTGGGACTTCTGATCCATTAATGGTGGCTGAGTCAAATTCTTCCACAGGTGTTCTCGTGACATCATGGTAGCTATGATCTTTCATGTTTACTCGTGTAGTAGTTTCAGCATGTCTTAGATACAAATAATCATACCCCCAGTCCTGCACCATCTTGAGTTGCCTCATGAACGGCCTACCAAGGATAATTTCATAGTTGTTCTTCTTGCCGAAATCTACTATGGCCAAAGTATGTTCGTACTCTATGCCACATGAAGATACCACAATTGCCTCAAGCAATCCTATAGGCATTTCTATGTGCCCATGCACCAGTTGCAATTGCATTCTAGTTGTTCGCATTGTTGGTTTTTCCCATTTTTCCCATAGCATTTTGGTCGCTATCAAGTATGGCCTTAGTCTATATGCCGTTATACTCAACTGGTAGGGTTGTTTTGCCGTCTTCTCCCTCACATTAATCTCCGACCTTGTTGAGTGGCACTGGTCTAGTGTTGACTCTCTTCGGTTCTGTGTCATTAAGCTTGGTTTCGAGACATTTTTCAAGACATTTGCCCACTTCCGTCCACATGCTTGGCCTAACTTTTAACAATTCTGTCAATGTGAGTGTACACTTGATCGGAGTGGTCAACAAGTCTGTCAAGATTTTAGTGTCCAATTGATTTGACCCGCCTATTCTTTGAGAATGTACTCTTCGAATTTCTGACCTTGCCTCATAGTCCCCCATGTATGGTGGCAAAGTTCTGAGTGATGCTTGTCTGCTATCTTCGGATGCAACTGAACCATTATCCCCTTGAAATGATTTAACTTCTAAATCCCATGGAGGCTTATTCAAGTTCAACTCCGAGAAAGGCGCTGACTCGACTGTTTTTGTCTCATATTTTTCTTGAGCTCTTCTCACCGTTTCCCATAGCTCTTCAGGCCAATTTTCTTCCACCATAGGGGTATATGGTAGAAAATCTTTCAGTGATTCATTAGTGCTATTAGGCACGATTCTTGCATCCTCTACATCCGGCAAGGATTTAACATTTTCTATCTTGTAAGGTACCCTTTGTTTGGTTTTTTGAGGTGTTTCATTGTTGGGTGGTTTGATTACTCTATCCCCCACTTCCATAGGTGGAGGCTCCAGTAAAGCTTGTGCAGTTTCAATTAGCTGTTTGCACATCTCTAGTCTCTGTTTTTCTATCTCTGCATATGGATATGTCATCCACCTTTGCTCCAGAGTCTGTCTGTTCTTCAATCTTGCTTCATATGCTTGCAAGATTGCATCTAAGGGTTCATTGATCTTATCTACCAATACCGACCCTCCTGAGCTTGCACTTCTTGGTCCCTCCGTTGATTTTAGAGAGTCGGACTCTCTTTGCTGCTTAAGTTTCTCTCGAGCTTTTGTTAGCTTAGCTTCTACATCTTTCTGTTTTCGCTCACGTCTAGCTTTCATTTTCGCTCTTTGTTCTCTCCAAGGATTATCACGACTGACGCTAGACTTGTCAGTCTTGATTTCTTCTTGATTTTCATCGTTACTCTTGGGCTTATTGTCATTTTTCCTTGCTTGGGCTCTCTTGAAGACCTTAACAGGAATCGGAGTTTCGTTTTCTGACCCTCCACTAGAAGGCAGTGCTCCCAGCATATTCAAGGTAGTTTTTGCTCCTTTGCTCAGATTTTTAGGGCAATCAGGGATCAAGTGAGTAATTCCACACTCGGTGCAATATGCGTTGACCCTAATGATTTCATCATGAGGACAATCCCTCAGCCAATGGTCTCCACCACACTTGTAGCATGGTCCCTTAGGCTGTTGAGGTGCTCCTGGAGCTCCTCTTTGTTGGTGTGCAAACCTCTGTCCACTCATGCCTCCATTGGCTATGAACAACAGTGTTCTTTCATCCAAGCTATATCTTCCTTCCCCCGCTACCTGTGTAGCAGTTGGTGGTCCTGTATTTCCTATCATGCTCCATGGTTCTGGTGTAGAGGGCTCTTCCGGTGGATAATAGACAGAGTTTTCCGCATATCCATTGGGCTCGTCGTAGTATGCATGCATAGGTACCAAAGCCTTCTCATCCGACTCAGTTACGGTGGGTGTGTATCTTAGGCCGACTGGTCATAATTCTGGTAGGGGTGGTTGTTGTCCCAACACTAGTTGTGGTCTTTCTACACCTACAGGTCCTAGTAGGTTGCCTGTCTGATATCTAGGCATCGGTGGAACTTATAATAACACTCCTCCGTCCCATGGTTTGTCCATTTTGTTCAATCGCACATCATTTTGGTTGTTTAGCTTGTGGTTTGAAATACAAGTTAATCTTTTTAAGCACTTCCTCTACAAGCTGCTCTTGGCTCACCGCTACTTCTCCTTTCGGTGTTGTCTTAGCAGACTTGCTTCCGCTTTGTTGCGAGGAGGAATCATCGTCAAGATCCTTGAACTCACCCTCTTTGTAGACCGCACAATTTTCCACAAGGTATAGAGCCTCCTTGGTTAAATCATTCAACGTCGTGCTCCTTTTCATATGTAAGTCCTTCTGGAGATCTGTATTCCTTAGTCCTTGGATAAATATAAGCATAAGTCTGGACTGAGTTGGCAGTTCTTCCACGGGGCAAAACTTAATATATCTTTTTAATCAGAGGGCTGTCTTTCGCACAGACTCTCCATCTTTCTGTTTGAATTTATGGATTTGTGAGACGGTATTATGAGCTATTTCCCTTTGTGAGAATTCTTCGATAAACTCGTCAAACACTTCCTCCATAGACCCAAAGTCTCTTCGCTCCACTGAGTCAAGCCATGTAGCAGCATCATCCTCTAAGATTAAACCAAATCCTGCAAATTGGGTAGGAAAGTCTAACACCTCTTCAGCTCTAATTACACGCACAAAGGCTGCTACATGATCTCTCGGATCCCTGCTTCCCGTATATTTCTTGTTTACCCATTTTTGCACTTGAGAAGGTCTAATTCTACGATGGTCTACAAATCTCATCATGGGATCTCTCCGTCCTAGTCGATATACCTCCTCTGGTCTTCTGTAGTGGCCAGGTTCCTCTTCCAATGGTGCTTCTACGCCATAATTTCTAACAGTTCTCGCAAGAGATGGTTCATCTCTTCAAACTCGTTCTAGGGATGGTCTTCCAGGCTCAGTTGACCCCTGAGTCTTTGGCTTACTCTCTCCTTGATATTGTACATAGAGTGGTGGTTCTTGTAAATCCCTTAGCCCTCATGCGGTTTGATTACCCTCTCGGGTTCGGTCTTGTTCTAATGTAGCACTCTCTCGAAGCCATGCCTGCAATGATGGTTGAGTAGCTGGTTGGTCCTGGTAGTTAAACGTCGGTTGTCGGGTAGAATGCGAGGTAGCATCATACTCTTCTGAAAAGGGATTTGTCGACTTGCTAGGGGTATAGTTGGATCTTGGTACTTTGTCAGGGCCATAGGTTGATGCTCCCGGAACTGTTGCCTTTTCAACCTCTTCTGGGAGAATACGTTTGTATTCTCGCCCGTACCTGTTGATAGCCGTTTTTGGGCTCTCCATAATTTCCATAGTAAGTTACTCCACCCTACCAAATTCACCCAAACGCTATGGCTATCCCTACCATTTCACTGTACATAGGCGTGTGTGAGTTAGGGGGCTTTTCTCATATCTTCTTAAAAACCCTCAGCTAGCTAGTCACTGGGCTAGTTGAGCCAAAAAAATAAAAAATAAAAGTATATTATGGCCTCTTTGTGTGTAAATATTTCATTGTATATATGGCCTAAATATAGGGATTTTTTAAAATTCTTTTGGTATTTTATTTAAATATTTCTACTTAGGTGTGTGTTTTATTAAACCTATGTACACCTTGTTTCATCCTCTTACACCATAATTATATTTTTTGCCAATATGTACATACTCTAACCTCATATTTTTCCTTTATACAAATCACTCCCACATTTTCACCTTCACCCTCGTGAAAAAAAAAAATTGATTTCTACTCATTGGTTATGTTTATTATATTATTTACTTGCATACCTTTTCCTCTTTCACCCAAAATAATTCAAAGAGGGACCCTATCATATGATTCCAATATCTTTCCATATCCATAACTCCTCCATATTTTTATTATTATTTTTACTCATTATTCTAACACCATGTGCTCATTGAGCTAAAGTCCATGAATAGTCCATACACTAGTCCCACCATGTATATATTTCTTTATTCACCAATAATCCTCCTCCATGCATGGGTCAAGGGCAACTTGGATGCTTTGTATTATAATATGACAAAGGAGGGGCTCACTCTTGGATGCATTGTACAAATTCAACAAAGGAGGGGGGCACTAAAAGACTTTTGTAGGCATAAAATCAGGCTTTTTTGGTGAGAATTTTGGCACCATCTCCACTCCGAATTTGGAGCCGTGGTCAAAAGAGAAAACGTAGCCCGCGCTCTGAATAACGACAGTGAGCTATGATTTTTTGAGTGGACCCCAGTCTTCCCACATTTCTCACAAGTAGCCCTTAGTCTTCTCTCACCCTTCCACACACCTACTCACTCTTACACATCCCTACCTCTCCTTCTCTCATTCAAACCTGCAATTTCCATGGCTTTTCCCACCCTCTTCACCATTACCCTTCTCTCTCATCCCTATAGTTCTTTTATGAACCTCTACATACACACACCCTCTCCATGTCTCTCTCTCTCTATTGCTTCTATGTTACAATTTCATTTACCTCTCCTAAAAATATTTAAAATTTAGCATCTTAACCATGATAACTTCTGCAAATTGAGGATTTTTTATCAACAAATCCTCTTTTCATCGTGGTGGTCAACCGTGGCGGCGGCGTAAAGAAGCGAAGAAAAAGAAGAAGACCAGCGGTCATTTTTTCCACAATCTACACAAGGGTGAGTTCAAGCTTCTTCAAAGCTTCACCATCTCAATGATTCTCTTTTAATTAACCCCTCTTTCTTCATCAAATCAACTCATCCTACCCATTGTAAATGTATCACTAACAATTCTAGTGATTATTACCACTAACAACTAACTTCTCTTGTAAAAATGCACCCACAATATCAACATATGGAGTAGGCAACCGCACAAGTAAACCAAATTCACTCACTCGCATGGAAGTTTCTCTCCTTTCACCACATCAATAATTCTCTTACTTGAGCCCACATCCATGTGACTCAAGAGAAAAGAGAGACCCCATTCTCATTTGAAATTCATAAAAATTCATAATCCTTGATCTTTCACAATAAAATTGATTAGGCTTAATCCTAATCAAGGCTTCTAAAACCTATAAATAGAACCCATTCCTCCTTGTAAAAGACATCACTATACCATTACACACTAGATTCAGCGTACCACACACCATTTCTATCTTGGTTGTAAAGAGAGAGTAAGCTTTCTATACACCATCACCTTGGTGCATAGAAAAGCTTGAGCTAGTTTGAGTGAGTGCGAGTAGAAGATATTCTTCCTACCATTGTTGTATCTACCCCAACATCAATGAATTGGTAGTTTTGGCTGCAATTCATGTCCAAAAGCTCACGCTTCTCCTCCAATTTGGCTTGGCAAACTCATTCAGCTTTATAAGGTGACTTGTTTCATTGAAGGTTGTTGTTTTGTTGCTTGTGATTCATTGGCTATTGTTTGGCTACCATTGTAAGAGGGTGGATGGTGAGAGGGCTCCCATAACCCTAAGACAATGTGCTAGTGATGCTATAACCAAATCTTGTCACTTGATTCCGCAAGCTCTAAGTTCCTTTTTGTGCAAATTATAAAGTTGAAGCTAAGTTGTACACCATCTCTCTCTCTCTCTCTCTCTCTCTCTCTCTCTCTCTCTCTCTCTCTCTCTCTCTCGTATTTTAGTGTGTGAGAGTGTTCCATTGGTGTTAGGGTTAGTGTAAATTCCTTGCTTATTTGTGGGTTGCTCTAAGGATTCTCCTCTTTTGCGTCCTAGTTCGCTCTTAAACTAAGTGGTGCCCCTTGTGTAGTTGGGATTTGGCTGTGGGTTTGTTGTTTTGGTTTGTGTTGTGTTGTGCCCCAGCCCCATTGAGCAGCACAGGAGCCTTGAAGGGTGTCTAGAGGTTGCTCTTCTTGTTGCCCGTCCCGGACCGCCTCTATTTTGGTGCCCCCACGGAGGACATGCTTGTGTATGTTTTGTGAAAGCTCCACCTTTAGCATAATCAAGTAGCTTGCATGAATCATGAGAATTTGTATGATCTCTTCATTCCCATTGCAAGACAAAAGGTACACATAATTGTTAGTACTAAGTTGCAATTTCAGCGAGTAATTCGTAGAATTTTAGGTCCTCTTAGGTTGGTAGAGATAAACGCATCAGTAAATCCTTTTATTTTGCCTCTCATTAGGTACGACCTTAGTTTGGACTCTATATTTTTGTTTTGTTTTAAGAATTAGGTCATGCATAGACCATGGATAATGGCCCAGGAATACAGGTTTTTCCCTTTCATTTCACTCCACACATTAGATTAAACATTGCAATTAGTAGAAAAATCCATTTTCAACAACGTATGGTTTTCACGTTTGGTGCCCAATGAGTAGGAGAAATTCTCGCGTCACCAAACCCTGTCATTCTACCTCTTATTGATTATCATAGGTCATTTGATGTGAATATTTTTATTTTGTTGTAGAATAGATTGCAATTTAAAAAATATTATTGTGTAAATCTTTTAAAGAAAGAAAAAACAAAAACGCGTCACTTTGAAATCAATTCAATGGAGAGCCAACGCCAAATGTCTGGATATCCTCTTTTCTTTGGAGAGCCTGGAGAGGATGTAGAATTATTTCTAGCGAATTTCAAGATGTCTTGTCGTATCAAGAGGATAGTAACTGATCAAGAACGTGTAGAAATGTTTGAGGTGGTTCTTAGGAAAGATGCTAGCACTTGGTTTGACTCTTTGCCTGAGGAAGTTAAAGGGAATTACACGGAAGTTTTGAATCGTTTCAAGAAATCCTTCTTTGATCCCCAAAACACTCAGAAATTATGGCAAGACATTGTTTCTCATAAGCAAAAAGACTTAGATGACTACTACTTGTACAAGCAAGAGTTCCTACGTCTTTGGGCTCTATGGATACGAAATGTTGCTAACCCTGGTGATGGTGCAGAATTTCTAAAGAAGGAGAGGTTCATAGCCGGACTCTTTCCTGACCTTAAGGTAAAAGTTGAGGCGGGTGCACCTGCTACCTTTGATGCAGCTGAAACTAGGGCTGCTGAGAAATATAGGAAACTCAAGTGCTTAAGGGGGGAGGTTCCAATAGAAGGTCTTAGACCCAAAGGTAAGTCACAAGCATCAACATGTAAGGAGCTTCTTGAGGTAACGGCGGAAGTGATTGAGAAGTTAAATGAATCTTTAAGCAGCTTGTCAATTCACCTTGCACAAGCTGTAGGTCCAAAGGGACAAGCAAAGAAGTCTGAAGAGCGAGACCCATGACCTAGGAGAGTCTTGCAATGTTGGAATTGCGGTGAGTCTGGACATGGGATGTATAATTGTCCTTGGCCCCGTGGGGAGCCAGGGAGACCTAACTTGAATTACCCAGTGATGAATGCAGGTGAAGGAACTAGTCAGCAACCACGGCTTATACAAAGGCCAAATGGAGCAAGACCACCTCCACAAGGAGTGGAAGGAGTTCCACCTTTGCCAGACCCAAACGTGCATGTGGTAGAGGTGACAAATTCAAGAGAGGTTGACATGGAAGAAAATGGCATTAAGCGTGGCTGAGGGAAAGGTAAGGAGAAAGAAGGAGTTACATCACAAAGTGACCATGGACGAGAAAAGAAGGCAAAGGAGACCAAGGAAGCTAAGAGGACTCGACGTCGTATCAACCTCCAAGACTTTCCTCTTGGACATGGAATGGCTCCATACAACCTGTTGGAAGACATGAGAGGTAAGGGTCCTGATATCTCATGGCCTCAATTTCTTGCATTATGTCCACAAGTTAGGAGGGATTTAACAAGGACAGTTAGCACTAGGAGAAAGGTAAAAGAGAGTGTGCCTGTTGTAAAAATTGCACAAGCTGAAATGAATGAGGACATTACACCTGTGCTAGATTGTTACATAAAAGGGTGATTGGTTAGGAAAGGTCTAGTGGATGGGGGTGCACAAATTTGCATCATGACAGAGGGACTCATGCAAAAACTAGGCATGCACATCCATGAGACACCTGAAATTAAGGTCAAGATGGCAAACAATAGCAAGGCTAGGTGCGTAGGCATTTGTAAAAATGTTTTTGTGGAGGCCTTTGGCATTAAGAAGGCAGTGGATTTCTATGTCATGTCTACCAAAGGAAATGGTTACCCATTTATCCTAGGGAGACCATGGCTAATGAAAATGCGAGCTTTGCAGGATTGGGAGAGTGGAAAGCTAATTTGAAGGAATGACAATCATAAGAAGGTTGCCTTTGACATGAAGGAGAAACGCCAAGAGGAGCTCCATGAAGAATCATCTCAAATTGAGACGGAAGAAGGTTGGACCGATAACACTTCAGAAGAAGAAAGTAGCGGCAGCATTACTGAAGAGGAGTCTTCCATCGAAGTCATGGGGGTAAGGTTTAAGCCAACCAACCAAGAGACCTCTTGTCAAGGTTTGGAGGAGGTAGGTTCCCAAGAGAACCAAAAAGTGGAAGATGAAAGAATGCTATAAGATGCTGTTCAACACAAAATTGAGTTGAAGCCAGAGGTCACACCTAAGGCTCAGAAGCTACGAAGGCTAGGAGTCATCAAGGAGCAGGCATTACTCAAGGAGATAAGAAAGCTTCTAGCAGCAGGTTTCATTTATCCAGTGGAGAATTCAGAGTGGGTCTCTCCCGCTGTTGTCACTCCTAAGAAAAACGGAAAGTGGAGGGTGTGTGTGGATTACCGTCCACTCAATGAGGCAACAAAAAGAGATCACTTTCCCCTCCCATTTCAGGATGAGATACTAAATGAGGTAGTTGGTCATGAGAAGTACACTGTGTGTGATGGCTACTCAGGCTACTTTCAAATAGGTATCGCATTGGAAGATCAATTGAAAACAACCTTTATCACTCCTTGGGGTTGTTATGCTTTTAGAGTCATGCCATTTGGTCTGACAAATGCTCCTGCAACATTCCAACGTTTCATGAACATGGTGTTTCAAGCATTCTTTGGAAAGTCAATTAGGGTGTTCATTGATGATTTCTGCATTTATAGCTCAAAATCATTGCATCTACAGAGGGTAGAAGAAGGTTTAAAGAAGCTCTACGACATGAGAGGTCAACTCAACCCCGACAAGTGCCATATAGGTGAGGATGAAGTGATCTTGCTCGGTCACAAGGTTTCCTATAAAGGCATTGAGGTGGATCCTTCAAAGGCAAAGGCTCTTATTGAGCTCCCATCACCGAAGAGTCGTAAGGATGTCATCTCTTTCATTCAGAAGGTGAAGTATATGTCACGCTTCATTCACTTAGCCTCGGAGTTGCTTCATCCTTTGCAAAAGTTGACACAACAAGTAGAATTTGCATGGTCTGATGAGCTTGAAGAGTATTTTTGTAACATTAAAGTCATTTTGTCAGAGCTACCAACACTCATACCTCCTTGTTGGGAGTACACATTCTTTGCTAGCTCTAGTGTTGGAAGGGAAACAATTGGTGCTGTGTTGCTACAACAAGATCCCCACAGTACAAGGATGCGACCCATCTACTTTGCTAGTAGGGTCATGAATGCTTTGGAGAGAGACTACACAGAAGCAGAACTCGTGATGCTTTCTCTCATGTTTGCGGTGAGAAAGTTTATATCCTACCTGCTACCAAAACCTTTTGTAATTCTCACTGTAGAAAATTTGTTCCCTTGGGTGTCATCTCAAATGAATCTTAGTACTAGGATCTCAAAGTGGATTATGGAGTTGCAAGAGTTCCAATACTCTTTCAAGGTAGAAGATAGTGTGCGTGCACAATTGGCAGGGATTATCACTTATAGGGTACATGAGAAGGAAATTAAGGTGCCTCAAGTAAAGACCCTACCATTGCCACCACCAAAAAGTATTCCCAATGCTTTTACCTTGTTCTTTGATGGAGCTTTTCGACGAGCCACAGGGAAAGCAGGGGGAGGGCTAGTGTTGCTCAACCCAAGTGGAGAGGTGGTCATGAAAGAGAAGGTCAATCTACCAGGTTCAACTAGCAAAAATGAATCAGAATACGACACACTACTTCATGGTTTGAAGATGTGCATTGGTCAAGGAATAAAACGTCTCATGGTAAAGGGAGATGCACTTCTCATTGTTAAACAGATTTTAGGCATTTGGGCATGCAAGAATGAAAGCTTAAGGACAAAAGTTCATGCCATTTGTAGGATGTTTAATCAGCTTGAAGAAGTGCAACTATATCATATTCCGAGGAAACAAAATGAAGATGCCGATTTACTTGCACAACAAGCAGTTACATGTGTTGAGAGAGAAGTGCAGGTCATCATGGTGGCTGCAGCTGTCAAGCAACCGAGATACCAGGGATTGGAGTCATTGGTTCCCATTATTGGATACATTTTGGAGGGTGAGTTTCCACAAGACTTCACGAAGGCTCAGAAGAGGAGACTCATGAAGAAGGCAAGTTTCTATCTCTTCCTAAAAGGCTCTCTCTATCAAAAAGGGAAGGATCAAGTGTGCAGAAGAGTACCAACTATCGAGGAAATTCCAGCCATTCTAAAAGGTTTGCATGAAGAGGCATGTGGTGGTCATTTTGCCCAAGAATCAACTGTGAAGAAGATTTTGCTTGCGGGGTATGTTTGGCCAAGCTTGCATGTGGATGTTCAACATTGGTGTAAAAGCTGTCACAATTGTCAAATAAATGAAAATAGAAGGTTGGTGCATGGCCCGAGGCAAATAGTTCTTGCAAATGGACCCTTTGAAAAGTGGGGCATTGATGCTATGGGTCCTCTGCCTAGGACAAAAAATTGGTAAACTCTACATTCTAGTGGTTGTAGACTATATGACTAGGTGGGTGGAAGCTCAAAGTGTGGCAAGAGTGAATGAGAGGAGAGTTAGCAAGTTTGTGTACAATCACATTTGTTGCAGATTTGGCACAACTTTGGAGATTGTTTTTGATAATGGTCCAGGGTTTAGGAAGGGCTTGCTCACAGAAGTTTGTGAAGAGCTTCACATTCTACATCGTCATAGCACACCATACTACCCACAGTCAAATGGTTTGGTGGAGAAGGCTAATGGTGTCATTGCAGGAATCATTAGAAAGATGGTGCAAAACAAGACAAAATTATGGGATGACTTCTTAGATGGTGCCTTGTGGGCATATCGAACCACATATAGGGAAGCCACGGAGTTCACACCATTTCACTTGGTCTATGGTCAAGAGGCTTTGCAGCCTATCGAGCTCAACATTCCAACAATGCGACTTCATGGCAAAGGAGCACAAGATGATCAAGAGGTATGGATGGATCGACTTCTTACGTTAGTGGAGCTTGAGTGGAAAAGAGAAGCAGCATATGAGTGCTACAAGAGGAAAGCCACACAAGCGAAAGAAACGCACGACAAGAAACTGAAGGACAAAGGCATCAAGGAAGGAGAGCTTGTGCTAAGGTATGACAATCGACTTGAAAATCTTTTTGATGCCAAGTTTGAAACTAGATGGCAAGGGCCATACATAGTCAAGAAGGATTTCAATTCTAGTTACTATCAGCTTATGGACTTGAATGGTAAAGAGCACTCCAGGAAGGTAAACGGGTATCGCTTGAAGCCCTATTTGAGTCGCCTTCTACCAAAGGATCTACCAATGATCTGTCCAAAGGCCGCTATCTCATGTAAGTATTGTTACATGAAGCATGACTGTAACTCCAACCAAAATTCTGAGGGGCCAAACAATGAAGATTTCGTCAAGGACTCTGAAGCACTCTCATTGAAAAAGATTCTCTATGATGGTACATGAATATACCATCATCCTATGGGAGGGCTAATGATAGCCGTTTTTCGGCTCTCCATAATTGCCATAGTAAGTTACTCCACCCTACCAAATTCACCCAAACGCTATGGCTATCCCTACCATTTCACTGTACATAGGCGTGTGTGAGTTAGGGGGCTTTTCCCATATCTTCTTAAAAACCCTCAGCTAGCTAGTCACTGGGCTAGTTGAGCCAAAAAAATAAAAAAAATAAAAAATAAAAGTATATTATGGTCTCTTTGTGTGTAAATATTTCATTGTATATATGGCCTAAATATAGGGATTTTTTATAATTATTTTGGTATTTTATTTAAGTATTTCTACTTAGGTGTGTGTTTTATTAAACCTATGTACACCTTCTTTCATCCTCTTACACCATAATTATATTTTTTGTCAATATGTACATACTCTAACCTCATATTTTTCCTTTATACAAATCACTCCCACATTTTCACCTTCACCCTCGTGAAAACAAAAATTTGATTTCTACTCATTGGTTATGTTTATTATATTATTTACTTGCATACCTTTTCCTCTTTCACCCAAAATAATTCAAAGAGGGACCATATCATATAATTCCAATATCTTTCCATATCCATAACTCCTCCATATTTTTATTATTATTTTTACTCATTATTCTAACACCATGTGCTCATTGAGCTAAAGTCCATGAATAGTCCATACACTAGTCCCACCATGTATATATTTTTTTATTCACCAATAATCCTCCTCCATGCATGGGTCAAGGGCAACTTGGATTCTTTGTATTATAATATGACAAAAGAGGGGCTCACTCTTGGATGCATTGTACAAATTCAACAAAGGAGGGGGACACTAAAAGACTTTTGCAGGCATAAAATCAGGCTTTTTTGGTGAGAATTTTGGCACCTATCTCCACTCCGAATTTGCAGTGGTAGTCAAAAGAGAAAATGTAGCCCACGCTTTGAATAATCACCTCAAATTTTTTCATGATTTTTGGAGCTACCAACGGTGCGCTATGATTTTTTGAGTAGACCCCAGTCTGCCCACTTTTCTCACAAGTAGCCCTTAGTCTTCTCTCACCCTTCCACACACCTACTCACTCTTATACATCCCTCCCTCTCCTTCCCTCACTCAAACCTGCAATTTCCATGGTTTCTCCCACCCTCTTCACCATTACCCTTCTCTCTCATCCCTATAGTTCTTTTATGAACCTCTACATACATACACCCTTTCCATGTCTCTCTCTATTGCTTCTATGTTACAATTTCATTTACCTCTCCTAAAAATATCTAAAATTTAGCATCTTAACCATGATAACTTCTGCAAATTGAGGATTTTTCATCAACAAATCCTCTTTTCATCGTGGTGGTCAACCGTGGCGGCGGCGTAAAGAAGCGAAGAAGAAGAAGAAGACCAGCGGTCATTTTTTCCACAATCTACACAAGGGTGAGTTCAAGCTTCTTCAAATCTTCACAATCTCAATGATTCTCTTTTAATTCACCCCTCTTCCTTCATCAAATCAACTCATCCTACCCATTGTAAATGTATCACTAACAATTCTAGTGATTATTACCACTAACAACTAACTTCTCTTGTAAAAATGCACCCACACTATCAACATATGGAGTAGGCAACCGCACAAGTAAACCAAATTCACTCACTCCCATGGAAGTTTCTCTCCTTTCACCACATCAATAATTCTCTTACTTGAGCCCACATCCATGTAACTCAAGAAAAAAGAGAGACCCCATTCTCATTTGAAATTCATAAAAATTCATAATCCTTGATCTTTCACAATAAAATTGATTAGGCTTAATCCTAATCAAGGCTTCTAAAACCTATAAATAGAACCCATTCCTCCTTGTAAAAGACATCACTATACCATTGCACACTAGATTGAGCGTACCACACGCCAGTTCTATCTTGGTTGTAAAGAGAGAGTAAGCTTTCTATACACCATCACCTTGGTGCATAGAAAAGCTTGAGCTAGTTTGAGTGAGTGCGAGTAGAAGATATTCTTCCTACCATTGTTGTATCTACCCCAACATCAATGAATTGGTAGTTTTGGGTGCAATTCATGTCCAAAGGCTCACGCTTCTCTTCCAATTTGGCTTGGAAAACTCATTCAGCTTTATAAGGTGACTTGTTTCATTGAAGGTTGTTGTTTTGTTGCTTGTGATTCATTGGCTATTGTTTGGCTACCATTGTAAGAGAGTGGATGGTGAGAGGGCTCCCATAACCCTAAGACAATGTGCTAGTGATGCTATAACCAAATCTTGTCACTTGATTCCGCAAGCTCTAAGTTTCTTTTTGTGCAAAATATAAAGTTGAAGCTAAGTTGTACACCATCTCTCTCTCTCTCTCTCTCTCTCTCTCTCTCTCTCTCTCTCTCTCTCTCTCTCTCTCTCTCTCTCTCTCTCTCTCTCGTATTTTAGTGTGTGAGAGTGTTCCATTGGTATTAGGGTTAGTGTAAATTCCTTGCTTGTTTGTGGGTTGCTCTAACGATTCTCCTCTTTTGCGTCCTAGTTCGCTCTTAAACTAGGTGGTGCCCCTTGTGTAGTTGGGATTTGGCTGTGGGTTTGTTGTTTTGGTTTGTGTTGTGTTGTGCCCCAGCCCCATTGAGCAGCACGGGAGCCTTGAAGGGTGTCTAGAGGTTGCTCTTCTTGTTGCCCGCCCCGGACCGCCTCACTGTCAACAAAAACAATATCCTTCCCCATAGCAGTTTCATAAGAGAATAAGTAAAGAACCTTGTCTTTGCTTAATTCATTTGGGTAAGGTTCCTTGCATCGAAAGTATGAGACTATTCCCTCGCTTTCATGCTTGTAAATCCCTGCATTATCATTATAGGTTGGGACCCTGGTTGTTTTCTTATCATACATAAAGAGTTCTCCAGGTCGATCAATGTTAGGAGGCGGTTCTAGGGTTTTTGAAACCATTTTCCCTTTTGCCACGTTATCTCCATATCTGTTGTAATCCTCAGGGTTACTAACTATCAGATAGTGGTTTCCCTTTTTGTCTCGGAATCGGTCTCCGTCATCATAGACTCAAATTATCTCTAGTCTCTGAGCCGGTCTTTCTTCAATACATATACACTTGCGTCCTCGATAGTCAGAATAAACTAAGGCTCCCTTCGAGTTTGTTCCTTCCAAGAAGATTATAGTGAACTTGGTTTCGTTTAAAGGATGTAGGGAGGTGCTCCCCCCTGACATTGGTCCTTCATCGTTGAACCCTCCTAGTTGTTGACTCCCCATCATGAAGAAGGAATTTTCCGACGAAGTGTCAGTATCACTACCCTCTTCAATGATCGGTGCTAATGGGTCTAGTCTCGTCTAAGTTACACTCTCTTCGGTGGACGTGGTGCTTAATTGACTTTTGACACTTTTAGCTCCTGACTTAATCAAGGCTCCCGACCTTAAATACATAAGAATGAAAGCTGAGTTGCAAACTTAAATCTTACCTGGACTCCTTCTTGTGCGGCTTTGTGATGATCTCCTTCTGCGATCTACACAAGTATGGTTAGTCTGTTCACAAGGGTTTTTCTTGAATCACAAAAAATCTTTCAAGTATGTACAGCAACCCCTTAGTCAGTCTTCTGGTGGTCCAATTTCAAATATGAAATGCTGGATGGGATCTATATGGAGAGTATGTCCTAGCAGTATAGTCACAAATTGCAAAATATGTCTGAATCACTACTTTCTTAGTCTATCGCGATAGACTGACAATTTGCTCAGCACAAGTCAATTCAAAATTGTGACTTCACCCTTGAGTTCTAGTTACCCTCTAAAGCCTATCCCTCAAGTTTTATGAAGTTTGGACCCTTGGGTTGGGTTTTGGTCCCATTTTAGTATTTTGGTCAGAGCCTGATTCTCTATCTCGGCCTTAGATTGACTTTCAATGATCTAAATGCCTTGAAATTTGGTGTGTATGATGTATAGGCTCTGATAAAGCTCTCTCTCTGGGAAATTTGAAAGAAAAGGTCCTCAACAACAGTTCCCCTAGTCTATCGCGATAGACTTGGCATGTTCTCCATTGTTGGCATTTTTCTCAAGTTTTCTTCACAGCTGGTTCAGCCTCTCCTTGTGTAGTGCATTGACAAATTTTGGCATTGTTTGGACATTTGGTCAAAGCCTTCTTGCCACTGTCTCTAAATTCAAACTCTAAAACACCAGTTTTGAAGTTTTGTGGTCAAGATGGTGTTCAGTTTCACTCAATTTTTGTGAGTACCCTTGTATTGATGTGTTAAACCTGTGGTATAAAGGTTTTTTCGTTGTCGTTATTCAATCACCAACTTCATCAGTCTATCGCGATAGACTAGGCAGAGAGAAATGGGGATTTCATTTTTGTCTTTTTTTGGACAGTTGTTTTCTCTGTGCCCATATAAGCCTATCCCCCAAGTTTTATGAAGTTTGGACTTATTTTGACCTTGGACTCAAGCACTTCACAAATTTCACTTTTCTCTGGCAATTCACCACTCAATTGCACTTGAAGTGATGCAAATTTGATGACACTTCATCTTAAACTTGTGAACATCAGTCGTACCTCATGACACAGTCAGTTTACCCTAGGCTAATGGTTATATCTCTTCTTGGCCTTCTTAGGGTCACTAGTGTTTTCTTCTGACAATCACCTATTTCTTTTTGTTGGTTTTGGTAGCAATTTTTATGTTTTCTCAAGTGTTGGATCATAAATTTCAATGTCTACTCTTTTCACCCCCTTCAAGGTTATATGGTGTGGGCTTTGCTTTCAAGGCAAGCAAACAGCCTTATTGTTTCTTCTTTTTGTTTGTTTTTGCATTTTTACAGCATTTTTCTACTCTATTTCTACACAAGTATAACAAGCACTCAAAACCAAAAACCATAACTCCACATTATCCTACTTAACTAAATCTAACTAGTCATAGACCCTCGGTAAGACACAGTCTTCCTGGCTATCCACTAGACCTCAGGATACTCTATCCTGGATCTTATTCTAAAAGTTTAAGCTCTCTCTAGTCGAAACTAAAGTAAGCTAACCATCACACGAGTGACGTAGATCTCCCTACTTAAGGTCTTGTGTCCCCGGCAGCGGCGCCAATGTTTTATGGCAAAACTACTCCCCTGTTCATGCTCGCAAGCACGACACAGACAACATACTTATCATCTGATGACACGACTAACCCGTAGATGCACGTAGGCAATCTGTTAGCTTGTCAGGTTGAGACCAATCTACACATACACGCTTTCATGATGCATCAATGACTAACCCTGGTAGAATGCAACCCACTCTATCTCTAAACGCTCACAACACCGTTTACACCTCCAATGAACTCGGAATCGCATCAAACTTACTAGGCACCATCCTCTCAATAGGATATACTTACCTATAAGTCTAATCTCATCGGATTTGAACCCTAATTATCTCAATCACAGTCGCGATAGACTCACAGGTCATAATCCAAAAATGGGCGAAACCTAAGTCTATGAATATCTATGTGTAGCTAATCTCTCTCTCATTCCATAGAGCACTTGATTGTTGAAAACAAACACTGTTTGTGTTACTTACAAGCAAAACAAGCTCGATGAAGGATCGATTGCGAACAACTCGAAAATATGAATGCGGCGTGGACGCGTAGCTCTCGGAGAGACTACCGCGATGATGTGGTCACATCGTGAATCTGGTGAGAGAGAAGCGCGTAGCGAAGAGGATAAGACTCTCTCTCTCTCTCTCTCTCTCTCTCTCTCTCTCTCTCTCTCTCTCTCTCTCTCTCTCTCTCTGAGACTCGTACGACACAGGATTAATAATTAAAAATGTTGTCCAAAAAATGGTTCTAAGGTGACTTTTATCTTGAGTCACCTTTGCTCAAAAATGTACATGGGGTTCTCTTCTTCATAATTACAAAGTGGGAACAAATATGGGTCCTGACTGACTGATTAATCTTTACATCACCTAAACAAGTGGATCAAAATGGTAAGACGTCTTTGACATAAAAATGGGAATTTGATAGGCTTTACAAGATAGGCTCATTACAACAGTTGGAAAAGTGGGGCTCCAACAATGCCCGACGATGCCCGCAGGGAAATTGTGGAAGCCTAGTGGGCTGACCGGCTCTATAGGTTTTTGCAGGTCATCATCAAAGTCACATTAACAATTAACGTGATCACGTGATGTTTTTGTGTAAATACTATAGTTATTTACGTAATCACCTGATCGTGATTACGTTAATGAAATCCCTGCTTAGGATTAAGATCTCACAGAATAAAGAGGCAAAGGGTCGATCCAGAAATTGTCTAAGGTGAAAAGGAAGCAGACAGGAGACCACCTCAGTTGTTGAGAGACTCTTTAAAGAGAGATGTGGACTTTGCTCAGGCCAAAGATATATTCCTTGGAGGTGATGTTATGGGGATAGAGGAACCCCCCAATGACTCAGAAGCATCAGAACAAGAAGAAGTGCCTGTAAGCCAGAAGCTTCAAGTGACTAGCACCAAAAAGAGAACATTGATCTTTCTTGTTCCTGTGAGCCAACTACAAAATGTAAGGAAGGGGTGGATGGGATTGAAAATCCTGCATGTGTGGATGAATGTTTGATTTTGCAGTATCTGCAAGAGCTGTTGAAATGTTTGACAAGGTGTCCTCTATCTTCAGTGCCCCATTCATTCTAGATGACCTTATAGCTCAACACAAGGATTTTATCAAGTCTGAAAGAGATAGGTTTGAGCTTGATGTCCAAAGGGACAGGGTGGTTCTTGTTGACATGATGGTGGTGCACTTAAAAGCGTGATTCCACAAGACATTCATACAAGAAGTATCATCAACTGCCTATCATCTATAGACCATCATGGTGTCTTATGCACGAACGAGATTGCAAGCTAATCAAAGAATCATTTGGGTTCCTTCTATTCTTAAATTCTCTACTTTCTAGTCTCTTGAAAGATCCTTCAAAGGTAATGGATGAAGAGGATCTACCACTCGATGAACAAGATGATGAGGACATGGAGTCCAATGAGGTTCCCGAGATTGAGGAGGATATTAATCTTGAGGCAGAGGCTAAAGAGGTGCAACAAAGCAAAATACTTACAGTTAAAACATCTAACATCAAACTACCTTATTTAGATGTGTTTAACTTTAATGAGAAGCAAGCCACATTGATGCTTCTTTTTTTTTTTCGACACACCAGAGGGCCCACAGGGGGAGGTGCTTATCCCTTCCAAATATTAGCCATGTTACATGGTCGGGCAAGGGCCGCGTACCATCAGGCAAGAGCCACGCGTAGGCATCACCATGGCCACCTAATTGATGCACCACATGCTGGGAACGACGGAGAGAACTCGTAGCAACCAGCTAGGAACCTCCTCCTCGGGTGACCCACCCCAGGAGGAGGATGCACTCGAGTATCCAAGGGCAAGAGCCCTAGCAACGTGAACACCAGGTGAGCACAAGGTGTCCCTCTAGAGTGACCCAACAGGGGATTTGAACCCACAACCCGTAGGTTGAGAGGCCAAAGCCTTACCGTTAGACCAACTCTTTGGGGACCACATTGATGCTTCTTGGACTGCCAGAGTTCAAATTTGGTGAGAGATCATACATTTTCCTCCATGATATTCAAAATATATTTTCCTAGTATATATGTAACCTCTTAAACACTAAATAAAAGATTAGTGAAAATCAAGCAATATTGAACTAGTAATCATGGGTGTTGCCTTGGTAATTCAAACCCCCTGGTTATATTATGCAATTTCAAAGCTCTTGGTTAGATTTTGCAATGTCAAATATCTTGGTTAGGTTATGTAATGTGAAACCCCTTAAGCAGTTAACGACGACCAACACAATCGACTGTGTCAAAAAGTGATTGGCATCAGCTTGTGAAGTTGAACTTATCCAATACCCCTAGGTAGATTGATGAATTATTTCCTTGAAAGTACAACTATGAAGAGGCCGCCGTCCGTGACCCTCAACATCTAAGGAATGATTTTGTATTAGCTGGGCGTACCCCTAAAAATACCACTCCAATCAACACTACAACTAAGTAGAAAATCTTTGCAAGTTGGAATCTTATCCACGACTATATATTAAAACAATCATATCTCCCATGAATCAAAGGGAAAGATTCCCAACATCCCAAAGAAGGTAGTCATACTAGATTTTATTGGGTGTCCAAACAAGAAACCCATATTGATAGTAAATGATGAGATTGATCAGCCACAAGCTCACAAGACCCGTAAGCTCCCTCGCAAGGAGTTGGAGAGGCTATGAGCATAACCAATGGTCGTGGATCAATTGAATGCTTGGATCCATGGTATGGTGTCAATTACCTACGTGATATTGCCTTATCCCTTCAAACACTGCATCGGTCATGGCCAAGTGCTTATAAAAGCATGCAACGTTCTCTGTTTGAACTTAATGAGCTCCCTTCAATAGACACACATGATTTGATTAAGAAGAATCCATGTGTCTCCCTAGATAATGAAGAGATATGCATGAAGGCACACACTCATCCCTTTCACAAAGATAAGCTCCTCATTATGTGGTAATCTATATAAAATATTGTATCCTTAGAAAACACGATTGATGTTGCAAACCCAAGATGTTATTGATGCATCACTAAAGTGATTATTGGCAAATCTTTCGTTTATGGATATGAGATAAAACAAGTAGTCAAATAAACACAAACTTCTAAAGTGAGGACCTTGAAAGAACTCCTCGGTGAGGACTAATCTTTTACTATTTTTCCTCACTCATGCGTTGGTCATGGGTGTTGAATGTGATCAATGATCATTGTGAATTCATTAAAAAAGAGGGGTGAATTTATTCATGTCAAAATTTTAACATAAAGGTTTTTTAAGTACCGCATGAATACACGTTATACAAGGGGGTTCATGATAGTGGATCTCCCCCCCCCCCCACCCGCAAGAAAAACATTTCCACACCTTACATTTGGCATATTGCTAACTTGAGTAGATATGAGAAATTGGAGTCCCATCTACAATCATAAACTTGAAATCTATATAAGTAAAACAATCAATGTGATGTTAAATAGAATAATCCAATTGAGTTTTTATTCTTGATGGCTCCAAAAAGGACATCTGATCTAAGTGCTCCTTATGTACCAAGAGCTTGTTGTTTTTCCTAAACCCTTCATCATTACAAATTGGATTGGCAATCCAGTACATGTTTAAGGTTACTTAGCATAAAAGCACCCAATAGACTGTGAAATTATAAACCTTAAAAGTATAATAGCTTCTACCTACACAAAACATGATACATTTTATTAATTTCGCCATAGCAATCAAGCCATTTCAAGCTAAACAAGAGCACCTGCATTGGG
This sequence comes from Adiantum capillus-veneris, assembly GCF_014529385.1. Classification (NCBI taxonomy): domain Eukaryota; kingdom Viridiplantae; phylum Streptophyta; class Polypodiopsida; order Polypodiales; family Pteridaceae; genus Adiantum; species Adiantum capillus-veneris. Next base: position 39,053,401 of record NC_140940.1, read on the forward strand.
TGTAAAGGCGAGGATCCACGGATAGACTTTGTAATATTGTGAATGTTTGTCTTGAAATAGGTTTTGGAGTAATGGCCAGCATCTAGCAAGCTGCCATGTTTTTTTATTAGTGTCAAAGACAACCATATGCTCTTCCTCATTCTCAGCAACCACCAAAACAAAAGGGATAGACACTACACATGCAACTCTACGAGTGCTCCTGTGAATAAAATGCTCCCAAAGATCATGAGCCATTCTACTGTAAGGTTGCCATTGCGTACCTTGCGGAAGGCATTTGACTCCATAGAATCCATCCTCTTCCACTGGACCTTCCTCGCCTTGAAGAAGCTCCCATATCTCTACTCCACATGTGCAAGACATATCATTCCCTTCGGCCACACCACAAACAAACATTAGCCTGGTCCTGCATGGCCACATCTCTGCAAAGGTGGTCTTGAAGGGTAGTCCCGGCAGGCCATATAGAAAGCCAGTTGCCATATGGCAAGAGGAAAGCTCTGCATGCCGACCGGTCTCTGATTTATGCTGAAGGGATGGCATCCAATAGATGAAGCCAAGCTCATTTCCTAAGCTCTTGGAATTTACATAGCCCATGAGAGGTGTCTCAGTTCCAGGATGCAAATCCCCACTCCCACTCAGATTTGCTCTTACATGGCTAAGAAATTGCCATCCCTTGTGAGCTTGCGTCGAGTCGAACACCTCAAGTGAGTAAAGCAGGGATCTCGTTCCGGGGCGATAACTCCTTCCAATTGAATAAATCCTGTAGGCATCTATCCCCTTTTCATCTTTGCAAGGAACCATGGAAAGCTTCTGAGGGGCATATCTTGCAGGTGGCAATGACCTTATGTCCTTGGAGATGGGGTTATACATAAAAAGCTTCAGATTGTTCTCCTCATGATCGTGTACCTTGCTCAAACGCAGAGTTAGCAGAAGCAGGCCAGGCGAGGATGCGACAATATCAGGGTGCCCGTGCCCAGAAAGGCGATCAACGGGCAGGTGGAGGCGAAAATTGCATAGCTTTTTGGAAGAGCAGGATCCGAGGCTGTGCCCCCACATGGTGGCTGAAGTTCATAACCACAAGAGCCAAGCATTTCTCTGTCATAGGCGATGTTGTAGCTGTAATAGGTAGCTTTGTAAGTAGATCTGCGATACTCGTTTACCTTGCGCGCTAGAAGGCGGAAAGAAAAAAGCCAGACTGCATCGTGAAGCGGCGGCGATGGAATGTCGCAAAGGAGAAACGAGAAAGGCAGAGATCGCCATAGCTTACACACGCAGCGAAGGCGAAAGAGCTCCTTCAAGGACAGCAAAGACAGGACTCTGTGAAGCAAGTCATTGGGCAGACTGGGTAATTTCTCTGTGCTTTCCATTTACAAATTTCCATTTGCAAAGTAATAAGGCATCACACTCTACCATGGTTTTGTATGTCCAACATACCTCGAGTTGTCCGTCCCTTCGACAAGCAACTTTGTTGTAATCACATCTGTATGGAGAGATGGGATTCAGGGATCAATGGCCCCTACTCATATATCTTGTCGCAAAAGTAACCAGATGACTTCTAAATGAACGAGTGGATATGCCCGCCACCTCCGACAACGGCGAAGAAAGAATATTTTCAAGTCAAAGTACATGCATGCACCACATTAACCAAAAGTGATTCTTGAAGGTATTATTAGGAGCATATGCCCAGCAAGCGACCAAGGAAGCTCTAGATTGTTTTCAATGGACACACCAGGAGGGCATTATCCGAGGTGTAAACGATAATTGGAGAGGATTCCATGCTCCACACTCTGTGTCTTGGCTCTACCCTCCTTGAGTATATCCTGCAGACAACACCGCCAGAGGTGGCGGCCTTTTAAAAGGAAATCTTATCAACAACTTCCCATGGAGGATCCTCTATAAAAACTGCAAAGTTCATGCTCAACCAAAAAAAAAGAAGCATCTTTAATGTGTAACCATGGGGTGATTGTGCAATTACCTTAGATAGTTCAAAAGCATTAACTTCAAATACTACACCTTTATGTTGGATCGAGTCATCAACCTTCCTAGCTATATCATACATCATTCATAATATTCATATCGCACAAAATTACAACTTCATCTCGTTAATGATGAAATCCTCATTAGGGTATACATAAGCCCAACCAAATAAAGAAAAACTCCTTACCCCACATCAGGTACAATACCAAAGAGAGCATTAAATGAAAAGGAGAATGGACCACAATATCTTCATCTTGCTCCTCTTTCTCCAAGAGCTCTCCCTTCATGCTTACTTTGACTGTGACCCCAAAGGAACCTTCCCTTATGCCCCTCTATGTGGAATAAAAAATAAAGAAGTGGTAAGCCTAGTCTGTTTCTTGTATAAGCAATGCTCTCACAAACTAAAATTAGAATATTTGAACACTAGTTTGGTACCAAAAAGGACACTTTAGTGTCTTTTATTCACGAGTTTAAGTAAAATGGTACTTGAAATTTAGAAAAGATCTCAAGAAATGCTTTTACAAACCTATTAAATGTTTAGTCAAAGTACTCATAAAAATTATAATCCTCCACTTTTGCACACAAACTCAATAGTAACTTATCTCATGAAAAGCACTTACACAAAACAACACTTGATTGTTTACCAAAATGCGTTTAGTCTAAGGAAAAAAATGAGCAGGGTGCATTGAATAATTCATGGTAACTACTTATATTTGTCCTTGATAGTTTTTCAACTCTCATGTGAATTTTTTTATTTTTGATTAAAATTAAATATAGAAAGTTGTGTGGATCAAATATACAATATTTGTGAATTTAATTAATGACCACATAAAATATTTATTTCATCTAAATTTGCATTGTCTTATGCAGCATATATACTAGATTTACTGCTCCATTACGTAAGGTGATACTATTTCATGGTTATACAAGCCACATTTAGTGATTTATGTCATATTACAAAAATTACGCATATTGAAATTCTTATTTTTTATTTATCAAAGATTAGCCTTAAAATAAAGTCCACTTTTGGAAAAAAAATCATTTATTTCATCTATTTGTATGCAAATCCCTCATATGGACACAACTGGGGAATCTATGTTTCATAGCAATGGTTGTTTTTCAAGATATTCACACACTATAAATTTTCTTAAATGAACTTAAATTACAAGGTTCTTGTGAGCTTAAACCTCAAAAAAAATCTTAGTTGATGGGTGATGGTCTCTAGATACATTATGTACACCTATGCACTATTTTGGTAATGTAACAAGACATAAAAGTGTCCTTTTAGGGTTTTGGAAAAAAAATCAATTTTCCTTGTACATGTGTAAAGTTCCAAGCATGCTTACATAAGCTTGATGCCAAGAACCCATTCTACATGGAAAAAATAAGTATCATGCATATTTCTTGATTCATAAGTCATGGCAAGCTTCCAAGGTCAATATTGTGCTGCATTTGACTAAAAACAACAAATTTTCATGATTAGCCACATGCTTCACCACATAGAAAATTTTTCACGTGACAAATCTATTTTTTCAATTAGCTTAGATCACTTCCTAATCTAAGTTTAAGGTTGCTATAAGCCCACATTTCTTTGATTGTGCATACCTATCATTGGTGTTTGCATGACTACATCCATATTTACTCTTATATATGATTTATATCAAGAAACCTTGGTAATTCACCTTCATAGTAACACCAAGCATCAAAAACATCTAAACATATTTTCTTATGATAATTATAAACAAAACTACAAAGCCCAAAAATTGCACGAATGAAAAAACTAGCTTCCACATTGTGGCCATCTCAATATCTTTGAAAAATCTGTACCTATAGCAAAATTGGTATTATATGCTTCGGTTTGGACCTAAGCTACAAATTGACCATGATCATTGAAGAAATTGAGCAATATTGAACATAATTCATTTCCAACTCAAAATGAGTGTGATTTTTATAAATTGAAATTCTTTTCTTGACTTTGTGTTGTTAGTTATTTGGGGTCTTATGTGTGTCTCAAAACTCAAGAAAAATGAAACACATAGTGATGAGTCTATATGTACAATTAAATTTGCCTTTCTATTGCATATACATTGCCAAAAATTGGATCAAAGTGTAAAATTTATCCATAAATCTACATGGCATGGTTTTCATAAATAGGCTATAACTTCAAATACATAGAGTATTCATGCATTAGAATCATTTGAAAACCTTTATAATGATGAGGGCTACCTATGTAGCACCCAGAACTCACTAAGAGACATTTTAGGGTGGTGTATGGTCAATTTTATGAAAAATGTTCAAAAATAGCACACGACATCTCCAATGCCACATATCTCACCCAGCTTAACTAAACCATGTGTAGAAGCATAACTGAAGAACCATTCCTAGTGAGGGGCAACATGCAAACTGACACTTGAGTCAATAATCCAATTCTATGCATAACACTTTTCCAAAGCTAACAACACCTCTAGACTCAAATCAGAAGTAAAGACGAGTAAATTTGATGGTTGCTGCACGTCAGGAACAACATCTTCACATTGCTCTTGGAAGATGCAAAAGTTACAACAATGGTACCCTTCTCTCTTTGTGACAAACATCAATCTTGCTCCATGCGTCCTTTCTTGTGACAAAGGTATCATTCAAAGGTCCTCGTGTCATGTCCACAACTCCTGCTATGTGCATTCTTGCGATCCTGGGAATGACTGCAACTACGAACTCTTTGTTTTTTATTGTTCCTTTGGCTATTGCCACTTGCTATAAACACGTCACATTCCCATTAATATCAAGAGACCGACTTTGACGAATCTCTTTCGTGAGCAAAGCACTAGTAACAACACTAAAAGTGGACTTGCCCTAAGGTGTAGAGCTACTAATAGCAGTATTAAATGTGTCCCACAATGTAGGCAAAGAAAATAACAAGAAAATGGATTTCATCTCATCATCAAAATTAAGCCCCGTTGATGTCAATTGAGTAAACACATTGTTAAACTTGTTCAGGCGTAAACTAACATGGCTACCTTCTTTCATGTGAAGATGCATAAGATTCTTCATGAGAAACACTTTGTTTGATGCACTCTTACCATTCCATGTTGAGCATAACAACTCCCACAGTTTTTTAGCATTGTTGTGAAGAATATAGACCCACCAAGATGCAACTTAATAGTTTCCATGGCATGAGCATCAAGCTCCTCCCATTGATCATTAGTGTTCAAACCCTCTCTACACTCTTTCAATCAGTGCAAGTCCTTTGTTGACAAACACATCAAGTACAAGGTCCAAGCCTTAGCTCTTTGGGAAGGCCTTGTGCACGTGGAGCAAGATAGGACCAACATGGCTTTGATAGTTCTTGTGAGAGCACGTGTGGTGCGTGCAAGGTTCAAGTGTGGTCACAAAGGATACAAGTGCATTGGTGGAGCTCAGCGTGAGGATTAACCTCTCACTTCTCCTTATTGTTTTATATTAATTGCCAAAGAATGGATAATGCTAGTACAATCACTGTGATGGGTTTCTGACTAGTTGGTGTAAAAAATAACACTTTTTGTGCATGCATTGATGGGAACAAGATCATGCTAGATATGGTGGATGAAAGAGAAACATCATGCACGCAATGAGTATGTGTTGGCTAAGTTATCACTCAAGCAAATTAGGTTCCAAGATCAATAAGCTTGGACTCATAAACACTATCTTGAGTTGCTGCTAAGCCATCACAAGCTCACTATAAACAAGAGAGAGAGATGTAATGCAAAATAGACTTGTGTTTGTTCATTCATGAAATGAGCTTTAAGTAGCTTTACAGCCTTGCAACACAGCACGTGGGATAAATCCACCTTTCCTCTCCTTAACTCATACTCTTGTACTCTTAACAAAGCTCACACTTTACAATCCTCCCCTTGAGGTTTGGACAAGGAAGAAACTGGCATCTCTGGCACACTCCAATCTAGGAGCAAAAAAGAGCATCCCCAATCCAAGAGACCATCCCCAATCCAGGGGACAAACTATCTCTAATCGAAGAGACGGATGTATAAAACTGTGACCAAGCTAGTCCAAGCTATCTCCAAACGAAATATAACTGAAGGGGAAACGTCGAAACAAAATCTAGAGAATGTCGTCCTAGACTAGAAGGCTATTGCCGTCTTCTTCTTTATCTTCATATTTTTCTTCTTTTGCCAAATACACTTTGGGCCTTGGATTTCGACTGGTGCTGCCTCTATCCCTTTTGAAACACTTGGAAGGAAGGTGGCCCTTCTTCCCACAAATGCTGCAAGTCTTCAATGCTAGACAATCCTTTGCTATGTTCCCTTCTTTGCCACAGTTGAAACAAGTTTTGTTACTAGAGCTAACTGCAAAAGCTCCTCTTCCTAAAGTAGCATTCTTCTATTTCTTCATTTAGCAAAAAACAGATACGAGTTTGTATATCCATGATCATCCTTGCCAATACTTATGGAGAATGTGATGCTCCTAGAAAACATTAAAGAGGAATGTAAATAGTTCTGAAAAGAAACTAAATACTTTTAGGTGCAATCATTTGCAAGCCGTGCTAAAACGTTTGAACCATAATAGAAGGTGAAACAGTAATCTACAAACAATGAAACCTTTTCATTAACAAATCATAGCCTTGCTATATGCATAAACAACCATCTGTAATTCTGTTTAGCTGCACTTGTACCTTAACAAGTCATTCTAAGTATTTGACAATTTCTAGCCACCAAAATTGCTCCTCAGGGATTTACTATTTACGTAATTACGTCAAATTTTGTGTGAACACAAGGTCTTATTGACACATCTACATGATTACACTAAACATAATCACACAGAACCCGGTTAAGGGCGACCTGCAAACCCACTAAGTGTTAGGATTTGGATTGTGCTAGCTATGGTGGATGAAAGAGAAACATGGTGCAACTGTGTGAGTGTGTGTACTCAAGCCTATCACTCAAGTGAATTAGGTTCCAAGATAGATTAGCTTGGACTCATAAACACAATCTTGAGTATTGACTTAGCTTAGCACAAGCTCACCATAGACAAGCATGGAGTGCAAAATGAGTTGTTGTTTATTGATTCAAGAAATGAGTTTTAAGTAGCTCAACAGCCTTGCTCCACAGTATGTGGGATAAATCCACTCTCCTCTCCTTGAATCACACCTTAGGACAAAGGTCACACTTTATAATCCTCCCCTTGAGGTTTGGACTAAGACAAGATACTGAAGATGCACGATCCACACAGGCTAATAAAATCCACACATGATGGTGATATCCACACAGGATAGTAAAGTCCACAAAGGATGGTGATATCCACACAAGAACAATCCACAAAGGATGGTGATGTCCACACAGGATGATCATAAGCCGGTATCCACACAGGAAAAAGTCCTCCCCTACAAGTACAGAGTCTGCATCTTCAAAATGGGTCTTCCCAAACGCTACCTTCGTCTTCGTCCTTTTTGTCTTCTACTATGTGAGCTAATCCTCTATCAAGTCTCTTGCCTTCGTTGCTTCTGTTGTTGCTTCTACTGCTGCTGCTTTCTCCACTGCTACTGCCTCCACTTGAGTAGCACCGAGAAGGAGGGTGTCCTTTCCTACCACATTTGTTGCAAGGTTTGTTTGTGTATCAATCTTTTGCTACGTGTCCCATCCTTCCACATTCATAACACTTTCTTCCATTTGTTGATATCGATGGTGAATATCTTCCCCTTGAAGATGTTGCGATGAAAACTCCTCCTGATGGGGTGAGTGAACCTCTTTGCTTTCTTTCTTCTGCTTGGATTGAGTTGATTACATCTTGAAATGGTGGTGATGGTTCTTTTTCTTCAAGAATTGTGACTAAGTGGTCATAAGAGGGTGGAAGTGCACTTAAAAGTATGGCCACTTTGTCATCTTCTGGTACTTCAACTTGGATGTAGGTGAGCTGCGTGACAATGCTCTTAAGCTTGTTCACTAGGCTAGCAATATCCTCCCCTTCAATCATGGTTACTTTGTAAAGATGTCTTTTAAGACTGACTTTGCTTCTTTTGGCTCTAGCTCCAAAATTACTTTCTAGGACATGCCAGGCTTCATGTGCATGCTTACATTCATCTATGAAATGCACATAGTTATCATGCAAAGAAGTGATGATAATTCCCAATGCTTGTTCATCTTTGGCCAAATTTTGTGCACTTGCTATGAGTGTAGATGCCCTAGTGTGCACTCCATCGGGTTCGGCTTGTTGCTCGAGGGAAGTGCTAATGAACATACCACAAGCATTTTTTCATAAGATAGCCTCTTCACTTCGTTTGCCAAGTGTGAAATCCCTCCCCATTGAATTATTATATTCCCTTGTCCCCCATTTGTGCCAATAGAGGGGTCTTAGCTTAGGAGACTCTCCTAGCCAATGTCTGCCTCTTTACACGGCGCACAATTGATGATAGAAAAATTTATTTGCAAGTTATTGTGCTTGGCTACAAGATTCTAATTTAATGTCCTTTTAACAAAATGTGAAGTACCTCTTCACTCAAGGTGAAGTCACCCTTCACGTTTTTGTTTTACCTTGGCGTATTTGGCCTGGAGATGCCTTTTCACTACAACAAAAGAAGGTGTTATCGATGCATATATTGACGCTACCCGTCGCTATACGCGTCGCTGTGAAACCAGTCGCTATTAGCGACGCTGATAGCCACGCGTATAGCGACGCGCATAGCGACGCATATAGCGACGACCATAGCAGAAAAAAAATTTCTTGGGTAGAGGGCAGGTAGCCTGGCCTGTGCCCAGTTAAAAGATGGACACAGCCACAGCCAGACTTCCTGCCCTCTGCCCAAGAAAGCGAGCAGCACCAAAATATCAACCATGCTCTCGCGCACAGAAATTTCGACAGAGTTCTCTTTGTTTTTACATAAACTTTTCAAAAAAAACCATATCATGTATACGCCTCCTACATGCTATCCATGTAGGATCTCACATGAGATTTAAAGCCAATGAAAGACAACCCTACCAACTGAAAAGCATAGCTATAACTTAAAAGCATAACCATAACGAACCATAACCATAACTTAAAAGCATAACCATAACGAACAATAACCATAACTTAAAAGCATAACCATAACTTAAAACCATAACCGTCTATAATCACTTTGATCAAAACCATAATGCAGATAACCATAACCATAAACAAAATTAACAATAACCATAAGCATAACCAGAAAGAGAAACAATAACTGTCTATACAATGACAATGACAATAATCATAACGATAAGGGAAACAATAACTGTCTGAACACTAACTGTTTGTACAAAAAAGAGACACAGAAGCGTGTCTGTGTCTCACAAAGCATATAGATGAAATCTGGTCCACTAATGACTAGGCGTCGCAACCTGCACATAGGACAACTCACAAAATTAGTATTGATATTACTTCACATATACTGACTTAATTAAATCAACTCACACATATTAACGTCTCACCTCAAGCGATCAGCGAGACTGTAAGGCCTCCCAGTCTACAGGCTCTCCTGAAGCTTCAAGATCATTCAGTACTTCATAGATACCTCTGCGATATCCATCTGACTCCTCCTCGCGTGATGGAGCTCGATGCATCGCAAGATTCCGCGTTTATACAAAAATCAAAGTAATAAGAATACATGATTCATCACGTTTTAAAAAACGCCATAGTTAAGATTGGATTAGAAACTTACAAACTCATAGCGAAAGGTGTCCAAGCCTCCGCTGCCAAGATGAGATGTCCCCCTAGTCATCTGCCGTACCTGCACGGCCTCACGCTGCTGTCTGAACTGCGTGGCCGTTGTCCGCTCATCCTCCCTGATCTGCAGTCACGTCTCCTGTGGGATGCCCGAAGGCTTCGGCGAGCCAGTCCTGAAAGCCTTCCGAGCTGCATCTCGTTGATGTTTGATGGTGTCCCGTGCAACACCCTTGATCCATCGCGCCGAAACAACGGAAGAACTCGGAGCAGGTTGGTACTCTCTCAGGATGGTCTCCACTATGTAAGTGACTTTTTCCTTTTCTTGCTGATCCCAAAACGTCAGAATGCTGGTCGAAAACTGCAGCTCCACGAGCTGGCGAATCCGCTGTCGCATCTCAGTCCCGACTCTATCCATGTCAATAGAACCATCTCCCCATACAGTATAGAGCTTGGAGGCACTAGGATCGTGTGCCTCCCAAAGTGTCCCAGGTGTGCCAAGAGGTGTGTCGAGAGGTATGCCTCGGTAAGACGGGGGTCGTGAGCGAGGAGGGGTCGAAGCATTTGTGGACCCTCCTCCACAACAACCACCACCTCCACCTGACGATCGTCGAGATCGGCGAGTGCGCCTGTGCTGCGGAGATGAGGACGTACCCGCCTCTGTCCCACCCCTAGGTGTCGAAGCGGCCGTGATGGGAGAAGAAGGCGTCATACCCATAGGCGTCCTGAACCCCGTAGGCGTCCCACCCCTAGGCGTCGGTCCCTCGGGTGTGAAGCTCGGAGGCGTAGTACCCGTGCCTCTGGCTACCCAGTACTAAGAAGTCTCTGCGATCTGAGCAGGTTTCATCCGTGTAACGAAGCCCATGAATGCATCTGCACTCATGGAAGCGGGATCTGGAATCTCGTCTGCCATACTAAAGTCCTGCACAAAGAAAGTAAAATAAAGTGTCAGAACACAGTTTTTTAAGTTAAATTTAAGCTTAATTTTAAATCAAAGTCTTCACACAAACACTTACAGGCCTACGCCTCGACGAGTGAGGCATCATCGATAAGATCTTGCACCGTATCATCGTCTATCTCTAATTGCAAACATAACTCTGCCCCAACTCGTTCTGACAGATTGTCTTCATCCATTGCATCTTCATCTACAAGTGTCAATTCTGGCTCGTCTGCGTCATCCCTTGTATATCTGTCAGCTTCCTCTGCCATACCTTCGTCCATCTCATCTAATGTCACAGTAGTATGGACGTCGTCTGACTGGCTTTCCTCCAGGAGATCTTGCCCTTCAAATACTTGTTTATTTCTTGGAGCAACCTGAACCACAAACCACCATTGTCGCTCTCGAGGGTCCAGTACAAAGACCACTTGCTCGCAATGTTCGGGGAGAGAAAATGTGTCGCTCGCATCTGTCCAAGTCTTTGTAGAATCTATTTGCACAAGTTTGTTTCCATCTCTGCGTACCATTGCATTGCGGCCAGAAGTAATCACCTTGAACCACTTCACATCCAACAAAAACATCTCAAACCGCCTGAAGCTTACTTTCAGGATATCTGACACTAGACCACAGTAATCCAGGTTGCTAGTGCTCTCATTCGTGTCTCTAGCACTGACCCTGCTCTTTTGCATGAAACTAACCATTACCCCATTGTCAAACGTGTTTCTTCTGCTGTCAATTTGTTGTGTTCTGAAATGCTTTCCATGCGACCACATTGCCATGTATGTATGATACTTCCAGTCACATCCAATAGCCAGCTCTTCCTCTTCTAGAGATATGGGTTCTCCGATCTGTCGAGCTGCTCTCACTGTCTTGTCCAACCATGCCATTGTAGGGAATTCAGGTAGAGGAGCGAGATAGTTTGGCAAGGGTACGCCTCTAGTCGTTCGACTTCACCTGAAATCCTGTCGCTCTAGATTGCGTCTCTCTTTCTCTTCTTCGTACCTATCAAGCCATTTTTGCATCGGCGCTGAATTTAGTATACAGAACTTCATGATCTTTTCTCGCATGGCCAGGTTCATTTTCTTCGGCACCCCTTTCCCTTGCGGCTCCTCTCCCACCAGTCTTGCATCCTCCTCATCGCTCCATAGTCGAGGCATTTCTAGGGCAGAAACGGATAGAAATTCGGTCGTCAATACAAGAGACTCTTGCACCAGCCATCCTTCTACCATGCTCCCCTCTGGACGCGCTTTTTGGCGAACAAAACCCTTAAGTGTTTTCATGAACCGCTCTAGAAAGAACATCCAACGACTGTGGACTGTACTTGCCACTGCAACCTCATCTACTACATGGACGAGCAAGTGCATTTGGATAGTTAGGCAGCTCGTGGGTAGATACTTCTCAATCATGCAAACTGCCTCAATGGAGTTAGCCCTTGCAACTGCAATAGATTCCTCCCGTATCTCCTTGGAAGAGATCCACTGCACTAGCTCTGAAATCTTGTATATGCAGGTCCGCATTTCCTCCGTTAAACACCTCTTGATCGCAATTGGAAGAATGAATTGCAAGAACTTATGCCAGTCGTGCGATTTCAACCCTGACAATTGATCGTCATGGGTGAATGCTGTCTTGAGACATTGCATATATCCTGTTGGCATCCTGAACTCTGAAATCACCCTTTTCACTTGTCGCTCTTTGTTTTTTAGCAATGCCCATGGCGCTCTTGGATGTTTTGTTTGACCAGCTGCATTGGTGAAAGGCCACAGGTCTGGCATCTTTCCAACCGACTGCAAATCATCTCGTGAAGCTCGATTGTCTTTCATTCCCATGATTGTCTTCCAGAGGAGCTCTCCCACATTCTTGAATATATGCATTGGATCCAGCAAATGGTTAATTAGTAGATCACCCCAGTACAGAAACGTATGGAGAATGGACAAACGTTTAATTCCTGGAACAGGTTTCCCCTCATGTTGCTCCCATCGGCGACGCCACTCTTGTACATGCATAGGACGACATTCGACACGACCAAGCTGGCCTTCGCGCAAGTAAAGGACATCTGGAAGATAACAGTGGTGGCCTTGATAAATTGTCTTTCGAAGAGAGGTAGCATAGCGCACATCCAAATACTGCCCGCAAATTGGACATGCATTGTATCCCGAAGTTGTTAGTCCTGCATATATGAAAGCATGAATCAGGCCAAGGCAAAGGGCTTGCGAATAGCAAGAATTTTGTAAATCAATAACCATTACCAGAAGCTTCTCCGTATCCTGGCCAATCATGCATAGTCCACATAAGAAGTCCATGGATCCTTGCATGCTATTGTCCTACTGGTTCAACCGCATCTGCTATGTCGATACCATGCCATAACTCCTGGAGCTCGTCAACTAGTGGAGCTAGATAAACATCCATGTTTTTTTCCTTGAACTTACCAGGTATAATCAAGCTTAAAATCAAATGACCCTTCTTGATAGCAAGCCACGATGGGAGGTTGTAATTGATAAGGCACACAGGCCAAGTGCTCCATGACGAGCTTCTCAAGCCAAATGGATTGACTCCATCCATTGCCATGCCCAAACACAAATTGCGTGGTTCACTCTTAAAATGTGGCCAGGTATCTTCAATGTTCTTCTAAGCCTTTGAATCAGCGGGCACCCTAAATGTTGCATCAGTGGATCTATTCGTAGAATGCCACCGCATCAACTTTGCAATGGAACCACAAAGAAACATGCTTTTTATCCTAGGAATAATAGGGAAATGCCGTAACACTTTAGCTAGCACTGTCTCGCCAACTGCATCTTGTTTGTAGCGCATTGCTCCGCACTTAGGACACGACAGACAATCTGCGAATTCATTGCGAAAAAGAATGCAATCATTTGGACATGCATGAATCTTGTTGTAGTCCAAGCCAACTGAGGTCAGAAGTTGCTTTGCATCTGGCCTGGAGGGGGGCATTTCATTGCCAGCCGGGAGAAGTTGCTCCCGCAATAACCTGTTTAAGCCACATTAAATTAAAAAGCTCTCCGAGCACATCATGGTTGCAATCGAAAAATCTCTTTTGTAAATTACGTACCTAAACAAAGCAGTGACGCTTGCATCTGACCACCCGTACACTGACTGAAGATTCAAAAACGCCAGACAAGTACGAAGCACAGATATTTTGGCGCCTTCATAGATTGGTTGACGTGCCAACTTTCTCAACATGTCTTCAGGAGATAGGCGCACGGCTTCTGGTGCTTCTTCATTCGCGTTCTCCTCGCTTGTCTGGAAGAAGGCATCCAGCATCTCCTCCATGCCGTCGTCTCCTGTCTGTAAGGTGTAGGTGCTATGTCGCAGAAATCAATGCCCGTTCCGTAGGAGTCGTATCGCAGATTCTGTACGGTTTCTCTAGCAAACTCTCCGTACTTGTGCACATGCTCATTACATATCCTACGCTTGCACAGGATTTGATACTTGCAGAGCGTGCACGAGCATGCAATATTTTCCTCCATGTTAGTTGATGACGTTGCCATCCATAATGGGTTATGAATGTTGTTTTAATATATATATATATACTCCTCACAATGTAAACTACCTCGCATTCTCTAGTCTTGCCCAATCTTCGTACACCTCGGTCCAGAGGTGTACGGAGATCAAGACCACTGGGTAAATTTCGTCTTTATTGGTCAAATCCTATATGGGTAGACACATACGTGCACTCCCAGGTGTACATGGCAATGCATGTAGCAGGCAAAACCCCTTTGCCTCTTTTAGTTCCATAGTTTTTTCTCTGTCTACGAACCCACCTGCCTCCATTCCGAGGTAGCCTATCAGAGAAAGCTTTCCAATGCGGCACTTGATGAATCATATATTAAAGCATGACCATTTTTGTCATTTTTGTAATGTTCCGCCTGTTTGTAATTTTTTACACAGGTTTTTCCAAGGATATTATGCCCATCCTGTTGTTTTTTTCACCACATGCACAAGCCATGGAAGTTCTCAGCCCAATGAAAGTTTTCTACCTGATTGTAAACCGGACGGGGCCTCCATGTCCAAGCCAGAAGATAATGTGGAGATGGATGAGCAACTTGAGAAAGATTCAGAAGACTTGCATGGTTCTTGCTCAAAAAAGAGATCTCGATCTCTCTTTCTCTCTCGATCTCACTCTCGCTATCTCTCTCTCTTTCTCGATCTCGCTCTCGCTATCTCTCTTTCTCTCTCTATTTCCTTATTTTCCTATCTCTCTCTATCTCGCTCTTCACTTCCCTACCTCTCTCTCTCTCTCTCTCTCTCTCTCTCTCTCTCTATATATATATATATATATATATATATATAGAGATATATAAAATATATAACTCTCTTTCTCTATCTCTCTATTTCCTATCTCGCTCTCTCTCTCTCTCTCTCTCTCTCTCTCTCTATATATATATATATATATATATATATATATATATATATATATATATATATATATATATAAAACTCTCTTTCTCTATCTCTCTAGCTATTTCCTATCTCTCTCTCTCTACTTACCTCTCTCTCTCTCTCTCTCTCTCTCTCTCTCTCTCTCTCTCTCTCTCTCTCTCTCTCTCTCTCTCTCTCTACTTCCCTATCTCTCTACTGATCGAACGAGCGATTGAGCTAGGGAGATCTAGACATCCACGACTGCGGAGGACTACACAACATCGACAGAGGCTGCATCAGAGGATCTAGCTAGGTCACTTTGGCTCAACATGCATAACGCCCGGTCAGACTACTCACCATGGAGGAGATTGATGAGATCCGCCAGCGACAGCTGCTGGATCTCCTATGATCTACCTATCCCAGCTAGCTGGTTTAGCCGTTTAGTCCATACCCAGCAGTTTAGGATTCCATAATATTTTATTTTGTCATCTTCTTACTCTGACTTTGTATCAGATCCATCACATTGTAACTTTCTTGTCTCATGTCTCATACGTCACTTTGGCCTTTCGAAGACGTTAATATAACATTTCATTTCATTTCTCTCTTTAATTATTTTTCTTTAATTTTAATTTCCTAAGCATACACTAATTCTCTATCTCTCTCTCTCTCTCTCTCTCTCTCTCTTTCCTACACACACACACACACCTCTCTCTCTCTTTCCTACACACACACCGCTCTCTCTCTCTCTCTCTCTCTCTCTCTCTCTCTCTCTCTCTCTCTCTCTATTTCCTACACACACGCACACACACACAAATACACACACACAGACCTCTCTCTCTCTCTCTCTCTCTCTCTCTCTCTCTGAAACTAATGCATAATGAAAATCCTAGCTAGAACACCGTAGCTCTGATACCAAATGTTAGGATTTGGATCGTGCTAACTATGGTGGATGAAAGAGAAACATGGTGCAAGTGTGTGAGTGTGTGTAAGCAAGCTTATCACTCAAGTGAATTAGGTTCTAAGATAGATTAGCTTGGACTCATAAACACAATCTTGAGTATTGACTTAGCTTAGCACAAGCTCACCATAGACAAGCATGTAGTGCAAAATGAGTTGTTGTTTATTGATTCAAGAAATGAGCTTTAAGTAGCTCTACAGCCTTGCTCCACAGTATGTGGGATAAATCCACTCTCCTCTCCTTGACTCACACCTTAGGACAAAGCTCACACTTTACACTAAGATCCCACCGAGGTTTATCATTTTCCTTGCGGGCCCGCCGAGAATACTGAAAAGCCTGGCGGATTCGCAAAATTATATGTACTTGGGCACAATCGGGCCCGCTGGGTGTTATTTTGTGTTGCTTTCATCTTCACACACACACACACACACAGAGAGAGAGAGCACTTGTCGACCACCTTTGCAGGTACGTCGAGAGGAGAGAGTAGAGAGGGAGAGAGGGGTTCGTGTGGGAGCGTGCTCTGCTTCGCAGTGCGTGGCAGAAGCAGAGTACCTGACCACACAATCCGGATATGTGTTGTGTGTGTGCATGCGTTGTGTGGTAGCGTTCCTTTTGTCCTATTGCACGGCAATAATAAGGTACCTTACCACACAATGGGAGTGTGTGTGTAAGTTGTTCTACGGAACAATGCTTATCACAGGGGCATCACCTCGGTGACGCGGGAAAGATGGTGTCCTTGTGGTAAGTATTGGCTTTTTGTCTGGGTACTACGTCGCTAACGCGACGAATCTAGTATCCTTATGGTATGTCAACTTCCCTTTCCCTTTTCCAAAAAACATATGGGCATCGGTCGGTAACGCGGCTATATGATGTTCGTATGCAAGCGATTGTTTTTCCTTAGATTCAAGCGTCACTCGATCAGTAATGTGGTAATAGAGTGTCGTTTGTTAGAAGCATCTATTTTTGTATAAATGTGGCCTTCAGGTTGTTAACCCATCGTACGAACGTCATATAATTTGTATGTGCGTGTGCAGTGAATTTTTAAAGTATTAAGTATATGAAATACTTGGTCCCTAACGCGGCTGTGAAGGGTATTTCATATACAAAATGTATGAATTGTTTGATTTTATTGTTTGTACTTGTCCATTTGAAATTATATACTAGCTAATCATATTCAAAAGAATACTTTATTCATCAATCATCGATATTTAAATGTTCCATTTATATAAATTATATGTAAAAAAGTATTTGCACACAAATTGCATGTATAATATTCTTGTTTAATCTTTTTAAAGGACTTTCAAGCATTATCGCTATTTTTAATGCTTCATGTAAATAAATTCTCTGTAAAAAATCTAAATGCACACAATTTGCATGTTAAATATTCTTTTGTATCTTTTTGAAGAGCATTAATTATCATCGCTTTTTGATTGCTACATTTACATAAATTCTATGTAAAAAAGTGTGTGAACACAATTTGCTAGTCCAATTTGTATACTTTCAATGTTTTAAATGTTTTTGAAGCTTAAGTCGGTGTGTGCTTTGTTTGTGCGTACGGAGAAAAATATCAATAAATGCTGAAATGTGCCAGACTGTTAACATGTATTGTTTGATTTGAATTGAGTTCTTATAAACCACTCGTTTGAACTGCATTTTACACATGTAACAGATTGCAATTTTAAGTGAAGATTATTTTCAATTTTTATCAATATTTCCTTGCACATTTATTAAAGTCTTCAAGTGGTGGTTAAGAGTTTACCTGAGATAGTGTGAGAGTGTTAGTGTCATTCGCAACCATGAATTTGTATTTGATATACTGTTTTTTTATTGTCTAGTGCAAATATGACGCCAAATCAAAAGAAATGTATTATGTGTGTCATTCATAAAGAATGTATTTTGGCAATCTCATCATGTGCAGTTGATCGCATACAACAGATTAGTGAAAGCAATGTCTACATCAAAGATATCACTAACGCTATATGGGAGAACACACAGTACAGGTTGCGACTTGAAGGCCAATACGAGTTGTTGCTTCCAGCAGGGATACGAGAATTTGACCCCCACCACAAGGTCAGGACAGTGTTGGGCAATATGAAAGTATGTTGTAGAGACTTAAAGGAAGATATCCCACCTGCCTGCGACATGTCAAAATTAGAGCTCTGGGATAAATTGTGGGAAGAAAAGAAGGTAGATATGAAGCGTGTGAAAGCGTAGGACCAAGCAACCTTACCCAAGACATTGAAGATGGCCCAAGATGCGCAAGCAGCTTTGGGAGGTCGATCCGATGCTAGCGGCACCAACACAATCATGCACACTACTCTGAATGCAAAGTGCACTCATCTTGTCGTCATCCCTCACGAAACCTTGGTAGAAGGTATGAGGATTGGAGCAGGATCCTTCGGCGTGTGCACATTGTACACCATCAAAGGCATCTCATTTTTTCTAGACCACATTACATATGTGGGAAAATGTTACAAGGGAGGGAGTGAGGCGAAATTTGACAGCTTTCAGACAGAGCAAGGAATGCAAATGGTTCACCCCTCCATTGTAAGGTGCATTGGGTTTACTACAGAAGCTCCTTGGATCACGATATTCCTATACTAGAATGGGGATACCGTGGGCGACATAATGTGTCACTTACTGTTCGCTCACGGAATGTTCAGATGACACATGCACTGGCTACAACACGGTTGGAGGTCATTGCCTATAGCAAATCTTCCTGTAAGCGAGATAGACACGGTGCAGATCAAAGCAGTGATCGAGAAGATGCCACCCATTTGTCATGCCTTAATCGATGGAGTTGCGGGTGCCCACTTGGCCGGTATAGTGCACAGTGACCTGCACCCGTTTAACATAATGTTGGACTTTACTCGCGCCAATAAACCCCGTATCGGCATCATTGATTGGGGTATGATTCTGAGAACACCAGCTAAGCGTGCAACAAATAATTATCTGCATCCAAGCGCATAGTCGGACGAAGCAGTTTTGAATGCACAGAGAGCAAGGAATGCCAAGATGGCTAAGCAACCGTGGATTGCTCACAAACTATACGATCCACGGTGCACAGATGCATACACAAAAGCGAGTGACATTTATGCATTGGGCTACCTGTTCGACATGCTGGCAGATTTTTGGAGTGCAGCCAAAAAAGTTTATTTTAAAGAAGAAGTTTTTCACCACCCGGACGAAGATTTTATGAGGGCTATTCGAATCAAAGTAGATTGTTGGATGAAGTTAAAAAAGCGGGACCAAAGAAGGAATGATTTTGAAGTGTTGATATTTTTCAAAGAACATTTAAAGACAGACCCTAACCCTATCCAACGTCCACTTATTGAACTTGCACCATTATTTTATCCGATTTAAACATATCTATGATATACATATGTCTTGTCCAGGGTATTCTTTTTTTTATTGAAGTGTATTATCTGGTTTGAAGTGGTTCACCTAATTGAGTCAATTACCTTTAGTCATTTCAAATTTGTCATTTAACTATCAGTATTTGTTGACCGCTGGGTCAACAACACAACATAAGTCAAGTTTCGCACCAAAGTCTTATCTTTTGCGAGTTATGAAATGATGCGGATTATGGATATAAACGTCATTTGTAATGAGTAGTTATTCCAGTTTCAGAAGCAGGGGTGCAATGGCACTTCCAGATTGTAAATACAAACCCATTTGACCCTTTCAACCCCAATTTTGGTTAAACCTAAGGTAGCCTTAGTATATAAGGTACCTAGGTCATTTTGTAAAAGGACTTTTTCATAATCAAAACTTAGCACTTCCGTCTACTGTGTGTGAGAGAGAAACAGAGTGAGTGTGAGCTTCATCCTCCCGCTATGCCTGGCTCGCTCAACACATTGAAGATCCGACTACACCATTGCTGTAAGCTCGAGGAGAGCTACGCGACAACGCCAAGCATTCCACGCAAGACTAAGCGCACACGCCGACGCATCTACGAGCTATTTGTGGCCATAAGTGTATCAAACGATGTCTGTTTTCTGCGTGCTAGTAGTCTATAGAATCGTGGCGACATAAGCTGCGCATAGGTACTCATAAATTTCAGTTTTAGACACTTTCGAAATTCGGCTCTGTCATCCTACGCGATTTCCGCAGATGGGTTTAGAGTGAGGGTTTTGAGTGTAGAAGCTTAGGGACAGGTGTATCCTAGTGAGGGGATGGTGTTCCTTAAGTTTCGTATGAATATGGCATGATTAGGTGAGTTACCTTCCGCATGTGTGTATGTGGCTAGGTGTGTAGTTTAGAGTAGTGAGGTTCTTGATTGTGGTTTAGTTGGCCTTCCTGAGTGTTGTATGTGTAGGATGGTCTCAGCCTGACAAGCTTAAGAGATTTCCTCCGTGTGCCTATCGTGTCATCTGTGTCCTTGATTGACATAATGTTGATCTAGGTAGTGTTTGCATGCACTTCATGGGTGTGTGAGTCTCTCCTGTCCAACATTGGCGCCGTTGCTGGGGACACAAGGACCTAAGTAGGTTTCCTACTAACACTCGTGTGATGGTTGTTTGATTTAGTTTCGGCTAAAGAAAGCATTTTTCTTAAGTGGATCCGGAAGAGGATATTCCGTGATCAAGTGGATAGCCAGGAAGCGTGTGTCTTGCCGAGGGTCTGCGACTAGATAGGTTTAGTTAGGATCTGTGGATTAGAGTAGTTGTTGGTGGTTGAGTGATTTGTGAGGTGATAAAAGCGTTTACTAGTCCGTGTGTGGCAGTGAAGCGTTTTTCTACTCATAGATGCAAAACCCCATATGATTTGTAGGAGTAGCTTTAGGTAAGTGATCCAATTCTGATCTAGAGCTATTCAACATTGAACTATTTGCTAAAGTGCTTGATTGCATTTGAAATCACGAAAAAGTGTGCTTTTGAGGGTAAAAATGCATTAAACAAGCTTTTGTGGATATTTTTGTATGACTGACTGATGCTGTGTGTATAAAAGAGCATTTGCAAGGGTTCTCTGAAGAAAACCTGCAATTTTGTAAACATAGACATCCTACGCGTAGGATGTCTCAAGGAGGTTCTGGAGACCAAATTTGAAAATTTTGACTGCACTAGTGTGTTCAGAGGGTAGGTTTTACCCTAGTGACATATTGACTTGAGTGTTTTTCCCTATTTTTGTTGACCAAAAGCCAAAAGGCGGAGTCAGAAAACGTAAAATTTCAGCAAAGGCTTAATTGAGTGATTTTTGCATGTTTTTGCAATTGTGAAGCATACTTGCACTTGTTGAGAGCATAAGGAAGCATCAGGGACACTTCAGTCTCAAAAAATCAGCAAAAGACATCCTACGCGTAGGATGTCTACAGGGTGATCTGGGCATTTTTTTTGAAAATCTGAGGTTACCGGTGTGTTTAGAAGGTAGGTTTTACCCTATTTTCACCTGGAAAGTGGAAATTTGACCAAATTTTGACAGATCAAGACCAAAAGACGAAAATTGCCAGACATCCTACCCAAATTGTGCCAAGGCATAATTTTTGAGACCAAACCATAGGGTGACTTCATGTGCATGTTATACATGATGTTTTGAGTGCATGTGAGAGTTTTAAGCTCATTTGGGTGAGAAAATTGGGTTTTAAGCAGACTTTAGTATTTTTGACTGAAAAAGGCAAGAACAGCTAGTTTTGGGGTCTTTTGACATCCAAATTAAAATCTAAGCATAGCATTGGGTTACTGACATCAAGGGGAAGCTGTGGGACAAGTCTGGGGTCAAACGGGCCAAAAAGACATCCTACGCGTAAGATGTCTTATGCGTGATTTTGGACTCTAAACAAAATTTTGAGCATACCACAGTGATCAGCACCTTAAGTAGAGTCTGTGGTTCAAATTTGGGGCAATTCTGAGCAGTTAGACATCTTACGTGTAGGATGTCTAAGGCATGATTTAGAGGCCAAAATTCTATTGTGACCATACCATGCTGTCATATAGCCTTAGATAAGCCTTCTAGTCAATTTTGGTCTAATTTGGAGTTGATTTGACTTGGGAATTCATCAGAACAGACATCAGGCTTCTGGAACAGATTCTTGATCATTTGACCACCCTATAGGTGTCATAATCAAAAAGTAAACATAGCTGTGAGTTAAGCACATCAAGGGGAAGCTACAGTGCAAGTTTGAGCTGAAATAGAGCAAAAAGACATCCTACGCGTAGGATGTCTCCAGCTTGATTTAGGACTCCAAATCAACATATGAGCACACCACTGTGATCAGTACATTAAGGAGAAGCTGGGGTGAAAATTTCAAGTCATTCTGAGAAAAAAGACATCCTACGTGTAGGATGTCTCAAGTCCATTTTTAGGTCCAAATCAAATTCTGAGCATACCACTGTGTTGCTAGACTTAAGGGGAGTCTTTGGACCAAATTTTGTTAAATACTGAGCATATAGACATACTACGCGTAGGATGTCTTCGGGCCAGTTTTAGGGTCCAACCGTACTTTTGACCATACAGGAGTGTTCACATTGTCACGGAGATCCCAAATATTTTTTCAAAATTGAATTTGGATTCATTTTGACCAATCTAAACTGCATTTCACTATTTTGGCCATAACTTTCACAAATGGTATCGGATCGGAAAAGTTTTTATATCAAAACGTAGCCTAAGAGCGGCTCTACAGATCTTAGAGCAAAGCTTGAACTTAATATATAATTACATTTAAGCGTGCGAGGCTCTTTGATCTGGAGCAAAAGGAAGGGAGGTGGGGGTGGGCTAAGGGGTAAAAGGTAGAAGGGAGACGGGGGTGGGTTATGGGGTACCAAACGCGTTTCGCTCGTTTAAGGAGCTCATCAGTGGTAGTAGTAGGGAGAATACTGAAATAGAGGGGAAGAGGATGCTCTTTATATAAGAGTGAGGGGGGGGGGGGGGGGGAGAATGAAAAGTGGCAAAGGAGGGGATATACGGCAGGGAGGGATTTAAAAATAACATGAGGAAAAGTGATGAAATGGAATTCGGAACAACTGGTGTATAATGTATAGGACTGGGTGTAAGGTGCTAATTGGGGGGGGGGGTGATTTGAGAGTTTAAAAGGAGTAGTTTGATTTCCAAAAAATGTGGAAAAGTGATGAAATGGAATTCTGAAGAACTGGTGTATAATGTACAGGACTGGGTGTAAGGTGTTAATTGGAGGGGCCGGGGGGGGGGGGGGGGGGGGGGGGGGGGGGTGATTTGAGAGTTTAAAAGGAATAGCTTGATATCCAAAAAATGGTGTTCCAGGAGTAAATTACAAGGGACAAAATTTGGAATGTAGGATCACAAATGTGAAAGGTGTGTCCGAGTTGTTGAAGAACTACGGGCTTAGAGAGTCAACCTACAAAATGAGCGGTAAGAGTTAGGGTAGGTTATAAAGAGTATTCATTTGTAAAATTGGGTTTAACTTTTGTTTATGGATTTAGTTAGAAGAGTGCCTAAGTTTTGGCCATTGGTCTAACATATGATGGGTTGGTCAAGATGCGCAAGGGTGGGGGAGAGGCTGCAAGCCGTATGGATAGGCTTACCAATTATTAGGGTAGGGTTTAGTCTACGAGTTTCTGGAGAAAAAGGTAGTTTGAGGGTGATAGGGGAAGGATTTTTTAAAGATGGGGTTTTGGTTAGGAGAGTTGCTCGTTTCTTGTAAGAGATCAAACCAAAGACCCTAAGGAGGAAGTTTCTATGGTAGCCTCTATGAAGGAGCCTAATGAAGAAGAGGTTTCTCAAACGATAGAATCCATCAGGATTGCTTTCCCTGATAAGATAGCGTCTAAGTTCTGACTTGATAAAGGCTAATTTTTGGTGGAGAGGGTGCCAAGAGATCCAATGTATATATTGGTAAGAGTTGAGAGGCTTTTGGTAACAATTGGAGTTCAAGATACCATACAAGTGGAAAGTATGTCCCTTGTGGAAGTGGACATCTAGGATGGTTGCTTCAAAAGTGGATATGATGGGTGAGATCTCTATATGTTCTTGTAGAGGGAAGACGTAGGAGGCGAGAGTTTTGGTAAGTGATTTACGAGAGCCGGTCCAGACCCCGAAGGCATCATCTATGTATCTCTTATAATAGGCTAGGTTTGGGCTAGAGATAATTAGAGAGTGGTTTTCTAAGTGGCAAAGGAAAAGACACGCATATACCACTGCGAAATTGGATCCCATTGTGGTGACCTTAATTTGCTTCCATACTTTGTCTTTGAAACAAAGATAATGGTGTGAAAGAATAAGGGTGGCAAGTGAGATGATGAACTCTAATTTTGGGGTGTCGAAGAAATTAGTAATGGTGCTTCTGAGGGCTATGAGACCGTCAGTCATAGGGATGATGGGGTAGAGGGAGGTCACATCGAAGGTAAAAAGGAGACAATGGGGGCGGGGGAAGGTCTTTGAGTGGAGATCGATGATGAGGGATAGCGAGTCTTTGAGGTGTTGTTTTTGTGAAAGGAGGACAGGATAAAGTTGGAAGTGTAGCCATTTGGAAGCATTTTCAAACAAGTATCCACGGTAAGAGCAAATAGGACGGGCTACAAGTATAGGTTTGTGTAACTTAGGGAGAAATTGGATAGGGCAGGGTTTGAAGGATTTATGGAGTGGTGTGAGGATAAAGGTGGCTTCATCTCGGGTGAGGAGAGTGTATTTGAGGGTGATGGAGTGGAGTAAAGAGGCGAGGTAATTATGTGGTGGTGGGGTTAGGGGTTGGTATGTGGAGGGATCATTGAGTTGTCTATGGGCTTCTTGTTCATACCATTCCCGTGATAGGATGGTAAGACCTAGATTTTTATCCGCCGGTTTAATGACTATAGTGTGGTCCGTTGAAAGAGTTTTAAGGGCACGCTTGACAAATTTGGGAAATTTTGAGTGCGAAGTTTTGTAGTGTGTAAGTGTATCTTTCAGATTTAGGAGGTTAAGGGATGTGATCTCATCTAGTGTAGGATCTAAAGAGGGGGGTATCCAAGAGGGGTTAGGGGTTTTGAAAAGGGGGGGTTTGCTGGACATAGAAGATTGAAAAAACATATTGAGTTGTAATTTTCTTGCCAAGGAGTTGTGGGCTTTAATAATGTGTTCCGCAGGGGGGTTAGGGGGAGGGGGAATGTACTTAATCCCTAGATCTAAGCATTTCTTTTTGTCGATAGAGAGGAAGCGGGAGGTGAGATTATGAACAAAGTTAGTACAAGGGTTATTGACCAAGGTGCCGGAAGAGAGCTTACCAAAAACTATAAGTTTGTAGGCGTGCGGATTTATGAGTGGAAGCCAAAATTTATGCCTCTTCCTTCCTCTATTTGTGGAATCTTTTCTAAGAGGGAAGTTGGGGGCTTCGTTTAAAAAGGATAGGGTAGATGGTGGTGGGGTAGAGATGGAAGGGAGAGAGCGTTGAGTGTTTTTCCAAAGATAAGGGACGAGGGGGGCTTACTGAAAAGTAAGTGTAACCAAGAAGTTGTACAAGAATGCGCTAATCCCTCCTCCCTTTTCCTTTTCCCAAATCTTTGTGGGAGCGTTTGTGGTTGTTGTTGTAGTTGTCGTCGTTGTGGTTGGTGCTGTCGTTGTTGTTGTCGTTGTTGTCGCCATCATGAGAGAGATTGGGAGGTTTGGTTAGTTTGTTTTAGGGGAAAGGCTTAGGTTTATGTTTAGGATTGGAGGAAGAAGGGATGATTGGTGTGAAGAGGTTATGAATGCGATTGAGGGGGTATTTTGGGTTTGTCGTAGGTTTATTAGGAGAGGAGTAAAAGAAAGGTTTTTTGGAGGGCGGGGAATAGGGAGGCGAGTGGGGCGGTTCTTGTTTATTGAGGAGGGTTGGGATTGTGGAGGCCTTGGGGGTCCTTTTGGAGGTTTTGATGTGTGATGATGGAGGGTGTGTAAGGTGGGAGGATGAGGAGAGAGAGGTTCTCGGGGGGTAGAAGGGAGCTTTGGCCGGGGTATGGTTTTTTAAGGATTTTGGGAGATGGGTGTTAGTGGTGATGGGTGTGGAGATTGAGGGTTTGATGAGAGGAAGAGATTGGAAATGTTTGCGTACTTCAAGTTCTATGAGCTCCTTGATGGTTTGCTCCTTAGGGAGGTGGGTGATAGTTTCTTTCAGGGTGGAGATGGTGCGCTTTCTAGTTTTAAAAGCTTCTTCTTCTTTGGTGGAGGCCAAATGAGAGTTAACTATAAGGGATTGCATTTGAGAGAGGAAGAGTTGGACGGAGGTGTTTTTCCATTGGTTTAGGTATTTGAGCCAATCTCCCGAGGCTAATCGGGGTAAAGTAATAGACGAAAGCTTGTTGACGAGGTCTGTGAGGCGGATTTCTACTTGAAGGTGGTAATTATCCACTACCGTTTGGAGGTTTAGAACAAGGAGTTTTTGTGCTTGGATGAGGGCAAAAGTGCAATCTATTTGATATTGGCTTATGAGGGCGGTGAACTTGGCGTTAAGAAGGGCTTGAGCTTGGGTATCTTCGAGTTGCAAACGAGGGGGTTTCATGTTAAGACTATTGGGATTGGCATTATTTTTGTGTAATTCTGTTAGGTGTGCGGTGTAGGTAGAGGCTTTGGATAGCTTTTTGTGTAGCTTGGTAAATTCAAGCAGGGAGAGATTGACGATATCATTGAACTCTTTGGGTTTTGAAAGCGAGTGAGGGAAAGGTTTGGGAGAGGGAGGGGGTGGTGGTCCTTGGTTGTCGAAGAAGATATCGAGGGTGCGGTTTGTATGGTGGAGAGGGAAATATGAATTTTGGACTGGGACTTCTTTGGAGGGTTTGAGTATGGAGGGAAGGGCTCCGTGTCGGGGTTTGGGCCTAGGCGAACGGGTGAATCTTCTACCCTAAGATCGGCTTGATAAGGGTTGGGGGAGAAGTCAAAAGATTCCTCCGAAAGTTGCTCGAAGTCGTCATCATCCATAATTTTGTAGGGGTCGAGCATGATGTGGTCAAGTGATAGGTTATTTTCCAAGATGTGTGTGTTGTCATTGAGTGGGTTGTTGAATGTAGGGGTATCTACCGGGTTAGAGGGGTTGTCGAGGTTAGGCAAAAGCTTATTGGTGGGCGAATCCATGCTATTGTTGAGGCCTTCTCCGTTATTGTGATGTGCATCCATGTAGAGGTTACCGAGAGTGTTTGATGGTTGTGGCCGGGGTCGAGGAAGATGAAGAGTCGTCTTGGAAGACGCAAGTGGAGAGTCTGGAGAGAGCCGACTTTGGTGACGAGTGCGAGGGAGAGTGCTCCAAGGTGGTTGAAGCTTGACGGCTGTGGCTTAGTGAGAGGCTTCTCAGCGTATGGTTGTAGACCTTCGGGTAATTGAAGTGTTTTGTAGATAAGTAGGTTGCCGAGTAGGATTGAGACCATTACGCTTGAGGATCATTGTGATTGAGGGCCAATTACTTGCGTGTGCGAAGAGTCGCAAAGCCAATTACTCGCGGGTGCGAAGAGTCGCAAAGTCGAATTCTTACAGCTGCGAAGATTGCATGTTTTTGCAATTGGGAAGCATACTTGCACTTGTTGAGAGCATAAGGAAGCATCAGGGACACTTCAGTCTCAAAAAATCAGTAGTAGACATCCTACGCGTAGGATGTCTACAGGGTGATCTGGGCATTTTTTTGAAAATCTGTGGTTACCAGTGTGTTTAAAAGGTAGGTTTTACCCTATTTTTGCCTGGAAAGTGGAAATTTGACCAAATTTTGACAGATCAAGACCAAAAGACGAAAATTGCCAGACATCCTACCCAAATTGTGCCAAGGCATAATTTTTGAAACCAAACCATAGGGTGACTTCATGTGCATGTTATACATGATGTTTTGAGTGCATGTGAGAGTTTTAAGCTCATTTGGGTGAGAAAATTGGGTTTTAAGCAGACTTTAGTATTTTTGACTGAAAAAGGCAAGAACAGCTAGTTTTGGGGTCTTTTGACATCCAAATTAAAATCTAAGCATAGCATTGGGTTACTGACATCAAGGGGAAGCTGTGGAACAAGTCTGGGGTCAAACAGGCCAAAAAGACATCCTACGCGTAAGATGTCTTATGCGTGATTTTGGACTCTAAACAAAATTTTGAGCATACCACAATGATCAGCACCTTAAGTAGAGTCTGTGGTTCAAATTTGGGACAATTCTGAGCAGTTAGACATCTTACGCGTAGGATGTCTTAGGCATGATTTAGAGGCCAAAATTCTACTGTGACCATACCATGCTGTCATATAGCCTTAGATAAGCCTCCTAGTCAATTTTGGTCCAATTTGGAGTTGATTTGACTTGGGAATTCATCAGAACAGACATCACGCTTATCATTTGACCAGCCTATAGGTGTCATAATCAAAAAGTAAAAATAGCTGTGAGTTAAGCACATCAAGGGGAAGCTACAGTGCAAGTTTGAGCTGAAATAGAGCAAAAAGACATCCTACGCGTAGGATGTCTCCAGCTTGATTTAGGACTCCAAACAAATATATGAGCACACCACTGTGATCAGTACATTAAGGAGAAGCTGGGGTGAAAATTTCAAGTCATTCTGAGAAAAAAGACATCCTACGGGTAGGATGTCTCAGGTCCATTTTTAGGTCCAAATCAAATTCTGAGCATACCACTGTGTTGCTAGACTTAAGGGGAGTCTTTGGACCAAATTTTGTTAAATACTGAGCATATAGACATACTACGCGTAGGATGTCTCCGGGCCAGTTTTAGGGTCCAACTGTACTTTTGACCATACAGGAGTGTTCACAGTGTCACAGAGACCCCAAATATTTTTTCAAAATTGAATTTGGATTCATTTTGACCAATCTAAACTGCATTTCACTATTTTGGCCATAACTTTCACAAATGGTATCGGATCGGAAAAGTTTTTATATCAAAACGTAGCCTGAGAGCGTCTGTACGGATCTTAGAGCAAAACTAGAACTTAATATATAATTACATTTAAGCGTGCGAGGCACTTTGATCTGGAGCAAAAGGAAAGGAGGTGGGGGTGGGCTAAGGGGTAAAAGGTAGAAGGGAGACCGGGGTGGGTTATGGGGTACCAAACGGGTTTCGCTCCTTTAAGGAGCTCATCAGTGGTAGTAGTAGGCAGAATACTGAAATAGAGGTAAAGAGGATGCTCTTTATATAAGAGTGAGGGGGGGGGGGGGTGAAGGTGTACTTTGCAAGGGCTGTGAGTTTGTCCATTGACCAGAGGTAGAGAGTGGTGTAGAGTTTCCCAAACGTAATAAGTAAGAAAATGAATTTTACTGGGGGGAGTTTAATAGATTGTTCACCGGGGGGGTGGTATAAGTGAAAGGGGGTCTAAAAAAGAAAAAATGGGGGGGGGGGGGGGGGGGGGGGGGGGGATGAAAAGTGGCAAAGGAGGGGATATAAGGCAGGCAGGGGTTTAAAAATAACATGAGGAAAAGTGATGAAATGGAATTCCGAACAATTGGTGTATAATGTATAGGACTGGGTGTAAGGTGCTAATTGCGGGGGGGGGGGGGGGGTGATTTGAGAGTTTAAAAGGAGTAGTTTGATTTCCAAAAAATGTGGAGAAGTGATGAAATAGAATTCTGAAGAACTGGTGTATAATGTACAGGACTGGGTGTAAGGTGTTAATTGGGGGGGGGGGGGGGGGGGGCGAGGGGGGGTGATTTGAGAGTTTAAAAGGAGTAGCTTGATTTCCAAAAACTGGTGTTCCAAGAGTAAATTACAAGGGACAAAATTTGGAATGTAGGATCACAAATGTGAAAGGTGTGTTCGTGTTGTTGAAGAACTACGGGCTTAGAGAGTCAACCTGCAAAATGAGCGGTAAGAGTTAGGTTAGGTTATAAAGACTATTCATTTGTAAAATTGGGTTTAACTCTGGTTTATGGATTTAGTTAGAAGAGTGCCTAAGTTTTGGGCATTGGTCCAACATACGATGGCTTGGTCAAGATGCGCAAGGGTGGGGGAGAGGCTGCAAGCCGTATGGATAGGCTTACCAATTATTAGGGTAGGGTTTAGTCTACGAGTTTCTGGAGAAAAAGGTAGTTTGAGGGTGATAGGGGAAGGATTTTTTAAAGATGGGGTTTTGGTTAGGAGAGTTGTTCGTTCCTTGTAAGAGATCAAACCAAAGACCCTAATGAGGAAGTTTCTTGGGTAGCCTCTATGAACGAGCCTAATGAAGAAGAGGTTTCTCAAACGATAGAATCCATCAGGATTGCTTTCCCTGATAAGATAGCGTCTAATTTCTGACTTGATAAAGCCTTATTTTTGGTGGAGAGGGTGCCAAGAGATCCAAGGTATATATTGGTAACATGTGAGAGGCTTTTGGTAACAATTGGAGTCCAAGATACCATACAAGTGGAAAGTATGTCCCTTGTGGAAGTGGACATCTAGGATGGTTGCTTCAAAAGTGGATATGATGGGTGAGATCTCTATATGTTCTTGTAGATGGAAGGCGTAGGAGGCGAGAGTTTTGGTAAGTGATTTACGAGAGCCGGTCCAGACCCCGAAGGCATCATCTATGTATCTCTTATAATAGGCTAGGTTTGGGCTAGAGATAAGTAGAGAGTGGTTTTCTAAGTGGCAAAGGAAAAGAGACGCATATACCACTGCGAAATTGGATCCCATTGCGGTGCCCTTAATTTGCTTCCATACTTTGTCTTTGAAACAAAGATAATGGTGTGAAAGAATAAGGGTGGCAAGTGAGATGATGAACTCTAATTTTGGGGTGTCGAAGAAATTAGTAATGGTGCTTCTGAGGGCTATGAGACCGTCAGTCATAGGGATGCTGGGGTAGAGGGAGGTCACATCGAAGGTAAAAAGGAGACAATGGGGGGGGGGGGGGAAGGTCTTTGAGTGGAGATCAATGATGAGGGATAGCGAGTCTTTGAGGTGTTGTTTTTGTGAAAGGAGGACAGGATAAAGTTGGAAGTGTAGCCATTTGGAAGCATTTTCAAACAAGTATCCACGGTAAGAGCAAATAGGACGGGCTAAATGTATAGGTTTGTGTAACTTAGGGAGAAATTGGATAGGGCAAGGTTTGAAGGATTTATGGAGTGGTGTGAGGATAAAGGTGGCTTCATCTCGGGTGAGGAGAGTGTATTTGAGGGTGATGGAGTGGAGTA
Organism: Adiantum capillus-veneris; assembly: GCF_014529385.1. Classification (NCBI taxonomy): domain Eukaryota; kingdom Viridiplantae; phylum Streptophyta; class Polypodiopsida; order Polypodiales; family Pteridaceae; genus Adiantum; species Adiantum capillus-veneris. The sequence continues at coordinate 39,084,306 of NC_140940.1, forward strand.
AAGAGGCGAGGTAATTATGTGGTGGTGGGGTTAGGGGTTGGTATGTGAAGGGATCATTGAGTTGTCTATGGGCTTCTTGTTCATACCATTCCCGTGATAGGATGGTAAGACCTAGATTTTTATCCGCCGGTTTAATGACGATAGTGTGGTCCGTTGAAAGAGTTTTAAGGGCACGCTTGACAAATTTGGGATATTTTGAGTGCGAAGTTTTGTAGTGTGTAAGTGTATCTTTCAGATTTATGACGTTAAGGGATGTGATCTCCTCTAGTGTAGGATCTAAAGAGGGGGGTATCCAAGAGGGGTTAGGGGTTTTGAAAAGGGGGGGTTTGCTGGACATAGAAGATTGAAAAAACATATTGAGTTGTAATTTTCTTGCCAAGGAGTTGTGGGCTTTAATAATGTGTTCCGCAGGGGGGTTAGGGGGAGGGGGAATGTACTTAAGCCCTAGATCTAAGCATTTCTTTTCGTCGATAGAGAGGGGGCGGGAGGTGAGATTATGAACAAATTTAGTACAAGGGTTATTGAACAAGGTGCCGGAAGAGAGCCTACCAAAAACTATAAGTTTGTAGGCGTGCGGATTTATGAGTGGAAGCCAAAATTTATGCCTCTTCCTTCCTCTATTTGTGGAATCTTTTCTAAGAGGGAAGTTGGGGGCTTCGTTTAAAAAGGATAGGGTAGATGGTGGTGGGGTAGAGATGGAAGGGAGAGAGCGTTGAGTGTTTTTCCAAAGATAAGGGAGGAGGGGGGGCTTATTGAAAAGTAAGTGTAACCAAGAAGTTGTACAAGAATGCCCTAATCCCTCCTCCCTTTTCCTTTTCCCAAATCTTTGTGGGAGCGTTTGTGGTTGTTGTTGTAGTTGTCGTCGTTGTGGTTGGTGCTGTCATTGTTGTTTTCGTTGTTGTCGCCATCATGAGAAAGATTGGGAGGTTTGGTTAGTTTGTTATAGGGGAAAGGCTTAGGTTTATGTTTAGGATTGGAGGAAGAAGGGATGATTGGTGTGAAGAGGTTATGAATGCGATTGAGGGGGTATTTTGGGTTTGTCGTAGGTTTATTAGGAGAGGAGTAAAAGAAAGGTTTTTTGGAGGGCGTTGAATAGGGAGGCGAGTGGGGCGGTTCTTGTTTATTGAGGAGGGTTGGGATTGTGGAGGCCTTGGGGGTCCTTTTGGAGGTTTTGATGTGTGATGATGGAGGGTGTGTAAGGTGGGAGGATGAGGAGAGAGAGGTTCTCGGGGGGTAGAAGGGAGCTTTGGCCGGGGTATGGTTTTTTAAGGATTTTGGGAGATGGGTGCTAGTGGTGATGGGTGTGGAGATTGAGGGTTTGATGAGAGGAAGAGATTGGAAATGTTTGCGTACTTCAAGTTCTATGAGCTCCTTGATGGTTTGCTCCTTAGGGAGGTGGGTGATAGTTTCTTTCAGGGTGGAGATGGTGCGCTTTCTAGTTTTAAAAGCTTCTTCTTCTTTGGTGGAGGCCAAATGAGAGTTAACTATAAGGGATTGCATTTGAGAGAGGAAGAGTTGGACGGAGGTGTTTTTCCATTGGTTTAGGTATTTGAGCCAATCTCCCGAGGCTAATCGGGGTAAAGTAATAGACGAAAGCTTGTTGACGAGGTCTGTGAGGCGGATTTCTACTTGAAGGTGGTAATTATCCACTACCGTTTGGAGGTTTAGAACAAGGAGTTTTTGTGCTTGGATGAGGGCAAAAGTGCAATCTAGTTGATATTGGCTTATGAGGGCGGTGAACTTGGCGTTAAGAAGGGCTTGAGCTTGGGTATCTTCGAGTTGCAAACGAGGGGGTTTCATGTTAAGACTATTGGGATTGGCATTATTTTTGTGTAATTCCGTTAGGTGTGCGGTGTAGGTAGAGGCTATGGCTAGCTTTTTGTGTAGCTTGGTAAATTCAAGCAGGGAGAGATTGACGATATCATCGAACTCTTTGGGTTTTGAAAGCGAGTGAGGGAAAGGTTTGGGAGAGGGAGGGGGTGGTGGTTGGGGTTCCTTGGTTGAAGAAGATATCGAGGGTGCGGTTTGTATGGTGGAGAGGGAAATATGAATTTTGGACTGGGACTTCTTTGGAGGGTTTGAGTATGGAGGGAAGGGCTCCGTGTCAGGGTTTGGGTCTAGGTGAACGGGTGAATCTTCTACCCTAAGATCGGCTTGATGAGGGTTGGGGGAGAAGTCAAAAGATTCCTCCGAAAGTTGCTCGAAGTCGTCATCATCCATAATTTTGTAGGGGTCGAGCGTGATGTGGTCAAGTGATAGGATATTTTCCAAGATTTGTGTGTTGTCATTGAGTGGGTTGTTGAATGTAGGGGTATCTACCGGGTTAGAGGGGTTGTCGAGGTTAGGCAAAAGCTTATTGGTGGGCGAATCCATGCTATTGTTGAGGCCTTCTCCGTTATTGTGATGTGCATCCATGTAGAGGTTACCGAGAGTGTTTGATGGTTGTGGCCGGGGTCGAGGAAAATGAAGAGTCGTCTTGGAAGACGCAAGTGGAGAGTCTGGCGAGAGCGGACTTTGGTGACAAGTGCGAGGGAGAGTGCTCCAAGGTGGTTGAAGCTTGACGGCTGTGGCTTAGTGAGAGGCTTCTCAGCGTATGGTTGTAGACCTTCGGGTAATTGAAGTGTTTTGTAGATAAGTAGGTTGCCGAGTAGGATTGAGACCATTAAGCTTGAGGGTCATTGTGATTGAGGGCCGATTACTTGCATGTGCGAAGAGTCGCAAAGCCAATTACTCGCGGGTGCGAAGAGTCGCAAAGTCGAATTCTTACAGCTGCGAAGATTACATGTTTTTGCAATTGGGAAGCATACTTGGACTTGTTGAGAGCATAAGGAAGCATCAGGGACACTTCAATCTCAAAAAATCAGCAGTAGACATCCTACGCATAGGATGTCTACAGCGTGATCTGGGCATTTTTTTGAAAATCTGAGGTTACCAGTGTGTTTAGAAGGTAGGTTTTACCCTATTTTCGCCTGGAAAGTGGAAATTTGACCAAATTTTGACAGATCAAGACCAAAAGACGAAAATTGCCAGACATCCTACCCAAATTGTGCCAAGGCATAAGTTTTGAGACCAAACCATAGGGTGACTTCATGTGCATGTTATACATGATGTTTTGAGTGCATGTGAGAGTTTTAAGCTCATTTGGGTGAGAAAATTGGGTTTTAAGCAGACTTTAGTATTTTTGACTGAAAAAGGCAAGAATAGCTAGTTTTGGGGTCTTTTGACATCCAAATTAAATTCGAAGCATAGCATTGGGTTGCTGAAATCAAGGGGAAGGTGTGGGACAAGTCTCGGGTGAAACAGGCCAAAAAGACATCCTACGCGTAAGATGTCTTATGCGTGATTTTGGACTCTAAACAAAATTTTGAGCATACCACAGTGATCATCACCTTAAGTAGAGTCTGTGGTTCAAATTTGGGGCAATTCTGAGTAGTTAGACATCTTACGTGTAGGATGTCTAAGGCATGATTTAGAGGCCAAAATTCTACTGTGACCATACCATGCTGTCATATAGCCTTAGATAAGCCTCCTAGTCAATTTTGGTCAAATTTGGAGTTGATTTGACTTGGGAATTCATCAGAACAGACATCAGGCTTCTAGAACAGATTCTTGATCATTTGACCAGCCTATAGGTGTCATAATCAAAAAGTAAAAATAGCTGTGAGTTAAGCACATCAAGGGGAAGCTACAGTGCAAGTTTGAGCTGAAATAGAGCAAAAAGACATCCTACGCGTAGGATGTCTCCAGCTTGATTTAGGACTCCAAATCAACATATGAGCACACCACTGTGATTAGTACATCAAGGAGAAGCTGGGGTGAAAATTTCAAGTCATTCTGAGAAAAAAGACATCCTACGCGTAGGATGTCTCAAGTCCTTTTTTAGGTCCAAATCAAATTCTGAGCATACCACTGTGTTGCTAGACTTAAGGGGAGTCTTTGGACCAAATTTTGTTAAATAATGTGCATACAGACATACTACGCGTAGGATGTCTCCGGGCCAGTTTTAGGGTCCAACTGTACTTTTGACCATACATGAGTGTTCACAGTGTCACAGAGATCCCAAATATTTTTTCAAAATTGAATTTGGACTCATTTTGACCAATCTAAATTGCATTTCACTATTTTGGCCATAACTTTCACAAATGGTATCGGATCGGAAAAGTTTTTAATCAAAACGTAGCCTGAGAGCGGCTCTACAGATCTTAAAGCAAAACTTGAAGTAAATGTATGGCAATGGCAACCATTTAGTTCATTTTTGAAAAAAACATCATGTGTGGCTTCAAAATTCATCCGGAAGTTAGGGGTGTGTAAAAGCGACAATTTACGAGAATTGTGACGAAACGGTTGCGTTTTTGGACATAGTTTCGACTTTTCCCTAACCAAAGCACTTGAACACATTGGACTAAGTCTACTTGAACCAATCAAAAGCTTTTAAGCCTAGAAATCATGTCTACCCTAGATTCAAACGCAGCTTACACAAGCTTGGAGATCCCGACGATAGAGGAATATCCTCCCACAATGGATCTTCCAAACTTGCAATTGATAAAGATCCATCTTGTTGAGAGAGTTTGGATGATTGGTCATGAGAGTGAAGGACTATATAGATACATTGACGACAATGAGGTCAATCTTTATAGGTGCTCAAATCCATACCTAGAAGAGATAACGGATTACAAGCTCTTATATGTCTACACATATGGAGTTGACTGTCAATGGAGATCTATAGTTGTCGATAAGTATGGACGATAATACAGAGTTGTAGAAAGCACAAATCCAAAGACTGCACTAGAAAGAGGGGGATATTTGGTCAATGAAGGACCACAAATGCCTCCACCAAACACGAGAATTCCTATAGGAATTCCAAGAAGAGAGCCACCAGGATTCCCTTCAAGAGCGATAACGAGAGAAGGATTGGGAGAGTCTCTGGTTCGACTTGTAGACAACCGATGAGTTACACCATCCCATGTCCAGAAATGGGTAAACAGAAAATACCCCGGAGATAAAGATCCGAGAGATCACTTAGCGGCTTTTAGAAGAGTGATTAGAGCAGAGGAAGTTTTAGATTTTACGACACAATTTGCGGGATTTTGATTGACTCTAGAAGATGATGCAGCTACATGGTTCGACTCGGTTTGGTTTTCTCGGGCAATCGGGGATCAAGTGAGTGATGCCACACTCAAGACAATAGGCATTTACTTCAGTGATCTCCGTATGAGGACATTGTTTGACCAAGTGGTTTTCACGACTTTTGTGACAATCTGTCTATGGTTGAGGAGATTCTTTTAGCATTTCCTCTTGGCTATAAGCAAGCTTTGACGTAGATAAGCCGCTATTTGCAATGAATCACAATGTCCTCTTGTCCATTTCATACCTTCTTTCTTTCGCCTGAAACCCAGGAGGTGGAGGTTGTACCGGCCTCACCACTCCATGTGTTTCTTTCACATTTTGTTTCTCCGAAGGGTAGTACTTACTTTGGTTGCTATACCACATTGTAGCTAGTATTGGTGTTGGTTTATTTTATGCTTCCATCATTGGCATGTATCTCATGTCTACCGGCATTCTAGCACATGGCAGCGGAGGTTGTTGTCCTAAGACAAGTTGTGGCCTTAAAACTCCTATTGGTCCTGGCCCATTCCCCGTAATGTATCTAGGTGGAGCAGGTGCTTCTGGAACAGGTTTTACATACCTCTCCCTAGCATTTTCCATGCTATAATAGCACTCTTCTTCCGTATGGTTTGTCCATTTTCTCTCAATTTCACACCACTTCAGCTCTCCCGAATCAGACCTTACAAGAAGAATCAACCTCTTGACCAAGTCGTCAATAAGATTTTCTTGATCAATAGGTGTCGTTGGCTTGGCAATGGACTCACTTATCTGTGAAACACTGTGCTGAGAGGATGTGTCATCTCCTTCACTCATTAAGTCCTTTTCTTTGTATGCCTCACAGTTATCCACTAGATAAAGAGCTTCTTTGATCAACTCGTTTAGCGTCATCCTCCTTATCATATTCAGATCCTTCTGAAGGCCCGCATGTCTCATTCCCTGGATAAAGATCAGCATCAGTCGTGCTTACGTAGATAATTCCGCTCTCGGACAGAGCTTAACATATCTCTTGAGTTGTAATGATGCTTTGCGTATTGATTCATCCTCTTTCTGTTTGAATCTATGGATTTGCGAGACCGTGTTGTGAGCAATGCCATTTGGCGAGAATTCTTCAATAAAATCCTCAAACAGCTCATCTAGGGTCTCAAAATCCCATTTTTCCAACCAAATCAGGAAAATCACGACAAATGTATCAGGGATTGTTCAGCTACCTAGTAGCTCAGAAAATGAAAATTTCGTACCAATTCAAGTGGTTACGAGAGCACAAGCTCAAAAGAAAGCTGATGAGAATCCAGAGACAAAGAACACGAAAAGTGTCAAGAGTCCAAAGACAGATGATGGACCAAAGACAGATGCACCTAGTCAGAAAACCAAGAGCAAACAAAATAGTTAGAAAGCTAGAAAGACTAGGATGAAAGCACGCAGGGAACGAGAGCAAAAATCCCTAGCTGAGAAGCTTACCGAAGCTGAGGAGAAGATAAAACAACATGAGGAAAAGGAGGCACCTTCTCTTACACAGATGGTTAAACCTCTAGAAGAACCATCCACGGATTAGAAACCGAGAAGTGCTAGTTCAGGAGGATCTATGTTGGTAGAGAAGGTTAATGAGACATTAGATGCCCTCTTGAAAGCCTATGATGTGAGGCTCAAAAACAACCAAACCCAAGAAAAAAGGTGGATGACATATCCCTATGCGGAACTAGAAAAGCAAAAATTTGAAATGTGCCATAAAATGATTCAAACAGCCCAAGCTTTACTAGAACCACCAGTTGCAAAACCTGAGGATGTGATCCGCGTCATGCCTACACAAGTAATCCCACCAAACCAGGAACTAAAAGAGCCAGATTCTAGTCATGAGCACAGACCAAACCTCAAAGACCCAGCATTAGAACCAAGGATAGTACTGAATACCACGGATAACTCTTCCGAGGGATTTCACCAAGCTATACCTGAGGATTGTAAAGAGGTAGATGGTATTGACAAATTGTGGAAACAAGTCAGAGAGGCCAATGAAGCCGATGACCTAAGAAGACGATTAGACAAGACGAGTGATGAACGAGGAGTGTTTCTACCACCAATAGAGGAATTTGAGACTAGATCTCAAATGAATCTAGACGTGAGATCGTGTTGGGGCGACAAAGGATCTGTACAAAATCTATGGATAGTCAACCCCATTTGCTAAGAACACTAGCGTCCTACATGGGAGAGTAAGAGACCAAGTCAGATGTGGTTGCAGTCCCATCAAAGAGACTGTCTCCCAACAAGGCCATCGATTCAAAGGGGCTAGTATATATTCTATCTAACCCAGTCACCTGTACAATAATGTTAGCCGAGTTTCTCAGAATAAGACCAAACATGTGGGCTAATGTGGGTAAATGTCTAGAGAAATTTGGTGTAAAAACCCCAATGACTCAAATCGAGGAAGGCATCAAAGAGCTTGAAATGCCTCAACTAAATACTAGGCCAGTGCCATTAACAAGGTAGGCGAGTATTACGAGGGAGAAGATGGAAACACCACCCTTCCTGTGGAATTCAATGGTGTACAAACCATGGAAATCCTTGACAGTGGAGCTGGTGTGGCCATTGCAACCAAAGAGGTTTGGAAAAAATGGGGAAAACCTCCCTTGAGATCCACACGAATGACCATGCAGCTTGCAGACGGACACAAGGAAAAGCCCCTAGGACTGCTAGAAAAAGTAATTGTTACTTCTTGTAGCATTGAATATGAACACACGTTTGTTGTTGTTGACTTTGGCAAGAAGAACAACTATGAAATCATTCTGGGAAGACCATTCATGCGACAATTGAAAATGGTCCAAGATTGGGGTTATGACCATATATACCTGAGACATATGGAAACCATAACAAAGGTAAACTTGAGGGACCATAGCTATAGGGATGTGAAGAGAACACCGGTAGAGGAGTTTGATTCCACCACAGCTGCAGGATCAGAACTTCTAGATTGGTTAGGTAAGCCTAAAGAACTGTGGATGTGTAGAGCTTCACAATGTGGTAGCTTGAAACGCGAGGAATGTATCCTAGAGTGGGTTATAGAGGATAGCGACTATATCCTAGAACCATTTCCTGAAGAAGAGTTAGAGCCTTTTGGATGGGAACACATCTTGGCTACACCGGACGTGTGCACAATGGAGGATGCTCCCACAACAAAGTTTTGTGATGAAAATGGCTATGATGTCGTTCCTTATTTTGCAGTGAGTGTAATCCAGGAAAACGAAGAGAAACAGACATTCACAAGCTCTCGACATCAGTAACAAACAAAGAAATGTGGAGAATCAAAAGATGAAGAAGACGACGAGTTCTATGACTTTGTAGAACACTTCGAGTTTCAAGAAGATCAACGACCCGGGAATCAATGTCATTGCTACACAAATAAAGTGCATCAAAAGTGGATTCCAAAGTCCTCGGTGAAGACACAGCCACCACAAGCATCCTCATATAGGGCTCCTAATAAGGATGCAAAGAATCTGCTAGGAGGAATACAACCAGAGCAATGAGCTAACAATGCTCTAATCAATGGGCTAGAAAAGTCCTCCAAGAAACTACCACCCACGAGCAAACAGATAGTAACTTTCCACTACCAGCCAAAAAATCAAGGGAAAGTACAAGAAGTCAACCTTGCTAAGGATAGTAGTGATACTGATGAATCTTATGACATCCCCTATCATCAACTCAGGCCATCACTATCACGAACCCCTTCAGCAGCAACCATGACAGGTCAAAAGAACAAGACAACAAGTCAAAGCCAAAAAGCTCGACAAATGTGGATACCAAAAAGCCAGATCGGCCAAAAACAGATATGGATCAAGAAGACAAAGATGTCTAATGACAAATCACAAGATCCAAAACCAAAACAAAAACAAGGAAAGCGTGCACGAACGGGTAAGAATATCATAAAGTCGCAAGCTTTCACAACTCAGGTCTGGGCTCCAAAGAAGTTGATTCAAGCACAAAAAATTCAGGAATTCATTTGGATTCCAAAACAACCACAGTATCAACTTTTAAAGCTTGAATCCCGTCACCAACCAAGCGCACAAGGACCGAAGCAAAGACCACTGTCGACTCACACAACAAAAAGGTGGATCCCATAGAAGTCTCTTCAAACACAAATGAAGCACGGGCAAGTATGGGTTCCCAAACGAGAGCCAGCAACAAAACAGCCAATAATCGCAAAGAAATGGGTCCCAAAGAAGAACAACAAAACTGCTTCCAGTGAATCGCCGCTTGAATTATTACAATTCTTCCTACGATTACAGTACAGTTAGAAGAGAGAAAGTCGCTTCAATCAAGCAACGATACAGGAGCTTCAAAGACCATTACATTGCTTAGAATAGGAAGCCTCGCCAACAAATGCCAATAAGAAAATTGCTTATACCCACATCTTGCACAACATAAATCTTTTCCATGCATTGACTGTGTATGCATAATAGGGCTACATTACAAGGCCTGCATAGGCACAACTTTTACTTGCCCAAGCACAACACATACCCTTTGCGATACCGTGTCGTAAAGGATGACTCCAAATAGGAAGGGGGGAGGCATTCTGAATGCGGACCTAACATTATGACTATTAGAGGGCAATGTTTTGTGAGATGCATTGAATTTTTGGGTTTTATTGTGATATATATATATTTTTGACAAAATTTAGAGTATATGCCCTCATAGTAGTCTTACAGAGAGTATGGGGACAAAATCCATATATGAGCCCCTAGGGACATGTGTATAGTGTACATAGCATTTAGATTTCTATTTGAATTATTTTTCTTTTGTTTAGTTGTTTTAAGATTTTCTTTGTTTATTATTAAGAAAAAATTTAAAAAAATCCATAATCCACATGAAGAAAATATTGACGAGAGGCATGAGAGAAGAAGGTACAGGAAAACGATTAAACTTCACGAAGTATGTCTCAGCAGCCACTACATCAGGCGAAGAACTTGTAACAAGCAGTGTCAACATGCAATCAACAAGTCATACAAGTCAGAGTCGAGTAGCTACGCCACAAAATGAGCGAGGTGTTAGTCCCAAAGCTTCAAGTAATATTCTCTGTGGTCTAAGCGTCTTAGCTATTCTAGGTACTGCGCAAGCTGGAAGAGTTGAGCATATTTATGTTGTGTCGCTCATGCTGGTATAGGTGAGCAAAAGAGTCGAGGTCTAAGTACTTAAGTCTGGTGAAGTGAAGGAGAAGGTCCAAAAGACACTCACGTACTGAGAACAGTGAGATACGAGTGGAGAAACTTTTACATCGAAAACCCTTCTTGGAAAGGTGGAAGCTATTGAGACATCTTTTGATGTCACATGTGCTACATTTATTCCTCGAAACACCCATTATCTCCTTCTTTCACATTGCATGCTTTTATTCACAAATTTCTCATATGCATATAGAGTGTCCCATAATTGGCACTTGCATCAGGCACTCTTTCCGTGTTTCACCCAAGCACTCACCTTTCATGAACATGTACTTCACGTTCAACTGCTCAACTCCAATAAGAGATTATACCAAAGGAATTTTTTTCCCACCGGGTTTTTCGCTTTGGTCATCCAGGTTTTAGACCCTAATCTAAAGACACCTATCACCATCCTCTTGTACATATTCCTTCTACATCAACAATAAGGAAATGCTACTCAAATCAATTGACAAATGAATTGGAGCACCAATTTCAGATCATAGCATACTTCTTCTCAATGGCGAATCGAAGAATGGCCTACAATGACAAAGCTGCAGACAACACTAACAACGTGATTGCACAGGAACAAAGAAGTTACCAATGAAGAATAGCAGACATAAAATTAATCAGAGGATCTCAAAAGATGAATGGTTACGATGATAGACGTCCGCTTTAATGGATCATAGTTCTTGCTGTGGTTCGACAAAGTTACAAGTAGTGCAACAGATGAAGCCAAAACGAAAGCAAAGACCACATCGCCATCGACAATCAGGTCATGTCGGGGATGACATGAATGCGGAAGGGGGGAATGTTGACCGCTGGGTCAACAACACGACATAAATAAAGTTTCGTACCAAAGTCTTATCTTTTGCGAGTTATGAAATGCTGCGGATTATGGCATAAACATCATTTGTAATGAGTAGTTATTCCAGTTTCAGAAGCCGGGGTGCAATGGAACTTCCAGATTGTAAATACAAAGCCACTTGACCCTTTCAACCCCAATTCTGGTTAAACCTAAGGTAGCCTTAGTATATAAGGTACCTAGGTCATTTTGTAAAAGGACTTTTTCATAATTAAAACTTAGCGCTGCCGTCTACTGTGTGTGAGAGAGAAAGAGAGTGAGTGTGAGCTTCATCCTCCCGCTACGCCCGGCTCACTCAACACATTAGAGATCCGACTGCACCATTGATGTAGGCTCGAGGAGAGCTACGCGACAACGCCAAGCATTCCACGCGAGACGAAGCGCACACGCCGACTGCGTGCTAGTAGTCTATAGAATTGTGGAGACATAAGCTACGCATAGGTACTCATAAATTTCAGTTTCGGGCACTTTCGAAAGTCGGCTCTGTCATCCTACGCGTTTTCCGCAGATGGGTTTAGAGTGAGGGTTTTGAGTGTAGAATCTTAGGGACAGGTGTATCCTAGTGAGGGGATGGTGTTCCTTAAGTTTCGTATGAATATGGCATGATTAGGTGAGTTACCTTCCACATGTGTGTATGTGGCTAGGTGGTGTAGTTGAGAGGAGTGAGGTTCTTCATTGTGGTTTAGTTGGCCTTCCTGAGTGTTGTATGTGTAGGATGGTCTTAGCCTGACAAGCTTAAGAGATTTCCTCCGTGTGCCTATCGTGTCATCTGTGTCCTCGATTGACACTATGTTGATCTAGGTAGTGTTTGCATGCACTTCATGGGTGTGTGAGTCTCTCTCGTCCAACAGTATCTCAAATTTGCCTTGTGGTTCAAATAGTCGCATTTGTTGTGGTTTGATTTAGTGGATTCCGCACACTTTCCCAATGAGTGAGAATATATATTTTCCAATGATATTGAATATTTGTCTATCTATTGACTACAAGAAAATGGCCGATCAAGAACAAGATATTGGCACCCAATCACTACCCGATGATCAACAACAAGTGACTGTTAATGCATTTCAGCGCATGAAGTCTCTAGCACACGGCATGTCGGCACAATAAGCAACGCGTATTGCTCGCAGACTCTCAAACTGGGCAAATCCAAACCATATGCAATGGAAAGAGATGAATAAACAAGTGACGAAGGACATGATAAAGACAATATGGCCATGTGAGGACACAGAGATCAAGAAAGGAAGGTGGAAGGTTTGGAAGTGCAACCATGATGTGATAAAAGATAACGCTGAGAGGATTTATTTGGAGGTTTATGGCCATCCCCTACACAATGCAGATTGTGCGCTATATTTTGCAAAAATGTTATATGTTTACTTTGTGCAATAGCAACCAGTAGACTTCTCATCAAATGAGACAACTGTTGCCACTCATGATTTAAGGGAGAGTCGTGTCACTTTCATCCGAGATGAGTTGTCATTGATAGTGGAAGGCACCGACCGATAGTGAAAAAGAGAGAAGGATATTAACACGACACAGTTGGCAGAGAAAGATGCAAAAATAATACGGCTTTCTATAGCCACCCAGACGCCCCAACCCTCACAAGTCCGGATGGAGAAAAACATTCACCGCTTAAGTCAGGACGTTCAAAATCTGACACAGCGAGTGAATCCAACACTTGTACAAGGGACACACATCATCCACCTTGTCATGCATCCGGAGTTGGTCCCCTCGTCTACTTCAGATGCATCCTCATCTTCGCAATGTCCAGTTTGCACCAAGAATTTTGATGGATGGAGTGGATATTATATATTGACATGTGGTCATTATTATCATTTAGTTCGTCTTATTCGTTTAATGCAAAATAGTAGTTGATGCGCAATTTGCTCACAAGATATTCCACAAGGAATATATATTATGTTTGGCATGACAAACAAATATAAATTCAAGCAAGCACACCCAAATACCCCTAGCACAATTAGAAATCTGTTTTAGGAGCAAGATGCTGCTTCAGGGCAGCACAATTGAGATCGACAAACTATGTACTATCGCGAATATGAAGCATTGTAATTACTCAAAACACATTTGAATTCAAGGTCTTTTACAATGATTTTTGACATTTACTCATTCTACTCTCAAACTATATTGAATCAGTTGAGTTGTTATCTGGTTCTAAGTCTGAGTGTTGTGGTTCTCCTTGTAATTCAACCTCCATATATATTATCAAATCCTATTCTATTTTGTCTACAGTACATTGAGATACACCAACATTGAACTCTTCTTCATCTTTATTTTGACAATCATACAACCAGGTTGGCATTTCCTACTCATAGCTAGCACTTTCGATGCGATTCAATATCTCTTCGTTGCAAAACATATACACTAATTTTTCTACTCTGTCTGCTAATAGTCTGTTGCGATAGTGCTGTGAACATACTTGTACGTACTCGAGTTTCTCTCTGAACTTGAGTTTGCTGCACATTGTGTGAGTACCTTCATTGCAAGGGGACGTAAGGTAGAGTAATACTCTCCACCATTCATCATCCACCACTTCCATGCAGGTTGCTCTTTTGCCATTACCTGTACAAAATCATTTGCAAAAGGACCTTCTTTTAATCTAAATGCACTCATTTCTTTGATGCAATCAATTCGGTCCTGAAATTTGGAGTAGAACGTGTTGACCACGTGATAGAAATTTCTTACCACCTCTGTATTGGACATCAGATCTAAATTCGAGTACTCTGGATCGAGCATGTAAGCAATGCTATGGAGTGGACTATGAGCGCTCTTCCACCTTGCATGAAAATACTTAGCCAATATTTTTCGTTGTTTGGGCCAGAGAATGGTAATCGCCACTCCTTCTCTACTACATAGTCTTTCAGCTCTTCAGGATTTTCAAGACTCTATTGGACTGGCCACCATGTCATCCACACTTTGCCTAAGTTTGGTGCCCTTTGATCAAGATTGTTGATTGCGAACATAACGAGCATCATTACATGGTATGCATCCATTACACTCCTCCACCAAGCAACCTTGTTTACCTTGCCACATAGACATGTAGTTTTATCTTTTAATTTTTCTTTTTGCTCAAGCTGCCATTCATCAAAGGCCGTGCAATTGAATGTGTCAATCACAACGCATTTATTATGGAGAAGTGATTCAAAGGTATAAAAGTGTGTGCAAAACCGAGTTTCAGTAGGAAGTTTCAACATCACTGGCATGCGCATCCTATACAAACCAAGCACTCTTTGTCGTTTCAAGATAAATTTCACAACCTGATGTATTGTATCAGTTATTTTGGCGAACCATGTGGTTTCTTCGCTAGTGTACCAATCTTTCAGCATTAAGTTCAAGCAGTGCGTATTACAACCATTGGAAAAAATGTGTGGAAAGCACTTCTTTATTAATTTACTTGCATTTTTATAATTCTTTGCGTTGTCCATGACTACTTGAACGACATGTTCAGCACCAATTTCTTTAATTACATTAATCAAGACCTCAGAAATGTATTTTCCACTTTTAATTGCACCAAAAGTATCAATCGCCTTTATAAATGTTTCTCCCCTTGGACAAACGGCCAACATTACATTGATTAGCGGTCTTCTCTAAACATTTGACCAGCCATCACTCACAATTGTACATCCTGAAAGCGAAATATTCTCAAGTATTATTTTACCAACACGCTCTTTGACTTCGATGTAACATTTGTCCAAGAAAACATTTCTTATCGTGTGATAAGGAGCTGAAAATCCTCGACCAAACTCACTGATTTTGTTCCAAGCAACCTTCCAATGATTGCTTTCTACCATGACCAAAGCACTTCCAGTAGTAAAGAATATTGCTTTGGCAAGTGCAGTTTGTGCTTCTTCTAGAGACTGCACTCAAAATCTTTGATGTAATGATTTTTGACGCATTTGACAAAGTCCACCTTCATTGCAACGTTTAAAAGGAACACTGCCTGGAATTTCCCCTCCTTACGCAGGTTGTTCTCCAAGGTTAGTTGGCGTCACTACAGGATTTGCGGAGTTAATATTTGCCTGTGGGAACTCTTGACTCGAAGCCACAGAGCTATATATCTGTTGTCTCTTGCCACCATTTTTGGCGAGCTCTTCTCTCAAACGCTTTGCAACTGAAGTTGCTTGACAATGTTCACATTTCTTACTGTTTTTATTGCTACCCAAAAAATGATCCCTAATACGTGGTGCACCGCTTGATTTTGTTGTGTGGAAAAATTTACATTGCCACTCCATATATTGGCCGCATATGTTGTGAGCATAATCCCACTCTTTGCCATGAGCTTTTTTATTCTTTGGCTTCTTCGTATCACTTGTACCCACATTTTGCTCCATTGCTTTTAAATTAAAACTGAAGTGGCAAAAGAACAGAATGTTCAGTTTTTGAAACAATTGTCTTATTTTCAATATATATTATAATTTAAAAACCATTCAATATGAAAGTAACCATGATGCACAATATAAGATTTTCAATGCACGCTAGTGAATCCACATATCGATCACCTATATTGTGAGAAACCATACACATTGCAATGTAGTCTATGCATGGAATAATAACTATAACAATGCTATTAATCTCTCTATGCAAGTATTATTATAATGATTATTTATATGTCCACTTTGATTTGCAAACAATAAGACACATATAATTTCATTTGCTACAAAAAAGAAAGCGAAAGCAATAAAATATATGATTGGTCATTTCATGCACTAATAATCTATCGTAATACATAATGCACTCTCTGTATAAACCAATGCATGAACTAACGCAAATAAATCTTCAATATAATCACTCAATTGAGGACTACTTGTATCCAATGAAGGATTGTAGCCCACCCATGCAACCCATTCGATATATAAAAGCTATTTTAAACCAAACAAGGATTACAGCTCTTATATTGTGAAGTGAAAAGTGTAAATCAACTCAAATGCAAGACTTCAAGGATCTTTATATGCCCGGTACACTAGTATAGAACATGCGACCCTTGACTATCGACTCGTCATTTACATATGCTCATCTTCTAAAACCAATTACAGCCCTCATTTGGACCAATGGCTTCTTCGCAATGAGCATGATTCTCAAGTTTTCAGTTGTTTTAGTTTAGTACCTTTATGACGATAAATGAATTAAAAATTTTTAGAAGTGGTTACCGAATTAAGAATCACGTTCGGCCCAAAAAAAGGACCTGTGACTCTGTAACCTTAGGTCAATTCACAAGGAGATGACTATACCCAGCACTCTGATTGACTCCCCAAGGATCTACCTAACTAAAAGACTGCAGTTAGCACACTATTTACTATATATAATTACTCCCACCATGCTTTTTCATTTTCTCGGCGGGCTCGCCGGGCTATTGCATATGCCCAACAGGCCCGCCGGGAAAATGAAAAAGCCCGGCGGGCCTCGCAGGGAAAAATAAAAACCTTGGAGGGCTAACCCGTTCTATAGGTTTTTGCAAGTCAAAATCACAGTCACGTTAACAATTAACGTGATCACGTGATTTTTTTGTGTAAATACTAGAGTTATTGAAGTAATTGCCCGATCGTGATTACGTCAATGAAATCCCTGTTGCTCGTGACACGTCATGTTGAAAATGGTCTAGAAAATAGATTTGACCAGCACCTAAGGACTTTGTCATGACACATACTTGAAATAGTGGGCCCACTTGAAGGTTAAACATAGTGTTCATTAATCCGTTATGAAAAAGAACTTGCCCAAATTTCCCACATGTAAAGGCCTAGGAACATTAATTGAAAAGTAGTGATATGCAAGTAGTATTACACATGTAACCTTGGGTGTTGCCTTTGCAATACAGACCCCTTGGGTTAAAATCAACATTGTCTAACCCCTTGGTTAAAATTAACATTGTCAAACCCCTTGGTTAAACTTTGCAGGAAAACTGCTCAATTAGCAGTCGGCCCTTGGCGTATGTCCGTGACCCCTCTTGGGCTTGCCCATGGCTTGACATTCCTTTGGAAGTGGAAAATTTTCCACTACCCCATGTAGTCAGTGGACTTCTTTCCTTGAAAATCCAACTGTGAAGGTTCCAAGAATTCACCATCAACCCTTGCAAAGTGATTTAGTAATCATGGGCTGAGTCTTACCCCAAAACTGTACTTATATAGTCAATCTTAGTGCTATAGAATAAAGAAGATATCCACTCAAGTTTGGATCATATTCAAAATTGGATCTTCTCTATAACCAGAAATCCATAATCTTGGGTTGTTTGTGAACAGCCATGCTAGAGGAAATGCGACAACACCTAGGGACTTTGTCGTGACACATACTTTGTTTGATACACTCTTACCATTCCATGTTGAGCATAACAACTCCCACAGTTTTTTTGCATTGTTGTGAAGAATATAGACCCACCAAGATGCAACTTTATAGTTTCCATGGCATGAGCATCAAGCTCCTCCCATTGATCATCAGTGTTCAAACCCTCTCTACACTCTTTCAATGACACTGCAAGTCCTTTGTTGACAAACACATCAAGTACAAGGTCCAAGCCTTAGCTCTTTGGGAAGGCCTTGTGCACGTGGATCAAGATAGGACCAACATGGCTTTGATAGTTCTTGTGAGAGCACGTGTGGTGCGTGCAAGGTTCAAGTGTGGTCACAAAGGATACAAGTGCATTGGTGGAGCTCAGCGTGAGGATTAACCTCTCACTTCTCCTTATTGTTTTATATTAATTGCCAAAGAATGGATAATGCTAGTACAATCACTGTGATGGGTTTCTGACTAGTTGGTGTAAAAAATAACACTTTTTGTGTATGCATTGATGGGAACAAGATCATGCTAGATATGGTGGATGAAAGAGAAACTTCATGCACGCAATGAGTATGTGTTGGCTAAGTTATCACTCAAGCAAATTAGGTTCCAAGATCAATAAGCTTGGACTCATAAACACGATATTGAGTTGCTGCTAAGCCATCACAAGCTCACTATAAACAAGAGAGAGATGTAATGCAAAATAGACTTGTGTTTGTTCATTCATGAAATGATCTTTAAGTAGCTTTACAGCCATGCAACACAGCATGTGGGATAAATCCACCTTTCCTCTCCTTAACTCATACTCTTGTACTCTTAACAAAGCTCACACTTTACAATCCTCCCCTTGAGGTTTGGACTAGGAAGAAACTGGCATCTCTGGCACACTCCAATCCAAGAGAAAAAAAGAGCATCTCCAATCCAAGAGACCATCCCCAATCTAGGGGACAAACTATCTCTAATCGAAGAGACGGATGTATAAAACTGTGACCAAGATAGTCCAAGCTATCTCCAAAGAAAATATAACTGAAGGGGAAATGTCAAACAAAATCTAGAGAATGTCGTCCTAGACTAGAAGGCTATTTCCGTCTTCTTCTTTATCTTCATCTTTTTCTTCTTTTGCCAAATACACTTTGGGCCTTGGATTTCGGCTGGTGCTACCTCTATCCCTTTTGAAACACTTGGAAGGAAGGTGGCCCTTCTTCCCACAAATGCTGCAGGTCTTCAATGCTAGAAAATCCTTTGCTATGTTCCCTTCTTTGTCACAGTTGAAACAAGTTTTGTTACTAGAGCTAATTGCAAAAGCTCCTCTTCCTAAAGTAGCATTCTTCCCTTCCTCCATTTAGCAAAAAACAGATCCGAGCTTGTATATCCATGATCATTCTTGCCAATACTTATGGAGAATGTGATGCTCCTAGAAAACATTAAAGAGGAATGTAAATAGTTCTGAAAAGAAACTAAATACTTTCAGGTGCAATCATTTGCAAGCCGTGCTAAAACGTTTGAACCATAATAGAAGGTGAAACAGTAATCACTTCTAAGTACAAACAATGAAACCTTTTAATTAACAAATCATAGCCTTTCTATATGCATAAACAACCATCTGTAATTCTGCTTAGCTGCACTTGTACCTCAACAAGTCATTCTAAGTATCCGACAGTTCTGGCCACCAAAATTGCTCCTCAGGGATTTACTATTTACGTAATTACGTCAAATTTTGTGTGAACACAAGGTCTTATTGACACATCTACATGATTACACTAAACATAATCACACAGAACCCGGTTAAGGGCGACCTGCAAACCCACTAAGATCCCGCCGAGGTTTATCATTTTCCCTGCGGGCCCGCTGAGAATACTGAAAAGCCCGGCGGAGTCACATAATTATATGTACGTGGGCACGATCGGGCCCGTTGGGTGTTATTTTGTCTTGCTTTCATCTTCACACACACGCAAAGAGAGAGAGAGAGAGAGAGAGAGAGAGAGAGAGAGAGAGAGAGAGAGAGAGAGAGAGAGAGAGAGAGAGAGAGAGAGAGAGAGAGAGCACTTGTCGACCACCTTTGCAGGTACGTCGAGAGGAGAGAGGAGAGAGGGAGAGAGGGGGTGGTGTGGGAGCGTGCTCTGCTTCGCAGTGCGTGGCAGAAGCAGAGTACTTGACCACACAATCAGGATATGTGTTGTGTGTGTGTATGCGTTGTGTGGTAGTGTGCCTTTTGTCATATTGCACGGTAGTAATAAGGTACCTTACCACACAATGGGAGTGTGTGTGTAAGCTGTTCTACGGAACAATGCTTATCAGTGGGGCATCACCTCCGTGACGCGGGGAAGATGGTGTCCTTGTGGTAAGTATTGGATTATTGTCTGGGTACTACGTCGGTACCGCGATGAATCTAGTATCCTTATGGTAAGTCAACTTCCCTTCCCCTTTTCCAAAAAACATATGGGCATCGGTCGGTAACGCGGCTATACGATGTTCGTATGCAAGAGATTGTTTTTACTTAGATTCAAGCGGCACTCGATCAGTAATGTGGCTAATAGAGTGTCGTTTGTTAGAAGAATCTATTTTTGCATAAATGTGGCGTTCAGGTTGTTAACCCATCGTACGAACGTCATATAATTTGTATGTGCGTGTGCAGTGAAATTTTTAAGTATTAAGTATATGAAATACTTGGTCCATAACGCGGTTGTGAAGGGTATTTCATATACAAAATGTATGAATTGTTTGATTTTATTGTTTTTACTTGTCCATTTGAAATTATATACTAGCTAATCATATTCAAAAGAATACTTTATTCATGAATCATCGATATTTTAAATGTTCCATTTATATAAATTATATGTAAAAAAGTATTTGCACACAAATTGCATGTTTAATATTCTTGTTTAATCTTTTTAAAGGACTTTCAAGCATTATCGCTATTTTTAATGCTTCATTTACATAAATTCTCCGTAAAAAATCTAAATGCACACAATTTGCATGTTAAATATTCTTTTGTATCTTTTTGAAGAGCATCAAGGGGCTCCATGAAGAATCATCTCAAAGTGAGACGGAGGAAGGCATTGAAGTCATGGGGGTAAGGTTTAAGCCAAACAACCAAGAGACCTCTTGCCTAGGTTTGGAAGAGGTAGGTTCCCAAGAGAACCAAAAAGTGGAAGATGAAAGAATGCTAGAAGGTATGTTATCTACAACACTTACAAAGGATGAAAGAGAGGATCTCAAAGGTGTGTTAAGGAGATTTCCTAGGCTTTTTGCTAAAGACTACACCGATGTGCGTGGAGTAGATGTTGTTCAACACAAAATTGAGTTGAAGCCAGAGGCCACACCTAAGGCTCAGAAGCTACGAAGGCTAGGAGTCATCAAGGAGCAGGCTTTACTCAAGGAGGTAAGAAAGCTTCTAGCAGCAGCTTTCATTTAGCCAGTGGAGAATTCAGAGTGGGTCTCTCCCGTTGTTGTCACTCCTAAGAAAAACGACAAGTGGAGGGTGTGTGGGGATTACCGTCCACTCAATAAGGCAACAAAAAGAGATCACTTTCCCCTCCCATTTTAGGATGAGATACTAAATGAGGTAGCTGGTCATGAGAAGTACAATGTGTGTGATGGCTACTCAGGTTACTTTCAAATAGGTATCGCATTGGAAGATCAATTGAAAACAACCTGTATCACTCCTTGGGGTTGTTATGCTTTTAGAGTCATGCCATTTGGTTTGACAAATGCTCCTGCAACATTCCTACGTTTCATGAACATGGTGTTTCAAGCATTCTTTGGAAAGTTAATTAGGGTGTTCATTGATGATTTCTGCATTTATAGCTCAAAATCATTGCATCTACAAAGGGTAGAAGAAGGTTTAAAGAAGCTTTACGACATGGGAGGTCAACTCAACCCCGACAAATGTCACATAGGTGAGGATGAAGTGATCTTGCTTGGTCACAAGGTTTCCTATAAAGGCATTGAGGTGGATCCTTCAAAGGCAAAGGCTCTTATTGAGCTCCCATCACCCAAGAATCTCAAAGAGGTCATCTCATTTATTCAAAAGGTGAAGTATATGTCATGCTTTATTCACTTAGCTTCGGAGTTGCTTCATCCTTTGCAAAAGTTAACACAACAAGTAGAATTTGCATGGTATTATGAGCTTGAAGAGTAATTTTGTAACATTAAAGTCATTTTGTCAGAGTTACCGACACTCACGCCTCCTTGTTGGGAGTACACATTCTTTGTTAGCTCTAGTGTTGGGAAGGAAACAATTGGTGCAGTTTT
Source organism: Adiantum capillus-veneris (assembly GCF_014529385.1). Classification (NCBI taxonomy): domain Eukaryota; kingdom Viridiplantae; phylum Streptophyta; class Polypodiopsida; order Polypodiales; family Pteridaceae; genus Adiantum; species Adiantum capillus-veneris. Next base: position 39,105,990 of record NC_140940.1, read on the forward strand.
ATTACAACAAGATCCCCACACTACAAGGATGAGACCCATCTACTTTGCTAGTAGGGTCATGAATGCTTTGGAGAGAGGCTACACGGAGGCAGAACTCATGATGCTTTCTCTCATGTTTGCTGTGAGAAAGTTTAGATCCTACTTGCCACCAAAACCTTTTGTAATTCTCACTGCAAAAAATTTGTTTCCTTGGGTGTCATCTCAAATGAATCTTAGCACTAGGATCTCAAAGTGGATTATGGAATTACAAGAGTTCCAATACTCTTTCAAAGTAGAAGATAGTGTGCGTGCACAATTGGCAGGGATCCTTACTTATAGGGTACATGAGAAGGACATCAAGGTGCTTGAAGTAAATACCTTACCATTGCCACCACCTAAAAGTATTCCTAATGCTTTTACCTTGTTCTTTGATGGAGCTTTTTGACGAGTCACACGAAAAGCAGGGGGAGGCTAGTATTGCTCAACCCGAGTGGGGAGGTGGTCATGAAAGAGAAGGTCAATCTACCAGGTTCAACTAGCAACAATGAAGCAGAATACGACACACTAGTTCATGGTTTAAAGATATGCATTGGCCAAGGTATACAACGTCTCATGGTAAAAGGGGATGCACTTCTCATTGTGAAGTAAATTTTAGGCATTTGGGCATGCAAGAATGAAAGCCTAAGGACAAAAGTTCATGCCATTCGTAGATTGTTTAATCAATTTGAAGAAGTGCAACTATATCATATTCCTAGGAAACAGAATGAAGATGCCGATTTACTTGCACAACAAGTAGTTACATGTGTTGAGAAAGAAGTGCAGGTCATCGTGGTGGCTGCAACTGTCAAGCAACCGAGATACTAGGGATTGGAGTCATTGACTCCCATTATTAGCTACATTTTGGAGGGTGAGTTTCCACAAGACTTCACAAAGGCTCAGAAGAGGAGACTCATGAAGAAGGCAAGCGCATATCTCTTCCTAGAAGGATCCCTCTATCAAAGAGGGAAGGATCAAGTGTGCAGAAGAGTACCAACTATCAAGGAGATTCCAGCCATTCTAAAAGGTTTGCATGAAGAGGCATGTGGTAGTCGTTTTGACCAAGAGTTAACTGTGAAGAAGATTTTGCTTGCAGGGTATGTTTGGCCAAGTCTGCATGTGGATGTCCAACATTGGTGTAAAAGTTGTCACAATTGTCAGGTAAATGGGAATAGAAGATTGGTTTATGGTCCAAGGCAAATCGTGCTTGCAAATGGACCCTTTGAAAAGTGGGGCATTGATGCTATGGGTCCTCTGCCTAGGACAAAAAATGGTAAACTCTACATTCTAGTGGCTGTAGACTATATGACTAGGTGGGTGGAAGCACAAAGTGTGGCAAAGTTAAATGAGAGGACAGTGAGCAAATTTGTCTACACTCACATTTGTTGTAGATTTGGCACACCTTTGGAGATTGTTTCTGATAATGGTCTAGGGTTTAGAAAAGGCTTGCTCATAGAAGTCTGTGAAGAACTTCACATTCTACATCATCATAGTACACCCTACTATCCCCAATCAAATGGTTTGGTAGAAAAAGCTAATGATTTCATTGGAGGCATCATTAGAAAGATGGTGAAAAACAAGACAAAGTTGTGGGATGACTTCTTGGATGGTGCCTTGTGGGCGTATCGAACCACATATAGGGAAGCCATGGAGTTCACACCATTTCACTTGGTCTAGATGGTCAAGAGGCTTTACAACCAATTGAGCTCAACATTCCAACAATGCGACTTCATGGAAAAGCAACACAAGATGATCAAGAAGCATGGATGGATCGACTTCTTACCTTAGCTGAGCTTGAGTGGAAAAGAGAAGCAGCATACGAGTGCTACAAGAGAAAAGCCACACAAACGAAGGAAAGTCTTGACAAGAAACTGAAGGACAAAGGCATCAATGAAGGAGATCTTGTGCTAAGGTATGACAATCGACTCGATAATCGTTTTGATGCCAAGTTTGAAACTAGATGGCAGGGGCCATACATAGTTAAGAAGGCTTTCAATTCAAGTTACTATCAACTTATGAACTTGAATGGGAAAGATCACTCCAGGAAGGTAAACCGGTATCGCTTGAAGCCTTATTTGAGTCGCCTTCTACCAAAGATCTGTCAAAGGGCAGCTGTATCATGTAAGTATTGTTACATGAAGTATGAGTGTAACTCTAGCCAAAATTCTGAGGGGCCAAACAATGAAGATCTCGTCAAGGACTCTGAATCACTCTCTTTGGAAAAGATGCTCTATGATGGTACATGAATATACCATCATCCTGGGGGAGGGCTAATGATAGCTGTTTTTCGGCTCTCTGTAATTGCCATAGTGAGTTAACCCACCCTACCAAAATCATCCAAACACTGTGGCTATCCCTACCATTTCACTGTATATAGGTGTGTGTGAGTTAGGAGACATTTCCCATATCTTCTTAAAAACCCTCAAGTAGCTAGTCACTGGGCAAGTTGAGCCAAAAAAATAAAAAAACTAAAAAATTATAAATATATTATGGCCCATTTGTGTGTAAATATTTCATTGTATATAGGGCCTAAATAAAAGGATTTTCATAATTATTTTGGTATTTATTAAAATATTTCTACCTATGGTGTGTTATTTATGCTATGTACATTGACTCACCATTACCATATTTTTTCTTACCATTTTGCATACTCTTTATTTCATATAAAAATAATTTCATGCAAGCTTCTCTTATTTTTGGTGTAACTCCATCCCAACAAAAATCCAAAAAAACTAGTTCTATTTATGTGTATATTTTTTCACTATTGTGATTTTTCCTTCCTACATCTATTCTCTATTACTCTCATAAATTAGACCACAAAAAATATTCATCTTTTTATGGTAGAATTATAATGAGAGAGATTTATTTTGACCCCTTTATATTTTTTCCACCTATATTATTTATATTTGACATGTACATATTTTTTTAGACCCCTCAATATTTGATTTTCTTAGTTGTACTATTCACTTATATCCTGATCTCAACAATATCTTCAATTATAGACCTATCAAATAAGGTCAAGGGTATGTGGCATGCATGCATGCACTATGGACGGCTCACTCTTGGAGGTATTCAAAAGAATCATCCAAAGAAGGACCTCACAAGGACTTTGTGCAGTGGAAAAAAACAATCGGTTTTGCTGATTTTTTAAAGATCACATGAACTCCGAATTTGAAAATGTGATACACACAATAGTTGTAGCTCGTGGGATGAACTTTTACCTCAAATTAATTTTTCATAATTTTTTGAGCTACGAGCTGTGAACTGTGAGCTATGATTTTAGTTTGCCCATGCTATGCAGCTACACTCCCTCTTCCACTTTATCATTTTCCTCTTTCACACACACTTCTCCACTCATCATCCCCACCTCTCTCACCACTCCTCTCTACACCCTACTCACCTTCTTCTCAAACTTGAAGAATAAGAGAAACCATGGTGAACTCATGTCTTCTACACACACTTCCATTCCAAAATTGACCACCTAGTCTCATAATTTTTCCTCATCCATATTACCCATATCTATAAAAAAAACCACAAAATTCAGCCTCTTCTCTTGAAAGACAACATCATGGTCATTGATTACTCATGTTCACTTACCTTGGCTCCCAAGGGAGGTCAAGAGTGGAGAAAAAACGTACCATCAAAGCTAGTGGACCGTCAACAAGCGTCAAAATTGACCCTACTCAAGACACTTGGAGCATTAACATTGTAAGAAATCCATATTTTCTTACCTTTTAAGAGTTTTTTCTTCCTTATTTGTATCCTACTTGGATACTCCCATTGTAAATATTCAATTCCATTTGTAAATCAATAAAAATACTAACTCTACTAATTTACTAACACTAACCTACTATGAAAGTCCTATCACCTCCACTTCTCTCCTCTCTCTCTTCTTCATCTATCCACACCAACTTCTTGATAATTCCAAGAAAAAGAAATTAGATAAGTGCTGAAAATCTAACCCAACCATGGTTAGAGGAGTAACCCTAGCCCCCAAAATTGCTATAAAAGGAGGGTGTAGCTAGCACAAAAGGGGGGAGCCATAAGCAAGAGCACTATGCTTTAGCTTGAGAAGCCAAACTCAACCTCTCTAGAAGCAGCTCTTGAGTGGAATCTCATTGTTTTATGCATATGCATGGATTGTATTAGGGGTGATTAGCAAGGGAGCTCTATGACATTGTAAGAGAGAGTGATCATTCAATTGAAAGTAGGAAATCTATCATTTCTCCTACTAGTGTAAGCCCAACATTTGTTGAATCAAGGAGAGTGGATTTGGACTGAGCTTGGATACTTTGTCTCTCTTCCAACGTGAAGTAATGGACAACAATGATGTGTAAGTGTCTTGGTGTTTTCCTTAAGTTCTTGATAGCTTGTCTGTGGTTGTTGTCATCAATTTAGTCATAAATCCCACATACTGTAAGAGGGCGATAGGGTGGAGAGGACTCCCCTGGCCTTAAGAAAGTGATTGGGGTGGCTTTTCTTGTGACGTGTTGTGGTGTAATTTACTCAAGCTATGTTGAACAAATACTAATCTCACTTTGATTGGTCATGTCAAATTTGTAAGAAGGTATTAATGTAACAAGCACCCCCTCCCCCTTCTCCCTCTTTCTTACATATATAATTGTGTTTGCTTGATCATTGCCGATACATTTCAAAGCAGCCCGAGCACTATCTCTCTCTCTCTCTCTCTTTACGTGTCCTAGTTCCCATCCAAAACTAGGTGGTGCCCCAAATTTGTGTAGGGTTAGGTTGCGGGTTTGTGTGTGTGTTAGTTGTTTTTTCCAACCCCATTCCAATTGAGCAGCACGGGAGCCTAGAAGGGTGCTTAGAGTCCACTCTGCTTGTTGCCCTCCCCGGACCGCGCATGTGTCATAAATGTCCTGTGAGCTTACATTACTGTCTGTAGTACATGACAGCAAGGGTTGAACAGAATCTTCCACAAACACTACATCTTGAGAAACCAGAATATGTTTTGTTTGCGGATGATACAACCTGTAACCTTTGCTTTCAGCACTATAACCAACAAAAATACATTTGACAACCTTATCATCCAATTTTCTGCGCTGCACTTGTGGCACCAAAGCATATGCCAAACAACCAAAAACACGCATGTGCTCAATAGAAGGCTTTCTATCATGCCATGATTGATATGGAGTAATAGACTACAAAGCTTTCATAGGACACCTATTTAGTACATAAGTGGCACACATGATGGCCTCAAGCCAAAATAAATGCGGTAAAGCTTGACTTTTGACCATACATTGTGCCATTTCCGTCAGTGACCTGTTTTTCCTCTTAGCAACACCATTTTTCTGAGGTGTATAAGGCACTGCACATTGGTGTTTTATCCTAGGACTAGCCAGAAATGCATTAAATTCATGAGACATATACTCCCTCCCTCGATCGGAACGGAGGGTGTGCATAGTACATTTCGAGACATTTTCAGCCATAGCCAGAAACTGTTTGAAGCACATAAAAACTTCGGACTTCGTTTTAAGCGGAAATACCCATGCATGCGAGGAGTGATCATCAATGAAAGTCATGAAGTACCGGTAATTGCCCAAGGACGGAGTTTGCATGGGCCCACAAACATCACTATGCACAAGCTGCAACCTGCATGTGGCCCAAACTGAAGCATCCTTTGGAAACTTAGAACACTACATCTTACCCAAAATACAGCCTTCACAAACATGTTTGACAGGTGCTTCAAGAGGCGGCAAAGAAGCAACCTTAGTAGATTTCTACAAACGCAGCAAACTGGCAAAATTCAGATGACCAAAACGTGCATGCCAAAGTTTTGCATCTGAAATATCCCTTGAATCTGCAACAGCATTTGAAACATTTTGTCCACACTTGTCATACAAAGTGAGCTTATACAGACCACAGCACAAAAGCCCAGATACAACAATTTCATCACCAAAACTGAGATCATGAACTGTACATTTGTCATCCACAAATTTGACTACAAGTGCAAGTCTAGCAAGTGCGGATACAGACAAGAGATTCTTCTTGATCCTAGGTACATAAAGTGCATCAACAAGTGTGAAAGAACTGCCATTAGCAGCAGTAAGCACAATCTTTCCAACTCCCTGAACTGGATAAGAGGCATTGTTGGCACAAGTGACTAAATTCCCATGAGGGACAGACTCGACTGCACGCTGCCTAGTCTGGTTTGTTCTGGAAAGTGCACGCTGCCTAGTCCGGTTTGTTCTAGAAAGTGACTTTTGCAACAGCAATGTGCATAATGCATCAAACTTGACAACTTCAGGATTTCCTTGAGTCATAAGTCTCCAAGTACTAGCAAAAGTCTGGTAAGAATCTGGTAAGGCATCAAGAACAATCTGCACAAGCGAATTGTCTGAAATGACTTCACTTGCAGAAATAAGTTGCTCATTGATATCCTTGACACTAGCAAGGAAAGTGTCCATATCATCTTCCGCATGCATAATCTTCGACCCAGCCAAAATATCCCAAGCCGGTTTTGCAGATTTTGTTGAACAGATGTGAGGAACAATGGTGCGCTTCACAGACAACGCAATCATTGCATGAGCCTGCGCATCCTTAGCATCCCAATGAGCTTGTTCTGACGTAGGCAAAACAACTCTAACAGTAGGAATCCTTGCAGCAAGATCTGCAACATCCGCAACATCATCTACATCCTCAGAACGAGGACGTACATCAATGCCCTGCACAGTTTTCTAGACGCCCTTTGACACAAGAACATGTTGCATCATATAAGCCCACATAGGGTAGTTTCCCTATCCAACCTGTCCTCAACAGTAAACATCATGAACACATCTGTGTTGTTGTTGTCAGCCATGGTAAATGCTGCACCTGATGTGAAAACTGCCCGAAAATAGGAGAAACAGAGCGGGAACAACATGTGCTATATAGCACAAACCGTAGAAGACTATAAGGTACCTGTTATGCAAAAAACGACACTGACAGAAATTTTGCACAAAATGACGAAATAGCCTGTGCAGTACTGCTTGTAGTGGAAATGGAGGCTGAAATGAGCCCAAATCGAAAACCTGAGTAGAATAAGATCTACGAGCTCTCCTGAAGTATTTGTCGACCTAGCAACGCTCACCAAAGCTCACTGAAAGCGAAGAAGGTGAGCAGGCGTTTGCTGGAGCAGCTAGCAACTAAGCCCGAAAGGACGCAACCTGCTCTGATACCAATTGTTGGAATTAGGGTTGCAGAGAAATACACACAGCTTGGAGAAGACGAAGGAAGCACAAGGCACACAATGGAGAGTGTGTAACTTAGTGTGCAATGGAAAGATAGATAGCCCTAGAGTGATGGGCGTATATACAATGCACGGGGGAAAAAACCTCCTAAAGAGAGAAAAAATGCCCCGGCGGTCCTAGTGTGTTCACACACATCACTACCACATGTATATGGTAACAATTACTGACTGATTCAGTGCTCGTATCACAAGAGAGTGTTCCCACCTAGTGAAACTATCTCAGATGTCTACATCTGTCTCCCCCTGTCTGATTCTGGTTTGAAGCTGATAAATCCATTGTCTGCTTCTAATGCTGGGGATTGGAATTGACCAATGATAGAGAACCAACTAGAAGGGTCAATGTAGAGCTCTCATCATCTACACAGACTGATATCAACCTTCTAGCTGAGGAGGAAAAGCTGCCCCTGAATTTTGAGATGGAACTACCCAGTATCCTTCCACTGAAATAGCTTCCATTTATTCTTTGGCCTAGATGGTGTCTAAGAAGTCCCAATGCCATCATTCTCCTTCTGAATGAGTCTGTAAATGGCCTCCTGCTCAAGCTGATCCCGCCTTTCTGTGGTCATGTCCACTTCATAAGGCATAAGGGAATGATAGGTTTTGGTGTCAGGATCATAGAGCGTGTGTTTGCCTTTGGTGATCCTAGTTCTGGCCAGCTTGTGACAATGCAAAGCAATATGGATCCATCCTTCTGGAAGAGGCTGATTGGTTTTGATCCGAGCTTCAAAAAGAATCTCAGCCATCTCTCTATACTATGGTGCTAGGCCTGCCTTAGCTGCAATATCCTTTTCAAGCAGTTTAGAGGACTCAACAGTAAGTTGCAACAACTGATTGGTGACCTTGGTTAGGCCTCTGATCTGAATCTTCCATTGACCTATACACAGCAGGATCCTCTGCATCTCCTCTTTCAGGTCGTGAATAGCATTGAGTTGGAGAGCATCATTGAACAATGTTTGCCAAGTTTTCCATTCCAAAGTCGATCGCTCATACCAATCCTGGAGCTCATCAATAATCTTGAAGTATGTAATGCGATCGACCAGTTCTGGATGTTGAGGGTAAAGTGCTGGAAAAAATCTTGGCAATTCTATCTCTCTTGCTGGAAAGGCATACAAGAGAGCTGGGGAATCAGCCACAAATTCTAAGAAAGTGAGAACAGCCTGGTTCTCTTGCTGAATCATTTTTCTGGTTATTTTGACCAGCTGAAACAGTTTGTGGAGAGCAGTTGCATGTTCTTTGACTGACATTCTAGTATGAGGTCCTTTACTGGTGGCTATCGGATCTTCAAGAATGGCCCGCACTCTTTGATCCAAGACTCCTCTGGTGATTTGCATCTGCACCAAAACCTCTTTCGAATGATCCCTAACATCCTTCATACATTTGTAGGTTGGCTTGTTTCCCAGCAGAAGTTCTAATTCTAGAGCTAGAGAGCGAGAATCTGCAGTAGATTGTCTTTGCAAATGTGGGTTGGTCACTCTCTCTTCAACTGTGATTATCCATTCGGGTACCCTTTCCAGCAGCTAGACTGTGCTGGGATGTGTAGGTAAATGGCAAGTCTCTTCATCATGAAAAGCAACTGATTTCCACTGCTCCACCATTTTCCTTGCTCCGACATACAGTCGTTGAAAACGTTCTAGATCAAATAGGAGATCATCATCCTCCAGATATTGCCTAGTTATGGGAGCCTGCTGATGTCTCAATCGCCTGTTAAGGGTGATAAGCTATAAGGAATTCTGCTGATCAGGTGCTCGTTCTTCAGCCCTAACTTTGCTTTTCCCTTTATCCTCCCTACTAAGATGGGACTGGTTTGCTGGGTGATTCTCAGTATGACTGGGTCATTATTCTTCTGGCTGCTAATTGCTTGACTTCTGTCCTTCATTCTAGTCTGGCTGGTCTGGCTGTGTGACTGACTTTCTTCAGTTGGCCTTGTGCCACCAGTACCAGGTCGTGGAGGTGGAGAGGGAGGCGAGGCATCATCATCATCATTAGTATGCCCTTCATCTTGGTCATCCTCCTCCTTATCAGCTTCTTCTTTCTTATCCTCTTCTTCGTCCTTATCTTCTTCTGCTTCTTCAAGGTAATTCTGCTGCTCAATATGATCCAGGATTTCTTGATTTGCCATAGCATTATTATATTCAGTCACTTTGTCTTGCAAGTCACTCTACACAGTCTCCATTAGATACTTCAAGTTCTCTAGATCAAAGACAGTGTTGCCTGCTGGAATTAAAATTTCATCCAACTTATTATAAATATATCTGTGAGCAGGTGAGGAAAGCGTTCAGAGCTGTATGACGAAGTAGCAAGGAGTTGTAGTCAACTCTCTTCATTTTCAGCATCGTTTCAGCCCGATCTGCAGCTCTCTGTGCTTCATCCCTCTCTTCCTTCACAATCTGCATATTAGACTCCACCCTAGCTAACTTGCTTTCCAATAGCTTAATAGACCTCTCTAAATGAGCTTCAAGTAGCTTATGGCGATGATTCTTGCTGTCTCGCGCTTCCTTCAGCTTTTGAATCTAGTCTTTAGCTCCCTTCAAGTCATCTTTAACCTTATTAAATTCTTCTTCTGACCCGACAGCGTCCAGCATACCCGGAATCTGTCCCATACAACTGACAATAGTGTTCCATGAAGATTGAATGAGGACAGAAAATCCATCATTGACTGTGGCTGGGTCAGAATCAGTGGGCTCATACACTATAACCGAAGCCATATAGAATAAGGCTGCATAATCAGATTTCTGTAGGAAGAGACGCCCTTTGAGGGGATGGGTCTGTAGCTGCTGCAACCTGTCCTTCTTCACCGGGTGTAGAGCTTCTTCATTGTTTGGGATGGAGACACCACCCAGTAAGGTTGGAGATGCTGGACCTTTGCCCTTGTCCAGTGGACCTTTATCCTTGTCCAGTTGTCCTTTGTCCTTATCTGACTATTCTACTGCCTTCTCTGAAGTCGTTACTTTTGCATGGTCTGTGCCAGTTCTAGTATGACTGTAATCTGTCCTACTGAGTGGTTGACTTCAGTGGTCTAAGCAGGTTGTTTGTTAGCCTGATTGACTAGAGCCTTTTCAATAGTCACTATTTTGACTTGACTCTCTATCTACTTCAGAAAAGCACTTCTCTTTGTCAGTGTCATCTTTGGTTTCTTTGAACTGCCAGACTCATCGTGGGTGGCCTTCCTTTTCAGACCAGCCGGAGTGGTCTGACTATCCGTGGCTTCTTCATCTCAAGACAAATCGATATTCTTTGATTCTTGAACTAGCTTCTCACTCCAAGCCATTCTTACCTAGCCATGAGCATTTGAAATAGTGGCCCAATATAAAAATTTCCAAACATACCAATCTTTAAAAACACTCTGGGATTTCAACTTGGCAGTTTGTTGAAGCACGTGTGTGACAGGATCTGACAAAGGTTAATGGAAACCTTTGAATCCAACCTCTTGGCTAGCAGCATAGCGAAAACCTTTTCTGACAAATATGTTGGATTATTTTTAAGAGTGACCGCTTCAGCTACAAACCTGTAAGCAGTAGAGGCCTCCAGTCCGGCCAGTGGAATCCCTTGACCACTGGATTTTCTTTTGCGCTTGGCCGCCTCATCCTCCTTCAGGACTATACTGATATGCTGTGGGGTTGCCACAGACAGCTTGGGCTCATTTGGCATCCGAAATGCAAAAGCAATGTCTTCTGGTGTAGCAGACACTTTTTTACCATACACCATAGCACTGCCATCTTCGGCATCGAAAGAGTCAAGAGACTGCTTTATGATGGCCGCATCAAAAGCGATTCTTGTAGCTTGCAGAACTACCCGTAGATCCCACAGCTGCAGCAAAGCCATAGCTTGGTCAGTGAACACGTAACGCTGAATCTTGTTGTAAGGGATGATGGGAAGGCTTGCCTTTGCAGCAGTGACAATGGCTTGGGTTTCATCGAGAGATTCCTGCATCTTGTCTGAATGCTTCTTCCTACCCATACACTGTGAAGATGATGAAACAGGTGAGGAAGAGGAAGACTTACTTGATGCTTCAAAGCCGTACCCAGGTGTTGCTAGCAAAGCTACTCGATAGTCAACTGTATCCTCAGAAGAAGAAGTCTGCGTCGGCTGTAGCAAAGATACCTCGGAGCTTGGCGATGGCGAATGAACAACATGAGGAAATTGTCGTGCAGGAGATTTGTGAGGAAAAATTCCGACTCTCCTTACTGTTATACGCGTTCGCGCCATAAAAGCTCCACCACTCACCGCTCCTAGACTTGTGTGTGTTGTTGTTGTCTTGGTAGACATGCATTGGACAAGACTTCTTCTACCCATCCTTGAGATGATTACTAATGGCGTGCCATCTGACCGTTGGGTGCTTAAAAATTGAAAATTTTGTTCCCACTGATACTGGGCTGGTTCCCAATGTGGCTTGATCACACTGGTACTAGTCTTGGGACCAGTCAGGCTTGGTCCTACTGGCACTGGTTATGAAATTGGAACTGGCTGCACATGAAAAAGCCCAAAAATATCTAATTTTGGTATCTCTTGATCTTCAGTTCCCAGCTCCCTAGTACCTTGTTCCTGGCCAGGCTCTCTAGCTTCTAAATAGTAGAGCTTGATCTTCGCACCATTATAAACTCCTGGCAGTAGTAATCTTGATAAATCTTTCAGTCTTACTGTGCCATTGGAGAAGACCCAGTCTACTTCAAATGGTCCTGCCCAGGCAATCTTCAGGTTTGGCTTCTTAGGACCCAGTCTAGACTGATAGAAAAGCACCAAATCCTCTTTCTGAAATTCCTGGACCTTAATTCGGTGATCATGTCAGTTCTTCCTTCATTGCTGAACAATTTCTTGTTCCAGCATAGCCTGTTTCCTGAGTTCATCTAACTGCATAAGTTCATCCAGGCGCTTTTTTAGATTGTGGTTGAAGTCCAAGCCATACTTCACAACCATTATCATACTTGGGATAACAAACTCCATAGGAAGCACAACTTCAGTGCCATACACCATTCTGAATGGTGTCAACCCAGTAGTGACCTTGTAAGTTGTTCTATATGCCCATAAAGCCGTCTGGACTTTCAAATCCCACTGGTCTGGCTTCTTCTGCACAACCTTAGTGAGAATAGTCTTGATTGTCTTGTTACTACTTTTAGCCTGTCCATTGCATCTGGGATAATAAGGAGTAGATTTCCGATGCTTGACTGAAAGTATATCCAGTAGAATCTCCATGGTGTCATTGATAAAATGTGTCCCTGGGTTTGACACAATCTCTAACGGACATCCATATCGACAGACAATATTCTCAAATAGAAACCTTGCAGTTGACTTGGCTGAGTTGTTAGGAAGAGCCTTAGCTTCAACCCACTTAGTGGCATAGCAAGTAGCCATTACTATGTACTTGTTCTTTTTGGGTGTAACCTTCTTAAAGGGTCCCATAAAATCTAAGCATCATTTCATGAACACACCCAGTGGTCGTACTGGCGTTAAAGGAGTCATATCTGCAGCTCTAGGTCTACCCATTCTTTGGCATATGTCACAAGTTTTACAAAAACTTCTAACGTCAACAATTAATGTTCGCCACCATAGACCAACTTGCAAAATCTTCTTGTAGGTAACTTCATTGGAAAAATGTCCACGAGATTCTCCATCATGTGCCTCTGAGATGACTTGCATTCTCCCCTCCATATGCACACATCTGAGTAGATTGGGCTGGTATCTTTTGAATGACTCGTGCTTCCAAACTTTCTGGCTGCTCTGGCAGCTTCTTGGCTAAATCCTCTGTGATTTTTGCTGCTAGTTCTCTCTCTGCTTCTGGCATTCATCAACCACCTTTTCTTTACCCTTGGCCTTCCATACCTCTCTCTATTGCTCCCATTTGCTGCTTTCAATAGTGACTGATTTTTTTGGAATCTCTGGGATTTCCTCAATCACTACTCCTTTGCTTTGTGTAACTGCTCGTACTTAAACTGGCTCTAGTACCTTCACCTCAGTAGCCGCAGTCCCAAGTGTGTCTAGACATTAAGCCGCAAAATGCCCATACTTTCCACAAGTATACCAATTCAGACTTCGGCTCTGGAAATTACCACGGCCCCGGCCCCGGCCAGTACCCGCTTGGTATCTGCAGTGCCCTGGACCAGTACCACTGGTACCTCGTTTCTCCTCTTGAGAAGCGTTGGCAGTTTCCACTCTTACTGGTTCGACATTGGTATATGCCACTACTGACAAGTCTTTGCCCTTTTTGAAATGATGAATCCTAAAGCCACAATTATTCCATAAATGGCCATAGGCTTTACAATAAGTACACTATGGGCACTCGTTGGAACATGGTCCTTAGATTTACATTTTGAACACCAAGTCTCCATTCTTCTCATTGGTTGTTTGGTCTGGCTAATCTTAGCAATTTGCCGAGCCATCTCTTCAATCTTCCTAGCCCAAGACCCCTTTTTAGGCTTATCCTTGATCTTCTCATTGGAGCTACTCTCATAACTTCTCGAAAATCCGTTTGAATCAGAGTTATCAGTAGAAGAACTGCTACTATTGGACCTCCTCTTCTTATGACCTTTTTCCTTCTTAGCTTGTTGTTCCAGCTTCAGGGCTCACTGTACCAAATCATTGAATTTCTTCGTCGGTGCTGGCACCTCCTACTCCCTACGCTTCTTGCTGTGAAAGCCATTCAAGAACCATGCCCGTAGTCGCTTTTTCTGACGATGGTTCCTACAGCTGACTTGTCAACTCCTTGATTTTCTCAACATAGCTTCGGACTGATAATTTCCTCTGCTTAATCTTATCTAGTTTACAAAGAATATCCTCATCACCTCTATTGTCTGAATATTCCATTCGGAAGGCTTTAAGTAGTTTATTATAGGATCTAAGATGGCAAGCCAGGTAATGGTAGTACCACTTTCTCAATGCCTCCTTCAGCATTTCCGAAAAGTATTCACCCCGGTCATCCTCATCAATATTTTTCAGCTCTGCATACTGCTCAAAAGCTTGGATGTGAACATCCGGATCATCCTTCTTGCCTCCTTTGAATACTAGAAAATAAATTTTCAACGAGGATGTGTAATCATGCTGATCCGTTGGTCCTTCCGCTTCTCGTCTTAGAGTCTAGACGCCGCTTTGGAGTTTTCTTACAGTTGTCAGTATCTGCATCCCAATTAATATCTGCTTCTATCTCCATCTATGTGTCCTCCCTCGCCTGTCTACTGGAAGTATGACGATTGCCTTACTGCCTTTGGTGCCCTCGTCCCCGTGCCTAGACTGAGAAATTTTACTCAAAGAGAATGAGTACAAAGTATGTATGACTGGAGTATACTGTACTGTTGTATTTAGAATTACAGATGACTGATTACAATAAAGATGATGTAGCTCAAGAACAACTTAGGGATAAGGATTATGAAACAAAAGCTTAAACAAAGGTACAACCGACAAATGACTCAATTCATGCCTACAACTTATGCCAACAGAACTGTGGGAAGTACTGTGGTAGGAGGGGGGATGCCGAACAGAACAGAGAAGAGGTCCTATTTATATGCTTTGGGAAGTACTGTGGTAGGAGGGGGCATACCGAACAGAACAGAGAAGAGCCCCTGCAATTTATTGTTGCAAATGCTACCAATTTTTTCTCCTACTGATAGATGGCTCCTACTGGCAACTTTTTTAGATTCTCTCTCGCCTAAGTCGCACCAGTGTTCGATTCCCCTCGCAATCACTAGTACTGTAGTGCATCCTTCGACTTGAACCTCCTTACCCTGCTCGTTTTGATCGGCCCGGACATAGAGAGGTGATCGCTTCTGCCGTGCGTATCATCTCCGCCTAAAAGAGGTGTAGAGAGAGAGAGAGAGAGAGAGAGAGAGAGAGAGAGAGAGAGAGAGAGAGAGAGAGAGAGAGAGAGACACTTCTATATCGTGATGCATGGAAAGAGAGACCCCTGCTGTCCCGCGTGAGCCAGAAAGAGAGAGAGAGAAGGGCCTCCTCGTTGCCTTGACCTGAGAGAGAGAGAGAGAGAGAGAGAGAGAGAGAGAGAGAGAGAGAGAGAGAGAGAGAGACTTCATGCAGTTAATTGAGGGAAAGAAAGAGAGAGCCCTTTTTTGTTTTGATTCTTCTCTCAATTTCTTTTTCAGATAGGTATCACCTACTAGGTCATTCGCTAAATTATCCAAAAGAAATGTTGGGCTCTAAAAACATAGAGACAGTGAAAATGTTGGGCCCAAAATCTCACGCTACTGAGGTTGGAATGGTAGAACGTGGAGGCTACCAAGTTGGAAAACAAGCTTTGAACGATTTCTCTGAGTGTGCAATAAAAACAATAGGCATTTATTTCTTGTCGTGTAAGAGTCGAGTCCCAGAGTCTCTCCATTAGATTAGTAAGATTAAAGAGCTAAAGACTTTTTTCGTAGTCCCACCACATTCCAAAATGAAAAAGTTTTAGAAAGTTTCTTTACAATAATCTATTTAACATAATATGGCAGAGGGGACTGCCCTTTAGACGTGGTGCAAGCTGTGAGATGAAGGTTAAATGCCAAAAGTGAGAGAAGCTCATATGCACGCGATAAAGAGAAGGAGCGAAAGAGAGAGAGAGAGAGAGAGAGAGAGAGAGAGAGAGAGAGAGAGAGAGATAGATAGATAGATTTTATTATCGTCCTCGGAGGTCAAATATGACCTATGGGACCAAAGTTACATGTGATGTAGTATGTGTATGGCTGATGAGTGACTCTCGATGCTCCAAAATTGTAGTGATGAGAGTCGCAATGGAGAGCCCACACTTTGGCTGGGAGAGGAAAGTGTGTAGGTCTAAGTTATGGCTGAAAATGTGAGAGAAGCAAGTTCGGATGTGATCAAAAGCTGAGCACTCTAGTAGTGTGTGGTACTCAGACTCTCGAACTTGCAGTGAGCATAATGTGCACAATCGACTTGACTCTTCTCCATTGCCCCAACGCCCTATCTCGCATCGAAGGAAATGGGAGCTAAACCGAATTGCTGCGATAGTGCGTATCGCGGACAAAGGAATAGGCTCAAGCATGTAAGTGTGAGTACGATTTCCTCTCTCAGCGAAGAACATGGTTTTGTAGTTGGGGGCAATATAGGTGGTGTAATGTATGAAGCGAGAGAGAGAGAGAGAGAGAGAGAGGGAGAGATGTCGCCTTCGGCGGCCGGCGTACTTGTCCTATATGAGGTGTAGGAGAACATGAAAGTGAACTTTTGCAAAAAGTACGGCTAGAGGCTCCAATTCTCATTGGTTAGTATTTTTAGAAGCCTTCTAATACAAAAGAAATGTCGTGTATTACTTGTATCGTTACTTTAAAGGAGGTTATCTCTTTAATATCACTAAAACATAAAGAGATATGTGTGACAAGACGTCAGTAAGAATAATTTAATATTATTAATCCCATTAATGCATAGTGGGACTCGGCTCTAAACATATTTCAAAGACTGACCTTGCACCAATAAAAGGCCAAATCCATAACGACATTCAAACTTGCTACCTGGCCAATAAGCTAGCGACGCATCAATTGTTTTGGCCAAGAATATACTCGTAGGTGTACGCTTAGAGTTAGTTCACGTGGTTGAAACATTGCACACAAGTGTGAAACCGGTAATCCAAAACCTTTTTTTCACGTGGAGGCGTGAAAATCCACAAGCTACAAGTGAAATAGGCATGCTTTCTTTTTGTGAAGCTAAAAAGAAATGTTACACCTAGTTTTTTTGTCTTTTTCTACAGTACCCTGTTCGCTCCATCTCCACGCCGAGGAGCAGCTTGGCAACTAGTTTCCAACCAGTTGCGAAGTTTTTCTTGCCAACCAGCCCCGAGAAGTGAAATAGTTTACAACTGGTTCGCAACTAGTTGCGAGCCACAAGTCCACTTGAACTGGCTCTTACTAGCATCTGAGTAGATTGATTTATAGAAGATGGGACCGGGCCTTATACAAGGATCGGTCAAACTTCAAGGAGAAGACAAAAAACTTGGTGATCTCTCCCTTAAGGAGCGTTTCACGCCCTCCAAGGCACTTGGTATTGCCTTTGGAACCTTTTCAAAAATGGGGACTTGATTTTTTTGGACCTTTTAAACCAGTAAGAGCTCACACTGCTAATAAGTACATTTTGACAGCCAAGGATTATGCTACCAAATGGGTGGAGGCATGGCCTTTGAAAGATAATATTGCAGTTTCTATTGTTGGGTGTTTATATAAGGATGCTTTTTCCAGGTATGGCTGTCATATTGAGTTGGTCAGTGATCGGGGTAGCCATTTTTTGAATAAGGTGATGGAAAGAATGCTACGATTTTACTTTGTATTGTATAGGAAATCTTCTCCATATTACCCATAGGCGAATGGGCAGGTAGAATCTACTAATAAGCAACTGGTTCATTT
This sequence comes from Adiantum capillus-veneris, assembly GCF_014529385.1. Classification (NCBI taxonomy): domain Eukaryota; kingdom Viridiplantae; phylum Streptophyta; class Polypodiopsida; order Polypodiales; family Pteridaceae; genus Adiantum; species Adiantum capillus-veneris. The sequence goes on from NC_140940.1 coordinate 39,123,585, forward strand.
AAATTTAACAAAGTTAGTGAATATGCATAGAACGGATTGGGATGTGAAACTTCCTTCCGCATTGTGGGATTATCGGACATCATATAAAGTGGCAACATGATTGACTCCTTTCAAGTTGGCATTTGGTATGGAGGCAATTACCCCAGTGGAGCATGTGGTTCCAAGTTTGCGGATGCTGATTGCGGATAAGCTTCTTCTGAAAGATTCCATTATTTATCGCTTGGATGGTTTGCAAGAATTAGATGAAGAGCGATTGCGAAGTTTTGCGGTGTTGCAAGATCTGCAGTCCAGGCGGAAGAGATGGCTGGATCACCCTAAAGCACGGTAATTTTTACGGGGGCAATCGGTCCTTGTATTTAATTCTCGCCTTGGGAACATGCCTGGAAAGCTAAATTTATGGTGGTCGGGACCATTCTGGATTTTTAAAGCATGCGGGCCTACTTCTTTTTATTTGGTAGATTTGCGGGGGGAGGTGATTTTTGTGCCAATGAATGGATTTTGACTACGCCATTATTTCTCACCTACCTCGATTCCGTGCCCCTGTGCTGTGGTACAAGAGCCGGAAGCCGCCTTAATCATGATTGGGAATTCTTTTGCATGCAATCTTGCAAAGTGGGAAAAGGGTAATGATAATTGCGACACCGTGGCACACTCTATTTTGAGAACTCTTTGTGAGTGGTTTAGTGCATGCAGTCGTTACCTTATACTCTCCTCACGTTTTTTGCATGGCGCTCGCAAGGTCCTCCTGTCTCATTTCTTTGTGCTTCTGTGTCTCTTCGCTACCATGACGGCTTCCCTGTTGTAATGCATTCCATTTACTCTAGTGCAGCAGCTAGCTCTTCACAGACTGGATGCTTGGTTGCAGGTTTTGCGCTTGCGTGTTTTTGCAACCCTGGATTGGCAAGGAATCCTTGTTCACACACAGACCACAACATTGATCAAGCAACTCGCTACTGGTGGCATGGTGCAAATCAACAACCAGTAGATTCAGTTGACACCAAAAGGATTTCAAGATGTTGATGTTTGCCCAGTGATGGTGTTGTGCGAGCATTGCATGTTATCCCTGCTGTAGAGGCCGAACAAGAGTCTGGTTTGAAATTAAGGGAGAATACAAATTATGAGGGCTTACAGATACAACGATAAGGGATTCCTATCGCTGGTTTCTTGAGGAAATCTGGCTGCAAGCCAAAACGTATACAATTTCGCCCAAAGCACGCAATGTTTTGCATTCGGCCATTTTTGGGCAACGATTGTCAGAGAGAGGTTGCTAGCAGAGTGCCAAAGAGTGGTGGCATAGATGGGGCACAGTACTCCAGCAAATACAAAAGTCGGCCAGCTGCTTACATTAGTGTTTCCATTGAGAGAAGTTTTCCCTCTCACCATTCGGTCTCTGTGTCACTTTGAAGATGACACATTTGTAGTACGTGGTACTGCTACACCCTTGCCACAAACTCAGAGTCAGGAAGTGCCTGATGTTCGAGTAACTCAAACCCCTGTTCGCATTGTGGATATGCCTGGTACATCGCCTACAGTGGTAGCATCTAGTGCAAAGGAGATGGCCACTGCAGGAACATCGAACCGAAAGAGAGGTCAGGAGGAGAACTTGTTTTCCACACCACCTCCTCATTTGAAATCCACCTTGTTGGAGGATTCTGTTGTTGCATGTTGGAGATGCAGAATGCAGGAAAGGTTGACAACCTCCACCCCGGCTGGGGCTGGCTCTGTGGGTGCGGACACTTCCTCACAACCAGAAAATTCTAGAGTCACTATCACTGCTGCTCCGATGAAAGGCACCCTTCCAGCAATTTTTCCCTGGGAGGCGACGACAACAAACCCCTCTGATCAGCTCCAGGCGTGCATCACATTTTTGCAGCATCTTGCGGAGTCGAGACGTTCGGCCTAGAGAGCTCCCGCAACTGAGGCACGCGTCACTGAGCTGGAAACGCAGGTAACGGCTTTGCAGGCTAGCATCGCCGATTTAACAAACAAAAATGTAGTGTTAACTATGGTAGCTCGGCGACAAACTGAAGAAACCCAGGCACTCAAGGAGGCTAATTCTGTGTTTGTTGCTTCTATTCAAGAGGAATTTCTTCAATTGCGGACGCAGAATAGCCTTGCCACCTACTTAGCATCTCATTCTGGTGATGTGATGATCAACATGAATGACCTGGATGCCTTAGCAATGGAGATGCAGTAGGACCTCCACAATTTTTTGGAGACTCAAATGCAGAGTTGGAGAGCAAGGCTGTCTTCTGTTCTGTCTTCCTATGTTCTAATGTTCATATAATGTAAGGCAATTTGAGGGTAATCATTCTCGTAATGCTTATTGCTCCTCTGCGGGCAATAGCCATTACACTTTTCCATCTAGTTTAAGTAGATGATAGAAAGAGGTTGTCCCCAATAGGAAAGATTTTCCATGTCTGCCATAGACACATATCTATACTCTTGCCCTTTATTATCCACCAGAATAGGTCGTTTTCTCGTCTTTAATTGAGACATACATGTACATCTCGTTGATGTCGGTAAGCTCTGTAGGGCTCACGTCTTCCCTGATGTCATAATTGTCCCCTTCCTTGGTTGTAAACTTGTACAATCCCACATTAGGATCATCTACAAGAACTCTTTCTAGTTCTTTCACAGATATGAATCTAGCTCTTGGGTCATTTTCCAGTGGAGGTCTCTCAATTCCCTCGTATACTTTATCTTTGGTTCAAATCATCCCCATAGCATTAACAAGGTCAATATTTTCCATCCTCAAATAGGAAATCCCTCTCTCATCATTACATCATTCTTCGTAGTCAATAGCTTCAACTTGATCTCGAAACTCGGGATCCCCCAAGTCCTCTCAAACATAGCACTTATGCTTGATGTCTACATAGATTTTGGCCCCCTTATCATTAGTATAATGGTAGTACAATTGTTTAGTGAGGTGAAGTTTTGGCTTTCGTGAGGTGCCCTACTCATTTCTCTCACTAGGTAGTTCATTTTAGGTGCTTTTTCTGCCATAAGCCTCTCCCGTGGATCCCTTACCTACTTGGTCTCTAGGTAATCTGCTAACACTTCACCGGTACCAAGCTTCTGATCTCAAGAACATGAAAAATTCTAATGATTTCAAACTTGAGCTCAATAAAAAGTTGAACACAGGTGGAGTTGAGACAAAGTGGCAATTGATGTACACTCAAAGTTAGTCAATTACAGGACTTCATGCACTACTTCAATGATCTTCAGATCTAATAGTGCCCTACAGATCTTACTTCAGAAGTGAAACCCGAATTGAGTGAGAAAATTTGATCCTAACACTCTCTGCGATTTTCTCCTACCTAAGCTCTTCTTAGGTGCTTTTCCCTTTCAGATGTTTCAAAGACTTTACCCATACCAAACTTATCCTTGCAAGAATTTCAAAGTTTTGACCCTTTTGATGGTCTCAAAAGTCCCTTCACCTCCTTTTGGCTTGTTTTCTAGATGGGATTTGGCATAATCTCATGCACAAGAGAGTAATTTTGAATGTGGCTATGTGAGTGTGTTCCTCACTCTGGGGACTTCCTTTGGTATAAATATGGGCTATTCAATCCAGGTGTGGCTAAGGGCTAGGGAGAAAACTGTGATTTTCTCCCTTCATAAGTGAAAAAATGCCAATTTTCACTTTTAACCTTATGAGTGTGATTCACACCTTTAGACAAACCTCTAGTATCAATCTTCACCAAAAAATCTCTTTCTAGGAAAAGTTGAGGAGAAAATCATGATTTTTTTTCTTGACTCTTGCTTTTGGTCACTTTTTCTAGTCTTGGTCAATTTCCAAGTGTTCTACCCTTCTTCAAGAGTACTTGCCCCATTTGTGCAACTGAAGTAATCTCAACCTCTATTTCAACCCCTTTTCTGACCTAAAAGATCAAGTCTTGGCCCTAGACTCACTTTCTGGTGTTCAATTTGTACCAAACTTCACACAAGCACTTAAACACACTAGGCAAAGTCACTGACAAAGTATCACACACAAATTTGTCCTCTAGCTTTGCCTGCAAGAGAAAATCACAGTTTTCTCTCACAGATGCTGGTTTAGATTCTTTTTCATTATTTTAGTTATGGCTGAGCCCAAAATCTTTCACTTTCTTGGATGCATTATACTTCTTCAAGCTTTCCTTACCTTTCACAAAAAGATCCCTTTAGTGATATGTAGATTCCATGAGATGCTGAGAGTACTTGTCAGACTTGTTGACTTACCCTACTGCTAATACAAAATAAATCAACCAAGAATAGAATCAAAATCCTTGACCTACAATTCCCTAACTAATCTCTCTCCCCCCCCCCCCCCCCCCCCCCCCCCCCTTCTTTCTTGTGTTTTTCTCGCCCATTGCAAGCTTTACCACTCTATCCATCAACAAAGTCTTGCACTAAGCTCCAGTCCTATCCAAAACACTAATCCTAACTTGTCTAACACTTTCATAGTGAGAAGCTCACCACAATCGCACACAAAACAGAGAACAGGAAAACCCTAGTCGCCTTTTCTAACCTATCTTATTTAAGACTCTACATAAGGAAACTTGATTGGACTTGATTGTGTTCACTCTAGTCTAGGTACTCATTTCCTCAGCAATGGAGCCAATGTCTAGAGCTCCACATAGGTCAACACCTATCACATCTTTGAAAGAGATAGAACCAAGATAAAATGTCAATTATGGGAAGCAAGTGATTCGACTAGGGCATGGAGGCATGCCAAGAGGTTGTCAACATCTTGTCTTAACACAACACACTCTGCTAAGATGCTCAATGTGCACTCTATCTCTAAAAATCTCAACTTCTATTCTACAGACCTATCACCTACCACATGAAAATCCTTGAGAAAGTCAACTCTGACTGACTTCAAACTACATAAGCAACATACCGAAACTATATAGAACATATCTAGGTCATCGACTCGCAATACAATTCCAAAAAAAAGAAATTTTCTTATGGAAACCTAATGCAGGTCATTATTTTGGAATTCAGATGTGCCTACAAGGTTCTTCTAAGTGCCAGGTATCACGTGCAATTGATGAAATATCAAAACAACACTCGAATAGAGAGAAAAAACACCTAAAAGGTCAAAGACATTGATGCTTGGTTTTTGCATGATGCTTGCAATGTAGATATCCACACGTAGAGCTTGACAAGACAAACACAATGGTGCCCTTGGAACTTCAATGCAACAATTATGCATTGTGGTGTGAGTGATGGAAATACACAATAGAGAAGAGATAACACACGACATGCAGAGAAAACTCTTATCTTCCCTTCATTCATAAAAGATGATCGTACATAAAACCTTACAATGTTGCTGGGCTCTAGGTTTTATGGTACAAAAGATAGATTTGCCATAACTGCATCAAAATTTGCATTTTTGGCTTCAAAATACATTTGGGTAACAAAGACAGGTTGGGGGAGAGGTGTCACTATCAATTGGGATTACAATTACCATTACATGTGAGATAGACTAAACTAGAATCTTTGTTGGAATCTTTCAATGCCATTGGTGCAATTTACAAACTTAGATTTGAATCACATGTGAAACCCATTTTGTGTGAACTATGTGTGAACTTTATGTGCATTATGTAGCATTTTGTTAACTACATGTCAATTACATGTGAAGCTGATGTAAACTAAAACTATAGAATGTCGACAAAAGATTTTACTATGGAAAACTCGTCCTTCATATCAAAAACACGTGCGTTAGCGAGATGATAAAGTGTCGGTGTCATTTAGTGCGGAAGAGTTTCTAAGTATGCAGATATGATGAGGTGTCAAAATTGAAAGAGAGGTTTAGGTTGTTGAATTGTTTAAACCCAATATTTATGTGTAGGTTTGGCGAAGTCTTTAGCATGTTAATAACAACAAGCACGTGATAATGTGACTCTAAGCCAAACAGGGGATAGAATCATGAGGCTTGCCCACATCCTTTTTCCAAATCTCGAAGGTCTGCAAGCTAAGGCATATTTGCAAAACACATACTTGGCATGTAAAAGCACATTCACATGTTGTACAAGAAACATTTTGGTCGAGGTACGTAGGAGTTTTTCATGTAGTTAAATTATTTCCTTTGTACCTTCAGTCTACCAATTTTGATAGAGTTGGAAAAACTATGCCCATCTCTCTCTATACTCTCTCATGTGGATTTTCAAAACAGTAAGTGGTCTCTGGGGGAGTCACTACAATAAAAAAATGCCTATCACATGGGTTCAACATTAGGGATTATCTTTTTTTATAGTTTCTCACATTTTCACATACAGAAGTGTGTTGAAAAAATGTTCTCAAAAAAAAATTACGGATCGAATACAAAAAATGTCTATTTTATTTTCATAGCTAAGGAGTTTCATAAATATTCCTTGAATGCATGCCATACTAAGGGTTTACATATGGTGAACCCCCCCCCCCGCCCCGCCCCTCCGCCGCTCCAAGATTGATCTCAAGACAACACCCAAGACTATACACATAGAGCCAAGTCTGCTTACCTGATCCAAAATGCTACCTGTGCAATGTGAAAATGTGATCTAAGAAGTCATTATGCGACATTCATAATTCACGGCTTGGTCATTTGCTTTTTGAGTGGAGGAATATCAGAGGTCATAACTTTTTGTGAAGGTGCATATTCAAACCATTCCATCATCGAGAAACAAGATGCTAAAAGAAAAACTATTGACTACACAAATGATAGATCAAAAGACTAAACTAAAGGATTATATAGACCCAAACACATAAGCTCTGCATATGAATCGGGGTTTTATCATTTTAAGAGTCTCCTATAACTATATGGAATCATTTTGGAGCAAAGGGGAGGATCTATTCGTGGGATGCTCTACAATGGAAATATCCTACACCACATATTCAAAATACATGGAATACTTCATGTCACTACAAATATCCAATGGTACAAAATAAAGATACAAGCAATACTTCATGTCACTACTTGTGTATTGGAACTGCTGCTAACATTTAACAGGCATATCCATTTACATAGAAATATCCTGAAACATTTAACTCCAGGTTTGAGTTTCGGAGAAATATAGAAGGAGCCAATCATGGAGCTCTACAGGTTCCATTCTCATAGTAGCAATCGTGCAAGTTGGGCTCATCTTCATATAAAATTACAAACACAATGGGTGCATACACCTTGGTGCTAGCCTTCAGTGTTACAAGTAATCATCTCAAAATTTCTTGAATCACTAATGTGCCAGTCCATGTCCATTGTGGCTATCGGAATATACCTCTTAGCTTTTCATTTTTGGCCTTGCTCCACACATTTGTTTTTATGTATCTTTGCGATAGGTTTCCCTCCCATACATGGATGGGATCTTTGTTGATTCTTCACCTTCATCGTCTTATACATGGACCCCCCCCCCCCCCCCCCCCCCCACACACACACACACACACACACACACACATGCCGGATAGAAACCCTTAGAGGCATCTTGACTTGCAGCCCTTCTAGAGGTTCCACGTTCTTAGCCGCAGTAGGTCTATTGGTCAATGACATTGTCATTCTTATGCAAGCATTTACGTAAATAACTTACATGAAAAACCATATGAATATAAGAGTGTTCAAGTAAAGAGAGTTTGTAAGCCATATACAACTCACTTGAGTATCTTAAAAGGCCCACAATATCTCATAGATAATTTAGGTGCATACCAGTTTTCAAACTTTTTGAATGTTCTAGCACACGTAAAAATACAGTGTACTATGCTTGATCCACATTTTTACGAGAAAGTTTCATCATATCCATGTGATCTTGGAGAAAAGCCTTGACCTACTGAAGTTTCTCAGTTACCAAGCCCAGCCATAACTACTGATCTAGGTTGAAAACCATACATAAGCATGAAAGGTCTAAAACCAATCATCACATGCTTTGCACTATTATAAGAAAACTCTAGAATAGGGAGATAACCATCCCAATTAGATTTCTTTTTGTTGCTCTTAGTATAACACATTCAGTCTGACGATCCGTTTTTGGATAATCTATAGTATTGATGTTGAGTTGTGTGCCCAATCATTTAAAGACAACCCTCCAAAAATAATTGTTAGACTTGCAATCACAATCACTCACAATTTTTTTGGGCAATCCATAAAATAGTCTATACAGATTGTCAACAAATAACTTTGCTAGCTCTAGAGTTTTACTTGTGGACTTGGTTGAAATAAATTTGCAAAGTTCAATCAACCAATTTACTACCACCCATATTGAGTCACGACCTCGTACAATGGCTGGTAAACCCACAATAAAATCCATAGAGATACTTCCCCATTTACTATTGTGAATCTCCAAAGTATGTAAGAGACCTCCTGCTTTCAAGTGCTCTGCTTTAACTTGATATTTTTGGCATTGCAAGACACATTCTTGAACATATGGCCAATAAAATTGTCATCATATGAGTGCATAAGTCTTCTTTATGCATGGGTGCCTTGCGCTAGGACTATCATGACATTCATCGTATGAGTGCATAAGTTTTCTTTATGCATGGGTGCCCTACACTAGGACTATCATGACATTCATAAAGAATTTGGTACTGAATGTTTGCATCTGTTAGTACTTTAAATCTCTCCTTGTGGAGTAGGTATCCATCATCTATGGAAAAATTATTTCATCTTTGCAACTCATCACTCAAAAGAGGTGAAGTGGGTGTGGAGGAAAAAGACGCACTACCAACATTGGAGTGAGAAGGATCCCTCGTTTTCATATGGCTCCACGCTTTGGAGTATGTTTCATCATGCTCATATTGCCCTTTAAAGATTCCAAAAACTCACTTCAAAGCTCGTAAAGAGAAGAGGGTTGATCTCAGGCATACAACTAAGAGCATCAACTACCACATTGTATTGTGCTTTACAATACCGGACCTTTCCAACATACTTTAAAATAACCTCAACCCACATGGCCTTTTGACCCTTCAAATCAGTTTTCTGTGTAAACCATTTTATATTTTCGTGGTCAAACACAATCTCGAATTGATCCCCATAAAAGTATTATCGCCACGTTTTCAAATAAAACACTATTGCATAGAGTTCTCTTTCATTAGTAGCAAAGTAATTTTCTATGAAAAATCAATTTTCTTGCTTTCAAATGCAATTGGCCTTCCCTCGTGTGAAGGGATTGCTCCAATAGCACAAGATTAGCATTTGTTTCTAGCACAAACGGTTTCATATGGTCTACAATAGCTAAAATAGGAGTTGTAGTTAATGTGAAATTGAGATCATCAAAACTTTGATGTTGAGCTTCTCCCCACTGCAAGGTTTTCCCGGATCCATCGTAGAAACATAAATACGAGCATAGTTTTTAACAAATTGTTGGTAAAAACCTGCCAATCCTAAGAAAATTTGAATCTCTTCCATATTTTTGAGAAAAGGTCATTGTCGAATGGCATCCACTTCAGATTTATCCATATGAAGATTAGTAGTCAAAATTACATGCCCCAAATAGTGAATCTCATCTTTGAAAAAATTGACACACGCTTTAGATGTTGTAAGTACTCTTCCTCAGGGGCAGTATACAATACAATGTCATCGAGGAAAACAATAACAAACTTGCCCATATATGGTTTCAAGACATTGTCCATAAGCATCATGAGAGTAGTTGGCGCATAGGTCAACCCAAAGGGAATAACCAAAAAGTCATGGTGTCCAATCCTTGCTCAACAAGAAGTTTTTGGATATATTAGCAAGCCTAAAGAGTACACGATGATACCATGACCACAAATCTATCTTTCTAAAGATAGGAGCCTGCATGAGTTAATCAAATAACTCATCCAATGGAGACATTGTTTAATTGTTCTTAATTGTAAACGCATTCAAGCCAAAATAATCTACACACATGTGCACACTGCCATCCTTTTGTAATCTATGCACACCGCACATACTACCATCCTTTTTCTCATTAGCAAAATGGGAGAGGCCCCATAATGAAGAACTAGGTTGAATGAACCCTCTACTGAGGTAGTCAGTAAGCTGAGATTCCACATCAATAGCCTTAGAATGACTCATTCTATAGGGTGATTTACTAACAAGCTTAGTTCCTGCAACCATGCCTATGCCGTGTTGCATAGAATGTGTCAGCCCAATAACCCTGGTGGTTAACCTTCCGGAAACACATCCTTGCATTCCATTAATAATTCCTTTAATTTACTAGCAAAGTTTACTTGTTTTGGTGATAGAGAAGTAGCCAGGGGTGGCCGAAAAGAAGACAGAAGAATCCGGCGTTGAGGAATTGTCATTTATTTAAAAATTGGTAACATTTGACAAAAAATGGCACAGTGAATAGCACAAAAAGAGTTCTTCTATTTCATCTTGAGAAGAGAGATTCATAAGCTTGATTGCACATGTAAATGGTTGTTGGAATTAGGGTTGCAGAGAAATACACCCACCTTGTAGAAGACGAAGGAAGCTGAAGGCGCACAATAGAGAGTGTGTTATTTAGTGTGCAAAATAAAGATAGATAACCCTAGAGTGATGGGCGTATATACAATGCACGGGGGGGAAAAAATCCTAAAGAGGTAAAAAATGCCTCGGTGGTCCTAGTGTGTTCACACACATCACTACCACATGTATATGGTAACAAATCCCCCCTAGAGTGATGCGGCAAACGAGAGCTGGCACATGAGTAAAGGCAAGTGACATTCCCTGAGGACATGATCATTCCACAAAGGGGAGTAAGCCCAAATCTTTGCGGAAAGCTTCGAGATTCTCACGAGACAATGACTTTGTGAAAAGATCTACAAGGTTGTCCTGTGTTGGCACATAAGCCAAGTTGATCTCTCTTGCTGAGAGCCTCTCCCTGATATAGTGGTAATGCACCTCAATGTGCTTTGTGCGAGCATGAAAAATTGGGTTCCTCGCAACTGCCAATGCACTCTGACTATCAATGTAGATAGTGTTGGTAGTGTCTTGTCCAATACCCACCAGTCAACCATAAGGCGTCTGAGCCATACACACTCAACCGTAGCTGTGAAGACTGCGCCCATGTACTCAGCCTCACAACTCGAAGTTGCCATAGTAGGTTGCTTCTTGCTCAACCATGATATACATGAACTTCTAAGCATGAAACAAAAACCACTTGTGGACACTCGCGTTTCAAAACAACCAGCCCAATCTGAGTCCGAAAAAGGATGCAAGTCCAGCGGCAATGATCCCCCCTTGGGATAAAATAAGCCAAGACGTAAAGTGCCACTAAGGTAGCGAAAAAACCTCTTGAGAGCGTGGCAATTCTTAGACCCTGGTCTATGCATAAATCTATTGACCTATGAGCTTGCAAACTGAATATCCGGCCTTGTGTTGCATACATAAATGAGGCACCCAACAACATTTTGGTAAAGAGTGACATCAGCAAGATCACCAACGTCATGAAGACTCAATTTCAAACCTATTTCCAGGGGAGTGGCAATAGGTTTGCAGTCCTCAGGTCCAAACTTACATAGCTATGCCTCTAGGAAATTTTTTTGATACAAGGCAATGCCACCATCACATTGCTTAAACTGTATACCCAAGTAATGATGCAACAGCTCCAAATCTTTCATCTTGAAAGTAGCACTCAAATCAGCAATATGTCCCTTATTTGGTCCAATGATCAACAAATCATCTACATAAAGAACCGCAATGAGAAGTACATCACCCTCACGCTTTACATACAATGTGCTTTCTAATGGACTTTTACAAAAGCCTTGTTTGAACAAATGAGTGTCAGCTAAGCACGTAGAGATTGCTTCAACCCATACAAAGCCTTGTTACATTTGCACACTTTGTCTTCATGTCCTTTCTTGACAAAACCGTGAGGCTCCATTACATAAACTTCAAAGAAAGCAGTAACAATGTCTAATTGATGTACATCCCAACCAAAATGAGTTGCCAATGCACATAGAAAACGCACAGTAGTCATACGACAAGTGGAAGAAAAAGTCTCTTCATAACCTATGCCTTTTTGCTGTGTATAACCCTTTGCAACAAGTCGAGCCTTATGGCGATCGATCTCACCATCTGGCTTGCGTTTCAACTTGTAAACCCACTTTGTACCAATGAAATGCATTAAATTCATTAGACATATACTCCCCCCCTCGATCGGAACGAAGAGTGCCCATAGTACATTTCGAGATATTTTCAGCCATAGCCAGAAATTGTTTGAAGCACATAAAAACTTCAGAATTCGCTTTAAGCAGAAATACCCATGCATGCCTAGAGTAGTTATCAATGAAACTCACCAAGTAAAGGTAATTGCCCAAGGACGAAGTTTGCATGGGCCCACAAACATCACTATGCACAAGTTGTAATCTTCATGTGGCCCGAACTGAACCATCCTTTGGAAATTTCAAATGCTGCATCTTACCCAAAATACAGCCTTCACAAACATGGTTGATAGGTTCTTCAAGAGGCGGCAAAGTAGCAACCATATCAGATTTCTGCAAACGCAGCAAACTGGAAAAATTCAGATCACCAAAATGTGCATGCCAAAGTTTTGCATCCGAAATAGCCCTTGAATCAACAACAACTGCATTTGCAAAATTTTGTCCATGCTTGTCATACAAAGTGAGCTTGTACAACCCATGCCACAAAAGCCTAGATGCGATGATTTCATCATTAAAATTGAGATCATGAACTATACATCTGTTGATAGCCGTTTTTCGGCTCTCTGTAATTTCCATAGCGAGTTACCTCACCCTATCAAATCACTCAAATACTGTGGTTACCCTCACCCTTTCACTGTATATAGGTGTGTGTGAGTTAGGGGACTTTTCCCATATCTTCTTAAAACTCTGAATTAGCTAGTCACTGGGCTAGTTGAGCCAAAAAATTAAAAAAAATAAATTATAAGTATGTTATGGCCCATTTGTGTGTAAATATTTCATTGTATATAGGGCCTAAATAAAAGGAATTTTCATAATTATTTTGGTATATATTTAAATATTTCTACCTATGGTATGTTATTTATGCTATGTACATTGACTCACCATTACCATATTTTTTCTTACCATTTTGCATACTCTTTATTCCATATAAAAATAATTTCATCTTATGTTTGGTGTAACTCCATCCCAACAAAAATCCAAAAAAACTAGTTCTATTTATGTGTATATTTTTTCACTATTGTGATTTTTTCCTTCCTACATCTATTCTCTATTACTCTCATAAATTAGACCACCAAAAATATTCATCTTTTTATGGTAGAATTATAATGAGAGAGATTTATTTTGACCCCTTTATATTTTTTCCACCTATATTATTTATATTTGACATGTACATATTTTTTTAGACCCCTCAATACTTGATTTTCTTAGTTGTACTATTCACTTATATCATGATCTCAACAATATCTTCAATTATAGACCTACCAAATAAGTTCAAGGGTATGTGGCATACATGCATGCACTATGGGGGGCTCACTCTTGGAGGTATTCAAAAGAATATTCCAAAGAAGGACCTCACAAGGACTTTGTGCAGTGGAAAAAAACAATCGGTTTTGCTGAATTTTTAAAGATTTCATGCTCCCTGGATGGTATGCATAAAGTGTGTGCAGCATGCCAATTTGGAAAACAGTCAAAGGGCTCATTTCCACATGAGCGCAATGTATGTAAAAAGCCACTTAAGGTGGTGCACACAGATGTTTGGGGTCCAACCGATACTGCAAGTATACATGGTTGCAGGTATTATGTCTCTTTCATTGATGACCATACAAGGAAAGTATGGGTCTACTTCATGCGTAACAAAAGTGAAGTGTTTGGTCACTTTCAAGACTTCAAAGTCATGATTGAGAAGGAGACAGATATGCAAATCAAGACATTGAGGTCAGATGGAGGGGGAGAGTACTTCTCCAATGATTTTTCATATTTTCTGCGAATGCATGGTATACACAGGCGGTTTACTTGCAGATATACTCCACAGCAGAATGGGGTCGCAGAAAGGAAAAACAGGCACATTGCAGAGGTTGCACGTGCATTGATGAATGAGAAGAACATGCCTCATCATTTTTGGGCTGAAGCTGTAAATACAGCTGTGTACATTATGAACAGGACACCTACAGCTGCGGTGCATGATGTAACACCTGAGGAAAAGTTTACAGGTACAAAGCCTGATTTGGCACACTTGAAAGTGTTTGGCTGCATAGCTTACGTGTATGTACCAGATGAGTTGCGTAGGAAATTGGATCCTAAAGCAGAGAAATGTATTCTTGTGGGATATTCCCTTGAACAAAAGGGGTACAGGTGCTACAATCCTACTACACGAGAATTACGAGTGAGCAGAGATGTAGTCTTTGATGAGATGAGCAGCTGGTACAGTAATGCACATGGCACTATTGGGGATGATGTAAAAGATGATGTGGTTGTACAAAATGTGAGGCCACAGTCATAGGTTTTGAGTGGACCACAAGAGTCCTCTTCTCGTGGCTCTGTTGAGAAACCATGGAATGGTAGACTACGTACGCAAGTTACTCCACCAACAGGTACAGGGAATGTATCACGAAAAGGAAAGGAAAAGGTTGATGAACCTCCCTTTATGGCTGATGCATCATCAGGTTTTTCACATGTAGACATGGATTCAGATGGTTCTGAACAAAGTCTTGATGAGGAATTTGGAATTCCGGCTGTCAGGACACCTGGTGTAAGGAAAGTACAAGAAGATGCTAGAGGGCAAAGGAGTGACCCAGGACCGCGCAGATCTAATAGAGTCAGAAATCCAGTTCAAAAATTGACTTATGATGGGTATCTAGCGCATCACCAAGCCTGCATGGCTAAGGTGATACAGGATGTGGAGCCCACATGTTTTGAGGATGCAGTTGGAAATGTGCATTGGGATGATGCAATGAATGAAGAGATGGTTGCATTGGAAGCAAATGACACATGGGAGTTGGTGCCATTGCCAAGTGGCAAGAAAGCTATTGGCTGCAAATGGGTGTATAAAACCAAGCATAAGGCTGATGGTAACATTGAGCGTCACAAGGCAAGGCTGGTCGCAAAGGGTTATGCACAGACGTATGGCATAGACTATGAGGAGACCTTTGCTCCAGTGGCAAAGATGACGACTGTGAGAGCTGTCACAGCAGTGGCTGCATCTAGAGGATGTATTATGCATCAAATGGATGTAAAGAATGCCTTCTTGAATGGTGAGTTGCAAGAGGAAGTGTATATGGATCAGCCACCTGGTTATGTCGATCGAGGTTACCCAGATTATGTATGCAGACTTCTCAAAGCTTTGTATGGTTTGAAGCAGGGCTCTAGAGCATGGTATGACAGGATTGCCAAGTATCTTGTCAGTATTGGTTTTAGGAGAGCTCATGCTGATCATTCACTCTATGTACGTGAGAGTGATGTGGGGATTGTGTTCATTACCATATATGTAGATGACCTTATTATTGCTGGTGACAATGCTATGGAGATTGACCATGTGAAGGGTCTTCTCAAACAGGAGTTTGAAATGAAAGATTTAGGCGAGTTGCGCTACTTTCTTGGCATTGAGGTGATCAGGACTCTAGAGGGTGTATGGCTATCACAGAGACAATATGCTTTGGACATGTTGTCAAAGTATGGTATGGCTGATTGTAAGCCAATTTCTATTCCCTTGGATGTGAAAGCAAAGCTGAGTGTAGAGAAGGGTGATGTTGTTGAGGATGTCAACATGTACAGGAAGATTGTGGGTAGTCTAATCTACTTGACTATCACAAGGCCAGACTTGAGCTACACAGTAGGCTTGGAGAGTCAGTTCATGCAGCTTCCGAGGAAGCCACATTTGGATGGAGTACGACGCACACTTAGGTATGTGCAAGGGACTCTTGACTACGCATTGTTCTATGCAGCAGATGCACCATTAGCATTGTATGGGTATACAGATGCAGATTGGGCAGGTAGCATTGTTGATAGGAGATCTACGAGTGGCTTCATGTTCTCTTTTGGGAGTGCTGCTGTTACTTGGAGCAGCAAAAAGCAGCCTACGGTTGCTTTATCGAGCACAGAGGCCGAGTATAGAGGTGCAGCAGTTGCGGCGTGCGAGATAGCTAGGCTACGCACATTACTTGAGGACTTGGGAGTGCAGGTGGACCAGCAGATTTTCATCCATTGTGACAACCTCAGCAGCATGCAGTTGGCTAGGAACCCAGTGTTCCATGCACTACAAGAGGTTGTGTGCTCTTGTGACGCTCTTAGCGACGGAAATACACTGGGTTTTTATAACCCCCGGCGTCGCTATAACCGTCGCTAAAAGCGTCGCTACGAGAGAGTCGCTATCTGCGTTGCTATAGGCGTCGCTATAGCCGTCGCTATAGGCGTCGCTATATAGCGATGCTCATAGCGACGCCTATAGCGACGAAGATAGCGACGCTCTCACAGAAGAGTATAGCGACGCATATAGCGACGCTACAGAGCCATAAATAGCGACACTTATAGCGACGCCTGAGAGAATATTTTTTTGGTGGCAGGGCATTGAATGCCCTGCCACCCATCAACCATATTGTACTTGATTCACTTTTTAAAAAAAGTGCAAAGGTAAATAATAGACCCAAAATAGTCACCCACAAGACGCATTGTTTGCAAAATTGACAATTGTGCACATCATAGACAAACTGAATTGATTGGCAAATGTAATAATGACAATTGTACAACATCATAGGCATAAAGAATTGATTGGCAAAAGGAATTGCGGTGACAAATGTAATAATATACATGGTTCAAAAAGACGTATAAAATCCGTCTCATGATACATAAGCTATGAGAAACCCTAAACTAATGCTATCTAGCTACGGCTAAACTGACGTCGTCTAATCAGACGTCTCATCGCGTCCAAGCGGCGTATCTGTCGGATTCTGCAAAAAAAGACAATAAGACAGTTTTCAGTAAATATAAACATATAACGACATTTATAAAACAATACAAAAAATAAAAAAGAGTAAACCCTAATACTAACCATGCCGCCGCGAGAACTGAGAATGTCCATCAGGGCGTTTAAGCCCTTCCTGCCTGCGTACTCGCGCTCGTACGGTGTGGGATCACGTCCTGTCATCGACCACTGTCAAAACATACAAAGATTTCATTATGTTAGAACTAAAAAACTCATAAACCCTAAACTATCGAACATGCATAAAGAGCAATGTGAAAAGACTTACAAAATCGGCCTCAAATGATGCCCATCCACCGCTCCCCAAGTGGTGCGAGCTCCCTGCCTCTACTCGCGCTCTGGCTGCATCCTTTTGTTGCTTCCACTTGTCGGGATTCTCGCGCGCTGCTTTCTTCGCATTCTTCCAATCTTCTTTGGCCAGCCAATCTGGCCTATTCCACCCATTCTTGATTGCTTTTTGCACTTCGGAACGCTTGTGTTTGCAGTATTCGCGCATTCGAATCTTCATCAGGTCTTCATTGAAGCGCTGATCCCGTGTTGGAACGGGAAACTCATCATGAAGTATGCTGATGACTCTGTTTTTTAAATCACTTGGTACTTCACTCCATTTGTTTAGTATATAGTGTCTAAACAGCTGAGAGCAAAGACCACGCATGCGCGAGATCACCTTCTTGCCGTCATCATCCATGATGATGCCGCCGCTGATGTCGACGGAGTAAGGCAAGCCCTCTGGCCGGTGACGCGTGAACCTGGGTGTCCCGGCAGGGGTCTCTAGCGGCGTGTCGATGGGGGTACGGACGTCAGGTGTCTCCATCGGCGTCTGGGCGCCGAAGCGAGGAGTGTCGAGTGGGGTGGCTCCTGGCGGAGTAGGTAGAGGTGTGTAGCTTCTAGGAACAGTCAGCCGTGCAAAACCTGGCGTAGACGGCGATGCTGTGGCTGGTGTGGGGGCGGGCAAAGAAGGGGAGGGTAAAGAGCCTCGTCGAACACGAGGCGGTGTGGAGGCATCGGTGGCGGAATCCCCACAACAACCGCCACCGCCACCACTAGAGCGCCGGTGTCTAGACGAGTGTGACGCTCGTCTCGTCGACGCCGAAGCTTCGGAGCGCGCCGAATGCTCCGAAAGAGAGGGAGATGCGGATGGTGTAGGAACGCGCGATGATGCGCCAGAGCGATGACGCTCCACGTACCACTGTCTCTGCTGCGGTGACAAAGAAGAAAGAAACTCCTCATCATCCATACCTGCATTAAACACACGAATATTTAAACTTAATATTGAATGAATAGAGTAGACAATGACGCAAAGACCATTAAATACAATGACGTAATGACGCATATAAATACAATGACGCAATGAATCGAGTGGTAGAAGAGGCAAGTCGAAAACTCAGAATTTTCAATCAAAAGATGTGAGCGCGAGTAGAAAAGAGTGTTACACACCATGGAAGCTACTTAGAGAGCTAGAGCTTTTACAGCACGGAGCAAAATTGTTCAAATACAATATTTGTGGCTTTAAGAGATCTCTCTCTCATCCTCGCATAACTCAGCATAACTTCCTATATCTATATAGAGCTCTCCGTTTAAACACATATCCTCTGTTTCATTTTGTAGCTCCTCTGCATGCACCCCATATAGAGTAGTAGCATCTTGATGCTCGTCTGGCACCACCGCAGCGGCTTCTGATTGAGCATATTCTCTGATCTCCTCCATTGATGTCGTTGTGATTGGCACATGGTAGCCTTCATACATCCTTGCACTACGAGGGGCTACCTCTATGACGTACCACCAGTTTGATGTAGACTTTGTAGGATGAAATACTACCTGCCAGAGCCACATAACTTACATGAGAGCTTTCAAGCACATAACTTGTAAAAGGGGGATGTTAACTATTTATATACTTACTTGTTCACAATGCTCGGGTAGTACGAAAGTGTCTCTTAGGTCAGTCCATTTCTTAGTAGAATCCACCTCAAGAAAACCAGACTCTCCTCTACGCACAGTAGCGTTTCGACCCTCCATGATTATCTTGAACCATTGCACGTCGAACAAGTCGACAAAAAATCCTCTGTAATCGATCCTCAAAATCTCTTGCAGCGTGCCGAAGTAAGTGAGTTCCGCCACCACGGGATCTGCATCAGAGGAACGTCGTCGCCTAGACTGTTCAAATTTTGCCATGATTCCACAATCTTGAGTAAAACGCTTTTTGTCGATTCGTTCCACCCTAAAATGTCGACCTTTACACCATGCTGCTGTGTATGACTTATACTACAACGAACAAAGATTATGAGTGGCCGTTCAAACGTTTATAAATAAAGTCACTTGCTAGTCGTACATTGCAAACTTACCTTGGTCGCGCAACCCCGAGAGTACTCCCACTCTTCTTCAGTCACTTCGTCACCGCATTGTTGTGCGCTTTTCAATTGGTTGTGCAACCATCTTAAGCTCATGAAGGTTGGTAGGCTCTCCAGAACCGCTGGATAGTGCATCGGTGGTCGTCTTCCCCGTCTCCACTCGATTCGTGCCCTTTGTCGCTCTTGCTTTGCATCCTCATATTGTGAAATCCACTTTTGCATCACTGGATTGTGAAGCATGCAAAATCGGTTGATTTTAGCCTCTAGATCTTCCGTCATCTTCTTCTCAACACCGAGATTGCACATGACAATCCCAGATATGCGCTCATCATCTATGGTTCGCCATAGCGTGTCCCGGGATTTATCAAATCCGTCTAGCCACTCTCCAATGTACACTAGGGACTCTGATACCAACCAACCTTCTGCCATGCTACCCTCTGGACGTGCCTTTTGACGCACATATCCCTTAAGCGTTTTCATGAAACGCTCTAAGAAGAACATCCATCTGGAATGAACTGTGCCAGCTATTTCCACCTCATCAACTATGTGAATAAGAAGATGCACCTGAATGGTTAGCATTGTAGTAGGAAAATGTTTCTCAAACATGCACACGAGCTCCGCAGCATTTAGTTTGGCGAATGGTATGGAGTCTACGTCGATCTCCTTTTGTGAGATCCATTGCACCAGCTTTGCAAGTTTGTAGATTGTGTTACGGATGTCGAGAGACAAACATCCCTCAATGGCAACCGGTAAAATAAACTGTAAAGTATGTGCAGCAATGATATTAAAGTCCACATTTTATGCAATGATATTAAAGTCCACTATGAACGTACCTGACACATTTTATGCCAATCGTGTGACTTCAAACCGGTAAGCTTTCCTTCTTTAGTAAAACACGTTCGGAGCGAGTGCATTACGCCAGTGGGGGTCCGCAAAGATCGAATGGCCTCTTTTACTTTGCGTTCTTGGGCTCCTGTGAAAATCCATGGTGCTTTAGGAAGTTTTATCGATCCATCAGACGCTGTTTGCGGCCAATATTGCTCCATACGATCCACATTTCTAAGGTCAACTCTGGCTCCCAAAGTATCTTTCTTGCCGGTCAAATGGTCCCATAGTAGATTACCCACATTCTTGAATATGTGCATTGGATCGAGCAAGTGATTGATCACGAGTTGGGGCCAGTATGGTAACTCGTACCATAGAGATAGTCTCTTCATCCCTGGAGGCAATCCGTCATCGCACATCTCCTTCTGCTCTAACCATGCTTGTGCAGACATCCTTGGTGGCTCTCTTCCCAAAAAGCCGTCGCGTAACACATGATTCTCCGGAAGATACGCTTGATGACCTTCGTAGATTTGCTTCTTCACTGAGGGTGCCCTACGTGCATTCAGTCTAGGTCCACATGTGACACATGCTCTGTATCCGCTTGTTTGAAGCCCTGCATGTATACACATGATAATAGATCAAATATGGGGAAAAACAAGATTTACAGTGTCTGAGAGAGGAGTGTCAATAGATCACCTGAGCAGTCTGTTAGCCCGGGATAGTCATGCATGGTCCACATTAGAATACCTCTGATCAAAGCATTCCGTCGTCCTGTGTGTCGGCTCATATCCACCACCTCTATGCCAATCCACAATTGTTGTAGCTCTTCCAATAGTGGACGAAGATACACATCCATATTCCCCACTTTATATCGCCCTGGCACAATCAAGCTTAGCCATAGGTGCCCCTTCTTCGTAGTCAACCACGGGGGAATGTTGTAGTTGACGATGACAACGGGCCATACACTGTAAGATGTTGATCTTTGACCAAATGGATTTACGCCATCCATAGCCAAGCCTAAGCGCAAATTTCGAGCTTCCCTGGCAAAATCCGACCATGTTCCATCTATATGTTTCCAGGTTGCGCAATCTGCAGGAATTCGTAGCACACCATCCGAAGATTTATTCTCCTCATGCCATGATGCTAGGGCGGCCATGGACTTACATTCGAAGAAATGCTTGATGCGAGGAAGCAAAGGAAAATGTCGCAAAACCTTTTGTGGAATTTTTGTCCCGTGGAGATCTACTCGATATCTTTCGGAATCACATTTCGGACACTTCTCCATGTCTGTGTATTCCCCTCTGAAAAGAATGCAGTCATTAGGACAAGCGTGGATAGAATTGTAATCCATCCCCAAGTTTTGCAAAATCTTTCTTGCTTCATCTCGGGAATCTGGCATCACATTGTCAGCTGGTAGAATGTGCTCTTTCAGCAATCTACACAACATAAAAATATGATACAGTCGTGTAAAAATCTATCAGATCATTATACATTTAGAGTTCTATTAAAGTAAACTAATTGTAATAGATCACCTGAAAAGCGCTGTGACGCTAGTGTCACTCCATCCAAACTTTGCCTGCATGTTGAGAAGAACCAGGAGTGCTTTGAATCTAGACATACGTGCTCCATTATACAATGATGTATCGGCTTCACTTTTCATATCATCATAGATAAGCCTTTCTGAATCCATGATCGTCTCGATCATTTCATCAATCTCGGGCTCAAACATTGCCTCGTTGGGAATGTGCTCTGCATGATCATCCCCCGAGCTGTCAGAGGCTACATCTTGTGGCCTCACATATGCTGCTTGACCAAAGCGCCTGCGAATACGTCTATTGGGTTGCAAGATTGCTGCTTGTTGGCCAGCGTCAGAGTCCGACGAGTTATAATTGGCAACAACTCGATCTATAATAGATGGATCGAACTCGCCAAATTCGCGAACGTGCTGCAAAGAAACACGTCTTGTCCGTCGCACAGCATGCTTGCATTGATTACAAGGACATAAGACCCTCGTTGAGAGATAGGTGTTTCGGTTGGACGGTCCCACATCCTCGTCGCTACTCATAATGAGGATAAAAAACTTATAACCTAGACAACAAATTTAATATTCTATTGGCATTCTTCGTCTTATCTCTCTCTCTCTCTCTCTCTCTCTCTCTCTCTCTCTCTCTCTCTCTCTCTCTTTACCTCACATTCTCTAGTCATGTCCAATCCCCGCACACCTCGGTCTAGAGGTGCACGGAGATCAGAACCATCGGGTTATAATCTCGTCTTTATTGGTCAATACCTATATTTGTGGGTACAAGAAATCTAGACACCCACGTCTACATGATACTGCATGTAGTGGACAAAATCCCTTTGCCTCTTCTCTAGCTGTAGCACTTCACTTCATCTTAACATCTTTTCACAGTAGATCTTTTCACTGTTCGTCTAACTCTAAACCCTAAACCGTAAGTAATTCTTGCGTGGACTCGATCTAACGTGAATAAGCGTAAATCTAAATAAACGTAAATCTAACTAAAAATAAAGCTAAATCTAATTTAACGTAAGTCTAATGACTAGAGGTTGTCTAGATGGTCATTGTGTCGGGGATGTAGTGACTCTTGCCGCCCTGAAGATCCACCTTCTTCCCTATCTTCTGAAGACATTTCACCAGTACTTTTGGATCGACGGAGCCCACCATGAGTGAAGGTAGCAATACCCTATATTCCATTGAGGGCTTTCTTCACCCGCTTCATGCAGGCATCGCAGTCTATGGAGACCCGCATCTAATCTAATATAACGTAAATCTAAATCTAGCTTAAATAAACGTAAATCTAGTTAAAAATAAACCTAAATCTAATTTAATGTAAGTCTACATATAACCTAATCTTTAACGTCTTTTAAGATAGTTTCCTACGACGTTATAACTCTCTTCTTCCTGTGTTCTTTCAGAAGATGAAACTCTTCCTATAGAGCAACTTTCCTCTTCACAACCATCCATTCCGAATGTTGCCAATGATGATATTGATATTTTTATCGATCTGCCTATTGATTTTGAACATGGCTCATGTCATGTTTATGATGACGATATTGCTGATAATGCTTTTTCTACATCGGAAGATCCCATTACTTATGATGAAGCTATCTCTTCACTACAAAAGGATCAATGGCAAGAGGCTATGGAAGCAGAGTACGATTCCATAATCATTGTAAGGGCATAACATTTGGCATAGGTGCCGACCAATGCAATGCATAGCATAACATCATTATTTTCAAGATCCCCTTGCTAGTATATTACCATGAATTTTTGTGCCTGTAAATGGCCTCGAACAGTGCCACTAGCCTGCTAGATACAAGTATGAGTGATTGCATTGAAGTAAGGCCTTCCTATCACATCCGATAAAAGCGTTAGAGTTTTACTCCTGCTAGCCGGGCATTGCCAATCACGACCACTGCTGGTTAAGCACTGCATGAAATGGCATCCCGGACATGACTCTTATCAAGCTATTACTACTCCCGCATTCCAAAACCCAAATAAAGCTAAAAATTTCCCAGATAGCACTCCGACGGAGCCGACCGAACTGGTACAAAACCGACCCCCGGTGAATCTTTAACGGCCAATAACTTGGCAACCGCAACTCAAATCACTGATCTAAAATGTCCGACGTGCTCCACAAAGTGAGCAGTTCAGGTCCGTGCATTCATTTCATTTTTGTCACCTCAGTTGCAGTTGCCCAATCCGGTACGGATCTGCAATCAACCTTAACTTCAAAGTGCCATAACTTCTTCACCGTAGCTCCAATCGACGAGCCGTAAAGACAGGCAGGTAGAGCACTTCAAGCACTATATTTCTAGATCATAATATCTCATGTGTGGTCACTGCAAGTGTACTCATTTTTGGCATCGTTGAGGCATCTGTTGGCCCTTCTAAGCCGCATCTGGCATACATCAATCATTAAGCTTGGCCTGTTATCAAGCCCTGATCACTGCTCACTTAATGTGTAGGCTTCAAAGAATCTTAGCTTGTATTTCTCTGCTCTTTTTCTCTACATGGCAGTGGAGCTGCACAACACCGGCCAGATGCAAATCAAAATCGTCGTGTGGCGGCCCCTGACCCACTGTAGAATGGATGCACTATTGAGAAGATCTCCGTTGACCAATGCCCTGCCCACCTGCCCGTGCCTTGCTCGGCCTGCCCGATGTGCCTGGAAAATGTATACTTGCCCTACTGGCACTAGCACAGGATCCCACGACTGCAGAAGCCCGCCCTTAACAAGCTTGCTTTCGCACAAAGATTTTCAAATGCCACTAGTTTTTTAAAACCTCATTCCCATGGAGTGACTACCAGCAGCCCGAGCACTCCAATCAAGAGCTCCTTCCCGCGGCCTTCATTTCCAATTCCAAAAGCCCTATCCTCGACCTTGTAAGAGGCATTTCCCATGGCCTAAGGCTTTGAAGCCTCCCAAGCCACACAAGGGCATCAAGCCTCAAAGTTTTGCAAAGCTTCTACACCGGCATTCAAAGGTGGCTTCTTCGAGCATACAAAGATTTTAAAAGGGGAGCTCCAAAGGTATCCAAAGCCAACTTTGAAGGCTCATTCCAGTCATCAAGAACTCAAAGGTGTATGTGAAGGGTGACTTCACCTCGAGTGAAGAGGTACTTCACATTTCATTAAGACATTAAAATTTCAAATCTTGCATCTAAGCACAATAACTTACAAATAAATAATCATCTTTTTATTTGTGCACCGTGTAAAAGAGGCAGACACTGGCTAGGAGAGTCTCCTAAGCTAAGACCCCTCTATTAGCACAAATGGGGGACAAGGGAATAGAAAAATTCAATGGGGAGGGATTTCACACTTGGTAAAAATGAAATTAAGAGGCTACCTTATGAAAAAAAGTTTGTGGTCGGTCATCAACACTGCCTTAGAGCAACAAACCAAACCCGATGGAATGCACACTAGGGCATCTACACTCATAGCAAGTGCACAGAATTTGTCCAAAGACGACCAAACATTGGGAATCATCATCACTTCCTTGCATGATAACTATGTGCATTTCATAGATGAATGTAAGCATGCACATGAAGCTTGGCATGTCCTAGAAAGTAATTTTGGAGCTAGGGCCAAAAGAAGCAAAGTTAGTCTTAAAAGACAACTTTACAAAGTTACTATGATTGAAGGGGAGGAAATTTCTAGTCTAGTGAATAGGCTTAAGAGCATTGTCACGCAGCTCACTTACATCCAGGTTGAAGTACCAGAAGATGACAAAGTGGCCATACTATTAAGTGCACTTCCACCTTCTTATGACCACTTAGTCACAATTATTGAAGAAGAAGAACCAACACCACCATTTCAAGATGTCATCAACTCAGTCCAATCAAAAGAAAGAAAGCAAAGAGGTTCACTCACCTCATCAGGAGGAGTTTTTATTGCAACATCTTCAAGGGGAAGGCATTCGCCATCAACATCGACAAACGGACGAAAGTGTTATGAATGTGGAAGAATGGGACACGTAGCGAAGACTGCTACACAAACAAACCTTGCAACAAATGTGGTAGGAAGGGACACCCTCCTTCTCGGTGCTACTCAAATGGAGGTAGTAGCAGTGGAGAAAGCAGTAGCAGTAGAAGCAATAGCAGAACCAACGAAGGAAAGAGACCTGACAAAGGATCAGCTCACATAGTAGAAGACAAAAAGGATGAAGACGAGAGCAACGTTGTCTTTTATGAAGACCCATTTTGAAGATGCACACTCTCTACTTGTAGGGGAGTACTTTTTCCTGTGTGGATACAAGCTTATCATCTTGTGTGGACATCACCATCCTTTGTGGATTTTTCTTGTGTAGATTTTACCATCCTGTGTGGATACAATCTTATCATCCTGTGTGGACATCACCATTCTTTGTGGATTTTTCTTGTGTAGATTTTACCATCCTTTGTGGATTTTATTTTCCTGTGTGGATATCACCATCCTATGTGGATTTTGCTAGCCTATGTGGATCATGCATCTTCAGTATCTTGTCTTAGTCCAAACCTCAAGGGGAGGATTGTAAAGTGTGAGCTTTGTCCTAAGGTGTGAGTCAAGAAGAGGAGAGTGGATTTATCCCACATACTGTGGAGCAAGGCTGTGGAGCTACTTAAAGCTCATTTCATGAATGAAAAAATAACAACTCCATTTTGCACTACATGCTTGTCTATGGTGAGCTTGTGCTAAGCTAAGTCAATACTCAAGATTGTGTTTATGAGTCCAAGCTAATTCTATCTTGGAACCTAATTCACTTGAGTGATACCTTGCTTACACACACTCACGCATTGATGCTATGTTTCTCTTTCATCCACCATAGCTAGCACAATCCAATTCCTAACACAAACCTTCCTTGCCATAAACCAACTGATAAGGAGAAAATCCGGTGCTTGTTTTGGTTGCAGTTTTGTAGGCCCATAATGCGCATGGCAAATCTGAATCCCAAATGTGTCTGGGTCATCTTTGTCAAGGTCTTTACCAACTCTCCATTGAATCTCTCATTGAGACCATTGCATTGTAGATAATAAGGAGAACTATACATGTGTTGTATATTGAGATTTTTGCATAAGAAATCAAACAGCTTTTCTTTAAATCCTAGTCCTCTATCAGAAAGTAGCTCTAGGGGCACACCAAATTTGCATATATGCTCATAAATAAATTTCCCCATCTCCTTACTGGTAATTTGTTTGACAGTCTTGGCTTCTGCCCATCGTGACAAATGATCTACTGTTGTCAAGATGTAAGCATTTGTTTTGCTAGTCATAGATAAGGGTCCAATAGCATCAAGACCCCATTTTTCAAACACATAAAAGCTAGAATTGTTTGTCGCAATTCGGGATTTAAATTTATCTTTCCCATCTTCTCGCAAGGCAAACACAACTTGCAATTTTGATTAACATCCAGCTAAATGCTAGGCCATACATAACTCTCTTGCAAATTTTTTTGCAACATGATCTTCATGGCAAAATGGCCTCCACAAGGTCCCTCATGATTTTCTTCTAAAATCTTGTAAATTTCCTCTTTCCAGGGCACACGACCCAAAACTAAATCACTTCCTTTCATGTAAAGCACATCATCAAGCATTTTGTATTTTCTGGCTTTTCTTATAAACGCATACTTTCTGGAGGATGGTAAACCTTCAGGTAGGATACCTATCAACAAAAAATCTATCTCCTTTGATAATACTTCTCTTCCATGATATAAAGGAGCATCTACCTTTAGCACAAACGCACAAGTGATCATTTCTTGGGCAGCATCATGAGCTTCTTCATTTTGAGACCTCTCAATATGCTGCAAACTCCATGCTTCAAGATTTTTGAGTAACGCTTTCACTTTGAAGCATAAATTCTTCAGTTTAGGGTTCTTATTCTTCCATACTCCCAATACTTGCTTTACAACCAACAAGGCATCTCCTTTGATCTGCAAGCGTCTAATTCCCAATTATAAGAAAATATGCAAACCACCTTCAAGATCCATGTATTTCTGCTTCATTGTTACTCTTTGCATCAAGTTTTAGTCCTTGTTTTCTTACAAGCTTCCCTTGTGCATCATATATGACAATGCCTCTTGAAGCAGCATCATGACTTCTTCGGTAAGAACCATCGAAGTATAACAGTGAAGCATCAGAGATGGCAAGAGTCTCGACTTTTTTCTTCCGCGCCACCTCTTCTTTAACCAAAACAGGAGTGTCTTTATAAGTGAGTAAATTTGCGAGGGTAGCTCAAGTACTCTCCTCCACCAAAAAGATGAAATGAAACTCCTGGAGTTCAATAACCCATCTCATCACTGTTTTTGATATATTTGAACTATTGAACAGCTAGGGAAGCAATGAATAATTGGTAAGAAAGGTGAATGACATTTGCAGCAAGTAGTGTCTGAATCGCTTGCAAGCATAAACCATACTGGTCATCACCAATTCAATTTCAGAAAAATATCTTTCATGAGGATTCTTCACTCTGCTAGCATATTGAACAAGATTCTACTGAGATTCCTTTCCCTTTTTTGATAACATGGCCCCAATGGCATCATCTCCCACTGATGGGTTAACATAAAACTCTTTTTCCTAGTCAGCATCTTGCATAATAGGTAATGTACTCATAAACTCTTTAACTTTGTCAAAAACATCATCACAATCATGAGACCATTCCAAGGGATCATTCTTAACTGTTTGCTGCAATGGATACAATAGATGTGATGCCAAAGGTATGAAACCAGACAAATATTTAACCTTCTGTATGGAAGTGGCCAGCTGTCTGGTATCTTTTGGAGATGACAGTAATAGCAAAGCCAGGATTGAGCTGACCCCCGCATTCATCATACCTTGCAAAATCCATTTCAAGATTTTGAACATGCTCTTTCCTTGAAGTATACACAAAAATCATCGATGAACCCTTCGACAAACTTCCCAAGGAACGGGTTAAGGACCCAATCCACTTTCCTCTCAAAAGCTCTAGGCCCATTTGTCAACCCAAAAGGAAGGCAGAAAAAGCAGAAACAATCTCAAGGCATGATAAAAGTAGTCTTTTTTGGTCTTTAGGAGCAAGGGTAAGCTGAAAATATCATGAATAACCATCACAAACACTGTATCTTTCAAAAACAACCACCACTGCATCTAGAAGTTGATCAATGAAAAGCAAAGGGTAAGGATCTTTCTTGGTCACTACATTCAATGGCTTGTAATCAACACAAACTCTACAACGCCATTCTTTCTTTGGAGTGACCACTACAGGGCTCACCCATTCAATATTATCAACTCGCACAATAAACCCTACATCTAATAGTTTATCCACTTCTTCCTTTAAAGCATTCATCTGCTCCTTACCCATCCTTCTTAATTTTTGCCATATTGGTTTTGCCCCTTCCAGTAGCTCGATCTTCATTCACAGGATCCCCAACAAAACACCTTATTTCCTAGTATGAAGTGATGAAAATATTTGGAAACTTTTCCAACACTGCTAAGTACTCCCTTCTTTCTCCTTGCGTCAAATTAGTACTCAACATATTTTGAATCAACTCTCTCTTCATTGGCAATTCCTGTTTAGGTTGCATAAACTCTTCAAGTTGCTCTAAACGGCTTGAAGCATTTATATTCCTTGATAATTGCATCACTTCGCTAACTTCTCTTTGTTCCTCGTCCAACAACAAAAATGATGCTTCACCCTCTGAAACTCGGAGGAGTGCTACTTCCTGAGTCTTCAGAACTATCATCGCTGGTAGTTTCAGATTCATCATTCTCACTCACATATTCAAGTGCCAGAGGTTGTTTGGAAGTCAAATCAAAAACTCTCTTTTCACCCTTCTTTCCATGCACACCGATTGTGCCCTTGCCCCAATCTTGCACGGCTCCAACAACTCTCAACCAAGTTTGTCCCAGAATGAGAGGAAAGGATCCCAGATGAGCTGGCATAACATGAAAGTTTACCATAACCTTCACGTTAAAGACTTCGACTTCCAAATTCTTGATCATTCCCAAACATTTCATTTTGGCATGGTTTGCTAGTCGAATCCAAAACCCAGAGCTTCCACATGCAATGAGACCCAGTCTCTCGACACATGACTATCTGATCACACAAACTTGAGCACCTCTATCAATGTAGGCTTCTCCCATTCCCACACCTTTGTGCCAAGCGTTCACCATAGGATAGATGTCCGGTAACTCTCCCACAAACAACACTTTGACTTGTCCATGCTTCGGCTCTTTCTTTGGATTCACTAATGAATTCCACTGCCTTTGGAGTTTGGGCACCATATTCATCAACTGTCCAAAAGTACAATCCTTTTTCCTCGCAAATCAGGTCTTCCTTTAAACTATAAACTATTTGGCCTGCTCCCAACGGTAAGTCCGCCACTTCAAAATGTCTATGAGGATTTCTCTTTCTCATGACTTTTGCATCTTCACCCTCTTTCTCCTTCCCTTTCGATCTGCTAGGCCCTGGTGCTGCATAGCCTTCCCTCTCTCTTTTGCCTACTGGCAGCACATCTGCTTCTTTCTTTCTGACTCGCACAATGCCCACATGATCACCAGAGGTTGAGGCTTGATTTCCTGTCCAGTACCTTGATCTCCCCGTATATTCAATGCATAATCATTATCTCTATTAGGAATCTGCTGAGGAAGTGGAAACATATCCCCCCCCATCCTTGCTGGCTTTGAACAATAAGTGCTAATATGACCAACTTCACCACAATTATAACGAGTGGGATTAATCTCCTCTACCACTCAAAACCACCTTGTCCATGACCAGCATTCACATTAGGCTGAGATTCACATGCTTGAGCCATTCCTCTAACACGACCACCTCCACCACCAAGAATACTAAGTCGTAATTCCTGCATCATGGTCATCATGTCTTGCATATTTTGTTGTAATTGTTCGGTATTAGCAACCCTTTGAACATGTTGGCCTCAAGTTTCTGCCTGATTCTCCTCCTTTTGGCTACCATTATTTTGCTCATGGACCACTTTCCCACATTCATTAAGTCTTTGAGCTTTCCATTCTTTCTCTCTAGCAATGGCGACTGCTTCCTCGAAGGTGGCGGGCCTTTTCAACTCAACTTTGAACTTCAAATTTTCTTTTAGGTAATGGTCCTTCTTTAACATGGATGGAAGTATCTTGTTTCCCAAAGCTCAAGCCCATTTATCCCATAAACGGGTGAACTGCATGACAAAAAATCATCAACACTTTGATTAGCCCTCTGAGTGTACCCTAGAATTTCATGCCAAACTTCATCAAGTACTTCGATGGATTGATATTGTGCCAGGAAATCTTGTTTCAAACGATTGTAGTCCAAAACCACCCCTGGATTTTGGGCCTGCATCAACTCCACAAAATTGTGTAACTAAACTTTTGCCTCATCCTGTAAACTATATTGTAGCAGCCGCAACAATTTAGCTTGGTCTAGTATATTTCGCAATAAGAAATTGACTTTCAACTTTTCAATAAAAGTTTGTGCATTCTTATTAGGCAATCCATGAAACTGTGGGAATTCGTCATCCATGTTTGATTGCCACAAAAACATTTACATGTGATGTCGAAAACTCAAGGGATGTCGATGGATCCCTCCAGTACCTAATCCACCTGACACGGGGTAGCCCGGCCCCCAGTGCTTGGCGTCACAAAACCTCACGACCCTCCAAAGGCTGCAATCCAATTATACGACTACCTCAAGTGTTGTCCACAATTTGCACATACATAGGCGGTTGTCCATAAGGACCCACATTCCTTTTACATTCACTACTTAGAGAATAAACATATTTCATAGCAATGGTAGCATAAGAGCGCTTGCTCCTCTGTAGGGGGACCAAAAAGATGTTAACATGCAAACGAGAAGGAAAATCAATGCCCCTATAGCCTTGCACGAGCTACATCGTCGGAACGACGAACTATTTCACGACCAAAAACACGTGTATTAAACACCTATAGAGATTTATGCAAAACCCTCCAAGCATGGAACACACTCCAAATCATGAGAAACAAAGGAAATCATGACAAAGATCTTCTTGTGGAGATGTCTGTAGAGTATCAATAGGCAAAAAAAAGAGAAGAAACGAAGAAGTTACCGCCGCTCGAACATGGAGGTGTCCTTTTTCTTGCTAAAAAATGAGCTCTCTGGAAGCTTTTGCAGGTCTGCAGAGAATTGCAGCTATTATAAAAGGGGAATTTTTTGACTCCTATCGCAAGGGATTTTCTCACTCCTCTTTGACTCTTATCGCAAGGGATTTTTTGACTCTTATCGCAAGGGATTTTCTCACTCCTTGGGCACCGTTTAATTGGTCCAATTTTGACCTTTTTTGGGTGAAAAATGACCTCTCGGTGACCCTTTGACCAAGGAATGGGGTGGGGGAAAGTGTCCAAGGACCAAAAAAAGTGATGAGGTGCCTGGGCAGCTGGTGTGGACTGAAAATTTCGCCATCCCCTTCCCCATGAGCCCACGAGCCCCCATAGCCAAGCCTTGAGAGAGCTCCTCTCACCTTTGATACATCGTAATTGGCTCCCACAGTGCCCTATGTACCCTCCACTTTCCCCTATCCTCTTCCGATGTGGGATTACTTCCATGCCACATTGCAAATCTCCTCAAGCTTCCCATCTGCCCCAAAAATTCCCAGCTTCTCCCAAAGCAAGAGAGGACTTCTCGGACAATTTTCCATGAGGCATACCTTGCTGCTCCGGTCA
Organism: Adiantum capillus-veneris; assembly: GCF_014529385.1. NCBI lineage: Eukaryota > Viridiplantae > Streptophyta > Polypodiopsida > Polypodiales > Pteridaceae > Adiantum > Adiantum capillus-veneris. The sequence goes on from NC_140940.1 coordinate 39,155,762, forward strand.
CCGAATGACGCACCGTGACACCGAATATAAAACTTCAGCATTTCTAATCTTAGACCCCCAAGTTCTCCTAGTTGCCCTTTTTGCATGCACCTGCAATAACCTTCTAAGTTGAGACCGCCCGCTTCGGATGCTCATAACTCATGATGTACAAGTCCGATTCACAAGCTCTAAAGCACGGATGAAAATACTTGTTAAAAACCATATTTTGGAGTCTTGAGCAACGCAAAACATCAGCATTCAAGCCTGGAAAAATCACACCTTTGTACATGGAGTTTTACAAGGCAACTTCCAAGACGTACAGGGCTATATATGTACACATGTATACATGAGGCTAGTGGGCAAGCTTTTTGGCATGACTTAGTGATTTCATGTTTATCCAAAAAGTGCATGACAACGTGTTCCCTTCGTCCACCAAAAAAAGAAAGCAGGCTCGTTTTTCACTAAAAACAACTAAAAACCATGAAAAGCTAAAAATAACATAAAAAACGCATGAAAAAAAGGATTTTTACAAAATTGAACCATAGCTTTCTTGAGACTCGTAGATTAAGGATCTCGCATTGGTTTTTTGAAAAAAGGACCAAAAAGCATGAAGAAGCTAAAAAAGTGGATTTTTTCCAAAATTGAACCAAACGTCCGTCTGACCTACCGAAACATGAAAACCACCTTGCTTTTCAATTTAAAACATTACAACATTACCAAACAAGCATTCTAATCACGAAGTGAATACTGGAATCTATTTTTCTTGTTTTTAAAAGAGACCCAAAAATCAAGGATCTTACATAAAGCATGTGACCTTGTCCAAAAGGATTGATTACAAACTTAGTCAAAAATAGAATATGTGTACAAATGGCACATAATTTTTACTATTCAACGATGTCATAATGAATGGTTTTGGATAAGATTAGCTACTTCAATGTACACAAGCAAGTGTCTCACTTCGTAAGCCCTCTTTCGGTGCGACATGATGGTTTGCACAGGCAAAGATAGAGCGTTTGTATTTAAGCCCTCCCTGCAGTGCAACACGGTGGCTTGCATAGTCAAAGATAAAGAATTTTTTTATATGAACTCTGTAGTAAAGTCACTTGTTCCAAACGAAAAACTACAAATTCAATGAGAAATAGAAAATGCGTACAATTGACACATCTGTCATATTTGAACACACACAAACATGCTTAGAGGGCACAACTTGCTATGCAAGAATTTAAGCAGATGTATGTACATAAATATGGTAGATATGATGAAAGTGCAATGCTCCCTACTAAACAAGAGATCAATTACTTCATTACAGATAAGGATATCAATTTTTATGCCATCTCTATAGTGTACCGTGGTGGTCTACATAGATAGAGATAGATTAATTATTGAACCCTAAACCCTCTCTATAGTGTGACATGTTGGTTCCACAGTTAAGGATGTGGAATATAACCCTCTTTTACTCTCCTTACAGTGTGATACGGTGGTTCACAATCAAGAAGAAAGTGTATAATTTTCTAACTCTCTTGTACAGTGTGACATGAAGGTTTAACGAGGAAAAGATAACTAAGATAAATCATGCCTACAATGCGACACATTGGTTTATACAGTCAAGGACAGGGTACTAACCTGCAGACTAACCCCAAAGTGGTAGACTATACTCTACAACTACATGCTCAACAAAAAATAAAAATTCGATCATAAATAATTAAAAAAATTAGGAAATGGAAAATGATCACCTCAAGAAGCTCTCAAAGGGCTCTACAAGTGCTTGGACTAGTCAATAGAGTACTAACTTGCAGACTAACTCCAAAGTGTTAGATTATGCTCTACAACAATAGGGTCAACAAAAAATAAAAAGTTGATTATGTGAAAAAAAAAGGAAATAAAAAATAATAACCTCAAGCAACTCTCCAAGGTCTATGACTAATCAACATGAAAAAAAAATCATAGTTTGTTCGAACTCTTAGTCTCAATTTGTTTTATATAAAACAAAACTTTGATTGAAATATAGTTCGATCGAACTATATTTTATATAGATAAATGCGTGCTATATGAGAATACAATGTTTAATTTCATTTTATATGTATAGAAATTATTATATGGGCATATAAACGCAACTTAGGTTAACAAAGGAAAAAGACAAAGAGCTGCAACAAGAAGAATCTCAAGAAAAACTTGCCAAATTTGTCTCAATGAAGAAAGTAGGAGATCACTATGAATGTGACAAAGAAAATACAACTCTTATTATGGAGTATAATGAGAAAAAATCCATGGAAATATTGGATAGTAGGGCATGCATTTCCATAGCCACCGAAGCTACATGGGCACCCTTGGAGATCTAGTCATAAGGCAAACTAGAACGAAACTACAATTGGTAGATGGCCACACTGAATAACTACTAAGTTTATTGAGAAATGTGATAAATAGCTCTCGTGGAACTGACTATACCAGCATACCATTTCCATTGTCAATTTTGAAAAAAATTGAACTATGAAATTGTTTTGGGATGAATGTTTATGAGGTAGGCTCAACTAATCCAAGGATGGGGAAATAGTTACATATATATGTGATAAGTAGGATCACTTACAAGGGTGAATATGAAAGATCATTCTAAAGGATGTTGTAAAAACACCCATCCAAGAATTTGATTTAAAAAACTTCAGCTGAAACTAAATTTCCATCATGGCTAAACAAAGACACTCTTATTTGGATGTGTGGGGCTTCAAAGAAAGGTAGTTTAAAGTGAGAAGACTATATTTGGGATTGAGATGTAAACAATGTAGGCTATACTCTAGGACCTTTTTGTGAACATCTCTTTGAGCCGTTTGAGTCGACCCAATTATTGGCAACAAGGGATGTTTGTGTCAATGAGTCCACATCTACCTTATTTTGTGATGAATAAGGATATGAAATTATTCCTATACAAATGGTATCCATGGTGCCACTTGATGATCTAAAAGTTACCTATGACCATTACTTTGATGCTACAGATAAATTGAAAGAGGAAACTCCTACAATAGAATAATCTGACTCAGAGAAAGAGAACATAAGAGCAAAGGCTGTTGTTGCAACAAGGAGGAGAGAAACAATACTTTGATTTTTTCAATCAATATCATAGATGACAAGAGAGATAAAAGCGAAAAGAAAAAAATTTATACCAAAAATTAAGGAAAAAGCATATCTTTTTATGATGGTCAATGCTAGTAATTGCATTAAGGACAAAATGATAAGGATATATCTCATCTAAAAAAAAGATAAATTTTAAACAATGGACTAAAACTAAACAAAAATCTCAAAAGACAAACAAACTTAAGGAAAATAACCTACCATGACGAAAACAAAGAGAAAATATAAATATCAAGAATTGAAATGGACCTTGAAAGAGGTATGGACCACCAAAATGGAGTTAAAAAGTGACGAAGGTAGTGAGGCAATGAGTGTTCCATCAAACTATAAGAAGCATATGCTACAAGATAGAAGAATCATAGTGGAACAACCCATGAGATAACCAACGAAACCAACAAAATCTTATGAAGGACCAAAGAATGCCAAGAAGATTGACCTAGTAGAACTTGGAAAGGAACCAAACCTACCTATATTAAGACAATATCAAGTATTTTGGTAAAAAAATTCATTACGGGAATCTCCAAATTGACCGAATTCATGTAATTTGGAATTTTTAAACTTAAAATAGAAAAAATGAGATAAGCTTGTTGATGTATGGTTGAGTGAAAATTTTATAGGATTGTGGTGTTGATAAACACCAAAAGTCAAGAGTATGCACCGATAATAAAAATTAAATAAATACTATTGATTGAATAAAAGAAAGAAAGATATAACTAAAGAGTCTGTTTACAAAATTGACTATTATAGTCACAATATAAGTTGTACATAATCTACTACAAATTTGATACCATATCCAAACTTAATTTGATCCATGTGTGGTTGATGTGCATGAACAAGTTTTTCTTTGGATTTTAGAGCATGCCTTTTTGGGATGTGCTATAAAATGGTCCTTCCTTGTTGGGTCTTTAGTATCAAACAATTGCATCTACAATTTCCCATATTTGTGGGTCCTTATGGTTGACAACCCAAAAACCTTTCCAACAATTAGTGTAAGCTTGAGTATCTATTATCCCACTCTCTCATGCAAGGTTCCCAATATTGAATCAATTTTTTTATTTGTGGCTTGGTCATGTCGGCTCATTATTAATGTTGATGGATAAAGAAATTGCAAGCCAAACCAAATATATTTTTATGTTAATTGGAGCTAACATGATAAATTTTTCCCATCAGTGATAGGGTCAAACTCTTCCCCTGGTCTATCTCATTGAGGACCACAAAAATAAGCAACCAACTCTTCAAGGCCAAGGAATATTTTTGCTTCTTGTTGAAAATTCATTGTAGTGCTTTGGAGCAGATAAGATTCTTGAGATTTTAGGCAAAAAATTTCATACAAGACTCCCTCTGATATACTTGCTTTTACAATCTTATCAATTACAATAACCTATCATCACAGGTTAGGAAGAGTATGTCACACTTGAACCATTTCCTAAATTTTGCCCCAGAACCTTGTTTAATTTTTTAGTCTTGAAATCAGTTCTTCATGAGCCTTGACATACTCCACCATGGGTACCAAAGGTGGATCTCCATGTTTAAACATTTGTTTGCCTTTTGTGTCTGTTCTCCAAAGATGAATACTTCCACTCCAGCTTGACACACCTACATGTGTCTTATAAATTTTTTTGGTGTTTCATCTTGCATTAGAAACCTAAATTTCAATGTTTTGGAATGGCCAAAAAGTATTTATTGTCCATACATAACCATCACAATATTGCTTGAAATCAAGGACCTTTGTAAGGAAAAATGGAGTTGGAGATGAAATGAGCTATTTTGTAATGTATTCCTTAAATGTGGTAAAGTATACAATGGATAACTCTCAACTTCTTTGAAAACCTATTGAACATGGAATCTATGTCCTCATGTGTATGCCCAACCATGAAAAATCCTAAAGGGGGTGGATTTGAAAACCCCCCTTGCAACAATCATTGACAAATAGGAAAATAAGTATCAATTTTTGTATTCCCTTGCAGAATCATGTAGCTATAGTAGCAAGTTCTCTTGTTACCTTGCAAAATGTTGACCCTAATTCCTCTTTTGTAGTTTTTCATGGTTACACAATGGGATCTTTTCCATCACACAAGTTGTGGTAGTCTAAAGCATCCCTAGAGATCAAAGCATGTAGTAGTGAAATAGATTATGGACTAGAACTATAGTAATCAAAGTGCTTACATGCCTGTATTTATTATGACTCATCGATTGGGGCTACGGTGAGGAAGTTATGACAATTTCAAGTTTGAATCAATTGCAAATCTGTACCAAGTTGGGCAACTACTGATGAAAGGCCATGTTGGTATGAATGCATGGGCCTCAAGTGCTCATCATATGGAGCATGTCTGTCTTCTCAGATCAGCAATCGGAGTTCTGGTTGGACAAGATATTGCAGTTTCAATGGGGACAACTCTATGCCAGACTGGTCGCCTCAGTTGGTGTGCCATCTGAAGGTTTTGCAGCCTCACCATTGCTCCTTGGAAGTCCATTGTTACTAGATCACCAAAGAGGATGCTTATCTATCCTCTCTAGGTTATTTAGACAATTAGCAATTGAGCCAATTGTAGTGTTTGGATTAGCTACCCACAAATCATTCAAGACAAGGTGTCTGTAATGACCTTGTCCATGCCTATGAGTTATCGTACTATCAATGCCACATGCAAGTTGTATCCTAAATCCACACCCTTAGAAAAATACGTAATTGAGTGAAAGTCTTCTTTTGATCCATATTATCATGAATTATAAATACATATTTTAGTGGTTGGTTTTTTGAATATGTGAGCCATGCATAATATAAGCTCCTACAACTCTTTTATTGTGCCATGTGCTCTCTCTCTAGCAAGAACAGAGCTCTTTTTGCAAGAGAAGGTTTAGCTTCTATCCTTGCTTTGATTGAGCTACAAATATTGCACATAGAGAACTCACTTGTGTTTGTTAAAGTGACATGTGGGTATTCTTTTTTCCATAATACCAAAAAAATTTGGGATAACTTCTTCTCATAGCCCATTTGGTCAAGTGTCGTGTTTAAAGTATCTACTTTTTTGTATGCTGGTGGAATTTCTAAGTGAATCTCTCTTGCACAAACCAATGGAAACCGATAAACCATACCTGATTGCACATCTTCCACTTCATTTGGAGACTTTGGCACCTCGTCAATGGCAGGGGCCTCTTTAATCGACATCGTGGGCATAGAAACAACTCCATGGCTTTGCAACCCAGCATTCCTCGACTCATTATGCACCAAAAAACTCTCTAGCATTGGCTTCATCTTTACTTTCACTGCTTCAACTAGTCTTGCCACCATCGCACTTGACAAACCTTGCCTAGCTTGGTTCTTCTTTGCAATATGCTAGGTTTGGATTCTTACAAAAATAACCACCACTTCCACATAGGACATACGCCCATATACCTCCACTTTATATGGAACCTCCTTATGCCCACAATCCATGAATTTTCTCAACTTTAAAAAATCAAAATTTTGTGCAACAGTTACCTTTATAAGATGCTCCCAAAAATCTTTAGAGTCTCACTCAAATGCTTGAAAATCACTATCCAATCTTTTCTTCAAACAATTCAACTTGCACTTTAATTAATCCAACTGCATATCTGCCACATGAATTATCTCCAAAAGGCCCTTTTCAATGTCGTCCAATTCAACTTTTCTTCATCATGCAACCTCGTACCACTTCTTTGCTACAACATCAAAAACTTTATGACAAAATAACTAGTAGAGCACCGGATTAGGGGCTGTCGAAAGGCTTCTTGCTTTGCCGCAAGAGAGCAGTGATGAGAGCTACGTAGAGGTTTTCACCATGAGAGCCACTCGGAGAGCGCATACACCGTGAAACGAGAGAGAAAATAGTAAGCAAGTAGAGAGAGAATATCCTTCTTCTCCTTCTTCTTCCTATATACGAGAGAGAAGATCTTATGGAGATGGTGATGAAGAGCTTGCACCACTGCGTATAATAAATATGTATAGCCTTGAGGTAGTAGACACAATAGACGCCACTGATAACTCAGCACTACTTGGCAATTTATAGGCACTACAGTAGGCCAGAGTGATTAAGCCAAAAACTAGAGCTAGATTTTGGGCCAGAAATAGCTGCAGGTTTTGTGCATTCTTCTAAAAACATGCCTTTGCTTTTGGTGGTCGACTTTCCCACTTACCATTCAATTTTTATAGTGAAATTGGCCAATTGAAAAGTATACCGGTCACCTAATGGAGCCTTAGCTAGACTATGCCATCGTAATGTCCCGACATGATTATGACTTTTCGTACTGCCCCATCGTATTTAAGGTATCGCTGTTTATAAAAATAATTTTTGTAAAAATATCGTTTGGTCCCATTTTTCCTCTGGGTGATCATTTTTAAATCCAATGGCGGAGACTAAAATTAATATTTTTATGCTTAGGTTATCATAAAAAGCATATTGCTTTTCAAAAACGTTGTTGGGCGCATTTTTGACACCCCGTTTTTTGTAAATTTGTACATACGAACATGACACCCGATGTCAAAAGGGCATGTGGGATTTCTTTTTGTGGGTTTTTTAGCTTGCTTTAGCAAGCACATGTACATGCACTGCAAGTCGCTAGTTTAGTGACAGCTGTCGGGCTACTCAAAGTGCCCGTGAGTGAGTTTTTGAAGTGAGCCTTGTATATAGCTTAAACTCATGTACAAACTAAAACAATTTCAGCCAAAGATCAGAAATTTGCAGGTTTTAGCTCGTTCTATCTCGTTGGTATTCTTGGATGCAGTTTTTTGCCTCGACTAGCCTTCTCTACATGTAGTCGTGCTGGGACAGCTCTCTGTTCGCGTCAATTTTTCTCGTGGGGGCGTATGGAATCAAGTTTAGTCATCTTCAGCTTTCTCGCCAGTGATTTTTCAAGCTTTCTCTCAAGCTTTAAAGTGACCCAATTGGAGTTGTGCTCATCAGGTTACGACTAGTTCTCTGCAGGGTTATGGCTATGGCAGCCTAGTGGCAAATTGTGTGTAGACAGATTCGGAGGGCATGTATCTATGAATTGTGGAATTGATGTTGAATTTGTGGGTTTGTGATGTTTGATTGTGAAAGGAGAGGCTCTTGTCTTCATATGCATTGGTCAGCGTGTGCTGTAAATTCATGCTTTGGCAGGGTTTTGCTCCTATGTGACATAGTCTCTTGGGTGGGCGACGGCTAGTAAATTCCCAAGGGTCTACTCCTATTGGACTTGTGGTGTTTCAAAAGGATTTTGCGAAGCTTTTGGTTTCTTGTAGTTCTCTTTCAACGCTCTTGGCTGACATCACTATAGAGGTGTTTCAATTTGTTTGTTTCCCAACAGTGTTTTGGTGCCCGCCACCGTGGAATCGCTTCAAGTTACCTTCAGTTTACAGGTTTTGAAGACATGACGTTTAATTTTCCGGAGTTTCGTGGGAAATTAAATGAAAGTTCCAAAGCTTTCATTGAGAGAATGGAGTTTGCTTGCCTTCTTGTGGACAAGCAAGACCCAGCGTTGGTGCTACGAATCTTCTACTTCTGTTTGAAGGGAGATGCTAGGGAATGGTTGGAAGGATACAAAAAGGATCTACAATCAGACCAACCTCTTCAAGTTATGACTTATGAAATGGTAAGGCATGCTTTTCTTACACACTTTCAACAGGTGGAAGACCCACAAAGGTATGGAAGTCTATTCAAGGCTTAGTACAAGATGAAGGCCAAACCATAGAAGACTTTGTCAAGGAATTCAATGCGTTATGGGCAAAGTGGTGTACATCTTTGAGGGCTGAAGTTCCTCCAGCCATGTTGAAGAAGGACAGGTTTCTTGCAAGCTTGAGGAGTAACCTACGCTTGAAGGTAGAGCTTAAGCAGCCAAGGACCTTTGAGGAGGCAGTTGAAATTGCAAAGAATAAAGAGTGGAAAGCAGAGCGTCTTCATCAACTTGGAATGAATGTGGGGCCAAAGCTTGAAGTGAAAGCGGTAGAGCAACCAAGGGTCCTCATCAGGGAGCCAGGTTATGATCAACAAGCTTCTCATGATGTGAATGCCTTTCGCAAGGAGATGCAAGAGGTGGTAGGTCTTATGAAGAATCTTAGTGTGCATATGATGGGAGGTGGAAGAGGTCAAAGTTATGGATATGGACGTGGTTATGGAAGCAATGAGGGTTATACAGGTGGTAGAGGAAGAGGCATGGCTGGAAGAGGGGATATGTTTCAATGCTACAATTGTGGTGAATGGGGTCATAAAAGCCCTCAATGTGACAAGCCAAAGAGAATGGGTGGCGACATGTTTCCTCTTCCTCCACAAATTCCTTCTCGAGCTCAAGATTATGGTATTGAGATTAAAGGGGAAGCAGGACCAAGTGGATTGATAGCAGAAGAGAAGGGAAAAACAAAAGTGGTAAGCATAATCCGTTTGGAGAAGAAAAAGGATGATTTGGGAGCTATGGTCATGCCTGTAGGTAAGAGGGTTACAAGAGATCATGACATGAGTGATGCAAGTCCCAGCCATAAAAGAGGGAAACAGGTTGAAATAGGTACAGGTAAAGAGAAGAAGAAGAGAAAGCCCAGGAAACATTACAATGCATCTGACTTTCCTTTGGGGGAAGGGCAACCAAATTATAGTTTAAGGTCTGATTTGGTGGGTAGAAAGGCTGATGTTACCTTTGGGCAACTCATGGAGATGTGTCCCAAGTTAAAGAGGCAATGGAAGCACGTAGTCAACCCCATGAAGAAGGAGCCTGCAAGAGGGTCAGTGAGAGTCTTGTCTTTGAATGAGCTACCTGATATATGTCCTACTATGGATGCATGGCATAAGAGGAAGTGCATTGGAGAGGCTTATATTGATGGAGGTGCACAGGTATGTGTTATTACTCAAGCTTGTGTATCAAAGTTGGGACTCAACATGGTGAAGAATTCAGGTTTTCGCATAAAGCTTTCCAACCAATCAAGGGTGAGGTGCTTGGGAGTTTCAAAGGACTTGGAGGTGGATGTATTTGATGTTAAAGTGCTGGTCAATTGCCATGTTATTCCCGCGGGTATTGGTACTTTCCCTCTCATCCTTGGAAGACCATGGTTACAGGCAACCAAAGCTATACAGGATTGGGGACATGGTACCATCACTCTCTACAATAGAAGGGGTGATAATAAGAGGTTTGATATGTCTAGCAAGCAATCTTTGGATGCTGATTTTGATGAGAAAAGTGATGAAGAAGAGTACTCAAGTGAAGAAGAAGACAATGGGGATGAGGGCAGAGAAGTGGAAGATAGCAGCGATAGTGATCTAGATGTTTCCTCCTTGTTTCTTGAAGAAGAGCATGATGATAAAAAAAGATTTCTTGGCCTTATGGAGAATGAGGATATCTCTGGTCCTTATGAGAAAATTGAAGAGCTGATGCAACCCAAAGTTCAACCTAATGTCAAAGAGGAGTTGATACAAAGTATGTTGTCTTCCGACTTGACTAGTCATGAGAAGGGTGAGTACCTACATATGATACAACAATTTCCCCATTTATTCACCACTTCTTATGAGGAAATTAAAGGCTTTAAGGGAGAGGAAATCCAGATTCCAATCAAGGAAGGAGCTCAGGCTGTACGCCAAAAGCTAAGGATAATGGGACAGGTACAACTTAATGCTTTAAAGGAAGAGGTAGACAAGCTTCTTGAAGCAGGTTTCATATGTCCTGTGAGCACTGCAGAATGGGTGAGTCTTGTTGTGGTCACACCCAAGAAGGATGGAAAGTGGAGGATATGTGTTGATTTTAAGCCTCTAAACGCAGCCATGAAGAGGGATCCATACCCTCTTCCTTTCATAGATGACATACTTAATTCTATTGCAGGGCATGAGAGATATAGTGTATGTGATGAATTCTCTGGATATTTTCAGCTCACCTTGGCTTTGGAAGATCGAAATAAGACCACATTTATCACGCCATGGGGATGCTTTTGTTATTGTGTACTTCCTTTTGGTCTTATGAATGGCTGTGCGTGGTATCAAAAGCACGTCAACAAGGTGTTCTCTCCCTTTCTTGGCAAGTTTGTGAAGGATCTTATTGATGACTTTTGTGTTTATAGCTCTAGAAAGGATCATGTGCAAATCTTGGGATGGCATTGAAGCAATATGATGAAAGTGGAGGTCAACGCAACCCAAAGAAATGTCATCTTGCTCAACCAAGAGTGAAGTTTTTGGGGCATATGATCTCAGAGAATGGGATTGAAGCGGATCCTGACAAAGTGAAGGCTTTGGTGCTCCTCCCATCACCTAAAGATACAAAGCAACTTTCTACTTTTATTCAAAAGGTGAAGTATATGGCAAGGTTCATTCCTTTATCCTCTCAACTTCTTTATCCTCTACAACAAGTAGCAAGGTTGGATCCTCTACAATGGACAAATGAATGTGAAGAGGTTTTTCAAGGTATCAAAGAGGTTCTTGGTTCTCTTCCTGCTATGCACGCTCCTAATTGGGATAAGTAGTTTTATGTGAATCCATCAGTAGGTGAGGATGCTATTGGAGCTATGCTTCTTCAACGAGGTAACAATTCCCACTACATGAAGCCTATCTATTGTGCCAATAGGGTGAAGCTAGAGGTGGAGAGAGGCTATACTGAGGTGGATCTCATTATGGTGAGTGTAATTTATGCATGTAGAAGGTTTAGGCACTACCTTCTCCCTAAACCATTCACATTCCTCACTAGCTACACTCTTCTACCTCAATTGGTGAATAGCCCTACTTTGTCAAAGAGGCTCATGAAGTGGATTGTGGAGCTACAGGAATTCCAATTCTCTTTTCTTGTTGAGGAGAGTACAAGGGCTACATTGGCTGATTTTCTTACCTATAAGGAAAGCCCTCTTCTTCTTAAAGAGGATGCAGTGAAGAAGCAAAACATGGAAGCTCCTGACATAGACATTGCCTATCTATTGTTTTTTGATGGCTCTTACAGGAAAGCGCATGGTGAAGCTTCAGGAGGTGTGGTAGTTTATGATCCTCAAGGTGCTTTGGTAACTAAAAGGAGTTTGAAGCTTACAGCACAAAGCAACAATGAAGCTGAGTATGCTACTTTGGAGAAAGGTCTCAACCTTTGCCTTGAGTTGGGCATCCGTCGTGTGAGGGTAAGAGGTGATGCTCTTTTGGTGGTTAAGCAAGTACTTGGGGTGTGGAAAAGTAAGAATCCAAGGCTGAAAAATATGTGTTTTCAAGTGAAGAATCTGCTTAAGCATTTTGAATTTTGGAGTTTAAGACATGTGGACAGGTCTCAAAATGAAGAAGCACATGGTGCAGTGCAAGCTTCAATTGGGCAATTGTATGTGATAAGGGATGATTCTCCTCTTTATTTGGGAAGGGAAGCTTTACAAAGGGAGGAAGAGTTTCTACAAACAGGTATGCTTCCATCAGAGTTGGAAAAGCCAAAAAAGTACGCCTTCCTACGACGTGTCAAAAGGTATGTTCTACTTGGTGATGCCTTGTATATGAAGGGGGTTGATCTTGTGATGAGAAAAGTGCCTTGGAAAGAGGAAATTTACAAAATTTTAGAGGAGAATCATGAGGGTTCTTGTGGTGGTCACTTTGCATAAAGTCTTGCAGGAGGGTTATGTGTGGGCAAGTGTTCAACGTGATGTTCATCATTGGTGCAAGTCTTGTAAAGAGTGTCAAAGCATGGCAAATAGGGTTCTCAAATCAGAAATTAGAGGCACCATTGTGGCTTATGATGTGTTTGAGAAGTGGGTTATTGATGCAATAGGTCCTCTACCTATGACAGCTAGAGGCAAATGTTACATACTTACTGCTGTTGACTATCTATCCAGGTGGGCCGAAGCCAAAGTTGTTAAGCACATCACGAGTAAAGATGTTTCCTTATTTATATATGAAGATATTTGCTACAAATTTGGCATGCCATTGGAGTTACTTTCTGACAAGGGTCGAGGTTTCAGGGGAGAGTTGGTGGAGTATCTATGTGAGAAGCTTCATGTGCATCGCAAGTTTACTACTCCATATTATCCCCAATGCAATGGCATGAATGAAAGGTTTAATGGAGAGATCATAAGGATGCTTACAAATATGACAAGAAACAATCTGAAGACTTGGTATTTAGAGCTACCTTGTGCTCTATGGGCTTATAGGACTGCCATCAAATCAGGTACTGGTTTTTCTCCCTTCCGTCTAGTTTTTGGCAAAGAGGCTTTACTTCCTATTGAGGTGGAGATACCATCCTTGAAGATGATTCTAAAGCTTGAAGAAGAGCCCAAGGATGCATTCAAGGAAAGACTTTTATATTTGCAATGTGTACAATTGGATAGGGTGTTAGCTTTTGAGCATTATGAGCAGGTCTTGAAGAAGAATCAAGCAAAGGCAAATGCGAAGGTAAAGGACAAGGACATCAAGAAGGGTGACATGGTGCTTCGTTACAATAGTAAGCTTGATAGCACTTTTCAAAAGAAATTTCAAATCAAGTGGCAAGGTACTTTCTTGGTCTTAAACAGGTTTCCGAATGGCACATGTCAGCTTGCTGACTTGGATGGTACCCCGCATAAAGCACGGGTGAATGGCTACAGGTTGAAGAAGTATATTGCAAGGTTGATGACTGTGATTGAGGATGAGCCTTCTTTTGAAGAATTTTCTGATCATGTGGTTAATGATGAAGATGAGGTGAAGACTCCCTCATGTGGTTTACAGGATCTCTTTCGTGCTGCTGATCATGAATGATCTAGCAAGTTGGGGTGTGGCAAACTATGTTGGACGCATTTCTGAAACCCCGTTTTTTGTAAATTTGTACATACGGACATGACGCCCGATGTCAAAAGGGCATGTGGGATTTCTTTTTGTTGGTTTTTTAGCTTGCTTTAGCAAGCACATGTACATGCACTGCAAGTCGCTAGTCTAGTGACAGTTGTCGGGCTACTGTAAGTGCCCGTGAGTGAGTTTTTTGAAGTGAGCCTTGTATATAACTTAAACTCATGTACAAACTAAAAAACGTTCAGCCAAAGATCAGAAATTTGTAGGTTTTAGCTCGTTCTGTCTCCTTGGTGCTCTTGGATGCATTTTTTTGCCCCGACTAGCCTTCTCTACGTGTAGTCGTGATGGGACATCTCTCTGTTCGCGTCAATTTTGCTCATGGGGACGTATGGAATCAACTTTAGTAATCTTCAGCTTTCTCGCCAGTCATTTTTCAAGATTTCTCTCAATCTTTAAAGTGCCCCAATTGAAGTTGTGCTCATCCGGTTACGACTAGTTCTCTGCAGGGTTATGGCTATGGCAGCCTAGTGGCAAATTGTGTGTAGACAGATTCGGAGGGCATGTATCTATGAATTGTGGAATTGATGTTGAAGTTGTGGGTTTGTGATGTTTGATTGTGAAAGGATAGGCTCTTGTATTCATATGCATTGGTCGGCGTGTGCTGTAAATCCATGCTTTGGCAGGGTTTTGCTCCTATGTGACATAGTCTCTTGGGTGGGTGACGGCTAGTAAATTCCCAAGGGTCTACTCCTATTGGACTTGTGGTGTTTTAAAAGGATTTTGAGAAGCTTTTGGTGTCTTGTAGTTCTCTTTCAACGCTCTTGGGTGACATCACTATAGAGGTGTTTCAGTTTGTTTGTTTCCCAACAACGTCATAAAGCACAAAAAGCTAAAAATAGTATAGAAAGCATAAAAAAGCAAAATTTTCTAAAATTGAACCATGGGTTCCCCTTGTCCATGGAATAAGAAAGCAGATCTCTTTTCACCCAAAAGCACTAAAAATCTTGAAAAGCTAAAAATAGTGTGAAAAGCATTCAAAAAGCATATTTTCACTAAATTGAGCCATAGCTTCCTCGGAACATGTAGATTAAGGATCCTACCTTGCTTTTTGCAAAAAAATAAAAGCATAAAAAGCATGAAAAAAACTAAAAAATAGTGAAATTTTTCAAAACCGAAGCAAACATCTGTCTAACTTACTAGAACATGGAAACGGCTTGCTTTTTACTTTAGAACCTTCCAATACTGAAAATCAAGCATCTTAAATTAAAATTTGACAAAATAGATATTGAAAGCTATTTTTCTTATTCTTAAAAGAGACCCAAAATTTTGGGATCTTACATCCTCCCACACTTGAAAAACTTGAGGTGTCCTCACCTCAACATGAAATTTGGATAATTTCGTGTCATTACATCATCATGTTTCCAAGTGGCATCTTCTTGAGGATACATTGACCATTTAGCAAGGTGTTCAATAATGGCTCGATTCCATAGAGTCTTAGTTCTACTTTGAAGTATCACTTGGGGATATACTGCAAAAGCTCGATTGGTAGAGATAAATAATAGAGAATCATCAACAATGTGTTGCGAATCAGGTACATACTTCTTGAGTAAGCTGGCGTAAAAAACGTAACAAGAGTTTTTAAGCTTGATCATTAATCCTCTCTGTGATTACAAAAGGTCCACAATATATGGCAATGATCTTCTTACACTTACCCATTGATAAGGAGCTATGTTTGGGTTTCACTCTCATAAATACCATATTGTCCTCTTCAAAAAGTCTTATAGATAGTTTAGGATCATCATAACTCTTCTACCTATCTTGAGTAGTCTTAATATCGTGCCGTATAAGATCGGTTTGTAGTTGCATTTCATCCAACATTTCTTTGGATGCTTGAACTCGTATGAGAGGGTCTATCCATATCCATTTGAGTGGAGTAAGACACTCTTTCACATACAGTGCTTGAAAAGGAAACATCCCAAGCATTGAAATGAGGAATTATACGCAAATTCAATCAAATACAAATATCTACTCCATTTACTTTGCTCATGCATACAATAAGCTCTTAACATGTCTTCAATGATTTGATTTGTTCTTTCTTTTTCTGTCCATCAGTTTGAAATGAGGAATTATACACAAATTCAATTAAATTCAATCAAATACAAATATCTACTCCATTTACTTTGCTCATGCATACAATAAGCTCTTAATATGTCTTCAATGATTTGATTTGTTCTTTCTTTTTCTGTCCATCCGTTTGAGGGTAATAAGCAGGACTAAAGGCCAATTGGGATCCTGTAGCTTAGAAAAAGGCTTTCCAAAAAATTGAGGTGATCTTCGCATCACAAATAGAAATTATCCACTGACGAGGTAAACGTACTGTGATACATGAAAACATCTTTCATGAAGACTTGAGCTATATCCTTAGCCGTAAACGTTGTCTTGATTGGAAATAAATGGGCCATTTTTATAAGCATATCAACAACCACAAAATTAGAGTCATATCCTAGAGATGTAGGAAGTCATGTAATAAAATCCATGGATATGCATTCCCATTTCATTTGTGGAGCATCAATATGTTGAAGCTTACCGGGGTATCGAACTCGTTCAGCTTTAATACATTGACATGTTAAACATATTATAATATAGGTCAACACATCACACTTTAGTCCTAGCCAAAATAAACTCTTTCTTACAGTGGATTAAGTTTTAATGTATCCTGGATATCCTGCTTTAGATATGTCATGAGCTTCCTAGAGTATCTGAAGTTTGATTCCACCTTGATTTGGAATACAAAGATAGTTACTGAAGTAAAGCTCTTCTCGTTCAATGTGGAAGCCAACTTTGATTTTTCTTTCCTGCTTCTCCGGGTCCTGAGTCATACCTTCTCAAATAAGGTCAATTAAAGAAGTAGTAGAGGTTGTGAAAGCCGCTATAGTAATCTTCCTACTTAAGGAATCGGCCACAATATTTTCCTTCCCAGGTTTATATTTGATTCTAAAATTATATTCGCACAACAAATCCATCCATATTTGTTATCGCATATTAAGGTTAGGTTGGGTGTAGATCCACTTTAGGCTTTTATGGTCGGTATGTAGTTCAAATCTCCTTCCAAGAAGATAATGTCACCATACTTTAAGAGCATGCACAACGGCCAGTAATTCCAAGTCATGTGTAGGATAATTTAACTCATGTGTACGTAACTTACGAGATTCATAAGCTACTGGATTTCCTTCTTGAGACATAACACCACCGATCGCTTGTCCAATTGCATCAGTGAGCACAATGAATTATGTCTTTGAGGTCCGGAAGCTGTAGTATTGGAGCATTCACCAAAGCTTCTTTGAATTTCTCAAAACTAGCTTAAGCATGCTCGTTCCAGGTAAACACTTTAGCCTTCTTAAGTTTATTAGTCAATGGAGATGCAATCTTAGCGTAGCCTTGAATAAATGTACGATACCATCTTGTTAAACTAAGAAATCCACGTACTTATCGTACTAATTTTGGTGTATGCCAAGCTATAACAGCTTCAATCTTACGTGGGCCAGTAGAAACACCATCCTTGGATACAATAAATTCCAAATATTCCACCTTGTCCATGAAGAAGGTGCATTTTCTACGTTTGGCATAAAGTTGATTTTGACAAAGAAGTTAAAGTACTCACCCTACATGTTGTTCGTGTTCTTATCTGTTTCTTGAGTGAACCAAGATATCATCAAAGAAAACTAGAACAAAATCATCAAGATGCTCTTGAAACACGTCCATCATGAGACAATTAAAATTTGCAGGAGCATTAGTAAGTCCAAAAGGCATAATTGTAAATTCATAATGTAACGAGTATTTAATCCTGTCTTCGATATGCCTTCCTCCTTGATTCGGATTTGGTAATACCCTGACTTAAGATCAATAATCAGTGAGGTAGTTCATCAATCCTTGGTATTGTATACTTATTCTTTATGGTTACCTGGTTCAAGCCACGATAATCAATACAAAGACATAGGGTACCATCCTTCTTCTAACTAACACTAGGTTGGTAATGGGACACTTTTATGTCCTTGGACACTTTTATGTCCTTGGACACTTTTATGTCCTGTTAAGTGACCATTTTCCTTGAATTATGTCAAGAGTTTCAAAATGTATTTTGAGGTGCCATCTATCTAGAAAGTTGTCTCATGAGCTGAAAAAAACTCGACATTTTTTTGGAATATCAATTCCATCTTTAACCTTGTCCTTGCACAACATTTCACAACCTAAACTGTGTAAAAAAACGGGTCTTGTTTTTGGCTTTTTTCAACTTTTTGCTACTATACCACTCTAGAATTCATGTTTGTGAGGTCTATAATTCTAGAGAACTATCTTTAGTAGTCCTCAACATGTCCTAATGCTTCTAGGGAGAAATTAATGTTAAAGTTGTAAGTTATGACCAAATTACAAAAATTGTCAAATCCTGTTTTTTAGCCAATTGTAGCTCTTCTATTAATTTTTGTTGGCTTTCATGATATCCAAATGCAGTTTTTATTTTCTATGTGGGTTATTGTAACATAAAGCTAATATTCCTTGAGTTTTGGGGCACCTAATACCCTATTTTGCATAGTACACAACGATGGTTGATTTTTTCAATTATAGAAGAAAACGAAACATTCTAGTATATCAAGTATAGCTTTTTCAATATTGCTAGTTTCTTGTGACAACTATATGCATTTTGTAGGTAGTAACTATATCTAGTCATAAGGATCAAATTTGGCTAGATATTGAATATTTTCTATGGGATTCTACAACTCATAATGTTGAACCCAGTTTTTTCATGTTTGCTGTATTTAGCGAGAACACTGATGGTCGTTTTCTGAAACCGTGACCGTGAGAACCACACCCTAAGGAAGGGAAGGATTGTTACCAAAAGAAGAAAAAAAACACAAAAAGAAAATCTCTTACCATTCACCATACCCCCCTCTAAGGTTAACCACTAGCGGGGCACCACCAGTTTGGCCACACATCTCTCCATTATTACCAGGAGATGAACCCCTCTCTCCCCAACTGCTCGGCTCCGCCAATATTCTCTCTCTCTCCTACTCTACCGCGGCATCACCCGGCCCGGTAGGCGCATTGGTGCCTCTGTCACACCCTCAAGCGGGCCTCCACAAATATTATACCTCCTCTCTCTCTCTTCCAAATATTCTCTCTCTCTCTCTCTCTGCTTGTCCACACCCCCGCACCGCCGGGCCGCTATACCCCCCCTCCCCCCCTCGTCCACACTCCTTTCGGCTTTATTACCCCCCCCCTGTTTTCTTCCTGGCGGACAACCTCCCAATATCCCCCCCCCCCCCCCCCCTATCTTAGCCTAACTCTAGCTCTCTCTCACTCTCTCCTTTAGGAGCGGCCCCGCGGGCCTTAGGGCAAGCCACAATCTCCCTCTCTCTATCTCTCTCTCACTCTCTCTCTCTCTCTATTCTCTACCCATGCCCCTCCCTTATCCCCTCACCACTTGCTCTCCCTCTCTCTTACTCCCATGGTGGGGACCCCCCCCCTATTCTCTCTTAGCTCACCCCCCCCCCCCCTTTCTCTCTCTCTCTCTCTCTCTCTCTCTCTCTCTCTCTCTCTCTCTCTCTCTCTCTCTCTCTCTCTCTCTCTCTCTCTCTCTCTCTCTCTATCTATCTATCATTGTTGACAAATCCCCACACGTTCCCGGCACACAGGGTCCCCCACCCCCGCTCTCTGTCGCTCGCCTTTACCCGGCCCTTGCGGGCGCTATGAACACCACCCATACCCCTTCCCCCTATCCTCTCACACCCCCTCTCCACACCCTCCCCCTCGCTCCCTCGCGCTGTGCGCTCGCTGCAAAAGGAGGCCCCGCTACACCCCCCCACTCTCTTCACGGCCTGCACAGCACCCAGGCTCACCAGCACTCTCTCTCTCTCTCTCTCTCTCTATCACACACACACAGGCCCTCACGGCGCTCTCACACAAACACACACACACACACACACTCATTAACACTCAGACACACCACACACACCCTTGCCTCTACGTCGCCAAACAGAGAAAAAAAATAAAATAAATAATATATATATTATTTATATATATATATAATATTACCCCTCGTTCCCATGCACGCCAATACGCACACACATTTATATATACACACACTCACGCCCACTCACTCACGTACATATATCCACACACCTACCCACTTGTACATACATACACACACACACATGCATAAAAGCACACACCGAACTACAAAATAAATAAAATAACGGAAGATCCACCAGCATCGACACTATCCAATAGAAGAAAGCGGCCCAAAGCATGCGGAACTGACAACAAAAAGAGCGAATGCACCGAAGGCATGCCCCGACGGATACCGAAAAGACGTACGCACTACACCGACGCACCGACAACACACCATTCGCCATAATCACGCAACCACGACACCATTTTCAGTAAACCGTAAGTTATCAATCATCATTTCTTCAGTTTTCACCCAAGCGTTGTAAAATTCCCAATTTGTAAATTCCCTCTGTCTGGGTGATGGTCACAAAGGCCCACCTAGAGGTTTTCATTTTTAATAACTCCCGAGACAAAGCAAGGGTCAACCACACTGGGCTCACCGCCTTACTTTGTCCTAATCAAACCGGGATTACCCTAATCCAAGTAGCCAACACCTATAAAAGGGCACTAAGGGGTCACTATCGGAGGGGGGGGGGGGGGGGGGGGGGGGGGGGGGGGGGAGGGGGGCAGTTCATGAGAGGTGAGCACTTGGTAGAGTTTTAGTGGGAAGAATTGACACTATTGGCATCACGGGGAGGGGACTTGTGTGATGCTTTTCTTTGGGAATTGCACCATGTGAAGGGAGCTACGTTCACCTCTCGACTCCAATGGTCGATGCACATACACATACACGTTCTTGGTAGCAAGATTAGCAATCATCGAGTCGTCTTTAGAGAATGCACCAATTAGATTCACCATCTCTTCTCCCTACCTCTCTATCACCACGGTGTGCCACCTCCCCAGAAGGAAAGTCATTGTAAATACTACAAGAAATAATTCTCCCTCACACCCCTGAGGGTTTTCATCATTTGTCAATCTCTCTCTCTCTCTCTCTCTCTCTCTCTCTCTCTCTCTCTCTCTCTCTCTATGTGTGTGTGTAAGTTTGTGGTGTTCCATCACCGTGGTCTACATCCTAGCCGCTCAAAGCTAGGCAGTGCCCCCTGTTCGCTTTACCGTGACCGGCTCAAGGCGTGCCATCGGCCCCCAACGTTTTAGAGGTCGTTGGGGTTGGGATGTTGCTTTGCTCCCATCAATTGGTGCCCCCATGGAGGAGGGCTTCTAAGAAACCTTCAGTTTACAATGTTGAAAGTGATGCACTCCATCAATCATGGATGAATGGCCGAAGAATTTCTTTACTGGAGGACGAAAGAAGAGGAGACTAAGGAGGCACTAGCCGCCTTCGTTGAGGTACTGCTGCCAGGCTGCAATGTCGTCAGTATTTACGAGTTAAATTCTCCATCTCATGTTGCTCATTCTAATCACAAGTTGAGAGAATCAAGTGGTAGGTCTATGAAGTGCTATCAGTGTTGTCAACCAAAGGTATATGTAGGTGATTATCTTCAATTTCTTAAGATTGTAAATGCACTTGAATTGTTTAGTAAGTATAATTTCTAATCATTCAATACAAATCTTCTTTGATGATTGTAAATTACCACATGATTAGTATAATTAAGGATCTAATTATGATAGATCGGAGAATAATAATCAATAATAGAAACTCTTGCGATTGCTCTTGTATATTAAGAAGAAAAAGATTTGCATGCTTGTAATTGCATTGATTAGCAAGATGCACAACACCTAAAAGCATAAGCAGAAGAAGGAACGAGAATATGAACATCTTACAAAGCTATCCCAAACGACCTCAAAGACTCCCTACGTGTTGCGTTGTCTGGTCAACTCCACTCTGTGGGAGCCACCTCCAAATTTTGTTTTTATTTTATATCTGTATTGCTCGTCGTCTGCATGGGGACGACACTTTTTTTCCCCTGCATGGATTCGCCATGTCTCACGGCGCACCCCCACATGGGACTTGTTCTCGACTGCCTCCACTATCGTGGTTGCACACGAACCACAGTTGCCCTCCTCACCATGCATGGTCCGCCCACTCACAAACTATGGAGTGGAGTGCTGTCGACGGCATTGAGTGCGATCGACAGCAAGAGCCGATGCTCATGAGGCACACACAACAACCCCCAAACATGGCGCACATGCAGATTGGCTAATTGCATGTTGCTTGGCCACATATTTGCCAGCCATCAATACACACATGTGCGCTGACTTGATCGGCTGCTAACCTCACTCGCAGGCCAACTCCCAAATAGACATCCCCCAGATCTCCTACCGCCATGCAACTCACCAACACTCCCCAACTGTGACCAACAGTTTCCTTACTTTGCATGCCTTTGCTCCTCCGGATCAGACCCTTAATCAGGCATCTAACGCATGGGCCATCTTCCACTCCTCGTGAGGCTCGCACTAAACCCCACCTTTAGCCCACACACCCCAGTAAACTTTGCGGTGCAGTTTTTTTAACTACTCACGACCACACCAATTTTTCTTTTTTATTATTATCCCACTCAATGGCCATCCTCAACTAGAAGTTATACAACACATAGCATCACCACTACATTGCTGGAGAGGAAGGCGAAGAGGGAAAGAGTGCTGGGGGCTGGGTTCATTTTGGGCAAACCACATCATACAACTGACTGCCATGCTCATGTGCACTACCAAACCTCCCTCTCGAGCACATGATCCATCCCTCCCTCCCTCTATTTCATGGTTCTCAATCAACCAGTAGCTCTCTCACTCTGCGCTGGAAACTCCTGATGAGCAAGCTTCGCAGTAGCCTTCAGATATTGTCTCGCACTCTCCCAACTCTCTCTCTCTCTCTCTCTCTCTCTCTCTCTCTCTCTCTCTCTCTCTCTCTCTCTCTCTCTCTCTCTCTCTCTCTCTCTCTCTCTCTCTCTCTCTCTCTCTCTCCCCCTCTCTCTCTCTCTCTCTTAACCTGCTAAGGCGAGTTGTACGTAGCCAGTTCCTTTTAGCACTAGGTGGGTTGTGCTAAGGCGAGCTGTATGCAGCCAGTTCCTTTCAATGCTAGGTGGGCTGAAGTGGAGCATGAGGTGGGGATTCAATTGTGAATGGGCTCTGGAAGCATGCTACTCGATTACGCGGGTCCCATTTTGGCCAGTCTGTTGTTCTTGTCAAATCCAAAGTATATGTGTAAATTGCGAGCAACTTCGTCAAGCTTCAACTGAAGATTTGATATGCCAAGTCCCAAGAGGGATGCAACCATCAAGTTCAATAGCACCCATATTAACTCACACCATCATAAAAGGTGGGATATACTAAACTCATGTGTTTTTTTCGAGGACTGCTTGGACAACGCTTGGCAAAGAGCATGCATGTTTCTAACATTACGCAGTTCCTCTCAAAACTTATGCATGCTATGAAATATCATAATGGGTGAAACCTTCTCTTGGTTGCATGGTAAGTGTTGAGTGTCCTAGTTTACTCAAAACTCCTCGAAAGTCCACTTTTATTTTTGGCGTTTCACCGTTCTCGCTCCTGACTCCGGTCCCATTCTTGTATCTGAGTCCTTATTCCTCTAAGAACTTTCATAGGCTTGCTTAGGTGAGGATGCACAAGGTTATTTTTCATACTTATAGAAGTTGCCATCTTACAAATGGGCTACTATTTGCATGACTTGTTTGTATGAAATTTGTCACATGTTGTTTTATAGCTTTCCAAATTCGTATTCCCAATCTTTCTCGAATATGAAAAACTCCAATACTCTTTAAAATTTTCATTATCAATATTCCTATAGCTTCCACATGTTTTTTCAAGGACAATGTTCAACATGAGAACCTTTGATGTACAATATATGACCATCGCTAAAATTGCAACGCGATTTTAATCATTTTTTGGGATAAGTTTCTCATTTTATTTCATGCACCAATGAGTGGTGGACTTCCTCCTTTCATGGGAGACTTGTCTTTCAACAGAGAATGACCCAGTCCATCCATTCCTTCATGAGGTGGCTACCTTAATTTCCTCAATGTAGCACAATAATTTCACTCCCCTATTTTCAAATGCACACAGTTGTGCAAGAACCATATTCATGGTAAAACACTTGAACTTTGAGCTAGACTGCAATCCCCGGCCACCTTCCCCTGTTGTTATGTTTTGGTCATTGCCATCAATAATGTTATATTTTTGACACTTATAAAATATGTTTGTTTAATAATCCAATAATTAATTAAATAAATAAATATATATATAACATTAAACTCAACTATATAGAGAATGTATACTATACTAACTAAAAAAATATATACAATATAATACCAATCAAGATGTGTGTGTTCTATTGATATCAGTAGTGATTGTCGTTCAACAAGGTACATAAGGATCATGCTCTATATTAATCGCTAGCAACCTATTGTCATTTAACCCCTACAATCTACAAATGTCTATAAATTATTGTTCATTCATCATATGATGTTATTGACTGTTATGCACACATATACAAAGTTGAAAACTGCATAAATTACAATTTTTTAGGGATTTTTATTCAAAATTGTCCTCATTAAATGGATCATTGTTATATTTTGCACCTACTACTTGCACTGGTCAACCCTGTTAACCTTATGTTTTTTTTAAACAATTTTACGGCTCCATACCATCATCTGGACTACTCCATTTTTGACTTTATTGTAATTAGCATATCATTAAGGACACAAGTGTTTTCAGTATACCATTTACATGCATCCTCTCTTTGTTTTTATTTTGTAACATTATTTTAACCCTTTGACTTGGTACTTATTCGGTTTAATATACTAATCCTCTCGTACAATATGCCATTCATGGAAAACAATGCAGATACGCATACTTCACTAAACTCGTTTCTCTATCGCATTCATCAATCACTATTTCTTCACCACCCTTTTACGTATTCAATTTCTCAATGTAGTTTACATCCCAGTCACTCATTTCTATTGTCAATAGAAAATACACTGCTACAGTCAGTTCTTACTACTTGCACGCTATGAAATTTTTATTGACATGCTTATTCATTAACTATGTAGCTCTTCATTTGAGCTAGGGCTATAATGCTATACTAGTATATTGGTACTGTACTCATATTTTCTTTTTTACTGTACGAGTATTGGTATTGTAATGGTATTCATACTGTATTGGCACTATATTGATACTGTATTGGTACTAGTATTAGGACGTGTACTAGTACTGCTATACGTGTGTATATTGGTACCGGCCTTAGAGGTCTCATATTTTCAGTGTTGTACTGGTATTGGTAGTACCGATACTGGTACAACTTTACTGCTATATTGCTAATACTAATATACTTGCACTGAAATGGTACTCATCTCAGATTTTCAATGCTAGTACTAGTACTAGTAGTACTGTTACTTGTACTATTGGTATTGGTGCGCAATCTTGTTAAGACAGTTTTAAAGATTGAGAAGGGGGGTCCATGAAAAATACAAATGCTAGTTGCTCATCAAATGATATTACAATCTTTGATGTTAGTTTCTCGTCAAATGCTACAGAAACAGTGTGTTTTTCCATTCTTTCATGGAAGTTGTTTTGTAGGCCAGGGTGCACTTAACAACAAATGTTACGTATTCAAAATGTCCACAAAAGGACCTGCTTTCGGAATTGAACTAGTCAATAGAATGAGGCAAGGAGGGACATGAGATTTGAGTAGTGCTTGGGTGCACTTTCATCATCCTCATTGGATTGAAGGATGGGAAACTATGTCCTACTCGCTTTATGATCCTTGGTAAGTGAATTTATAAAAATTTGTTAGATGGCATGTTTTGATATAAGACACCTTTTATTACTTATTTGTTCTATGTGTACAACATGCGAGCATTGCAGGTGATTGCAACATGTGAATGTAAAGAAGAAGACAAAACAAAAATCTTGTTTTGGAGAAATTTAAACACAAATATGGAGATGTATGGGCATGAACCAACAAACTTTGCTGGATTTATTTGTGATGAAGCCGGGGTTAATTGATTTGTAGTACCAGTTGTATACAATGGAGGACAGCATAATGTAATGGAGGGGAGGGAGCGCTCGTGCCTTTTCCATTAGGAGCAGAGTCTACACAAACACACACAAAAACATGGCGCTACAGATAGGCAAATGCATCACATTGAAATGTGTGAAGCATGACGCTTAGAAAAGACTACAAATGAGGCCTCCGATACAACTTCCACAATACGAGGATGGTGGGTGAAATATGTGATAGGGGATAATAAAAAGGCTTTAGAAAGATGGTTTAATTGGTGGGAGCAATGGATCGCCCATTGGGGAAGCGCTAAGACAATGGTATATCAATAATTTTTTTGGTTCTTATTAAATACATGAAAACACATATTTACATATATATAGTTTTAATCGTTTTGTATTTATACGTTAGTAACAGTCCGTGGGAAAAAGCTCAAATTCCAAGTATAAACTTGTCAAAGAGCATCCATGCTAGTTGGCTTGTAGGTGAAGGTGGTAAACGTAAAATATCATTTTATGATGCTTGTGTCAGTGACGTTTTGAATGCATATATTCAATGTGCAAAAAGACTGGGATACACCACAGGCAGATACATCGGAAAGGACCCTTCCATAGAAGAAATGATGGACAGTTCCAAATGCAGAGAATCTCCAAATTCAACTCATTTTGCGAGTACATTAAAAGGCTTGGTTGGTGGTAGTCCTTTGTATGAGGAGCCTATGATGCAAGGTGACAAAGAGATGGTACAATGGAAGAAGAAAACAAGTGCAATTGGTACAAGCTCACATAAGTCTGTATTTGTAATGGAAGCAAGACAATGCAAAACCAGAGGGAGACCACGGAGTATACATTTTGATAGAGAGGATAATGAAGAAGTATATGTTGTCACTGACAGTGAAGTAGGAGAGAGCATTCCAGTGCAGCCTACGGAGAATTCAGCAAGGTGTAGGGGGTTGTTCATGCCTATCTAACTAGGTTTTATGCTTTTTGTTGCTCTCTCCATCTAGGCGCTCTTGTTATGCTCATTAGACATCTATTCTAATGTAAATGCTCACTATGTTATGCTATTTTCCGCTACACACAAGTTACTACGCCATTAAATGTTATAGGAGTCAGCTGCAAGTATGGTTACAACGTTCTTAGATGATAAACTAGAAAGTGAACAACACTTAGTTTTACGGGTATCGACAGAGTGGTTATGATGTACACATTAAGGTAGAACATAGTTGCCCATGTCCCACATAAAGCGTTTTTGGCATGTAAGCACAAGTACTATGTGTATGTGCATATTCTAGGGCTTCAACTGAAAGAGCACATGGTCATTCATCAGCTTGCACTAACTCCCATAGACCTTGCATTTGTATTAGGGAAAACCTGCAAGATAAAGCTTGTGTTGTAGTGAACCTAAATCTTAGAGATTGTCATGTGGAGGTATGCATTGAAGGAGATTTCTCTTATGTATTAAATGTGGAGTAGCTTTTCTAGACACATAAGACTTTATTTGAATTCCTTTTAGTAAGAGAAGCATGCTTTGTGGTATCTATCTAAACGATTTTACAAGCTCAAAACTAGGGCTTTTGGAAACTTGTACATGTTTTTAGTCTGTATCGTTATAAGAGACTCAAAATATTAAACCAAGTTGTTGTAAGATGATCGACGTTTTTTGCTATGTGTAATATTCTGATGTCTTTTTTTGGATTATTTTCTTTTGTCGTTAGAAAAGGCTCTGAATCTAAAATCATAAGGCTAAAAAAACTGGTCTTGATTGCAAAAGCTCGAAATCGAAAGCTCGCAAATAAAGTACACTCGTGAAAAGCATATTAAATCTCTTACCAAGGAGAATCTTTGGCTGAATGATGAATTAAGTTCTACAAAATAACAAGCATGAAAAAACTGGGTTCCACATTATGACATCTGAAGTCCAATAGAAAATGATCAATATATAGACAAATTTAAATTTATCGATTAGGTATTGTAAACTACAAAGCTCACACAATTGTCCCATGAACTTAGCAATCTTGCCAAGACTATACGTGTTATACTAGAAGGGTTCTTATTCTTAATCAATTGAAAAACTCTACCATTTTTGTACAATATGTGTATGGGGTATCAACTGCCCCAAAACTCAAGGAAAAATAGTTGTATGTTATGCAAGCCACCTACACAATCAATCTTTACTTTGAGCTTCAATAAATCCAAAACAAAGCATAAAATTACAAGATTTGGCCAAAAACCAAAAATAGGATTACATAATTCTTGTAATTTCGTCATAAATTTCAATTTGAGCATTTGATGCTTCCTAGAAGCATACAAATATGTTGAGAACTACTAAGGCTCATGTTCTAGTAATCTAGAGCTCACCAACATGAGTTTCAGATGAGCAAGCCTAGACAAGAACCTAGTACATACAAACCCAACACGGACATCCAAGAGGAACGAGCACAATATATACATACAATACCTTACTAATCACCTTGTAAAATGCAAAGAAATTTGTGGATCATATGTGCATACAACCATGCCTTCCATCTAAACATGTGGTATGGTGACAGAGAGAGGATAGTGAGAGCCACACCTTTCAACATATATAGAAACCAAATGAATCCAAAGATAGTGAGAGAATGTTTTTTTGTACATTCTCTAATGCAAGAGAAGGCATTTACAAGTTTATTTAAGAATAAATTGCAGCTTATTACTCCAATAATTAGACCACAAAGGTGGGGCTGGGTCCGCACAATAAGGATTCAGCGACACCTAACCCATAACTTCATAAGACATTTTATGCTGATGGCATCAATGTTATAATAAGTTGGAGAAAGGGTGACCGGATGTGGGGCTGTTTCCTTTAATTTCTAGATGAGAAGTAGTAGCATATGAAGGATCTACTTATAATAACTACGTTAGTGATACAAATCGATGCTAAGTAGGACATCTAACTAGCCAAGGGGGTAGGAGCCACGAGAGTTGGATCGGATGACGCTATGCCACCTTTGTGGTTAATGTAAGGACAAGGAGGCCTTGCACGACCTTGTTGTTGGCGTTGATCAGCTGGGGAGAGGCTTGGTCCAGATGATCGTCTGTGAGCATGGAGTGCAGAACCGGTGCTAGTGCAGGAGGCGCTCCTCTTGGAGAGCTATGACCGTTATGATCTTCATCCGGGGCTGCAGGGTCATTGACGGACTTAGGAGAAGGCGCTAGCTGTGACCTAGTTGGAGAGGGGGCAGAGTCACAAACGTCATGAGAATTCGAAGTTGGTGATAATGATGACTGGCACTATCGATGGGAGGGGCCATGTCAGGCGCAACGTCGGGGGAGAGGGGAGGATTGATATTAAGGGGATTAGAGAGGCCGGGCGAAGGAGCGGTGGCCTGCTGCATGGGATCGTGAGCCACGAGCACTGCTGCAGGAGCCGGCGAAGGATCACCGGGGATGATATTGATCGCGGGAGGTGTTGCAGAGAAGCTGGAAGAAGGTGCCGGCGGCAATGGTGTGCTGGACTTGCGATTCCGCGTAGACGCCTGCAGAAAGCTACTAATGGGAGGGGGAGAAAAAACACCTGTTATAAGGTGCTGTGCCGCCATGGCTGGGGCTGAGATGGGCGTGAGCTGCTGCCCCGCGTGTTCATTGACTGAAGTGGCTGGGGGCGATAAGGATGCGCTGGTGGAGGGTGATGATGCAGGTGAATGCGCGTGAGGCTGCTGCTGCTGTAGCGGGAAAGGAAGTACAGCTGGGCCGGAGATGGTGGCGAGGGAGAGGTGAAGGGTGGTGCCATTACAAGAAACAGCGGTAGCTGATCTGTTGGTGAAGGCGCGGCTGGTGACAAGGTGGGCGCTGAGGACGCGTGCAAGTTTGGAGTGGCGGAACTAATTATAGCTGGGGGGGCTGCCAGCAAAACGTCGGGCAAGGGTGGAGAAGCGGTTGGCGATGGTGATGCATGATGAGTGGGCAGATCGGCAGATGACGAGGATGGTTGTGGTGGTATAGCATGCTGATAATTGCTAGCTGCGCGAGCAGCTGGCGTCGGTTGTGCACCGCTCTGAACGGGAGAGAGCGGAGCATCAGCCGGCGGTGGAAGCTGGTGGGCAGTTCCGATGGCCGAGGCGCTCATGGGGGGACTAGCTAATATTGCAGGTTGCGGAGAGAGTGGGGCTGCGGTAGCTGGTTGTGGAGAGAGTGGGGGTGCAGTAGTGGGCGGCAAGATGCTGGTCGGTACAATGGGGGGAGGAGCTGACCGCGGGGGTGGGGTGACTACCGTCGACCTATCAGCTGTATTATTGACGCCGGTGTTGGCCGGAGGGTGTGCCTGACCTATAGAACTGCCATTGTTATTCAGGCCTGGGACGCCGCCACTAATGTAATGCCCTTCGTTATAGGCGCCGCGGGGATCCCTTCGACGCCATATTGGGGCTCTGGTCCAGTTGCGATAGTTATAAGCCCACGGTGTGATGGGAGGACGTGCAAGGCTGTGATTACCATGTCGATCCTGGGCGAACAGGAGCTGGCGACTGGAGCCGTCACACTATCGTACCAGAAGCGATGCGAAGACGATATAATGTAGATGAGCGACGGCCAGCAGCCATGGCGCTTGCGTCAGCCGCTGATAGGACCCCATGTCTCTCTCTCTCTAGATCTCTCTCTCGACGTCTTGCTGCCCGGATGCTGGGTGGCAAGTGATCAGGATATTGGGCTTTATTTATTTATAGGTGCGCGTTGTGAGTGCGGCGGAGTGGAGTTCGAGGAAGGCGGCTGCCAAACCCGTCCAGCTTCTTCAAATTCACGACGTTCCTCCTCATTCGTCAAAAAGGCTCGATTTTTACCACCGCTAAGGATGATTTCTATAAAAAAAACCAAGTACGTGAATTAGTCCAAAAGCATTTCTCAGCTTTTACCGCTAAGGATGATTTTCAAGGCAGGCCGACTTTTCTGCAACTTAAGGTCCGCGCCCGCGCTTGTTGTCAAAAAGGTGTTGCCAGAGAAGGGGTTGAGGTTGAGGCCATCATGAGGCCCGTAAGGATCAACAAATAAGAACTCCAGGTGGAAAAAAATTCAACAAAATTTAGCTCCTAAATTTAAGGTGCGCTTATGGAGATACTAGTATGGCCGGCCGCCTTCGGCGGCGGCCTCTCTCTCTCGCCTTGTCCTCTCTTTATCGCGTGCAAAGGGGTTCGTTTTTTGTTTTGGACTTTAGCCTTCAGGTCGCAGATTGCGACACGTGTAAAGGGCTCCCCCTTCCGCCATATTATGTTAGTAGATGTCAACCCAAGTGCAATGGTGGCATCAGTGTTGTATGGCTACATTGGTTCTGCATATGCATTTTAGCCCATTTTAGGCTCGTGGCTCTATTTTGATCCATTTGTCCCATTTTTGGGCCTTTTCCTATTTTGTGGAACTCTCAATCACTGTCTAGTACAGAGGTGGCCCTTACCCCTTTTCACTCTTCAAGAGGTTGTATAAGCATCTCATCCCATCAACACAGTTGTTACATTCTCTTACCTCTCTCCGTTTGTGTATGTCTCACGCTCCTCGCCTCATTCATTCATGGTATCAAAGTAACAAAGAGTTTGAGGATGCTGAGAAAATTCCACAACAACCTTTTCGAGAGAAACTCGTCCCACAATCAATGCTACCTTTCTCGTGTTAATTTGCAAGTTAAGCATTTCCTTGCATTGTTGTTGTTTGTGAACTCAGAGCCTTCTATACATAGCAATGTTCTTTTTCTCAGCATTCGTTGCCTTTCTCAACCGTCTACAACCTCAAGCATTGACTATTGAGTCTCGACTTCAATAGAGCATCGATTTCCTCCCAAGCCAGCCTCAATCCATTTACACAAGCCTCTCTTGGGGTTCTTTGTTAGTAGGTAGCTCAACGACCCAATTTTCACGGCCGAGGTAAGTTGGCGGCTGCATCTTGAAGCTCGGTGGTAGTGCACACGACTTTGACATGGACGTGGGAATTCACGATGAGATTGGGAGTCGTGTCGTGCTTGGCAACTCTAAGGTCGACGAGTATGCCAAACACAACGTCATCCAAAAAGGAAATAATTTTTTTAACGAGATTTATGTCTTCAAGTAGTCACTTGGAGCTGGTTTATAGTGAGATATGCCTCACTTGGTTGGGGCAAGGAAACAATGGGCTATCTTCAATGGATTCAAAGTTCATGCCTTTCTACTATTGTGAACACCTATGCATACACCTTGAACGCATTTGCCTTTTCAAAAGACGTTGGCATGGTGGAGAGAATCCATGATTTTCATTGCAAAAAGTTGACTTCCTTGGTGGTGGCTTGTTCAATATGTATGCCAAATGTGGCATCCTCATGAAAGTAGAAACACTGCATGTGGTAACCTAGAGTGTGTTGATTGTTGGCGGATATGCCCAACATGGCTGTGGCAAGGAAGCTCTAGGCTGTTTTTAGCCATTTATAGAAAAATGTCTCGCATTGGCACTACTTTGGTGGACATGTGCGTTTTATGAGACATCTTCGTGAAATTCAAAAATGTTCTTGATACCTTTCTCTCTGGGATGTTGTCCCTTGGAACATACACTATGAGAGATCGTGGTGTTTACCGCGAGCCATTATCGCAAAACAAGAGAGAGGAATTCAAAATGAGGAGAGAGAATCGTTTTGATGCAGAAGCGGCACTTTATCGCACATATTACCGCGCAAATATCCACGATTATTGCAGCAAACATTACCTCTAAGACAGGCTGGACCCCCTTCCCCCTCCCTCTCCCTCTCCCGCGGGTTTCCATTTAAATCCAATACAACTCCTACACTCTCCAGAATGCTTGCTCACTTCACTTAATCTCTCTTTCACTCTAAAAATTCTATACATAAATCATTGAACTCACAACAAAACCATTACAAATACTATTCATAAGCACATAACGAAACATTTGCAAATTAATCATATACTACACCAAGTGAAAGAATGGAAAGTTTTTTAATTCTCATCTTGTATAAGATCTCTACAAGCACTAGGATCCATATTTAGACCCATGGTATTCAAATCAATAAAAAAATTTAGAGATTCTTCCTCCTCTCCATCACCTCTTGTAGAATCATCATCGCTTTCTCCCTCTTCCTCCTCCTCAAGATGACTATTTGCAAGGCTTGGCTGACCTTCTTCAACTTCTACTACATCTTCCTCTTCATCTTGTGGTGATGGTATGATGGGATCAATTACTGGCTCAATGTCCGTCTCTGCAAAGATAGATCTACCCCGCGGCGTGACTGGAATGGCATACCAAAGTCTTCTTTCTAATATACATGGCACATCAAAGACCTGTACGTCACACACTAAGAATAAGCTAATATACATAACTTAAATGTTTAATTTAAGTTAATTGCACATAGCCTAAATTACCTGCTCGCAACTACTAGGATACACCAAGTTGTCAATGTTTCCCCGATGGAATTGGGTGGAATCCACCATAATGAGCCCATTTTCATGTCTTTTGACCTCACCCGCAAACCATCGACACTCAAAGAGGATTTTGTGAAAAGATTTGAAATCCACTTTGATTATTCTCTCTATAGTACCACAATATCTGACCTCATCTGTTGTTGTGTCAAAGTTTCCCATCACGCCACAGTCATTAGTGGTCCGACGCTCATCTATCTTGCGGGTGCGAAAATGTCGGCCTTCGGACCCAATGGAGTTGAAAATGAGACCCTACAATCACAATGCATAAGAGGTTACATTGCATTTCATTAAATGATTTGCATACATGCATACATAACATATACACACTCACCTTGCGCAAGCATCCTCGTGCATACTCCCATTCTTTAGGGCTTATTTGTTCTCCTTGTGCTTTGGCATTGGTCATGGCATTATGGATCATCCACTCTACTTGAATCAAGTCAGGATATTTTGCAAGCTCTTTAGGAAAAGGAGGTGCACGTCTACCTCCATGGGACCTCTTCCATGCATCTCTATCCCTTTCTCTAGCTGCGCGGGCTTCCAAGTACATATTGACCCATTTGGTCATGATAGTGGCATTGAGTAAAGAGTAGTTGTTGACTATGGCATGAAACTCTCTATCCATGACCAAGAGTGATCCTTTTCCACTGGGAATGGTTCAGTGCTTCCTAGGATCCTCTTCTTCACTCCACATACGAGGGAATGATGGATCCACTGTGATGAGATAATGTGAGACATACACAAATGCCTCTTGCACCACCCAACCTTTTGCCATGCTCGCCTGAAAACATTAAAACCACATATTTTTATTAGTAAGTCCATAGCGTTTAAATGCTATCTATATTGTATTTATTTTGCATACCTCCGGTTGTGATGTCAATCTAACAAAATCCTTTAAAGTCTTCAAGAATCTCTCCAGAACATCCATCTAGAGTGAACCACCCCACAAATGGCACTATCCTCAACAAGGTGAAGCAATAGGTGTATTTGGCTAATGGCTTCTACTTCTATCTCCTTGGAGCTCACAAATCTATAGGGCAAACGTTATATAGTAGATGAAAAAAAATTCCAAAGTTCATGCATGCACAACATGATATAGTACTTGAAAAAAACCCATTAACTCACAATCTCACCCACTTTGAATATTGCAGCCTTCACCTTAGTGTCCCCATAACCACTAATAGTTATGGGAAGTACAAACTACAAGCAATAAAACATCTTAGTGAATGTCAACCTATATATAAGGACACATAGACACCACAAATTGTTCTACTCTTACCTGAAGGATTTTATGCCAATCATGGGATTTCAATCCATACAATTGAGTGGAGCCATCCTTTTTGGTTTTTGTGAAAACACCTTTGAGTGACCGCATATATCCCGTTGGAGTTCTGATAGATGCAATAACTTGCTTTGTCCGCTCTTGGTCTGCCTTTGACATTATCCACGGTGCTTTTGGGAGAATCATCTTTCCCCGCTCCCCCATGCGGGGCATGGCTGAAGGGGGGAGACGTCTAATGGCTCTTAAATCTTCCCTAGCACCCAATGAATCCTTCTTGCGAATTATGTGATCCCATATAGCTTGCCCAACATTTTTGAATACATGCATAGGGTCCAATAAGTGCTGAATTTTCAACGAAGCCCAATAGGGGAGCGACAAGAAGATTGAGTACCTCGACATACCCTTTGGCAACCCATTGGGAGGCGGTGAGATACCATGATGCTCCTCCCAATGCTTCGCCCAATCAGCCATGTTCTAATGGAACGGATGCACTCCATTGATAGGGGGAGCATGTCTACGATGTGAAGGAGGTAGGAAGCGATGGTTTTTGGGATAGATCACCTTTCCAATCTGTCACAAGGGAAGGGCCACAAGTGGGACACACACTATATCCAGATGTTGCCAATCCTGCCAAGAGGTAAACAAACGTTACACGTGAGACGATAAACCTAAAGCAAAGAGTACAATTAACATGTGCATACTTACCAGATACCTCTCCAAATCCTGGGTAATCATGCATGGTCCACATGAGGATGCACTTGATGACGGCATTGCAGTCTCGTGGTGGCCGTGAAATGTCAATGACATCTATGCCTCTCCATAGTTCTTGAAGCTCATCAATAAGAGGCTGCAGATATACATCCATGATTTTTACCTTGTGCTTTCCTGGAATGAGAAGTGATAGTAAAATGTTTCCCTTTTTTGTTGCCTCCCAAGGCGGAATATTGTAGTTTACAACAACCACCGGCCAAGTGCTCCATGAAGTAGAGCAGTGCCCAAATGGATTCACTCCATCACTAGCTAACCCAATCCTCAAGTGACAAGGCTCATCCTTGAACTCTATCCATGTGTCCTCTATGTGCTTCCACGCTGGTGAGTCAGCTGGCACTCTCATAATACCATCTGTGGAGCGGTTTTTTGCATGCCAACTCAAAAGCTCGCTCGTATCCTTCGATCTAAACATGTGTTGGATGCGAGGAATGAGTGGAAAATGGCTCAAAACTTTACGTGGAATTCTGTTGCTCTGCATTCCTTCTTTGAACCTAGGCTCCCCGTACGATGGACGTGTGTCACAATCGGCATGCTCATTACGAAAGAGCACACAATCGTTCACGCAAGCATGAATGAGATCATAATCCATCCCTAATGCAGTCACGACTTCGCGGGCTTTTTGTCTATTCTCTGGCATGTGATTGCCAGCTGGCAGCATCTTTCCTAGAAACCTATCACAAGAAGAAAGTACATTAGAAGCTAATTTATGCACTCCACAAGCATCCTTCACAATCTGTAAACATACCTCAAAAGAGCGTCGACACTAGCATTGCTCCATCCAAACATCGCTTGAAGGTTAAGGACTTCGAGAGAAGCCCTTAAAATGGTTTGTTTCCATCTGTGCACGCTTGCGAGGATCGTCCCATAGTCCATAATCTTCTACATGGCTCAAGCATATCCGTCGAAGTCGAGCAATGGCGCATTTGCACCGCACACATGGGCATGGTAATCGCTCGGCCAACCACCGTGATCTATCCGGTTCAGTGGATGGGCCAAAATCATCCCAAGCAACCTACATTAATAAATTACATATACTAATTAAAATCAAATTACCAAAGAATGTTAATAAAATATCAGTAAAAAGTAAAAATTAACCATTTAGGTAAAAATGTCAATTTCTAAGTACTAGAAATACTTTCATTTTATATATATTTTATAGCAAACATAGTACCAATAGATTGTGAGGATCAATAGTAATAATGTCAGAACGTGGCCATCTGTTTATTTGGCCGAAATTTGCGCCGCGGTAATGTACGCGGTAAGAGACGCGGTGATGCTCGCGGTAATAGGAACGGAAAATCAAATTTCAAATTTTCCTATAAATAGGGGCACCCGCGTGCCCCGCGAAGTTCAAAGCCCTAAAATTCGAATTTCATCGTCTTCTCCACAGAAGCCGAGAGCGCGAACCTCACAACCTTGAGCTCTACCTCCATCTCTACTCTTCTACTCTCCACCATCTCTACTCTTCCACTCTCCTACTCCCAACAAGCGCTTCAATTCCATGTAAGTTTTGTTGTTATGTTTTTTGATTTTTTCACACGTATACACACACACGCATACACACATGCATACACTTATACACACGCATGCACACACATGCATACACACACTAATTAGTGCATGTGTACGTTCTTTACACATTAATTGCACACACTAATTAGTGCATGTGTACGTTCTTTACACACTAATTAGTGTGTGCATTATTCTAATGCACACACTAATTAGTGTAAGTAAAGACACACCAAAACTTAAATTTGTTAATTATTAGTTACTTGCAAAATCTAAACTTGTTAGATTTTATTACTTGCATAACCTAATATGTTAGATTTGGGATTGGCCATGCACACACTAATTAGTGTGTGTTAACACACACTAATTAGTGTGTGATTAGTGTGTTATTAGTGTGTGCATTGGCCAATGTGATTGGTCAATGCACACACTAATTAGTGTGTGATTAGTGTGTGCATTGGCCAATGTGATTGGTCAATGCACACACTAATTAGTGCTCATTAACACACACTAATTTGTGTGTGATTAGTGTGTGCATTGACCAATGTGATTGGTCAATGTACACACTAATCAGTGTGCTATTAGTGTGTCCATTGGCCAATGTGGTTGGTCAATGCACACACTAATTAGTATTGTGTGCATTGGCCAATGGGGTTGGCCAATTCACACGCTAATTAGTGTGTGCATTGACCAATGTGGTTGGTCAATGTACACACTAATTAGTGTGCTATTAGTGTGTGCATTGGCCAATGTGATTGGTCAATGCACACACTAATTAATGTGTGATTAGTGTGTGCATTGGCCAATGTGATTGGTCAATGCACACGCTAATTAGTACTCATTAACACACACTAATTTGTGTGTGATTAGTGTGTGCATTGACCAATGTGATTGGTCAATGTACACACTAATTAGTGTGCTATTAGTGTGTGCATTGGCCAATGTGATTGGTCAATGCACACATTAATTAGTTTTGGATTAGTGTGTGCATTGGTCAATTGGATTGGCCAATACACACATTATTTAGTGTATGTGATTAGTGTGTGCATTGGCCAATGTGATTGGTCAATACACACACTATTTAGTGTGTGATTAGTGTGTGCATTGACCAATGGAATTGGCCAATGTACACACTATTTAGTGTGTGATTAGTCCAATTACACAAGCCAATGCACACACTAACTAGTGTATGCTAACACACACTAATTAGTGTATGTTAAAACACACTACTTAGTGTGTGCACAAGCCAATGCACACACTAATTAGTGTGTGCACAAGACAATTACACAAGCCAGCACTAAAACACACACTAATTATGTTAAATTAAACAACAATCATTACAAAAACAGAAACATACCTCCATGATTAAGTCGTATGAGACGTATTAGGCCCCAATGACCGTCCAAGTGATCACGCAATCGATCACACTAATCATAAACACAATAATCTCTTATTAGTCAATACACACACTAATATCTTATTAGCACTCGAGGCTTTGCAAGACTCTTTTATAGGTTGTAGACACACATTGGATTCTTTCAACATTGGATACTATAGAGAATCCAATGTTAAAAAATCCAATGTTTGAAAAAAATCAATGTGTAAATTTTTAATCATATATTCAAATTTTATACCCTAGTTTAATCTTTATCGTAATAAATGCAGACCATGTCTTCTTCTTCCACACCACGCTTTCGCAGCATTGAGGATTTCATGGCAGACGGGATGTCATATCCCGACGCTCTCTCTGCCTATCATTCACAGCCGTCGCCTTAGCACTCATCATCAGGGTTCGGCTGGTTTTGGGACGCTCTAGGTGGGTCCACTGCCGTACCTGTGACCGATCCAGATGTGGAGAGGGTATTGCGTCTTCGGGCTGAGTGGTTAGGTTCACAGCAGACCCTTACACAGCCCTAATCACCGGCGCAGCTAGCAGCTTTTGGATTATCAGAGGTCTCTACTCCGACTGGTGGCACTCTATACCTATAGAGTTTTCCAGCTACAGCTCCAGGTTCAACTTTTCCTTCACAGGGTCCAACGCCCGAGGGTCCGACGCCGTTGGGTGCCACGCCACAGGGTCCGACTCCACGGGCGTCCACCTATCCATCACCTATTCCACCTTCTGTCCTAGATTCACATCGGCGCTCTTCTGGTAGTCAGCGTCAGGGTAGCTCGCGCGCCAGCGCCGGTCGATCTCGATGAGGGAGCGGAGCTAGTTGTTGTTTTTTTTGGGGGGGGGGGGGAGTACTACAGATTCTCCTCCACAGTCACCGCTCCCTACTCCAGCAGAAGATGAGGACCATAACATGCCTTCACCAGATGCTCGCGGGTTATACTACGAGGTTCATAGAGGAGGTATGGTGGATCTCGGGACAACACATGGAAGAAGATTCCGCACACACGTCAACCAATTAATCTACTCCACATATATCAATTGTTTTCTCAAATTTGATCAGCAAGATCCCTACAACCTCACATATATAGATACAACGATGCACATGCGTTTCCCCAACCCTGAGGGGCAACAATTCTCAAGGCAATGGTTGCAAGAGCATGTCAAAACATTTCTGAAGAACAAAAAATCTAGTGTGAGGAGAGTGGCAAAGAAGACAATGGAGTCTCCAGAGCATAGCTATCGGCCAGGAAATGTCCATGATGTGGAGTGGGAGACCGCTATGGGCGAGAAAGAGGACAAAAGGGCAACCGGTGCGAGGATGTATATGCGTCAAGTTGAGGCCAGATCCCATCAGACTCCTACGCATTATGGTTCGGGAGGAAAAACGGCTTAGAAAGACAAATATGTAAGTAAAAATATTAGTTTTCTTGTAAAAAATCTAATGTTTTTCATTTAATTAATTGGTTGCTATTTTTTGTCAGTATAACATTACCATGAGTCGCCCGACCAGAGAAGTGCAGAGATATAGAGAGAACCATACCGAGTATCAAACTTGGTGTTGGTTGTTTGAAAATCAAATGATCTCTCGAGAGGAG
The DNA here is from genome assembly GCF_014529385.1 of Adiantum capillus-veneris. NCBI lineage: Eukaryota > Viridiplantae > Streptophyta > Polypodiopsida > Polypodiales > Pteridaceae > Adiantum > Adiantum capillus-veneris. Next base: position 39,195,610 of record NC_140940.1, read on the forward strand.
TTCGAAAATGCGTGCAGAAGTCTACAACATGTAAGTTTAATCTTATCTAAATAATCAAATTGTTGATTTTATATCAAATATTAAATAACAAAGTGTTAATTGTTTCTTTTTTATGGTTTTGCAGAGTCAAGGAGTTCCACGTGAAATGCCGCCAACTCCCCCATGAGCATCCTCTATTTTGTATATGCGGGCCCCGTTTGCCCTATCCCACATGACCATACTCTATTTTGTACACGCGGGCTTTTTTTGCCCTTTATGTAAATGCAATACCTATCATTTTTTGGCTCAATACCTCCCCCAATTGTAATTCCACTTATGTAAATGAAATTATCAATCTTTTTTTGGCTCAATGTATTGTCAAATTGTGATATTTTGTTGTAATTAATAATAATTTTGTAAAATAACTAAAATAAATAAAAAAATAGATGACCTTTTGGATGGTCCTGCAAAGGACAATCGAAACGGTCATCTGCTTTTTTATAATAAATCCCTTTGCGGTAATGCTCGTGATAAGCCTGACGCGGTAATATATGAGGGTACTGTTGCAGCAAAGCACGCGGTAATATTTGCGAAAATATTGCCGCATCCATTACCGCATCAGTTGCCGCTAGAACATTACCGCCAGCTTTGCCGCCGTATTTGTCGCGTACGGGAATTTTTATACTTCAAGTTTGTTTGTTTTTTTGCGGTAATGTGAGCGATAATACCGCGGATATGTTATAGTGATACTAATTGCAAGTTTTTCCCAACAAGACATTGTGGCGAAGAAGCTATGGGATGTTCTCAGGGAATGCAAACTGAAGGCCTGCTTCGAGATGCATTTGCCTATGCTTGCACTTGTGGCAGTGCGCACTACTTTGACATGGGTGGGGGAAGTCATGATGATATTTCTAGTCATGGGTGATGGAGAACTATGTAGTACTTTCGTAGTTCTGTGGTTGGCAAGTATTGCAAACACAACATCCTCCAAAAGGAAAAAGTAATTCTTAATGAGATTTATGTTTTGCAAGTACTCACTTGGAGAGCGTTTACTGTAGGACATGCCAAACCTGGTTATGGCACTTAAGTTGCAGGCTATTTTTAGTAGATGCAAATTTAATTCCTTTCTCCAATTACAATGAGATATGCATGCACCTTGAAGGCCTTTAGCATTGCACAATTTGTTGACATGGGTGCTGGGGCAATGTGCCTTTACCTGGGGTCGGGGATGTTTTGTGTTTGGCTGTCCACTGTATATCCTTATTGTAATGCCGAATGAAAACCCAAGGGCTGGACCCATGCCAAGAGCTAGCTGCTAAGTGTGGACAGGGGATTCTAAGTATGGATGGCCAAGGGCCTATATTACATCCTATTCCATTCCTCATAGATATTCCATTTCCCAATGGCTAATATTTTCCCCTTGCTCTCTTGAATTATCTATGTGAACTTGTAAATTTCCAAGGTTCTATCAAAAACTCGGTTGTTTCTAGCCTTCTAGATCTATTTGGAGTAGCTTTCACGATTTGTTTTGCAATCAGTAGCTCCTCGCTCTTGTGCGCCTTTCCCCCAAAAAAAGGTCATTCTTGAAAAAACCTATCTTGGAGGTCTTTTGGAACCATTTACAAATCTTTCCCGCCTAGCCACTGATCACCGGGCATTCCTTGAAGAGATGGGAGAGGTATTTTCTAGCCATTCTGCATTAAGAGAATCTATAAGAGCCAAGCCCTCTGACCAGAATCTTAACCCCATCAATAATGCTCCCCAAAGCACCTTCAAGAGGAAGATCTTCATATCTTGTAGCAAGTGTGGGCACCAAAGTTTTTTGGTGACTATCACCCATCTTGATTCTGGCCAATTCATGCCCCACTGCTTGTTCAACCGATAGAACCAATCCGACATTGCCATAAGTGTGTGGTATACTTATTTTGTTTGAGGCTTGAAACACTATGTATCCATTGGCCAATGCCATGCTTTCCACTCAAATCTAGACTCAAACCCGAGCTATCAACCTTTTCAAGAACTCTGTTAATCAGTAACCTTTAAACCCCATCAAGGCTGAACTAGACAGCCATTTGGTCTATGATTTTCCACCAATTGTAAAGTGTGAGCTTTTTCCTAAAGTGTGAGTCAAGGAGAGGAGAGTGTATTTATCCCACATGCTATGGAGCAAGGTTGTAGAGCTACTTAAAGCTCATTTCATGAATGAATAAACAAAACTCTATTTTGCATTGCATGCTTGTCTATGGTGAGCTTGTGCTAATCTAAGTCAATAGTCAAGATTGTGTTTATGAGTCCAAGCTAATTCTATCTTGGGAACCTAATTCACTTGAGTGATAACCTTGCTTACACACACACACTCACAAATTGACGCTATGTTTCTCTTTCCTCCACCATAGCTAGCACAATCCAATTCCCAAAATTTGGTATCAGAGCTTTAGATTATGCTAGCTAGATTTGTCATCATGAATTAGTGCGTGTTAATCATTAGCATCTCCATTAGATCGATTAGCATTTCATTGTTACGGCCCATTGCCATTTTCATAACTAGTTGCATCTCACTAATTAATCACTAATCTAGTTATGTGTGGGCATGTCCTTGGCACACCCAAGAGGCCACTGCCCTCCATGGCTAGATAGGCTCGATCAGGGAGAAGATTAGTATCCAATTTTTGCATGCTCTAGTAATTTTTGTGTCCTAGTTTGCACCTTCAATTAATCCGTCCACCTTTGCAATCACCTAACAATATGACCTCATCTCGAAGTGCTCGACACAAGCTCTCTGTAGAGCCTTATAGCTCTACAATTTGAGCTCGGGAGCCCCTTCATCTCTATGTGCAAACCTTTTCCTAAAAATAGGTGTGTGTGTGTGTGTGTGTGTGTGTGTATGTAAAAACTGCAGAGCTCAAGCTTAAGAATTTACTTTTTGGAGGTTCTTCACAAGGAAGCCCGTTGTCTTGTTGGCTAGCCCAAATTAGGCAACCTATTGTTGGCTCTTGAGGTCTTGGGGTCAATGCCCTTGTCTATTGTGGGGGAGAGCGGGCGGACCCGAATTATCATTAGGAAACAATTTTTGGAGACGGTGGGTCCACAAGGAGGAGGTCCCACTACCCGGCCGCTCACTGGCGGACTTCAAGCCTAATTTGAGTTGCAAAATCAGGCCGCCACCGGCCGACTGGCTCATGCCTTATCGCGTCCGACTGGCACCTGCCCGACTCCGACCCTCGGCTGCCCGAGAGTGCTACCCGCCGCCCGGCCTGCCCCCGCCTGCCCCACTTGCCCGACGAGCTGCCCCGCGTGCCTGAGGTTCACATTTGCCACATTGCCTAGCAAGAGCCTACTCTCATGGAGTAGCACTTCCAAGAGGCCCAAATCCCCCAAGCTCGTTACAAGGCCTTGTTCCCACTGTGTGGCCAAATCTCCCAAGCACAAACCCAAAAACTCAACTCATTTGTGCTCAATACCCTCTCAAGTCACTTTAATCCCCTCGAGCCAAAAAAATTAAGGTCTCATCGACCAAAAGTGTATGTGAAGAGGTACTTCACATTAAGAGAATTTTATTAAGAAGACATTAAAATTGAAATCTTGCAACCAATCACAATAACTTGCAAATAAATATCGTTTTTCTTTATTGGTGCACCGTGTAAAGAGGTAGACACTGGCTAGGAGAGTCTCCTAATCTAAGACCCCTCAATTCAACGGGGAAGGGTTTCACACCTAGCAAACGAAGTTAAGAGGTTACCTTATGAAAAAATGTTTGTGGTATGTCATCAACACTACCTAAGAGCAAGAAGCCAAACCCGATGGAGTGCACACTAGGGCATCTACCTCATAGTAAGGGCACATAATTTGTCCAAAGACAAACATGCATTGGGAATCATCATCACCTCCTTGCATGACAACTACGTGCATTTCATCGATGAATGTAAGCATGCACACGATGTCTGGCATGTCCTAGAAAGTAATTTTGGAGCCAGGGCCAAAAGAAGCAAAGCTAGTCTTAAAAGACAACTTTACAAAATTACTATGATTGAAGGGGAGGAAATTGCTAGCCTAGTGAATAGGCTTAAGAGCATTGTCACGCAGCTCACTTACATCCAGGTTGAAGTACCTAAAGATGACAAAGTGGCCATACTATTAAGTGCACTTCCACCTTCTTATGACCTAGTCACAATTCTTGAAGAAAAAGAACCAGCGCCACCATTCCAAGATGTCATCAACTCAGTCCAAGCAGAAGAAAGAAAGCAAAGAGGTTCACTCACCTCATCAGGAGGAGTTTTTATCGCAACATCTTCAAGGGGAAGATATTCTCCATCGACATCGACAAACAGAAGAAAATGTTACGAACGTGCAAAAATGGGACACGTACAAAAGACTGCTACACAAACAGACCTTGCAACAAATGTGGTAAGAAGGGACACCCTCCTTCTCGGTGCTACTCAAATCGAGGCAGTAGCAGTGGAGAAAGCAGCAACATTAGAAGCAACAACAGAAGCAACGAAGGCAAGAGACTTGACAAAGGATCAACTCACCTAGTAGAAGACGAAGAGGACAAAGGAGAGAGAAACATTGTCTTTTATGAAGACCCATTTTGAAGATGTAGCCTCTCTACTTGTAGGGGAGGACTTTTTTTTGTGTGGATTTTATCATCTTGTGTGGATATCACCATACTTTGTGGATTTTTCCTGTGTGGATTTTATCATTCTGTGTGGATATCACCATCCTATGTGGATTTGGTTAACCTGTGTGGATAGCTACTTGTCATCCTGTGTGGATTTTGCATCTTCAGTATCGTGTCATAGTCCAAACCTCAAGGGGAGGATTGTAAAGTGTGAGCTTTGTCCTAAAGTGTGAGTCAAGGAGAGGAGAGTGGATTTACCCCACATGCAGTGGAGCAAGGCTGTAGAGATACTTAAAGCTCATTTCATGAATGAATAAACACAACTCTATTTTGCACTACATGCTTGTCTATGGTGAGCTTGTGCTAAGCTAAGTCAATACTCAAGATTGTGTTTATGAGTCCAAGCTAATTCTATCTTGGAACCTAATTCACTTGAGTGATAACCTTGCTTACACACACACTCACACATTGACGCTATGTTTCTCTTTCATCCACCATAGCTAGCATGATCCAATTCCCAACACCAATTATTGCCATAGTCCCATAGCCAAGGGGACCAATAAGTTATAGAGTTGTGAAAGTACCTTGTTAGTTCTCCCTACTCCAGAGATTCTGCTGCTTTGTTACATTTCCAAGCGAGCTCGCCTACCACCCCCCCCCCCCCCCCCACCGAGGTTCAAGAAATCCCACCGAGGGGACATTATTTTGTCGTTTACCTCAAGTCCATTCCACTAACCACCTTGCGAGTATAGCTTGTACCTATCCATCATGGCCTTGGTCATCACAACCCAAGATTGTTCATGCTTCACGAGTGCATCCACAAACCTAACACACTGGGTCTCGACATGGATACTAGGATCAAGAATCCCGAGACCACTCTTTATATGATTTTTATGGACATAACATGCTTTGTTTTGAGCCTAAGGTATTATAGCCCAAGGGCCCATAAGGGTTCATAATAACATAGATTATTGTTAGACAACTCTATGGACTTATGGCCATAGGGTAACAAAGGTGCCTTTTAACATCTTAATGTACTACAAGCAAAGAGTACTCAATGGCCCAAGGCCATTGGTGATCGAAGTACATTTGTAGGTGATCTATATTGGTACTCTATGGCCAAGGGCAATAGTGTACCCATTGTATGGGTTTATGACCATAACGTTGTATGCTTTGAACATAATAGCCCGTAGTGTTACATAGGTCCTATTTCTCTTTTCTTCATAAGTATCACTTGGACCATCACACAAGACACCCAAATAAAAATGTGATGTTATTAATACACATCTTGAAGACTACATAAAAAGCTAAACTATGCTACCTTCATGGCCTCAAGACCATAGGGTCCTTTGCAAGTGTATACTATAAAAGGAATTTGGAATTGAACAATAACCTATTTACTTATGGAAAGGGAAGGGTACAAATAATACTAACAATAGTGTTTCATGGAAAAGAGAATCAACAATCGATTTGTAGGTGCTCGTTTTAACAATAGATAGATTTCAATTTCATGTTTTTCTTGAATTTAAAGTCACATGATCACTAAGAATTCTTTTGTAAATTATTAAATTTAATAAAACATTTTCTTTTTTCAATGTTCTTAATAAGCACCTAAGTAAATTTCGTTGTCTGACAGAATCCTCAAAATTATTGAATGCTGAATATTTTAAAAGAATTAATTGAAAGGGTGGCATATCTTTAATATGCTAGAAAAACATCCTCAAGACACTAATCAAGGTCACAAAATTATAAAAGAACCTTTTTAAAAGTGCGAACACATCCACAAAGTTCATTTATAGGTTTAAGCTTTGCAATTCAATGCATTTGCTTGTCTTGGATTTAACCACTAAAAATACAATCCAGTCTACAAACTTAAACAATTCTCATATATTATACAACCATTGCTTTGCAATAAACTTCAATAAAAAGTTCTAATTGTTGTAAGAAAATCTAAAAAACTATACTAGTCCTAGCTTCCCTTTATTAAAACAAATCCAAAATATCCATTTTAATTATGTATATCATCTAGAAGAAAAGAAAACCATAGTTTTGACCAAGATACTCACACTTTCTATCTTTGAGTAAAACCTTGTTGCAATTTAGGAATAATATCTTCACATAAACCAACAAACAAATGATTTATAAACCATGTGCGCTTTGATACTTGATGTTCATTTTCTAGGCAAGTATTTGACATATCTAACAAATGTGGATTTTTAATCTAGCTATTTGCAATACAAACATAATTATTTGAAATGCGTACACCATCAATTCACAAAAAAAGAATTTAAACTCAACCTACAGTATAATTCAAGATAATTATAAATTAGCTATTCACACTCCCATTTTGTAATTTTGAAGACATAAACTTTTATGGTTTTTTGGCTCATTTTATTCTCACAAGAATATTAAAACCTTAATCACAAGCTAGGGAATCTATGTCCCTATTGTATATGACCCCAATGATTCCAAGGCAATAAGTTGGCACATCTTCTTCCATCAATTTGGTCTAGAATCAGCACACTATGACCCTAAGATCTTTAACAAGATAGAAAGGCCAAAGGAATTTTTTTTTGAGACTATGAAACAGTCTTTAGGTGAGCTAGAATAACCACCCTATGGCATGAAGGCCATAGGGTGTCATGTGATATGTTATAAGTTGTCTCCATAGAGAGCCAAGTGATTTGCACCATATGGCACTAAGATCGTAAGGTATCCCAAATGCTCAGGTGCCCTTCTAGAGATTCTATGTCATTACCCAATGGACTTAAGATTGTGAGTGAAAGCATGTTAACCTTTCATGCTTTTTCATGTCCCGGACAATGCTAACTGGCATAATTTTGGCATATGCTAACTAGTACAATAACTTGAGCTACATCTCCAAGATCTATGACATATGATATATCAGTAGAAAGCACTTGAAGCAAGGAATCTAAATATACAACCTTCAAAAATTTTTGATATTATTTGTAAAAAATTTACCGGACGCCCAACTTTTCGAAGATGTGCTAACTTGAAACTGCTAACTAGCACAAAAAGCGCGAGAGGTTAACATGCTTTCACCCTTGTAGGGTAGTCCAAATGTTTGTGGGGGATCCTATGACCATAAGGCAATAAGGGAACATGTTTACAAATAACTCCATGATCCTCAAGTCATAGAGTGTTATAACCAAACCCCTAGCTTTATCCAACTCACTATAAACGGATTATAATAAACATATTTTGTTTACTTAGCTTTAAAGTATTAGATAATATATCTTATGACCATATATATGTAGGGTGCTATCTTCCTCAATACACTTATTATGGAAAAACGCAAACTCACAAGTTGACATTTTTTAAATAAATTGAGAAAAATAACAAACTAAATATCAATGTTTTGAACAACATGGGTGGATTTGAAATAGGAAAAATAAGATAAAATGATAAATATAATAACTAAAGCATCAATGATGTAATCTCATTGGTACTAGTGCTTAGCCTATTTCTTGTAGACTTTCTAGAATGGCATTAGCACTTGCATCCAATGGTTCTCAATTTATTTCTCCTCTGACTCCTTGGCATTGACTATCTCTGTGGTATCTACACTTTCCCACCTTCTAAGATCAATGTCTTCATCCACTGTGAAATGACAAAGAGCTTCCGATTGCGTCATTTAATCATCGATACATGCAATTGATATTACCTTTCTTTGTTGTTATAGTGCCTCTTTAGTACCATAGCCTAATGAGAAGATGTCTATTAATTGACTATCTTCTTTGACGTAGATGCGTTTGTTTGCACGACGCACAAAAAAGGCTTTGGCCATGGTCAGAGCATCGTACTCATCGTTGTTGATGCAGGGAGAATACATTGGCTCCAACAATGACTCTTTAATGCTGGAATAGTTGGTGTATTGCCCAAACCCCAAAAATTTCTACACGAAGAGCACATGTTTGGATGATATCTGATGCTATTAACACTAGGTTGGTAATGGGACACTTTTATGTCCTGTTAAGTGACCATTTTCCTTGAATTATGTCAAGAGTTTCAAAATGGATTTTGAGGATTTATCTATCTAGAAAGTTGTCTCATGAGCTGAAAAAAACTTGACATTTTTTTGGAATATCAATTCCATATTTAACCTTGTCCTTGCACAACATTTCACAACCTAAACTGTGTGAAAAAACGGGTCCTGTTTTTGCCTTTTTTCAACTTTTTGCAACTATACCAATCTAGAATTCATGTTTGTGAGGTTTATAATTCTAGAGAACTATCTTTAGTAGTCCTCAACATGTCCTGATGCTTCTAGGGAGAAATAAATATCAAAGTTGTAAGTTATGACCAAATTACAAAAATTGTCAAATCCTGTTTTTTAGCCAATTTTAGCTCTTCTATGATTTTTTTGGTGGATTTTATGATATCCAAATCCATTTTTTAATTTCTATGTCGCATATTGTAACATAAAGCTAATATTCCTTGAGTTTTTGGGCACCTAATACCCTATTTTTCATAGTACACAACGATGGTTGATTTTTTCAATTATAGAAGAAAACAAAACATTCTAGTATATCAAGTATAGCTTTTTCAACATTGTTAGTTTCTTGTGACAACTACATGCATTTTGTAGTTAGTAACCATATCTAGTCATAAGGATCAAATTTGGCTAGATATTGAATAGTTTCTATAGGATTCTACAACTCATAATGTTGAACCCAGTTTTTTAAATATGTTTGCTGTATTTAGCACTTCATCTTTGTCCCTAAGATTCCCCTTTGTAAGAGATGTATTATTCTTTTGACATGCTCCATGGCTCCTTATGAACATAAAGGACAATAGGGAACTAAGAAAACATGCATATATTATTTGTATTGAGCGTGGCTATAGAAACTTTGATTATAGGTTTGCAGAATGGTAAAAATTCAACTTTTTTGTACCTATTTATTTTGGAAAAACAAAAAATAGTGAGTGAGAAGCAATCATATTTTCTGATCACCAACCCATTGAAGTTAACTAGGGAATTTATATCGAGTGTTAAAAAAATCCCTAATCTTATTTTTATGCAACAAAATGTAAGAAATGATTGTTTTGATGAAAATGCACTGGTCCATTAACTTTGGAGGCTTGGTGTGACCAAAAGATGAGAAATTTTACAAGTTTCTTATTTTTCCCATGTGTAGTAGGCCTTGAACTATAGCCTCATGAAAGGATTTTACAAAATGAGTGGATCCACTATGGTTTTGGAGGTTTTTTTCAAAACCCTGAAAGGACACTTTTATGTCCTGTTAGTTTACCAACCTAGTGTTAAGGAGTTCAAAGGTAGAACATGCATTTCATACGATCTAGATTTTTCAAAAATTGCTTTCTCTAGGGAGGCAACATGCTGATACTTGACTAAGAGAACGATTAAAAATTGTGATGATTAATTATGTGCCACCCCACATACTCCATCAATTAATTTACCAAATTGGATAGCACTCCAACCACTAGATATAAGACTTTTGTGTATTGTATCTATGATACATACACCAACACGATTTGTAGAGCTATTCTCATTGCGAAGAAACTCAATGCCTTCCAAATTCTTCCAATGCACTTGATTGTCCATGGTAAAGTGAGTTGAAAATTAAAAAATCCATTCTTTTGTGCAATGATCCATTGTAGATATCCCTTGGTTATTTTTGAAAGTGGTTGTTTCTCCTTTGCTTTTTGTAGCTCAATATTAATCCATTGAGTACAACTTGTGGATAGGGATTTATAAATCTCATCTATAATGTTATAATGAGACTTACATTCTTCCGATGAGGTAATTACTGCTAACGGATCTAAATCTCTAAACACCATCAACATTTGAGCCACAAAACCTTGGTCTACTTTAAGTTCATGGCAAGTGCAGAGAGGTCGAGCATGTCTACTTAATGTGGGTGCCTCAGTAAGCATTAATTCTCTTCTATCATCTCCTCTTGTAGTAACTTGATATCACTATCTTCTAGACATTTTAGGCATATGAAGGTTTCTATGGATGGCCGTTTCCCATGAGCAACTGATGCTTGATACTTCTCCAAGATGTTTTACCCATTGAGGCGTATATTTCATCATCATAGACGACCATGTGTCCTTCTCTACTGGAAATTGATTGATAGTTGAATCTGATGTTTGCCACATGTACAAAGGCCTTCAAAATAAACAAAAAAGAAAATAACTTTATTTCAAGATGTATCTATAAAGAAATGATCATAGGGAAGTGAAAACTTACATTCCAATGTGCTTGCATCACATGAATGACATGAACTCCTACCTTGGGTTTTGCTGGTTTAGAGTAGGCAATCAAGTGACCATGACATGCTTTAAGACCTCCACATAAGGTTCGTGCTTCAATGTTGTTATTCTCTCCATGTTCTTCATTTTGGATATTTGAACAACAACCTCTTTGGGAGCATCCACCACTTGTAGAACTCTTTCCTCGAAGCATTCTTAGTGATCTTGTTGCGCAAAAAATCTCTAGCTGCTATGATGGAATGTTGGCTAGAGAGAATCAAATAGTGGTATGTAGCTAGCTTGTCTCCATGCACTTCAACTTTTTAGAGAGGCAATTTTGTATTTGGATTATATGACATCAGGTCTATATGAGTGGAGACTAGTTTACAGTGCAGTGTAAATTGCTTCAAAATGTATTTCACATACATATATGACAAGGGTCTGCATTTGTAGGCTTCTGGTGCAAGGTTGCATTGTGAACATGGATCAATTTGGTAAATTGCACTCCATATTTAAAATAGCATGCAATTTCAATATATCCATCTAGCCCACTCTTAGAAGTTTTTTCAACTTCTTTATCAAGATATTTTTCTTTTGGTTGTACAATTGAGTTCATCACAACTAAGGAGGTTGAGTCCATGACCACTACTACAAAGGGGGTTTCAATTGTGAGGGTTACAGGTACACTGGCATGTCCTAATTTTTGAGTCTCTAAATGTATAATTGGAAGATCTTCTTGGGCCACATATGTACCGTTTTCTTCAAGTGAGGGATTCTCACTCTCCTTAAGAGTTTTAGCTTGACTTACTTTACCTATATTTTCATTGTTCTTCTTTTTATTCTTATTTGTGTTGCTCAATTTATCCAAGTACTGAGTGACTTTCTTAAATCCCTCAATATGTCTGTCTATGAAGTTCTCACTTGGAGTGTCCTCTGTAAGATCTACCCACCCTGCTTTTGACATTGACAATGCATCACAATCAAACTTCACCAAGCCTTGAGCAAAGGTCACAGGCTTCAACAAGTAGGAATCACCGTTGAGTAGATTTACCGTAAGACATGGAGACAAATCAAGATCTGAACAATCTTTCTTTAGCTCCTTAACAACCCCATGGTATTTCAAGGGTGATATCTATTTATCTTGAAATAATAAATGTACCCTCTCATCACTTCCACCATTTGGTAAGTGAAAATATAGATACTATGAACTTGGTGTAGAGCCTCTTGCATCAGTTGATTTTGACATTCTCTTAGGTGCCATTTTCTATAAAATAAACAACATATATTTTGTCAAGATGGATATTAATACACCCATACGGACCTAGGGCCATAGATCTCCTATATGTTATTGAGGAACCCTATGGCCCTAAAGGGTGCCAAAAAATGGTTCTACAAGCGCATCTAGACCACCCTATGTCCCTGGGATCATAGGATCTCTTATGAAAGTAGAGAAATATTGTGGACATAGGGTACCAAAGTAGTAGCCCTTAAATGGCTTAAATGCCCCTCTAGAGCATCTACACTAGCACCCTATGGCCCTAGGTCCATAAGCTGCCCTCTAATTGCCTCAGAGTTCCTATGTTGATGGTGCCCATGTATGTGTCCTTGAGTAGCCTAAATGCCCTTTAGAGCTTCTACAGTGTCACCCTACGACCCTATGGACATAGGGTGTACTCTAATCTATTAAGACTTTATATATACATGGTTCCTATATAGGTTCTATTGAGTGGCATAAGTATCCCTAAAGAGATTCTACATTTTCATAGTGTAGACTGCCTCACATTCTCTAGCCATGTCCAATCTCCATACACCTCATTCTAGAGGTGCACAAAGATCAAGACCACCGGGTTATAATCTTGTCTTTACTAGTCAATGCATATATTCACGGATGAAGAATACGTGCACATCCATGTCTACATGACAACGTATGTAGTGCACAAAACCTCATTGCCTTCTAGTGTATTTCTTAACTATGACCTCTAACGTAAGCCTAGACTTACTAGAATTTCAAAATCTGCATCTTAGCTTGGTTATATAGTATTACGCATACTAGGAATATATTATAGGCTTTCCTCTATTTCAAAAAAGATCATATGGCCCTAGGGCCATAGGGCTTCCATGATGCACCCATAGAGTGCCAAGTTAGTATGATGTGAGATCCTATGGACTTAGGGTCGTAAGGTGCCAATGTATAAGGTCGAGGGCCATATGTTGTTTCCCTCTACTCTAGTGAGATATTATATGGACCTAGGGCCACAAGGTGCCAATGCATAAGCTCAAGGGACATAGGTTTCTCTCTATTGCGCCAATAGAGATCCTATGGTCTGAGGGCCATAGGGCTACCACATTGCATATTTTGGTACCCTTGAATGGCCCAAATTCTTATTGAGAGCTACCACAATTCAATATTTTTGCTCTTGAATGGCCCAAATGCTCTTTAAGAGCTTCTACATAGGCCACCCTCTAGCCTTAAGGCCATGGGTTGCTCTCTAATATGATGTGAAACCCTAAAGTTTCATAGCAGCCATAGGGTACCAATGTATAAGCTCAAGGGCCCAAAGGATCTTTGAAAGCTTCTGTATTGACACATAGTCCACCCTATGGCCATAGGTTCATAGAGTGCCCTTTAGTATGTTAAGTATGGAGCCTGATTTACCCTTGTAATTTTCTATGGTAAAAGCGCACATTTGTAAGGCCCCCATTATGAGGAGAAGCCATCGTGCGTAAAGGAAAATCACTCACCGGAAACCAAAATTTTCACGGACAAGAATCAGGGGCAACTTTAAAGGCCTCGGGGGCGGAGGTCCCCGAGACTTTTTTTTTCGCCGGAATATTATGGCCGGACGGCGGCCGGAAAGTGGTCGGAAAACAACCGGTCGGTTGGCCGGTGGTTGGAAGTCAATGGCCGGTGGCCGGTGGTCAGAAGTCAATGGCCGGTGGCCGGTGGCCGAATTCAAAAGCGAACTTGTCTTCTCAAGGGCGGCCACACATGGGCGGATTGGAGGGTCCGATTTGGACTTATTCGCACAAGGGCGGCTACACATGGCTGTCTCTCATAAGAGAGGGCAGCCCTTTTGGCCTATAAAAGGAGGCCATTTCTACACACATTTCATAGTGTGAAGTTGATGCAACAAGGTGAGTGTGAGGTGGTGAGAGTGAAGCAAGGCGGGAGCTCCATTAAGAGTATAATCCCTTTGTAAACTACTTCTTGTTTTGACGTACTAAAGCCATTGAGTGGCTGCTTTCCCGTGGACGTAGCCCACATTGGGTGAACCACGTATATCGTGTGTACTCTCTCTCTCTCTCTCTCTACTCTATAATCTCGTGTATATAAATCTGTCTCTCTCCATTAAGTAATCTACTCAATTATCTATTTAGCTAAGTCTTATTTCCTAACAACTGGTATCAGAGCAAGGTTTGCTCGTAGCTAAATTATCTCAAGGAAAGGATTCCTTGAATTGAGTGGGAGTTATGGCGGAGGAAGGGAAGCTCAAGATTGAGAAGTTCAACGGCAAAAAATACCAACATTGGAAGATGCAAATTGAAGACTAGCTCTACCAGAAGGACCTCTATTTTCCACTAGGCGGTCTTGCGAAGAAGCCCGCAACAATGGCAGATGAAGCATGGATTGTCCTTGATCGAAAGGCACTGGGAACAATCCGATTAAGCTTGGCGTCAACGGTGGCCTTCAATGTTTCGGAGATGAAGACCACGGAGGACTTGATGAAGTCACTTGACGACTTCTACGAGAAACCATCGGCATCCAATAAGGTATTTCTTATGAAGCGCTTGTTCAATCTAAAGATGGTAGAGAATGGTTCAGTTGCAGAACACCTAAATGACTTTAACACAAACATAAGTCAACTTCGATCAGTAAAAATCAATTTCGATGACGAAGTGCGAGCTCTCCTTATACTATCATCTCTACCGGATAGTTGGGACAGCCTTGTGATGGCTGTAAGTAATTCTATCTCTGGCACAAATACTCTTAAGTTTGATGATGTTGTGGGTGTTCTCCTAAGCGAGGAAATGAGAAGGAGAAGCAAACGAGAATCATCAAGTGTTGCACTATCAGTGGAAACAAGAGGAAGGCTTAAGGAGAGGTTCAAAAACCAAAAGGGTCGTGATAGCTCAAGGCGGAGCAAGTCACGCACAAAGTCAGTTCTTGAATGTTGGAACTGCGGCAAGAAGGGCCACGTCAAGAAGGATTGCTGGTCCAAGAAGAAGAAGGAGACAGAGTCTCAAGACAACAAGCCAACATCGGAGGCCAATGTGGCAGGTAAAGTAGAGCAAGATGCTCTAATTCTCTCATTAGACAATGTGTCTAATTCTTGGATAGTAGATTCCGGGGCTTCATTCCATGCGACACCACACAAGCAACATTTCCAAAACTACACCAAAGGTAATTTTGGGTATGTATACTTGGGAGATGATGAAGCTTGTGAGATTGTCGGCAAAGGTACAGTTTCTATCAAAACTGCTAACGGAAATGAATGGAAGCTTAAAGATGTTAGGCATGTTCCTTGTCTTCGCAAAAATTTGATCTCTACAGGACAATTGGACGATGAAGGTCACAACATTGCATTCGGAAACAAACGGTGGAAGATCTCAAAGGGATCTTTGGTGGTTGCCAAGGGTGAAAAAGTCAGTACACTTTACTTGTGTACTGCTAGCATGCAACCTTCAGCTTGTGTAGCAACTACAGAAGTTGACAGTGCGGTGTGGCACTACCGACTTGGGCATATGAGTGCCAAAGGAATGCAAATCCATCAAACAAAGAAGCTTCTACCAGGTTTGAAAGAAGTGGACTTAGAGTTCTGTGAAGATTGTGTTTATGGTAAACAAAAGAGGGTAAAATTTCAAAAATCAGGAAATGAAAGAAAAAATAAAAAACTTGAGTTGGTTCATTCTGATGTTTGGGGTCCTGCAAGTACACCATCACTTGGTGGCTCATTGTACTATGTAACATTCATAGACGATGCAACTAGAAAAACATGGGTTTATGTCATGAAGAATAAATCCGATGTATTTTCCATATTTCAAAGGTGGAAAGACTTTGTGGAGAATGAAATAGGTACCAAGGTTAAACTCCTCAGATCCGACAATGGAGGCGAATATTGCAGCCAAGCTTTTGAAAGATTTTGTGCTAGCAATGGCATTCGGAGGCAAAGGACAACCCCAAGGACACCTCAACAAAATGGGATTTCGGAAAGGATGAACATGACAATCATGGAACGAGCACGAAGCATGCGGCTACATGCAGGCCTACCGCTTGAGCTTTGAGCGGAAGCTGTAAGTACGTCTGTGTACTTAATCAATCGGTCACCCTCAACCGCATTGGATGGGGGAGTTCGAGAAGAGGCATGGACAGGTAAACCGGTGAATTATGCATTTCTCAAAGTGTTTGGGTGTGAGGCTTTCATGCATATAGATAGAAGCCTAAGATCAAAGTTAGATGCAAAGTCCAAAAAGTGTTTCTTCATTGGCTATGGAGAAAGAGACTTTGGGTATCGCCTATGGAATCCTGAAGATGGTAAAATCTTAAGGAGTAGGGATGTAATTTTTAACGAACAAAATATGTACAAAGATTACTTGGAAAGAAAACAAACAAAAGAAACAGGTGATGAGTACATGGAGCTTGAGGACGGTGAAGACTCAAGGACTGCAAACGGTGACAATGTGCAACAACGTCAACCAAATGAGGAGCCTCAACCTATTCCCCGAAGATCTACAAGAGCAAGTAGACCTCCAGAAAGGTTTGTTCCTTCCTTCAACCATCTCTTGATCTCAGATTCTGGAGAGCTGGAATCATATGAAGAAGCTATGCAACATGAATAGAAGAATGGACGAAGAGCATGCAAGTGGAGATGGACTCACTACATCGCAACCAAACATGGGAGTTGGTTGAGTTGCGTAAATGTAAGCGAGCACTTCAAAACAAATGGGTGTACAAGCTAAAGGAAGAAGAAGGTGGGAAGAAAAGGTACAAGTCTAGGCTTGTGGTAAAAGGTTTTTCTCAAAAGAAAGGTATTGACTTCAATGAAATATTTTCTCCTGTTGTAAAAATGAACTCAATTAGGCTTGTCTTAAGCCTTGTGGCTGCTCATGATCTAAATCTCGAGAAAATAGATGTAAATACGGCATTCCCTCACGGTGACTTAGAGGAGGAAATCTACATGCTTCAACCAAAGGGGTATGAAGTAAAAGGTAAGGAGAAAATGGTTTGCAGATTAAAGAAGAGCTTGTATGGTTTAAAGCAAGAATCAAGACAATGGTACTTGAAGTTTGATCAATGGATGTTGGATCATGGATTCACAAGATGCAACTCGGATCACTGCGTCTACACGGAGAATTTGGGAGATGGGAAATTCATCATCCTAATGTTGTATGTTGATGACATGTTGATTGCAAGTGCTAACATGTAGGACATCAAAGACCTAAAAGAGGGGCTGTCCAAATCTTTTTCAATGAAAGATTTAGGTGCTGCAAAGAGGATACTTGGTATGAAAATATCAAGGGACAGGACGAAGAAGACAATAAAGCTATCTCAAGAAGATTACATCAAGAAGGTACTAGAAAGGTTTGCAATGCAAAATGCAAAACTAGTTTCTACACCTTTGGCTGGTCATTTTAAACTAACGAAGGATATGTGTCCAAAGACACAAGAGGAGATAGACTATATGTCTAAAGTTCCATATGCTGCAGCGGTAGGTTCTCTAATGTATGCTATGGTCTGGACAAGGCCAGACATTGCACATGTAGTGGGAGTTGTGAGTAGGTTCATGGACAACCCAGGTAAAGAGCATTGGCAAGCTCTGAAGTGGATACTTAGGTATCTAAAAGGGACAACAACAAATGTTTTGTATTTTGGAGGAACTGATATTTTTCTAGAAGGGTATGCTGATGCAGATATGGTAGGTGACAAAGATACTCGAAGGAGCACTACTGGCTATGTGTTCACGGTTGGAGGCACAGCAGTAAGCTGGGCTTCAAAGCTGCAGAAAGTGGTTTCACTTTCTACCACAGAAGCAGAGTATGTAGCAATGACGGAGGCAAGCAAAGAAATTCTGTGGCTTCATAGATTCTTAGAAGAGCTTGGATTCAAACAAGACAATTGTGTCTTGTACAGTGATAGCCAAAGCGCTATCCATCTTGCAAAGAACTCAGCCTTTCATTCAAGGACAAAGCACATTGAGGTGAGATATCACTTCATACGCACTCTTTTGGAAGAGGGACAACTAAAGCTAGGAAAGGTGCATACAAGTGAAAATCCTGCAGACATGTTTACAAAAGTGGTCAACAAGGTGAAGTTGAGCTTTTGCTCATCTTCAATCGGCATTCAAGGATAAGAAGCCAGAATGGAAAGCAGTCACAGGTTTGGTTTGGAGATCAGTCTCCAAGTGGGAGATTGTTAAGTATGGAGCCTGATTTATCCTTGTAATTTTCTGTGGTAAAAGCGCACATTTGTAAGGCCCCCATTATGAGGAGAAGCCATCGTGCGTGAAGGAAAATCACTCACCGAAAACCAAATTTTCACGGACAAGAATCAGGGGCAACTTTAAAGGCCTCGGGGGCGGAGGCCCCCGAGACTTTTTTTTCGCCGGAATATTATGGCCGGACGGCGGCCGGAAAGTGGTCGGAAAACAACCGGTCGGTTGGCCGATGGTCGGAAGTCAATGGCCGGTGGCCGAATTCAAAAGTGGACTTGTCTTCTCAAGGGCGGCCACACATGGGCGGATTGGAGGGTCCGATTTGGACTTATTCACACAAGGGCGGCTACACATGGCTGTCTCTCATAAGAGAGGGCAGCCCTTTTGGCCTATAAAAGGAGGCCATTTCTACACACATTTCATAGTGTGAAGTTGATGCAGCAAGGTGAGTGTGAGGTGGTGAGAGTGAAGCAAGGCGAGAGCTCCATTAAGGGTATAATCCCTTTGTAAACTACTTCTTGTTTTGAAGTACTAAAGCCATTGAGTGGCTGCTTTCCCGTGGACGTAGCCCACATTGGGTGAACCACGTATATCGTGTGTACTCTCTCTCTCTCTCTACTCTATATTCTCGTGTATATAAATCTGTCTCTCTCCATTAAGTAATCTACTCAATTATCTATTTAGCTACGTCTTATTTCCTAACATAGTATGATGTGAGATCCTACGGACTTAGGGCCATAAGGTGCCAATGTATAAGGTCAAGAGCCATAGATTGTTTCCCTCTATTCAAGTAGGATATCCTATGGACCTAGGGTCACAAGATGCCAATGCATAATCTCAAGGGCCATAGGTTTCTCTCTATTGCAACTAGAGATCCTATGGTCCTAGGGCCAAAGGGCTACTGTAGTGCATTTATTGGTGCCCTTAAAAGTCTAGGCCATAGATTGCTGTAATGAAATTGGCCTATTAACTTGGGTAGCAGAGCTAGCAGGGAACGAGGGTAGGGAAGAGAAAGAAGAAACATTTCATAACAGGAAGAATTAGTTCCTCTCTTACCCGGGGGATTTACACTATATACAAAATAGGACGCCACGTGCGAGTGGACAACTTTGATAAAACCCTATATACTACTCATATTAGGGAATATGACCCCCCTTTCTACGCTTACACGACAATCAATGACAAAAACTATCATACCCATATCTTACATATAAAATTTAAGTCTCACATGATCTAACTCAATAAAACTAGCCAAAGACTGTGTAGCATAGTGACTGGCAGTGTACTAAGGAACCACTTCTGTTGATAACTAGATGTATACTTAGTGTGTCTTAGTTTGATTTTCAAACTATGTGTTCGATCACCATTTTGACCCATCTAAATTAATCAAAAAACATGTTTATAAAGTTGTGTGAGGTTCTCCGTGTAAAATTTGCAACTATACAAACTCTTTATAGCTTTCATCCCTCAACAAATGAACTATAATCACAAAACAAGCAATTGATACAAAACATTGATAGTTCTTGCATGTATCTTTGTAGCTATTGACTCACAAGTTTGAGGGCAGACTCTTTTGGGAAGCCACGATTTTAAAACACAAAATCTTCCTCTCATTTTTTTATTTTCTCACTTCCCCCCCCCCCCAAATATGATACCAGCCTCCCTTATTTTTAAGCATGGGAGATAAATTATTGGGGGCCTACCCCTAACTTATACGCTTATGTAACTTGTAAAAAAAAACCCTCCCCTGCACTTACGTGGTGCGGTAAGTTTTCCATGGTGAATCCCCCGGGATCACTTATCATAAATCTTCTTGATAGCATACATAATAGCATAGTAATGAAGATGGAGAAGATGGAAAGCTTAAGCATTGAAGAATGGATGTTGGTTGGATTTTCACTTTATAGCCAAGAGTGTTGGTGTAGGCTCTCAATCTCTATTTTATTGGAGAAGGAGAGGGATATTTTTCACTTTGCACAATGCATAATGAGAGTGTGTGTGAGTGTGTGTGGGAGAGTATACCCCCTAAGCAACTCCTTAGCTTGATTTGGTGAACCCCCCCTTGTAGCTCATGCTTGAAGCTCATTGGACCCCTCTAGGCCTAGCCAATCACAAGTAGGAGGCATTACAAGCAACAAGGGTAGCCTTGGGACAAGTGTCCCCTTTGCCCTTTGAGAGAGAGTACTTGACAAATGCAATGAGAATTAATTAAATATCCTAAATTATCATTATATGCCTTGGGTGGCCAACCAATAGGCTTCAGGCACACCACGAGGGCAACATGAGGAGAAACTTGACAAGTATGAGTGTGTGTGTGTGTTCTCTCTCATCCCCCCTCATGAAGGCCTCACCCCCTCCTTGTAGGGATTGGATATTTGACTTTTGACACCTCAAGCCCCTCAAGCTTAGGCTTAGTTCCCACCACAAGCTTGGCCCTTAAGCACTTTAAGCTTGGGCTGGGTTCTCACCTCAAGTACAGTCCTAGCATCTCAACCATGTCAATCACCTCAAGCATCTCAATCATCAAGCACCTCAAGCATCTTAAGCATCTCAGCCATCAAGCACCTCAAGCACCTTAAGCTTGGTCCGGGTTCCCACCTCTAACACCTCAAGCTTGGGCCGGGTTCCCACTACAAGCGCAAACCTAGCTTACCTAAGGTCAAAGAACTTTTACACTAACTATTAGAGGTCTTCAATGAAGCTAAACCTAAGGTCTTATGCTCCAGTGGTTAGCCTTGCTCTTTGATAGACCATCTCTCATTTGGGCCCCTTTACCATTGGCCCTGTGTTTAGATAGACCTATATGCACATGTCTATATCTTAGCCTTGTTCCCGTTTATTCTCCCACATTAAATGGCTAGTTTAATATGAGAAAATCATTTGGGTTTAAATTTTATGACAGTACCTCTGTCTTGAAATCATAGCCGTCCTCAACTATGAGGTAGAAGAGATAAATCCTTAGTCATTAGTCAGCGGGTAGAGGATCCCTTTTTACCCTATGACATCTTTCCAACATGGATGACGAATCCATTTGGTGCTTGGGAGACATAGCTTCCGCACAACCATGTCTGCTCTTTAGTCCATTTCATTCTCCCAAAGTAGAGTGACAAATTCTACTTGGTGTTTGAGAGACGTCGTCATCACAAAAATGATTCTAAGCATGCATACTATCTAAATTTGTGCACAATTAAAAAGAGAACTAGTCTTATAAGACAGAAACATGGGTCATTTAAAAGAAATTTGCGCATTTGCTTACTCTAATGTAGTATTGTAAGCATTATCAAGGTTCATACTATCCTTAAGCTCTGTATTCCTTGCATCCATCTAGCATCTTCAAAAGGATAATTTTGAACTTAATAAGATACTGTTGGATAATCTTACCATGTCATAGTACTTTGTCTTCATGCCGAAGGATAGCTTCGGGTTGTAGCACCTCTTCTTGATCTTCAACTTCGGGAGGGTCTTCAATAATTGGTTCACTTTGTGGCTCTCCTTTGTAGGGCTTAAGTACGCTCACATGAAAGGCATTGTGTATGATCCAATGGTTGGGCAACTTGAGTTGGTAAGCCGTCTCATTGATGAGCTTCAAGATTTGGAAAGGACCATAGTATCTTTTTGCTAGCTTTGCATAATACTTTTGATGGACCGTAGGATTTTTTCCTGTCGTTTGCCTTAATCGAGCCTTAGGAAACTTAAGTAAGACTCCTTAATCTTTTTGACAGAAATAAAGTGTGCTTGCTTGCTAAACCTATGAACTATTTCCATATTCCCGTATTCCCATAAAGAGACTTGGGTAATTCAAAGATGAACTCCATTTGGTTCTATTATGTTAGTGCATGCTATGGTTCAAATCCCATCCGATTTGGTCAAGCTGGCAGGCCGCTATGGTCACTTTTAGGTCGTAGGTCTGCGTGCACTGCTCGGATTCTAGGGTTTTTTCTAGGGCTTTAGACTAGCTACCGGCCGTACAAAATGGATCATTGATTATGAAGTAACTTACCCCTCATGTCTTGTGTGAGACTGCATTGAAAAAGGTCAATTGTGGGCTCCGAAAATGATGCGCGAAAGAAGCCGAAATGCTCTCTCTGCAAAGGCTCCAAGTGGAAATGAGGTGGTTTTAGCCTAAGCTAGATATCTATACCTGGACTTCCCGAACCAATTTTCCCCAGATTCCCCCGTTAGTCCTATTAGGCCATGAAATCTATGTTAGGCTCAAAAATTTCCAAAATCGGATTCGTGTTGCTCATTCTGAAAGAATTTTGCAAAAGTAGGCTTCGCCGCCTAATTTCACCTTCCCGCTTCCATCTTTTGATTTCGTTGAAAATTTTTGTGCTTGTCTACCTTATCTTTCTGATCACCATCGTGTCTTCCATTTTTCCATCTAAGTTCCCTGTTATTTATTATTAATTTTTTACCCTTTTATTCAAAAAAATCAAAGAAAATAGAAAAATGCTCTAAAAAAGCAAAGTGAAAATCCTATAATTCAGAAAATCCCTTGAAAAACACAGCTTTATTGTTTTTGTTGGATTTCTCCATCTTTGAGCCTCCTTTTCAACAAAAATGATGAAAAATACTAAAAAAAGGACTATTTTTTATGATTTTTTGATAGTATATACACTATTTACACTCATCGGGAAGATATTATTAGTGAATTTTCCCTTGTTGATGAATTATAAGGGCATTATTAGGTAATTTTTCAAAAAATCACACGTTAACATGAACCATTTTTCCTCTCTCTTCAAACATTTCCCTTAATTACTTAGTATTTAGTAGTACCCTTCCACCCCTCCTAGATGACGTTCTCCGAGACAACTGCGTGCATAGGTCGAACAATTGTGTCTATGCATAGCCGTGATTGGCTCTACCATGATATGAAGATCAATTCAATTCAACTCAATATGTTGTGCAAGAGCTCGGTCTCGAGTAAATAACTCAAGGGTTTCTGATGTCGAGGTTTGCTGTTGATGTCTTCCAAAGAGAAAATCTTGTAGCCTTTGTGCTCTCTGTTTGATAGTACCATCAGGGTGTTTAAACACGCTGATTGCTTGAGATTTTCGGAGCACTTTAGATAGTTGTCGAGTTTTTTCTTGCCATTGGTAGCTTGGTCTGCTTGGTGCATGGTTTTGAGAGTCTGTTGAGACTTAACTCGCCACTGTTTGATTGGTTTCGCGTTGTGTGGAGAAGATAAGTGCTCCTTTTTCTTCCAAACCTTTTTCATGTTAGGTTCCTTGTTCATAGATGCTAGATTCTGTGCTTGAATCCTTGGAACCGTCTTCTGTTTCTTTGGTGAAATTTTAGGCACCGAGATCTAATTTGGTTTATCCACAAGTTGCACCTTTGGTACCCAAATTTGCCTGACTCCTTGCATGCTACTTGTAGCATTTGATTGTCGAGGGGATGAAGAAGATTTACTTCGTGGATTAGTCCTTTGATTGCATTTTTTCCATTCCTCCTTGCTTGGTGCAATAGGAACAATGAGTTGCACTCCATTAAGTGATAGCTTTAGTTGATTTGTATCCCAATCTTGTACTGCTTTGTATGTACGCATCCAAGGAATGCCAAGAATCATCGTCTCATTCACGTGTTCATCTAGCAAGCATACAAACTGATGCGGACATGAGCATCCATTTACTACCACGTTCAAGTTAACTACTCCCAATGTTGGAGTTGGATTCTTGTTGCATCCTTTGATTTTCGTTATTCCTACGTTAAATTCTTGACTTGTTGCCTTCTTGTATATGGAATAACTAACTGCATTCACTCTAGCTCCTGTGTCTACCAAAGCATTTGTGCTATGATTGTTGAGCTAAACTTTGATGCGGAGATCCATTCCATATAACCAGTCATCATCTGTTGAAACTGCGTCTTTAGGTAATTCCCATTGTCGATCATCTAGTTCCAAAGTGTTGATGGGAAATTGGGAATCGGTATGTGTTGATTCTTGAGAGAAGCTTTACGCTTGAGCACCCAAAGTCTAGCTTCCTCCTAGGCTTCATCAATAACCTACTATCGCTTCATCTTCCTTTGTTTGGCTGCATGCATTCTCTCTAGCAGTCCATTGGTTAGTGGAACTAAGTCCCCTTTCTTGAAAATTTTGGTAATTAAGTGGGAGTCAAAAAACTGCTTTTGTGCATAGATATGAGCTACAATAGTTAGCCTTTGCTCGTCTAGTTTTTTCAAATCTTCAAGTCTTTTTGACAATTCATGTCCAGTCAACTCAAGAGTTTGTGCTTTCCTTAAGGTCGACAATATAAATTCTATTGGTAGTATGGCGTCAAGACCATAAACAAGGTTAAAGGGTGTAGCATTTAAAGCCGTTTTGAATGAAACTCGATAAGCCCATAGAGCAGCATGGAGATTCATTTCCCATTCTTTCTTTCCTGAACCAACCACTTTGGTCAGTACCGAGCTAAGAATTTTATTTGTATGCTTAGTTTGTCGGTTTGCTTGATAGGGGGATGATTTGTCATGGATAACCATAAATTTATTAAGCAAATATTCTATTACCTCGTTGAGAAAATGAGTTCCCCGATCCCTGACAATCGCTTTTGGCAGTCCATACCTTACGAATACATACTCATATAACAATGCGGCACTAGTTCTGGCATCATTCTTTTGGGTTGCTTTAGCCTCGGTCCATTTGGTCAAATAGTTCATAGCTACAATGATATATTGAGCTTGGGTTCTATAAGCAGGTGGCTGTATCAGTCCAACAAAATCTATACCCAATTTTGTGAAGTCTCTAGCCCCCATCATTGGTCTTAAGGGCATGTTGTCTACTCGTGTTGGCATTTTTGCTCATTGACAAGCATCACATCTTCGAACATATTCTTTAGCATCTGCAAAAAGTGTTGGCCACCATATGCCTACCATCAAGATTGCTCTTGCGGTGGTCTCACTAGAAAAGTGACCTCGAGCTAATCCAACATGTGCTCGTTCTATAATCGGAACATATTCCTTTTCATTTTCACAAAGACGCAAATGTTGATCTTTATCCCTCCGATACAGTTGGTTCCCAATGAGAGCATAGTCTCTTGCTTTCGTTTCAATTGCTCTTTGAAGGCGTTTACATTAGGGCCAAAAACGTCTAAAAAGGGGCTGTTTGGTAATCCACAGATTAAGAAATAGGCCATTACTCACTTGACACGTATACAAAAGTATGGCATTCCTCTCTCCTCTAGCTTGAGCTTTTGTGCTTCCACTTTAGAGAAAAACGTCTAAATGTCACTTTCATTTGGCTAAAGTGCCTACACTTGATGGCGTTCCTGTTATTTTTTACTGATAACATCATATTCTGGGCTTGATGTACAAGTGCCCTTTTGTATTTAATTTTGTACAATATTAAGCTAGAAGATACGAAATCTTTCTTTTCAAACAGTGATGATGACACCTATTAATGACTAATCCGTATTTTTTTAATGTCTACTTTTCACTTAGCCTCTACTTCTAAGAACCAGATCAAGAGCTTGCACTCAGCATGTGCGTACATAATATCTACATCAACATGGGACCACACCTGAATACACCCTTTCTCACATTGTTTTGGATCAATGACCACACTGTGTGATTGTGGCTTGATTGATCTAGTCACTCTACCCCCACTCGCCCCATTTCGGTAGTGTACCCACATCGTGCGCAAAAGGACTCAATGAATTTTTCAATCCTCCCCCTATCGCACCGGTCCAGCTCTTGCCCACAGTGCTCTTGTCATGTGTGAGCTTATCACCCTCCTATCACGTTGTTCTAGCTCTACGGCCACACCACATAAGAACCTTGAATCACCTTGTTAATTGGATTCCTAAGGTTTTTCTAAATCATGTACAAAAGCACTTAGAGACTTTGACACTCCCCATGTTGCGTCATTTTAGCTCCTACCCACATCGCGTGAAGAGGCAATCATAAAGCTTGTCACTCCCCCCTCATTGCGTCATTCAAGATCCATGCACACACCATGCACAAAAATCTAGAGTGGCCTTATTATTTGGACTATTTTTCTAAATCATGTTCAAAAGCGCTCAGAGACTTTGACACTCCCGATGTTGCATAATTTTAGCTCTTGCCCACACCACGCAAAGAAGGCATCATATAGCTTGTCACTCCTCCCATCATCGCGTCGTTTTGCATCCATGAAAACACCATGCAAAAAAATCTTGAGTGACCTTATTATTTGGATTTATTTTTGTAAACCATGTGCAAAAGCGCTCAAAGACTTTGACACTCCCCATGTTGCGTCATTTTTGCTCCTACCCAGACCGCATGAAGAGGGCATCATACAGCTTGTCACTCTCCCCTTCATTGCGTCGTTCTGGCTGCATGCACACACCATGCAAAAAAATATTGAGTGATCTTATTATTTGAATTCCATTGGTTTTTCTCATGCGTACAAGATATTAGCAAAAGGCCTATTTGGTGCCACACTATGCCTTGCTTACATAACAAGATA
Source organism: Adiantum capillus-veneris (assembly GCF_014529385.1). Classification (NCBI taxonomy): domain Eukaryota; kingdom Viridiplantae; phylum Streptophyta; class Polypodiopsida; order Polypodiales; family Pteridaceae; genus Adiantum; species Adiantum capillus-veneris. Next base: position 39,222,317 of record NC_140940.1, read on the forward strand.
GGGGGTATTTTTAGAATCTCACTACCCCCTCATGTTGCGTGGGTCATTTTTGGAATGCCAATTTGGTGCCACACTATGCCTTACTTTCACAACAGGATAGGGGGTTAGTTTTAGAATCTCATTACCCCAATCGTGACGTGTGGGTTATTTGCATTCATAGATTCACCTTTCCTGCCTACTATAGATGTCTTTTTATATATTGATCTATTGAGCATATTGGAATCAAAAATGAGTCCAAAATACCCAAAAACCTTGAAAACGACTCGCTATATGCCTCGTTCTCACACCCGGAGAGGCCGGTATGGCTAAAAAAGGCCTCTAGAGGCACTATCCCGTATGGTGCGAAGGCAGAGTCCTATCCCGTACGGTGCAAGGAGAGGGGTAGGTAGACTCTGCCTACCCCTCTCCTTGCACCGTACAAGATAGTGCCTCTGGAGGCCTTTTTTGGCCATACCGATCTCTCCGGGTGTCAGAACGAGGCATATAGCCAGTCGTTTTCGGGGTTTTTGGGCATTTCGGACTCATCTCTGATGTTAAAATTTTTTCATTTTTCTCTATTTGAAAGTTATAATTTTAAGTTGAGTCAAAAGAGTTGAAGCAACAAAGTTTTATTAACATGGCTTAACGGCAAAGAGACTCGAGGGTGATGAAGATTCTAATAATGATGGTCCATGCCAGTGGTTTCTAAATGGCATGTTATAGGATCATGGTCACATGGAAGTCTACATAGAAGAGTGAAAAAATTTCAAGATCAAGTTTGATCTCACACAAATTGTAACAGGACTTGATTTTGAAGTGTTTTAGCAATAAATTTTGTTTTTCTAGGAAGTTTTGGTCGTTTTAAAGTTGGTCCACGGATGTGTGGATTGTTTTCGTCCAATAAAATTTTTTGATCCGGAAGGCACCTCTCGGGGCATTTTTGAAGATGTTAACGTGGGATTTTGGAAAAGTGTTGTATAAAGAGATTGAATCTTGTGTTATAAGGAACAACTTTGGTTCTCTGAGTCTTTAGAGATTTTGATGTTTTGATGCTCGTTGAGGGCCAAAGATTAAGAAAAAAAGTGGGATTTGCTGTTTTTGCATCGTTTTTGTAGAAAATGCTGTTTTGCAGGTTGATTTTCAGCAAATCAGAGTAGTCTATGGAAATTTCCCAGCACATAGCCGTCAAAGAGCGCAACGAGGGAAACAAGATCGTGTGAGACGGACCTGGGCTGTTTTGGCTCCGTTTGGGAGTTATGTTCAGTTGAAGACGACTGAAAAAAGGTTTCAAAAATCTAACATTTACGGATCGCTTCACGATCACGTTCTTATCTTATTCTCATAGGTATACTTGGTGCGCCCATATATTTTATTGCTCCTCTGTTGTATCAAAACTCTATCAACACAAAGATCTCTTTCTCTGTCTTTTTTTGTCTATCTCTATTATTTTGTTCCTGTGACACAAATGTTAGAATAGTTAAAAGGAAACTTGTCTTAGGAGTTATGAATTAGTAAAAAGATTGTGTGGCAAAGGGGAGAGAAAGTGTTAATCTTGATGCTGCAATGTTTAGAGGAACATATGTTGTAACTTTACAAGGTATTATATTGTGAAAATGAATGTTTTGCAAGGAGATTGAAAGTAAATTTAAAGTAAATTTACAACTAATTATATTGTTAAAATGATAGTCTTTTGCAAAGAATGATATTGTAACTTTGAATCTAAATAGTCTCCTCCTTGGAATGATTGTGATGTTCACCGCAAGGTGGTTGTTGTTGGTTCTTCAATCTCATCCTCTATAACTACCTCCCTTGGTACCGATTTAGTTATTTTAGTTCATTGCTTCTTCTTTGTCATCCAGCTCCCTTTCTTGTTGATATGAAAAATGAAGTTTGTGCTTGATAATCTGACTTTTTTGAGAAAACTAAGTGAATCTTTTAAATTTTAAACCGCATGTTGAAGAATCTTGCAAAACATTTCATGTACTTTTAGAAACAGTTGGATCCTTCTCCAAATGCAGATGGCTACCATGGAAATCTATTTATGAGAGTAAGGCTTCAAATTTTTCTATTGACCTTCTAGTTCGTGGATCAACAAGATACAAGCTGACTTCTGTCCATATCCATTTGCTTGCTCCCTTGGCTTTGTAATGCTTGAGCCTAGACGCATGAAACCTTTGATACACAACCCTCACGGTTTCTTACACTTGGTTGAGCTTGATTTTCATATGGAACAACTTAATGAGTCTCTAGGCAAAGTGCAAATGGTGAAAAAGCTTGTGAGGTTGAAGGGAGCTTCTAACTAGAGCAAAACTAGTGAGGCTGAAGTGAGCTTTTAGGAAGAGCAAAACTAGTTGAGCAAATTTGGAAATCTTGTGAGGTTGAGGAGAGAAAAACGGTTTCCATGCAAAGTAGAAATGATGGGAAAACTTGTGAGGTTGAAGCGAGCTTGTACCCAAGCAAAACTAGTGAGAGAAATTGGAAATCTTGTGAGGGTGAAGAGAACAAAATGGTGGTTCTCTTGCAATGGTGAAGAGAGCAAAACCACAGTGGTCCTTCTAGCTAGACAAGAAATGGCGGTCCTCTTGTGAAGGTAGAGAAAGCTTGGAACGCTTGTGAGGGTGAAGAGAGCCTAATGAAATGGCTTGAGAGAAAGAGTAGTGAGGAAAACCATCATTCAAAAGTGGAAATTTTGTATTTACCGCCAATCCAACAAAATAGGTCCAGTAGGGGAGAAACTAGTGTGAAAATGACATCTTTTGTTCATATTGAAAGATCTATACCGGGATACTCTTTAAATGCTCTAGATATGCTTTGAATACACAAAATGGTCAAATTTGGAGCCGTTTTGACAGTCAAATGCTCCGCTAATTAGCAAGATAACAAATTCCTTACACACCCCTTTTTGAGTCCCTTTTGGCCCTAATGCTCATATCCTCAGGAAATGTTCGATTCAATAAGTAAGTAACCAAATAGTTACTCCACTTAGGTACAGGTGACATTTGAAACAATGTTACATGAGGAATGGGTGGTTGTTTCTGACATTAAGAGCAAACTTTTACAAAAGACCTAACATCTCTTTTCATAGTCGGCCAAAATACTTTAAGTCTTAAGATTCGTTGCATAGTTTGGTCTGCCGCAAAGTGAAGTCCTACTACGGTAACATGTGCTTGACTTAGGTATTGACCCCTTTTCTTCAGGGTTAATGCATAAAAGCAATATCTCGTCTCGATTCCTTTTATATAGCCTCCCAGCTAGTAATTGATACATAGCCGATTGCTGGATTAAATCAACTGTTATAGGAAGTGGTGAATCCACTTAGATATTGTCATCAATGACACAATTTTTTCTGACCATCTAGGTATCATTTTGAAGGAGAAGAAATAGGCATCTGGTAGATTATCATCTACCCCTTTAGGTGATTCCCCTAAAACAATCCTAGACAAATGATCTGCTTGTTGATGTGCACTGCCTTTTTTTACAACCACTGTGAAATCAAATTCGAGAAGAATGATGAACCATCTCAATATTCTTCCTGTGTTGCATGGCTTGTTGACCAAATATAACAAAGCTTGGTGTTCCACAAAGAACACAAACTTGTTGGTCAATAGGTAATGTCTATACTTTTTAACGGCATAGATCATTCCTAGTCCTTCTCTTTCAGTGGTGGTGTAATTCTTTTTTGTCATATTTAATTGTCGGCTAGCATAAGAAATAGGAAAGTCAATTTTCCCATCTGCTGGTTGGGCTAGTATACAACCAATAGCAAATTTTGAAGCATCTACGTGTACGTGGAATACCTTATCCCAATCGGGTGCTTTCAATATTGGAGCTGAGGTGAGAGCTTGCTTAAGCTTCATGAAGGACTCTTCACATGCCTTGGTCCATTCAAAGTGCGTAATCAAGCTATACATGGGTTTTGCAATTATAGCATACATGTAGATGAATCGTCGGTAATATCCACAATGTCACATGAAGGCTTGTACCCCTTTAACTGTTGTTGGTCTAGACAAATCAACAATGACATGAATCTTTTCAATATCGGTAGCTATGCCCTTTTTAGACACTATGTGTCCAAGGATTTTCCCTTGTCTTCCCATGAATGTGCACTTTCTAGGGTTTAAACAAATCCTATAAAGTCTACATTTCTCAAATACCTTTTTGAGGTGTTCAAAATGATCAGCTCGGATTGACGAATGTACACACATAAATCATCCATGCATACTTCCAAGAATTTCCAAAGATACTCTTTGAAAGCATGGCTCATCAATCTCTGAAATGTGGCTAGAGCATTAGTTGCTACACCGCATGGTTCTTGGTTGTAGAATTCTCTGAGCCCAGCCGTCTGTTGGCTTCTTTGGTGTTTGGCTTGTCACCTACATATATATCTCTTTTGGTAGCATTTGCAGCTCTACCTGGTGTCCTTTTTCACTCTTAAACCTTTCGGTGAAAATCGTGGTGTTGTTTTCTTCCAGTTGTTCTCTAGACAAGTATGTTGCCTTGGCCATCTTTACTAAACTTGGGTCTAGTTGGTAGGGTAACAACTCTTGCAACTTCTCTTTTTGGGACACCCTTTTCTTGGCCTTCTTGGCAGCTTGCATTGCTCCTATTAAGGGAATACAATGCCAAAGTTAGAAAATTTTGCAAATTTTGCTTTGAAATGCCTTGAGTCTGAATTGCTGACAATTTGAGTCCAATTTGCTTCAAAACAATTTCGGAGCATGCATAGATGCATAAAAACATAAAAAGATCAAAATTATACAGTTTAAGGGAAAATTTGCAACCAAAGTTAATAATCGTGATTATTTACAACTAGGGATTTTTTCCAACTTTTTGCAATTTTGACATGATAGGCTTGAACTATATGACATTTAGGTGCTTTAAGTGAAGTGTGGGATCATTTGAGTACACTGGGTAGAAATGGTGTCAGATTTAGGCTTTCAGTCTCGAAAACAGTAGATATATTAGGATTTTGAGTTTTTGAGATCCAAATTTGCTCAAACTTGGTCAGTGGACTTGGGACATCATGTTCTTTGGTCCCATAAGGTCAAAGTTGCAATTTTCATCCATTTTGGTAAGAAAGTAAATAATAACGGTTATTAAATTTCTCATCAAAATGTACATTTTTTGGTGCAGCTTGATTCTAGGCATGATGTAGATTTTGTGTATGAGATATGGGGTGATTTGGATCAAAAATATGACAAATAACTCAAAATTTGAATTGGAAAGACTTTGGTGCGTTTTTGGACAATTTCCAAGTTTTTCTTGATCATTTTGGCTCATACTTGAAATGTGGCACGTAATAGGTGTGGATAAGTGATAGGTGAAGTGAAGATATCACTTTCAAGCCAAAACACACAAAAGTAAATAATCACAATTATTTACAACGGTTAATTGCTTTGCTAAACTTGACAATTTGACATATTCAATACATCTAAAACAAGTCCTAAATTGAATTTGGTAAAGTTTTGTTGTGTCGGCATCACTTTGTGCTTTTTCAACTCTCAAATCACCAATTTTTGTGATTAGATGGCCTACGGAGTTGGTTAGTCACTTTTGAAGCTATGGACTTGTCTCCTACATAGTCTTGAAGCTACCCATCCAGTTTTGGCCCATTTGGAGTCAGTTTGACTTCATATGACAAACTTAATGATTGTAGCCTTCGCGCTGTTTTCTACTTTTTGAGAGATTGCCTGGGCTGTTTTCATGAAACCATCCATGTACATTGTGTATAGACCCAATCTATAAGATGTCTGTGGAGTCAGAATCTAATTCTAGCTCTTGGAAAAAACCTAGATTTTCTACTTGGGACCCCCCTCGACCCCTATCAAATGGTCATCTTGTGAAAAAGAAGTGTTCTATTATATAGGGGCATGCTAAATTTCAATTCTTGTCCAATTTTGTTGCGGTGACAGACTGCTGGGTGTCTAGGGTTCTTTCCTTGAGCCTAGACTTGCTACCGGCCATATACAATTGATCATTGATAAGCTTAGAGCTTACCCCTCATGCCTCGTGTGAGAGGGTCCTGTAAAAGGGCAACTGTTGACTCCGAAAATCGCTTGCAAAGAAGGTCGAGAGCTCTCTTCTCCAAGGGCGACTAGTGGAAATGAGGTGATTTTGGGCTACCTTGGATATCTATACTCGGACTTCTCAATTTATTTTCCCCCAAATTTTCCCATTAGTTCTACTAGGCTGTAAAATCTATGTTAGACTCAAAAATTTCTTCAATCGGATTCCGATAGCTCCTTCTACAAGAATTAGCGAAAGTAGACCTTGGCCATCTAATTTAGGCTTCCTCCTTCCATTTGTCGATTTGATTGAAAATTTTTGTGTCAGTGCGCCTTGTGCTTTTGATACTCAGTGTATCTTCAATTTTTTCATCTAAGCTCATTTGCTATTCATTATTAATTTATGACCTATTTATTGATAAAATCAAAGAAAATAACAAAATACGCTAAAAAAAACAAAGTGAAAACCCAATAATCAAGAAATTCCATTGAAAAACACAACATTATTGTTTTTTGGTGGATTTCTCCATTTTTAAGTCCCAATTTATCAAGAAAAACGAAAAAAAAAACAAAAAAATATCAAATTTTGATGATTTTCTGATAGTATATACATAATTTACACTCATCCAGGAGATGTTATCAGTTAAATTTCCCCTGCTGCTGACTTGTTAAGGGCATTATTAGGGAATTTTGCAAAAAATCACACGTTGGAGAGGGGGAATGCGAAACACACCCGACACACAAACAACTACCTCTATATAGCTTAGGGTATTCACAGCACCCCTATCCTCTCAAAAACACCTTCAGAAAAGACAACTCACACTAGCAGGGCCTCGCTTGCACTTCGCCCAACGCACACACGCGTTGCACAATCACCAAAGAGCGAGCACACCGATCTTGCCCGCTTCCAGCTCTTCCACAACTCGACACCTCTCTCTCTTTCTCTCTCACACATACAGGGGGCTCGGGGGACGCACAGGCTCACACACACCAGCACCACACACCTGGGAGACGAGCAAAGAAGAAAAGGGGGAAGGGGGAGAGACAATGCCAAAATCGGCAATGACAGCTTCTCCTTTAAAGAAAAAAAAACGCCATGTACAACAACCATATGGCCTACTCTAGGTCGCACCATGGCCATGACACATCCTTGCAGAGGGGCACACACATCCCTCGAGACCGAATCCCTTCACACAAACCTCAACGGCAAAATTCACCTCTCGCTTCAGTTCCGCAGCAGTGTTTCCTCTTGGAATCTCTTGTTGACTCCCTCTTCAACAGAGCACTCGCCCTCCTGAGCTGCTTTGCGAACAATACGTCTCGGCTTCGACCATCGAGCGCGAGCGTATGAGGATCTCCTTCCTCCTTCCTTAAGCCCAAAGGAAAACCCTTTCCTCCTTTCTTCGAAAAAACGTTGCGCCCTTTCTCTTCCCCTTTCCTCTTCTTTTTTCAAAGCAAAGAAAAAAAATTCTTTTTTAACACTAGGTTGGTAATGGGACACTTTTATGTCCTGTTAAGTGACCATTTTCCTTGAATTATGTCAAGAGTTTCAAAATGGATTTTGAGGTGCTATCTATCTAGAAAGTTGTCTCATGAGCTGAAAAAAACTCGACATTTTTTTGGAATATCAATTCCATCTTTAACCTTGTCCTTGCATAACATTTCACAACCTACACTGTGTGAAAAAACGGGTCCTGTTTTTGTCTTTTTTCAACTTTTTGCAACTATACCACTCTAGAGTTCATGTTTGTGAGGTCTATAATGCTAGAGAACTATTTTTAGTAGTCTTCAACATGTCCTGATGCTTCTAAAGAGAAATAAACGTTAAAGTTGTAAGTTATGACCAAATTACAAAAACTGCCAAATCTTGTTTTTTAGCCAATTTTAGCTCTTCTATGATTTTTTTGGTGGCTTTCATGATATGCAAATGCAGTTTTGATTTTCTATGTTGCATATTGTAACATAAAGCTAATATTCCTTGAGTTTTGGGGCACCTAATACCCTATTTTGCATAGTAGACAACGATGGTTGATTTTTTCAATTATAGAAGAAAACGAAACATTCTAGTATATTAAGTATAGCTTTTTCAATATTGTTAGTTTCTTGTGACAACTACATGCATTTTGTAGGTAGTAACCATATCTAGTCATAAGGATCAAATTTGGATAGATATTGAATAGTTTCTATGGGATTCTACAACTCATAATGTTGAACCCAATTTTTTCATGTTTGCTGTATTTAGCACTTCATCTTTGTCCCCAAGATTCCCCTTGGTAAGAGATGTATTATTCTTTTGACATGCTCCATGGATCCTTATGAACCTAAAGGACAACAGAGAACTAAGAAAACATGCATATATTATTTGTATTGAGCGTGGCTATAGAAACTTTGATGATAGGTTTGCAGAAAGGTAAAAATTCAACTTTTTTGTACCTATTTCTTTTGGCAAAACAAAAAATAGTGAGTGAGAAGCAATCATATGTTCTGATCACCAACCCATTGACGTTAATTAGGGAGTTTATCTCAAGTCCTACAAAAATCCTTAATATTATTTTTATGCAACAAAACGTAAGAAATGACTGTTTTGATGAAAATGTACTGGTACATCAACTTTGGAGGCTTGGTGTGACCAAAAGATGAGAAATTTTACAAGTTTCTTATTTTTTCCATGTGTAGTAGGCCTTGAACTATAACCTCATGAGAGGATTTTACAAAATGAGTGGATCTACTATGGTTTTAGAGGTTTTTTTCAAAACCCTGAAAGGACACTTTTATGTCCTGTTAGGTTACCAACCTAGTGTTAAGCAATGGCACCCTTAGCCCGATGCCCTCTTGCAACTTCACAAACCTCTTTTTTTTTTTTCTTCCTCCCTTTAAGTATTGCTTAAGTATTGGGGCCTACCTTCCTTCTTTTATCTCTAGCTACCATTTTCCCCCCCCCCTTAATAATCAAAGGGTTTCTTTAGCCTATGCTTCCCATGTTGTCGGTGTCCGTACTTGCTCGGACTCACTAATACTCACCATGCCATTTCACACTGGAGCTTCACCTTATCACTTCCAGACCTTGAGAACTTCACTACACACGGACTGCCCCATGGCCTCAAATAACGAGTCATAAAAGCTCCAAAAAAACCCCAGTTACCTTTGTCGCGATTGCTTGCCAGCTTGAATTGGGCGTACCCTGATGCGATCGACTACTATTGGCGAGCCACAGATTTTGGCTAACTCCCCACATTGCATGCAATCTTCGAGAATCATGGCGAGCTCCAAAAACTCTTTATCGACGCGCTTACCAACGTGGTCCGGTGAGCCCATACCTGACCCCCGACAAATATTCCACAGGCCATAACTTGCCCGTCTGAGCTCCAAATGGCAATCCAAAAAGACCGACATGCTCCACAGCTCAATCTTTACACGCGTATCCACTGGTCCTAGTTTTGGCCACCTGTCTGTACCTGCCCTGCCCGTCGAGACCTGCTAGGCCTTCTAACTTCCGAGTGGCATATCTTTCACACCGAAGCCCCATTTGACGAACCGTCTTGACGGACTTCTAGAGCACCTTGAACACCACATTTCGGTGCACATTCCACACATCTTGAACACTTTGATCTGCAGTCCCAATCAACCCACTTCGAAGGCCCCCTGACCTAAAAAAACACTTTAAGCATACATTTCCGTTGCCACTCTCCTGCCCAGGGCCTTCGTACCTGCTTTAACCCTTTTCCATGTGCATGCTAGCACCCATAGCTTGCCATAGAGCGTGTTCCTGCACAGACCAACTTTCGATGCACCATCATTGCCCACCCCCTTGTTGAACATTCATGTTCAACCATAAACAGGCTTATTGCACTAAAAAACTGCCACACCAAAACAAACTCTCTACACACCACAAAACCACCTAACATATGTACAAAACCTAGCATTTGTCACCTGCCACATTTGCTCCTACGGGTTACCCAACCCCTGCTTTACATGTGATCAACCGCCTGGATCAAACACCATGTACTGGTCTCTTCCGTCCACCTGTAACACCCTTGCATAGTGCCACACCAAGGCACATACCCAACTGCATAGCCAAACTGCCATCAACATGCTTATACCACTCCAAGCACTCCTTGGAAAACTCTCCAGTCGCAACCAAACACCTCCAAGAACATTAAATAGAGCACTATCGTGCTCCACCAACACTCTCGGCATACCTGCATCATCACTCGTACCAAACAGACCTAACATGTTTGACCCGCCCTCCCTTCCATGTAGAGCTAGATCCTCGTCTAGCAGATCCTGTACTTGCGCAACAGCATAATGCACAGTCGTTTTTATTAGCATTCCCTTCAACCACCACTCACAAATCCCTTTAGTAATCTCAGACAAAATCTGCGAATCCGCATCACCTGCCATAGAGTGCACTTGCTGCATAGGAAGCACCTCTATCTTTGGCTCCACACTCGCATTCCCACCTGCCATGCAGTCAACTCCAACATCATCAATATCTCCCTCATCAATCGGCCCTTCAAGGTAGATAAGCACCACTTGCTTGTCGGCTTCCATTACCTGCTCTTCAAGCATCTCTTCTACTGCTGCATCATGCTCCATCAAGGAAGAAAGAAACTCGTTCTCTATTGCATTATCCTCGTCTTCTCCCATAGGCAAGGTTGCTCCATCTCTTTTGGCAAAGTTTTGCACTTGTTGTACCACTATGGCACACTCCACTGCCACTTTCATCAACATGGCCATTAACATGGCCCCGCACATCACCTTCACCTGCATATTATCACCCATGATAGGCTCGGGCTCCTCCACTTGGTCGCCATTGAACATAATGGTTTGCACTGATCCTTGCTCTTCACATGCATTCACCGCATCTCCAATCACTTGAAAGAGATCAAACTCATCATACCTTAAATGGGAGGACTCGGTCTCCCAACTCGTGTCAGCGTCCATAGAGCTATTATCACTCGACCTAGTCTCTTTCTCTGTCTCAAGCTCAGGAATCTCCCCTAGCTTCATTGCTTCAATGTCATCTGCAAACCACACTCTTTGACCTTTACCACCACTCGATGGAGCTTGAACCGCCATACCTTGACTTGGCAGCACATCCTTTGCCTAATCAGGAACCACCTGCATATCTTCCACAATTGGAGCCGCTCTAGCTGGCATCTTTGGCATAGGAACCACCCTGTCTTTCTGTAGCCAAAGAGCCCTCGGTTCCTCTTGCACATGCAATTCACTTTGCACCATCCTTGGCTCGGCCACGACCGCATGACACTGTCTTGGCATCACAGCGTCTTGGAAACCCTGCCTAGCTTCGCGCTTCTTCAACATCTTTTTGGTCCGCCCTCTCTCTAGAGCTACAACCTCTTCGTATGACACCGGGCCATCAATCTCCACCTTATCATGCACTTCCTCATGCAGGCAATCCATGAATTTGCTCAACTTTAAAAACCCAATATTCTCAGCAACAATTACCTTTATCAGCTTTCCCCAAAGGAATTCAAACTCCCATAGGAACGCTTGAAAATCAGCTTCCAAGCCTTGCTTCAAATTGTCCAGCCTTCTCTTTACTTCATCAACCTGCACATCTGCTACATATTTGCTTCGAAAAGCTGCTTCCAGTGCTTCATGATCCACCTTTTCCTCATTAGGCAGGCCATCCGAACCATAGCCTCGCTTTACCCCGAACCAGAAGAGGAAACACCTGTGCCGCACCTTCTTCCCTCGACAAACCGCTTTCCAGCAGGAACAACCCATAGTCTTGGAGCCAGGTTCCTGCATATTCGATCCCATTGAAAATGGGAAATCCCGTCCAAGCCATTACTTCCCTAGCAGCACGTGCTCTTCAAAGGCCGCACCTTTGGCATCACCAAAATCACCGCTTTGACTTCAACTAGGAGTATCAGTGCGCTCCTCAGTGGGGGCACTAGAAGATTGTGAGGAGGAATGGGCAACACACCCGACACACAAACAACTGCCTCTATATAGATTAGGGTATTCACAGCACCCCTATCCTCTCGAAAACACCTTCAGAAAAGACAACTCACACTAGCAGGGCCTCGCCTGCACTTCGCTCAACGCACACAGGCGTTGCACAATCACCAAACAGCTAGCACACCGATCTTGCCCGCTTCCAGCTCTTCCACAACTCGGCACCTCTCTCTCTTTCTCTCTCACACATACAGGGGGCTCGGGGGACGCACAGGCTCACACACACCAGCACCACACACCTGGGAGACGAGCAAAGAAGAAAAGGGGGAAGGGGGAGAGACGATGCCAAAATCGGCAATGACAGCTTCTCCTTTAAAGAAAAAAAAAAACGCCATGTACAACAACCATATGGCCTGCTCTAGGTTGCACAATGGCCATCACACATCCTTGCAGAGGGACACACACATCCCTCGAGACCCAATCTGTCGACACAAACCTCGACGACAAAATTCACCTCTCGCTTCACTTCCACAACAGTGTTTCCTCTTGGCAGCTCTCGTTGACTCCCTCTTCAACAGGACACTCGCCCTCCTGAGTTGCTTCGTGAATAACGTGTCTCGGCTTCGATTGTCGAACGCGAACGTATGAGGATCTCCTTCCTCCTTCCTTAAGCCCAAAAGAAAACTCTTCTTCTCCTTTCTTCGAAAAAACGTTGCCCCCTTTCTCTTCCCCTTTCCTTTTCTTTTTTCAAAGCAAAGAAAAAAATTTCTTTTTTAAGCAATGGCGCCCCTCTTGCAACTTCACAAACCTCTCGTTTTTTTTTCTTCCTCCCCTTAAGTACTGGCCTACTTCCTTCTTTTATCTCTAGCTACCAATTTTTTTTCCCCTTAATAATCAAAGGGTTTCTTTAGCCTATGCTTCCCATGTTGTCGGTGTTCGCACTTGCTCGGACTCACTAATACTCACCATGCCATTTCACACTAGAGCTTCACCTTATCAAGTCTTCCAAACCTGAGAAATTCACTACACACGGGCTGCCCCATGGCCTCGAATAACGAGTCATAAAAGCTGGAAAAAAATCCCATTCACCTCTGTCGCGATTGCTTGCCAATTTGAACTGAGTGTATCCTTATGCGGTCGACTCCTATTGGCGAGCCACAGATTTTGACTAACTCCCCACATCGCATGCAATCTTCAAGAATCATGGTGAGCTCAAAAAACCCTTTGTTGACGCGCTTACCAACGTGGTCCGGTGAGCATATACCTGACCCCCGACAAATATTCCACAGGCCATAACTTGCCCGTCTAAGCTTCGAATGGTAATCCGAAAAGACCGGCATGATCCAAAGCTCAAGCTTTAGATGCGTATCCACTGGTCGCAGTTTTGGCCACCTGTCTGTACCTGCCCTGCCCGTCGCGACCTGCTAGGCCTTCTAACTTCGGAGTGGCATATCTTTCACACCGAAACCCTGTCTAGACGAATTTCTAGAGCACCTTGAACACCACATTTCGGGTCCCATTCCATGCATCTCGAACACTTTTACCTGCAGTCCCAATCAGCCAACTTGGAAGGCCCCCTGGCCTAAAAAACCACTTTAAGCATACATTTCCGCTGCCACTCTCCTGCCCAGGGCCTTCGTACCTGCTTCAGCCCTTTGCCATGCGCATGCTAGCACCCATATCTCTCCATAGAGCGTGTTCCTGCACAGACCAACTTTGGCTGCACCAACGTTAACATCAAACTTTTTCCTCCCTCTTCAACCATTGCCCTTAATTACTTAGTTCCCTTCCACCCCCCCTAGATGGCCATTAGGCGAAATATGGACTCACAAAGGGTCCCTTTTAACACTAGAATGGTACCATGACAGTTTTATGTCATTGGACACATTTGTGTCGTGTTAAGTGACCATTTTGCTTGAATTATTTGAAGAGTATAAAAATGAATTTGTAGGTGCTATATATCCACAAAGTTGCCTTATGAGCTGAAAAAAACTTAGCATTTTTTTTGAGTATCGATCTCACCATTAACCTTACTCTTGCACAACATTTTTGAACCTAAACTGTGTGAAAAAACGGGTCCTGTTTTTTGCCTTTTTACAATTTTTGGCAACTATATCACTCTAAACTTCATGTTTGTGAGGGTTAGGTGGCTAGAGGTTAGGACTTCATAGTTCTCAACATGTTTTGATGCTTCTACGGAGAGCTAAGTGTTGAAATTGAAAGTTTTGAACAATCTATAAGAATTGCATAATCCTATTTTTTTGGCCAAAATTAGCACTTTTATGATTTTTTTGGTGGCTTTCTTGATATCCAAATTCAACTTTGATTGTGGCATTGTAATGTATAACATAAATCTAATCTTCCTTGAGTTTTGGGGGACCTAATATGCTATATAGGATAGTATACGATGATGGTTGAGTTTTTTGATTGCTAAAGAATACAAAACATTTTAGAGTAGCAAGTATAACTTTCTCAATATTGCTAGTTTCTTAAGCCAATTGTGTGTATTTTATAGGTAGTAACCATATCTAATCATAGACTACAAACTTGGCTAGATATTGACTAGTTTTTATGGGTTTTTAGAGGTCATAATGCTAAACCTAATTTTTTTATGTTTGCTATATTTAGCACTTTATCATTGCCCCCAAGGTTCCAATTGTAAGAGATCCATTATCCTTTTGACATGCTCCATGGCTCCTTTTGAATCCAAAGACCCAAAGGAAACTAATAAAACATGTATATAGTATCTGTATTGAGCGTGACTATAGAAACTTTGATGAGAGGTCCGCAGAATGGCAAAAATGTAACTTTTTTGTACCTATTTTTTTGACAAAAAAACATTAGTGAGGTAAAAGCAACCATATGTTTTGGTCACCAACCCATTCAAGTTAACGGGGCATTTTATTTCATGCCCTATAAAAATCCCAAGTCTTATTTATATGCAATCAACCGTAAGAATTTGCAGTTTTGGGAAAAATGCATTGGTCCATCAACTTTGGAGGCTTGTAGTGACCAAGGGATGAGAAAAATTACAAGTTTTTCATTTTTTCCATATGTAGTAGTTATTGAACTATAAGCTCATGAAAGGATTTCTCAAAATGAGTGGATCTACTATGGTTTTGGAAATTTTTCCCAAAACCCTGAAAGGACACTTTTATGTTCTGTTAGGTTGCCATTCTAGTGTTAAGGAGTTTGACTTTACCTCTCTCTACCAAAATGGACGCATGGATAAATTTTTGCAAATAAAATCCAAAGTTGGCAGAGGTTTGACAGTTAAAATGTCCTCTTCAAGCTCTATCTAATGATATATATCACACCATGAGATTCCTCATATTTAAGAAGATTTTTTTTTGATTCACCTATGATGTGAGTCATAGGTGAATCTCATGGCTGCTATATATCAATAGATAGAGCTTGAAGAGAACATTCTAACTGTCAAACCTCCGCTAACTTTGGAGTTTATTTGCAAAATTTTATCCATGCACCCGTTTTGCTAGAGAGAGGTAAAGTCAAACTCCTTAAAGGGCCCCTTTGTGAGTCCAAATTTTTCCTAATGGTACTCCAAGATGACTGTGTGCATGGGTTGAACAATCGTGTCTATGCATAGCTATGGTTGGCTCTACCATACTTTGAAGATCAATGCATTTCAAACCATTATGCTGTGAAAAAGTTGGGTCTTGAATATTTAACTCAAGGGTTTCTGAGGTCGAAGTTTTCTTTTGCTGTCTCCCAAAGAGTAAATCTTGTAGCTTGTGTGCTCTTTGCTTTATTGTACAGTCAGGATGCTTTGTCATGCTGATTTCCTAAGCTGTCGGTATCAATAATGGTGGGTTGTTGAGCTTTAACTCACCACTCGTATCTTGGTTTTTCTTCAATGAAATGTTGTGGTTGAGTGTTTTGAGACTTAACCCTCCACTGCTTCATCGGTTTAACAATTGGTGGAGAAGATAAGTGCTCCTTTTTCTTCCAAATCGATTTTTAAGTTCCCTACTTGAAGATGTTTTGATCCTTGGAACTATCTTTGTTACAATAGATGATGATTTGGGAACCCATATTTGAATCGGCTTGTCCTTAAGCTGAGAGTTTGGTACCCAAATTGTCTTGACTCCTTGCATGCTACTTGTAGCATTTTCTTGTCGATAGGATGATGAAGATTGATTTCTTTGTGGTTTGATCTGCTGATAACCTCCTTTCCATTCCTCTTTGCTTGGTGCAATTGGAATAATGAGTTGTCCGCCTTTAGGTGATAGCTTGAGCTAATTGGTATCCCAATCTGGTACTGCCTTGTACGTCCGCATCCATGAGATTTAAAGAGTCATTGTTTCATTCATGTGTTCATCTGGTAAGCATATATACTGACGAGGGCATGAACATCCCTCTCTCGTCTGTACTCTATCGCTGCCCCTCCCTTGCCATACCTCCTCACGCTCCCCCACTCACCCAGCTACCGCGCCCGCTCTTGAACTATAAGCTCATGAAAGGATTTTTCAAAATGAGTGGATCTACTATGGTTTTGGAATTTTTTTTCACACCCTGAAAGGACACTTTTATGTTCTGTTAGGTTACCATTCTAGTGTTAAGGTTACAAGTGCTTCTAAACAACATTAACGGATGGTTGTTTATGCATATAGCAAGGCTATGTGTGGTTAATGAGAATGTTTCATTGTTTGTACCTAGAACTAACTTATGTTTCACACTCAACTATACCAATTCATGTTTGTGAGGTCTATAATGCTAGAGAACTATCTTTAATAGTCCTCAACATGTCCTGATGCTTCTGAATTTACTCGAGCTCTTGTATCGACTAATGCATTTTTGCTATGATTGTTTAGTTGTACTTTGGTGCAAAGGTCCATTCCATCTAACCATTCATCATCTGTTGACATTGCATCTTTTTGTAATTCCCATAGTCGGTCATCTGGTTCCAGAGTGTGGATGGGAATAGATATTTGTTGATTTTTGAGAGAAACTTTTCTTTTGAGTATTCACAGTCGAGCTTCCTCTTGAGATTCATCAATAACCTACTGTCGTTTTATCTTTCACTGCTTTGCTGCATGCATCTTTCCTAACAATTCATGGTTAGGGGAAAATTGTACTTCTTTAAACGGCATCCACTAATCCAATTAGCCATTGGTTCACCATTTAGAGTGGACAACCTAACTGCTCCACTTGGAGATACATCTCCAATGATAAACGGTTCGTTTCCCTTTTTCTTAAAATTGAAAATGTGTTGCTTAAGGGAATAGACTAAAACCAAGTCCCCCTTTTTGAATATTTTTGTACTAGATAGGAATCAAAAAACTGTTTTTGTTTTTGCTTTTGTGCATATATGTGAGCTATAGCAAGTAGCCTTTGCTCATCAATATTTTCTAGATATTCACACCTCTCTAAAAATTAATGTCCAGTCCACTCAAGATCCTTAGCTACTCTTAATGTTGGCAATAGAAATTCTATCAGCAGTATGGCAACATGACCATAAAGAAGGTTGAAGGGTGTAGCATTTAAAGATGTCTTGAATGAAAGTTTATAAGCCCATAGAGCGGCATGAAGATTCAATTACCAATCTGTCCGTCCTGAACTAACCACTTTAGTCATTATCGAGCTTAAAATTTTATTCGTATGCTCAGCTTGTCCATTTGCTTGTGGGTGATAGGGAGCGGATTTGTTATGGATGACCGTAAATTCATTGAGCTGATACTTAATTACCGCATTGAGAAATGAGTTCCCCGATCACTGACAATTTCTATTGGCAGTCCATCTCTTGTGAACACATTTTCATACAAGAATGCAATTATGGTTCTTGCATCATTCTTTTGAGTTGCTTTAGCCCCTGCCCACTTGGTCAAATACTCTGTAGCTACAATCATATACTGAGCTTGGGTTCTATAAGCAAGTGGCTATATTGGCCCAACAAAGTCTATACCCCATTTTGCAAAACCTCTAGCCCCCATCTTGGTCTTAACACTAGAATGGTAAAATAGGACACTTTTATGTCCTTGGACACTTTTGTGTCCTGTTAAGTGACCATTTTGCTTGAATTATTTGAAGAGTATGAAAATGAATTTCTAGGTGCTATATATCCACAAAGTTGCCTTATGAGCTGAAAAAAACTTAGATTTTTTTTGAGTATCGATCTCACCATTAATCTTACTCTTGCACAACATTTTTGAACCTAAACTGTGTGAAAAAATGGGTCCTGTTTTTGGCCTTTTTTCAATTTTTGGCAACTATACCACTCTAAACTTCATGTTTGTGAGGTTTAGATGGCTAGATGTTAGGACTTCATAGTTCACAACATGTTTTGATGCTTCTACGGAGAGCTAAGTGTTAAAATTGAAAGTTTTGACCAATTTACAAGAATTGCATAATCCTGTTTTTTGGCCAAAATTAGCACTTTTATGATTTTTTTGGTGGCTTAATTTCTTGATATCCAAATTCAATTTTGATTGTGTAAGTGTAGTTTATAACATAAAGCTAATCTTCCTTGAGTTTTGGGGGACCTAATATTCTATATAGCATAGTATATGATGATGGTTGATTTTTTTGATTGCTGAAGAATACGATACATTTTAGAGTAGCAAGTATAACTTTCTCAATAATTCTAGTATCTTAGGCCAATTGTGTGTATTTTGTAGGTAGTAACCATATCTAATCATAGACTACAAACCTGGCTAGATATTGAGTAGTTTCTATGGGTTTCTAGAGGTCATAATGCTAAACCCAGTTTTTTCATGTTTGTTGTATTTAGCACTTTATCAATGCCCCCAAGGTTCCAATTGTAAGAGATTCATTATCCTTTTGACATGCTCCATGGCTCCTTTTGAATCCAAAGGCCCAAAGGGAACTAAGAAAACATGTATATAGTATCTGTATTGAGCGTGACTATAAAAACTTTGATGATAGGTCCGCAGAATGGCAAAAATGCAACTTTTTTGTACCTATTTTTTTGCCCAAAAAAAATTGGTGAGGTAAAAGCAACCATATGTTTGGGTCACCAACCCACTGAAGTTAACGGGGCATTTTATCTCATGTCCTACAAAAATTCCCACTCTTATTTATATGTAATCAAACGTAGGAAATTGTTGTTTTGGGCAAAATGCATTGGTCCATCAAGTTTGGAGGCTTGTAGTGACCAAGGGATGAGAAAAATTACAAGTTTGTCATTTTTTTCATATGTAGTAGTTATTGAACTATAAGCTCATGAAAGGATTTTTCAAAATGAGTGGATCTACTATGGTTTTGGAATTTTTTCCCAAAACCCTGAAAGGACACTTTTATGTCCTGTTAGGTTACCATTCTAGTGTCAAGGGCATGCTCTCTACACGGGTTGGTAATTTTTCTCTTTGACATGTATCACACCTTCGAACATATTTTTTGGCATTTGCAAAAAGTGTTGGCCACCATATGCCTTTCATTATGATTGATCTTGCTGTGGTCCCACTAGAAAAGTGACCTCCAACGAATCCAGTATGTGCTTGTTCTATAATGGGAATATATTCTTCTTCATTTGCACAAAGATGCAAATGTTGATCCTTAACTCTTTGATATGATTTTTTTTCAAAAAGGGAATAGTCTCTTGCTTCAGTTTCAATTGCTCTTTGGCATCTACTCATATCCTCACAAAATGTTCGTCCTGGTAAGTAAGTAACTAGATAGTTACTCCACTTAGGAACAAGTGATATTTCATAACAATGTCACATGAGGTATGGGTGCTTGTTTCTGGCATTGTGGAATTTTTTTTTCACAAATGAGTGAACATCACTCCTCATAGTTGGCCAAAATACTCCAAGTCTCAAGATTTGCTACATAGTTTGGTCTTTTGCAAAGTGAACTACTATGGTAATATGTGCTTGACTTAGGTATTGGGTTTTCTTCTTAGGATTAATGCATAAAAGAAATATTCCATCTCAATTTCTTTTGTACAATATTCTAGCTAGTAATTGATGCATAGCCAATTGCTCAATTAATCCGGGTGTGATAGGAAGTGGTATTTGTGAATCCACTTGAGCTATGATCATCAAGGATACCATATTTTCTGACCATCAAGGTCATTTCCATGGAGAACAGACATGCATCCGGTAGGTCATCATCTACTCCTTTTGGTGGTTCTCTTGATATAATCCTTAACAAATGATCTGTTCTTTGGTGAGTGGTGCCCTCTTTCAAAACTATAGTAAAATCAAATTCCAAAAGAATGATGAACCATCTCACTATTTTTCCTGTGTTGCATGGCTTGTTGACCAAGTACAATAAGGCTTGGTGATCCACAAAGAACACAAATTTGGTAGCTAGTAGGTAATGTCTATACTTTTTGAAGGTATAGATCATCCCTAATTCTTCCATTTTGGTGGTTGTATAGTTTTTATCTCCCATATTCAAATGTCTACTAGCATAAGAAATAGGAAAATCAATTTTCCCGTTGTGAGCGGGATGAAAACACACAGAGAGCCTCTATAACGACCCGACACACACTCTTGGGAAGATACACACAGACACTATGGGGCACCACTCGGCTTACACAACACACCTGGCCGACACAGGGAACACACCTCTGGAGTGAGAGGAGAGAGACTATCCACTTGCCCACTCCACACAGACACACACACACACACACACCCAAAAAACTCAGCTCAAAAGAGGAGAATTTCTGATGTTTAGATACAAATGAGCTTGGGCCAACACCAATGGGGCAAACAGCTCACACAATATGGGTAAAAGATAGTAGATACAATCACAAACTAGAGCAGAAACTTCGCTCATAGGAGAAACTTACACAGAAAAACAGCAGGAAAAGAGTGAGGAATTTGGCAAAATGGACAGCGCCATCGCGTCCGGAACGGCCCAAAACCCCAGTTTACAATGTCAAAGTGCTCAAATCCGACCTCGGATGAGCAGTTTACGACCAAAACAGGCTCCAAAATGAGCAAAAACACAGCTGCGGCTGTTCCTCCTCCCTTCTCCACGTTTTTTCTGGTCTTCTCTCTCGTTTTTCAGTTCCCACACTTAGCTTTATTAGTTGGGCACCCTTGGCCTTTTAGATGACCTCAAACGGACCCCGAACGAGCCAAAAACTGACCTCGCAGTGCATAGTTGTCACCTTTTTGCATCATTCGCACACCGGGCACTTAGCTTTTTTCCAATAATGCATCTCGCCACCACGTGAAGTGGCCCCAAAAAGTGGTCCTAATGATGACCTTTCTGCATAACTCTCACAAGAAAACACCCACGTTGTGTCCGTCCTCATCCGCGTGCAAATATTTACCTCGTTCGCCCTCCTGACGCCACTAGATGCCATCTGACGCACCTGCTGACCTCACGTAGTCGTTCTGCGGATAGCTTTCTCGAGAATTTTTATGCGCTATAAACTCCTCATTATTGTAGAAAAAACATACTGGTACTGGTGATAGTGAAAATCGATGCACTATGTACACACTCTCCTACCTGTACACATGTGGGCCCCACATAACCACCTGGCTAAGGAAAATGGGCAATCCTTTATTTGATGCACCATGCATGTATATGTACATATGCGCAATCCCTTGCTCCAAAAATCTCCTGACATAATTTGCCCATCCCCTAGCCTGCTAGATCATTCATGATCAACAGCAGCAAAGAGAGATATGAGACTCGCCGCATCACAGGTCTCCTCATCCCTCACCAACACTGCTTGATCCACAGACAGCTCATCTTGCTCCACCATCATCAATCTAGCATGATACAATTTAAGACGCAACCCATTTACCCTTGAATTATGTAGAACACCATCCAGGTTAGCCAGCTGATATGTGCCATTTGGAAAACACTCCACTACCTTGAAAGGGCCTTCCCACTTAATTTGAAACTTCTTTTGGAAGGTGTTGTCCAGCTTACTATTGTAGCGCAAAACCAAGTCATGTTTCTTGATACCCTTACTTTTAACCTTTTCATTTATCTTTGCCAAAGCCTTATCCTGCATCTATCCATAATGCTCCAATGCGCTCATCCTATCCAACTCGACCTCTTGTAACTGCAAGAGCCTCTCTTTGAATGCATCACTAGGTGACCCAAGCAACTTCTCTAACATCTTGACCGCAGGAAACTCTACCTCCACAGGCAATAGTGCTTCCTTTCCATACACCAAATGAAATGGAGTAAACCCTGTACCTGTCTTCACCGAAGTACGGTAAGCCCATAATGCACTAGGCAATTCCAAATCCCAATTCTTTCCTTGGTGCTCTGTCACTTTAGAAAGAATTTGTACCAACTCACCATTGAATCTTTCATTTAAGCCATTACACTGCGGGTAATAAGGAGTGGTATGCTGGTGCCTAATCTTCATCTTTGTGCATAAGAAGTCTAGCAATTTAGCTCTAAATCCTGGCCCCTTATCTGAAAGTAGCTCTAATGGCACCCCAAACTTGCAACATATTTCATCATACAAAAATTTTTCCACATCCTTTGCAGTGATCTGTTTTACTGCTATAGCCTCTGCCCATCTAGAGAGATAGTCCACTGCCGTCAAGATATAGCTTTTTCCCCTGCTTGTGATAGGTAACGGGCCTATTGCATCAATCCCCCACTTTTCAAACACATCAAATGCCATAATGGTTTTTCGTAGCTCTGGCTCCAACACTCTCTTCCCAAATGCTTGACATCTATTGCAAGACCTACACCAATGGTGAACATCCTTGTGCAAACTAGGCCATACATACCCCTCTTGCAAAATCTTATGCAAGGTGATCTTTAGAGCAAAATGGCCACCACATGCGCCTTCATGATTCTCTTCCAGCACTCTGTAAAGCTCCTCCCGCCAAGGTACACGTCTCAACACGAGATCAGCCCCTTTCATGTATAAGACATCACCAATCAATTTGTACCTGTATGCTCTACGCACAAAGCCATACTTCTTAGACTTCTGAATCTCCTTTGGAATGCTTCCTGTTAGCAAAAACTCCTCTTCTTGAGCCAAACTTTCCCGGCCATGATAAAGAGGTAAATTGGTCCTCAACACGAATAGCTCCCCAATCATGCCTTGAGCTGCTTCATGTGCCTCTCCATTTAGAGCACGTTCAATGTGTTTGATGCTCCATGCTTCAAACTTTTTTAACAGGCCTTTAATTCTGAAGCACATTTCCTTCAATGAGGTGTTCTTGCTCTTCCACACACCCAGCACTTGCTTCACCACTAACAAGGCATCACCTTTTATGCTCAACCTTCGAACCCCATGCTTCAAACAAATGTGTAATCCAGCTTCCAATGTAGCATATTCAGCCTCATTGTTACTATGCGCATCCAATTTGAACCCTCTCTTGCATACTAGCTTCCCCTCTGGATCATAAAGTGCTATACCCCCTGAAGCTGCATCATGGCTCTTTCTCTATGAACCATCAAAGAACAACACATGTGCATTGCTGATCTGTGGCACTTCTTCAACTACCTTTCTCACCACCTCTTCCTTAACAATAAGGGGATTCTCCTTGTAGGTCAACAAATCAGCTAAGGTAGCCCTTGTACTATCTTCCACTACAAAAGAGAACTCAAACTCTTGCAGCTCAATTACCCATTTCTTCACCACATTTGACATGTTAGTACCATTAATTAACTGTGGCAAAAAGGCATAACTCGTCAAGAAAACAAAAGGCCGTGGTAGCAAGTAATGACGAAATCGTCGACAAGCAAATATTACACTGGCCATCACTAGCTCTACTTCCGATAGCTTTCTCTCCGCTACCAACTTCACTCGGCTTGCACAATACACTAGCCTCATATAATGGCTGCCCTTCCCCTTTTGCAATAGCATGGCTCCAATGGCATCATCCCCTACTGATGGATTTACATAAAAAACTTTCTCCCAATCAGGAGCCTGCATGGCTGACAACCCCCCTAACACCTCTTTCACCTCTTGAAACACTTCTTCACACTTGTCATCCCATTGCAATGGATCATGCTTTGCCACTTGTTGTAATGGATAAAGAATCTGAGAAGACAATGGAATAAACCTTGCCATGTACTTCACTTTGTGTATAAAGGTTGCCAATTGCTTCGTACTCGTAGGTGATGGAAGAAGAATAATAGACTTCACCTTATCTGGATCAGCCTCAATGCCATTTTCTGACACCATATGGCCCAATAACTTCACCCTTGGCTGTGCTAGATGACATTTCTTTGGATTTAGTTGTCCTCCAAATTCATCATATCGAGCCAATACCATCTGCAACTTCTCATGGTGATCAGCCCTACTGCTATAGACACAGAAGTCATCCATAAAAGCTTTAACACAACTACCAATGAATGGTTCCAACACCCAATTTGCTCTCTCTTGATAGAATGAAGGTCCATTTGACAACCCAAATGGCAATACTGTGTAGCAATAGCAGCCCCATGGCGTAATAAAAGTTGTCTTTGTGCGGTCTTTAAGAGCAATCTTCAATTGAAAATAGCCTGAAAAACCATCACACACACTGTACCTCTCATAACCTGCCACTGAATCCAAGATCTGATCGATAAATGGAAGAGGATATGGGTTCTTCTTAGTGGCTGCGTTTAAGGGTTTAAAATCCACACAAATTCTCCACTTCCCATCCTTCTTTGGACTGACTACAACTGGACTCACCCATTCTGTGGTCTCCACTGGAACTATGAACCCTGCCTTCAGTAACTTGTCCACCTCTACCGGCAAGGCTTCCATTTGCTCTTGACCCATCCTTCTTAGCCTTTGCCGCACTGGCTTAGCACCTTCTTTCAGCTCTATATGCATCTCTCCACCCTTGAACCCTCTGATCTCTTCATATGAAGTAATGAACAAATCAGGAAAACTAGCCAGCATATGCAAAAATATATCCTTCTCCATAGCTGAGAGGTCTCCACTAATCATTTGCGTCATTAATTCCTGCTTCTTTGACAACTCAACCTTGGTTTGCATCATCCCTTCAATCACCCTTCACTTTCATCTTCAACCTCATTCGCAAATGCAACTAAGCCAATCTCCCGGATTTCTTTGTCCATCAAAAGAAATGCAACATCAGCATCCTCATCACTGCTGGTAGTGCTATCACTGTCCTCATCTGTCACCGTGGAAGAGTCTTCATCACTAGACTCATCCTCATCTTCATAAAGCTCCTCTAATCGTTTCCTTGTGTCCATATAATAAAGCTTCTTGGTACCTGTCTTTCCATAGAGGCTAATCGTACCATGTCGCCAATCTTGAACGGCTCCCACTGCACGTAACCATGGTCTGCCCAGTATAATAGGATATGCTCCCAACCATGCTGGCATCACATGAAAATCAACCACTGCCTTTGCATCATATGCCTCCACTTCTAAGCTCTTTACAACACCCAAGCATTTTACTTTTTGATGGTTTGCCAATCTGATCCGAAAACCTGACACCCCAGCCACTCTGAGACCCATCTTCTCAACGCATGAGTGTGTTATGACGCATATTTGGGCTCCGCCATCCACATAACCTTGTCCCAAATTTTTTCTTTTATGCCACACATCTACTATTGGACAAATGTCTGGTAGCTCATCCATTGCCAACACCTTCACTGAACCTCTCTCTGGCTCTTTCTCCATTGGGTTAACCATCCTCTTCCACTGTCGCTTTAGCTTAGGCACCATCTCTATAAGCTGCCCAAAAGTAACATCTGCCTTCCTGCTCATCAGATCCTCCCTCAAGTCATAGCTTAATTGCCCATCCCCTAGTGGAAAATCTGAAACATGAAACTTTCGACGAGCTCTCCTTTTCCTCTTGGCCTTAACATCCTCACCTTCATGGCTCTTTCCTTTCTTCTTACTAGGACCTGAGGCACTTCTTCCTTCCTTATCCTCTGTGGTCCTCTTCCCAATAGGCATCACTAATGTATCCTCTAGCTTTGATGCCTTCTCGAAGGTGACTACACTTAGCACTTTTGTCTTTCCCTTTTCCTCCTGGGTCAGTCCACTGGTTCCTTTGTCTCCCTTAATTTCAATGCCATAATCATTTGACCTAGTTAGCACCTGTCTTGGCAATGGATACATGTCTCCCCCCATCCTTGGTGGCTTATCACATTGCGGGCTGATGTGACCCAACTCTCCACAATTGTAACAGGTGGGCGTCTGCCTCCAAAACCTACCATTGCTTTGTCTAACACCATTCCTAGGCCTTTCTTCACCTCCTTGCTGATTTGCAAACCTCCCTCAACCTTGATTATTTCCCACTTGACCTAGCATGTTTAGGCTGAGATTCTTCATCAAATCTACCATTTGCCTCATGTCTTGCCTTAGCCCATCATCTTGCACTGCTGTAGTGACCACTGCTGGCATAACCTGAGTAGTAACAGGAACTACTGGTTCATGATGAACCCCTGACATGCGCCCTTGTAAAGACTCTATAGGCTGAAATTCAGACCTCATGGGCAAAGACTCCACCCCTAACTGGCTCATTTTCCTCAGCTTCCACTCTTTGTTCCTTGCTACCTCTAGTGCATCTTCATATGTCCTAGGCTTCTTTAGCTCCACTCTCCAACGTATATTCTCCCAAAGACCAGCTAAGAACCTGTCCTTCTTCATCATGTCAGGCGGGGGTACCTGTGGTGCTAAAGCCTTGCACATTCGCTCCCATGCCAATGAAAACTTAGGTATGTACGCATCTACTGGCTCACCTTCCTTTTGCACCAAAGCCTGTACTTCTTGCCACACCTTGTCAGGATCTTCTATCTTCACAAACTCCACTTCCAACCCATGTCGTAGATTGTCCCAACTCAACCTTACAGGTGGATCAGCCACACGCAACTCCTCTTCAAATGCTTTGGACCAAGCTCGTGCATCACTCTTCAAAAAAATTTGGAGAAGGCGTAACATTTGCGTAGGGTCATGAATCTGGTTGCTAAATATACAGGCAACCTCCATCTTTTCCAGAAAGTCCTCCACATCTTCATCACTTCTTCCATGAAACTCCGGATAAGAGAAAGCCATGGCTAGAGAACCCCTTCAAACACACGTGCAAGAACCCAAAACTTTTCACTACCCAATCCCCAGAAACTTCAATGGAGCTCAGCTTTAGATGAGAACAAACACATGCACATCAAATGAGTTTTCATAGTTGATCATCGGAATTACAACAGGCAAAGGACATTCTAGGATCTCTCTCAATCTTCTTGGCCCAAACATAAAGACTATGCGCTGCTGGAAAAAGATCTTCCTGGACACATGAACATTAATCTGAATTCTTTGAGTTAAATGAAAAGGAGTGAACTGAGGGCCATTTTGATCATCCATTAAAGCCAACCATGAAGCTCCCAAGAAGGCACACCTGACTCAACCTCTGATTTTGCCAGAATTTCAGCAGCATAACAGCATAAATGGCTCAAAATACCAAAAAACCAGCCATCATAACTTGGGAAAATTTCGACAAAGTTTCCCCAGAAGTAGAGCAATGAGAAACCAAAATATAGATTGTATCTGTATGCATAAACTGCCAACAATAGAACCCGAGCATCAAATAGGACTCACTAGTACATAGCCTATGGCGAGGTCACGAAAAGGGTGCTCCAGCTACCTGTATCACCGAAAGGATCTCCACATTTGAGAATCCCCCAGCTCAATAAAAACCTCACGCTATCGACCCTCACACGAAGGCTAATGCAAATCGCATATAGTCAAGTCTCAGAAATAACTATCTTCCAGACCAAGTCTCAGAAATGGTTGGGACTGCCAAATACAACCAAGTATGGCTCCACAAATGCGTACAATGGCAGTTTCCACAAGTAACGTACAATCCAGCAGACAATGCGCTCAAATAGGCGCCAAGTGATGCATTCCCACAACAACTGCAAGTGACATCACTGCTAGTATATCACTGTACTCCAGCTACCTGTACCTGTGTGAATCACCTGTACCTGTACCTGTCCCTGTAACCTGTAACCTAGAACCTGTAATCTGCAACCTGCAACCTGTAATCCCGAAGCTCGAAGCTGAAGGTACTTGAAGAAGATCCTCCGTGGGGGCGCCAAAAGAATGTGAGCGGGATGAAAACACACAGAGCGCCTCTATAACGACCCGACACACACTCTTGGGAAGATACACACACACACTATGGGGCACCACTCGGCTTACACAACACACCTGGCCGAGACAGGGAACACACCTCTGGAGTGAGAGGAGAGAGACTATCCACTTGCCCACTCCACACAGAGACACACACACACACACACCCAAAAAACTCAGCTCAAAAGAGGAGAATTTCTGATGTTTAGATACAAATGAGCTTGGGCCAACACCAATGGGGCAAACAGCTCACACAATATGGGTAAAAGATACCAGATACAATCACAAACTAGAGCAGAAACTTCGCTCATAGGAGAAACTTACACAGAAAAATAGCAGGAAAAGAGTGAGGAATTTGGCAAAATGGACAGCGCCATCGCGTCCGGAACGGCCCAAAACCCCAGTCTACAATGTCAAAGTGCTCAAATCCGACCTTGGATGAGCAGTTTACGGCCAAAACAGGCTCCAAAATGAGCAAAAACACAGCTGCGGTTGCTCCTCCTCCCTTCTCCACGTTTTTTCTGGTCTTCTCTCTCGTTTTTCAGTTTGCACACTTAGCTTTATTAGTTGGGCACCCTTGGCCTTTTAGATGACCTCAAACGGACCCGAACAGACCAAAAACTGACCTCGCAGTGCATAGTTGTCACCTTTTTGCATCATTCGCACACCGGGCACTTAGCTTTTTTCCAATAATGCATCTCGCCACCACATGAAGTGGCCCCAAAAAGTGGTCCTAATGATGACCTTTCTGCATAACTCTCACAAGAAAACACCCACGTTGTGTCCGTCCTCATCCGCGTGCAAATATTGACCTCGTTCGCCCTCCTGACGCCACTAGATGCCATCTGACGCACCTGCTGACCTCACGTCGTCGGCCTGCGGATAGCTTCCTCGAGAAGTTTTACGCGCTATAAACTCCTCATTATTGTAGAAAAAACATATTGGTACTGGTGATAGTGAAAATCGATGCACTATGTACACACTCTCCTACCTGTACACATGTGGGCCCCACATAACCACCTGGCTAAGGAAAATGGGCAATCCTTTATTTGATGCACCATGCATGTATATGTACATATGCGCAATCCCTTGCTCCAAAAAACTCCTGACACCGTCTCTTGGTTAAGCTAGGATACACCCAATGTCAAAATTGGAATCATCTACATGTATGTGAAATATCTTATTCCAATATGGTGCTTTCAATATTACAGCTGAAGTGAGAGCTTGCTGAAGCTTCATAAAGGATTCTTCACATCAGTCCATTCAAAGATTGTAATCATGTTATAGATGGGTTTTGAAATTACAACGTACACGTAAATGAATCTTCTGTAATATCCACAATCTCCCATGAAAGCTTGAACCCCTTTGATTGTTGTCGGTCTAGGCAAATCAACAATAACATGAATTTTATCCATATCACTAGCTATGCCATTTTTAGACACTATATGTCTAAGAATTTTTTCTTGTCTATCCATAAATATGCACTTTTCAGGATTTAAGAAAATCCTATAAAGTCTATATTTTTTAAATACCTTTTTCAGGTGTTCAAAATGATTAGCTTGGATTGATGAATGAACACATAGATCATCCATATATACTTCCGAGAGATTTCGAAGATATTCTTTAAAAGTATGGCTCATCAGTATTTGAAAGGTGGTCGGAGCATTAGTTAACCCAAAAGGCATAACCCGATAGGAAGAAATACCTCATTCAATTGCAAAGGCAGTTGTATGCTGATCTTTGGGGTCAACCAAAAGTTGATTGCATCCTGGAAAGACGTCTAAAAAGCTGTAAGCTTCTTTTCCTGCAACTCGTTTCAAAACATGCTCTGTGATTGGAAGAGGAAAGTTGTCTCTAATAGTAGCTGCACTCACTTTCTTAAGATTGACACACACCCGTAATTTTCCATTTTTCTTGGGTACTACCACAATTGGAGAGACCCAATCTGTGTGTTCAATTTAATAAATGAATTCAGCCTCCTTTAGCTTTTCAATCTCTTCTTTGATCTTTCTGGAAAATGTTCCATTATATGTGTATGGCCTTTGTCTACTTGGTTTCACATCATTTCTCATCACTATGGTATGTTGACAAATTTATGGATCAACACCCTTGAGATCCTCGTAAGACCAAGCAAAGATATCCCCATATTCTTTCAGTAAGCTTAACAAAAGCTCTTTATCTTCTTTTGTCAGGTCGTTTGCAATGTAGGCAAGTCTAAACTCTTCTACTGGTTCATCCAGATCTATCTTTTTTGTGCTTTCAAGTCCTTTGTAGGACTCGCCCTGTTTTTGTAGTTCCCTCACAGGTTGTTCGACTATGAGTTTTTGGTCTTGGAGAGTATATTTCTTGTAATGGGATGGAACACTCATTACATCTTTACCTTCCTCCTTAGTGGTTTCCATTTCAGTTGTATATATCTCCTTTAGAGCTTTGTTCAACTCTTGATACTTCTTTCTCCGTTCAACTCCTGTCATGGTTGAATCCTTGTCCTCGTGGACAGTCATTGAATCCATTGGATCACTCCACCCTATTTCTAGAAGTATGCAATCACCTGCTTCATGTAGAATCCCTTTTGTAAGCTTTTCCATTTTAGCTAATTGTATGACATTTGGCCAAAGTCAACCATGATGGTCACTCACCTCTTCATCACTAAGATGCTCAATTTTAACTCCATAAGTAGATGCCTAAATTGAAGAGTCGGCATGGTTAGTTGCCATGTCTTCAACTAAGGTTTGCATTCCCCCCTTCCCAAAGTTAGTTCTCAAGGGTAGACCTATCTCTTTTAAGTGGACTTTACCATCCTTAAAAACATATCTTTTATCAAAGCATCACTAAAACTAATCCCTTCTTACATGGTCTGTACTATCACACCAAACACATCTATTAACAAAACCTTATTTGGGCTGTTGTATTTGCCTAAGAAGTGGCCCTGATGGTTGGCCTTTTTCTTCAAGCTTTGCAATCTTCACCTTCAAGTCATGCATTCCCTTCACAAGCTCATCTGGCATGGACTCATCAAACTTAGGAGCGATAACAGTAGGCTTTACCATTTTGTCACAAGTTGAGGTGGAAGGATTTGTAGTGTTTACTACCATCTTGTCCCTTCTTCTTTGTTGTTTGGCAAGAAGTGAGACAATACCTTCAACCTCATTCCAGTTGTTCTTTAGTCATTTCTCAACATCTTTATCTTCAAGAATAAGCTCCAAATATTCTTGAAACTCTTTACCTGCAGCTTGTAAGAAAATATATGTCTTCTCTACATCTAGAGTGGCCTTTTATGTCCTCGTGAGTTGTGCATAGCGCCGCTCAAATTCCCTAAGTAGATCTGCTATTGATATTCCTTGCTTTGGATTTACTGCCCATTTTAAGAATGTCCTTTTGGTCACTCTCTCAGTGTCTTCCATGAAATATTTCTCCTTTAAAGATACTTTGAGTTCTTCCCAGTTTCTCCCATGCCCATCTTTAATTCCCTAACATGTTTTCTATTTTCTGAAGCAACAACTAGCTCAAAGCTTTGAATCTTCTCAGCTTCTTCTGAGACACGTGATGCAACTCCATCTCCTTCACATACTCGCGTAAGTAGTTGGTTACATCTTTGCCATTGAACTGATCCATTCTATTGACGACTGCTTCTATGGCTTTGGTTTTGCTGAAATCTCCCTTCTTTTAGTGGCATGTTGTTGCATCATGAACATTGTAAATGCTTGAAACATTTGCATTGTTTCTGGGTCAAAATGCATACCCTGCTGCTCAACATAATCACCCATGGTTACCCAAAAACTCTCACCCTAGCAGATTCACGTCAGGTTGTTGAAGAATTTGCGGTCTTGTTAGGAAAGCACCAGGATTTTGGCTGTGATAGTTTGTGAGAGAACTCCAAAAACTATATAAAGGAGTTAATTAAACCATAGATGCCATGAAGTCTAGGGTTTGGAAGGAAGAATTGGATTAATTCACATCATTGTTCTTACTACATAGAAATATAAGAGTACGTTTGTCTACCTAAGAGTGGAGAGATACATACCTATGCCCTCTTCATCTTAGCATGACATGCCTTGTACTTTCTGATCCGTAGATACACCACTCATTAGTAGATGACTCGGTGTTGTCTTGGATGTAAATGTGTATGATGTTTGATGACAATCCAAGATTTTTAAATTGTCCACTGATGGTTGTGTTGTGCGTTCCACACACTTCATCAGGGATTAGAATAATTAAACTACCAATCAACATTACAGTTCTTGTGATGAATGTAACTTACACTCCTAGCATGTTCACCTCTCTCCATATCGCTCTTTGTCTATTCTCCTCTCTATTGTACCATGTATTACAGTCATAATATATCTTCATTTGCTATGAATAAAGTGAAATTGTATATGGAATTATTGAACATTGTCAAGTAGTCTATTGGACAAATTACAAAGATTTTTCAAGATCTAAAAAAATCCTAAAATCGTTACTTTGCCAGGCATAGCTACTCGCATACAACTTGTGGAACAGTTCATACTAAGTTCAAGAGCAAGGGAAAGCTAGAAAAAGCAGCAAAGCATACGAGAGTAAGAGTCAGCTCTTCCGATCACTACAAGAGGTCACTTAAATTCTGGCACCACATTACCAGCGTCACTGGCAGGCGTCGGTATGTGTGTGTGTATATATGGAGAGAACTAGAGTTTAAAAAAATTTCGATTTTCAAATTTCGGACGTATGTTTCAGCGCATGTTTCGACGTCAGCATGCATGGACTTTCCGACGCTTGTTCCAACAGATGTTCCGACATCTAAGACGATTTTTGTACTGATGGCACCTGCAAAAAACAAAATGGCGGGCTTTCTCTGGACATTTTTCTTGTTCTTGCACGTTTTCTCAAGCTCTCTTCTTCCCCATCTCTCACAGATCTCGTGTGAAAGAAGCCGTCGGAAGTGCTAATCTTGCTTGTGGGTTGGCGCATAACCCTAAGGTGAGATTGTTTTCATGTTTACTTCTAGATTTCGGGTTTAGGGTTTAACTTTGTGTTTATGTGTGTGCTTTTGGAGATTCCAAGACTTTTACAACAACTTTCATTGCTCAAATAGGACGAATGTGAGTGCTCGAACCTTTCAATGCATATTAAATTTATTTAAATTACTTTGTATATTAATAAAAGAACATTTCATGCTTTAAACTTTCAATGCTTTAAAAGAAATTATAATTTGTGATGTGAAATTTCATTTTAAATTATGAAAAAAATATGTTTTGGTTTGTGAAAAAATCTTGTTTTGAAGAAATTTTGTTTTGAATTATGTCATTTTTGAAATTATGTAATTGATGGGTTTATGTTTTAGGTTATAAGTTAGGTTAGACTAGGTTAGGTTAGGTTATCTTATATATAAGGTTACGTTAAGTTAACCTATGTTGTTAGGTAAGGTTATACAATATGTTAGGTTATCTTATTTGTTATGTTAGATTAAGTTAAGTTGCATACTTTGTTCTCGATTTGTGCTCGCTTTGCAGTGCACTTCTCCGGCTTTGGTTTTCAACTTTTGATTTGCTCGTTTTGGTGTTGTTTGCTCGGCATGTGATTTTTTTACTTTTTTGGGTTTTTCTGGCACTTCCTGGCTTTCTCTATCTTTTTCTCGTGCTTTCGACGAGTTCCTTTTTATTTTTTCTCATTATTTGTGAAATTTTAAAATTTCTATTTTTTTGTTTTTTTTATAAATTTTGTAGAAGTATTTTATTTTTTCGTTTTTTTTTGGGATTTTTTGAATTTTTTTAATTTTTCGAACGATTTTGGTTTTTTTTGTGAATTTTTCTGTGAGATTTTTGGGTTTTTTTAGATTTTCTATGTGCTTTTTGTTTTTTTTGTGATTTTTTTCCTATGCACTTTTTATTTTTTCTAGAATTTTGTAAGAAGTTTTTAAATTTTTATGAGTTTTTTTATTTGATGGTAATTTTTTGATTTTCTTTACGAATTTATTTAAATTTTTGACTAATATACAAATAGATGAGAGAAGAAAAATGAAAATGAAATGTATAGGAAAAAAATGAAATTGAATTGAAATGAAATGAAGATGAAAAAGAGTTGAAATAGAATTGAAAGAAACAAAATGAAATGAATACACTACAAATGTCAATGACAAAAAAAAAAACAAAAAGACAAAAGGCTGAGAAGTCAAGGAGGCAACGGTTGAGTTGAGGAAAGAGTGGTCCTTGTTTTTTGTTTTTTTTGTCTTCTTGTAGATTAATCAAGTGTGTGTGATGGGGTGAGTTCACGTAGAGAGAGAAGAAGAAGAAGAGAATTTTGAAGCCGAGAAGCAATCGTAAGGATCTAGTCGACGAAGATGTTTTTTGCACCGCGAGACATGAGTTTCAAGCTCGAACAAACTTTCTTTTATTTATCTTTTTATTTTTTATTTTTAAATTTCCAAAAAATGTAAAAAATGGTCGAAAATTAGCCGAAATTCCACAAAATCACTAGAGAATCCCATAAGTTACAAGAAAAGTCCCAAAAATTCTCGAAAATTTTTAAAAATCTTAGAAAATCACCAAAATTCTCAACGAAACATTTTCAATACGCAAAAGCACACCGAAAATAGCAGATTTTACCGAACACGTCAATTTTGACAAAATTGTCCACTCGACCTCCGAAAATAGCAAAACGTCCAAAACTCAACCAAGGAGGGCACAAATGCGAACAAAATGATGCCCTAAATGCGCACACACAAAATAGCTCATAAACATCGCAAAATTAAAATTTTATGGAATTATCTAAAAATTAATGCAAAAATTAGTAAAAAATTGTCAAACAATTGCAAAAATTATCCAAAACATATCTACAAAGTCTCCACACATTGGGGAATGGTACAACAAAATAAAATTTTCAAAATCACACCAATTCAATTGTCAACAATTTTATTAATAAAATCAAGACTTGGCAATTAAACTGGCAAAATTACCGATAAAATTAGGTAAAAAATTGACACAATTAGAGTGTGTAAATCACTATTTTGAGCACAAAAACGCAGCATTTAATCATTACACATATCAATTATGCAATTAAAACATTGAATTAACCATGGAAATTTAAACACTTTTTAGGCACACACACACACACACACACACACACACACAAATTGGTAGTTTCTACTAATCTTTAGGTGCGCACACAAAAGGGTTAAATTTGTCGGATTTGCAATGTGACTTCACAAAACAATAGTTAGGCATGAGAACAACACCAATTAATCATCACAACTCAAAAATGATAACACACACATTGATTTCTAGGTGCTCAAACATAGGCAAAATAGTGCGCACACATCTAAAATTAGCATGCACACACTCAATTAGAATGCACACACACCTAAAATTGACCATCAAAGCATGCAACTAACTCAATTAAACACTCAATTAGCAACTTATAGTCATCAATTAGCAATTGAAACTTATCAAATTCATGCGCCGCCAATTATTAAAAATTTCGGTATTACGACGGCGTGAAAATGAATAATCGCAAAATTTTCAATCCTCAACATCAACATTACATTGCATTAACATAGCATAGCATTACATTGCATCACATTACATTGCATCTTGGTGGGATATCTATACATCTCTGGATTCTAGGGAGGTTGAGAATACCACCTTAATTACCTTTCTGTTGAAGATCAATTGAATGGTCGAATGCTCCAATCCTTCATAGCACATTATTAAATTAGCAAAAATTAGTCAAATTAGGAAGGGGTTAGTGAAAAACTAGAGTGTGTATACACACAATTGGCAAGATATGGTCACACATTAGGGAATTATGAACACATTGCTTCATGCACACACATTCAAAATCCACAAAAACATAAACACACAAGTGAAATTAGTAAGGGAACACATTCGTTTATGCCACAATTACACTAGCGTAGGCCATCGTCCCCGGTACCAGTGCGAAATGTTGGGAGTCCCATCATTCCAATAGCTCCAATGACCAATAAAATTATTAACCTGGAGGGATGAGCTACCCGGCTAGGACATGGAAACACTCACACGGTTAGTGAGCTTATCGTGGCAACACAAATGGTTAACTCTATGAGGCGCGATTCTTGGCCTATGGAGGAGCTAATCCTCAATGAAGGGAAATCTCCATATCCACTTCTCTTCACCTCTAATCAACCCAATCACACACACTACGATTGCAAGACGCACACAACACTAATCCTATCATGCAACATACTAATCGCAAGCACACACACATAGATCTATCGAGCACCACACTCCAATCAAACCTACATGAACACACAAGCAAAAGAGAGCAATCACACAAGATTAGAGAGGGATTAACCACTAATTAGTTAAGATCTAGTTAATCTAAGCATCATAGGCAAGGAGTAAGAGAGAGGCATAGTGAGAGAGAATGAATCATTGATTAGTGTTAATCAAGTCTCATGAGCAAGGAGAAGCTCAAGGACTCCATAGCCACACACCTCAAGAGCTCTCACCAAAGAGTTCTCTCAACAAATGACTTGAGAATCCTAATTTCTTTTACACACTGCCTTATATACCTAGGTTAAAAATATGCAATGTCCGAGCGCCCAAGGCCTTTAGGGCTCACCACTTACTGAATTTGCAACCTAGGCACAATAAGTGACCTATTCTTTACAACTTAGAACTCCCATTGAGCCCGTAACACATTAAAATATTACAATGGCTTGAAATAAATCACGAATTTACAATACGTGACCATTTTGGGAAAACGTGAAAAATGTGTAACTCCAATCTTTACTGCTTCTTTGCATTCATCCTTGATGTGCATTCGTATGTCTTCGATCCTTAGCAAATGACGTTGACTCAGTTAACAAACAACTTTGTAGTCATCCAACGTTCTCAGTGTTGCAACCCACATTGGAGCTAGTTGTGAGGCTTATTTTCTCTAACATTTGTCATACATTGTTTGAGGTGAAGACTCCTTGTTCAAACAATAAACTATTTTTGAAATGGGCTACTGTCATGGAATGCCTCAATGGAGTCAATGGGGCTGACAATGTAATGAGCAATAATGATGCTGGGAAGGCATTAGGACTTCATCGAAGAAATGTCATGGGAGCTAGTTTCCGGTTGCAAATTGATATGGAGGAGGGGTCACTTCCCTTAGACACGTGTCAACATCAACAACATAGGACCAGTACCTTAAAAATCAAAATCAAAGAAATCATGTTTCAATCTTGGTCAATGGAAACCCGCATCTCCCCAAACAAGAAAGATGTCATTCAAAAGAGAATTGACAAAAGGGCATATGTGGTGCATCTGATGCATCTCCTCGATTTACCTCTCGCAGATATATCAGCCAAAACATCTTCAAAGTGTGTCACAATGCTTTACTTAGTGATTCTGGGTGCTTGCAAAAGCTTTGAAGTTCTTTATAAGTGTCTCAAAGTGCATCACTTAGAGCATGCAAATGCTTAAAAGCGCCAAAAGAGTGCATATCAGTGTGCTTGAAAGCACCAAAAAGTGCTTCAAAATATTTTAGAGCGCTTCCAAAGTGCACTAAAGTGCTTCATAGTTCTTGAAAGTGACACAAAGTACTTTAGAGTGCTTTCTAAGCTCTAAAGTGATTTGGAGTGCTACAGAGTGCCACAAAGTGCCTCAGAGTGCTCTTAAATAGAATTGAAGTGCTTTCAAAGAGCCCTTAAAGTGCACTTCACAGTGCTTTCAAGTGCCCAAAAGTGCTTTAAAGTATTTTAGAATGATTCAAAGTGCTTGAAAGCATCAAAAAGTTCTGTACAATGCTTCAACGTGCTTCAAAGTGCCACATAGTTCTATTTGGTGCACCAAATTGCCCCAAAGTGCTTCATAGTGCTTGAAATGGTCGTGAAGTGCTTCATAGTGCTTGAAAAGTGCCACAAAGTTCTTGAAAGTTCTTTTAAAGTGCCACCAAGTAGTTTGGAGCCCTTCCAAAGTGCACCAAAGTACTTCAGAGTGCTATCAAGTGCCATGAAGTGCCTTAGAGTGCTCTTAAAATTCATTGAAGTGCTTTAGAGTGCTTTCAAGTGCTCCAAAGTTCTCTACAATGATGTAGAGTGCTTCAAAGGGAACCAAAGTGTATGACAGGTTGCTTGAAAGTGCCTCGTAGTGCTTGAAAGTTCCACAAAGTTCTTCAAAGTGCTTTCAAGTGCCTCAAAGTGCTTTAAAGTGCTGCAAAGTGCTTAAAAGAGCATCAAAGTGATTCAGAGTGTTCTACAAGTGCACTGAAGTTAGTGGACATAATTCAATGATACAAAAATTGAAGTAGAAACTGTGAATTTCCAAAAATAGACACCAACTCCTACTACTCAACCAACCCCACCTCACTTTGGTTGAAAAGGTGGAGAATGGCAATACCTACTTTTTTTGTGGACAAAAGGTGGTCATACCTACTTTTGTGATAATACACTTGGAGGTGGTAGTAGATAAGTGTTGCAATTAGATTTAGTACTTTATAGTATTTTTATGTCTTTTGTGTGACATAGTTATTTGTACATCCGGTTTGAGGAGGCTCATCCTAACATTAGGATGTCCCTTAGATGCTTTGAGGGTCTGAAGCCATACTCCGCACGCAAGTTAAAGGACCGTAACACCTGCTTTTGTGAATACCATGTTCAGCTTGTTTACTTGAAGTAAGGCTTAAATCAGTGTGAAAGATACAGGCTACATGGAACATCATGCTTTTGCAGGTGAATGTGTGCAGTCCGAGTGGTGGAATAGCATAGTGCACAACATCAAAAGCCAATTTTCAATCCTTGAAAGAACTATGGGAGTATGTATTGGGTCCAAAGTCAGCTGATAGTCCTTTTCACTGCAGCAAATGTCTTTTGGGAACATGCATTGATTGCAGGATTAAAAGTCTCTTTTTGTGTCCCGTCGAAGAGAGTGATGGTATCTCTAGAATGACTACAAAGATTTTTGACAAGATTCCTACACAGGAAAAGGATGAATAAGGTCTAGCTAAATGTCAAAAAGACCTCATGGTTCAGCAGCTCAATCTAATGAGTTTCATTTCTCTGCTCCGAGGGAAACTAGGGAAGTTCAACAATTCAAGGGAACTACTTGTACAGATGGAATGCTCAACAATTCAATGAGTGTTTGGATTTTCTGACAATGTAGTGATTTCTATTGTGGATTTTGCAGAGAATTACTCCTTCAAGGTGAAAAATGAGATCCATTCAAAGCATTCGTATTCATCGCAGGTCACAATATTTGTTCACATTTCATATGTATGTGATGTGCTTGGTGTTATACAAAAGACCACTCACTGATACATCTTTGATGACAAGACACATGACACTTTGTTTTTGTAGCACTCTTTTCTTTTGCACAATGAATGACTAAAAAGACATGGCTATAGTGTCAAGAGACATTGGGTGTGGTCGGATGGTGTTGCGTCACAATTCACAGGAAGGCGGCCATTTTATTTTGTTGTACGATTCTTCAATATGACAAGTGTCAAAATGACACACCATTTCTTTGCTTTAGGTCATGGAAAGGATGAACACAATGAGGCTGGTGCAGTGGTCAAAAGAGCCCTCACACATGAGTAGTTGAAATTTGACGGGTGGGTGCTACATAGCGCTTCAAGCGTTGTTGTATTCCTCAATGCAACTCTTAGAAATCAACACCCATAGACAGGCAAGAAAGTCAATCGTGCTTTCTGAGAGGTCAAGCTTGGTGATGTTGATAGAGTTATAGAATGGGATTGTAAGTGCATGACATGGTCTTGATCCTGGCACTGTGTCAGTGGCTACAGTCAAACGTATATGCATGGACTAAGGCAGAGACTGCTCTCTTGCTTTTGTGGTGCGTGCATCAAAGGTCAATGGAGGAGATGTGCCAACAAAGATCATGTGTAGGGGTGGGTATACTTGCAAATACAACCCATAGTTATGGAGGAAAGCGATGGAGAAGATTCGAGCGAGGATGAGGATGAATATGACCCCATGTATGCTGGCCATCATGATGACCTGAGCGATGCCTTGGTTGGCCAAAACTTTGCCGTGACCGTAGAGGAGTCTGGTGCAAACTTCTACGTCCTGAAATGAACCAGCACAAAGCACCTGGCCAAAACTAAGGAAAAGGATTAGTGGCACAATATCATTAAGAAGAATTAGTATGTGGTTGAGGGCCTATTCTATGACAAGGTAAATGGATGAGATGATACTTATGTCCTTTTGGACAACAAGCTCACTGCTCTAATCTACTCCCATTTGGTGCGATGCATCAGGTTTTCCATGTCCCCGAGCAAAGGTGAGCATAATGTATATGATATGTCAAATGACATATTTGAGAAAATCTGTAACACCATGCCCCTGGAGGAGAACTTGTAAGATTTATGTCAGTAAATTTGACTTGAGGACTTGGGCAACACTTTTACAATAGCTAGCACTTTTTTAAAAGATAAAAATAAAAAGGAGGGAGTGAACTATATTAAAGAGATTCAAGAAGGATTACACCAAAGCTGAGGGGTGGGGGGATCACCTGACTACTTCCCTCTAAAATAACAGCTAATCACCCCTTCTAAATAGCTAGCACTTTTAACAATAGAGTGATAAAAGACATCTTTTAAAACACTTGAAAGCACTTCTCAGCACTTGACCAGTTGACCAACACTTTACCATCCCCCTAAACCACTTTACCGGCCACTTGAAACACTTAAAAGCACTTATGAGCACTTCACTAGGCCCTTGAACCACTTGACCAGCTCTTTGGACCACTTAGGACCACCTGACCAACACTCTGGATCACCTGACCATCACTTTTAAGCACTTTATACTACTTGACAAGCACCATGAACCACTTGACCACCCTCTGAACCATTTTTCTAGCACTTTATACCACTTGAAAGGACTTTGAACCACCCAATTAGCACTTTGAACCACTTGACCAACCCCCTGAACCACTTGGACAACAATTTTTTCCACTTGACCACCATTTACCAACCCCCTGGACCACTTAGCCAGCTCTTTGGACCACTTAGGAACACTTGACTAGCCCTTTATACCACTTGACAAGCCCCTTGAACCACTTGACCACCCCTCACAACCACTTGGCCAACACTTTATACCACTTGACAAGCACTCTGAAGCACCTGACCAACACTTTGAACCACTTGATCAACCTCTTGAACCACTTGGATAACACTTTGAACTACTTGACCACCACCTAACAACCACCTGAACCACTTGACCATCTCTTTGGACCACTTTGGACCACTTGACCAGCACTTTGAAGAACTTTGTACCACTTTGATAGCACTTTGAACCACTTGACCACTTAACCAACACCTAACACCCAATCCAGTTGACAGCAGGAGAAACAGTTGACTTGAAAAATTCTTCATAGTATATTTAAGTTTAGATACACGAACAATAAGCTTTATAGGGAGTTAGATTTTTCAAGGAGTAAAGTCAGTTAGTTAGAAGATTACTCTAGACATTCTTGCCGAGGTGGCCTCTTATAATTGGTTGTTGGAGGTGGAAGTCTCGGTGCAAGAATTTTCTTCTGTGGCTGTACTTTTCCATGTGCCAGATCCCGGTCCAATTGTGAAGTTCATTGTTCTTGGCATCAAGTGGACGTTCACTAATAGTCTTGGCTCTAACATGAGTCTCAGCCCACTGTATTATAAATGAGGGAACATCCTCCTTGAGGAAATTTTCCCACTGCCTCTCATTTTGCTTTTCTATCCCAGGTAGAATGACAAAACTACTGGGATATTTGAAGTACATCTTATAGAGGGAATCATCCAGCAGTAAAGTGTTAGACTTATTGAACCGAGGAAAAAGGTACCAAAAGGTTTCTAGTTTTTTAAAAAACATTCTCTATGGGGGTTCTCCATATTCCCAACAACTAATATGGCAGCAGTTATGTGCCAGCCACCCACTCAGACAACGCTTGGCCTCAGATAGGCACTTGTCCATACCCTTCTCAAGATTGTGGCATGCGTGCAATGACCACAAAAAATTCTTTGCTATCTGACTCAGTCCAAGC
Organism: Adiantum capillus-veneris; assembly: GCF_014529385.1. Taxonomy (NCBI): domain Eukaryota; kingdom Viridiplantae; phylum Streptophyta; class Polypodiopsida; order Polypodiales; family Pteridaceae; genus Adiantum; species Adiantum capillus-veneris. The sequence continues at coordinate 39,264,210 of NC_140940.1, forward strand.
AAGAATAATTTTGCATCGTTTCGTACATAGTAGGTGGCGTTATCATGCACACAAGCAAGCACATTGTTGAAGTCTACAATTACTGTGAAATCTCTATGGACTAGAAAGCGAGACATAGGTTTGTACCAAGGAAGCCGGCTATCAATGTGCTCTACCTCATCAGTGGGCAGTGGGGGTTTGGAGCCAACCACACAAATTTTAACTATAGAGCACAAATGGACAAAAACTAAGAGAGAATACTTATATTTATATTGCCGACAAAAAAGATACAAAGCTGCAATTTAAAAAGATAGCATGAAAAAAAAAGATACAAAGCTGTAAGAAGCTAAAGCTTCTTGCATGCTCTTGTTTTTGGGGCGAGTATGTAAGTACTCTTTTTGGGGTCCTCAGACAGCTCGTTCTCCACCTACTTCTTTCTCTTCTTTTGTATCTCCACCACTACAAATTGCAAGGTTGAATCCATTTCAGGATCCTCTGCCTCATCTACATTGTCCTCCTTATAGGCATCAGTACTTGGGCAGCATATTGTGACCACAACAAACATGGTGACCATGACTTAGACATGGGAGGAGATAGATACACATAACTAGCATTACTTTGGCTGCTTGCGGACGGAGTTTTCTCCTTCATAATGTCTCCATCACCACTCTCAATAGTTTTCCTACCCTCAAAGTTCTTGTACTTCCGCAGCATGGCGTTGTCGAAATTTGTGCGGTCTAGCTCGGAAGGTGCAAAACCTCTGGTTGTGAGAGTTCATGATGAGAATCAAAAACACTTTGTGAAAAAGCATTTGTGGAGAATCACCAACCCTCTTTCTAAAGGTGACTAAAAATCTAAGAGCGTTCATGACAGCAAAGTCACAAACTCTCTTTCCTATCGTGCTTGGAACTTGCTTATTTTCTTATTTGAGATTATGATGAGAGGATCACCAAATCACATTCAATTTCAATTTAAAAGACCACTGAAAAACACTAAAGTTTCATCCATGAAACCTCAATGCTCATACAAGCACAAATCTCTATCAAAACCCAAACCTATTTCATGGTATCATGTAGCCTCGCCCCCAATTACATAATTGTAACATCAAAGAGCTGAAAGGAATACACCAGCTTCCACCTTCATCGAGACCATTTTCTACATTTGTAGAGATTTAAGATATTATGTTGACCGTTGGGTCAACAACACAACATAACTCAAGTTTCGTACCAAAGTCTTATCTTTTGCGAGTTATGAAATGCTGCGGATTATGGCTATAAATGTCATTTGTAATGAGTAGTTATTCTAGTTTCAGAAGCCGGGGTGCAATGGCACTTCCAGATTGTAAATACAAATCCATTTGACCCTTTCAACCCCATTTTTGGTTAAACCTAAGGTAGCCTTAGTATATAAGGTACCTAGGTCATTTTGTAAAAGGACTTTTTATCACAATAAAAACTGAGCGCTGCCGTCTACTGTGTGTGAGAGAGAAAGAGAGTGAGCGTGAGCTTCATCCTCTCGCTACGCCCAGCTCGCTCAACACATTGGAGATCCGACTGCACCATTGCTATAGGCTTGAGGAGAGCTACGCAACAACGCCAAGCATTCCACTCGAGACGAAGCGCACACGCCGACGCATCTACGAGCTGTTTGTGGCCGTAAGTGTATCAAACGATGTCTGTTTTCTGCGTACTAGTAGTCTATAGAATCGTGGTGACATAAGCTACACATAGGTACTCATAAATTTTAGTTTTGGGCACTTTCAAAATTCTGCTCTGTCATCCTACGCGTTTTCCGTAGATGGTTTTGGAGTGTAGAAGCTTAGGGACAGGTGTATCCTAGTGAGGGGATGGTGTTCCTTGAGTTTCATACAAATCTGGCATGATTAGGTGAGTTACCTTCCGTATGTGTGTATGTGGCTAGGTGGTGTAGTTGAGAGCAGTGAGGTTCTTGATTGTGGTTTAGTTGGCCTTCCTGAGTGTTGTATGTGTAGGATGGTCTCAGCGTGACAAGCTAAAGAGATTTCCTCCATGTGCATCTGTGTCCCCGATTGACATTGTGTTGATCTAGGTAGTGTTTGCATGCACTTCATGGGTGTGTGAGTCTCTCCTGTCCAACATATTATAAAGTGAAGCCCAATCGGTGCCCAGGTGTGTGTCATGACCGAGGCTATCATGAAGGAAGCAGGCGTTAAGATGTCAGTGAATGCTTCGATCTGTATGAGGATGGCCAACCACAAAAAGGCAAGGTGTCTTGGATTAGCTGAAGATGTGAAGATAAAAGTCTTGGGGATTGAGTGCTTGGTTGATTGCTACGTGATGCAAGTGGGTGAGAATGCTTATCCAATCATTTTAGGGAGCCCATGGCTTATAAGCCTTGGTGCTAAGCAAGATTGGGGCATGGTCTTGATCACCATCCCCGACAAAGAGAAAGGAAGGATCATTATCTACAACATGAAGACACACGAGAGTCATACACAACCCCTAGTGGAGATGCAAGATAGGGATTCGACAGAAACCACGTCATACGATAGAGATGCTTCGTCTATATCATAAGAATAAAGTATAGAGGAAGGCTTGATGCAATTATGTCCTCATCTTTTTGGGATAAGTGTTGGAAAGGAAGCATTGATGCATGATGTGAAGGTCAAGGAGGAGAAGGATAGTCCAAAATCAATCGTAGAGCTTGCCAAAGTGAATGTAAGGAGCATGCTAGGAGAGGACTTGACAGAGAAAGAAAACAAGGAGTATGAAGACATGTTCATAGAGTTTCCCAAGCTATTTGCCACTGAATATAGAGTTTCAAGGAGCTAAAGGAGTTGAACACAGAATCAATTTAAAAGAAAGTGCCAAGACAAAGGTTCAAAAGCTTATAAGGTTGGGGATCATTTATGAGAAGGCACTTCATGAAGAGGTGACAAAGATTTTAGAAGCAGATTTCATCCTTCGAGTAGAGGAATCCGAATGGGTCTCTTCAGTAGTTATTGTGCCCAAGAAGAATGAAAGATTTAGGATATGTGTTGATTTCAAACCTTTGAATGCTGCCACAAAAAGGAATCACTATCCACTACCCTTCCTATATGAAATCCTCAATCAGGTTGCAGGTCATGAATGTTATTCAATCATGGGTGGATTTTCTGGCTACTTTCAAATCTTGATAGCGATTGAAGATCGATTGAAGACGACCTTCATTACTCCTTGGGGCTGTTTTGCCTACAAAAGAATGCCTTTTGGGCTGGTCAATGCATATGCTACCTTCCAAGGATGGATGAATAGAGTGTTTGGTCCCTACTTGGGTAAGTTCATTCATGTTTTCATCGATTAGATTGGGTGTTGTAGCTCAAGGGTCACACATTTGGAGAAGTTGAGGTTGAGTTTTGAAAGGCTTCAACAAGAGGGTGGGCAACTCAACCCAACGAAGTGTAAGTTTTCTCATCCCATAGTCCATTTGCTAGGACATGTGGTTTCCCATGGAATAGAAGCTGACCCAGAGAAAGTAAAGAATTTATTGCTTATGGATCCGCCCATCAACACAAAGGATTTGGCATCATTTGTGCATAATCTCAGGTACTTGTCATGTTTTTTATGGATGCTATGTCAGTATATGTATCCTCTCTAGAAATTGAGTCAAAGAGTCCAAGGGTTTTAGTGGAATGAAGACATGCAACAGGCTTTTGTTGGCATCAAGGAGGTATTGTGTGCTTTACCAAAAGTGAGTCCTCCCGACTTGCAATCGATTTTCGATGTATCTATCAGTGTGGGGTCAGTAGCTTTTGGGTCAGTTCTCTTACAAAAGCAGGGAAGGAACTTCAAGCCAGTCTATTTTGAGAGCAAAATGAAGAATGTAAGAGAGTTCTCCTACAGAGAAATGGAACAGTGGGTATTTGCCTTGGTTCCCGCTTGCCGTAGGTTTAAAACCTATCTATTGACCCAAAAGTTCTATGTGCTCACCACATCAAATCTTTTTCCAGATGTAGTCATTAAGAAGGCAAGTGGTGGGGTAGTCATTAAGAACCCAAAAGGCAATGTAATATTTTCTAGAGCTTACGATCTTGATGAAGCTGAAAGTAACAATGAGTCCGAGTATCTCACGCTTTTCCTTGGGTTGAAACAGTGTGTTGAGTTTGGACTGACGAGGGCCATTGCAAAAGGGGATGCATTGCTAGTCATGAATAAGTTTCTTGGTTTGTGGAATGTTAAGAAAGACAAGTTGAAGAAGTGGTTCTATTGCATCAAGAAGCTTTTGCATGAGTTTGAGAAGATATAGTTTAAACATGTTCCTCGTGAGTAGAATAAAGAAGCTGATGAGTTGGCTAGGGACAATTTGGATGTCTTAGTAGCTCCTTTAAAGGTCAAGGAAGCCTTGTATGCAGGAAGGGAATCATTGCAAGATGTAGAAGTATTCCTTAGTAAAGGGAAATGTCCAAAGGGCATGTCAAAGGCTCGGCGTAAGAGAACAGTTGCAAAAGCAAGAAACTACACATCGGTAGGTGAGGATCTCATGCTTTATGGCAAGGATAGCATTTTGAGAAAAGTGCCGTACAAAGAAGAGATAGGCTTGATTTTGGAGCACTGTCATGAAGAAACAGGCCATCAAGGCAAGGATCACGTTGTATTTCGTGTTTTGAGAGCAAGTTACTGTTGGCCTTCTATGATGAGAGATGCTTATTTTTTGTGCAAATCAAGCCATGAATGCCAAGTGTTTGCAAATCGGAAGCTTTTGGTTGAGCCTTAGAAAGCTATAATGTCTTTTGATGCATTTGCAAAATGGGGAGTGGATGCGTAGGTCCAATTCCGAGGACCAACAATGGAAAAAGGTATATCCTTGTGGTTGTGGACTATTTAACAAAATGGGTGGAGGCAAGAGCAGTAAAAGATGTAACAGCAGGAAGAGTGGCCTCTTTTTTATATGAACAAGTGTGTTGCAGGTTCGGAGCTCCTATGGTTATCATTTTTTATCGTGGACCAGGGTTTAGGGGAAAACTTGTTGCTGCTCTCATGGAAAATTTGAAAATTCATCATAGGCATTCTTCTCCTTACTACCCACAATGAAATGGGTTGGTTGAGAACTACAATGGTCAAATTGTGAAGATGCTTTCAAAGTATGCTAGAGAGCATCGTAAAGAGTGGGACTTGGACTTGGAAAAGTATTTGTGGGCTTATAGAACTGCCTATAGAGTGTCAACACAGTTTACACCATATGAAATTGTTTATGGAAAGGAAGCTCTTATGCCCATACAAGTGCAGTTGGATGCCTTGAGGCTGCTGTGTAGAATGCAAGGTGAGCATAATAACAAGCTGCAAGAAAGAATTCTTTCTTTAGAGTTGCTGCAAATGAATGGAGAGAAAGACAGTGATTATTATCTTCAACAAGCAGAGACAAGGATGGAGAAAATGAATAAGAGGCTGCCAGAGAAAGAGATCAAAGAGGGAGATCTAGTGATGAAGTATGATTCTTGCTTGGATTTTACTTTTCAAAAAAAGTTGAGGGACAAATGTTTGGGTCCATACAAAGTGAAGTATGTATTTTCTAATGGCACCTATGAGTTGGAAAAATTGTCCGATGAACGTTTGCGCTACAGAATAAATGGGTATCGATTGAAGAAATATTTTGCGAGGGATGTGGTTTTAGATCCAAATAGTTTCTTGGTTGAGCATAAATGCTCTACCTAGAGGGCGGGCAATGATGATAGACCGCTTTTGGTGTGTACAAAGTAGAGTTTATATGCATGGTCATATGTACAAAAAGATGTAAATACATGCATTTGTGTACTTTGCAAAGTGGTTTAATTTTGAAAAAAGATGCAACGTGTACACATTGTGAGTAGTTAGGTTCGCGCGCTAGCAGCAGGACACATGTACATGTCCGTATAGGGTATTGGGGCCTTGAATATGGTTCTAGGTGGCTTATTTTGGCTCTAGAGAATTTTTTTGAGCTTTCTAGAATGTAAATAATGCAAGAAAAAAGTGTGGGTACTCTCATCCCGCTCAAGAAGTTTGGGACATCCAGTAACTGTCTATTTACGGTGCCTGATTTGCGGTGATGCATGCACTGCCCTAGAAGTGGTCATAAATAGAATGTGGGGATGTGGAAAAGTGATTTGGGTATCGAGAATCAAGAGTAAAAAATTTGGTGAATTTTGGAGTCCGTTTGGGATTTTTTCCGTGAGAAATGCTCGCCAGGGGTCAAAACTGGGCCATAAAAGGTCAAAAATGGTCAAAAAAGGTGTGAAATGGCTTCAATTTGCCACATCACTCACGGTGGCGTGAGTGTTCCAGGTGAGGGAGGACTTTTGAAGAGCAATATAAGCACTTTCACCTCTCTGGGTGTGGGATGGAGCAGGGTTCCTACAGGTGGTCTAGTGCAGTCCCGTCACGTTCGCGTCCTGTTTTCAAGTGTGTGGAGGAGTGAATGAGAGATTTCTCTCTTCAATTTTTTACTTGGGAGAGTCTATGGAAGTTCTGAGGTTTCCATGGATGTGTGTGTGCAAGGAATTGAGGGAAGAAGGTGCGGCTTTCTGCAGGACTATGTGACCCTGTATCGGTGCCATTAGGATTGGCGCTACTCCAAAGAGTCCAACAGAGTGGAGTTTGGTGAAGGCTTTGCAATGGTTTGAGAGTGGCCTTTGGTGGCTGGAGTTTTTGGGTTTTTGATGGTTTTTCTTGTATATTTTGTTCACCATCAAGCGTGATTTCAAGTGTTGATCACCTCGACTCACCTTGTAGTGTCTGCGGGCAGGCAAGGGCTGGTAGGTTCAGGCACTTGGAGTTTGAATTGAGCTTGTGGGTAGGATTTTTAGAGAGATTTTGAGTGGTGGTGAGTGGTGAGAAATTTAAGTAAATTACTTGTGTTATGTTGAGTTGTCTGGGTGTGTGAGTGTGCACACGACATCTTTTGCTCCATCAACGTATTGAACATAGAGGGAGGGAAGTTGAGTCTGGACGGGGAACAAGAGGGTTCATTAAAGACATGATCACATGCAGTGCTCTAGAACTTAATCACATATTTTGTGGGCATTGCGCAAGACACTTAATATGCTCACCGCCCGACTGAGAGCCCTTAGTGGTGGAGGTCAATAAGTTTGTGAAAGATATCTTGCTCCACACCCCAAGTGCCATGCACAAGAGCTTGGAGCTCTAATCGGGGTCAAGGTTTTGTTGGGTCGGGTTCTTCATGAGCCTTGTTTTTTGTGTTGCCATCCAAAACATGCACGTGTTGTAAGTGGCACATATCCCCCGGATTTAGAGGGTTCTATCATCTATGCAACTCTCGCTCTCTCTCACTCAGCTAGAGCTTAAGTTAGAGTTCCGTGTCTTTGTCTACCTACCAACTCAAACTTAAGTTCGAGCTAGCAACTCAAATGAAAGTTGGAGATCCATGCCTATATCTATCTAGCACCTCACCTGATGCTCCGTGCCTCAATCTACCTTGAAGCCCAAGCTCCATGCCTTTATCTACCTATCAGCTCAATCTTAAGTTCAAGCTTCATGTGAATATCTACCTAGTAGCTCAAAATTAAGTTTGAGATCTATATCTATACCTACCTAGCATCTCAACCGATCTCCATGCCTCAATCTACCTTGAATCCCAAGATCCATGCCTTTATCCACCCCACACGTTTAAGCTCCATTGTATGCACCTGACCTCTGGTTCATATGGAGAGCTAGTTGTTTTCACATCTTCCAGTCTCAACCCATTCCACCAGAGGATAGTGTTTATTGTGACAATTGGATGGAGCTAGTCCATCCACGGAGGGGTCAGTTTGAGACACTTTACGACAACTTTGACTGCATGAGGCGTTGTGAGGCCTTCTTGCAACTATGGCACCTAGGACCTTTCTTCACAATTGTGCCTAGATGGCAATACCATCCACCTGAGTGTCTTTTTCCTCCCATCTCCTGATATGACCATCATTCTACATTTTTTTAATGATTGGGAGATTCTTCCCACATCTTGGTGTAGCCCTCTCTATTAGGGACAAATTGTAGCCAATTGGGTAGTTTTTCAATTAATGGAAGGATCTTTTGTTTGAAAAGGAAAACCCAAGCTTCCTGAAGGCGTTCCAAAAGTATTTCCATGCTTTGAGTACGTTAAAGATAATGAGAAAGTTGTGAAGGGATTAAAGAAGTATGTTAGTTGGTGGAAAGAGCACTTTCAGAAGAAACAAGACAAAAGTGAGTATGGTGCGTCAGCCTGGTCCTCATCTAATCGAAGAATCTTATGCAAGCTATGTAGACCCGTGGTACAATTGAAGACACTTTTTTTATGAATTTTGGTCAAGACGTATATGTGAATAAGCTCATCATCTTGACCTTCCATTCAAGGATAATAAAAATGTAGGACTTGATGTAAATGAGGGTTGTTATTGTTGTCCAATGTGCAACAAAGTTGTTGATGAGTTCAACCCAACTATTGATATGAGGCTTTGTACTTGCAACCTTGTGATACAAATTATCCAATTTTTCTAGGAGTGACAACAACATATGTTGATCAAAACAATGAGTTAGCAAACTAACTACAAGTAGAGATACACTATTGGGCATCGACTTCAAGATGCTAGTAATGTGGAGGTTTACAACGATTGTTGAAACAAGTATGCTAGCGAGAGAACATAAATGATCCTCAGCATTGGGAAGAGAGTAGATGCATGGAATCCCAAGGGTGGAAGAATTCCTAGAAAAAAATATATTTCAAAGGCAATAATCCTTAAGGCCAAAGAGAGTTAGATGCTTCAAGTTAGTAGATGCGTAGTTAGAGTCATTATCAACATTGTAATCTTCAAAGAGATATCATTCAATATGACTTGTATTATTTTCAATTTAGCCACCCAATTTTCTCTTTCAACTTACATTTCAATGAAGTATGTGTGGGTGAAATCTTGATTTTGGGTGTGTGTGTGTGTGTAAATTATCATGTGTAAACATACCCTAGTGTATAGTATGGTTGTTGACAACACACAATATTAGATGTTGCATGCTCATTCCATCCATGAAGCATTGTACTACAATTGTCTTGTTTTCAACAACCTAGCACAACAGAACCTCACCTTAAGTCCATGTGACACAAAGAATTTTCCCAAATTTGTGCATTTTTCCCTATTTTCCTAAATATGTGTTAAGGTTGTTTCTTTACAAAAGCTTGACAATGTTAATTCTCTTTTTCTTTGATATTTGTGTGTCACTCAAAGAACATATTATCTAAGAGCACTTGTGTTCCGTTCTTCTCATCTTCTAGATGAACTTATGTGAAGCAAGGCTTAACTTTAGGGAATTTTACCTAGAAGTTTTGAAAGTTTGGACTATGCTAGTAGCATACAAACTTGTGAGAGCTTGGAAAAACATCTACCTACTTTTTATTTGAGGTCGGTATGAACCAAGACATGAGGGCATACAAGAGGTACATCTGATAGAACCAACTTTCTTAGCCTACATGGGTACAAGCCAGACTCAAGTGTAGACAATTTCTTCCAAAGAGTGACAAGGTTATACAATTCAAGTTCATTTGAATAAGAGTTATCTACTGTGAAAATCAACGTGCTTTGACAGACTTGCTGCAAAGCAAGGCTTCTATTCCGCGCCAAAGTACTGTCCGTTGACTTTGGATCAAGGATAATGTCACACACGTTTGGAAGTAAGAGGATATAAGCTCATAGTTATGGTTTTCAATGATCAACTCTGATGTATCCAGGCCAGTACATCGTGCAAGGCACATATAACATCTGATCACATTGTGGAGACCTTCATTGAAGCAAAGGGATTATCACACTATTTTTTTGACATGCATGCATGGCATGCCTATATTGTAGATTCATTCCACTAAAGCATGGTTTATGCTTCCGCTCTAAGATTAGGTACTCTATTAAGGAAAAATTTAGGCTAGTATGTTTTCTTGTGATAGTTGTATATGTCTACATTAGCGAGCACTTTACATCATTGGTTCTATGCCAATACTAATGATGCTTTCCATGATAAAACTTAGCAATGGGCTAGCTATCAGAAGTAGATAATTCATGAGATAATATGAATAAAGTAAGAGAGCCTCAGTGTAGATAATCTCTTATTTTAACACCCAATAAAATTTTCTATGACTACCATTCTTTGGGGTGTTAGACAACTTTCTCTTGTGTTCATAGTGAGAGACAATTATTTCAAGATCTAGTTGTGAATAAGATTAGTTGCAGCATTTATTTTACCTCTAGGAGTGGTACATTCAAGGATATGAACCATCTAATACACAATCACTCCACAAGCATTGAGGATCATAGTTTGATCTAATTACAATTGTACTTTCAAGGAAAGAATCCCACACTCTGCCAAGGGATAGCGGGCAAGTTTAACTTTTCAAGTTGATTCCAATCATTATTAGACATGGTAGACTGTGTTGTTCACCGTTGGCTACCAGTTTGAGCAGTTGGCATACGGAGTCTAACGAAGGGGTTTGACATTCCAGATTTTAACCAAAAGGTTTGATTTGCAATGGCAACACCTAGGGTTAATGATGTGATACTACTTGACTCTCACTAATCTATAATTAATGCTAGTAGGCCTTTTTAGGTGGGAAATTTGGTCATGTGAAATTGATGACGGGTAAGTGAACACTATGAATAACCTCCACGTACACATCTGATTTGGTTTACTTTCCTTTCAAACATTCTTTGACTGTGTATAAGCTTCAATGCTTTCATCCACTTTGCTCTTCAGAGACATGCAAGGTCATGTCTCTGAAGACAAGGTCATGTCTCTTTAAAGACATGACAAGGTCATGTCTCTTCAAAGACATGACAAGGTCATGTAGGAGCAAATAACTTAGGGCCACCCACATATATCTCTGCATTATGCTTTTATGGACCTACATGGTAGGGTTTTGTTTGGCACATACTGTCACAAGAGAAGCAACATAGTCTAGAAGATCATGCAGTTTAATTTACCCAAGTGTGGAGAAATGTTTATGAGGGTCCCTCTTACTCATGTCATGGTGTCGAGAAGTTTGCGGTCTTCACAGGAAACCACCGGGCTTTTGGCTATGAGAGTTTGTGACAAAACTCCAAAAACTTTATGAATGAGTTATACCATAGATGCCATGAAATGTATGGTTTAGAAGGAAGTGCAATCAAAGAAGCCCCACTCTTTCTCTCTTGCACTCACACACACAAAGAAAGAACACAAAAGAGAATATCAAACAACACAAAGATGAAAACATCAAGGCTATGATCGTATCGTATTATGAGTAATATGAAAGGGTTAATAGATGAGTTAATGGCCTTCCGACCAAGCATGCTTTGAATTGTTCTTTGAGATTGTAATTTTGTGCTTACCATAATATATATGTTTTTTCTAGTGATTGGGATTAATTGTGTATACAAAGTCTCTTAGTTCAAAGCAAGATAACTACGCTTACATTGTTGGGCGCATTTTTGACACTCCGTTTTTTGTAAATTTGTACATACGGACATGACGCCCGATGTCAAAAGGGTATGTGGGATTTCTTTTTGTGGGTTTTTTAGCTTGCTTTAGCAAGAACATGCACATGCACTGCAAGTTGCTAGTCTAGTGATAGTTGTCGGGCTACTGTAAGTGCCCGTGAGTGAGTTTTTTGCAGTGAGAGCTGTATATAACTGAAACTCATGTACAACTTAAAAAAAGGTGTTGTTTATGGATTCTAAATATGTCAATGGGATTTCATATTTATGTTAGGAAACAATTTCATTAGAATCCTAGATTTATTGACCTAGCTTGTGGCGTATGACCCTTATAACCACGTAAATGATGGATAGAGGACTTACTCTCTTCTGTTGCTTGTATCTCCACTTTGTGGAAACGTAGTAGGGTGTCGTCAACGGAAAAGTAGAATAAAGGAAGGCCATCTATCAAGTCGCCCAATCTTCTCGGGGTTGGGGACCTCACATTGGAATTAAGGTTGCAGAGAAATGCACACAATTTGGAAAAGACAAAGGAAGCTCAAGGCACACAAAAAAGAGTAATTACTTAGTGTGCAATGGAAAGATAGATAGCCCTAGAGTGATGGTCATATATACAATGCACGGGGGAAAAAACTCCTAAAGAGGGAAAAATGCCCCGATGATCCTAGTGTGTTCACACACATCACTACCACATGTATATGGTAACAAATCCCCCTTGGAGTGATGCAGTGAATGAGAGCTGGCACATGAGTAAAGGGAAGTGCCATGCCCTGAGGACATGATCAGTCCACAAAGGGGATTAAGCCCAAAGCTTTGCAGAAAGCTTCGAGCTTCTCACGAGACAATGCCTTTGTGAAAAGATCTACAAGATTAGCCAAGTTGATCTCTCCTGTTGAGAGCCTCTCCCTGACATAATGGTAATGAAGCTTAATGATTTGGGTTCCTGGCAATTGCCAATGCGCTCTGGCTGTTAGTGTAGATAGTGTTGGCGGTGTCCTGTCCAACACCCAAATCAGCCATAAGGAGTCTGAGCCATACACACTCAACTGTAGCTGTGAAGACTACCCTGTACTCAGTCTCACAACTAGAAGTGGCCACAGTAGGTTTCTTCTTGCTCAACCATGATAGACATGAACTGCTAAGCATGAAACAAAAACCAATTGTGGACACTCGCGTGTCAAAACAAGTAGCCCAATTTGAGTCCGAAAAAGCATGTACGTCTGGCGGCAATAATTTCTCCTTGGGATAAAACAAGCCAAGATGTAAAGTGCCACTAAGGTAGCAAAAAATCCTCTTGACAGCCTGCAAATGCTTAGACCCTGGGCTATGCATAAATCTGCTGACCTGTGAGGCTGCAAACTGAATATCCGTCCTCGTGTTGCATACATAAATGAGGCAACCAACAACAATTTGATAGAGTGACATCAAACATGATCACCAGCATCATGTAGACTCAACTTCAAACCTGTCTCGATGGGAGTGGCAATAGGTTTGCAATCCTCAAGTCCAAATTTACATAGCAATGTCTCTATGTAACTTTTCTGACACAAGGCAATACTACCATCACACTGCTTAAACTATATGCCTAGGTAATTGTTGATATTTAGAGAGAAAGAGAGAGAGACGAGACAAGAGACACACCATATACGCTCCCAAAGATTGATTCATATTGAGGACAAGATAAAAATATATAGGTGAGATCAAGTTGAGTAGAGTGAGCCACATATAGCTCCGACACCCCGACTCAAACAAAGGTATCTATCTTTGGATGAAAAAACCCTTGGGGAGTTCAAGGAAAAACCCCAAGCCCCTATACAATGTGAAAATATGAACCAACGATGATGATGTGAAAGTGAATTGTGCATCTATGTACAAATATTAAAATGACTTAGAGATCACAATGTGAAAATGTGGAGTGTGCATAGTGCATGGTACCTAAAAGATTACACTGTCATATGTACAAAGCTATTACAATAGCAAAGAAGCTAATCTAGAAAGAGTGAGGCCGAAGCAACTCCAAGCTGCGAGCGCAAGAGGATGAAACGTGACTCGTTGAGGCCTTTGGTCAAAATGTATACAATCATCTGGTCACTTGGACAGTGTTCAACCATAATGGTTCCTTTGCGTACTTCATACCTGACATAATGATAATAGATAGCAATGTGCTTTGACTTATTATGTTGAACATAGTCTTTTGCAAGACTAATAGCACTTTGGTTGTCACACCGCAAGGGTGTGCTAGAAAGAGGAGAGTGACCAATATTCTGACTCAGTCGTAGAAACTGCAACACAACGTTGTTTCTTGCTGGTCCAAGAAACAAGACAACCATTTATAAAGAAGCAATTTCCACTAGTAGATTGCATAGATAAATGTGAGCTTGCCCAGTTTGCATCTATGTAACCCAAAAGAGAAAGAGATTGCAAAGAATCCGATGTGAGTTGTCGTTGATAGACTAAACCAAAATCTGTAGTGCCTTTCAAGTATTTCAATACACGCTTTTCAACAGACCAATGCTTAAGAGAAGGACATGCAAGATGTTGTCCAAGATAATTAGCAGCAAACAGAATATCAGGACGAGTGTTCATGCCAACAAACTGAAGACATCCAATCAAGTTATCACAAGGTTGATTTGTGACAAGTTGACCGCCATTGTCATAAGTGTTCTTCGTAGAGCTCGCAAGACAAGGTGTGTTGGCTGAATGTGCAGATTCCATACCAAGTTTTTGAATAGTATCTGCAATAAACTTTGACTATCGAAGGAATAAAATACCTGTTGTACGGTTCCGTTGGATTTGAATACCAAGACACGAGTGAATCTCTCTAAGATCCACCATATCAAATGCAGAAGACAATAACTTTTTCACTTGCTGAAGAAATCCCAAATCATTGGAAACAAGGATGGTATCATCCACATAAAGAGCAAGAATCACAAAACTGCTACCTTGGCATTTTATGTATAAGTTGGGGTCTGGCGAGCAAGAGATGAATCCTTTAGAGGTGAGAAAAAGATCAAATTTTGTATACCAGGCTCGCGAAGCTTGTTTGAGACCATATAGTGCCTTATGGAGTTGAGCAACAAGGTCTTCTTTACCTGGAATAACAAACCCTTCTGGTTGTTCCATATAAATTTCCTCTTCCAAGTCACCATTAAGAAAAGCAGTTTGCACATCCATTTGATGAGCTTCTAAATCAAATTGAACAGCAAATTCCAATAAAACTCGAACACTTGTAATGCAAAAAACTGGTGAAAAAGTCTCTTGATAATCAACACCAGCTACTTGGGAGTAACCTTTTGCAACTAAACGCCCCTTGAACTCGTCAAAAGATCCATCTGCTTTTACTTTTGTCTTATACACCCACATACATTTAATAGTTGTACGACCAGGAGGTAATTCAGTTAGTATTCATGTATCTTTAGAGATAAGAGAATCGTACTCTACTTCCATAGCCTCTTGCCATTGATCCTTTTGTGGTGAAGAGATAGCTTCATCATAAGTAATGGGATCTTCGGAAGTAGAAAAAGCATTATCAGCAATATCGTCATCATAAACATGACATGAGCCATGTTCAAAATCAATAGGAAGATCAACAAAAATATTAATATCATCATTGGCAACATTCGGAATGGATGGTTGTGAAGAGGAAAGTTGCTCTATAGGAAGAGTTTCATCTTCTGAAAGAAATGGAAAATCCTGAAGCAATGATTTAGTATCATCAGAATCATCCATGGACCATGAGCCTCCCATAAGCTGTTCGTTAGAAGTAGCATCACGATTCACAATTACTTTCTTGGAGGAAGGGTCATAGAATTTTTAGCCTTTGGAAGTGTCAGAATATCCAATAGAAATAACTTTAAGACCAGGAGCATCAAGCTTTGTTCGTGTTTCTTTGGGAACATGAATATAAGCAATACATCCAAAGGTTCGAAAATGAGATAGAGAAGGAATGTCACATGTCCATGCTGTGATGGGTATCTTACCAGAGGGTGCAGTAGTAGGAAGATGATTATGAATAAATAGTGCTGTCAAAGTTGCTTCAGCCCAAAAAACACGAGATAAGCCAGAATGAATCAGCATACATCTTACAGCATTGAGAATAGTGCGATTCTTTCGTTCAACAACACCATTCTGTTGAGGAAAATATGGAATAGTGTGTTCATGATGAATTCCATTATCAGCACAGTAACTCACAAACTCTCGAGAAACATATTCGCCTCCATTGTCACTACGAAGCTTCTTAAGGCGAAGACCAGTTTGAAGTTCCGCAGCCTTGTGGAATTGTTTGAAAACAGATAAGGATTCAGATTTTTGTCTAAGTAGAAATACAGTTGTATACCTTGAGAAATCATCAATGAAAGTAATGAAGTAGCGATATTGTGATCTCGAAGAAGGTAGAGGTCCACATATATCAGTATGAACAAGATCCAATATGTCATGAGAATGAGTTGTATTTGAAAGAGGAAAGGGTTTACGATTGTGTTTCCCAAGAGCACAAAATTCACAAATTCCCATATGGGGATGGGCTTTAAGATCCATGCCATGAACAAGATCACGACGTTGAAGATCAAGGAGTTTTGAGAAATCAGCATGAACAAGACGGTGATGCCATACTTTGCAATCATGATCACCTGGAGCAGTGAAAACATTTGCTACAGCATCATTGAGAGAGAGTTCAAACAAATTACCGTTTCTAGGAGCAGTGGCTATAGTCTGTCTATCTTTCTCAATTCGGCATTTGGTATGATCAAATCTAACAAACAGACCAAGATCAACAAGTCTAGCAACTGAAAGAAGATTACATTGAAGATCTGGTACATGTAATACTCCTCGCAAAATTCGAGTGGAAGAAGATAAGGTACCAAGATATGAGTCTCCAATACCCTTTACTTGATAAGTACTATCATCAGCAAGATAAACAACACGTTGAACTGGCAGTGGATGATAGTTATGGAGCCACTTAGACTAATATGTCATATTTTTTGTAGCACCAGAATCAACAATAAAAAGTGATCCATCACGTACATGAGGTATTCTGTCTGGAGCAGCTGAATATAGCACACAACTTGTTTCTGGTACAATGTTGTTTCGATGTTTAGTAGCATATGCTCTATTCCGATATGTGTCGAATCGACGCATATAGCACATATGAGTGGGATGATCATATTGTCCACAATATTCACAAGAAGAAGAAGAAGAGTGTCTAGATAAACGTGGTTGTTTTGTGGTAATATTGTGTTCTTCATCATATTGACGTGCCCAACAATCATCTTCAGTATGGCCATTTCTGTTGCAGTAAGAACATTGCTTATTAGGAAATTTGAGACGAGAGAAAATATTCCTGCGACGGCCACCTGTGCGGTTTCCTTGTTGAAATGGACGCCTTCGAGCATGAAAAGCATGTTCCATCTGTTGTGACTGAGTCTCCTCTTGTGAAATCATAGCTGTATCATGACCAACATTACGATGTTCTTGACGTTGAGAGTATTCAATTAAAGACATGCAGGCTTGGTCGAAATCAAGACCATCTTTATTAGAGAGAATAGTAACAATGTTATCATAAGAAGAGTCCTTCACGGTATAAAGGAGAAGTGTAATCAGTTGCTTTTGTGGAACAAGATCACCGGCAGCAGCAAGTTGATTAATAATAGATTTGAAAGATTCAATGTATCCCGTCATGGCAGTACCAACTTCATATTGTAACTTGTTAAGCAACCCTCTCAAATAAAGTATTTCTGTGACAGATTTCTTCTGAAAGTTTGCAATAAGGTACTTCCATACGCGTGAGAAGTAGGCAGTTCATACATATCAAGCAAAAGGGAATCAGTAAGAGCCGAAAGAATATATCAACGATCTGCTTTATCACGTCATTGCCAATCCGTATAGGCAACATTCCAATCTTCAAATATAGGTCCTTCAGTGATAAGCACATTATCATTATCCGTATCAACAGGCTGAGGCGGACAAACACGATTTCCAAGAACAACATCGGAGAGCTCATCGCCTTCAAGAATTAACAACATCTTTGCTTTCCAGCCTGGAAAACCTTGACCTTGGAAAGGAGGAACAGAACGCTAGCCAGAAGGAAAGTCGTTGACGAGAATATTCATAGCCATATCTTGTTGCGAGAAGACGTATAAGATAAGATCGCAGAATCTGCACACCATATATGGTGAAGGCCGCAATTGAGAATGAGAGAGATATGAAGACTACGTTTTGTCAACGATAAACGTAAGAAGGATGCTCAAGGAACGTCCAAAGATGTGAGAGACTTCACCCAAAAAAGGTAGGGTAAAGGAGACGTTAATAATAAAAGAGTCCTCATGATAGAGTGGCGTGAGATGCAAGATTGACGGCCACAATACGAATAGAAAAAAGCTAAATCTTCTCGAAAAAGTTAACGCCAAAATAAGAAAAACGATCGCGAATGCTTCACAAAGAAGTAAGACGAAGAAAGCTGCGTCAAGCTCAATTGCAGTAAAAACAGTATAACTTTCTGATGCGAACTCCGATTGACGCAAACCTAGAACTCAAATTGAAGAGCTCAAGGAGACGAACAAGTTTTGGATGAAAAGTGCCAGTGCCTTTGCGCTACGCTCCATTCCGCTTTTCCCGTTTCTCCAGATTCTGAGCAAAACACCCCGAAAAATTGAGATGAGGTTCAGGGTGTCATCACTCAACAAGAAAACGTAATCATATTCTTCTTAGCAAAAAACAACCACAATTAACAAGAATCGATGCTCAAAAATAAAATTTGTAGCAATTTTGAGTCTTACATGCAAATCGCATACACATACTGTTTTGTCACCATGAATTGAATCGGCACGTGATCGTTACCGCTCTGAGACCATGTTGAGATGTAGAGAGAAAGAGAGAGAGAGAGACGAGACAAGAGACACACCATATACGCTCCCAAAGCCTGATTCATATTGAGGACAAGATACAAATATATAGGTGAGATCAAGTTGAGTAGAGTGAGCCACATATAGCTCCAACAGTAATGATGCAACAGCCCCAAATCTTTCATCTTGAAAGTAGCATTCAAATCAACCTTAAATTCATCAATATGTGTCTCATTGGGACGAATGATCAACAAATCATCCACATGAATAACAACAATGAGAAGTACATCACCCTCACGCTTTACATATAACGTGCTTTCTATTGGACTATTTGTTTTACCAAACGAGTGTCAGCTTTCTCATACCAAGCATGAGGAGACCTTCTTACATTTGCACAGTTTGTCCTCTTGTCCTTTTTTTACAAAACCGCAAGGCTGCGTTACATAAATTTCCTCAAATATGTCACCATTCAAAAAAGCAGTAACAATGTCTAATTGATGTACATTCCAACCAAAATGAGCTGCCAATGCACAATAGTGATATGACAAGTGGGAGAAAAAGTCTCTTCATAATCTATGCATTTTTGTTGTGCATAATCCTTTGCAACAAGTCAAGCCTTATGGCAATCAATCTCACCATCCGGCTTGCGTTTCAACTTGTAAACCCACTTTGTACCAATGGCCTTTTTTCTAGGAGGCAAATCACATAAATTCCATGTGTCATTTTCTATATGTGCATCACATTCTGATTGCATGGTAGCCATCCAATTTTCTAAATTCTATGCCTCATCAAAAGACAGAGGCTACTCAACATCATGTAAGCTAGACACACCCTAAGCATAACAATCGGATGCATAAGATGCATGGTGAGAGCCTGAAGGAGTACGACTAGAGAAAGGTGCATCCAATTTACTGTCACACAATGTATGCACTAGCCATTTTGGCATACCTCTAGCCTGCTCATTTTCATCCCTTTCCTCATCAAGTACATCATGTACATCTACATCAGTAATAGGATGATCTGTAATATTTTTTGAAACTCCCATAGGCTGTACATTTGTCTCATTGGAATTTACATTCAAACTTCCACCACTAAAAAGTGGCAACAAAGTGTCATAAATGTCTTGTGAGTTTACATTACTGTCTCTAGTACATGAGAGCAAGGGCTGAATAGAATCTTCCATAAACACTACATCTCGTGAAACCAGAATTTGTTTTTCTTGCGGATCATACAACCTATAACCTTTGATTTCAGCACTATAACCAACAAAAACACATTTGACAGACTTATCATTGAATTTTCTACGATGTGGTTGTGGCATATGCCAACTAGCCAAAAAAACATAGGTGCTCAATAGAAGTCTTTTTATCATGCCATGCTTCATATGGAGTAATAGACTGCAAAGCTTTTGTAGGACACCTATTTAGACAATAAGTGGCACACATGATGGCCTGAAGCCAAAAAGAATGCGAAAAAGCTTGACTTTTGACCATACATCGTGCCATTTTTGTAAGTGACCTATTTTTCCTCTCGGCAACACCATTTTGTTGAGGTATATAAGGCACTGTACATTGGTGTTTTATCCCACGACTAGCCAGAAATGTATTAAATTCATGAGACATATACTCCCCCTCTGGATCAAGATGGAGGGTGCCCATATACGTTTTCATCAATAGCCAGAAATTGTTTGAAGCACATAAAAACTTTGGATTTTTCTTTAAGCGGAAATACCCATGCATGCCTGAAGTAATCAGCAATGAAAGTCACAAAGTACAAGTAATTGCCCAAGGATGGAGTTTGCATGGGCCCACAAACATCACTATGCACAAGTTGCAACCTGCATGTGTCCTTTGGAAACTTAGAATGCTGCATTTTACCCAAAATACAGCCTTCACAAACATGTTTAACAGGTGCTTCAAGAAGCGGCAAAGAAGCAACCATATCAGATTTTTGCAAACGTAGCAAACTGGCAAAATTCAGATGACCAAAACGTGCATGCCAAAGTTTTGCATCTAAAATAGCCCTTGAATCTGCAACTGCATTTGCAAAAATCTATCCACGTTTGTCATACAAAGTGAGCTTATACAGCTCATGGCACAAAAGGCCAGATGCAACAATTTCATCACCAAAGCTGAGATCATGAACTGTACATCTTTCATCCATAAATTTGACCACAAGTCCAAGTCTAGCAAGTGAAGACACAGACAAAAGATTCTTCTTGATCCCAAGTACATAAAGTGCATCAACAAGTGTGAAAGAACTGCCATTTGCAATAGTAAGCACAATCTTTCTAACTCCCTGAACCGGATAAGAGGCATTGTTGGAACAAGTGACAAAATTCCCATGAGGGACAGACTCGATAGAGGTGAACAATTCATGATGTGAGGTAATGTGCTTTTTAGAACCATTGTCAAAATACCACACATGTGAATTTGCAGTAATTGACATGCATGCATCATGGACAACAAGATTATAGGCACACTCTGCACTAAAATCCCATTCTGCATCAACATCAGCATCACAGTCTCCTTTCACAGAAGACTCAACAATGGTTGCATTTGTAGTGGAAACAACATCTGCAATGGAACCACCATCTTTATTCTTAGCCTCTTTGTCCTTCAACTTGGGACACTTCTTGATCAAGTGATCATTAGCTTTACAATAATGGCAACGCATCTTCTTGTTGCCCTTATCACCAGAATTTCTAGACGAATTGCTGCCAACAATTAATAATTGGGAACATAATTTTTGCCACTCGTAGCAGAACCATAATAAGTGGCTGCATTGCTATTACCACCCTTTCTTTGAGAATCAATAAAAGATTGTTTAACTGCACGTTGCCTAGTCATATTTTTTCAAAAAGTGACGCTTGCAACAACAATGTGCATAATGCATCAAACTTGACAAATTCAGGATTTCCTTGGGTCATAAGTTTCCAAGTACTAGCAAAAGTCTTGTAAGAATCTTGTAAGGCATCAAATAGTCTGCACAAGAGAATTGTCTGAAATGAATTCTCCTGCAAAAATAAGTTGCTCATTGATATCCTTGACACCATCAAGGAAAGTTTCCATATCATCTTCCTCATGCATAATCTTCGATTCCATCTCTTTACAGCAAAGCAATTTTAGCCTCATTGCGACTTGCATAAAGACCAGCCAAAACATCCCAAGCCTATTTTGCAGATTTTCTTGGAACGAATGTGGAAACAATGGTACGCTTCATGAACAACGCAATCAATGCATGATACTGCGTATCCTTTATATCCCAACGAGATTGTTTTGTTGTAGGAAAAACAACTCTAATAGTAGCAATTCTTGTAGCAAGATCTGCAACATCCTCAATATTGCTTGCATCCTCTGAACCAAGACGTACATCAATGCCTTCAACAATATTCTAGACGCTGGTGCAGCCAAAGTGTGTCAACTCTAGAAGGTGGCATGGGTAGATATATGCAGGCAAGCAGAAGCATGGCAAAGGGCTGGAGGAGCTAGGAAAAATCATGGGCTGAGAGGTAGCAGCGGAGTTGTATGACTGATGCGGCTTGTAGGCCAATGAAGGCTCAATGAGGGGCTAATTTGGGTAGCAGATGAAGGAGATGCAAAGTGTAGCTTTTGGGTCCTGGAGTATAGAGCTTGAAGTGCTAAAGGAGCAGGTCCAGACGGCTCATCAAACCGAGCGACAAAGCCCAAGTTATTGAAGGTTGAAGTTTCAATGGATTGCATATTCTTGTCGGACAAGGCAACTGGCGTGATCCAAGTGGAAGTCAAGGTACAGGTGTGTAGTGCTCAATTTATGGAGCCTACCCATCTTTTCAGATTGCGGATCAGAGACATGGTTTGCATTTTATGGCCAATTGAAGTTTTGTTGGGGGCTAGGTTGGTACCCATTTGACCGCATTGGGAAATGCACCATCTGGTGTTTTCATGAGCTCGCCAAGTGTTTAGTACACAGTTTGTAGCATATGATGCTAGCAGGAAGTGACTACACGTCAGATGGAGTCTGGAGCATTGAGATACTGAAGTCGGAAGATGAGGTGCATTTTCCCGGATTGGGCTGCAGGTGATTTGGTCAGTTTTATGACCTGAGTTTGACGTCTTCCTAGACTAGGTATGAGATGAGAACTATGCGGCTTGGAGCTGGAGATATGAGATCTCAAAGAGTCTTGATTGCTTGGGAGTTGGATCACTAAGTGATGTTTGGCAGGCTCTGCATGTTGGGGGAATCAAGTTTGTTTAAAGGATTTTTTTTCTTTTTCAAAGGCCTTAAAAGGTTGAAGCATTGCGGTGCTTCCACGTGGCACAGGCAATATCCTACATGGGGGGCTGGGATTCGCAGACAAAGGGTATTTATGCAAGACCGTGAGCCATAAGGGGTATCCATGTTGGGACGAGGTCCCTTGTAATGTGTGGCTATAGAGTTGGCACTGCAGGCGGCCCGTGGGCGCTGTGCAGGGCGGAGAAGGCAATTTTTGGCCGGGCAGAGCAGCGCAGGTGGCGCGCTCGCGTAGGAGAGGAGCATGAGGTGGCATGTGATGATGTGGCCGCCCGATAAGGGGGCGTGTTCCCGCGGAACAAATTTTAGAATGGGAGAGAGGAGGCAATAGAGACATCGCTATTGCCCCCCTCCCCCTTACAGTATATAAGGGGTGTCCCACAGTGAAGAGAGGGCGAGCCCGAGGCCATTCAAGGATCTATCAAGGGAAAGTGGAGAGCTGAGATCAAGAAAAGCAAGAAAGAGGGGTTCAAAGAATTCAAAAGGCAAGTGCAAGGGCGGCCGAGTTGGGTGGACATTAAGGAGATGTGTACACCATGCCAAAGCTACCAAAAATGAACTATAGCAAGTGATAGCAATGCAAAAAAAATTCCAAACAGAGCTCTAAGTGAAGTGAACGCGATGAGAAGCACACCCATTACTTTCTTCCTTAAACCTCCTAGATACACCCCTATAAAAGAATGTAAACGTGAAAGTTTGAGGGCTTTTTTGCCTGAGGGTGTGATTGAAAGTTGCAAGCCTATGTAGTGCAAAGCTTGCCATTGGAGTTGCATATTCTACTGTATTACCCTCCCTATGCAATAATACCAAGTGTTAGCACCTACATCTTGTATTGCTTCTCCCCATTCCCATTTTTTTCCTTGCTCCTTGTGTACTTGCCGGAGTTTGCAGAGGGTTTGCCTGCAGCTTGAAGGGTGCCACTAGGAGGGCAAAGTTGGGGTGTTTTGTGAGTTAAAAGGGTGAGTTGAGCAGTGTGGGTGTGTATACATTGAAGGGTGTTTCTTGCAAGGTCTGACGCGCTAGCTTGGTGTGTTACGGTGGGATTTTTAATGCAAATTAGCCAATTTGAAGGTGTTATTTGAGAGGTTAGGGGTGTTGTGGAATCCCTGGGCTATAGAGAGGCAGACATTTGGTGTGCAGGGTGTGTTCCCTAATTCCCCTCTCCTACACCCTTTGACACAAGGACAAGGTGCATCATGTAAGCCCACATAGGGTAATTGTCCCCATCCAACTTGTCCTCAACAACAAACATCTTGAACACATGTGTGTTGTTGTCAGCCATGGTAAATGCTGCACTTGATGTGAAAACTGTCCGAAAAGAGAAGAAACGAAGTGGAAACAACACATGCTATATAGCACAAACCGTAGAAGCCTGTAAGGAACCTGTAATGCAAAAAACGGCACTAACAAAATTTTTGCTCAAAATGATGAAATAGCATGTGCAGTACTACCTTTAATGGAAACGGAGGCCGAAATGAGTCCGAATCAAAAATTTGAGCGGACTGAGCTCTACGAGTACATCCAAAACTTTTGTCGACCTGCGAACGCTCGCCAAAGCTCACAGAAATCAAGGAAAGTGAGCAGGCCTGTGCTGGAGCTGCTTGCCACTAAGCTCGGGAGGATGCAACATGCTCTGATACCAATTGTTGGAATTAGGGTTGCAGAGAAACTCACACAGCTTGGAGAAGATGAAGGAAGCTCAAGGCACACAACAAAGTGTATATTACTTAGTGTGCAATGGAAAGATAGATAGCGCTAGAGTGATGGGCATATATACAATGCACAGGGGGTAAAAACCTCCTAAAGAGGAAAAAAATGCCCCGGTGGTCCTAGTGTGTTCACACACATCACTACCACATGTATATGGTAACATGGTTTTCATGATGAGTATATATTCATCTGATGGATTTGGGGCCGTAGGGTACTATATGTAGGTGTTTCATGATACATCCTATGGCCTTGGGGCCACAATATGCCATGTAGGTATTTTGTGATGAATATGTATACATTCTACGGACCCAAGGCCATAGGATGCTATGTGTTGGTGTTTCATGATAATGAGTGTGTATATATCCTATGGACTTATGGCCATAGGGTACTAGATGTGGATTTTTTATGATGAGTATGCATACAAACTATGGCCATAGGATGACGTATGTAGATATTTGTTATGAATATATGTACATCCTATGGCCTTGGGGCCATAGGGTGCTAGCAATAGGTGTTTTGTGGTGGGTACATATACATGCTATGTGAGGTCCCCAACCCACCAACACCAAAAATGCAGGATGGGCTCCTTGACACGTCTCCAGACCTAATAAAAATTAGAGTCCCTAAATAAGAAAAATTTAGGGAATATACCCTTATCATTGACAATGGCTTGGATTTTTAGCCCTAGAAGGAGACCTAGTCCTGTCTCGCATTGGAAATGGGACAACATATTAAAAGTCTAAAACATTATTATGGCCCTATAACTTCCACAAATTTGGCTAAGGTATCCTCAACCAACGCTTTGTCCCCCCTAACAAATGTGAGGGCACAACCGTTGGTGAACTCCTCTTCCAAGTGGAGAAGTTTTCTAGACATTTTCAGTGCGCATGAATGGATAGTTACTTGACTAACCTTGGTCAATCCCCACTTACCACCCCACACTCACACATGATTCTTTTGTTTTCTAATTACTATAACATTGTTTTAACATTTAAAATAATGATTTCTTTTAACATCCCATCACAGTAATTCCTTCAATCAAGTATTAAAGACAACATTGAAAAGCATTCTTTTAACAAACATACATCTTAAACTTAAGACAGGGTACTGTCAATCAAAACATTGTCCATAATAACTATGACCAGTCCTCTTCTTGTGTCAAGACCACCTTAGGGTGAAAAACTGCACCCAATCCTTGCTCATAATCCTGGGTGGATAAACCCCCACCCAAGGTTCGGGGTGCCCATATAACCGGGCAGCTCCCCTAGGATAAAAATGGTATCCTAAATTATATAGAAACATCAATACATGACACAGAGTAGAAACTCATCGTTCATGGGGGTAACCGACTTATCTGTGGCTCGAAAGCCATCATTATTCATCAAAATATACCAAGGAGTCGAAGGTGTCTTGAGACAAGCTATCTTAAGGACGATCAATCATACCTTTCCTAATTCAACCAGTCTTAGCCCAAACAATTCTTTTCTAACTACAAACAATGCACGTTCGATTCTTGGAAGTTACCTTATGTTTTTGGCCAATTATTTCTTTTTTGATTCTTACTCACTCCTTACGTATGGAATGTTAACTTATATAAGAACCTAAACTATTTGAAGACTTAATTGAATAATGGAAACCCACTTGGGACTGATCGACCATCTGCTACTCCACTGGTGCCTAAAGACTCTCCTTCGTAGGCATACTACTATGCCCGGCCTCGTCGTCCCGTACGACGCTCTAGTTCGTTTTGGAGCTACGACCTCATTATCAGATGTACGATTTGATCGGGTCCTTTTGGGTACCATAGTTTCGTATCCCAATCATTAGGTAAACTATCCTAAAGCTATACTTAACCTTTGTATTCAATCATAACCTAATCAAGGTTAAATTTGTAGTCTTAATTGGTAAATTTTTGACCCAATAATTTCTTATTTGCCTATATAGATATAATAACTTTTTCCAAACCTTTCTTAAGGGTTTTAAAAGCTCTCCTAATTTTCTATATCTTTTTTCTAATTTCCCCATCGAATTTTAAGCTTGGAATCTGCTTATTTTGAGCTTAATATTTATTCTATTTCCTTTATCTTAAAGATTTCATTTTCTAAACTTTATATCCCTAGTTTACCCTTACTGTAATTTTCCTAGAAACTTCTGACCTCAAAGTCTATTTATTTTAATTAATCTTTTACTAAAAATAGAACTTTTGATCAATTATAATTTTTTAAACTAACTAATTAAATATGGTATAATTATCACAAGTAGATAATGATACTTGTGACCTTTGGTAACTAGATTCTAATTTTTTGACTTAATGATCTAATTTCTACATTTAATTTTCATCTAAAATTAGTATAATTTTACTTAGGTAAATATTTATACTAATTTTCTAACTTTGAAATAATTATCATGGCTATTTTTTCATGTGTTATAACTCTAATAAATAACATGTAATCATCTTACATGATTTACTAATTTCCCCCTTTAAATTTTAGCTAGAATTAGTATAATGTGACTTAGATAGATATCTATACTAATTTTCTAACCTTTAGATAATTAACTCGGCTTGTTTATCATGTAATTTAACTCTGATAAATAGAATTTAATGATCTAACATGACTTACTAATTTCCCCATTTAATTTTTAGCTAAAATTAGTATACTTTGACTTAGACAAATATTTATACTAGTTTTCTAGCCTTGACATAATTATTACTACTTTTTTATCATGTAATCTAGATCTACTAAATAGTATGTAATCATCTAACATGATTTACTAGTTTTCCACTTTAATTTTCAGCTAGAATTAGAATAATTTAACTTAGATAAATATCTATACTAATTTTCTAACCTTGACATAATTAATAGAACTTTTTCATCATATGATCTAGCTCTAATAAATAGCATGTAATGATCTAACATGATTTACTTATTTCCCCCTTTAATTTTTAATAAAAATCAGATAACATTAGCTAAAATAATTAGTTAAACTAATTATCTATGCTTAAGATAATTATCCCAACTTTCTAATTCTATATTTTAATCATAAAACTTATCCCAAGATATTGAATTTAATTTACTAATTTCCTCCTTTAATTTACCTTCAAAAACAGAGTTTTTTGACTAAGATAATTAGCTAATCCACTTTTCTGTGGCTAAGCCAATTACCATATCTTTGTAATGATGTATTCTAACTCTGAAAATTATCTCAAAGCTATTTGTCCTGATTTACTAATTTCCTCCTTTAATTTATCTTCAAAAAGAGGGGTTTCTGACTAAGGTAATTAGCTAAACCAGTCTCTTGTGGCTAAGCTAGTTATCACGGCTTTCTAATGTTGTAATCTAACTTTGAAAATTATCCCAAAGCTATTTAATCTAGTCTAGTAATTTCCCCGTTTAGTTTACCTTAAAAAGCATGGTTTTTTGACTAAGATAATTAGCTAAATTGGTTTTTTGTAACTAAGATAGTTATTATGGCTTTATTAGCATATAAGCTAGCTTTGATAAATAGCACATAATTATCTAACATATTTTTCTAATTACCCTCTTTAATCTATGGATAAAAACAATTAGTTTCAACCTAATTAAATACTTAGATTAATTATCTATTAATGAGTAATTTACTCTGTGTTTTTAATAATATTTTCTAACTTTTGTAATAATTTAAGAATTTGTGAGTTAATTAAATATATTTCCCATCATTTTTTAATTAAAAACAACTAATTTTTGCCTAATTAATTACAAGTAGTAATTAAGAAAATAAGAGATAAATTCCCTTGCATCTAGACAGTCTAATATGACTCTCATAATTATCTTATATTATTATAAGTTTAAATAGTATAATTACCAGCAATTTATGACTAAAAAGATTAATTTCAGTCCTAATATGGCTTAAAAATTAATTAGCTTAGTATCCCTAATCTTAGTCTAAGTAATAAACAGAGTATTAATAATTGAGAGAGTAATTCAGAGTGTAAGTAAGTTTAATCTTCTTAATTAATTAAATTAATTAAGAATCTATAGGTAAATTAGCATAATTTTGCTAAATAAAAAGGGTTAAGCTAATTACCGTGGAATAATCAACTAGAGTTTTTGCTCTCTAATGATTTTTGAGTAGAGTTCTCTCTCAGTAAAAGAGAAATGGCCATAACTCCGAGTCTGTTTGAAATTGTGAAGCAAGAGGTCATATTTATAGGTTTCTGGGCACTCATAGGCTGAAAATGGTAGTGACTTGCATCCCAAGGCACTCCTACAACTCCACAAGCGCCCCCTACTGCTAATTCCAGCCTATGCAAGTTCATTACTTCCCCACACAGTCCCCCAGATACACAAAATTGATTTTTTGCTATTATATGATCCTTTTCATGATTAATTTTGGAAATATCTGCAATTATCAGTAAATATCTAGGGATTTTATGATAAAAGTCTTTAACGGTAGTGATTACCAAACTTTACAATTTATCTAATTAATTTAATCAACAGTGTAAACTTCCAAGGGCCATGTAACTATGCCAGTTTTTTTCAAAATTCAGTTTTGAAAGTTTCTAGCCCACGATTTGCTATGCTTAAGATTCCAAAAATACCATTTTTTTATTGCTTTTGAGATAGTTTTTTTTACATGATTTCCTGATCAATGCTTTCTCCTAAAGCTTGAGTTCATTCCCGACAGCTAGAAAGGTAGAGACCTTACATGCGTGCTAGCTATAGGTGTTTCATGGAAGGGATATGTACATCCTATTGCCTTGGGGACATAAGGTGCTAGCTATAAGTGTTTCATGGCAGGTATATGTACATCCTATGACCTTGGGCCATAGGGTGCTAGCAATAGGTGTTTCTTGGTGGGTACATATACATGCTATGGACTTTGGGCCATACGTTTCTATCTATAGGTGTTTCACAGAGGGTGCTAGCTATAGGTGTTCCATGGCAGGTATATGTACACCCTATGGACTTGGGGCCATATAGTGCTGGCTATAGGTGTTTCACGACGCATATATGTACATCCTATGGCCTTGGTGGAATAGAGTGCTAGATGTAGGTGTTTAATGGCGGGTATATGTACATCGTATGGCCTCGAGGCCATAGGGTGCTAGCTATTGGTGTTTCACAACGGGTATATTTACATCCTATGGCCTTGGGGCCATAGGGTGCTAGCTATAGGTGTTTCATGGCAGGGATATATCCTATGGCCTTTGGGACAAAGGGTGCTATTTAAAAGTGTTCATGGCAGATAGATGTACATGCTAGGTATTTCACGGCAGGTATACATACATCCTATGGCCCTGGGGCCATAGAGTGCTATCTATAGGTGTTTCAGGGTAGATATATGTACATCCTTTGGTCTTGGGCCCATAGGGTGCTAGCTATAGTTGTTTCACGGAGGGTATATGTACATCCTATGGCCTTGGGGCCATAAGGTGCTATCTATAGATGTTTCATGGTGGATAGATATACATCCTATGACCTTAGGGCCATACAGTGCTAGACATAGGTGTTTTGTACAGGGTACATGTACATCCTAGATGTTTCATGGTGGGTATATGTACATCCTATGGCCTTGGGGCCATAGAATGGTAGCTATAGGTGTTTCATGGTAGGTACATGTACACCCTATAGCCTTGGGGCGATAGGGTGCTAGCAATAGGTGTTTCATGGCGAATAGATTTACATCCTATTAACTTTGGGCCATAGGGTTCTATATAGGTATTTCATGATGAGTATATTTACACACTTTGGCCTTAGGCCCATAAGATGTTCTATGTAGGTGAAATATAGCATCATATAACCATGACCCTAGATTTACAGGAGGCCAAGAAAGATCGAGACAGAATGCTCTTTGTTGAGCTCTTAGGTCAATGTGTTTGTGTTGCATGCACAATTATTTAAATCTAAGCAAAATCCCAATAGATCAAAATTGAAAAAATAAATTTAATTTATTTAAAAAATTAGAATTCTTAATTTTATTTTATTTTTTTAAACTTTGAAATTTTTTAGGGCCACTCCAAACTTTGCTATAATGGCTTTTCAAGCCTATTGATCGATATCGAGAAAAAAAATAGCACACCATTTTTGAGCCCAAATTTATGAATTTTGGCTATTTTGAGTGTATTTTTTACTATGCGAATTTTTGTCCCGAGGTTCACATTTGCTTCATGGGGGTCGTTCCATTTGTATCACGGAGATAAGGAGACTAGAAAAACCTTAAAATTTTGGAAAACCTAGACTCGTTTTCCCCCCCCTTAAAAGATCTCAAAGTTTCGAAGCCAATGAGTTATGTCCCACTGCGAGCAAATGCCTAGATCTCTAGTAATTTTAATTATAGTAGATGGAGACATGGTCTAAGTGTGTGAACAACCACTACTTTCAAAATTTGAAATTTGAAATTTGACCTAACCTAACCTTATCTCTCTCACTTTCTCTCTGCCACAACTTTTGGGTGTTTCCCTCTCTCTTTCTCTCTCACGTTTTCTTGCATAGATCTTGCTACAGAAATAGAGCTCCGTTGCCCTTTCTCTCTTCCCGTACACACAACACCATCTCCGTCCCCGCCTCCCTCTCTTTCTTCCTACAACGTCATTGTTGCCACCTATTGTCGTCGATTTGTGCATAAATCTTCCGCTTTAACCACACGGCGATGGTCATCGTCGCACAAATTTTTGTGCATAGATCTATCATGACCATCCCTGCGTTCGTTGTTGTCATCTAATTGCCAATTTCATTGTCGCTGCAACCCGTTTTTTTGTCATCGCACATCTCCCTACACCACTTCTCTCTTCTAATTCCACAAATCCCTCTCCCGTGCTTCACCGAGCCTCCTCTCCATTGTTCGTCCATTCCGGATCCGGCACTGAAGCTCATAGGTAATTACATTCTAATTACTTTCTTATTACATTTTAATTACTTTCTAATTAAGTTCTAATTAGATTCAAATCCTCCTCACTCTAAACAAAAAAAAAAGACAAAAGACAAAAAACTCTTATTAAACTTTGATTAAGTTTAATGGAAGTCAAATTCACAACTCCTTGAACACAAAAACAAGACAAAACAGAAAACTCCACAACTAGAAAAACACAAAAAGTAGCGTACCTATAATCATTAGATGTTGAGGTTGTAGGAGGATGGCGTTGTAGGAGGATAGGTAAAGGTGCGACAATAGAGTGGGAAAGAAAGAATGACAAAGTGGAAAAGGCAAAGAGCTATAACTTAAAGAGTACATTTTAAATATTAATAATTTTGAAATTTTTTAAAAATGATGATTTTGGAAAAAATATAATAGCTACCATAGCCTCTCCCTATGGACCAAAGGCCATAGGGTGCCAAGAAAGAAGCCCCATAGGGGCACCTAAGTACCCAAGGAACCTATAGAGCAAGAGAGACAAATTGGCTACATTGTGGCCCCATGGCCATAAGGTGCCAAGAAAGAAGCCTCACAGGGGCACCTAAGCCCCAGATGGACCTATAAACCATGAGAGACACATTGGTTTTACTATGACGCTCGGGCCATAGGGTGCCAATAAAGGAGTCCCACAGGGGTACCTAAGCTCCCAAGGGACCTATAGACCATGAGAGACACATTGGCTTCATTGTGGCCCTAAGGCACCTACATATGTACCACTATAGCCCTATGAACCTAGAGACAATTCATCTCTCATTGGAATAGAGGAAAATAATTTGGTACCCTTGACATTATACATTGGTACCCTATGGCCCTACTGCCGTAGGATTCCACATCATACTAGAGAGGAACTGTCATGCCAAGGGCAGGACTATAGGAGTGCATGGCCCTGGCCAAGGGCCAATGGATACACATGGGGTACAGGGGCTCTATATAGCTAAGAGCCAAAGGGCCTATATATAGGTATGGTTGGGTGGTTATTGGCATGTCTATCTCCCTATGCCCTTTCAGGAACCTATGGCCCCAGGGCCAAAAGATGGTCTTGGGATCAATGCAGAGGCTGCATTTGGGTCATTCAAGAGAGCCAAAATCTACATTATGGTAGCCCTATGGACATAAGGCCATAGGATCTCTAGTTGGAATAGAGAGAAACCTATGTTCCTTGAGCTTGTACATTGGTACCATGTGGTCTGGCACCATTGGATCTCTCATTGGAATAGAGGGAAACAACCTATGGACCTTGTCCATATACATTGGCACCTTATGGCCCTAAGGCCATAGGATCTCACGTCATACTAGAGGTAACCCTTTGTCCCTGAGTCCATAGGATCTCTAATTGGAATAGAGAGCAACCTATGGCCCTTGATCTTATACATTGTTTGAATTAAATAATGGATAAAAAATCTTTAAAATTGTGTGGAGGATTCAAAAACACGTGTGGAGCCCACGTCATGACGAATGTTCAGTCGAATGTTTGCATGACTATACTTCTCCATATCCCTGTGCCTTTCTCCATCTGCGCCTTTCTCAGCTCACTCTACAGCCCCCTGTGCATGCTTCTTATCCTTGGCTATGGATAGCAACCTAAGAAAGAGCCCAAGGAATGCAACCCGACAGGTCTCCCCCACAAAGACCCGACATTCTCCCATGAAGCTATGTCACCTCTCTCTGTCTCTCTCTGGGTTGTGTACAGTGGACCTGTATGTGTAGTAGAGTATTGAGTGTGATGAGTATGGATTATTCCTTTCAGAGACAGAAGTTAAAGCCTCCTCCCAAAATCATCTGCTTTGTTCACCCCAAGGATGTGGAGGTTACATTAAAGGCATTCTGCACGACAAAGGAGGATTTTCACAGGGACTATGGGTGAAGTCTTGAGGGGAAAGATGTTAGGAAGTTGACAGATGCAGATGTGCCCATATCGGACTGGATGAAAGTTTTCACGTGTCTTCCAGTGAAGGAGAAAAAAGTGCTGATAAAAACAGCAAGGCCGGATCACTACAAGGCACTCTACTAGCTCTACAAGTAGTTGTACCAATCCAAACCACCAAACTATATGCTGGGAGTCAAGTTTGCACACGGATATGTTTATTTCGTATGTACATGTCCGGTTAAGTGGGCTGAGTTTGGATCAGAGTTGGTGAAGAAAGTGACCAATGAAGGTCACTTAGATAGGAAAAGAGAATAATGGAAGTTAGAGACTTCCCAAGTATCCACAGGAACCCCAAGTGGTTCTGCCATCTTCTTAGTAAATACCCCATCCGGAAGTACACTAGCCCGAAGTGGGCTTTTTGCGACTACTTAGTCTGCGTTTAGTGTTGAAGTATCCACTTCCTTGTAGGAACTTCTTGTTGAGGTTAGAAAATCTCATGAAAATGTATCAGTGGAGTGTCATAAGGCTAAGGATTCTGTGGTCAAATCTGTTGCTGATGTGCACCGTTGTGAGGGTGCCCTTGACACCATACAAATGCACTTCCCTGACGATGACAATGTACCAACAATCTTGCTTGACAGCCTCCAATAAAAATTTGACCAAGCAAAATCCACCCTACAGCAGGCACAGGTATGCTTTTAACTCCATCTGATTGTAGTATAATACCTACAAAGTACCATACAGTATGATTTTTCATACCGGTAGGATTATATCATATTTGATAAGGGTAGATGACAATACCGGTAGGATTATACCCTACCGATATGATTATATCCTACCGGTATAATTACATCTTACCAGTAGGATTATATCCTACAGGTATGAAAACATCCTACTGGTATGGGTACATCCGACCGGTATGGTTAGATCCAACCGGTATGATAAAATCCAATCGGTTTGATGTTATGCTTCCGGTATAATGTTATCCTACCGGTATGATGTTACCGGATGTTATCCTACCGGTATGATGTTGTGGGATAACATCATACCAGCAGGATGTAATCATACCGGTATGATAACATCATTATACCGATCTTCAAGCATTCATACCGATTTTATACCTGTTTGACATTGTCTGATAACAGAGGTCTCTTGCCTACAGGAAGAATTATCCAAATGCTTGGAGCGTGCGGAAACCTTTGGTCTCTGTCTCACATTTGTGAAAGACATGATTAGTCAACCAATGCTACCTGAAACCATAGTCTTGCCTGCACGAGAATCAGCTCTTGGACATAGTGTTGTTCTCATTGATGTGTGCAATGCTTGTGGTGTAAAAATTCATGATCACAATCCCTCAAGCCATGTTGTTCTATTGCCTTGTTCACATGCATACCATGCATTCTGCTATGCTCACTTGGCTGAGAAAGGAAAGTGCATGCTTAAGGATTTCCTCGAAGTTATTTCTGCAGAAGACCAATCCCTTCTAAAGAATAAGCCAGTTGAACCATGCCCAAAAACAGGTGAGAAAATTGTTTCAATGCGTAATCAGGTGGTTGATTTTTGTCTTCTCTGATGTTTTTTCAGAGTCAAGCTACTTCAGAACTACTACCGGTAAAGACATAGGGAACGATGCAGTGATGCCTGCATACAAGACACCTCTGGAGGTTTTGCTTGATGAAAGTGTCCCTGGTAATGCTGAGAAACCTGTTTCGAAAACAATAGAAGAAGAACAAAACTTTGAGGTAAAGGAGTAGAGTACGGCTGGTGCAGAAGGGAAAACCCAGAATGAGAAAGACGATGTGTTGCTAGACACTAGCATGTGGGTGACAAGATCAAAGACCCCGAGAAAACGAGGCCAACGTGGCAAGAGTAAGTTTTTTCATTGATTAAGGCTCTAATAAGTGATCTTTTGCTGCACAGCTTTCTAAAGCTGATGGTCTTGTAGATGTCAGGCTGGAGGGAAGTCCCGTGGAGACCCTTGCTCAGCATATAAGAAAGGCAAAAAGAAAAAAAATCAAGAAGACTGGAGATGAGAAGCCTGAAATGGAGCAAAAAACCAAGGAAGAGGAAGAGACCCAGGGGCAGCCAGAAGAGGAGATGGGCATAGAAGACACTAAGGAGATATAGAATATCGGCACAAGTTCTGACCCTAAACCCAGATCCTGCAAAAGATTATAGTTTTCCCCCCCTATGTTTCTTTTTATGTAACCACTTCTGAAATTAATATAACTTTCTTTCCCATTCGATGTCTCTTTCATCTTGTGCCTAATTTTCGAAAATTGTGTTTTTTTATTGTATGATTTCAATCTGTAGATATGTCTTAATTGCATATTTAAATTTGAGTGTTGTGTAATTTTGCATCTGCAGATATGTTTTTAGTTGAAGAATGGCACCTTGTAGATAGGTTCAGGGTTGAGAAGTAGAACGATAGGGCTGACATTCGTGCAATATGGAATTGCGTGTTGTCTCTGGCAGAGCTCGTCTATGGTACAGACTAATTAAAATAATCCCAATGATATGGCAAAGGCCACCACCTCCATTGAGTGTCCAGCGTAGGGTTCTCATTTTGGACCTTAATGGATTACTGCTCAAGAAATTTGATGGAAAATATGGTGAAGAATTGCCGTACGGGCCAAAAATGCGGTATGTTGTTGAAGGGGATACACAGTTTGGGCAAGGCCCGATGTAGAAGTGTTTCTGAATTTTTGTTTTAGATGGTTCAAAGTGTGGATATGGAGCTGCTGCGAGTTTGACAAAGCTCAAACGTACGCTAGCAACAGTGTTCCCTGACCACCACAAAAGATTCAATAGAGTGGTAAGTCATGAGCAGTGCACAAGGGCCCCTTTTAAATTGGGCGGGACAGATAAACCGGCGTTCCACAAGAATCTCAAAAATTTTCCTGACCTACCACCTGACACACTTATCTTTGATGATTCTGGATATAAGCGAATGTTTAATCCATTGGGGTCATTTATTGTTTTTCCCAAGCTAGAAAAGTAGTCTAAAGAAGTGCGCGCCTGTTTTTTGTCAACCACTGTCATAAACTGGCTGGCACACTGGTTGTACTCTAAGGACAGAATTGAGTATACAAAGAGGACTGTAATTTGTGTAGACGAACAACCTGACGACACCTATGTGCGTCATTTTTATTGGAAACGACGGATTGACTTTTTCAAGAAGAAAGGAACATTTTTTTAATTAAAAAAAAGCTTCATAAAGTCTATGAAGTGGGAGACTTTTGTCAATGTATTTTTTTGTCGATGGATGTAAATGGAGAATTACTATGCCTTCTTGTCAATCAATGTAATAGAATTCATGTATAATACATTTACAAGCAAGTTGCACGGAAATACGTTGTATTCTATATTTGAAGTATCTTGCAAATGAAAGGAGAGAGAGAGAGAGAGAGAGAGAGAGAGAGAGAGAGAGAGAGAGAGAGAGAGAGAGAGAGAGAGAGAGAGAGTTTGATACCGATATGATACTGGGCAAACTGGTATGATACTAATATGATACTAAGAAGTGAGTGAGAGAGAGAGAGAGAGAGAGAGAGAGAGAGAGAGAGAGAGAGAGAGATTTTGATACCAGTATGATACTGGGTAGACTGGTATGATACCGATATGATATTGAGAAGTGAGAGAGAGAGAGAGAGAGAGAGAGAGAGAGAGAGAGTTTGATACGAGTATGATACTGGGTAGACTGGTATGATACCGATATGATATTGAGAAGTGAGTAAGAGAGAGAGAGAGAGAGAGAGAGAGAGAGAGAGTCGGATACTGAGAAGTGAATAGTATGATACCGGTATGATACTTTGAAGTGACTGGTATGATACCGGTATGATACTGAGAAGTGGCACACACACACACACAGGGGGAGAGAGAGAGAGAGAGAGAGAGAGAGAGAGAGAGAGAGAGAGAGAGAGAGAGAGAGAGAGAGAGAGAGAGAGAGAGAGAGGGGGACTTGTATGATACAAGGGAGTGACTTGTATGATACCGATATGATACTGAGGAGGGACTTGTATGATACCGATATGCTACTGAGGATTGACTGGTATGATACTGAGACGTGACAAAGACAAAGAGAGACTTGTGGCAGCAAGAAAACACTTCAATGGTTGTAGCCATGGCCCTATCTAGGTGGGGTGTTGTGTAAGTTGTCTCTGTAGTAGAGAGAGAGAGAGAGAGAGAGAGAGAGAGAGGGACTTGTATGATACCGGTATCATACTGAGGACAGACTCGTATGATACTGAGAAGTGACTGGTATGATACTTAGAAGTGACAAAGAGAGAGAGAGAGAGAGAGAGAGAGAGAGAGAGAGAGAGAGAGGGAATGTATGATGTCAGTATGATAATGAGAAATGACTGAAATGATACCGGTATCATACCGGTATGATACTGAGAAGTGACTCGTATGATACCGGTATGATACTGAGAAGTGACTGGTATGATACCGGTATGATACTGAGAAGTGACAAAAACAAAGGGAGAGAGAGAGAGAGAGAGAGAGAGGGAGAGAGAGGGAGAGAGAGAGGGAGAGGGAGAGGGGCTTGTATGATACCGGTATGATACTCAAAAGTGACTAGTTTCAAACACAGTTCAGTTTACAGTTAAAGGCAGATATACACAAAATTATGCATTATGCATTTCTTAAGATGGTTAAAGCTCAAAAGGCATACTACTGTAGATAGACTCACTAACATGAAGTGATATTGTATATAGTTTTGAGTTGCTAGGATGGGGTATCATGGGGATTTTGATTGCCCGAACAAGATTTGAATATATGAACACCTCTGGCTTTTTGTCCAAAAGCTCGTATGTTTGCTCATTTATCATACGATAGTAAAACCCTTTGATAGCATAGGATCCTCACCGAATGATATTGCCCCAGTCATCTTCATCGTTTGAATGAAACTCCTGAATAGATGCAGTGCATTTCACTATATGGAAATCCACATTTTCTTCATTGTCATTTGGTGCAGGAAACAACAAAATTATCACCAACAATAAGAGCTTGACTGAGGGTGTCATAGTGTCCTTCATACGCTGCATCCTCATTTATTTTTTCTTCATTGTCTTCCCCTTCTTCTATAGGCTCCAAAATAAGGTATTTCCAGGAAGGAACGTGTGACTTGCTCACACATCTCCTCCACTTTTCTTATTTACATGCACTACAGAAACAAGACAGTGCACGTGTTCTCAAAGCAGTTGTATCATGCTCTGAATATGCAGAATAGAGTGCACTGAGAGGTATTTTTTATAGCCTTCACATCCCAATTTTTCCCCCTTTCGGCATCCCCCAATTCAATCACCCAAAAAATCCTGCTTACATAACGGGCCTGGGATGCATAGGTGGCTGTAGCACCATCTGACAAGGTCCGTCTCAATAATGCCACAACATCTGCATCACAGTCTATCTTTGGGCAGTTTGGTTGCAATTGGTATTGAGTTAAAGACCTTTTTATCACTGCTCCCGCACCGTCGTGTTCTCCCTTACCATGGCCGGATCCAAAAAAGTTCCAAGACATTTTCCATCCCGTAAAAACACTGTATCTGCATTTTATTCAATGGATAGAAGAAGATTAATATACTCTTGGCATGATAAAATTACCAAAAAAAACACGTATTATAATATTACTGATATTAGACAAGCATTTTATTACAAATTTAATTTCAATATTATAGGTCTCTCTATTAAAACCACCTTCAGATAATGTTTGTTAGAACATGGTATACCTGGCAAGGAAATAGAATGGTCTTCTTACTTTGAATTGTGAAGCTGCTCCATCAGACCATACCCAATGACGCCTTATGTTTATACCAAATTGCTTCAGCCATTTTGCATGTTTCAAAAAACAGTGTTGAACAAAATGCGTGTCATGTTGCTTGTCATCTGAAATGAAGAAGTGAATTGTCTTGTGGATGTCACGTTGTGAGCGGGATGAAAACACACACAGCGCCTCTATAACGACCCGTCACACACTCTTGGGAAGATACACACACACACTATGGGGCACCACTCGGCTTAGACAACACACCTGGCCGAGACAGGGAACACACCTCTGGTTTGAGAGGAGAGAGACTATCCACTTGCCCACTCCACACAGACACACACACACACACACACACACCCAAAAAACTCAGCTCAAAAGAGGAGAATTTCTGATGTTTAGATACAATTGAGCTTGGGCCAACACCAATGGGGCAAATAGCTCACACACTATGGGTGAAAGAAGCCAGATACAATCACAAACTGGAGCAGAAACTTCGCTCATAGGAGGAACTTACACAGAAAAACAGCAGGAAAAGAGTGAGGAATTTGGCAAAATGGACAGCGCCATCGCGTCCGGAACGGCCCAAAACCCCAGTCTACAATGTCAAAGTGCTCAAATCCGACCTCGGATGAGCAGTTTACGGCCAAAACAGGCTCCAAAATGGGCAAAAACACACCTGCGGCTGTTCCTCCTCTCTTCTCCCCGTTTTTTTCTGGTCTTCTCTCTCTTTTTTCAGTTCCCACACTTAGCTTTATTAGTTGGACACCCTTGGCCTTTTAGATGACCTCAAACGGACCCCGAACAGGCCAAAAACTGACCTCGCAGTGCATAGTTGTCACCTTTTTGCATCATTCACACACCTGGCACTCAGCTTTTTTCCAATAATGCATCTCGCCACCACGTGAAGTGGCCCCAAAAAAAAGGTCCTCATGATGACCTTTCTGCATAATTCTCACAAGCAAACACCCACGTTGTGTCCGTCCTCATCTGCGTGCAAATATTGACCTCGTTCGCCCTCCTGACGCCACTAGATGCCATCTGACGCACCTGCTGACCTCACGTCGTCGGCCCGCGGATAGCTTCCTCGAGAAGTTTTACGCGCTACCAACTCCTCCTTATTGTAGAAAAACACAATGGTACTGGTAACGATGAAAATCGATGCACTATGTACATGCTGTCCTACCTGTACACATGTGGGCCCCACGTAACCACCTGGCTCTGGAAAATGGGCAATACTTTATTTGATGTACCATGCATGGGTATGTACATATGCGCAATCCCTTGCTCCAAAAAACTCCTGACAACGTGCATAATATAAACATAAAAATTTATTGAAGGCTTAATACAAAAGAAATAATACTGATCTAGGGTGATGTCGTTACCTGCAATTCGGAAATATGTTATGCGCACAAAAATAGTTACTTGATTTGAATACCAGTGCATGGACTGAATCTCATTTTGTTCTTTGAAACTATAATTTTCAGCAAAGTCAACAACTGACACAACAACATCTTCTGCAAAGCTTTGTATACATTCCTTATATTGTTCTGCTTGCCATCTATATACAAAATTATGGATTATGTATTTCTTAAGATGGTCTTTGAACACGACTGAGAGATCGTGGCATGATATTTCCTTATGCGACAAGACTTTCCTTTTCTTCTTCTGACCGTCACACGTAGTTCCTACTCCTAGGTCCTCAAAAATCTTCACCACAATCTTTTTAGCAATAAATGCAGCCTCTACAACACAAAAATCTAACTTATCCGGGACACACCTTTTACATTGACCACTCAAGCAGGCAAGGGCATGGAAGGTGGACGTATCTGATTTTGGACACAATATAGAGTCCAATAAGGTTGTTACACTCTTGATAGGGTTTTTTGGTGCCTTGCATCCACCATTGTCTTTGCATATGTTGCATTGACATTGGCAACCTTTTCCATGGAGACCGAATACAGAACTTCGCATGTGATTTATGGCATCCTTTAGGAAGGACATTTGAACATGTGAAATGCAGCAGCAAGTATATCGGTCTCTCAATTTCCCCACAAAATATGGCTTCATGTATTCAAACGCTCGCTGCCTTATTACAACTTTAGGGTATTGTTCTTTGAAAATGAGAAAGAGATCCACCTACAATGAAAGACATATATGGTTAAAGAACATTGAAGAAAACTACAGGTTTTTATTATCTTTGAAGAAAACTATTACATTACTATAAACCAGTATTTTTATTTCAAACCAGTATGTTTTTTCACTTAATTGGTTAGGCAAACCAGTACATATGAATACATGTGCTTGGTACGTACCAGTGGTATATAAGTGTCAATCACTTCAAATGTTCTTACTGGTGATGTAAACCAGTCGTTTTATTTAAAACCGGTATGTTATTTACCTCACCAGTACATGTGATCACTTAACCACGATGTATACTAGTGAGAAATAAGTGTTTAAAAAAATGAACACATGCCCTTGGTACGTACCAGTGGTATATAAGTGTCAACCAGTTCAAATGTTCTTACTGCTGATGTAAACGAGTCTTTTCATTTAAAACCGGTATGGTATTTACCTAACCAGTACATGTGAGCACTTAACCATGATGTATACCGGTGAAAAATAAGTGTAAAAAAAATGAACACAAGTCCTTGTACGTACCAGTGGTATATAAGTGTCAACCAATTCAAATGTTCTTACTGCTGATGTAAACCGGTCTTTTCATTTAAAACCGGTATGTTATTTACCTAACCAGTACATGTGAGCACTTAACACTAGGTTGGTAATGGGACACTTTTATGTCCTGTGAAGTGACCATTTTCCTTGAATTATGTCAAGAGTTTCAAAATGGATTTTGAGGTGCTATCTATCTAGAAAGTTGTCTCATGAGCTGAAAAAAACTCCACATTTTTTTGGAATATCAATTCCATCTTTAACCTTGTCCTTGCACAACATTTCACAACCTAAACTGTGTGAAAAAACGGGTCCTGTTTTTTGCTTTTTTCAACTTTTTGCAACTATACGACTCTAGAATTCATGTTTGTGAGGTCTATAATGCTAGAGAACTATCTTTAGTAGTCCTCAACATGTCTTGATGCTTCTAGGGAGAAATAAATGTTAAAGTTGTAAGTTATGACCAAATTACAAAAATTGTCAAATCCTGTTTTTGAGCCAATTTTAGCTCTTCTATGATTTTTTTGGTGGCTTTCATGATATCCAAATGCAGTTTTGATTCTCTATGTCGCATATTGTAACATAAAGCTAATATTTCTTGAGTTTTGGGGCACCTAATACCCTATTTTGCATAGTAGACAACGATGGTTGATTTTTTCAATTATAGAAGAAAATGAAACATTCTAGTATATCAAGTATAGCTTTTTCAATATTGTTAGTTTCTTGTGATAACTACATGCATTTTGTAGGTAGTAACCATATCTAGTCATAAGGATCAATTCTGGGTAGATATTGAATAGTTTCTATGGGATTCTACAACTCATAATGTTGAACCCAATTTTTTCATGTTGCTGTATTTAGCACTTCATCTTTGTCCCCAAGATTCCCCTTGATAAGAGATATAATATTCTTTTGACATGCTCCATGGCTCCTTATGAACCTAAAGGACAATAGGGAACTAGGAAAACATGCATATATTATTTGTATTTAGCATGGCTATAGAAACTTTGATGATAGGTTTGGAGAATAGTAAAAATTCAACTTTTTTATACCTATTTATTTTGGGAAAACAAAAAATAGTGAGTGAGAAGCAATCATATGTTCTGATCACCAACCCATTGAGGTTAACAAGGGAGTTTATCTCAAGTCCTACAAAAATCCCTAATCTTATTTTTATGCAACAAAACGTAAGAAATGACTTTTTTGATGAAAATGTACTGGTCCATCAACTTTGGAGGCTTGGTGTGACCAAAAGATGAGAAATTTTACAAGTTTCTTAATTTTTACATGTGTAGTAGTCCTTGAACTATAACCTCATGAAAGGATTTTACAAAATGAGTGGATCTACAATGGTTTTGGAGGTTTTTTTCAAAACCTTGAAAGGACACTTTTATGTCCTGTTAGGTTACCAACCTAGTGTTAACCACGATGTATACCAGTGAGAAATAAGTGTTAAAAAAAATGAACATATGCCCTTGGTACGTACCAGTGGTATATAAGTTTCAACCAGTTCTATTGTTCTTACTGTTGATGTAAACTACTCTTTTCATTTAAAACCCGTATGTTATTTACCTAACCAGTACATGTGAGCACTTAACCACGATGTATACTAGTAAGAAATAAGTGTTCAAAAAAAATCAACTTATGTCCTTGGTACGTACCAGTGGTATATAAGTGTCAACCAGTTCAAATGTTTTGACTTCTGATGTAAACCAGTCTTTTCATTTAAAACCGGTATGTTATTTACATGTGAGAACTTAATCACGATGTATACCAGTGAGAAATAAGTGTTAATTTTTTTTACTAGATATGTAAATTAGTATTCTCCTTTCAAACATATATGTTTTTTACCTATCTAACATGACAAACAGTACATGTGAACACTTAACCACGATGCATACCAGTGAGAAATAAGTGTTAAAAGATTTTTAATGGTTATGTAAACCAGTTTTTACCTACCCAGTTTATACATACCATACGCGTGTGAAAGTATGTGTCTGCAAACGTATGTTTCAGCAAACATACGCGTATGATAAAAACTATGTTTCCATTTATATTCTCGTTCACATCCATTATTTATCTACTCTTAGTCTAGGACCAAATACAGATTCCCCTTATTTCCATTTATAACTTCCTTCATATCCGATTTCATATCTACTCTTATCAACCCAATTATAGTGAATATAGGTCATGAATGCAAATATTAGAAAACAAAAATGGATATAGTAAAGCAAGTTATTACCTAAGATTGTTCAAGAAGATGCACAGGATGTTTGACATATGAATTTCTTCCAATACGTTTTTTGCACACATCCTTCTTATTGGGTAAAACACGAGTGTTAGACATCCAAAAAGAGAAGATCAACTCTTTCTCATCAGGTGTTTTGAAACCACGATCCATGGGATCTCGAGCACACAAAGAGATTGGCAAATTGCCATCACCTGCTGCACTCAACCGATTCTTTGCAGCTATGAAGTTCCTCTTGTGAAAATTTAGCAACTTAGATGCAGCTGAAACATTCACTTTTGAGATAGATGTACACTCAACATTCATAAGCATTGTGGTGATGAACCTTTTAAGAAAGAGCTCATGTCCGCTCTTGGGTAATTTGATTGCATCTATTGTGTTGCGTATGGCTTCAACGAAGGTTGTTTGTACCCTGGGCATTTCAAGGTCTCCAAGAGAAGGATGATTGACAAACATGCACAAAATATCTGAGCGTGATGCAACATTGAGGGCCTTTGTACACCGATTGAAGAGCATAACAAGGTCATTGCAAAGTCTTTGACGCTTTGCATCATCATCAACATTTTTATCATTATCTTCGTTACGTGCTACCTGCTGAAGCTTGTTCTTAGCATGCTTCTCCCTCTTTCTCCTAGCATGATATTCCTTTACCGCATCAACAACATACCTAGCACACAGTTCATAGTGAGGCTGAGAGTAGTCACATACAGTGTGAGATTCTTGCTCCATGCTAGAGTGGGAGAGATTAAGCGAGGTGATAGGCCTACAGA
Source organism: Adiantum capillus-veneris (assembly GCF_014529385.1). Taxonomy (NCBI): domain Eukaryota; kingdom Viridiplantae; phylum Streptophyta; class Polypodiopsida; order Polypodiales; family Pteridaceae; genus Adiantum; species Adiantum capillus-veneris. Next base: position 39,308,642 of record NC_140940.1, read on the forward strand.
GAGCAAGAGCAGTATATGACAGCAATAGATGTGTGATAGGCCTACAAAGTAAAACAACAATATTTTCTCATACACAGAGAGTTAGAGAGAGACAGGAAAAGGAGAGAGCGGGAAGACAAAGAGCTGGTTGACGTGCATAGTTAAGAGCTACAAAGCCGTCTTCTATATTTGAAAAAGAGACGTGGAAATAGTAATGGTGTAAAGAGCTGGCTGACATGCATAGTTAAGAGGTACAGAGCCGTCTTCTATATTTAACAAAAAGCGGTGGAGATTCTATATTTAATTAAAAAGCTATTCAAAAGAATATATCGAATTGAACTAATATAGATGGTTTTATGTACCGGTTATAAAACCTCTGCCCGGGACTAGGCTTTTGGTCCACCTATTCATGCATCCACCCTCCTGGCTGTTGACTACCCATCATGAAGAAGGATTTGTCTGATGAAGTGTCAGTATCACTACCCTCCTCAATAATCGGTGCTAGTGGATCTAGCCTTGCTTGAGTTACACTCTCCTTAGTGGATACTAAGCTACCCTGATCACCTGCCCCCTTTTGGTCTCTAAAGATGTGTCTTCCTGATCTTAAATTCATCAAACTTATCAATGCAACTTAACACAAATCCAACCACTCACCTGGTAAAGGATCAGTTTCCGCACAACTTCTTGCTTTGCCGCTGAATATACCTGTAGACAAGCATTTAATTTCGGCAATCGAATCAAAGCACTTAACCACCATAGATGATTTTAGTAATGATTGGTATAACTGGAGAGTTAACCTCAACCACTACTGTATTTTATACACTTCTGATGTTATGGATTAGGTATGCTAATCTGGAACTGTACTTCCCTCGAATGTTAGTCAATTTACTTGAAAAGTCTTATTTGCATCTTTGCTCCATCAAAAGGTCAAACAAGGTCCAAATTCACTTCTGAAAGAAGTTCTGGAATCCTCAAGTCAAATGAAACATCACTGTATAACCTCAGTCAAATTTTGTCTTCACTAAGCCCATGTAGACATCCTACGCGTAGGATGTCTCCTACTCTGTTTTGCCTGGATTTTTGCACTATAGATTCCCCTTGATGTGTTGAGTCCACATCTGTTTTTACTTTTTGATTTGGACACCTAGAAGCTGGTCAATGGATGAGAAATCTGTTCCAGCAGCCTGATGCTGGTCTGCCTAGTCAAAGCAACTCCAATTTGGACCAAAATTGACTAGGATGCTTGCCTCAGGCTATTCAACACCCTGCTATGCCTACAGTCTGTTTTTGGCTTCAATTTCATGCATTAGACATTCTACGCGTAGCATGTCTAACTGATCAAAATGACTTCAAATGCAAAGAATAGACTCCCCTTAAGGGGCTGATCACTTTGGTATGCTCAAATCTGGATTTGGACTGCTAATTCACACAACACATCCTACACATAGGATGTCTATTTGGCCTATTTGGCCCCAGACTTGAACCACAACTTCCCCTTGATGTCAGCAACCTAGTGCTATGCTTAGATTTTGGTTTGGATTTCAAAAGACCCCAATTTTAGCTATTCTAGCCCTTTTTAGTCAGAGATGCTAAAGTCTGCTTAGAACCCAATTTTCTCACCCAAATGACATGAAACCTTTCTCTGTCGCTCAATATATAATGCAGATCATGCCCATGCATCCATCCTATGGTTTTGGTCTTAAAATAATGCCTTGGCACAATTTGGATAGGATGTCTACAATTTCTCTCTATCTCGCCTTATCCTGTCAAGATATGGTCAAATTTTCACTTTCTAGGTGAAAACAGGGTAAAACCTACCTTCTGAACACACTGGTCAACTCAAAATTTCAAAATTCCCCCCCAAATCACCCTATAGACATCCTATGCGTAGGATGTCTCCTGGCTTAAAATTTATTTTTTCCTAACAGAAATGCTCTTGATGCTCTGCAGCTCTCTCAGAAACACTCACAACAACTTTTGAGCTTCACTTCAACTTTCAAACACTCTTTTGCGTCTTTTACAACCTTGTGAGATGAACCTAACAGCAAGTATAACATGCATGAAGTGCTCTAGATCATGAATCATGATGTCCTACTTACCCTACTCCTACTCATCATGTGAAACGGTGATAATGGTGTTTTGGTTGCTTCATGACCTCTCTGGACACTCAAGCTCTCCTTTCACCGCTTCTACCACTCAAACTCCTACTCGTCAACTCAACTAAGGCCTAAAAACTATCTAAGTCTACCTAAGTCTAAGGATCTAGGCCAGACACACGCTCTCTAGACTCCCTCTAAGACCTAGAGAGTCCTCCACCCTCTGATCCTATCTAAATGTAAAACAAGACTCTGGAAAGCCAAATAATCCCTATCCTCAAGGACTAGTCTCGGTCACCTAACTAGGGTTTTCGTCCCCGACAGCGGCGCCAATGTTGGCAGATACGCCGCGATGGACGTGAGCACAGCGAGAACTCACCTAACAAGATTTTTCAGCTAAGGAAGAAGCTCGACTTGCAGGCGCATGGAAGCAAGGATAGGGTGTCAACCTACACTTTAATGACTCTCTACTCATTCCTACAGAGGTCTCTACCCAATGTCTAAGCTACAGCCTTCGGGAGTGCATAAGAGGAGATTTCCTACAATGCTTTCTAGAGCCAAATACCCATCAAATGGTCTCGAAACGCCACAGAACTTGAAGGAGGCCCTACTAACACCAATAGGTTGCTCTCCTTAAGGTCCATGAACCAAAACTTCCAACCCTAAACACCTGGTGCAAAATCATGTAGGATGTCCGTCTGAAATTTGCAGGTCATCATTTTCGAGAACTAAAGTGCCTGATGTGTAGCTCTACTCAATGCGAACGCGTGGATATGTTGAAATGCTAAAACGGATAACGTATTCTCACCGAATCACTAGATAAAGCTCGTAGGTCGAGCTCGCAAAAACCGACCGTATGCCCGCAATGTAGGTATCGGCATGTAACTCTCATCGAGGGCAACACACTGCACTTCTCCACACTCGATTTCGACCACCGGTGCGCGCGTAGCATCAAAATGAAACTCTCACTCTCTCTCTCTCGTACACAGTACACTGACTCACAGACAATGCTTTTTTTTGTTGAGCTTATATGTGAAGCTACTCAATATATGGTTTCTCTATATATGGCACCCAGGTCCCCTCTATATATACATCATCTCATGTGTGTATTCTACACACTTTGGGGTTCTACTTCTGTGTTCTCTCCTTCTCTCTCAACATGGTATCAGAGCAGTACGTTTTTGTTTTCGATTTTTCTCCTGATCAAAATCGATTTTGCAGAAACTACCCGCTAGAGGGATCGGAATTGATGTGGTCTACAACTTTGCAGAAGGAAGTTTTTTCAAATTCTGCACCGATTTTGAGTTATCGTTCACGGACTGTGTACATACCTGAAAAACAGCTTCCGCGTTTTGTTTTTGATTTTTCTGCTAATTGGAAACGATTTTGCAGAAACTACCTTCGAAAGAGACTGGAATCGATGTGGTCTACAACTTTGCAGAAGGAAGTTTTTCCAAATTCTGCACCGATTTTGAGTTATCGTTCACGGACTGCGTACATACCTGAAAAACAGCTTCCGCGTTTTGTTTTTGATTTTTCTGCTAATTGGAAACGATTTTGCAAAAACTACCCGCGAAAGAGACCGGAATCAATGTGGTCTACAACTTTGCAGAAAGAAGTTTTTTCAAATTCTGCACTGATTTTGAGTTATCGTTCGCGGACTGCGTATATACCTAAAAAACAACTTCCTCTTTTTGTTTTTGATTTTTCTGCTAATTGGAAACGATTTTGCAGAAACTACTTGATAGAGGGACCGGAATCGATGTGGTCTACAACTTTGCACAAGGAAGTGTTTTCAAATTCTGCACCGATTTTGAGTTATCGTTTGCGGACTGCGTATATACCTGAAAAGCAACTTCCGCTTTTTGTTTTTGATTTTTTTGCTAATTGAAAACGATTTTGCAGAAACCACCATGGTGGAAGACCGGAATCGATGTGGTCTACAACTTTGCAGAAGGAAGTGTTTTCAAATTCTGCACCGATTTTGAGTTATCGTTCGCGGACTGCGAACATACATAAAAAGCAATTTCCGTTTTTTGTTTTTTATTTTTCTGCTTATTGAAAACGATTTTGCAGAAACTACCCGCGTGAGAGACCGGAATCGATGTGTTCTACAACTTTGCAGAAGAAACTACCCGCTATGGGAGATCGGAATCGATGTGGTCTATAACTTTGCAGAAGGAAGTTTCTCTAAATTCTGCACCGATTTTGGGTTATCGTCTCGGACTGCGAATATGTTTGAAAATCAAAATTTTACTTTTTGCTTTTGATTTTTCTCATAATTGAAAACTTCTCAATTATATTTTTCTTCATCAATCATATATTTGTTACTGACGTAACTTTGCTGCAGAAGCCAGTTACACATCGTTCGGATTCAGTCGAGCCGTTGATGATCGTCCAAATTCTATCGAGCTACTGTTGGTACATGATCTTTTGTTATATGATATACTCGTTCATTGATTCTCGTATAATTATTCTTTTAGAGATATAGTTTACGTCGTTTTATTGATAATTTCTCATTGATACCATAGTGATTTTGATGGTACCATGATGATGTTTTGTTAATACTTTGGTCATGGTGATTTTCGTTGATACCATGATGATATGTCATTGATACCATGGTTATTCTCGGTGGTGCCATGATGATATTTCATTGATACCATGGTTATTCTCGGTGATGCCATGATGATGTTTCGTTGATACCATGGTTATTCTCGGTGATGCCATGATGTTGTTTCGTTGATTCCATGGTGATTTTTGTTGATACCATGATGATGTTTTGTTGATACCATGGTTATTCTCGGTGATACCATGATGTTGTTTCGTTGATACCATGGCTATTCTCGGTGATGCCATGATGATGTTTCGTTGATACCATGGTTATTCTCGGTGATGCCATGATGTTGTTTCGTTGATACAATGATTATTCTCGGTGATATCATGATGCTTTTCGTTGATACCATGGTCATTTATTCATTCTTATTGATATAATGATGATATTTTGTTAATACTTTGATGGTATTCATTGATCACTACATTGATAAATGTTGTTTTATGTAGTATATACACATATCATTTGTATCACATAATCACACATTTTGTACTTTTACGTTTATACTTTATGTACCATATGTTGTCGTGCGTATATATGTCGTCAAAAGAGTGGCGTCCCGAACCATCTCTTATGGCATTGTGAACGTAATTATCTCATTAACGATGCTAATAATTTTCATGACATGTTCTTTTTGGAGTCTATGATCTATGTAGGATTGATCAAAGAATTGATTTTATGAAGACAAACTTGGTGACAATAAAAGATTTATGAAGATATGTTTGGTGATGCCATATTGATGACAACATGAAGACATGTTTGGTGATGCGATATTGATGACAAGCTACACAACAGATTCACGGAGACACTTTTGATTACAAGCTAATCGATAGCTTTTATACCTCTTTATTGAACCTTTGTATTCATTATTGTATTTGATAGGATAGGAGTAATGTAACTCCTCATAAAACATTCATTGTAAAAGGAGTGATGTAGCTCCTCGTAAACATTTGTATATTTAATGATTTTTATAATATAACGGTGGGTGTATATAGAGCTGTGGGTTTTTCCCTTGATCCCCCAAGGGTTTTTTCATCCACAGTTAGGGACCCTTATTTGAGCGAGGGTGTTGAGCTTATATGTGAAGCTACTCAATATATGGTTTCTCTATATATGGCACCCAGGTCCCCTCTATATATACATCATCTCATGTGTGTATTCTACACACTTTGGGGTTCTACTTCTGTGTTCTCTCCTTCTCTCTCAACATTTTTAAAATGAAAAAGGTTTTTTTATTAAGGTCAAAAAGTGGTATAAATACGTTACAATCTCAAAACCTAATGTTCCAATTTTACCATCTACTCAATCTAAATGTCAAAAATCAGATACAATCTGGAAACTTTTGTAAGCCCCAATATTTACAAAGGTGAAATGTCGGGTTTTCTCAATAAATGAATAATTACAGAAAATAATAATCCACCAAGCAGTCATTTTCCGTAGGGTGTGTCCAGCTTCTAACAGCGACATGGAGATTCATTTCCCAATCTGTCGGTCCTATATTAAACACTTTAGTCAATATGGAGCTAAGAATCTTATTTGTATACTTAGCTTGTCCATTTGCTTGTGGGTGATAGGGAGCCATTTTTTTATGGATGACCATAAATTCATTAAGCAGATACTCAATTACCTCATTGACGAAATGAGTTTCCCTATCACTGACAATTTCTATTGGCAGTCCATATCTTGTGAACACATTCTCATATAAGAATGCGGTTGTGGTTCTAGCATCATTATTTGGGTTTCTTTAGCCTCGGCCCACTTGGTCAAATAGTCTGTAGCTACAATGATATATTGAGCTTGGGTTCTATAAGCAGGTATCTGTATTGGCCCAACAAAGTATATACCCCATTTTGCAAAATCTCTAGCCCCCATCATTGGTCTTAAGGGCATGCTATCTACACGGGTTGGATTTTTTTTTTGTTGACATGCATCACACCTTTGAACATATTCTTTGGCATTTGCAAAAAGTGTGGGCCACCATATGTCTGCCTTTAAGATTGCTCTTGCAGTGGTCTCACTCAAAAAGTGACCTCCAGATAGTCCAACATGTGCTTGTTCTATAATGAGAATATATTCGTCTTCATTTGCACAAAGACACAGATGTTGATCTTTTCCTCTCCGATACAAGTGGTTTCCAATAAGAGCATAGTCTCTTGCTTTTGTTTCAATTGTTCTAATGGCGTTTACTCATATCCTCAAGAAATGTTCGGCTCTTTGATGGGTGCTTCATGAAGGATTCTTCACACTCATCAGTCCATTCAAAGAGTGTAAGCAAGATATACACGGTTTTTGCAATTATAGTGTACATATAAATGAACCGTCTGTAATATCCACAATGTCCCATGAAGGCTTGAACCCCTTTGACTTTGCCGGTCTAGGAAAATCAACAATAACATGAATTTTATCTTTATTAGTAGCTATGCCATTCTTAGACACTATATGACCAAGAATTTTTCCTTGTCTGCCCATGAATGTGCACTTTTCAGGATTTAAGCAAATCATATAAAGTCTACATTTGTCAAATACCTTTTTGAGGTGTTCAAAATGATCGGTCCGGATTGATGAATGTACGCATAGATCATCCATATATACTTTCAAGAAATTCCAAAGATATTCCTTAAAAGCATGGATCATCAATATTTGGAAGGTGGCAGGAGAATTTTAACCTAAAAGACATAACCCGATAGGCAAAAATAACCCATTCAGTGGCAAAGGCAGTTTTATGATGATCCTTGAGGTCAACCAAAAGTTGATTGTATCTCAAAAATCCATCTAAAAAGATGCAAAGTTTCGTTTTTGCTACTCGTTCTACAACATGCTCAGTGATTGGAAGAGGAAAGTTGTCTCTAATGGTAGTTGCATTCACTTTCTTGAGATGAATACACACTCTTAATTTTCCATTTTTCTTGGGGACTACCACGATTGGAGACACCCAATCTGTGTGTTCAATTTCATAAATGAATTCAGCTTCCTTTATCTTTTCTATCTCTTCTTTATTCTTTCTGGAAAATGTTTCATTATATGTGTATGGCCTTTGTCTGCTTGGTTTCGCATCATCTCTCATCGGTATGGTATGTTGACAGATTTTTGGATCAATATCTTTGAGATCTTTATAAGACCAAGAAAACATATCTTGCTATACTTTCAGTAATCTTAACAAAAATCTTCTCTTCTTCTTCCGTCATGTCATTTGCAATGTAGGCGGGTCTAGGCTCCTCTCCCAGTTTGGCCTTTGTAGGATTCTCCGTGTTTTTGTAGTTCCCTAACAGGTCGTTGGACTATGATATTTTGATCTTGGAGAGTATATTTATTGTAATGGGATGGAACACTCATTACATCTTTACCATCCATCTCAATGGTTTCCATTTCAATTGTATATATCTCCTTTAGAGATTTTTTCAACTCTTGATATTTCTTTCTTCGTTCAACTCGTGTCATGGTTCATCCTTATCCTGGTATTTAGGTTTTTCTTGAGTTTCCTTTCTCATTTTTCTCAATGTTTTTGATATTTCTTGCTTTTCATTTAAAGGATATGTTGTCCTTAACACGATCATGTGCATCTATCTGCATCAGGAACTGTTTTTAGTGGAGTTGTGTTCCACTGAAGACTAATGGCATAGGTCTAGCTTTCAAGTTTCTCGTGTCTCTTTTTCTTCTATACCATTTCTATCTTCTAGGTTTCTGGTTTGGAAAGTCAATAAACTTTTCCTCCCCTTCTTTCATGTGTAGTTTAGCTCTCACATGTTCTTTTTCTGACCCTGAATCATCTGAGGTAGCTGAATGTTCTTCTAACTCATCTGTTGCATCATATTAGAGGTCTGAAAAGACTTGTTGAGCTTTTATTAACTCCTTGGATTCTTGAATTTTTTCTTTAATGTGAAGGGTTGAAATCATTTATATGGGAATTATGTCATAGCCATCCTCATTGCAAAATTGAGTAGGCACATACGTATTTACATATACATCCATTGTTGCTAAGACTTGAGTCCACTCAAATGGCTCAAAAAAATGTTATGGAAAGGGTTCAGGTACATAGGCTTCATCTATGCAATCCCTTTCTAAGATACATTCTTGTCGTTTTAAGCTCCCGTTTTTTGAGGCTCCGCACATCCAAATAGGTGTGTCTTTGTTCAAACAAGATGGAAGCTTCGTTTTAGCCGAAGAGACCGAGTCAAATTCTTGTATGGAAGTTTTCATGACATCTCTATAAGTGTGATCTTTTAGATTAACCCTTGTTATTGATCCCATTTGCTTCAAGTACAGATAATTGTTTCCTCAATCTTGGATGAGTTGTACTTGTCGAATGAAAGGCCTTCCCAAGATGATTTTGTAATTGAGTTTCTTTCCAAAGTCGTCACTATGGCAAAAGTGTGTTGATATTCAATCCCACAAGAATTAACTATCACTTTTTCAAGTAGTCCTAAGGGTCTTTCGATGTGTCCATGAGCCAGTTGCAATTTCATTCAAGTTTGTCTAATGGCTGGTTGTCCCCAGGATTCCCATACTGCTTTAGTGACTATGGCTATGCCTGTCCCACTATCCAGTATTGCCATGGTTTCTATATCATTATATCTTATTGGAAGGGTTGTGTTTCCTTCTTTCCCTGCGTAGTATTCTCCAACTTTGCTTATTGGAACAGATCGAATCTCTGTTATCCAATTCGTGTTTCAATTTTCCCAAATTTTTTGCGATTAGCCCTTTTATCCCCACCTTCTCTAGAGTTTTCTGTAGATCATTCCATAAATATGGTCTGATTTTTAACAGTTCTCCTAAAGTAAGAGTGCATTGGATGGGTGTAGACATGATTGAATGGATGTTGTCTACCTCTATGGTCTATCCCACGCTTTTCACCTGAGTGGTTTTACACACTATGGATTCGTCTTCGTTTTCTCCCAAGTAAGAGGGTAGTGTTTTCAAAGTCAATGGCTAGGCTCCCATCATTAATCTCTCTAAATTTTTCCCATAAGTGGCTTAGCCAGTCTTCTTCTACAAATGGAATTCCTTCTAAGGCATCTTCGCTATCCGGCACTATAAGTTATGGTTCTTTAGTCTCAAGGTGGGGTTTTCACTTAGAATTTCTCTTTATTGGTTCCTACCACAAGCTCCTCAGGTTTTGCCATACTCTCAAGCTTGGGTTTTTGTTTTTCCAGCATTTCTTGCGTGCTTCTTACCAAATTTTGATAAGCTTCCATCTTAGCTCCTTCCATGTCTAGAGAAGCATAGTTTTTCCATTTGTTTTCTATGTTTTGGCCTGCTTTAAGTCCCTCTTGGTAAGCTTCCAAGGATGCATTAATTGGCCCAAAAATTTTGTATACCAAAATTGATCCTCCAGATTTCATGGTGGTTTCCTTGATTTTGCTTCCAATTTCTACACTTTTTCCTCGAATAGTTTCTTTGCTTTTTCCTCGATTTTAGTCCTTTGCTTCTATTGTCTCATGTCATACCTTTTGCTTCTGCTTCTTTTGGTCTTTTGAGAGGAAATTTTAGTATTCTCAGAATCATCAGAGGAGTTATGTTTCTTTTTCTTAGCCTAGGCTCTAGTGATTATCTTGATTGGAACAATTGGTTCACTCTCAGATGAGCTACTAGGTATCACTTGGACTATGTTCACTATTGTTTTACCCTTGTTTAAGGGATTTTTTGGACAATGTTCAAGGAAGTGTCCTCCCTTTTTGCAACATTGTATGCAATAAGCTTCAACTGGCTCAAGGTTCTTGTTAGGCTTTGGGAATTCATTTTTCCGATGATCATCTATACCATAGTTGTGACAGTTTCAAGTTCTTGGCTTAATCATAGGTCTTACCATAGGAGGTCTAACACCTTGATTAGCTACATAATACATTTGTGCAAGCTTTGGTGTAGTATTAGTCACAGGTTCTTCCATTGGTGGTGGGTGTGCATTATACCAGTCTCCTTCTACCATTATTATAGATGAACTAGGCTCAACATAGGGGGTAACAGGCACTGGTGCTTGTTCATCTATGACTCCCTCTGAATGCATGTACTTTACATGCACTGCATTATGTCTAGGATATGGAGGCTGTTGACCCAACACAGGTTGAGGTCTTTCCATACCCATAGGTGGTCTTTGTGCTGGGGACATATTAGGTTGATATTTGTACATGGGTTGTCTTTGTTGCCTCATAGGCACATATTGAACATTCTTATCATACTTTGGTTAGTAGCGTCCATTTATCCTCGATTGCACACCATTTATGTGGCCTAATTGGTTGTCCTTGTTGAGTTATCCCTTGCCCTGGTCCACTCATAGGTGTTTTTTGCATGTTATCATCATTTCATTCAACCTTTTGAGAATGTCTTCTATGGTCGTAAGCGGAGTTGCAGTAGCCGTTCCCACTTGTGATGGTTTGGTGGATGCTATTTTATTTCTTTGGTTATCTTTAGGGACATCTTCTTTATTGAAAATATCACAATTGTCTCCTAAGTCAATAGCATCTGACGCACACTCTTCTAGGATCATATGATTCTTGCTATACAATATAGCATGAAGCTCTTTGTTTATTATCCCCTCTAGAAACAATGATACTAGTCTTTCTTCTGCAGGTATCTCTAGTTCTAGGCATCCTGCAATATATTGCTTCATTCTAGTTGCAAAATCCCTAATAGACTCACCTTGTTTCTATTTGAAGCTATAGATTTGAGCTATCCTATTATGTTTGATCCCCGTTTTAGAACATGCAGCTACAAATCCTTGAGCTAATGTATTCAAGTCCATGATCGACCTTGGTGAAATGTTTTGAAACCATGTCAATGCTTTTCCTTCTAATGTCATTCCGGTCAAATCCCTTGAATTGAGTATGGAAATCAAGTATGCGTTCTACTCTTAGTACTTGTTTAAAGCTTGCTAAGTGGTCATAGGGATCCTCAGATCCACTGTATTTTCTAACCATTTTTGAAAATCATCTGGTCTGACACGTCTATTTGGTTCAACTCCCAGTCTCTTGGTAGTTGGTCCTGTTCTAAGTCCTTCAAACTAGTTTGTTGGAAATAGTGACTCATGTAGCCGTGGACTAGCTTTAGTGTCACCCGGTTTTCTTTATGATGAGGTGGTGTTTGGTTTTTTAGCATTACACTCAGAAGATCTCTCGTAGAGTTCTTCTCTGGTAATAGTTTTTGGTCCTTGGCCCAATATCCAATCCCTTATGGAGTACCCTTGATATTTGGTATGTTCCACGTCCTCATGAGTCATCATAACAAAGTTATTGTTATAACAATCCCTAAACAGATAGGTTGGTAGGTCTGCTAAATTCCCGTCTTTGATTTTGAAGATATAGATTATCTTCATGGGTGTTAGCTGTTTTGATTTGGCATGAGAAGTCTTTAGGAGATCTTTGACGTTTCTATCCTCCCAACAATAGACTCCGATCGTAGGATTATCCGTACTAAGTCTTTTCAAAGGCTTCAAATCAACTTGATCGTATCCCTCGAATTCTAAAGTCAGTGGTCCTTCTTTTGCTGCCATATCTGGATTTATGGTATTTACTTCTAAACCCCATTTGTCTATCATGTCAGGGTTTTCAACCTGTAAATACCGAGTTTCATTTCTATCCATGTACAATTTTCCTTGTTTGTTTTCCCTGATTTCTCTTCAAACTCTATGCCATGGTCATCAATGTGCATAGCATACTTTTCATTAGGATCCAGGTAAACCAGAGCTCCATGGCAATTAGTCTTATAAAAAGAGAGTATGTGCTTATAGCGCACTGTCGTTCCTGTTTTTGAATGAGTTGAATAGGAAGACATTTCAGATGTTGATTCTAAAAAAGTGTTTGAGACTTCTTCGAAGATAATGTGCAAGTGATCGCCTTGATTCACACTCTCTTCTGTGGATCCTCTACTAACAGTCTCTCCAAATATGTCTTGATTTGCTAGTATACGACTAGATCCAAGGTTCATATAGACTTGTGAAGCCCTGGATAGAGTACTTACCGTCCGATTGACTTGTTTGCAACTTATGTCAAGCTTTCAATTCCTTGATTGCAATCTGATTCCTGTATCAATTTTGATCAAGTAAGCTATTATTTCACAAAGACTGTACAATTTTTGCTAGCTATTGCGACTGGTCTATGTGTATCACTTCAAATTGAGCTAAGTGAGTCAGCAATTGAGACTTTCACATTCTACTTTTGCAAAAAGACAAAGGACTAATCTGCAACCTAGAAATTGAGTGAACATGTACTAATTTGGATCCGATTGAACCCAAAATTGACCGGTGGCCTTGTATTATGTTGATCTAGCATTGTACAAGTTCAAAAGTCAAAAAGTTTGTCTTTGTGTATCAGTAGTAAATAATCGTGGTTATTTACTTTTCTCAGTCTTTTGTACTTTTTGGCTTAATTTACTAATTATGCAACTTGTTAAGGTCTTTGGACAAGTTTCACTAAGTCTGGACAAAACTTGTTCAAGTTATCACTGTTTCGTGTCCGTAGACTCGATTTTCAAGAATCTGACTTAAGTCTCACTTTTGTGATCCAAATTTCACCAAAATTGATCTGTCTGGTCTACTTGATATGCTTGACCTTGTGGTATACTCAAATGTGCAAAGATATCCAATTTTGTATAGTAGATGTAAATAATCTTGATTATTTACCCCTACTATTTTTGTGCACTTTTTTGCAATAATTTTGACACAAATCTGTTAAGCAGCTTAGCTCAAGCTTCCTAGCCAAGTTTCATCAAGTTTGGATAATTTTTGTTCAAATGGTCACAGTTTTGTGTCCGTAGACCGACTTTGCGAATTTGGCCAAAATTTTCAATTCAATGATTCAAATCTTACCAACTTTGATTTGTGGGCTCAATACAACATGCTAAAACTAGTGATATGATGACTTGATAAAAAAAGTTGAAAAATGGGACAAAAGTAAATAATTGGGATTATTTACTTGTGGCAAATGTTTGCATCTTTTTTATCAAATGAGCATGTACATTTGTTTATCACATCAATATAAGCCTATAAGTCAAGTTTCACTTGGTTTGAGCAAAAGTTTCCCAATTTTCACTCAAGTTCTCGAAAGTCAATACAGAATTTAGTTTTTACCAAGTTTTTGGTCACTTTAGTGATCCAAATTCTATGAGCCTTTACAAAAGATGTTTGTACAGATGCATAGAGTCTCTGGTATCAACCTTGGTCAGTTTAGAGCCGAAAGTAAAGAATCACGTGATTATTTACTTCAGGCCTAAAATGAGCACTTTTTTGAACTTTTTCCTTGGAGAGTCTTTTAATGAGCTATTTTAAGCCTCTGAGTTAAGTCAAAACTTAATTTGCACTATGAAATTTGGAGCACATTACCGCTTAGATAGACAAAGGAAAAGTTGAAGTCAAAAAATCTTGGGGGCGGTAATACTCGCGTCAATGCTCGCGGTAATGGTCCTTCAGCAATGCACGCAGTAATAGGCCCGGCTATATTTCCACGCTTATTTACATGGGACTTACCGCCAGTATTACCGCTACCATTACCGCGCACGCGAGTATTTAAAAAAAAAAGCAGATGACCGTTTGGATGGTCCTTGGTAGGACCCATCCAAATGTTCATTTGCCTTTTTTTTCCTATACATTTAATAAATAAAAAAACAACAATTTCATTGCACAAAAACTTTGGACCAAAATCAAATGTTTAATTATATTGGAGAAACTATTCATTACAAAATTGTCTAAATAGGCGATGCATGGCGGCTATACAACTGTGGCCAAAAGAAGACTTTGGGCCAAAATCAAGTGTTTAATTATATTGCATATTACAAAATTGCCCAAATAGGCGATACATGGGGGCTATAGAACTGTGGCCAAAAGAAGACGGGCCCAAAAACACTTGGAGGATTGAGCTACTCGGATCGTCGGACCTGTCGAGGGATTTCTTAACTTTGGAAAAGAAAAAAACAACAAAACCTTTAATTAATACAAATGGATACATAATTCAACATGCACTCATTTTTAAAAAAAAGTTCACACTTACAGGTTGTAGTATATGACCTGCATTTTTAAATTCTTTGCGATTGATTTTGTTGTTTTCATACAGCCAGCACCATGTCTGATATTTGGAGTGGCTCTCTTTGTATCTTTGGATCTCTCAACTTGGGCGGGTCATAGTAATATTTTGTTGTATATCAATGAAAAAATATCACAAACCTAACCTTATTACCACAAATTAAATCAATTCAAATGAAAATACACGCACTCACAAATTTATCTTTCCATGCTGCTTTTCCGCCCGAGCCGTAATGCGTTGGCGTTTGCTGTGCCCTCGCCTCCACCTGCCGAGTGTGCACCCTAGCACCTGTCGCTCTCTCATCCTCCAACTCGCCCTGAGCTTTCTCCCACTCCTTGTCGTGAACATTTCCAGGGAAATAGTTGTGACCCTTAGATTCAAATGTTCGCTTTGCCACCCTCCGCACACTGGACTTCTTATTTTTCAAGAAAATTTTTGACGTACTCCTCGAGCCATTGCCTAGAGAACTCTTCCACTTCCGGATTAGGGAACCACATGAGCAATGTCGTGTGAATGTACGTCAAGTCGGCTGGGTCCTCATTTTTGAAATATTTAAAGAAATCTTGGTATGTCGAGTGGATCCGCTGGTTAAGGTGCACTCGAAATGTCCTCCCCAAAGAGGAAACTAGATCCACCTCCCCCCCTCGATGTATATAATAGTAGTAGCCACAAGCGTCCGGGGCGGGCGCATCGCGGTCCTCATCCTCATGTAGAGCTCCAAAGGGTGAGCGAGGAGGTTGGGGTGTAGGAGGAAATGAATCTGTAGCACTTCCCCCTTCACCAACAAAGTAGCACCAGCCACTACCTCGACGAGAGCGTGAGTCACCACTACGGGAAGAGTGCTGGCCACCCGAATAGCGCTAGCCCGAGCCCGAACCACTGGGTGGTGTAGGCGATGGATAACACGATGGTGCGGGCGTGGATCGCTACGAATGCAAGGTGGAGGGAGCTGCGGGTGATGGGAAAGTCAAGGGTAAGGTAGAGGGAGGCCCACTGGGAGGCACACTCTACACGATCCGAGTGTCGGCGCTCGGTGTTGCAAGCGGTGAGAGCCCATAGGCAGCCAACTATGCTGGTGTGTACCGCCCACGAAGACTCTGCTGCGAGGATAGCCACTCTGCATGGGCTCGGTATGCCCTCTCGAGGTCGGGGTCGTGTACTGCATCTCGGAACCATCGAAAGCCGAAGGTAGATTGTGACTAGTGGGAGGAAGACTGCGAGTAGTAAGCATCACAAGCGTCTTCATAAGAGAGGCCCTCGGCAAGAAAGTCCTCTATGGATCGATAGCGGGGCATGGAAGAGGATTCCATATCCTACAATTTCACAAAAAAAAGAGACCCTAATTAACATTGGATTCTAGTCAAAGTGAGATTCTTTATTGCATAGGATTCCTCCTTGCATAGGATTCCTCCCTGCATAGGATTCCTTTTATCTCCTATTTAAGAAATGGTTTGTGTGCTTCTTCTTTTTTGCATCCATTTAGAGTGTGTGTGTGTTCTCTTCTAATTAATCTATTGTGTGTGTGCGTTAGTGTGTGGCAAAGAAATTAATCTAGTGTGTGTGTGTTGGACGCTAATCTATCGTTGGGCTTCTCGGTGACCATTGGGGTATCAATCAACTTCATCGCACACCCACATGGAGGTATGTTTTGATATGCTAATGCTAATGGAGGTATTTTTTGGTATACTAATGCATGCCCAAGCACACACTAATGCTAGCATTAGTGTGTGCTTGTAACACATGCACACACTAGTGCTTGCATTAGTGTGTGCTTGTGCACAAATTAGTGTGTGAAAACACACCAATGCATGCACACACACACTAATGCTCGCATTGGTGTGTTTTCACACACTAATTTGTGCACAAGCACACAGTAATGCAAGCATTAGTGTGTGCAATTTTTTCACACACTAATGCTTGCATTAGTGTATGATTGTGCACAAATTAGTGTGCACAATACGCCGACTGCATGACCTCTTGTACCCACCTCCCCTCTATCTTTAATGAGTGCCAGTCATGTCAGTACCAACATTCTTGATTCTTCTTTTTATTATTTAATCTTTTCTTATTTAGTGTGTGGTCGTGTGTACAGGTCGATTGGGATGACGTGAGTCTGCTGGTTGGCGTGGAACGAACTCGATGGTTGAGCGAGCGATTACCATGTCCATGTACGTGATGTAAGCGTGTGATTGCACGGCTTTGGCGTATATGCTTGGCTCACGTGGATGATTATGGACTATGGAACGATCCGAGAAAGCGCGCTCGAATGGAAACTAGCGATCCGAGGGTTTTGGAATCCATTGATGTTGCTCCCCATTGGAGTGTGATTGGGGGCGGAGGCGGGAGGAGGATGGAAGAGCGATTACGCTAGGAAGCAGTCATGGGAGGGGGGTCACACCCGCCATCTGATGTGGGTGGGTCCACATGAGCGCATGCGCATCCTACATCCAGCACATATGGGGATCTCCCCACCACCCCGCCCCACATGAAGGTGGAGGAAGATCATTTGCACAATATGGTTGAGGATCTTCTTGCACGTGAGGCGACGAATGAGTGTGAGCCTGAGTGTACATGTGAAGAAGCCTCCCAAAAACCCAAGGATTCATTGCTAGAGGTAACACACACCGCTCTTTTCGAGGGATTCTCTTACTCCATATTACGAGCGTCTCTTGAGATCTTGAATATTCAAGCAATGTTTGGATGGAGCAATGCAGGGGTCGATGCACTATTGAGGTACGTTTAAGTGTAATAAGTGTTAGTTGTGAGTTTTTTTCGTGGTTATATGCAATAACGAGTGTTATTTAATTATGTCATAGGCTATTAGGCAAGATGATGCCTAAAGGCAATCATCTTCCAGAAAATCGAAGGAAGGCAGGACAGGTGGTGACAGGGCTTGGGATGGACTATGATCACATACATGCATGTGTCAATGATTGCATGCTATTCCACAATGAACATGCAGGGCTTGATGCTTTCTCCGAGTGTGGAGAATCAAGGTACAAAGAGGGAATGCAAGGAACCACAATACCTCGCAAGGTTCTTCGTCGTCATTTCTCCCTGATTCCCCGCATCAAGCACATGTTTAGCACCAAAGGAACAAGCGAGCTTCTTACATGGCATATGACAAATCACTCCACTGATGGGGTTATGAGAGTGCCGGATGACTCGCCGGCATGGAAACACATTGAGTAGACATGGCCGGAGTTAAGATAAGAGCCTCGTCACTTGAGGCTTGGTCTGGCTAGTGATGGGGTAAACCCATTGGGGCAATGGTATACCTCATGGAGTACCTGGCCAGTGGTTGTTTTGAACTACAACATTCTACCATGGAAGTCAACCAAAAAGGGGAACATGTTTCTCTCTCTTCTAGTCCCAGGAAAACACAAGGTGAAGAACATGGATGTATATTTAGCACCTTTGATTGAAGAGCTTCAAGAGCTATGGAACGGCATAGATGTTTTTGATGTATCAAGACCACTTCGTGATCGGCACACAATGATCAAGTGCATTCTCATGTGGACCATGCATAATTACCCCGGGCTTGGAGAGATTTCTGGTAAGCTTATACTTTGTGACACTCTTTAATGTCTTTGCATTGGTCACTTATATGTGGTTATGTCTTTTGTTTTTGTAGGACTATCAACATCTGGACATATGGCATGCCCAACTTGTGGACCCTCACTCATGACAGAGAGACCCACTCTACTTGGTAAGGTGATCTACCCCAATAACCATCACTTCTTGCCGCCCACACATCAATCTTATGCTCCACCGTGCAATGGGATGGAGCCACTCCATTCGACCATGGATGATTGGGGAAGACATTGGAACGAGCATCACAACACATTGCCTCCTCCCAATGATCCACCTAGGGGTATGTCTAGGTACTCTATTTTCTTATCACTACCCTATTGGGCTTCATTGAAACTCCATTGCTTCTTGCCGCCCACACATCAATCTTATGCTCCACTGTGCAATGGGATGGAGCCACTCCATTGGACCGGGCAAGACATTGGAACGAGCATCACAACACATTGCCTCCTCCCAATGATCCACCTACCCTATTGGGATTCATTGAACAATAACCCAATAACCATCACTTCTTGCCGCCCACACATCAATCTTATGATCCACCGTGCAATGGGATGGAGCCACTCCATTGGACCATGGCCGATTAGGCAAGACATTGGAACGAGCATCACAACACATTGCCTCCTTTCAATGATCCACCTAGGGGTATGTCTAGGTACTCTATTTTCTTATCCCTATGCTATTGGGATTCATTGAAAATCCAACACCTATTGGATCCAATGCATGTGTTCAAAAATGTTGGGCAAGCTATATGGGATCACATAGTAGGCAAGAAAGATTCATTGGGGGCTAGAGAGGACATGAGGGCCATAAGGAGGCTCCCTCCTTCAGCCACACCTCGCATGGGGCCTCAGGGGAAGATGGTTCTTCCAAAGGCACCCTGGATTCTATCAAGGGTGGATCAAGAGCGGATGAAACAAGTCATTGCATCCATCCGTACTCCAACAGGTTATATGTGTTTGCTCAAGGGTGCCTTCACTAAAACTAAGAAAGGAGGATCCACACGACTGTATGGGCTCAAATCCCATGATTGGCACAAGATTCTTCAAGTAATGTGTGTGTGTATATGGTTTAGGGTTCTGGATACTAATAAGTCTTTTTGTTTGTGCAATAGTTTGTGCTTCCAACTAGCATTAGTGGATTTGCGGACACGAAGGTAAAGACTGCAATATTCAAGGTGGGAGAAGTTGTCAGGTATAGCACATTTGATCCTCCCTCCTAAACTTTACTTTGAAGACTAACTTTACTATGAAGATTATGAAGGGTTTTTTGGTTACAGGTTTGTGAGTTCCAGAGAAATCGAAGTTTCATCCATTCCAACAGCTCTAGCAATTGAAGCAACTTGTGCTATTGAGGTTGCATTCCCACGTTCTATCCTCGTTAGCCAAGTTCACCTATTGCTCCATCTTGGTAAGGAGATAGCCATTTGTGGTGTGGTTCACTCCAGATGGATGTTCTTTCTTGAGAGGTTCCTAAAGACCTTGAAAGACTTTGTAAGGCTACGATCACAACCAGAGGTATTAATCGATCTTAAGCCTTAAAACTTATTAGGATTGGATTGTATTCACAACGCTTTTTATTGGTTAATTTAATCACTAATGGTTTCATGTGTTCAGGCAAGCATGGCAGAGGGTTGGATTGTACAAGAGGCTTTTGTGTATATCTCTCAATATCTTTTCACAATAGACCCATCATTGCCTCGTTTAAAGACGGAGGAAGAGGATCCAAAGAAACACGCAAACATTCCAAGTGGGAAAGGTTCTCTCTTGATTTTGGATAGGGAATTTCAAGCCATAGTCAACAACCATTGTCTACTCAATGCTCCCATCATGGGCAAATGGGTGGATATGTATGTGGAGGTGCGTACAACGAGAGAAAGGGAGAGGGAAGCATGGAAGAGGTCGCATGGCGGTAGGCGAGCACCTCCCTTTCCTAAAGAGCTTTCCAAATACCCTGATCTAATTCTAGTTGGGTGGATACAAAATGCCATGACCAACGCCAAGGCACAAGGAGAAAAAATAAGCCCGAAAGAATGGGAGTATGCACGAGGATGTCTACCAAGGGTAATATACTCAATGTGTTTAGTATGTGTGTGCGAGTGTGTGTGTGTTTGTGGGTGTGTGTGTGTGTGTGTATGTGTGTCATCTCTCTCTCTCTCTCTCTCATCTATCTTGATTGGTTTTTGTAGGCCTTTACATTCAACTCTATGTGGTCCAAAGGACGTCATTTTCGAACCCGCAAGATAGATGACCGTCGAACCACTCACGATAGTGGAGTTATGGGCAACTTTGACACAACAACACAAGAGGTGAGGGAATGTGGAACAATAGAGAGGATAATCAAAGTGGATTTCATAACATTTCACAAATATCTCTTTGACTGCCGATGGTTTGCGGGTGAGGTTAAGAGACATGAGAATGGGCTTTATATGGTAGACTCTGGGCAATTTCATCGCGGGAAGACCGACAACTTGGTGCACCCTAGTAGTTGTGAGCAGGTAAAGTCCACGTGCAACTCACTAAAACATTATATGATACATATAAAACTACATTCATGTTGTTGTTTGCTCTATGACCTATAGGTGTTTTATGTGCCTTGTATGTATCGAAGACGACTTTGGTATGTTATTCCAGTCACACCATGGAGCACATCTATCTTTGCAGATACGAACATAGAGACTTTGGCAGATCCCACCATACCATCTCAAGAAGACGCCAATGAAGATGATGCAGTTGAGGTCGAGGAGAACCAACCATTCCCAATAACCAACCATAGTGAGGAGGAGGACGAGGATGGAGAGGATGATGATGATTCAATAGGAGAGGCTGTAGAGGATGAATCAATAGATTTATTTGTTGATTTAGATACAATGGGGTTGGACATGGATGTAAGAACTTGTAGAGATCTCTTGGAGGATGAAAATTAATAAATATCTTTTGGATTTTGTCTTCTTTCTCTACTTATGTTGTACAAAAGGGCTATTTTTTTATGAACTCAAGACAATACAATTTTGATCATCGTTCGCTTTCCATTTCCATATGAATGCATAGTTGACATAAGATTTTGAGGTGGAAACAAAATATTTTTGTTTATAGAATCTCATGGAGTACAAATGAGTAGAGTAGGAGAATCATACCAATAAATGAGGCAAGCAAAGAGAAGAGAGGTACTAAAAATCCCAATGAGAATGGGATTTCTTAAACTCCATGCAAAAAGGGGGTACCAATTTCTGAAAAGTAACAAAATAGAATAGGATTTATAGAAAGGGAAAAGTGGGAGAGGAATGGGCCACGTGGAGAATTTTTATATTGCGGTAATATGGGCCGCTATATGTGTGGTAATAGTTGCGATAATGCTCGCGGAAAAAATGGAAAACGAGCCAGCGAGGCTGCATCATACAATCTCTCTCTTTCTTGAAGCTCTCTCTCTCCTCTTATGCGGTAATGCTGTGCGGTAACAGCAGCATTCTCCCATAGTGAATTGGCCTAGAATATAAAGAAAAAGAAAATAATTTGAGTTTTTATAAACTCTTGAAATTTTTACGTCAATGCGTCCTTGAGTTTACCCACTGGTTCATACAACTTTTAAAGAATACTCTCCAGTCGGATTTAGTGGTTGACAGTCTTTTGGTGCTATTTCTAGTTGTAGACCTGAAATTTTGCAACTTCACAATACAACTCACAATTGATTCTTTTGGAGAGAGCAATGTTCTAAGATTCCACCTTGATTTCTACTTACCCTACTCCTAAGTTCTATTGCAATGGGGTTGTGGAAAGTGTCCACAAACACTCGTTTTCTTGTTTTTAATGGTTTTTTGAGCCTTGATCTCAATACTTGTCTCGTCCATCAATCATTCTCAAAATCCTAATCTAATTATACACTCCTACAAGGTACTTAGCAAGTACAATCTACTTTCAAGCTACCTCTCCACAACAAAAGACAACACTCTTAAGTTATGCGGTTTTAAAGAGAAAGTTTAACTCTAGGTGAACCTAGAGGAAGCTAATGGACAACTACACAAGACGTTCATGTTTTCCCTAGTTTAGGTCTATTCTTCCCTGACAATGGCGTCAAATGTGGAACGGGTGTCTAATCTCATTCCTATCTTATTGCATACATAGCGAGAATCACAAATATAATTGTCAATCCATGGGACGAAGCTGACTTGACTAGTGCATAGAGGCTACAAGAGGTTGTCAACCTCTTGAAAAACAACAAACAACTCGCATCTAACTCAAGCTACACTGAAATGACTGAAATCACCAAAAGCTAATCGCTCATCGGTAGAAAAATCACATCCATCCAAACGTAACGGAACTTCTAGGACATGTTTATAAGACCTAAGCACACATGCTTATGGTCTCAAATCTTAATTTAGGCCAAGTGCAGAAATCACGATTATTAAGAGTAGTGAGTTTTCGACCTAGTTGTTTTCGATCCAGAATGCATCTAAATGCTTAGAAGACCATGATAGGTATTATGTAGAAATCCCGCATCATGGGAATCTCCAAATTGACCAAATTCATGTAATTTGGGAATTTCCAACTCAAAGTGGGAAAAAAGGAGACAAACTTTTTGATAAGATAGAGTGAAAATCTTATTGGATTGTGGTGTTGATAAACACCAAAAGTCAAGAGGATGAACAAAGCATGAATTTGAAGAAAATCTCTTAATCAAATAAAATAAAGAAAGGTTGATACAACTAGAGATCTTGTTTACAAAATTGACTCTTATAGTCACAGTAGAAGCTCCACATAATCTACTTCAAATTTGATGCCATATCCAAATCTTGATGCAAGCGTGGTTGATGTGCATGAGCAAGACTTGCTTTAGCTTTTAGAGCATGCCTTTCTGGAATCTTAATTCTAGAAAATGGTTCTTCTTTACTGGGTCTCCATGACCAAACAATTGCATCTACCATTTCCCATACTTGTGGGTCCTTGCAGTTGATAGCCCAAAAACCCTTCTAGCATAGTGTAAGCTTGAGTATCCGTCATCCCACTCTTTCTTGCACAAGATGCCCAATATTGAATCAATTTTTTTGTAGTTTGGTGATGTAGACTCATTTCATCAATGTTTGATAAAGCCGTTGTGAGACAAACTGGATCGATTTCCATGTCACTTGGAGCTAGCATAACAATGTCACCTTGGTGCACATCAGACATAGGCTCAAACTCTTCCCTTGGTCTATCTTGTTGAGGACCACAAAAATGATCATTCAACTCTTCAAGGCCTAGGAATCTTTCTGCTCCTTGTGGTAAGCTCATTGTAGTGACAAGAGTCCTGAGTTGTTGGACAAAAATTTTCATACAAGCCTCTCTCTGATATGGTTGCTTTTCCAAGCTCGTCAATCACCTCACTCCAGTAATCTATCACAAGTCTATAATACCGTGGCACATTTGAACCATTCCCTACATTTTGCCAAAACTTAATATAATTCTTCAACCCTAAAATCACTTCTTTGTGAGCCTTGACATATTCTGCATTGGCACCAAAGGTGGATCTCCATCTGGCAACATTGGATTTCCTTCTATGTCAGTTTTCCATAGGTGAATGCTTCCACTCCAACTTGATACACCTACATATGCCGTATACGGCATCATTGGTGTCTTATCTTTCATAAAAAACCTAAATTAAATTGGTCTGGAATGTTCAACAAGTATGTCTTGTACATCACAAAGATAACCATCACAATATTGCTTGAAATCGGGGACCTTTTCAAACAAAACTGGGGCCCGATATGAAGATGAACTATTTGGTAATGTATCCATCAAGTGTGGCAAAGTACATGTTTATGTAACTCTCAATTTTTTTGAAAATTACTGAACATGGCATCTATGTCCTCATGTGTATGCCCAATAGTCAAAAATCCTAGCTGGATGGTTTTGAAAACACCCCTTGCAACAAACATTGACAAATAGGAAAATAAGTATTAATTTTTGTGTTCCCCTACACAATTATCTAGTTGTAATAACAAGTTCTCTCGAAACTTGCAAAATGTTGTCTCCTATTCCTCTTCTGTAGCTTTCGATGGTTGCACAATGGGCTATTTTCGATCACTCAAGTTGTGGTGGTCTAAAGCATCCCTTGATTTCAAAGCATGTAGTAGAGAGATACTACTCCTTGGTAGTCCATTTGTTGCTAGATCACCAAGAGGATGCTTATCTATCCTCTCTAAGTTATGTAGACATTTAGCAATTGAGCCAATTGTAATATTTGGATCAATTGGCCACAAACCATTTAAGACAACGTGACCATAATGACCTTATCCATGGCCATAAGTGATCATACCTATCAAAGCCACCTGCAAATTTTATCGTGAATCCACACCCTTAGGGACAATGCAAATCTAGGAATGGCAGTCTTCTTTTGATCCATCTTATCATGGATTATACAAACATACTTTTGTGGTCGAGTTTCTGAATATGTGCGCCATGCATAATATAAGTGCCTACAGCTCTTCTATTGTGCCATGTGAACTTCTCTTTCTCTCAAGAGAAGAGTTGTTTCTTCAAGAGAAGGTTTAGCTCTAGCCTTGCCTTGATTGAACTATAGACATTGCACTTAGGGAACTCACTTGTCTTTGTTAAAGTGACATGTGGATACTCTTTGTTCCAAATTCTACCAAAAGAAGATTGAGATAACTTCTTCTCATAGCCATTTGGTCCAGTGTTGTGTTGATTTCACTTATAATGTCAACTTGTTTGTACATTGATGGAATCATAGATCCACTACTTGGCCATTTAGACTAAAATTTGGGAAATAGATACATCAAAGATCCACTAATTGGCCATTAGAACAAAGGCTTGAAGTGTGGATCCAATTGTTGGTATCTCTTAGATCCACCACTTGGCCATTTTAGCCATGTATTAAAGGTAGGTGCAATCAACACTTGGCCATCATAACACTTGTGATTTTACACAATGTTTGTGGGATGAGTAGATTCTAGATCCAACACTTTTCCATTTAGACTAAGAATCGGGAAGTATGTGAATCAAAGATCCACCACTTGGCTATTATAACGAAGGCTTGAAATGTGTATCCAATTGTTCATGTCTCCTAGATCCACCACTTGGCCAGTAAGGTGGACTCAACACTTGGCCATCATAACACCTGTAATTTTACACAATGTTTGTGGGATGAGTAGATCTTAGATCCACCACTTGTCCACTTAGAGTAAGATTTGGTAAGTAGGTGCATCAAAGATTGTTGGGAGAAGAGGGGGAGATCGACCGCTTAAAATACTCAACATAAGCTTTCAAGCAATCA
Source organism: Adiantum capillus-veneris (assembly GCF_014529385.1). Classification (NCBI taxonomy): domain Eukaryota; kingdom Viridiplantae; phylum Streptophyta; class Polypodiopsida; order Polypodiales; family Pteridaceae; genus Adiantum; species Adiantum capillus-veneris. The sequence continues at coordinate 39,334,195 of NC_140940.1, forward strand.
CCATCAAACTGTCCACCTCTTCTTCCAATTTCCAAGCACACACACTCACCTAGACTATGACACACAGTAAACATAGAATTGACATAGACAAACTTGTAAGAGATGTGTAAGAGATGGAGACTAGATTAGAGGGTACAGAGCAAATAACCATAGCTTAAGAGAGTAGAGAAGAGAATCTTCAAGAGAAAAACCTAAATCTAGCCCCAAACTCCATGGCACCTCTCTTGTGGAGTTGGTATTTAATATATTACTTTGAGTTTAAGCTGCCAAAAATTGAGGCCCCTCTTTTACAACCACTTTACTTTTGCAAATGAGTGAAGGTCATTAGTTCTTGCATGGCCCATAAGGGGAGTTCCCACTACAACTATTTACAGAGGCATAGTGGCTTATTGAAATGATGTTCTAAGATACTGTGCAAATATAAAATGGCAAAGAGTAATTGACATCGCCTCTTCATCAACTCCCCGCATTCCGCTGTACAAAATCATCATCAACTCAATTATTAAAATAAATAGACAGCACATAATTAACCATTACGCCCAGCTATCCCAATTGCAGCTAACCACTACAATAGGAGGGTGCCCAGTCTCGTAACATCCCTCCCACCATGGATAGGAACTGTCCTCAGTTGCTCAATAGAGAAATAAATTGGACTGCGAGTGATGGAAAGTGTCGAGAAGGTCGGGAAAGTTGCGAAAAAACTTTTCAGGCATCCATTTGGCATCCTCCCGAGGGTGGCCCTTGAAAGTCAAAAGGTAACGGTTATAAACCATTCCAGTGCGTGTAGTGGTTGTCTCATGGTCAACTATTTTATCAGGGATGAGTTGATCTTCTTGGTCTACAAGTGAAGGTGGGTCTTCATAAATGTGGTGTGTAGGTAGGGGTCCTCGGAATGGGCATAAAAGACTAATGTGAAAGGCATTGTGAATGTGCCAATGTGCAGGTAGGTCTAAACAAAAATAAACATCATTAATGACAACTGAAATTTTAAAAGGTCCATAAAAACGAGGAGCAAGCTTAACAAAGACATTAGTATCAACACTTTTGTTCCTTCATTTTTTGATGAGAAGTAAAACATGATCACCTTCTTTGAATTGGTATGTCTTGCGGTGCTTGTTAGCATGCTTGGTGTAGATTTCTTGTTAGTGTTTAATGGCAGAAGGCACACTTGCATAAATATCATGAAAGTCAGTAGTGAAATCATCACCGACAGGCAGAACATTAGAAAGACGTGAAGCAGGAGTAGGAAGTGAGTGACCATATACAATTTCAAATGGAGATTTATCCATGGCAGTGTGAGTGGTGTTGTTGTATGCAAATTGCAAAATATGTAGGTAATCATCCCATTTCTTAGGTTGAGAAGAAACATAAGCCTTTAACAAGTCAATAATAGTGCGGTTGGTGACTTCGGTTTGACCATTAGATTCAAGATGAAATGCAGAAGTGAAGTCAAGTGTAGTGCCAAGATTTTCAAATACAGTAGTCCAAAAAGCACTACAAAATTTTGAGTCTCCGATTAGAAATAATCACCTTAGGCAAACCATGATGTGGAAAAATAGTCTTCAGAAACAAAAGTGTAGCTTGATGTGCTATGAGTGTTTTCTTGCATGGAACAAAGTACGCTTGTTTAGAGAAACGATCAATAATAGTCCATATCATGTCATGTTTGTGCGTTGTGAGTGGGAAACCAGTAACAAAATCCATTGAAATATGTTCCCAAGGTCTTTTAGGAATGGGGAGAGGGTGTAAAAGTCCCAATTTCTTACCTGTAGCTGTTTTGATTTTTTGACAAATCAAACAAGTTGACACATACTATTTAACATCGATTCTCATAGTAGGCCAATAGAAATCACGACATAAATTTTGAAAAGTTGCAGCAAATCCTCTATGTCCTGCGTAAGGGGGTTTGTGCAATTCTTCAATAATTAATGTACGGAAAGGTTTAGTCACACACAATTTTTGTTTGAAATAAAGTAAGTTTTCTTGAATAGTGTATTCGAGAAATGTGTGTACAGAATTATCAAGCATGTGCAACCATGTCATTTTGGAGTCATCATCATGTACATAAGTGTCACGCATAGAGTCAAATGAAGTTCTCGTAATAGTTGATAGATGATTAAGTGAGGGTCGTGTACTCAAAGCATCAGCTACAATGTTTTCTTTACCAGGTTGGTATTGAATGTTGGGCTGAAAACTTTGAATAAAAGAGTCCCACTTAATATGTCTATCATCTATTAAGGGTTGAGAAAGTAAATATTTGATACTTTGTTGATCAGTTTTAATGATCAAGTCAGTACCCATTACATAGTGTTTCCAGATTTTCAATGCATGTACCACAGCAGTCAAATCTTTATCATAAGTACTGAACTTTGTTTCAGACTGTTTGAATTTACGACTTTCGAAAGCAATTGGATGGTTATCTTGCATAAGGACTGCACCGATACCTTTTCCACTAGCATCAGTGACTACCACAAAGAATGGTCTTTCAAAATCAAGCAATTGCAATACACGTGCATTAGTCAAAGCATGTTTAAGTGCATTAAATGAGCTTTCTTGCAAATCATTCCATTCATAAGGCGTGTTTTTCTTCAATAAGAGAGTCAAATAATGTGCTTTGTAAGCAAAATTACGAACAAATTTCCTGTAATAGCTACAAAGACCAATAAAAGATCGTAGCTCATGCAAGTTTTTGGGTCTAGGCGAGGATTGAATGGCTTCAATTTTCTTTGTATCGACATGCATTCCCTTACCCGATACAATATGTCCCAAATATTCAATTTCAGATTGGAAAAATGAACTCTTTTCATGATTCAAATACAAGTGATTTTGTGCAAGAAGATCAAATACACGTGTTAAATGCTGCTTATGCTCTGCTTCAGATTTACTGAATACCAAAATGTCATCAAAAAATACAATCACAAAATCTTGATGGTCAATGAAAATGTGATTCATCATGCGTGTGAATGTAACTCGTGCATTTGTCAAACCAAATGGCATGACAAGAAATTCATAGTGTCTAGTTTGTGTTCTGAAAGAAGTTTTGTAGACATCATGTTTAAACATTTTGACTTGATGATATCCTGATTTAAGGTCAATTTTGCTAAAGATGTGTGCCCCTTTCAGTTTTTCTAATAGGTCATCCACTCTAGGAATAGGAAACCTATTCTTAATGGTGATCTTGTTTAAAGCCCTGTAGTCGATACACATACGAAAGGTTCCATTTTTCTTCTTGACAAGAAGTACTGGAGCTCTGTATGGTGAACTACTAGGTCAGATTAGGCCTCGGTCAAGTAAATCACTGATTTGAGTTTGTATTTCCCTGTGTGCGGTAGGATTTACACGATAAGGTGCTCTACAAGGAGGTTCACTACCCGGTATGATGTCAATTTTGTGGGCTTCTGGGCGTGATGGTGGAATTCCAGGTGACAGATCATGCATGAAACAGTCTTTAAATTGTGAGAGAAATCGATTGTGTACGGAATTACGTGAAGTTTCAGTTTCAGCAGAAATTTGATTTACCAATACTAGATATGTTTTCCCCTGTTTTCGAATCGCTCATTTGGCTTGAGTGTGAGAGAGGAGTGGAAATTTTTGTTGTGCCAGTGTTGCTTGGATGGAGAAAGTTTAATTCTTATGAGTGAGAGACATTGTATGTGTTTTTTTATTAATCAATGGGTCAAATTCATGACGCAAATCAAGACCATGCAATGGTGCTACCAAAAATGTACGTGGTTGTGTGAATTCACCAATGCAAACTTCAACAATGAATTGAGTTTTACAATTAAAATGTTGATTATTAAAAACAGTTTTGACTTTATGAGGTGATGAAATTTCAGAGAGTGATAGTTGCTGTGCCAATCGTGTGGAAATGAAATCATGGCTACTACCATCATCTAGCAGAATGGTGACATTTTCACCCTTAACAGTGCCTTGCACTTTAAACAAAGTGTGAGGAGATATAGGAGTATCTGAGGATGGGTTGTCAACGTTATCATAATCAAGATCATATCCCTCACCGTAGTTAACTTCCACTTCGTTGTCCTCAGGTGTAGCATCTTCGATGAGGTTAAGAGTAGCTCCGTTGGGGCAGTTGTTGTTGAAGGGTTTTGGATTTGAATTTCTGTTGACTCCATTGGAATGGATATTGGATTGACCATTGCCCTAAGCATGACCATTTGGGCACTTATCTGCATACTGACCATATTGAAAGCATTTAAAACACTTCACCTTTTTGTTACCATTACAATTTGGAGGAGAACGCTGATTGAAAGGATGCTGGTTGCCTCGTTTCTGAGTGTTGTTGTGGTTGTTGCTCGTATGAGTTTGAGCAATGGTAGGAGGATTGTCAAATCTTCGTCTTTTGAAAAATGTACGGCTTTGGTGTTTGCTTCTATCAAAGTTAGGAGAGAAAGGAGGTCTCTTGTTGCGGTTAGTGTTAGCACGTTGATCGGTGTGAGAGGAATTTCCACCTTTCTTCTTTTCTGCTGAGGCGGTCCGGGGCGGGCAACAAGAAGAGTGGCCTCTAGACACCCTTCAAGGCTCCCGTGCTGCTCAATGGGGCTGGAGCACAACACAACACAAACCAAAACAACAAACCCACCGCCAAATCCCAACTACACAAGGGGCACCACCTAGTTTAAGAGCGAACTAGGACGCAAAAGAGGAGAATCCTTAGAGCAACCCACAAACAAGCAAGGAATTTACACTAACCCTAACACCAATGGAATACTCTCACACACTAAAACACGAGAGAGAGAGATAGAGAGAGAGAGAGAGATAGTGCTTGGGCTGCTTTGAAACGTATCGGCGATGATCAAGCAAACACAACTATATATTTAAGAAAGAGAGAGAAAGGGTGAGGGGGTGCTTGTTGCATTAATACCTTCTTACAAATCTGTCATGACAAATCAAAGTGAGATTAGTACTTGTTCAACATAGCTTGCGTAAATTTCACCACAACACATCACAAGAAAAGCCACCCCAATCACTGTCTTAAGGCCAGGGGAGTCCTCTCCACCCTGTCGCCCTCTTACAGTATGTGGGATTTATGGCTAGATTGATGACAACACCAGAGACAAGCTATCAAGAACTTAACAAAAAAAAACACCAAGACACTTACGCATCATTGTTGTCCATTACTTCACGTTGGAAGGGAGACAAAGTATCCAAGCTTAGTCGAAATCCACCCTCCTTGATTCAGCGAATGTTGGGCTTACACTAGTAGGAGAAATGATAGATTTCCTACTCTCAATTGAATGATCACTCTCTCTCTTACAATGGCATAGATTTCCCTTGCTAATTCCCTATTACAACACATGCACATGCATAAGACAATGAGCTTCCACCCAAGAACTCCTTCTAGAGAGGTTGAGCTTGGCTTCTCAAGCTATAGCATAGTGCTCTTGCTTATGGCTCCCCCCCTTTTATGCTAGCTACACCCTCCTTTTATAGCAATTTTGAAGGCTAGGGTTACTCCTCTAACCATGGTTGGGTTAGATTTTCAGCAATTTATCTAATTTCTTTTGCTTGGAATTATCAAGAAGTTGGTGGGGAAAGAGAGAGGAGAGAAATGGAGGTGATAGGACTTTTCATATTGGGTTAGTGTTAGTAGAGTTAGTATTAATTTACAAATGGAATTGGATATTTACAATGGGAGTATCCATGTACGATACAAATAAGGAAGAAAAACTCTTGAGAGGTAAGAAAAGGTGAATTTCTTACAAGGTTGATGCTCCAAGTGTCTTGAGTAGGGCCAATTTTGACGCTTGTTGACGGTCCACTAGCTTTGACGGTACATTTTTTCTCCACTCTTGCCCTTCCTTGAGAGACAAGGTAATTGAAGATGAGTAATCAACCACCATGATGCTGTCTTTTAAGAGAAGAGGCTGAATTTTGTGGTTTTTTGATAGATATGGGTAATTTGGAGGAGGAAAAATGAGACTAGGTGGTCAATTTTGGAATGGAATTGTGTGTGGGAGGTATGAGTTCACCATGGTTTCTCTTATTCTTCAAGGTTGAGGAGAAGGTGAGTAGTGTGCAGAGAGGAGTGGTGAGAGAGATGGGGATGATGAGTGGAGAAGTGTGTGTGAAAGAGGAAAATGATAAAGTGGAAGAGAGAGTGTGGCTGCATAGCATGGGAAAACTGGGGTCCACTAAAAAAAATCATAGCTCACAGCTGGTAGCTCCAAAAATCATGAAAAACTTTGGGGTGATTATTCAGGGCGTGGGCTACATTTTCTCTTTTGACCACCACTCCAAATTCAGAGTGGAGATAGGTGCCAAAATTCTCACCAAAAAGCCTGTTTTTTATGCTTGCAAAAGTCTTTTAGTGGCCCCCTCCTTTGTTGAATTTGTACAATGCATCCAAGAGTGAGCCCCTCCTTTGTCATATTATAATACAAAGCATTCAAGTTGCCCTTGCCCCATGCATGGAGGAGGATTATTGGTGAAATAAGAAACATATACATGGTGGGGCTAGTGTATGGACTATTCATGGACTTTAGCTCAATGAGCACATGGTGCTAGAATAATGAGTAAAAATAATAATAAAAATATGGAGGAGTTATGGATATGGAAAGATATTGGAATCATATGATATGGTCCCTCCTTGAATTATTTTGGGTGAAAGAGGAAAAGGTATGCAAGTAAATAATATAATAAAAGTAACCAATGAGTAGAAATCAATTTTTTGTTTTCACGAGGGTGAGGGTGAAAATGTGGGAGTGATTTGTATAAAGGAAAAATATGAGGTTAGAGTATGTACATATTGGCAAGAAAATATAATTATGGTGTAAGAGGATGAAAGAAGGTGTACATAGGTTTAATAAAACACACACCTAAGTAGAAATATTTAAATAAAATACAAAAATAATTATAAAAAATCCCTATATTTAGGCCATATATACAATGAAATATTTACACACAAAGAGGCCATAATATACTTTTATTTTTATTTTTTTTATTTTTTTATTTGGCTCACCTAGCCCAGTGACTAGCTAGCTGAGGGTTTTTAAGAAGATATGGAAAAAGTCCCGTGACTTACGCACGCCTATGTATAGTGAAATGGTAGGGATAGCCACAGTGTTTAGGTGATTTTGGTAGGGTGAGGTAACTCACTGTGGCAATTACAAAGAGACAAAAAAACGGCTATCATTAGCCCTCCCCCTGGATGATGGTATATTCATGTACCATCATAGAGCATCTTTTCCAAAGAGAGTGCTTCAGAGTCCTTGACGAGATCTTCATTGTTTGGCCCCTCAGAATTTTGGTTGGAGTTACACTCATGATTCATGTAACAATACTTACATAAGACAGCGGCCTTTGGACAGATCTTTGGTAGATCCTTTGGTATAAGGCGACTCAAATAGGGCTTCAAGCGATACCCGTTTACTTTCCTGGAGTGCTCTTTACCATTCAAGTCCATAAGCTGATAGTAACTTGAATTGAAAGCCTTCTTGACTATGTATGGCCCTTGCCATCTTGTTTCAAACTTGGCATCAAAACGATTGTCAAGTCTATTGTCATACCTTAGCACAAGCTCTCCTTCCTTGATGCCTTTGTCCTTCAGTTTCTTGTCGTGCGTTTCTTTCGCTTGTGTGGCTTTCCTCTTGTAGCACTCATATGCTGCTTCTCTTTTCCACTCAAGCTCCACTAACGTAAGAAGTCGATCCATCCATACCTCTTGATCATCTTGTGCTCCTTTGCCATGAAGTCGCATTGTTGGAATGTTGAGCTCGATAGGCTGCAAAGCCTCTTGACCATAGACCAAGTGAAATGGTGTGAACTCCGTGGCTTCCCTATATGTGGTTCGATATGCCCACAAGGCACCATCCAAGAGGTCATCCCATAATTTTGTCTTGTTTTGCACCATCTTTCTAATGATTCCTGCAATGACACCATTAGCCTTCTCCACCAAACCATTTGACTGTGGGTAGTATGTTGTGCCATGACGATGTAGAATGTGGCTCTTCACAAACTTCTGTGAGCAATCCTTTTCTAAACCCTGGACCATTATCAGAAACAATCTCCAAAGGTGTGCCAAATCTACAACAAATGTGAGTGTAGACGAATTTGCTCACTGTCTTCTCATTTAGCTTTGCCACACTTTGTGCTTCCACCCACCTAGTCATATAGTCTACAGCACAAGAATGTAGAGTTTACCATTTTTTGTACCAGGCAGAGGACCCATAGCATCAAGGCCCCACTTTTCAAAGGGTCCATTTGCAAGCACTACTTGCCTCGGGCCATGCACCAACCTTCTATTTCCATTTATCTGACAAGTGTGACAGCTTTTACACCAATGTTGAACATCCACATGCAAACTTGGCCAAACATACCCCGAAAGCAAAATCTTCTTCACAGTTAATTCTTGGGCAAAATGACCACCACATGCCTCTTCATGCAAACCTTTTAGAATGGCTGGAATTTCCTTGATAGTTGGTACTCGTCTGCACACTTGATCCTTCCCTCTTTGATAGCGGGAGCCTTCTAGGAAGAGATATACGCTTGCCTTCTTGATGAGTCTCCTCTTCTGAGCTTTTGTGAAGTCTGGTGGAAACTCACCCTCCAAAATGTAGCCAATGATGGGAGCCAATGACTCCAATCCCTGGTACCTCGGTTGCTTCACAGCAGCCGCCACCATGATGACCTGCACTTCTTTCTTTACACATGCAACGGCTTGTTGTGCAAGTAAATCAGCATCTTCATTCTGTTTCCTAGGAATATGATATAGTTGCACTTCTTCAAATTGATTAAACAATCTACGAATGGCATGAACTTTTGTCCGTAAGCTCTCATTCTTGCATGCCCAAATGCCTAAAATCTGTTTAACAATGAGAAGTGCATCTCCCTTTACCATGAGGCGTTGTATCCCTTGGCCAATGCACATCTTCAAACCATGAAGTAGAGTGTCATATTCTGCTTCATTGTTGCTAGCTGAACTTGGTAGATTGAACTTCTCTTTCATGACCACCTCTCCACTTGGGTTGAGCAACACTAGCCCTCCCCCTGCTTTTCCTGTGGCTCGACGAAAAGCTCCATCAAAAAACAAAGTAAAAGCATTAGGAATACTTTTTGGTGGTGGCAATGGTAGGGTCTTTACTTCAGGCCCCTTAATCTCCTTTTCATGCACCCTATAAGTGAGAATCCCTGCCAATTGTGCACGCACACTATCTTCTACCTTGAAAGAGTATTGAAACTCTTGCAACTCCGTAATCCACTTTGAGATCCTAGTACTAAGATTCATTTGAGATGACACGCAAGGGAACAAATTTTCTGCAGTGAGAATTACAAAAGGTTTTGGTAGCAGGTAGGATCTAAACTTTCTCACCGCAAACATGAGAGAAAGCATCATGAGTTCTGCTTCTGTGTAGTCTCTCTCCAAAGCATTCATGACCCTACTAGCAAAGTAGATGGGTCGCATCCTTGTACTGTGGGGATCTTGTTGTAGCAACACAGCACCAATTGTTTCTTTCCCAGCACTAGAGCTAACAAAGAATGTGTACTCCCAACAAGGAGGCATGAGTGTTGGTAGCTCTGACAAAATGACTTTAATGTTACAAAAGTACTCTTCAAGCTCATCAGACCATGCAAATTCTACTTGTTGTGTCAACTTTTGCAAAGGGTGAAGTAACTCCGAGGCTAAGTGAATGAAGCGTGACATATACTTCACCTTTTGAATGAATGAGATGACCTCCTTAAGACTCTTGGGTGATGGTAGCTCAATAAGAGCCTTTGCCTTCGAAGGATCCACTTCAATGCCTTTGTAAGAAACTTTATGACCAAGCAAGATTACTTCATCCTCACCTATATGGCACTTGTCGGGGTTGAGTTGACCTCCCATGTCGTAGAGCTTCTTTAAACCTTCTTCTACCCTTTTTAGATGCAATGATTTTGAGCTATACATACAGAAATCATCAATGAACACCCTAATTGACTTTCCAAAGAATGCTTGAAACACCATATTCATGAAACGTTGGAATGTTAAAGGAGCATTTGTCAGACCAAATGGCATGACTCTAAAAGCATAACAACCCCAAGGAGTGATAAAGGTTGTTTTCAATTGATCCTCCAGTGCAGTCCCTATTTGAAAGTAACCTGAGTAACCATCGCACACAGTGTACTTCTCATGACCAGCTACCTCATTTAGTATCTCATCCTGGAATGGGAGGGGAAAGTGATCTCTCTTTGTTGCCTCATTGAGGGGACGGTAATCCACACACACCCTCCACTTGCCGTTCTTCTTAGGAGTGACAACAACAGGAGAGACCCACTCTGAATTCTTCACTGGATAAATGAACCCTGCTGCTAGAAGCTTTCTTACCTCCTTGAGTAAAGCCTGCTCCTTGATGACTCCTAGCCTTCGTAGCTTCTGAGCCTTAGGTGTGGCCTCTGGCTTCCACTCAATTTTGTGTTGAACAGCATCTACTCCACGCACATCGGTGTAGTCTTTAGCAAAAAGCCTAGGAAACTTCCTTAGCACACATTTGAACTCCTCTCTTTCATCCTTTGTAAGTATTGTTGATAGCATACCTTCCAGCATCCCTTCATCTTGATCACCTTCGTTCTCTTGAGGACCTACCTCCTCCAAGCCTTGACAAGAGGTCTCTTGGTTGCTTGGCTTAAACCTTACCCCCATGACTTCGATGGAAGACTCCTCTTCAGTAATGCTGCCGCTACTTTCTTCTTCTGAAGTGCTATCGGTCCAACCTTCTTCCGTCTCACTTTGAGATGATTCTTCATGGAGCTCCTCTTGGCGTTGCTCCTTCATGTCAAAGACAACCTTCTTGTGATTGTCATTCCTGCAAATTAGCTTTCCACTCTCCCAATCCTGCAAAGCTTGCATTTTCATTAGCCATGGTCTTCCTAGGATAAATGGGTAACCATTTCCCTTGGTAGACATGACATAGAAATCCACTGCCTTCTTAATGCCAAAGGCCTCCACAAAAACATTTTTACAAATGCCTACGCACCTAGCCTTGCTATTGTTTGCCATCTTGACCCTAATTTCAGGTGTCTCATGGATATGCATGCCTAGTTTTTGCATGAGTCCCTCTGTCATGATGCAAATTTGTGCACCCCCATCCACTAGACCTTTCCTAACCAATCTCCCTTTGATGTAACAGTCTAGCACCGGTGTAATGTCCTCATTCATTTCAGCTTGTGCAATTTTTACAACAGGCACACTCTCTTTTACCTTTCTCCTAGTGCTAACTGCCCTTGTTAAATCCCTCCTAACTTGTGGACATAATGCAAGAAATTGAGGCCATGAAATATCAGGACCCTTACCTCTCATGTCTTCCAGCAAGTTGTACGGAGCCATACCATGTCCAAGAGGGAAGTCTTGGAGGTTGATACGATGTCGAGTCCTCTTGGTTTCCTTGGTTTCCTTTGCCTTCTTGCCTTGTCCATGGTCACTCTGTGATGTGACTCCTTCTTTCTCTTTACCTTTTCCTCGGCCACGCTTAATTCCATTGGCTTCCATGTCAACCTCATTTGAATTTGTCACCTCTACCACATGCACATTTGGATCTGGCAAAGGTGGAACTCCTTCTACCCCTTGTGGAGGTGGTCTTGGTCCATTTGGTCTTTGTAGAAGCCTTGGTTGTTGACCAGTTCCTTCACCTGCATTCATCACTGGGTAATTCAAGTTAGGTCTCCCTGGCTCCCCACGGGGCCAAGGACAATTATACATCCCATGTCCAGACTCTCCGCAATTCCAACATTGCAAGACTCTCCTAGGTCGTGGATCTCGCTCTTCAGACTTCTGTGCTTGTCCCTTTGGACCTACAGCTTGTGCAAGGTGAATTGACAGGCTGCTTAAAGATTCATTTAACTTCTCAATTACTTCCGCCGTTACCTCAGGAAGCTCCCTCGATGTTGATGCTTGTGACTTACCTTTGGGTCTAAGACCTTCTATTGGAACCTCTCCCCTTAAGCACTTGAGTTTCCTATATTTCTCAGCAGCCCTAGTTTCAGCTGCATCAAAGGTAGCAGGTGCACCCGCCTCAACTTTTACCTTAAGGTCAGGAAAGAGTCCGGCTATGAACCTCTCCTTCTTTAGAAATTCTGCACCATCACCAGGGTTAGCAACATTTCGTATCCATAGAGCCCAAAGACGTAGAAACTCTTGCTTGTACAAGTAGTAGTCATCTAAGTCTTTTTGCTTATGAGAAACAATGTCTTGCCATAGTTTTTGAGTGTTTTGGGGATCAAAAAAGTATCTCTTAAAACGATTCAAAACTTCTGTGTAATTCCCCTTAACTTCCTCAAGAAAGGAGTCAAACCAAGTACTAGCATCTTTCCTAAGGACCACCTCAAACATTTCTACACGTTCTTGATCGGTTACTATCCTCTTGATACGGCAAGACATCTTGAAATTTGCTAAAAATAATTCTGCATCCTCTCCAGGCTCTCCAAAGAAAAAAGGATATCCAGACATTTGGCGTTGGCTCTCCATTATTATGAAAGATTACAACACGAGTTACAATAAGGGATACAATAGAGATTTAGAACCACTCGCCTGCAAATGAAGAAGTGAGAAAATACCACTCTAGGCTTTCTTCTTCAGCTATCCAAGCTTCAATAAGGTCTCGATTTGTTTGATCAAAACAAAAAGGTAGACTATTGATGAGCTCTAAGAAGGGTTGAAATTCTTCAAAGCTAAGGCGATAAACAGAAATCTCTAGAACTTCATTTTCTGGATCCAAAAGAGCAACCACGTCCCAAGTGATAAATTGCACTTGCTCTACAATTCCCAATGCACAAGCGGTTTGTATAAAAACTAGATCTTCATGCTCGTCGAAGGCCGTGAGAAAGTAGCAATTGACTAGGAGCTCCTTTCCTTCGAGTTCCACACAGTCGGAGTGAGGCAACCTTCTCACAATTTCATAAAGAACATCCTCATCAAGTCCAATCAAGTTTGCAAGATTTAAAAACTCCACTTGTGCTACAAAATTCCTGGACAAAAACTCCTTAGGATTATGGTTAAATCATTCAAAAGCATAGAGATTTACAATGTCTCTATGAACAAAGGATGAAAATTTATACAAATTTGAAATCTTCTCTATGCTCTCTTTATTAAGACAAGCTCTGAATAGCTCCCTATCTCCTTTGTTGAAAGCGAAAGGAAGACTATTAATAAGACGCAAATGAGGGAAAAATTCACCAAATGTGAGTCTATGAAGCATGAACTCTGGCCGCAAGTTTCCTGAAGAGTCTTCCTCAATGGTGAAATGCACTCGCCAAACGCCAAATTTCACTCTATTTACCAATCTTAGGGCACACACTAGTTGGATGAATGCGCGGTCTTCCTTAGTGCCCAACAACAAGAGGAAAATGGAATCCACGCGTAGGACCTTCCGTCTTAACTTCACCACCCTCTTGTTATGAGGGAGACGCCTTACTACTTGCTCCTGCAACTCAATTGGTAATAGAGCTAGATCTCTAAGGATTGAACTTTCACTGCACACACATTCCCAGTTAGAACAAATGATCGTTTTTTTGTTTCTTGTAACAACTTGGACAAAGAAAAAACAAACATGCACACTACTTTGCCGGGCTGCACTTCATTTTAAAACAAAATGAACACATGTACATCAAAAGAAGTGTGGTAGTTGATGAGAGGTAGAATGACAGGGTTTGGTGATGCAAGAATTTCTCCTGCTCTTTGGGCACCAAACATGAACACCATTCGTTGTTGAAAATGGATCTTTCTACTAATTGCAACGTTTATTCTAATGTGTGGAGTAAAATGAAAGGGAAAAACCTCTATTCCTGGGCCATTATCCATGGCCTATGCATGTCCTAATGCTTAAAACAAAACAAAAATATAGACATCCAAACTAAGGTCGTACCTAATGAGAGGCAAAATAAAAGGATTTACTGAAACGTTTATCTCGGCCAACCTAAGAGGACCTAAAATTCTACGAATGACACGTTGAAATTGCAACTTAGTACTAACAATTATGTGTACCTTTTGCCTTGCAATGGGAATGAAGGGATCATACAAATCTTCGTGATTCATGCAAACTACTTGACTATGCTAAAGGTTGATTCTACACAAAAATACACAAGCCGTCCTCAGTGGGGACACCAATTTGAGGCGGTCCGGGACGGGCAACAAGAAGAGTGGCCTCTAGACACCCTTCAAGGCTCCCGTGCTGCTCAATGGGGCTGGGGCACAACACAACACAAACCAAAACAACAAACCCACCGCCAAATCCCAACTACACAAGGGGCACCACCTAGTTTAAGAGCGAACTAGGACTCAAAAGAGGAGAATCGTTAGAGCAACCCACAAACAAGCAAGGAATTTACACTAACCCTAACACCAATGGAATACTCTCACACACTAAAACACGAGAGAGAGAGATAGAGAGAGAGAGAGAGAGATAGTGCTCGGGCTGCTTTGAAACGTATCGGCGATGATCAAGCAAACACAACTATATATTTAAGAAAGAGAGAGAAAGGGGGAGGGGGTGCTTGTTGCATTAATACCTTCTTACAAATCTGTCATGACAAATCAAAGTGAGATTAGTACTTGTTCAACATAGCTTGCGTAAATTTCACCACAACACATCACAAGAAAAGCCACCCCAATCACTGTCTTAAGGCCAGGGGAGTCCTCTCCACCCTGTCGCCTTCTTACAGTATGTGGGATTTATGGCTAGATTGATGACAACACCAGAGACAAGCTATCAAGAACTTAACAAAAAAAAACACCAAGACACTTACGCATCATTGTTGTCCATTACTTCACGTTGGAAGGGAGACAAAGTATCCAAGCTTAGTCGAAATCCACCCTCCTTGATTTAGCGAATGTTGGGCTTACACTAGTAGGAGAAATGATAGATTTCCTACTCTCAATTGAATGATCACTCTCTCTCTTACAATGGCATAGATTTCCCTTGCTAATCCCCTATTACAACACATGCACATGCATAAGACAATGAGCTTCCACCCAAGAACTCCTTCTAGAGAGGTTGAGCTTGGCTTCTCAAGCTATAGCATAGTGCTCTTGCTTATGGCTCCCCCCCTTTTATGCTAGCTACACCCTCCTTTTATAGCAATTTTGAAGGCTAGGGTTACTCCTCTAACCATGGTTGGGTTAGATTTTCAGCAATTTATCTAATTTCTTTTGCTTGGAATTATCAAGAAGTTGGTGGGGAAAGAGAGAGGAGAGAAATGGAGGTGATAGGACTTTTCATAGTGGGTTAGTGTTAGTAGAGTTAGTATTAATTTACAAATGGAATTGGATATTTACAATGGGAGTATCCATGTAGGATACAAATAAGGAAGAAAAACTCTTAAGAGGTAAGAAAAGGTGAATTTCTTACAAGGTTGATGCTCCAAGTGTCTTGAGTAGGGCCAATTTTGACGCTTGTTGACGGTCCACTAGCTTTGACGGTACATTTTTTCTCCACTCTTGACCTTCCTTGAGAGACAAGGTAATTGAAGCTGAGTAATCAACCACCATGATGCTGTCTTTTAAGAGAAGAGGCTAAATTTTGTGGTTTTTTGATAGATATGGGTAATTTGGAGCAGGAAACATGAGACTAGGTGGTCAATTTTGGAATGGATTTGTGTGTGGGAGGTATGAGTTCACCATGGTTTCTCTTATTCTTCAAGGTTGAGGAGAAGGTGAGTAGTGTGCAGAGAGGAGTGGTGAGAGAGATGGGGATGATGAGTGGAGAAGTGTGTGTGAAAGAGGAAAATGATAAAGTGGAAGAGAGAGTGTGGCTGCATAGCATGGGAAAACTGGGGTCCACTAAAAAAATCATAGCTCACAGCTGGTAGCTTCAAAAATCATGAAAACATTTGGGGTGATTATTCAGGGCGTGGGCTACATTTTCTCTTCTGACCACCGCTCGAAATTCAGAGTGAAGATAGGTGCCAAAATTCTCACCAAAAAGCCTGTTTTTTATGCCTGCAAAAGTCTTTTAGTGGCCCCCTCCTTTGTTGAATTTGTACAATGCATCCAAGAGTGAGCCCCTCCTTTGTCATATTATAATACAAAGCATTCAAGTTGCCCTTGCCCCATGCATGGAGGAGGATTATTGGTGAAATAAGAAATATATACATGGTGGGACTAGTGTATGGACTATTCATGGACTTTAGCTCAATGAGCACATGGTGTTAGAATAATGAGTAAAAATAATAATAAAAATATGGAGGAGTTATGGATATGTAAAGATATTGGAATCATATGATATGGTCCCTCCTTGAATTATTTTGGGTGAAAGAGGAAAAGGTATGCAAGTAAATAATATAATAAAAGTAACCAATGAGTAGAAATCAATTTTTTGTTTTCACGAGGATGAGGGTGAAAATGTGGGAGTGATTTGTATAAAGGAAAAATATGAGGTTAGAGTATGTACATATTGGCAAAAAAATATAATTATGGTGTAAGAGGATGAAAGAAGGTGTACATAGGTTTAATAAACCACACACCTAAGTATAAATATTTAAATAAAATACAAAAATAATTATAAAAAATCCCTATATTTAGGCCATATATACAATGAAATATTTACACACAAAGAGGCCATAATATACTTTTATTTTTTTATTTTTTTTTATTTTTTTTGGCTCACCTAGCCCAGTGACTAGCTAGCTGAGGGTTTTTAAGAAGATATGGGAAAAGTCCCGTGACTCACGCACGCCTATGTACAATGAAATGGTAGGGATAGCCACAATGTTTGGGTGATTTTGGTAGGGTGAGGTAGCTCACTGTGGCAATTACAAAGAGCTGAAAAAACGGCTATCACTGCGTTGAGAGACAAATTAATGGCCTTTGAGAAAGAATTTGGTTCGAACATATCTACCTCAGCACTAATTTGTAGTGCCAAGCCTGATATGTACTTTGGCTTCAATTTCCTCCGACTAACATGTTCAATAGATTGCAATTGAATTAGACAATTCAAAAAACGGTCCATGTAACCCTGTACATCTTCATTTCTACCCTGTCAAATTAAATCCCATTCACATCGTGCCTTAGCTTTGTACTGTGTGGACAAAAATTGGGGTAAAAACACTTTTTTAAATGCATTCCATGTGCATGGTCTTTTTCCATGTTGTTTGATGGCATTCCACCACAATGCAGCGCTGTTGGTGAGATGATTGGATGCACACTTTATCATTTCACGCTCAGGAAAGTCTTCATCATGAAAGTAGTCATCTAGTTGACTAACACATGCTAGCATCTTTAGTGCCATCAAAATCTTTGAAAGTGAAGGCTTTTCTGCTAATTTTGTTTTTCTTGGGTGCTGGTGCAGATTCGGTGCCTGTAGAGTGCAATAATTTATCTTCAAGTTCTAGCCTTCTCATGCGTTCATATGTGAGTGACTGCTTCAAATTTTGAAGTTGCTCTGCAATCGTGGGTGCATGAGGAAGATGTGCCATGATTGTGTGCTTTTTTTAAAAATTTTAATTTAATAAATTATTAAATGGTAATGCTTAAAAAGGCTATTTGGTGATATTTGCAGATGCAATATGCGGATTAAAATAAAATAAATAACAGAAATGTAATGTACTTAGTTGAGAAAGAGCGGTGGCGTCCAGTCCGAAATGGTGATGTGCTAGGAAATTTCCAGAGAAAAGACAGTCGGACGGTGCATCAGCTAGCTGGTCGAATTTTTGTAACTACCGACCTCCCGTATTCCCAAAAAGGTAATGGTAATTTTAGCTTTCGCTGTAAACTTTGGATCGTAAAATCGGCTATCTTTAATGCGATCATGATTCTGGAAATTATCATAACAAAATTTGAACCATCAAATGTATTCGGATATGGTTGACGAGGAATGGACAACCCATATTTTTCCTTTGAACAGCAAGTGAGAATGCTTGTGTGGCTGAAGGAGTTGGTAGCTTGAGGTCTTTTAATAATTGAGTTAGCGGAAATCGACCAAGAAAAGTGGGGTGTGTATTGATTTCTATTTAAAGGGCTCCTTGGCTTCTTAATTTGGATGGCCGACCAATTTTAAATGGCAAAAGTTTCAAGTTGTTGCAGTGGGCGGCCGGCCAACACTTGAATTCTCCACCTTTGGTTCTAAAAAGAGTGTGGAAAGGCTTTTATTAGCCTGCATGGCGAACTGGGAAACTGTGAGCAGCAGCACGCTACGTCAAAGTTTGGCTCAGAGTGCCGTGCATGGGAAGCTTCGGACCCCGAGGAGGTGAGGGATTTTACCCACCAGGTCTAGGCGACCGCATCGGAAGCAGCTACAAGCAATCTCATGCAGGTCATCCTCACGAGCTGGAGGTCCTTCCCACGGCCGGAATTATAGTTGAAAGCGCTGTTAGGCAGCCCTTACCACAGCAAAATTGAACCGGATGGAGGAATTTGGGGATGAGGAAGCCCAAGGCAAGGAAAATTACCAAACTTGAAAGTTGCCAATTACTCGTTTGAAGCCAAAACCGTTCGATTCTCCAAGCTTTCTTTTTTTTTCTTTCTTCTTGCCGATTTTTCAAAGCCTTGCCGATTTCTTTTGAATTGTGGTCGACATAGCTGTCTTTGATCCTTGATCGGATTCTTCAATTCCTTGCTACTTTCTTCTTGCCTTCACAGTCCGCAAGGATTAAGCATTAGAATTGAAAGTGAATTCTCGACATACCATCATTTGGGTCGTTATGAAGCCGAGTTGGAAATCAGTCGTTGAATAGCCACCAATTAACAGGTGAGTTTTCTTCTGCAATTTCGATCAATTATACTTCGAATTTTTCCATGAGTCCTTGAATTGCAAAATTGGTAAATTGCAATTGGGATTTTGTCGACTAGAGGAACTCCTTCTTAAAATTGAAATCTAGTGCCGATTTATCCTCGAACCACCTCGCTCTAATACCACTATTGGGAGAAGAGGGGGAGATCGACCGCTTAAAATATTCAACATAAGCTTTCAAGCAATCACCATCAAATTGTCCACCTCTTCTTCCAATTTCCAAGCACACACACTCACCTAGACTATGACACACACACACACACACACAGTAAACATATAATTGACATAGACAAACTTGTAAGAGATGTGTAAGAGATGGAGACTAGATTAGAGAGTACACAGCAAATAACCATATCTTAAGAGAGTAGAGAAGAGAATCTGCAAGAGAAAGGCCTAAATCTAGCCCCAAACTCCACGGCACCTCTCTTGTGGAGTTGGTATTTAATATATTACTTTGAGTTTAAGGTGCAAAAAATTGAGACCCCTCTTTTACAACCACTTTACTTTTGCAAATGAGTGAAGCTCATTAGTTCTTGCATGGCCCATAAGGGGAGTTCCCACTACAACTATTTACAGAGCCATAGTGGCTTATTGAAATGATGTTCTAAGATAGTATGCAAATATAAAATGGCCAAGAGCAATTGCCGTTGCCTCTTCATCAACTCCCCGCATTCCACTCTACAAAATCATCATCAACTCAAATAGTAAAATAAATAGACAGCACATAATTAACCATTACTCCCAGCTATCCCAATTGCAGAAAACCACTACAACAGGAGGGTGCCCAGTCTCGTAACAAAGATCCACCACTTGGCCATTATAATAAAGTATTGAATTAAAGATACAATTGTTTGTGTCACTTAGATCCTCCACTTGGCCATTATAATAAAGGCTTGAATTATAGATACAATTGTTTGTGTCACTTAGACCCTCCACTTGGCCATTGTAACCATGTCCTAAACTTAGGTGCATTCAACACTTGGCCATCATAACACTGGTAATTTTACACAATGTCTGTGGAGTGAGTAGATCTTAGATCCACCACCTGGACATTTAGACTAAAATTCGGGAATTACATACATCAAAGATCCACCACTTGGCCATTAGAATCAAGGATGGAAGTGTGGATCTAATTGTCGGTATCTCCTAGAGCCACCACTTGGCCATTCTAGCCATGCTTAAAGGTAGGTGCATTCACCACTTGGCCATCATAACACTTGTAATTTACACAATGTTTGGGGGATGAGTAGATTATAGACCCACCACTTGGCCATTTAAACTAAGAATTGGGAAGTAGGTGCATCAAAGATCCACCACTTGGCCATTATAACAAAGGCTTGAAATGTGGATCCAATTGTTGGTGTCTCCTAGATCCACCACTTGCCCAGTTAGTTGGATTCAACACTTGGCCATCATAACACTTGTAATTTTACATAATGTTTGAGAGATGAGTAGATCCTAAATCCACCACTTGTCCATTTAGAGTAAGAATTGGTAAGTAGGTGCATCAAAGATCCACCACTTGGCCATTATAACAAAAGGCTTGAATTGTAGATACAAGTGTTGGTCTCACCTAGATTCACCACTTGGACCTTCTAAGCATGGCGTAAAGTTAAGTGCATTCAACACTTGGCCATCACGCTATTGGTAATTTTACACAATGTATGTGGGATGCCTTGGTCCTAGATCCACCACTTGTCCATTTAGACTAAAATTTGGGAATTAGATACATCAAAGATCCACCACATGTCCATTAGAATGAAGGCTTGAAGTCTCGATCCAATTGTTGGTATCTCCTAGATCCACTAGTTGGCTATTCTAGCCATGTCTTAAAGATAGGTGCATTCAACACTTGGCAATCATAACACTTATCTTTAATACATGGCTATTCTAGCCATGTATTAAATATAGGTGCATCCAACACTTGGCCATCATAATATTTCTAATTTTACACAATGTTTGTGGGATGAGTAGATCCTAGATCCATCACTTGGCCATTTACACTAAGATTTGGAAAGTAGGTTCATCAAAGATCCACCACTTGGCATTATAACACTTGTAATTTTACACAATGTTTTTGGGATGAGTAGATTCTAGATCCACCACTTGGCCATTTAGAGTAAGAACTGGGAAGTAGGTGCATCAAAGATCCACCACTTGGCCATTATAAAAAAAGGCTTGAAATGTGGATCCAATTGTTATTCTCTCATAGATCCACCACTTGGCCATTCTAACCATGCTTAAAGTTAGGTGGACTCAATACTTTGCCATCATAACACTTGTAATTTTACATAATGTTTGTGGGATGAGTAGGTCCTAAATCCACCACTTGTCCATTTAGACTAAGAATTGGTAAGTATGGGCATGAAAGATCCACCACTTGGCCATTATAACAAAGGCTTGAATTGTAGATACAATTGTTGGTGTCACCTGCCAATTAGGTGGATTCATGGGATGATTAAATCCTATATCCACCACTTGTCCATTTAGAGTAAGAATTGGTAAGTAGTGTATCAAAGATCCACCACTTGGCCATTATAATAAAGGCTTGAAGTGTAGATACAATTGTTGATGTCACCTAGATCCTCCAATTGGCCATTCTAACCATGTCCTAAACTTAGGTGCATTCAGCACTTGGCCATCATAACACTCGTCATTTTACACAATGTTGTGGGATGAGTAGATCCTAGATCCACTACGTGGCCATTTAGACTAAAATTTGGGAATTAGATACATCAAATATCCACCACTTGGCCATAAGAACGAAGGCTTGAAGTGTGGATCCAATTGTTGGTATCTCCTAGATCCACCACTTGGCCATTATATCCGTGAAGTAAAGTTAGGTGCATTCAGCACTTGGTAATTTTACACAATGTCTGTGGAATGAGTAGATCCTAGATCCACCACATGACCATTTAAACTAAAATTTGGGAATTAGATACATCAAAGATCCACCACTTGGCCATTAGAATTAAGGCTTGAAGTGTGGATCTAATTGTTGGTATCTCCTCCATCCACCACTTGGCCATTCTAGCCATGTATTAAAGCTAGGTACATTCAACACTTGGTCATCATAACACTTGTAATTTACACAATGTTTTTGGGATGAGTAGATTCTAGATCCAGCACTTGGCCATTTAGACTAAGAATTGGGAAGTAGGTCAATCAAAGATCCACCACTTGGCCATTATAACAAGGCTTGAAATGTTGGTCCAATTTTTGGTGTCTCCTAGATCCACCACTTGGCCAGTTAGGTGGATTCAACACTTGGCCATGATAACAATTGTAATTTTATACAATGTTTGTGGGATGAGTAGATCCTAGATCCACCACTTATCCAGTTAGAGTAAGAATTGGTAAGTAGGTGCATCAAAGATCCACCACTTGGCCTTTATAATAAAGTCTTGAATTGTAGATACAATTTTTGGTGTCACCTAGATCCTCCACTTGGCCATTCTAACCATGTCCTAAATTTAAGTGCATTCAGTACTTGGCCATCATAACACTCGTAATTTTACACAATGTAGGTGGGATAAGTAGATCCTAAATACACTCCTTGGCCATTTAGACTAAACCTTGGGAATTAGCTACATCAAATATCCACCACTTGGCCATTAGAGTGAAGGCTTGTGGTGTGGATCCAATTGTTGGAATCTCCTAGATCCACCACTTGGCGATTCTAGCCATGTCTTAAAGGTATGTGCATTCAGTACTTGGCCATCATAACACTTGTAATTTTACACAATATTTGTGGGATGATTAGATTCTAGATCCACCACTTGGCCATTTAGAATAAGAATTGGGAAATAGGTGAATCAAAGATCCACCACTTGGCCATTATAAGAAAGGCTTGAAATGTGGATCCAATTGTTAGTGGCTCATAGATCCACCACTTGGCCTTTCTAACCATGTCTTAACGTTATGTGGATTGAAGACTTGGCCATCATAACACTTGTAATTTTACATAATGTTTGTTGGACGAGTAGATCCTAGATCCAGCACTTGTCCATTTAGAGTAAGAATTGGTAAGTAGGGGCATCAAAGATCCACCACTTGGCCAGTATAACAG
Source organism: Adiantum capillus-veneris (assembly GCF_014529385.1). Lineage (NCBI taxonomy): Eukaryota > Viridiplantae > Streptophyta > Polypodiopsida > Polypodiales > Pteridaceae > Adiantum > Adiantum capillus-veneris. The sequence continues at coordinate 39,356,977 of NC_140940.1, forward strand.
AGGCTTGAATTGTAGATACAATTGTTGGTGTTAGATAGATCCACTACTTGGACATTCTATCCATGTCCTAAAGTTAGGTGCATTCAACACTTGGCCATCATAACACTTGTAATTTTACACAATGTGTGTGGAATGAGTAGATCCTAGATCCACCACTTGGCCGTTTAGACTAAAATTTGGGAATTAGATACATCAAAGATATACCACTTTGCCATTGGAATCAAGGCTTGAAGTGTGGATCTAATTGTTGGTATCTCCTAGATTCACCACTTGGCCATTCTAGCAATTTCTTAACACTAGAGTGGTAACCTAACAGGAAATAAAAGTGTCCTTTCAGGGTTTTGGGAAAAAATTCCAAAACCATAGTAGATCCGCTCATTTTGTAAAATCCTTTCATGAGCTTATATTTCAATAACTACTACATATGGAAAAAATGAGAAACTTGTAATTTTTTCATCTCTTGGTCACTACAAGCCTCCAAAGTTAATGGACTAGTGCATTTTGCCCAAAACTGCAATTTCTTATGGTTGATTGCATATAGATAAGACTGGGGATTTTTGTAGGACATGAGATAAAATTCCCTGTTAACTTCAATGGGTTGGTGACCAAAACATATGGTTGCTTTTACCTCACTAATTTTTTTTTGGGCAAAAAAAAAGGTACAAAAAAGTTGCATTTTTGCCATTCTGCGGACCTATCATCAAAGTTTCTATAGTCACGCTCAATACAGATACTATTGAAGCGGTCCGGGGCGGGCAACAAGAAGAGTGTCCTCTAAGCACCCTTCTAGGCTCCCGTGCTGCTCAATTGGGTTGGGGTTGGAAAAAACAACAACCACACACACAAACCCGCAACCTAACCCTACACAAATTTGGGGCACGACCTTGTTTTGGATGCGAACTAGGACGTGTAAAGAGAGAGAGAGAGAGAGAGAGAGAGAGAGAGAGAGAGATAGAGAGAGAGAGAGAGAGAGAGAGAGAGAGAGAGAGAGAGAGAGAGAGAGAGAGAGAGCTTGGGCTGCTTTGAAATGTATTGGCAATGATCAAGCAAACACAATTATATATGTAAGAAAGGGAGACAAGGGGGAGGGGGTGCTTGCTGCATTTATATCTTCTTACAAATTTGTCATGACCAATCAAAGTGAGATTAGTATTTGTTCAACATAGCTTGAGTAAATTACACCACAACACATCACAAGAAAATCCACCCCAATCACTGTCTTAAAGCCAGCGGAGTCCTCTCCACCCTATCGCCCTCTTAGAGTATGTGGGATTCATGGCTAAATTGCTGACAACACCCATAGACAAGCTATTAAGAACTTAAAAAAAAACACCAAGGCACTTACAAACATTGTTGTCCGTTACTTCACGTTGGAACAGAGACAAAGTATCCAAGCTTAGTCCAAATCCACCCTCCTTGATTCAGCAAATGTTGGGCTTACACTAGTAGGAGAAATGATAGATTTCCTACTCTCAATTGAATGATCACTCTCTCTTACAATGGCATAGATTTCTCTTGCTAATCACCGCTAATACAACACATGCATATGCATAAGACAACGAGCTTCCACTCAAGAGCTCCTTCTAGAGAGGTTGAGCTTGGATTCTCAAGCTATAGCATAGTGCTCTTGCTTATGGATCCCCCCTTTTTGTGCTAGCTACACCCTCCTTTTATAGCCATTTTGAGGACTAGGGTTACTCCTCTGGGTTAGATTTTCAGCCCTTGTCTAATTTCTTTTGCTTGGAATTATCAAGAAGTTGGTGTGGATAGATGAAGAAGAGAGAGAAGATAAGTGGAGGTGATAGGACTTTTCATAGTAGGTTAGTGTTAGTAAATTAGTAGAGTTAGTATTTTTATTGATTTACAAATGGAATTGGATATTTACAATGGGAGTATCCAAGGAAGAAAAAACTCTTAATAGGTAAGAAAATATGGATTTCTTACAATGTTGATGCTCCAAGTGTCTTGAGTAGGGTCAATTTTGACGCTTGTTGACGGTCCACTAGTTTTGACGGTACGTTTTTTTCTCCACTCTTGACCTCCCTTGGGATCCAAGGTAAGTGAACACGAGTAATCAATCACCATGATGCTGTCTTTCAAGAGAAGAGACTGAATTTTGTGGTTTTTTGATAGATATGGGTAATATGGATGAGGAAAAACGAGAGTAGGTGGTCAATTTTGGAATGGAAGTGTGTGTAAGAGACATGAGTTCACCATGGTTTCTCTTATTCTTCAAGGTTGAGACGATGGTGAGTAGTGTGCAGAGAGGAGTGGTGAGACAGGTGGGGATGATGAGTGGAGAAGTGTGTGTGAAGAGGAAAATGATAAAGTGGAAGAGGGAGTGTGGCTGCACAAACTAGGGTCCACCAATAAAATCATATCTCATAGCTCGTAGCTCAAAAAAATATGAAACACTTTGAGGTAAAAGTTCAACAAAGGAGCTACAACTTTTGGTTGTATCACCTTTTCAAATTCGGGGAGCATGTGATCTTTAAAAATTCAGCAAAACCGCCTGTTTTTTTTCCACTGCACAAAGTCCTTGTGAGATCCTTCTTTGGATGATTCTTTTGAATACCTCCAAGAGTGAGCCCCCCATAGTGCATGCATGCATGCCACATACCCTTGACCTTATTTGGTAGGTCTATAATTGAAGATATTGTTGAGATCATGATATAAGTGAATAGTACAACTAAGAAAAACAAATATTGAGGGGTCTAAAAAAATATGTACATGTCAAATATAAATAATATAGGTGGAAAAAATATAAAGGGGTCAAAATAAATCTCTCTCATTATAAGTCTATCATAAAAAGATGAATATTTTTGGTGGTCTAATTTATGAGAGTAATAGAGAATAGATGTAGGAAGGAAAAAATCACAATAGTGAAAAAATATAGAACTATTTTTTTGGATTTTCGTTGGCATGGAGTTACACCAAAAATAAGAGAAGCTTGCATGAAATTATTTTTCTATGGAATAAAGAGTATGCAAAATGGTAAGAAAAAATATGGTAATGGTGAGTCAATGTACATAGTATAAATAACACACCATAGGTAGAAATATTTAAATAAATACCAAAATAATTATGAAAAATTCTTTTATTTAAGCCCTATATACAATGAAATATTTACACACAAATGAGCCATAATATACTTATAATTTTTTAGTTTTATTTATTTTTTTATTTTCTTGGCTCAACTAGCCCAGTGAGACTAGCTAATTGAGGGTTTTTAAGAAAATATGGGAAAAGTCCCCTAACTCCCACACACCTATATACAGTGAAATGGTAGGGATAGCCACAGTGTTTGGATGATTTTGATAGGGTGGGTTAACTCACTATGGAAATTTGGATAGCCGAAAAACGGCTATCACTATATACATGTTTTCTTAGTTCCCTTTGGGCCTTTCGATTCAAAAGGAGCCATGGAGCATGTCAAAAGGATAATGGACCTCTTACAATTGGAATCTTGGGGGCAATGATAAAGTGCTAAATACAGCAAACATGAAAAAACTGGGTTTAGCATTATGACCTCTAGAAACCCATAGAAACTACTCAATATCTAGCCAAGTTTGTAGTCTATGATTAGATATGGTTACTACCTACAAAATACACACAATTGGCCTAAGAAACTAGCAATATTGAGAAAGTTATACTTGCTACTCTAAAATGTATCGTATTCTTCAACAAATCAAAAAACTCAACCATCATCATATATTATTCTATATAGAATATTAGGTCCCCCAAAACTCAAGGAAGATTAGCTTTATGTTATACATTACACTTACATAATAAAAATCTAATTTGGATATTAAGAAATCCACCAAAAAAATCACAAAAGTGCTAATTTTGGCCAAAAAATAGGATTATGCAATTCTTGTAAATTGGTCATAACTTTCAATTTTAACACTTAGCTCTCCCTACAAGCATCAAAACATGTTGAGAACTATGAAGGCCTAACCTCTAGACATCTAAACCTCACAAACATGAAGTTTAGAGTGGTATAGTTGCCAAAAAATTTTAAAAAGCCAAAAATAGGACCCATTTTTTCAAACATTTTAGGTTCAAAAATGTTGTGCAAGAGTAAGGTTAATGGTGAGATCGATACTCCAAAAAAAATTCTAACTTTTTTTCAGCTCATAAGGAAAATTTGTGGATGTATAGCACGTAGAAATTCATTTTCATACTCTTCCAATAATTCAAGCAAAATGGTCACCTAACAGGACACAAAAGTGTCCAAGGACATAAAAGTGTCCTGTTACCATTCTAGTGTTAAAGGTAGGTGCATTCAACACCTGGCCATCATAACAATTGTAATTTTACACAATGGTTGTGGGATGACTAGATTCTATACCCACAACTTGGCCATTTACACTAAGATTTGGGAAGGAGGTGCATCAAAGATCAACCACTTGGCCATTATAACAAAGGCTTGAAATGTGGATCCAATTTGGTCGTGTCTCATAGATCCACCACTTGGTGAGTAAGGTGGATCCAACACTTCGCCATCATAACACTTGTAATTTTACACAATGTTTGTGGGATGAGTAGATCCTAGATCCACCACTTGTCCATTTAGAGAATAATTGGTAAGTAGGTGCATCAAAGATCCACCACTTGCCATTCTAGCAAAGGCTTGTATTGTAGATACAATTGTTGGTGTTACCTAGATTCACCACTTGAACCTTCTAACCATGTCCTAAAGTTAGGTGCATTCAACACTTGGCCATCATAACACTAGTAATTTTAGACAATGTCTATGGGATGAGTGGATCCTAGATCCACCACTTGGCCATTTAGACTAAAATTTGGAAATTAGATACATCAAAGATCTACCACTTGGCCATTACAACAAAGGCTTGAAGTGTAGATCCAATTCTTGGTATCTCCTAGATCCACCACTTGGCCATTCTAGCCATGTCCTAAAGGTAGGTGCATTCAGCACTTGGCCATCATAACACTTGTAATTTTACACAACGTTTGTGGGATGAGTAGATCCTAGATCCACCACTTGGCCAAGTAGACTAAAATTTGGTAATTAGGTTCATCAAAGATCCACCACTTGGCCATTATAACAAAGGATTGAAATGTGGATCCAATTGATGGTGTCTCCTAGATCCACCACTTGTCCATTCTTACCATGTCTTAAAATTAGGTACATTCAACACTTGGCGATAATAACACTTGTAATTTTACACAATGTTTGTGGGATGAGTAGATTCTAGATCCACCACTTGGCCATTTAGACTAAGTATTGGGAAGTAGGTGCATCAAAGATCCACCACTTGGGAATTATAACAAAGGTTTGAAATGTAGATCCAATTGTTAGTGGCTCATAGATCCACCACTTGGCCGTTTACACTTAAATTTGGGAATTAGATACATCAAAGATCTAACACTTTGCCATTAGAATCAAGGCTTGAAGTGTGGTTCTAATTGTTGGTATCTCCTAGATCCACCACTTGGCCATTCTAGCCATGTCTTAAAGGTAGGTTCATTTAATACTTAGCCATCATAACACCTGGCCATTCTAGCCATCTCTTAAAGGTAGGTGCATTTAACACTTGGCCATCATAACACTTGTAATTTTACACAATGTTTGTGGGATGAGTAGATTCTAAATACAACACTTGGCCATTTAGACTAAGAATTGGGAAGTAGGTGCATTAAAGATCCACCACTTAGCCATTATAACAAAAGCTTGAAACGTGGATACAATTGTTAGTGTCTCCTAGATCCACCATTTGGTCATTCTAACCATGTCTTCAAGTCAGGTGGATTCAAGACATGTCCATCATAACACTTGTAATTTTACATAATGTTTGTGGGATGAGTAGATCTTAGATCCACCACTTGTCCATTTAGAGTAATAATTGGTAAGTAGGGGCATGAAAGATCCACCACTTGGCCATTTTAACAAAACCTTGAATTGTAGATACAATTGTTGGTGTCACCTAGATCCACTTCTTGGCCATTCTAACCATGTCCTAAAGTTAGGTGCATTTAGCACTTGGCCATCATAACACTAGTACTTTTACACAATGTCTGTGGAATGAGTAGATCCCAAATCCACCACTTGGCCATTTATACTAAAATTTGGTAATTAGATACATCAAAGATTCACCACTTGGCCATTAGAATCAAGGCTTGAATAGTGGATCTAATTGTTGTATCTCCTAGATCCACCACTTGGCCATTCTAGCCATGTCTTAAAGGTAGGTGGATTCAACACTTGGCCATCATAACACTTGTAATTTTACACAATGTGTGTGGGATGAGTAGATTCTAGATGCAGCACTTGGCCATTTAGACTAAAATTTGGGAAGTAGGTGCATCAAAGATTCATCACTTGGCCATTATAACAAAGGCTTGAAATGTGTATCCAATTTGGTGTCTCCTAGATCCACCACTTGCCTAGTTAGGTGGATTCAACACTTGGCCATGATAACACTTGTAATTTTACACAATGTTTGTGGGATGAGTAGATCCTTGATCCACCACTTGTCCATTTAGAGTAAGACTTGGTAAGTAGTTGCATCTAAGATCCACCACTTGGCCTTTATAAGAAAGACTTGAATTGTAGAGACAATTATTGGTGTCACCTAGATCCACCACTTGGCCATTATAAGAAAGACTTGAATTGTAGAGACAATTGTTGGTGTCACCTAGATCCACCACTTGGCCATTCTAACCATCACTTAAAGGTGTATTTAGCACTTGGTCATCATAACACTAGTAATTTTACACAATGCTTGTGGGGTGAGTAGATCCTAGATCCACGACTTGTCCATTAGAAAGAAGGCTTGAAGTGTGGATCCAATTGTTGGTATCTCGTAGATCCACCACTTGGTCATTATAGCCATGTCTTAAAGGTAGGTGAATTTACCACTTGGCCATCATATCACTTGTAATTTTACACAATGTTTGTGGAATGAGTAGATCCTAGATCCACCGTTTGGCCATTTAGACTAAGAATTGAGAAGTAGGTGCATCAAAGATCCACCACTTGGGCATTATAGAAAAGGCTTAAATGTGGATCCAATTGTTGGTATCTCCTAGATCCACCACTTGCTCATTCTAGCCATTTCTGAAAGATAGGTGCATTCATCACTTGGCCATCATAACACTTGTAGTTTTACACAATGTTGGTGGGATGAGTAGATCCTAGATCCACCACTTGACCATTTAGACTAAGAATTGGTAAGTAGGTGTGAAGCCCACCATTTGTCTAAACATATGCTCTATTGAAGTATAGAGATCCACAAGGTCTACTAGTTGTCCAAGCTAAGCTCTATTGAAGGATATATATCCACAAGGTCCACCACTTGTCCAAGCTAACCTTCATTAAATCATATAGAGCCACAGGGTTCAACCAGAGCACATAGAGCCAAAATGTCCACAATATAAGGTATGCATGGAAAATTGATGCAAGATCCACCACTTTTTCAAGTGAAGCTCCATTGAAGCATTGAGCATCACTTCATTGAAGAATAGGGAGCCATAATGTTCATCACCTATTCAAGATAATCTCTATTGAAGCATTGAGTGACAGAAGGTCCTCTCAATTTGAGCTAAGCATGGAGAAATGATCGAACATCCATCACTTGCTCAAACTTAATCTATGTTCAAGCATAGAGAGCCTCAATTTAAGCTAAGCATGGAGAACTGATGGAACATCCATCACTTGCTCAAACTTAATCTATGTTTAAGCATAGAGAGCCACAAGGTCCACCATGTGTCCAACCTAATATCCATTGTATCATAAAATACTTACAAGGTCCATATTTTAATATATGCATGGAGAACTAATGCAAGGTCCACCATTTATCGAAGCCTAAGCTCTATTAAAGCATAGAGATTCACAAGGTTCACCACTTGTTTAAGCTAAGATTTATTCTAGCATAGAGACCCACTCTATTGTAGAATAGAGAGCAAGAAGGTCAACCACTTGTCCAAGCTAAGATTCATTGAAGCATAGAGAGACACAAGGTCCACAATCTAATTTAAGCATGAAGAATGGATGCAAGGTTCCACCTCTTGTCTAAGAAAAGTCCCATTAAAGCGTAAAAAGCAACAAGGTCTATGACTTATCCAAGCTATGGTCCAGTCAAGAATAGAGAGATGCAAGGTCCACAATCTAAGTTAGCATGGAAGAAAAACGGGTCCAAGCACCATCAAAGCATAGAGATACACAAGGTCCACCACTTGTTCAAACTACGCTCATTTGAACAATATAGAGCCACAAGATCTTTAGTCTAAGTTGAAATGATGCAAGGTCTATTATTGAAGGAAAAATCTATCATTGAAGTTATATCTATAATTGAAACAAAAAGAATGAAAATCTTAGAAACTTCTGCAAGCTAAACTCTATTATTGACACACAGATAGCCACAAGGTCCACCACTTGTCCATGCTAAGATTCATCAAAGTATAGAAAACCACAAGGCCTACAATCTAAGCTAGGTATGGGGTATTGATGCAAGGTCCACCACTTGTCCAATCTAAGCTCCATTGGAGCATAGAGAGCCACAAGGATCATAGTCTAAGCTAAGCATGTAGAATCGATGCAAGGTCCACCACATGTACAGCCTATCATTGGCTATTATTTCTAGCAGCATGGTTTGCTTGGTTTCTAGATCCACCACTTGTCCGACCTAAATTAAAAGTTTCCCGCTTGGATTTAAATTTCCCAACTTGTATTCAAAATTCAAAATTTATCGCCTAAATTAAAATTTTCCTGCTTCAATTCAAATTTTTCTACTTGAGGGAGATGTTATAGCATTAGATCAAGGTCCACCACTTGTCCAACCTCAATCTATAACCTTCTTTATACTGAGAACCTATCTTATTTCATCCCAACAATAGGTAAATTTTTGTTTCATGTATTATCTATTAGCCTCTCCTAGTTTCAATTATCATGTTCATAAGAAACCTTAGTAAGCTATGTTACCTTTGTTGAGAAATTAAAGAAGGAATCACATTTACAAAGGCATTAGACAGAAAGAAGCAAAATATCAAAGAAAGCAAATTCATTGGAAGACACAAGTAAGTCAACTACTGAAATTTACATGCTTATGTACATAAAGAAATTCCGTGTATATATATGTATGTCATGTATCCATACTATTTCATGTACAAGCATATGTATTTGTATGTTCTGTATGTATATCACCATGAGATAGTATAAATTTCTACCACACATATACATAAACATATGTACCTACATACATAGGCAAAGCAAACACACTACCAATCTTATTCACAACATGAATACACTACATTATTACCGATGGATGCACATACAAAAGTAGGCCAAATAGAGAAAGATTAGAAATTTGTATTTTGTGTATATATACGTATGTTGGGAGAGATAGAGAGAGATAGAGTATCTATGTAAATATGTGTGATTTGGTGTGTATGTGGGTCTTTATGGGAGCAAGGAATGTGAACAGCATGAAGGAAAGGAGTTGTTCATCATGTTTATGTGTGGATTGTGTGTGTGTGTGCAAAACATCCATGTATATGTGTGTGTAAGAAAGCAACACGGAGAAAGAGAACCGTTTTGGTTTCTTGGAGAGCAAAACATAAAGACAAAAACCGTATGTAGAGAGAGAGAGAGAGAGAGAGAGAGAGAGAGAGAGAGGGAGGGAGATGAAATGCACCTTGTCAAATGCTTTCAATTTACACAGCCCCCGTTTTTTTCTTTCTGTGATGTCGAAGCCTTGATTGTGATTGCCTTTGTTGTCCCTCTTTTGAATGTGATGTCGCCTCTATCGTGTTGTGTCCAACCTATTTTGCATGCGCTATGGTTTTTTTGTGTGTCTCAGTCCAAGAAATCCCTCTCTGCGTGCAAGAATGTATCTCTCCTGTTTCATCTGTGTTTTCCTTGGTTCGCTGTGTGTTTTTGTGGTAGGGTTATCTCAAATTCCACGTGTATTTTAAAACTTAAAACTCACTAGACCTTTTGAGCAATTTTCTTTTGTTTTGAGAAAATCTGGCATACCATACAAGTACAAATTGTTGACCCCTTGACCCCGCTTGGGGCGTTGCCCCAAACCCCGCAGGGACTGCCGCCCCTCGAACCTGCTCGGGGCGTTGCCCCAAACCCCACAGGGGCTGTCGCCCATTGACCTCGCTTAGGGTACTTCCCCAAACCCCACGGGGCTACCGCCCCTCGACCCGGCTCAGGGAGTTGCTCCTAAGACCACAGGGGCTACTGCCCCTTGACCCTACTTGGGATGTTTCCGCAAACCCTACGGGACCCCGCTTGGGGTGCTACACCAAACCCCAATCTAAACTCTTGTTGCAACACCCTATTCCACCTTTTCAATTCTGGTTTAGCTTAGATAATCTCTTTGTATCTAAAACCTAGTCTCTTTCCTTGCTTCACAACTCACCAAGGACAATCAACATAAACAAGTGGTGAGAATGACTCTATTTTGAAGCTCAGAACTCAAAATTTTCCTAGAACATTGACCATATCCACAACATGGCTAAACCATGCTCAAAGCTATTCTTGTCATAGCAAGCTTGGGGTTTTTCTTTCAAATTTCACCAGCTGGGCTGTCAAATCTTTGCCACTTGTCCTTGTTGAAGGAAGTACTTGTTTGACTTCAGGAAGCTACTAGCTCATCTAGTAATTCACCTTCAGCATTGGCCATTAAAACTACGTCCACCACTTCTCCAAGATTTCATTGCATAAAGCAAGGGCTACTTGGACATTGAGAAGAAAAGCCCTACTATCAACCTTGTTCCATTGAAAAAAGCAAGGCCTACTTGGACATTGGGAAGTAAAGCCTTCAAATTGTCCTATGTTTTTCATTAAAACTTAGAGGTCCACCACTTGTCCAAGCTATACTCTATTATAGTTGGACCAACTGCTTGTAGTTCACCTTGATCCTTGGCCATTAAAACTAGGTCCACCACTTGTCCAAGCTACTCTCAAATAAAGCATAGGGGTTTTTGTTTCAAGATCCACCACTCCTTCATTTTTTTTCCATTAAAATAAGCAAGGGGCTACTTGGACATCGAGAAGCAAGGCCCTACAATAGTTCACCTTGGACATTGATCGTTAAAACTAGGTCCACCACTTGTCCAGCCTTTACTCTCATTTAGAAAGGGACTTTTGGTTTCAAGATCCATCACATTTCCAGCCTTACTTGCATTGAAAGAAGCAAGAGATACTGGGACATTGGGAACCAAGATCCTACACCACCTTGGACACTGGCCATTAAAACTAAGTCCACCACTTGTCCAACCTTTACTCTCATATATAAAAGGGATCCATGTTTTCTCAAGCTTCACCACTTGTCCAACCTTACTTCCATTAAAAGAAGCAAGGGCTACTTGGACATTGAGAACCAAGGCCCTACAATAGTTCACCTTGTACATTAACTAGGTACACCACTTGTCCAACCATACTCCCATTGAAAGAAGCAAGAGGTACTTACACATTGGGAATCAAGTACCTACAATACCACTGAGGCGGTCTAGGGCAGGCAACAAGAAGAGTGGACTCTAAGCACCCTTCTAGGCTTCCATGCTGCTCAATTGGGTTGGGGTTGGAAAAAAAAACAAACACACACACAAACCCACAACCTAACCCTACACAAATTTGGGGCACCATCTATTTTTAGAGAGAGAGGGAGAGATAGTTCTCGGGTTGCTTTGAAATGTATTGGCAGTGATCAAGCAAACACAAATATATATATAAGAAAGCGAGAGAAGGGGAAAGGGGTGCTTGTTGCACTAGTACCTTCTTAGAAATCTTTCATGACCAATCAAAGTGAGATTAGTATTTTTTCAACATAGCTTGAGTAAATTACTCCGCAACACATCACAAGAAAATCCACCCCAATCACTGTCTTACAGCCAGGGGAGTCCTCTCTGGACACCGTAAAGCCCTCTTACAGTATGTGGGATTTATGGCTAAATTGATAACAACACCCAGAGACAAGCTGTCAAGAACTTAAATAAAACACCAAGACACTTACACATCATTGTTGTCCATGACTTCACGCTGGAAGAGAGACAAAGTACCCATGCTTAGTCCAAATCCACTCTCCTTGATTCAGCATATGTTGTGCTTACACTAGTAGGAGAAATGATAGATTTCCTACTCTCCATTGAATGATCACTCTCTCTTACAATGGCATAGAGCTCCCTTTATAATCACCCCTAATACAACACATACATATGCATAATCCAATGAGATTCCACTCAAGACCTCCTTTTCAAGAGGTTGAGCTTGGCTTCTCAACGTATAGCATAGTGCTCTTGCTTACGGCTTATATCTTTTGTGGTAGCTACACCCTCCTTTTATAGCAATTTTGAGGGCTAGCGTTACTCCTCTAACCATGGTTGGGCTAGTTTTTCAACACTTATCTAATTTCTTTTGCTTGGAATTATCAAGAAGTCGGTGGGACATATGAAGAAAAGAGGGAGGAGAGAAATGGATGTGATAGGACTTTTCATAGTAGGTTAGTGTTAGTAAATTAGTAGAGTTAGTATTTCTATTAATTTACCAATGGAATTGGATATTTTCAATGAGAGTATCCATGTAGGCTAGAAATAAGGAAGAAAAATCTTAAGAGGTAAGAAAACATGGATTTCTTACAATGTTGATGCTTCAAGTGTCTTGAGTAGGTCCAATTTTGATGCTTGTTGACGATGTACTAGCTTTGACGGTACGTTTTTCCTCCACCTTGACCTTCCTTGGGTGCCAAGGTAATTGAAGATGAGTAATCAATCACCATGATGATGTCTTTCAAGAGAAGAGGCTGAATTTTATAAATCTTTTGATAGATATGGGTAATTTGGAGGAGGAAAAATGAGACTAGGTGGTCAATTTTTGGATGGAAGTGTGCGTAGGAGGCATGAGTTCACCATGGTTTCTCTTATTCTTAAAGTTGAGGATAAAGTGAGTAGGGTGTAGAGAGGAGAGGTGGGGATGATGAGTGGAGAAGTGTGTGTGAAAGAGGAAAATGATAAAGTGGAAGAGGGAGTGTGGCTGCATAGCATGGGCAAACTGGGGTCCACTAATAAAATCATAGCTCACAGCTCGTAGCTCAAAAAAATATGAAAAACTTTGAGGCAAAATTTCAGCTCACTAGCTAAGTTTTTTGTATTTATCACCTTTTCAAATTTGGAAAGCAGGTGAGCTTTAAATTTTTTAGCAAAACCGAATGTTTTTTTCCGCTGCACAAAGTCCTTATGGGATCCTTCTTTGGATGATTCTTTTGAATGCCTCCAAGAGTGAGCTCTCCATAATGCATGCATGCATGCCACATATCCGTGACCTTATTTTTCAAGTCTATAATTGAAGATATTGTTGGGATCATGATATAGGTTAATAGTACAACTAAGGAAATCAGATATTGAGGAGTCTTGAAAATATGTACATGTCAAAATATGAATAATATAGGTGGAAAAATATAAAGGTATCAACTTTAAAAGTAAATCTCTCTCATTATGAGGCAACCATAAAAAGATGAATATCTTTGGTGTTCTAATTTATGAGAGTAAAAGAGAATAGATGTAGGAAGGAAAAATATCACAATAGTGAAAAAATGTACACACAAATAAAACTAGTTTTTTTGGATTTTTATTGGGGTGGAGTTACACCAAAAATAAGAGAAGCTTGCATGAAATTATTTCTATATGTAATAAGGAGTATGCAAAATGGTAAGAAAAATTATGGTAGTGGTGAGTCAATGCACATAGTATAAATAACACACACCTTGGTAGGAATATTTAAATAAATACCAAAATATTTATAAAAGAATCCTTATATTTAGGCCCTATATACAATGAAATATTTATACACAAAGATGCCATATTATACTTTTATTTTTATCTTTTCATTTATTTTTTTGGCTCAACTAGCCTAGTGACTAGCTAATTGAGGGTTTTCAAGAAGATGTGGAGAAAGTCCCCTAACTTCCACACGCTTATGTACAGTGAAATGGTAGGGATAACCACAGTGTTTGAGTGATTTGATAGGGTGAAGTAACTTACTATGGCAATTTTGAATAGTCAAAAATTGGCTATCATCAGCCCTCCCCCATGATGATGGTATATTCACGTACCATCATAAAGTATCTTTTCGTGCTTCAGATTCTTTGACAAGATCTTCATTGGTTGGCCCCTTGGCATTTTGGCTCGAGTTACAATCATACTTTATGGAACAATACCTACATGAGAAAGCTGCCTTTTGACAGATCTTTTGTAGATCCTTTGGTAGAAGGCGACTCAAATAGGGTTTCAAGCGATACCCATTTACCTTCCTGGAGTGCTCTTTCCCATTCAAATCCATAAGCTGATAGTAACTTGAGTTGAAAGCCTTCTTGACTATGTATGGTCCTTGCCATCTGGTTTCAAGCTTGGCATCAAAACAATTATCGAGTCAATTGTCATACCTTAGCACAAGATCTCCTTCATTGATGCCTTTGTCCTTGAGTTTCTTGTCAAGCTTCTCCTTCGCCTGAATAGATTTCCTCTTGTAGCACTCATAGGTTGCTTCTCTTTTCCACTCAAGCTCTACTAGTGTAAGAAGTCTATCCATCCATACCTCTTGATCATCTTTTGCACCTCTTCCATGAAGCCGTATCGTTGGGATGTTGAGCTCGATAGGCTGCAAAGCCTCTTGACCATAGATCAAGTGAAATGGTGTGAACTCCGTGGATTCCCTATGTGTGGTTTGATATGCTCACAAGGCACCATCCAAGAAGTCATCCCACAACTTTGTCTTGTTTTTCACCATCTTTCTAATGATGCCTGCAATGACACATTAGCTTTTTCTACCAGACCATTTGACTGGGGATAGTAGGGTGTACTGTGACGATGTAGAATGTGAAGTTCTTCACAGACTTCTGTGAGCAAGCCCTTTCTAAACCCTGGACCATTATCAAAAACAATGTGCAAAGGTGTGGCAAATCTACAACAAATGTGAGTGTAGAAGAATTTGCTCACTGTCCTCTCATTTACCTTTGCCACACTTTGCGATTCCACCCACCAAATCATATACTCTACAGCCACTACAATGTAGAGTTTACCATTTTTTGTCCTAGGCAGAGGACCTATAGCATCAATGCCCCACTTTTCAAAGGGTCCATTTGCAAGCAGGATTTTCCTTGGACCATTAACCAATCTTCTATTCCCATTTACCTGACAATTGTGACAGCGTTTACACCAGTGTTGGAGATCCACATGCACACTTGGCCAAACATACCTCACAAAAGCAAAATCTTCTTTACAGTTAATTCCTAGGCAAAATTACCAGCACATGCCTCTTCATGCAAACCTTTTAGAATGGCTAGAATTTCCTTGATAGTTGGTACTCTTCTACACACTTGATCCTTCCCTCTTTGATAGAAGATCCTTCTAGGAAGAGATACGCGCTTGCCTTCTTCATGAATCTCCTCTGATGAGCCTTTGTGAGGTCTTGTGGAAACTCACCCTCCAAAATGTAGCCAATAATGGGGGTCAATGACTCCAATCCCTGGTACCTTGGTTGCTTGACAGTTGTGTTGCCACCATGATGACGTGCACTTCTTTCTCAGCACATGTAACTGCTTGTTGTGCAAGTAAATCGGCATCTTCATTTTGTTTCCTAGGAATATGATATGGTTGTACTTCTTCAAATTGATTAAACAATCTACGAATGGCATGAACTTTTGTCCTTAGGATTTCATTCTTGCATGCCCAAATGCCTAAAATCTTCTTCACAATGAGAAGTACATCCCCTTTTACCATGAGACGTCGCATACCTTGGCCAATGCATATCTTTAAACCATGAAGTAGTGTGTCATATTCTGCTTCATTGCTGCTAGTTGAACCTGGTAGATTGACCTTCTCTTTCATGACCACCTCTCCACTTGGGTTGAGCAACATCTAGCCCTCCCCCTACTTTCCCTGTGGCTCATCGAAAAGCTCATCAAATAACAAGGTAAAATCATTAGGAATACTTTTTGGTGGTGTCAATGGTAGGGTCTTTTTTTTAGGTACCTTAATCTTCTTCTCTTGTACCCTATAAGTAAGGATCCCTGCCAATTTTGCATGCACATTATCTTCTACCTTGAAAGAGTATTGGAACTCTTGCAGCTCCATAATCCACTTTAAGATCCTAGTACTAAGATTCATTTGAGATGACACCCAAGGAACCAAATTTTCTATAGTCATAATTACAAAAGGTTTTTGTAGCAAGTAGGACTAAAATTTCTCACCGCAAACATGAGAGAAAGCATCATGAGTTCTGCTTCCGTAGATGGGCCGCATCCGGGTACTATTGGGATCTTGTTGTAGCAAAACTGCACCAATTGTTTCTTTCCCAACACTAGAGCTAACAAAGAATGTGTACTCCCAATAAGAAGACATAAGTGTTGGTAGCTCTGACTGGATGATTTTAATGTTACAAAAGTACTCTTCAAGCTCATTAGACCATGCAAACTCTCCTTGTTGTGTCAATTTTTGCAAAGGGTGAATCAACTCCGAAGCTAAGTGAATGAAGCGTGACATATACTTCACCTTTTGGATGAATGAGATGACATCTTTGAGATTCTTGGGTGATGGGAGCTCAATAAGAGCCTTTGCCTTTGAAGGATCCACCTCAATGCCTTTATAGGAAACCTTGTGGTCGAGCAAGATCACTTCATCCTCACGTATGTGGCACTTGTCGGGGTTGAGTTGACCTCCCATGTCATAAAGTTTTTTTAAACCTTCTTCTACCTTTTGTAGATGCAATGATTTTGAGTTATAAATGCAAAAAAC
Organism: Adiantum capillus-veneris; assembly: GCF_014529385.1. Classification (NCBI taxonomy): domain Eukaryota; kingdom Viridiplantae; phylum Streptophyta; class Polypodiopsida; order Polypodiales; family Pteridaceae; genus Adiantum; species Adiantum capillus-veneris. The sequence continues at coordinate 39,373,741 of NC_140940.1, forward strand.
ATCAATAAAAACCCTAATGGACTTCCCAAAGAATGCTTGAAACACCATGTTCATGAAGCATTGAAAAGTTGAAGGAGCATTTGTTAGGCGAAATGGCACCTTATTAAACCTATGTACACCTTCTTTCATCCTCTTACACCATAATTATATTTTTTTGCCAATATGTACATACTCTAACCTCATATTTTTCCTTTACACAAATCACTCCCACATTTTCACCCTCACCCTCGTGAAAACAAAAAATTGATTTCTACTCATTGGTTACTTTTATTATATTATTTACTTGCATACCTTTTCCTCTTTCACCCAAAATAATTCAAGGAGGGACCATATCATATGATTCCAATATCTTTCCATATCCATAACTCCTCCATATTTTTATTATTATTTTTACTCATTATTCTAACACCATGTGCTCATTGAGCTAAAGTCCATGAATAGTCCATACACTAGTCCCACCATGTATATGTTTCTTATTTCACCAATAATCCTCCTCCATGCATGGGTCAAGGGAAAATTGAATGCTTTGTATTATAATATGACAAAGGAGGGGCTCACTCTTGGATGCATTGTACAAATTCAACAAAGGAGGGGGCCACTAGAAGACTTTTGCAGGCATAAAACATAGGCTTTTTGGTGAGAATTTTGGCACCTATCTCCACTCCGAATTTGGAGCAGTGGTCAAAAGAGAAAATGTAGCCCACGCCCCGAATAATCACCCCAAATTTTTTCATGATTTTTGGAGCTACCAGCTGTGAGCTATGATTTTTTAGTGGACCCCAGTTTTCCCATGCTATGCAGCCACACTCTCTCTTCCACTTTATCATTTTCCTCTTTCACACACCCTTCTCCACTCATCATCCCCATCTCTCTCACCACTCCTCTCTGCACACTACTCACCTTCTCCTCAACCTTGAAGAATAAGAGAAACCATGGTGAACTCATATCTCCCACACACAATTCCATTCCAAAATTGACCACCTAGTCTCATTTTTCCTCCTCCAAATTACCCATATCTATCAAAAAACCACAAAATTCAGCCCCTTCTCTTAAAAGACAGCATCATGGTGGTTGATATCTCAACTTCAATTACCTTGTCTCTCAAGGAAGGTCAAGAGTGGAGAAAAAATGTACCGTCAAAGCTAGTGGATCGACAACAAGCGTCAAAATTGGCCCTACTCAAGACACTTGGAGCATCAACCTTGTAAGAAATCCACCTTTTCTTACCTCTTAAGAGTTTTTCTTCCTTATTTGTATCCTACATGGATACTCCCATTGTAAATATCCAATTACATTTGTAAATTAATACTAACTCTACTAACACTAACCCACTATGAAAAGTCCTATCACCTCCATTTCTCTCCTCTCTCTTTCCCCACCAACTTCTTGATAATTCCAAGCAAAAGAAATTAGATAAATTGCTGAAAATCTAACCCAACCATGGTTAGAGGAGTAACCCTAGCCTTCAAAATTGCTATAAAAGGAGGGTGTAGCTAGCATAAAAGGGGGGAGCCATAAGCAAGAGCACTATGCTATAGCTTGAGAAGCCAAGCTCAACCTCTCTAGAAGGAGCTCTTGAGTGGAAGCTCATTGTCTTATGCATGTGCATGTGTTGTAATAGGGGATTAGCAAGGGAAATCTATGCCATTGTAAGAGAGAGAGTGATCATTCAATTGAGAGTAGGAAATCTATCATTTCTCCTACTAGTGTAAGCCCAACATTCGCTGAATCAAGGAGGGTGGATTTGGACTAAGCTTGGATACTTTGTCTCCCTTCTAACGTGAAGTAATGGACAACAATGATGCGTAAGTGTCTTGGTGTTTTTTTTTGTTAAGTTCTTGATAGCTTGTCTCTGGTGTTGTCATCAATCTAGCCATAAATCCCACATACTGTAAGAGGGCGACAGGGTGGAGAGGACTCCCCTGGCCTTAAGACAGTGATTGGGGTGGCTTTTCTTGTGATGTGTTGTGGTGAAATTTACGCAAGCTATGTTGAACAAGTACTAATCTCACTTTGATTTGTCATGACAGATTTGTAAGAAGGTATTAATGCAACAAGCACCCCCTCCCCCTTTCTCTCTCTTTCTTAAATATATAATTGTGTTTGCTTGATCATCACCGATACGTTTCAAAGAAGCCCGAGCACTATCTCTCTCTCTCTCTATCTCACTATCTCTCTCTCTCTCTCGTGTTTTAGTGTGTGAGAGTATTCCATTGGTGTTAGGGTTAGTGTAAATTCCTTGCTTGTTTGTGGGTTGCTCTAACGATTCTCCTCTTTTGAGTCCTAGTTCGCTCTTAAACTAGGTGGTGCCCCTTGTGTAGTTGGGATTTGGCGGTGGGTTTGTTGTTTTGGTTTGTGTTGTGTTGTGCCCCAGCCCCATTGAGCAGCACGGGAGCCTTGAAGGGTGTCTAGAGGCCACTCTTCTTGTTGCCCGCCCCGGACCGCCTCAAATTGGTGCCCCCACTGAGGACGGCTTGTGTATTTTTGTGTAGAATCAACCTTTAGCATAGTCAAGTAGTTTGCATGAATCACGAAGATTTGTATGATCCCTTCATTCCCATTGCAAGGCAAAAGGTACACATAATTGTTAGTACTAAGTTGCAATTTCAACGTGTCATTCGTAGAATTTTAGGTCCTCTTAGGTTGGCCGAGATAAACGCTTCAGTAAATCCTTTTATTTTGCCTCTCATTAGGTACGACCTTAGTTTGGACGTCTATATTTTTGTTTTGTTTTAAGCATTAGGACATGCATAGGCCATGGATAATGGCCCAGGAATAGAGGTTTTTTCCTTTCATTTTACTCCACACATTAGAATAAACGTTGCAATTAGTAGAAAGATCCATTTTCAACAACGAATGGTGTTCATGTTTGGTGGCCAAAGAGCAGGAGAAATTCTTGCATCACCAAACCCTGTCATTCTACCTCTCATCAACTACCACACTTCTTTTGATGTACATGTGTTCATTTTATTTTAAAATGAAGTGCAGCCCGGCAAAGTAGTGTGTATGTTTGTTGTTTTCTTTGTCCAAGTTGTTACAAGAAACAAAAAAACGATCATTTGTTCTAACTGGGAATGTGTGTGCAGTGAAAGTTCAATCCTTAGAGATCTAGCTCTATTACCAATTGAGTTGCAGGAGCAAGTAGTAAGGCGTCTCCCTCATAACAAGAGGGTGGTGAAGTTAAGACGGAAGGTCCTACGCGTGGATTCCATTTTCCTCTTGTTGTTGGGCACTAAGGAAGACCGCGCATTCATCCAACTAGTGTGTGCCCTAAGATTGGTAAATAGAGTGAAATTTGGCGTTTGGCGAGTGCATTTCACCATTGAGGAAGACTCTTCAGGAAACTTGCGGCCAGAGTTCATGCTTCATAGACTCACATTTGGTGAATTTTTCCCTCATTTGCGTCTTATTAATACTCTTCCTTTTGCTTTCAACAAAGGAGATAGGGAGCTATTCAGAGCTTGTCTTAATAAAGAGAGCATAGAGAAGATTGCAAATTTGTATAAATTCTCATCCTTCTCTACTTTCTATGACACTTTGTTCATAGAGACATTGTAAATCTCTTTATGCTTTTGAATGATTTAATCATAATCCTAAGGAGTTTTTGTCCAGGAATTTTGTAGCGCAAGTGGAGTCTTTAAATGTTGCAAACTTGATTGGACTTGATGTGAGAAGATTGCCTCACTCCGACTGTGTGGAACTCGAAGGAAAGGAGCTCCTAGTCAATTGCTACTTTCTCACGGCCTTCGACGAGCATGAAGATCTAGTTTTTATACAAACCGCTTGTGCATTGGGAATTGTAGAGCAAGTGCAATTTATCACTTGGGACGTGGTTGCTCTTTTGGATCCAGAAAATGAAGTTCTAGAGATTTCTGTTTATCGCCTTAGCTTTGAAGAATTTCAACCCTTCTTAGAGCTCATCAATAGTCTACCCTTTTGTTTTGATCAAACAAATCGAGACCTTATTGAAGCTTGGATAGCTGAAGAAGAAAACCTAGAGTGGTATTTTCTCACTTCTTCATTTGCAGGCGAGTGGTTCTAGATCTCTATTGTATCCCTTATTGTAACTCGTGTTGTAATCTTTCATAATAATGGAGAGCCAACGCCAAATGTCTGGATATCCTCTTTTCTTTGGAGAGCCTGGAGAGGATGCAGAATTATTTTTAGCTAATTTCAAGATGTCTTGCCGTATCAAGAGGATAGTAACCGATCAAGAACGTGTAGAAATGTTTGAGGTGGTCCTTAGGAAAGATGCTAGTACTTGGTTTGACTCTTTGCCTGAGGAAGTTAAGGGGAATTACACAGAATTTTTGAATCGTTTTAAGAGATACTTCTTTGATCCCCAAAACACTCAAAAACTATGGCAAGACATTGTTTCTCATTAGCAAAAAGACTTAGATGACTACTACTTGTACAAGCAAGAGTTTCTACGTCTTTGGGCTCTATGGATACGAAATGTTGCTAACCCTGGTAATGGTGCAGAATTTTTAAAGAAGGAGAGGTTCATAGCCGGACTCTTTCCTGACCTTAAGGTAAAAGTTGAGGTGGGTGCACCTGCTACTTTTGATGCAGCTGAAACTAGGGCTGCTGAGAATTATAGGAAACTCAAGTGCTTAAGGGGAGAGGTTCCAATAGAAGGTCTTAGACCCAAAGGTAAGTCACAAGCATCAACATCGAGGGAGCTTCCTGAGGTAACGGCGGAAGTAATTGAGAAGTTAAACGAATCTTTAAGCAGCCTGTCAATTCACCTTGCACAAGCTGTAGGTCAAAAGGGACAAGCAAAGAAGTCTGAAGAGCGAGATCCACGACCTAGGAGAGTCTTGCAATGTTGGAATTGCGGAGAGTCTGGACATGGGATGTATAATTGTCCTTGGCCCCGTGGGGAGCCAGGGAGGCCTAACTTGAATTACCCAGTGATGAATGCAGGTGAAGGAACTGGTCAACAACCAAGGCTTCTACAAAGGCCAAATGGACCAAGACCACCTCCACAAGGGGTAGAAGGAGTTCCACCTTTGCCAGATCCAAATGTGCATGTGGTAGAGGTGACAAATTCAAATGAGGTTGACATGGAAGCCAATGGAATTAAGCGTGGCCGAGGAAAAGGTAAAGAGAAAGAAGGAGTCACATCACAGAGTGACCATGGACAAGGCAAGAAGGCAAAGGGAACAAAGGAAACCAAGAGGACTCGACGTCGTATCAACCTCCAAGACTTCCCTCTTGGACATGGTATGGCTCCGTACAACTTGTTGGAAGACATGAGAGGTAAGGGTCCTGATATTTCATGGCCTCAATTTCTTGCATTATGTCCACAAGTTAGGAGGGATTTAACAAGGGCAGTTAGCACTAGGAGAAAGGTAAAAGAGAGTGTGCCTGTTGTAAAAATTGCACAAGCTGAAATGAATGAGGACATTACACCGGTGCTAGACTGTTACATCAAAGGGAGATTGGTTAGGAAAGGTCTAGTGGATGGGGGTGCACAAATTTGCATCATGACAGAGGGACTCATGCAAAAACTAGGCATGCACATCCATGAGACACCTGAAATTAGGGTCAAGATGGCAAACAATAGCAAGGCTAGGTGCGTAGGCATTTGTAAAAATGTTTTTGTGGAGGCCTTTGGCATTAAGAAGGCAGTGGATTTCTATGTCATGTCTACCAAGGGAAATGGTTACCCATTTATCCTAGGAAGACCATGGCTAATGAAAATGCGAGCTTTGCAGGATTGGGGGAGTGGAAAGCTAATTTGCAGGAATGACAATCACAAGAAGGTTGTCTTTGACATGAAGGAGCAACGCCAAGAGGAGCTCCATGAAGAATCATCTCAAAGTGAGACGGAAGAAGGTTGGACCGATAGCACTTCAGAAGAAGAAAGTAGCGGCAGCATTACTGAAGAGGAGTCTTCCATCGAAGTCATGGGGGTAAGGTTTAAGCCAAGCAACCAAGAGACCTCTTGTCAAGGCTTGGAGGAGGTAGGTCCTCAAGAGAACGAAGGTGATCAAGATGAAGGGATGCTGGAAGGTATGCTATCAACAACACTTACAAAGGATGAAAGAGAGGAGTTCAAATGTGTGCTAAGGAAGTTTCCTAGGCTTTTTGCTAAAGACTACACCGATGTGCGTGCAGTAGATGCTGTTCAACACAAAATTGAGTTGAAGCCAGAGGCCACACCTAAGGCTTAGAAGCTACGAAGGCTAGGAGTCATCAAGGAGCAGGCTTTACTCAAGGAGGTAAGAAAGCTTCTAGCAGCAGGGTTCATTTATCCAGTGGGGAATTCATAGTGGGTCTCTCCTGTTGTTGTCACTCCTAAGAATAACGGCAAGTGGAGGGTGTGTGTGGATTACCGTCCCGTCAATGAGGCAACAAAGAGAGATCACTTTCCCCTCCCATTCCAGGATGAGATACTAAATGAGGTAGCTGGTCATGAGAAGTACACTATGTGCGATGGTTACTCAGGTTACTTTCAAATAGGGATTGCACTGGAGGATCAATTGAAAACAACCTTTATCACTCCTTGGGGTTGTTATGCTTTTAGAGTCATGCCATTTGGTCTGACAAATGCTCCTGCAACATTCCAACGTTTCATGAATATGGTGTTTCAAGCATTCTTTGGAAAGTCAATTAGGGTGTTCATTGATGATTTCTGTATTTATAGCTCAAAATCATTGCATCTACAAAGGGTAGAAGAAGGTTTAAAGAAGCTCTACGACATGGGAGGTCAACTCAACCCCGACAAGTGCCATATAGGTGAGGATGAAGTAATCTTGCTTGGTCATAAAGTTTCTTACAAAGGCATTGAAGTGGATCCTTCGAAGGCAAAGGCTCTTATTGAGCTACCATCACCCAAGAGTCTTAAGGAGGTCATCTCATTCATTCAAAAGGTGAAGTATATGTCACGCTTCATTCACTTAGCCTCGGAGTTACTTCACCCTTTGCAAAAGTTGACACAACAAGTAGAATTTGCATGGTCTGATGAGCTTGAAGAGTACTTTTGTAAAATTAAAGTCATTTTGTCAGAGCTACCAACACTCATGCCTCCTTGTTGGGAGTACACATTCTTCGTTAGCTCTAGTGCTGGGAAAGAAACAATTGGTGCTGTGTTGCTACAACAAGATCCCCACAGTACAAGGATGAGACCCATCTACTTTGCTAGTAGGGTCATGAATGCTTTGGAGAGAGACTACACAGAAGCAGAACTCATGATGCTTTCTCTCATGTTTGCGGTGAGAAAGTTTAGATCCTACCTACTACCAAAACCTTTTGTAATTCTCACTGCAGAAAATTTGTTCCCTTGGGTGTCATCTCAAATGAATCTTAGTACTAGGATCTCAAAGTGGATTATGGAGTTGCAAGAGTTTCAATACTCTTTCAAGGTAGAAGATAGTGTGCGTGCACAATTGGCAGGGACTCTCACTTATAGGGTGCACGAAAAGGAGATTAAGGTGCCTGAAGTAAAGACCCTACCATTGCCACCACCAAAAAGTATTCCTAATGCTTTTACCTTGTTCTTTGATGGAGCTTTTCGTCGAGCCACAAGAAAAGCAGGGGGAGGGCTAGTGTTGCTCAACCCAAGTGGAGAGGTGGTCATGAAAGAGAAGTTCAATCTACCAAGTTCAGCTAGCAACAATGAAGCAGAATATGACACTCTACTTCATGGTTTGAAGATGTGCATTGGCCAAGGGATACAACGCCTCATTGTAAAGGGAGATGCACTTCTCATTGTTAAACAGATTTTAGGCATTTGGGCATGCAAGAATGAGAGCTTACGGACAAAAGTTCATGCCATTCGTAGATTGTTTAATCAATTTGAAGAAGTGCAACTATATCATATTCCTAGGAAACAGAATGAAGATGCTGATTTACTTGCACAACAAGCCGTTGCATGTGTAAAGAAAGAAGTGCAGGTCATCATGGTGGCGGCTGCTGTGAAGCAACCGAGGTACCAGGGATTGGAGTCATTGGCTCCCATCATTGGCTACATTTTGGAGGGTGAGTTTCCACCAGACTTCACAAAAGCTCAGAAGAGGAGACTCATGAAGAAGGCAAGCGTATATCTCTTCCTAGAAGGCTCCCTCTATCAAAGAGGGAAGGATCAAGTGTGCAGACGAGTACCAACTATCAAGGAAATTCCAGCCATTTTAAAAGGTTTGCATGAAGAGGCATGTGGTGGTCATTTTGCCCAAGAATTAACTGTGAAGAATATTTTGCTTTCGGGGTATGTTTGGCCAAGTTTGCATGTGGATGTTCAACATTGGTGTAAAAGCTGTCACACTTGTCAGATAAATGGAAATAGAAGGTTGGTGCATGGCCCGAGGCAAATAGTGCTTGCAAATGGACCCTTTGAAAAGTGGGGCATTGATGCTATGGGTCCTCTGCCTAGGACAAAAAATGGTAAACTCTACATTCTAGTGGCTGTAGACTATATGACTAGGTGGGTGGAAGCACAAAGTGTGGCAAAGGTAAATGAGAAGACAGTGAGCAAATTCGTCTATACTCACATTTGTTGTAGATTTGGCACACCTTTGGAGATTGTTTCTGATAATGGTCCAGGGTTTAGAAAAGGATTGCTCACAGAAGTTTGTGAAGAGCTTCACATTCTACATCGTCATAGCACACCATACTACCCACAGTCAAATGGTTTGGTGGAGAAGGCTAATGGTGTCATTTCAGGAATCATTAGAAAGATGGTGCAAAACAAGACAAAATTATGGGATGACTTCTTGGATGGTGCCTTGTGGGCATATCGAACCACATATAGGGAAGCCACGGAGTTCACACCATTTCACTTGGTCTATGGTCAAGAGGCTTTGCAGCCTATCGAGCTCAACATTCCAACAATGCGACTTCATGGCAAAGGAGCACAAGATGATCAAGAGGCATGGATGGATCGACTTCTTACGTTAGTGGAGCTTGAGTGGAAAAGAGAAGCAGCATATGAGTGCTACAAGAGGAAAGCCACACAAGCGAAAGAAACGCACGACAAGAAACTGAAGGACAAAGGCATCAAGGAAGGAGAGCTTGTGCTAAGGTATGACAATCGACTTGACAATCGTTTTGATGCCAAGTTTGAAACAAGATGGCAAGGGCCTTACATAGTCAAGAAGGATTTCAATTCAAGTTACTATCAGCTTATGGACTTGAATGGTAAAGAGCACTCCAGAAAAGTAAACGGGTATTGCTTGAAGCCCTATTTGAGTCGCCTTCTACCAAAGGATCTACCAAAGATCTGTCCAAAGGCCGTTGTCTTATGTAAGTATTGTTACATGAAGCATGAGTGTAACTCCAGCCAAAATTCTGAGGGACCAAACAATGAAGATCTCGTCAAGGACTCTGAAGCACTCTCTTTGGAAAAGATGCTCTATGATGGTACATGAATATACCATCATCTAGGGGGAGGGCTAATGATAGCCGTTTTTTCGGCTCCTTGTAATTGCCACAGTGAGTTACCTCACCCTACCAAAATCACCCAAACACTGTGGCTATCCCTACCATTTCACTGTACATAGGCGTGCGTGAGTCACGGGACTTTTCCCATATCTTCTTAAAAACCCTCAGCTAGCTAGTCACTGGGCTAGGTGAGCCAAAAAAAATAAAAAAAAATAAAAAAAATAAAAGTATATTCTGGCCTCTTTGTGTGTAAATATTTCATTGTATATATGGCCTAAATATAGGGATTTTTTATAATTATTTTGGTATTTTATTTAAATATTTCTACTTAGGTGTGTGTTTATTAAACCTATGTACACCTTCTTTCATCCTCTTACACCATAATTATATTTTTTTGCCAATATGTACATACTCTAACCTCATATTTTTCCTTTACACAAATCACTCCAACATTTTCACCCTCACCCTCGTGAAAACAAAAAATTGATTTCTACTCATTGGTTACTTTTATTATATTATTTACTTGCATACCTTTTCCTCTTTCACCCAAAATAATTCAAGGAGGGACCATATCATATGATTCCAATATCTTTCCATATCCATAACTCCTCCATATTTTTATTATTATTTTTACTCATTATTCTAACACCATGTGCTCATTGAGCTAAAGTCCATGAATAGTCCATACACTAGTCCCACCATGTATATATTTCTTATTTCACCAATAATCCTTCTCCATGCATGGGTCAAGGGCAGCTTGAATGCTTTGTATTATAATATGACAAAGGAGGGGCTCACTCTTGGATGCATTGTACAAATTCAACAAAGGAGGGGGCCACTAAAAGACTTTTGCAGGCATAAAAAACAGGCTTTTTGGTGAGAATTTTGGCACCTATCTGCACTCCGAATTTGGAGCAGTGGTCTAAAGAGAAAATGTAGCCCACGCCCCGAATAATCACCCCAAATGTTTTCATGATTTTTGGAGCTACCAGCTGTGAGCTATGATTTTTTTAGTTGACCCCAGTTTTCCCATGCTATGCAGCCACACTCTCTCTTCCACTTTATCATTTTCCTCTTTCACACACCCTTCTCCACTCATCATCCCCATCTCTCTCACCACTCCTCTCTGCACACTACTCACCTTCTCCTCAACCTTGAAGAATAAGAGAAACCATGGTGAACTCATATCTCCCACACACAATTCCATTCCAAAATTGACCACCTAGTCTCATTTTTCCTCCTCCAAATTACCCATATCTATCAAAAAACCACAAAATTCAGCCCCTTCTCTTAAAAGACAGCATCATGGTGGTTGATTACTCAACTTCAATTACCTTGTCTCTCAAGGAAGGTCAAGAGTGGAGAAAAAATGTACCGTCAAAGCTAGTGGATCGACAACAAGCGTCAAAATTGGCCCTACTCAAGACACTTGGAGCATCAACCTTGTAAGAAATCCACCTTTTCTTACCTCTTAAGAGTTTTTCTTCCTTATTTGTATCCTACATGGATACTCCCATTGTAAATATCCAATTCCATTTGTAAATTAATACTAACTCTACTAACACTAACCCATTATGAAAAGTCCTATCACCTCCATTTCTCTCCTCTCTCTTTCCCCACCAACTTCTTGATAATTCCAAGCAAAAGAAATTAGATAAATTGCTGAAAATCTAACCCAACCATGGTTAGAGGAGTAACCCTAGCCTTCAAAATTTCTATAAAAGGAGGGTGTAGCTAGCATAAAAGGGGGGAGCCATAAGCAAGAGCACTATGCTATAGCTTGAGAAGCCAAGCTCAACCTCTCTAGAAGGAGCTCTTGAGTGGAAGCTCATTGTCTTATGCATGTTCATGTGTTGTAATAGGGGATTAGCAAGGGAAATCTATGCCATTGTAAGAGAGAGAGTGATCATTCAATTGAGAGTAGGAAATCTATCATTTCTCCTACTAGTGTAAGCCCAACATTCGCTGAATCAAGGAGGGTGGATTTGGACTAAGCTTGGATACTTTGTCTCCCTTCCAACGTGAAGTAATGGACAACAATGATGCGTAAGTGTCTTGGTGTTTTTTTTTGTTAAGTTCTTGATAGCTTGTCTCTGGTGTTGTCATCAATCTAGCCATAAATCCCACATACTGTAAGAGGGCGACAGGGTGGAGAGGACTCCCCTGGCCTTAAGACAGTGATTGGGGTGGCTTTTCTTGTGATGTGTTGTGGTGAAATTTATGCAAGCTATGTTGAACAAGTACTAATCTCACTTTGATTTGTCATGACAGATTTGTAAGAAGGTATTAATGCAACAAGCACCCCCTCCCCCTTTCTCTCTCTTTCTTAAATATATAATTGTGTTTGCTTGATCATCGCAGATACGTTTCAAAGCAGCCCGAGCACTATCTCTCTCTCTCTCTCTATCTCACTATCTCTCTCTCTCTCGTGTTTTAGTGTGTGAGAGTATTCCATTGGTGTTAGGGTTAGTGTAAATTCCTTGCTTGTTTGTGGGTTGCTCTAACGATTCTCCTCTTTTGCGTCCTAGTTCGCTCTTAAACTAGGTGGTGCCCCTTGTGTAGTTGGGATTTGGCGGTGGGTTTGTTGTTTTGGTTTGTGTTGTGTTGTGCCCCAGCCCCATTGAGCAGCACGGGAGCCTTGAAGGGTGTCTAGAGGCCACTCTTCTTGTTGCCCGCCCCGGACCGCCTCAGTAGCTTTTGAGCTTTAGGTTTGGCCTCTAGCTTTAGCTCAATCTTGTGTTTAAAATCATCTACTCCACGCATGTCGGTGTAATATTTAGCAAAAAGCTTAGGAAATTTCCTTAACACACCTTTGAAATCCTCTCGTTCATCCTTTGTAAGTGTTGTAGACAACATACCTTCTAACATTCCTTCATCTTCCACATTTTGCTGCTCTTGGGAGCCTAACTCCTCCAAACCTTGACAAGAGGTCCCTTGGTTGGTTGGCTTAAACCTTACCCCCATGACTTTGATGAAAGACTCCTCTTCACTGATGATGCCGCTATTTTCTTCTTCTGTAGTGTTATTGGTCCAATCTTCTTCTCTCTCACTTTGAGATGATTCTTCATGGAGATCCTCTTGGTGTTTCTCCTTCATATCAAAGACAACCTTCTTATGATTATCATTCCTGCAAATGAATTTTCCACTCTCCCAATCCTGCAAGGCTCACATTGTCGTGCTGTGACACGTACATAGTGGGAACGCATGCTACAAGATCTACCTTGTATTTTTTTAGATACATAATTATATTTCCTATAGTGTACATATGCATATTTAAGTATAATAATAAGCCTTGTATCTCATCCTATTATTTTTCTCAAGGGTAACATATCCTTACTTTACCATCAGAAAATACTATGGGAAAAGCATCAATAGCTCCGCCTCTTTAACCTGGGGCAAAAAGCATTGATTCTTTATTTATACTATTTCATTATCATCTCACACCCTAGCTAGATCCTATATCTAGGGTAAAATCCAATATATATATATTCTATGTATTTTTTATACTTTTCTTATATTTCTTTTTAAATAGCTACTAGGAGAGAATCAAATCCTAGTGGGACACTAGGTGGCATGATTTCAAAGATACACTTATTTTAATGCATTATTGCAAGCATAATTACAAAAATTTGTCAAGGAGCAATGTCATGCTTTCATATGGCATGAGGTGTCCTTTGGAATTAAATGAAAGTCTAGGCTAAGGAGACCACATGAAGACTTTTGCTTCCATAAATGGACCCTATTTTGATGAATTTTTTACACAAGGTTCCAATCCGAATTGGAAAACGATTTTAAAATGAAAATCGTAGCTAATGAGCTGAAGTTTTTGCCCATATTTTTACTTTTTTGTTTGGAGCCACAGCTGAGGAGATATGATCAAAATACTGGACCCCAATCTGCCCACATCATGCAGGGACAGCTCATATCCAACTTTTCCAATTCCTGTTCACACTGGCTCCTCTCTTCTTGTGTAAACCCTTGGGGGTTTCCTTCACCTATAAAAGGGGACCTTTTCTTCCTTGGAAAGAACTGAAGAATTCAAGCCATTGATGAGAGGAATTCTTGAGGGAGTGAGTAGTAATGCCTAATTGTACTTAGCCCCATTAACATAAGCCAAGCCTACACTTTCTCCTAGAGGAAGACTAGCCATTCTTGTACGCTATCCTTGGAAGATCAACTCTAATCAAAGAAGGTGTTGTACTTGGGGTATCAATCAACATTGAATTCTCCCCTCTTCTTCTTTCTCCCATCAATAATGGTGCCGAAGGGTTTCAAGTAGGATGTGTTCTACATTGATGTTTTCTTGATTTCTTGTTGTCTTTATTTTCATCTCTAATCCAACATATATGTATGTATCTAATCTCATCTCCTTAACCAAACCTATCTCTCTCATTCTTAGTAATTCATCCTCTCTAGGTTCTCTTTACTACAGGTACATCTCTCCCCGCAGTATCCTTATTGCCTACGTGCAAGAATAGGACTTGGGAGGGAAACTTCTCATCTCTTCACTTCTCTCATATCTACATTTCTCATATACTATCCTAGATGAATAACCCACATGATGATCATTTCTATCGCTTTCACTCTGTACGATCTATTAGAATTAACGTATGGATTAGCCAAAAAATACACTTTCAACAACGTATAGTGTTTCTCTTTGGCCCAGAAAGGCTTAATGAAATACTTCTATCACTGGATCCCATCATACTACCTCTCATAGACTATAACTTTTCTTTTGACGTAAGCGTAGTTATCTTGCTATGAACCAAGAGGATTTGTACACACAATTAATCCCAATCACTAGACAAAATATATATATTATGGTAAGCACAAAACTACAATTCCAAAGAACAATTCGTAGCCTATTTGATCAGTCAAGATTGGATGCCATTAACTCATCTATTAACCCTTTCATATTGCCCATGATACGATATGACCATAGCCTTGATGTTTTCATTTTTGTATTTTTTTGACATTCTCTTTTGTGTTCTTTCTTTGTGTGTGTGAGAGCAAGAGAGAAAGAGTGAATCTTCTTTGATTGCACTTCTTTCCAAACCCTAGTCTTCATGGCATCTATGGTTTAACTCCTTCATATAGTTTTTGTTGAGTTCTCTCACAAACTCTCACAGCCATAAGCCCGGTGCTTTCCTGGCAAGACCGCAAATTTCTCGACAACGTTTTCATTACCCATGGTCTTCCTAGGATAAATGGATAACCACTTCCCTTGGTCGACATAACATTGATAGTAGCTATTTTCAAACTATTCAAAATTTCTATAGTGAGATACCTCACCCTACCCAAATCACCTAAACACTATGGTTATCTTCATCCTTTCATTGTACATAGGCGTGTGTGAGTTAGGGGACTTCCCCCATATCTCCTAAAAAACTCTCAATTATCTAGTCACTGGGCTAGTTGAGCCAAAAAAATAAAAAATATAAAAAAGAAAAGTATATTATGTCCTTTTTTGTGTGTAAATATTTCATTGTATATATGGCCTAAATTTATGGATTTTTTATAATTATTTTGGTATTTTATTTATACCTAAGTGTGTTTTATTAAACATATGTACGCCTTCTTTCATCCTCTTGCACCATAAGTATATTTTTTGTCAATGTGTATATAATCCCATATATATTTTTTTCTTTTACTCAAATCACCCTCCACATTTTTATCACCCTTGTGAAAACAAAAAATCGATTTTTCTACTCCCTTAGTCATGTTTATTATATTATTTTCATTTACCCTTTTCCTCTTTCACCTAAAATAACACAAAGAGAGACCATATCATATGATTCCAACATCTTTTTCCATATCCATAATTCTTCCATATTTTTTAAATTATTTTTACTCACTCTTTTAACATCATGTACTCATTGAGCTAAGATTCATGAATAGTCCATACACTAGTCCCACCATGTATATATTGCTTTATTCACCAATAATCCTCCTCCATGCATGTGTAAAGGCAACTTGGTTGCTTTGTATCATGATATGACAAAGGAGGGGCTCACTCTTGAATGCATTGTGCAAATTCAACAAAGGAGAGGGGCACTAAAAGACTTTTGCAAGCATAAAAAAAGGTTGTTTGGTGATAATTTTGGCACCTATCTCCGCTCGCAATTTGAAGAAGTGGTCAACAAAAAAATGTAGCCTAAAGGCTGAATAATCGCCTCAAATGTTTTCATGGATTTTGGAGCTATCAATGACGAGATAAGATTTTTTGAGTGGACCCCAGTCTGCTGCCCACTTTTCTCACAAAGTAACCCATAGTCTTCTCTCACCTCCTTTCCCACTTCCACACACACACACACACTCATTCCTCTCCATCCCTCACTAAATCTACAATTTTCATGGCTTACTTCATCTTCTTCACCATTTCCATCTCTCCTCACTCCATAGCTCAAAAGATTATCATCTCTACACAAATATAGCTCAATTTCTCTCTCTAGAATTAAATTCATATTACCATAATCTCTTCATCCTTTCATAAAAAGAGAAAAAATCAGCAAATAACTGAGCTCAAGCTCTGCAAAAGGAGGAGTTTGATCATGAAAAATTCAAATTTCCCATGGTCACAAGAACTGCACCGACAAGTTCTACAACCACTTCATTCGCTGGAGGAGATAGCTGGAAATTTTCATTTCCATCTTGTGGTTTCCACCAAATTGTGTATATTCTCATCCTTCTCTTACTTTTTATCAATGTATAAATCATATAATTCACCTTGAGTGTATATGGCATGTAATTTTACCCCATCCTACTAGCTTCAAACTACTACCACTAACTGCTAACCCTTTCTTGTAACTCTACTCTACCTTGGAGTAGGCAACCTCTCTAGAATCTTCTCCATTTCACCTCAATAATTATCTCCTCTTGAGCCCAAATCCATGTGAATCAAAAGACAAGAGAGCCCCACTCTCATAAAAACATATAAAAAATTTCATAAAAATGGTTTTTTATGAAAATGTTGATTAGGTATAATCCTAATAAAGGCTCTTCTAACCTATAAATAGATCCCTTATCTCTTTGGAAATAGTATGATCCCTACACTATTGCTCACTACTTTGAGCATACCATTCACCATCTTAGTGTTAGGGAGAGAGACACTACAACACTAAATGAAGATATCGACGCGTATATATCGACGGCCATGCTTTTCCACCTGTATATGGATGACATTAGCGGGCGTCTCTATAGAAGTCGCAGTCTGCATCGATATACACGTGGAAAGGCTTTTATTTAACACATGTATAGCGACGCGTATATGGACGCGTATAGCGACGCAAAAAAAATTGGAGGAAAAAAGAAAAACCCGCGCGCAGGGGCCATTTTTGCCTGCTCTGGTCTTGGCCGAAACTTGCTGCGTAGGTATTATGTCCATCTCCACCCTCCCCAACCCCTCTCTCTCTCTCTCTACCTCTACATCGTGTGTGTGTGTGTAGGAAAGAGAGAGAGAGAGAGAGAGAGAGAGAGCAGTGTGTGTGTGTGTGTGTGTGTGTGTAGAGAAAAGAGAGAGAGAGAGGTGTGTGTATGTGTGTGTGTAGGAAATAGAGAGAGAGAGCGGTGTGGGTGTGTGTGTAGGAAAGAGAGAGAGAGAGAGAGAGAGAGAGAGAGAGAATTAATGTATTCTTAGGAAATTAAAATTAAAGAAAAAAAAATAGAGAGAAATGAAATGAATGTTATATTAACGTCTTCGAAAGGCCAAAGTGACCTATGAGACATGAGACAACAAAGTTACAATGTGATGGATCTGATACAAAGTCAGAGTAAGAAGATGACAAAATATAATATTATGGAATCCTAAACTGCTGCGTGTGGACTAAACGGCTAAACGACCTAGTTGGGATAGTTAGATCTCCTCCATGGTCAGTACTCTGACTGGGCGTTGTGCATGTCGAGCCAAAGTGACCTAGCTAGATCCTCTGATGCAGCCTCTATCGATGTTGTGTAGTCCTCCGTAGTCGTGGGCATCTAGATCTCCCTAGATCAGTCGCTCGTTCGATCATTAGAGAGATAGGGAAGTAGAGAGCGAGACAAAGAGAGAGGTAAAGAGAGAGAGAGAGAGAGAGAGAGAGAGAGAGAGAGAGAGAGAGAGAGAGAGAGAGAGAGAGATAGGAAATAGAGAGATAGAGAAAGAGAGTTATATATATATATATATATAGATAGATAGAGAGAGAGAGAGAGAGAGAGAGAGATAGGGAAGTGGAGCTCCAGGAGTTATGGCAGAGAAATAGGAAAATAGAGAAATGAAGAGAGATAGGAAAATAGGGAAATAGAGAGAGAAAGAGAGATAGAGAGAGAGATCGAGAGAGAGAGAGAAAGAGAGATAGCGAGAGCGAGATCCAGAGAGAAAGAACGAGAGATAGGGTACGTACACAGAGAAGAAACTATGGAACTAAAAGAGGCAAAGGGGTTTTGCCTGCTACATGCATTGCCATGTACACCTGGGAGTGCACGTATGTGTCTACCCATATAGGATTTGACCAATAAAGAGGAGATTTTGATCTGGTGGTCCTGATCTCCCTACACCTCTGGATGGAGGTGTACGGAGATTGGGCAAGACTAGAGAATGCGAGGTAGTTTACATTTTGAGGAGTATAAATATATATATATTAAAACAACATTCATAATCATTGTAGATGGCAACGTCATCAACTACCATGGAGGAAAAGATTGAATGCTCGTGCACGCTCTGCAAGTATCAAATCCTGCGCAAGCGTAGGATATGTAATGAGCATGTGCACAAGTACGGATAGTTTGCTAGAGAAAACGTACAGAATCTGCGATACGACTCCTACGGAACGGGCATTGATTTCCGCGACATAGCACCTACATCTGAGGGAGAGAGAAAAAAGATTATGCGTGAAGTTCCGACCAATATAAAGCCACAGATGGAAACAGAAAAGGGCTTACAGACAGAAGATGACGTCATGGAGGAGATGTTGGATTCCTTCTTCCAAACAAGCGAGGAGAACGCGAACAAAGCAGTACCAGAAGTCGTGCGCCTATCTCCTGAAGACATGTTGAGGAAGTTGGCACGTCAACGAATCTATGAAGGTGCCAAAATATCTGTGCTTCATACTTGTCTGGCGTTTTTGAATCTTCAGTTAGTGTATGGGTGGTCAGATGCAAGCGTCACTGCTTTGTTTAGGTGCGTAATTTACAAAAGAGATTTTCCGATTACAACGGTGATGTGCTCGGAGAGCTTTTTAATTTAATGTGGCTTAAACAGGTTATTGCGGGAGCAACTTCTCCCGGCAGGCAATGAAATGCCCCCCTCCAGGCCAGATGCAAAGCAACTTCTCACCTCAATTGGCTTGGACTACAACAAGATTCATGCATGTCCAAATGATTGCATTCTTTTTTGCAATGAATTCCCAAATTGTTTGTCGTGTCCTAAGTGCGGAAGAATGCGCTACAAACAAGATGCAGTTGGCGAGACAGTGCCAGCTAAAGTATTGCGGCATTTCCCTATTATTCCTAGGATAAAAAACATGTTTCGTTGTGGTTCCATTGCAAAGTTGATGTGGTGGCATTCTACGAATAGATCCACTAACGCAACATTTAGGGTGCCCGCTGATTCAAAGGCTTGGAGGCACATTGAAGATACCTGGCCACATTTTAAGAGTGAACCACGCAATTTGCGTTTGGGCATGGCAATGGATGGATTCAATCCATTTGGCTTGAGAAGCTTGTCATGGAACACTTGGCCTGTGTGCCTTATCAATTACAACCTCCTGTCCTGGCTTGCTATCAAGAAGGGTCATTTGATTTTAAGCTTGATTGTACCTGGTAAGTTCAAGGGAAAAAACATGGATGTTTATCTAGCTCCACTCGTTGACGAGCTCCAGGAGTTATGGCATGGGATCGACATAGCAGATGCGGTTGAACGAGTAGGACAACAGCATGCAAGGATCCATGGACTTCTTATGTGGACTATGCATGATTGGCTAGGATACGGAGAAGCTTCTGGTAATTGTTATTGATTTACAAAATTCTCACTATTCACAAGCCCTTTGCCTTGGCCTGATATATACAGGACTAACAACTTCGAGATACAATGCATGTCCAATTTGCGGGCAGTCTTTGGATGTGCGCTATTCTACCTCTCTTCGAAAGACAATTTATCAAGGCCACACCGTTATCTTCCAGATGGCCATCACTTGCGCGAAGGCAAGCTTGGTTGCGTCGAATGTCGTTCTATGCATGTAAAAGAGTGGCGTCGCCAATGGGAGCAACATGAGGGGCAACATGTTCCAAGAATGAAACGTTTGTCCATTCTCCATACGTTGCCATACTGGGGTGATCTACTAATTAACCATTTGCTGGATCCAATGCATATATTCAAGAATGTGGGAGAGCTCCTCTAGAAGACAATCATGGGAATGAAAAACACTCGAGCTTCACGAGATGATTTGCAGTCGGTTGGCAAGATGCCAGAGCTGTGGCCTTTCACCAATGCAGCTGGTCAGACAAAACTTCCAAGAGCGCCATGGGTATTGCTAAAAAACGAAGAGCGACAAGTGAAAAGGGTGATTTCAAAGTTCACGATTGTCAGGCCAAGGGCAGAGCCAAGGGACAAAACGGACATGCGGTCAAGGGGCGCTATCTTTATAGGCTAGGAGTCTATAAATAGCACGGTTGGGTGGAGAGTTGCATGGTCCAATCCCCCGCGGTCTTACACTGGTATCAGAGCTCAGGGGGAGAGAGGAGCTATGGAGGGGAGGAAGCCTTGTGGAAGAGGAGGAAGCTTTACTTTGATGCATGTTCTCTCTCTCTCTCTCGATCTTTCAATCTGGATCTCTCGATCTCTCTCACAACCTTGGCGAAATTCCGGTCTCATGAAAAGCCATGCAAAGGAGGGTAAGGTCGTGCATCAAGTTGCATGGCAGAAACGGTCACCATCAAAGACTCGACAGCAAGCAGGGCTATGGGATGCAGTCCCTCCAGAGTTGAGGAGGCCGCGTGTGAAGCCGACCTTGCATGGAATTGGGGAATCCGTTGACCTACTTGGAATCGAGTGCCCTTTAGCCTGATGGGAGCGCATCGGGCTGAGGATCAAATCTCGCTTCATGAGCGCGCTGTGTCGAGCAACGCAGGCACCTAGCATGGAATTATCTTTGCTTGCACAGGTCGGCAGCCCGCCATAGCCTTATGCAGCCTTTTTTATTTTCATACCAAAGTTAATTGGGCACCCAAGGGTGCCCAAGGGGCAACCCTAGGGGCCCATCCCATGGAGAAAACCTCCAAGCAATGCTTCCATAAGTGCCCACAGCGCCCAGCGCTTTGGAGTCCATTGCCGTCGAATGAGAGCTCTCTCTCCCATGGAGAAAACTTCCCACAACACGGCAGAAAGAGCGACTGAATCCCGTGACCATAGAAGCCAATGGCATACACAACCCGAACTTGGAAAGGGTGTAGTCTAGGGCGAGTTGCAACCTAGATAGGTGTTGAAAGGCTTCTCCGTAATCTTGGCTGCGGTTTCGGTTGCGGTCTAAGGTCCATGGACACAGTGACTCACGGGTCGAATCGCATGATTAACTAGGTATGCAATAGTTTTTGTTTTGGGTTTGCTGACATTTTCTATGTAGCTATTGCATGCAGGCATAAGCACAGCTTGTGACAGTTTGGTATTGTTAGGAAATAAGACGTAGCTAAATAGATAATTGAGTAGATTACTTAATGGAGAGAGACAGATTTACACACACGAGATTATAGAGTAGAGAGAGAGAGAGAGAGAGAGAGAGAGAGAGAGAGTACACACGATATACGTGGTTCACCCAATGTGGGCTACGTCCACGGGAAAGCAGCCACTCAATGGCTTTAGTACTTCAAAACAAGAAGTAGTTTACAAAGGGATTATACCTTTAATGGAGCTCCTGCCTTGCTTCACTCTCACCACCTCACACTCACCTTGTTGCATCAACTTCACACTATGAAATGTGTGTAGAAATGGCCTCCTTTTATAGGCCAAAAGGGCTGCCCTCTCTTTTGAGAGACAGTCATGTGTAGCCGCCCTTGTGTGAATAAGTCCAAATTGGACCCTCCAATCCGCCCAAGTGTGGCCGCCCTTGAGAAGACAAGTCCCCTTTTGAATTCGGCCACCGGCCACCGGCCATTGACTTCCGACCACCGGCCACCGGCCATTGACTTCCGACCATTGGCCAACCAACCGGTTGTTTTCCGACCACTTTCCGGCCGTCGGCTAGCCGTAATATTCCGGTGAAAAGGAATATTCCGGCGAAAAAAAAGTCTCGGGGGCCTCCACCCCCAAGGCCTTTAAAGTTGCCCCTGTGAGTGATTTTCCTTCATGCATGATGGCTTCTCCTCATAATGGGGGCCTTACAAATGTGCGCTTTTACCACAGAAAACTACAAGGGTAAATCAGGCTCCATACTTAACAATCTCCCACTTGGAGACTGATCTCCAAACCAAACCTATGGCTGCTTTCCATTCTAGCTTCTTATCCTTGAATGCCAATTGAAGATGAGCAAAAGCTCAACTTCTCCTTGTCGACCACCTTTGTAAACATGTCTGCAGGATTTTCACTTGTATGCACCTTTCCTAGCTTTAGTTGTCCCTCTTCCAAAAGAGTGCGTATGAAGTGATATCTCACCTCAATGTGCTTTGTCCTTGAATGAAAGGCTGAGTTCTTCGCATGATGGATAGCGCTTTGACTATCACTGTACAAGACACAATTGTCTTGTTTGAATCCAAGCTCTTCTAAGAATCTGTGAAGCCACAAAATTTCTTTGCTTGCCTCCGTCATTGCTACATACTCTGCTTCCGTGGTAGAAAGTGAAACCATTTTCTGCAGATTTGAAGCCCAGCTTACTATTGTGCCTCCAACCGTGAACACATAGCCAGTAGTGCTCCTTTGAGTATCTTTGTCACCTACCATATCTACATCAGCATACCCTTCTAGAAAAATATCAGTTCCTCCAAAATACAAAGCATTTGTTGTTGTCCCTTTTAGATACCTAAGTATCCACTTTACAGCTTGCCAATGCTCTTTACCTGGGTTGTCCATGAACCTACTCACAACTCCCACTGCATGTGCAATGTCTGGCCTTGTCCAGACCATAGCATACATTAGAGAACCTACCGCTACAACATATGGAACTTTAGACATATAGGCTATCTCCTCTTGTGTCTTTGGACACATATCCTTCGTTAGTTTAAAATGACCAGCCAAAGGTGTAGAAACTGGTTTTGCATTTTGCATTGTAAACCTTTCTAGCACCTTCTTGATGTAATCTTCTTGAGATAGCTTTATTGTCTTCTTCGTCCTGTCCCTTGATATTTTCATACCAAGTATCCTCTTTGAAACACCTAAATCTTTCATTGAAAAAGATTTGGACAGCTCCTCTTTTAAGTCTTTGATGTCCTGCATGTTAGCACTTGCAATCAACATGTCATCAACATACAACATTAGGATGATGAATTTCCCATCTCCCAAATTCTCCGTGTAGACGCAGTGATCCGAGTTGCATCTTGTGAATCCATGATCCAACATCGATTGATCAAACTTCAAGTACCATTTTCTTGATGCTTGCTTTAAACCATACAAGCTCTTCTTTAATCTGCAAACCATTTTCTCCTTACCTTTTACTTCATACCCCTTTGGTTGAAGCATGTAGATTTCCTCCTCTAAGTCACCGTGAGGGAATGCCGTATTCACATCCATTTGCTCGAGATTTAGATCATGAGCAGCCACAAGGCTTAAGACAAGCCTAATTGAGTTCATTTTTACAACAGGAGAAAATATTTCATTGAAGTCAATACCTTTCTTTTGAGAAAAACCTTTTACCACAAGCGTAAACTTGTACCTTTTCTTCCCACCTTCTTCATCCTTTAGCTTGTACACCCATTTGTTTTGAAGTGCCCGCTTACCTTTAGGCAACTCAACCAACTCCCATGTTTGGTTGCGATGTAGTGAGTCCATCTCCACTTGCATGCTCTTTGTCCATTCTTCTTTGGATTCATGTTGCATAGCTTCTTCATATGATTCCGGCTCTCCAGAATCTGAGATCAAGAGATGGTTGAAGGAAGGAACAAAACTTTCTGGAGGTCTACTTGCTCTTGTAGATCTTCGGGGAATAGGTTGAGGCTCCTCATTTGGTTGACGTTGTTGCACATTGTCACCGTTTGCAGTCCTTGAGTCTTCACCGTCCTCAAGCTCCATGTACTCATCACGTGTTTCTTTTGTTTGTTTTCTTTCTAAGTAATCTTTGTACATATTTTGTTCGTTAAAAATTACATCCCTACTCCTTAAGATTTTACCATCTTCAGGATTCCATAGGCAATACCCAAAGTCTCCTTCTCCATAGCCAATGAAGAAACACTTTTTGGACTTTGCATCTAGCTTTGATCTTAGGCTTCTATCTATGTGCATGAAAGCCTCACACCCAAACACTTTGAGAAATGCATAATTCACCGGTTTACCTGTCCATTCCTCTTCTGGAACTCCCCCATCCAATGCCATTGAGGGTGATCGATTGATTAAGTACACAGACGTCCTTACAGCTTCCGCCCAAAGCTCAAGCGGTAGGCCTGCATGTAGCCGCATGCTTTGTGCTCGTTCCATGATTGTCCAGTTCATCCTTTTTGAGTGATTGTCCTGTTCATCCTTTCCGAAATCCCATTTTGTTGAGGTGTCCTTGGGGTTGTCCTTTGCCTCCTAATGCCATTGCTAGCACAAAAGCTTTCAAAAGCTTGGTTGCAATATTCGCCTCCATTGTCGGATCTGAGGCATTTAACCTTGGTACCTGTTTCATTCTCCACAAAGGCTTTCCACCTTTGAAATATGGAAAATACATCGGATTTATTCTTCATGACATAAACCCATGTTTTTCTAGTCGCATCGTCTATGAATGTTACATAGTACAATGAGCCACCAAGGGATGGTGTACTTGCAGGACCCCAAACATCAGAATGAACCAACTCAAGTTTTTTATTTTTTCTTTCATTTTTTGATTTTTGAAATTTTACCCTCTTTTGTTTACCATAAACACAATCTTCACAGAACTCTAAGTCCACTTCTTTCAAACGTGGTAGAAGCTTCTTTGTTTGAAGGATTTGCATTCCTTTGGCACTCATATGCCCAAGTCGGTAGTGCCACACCGCACTGTCAACTTCTGTAGTTGCTGCACAAGCTGAAGTTTGCGTGCTAATAGTACACAAGTAAAGTGTACCAACCTTTTCACCCTTGGCAACCACCAAAGATCCCTTTGAGATCTTCCACCGTTTGTTTCCAAATGCAATGTTGTGACCTTCATCGTCCAATTGTCTTGTAGAGATCAATTTTTTGCGAAGAGAAGGAACATGCCTAGCATCTTTA
Organism: Adiantum capillus-veneris; assembly: GCF_014529385.1. Classification (NCBI taxonomy): domain Eukaryota; kingdom Viridiplantae; phylum Streptophyta; class Polypodiopsida; order Polypodiales; family Pteridaceae; genus Adiantum; species Adiantum capillus-veneris. The sequence continues at coordinate 39,398,468 of NC_140940.1, forward strand.
AGCTTCCATTCATTTCCGTTAGAAGTTTTGACAGAAACTGTACCTTTGCCGAAAATCTCATAAGCTTCATCATCTCCCAAGTATACATACCCAAAATTACCTTTGGTGTAGTCTTGGAAATGTTGCTTGTGTGGTGTCGCATGGAATGAAGCCCCGGAATCTACTATCTAGGAATTAGACACATTGTCTAATGAGAGAATTAGAGCATCTTGCTCTACTTTACCTGCCACATTGGCCTCCGATTTCGGCTTGTTGTCTTGAGACTCTATCTCCTTCTTCTTCTTGGACCAGCAATCCTTCTTGACGTGGCCCTTCTTGCCGCAGTTCCAACATTCAAGAATTGACTTTGTGCATGACTTGCTCCGCCTTGAGCGATCACGACCCTTTTGGTTTTTGAACCTCTCCTTAATCCTTCCTGTTGTTTCCACTGATAGTGAAGCACTTGATGATTCTCCTGTGCTTCTCCTTCGCATTTCCTCACTTAGGAGAACACCCACAACATCATCCAACTTAAGAGTATTTGTGCCAGAGATAGAATTACTTAAAGCCATCACAAGTTTGTCCCAACTATCCGGTAGAGATGATAGTATAAGGAGAGCTCGCACTTCGTCATCGAAATTTATTTTCACTGATCGAAGTTGACTTATGTTTGTGTTAAAGTCATTTAGGTGTTCTGCAACTGAACCATTCTCTGTCATCTTTAGATTGAACAAGCGCTTCATAAGAAATACCTTATTGGATGCCGATGGTTTCTCGTAGAAGTCGTCAAGTGACTTCATCAAGTCCTCCGTGGTCTTCATCTCCGAAACATTGAAGGCCACCGTTGACGCCAAGCTTAACCAGATTGTTCCCAGTGCCTTTCGATCAAGGACAATCCATGCTTCATCTGACATTGTTGCAGGCTTCTTTGCAAGACCGCCTAGTGGAAAATAGAGGTCCTTCTGGTAGAGATAATCTTCAATCTGCATCTTCCAATGTTGGTAGTTTTTTCCGTTGAACTTCTCAATCTTGAGCTTCCCTTCCTCCGCCATAACTCCCACTCAATTCAAGGAATCCTTTCCTTGAGATAATTTAGCTACGAGCAAACCTTGCTCTGATACCAGTCGTTAGGAAATAAGACGTAGCTAAATAGATAATTGAGTAGATTACTTAATGGAGAGAGACAGATTTACATACACGAGATTATAGAGTAGAGACAGAGAGAGAGAGAGAGAGAGAGTACACACGATATATGTGGTTCACCCAATGTGGGCTACGTCCACGCGAAAGCAGCCACTCAATGGCTTTATTACTTCAAAACAAGAAGTAGTTTACAAAGGGATTATACCCTTAATGGAGCTCCCGCCTTGCTTCACTCTCACCACCTCACACTCACCTTGTTGCATCAACTTCACACTATGAAATGTGTGTAGAAATGGCCTCAATATTCCGGCCAAAAGGGTTGCCCTCTCTGTTGAGAGACAGTCATGTGTAGCTGCCCTTGTGCGAATAAGTCCAAATCGGACCCTCCAATCCGCCCATGTGTGGCCGCCCTTGAGAAGACAAGTCCGCTTTTGAATTCGGCCACCGGCCACCGGCCACCGGCCATTGACTTCCGACCACCGACCACCGACCATTGACTTCCGACCACCGGCCATCGGCCATTGACTACCGGCCACCGGCCAACCAACCGGTTGTTTTCCAACCACTTTCCGGCCGCCGTCCGGCCGTAATATTCCGGTGAAAAGGAATATTTCGGCGAAAAAAAAAGTCTCGGGGGCCTCCGCCCCCAAGGCCTTTGAAGTTGCCCCTGATTCTTGTCCGTGAAAATTTTGGTTTCTATTGAGTGATTTTCCTTCACGCACGATGGCTTCTCCTCATAATGGGGGCCTTACAAATGTGCGCTTTTACCACAGAAAAGTACAAGGGTAAATCAGGCTCCATACTTAACAGGTACATATTCTACTTTTGTTGCCTGCTTGGTTTGCAATGATCAACTATTGGGTTGCGGGATCAACATCAAGCACGGCTTGAGTATACTGTTCATCGGAGAGTGAAGGTTGATACAAAAGATACAAAGGCCGGGCATGTGCCATATCCTAATACAATATTCAGCAAGGCCGACCAGTAGCAACGCTCTTGTTCAAGGTGCACAGAGCTCGGCATGATCGGCGCACGCTTTGTGTACCACCACTGGAGCATTGAAGTTGCTCACAAGATTCCAAATTGGTTGCGAATTGGGCAAGGCCCTTGACAACATGAAGTAGAGTAATTATTGAGCAAAGTGCTTGATATTCTCGTATTCAATGGAATGAAGGATCACGGTTATCATTCATAGTGCTAATCAGCTTGCTAGGAGCAGGCAATATGGGTACATGAAGCATCGTGGAACAAGCATTGACATTCACAGCTAGGAGCGAGATGCAACATTGACCACCATATGAATTTTCACACTGCCACCTTGTCAAGCAAAGGTTGCTTTGATCAAGCATTATTGGACAGTCGCTGACAATGGATAGTTCCGCTGTAGCTGATATCTCTCTGACTGTCGAGCAATCTTATGATTCTCAATCAGTAGCAACATTTGGCAAGGCCAATTCTCTACGCAATTTTGACCAGGTCAATCTTTTTCTGCTCGGACATATGTGTGTCACCAAGAGCATCTGTTAGCTATGAGCTTTCAGGTTACATTCTTGTCTCATTCATTTGATGACCTTAAGTGAAGCAAGGCTTCTATTTATGCATCTTTCATTGAGACTCCCCACATTTGGCATTTGCTAAGAGCATACAAACTAGGGAAGGATTTACCAATTTCCTTGCATTGTTATTTCATTACATGCACAAAAGGTGTATATGATACACACGCCAACTCTCTCTCGTACAGCAGCATAGGCTACGAGCCTGATGGGAATGAGTTTCTTCATCACGCGTTCAGGAAAATCGGTTCCGGTAGGATAACCAGGTTAGCCAAATTTTAAATTTGTTTATTTTGCATGTTTTCATGGTTACTTTGGAACATGTTGTTTGTTGCGGAAAACACAATGCTTTGATAACTCGACATGAAGCAAGGCTTCTCCCGCGTGCCATGCTACTGCCCATTGCTTTGGCATCAAGGGTATTGGCACGCAAGTTTGGAGAATTGGTATGACCTGCAGTTTTCTCTCATTTTAAGTGTGGTGATATCCCGTTCTAATGTCCTACTACCAATGCAGGTTGTGCAAGGCACTTCTGGTTTCGGCTCTCACGCTTGAGGCCATCATAGTAGCCACGGACTTACAAGCTTGCATGCAAGGCATGTTAGAGAGGTGGACTCACCTCCACCCCATCATGGATTACGCTTCCGCTATCACACTCGTCACTCTGTTAGCATACGTGATGGATCGTTTCACAGGATTGTTTAACATGATTATTGGTTGCTATTTATACACAACAACACTAAAAGGAACCTCAATCTAGGACTTATTTTATGGGCAAAGTGCCATAGCTCAGTCATACTTATACACTCACGACCCCTACAAGGTAGGTGGGTCGGAGTGAGTTTTGTGTTTTTGTTACCTCTCTCGATGAGAGCGCCATACCAGAACACTGTGGAATGCTTATAGGATAAGCTGCACGTCAGGCATACGATGCGTAAGAGCACACAGCTTGGGCACCGCACCCACTCTAAACACTTAAGGTTAGTTCCTCAGCCCATCATGCTCTTCTCCTCTCGTTCTCTCTCTCTTTAAGGGAAAAATGAAATGAAAAATCTTATGAGAAGCTTTTGATACGTGTTTTGCTCGTGAGTCGGCCTGAGCCAAGGTGCTCTAACTCTCAACTAGCACGTAGCTAAGATGCTACTTAGATTAGTCTTCATCGGTTCGTCCATTGAACACTTATTCGCACAAGGGCTATGAGCCACACAGGCTAAGAGCGATTGTCAGGCCAAGGGTAAGACCCAACTATTGGCATTCTTTGGGTGATTGTTTTCAAGAGTGAACATATCTACCCAGGGAAGTATACATCAACGTTAAGGGACAAGCAAGGGTCCTGTCATTCAGGCTGTTTACAGTGTCATTTTTGCACTACATGTTTTCAGTGCGACATTCAAGTTGAGTTTTGATAAATCTTCAACTCACAACAGTTGATCTCTACACGGAAGTATGGATGCAGCAATCAGTGGTGACAGCATGGCTGTCCACACGAGCTACGCAATTCACTTGTGTGGATTTCTTGCTCTCTCTATAGCACTACGGAGTGTGTATGGACATATTGTTTTGGGGTACGACCCGACGGGTGACTGCTACATCACCCCATAGGCATTGAGGATCACAGTTTGATCTCTCCCATTGAAACTCTCAAGAAAAGAATTCCGCAATCTACCACCCGGTAGCGGACGAATTCAACTTTTCGAGTTGATTCCAATTATTATGTACACGGTTAACTATGTTGGTTATCGTTGCTTGCTAGTTGAGCAGTTTCTACAGAGGGTCTTACCAAGGGGTTTGACTATGTAGATGTTAACCAAAGGGGCTGGATTGCACAGGCAACACCCACGGTTTCCAATGCAATGATGTTTGCTTTTTCAAGTAGGAGACAAGCTCCTCTCCATTTGACTACGGGTACGTGAACAAAGTATTTTGGACCGTAGTGTTCACTATACCTTATGCTGTTATGAACCTAGTTGTAGGGTTCGATTTGGCACATGTTGTCACATGGGATACAACATGGTCTATGAACTCAAGGAGTTCAGTTTGGCCAGTGTGGAGCATGATAATGAGGGTCCCTCTCACTCTTGTCGTGGAGTGTATGCAGTTACCTCCACACGCTTGTACCAGCTCGTACTTGATGGATGTCGCTTTTCTTGATATCCTTACTTGAGACATATTCCACATGTGGAGAATATGAGTCTCTGCGACTGACACTGGCGCCCAATTCGAAATGATGTGTCGCGATGAAGTCCCTAGGTGATGGTTGCATCTGTTCATTAAACCAATTGACGCACACTGTATCAAGAACAATTTCAGTGGCCAAAAATTGTCGGGTACTAAGTACAGACTTCTTGTGATGACAAGTGCTGTGAAACCACCTTAACGGAGGGTCGTTTCTACATATAGCAAAGTATTCTACGTTCATGAGAATGTCTCATGGTTGGTTCCTAGGTGTGACCGGGTTGTCACATTCTATTATGGTCCAACTTTTGCTGCAAAGTATGCTACGTACATGAGAAGGTCTCATGGTTGGTTCCTAGGTGTGACCGGGTTGTCACATTCTATTATGGTCCAACTTTGTTGCAAGATTTTCACGTAAGTATCGTGGAAAGTCTCGTCATGGAATTGCGGTTTGGATATGTTTGTGTTAAATGCATGCACACTAGGTGTTATGGGCCCTAGTGTTTAACACAAATTTATTTGGAGCAGCATGCAAATCCATGGACTTTATTCTTTCTGCACCCTTTTGCACTGCTAGTGCAATCTCTCTTGCAGATTTAGTATGAGTTTACACCCTGCCATACAAGGTGATGGCTGAGTATGGATGTTAGTGATTGGTTGTTGGACCCTCCAATCTACCTTCAACCTAGTTGGTTGTCTCCATTCCATATCGAGTATATGGCTAGATACTCAATGGTTGAGTCATAGTTTGTCGTCAGTTGTGGAAGACTGTCTGTAAGTGGTTGGGGAAAGCACCTCACTCTTACTGCTGTTATTCATGCCATGTTGGATGGGCAGATTACAAGTATTCTATTTAGTACTAAAGGATATGCTAAGCGCATACGTTAGTAAACCTTGCTAAAGGATCTGCTAAGAGCATACGTTAGCACAATGCATTCTGAATAGGTGATTCTCTCCTTATTTTAGAATTTGCTTAGGTTAGGTTTTCAACTTTGAACACCTGTTGTGGTGGGGTTGGATACCGACAGTTTCATAAGTCAAGGACTTAGTAGGTGTGCTGACAGAGTATGTTGGCATGTAACCTTTGTTAGGGGTGAACATGTGGTTCTGTGTGTTCCAAAATGTTCAGAAGTCTGACATGAGGACACTCCCTATTCTATCTTTCAGTAGGTATGAGCTTTTCAAGATACTCACATGAGTTATCATGAGTTACCATTTAGATACAAGTGGTTGCAAAAGGACAACAATGTTGAAAATAAAGATGTTGCTCTTGGTTTCATTGAACCTCCTCACTGCACCAAGTATCGGTCATATGGACAATTGGCCCGTGTAGAGGATGCCAATACGGAAAACATCAGTGTTCTTACGAAGATACTATCACTTGTGTTTTCGAGGACGAAAACGCTTCTCCAAGGGGGGAGTAATGTCAGGCCAAGGGCAGGGCCAAGGGCCAGGACGGACATGCGGTCAATGGGCGCTATCTTTAGAGGCTAGGAGTATATAAATAGCATGGTTGGGTGGAGAGTTGCATGGTCCAATCCCCCGCGGTCTTACAAGGACGCCAAAAGGATATATGCGATGTCTCAAGACAACATTCACCCGTGAGGATCAACTGTCAGGGTTGAAATCGCACGACTGGCATAAGTTCTTGCAATTTATTCTTCCAATTGCAATCAAGGGGTGCTTAACGGAGGAAGTGAGGACCTGCATGTACAAGATTTTAGAGCTAGTGCGGTGGATCTCTTCCAAGGAGATACGGGAGGAATCTATTGCAGTCGCAAGGGCTAACTCCATTGAGGCAGTTTGCATGATTGAGAAGTATTTACCCACGAGCTGCCTAACTATCCAAATGCACTTGCTCGTCCATGTAGTAGATGAGGTTGCAGTGGCAGGTACAGTCCACAGCCGTTGGATTTTCTTTCTAGAGCGGTTCATGAAAACACTTAAGGGTTTTGTTCGTCAAAAAGCGCATCCAGAGGGGAGCATGGGAGAAGGATGGGTGGTGCAAGAGTCTCTTGTATTGACGACCGAATTTCTATCCATTTCTGACCCAGAAATGCCTCGACTGTGGAGCGATGAGGAGGATGCAAGACTGGTGGGAGAAGAGCGACAAGGGCAAGGGGTGCCGAAGAAAATCAACCTGGCCATGCGAGAAAAGATCATGAAGTTTTGTATACTAAATTCAGGGCCGATGCAAAAATGGCTTGAAAGGTACGAAGAAGAGAAAGAGAGACGCAATCTAGAGCGATAGGATTTCAGGCGAAGTCGAACGACTAGAGGCTTACCCTTGCCAGACTATCTCGCTGCTCTACCTAAATTCCCTACAATGGCATGGTTGGACAAGACGGTGAGAGTAGCTCGACAGATCGAAGAACCCATATCTCTAGAAGAGGAAGAGCTGGCTATTGGATGTGACTGGAAGCATCATACATACATGGCACTGTGGTCGCATGGAAAGCATTTTAGAACACAACAAATTGACAGCAGAAGAAACACGTTTGACAGTGGGGTAATGGTTAGTTTCATGCAAAAGAGCAGGGCCAGTGCTAGAGACATGAATGAGAGCACTAGCAACCTGGATTACTGTGGTCTGGTGTCAGATATCCTAAAAGTAAGCTTCACGCGGTTTGAGATGTTTTTGTTGGATGTGAAGTGGTTCAAGGTGATTACTTCTGGTCGCAATGCAACGATACACAAAGATGGAAACAAACATATGCAAATAGATTCTACAAAGATTTGGACAGATGCGAGTAACACATTTGCTCTCCCCAAACATTGCGAGCAAGTAGTCTTTGTACCGGACCCTCGAGAGCGACAATGGTGGTTTGTGGTTCAGGTTGCTCCAAGAAATAAACAAGTATTTGAAGGGCAAGATATCCTGGAGGAAAGTCAGTTAGACGACGTCCATACTACTGTGACATTAGATGAGATGGACGAAGGTATGGCAGAGGAAGCAGACAGATATACGAGGGATGATGCAGATGAGCCAGAATTGACACTTGTAGATGAAGATGCAATGGATGAAGACAATCTGCCAGAACGAGTTGGGGCAGAGTTATGTTTGCAATTAGAGATAGACGATGATACGGTGCAAGATCTTATCGATGATGCCTCACTCGTCGAGGCCTAGGCCTGTAAGTGTTTGTGTGAAGACTTTGATTTAAAGTTAATCTTAAAGTTAATTTAAACAACTGTGTTCTAACGCTTTATTTTACTTTCTTTGTGCATGACTTTAGTATGGCAGACGAGATTCCAGATCCCGCTTCCATGAGTGCAGATGCATTCATGGGCTTCGTTACACAGATGACGCCTGCTCAAATGGGAGAGGCTTCTCAGTACTGGGTAGCCAAAGGCACGGGTACTACGCCTCCCGGCTTCACACCCGAGGGTCCGACGCTTAGGGGGGGGACGCCTACGGGTTCAGGACGCCTATGGGTACGATGCCTTCTTCTCTCATCACGGCCGCTTCCACACCTAGAAGTGGGGCAGAAGCGGGTACGTCCTCCTCTCTGCAGCACAGGCGCACTCACCGATCTCGGAGATCATCAGGTGGAGGTGGTGGTTGCTGTGGAGGATGGTCCACAGATGCTTTGACCCCTCCTCGCTCACGACCCCCGTCCTACCCAGGCACACCTCTCGACACACCTCTTGGCACACCTCGGACACCTTGGGGGGCACACGATCCTAGTGCCTCCAAGCTCTATACTGTACGGGGAGATGGTTCTGTTGACATGGATGGAGTCGAGACTGAGATGCGACAGTGGATTTGCCAGCTCGTGGAGCTGCAGTTTTTGACCAGCATTCTGACGTCTTGGGATCAGTTGGAAAAGGAAAAAGTCACTTACATAGTGGATACCATCCTAAGAGAGTACCAGCCTGCTCGGGGTTCTTCCGTTGTTCCGGTGTGTTCGATCAAGGGTGTTGCACGGGACACCTTGAAACATCGACGAGATGTAGCTCGAAAGGCTTTCAGGATCGGCTCACCGAAGCCTTCGAGCATCCCACACGAGACGTGGCTGCAGATCATGGAGGATGATCGGACAATGGCCACGCGGTTTAGACAGCAGCGTGAGGCCGTGCAGGTATGACAAATGATTAGGGGGACATCTCATCTTGGCAGCGGAGGCTTCGACACCTTTCGCTATGAGTTTGTGAGTTTCTAATCCAATCTTAACTATGGCATTTTTTAAAACGCGATTTTTGTATAAACGCAGAATCTTGCGATGCATCGAGCTCCGACACGCGAGGAGGAGTCAGATGGATATCGTAGATGTATCTATGAAGTACTGAATGATCTTGAAGCTTCAGGAGAGCCTGTAGACTGGGAGGCCTTACAGTCTCGTTGATCGCCTGAGGTGAGACATTAATATGTGTAAGTTGATTTAATTAAGTCAGTATATGTGAAGTAATATCAATACTAATTTTGTGAGTTGTCCTATGTGCGGGTTGCGACGCCTAGTCATTAGTGGACCAGATTTCATATATATGCTTTGTGAGACACGGACACGCTTCTGTGTCTCTTTTTTGTACAAACAGTTATGTTCAGACAGTTATTGTTTCCCTTATGGTTATGATTATTGTCATTGTCATTGTATAGATTGTTATTGTTTCTCTTTCTGGTTATGCTTATGGTTATTGTTAATTTTGTTTATGGTTATGGTTATCTGCATTATGGTTTTGATCAAAGTGGTTATAGCCGGTTATGGTTTTAAGTTATGGTTATGGTTCGTTATGGTTATGCTTTTCAGTTGGTACGGTTGTCTTTCATTGGCCTTAAATCTCATGTGAGATCCTACATGGATAGCATGTAGGAGGCGTATACATGATATGGTTTTTTTTGAAACGTTTATGTAAAATCAAGGGAACTCTACCGAAATTTCTGCGCGCGGGAGCATGGTTGATATTTTGGTGCTGCTCGCTTTCTTGGGCAGAGGGTAGGAAGTTTGGTTGTGGCTGTGTCCATATTTTAACCGGGCACAAGCCAGGCTACTTGCCCTCTGCCCAAGAAATTTTTTTTATGTTATGGTCGTCGCTATGTGTGTGGCAATCTGCGTCTCTATACGCGTCTATACCCGTGTCGCAAATAGCTACTGGTTTCACAGCGACGCGTATAGCAATGCGCCGCGTCGATATCTGCGTCGATGACACCTTATTTTGTTGTAGTGAGAGTGAGCTCTCTATGCACCATTACATGTGGTGTATAGGAAAGCTTCTTTGAGCTAGTTGTAGCATTGCAAGGGATGAGTGATTCATAACTTTCAATCAAACTTATACCTACTCTTTTGTATCAATTGAATCAACAAGTTGAGTGCAACCGCGTTTCAAAACTCTCTTGAGTCTCTCCAATTCGTACTTGGCAACCTCATCTCGTCTGGTTTAAGGTGACACGTTTTCATTTTGAGATTCTTTTGTAGCGTTTGCTTGTATGTGACTCAAGAGCTCTTGTGTTTGTTTTTGTTGCTTGGGAATACATTATAAGAAGGTTGTATGGTGAGAGGGATCCCAAAACCCTAAGATAATATGTAGATTGCAACATCATCAACCTTAATTGTGTCTCTTGACTCTCCTCCAAGCTGTTCATACACCCGCGTCAATCATTAAAATTGAAGCTAAATTCTTGCAAAAAACTCTCTCTCTCTCTCTATTTGGTGTGTGTATTTGTAGCATTGAAATTAGTGATAGTGTACCCTTCCTTCTGGATTGTATTGCTATGGGATTCTCCTCTTTTTCATCCTAGATCGCTCTTTAACTAGGTGCTGCCCCTGTCTTGTTTGGGTTTGGATGTGGGTTTGTTGTTGTGTTGTGTTTGTGGTTGCCCCAGGTCCATATGAGCAACACCGGAGCCTTGAGGGGTGTTTAGAGGTTGCCTCTCTTGTTGCCCGCCCCGGACCGCCTCAACATAAAAATCCACTGCCTTGTTAATGCCAAAGGCCTCCACAAAAACATTTTTACAAATGCCTACACACCTAGCCTTGCTATTGTTTGCCATCTTGACTTTGATTTCAGGTGTCTCATGGATGTGCATGCCAGGTCTTTGCATGAGTCCCTCTGTCATGATGCAAATTTGTGCACCCCCATCTAGACTAAGAATTGGGAAGTAGGTGCATCAAAGATCCACCACTTGGTCATTATAACAAAGGATTTAAATGTGGATCCAACTGTTAGTGTCTCCTAGATCCACCACTTGGCCATTCTAACCATGTCTTAAAGTTAAGTGGATTTAAGACTTGGCTATCATAACACTTGTAATTTTACACAATGATTGTGGGATGAGTAGATCCTAGATCCGCCACTTGTCCATTTATAGTGAGAGTTGGTAAGTAGGGGCATGGAAGATCCACCACTTGGCCATTATAACAAAGGCTTGAATTGTATTTACATTTGTTGGTGTCATCTAGATCCACCACTTGGATATTCTAACCATGTCCTAAAGATAGGTGCATTATCACAGAAACAGAATAATAGAGATAGACAACAAAAACAGAGAAAGAAATTTTTGTATTGATAGTGTTTGATACAACAGAGGAGCAAAATATATGGGCGCACTCCGTTGTATGGAGCTCGAACCTCCCGACAACCCCCGAGCTTCAATTCGCTTGCATGTAGCGTCTCACTCGCACTCGCACTCGCAGAAGAGAGATCGGTGAATGATCCCCAAAACGCACCACCCGTCCTTCTATTCTGATTTTTTTGTTTTCCTCCAATAGCATGCGACCTCTCAAAATAGCCGCTTTTCTATTTTTGGCGTTCGGTCGACTCGACTTGCGCGCCAAGTATACCTGCGAGAACAAGGTAAAAACGTGATCGCGAAGCGATCCGTAATGGTTAGATTTTTGAAATTTTTCAGTTGTCTTCAACTGAACATAACTTCCAAACGGAGCCAAAACAGCCCAAGTCCGTCTCACACAATCTTGTTGCCCTCGCTGTGCTCTTCGACGGCTATGTGATGGAAAATTTCCATAACCTGCTCTGATTTGCTGAAAATCAACCTGCAATACAGCATTTTCTACAATAACGATGCAAAAACAACAAATCCCACTTTTTTCTTAATCTTTGACCCTCAACGAGCATCAAAAAATCAAAATCTCTAAAGACTCAAAGAACCAAAGTTGTTCCTTATAGCGCAGGCTTCAATCGCTTCATACATCACTTTTTCAAAATCCCACGTTAACACCTTCGAAAATGCCCCAGAAAGTGCCTTCCGGATCAAACAATTTTATTGGACGAAAACAATCCACACATCCTTCTACACAGTGGACTAACTTTAAAACGACCAAAACTTCCTAGAAAACAAAATTTATTACTAAAACACCTCAAAATCAAGTCCTGTTACATGCATTCCGCACTTAGCCATCATAAAAATGGTAATTTTACACAATGTCTGTGGAATGAGTAGATCCTAGATCCACCACTTGGCCATTTAGACTAAAATTTGGGAATTAGATACATCAAAGATCCACGAATTGTCCATTAGAATCAAGGCTTGAAGTGTGGATCTAATTGTTGTATCTCTTAGATCCACCTCTTGGCCATTCTAAACATGTCTTAAAGGTAGGTGCATTCAGCACTTGGCCATCATAACACTTGTAATTTTACAGAATGTTTGTGGAATGAGTAGAATCTAGATCCAACACATGGCCATTTACAGTAAGAATTGGGAAGTAGGTGCATCAAAGATCCACCACTTGGCCATTATAACGAAGGCTCTATAGATTCAATTGTTAGTGTCTCCTAAATCCACGACTTGGGCAGTTAGGTGGATTCAACACTTGGCCATCATAACACTTGTAATTTTACAGAATGTTTGTGGGATGAGTAGATCGTAGATCCACCACTTTTCCATTTAGAGTAAGAATTGGTGAGTAGGTGCATCAAAAATCCACCACTTGGCCATTATTACAAAGTTTTGAATTGTAGAGACAATTGTTGGTGTCACCTAGATCCACCACTTGGCCATTCTAACCATGTCCTAAAGTTAGCTGCATTCAGCACTTGGTCATCATAACACTGGTAATTTTACACAATGTCTGTGGTATGAGTAGATCCTAGATCCACTACTTGGCCATTCAGACTAAAAATAGGGAATTAGATACATCAAAGATCCACCACTTGGCCATTAGAACAAAGGCTTGAAGTGTGGATCCAATTGTTGGTATCTCCTAGATCCACCACTTGCCCATTGTAGCCATGTGTTAATGGTAGGTTCATTCAACACTTGGCCATCATAACACTTGTAATTTTACACACTGTTTGTGGGATGAGTAGATTCAAGATAGTGTGGACTTAGCCATTTAAACTAAGAATCGGGAAGTAGGTGCATCAAAGATCCACCACTTGGCTATTATAACGAAGGTGTTGAAATGAGAATTCAATTGTTGGTGTCTCCTAGATCCAGCACTTGGTGAGTTAGGTGGATTCAACACATGACATCATAGCACTTACACAATGTTTGTGGCATGCGTATATCTTACATCCACCACTTGTCCATTTAGAGTAAGGATTGGTAAGTAGGTGCATCAAAGATCCACCACTTGGCCATTATAATAAAGGCTTGAATTGTAGATACAATTGTTGGTGTCACCTAGATACTCCACTTGGACATTCTAACGATGTCCTAAACTTAGGTGCATTCAACAATTGTCTATCATAACCCTGGTTATTTTACACAATGTTTGTGGGTTGAGTAGATCCTAGATCCACTACTTGGCCATTAGAACGAGGGCTTGAAGTGCGTATTTTATTGTTGGTATCTCCTAGATCCACCACTTGGCCATTCTAGCCATGTCTTAAAGGTAGGTGCATTCAGCACTTGTTGGCAATCATAACACTTGTAATTTTACACATTTTTTGTGGCATGAGTAGATTGTAGATCCACCATTTGGCCATTTAAACTAATAATTGGAATATAGGTGCATCAAAGATCCACCACTTGGGCATTATAACAAAGGCTTGAAATGTGGATCAAAGTGTTGGTGTCTCCTAGATCCACCCCATGGTCATTCTACCATGTCTTCAAGTTACTTGGATTCAAGACACGGTGATCATAACACTTGTAATTTTACGTAATGTTTGTGGGATGAGTAGATCCTTGATCCACCACTTATCCATTTACAGTAAGAATTGGTAAGTAGGGACATCAAAGATCCACCACTTGGCCATGATAAAAAAATGCTTGAATGTCACCTAGATCCACAACTTGCCCATTCGAACCTTGTCCTAAAATTAGTACATTTAGCACTTGGCCATCATAACACTTGTAATTTTACACAATGTCTGTGGAATGAGTAGACCCTAGATCCACCACTTCGCCATTTAGACTAAAAATTGGGAACTAGATACATGAAAGATCCACCACTTTGCCATTAGAATCAAGGCTTGAAGTGTGGATCTTATTATTGGTATCTCCTAGATCCATCACTTGGCCATTCTAGACATGTCTTAAAGGTAGGTGCATTCAATATTTGGCCATCATAACACTTGTAATTTTACACAATGTTTATGGGATGGGTAGATTCTAGATCCAACACTTTGCCATTTAGACTAAGAATTGGGAAGTAGGTGCATGAAAGATCCACCACTTGGCCATTATAACAAAGTCATCTAGATCTACGACTTGGCTATTCTAACCATGTCCTAAAGATAGTGCATTCCCCACTTAGCCATCATAACACTGGTAAATTTACACAATGTCTGTGGAATGAGTAGATCCTAGATCCACCACTTTGACATTTAGACTAAAATTTGGGAATTAGATACATCAAAGATCCACCAATTGTCCATTAGAATCAAGGCTTGAAGTGTGGATCTAATTGTTGTATCTCTTAGATCCACCTCTTGGCCATTCTAGACATGTCTTAAAGGTAGGTGCATTTAGCACTTGGCCATCATAACACTTGTAATTTTACAAAATATTTGTGGGATGATTAGAATCTAGATCCAACACTTGGCCATTTAGAGTAAGAATTGGGAAGTAGGTGCATCAAAAATCCACCACTTGGCCATTATAACAAAGGGTTGAAATCTGGATTCAATTGTTGGTGTCTCCTAGATCTACCATTTGCCCAGTTAGGTGGATTCAACACATGGCCATGATAACACTTGTGATTTTACACACAATTTGTGGGATGAGTAGATCCTAGATCCACCAATTGTCCATTTAGAGTAATAATTGGTAAGTAGGTGCATCAAAAATCCACCAGTTGGCCATTATAAGAAAGACTTGAATTGTAGAGACAATTGTTTGTGTCGCCTAGATCCACCACATGGACATTCTAACCATGTCCTAAAGTTAGGTGCATTCAGCACTTGGTCATCATAACACTGGTAATTTTACACAATGTCTGTGGGATGAGTAGATCCTAGATCCACTACTTGGCCATTTATACTAAAATTTGGGAATTAGATACATCAAAGATCCACCATTTGGCCATTAAAACGATGTCTTGAAGTGTGGATCCAATTGTTGGTGTCACTTAGATCCACCACTTCGCCATTCTAACCATGCCGTAAAGTTATGTGCATTCAGCACTTGGCCATCATAACAGTGGTAAATTTACACAATTTCTGTGGGATGAGTAGAACGTAGATCCACCACTTCACTATTTAGAATGAAATTTGGGAATCAGATACAACAAAGATCCACCACTTGGCCATTATAATGAAGGCTAAAGTGTGGATCCAATTGTTGGTGTCTCTAAGATCCACCACTTGGCCATTCTAACCATGTCTTAAAGTTAGGTGCATTCAACACTTGGCCATCATAACACTTGTAATTTTACATAATGTTGGTGGGATGAGTAGATCCTAGATCCACTACTCAGCCATTTAGACGAAGAATTGGGAAGTAGGTGCAGCAAAGATCCACCACATGGTAATTATAACAAAGGCTAGAAATGTGGATCCAATTGTTAATGTCTTCTAGATCCACCACTTGGCTATTCTAACCATCTCTTAAATTAAGGTGGATTCAAGAATTTGCCATCATAACACTTGTAATTTTAGACTAAAATTTGGGAATAAGATACATCAAAGATCCACCACTTGGCGATTAGAATCAAGGCTTGAAGAGTGGATCTAATTGTTGGTATCTCCTAGATCCACCACTTGGCCATTATAAAAAAGTCTTGAATTGTAGATACAATTGTTGGTGTCACTTAGATCCACCACTTGGTCATTCTAACCATGTCCTAAAGCTAGGTGCATCACTTGCCCATCATAACAGTGGTAATTCTACACAATGTCTATGGAATAGGGAAATTCTAGATCCACCACTTGGTCATTTAGACTAAAATTTGGGAATTACATACATCAAAGATCCACCACTTGGCTATTATAAAGAAGGCTTAAAATATGGATCCAATTGTTTTTGTCTCCTAGATCCGCCACTTGGCCAGCTAGGTGGATTCAACACTTGTAATTTTACACAATGTTTGTGGAATGAGTACATTCTCGATCCACCACTTGTCCATTTTGAGTAGGAATTGGTAAGTAGGTCCATCAAAGATCCACCACTTGGCCATTATAATAAAGGCTTGAATTGTAGATACATTTGTTGGTGTCACCTAGATCCAACACTTGGCCATTCTAACCATGTCCTAAAGCTAGGTGCATTCAGCACTTGGCCATCTTAACACTCGTAATTTTACACAATGTCTATGCAATCAGTAGATCCTAGATCCACTACTTGGTCATTTAGACTAAAATTTGGGATTTAGATACATCAATGATCCAGAACTTGGCCAGTAGAACGTGGCTTGAAGTGTGGATCCAATTGTTGGTATCTCCTAGATCCACCACTTGGCGATTCTAGCCATGTCTTAAAGGTAGGTGCATCCAGTACTTGGCCATCATAACACTTGTAATTTTACACAATGTTTGTTGGATGAGTGAAATCTAGATCCACCACTTGGCCATTTAGAGTAAGAATCGGGAAGTAGGTGCATCAAAGATCCACCACTTAGCCATCATAACGAAAGCTTAAAATGTGGATCCAATTTTTTTTGTGTCCTAGATCCACCACTTGGCCATTCTAACCATGTCCTAAACTTAGGTGCATTCAACACTTGGCCATCATAACACTGGTAATTCTACACAATGTCTATGGAATAAGGAAATTCTAGATCCACCAGTTGGTGATTTAGACTAGATTTTGGGAATTAGATACATCAAAGATCCACCACTTGTCCATTAGAATCAACGCTTGAAGTGTGGATCTAATTGTTGTATCTCCTAGATCCACCACTTGGCCATTCTAGCCATGTCTTAAAGGTAGGTGCATTCAATATTTGGCCATCATAACACTTGTAATTTTACACAATGTTTGTGGAATGAGTAGATTCTAGATCTAGCACGTTGCCATTTTGACTAAGAATTGGGAAGTAGGTGCATCAAAAATCCACCACTTGGCCATTATAACAAAGGGTTGAAATCGCCATTAGTGTCTCCTAGATCCACCACTAGGCCATTCTAACCATGTCTTAAAGTTACATGGATTCAACACTTGGCCATCATAACACTTGAAATTTTACACAATGGTTGTGGGATGAGTAGATGCTAGATCTTACACTTGTCCATTTCTAGTAACAATTGGTAAGTAGGGGCATGAAAGATCCACTACTTGGCCATTATAGCAAAGGCTTGAATTGTATGTATATTTGTTGGTGTCATCTAGATCCACCACTTGGCCATTCTAACCATGTCCTCAAGTTAGGTGCATTTAACACTTGGCCATCATAACACTGGTTATTTTACACAATATCTGTGGGATGAGTAGATCGTAGATCCACTACTTGGCCATTTAGACTAAAATTTAGGAATTAGATACATCAAACATCCACCACCTAGCCATTACAACGAAGTCTTGAAGTGTGGATCCAATCGTTGGTATCTCCTAGATCCACCACTTGGCCATTCTATCCATGTCTGAAAAATAGGTGCATTCAACACTTAGCCATCATAACACTTGTAATTTTACACAATGTGTCTGGGATGAGTAGAACCTAGATCCACCACTTGGCCATTTAGACTAAGAATTGGGAAGTAGGTTCATCAAAGATCCACCACTTGGAAATTATAACAAAGGCTTGAAATGTGGATCCAATTGTTAGTGTCTCCTAGATCCACCACTTGGCCCTTCTAACCATGTCTTAAAGTTAGGTGGATTCAAGAATTGTCCATCATAACACTTGTAATTTTACACAATATTTGTGGGATGAGTATATCCTAGATACACCACTTGTCCATTTAGAGTAAGAATTGGTAAGTAGGGGCATCAAAGATCCACCGCCAATATAACAAAGGCTTGAATTGTAGATAAAATTGTTGGTGTCACCTAGATCCAACACTTGGCCATTCTTACCATGCCCTAAATTTAGGTGCATCTAGCACTTGGCCATCATAACACTGGTAATTCTACGCAATGTCTATGGAATAAGGAAATTCTAGATCCACCACTTGGTCATTTAGACTAAACTTTGGGAATTAGATAAATTAAAGATCCACCACTTGGAAATTAGAATCATGGCTTGAAGTGTGGATATAATTGTTCGTATCTCCTAGAACCACCACTTAGCCATTCTAGCCATGTCTTAAACGTAGGTGCATTTAACACTTGGCCATCATAACACTTGTAAGTTTAGTTAATGGTTGTGGGATGAGTAGATTCTAGATCCATTTCTTGGCCATTTAGACTAAAATCAAGAAGTAGGTGCATCAAAGATCCACCACTTGGCCTTTATAAAGAAGGTTTAAAATATGGATCTAATTGTTTTTTTCTCCTAGATCCACCACTTGGCCAGCTAGATGGATTCAACACTTGGCCATCATAACAGTTGTAATTCTACATAATGTTTGTGGGATGAGTACATCCTAGATCTACCACTTGCCCATTTAGAGTAAGAATTGGTAAGTAGGTTCATCAAAGATCCACCCCTTGGCCATTATTATATAGGCTTGAATTGTAGATACATCTGTTGGTGTCACCTAGATCCAACACTTGGCCATTCTTACCATGTCCTAAACTTAGGTGCATTCAGCACCTAACACTCGTAATTTTACACAATGTCTGTGCAATCAGTAGATTCGAGATCCACTAATTGGCCATTTAGACTAAAATTTGGGATTTAGATACATGAAAGATCCAGCACTTGGTTATTAGAACGATGGCTTGAAGTGTGGATCCAATTGTTGGTATCTCGTAGATCCACCACATGGCCATTCTAGCCATGTCTTAACGGTAGGTGCATCCAGTACTTGGTCATCGTAACACTTGTAATTTTACACAATGTTTTTTGGATGAGTGAAATCTAGATCCACCACTTGGCCATTTAGACTTAAGATTCGGGAAGTAGGTGCATCAAAGATCCACCACTTGGCCATCATAACGAAGGCTTAAAATATGGATCCAATTGTTTTTGTCTCCTAGATCTACCACCTGGCCATGCTAACCATGTCCTAAACTTAGGTGCATTCAACACTTGGCCATCATAACATTGGTAATTGTGCACAATGTATGTGGGATGAGTAGATCCTAGATCCAACACTTGTCCATTTAGAGTAAGAATTGGTAAGTAGGGGCATGAAAGATCCACCACTTGGCAATTATAACAAACGCCTAGATCTACCACTTGGCCATTCTAACCATGTCCTAAAGCTACGTGCATTCAACACTTGGCCATCATAACGCTGATAATTTTACACAATGTATGTGGAAATGAGTAGATCCTAGATCCACCACTTGGCCATTTGTACTAAAATTTGGGAATTAGATACATTGAAGATCCAGCACTTGGCCATTAGAATCAAGGCTTGAAGTGTGGATCTAGTTGTTGTATCTCCTAGATCCACCACTTGGCCATTCTAGCCATGTCTTAAAGGTAGGTGCATTCAACACTTGGCCATCATGACACTTATATTTTTACACAATGTTTGTGGGATAAGTAGATTCTAAATCCAACACTTGGCCATTTAGACTAATAATTGGAAAGTAGGTGCATCAAAGATCCACGAGTTTGGCCATTATAACAAAGGTTTGAGATGTGGATCCAATTGTTGCTGTCTCCTAGATTCACCACTTGCCCAGTTAGGTGGATTTAATACTTGGCCATGATAACACTTGTAATTTTACACAATGTTTGTGGGATGAGTAGATCCTAGATCCACCACTTGTCCATTTAGAGTAAGAATTGGTAAGAATGTGCATCAAAAATCCACCACTTGGCCATTATAAGAAAGGTTTGAATTGTAGAGACAATTGTTGGTGTCACCTACATCCATCACTTGGCCATTCTAACCATGTCCTAGAGTTAGGTGCATTCAGCACTTGGTCATCATAACATTGGTAATTTTACACAATGTCTATGGGCTGAGTAGATCCTAGATCCACTACTTTGCCATTTAGACAAAAAATTGAGAATAAGATACATCAAAGATCCACCACTCGGCCATTAGAACAAGGGTTGAAGTGTGGATCTAATTGTTGGTATCTCTTAGATCCACCACTTGGCCATTCTAGCCATGTATTAAAGGTAGATGCATTCAACACTTCGCCATCATAACACTTTTAATTTTACACAGACTTTGTGGCATGAGTAGATTCTTGATCCAGCACTTGACCATTTAGACTAAGAATCGAGAAATAGGTGCATCAAAGATCCACCACTTGGCCATTATAAGGAAGGCTTGAAATGTGGATTCAATTGTTGGTGTCTCCTATATCCACCACTTGGACAGTAAGGTGGATTCCACTTATACTTGGCCATTCAGACTAAAATTTGGGAATTAGATACATCAAAGATCCACCACTCGGCCATTAGAACAAAGGCTTGAAGTGTGGGTTCAATTATTGGTATCTCCTAGATCCACCACTTGGCCATTCTAGCCATGTCTTAAAGGTAGGTGCATTCAGCACTTGGCCATCATAACACTTGTCATTTTACACATTGTTTGTGGGATGAGTAGACTCTAAATCCACCACTTGGCCATTTAAACTAAGAATTGGGAAATATGTGCATCAACACTTGGGCATTATAACAAAGGCTTGAAAGTGGATCCAAGTGTTGGTGTCTCCGAGTTCCAACACTTGGTCATTCTAACCATGTCTTAAAGTTACGTGGATTCAAGACATGGCCATTATAATAAAGGCTTGAAATGTGGATCCAAGGGTTGGTGTCTCCTAGATCCACCACTTGGTCATTCTAACCATGTCTTAAAGTATGTGGATTCAAGACATATCACCTAGATCCACAACTTGCCCATTCTAACCATGTCCTAAAGTTAGTACATTTACCACTCGGCCATAATAACACTTGTAATTTTACACAATGTCTATGGAATTAGCAGATCTTAGATCCACTACTTGGCCATTTAAACTAAAATTTTGAAATTAGATACATCAAAGATCCACCACTTTTCCATTAGAATCAAGGCTTAAGGTGTGGATCTAATTGTTGGTATCTCCTAGATCCACCACTTGGCCATTCTAGCCATGTCTTTAACACTAGGTTGGTAATGGGACACTTTTATGTCCTGGGACACTTTTATGTCCTGTGAAGTGACCATTTTCCTTGAATTATGTCAAGATTTTCAAAATGGATTTTGAGGTGCTATCTATCTAGAAAGTTGTCACATGAGCTGAAAAAAACTCGACATTTTTTTGGAATATCAATTCCATCTTTAACCTTGTCCTTGCACAACATTTCACAACCTAAACTGTGTGAAAAAACGGGTCCTGTTTTTGGCTTTTTTCAGCTTTTTGCAACTATACCAATCTAGAATTCATGTTTGTGAGGTCTATAATGCTAGAGAACTATCTTTAGTAGTCCTCAACATGTCTTGATGCTTCTAGGAAGAAATAAATGTTAAAGTTGTAAGTTATGACCAAATTACAAAAATTGTCAAATCCTGTTTTTTAGCCAATTTTAGCTCTTCTATGATTTTTTTGGTGGCTTTCATGATATCCAAATGCAGTTTTGATTTTCTATGTCCCATATTGTAACATAAAGCTAATATTCCTTGAGTTTTGGGGAACCTAATACCCTATTTTGCATAGTATACAGTGATGGTTGATTTTTTCAATTATAGAAGAAAACAAAACATTCTTGTATATCAAGTATAGCTTTTTCAATAATGTTAGTTTCTTGTGACAACTACATGCATTTTGTAGGTAGTAACCATATCTAGTCATAAGGATCAAATTTGGCTAGATATTGAATAGTTTCTATGGGATTCTACAACTCATAATGTTGAACCCAGTTTTTTCATGTTTGCTGTATTTAGCACTTCCTCTTTGTCCCCAAGATTCCCCTTGGTAAGAGATGTATTATTCTTTTGACATGCTCCATGGCTCCTTATAAACCTAAAGGACAATAGGGAACTAAGAAAACATGCATATATTATTTGTATTGAGTGTGGCTATAGAAACTTTGATGATAGGTTTGCAGAATGGTAAAAAATCAACTTTTTTGTACCTATTTCTTTTGGCAAAACAAAAAATAGTGAGTGAGAAGCAATCATATGTTCTGATCACCAACCCATTGAAGTTAACTAGGGAATTTATCTCAAGTCCTACAAAAATCCCTAATCTTATTTTTATGCAACAAAACGTAAGAAATGACTGTTTTGATGAAAATGTACTGGTCCATCAACTTTGGAGGCTTGGTGTGACCAAAAGATGAGAAATTTTACAAGTTTCTTATTTTTTACATGTGTAGTAGGCCTTGAACTATAACCTCATGAAAGGATTTTACAAAATGAGTGGATCTACTATGGTTTTGGAGGTTTTTTCAAAACCCTAAAAGGACACTTTTATGTCCTGTTAGGTTACCAACCTATTGTTAAGGTAGGTGTATTCAACATTTCGCCATCAACACTTGTAATTTTACACAATGTTTGTGGGATGAGTACATTCTAGATCCAGGACTTTGCCATTTAGACTAAGAATTGGGAAGTAGGTGCATTAAAGATGCACCACTTGGCCATTATAACAAAGGGTTGAAATGTGGATCCAATTGTTAGTGTCTCATAGATCCACCACTTGACCATTCTAACCATGTCTTAAATTTAGCAGGATTCAAGAATTGTCCATCATAACACTTGTAATTTTACACAATGTTTGTGGAATGAGTAGATCCTAGATCTCCCACTTGTCCATTTAGAGTAAGAACTGGTTAGTAGGGGCATGAAAGATCCACCACTTGTCCATTATACCAAAGGC
Source organism: Adiantum capillus-veneris (assembly GCF_014529385.1). Lineage (NCBI taxonomy): Eukaryota > Viridiplantae > Streptophyta > Polypodiopsida > Polypodiales > Pteridaceae > Adiantum > Adiantum capillus-veneris. The sequence continues at coordinate 39,421,529 of NC_140940.1, forward strand.
TTGAATTTTATTTACATTAGTTGGTCTCATCTAGATCCACCACTTCGCCATTCTAACCATGTCCTAAAGTTATGTGAATTCAGCACTTGGTCATCATAACACTGGTAATTTTACACAGTGTCTGTGGGATGCGTAGATCCTAGATCCACTACTTGGCCATTAAGACTAAAATTTTCGAATTAGATACATCGAAGATCCACCACTCAACCATTAGAACAAAGGCTTGAAGTGTGGATTCAATTGTTGGTATCTCCTAGATCCACCACTTGGCCATTCTAGCCATGTCTTAAATGTAGGTGCATTCAACACTTGACCATCATAACACTTGTCATTTTACACATTGTTTGTGGGATGAGTAGATTCTAGATCCACCACTTGGACATTTAGACTAAGAATTGGAAAATAGGTGCATCAAAGATCCACCACTAGGCCATTATAACAATGGCTTGAAATGTGGATCCAATTGTTGGTGTCTCCTAGATCCACCACTTGGCCATTCTAACCATGTCTTAGAGCTACGTGGATTCAAGAAATGGCCATCGTAATACTTGTAATCTTACACAATGTATGCGGGATGAGTAGATCCTAGATCCACCACTTGTCCATTTAGAGTAAGAAATGATAAGTAGGGGCATCAACGATCCACCACTTGGCCATTATAATAAAGGCCTGAATTATAGATACAATTGTTGGTGTCAACTAGATCCAACACTTGGCCATTATAATAAAGTCTTACACAATGTTTGTGGAATGAGTAGATCCTAGATCCACTACTTGGCCATTTAGACTAAAATTTTGAAAATTAGATACATCAAAGATACACCACTTGGCCATTAGAACGAAGGCTTGAAGTCTGGATCCAATTTCTGGTATCTCCTAGATCCACGAGTTGGCCATTCTAGCCATCTCTTAAAGGTAGGTGCATTCAACACTTGTGATTTTACATAATGTTTGTGGGATGAGTAGATTCTAGATCCAGCACTTGGCCATTTAGACTAATAATTGGGAAGTAAGTGCATCAAAGATCCACCACTTGTCCACTATCACAAACGCTTGAAATGTGGATCCAATTGTTCGTGTCTCCTAGATCCACCGCTTGGCCAATAAGGTGGATTGAACACTTGTCCATCATAACACTTGTAATTTAACAGAATTTTTGTGGGATGAGTAGATTCTAGATCCACCACTTGTCCATTTAGAGTAAGAACTGGTAAGTAGGTGCATCAAAGATCCACCACTTGACCATTATAATAAAGGCTTGAGTTATAGATACAATTTTTGGTGTCACTTAGATCGTCCACATGACCATTCTAACCATGTCCTAAACCTAGGTGCATTCAGCAGTTGGTCATCATAACACTCATAATTTTACACAATGTCTGTGGGATGCGGTTATCCTAGATCCACTACTTGGTCATTTAGACTAAAATTGAGGAATTAGATACATCAAAGATCCACCACTTGGCCATTAGAGAGAAGGCTTGAAGTGTGGATCCAATTGTTGGCATCTCCTAGATCCACCACTTGGCCATTCTAGCCATGTCTTAAAGGTAGGTGCATTCAGTCCTTGGCCATAATAACACTTGTAATTTTACACAATGTTTGTGGGATGAGTAGATTCTAGATCCACCATTCGGCCATTTAGACTAAGAATTGGGAAATAGGTGCATCAAAGATCCACCACTTAGCCATTATAACAAAGGCTTGAAATGTTGATACAATTGTTGGTGTCTCCTAGATCCACCACGTGGCCATTCTAACCATGTCTTACAGCTAGGTGGATTCAAGACATGGCCATCATAATACTTGTAATCTTACACAATGTTTGTGGGATGAGTAGATCCTAGATCCACCACTTGTCCATTTCAAGTAAGAATTGGTAAGTAGGGGCATCAAAGATCCACCACTTGGTCATTATAACAAAGGCTTGAATTGTAGATACAATTGTTGGTGTCACCTAGATTCAACACTTGGCCTAATTTTACACAATGTTTGTGGAATGAGTAGATCATCGTAAATATTTAATTTGGTTGTAAATTAATAAAAAGAATAACTCCACTAATTTACTAACACTAACCTACTATGAAAAGTCATATCGCCTCCATTTCTCTTCTCGGGCTCTTTTCTTCATCTATCCCCACCAACGTCTTGATAATTCCAAGAAAAAGAAATTCGATAAAGTGCTGATAATCTAACCCAACCATGGTTAGAGGAGTAACCCTAGCCCTTAAAATTTCTATAAAAGGAGGGTGTAGATAGCACAAAAGAGAGAAGCTATAAGAAAGAGCACTATGCTATAGCTTGAGAAGCCAAGCTCAACCTCTTGAGAAGGATCTCTTGAGTGGAATCTCACTGGATTATGGATATGTATGTGTTGTATTAGGGGTGATTAGCAAGGGAGATCTATGCCATTGTAAGAGAGAGTGATCGTTCAATTGAGAGTAGGAAATCTATCATTTCTCCCACTAGTGTAAGCCCAACATTTGCTGAATCAAGGGGGGGGTTGATGGGAGCAAAGCAAACCCCGAACCCCGACGCCTCTAAAACGTGGGGGGCCGAATGGTATTCCTCGAGGCTATCACGGTAAAGTGAACAGGGGGCACCACCTAGGTTTGAGCAGCTAGGACGCAGACCACGATGATGTGAACAACGCAAACTTACACACACACACACACACACACACACACAGAAGAGTGATTGACAAATGATGAAAACCCTAGGGGGTGTGAGGGTGAATTATTTTTTCAGTATTTACAATGACCTTCCTTCCAGCGAGGTGGCACACCGTGTTCATAGAGAGGTAGGGAGAAATAATGGTGAAAACTACTTGGTGCGTTCTCTAAGACGACTCATTGGTTGTGAAGCTCGCTACCAAGAGCGTATATACGTGTTTGCATCGACCATTGGAGTCGAGAGGTGGACGTGGCTCCCTTCGCATGGTGCAATTCCCAAGGCAAACCAACACACAAGACCCCTCCCCTTGATGCAAATAGTTTCAACTCTTTCCACTACACTCTACCAAGTGCTCACCTCTCATGAACTGCCCCCCCCCGATAGTGACCTCTCAGTGCCGATTTATAGGTGTTGGGTGATTGGATTATGGTAATCCCAATTGGATTAGGGTAAGCTAATCAGGGAGACAAAGAAAGTGGTGGGCCCGGTGTGGTTGACCCTTGCTTTGTTTTGGGAGATTATTAAAAATGAGAATCTCTAGGTGGGCCTTTGTGACCATCACCTAGAGAGAGGGAATTTACAAAGTGGGAATTTTACAAGGCTTGGGTGAAAACTGAACAAATGATGAACATAACCTACAAATTTTACTGAAAATGGCGTTGTGGTTGCATGATGCCAGTGAATGGTGTGTTATCGGTGCATCGGTGTAGTGTGTATGTCTTTTTGGGGTGGGCCGGGGCATGCCTTCGACGCATTTCACCTTTTTGTTGTTGGCAGCGCGTGCTTTGGGTGTTCTCCTTCTTTTTGGTGATGTCGATGGCGTAGGATCCTCCTTTGTTTTTTTGTATTTTTTTAAAATTGTGTGCGTATACACGTGTCATGTGTGTGTATGGGTGCGTGAGTGAGTGCGTATACACATTTCGGGTGCGTGTATGGGTGAGTGAGTATGTGTGAATATAGGTGTGTGCATACGCGTGAGTGTGTGTATATATGTAGGTGACTGTGTGTGCGCAAGCGTGCGTGGGAACATGAGTTGTGTGTGTATATATAATGTATATATATATATTTTTATTTTTATTATTTTTATTTTTATTTTTATTTTAAAATTTGGTTTTCGGCAGCACTGTGGGCGACGCAGAGAAAAAGGGGAGGGTTGAGGGTGGTGAATGGGATGTGTGTGTGTGTGTGTGCATGCGTTGTGTGTGTGTGTATGCGGTGTGGCGCCTGCGCGGGCTGTGTATAGGGAGCGCATACGAGGAGCGTGGAGCCGGGAAGCCTGCGGGCGAGATAGAGCGCCAGAGAGAGTGAGAGTGGAGGGGGAAGATGGTGAGGGAGGGGAGAGGGGATAGGGTTGGGGGGGTGTGGATGGCAGGAAGGTGCGGGCAGGCTGTGGATGCGCGTGAGGCCCGGGAGGGGGGGTAGCGATAGCGGGCGTGACAGGAGACGGCGAGGGGGGGGGGAGCTTGGTCAACGAGGGAGAGAGAGAGATTAATGCCAAGGGTTGGTTCCCACCAAGAGGGGAGAAGGAGAGAGAGGGGGGGCCGGGGGGTGTAGAGGAGATAGGGGTTGTGATGGGGGGAGGGTGTAGAGGATAGAGGAAGAGAGGGTATGAGAGATAGAGGGAGGGAGAGGTGGTGCTTTCCTTAAGGCCCGCAATGGCTACTTCCGAGAGAGAGAGAGAGAGAGAGAGAGAGAGAGAGAGAGAGAGATGAGAGAGAGAGAGAGAGAGAGAGAGAGAGAGCTAGCTAATGCTAGGTGTAGATAGGGGGGGGGGGTTTCTTAAGCCAGTGGGAGTGTGGACGAGACGGGGTAGGGATACGGCCCGCCGGGTCTAGAGTGTGGATAGGCAGAGAGAGAGAGAGAGAGAGAGAGAGAGAGAGAGAGAGAGAGAGAGAGAGAGAGAGAGAGAGAGAGAGAGAGAGAAAATATTTGGAAGAGAGAGAGAGATACTATCTGTGGTGGCCCGTGGGGGCTGGAGTATGACAGAGGTACCCATGGCACCTATCGGTCCGGATGATGCAGCAGCAGAGTAGGAGAGAGAATATTAGTGGGGTCGGGCAGTAAGAGAGTGATCGTCTTTTGGTGATAATGGAGGGGTGTGGCCAAGCTGGGGGCGCCCTAACGGTGGTTTATCGGGGGGGGTATGGTCGATGGTAAAGGGCTTTTTTTTTGTTTTTCTGTTCTTTCTTTTGGTAACAAACCCCTTCTTCCTTAGGGCGTGGTTCTCACGGGCATGGTTTCTAAAACCGGCCATCATTAGCCCTCCCATCTGTCTAGAGGCATTCATGCTTCTAACCCTTCCTCTGCATCTTTAGTTGTGGAGTTAGAGGGTTCTCCCTCTTCTGGAATGTCTATCATGAATTCTGGATCAAACCTAAGAAAATACCTTTTCAGTCTCCATCCATTGACCCTAGTCTTGTGAATTCTCCCATTTGCTTCCATCAGCTTATAGCTGCCGTTTTCATAGTGCTTCTTGATGATGAATGGTCCCTCCCATCTGGGTTGAAATTTCTTTTCCTTCCTGGTGTCAAATATGTTGTCGTATCTCAGCACTAACATACCTTTTTCCAGTCCCTTTTCTTTGAGCCCTTGATTGAAAGTGAGCCGGCGTCGTTCTGCCTGCGCTGCATAGTGATTGACTGCTTCTTCCCTATCTAGTTGGAGCCTCTCTAGATCCAAGATGTGGTTTTGGAGATTTACAATTGGACATTGTATCTGGCTTGTTAGGAAATAAGACGTAGCTAAATAGATAATTGAGTAGATTACTTAATGGAGAGAGACAGATTTATATACACGAGATTATAGAGTAGAGAGAGAGAGAGAGAGAGAGAGTACACACGATATACGTGGTTCACCCAATGTGGGCTACGTCCACGCGAAAGCAGCCACTCAATGGCTTTAGTACTTCAAAACAAGAAGTAGTTTACAAAGGGATTATACCCTTAATGGAGCTCCCGCCTTGCTTCACTCTCACCACCTCACACTCACCTTGTTGCATCAACTTCACACTCTATGAAATGTGTGTAGAAATGGCATCCTTTTATAGGCCAAAAGGGCTGCCCTCTCTTATGAGAGACAGCCATGTGTAGCCGCCCTTGTGTGAATAAGTCCAAATCGGACCCTCCAATCCGCCCATGTGTGGCCGCCCTTGAGAAGACAAGTCCGCTTTTGAATTTGGCCACCGGCCACCGGCCAATGACGTCCGACCACCGGCCACAGGCCATTGACTTTCGACCACCGGCCATCGGCCATTGACTACCGGCCACCGGCCAACGGATCGGTTGTTTTCCGACCACTTTTCGGCCTCTGTCCGGCCATAATATTCCGGCGAAAAAGAATGCCGGAATGCCGTATTTACATCCATTTGCTCGAGATTTAGATCATGAGCAGCCACAAGGCTTAAGACAAGCCTAATTGAGTTCATTTTTACAACAGGAGAAAATATTTCATTGAAGTCAATACCTTTCTTTTGAGAAAAACCTTTTACCACAAGCCTAGACTTGTACCTTTTCTTCCCACATTCTTCTTCCTTTAGCTTGTACACCCATTTGTTTTGAAGTGGCCACTAACCTTTAGGCAACTCAACCAACTCCCATGTTTGGTTGCGATGAAGTGATTCCATCTCCACTTGCATGCTCTTCGTCCATTCTTCTTTGGATTCATGTTGCATAGCTTCTTCATATGATTCCGGCTCTCTAGAATCTGAGATCAAGAGATGGTTGAAGGAAGGAACAAACCTTTCTAGAGGTCTACTTGCTCTTGTAGATCTTCGGGGAATAGGTTGAGGCTCCTCATTTGGTCGACGTTGTTGCACATTGTCACCGTTTGCAGTCCTTGAGTCTTCACCGTCCTCAAGCTCCATGTACTCATCACCTGTTTCTTTTGTTTGTTTTCTTTCCAAGTAATCTTTGTATATATTTTGTTCGTTAAAAATTACATCCCTACTCCTTAAGATTTTACCATCTTCAGGATTCCATAGGCGATACCCAAAGTCTCCTTCTCCATAGCCAATGAAGAAACACTTTTGGGACTTTGCATCTAACTTTGATCTTAGGCTTTTATCTATGTGCATGAAAGCCTCACACCCAAACACTTTGAGAAATGCATAATTCACCGGTTTACCTGTCCATGCCTCTTCTGGAACTCCCCCATCCAATGCCATTGAGGGTGACCGATTGATTAAGTACACAAACGTACTTACAGCTTCCGCCCAATGCTCAAGGGGTAGGCCTGCATGTAGCCGCATGCTTTGTGCTCGTTCCATGATTGTCTTGTTCATCCTTTCCGAAATCCCATTTTGTTGAGGTGTCCTTGGGGTTGTCCTTTGCCTCCGAATGCCATTGCTAGCACAAAAGCTTTCAAAAGCTTGGCTGCAATATTCGCCTCCATTGTCGGATCTGAGGCATTTAACCTTGGTACCTGTTTCATTCTCCACAAAGGCTTTCCACCTTTGAAATATGGAAAATACATCGGATTTATTCTTCATGACATAAACCCATGTTTTTCTAGTCGCATCGTCTATGAATGTTACATAGTACAATGAGCCACCAAGTGATGGTGTACTTGCAGGACCCCAAACATCAGAATGAACCAACTCAAGTTTTTTATTTTTTCTTTCATTTCCTGATTTTTGAAATTTTACCCTCTTTTGTTTACCATAAACACAATCTTCACAGAACTCTAAGTCCACTTCTTTCAAACCTGGTAGAAGCTTCTTTGTTTGAAGGATTTGCATTCCTTTGGCACTCATATGCCCAAGTCGGTAGTGCCACACCGCACTGTCAACTTCTGTAGTTGCTGCACATGCTGAAGGTTGCGTGCTAACAATACACAAGTAAAGTGTACTGACTTTTTCACCCTTGGCAACCACCAAAGATCCCTTTGAGATCTTCCACCGTTTGTTTCCGAATGCAATGTTGTGACCTTCATCGTCCAATTGTCCTGTAGAGATCAAATTTTTGCAAAGAGAAGGAACATGCCTAACATCTTTAAGATTCCATTCATATCCGTTAGCAGTTTTGACAGAAACTGTACCTTTGCCAAAAATCTCACAAGCTTCATCATCTACCAAGTATACATACCCAAAATTACCTTTGGTGTAGTCTTGGAAATGTTGCTTGTGTGGTGTCGCATGGAATGAAGCCCCAGAATCTACTACCCAGGAATTAGACACATTGTCTAATGAGAGAATTAGAACATCTTGCTCTACTTTACCTGCCACATTGGCCTCCGATGTTGGCTTGTTGTCTTGAGACTCTGTCTCCTTCTTCTTCTTGGACCAACAATCCTTCTTGACGTGGCCCTTCTTGCCGCAGTTCCAACATTCAAGAACTGACTTTGTACGTGACTTTCTCCGCCTTGAGCGATCACGACCCTTTTGGTTTTTGAACCTCTCCTTGAGCCTTCCTCTTGTTTCCACTGATAGTGCAGCACTTGATGATTCTCGTGTGCTTCTCCTTCGCATTTCCTCTCTTAGGAGAACACCCACAACATCATCAAACTTAAGAGTATTTGTGCCAGAGATAGAATTACTTACAGGCATCACAAGGCTGTCCCAACTATCCGGTAGAGATGATAGTATAAGGAGAGCTCGCACTTCATGATCGAAATTTATTTTCACTGATCGAAGTTGAATTATGTTTGTGTTAAAGTCATTTAGGTGTTCTGCAACTGAACCATTCTCTGCCATCTTTAGATTGAAAAAGCGCTTCATAAGAAATACCTTATTGGATGCTGATGGTTTCTCGTAGAAGTCATCAAGTGACTTCATCAAGTCCTCCGTGGTCTTCATCTCCGAAACATTGAAGGCCACCGTTGACGCCAAGCTTAACCGGATTGTTCCCAGTGCCTTTCGATCAAGGACAATCCATGCTTCATCTGCCATTGTTGCGGGCTTCTTCGCAAGACTGCCTAGTGGAAAATAGAGGTCCTTCTGGTAGAGATAGTCTTCAATCTGCATCTTCCAATGTTGGTAGTTTTTGCCGTTGAACTTCTCAATCTTGAGCTTCCCTTCCTCCGCCATAACTCCCACTCAATTCAAGGAATCCTTTCCTTGAGATAATTTAGCTACGAGCAAACCTTGCTCTGATACCAGTTGTTAGGAAATAAGACGTAGGTAAATAGATAATTGAGTAGATTACTTAATGGAGAGAGACAGATTTATATACACGAGATTATAGAGTAGAGAGAGAGAGAGAGAGAGTACACATGATATACGTGGTTCACCCAATGTGGGCTACGTCCACGGGAAAGCATCCACTCAATGGCTTTAGTACTTCAAAACAAGAAGTAGTTTACAAAGGGATTATACCCTTAATGGAGCTCCTGCCTTGCTTCACTCTCACAACCTCACACTCACCTTGTTGCATCAACTTCACACTATGAAATGTGTGTATAAATGGCCTCCTTTTATAGGCCAAAAGGGCTGCCCTCTCTTATGAGAGACAGCCATGTGTAGCCGCCCTTGTGCGAATAAGTCCAAATCGGACCCTCCAATCTGCCCATGTGTGGCCCCCCTTGAGAAGACAAGTCCGTTTTAGAATTCGGCCACCGGCCACCGGCCATTGACTTCCGACCACCGGCCACCGGCCATTGACTTCCGACCGTCGGCCATCGGCCATTGACTACCGGCCACCGGCCAACTGATCGGTTGTTTTCTGACCACTTTCCAGCCGCCTTCCGGCCATAATATTCCGGCGAAAAAAAAGTCTCGGGGGCCTCCGCCCTCGAGGCCTTTAAAGCTGCCTCTGATTCTTGTCCGTGAAAATTTTGGTTTCCGGTGAGTGATTTTCCTTCACGCACGATGGCTTCTCCTCATAATGGGGGCCTTACAAATGTGCGCTTTTACCACAGAAAATTACAAGGGTAAATCAGGCTCCATACTTAACATGGCTAGCCAAGACTCGTAAGCTGGCTATCTATACTTCAATGGGTAGAATTGCCTCCCTCCCATAAACTAGGTGGCAAGGGGTGAAACCTAGTGATGTTCAGAACATCGTTCAGTAGGCCCAAAGAGCTTCCATGAGATGTTTATCCCAGTATCCTATGTGATTGTTCACCTACTTTGTGATGATTTTGCAGATCATTCTGTTTACCTTCTCTACCATACCATTGCATTGTGGATAGTATGGTGTGGAATGTCGGCATGTGATGCCTAACTTCTTCATCAGTTCTCCCACCAAATCACCTTTGAATCTTGGTCCTCTATCTGATATTATCTCAAGAGGAGTGCCAAAAGGGAAACATATGTGCTCAAACATGAACTTTGCTACCTCTTGGGCTGTAATGCGGGTGATGTTGGTTGTTGCTTCTGCCCATCGAGTCATGTAGTCTACACCCACTATGATGTACAATTTACCTGATTGGGCCCTTGGTAACGGATCAATTGCATCTATTCCCCATTTCTCAAATGGACTATATGAGATGATAGGAGTTTGTGGCTTGTAGGTTAATGTGCAATCACTGGTCACTTTGACAAGCCTTGCATGTTTTTCACCAATGGTGTACATCCCTATTCAAACTAGGCCAAGAGTATCCTACTTGTATAATCTTCTTACTGGTGATATCTAGAGCAAAATGGCTACCGCAGATGCCATCATGGCAACTTGAAATTACCTTTGTGATCTGACAGGAGGTTGGCATGTGCTTGAGAATTTGATCCTTGCCCTTACAATACAAGTAGTCGTTTACAAGGTGGTACCTAGTAGCCTTCTTGACCAGCCACTGCTCCTGGCCTTTGGTGTATCCTTTCGGACATTCTCCTGTATCTAGAAAGTTGATGATATCAGGCATAGCATCCCTACCTTGAAAGAGGGGTAGCTTCAGTTTGATGGATCCAACGGGAACGTCTTGTATTCTTTCTTTGGCTAGAGCATCTGCCTCCTGATTTTCTTCTCTAGGGACATGAAATAGTTTCATTGCTTCAAAATTCCTTAGAAGATCCTTAACTTGGCATAATTGACCAAGTAAAACCTAATTCTTACAAACCCAGGTGCCATTTATCTGCCTAATCAAAAGCAAAGCATCGCCAAACACATTTAGGCGTTGAATTCCTTGTAAAATGCATTGTTCCAACCCAAGAATTACGGCTGTATATTATGTTTCATTGTTGGAGTGAGAGTGTAATAACTGCCCAATGGAGAATACTCTTTCTTGTTGTTCATTGAAAATGACTATGCCTGCTCTGCAGACTGGTCCATTGTTCTCTTGTATGCTCCATCAAAGAAAAGAGAGTGAGCTCTTTTTAGCCTAGGACTCTCTACCATTGGTGTTTCTTCATTCCCTTCTGTGTTGACCTTCAGCTTCTTCTCATAATGGCGATGAGTGAGAATTCCCGCTAAACTAGCCCTGGTGGAGTTTTCTACTTGCATGGTGTAGTCAAACTCTTGTAATCTAATTAACCACTTTGAGCTCGTAGATGAGACATCCATGTGTCGCATTACATATGGGAAAACCTCTTCCATTGTCAGGATTACAAAGGGCCTAGGTAGGAGATAGGAGCGGAACTTTGTGGTAGCAAACATTAGTGCCAGAACCATGTGTTCTACTTTGGTAAATCCCTTTTCTAACGGGGTCATGACAGGACTAGAGAAGTAACTAGGACGCATGAAAGAAGTTTGGAGGTCCTTTTGCATTAGCACGGATCTGAGTATATCACTTCCTAAACTAGGGATCACATAAAATGGCTCGTCCCCCTTAGGAGGTGAAATGGTGGGAAGCTTAGCTAGGATTTTCTTTACCTCAGTAAACTGCTGCTCATTCACTTCACTCCATGAGAAGACATCCCTTTGGGTGAGTTGTTGTAGGGGAAGGATAAATTGAGATAGAAAGTGAATGAACCTTCTTGAGTATCTTACCTTCTAAAGGAAAGAAACCAGCTGCTTAGCGGTGGTGGGTGACGACAAAGATACCAGGGCTTGGATCTTGCTAGGGTCAGCCTCAATCCCTTTTGCTAAAATTACATGGCCAAGGAGAGTGACTTTGCTTTCACCAATGTGACACTTATCCACGTTGAGCTGGCCACCCAACTTGGTTAAGCCATCATAGACTTTGCTTAAATGAAGGGCTCGTGCACTACAAATGCAAAAATCATCTACAAAAACCCGTATTGATGTTCCAAAGTAGGGTTGGAAAATAAAGGTCACATAACGCTGAAATGTGGCCGGGGCACTAGTGAGGCCAAACAACATCACTCTGTAAGCAAAGCATCCAAGGTGTGATGAAGGTTGTCTTCTTATGATATTCTTCCGCAATTGCTAATCTGGAAGTATCATGAGTAGCTGTCGCACACTGTGTATCATTCGTGACCCGCCACTTCATTGAGTATTTTACCCTGGAATGGTAGGGGAAAGTGATCCCTTTTCATGGCTGCATTGAGAGGTTTATAATCCACACAGACTCTCCACTTACCATTTTTTTTGGTGTGACTACTACTGGGGACACCCACTCTGAGTCTTCGACAGGGTAGATGAAACATGCTTGTAGAAAACTTCTCACTTCCTTAAGTAGTGCCTCTTGTTGGATTACCCCACGTCTTCTAAACTTTTGCACTATGCGTTTAGTGCCTTCCTTGAGTTTTATGTGGTGTTGCACTACTGTAATTCCTGTGATCTTGTCATAGCCATCAATGAACAAAGTAGTGAAGTTACCTAGCATGGAGACATACTTCTTCCTTTCTTCATCGGTTAACTCATTTGAGAGCATTTTTTGTAACTTACCTACATCCTGCAAAGACTACGTACCTGATGATTCCTCTTGGTTTGTCAGGGGTGTTTCAAATTGTGTCAAGCTTTTTGGGTCTTTAAGAACTATCCCCATCACTTTGATGCTACTGTCACTTCTGTCAATGGTGGTTGTCTCTTCTCCTAAGGTAGACGAATAGTCGCTCGTGGACTCATCTTTTGAAGCCTCCAAGATCATGTTGCACTGCTTTCCAGTCCTCATGTCGTAGAATATAGACTTCCCTTTAGCGTCCTTTATCTAAATCATTCCGGTGCTCCAATCTTGTTTAGCCTCCATAGCCATAAGACAAGGCCTCCCAAGAATGATGGGGTAGCCATCCCCTTTGAGTGGCATGACGAAGATGTCTAACTCCACTTTTGTATTGAATTCTTTTACTTTGACCGCATTCACAATGCCTACGCATTTAACTCTTACATTGTTTGCCATTTTGGCTTGGTAGGGTGCCGGCCTACTTACCTCTAGACCTAGATGGTGCATCATCTTTACACTCATGACGCATATTTGCGCACCACCATCTATGTAGACGTTTGAGATTCATTGCCCCTTGATGTGAGCATCCATGGTCAGTAGGATGTCGTCGAGATTCCTTCCAGAGATAGCCCTAGCTATCCTGGGTCTTGATTTCCTAGTACTTACCATTTTTGTCCATTGGCTCCTCATCCTTGGTGCAAGGTGGAGTAATTGGGGCCAAGTTATCTTCGGGCCCTGCATTAACACATCCTGAACTAAGTCATAGGGTTTTCCATACTCACCTAGTGAGAAGTCCACGATGTCTATTTTCCATCGCGGTTTAGCTGCCTACTTGCTAGACTCGGCCTTCCCTTTCATCTTCTCTTCTCTTTAAGAGGCCTCCTCGTGCCTGGCACGCTTCACTCCCATAGAATCCACTTCTTCTACCTTTGATTCCCTTTGTGCTTCTCTCAAACTGATTCTTCTACCTTTGCCTTCCCTTTAGCCTCCAAGCTAATAACACTCACAGCTTGGTTCATAGTAGGTGGTGGGGGTGTGGTGGAATGAGAAGTTGGGGTGGTGGTTGCTGTTGGACAGGTGGTCGAAGGATTTGGACCGGTGGTATCGGTCGTGGTTGCCTAGGTGGTGGTGGTCTTGATCTTGGCGGAGAGATTTTATTCTATCTCCCCCCTCTATTGAAATTCTGCCTCCTTGGGTGTGGGCAGAAGTACATTCCCTGGCTGTCTTCCCCACAGTTGTAACAGTGGTACTCTTGGTTTCTGCCTTTGTTGTCCTCTTCCTTTTTCTGGATTCCTGATGGGTGCATGCCCTTGCTGCACCAGATAAACTCTCTAGTTGGGTGGTGAGGCGACTCAGTAGGTCTTGGTGCTCTTCTGATGCCTCTTGCGGTTGGGCTCTATGACTGGCTGTTGTAGTCAGTGGGGTTGGTCGGGCCGAGCTTGTTTCCTCTGACTCGTTTACTCTTGCTTGCATGTGCAGCTTCTTGTCTTTAAGGCGGGCTACTTCAACTTCCAACTCATATGTTTCAGGAATCCTTCCCTTCACCTTCTCTCTAAGCAGCGACCATAGACCAACAATGAAACGATTCTTCTTTAGGAAATTAGGTGCTCCTTTGCCTTCCTCCAGTGAGGCAACCCATCTCTCTTATAAGTCTACAAATTTGGACTCGTAGGTGGCATACTGTAGCAGACCTCCCTGCTTTAATTCCCTCAGCTGCCATAGCTTTGCCGAGGTTGTACCTCCACCAAACCTCTTTACAAAGGCAGCCCTTAACACATCCCATGCTTTCTTGGTAGCCTGGGGCAATGCATTATACCAGGAATTGGCCTCTACTTTCATCGATAGAGGAAAAATTCGAAGTCGTGAAGTGTCCTCATCTTTGTTGGAAACGACACAAGCAATGTCGAAATCGTCCAAAAAGTCAATGGTGAGATCTTCTCCCTTCTTTCCACTGAACTTGGAGAAAGAAACACTTGCCATGGTAGTGACCCATGAAATTACAAACCTTTATATATATATATATATATAATTATATTATTATATTAACAAAAGTAGCGGCTCATAGGAGATTTTTTACAGGGTTGGGTGGATATGTTAAAACAGGATAAAGATAGAACATTAAATGAATGATGGTAATCCAATATGGGCAGAATGATAGGGTTTGGGGAATTCAGTATTTCTCCTAGTACCGTCGCACCAAATAGGTACACAATCTTCTGTTGGTAGAAGACTTTCATATCTACATAGATATTCACATGCATATGCTGCAAGAATCTGAACGGGAATGTCATCGACCCGTTTTCCATCATGCACAGATGGTGGAATACTTACTTATACTCTTACCGTCCCAGTGTTGATGAGTCGGCACATTCATAGGAGGTCGTCGCCTTTCATGGGCTCTACCTTTCCTTTGTCGCTCAGAACGTACGAGGTGATGGCGACGCGTCTGACCATTCCCAGCCTCTTGGCTAGTAGCAATTGCAGGTAATTTAAATAGTCGGCATGCCGCATGAATTCTACTCCATTCAGTTGCAATTCGTCCCCAGCCCACTGGGCTTCACCCATGGTAGAGAGCTTCTTCAAGATAAGTTGTACAGGGAGAGGAGGAAGATCCTCTACCCATCTTCCAAAACAGTGAGAGCAGTAGCCAAACCACTCTTTCTTAGGACATGGGAATCTTCTTACCACTTCTTCATCACAATTGTCAAAGTGGATTCGTAACACTCGCATGGGTTGTGCAAATCGGTAGGCGACCTTCCGCCGCTTAGCTTCGGATGACTTCCTCTTTGGCAAGTTGGGTACAACCCAGTTTCTGAGCTTGAAGCACTTGCTTGGCCAGATGCTTCTCCCTTCGGGGTCATGTGTTTCTAGACTGGCTTAACTTCTCCTTACTTCGGCTTGAGAAGCCCCTTTAGGCCACTTTGGAGTAAAGGTTATAACTTTGACTGCAGTTTCTTTAGGGAAAAGAGGCCTCACCGTTTTCTTTCCTTCTTTGATGCGAATGACTTCTTCGCGATGAATGTCGATGTAGACTATTTGAGCCCTTTCACTTCCTTCGTTGCTAGCACTCATGGACAGTGTGTCTTGGTTGACAACAGTGATGGCACTTCACCGACCTCCCACCTGATGCTCTCAATTTTTGGTTAGAACGAGCAACAACCAGATGGAGAATTTACCTCTTGAATACTGACGACACTACAGCTTGGGAGTAGTACTTCAATGAAGGCGGCTAGTGCCTCCTTAGTCTCCTCTTCTTCCAATCTCCTATTAGAAAATTCCTTCAACCATTTGTCCATGATTGGTGGCGTGCATCACTTCCAGCATTGTAAACTAAAGGGTCTTCGAAGCCCTCCTCCGTGCGGGCACCAAATGACTGGAGCAAAGAGAACCCTGAACCCCGACGTCCTCTAAAATTCCGGGGACCGAATGGTATGCCTCGAGCCTATCACGGTAAAGCGAACAGGGGGCAACACCTAGCTTTGAGTGGGTGGGACATAGACCACGATGATGTGAACAACTCAAACTTACACACACACACACACACACACACACAGAGCGAGAGAGATTGAAAAATGATGAACACCCTCGGGGGTGTGAGGGTGAATTATTTCTGCAGTATTTACCATGACCTTCCTTCTAGCGAGGCGGCACACCGTGGTGATAGAGAGGTAGGGAGAAAGAATGGTGAAAACTACTTGGTGCGTTCTCTAAGACGACTCAATGATTGTGAAGCTTGCTACCAAGAGCGTGTATACGTGTGTGCATCGACCATTGGAGTCGAGAGGTGGACGTGGCTCCCCTTACATGGTGCAATTCCCAAGGAAAACCAACACACAAGCCCCCTCCCCGTGATGCCAATAGTGTCAACTCTTCCCACTGCACTCTACCAAGTGCTGACCTCTCATGAATTGCCCCCCCCCCCCTAATAGTGACCTCTCAGTGCCAATTTATAGGTGTTGGCTGCTTGGATTATGGTAATCCCGATTGGATTAGGGTAAGCTAATCGGGGAGACAAAGCAAGTGGTGGGCCCGGTGTGGTTGAACCTTCCTTTATTTTGGGAGGTTACTAAAAATGAGAATCTCTAGGTGGGCCTTTGTGACCATCATCTAGAGAGAGGGAATTTTCAAAGTGGGAATTTTACAAGGATTGGGTGAAAACTGAAGAAATGATAAACATAACCTACAAACTACTGAAAATGGCATCGTGGTTGTGTGATGCCGGTGAATGGTGTGTTGTCGGGGCGTCGGTGTAGTGTGTACGTTTTTTTGGGGTCAGCCGAGACATGCCTTCGGCACATTTCTCCTTTTTGTTGTTGATGTCGATGGCGTAGGATCCTCCTTTGTTTTTTCTGTATTTTTTAAAGTGCATGCATATACACGTGTTGTGTGCGTGGATGGTTGCGTGAGTGAGTATGTGTGAATATAGGTGTGTGCATACGCGTGAGTGTGTGTATATATGTAGGTGACTGTGTGTGGGCAAGTGTGCGTGGGGACGGGAGCTTTGTGTGTATATAATATATATATATATATATATATATATATATTTCTTAACAAAATTTGGTTTTCGGCAGCGCTGTGGGTGACGCAGATAAAAAGGGGGGGTGAGGGTAGTGAATGGGGTGTGTGTGTGTAAGCGCAGCGTGTGTGTGTGTATGCGGTGTGGCGTCTGCATGGGCTATGTACAAGGAGCACATACGGTGAGCGTGGAGCCGGGCAGCCTGCGTGCGAGACAGAGCGCCAGAGAGAGTGAGAGTGGGGGGGGGGGAGATGGTGAGGGAGGGGAGAGGGGATAAAGTTTGGGGGCTATGGATAGTCGGAAGGCGCGGGTGGGCTATGGATTCACGTGAGGCCTGGGAGGGGGGGGGTAGCAATAGTGGACGCGACAAGGGATGGGGGGGGGGGAGCTTGGTCAATGAGGGAGAGAGAGAGATTAATGCCAAGGGGTGGTTCCCACCAAGGGGAGAGAGGGAGAGAGAGGGGGGGGGGGGGGGGGGGGGGGGGGTGTAGAGGAGATAGGGGTTGTGAGGGGGGGGGGGGAGGGTGTAGAGGATAGAGGAAGAGAGGGTGTGAGATATAGAGGGAGGGAGAGGTGGTGCTTTCCTTAAGGCCCAGCATGGATACTTCAAAGAGAGATAGAGAGCTAAGGCTAGGTGTAGATACGGGGGGGGGGGGGGGGGTTGCTTAAGCCGGTGGGAGTGTGGACGAGAGGGGGTGGGGATACTGCCCACCGAGGTTGGAGTGTGGATAGGCAGAGAGAGAGAGAGAGAGAGAGAGAGAGAGAGAGAGAGAGAGAGAGAAATATTTGGAAGAGATAGAGAGAGACTATCTGTGGCGGCCCATCGAGGCTAGAGTATGAGAGAGGTACCCATGGCACCTACCGGGCCGGATGATGCAACGGCAGAGTAGGGGAGACAATATTAGTGGGAGTGAGGAGTAAGAGAGAGATTGTCTTTTGGTGATAATGGAGGAGTGTGGCCAAACTGGCGGCGCCCTACCGGTGGTTTACCTTGGGGGGGTATGGTGGATGGTAAAGGGCTTTTTTTATTTATTTTTATTTATTTTGCTAACAAACCCCTTCTTCCTTAGGGTGTGGTTCTCACGGGCATGGTTTCAAAAGCTGGCCATCAGTGGATTTGGACTAAGCATGGATACTTTGTCTCTCTTCAAACATGAAGTCATGGAAAACAATGATGTGTAAGTGTCTTGGTGTTTTATTTTAGTTCTTGATAGCTTGTCTCTAGGTGTTGTTATCAATTTAGCCATAAATCCCTCATACTGTAAGAGGGCGACAGGGTGGAGAGGACTCCCCTAGCCTTAAGACAGTGATTGGGGTGGCTTTTCTTGTGATGTGTTGTGGAGTAATTTACTCAAGCTATGTTGAATAGATACTAATCTCACTTTGATTGGTCATGATAGATTTCTAAGAAGGTACTAGTGCAACAAGCACCCCTTTCCCCTTCTCTCTCTTTCTTACATATATATTTTTGTTTGCTTGATCACTGCCAATACATTTCAAAGCAGCCCAAGCACTCTCTCTCTCTCTCTCTCTCTCTCTATGCGTCCTAGTTCACATCTAAAACTAGGTGGTGCGTAGGGTTAGGTTGCAGGTTTGTGTGTGTGTTTGTTGTTTTTTCCAACCCCAAGCCAATTGAGCAGCAGGAGAGCCTAGAAGGGTGCTTAGAGGCGAGTCTTCTTGTTGCCCGCCCCAGACTGCCTCAAATTGGTGCCCCCAATGAGGATGGCTTGTGTATTTTTGTGTAGGATCAACCTTTAGCATAGTCAAGTAGTTTGCATGAATCACGAGAATTTGTATGATCCTTTCATTCCCATTGCAAGGCAAAAGGTGAACAGGTCCTCTTAGGTTGGCCAAGATAAACGCTTCAGTAAATTCTTTTATTTTGCCTCTAATTAGGTACGACCTTAGTTTGGACGTTTATATTTTTGTTTTGTTTTGAACACTAGGTCATGCATAGACAATGGATAATGGCTCAAGAATAGAGGTTTTCCCCTTCCACTTCACTCCACACATTATAATAAACGTTGCAATTAGTAGAAAGATCCATTTTCAACAATTGATGGTGTTCATGTTTGGTGACCACAGAGTAGGAGAAATTCTTGCATCACCAAACGATATCATCCTGCCTCTTGTTGATTATCATAGATCATTTGATGTGTATATTTTTATTTTAAATGTTATTGTGTAGATCTTTTTAAGGAAAACAAAATGTGCGTCGATTTGAAATCAATTCAATGGAAAGCCAACGCCAAATGTCTGGATATCCTCTTTTCTTTGGAGAGCATGGAGAGGATGCATAATTATTTCTAGCAAATTTCAAGATGTCTTGCCATATCAAAAGGATAGTAGCTGATCAAGAACGTGTAGAAATGTTTGAGGTGGTCCTAGGAAGGATGCTAGCACTTGATTTGACTCTTTTCCTGAGGAAGTTAAGGAGAATTACAAGGAAGTTGTGAATCATTTCAAGAAATACTTCTTTGATCCCCAAAATACTCAAAAATTATGGCAAGACATTGCTTCTCATAAGCAAAAAGACTTAGATGACTACTCATTGTACAAGAAAGAGTTTCTACGTCTTTGGGCTCTATGGATACTAAATGTTGCTAAGTCTGGTGATGGTACAGAATTTCTAAAGAAGGAGAGATTCATAGCTGGACTCTTTCTTGATCTTAAGCTAAAGGTGAGGCGGATGCACCTTCCACCTATGATGCATCTGAAATTAGAGCTTCCAAGAAGTATAGGAAACTCAAGGGCCTAAGGGAATAGAAGGTCTTAGATCCAAAGGTAAGTCACAAGCATCGACACCTAGGCAGCTTCCTGAGGTAACAACTAAAGTAATTGAGAAGTTAAATGAATCTTTAAGTAGCCTGTCAATTCACCTTGCAAAAGCCATAGGTCCAAAGGCACAAGCAAAGAAGTCAGAAGAGAGAGAGAGAGAGAGAGAGCCACGACCTAGGAGAGTCTTGCAATGTTGGAATTGCAGAGAGTCTAGAAATGGGATGTATAATTGTCCTTGGCCCCGTGGGGATGCAGGGAGACCTAACTTTAATTACCTAGCAATGAATGCAGGTGAATGAATGGGTCAACAACCAAGGCTTGTACAAAGGCCAAGTGGAACAAGACCACCTCCACAAGGGGTAGAAGGAGTTCCACCTTTGCCATATCCAAATGTGCATGTGGTAGAGGTGACAAATTCAAATGAGGTTAACATGGAAGAAAATGGCATTAAGCGTGGTCGAGGAAAAGGTAAGGAGAAATAAGGGGTTATGTCACAAAGTAACCATGGACAATAAAAGAAGGCGAAGGAGACCTCCAAGACATACCTCTTGGACATGGTATGTCTCCGTACAACTTGTTGGAAGACATGAGAGGTAAGGGTCTTGATATCTCATGGCCTCAATTTCTTGCATTATGTCCACAAGTTAGGAGGGATTTAACAAGGGCATTAGCACTAGGAGAAAGGTAAAAGAGAGTGTGCCTATTGTAAAAATTGCACAAGCTGAAATGAATGAGGACATTACACCGGTGCTAGACTGTTACATCAAAGAAAGATTGGTTAGGAAAGGTTATGGCAAAGTGCTAGATCTATAATCTACTCATCCCATAGACATTGTGTAAAATTACAAGTGTTATGATGGCCAAATATTGAATGCACCTACCTTTAAGACATGGCTAGAATGGCCAAGTGGTGGATCTAGGAGATACCAATAATTAGATCCTCACTTCAAGCCTTGATTCTAATGGCAAAGTGGTGGATCTTTCATGTATCTAGTTCCCAAATTTTAGTCTAAATGGCCAAGTGGTGGATCTAGGATCTACTCATTCCACCGACATTGTGTAAAATTACAAGTGTTATGATGGCCAAGTGCTAAATGTACTAACTTTAGGACAAGGTTAGAATGGGCAAGTTGTGGATCTAGGTGACATTCAAGCATTTTTTTATCATGGCCAAGTGGTGGATCTTTGATGTCCCTACTTACCAATTCTTACTCTAAATGGATAAGTGGTGGATCGAGGATCTACTCATCCCACAAACATTACATAAAATTACAAGTGTTATGATCCCCATGTCTTGAATCCACGTAACTTTAAGACATGGTTAGAATGACCATGGGGTGGATCTAGGAGACACAACACTTTGATCCACATTTCAAGCCTTTGTTATAATCCCCAAGTGGTGGATCTTTGATGAACCTCTATTCCAATTCTTAGTTTAAATGGCCAAATGGTGGGTCTACAATCTACTCATCCCACAAACAATGTGTAAAATTACAAGTGTTATGATGGCCAAGTAGTGAATGCACCTACCTTTAGGACATGGCTAGAATGGTGAAGTGGTGGATCTAGGAGATACTGATAGCCGTTTTTCGGCTCTTTGTAATTGCCATAGTGAGTTATCTCACCCTATCAAATCACTCAAACACTGTGGTTACCCTCACCCTTTCACTGTATATAGGTGCGTGTGAGTTAGGGGACTTTTCCCATATCTCCTTACTGAAATAAAAAACCCTCAATTAGCTAGTCATTGGGCTAGTTGAGCCAAAAAATAAAAAATATAAAAAATATAAGTATATTATGGCCCATGCGTATGTAAATATTTCTCTGTATATAGGGCCTAAATAAAAGATTTTTTCATAATTATTTTGGTATTTATTTAAATATTTCTACCTAGGTGTGTGTTATTTATGCTCTGTACATTGCCTCACCATTACCACAATTTTTCTTACCATTTTTCATACTCTTTATTCCATATAGAAATATTTTCATGTAAGCTTCTCTTATATTTGGTGTAACTCCACCCCAACAAAAATCCAAGAAAACTAGTTTTATTTACGTGTATATTTTTTCACTATTGTGATTTTTCCCTTCCTACATCTATTTTGTTTTTTTTTTTTAAATTAGAACACCAAAAATATTTATCTTTTTATGGTAGCCTCATAATGAGAGAGATTTCTTTTGACCCTTTATATTTTTTCCACTTATATTATTTATATTTGACATGTACATATTTTTTAGATCCCTCAATATTTGATTTTCTTAGTTGTACTATTCACTTATATCATGATCTCAACAATATCTTCAATTATAGACCTACCAAATAAGGTCAAGGGTAGGTGGCATGCATACATGCACTATGGAGGGCTCATTCTTGGAGGTATTCAAAAAAATCATCCAAAGAAGGACCCCACAAGAACCTTGTGCAGTGGAAAAAAACGGTCGGTTTTGCTGAATTTTTAAAGTTCACTTGCTCTCCGAATTTGAAAAGGTGATACAAACAAACGTTGTAGCTCGTGGGCTGAACTTTTGCCTCAAATTTTTTCATATTTTTTTGAGCTACAAGCTGTGAGCTATGATTTTATTAGTGGACCCCAGTTTTCCCATGCTATGCAGCCACACTCTCTCTTCCACTTTATCATTTTCCTCTTTCACACACAATTCTCCACTCATCATCCCCACCTCTCTCACCACTCCTCTCTGCACCCTACTCACCTTCTCCTCAACCTTGAAGAATAAGAGAAACCATGGTGAACTCATACCTCCCACACACAATTCCATTCCAAAATTGACCACCTAGTCTCATTTTTCCTCCTCCAAATTACCCATATCTATTAAAAATACAACAAAATTTAGCCTCTTCTCTTAAAAGACAGCATCATGGTGGTTGATTACTCAGCTGCAATTACCTTGTCTCTCAAGGAAGGTCAAGAGTGGAGAAAAAATGTACCGTCAAAGCTACTGGACCGTCAACAAGCATCAAAATTGGCCCTACTCAAGACACTTGGAGCA
Organism: Adiantum capillus-veneris; assembly: GCF_014529385.1. NCBI lineage: Eukaryota > Viridiplantae > Streptophyta > Polypodiopsida > Polypodiales > Pteridaceae > Adiantum > Adiantum capillus-veneris. The sequence goes on from NC_140940.1 coordinate 39,444,216, forward strand.
TCAACCTTGTAAGAAATCCACCTTTTCTTACCTCTTAAAAGTTTTTCTTCCTTATTTGTATCCTACATGGATACTCCCATTGTAAATATCCAATTCCATTTGTAAATTAATACTAACTCTACTAACACTAACCCACTATGAAAAGTCCTATCACCTCCATTTCTCTCCTCTCTCTTTCCCCACCAACTTCTTGATAATTCCAAGCAAAAGAAATTAGATAAATTGCTGAAAATCTAACCCAACCATGGTTAGAGGAGTAACCCTAGCCTTCAAAATTGCTATAAAAGGAGGGTGTAGCTAGCACAAAAAAGAGGGGAAGAAGAAAGAGCACTATGCTATAGCTTCAGAAGTCAAGCTCAACCTCTTGCGAAGGAGCTCTTGAGTGGAATCTCATTGGCATTAGACATATGTGTGTGTTGTATTAGGGGTGATTAGCAAGGGAACTCTATGCCATTGTAAGAGAGAGTGATCATTAAATTGAGAGTAGGAAATCTATCATTTCTCCTACTAGAGTAAGCCCAATATTTGTTGAATCAAGGAGGGTGAATTTGGACTAAGCATGGATACCTTGTCTCCCTTTCAATGTGAAGTCATGGACAATAATGATGTGTAAGTGTGTTGGTGTTTTATTTAAGTTCTTGATAGCTTGTCTCCGGGTATTGTTATCAATTTAGCCATAAATCCCACATGCTGTAAGAGGGCGACAGGGTGGAGAGGACTCCCCTGGCCTTAAGACAGTGATTAGGGTGGCTTTTTTTCTTGTGATGTGTTGTGGTGTAATTTAATCAGGCTATGTTGAACAAATACTAATCTCACTTTGATTGGTCATGACAGATTTGTAAGAAGGCATTAGTGCAACAAGCACCCCCTTCCCCCTTCTCTCTGTTTCTTACATATATATATTTATGTTTGCTTGATCATTAATGATACACTTCAAAGCAGCCCTAGCACCATCTCTCTCTCTCTCTCTCTCTCTCTCTCTCTCTCTCTCTCGTGTTTTAGTGTGTGAGAGTGTTCCATTGGTGTTAGGGTTAGTGTAAATTCCTTTGCTTGTTTGTGGGTTGCTCTAACGATTCTCCTCTTTTGCGTCCTAGTTCGCTCTTAAACTAGGTGGTGCCCCTTGTGTAGTTGGGATTTGACTGGGGGTTTGTTGTTTTGGTTTGTGTTGTGTTGTGCCCCAACCCCGTTGAGCAACACAGGAGCCTTGAAGGGTGTCTAGAGGTTGCTTTTCTTGTTGCCCGCCCCGGACCGCCTCAAATTGGTGCCCCCACGGAGGAAAGGCTTGTGTATGTTTTGTGAAGACTCAACCTTTAGCATAATCAAGTAGCTTGCATGAATCACAAGAATTTGTATGATCCCTTCATTCCCATTGCAAGGCAAAAGGTACACATAATTATTAGTACTAAGTTGCAATTTCAGCGAGTAATTCGTAGAATTTTAGGTCCTCTTAGGTTGGTAGAGATAAACGCATCAGTAAATCCTTTTATTTTGCCTCTCATTAGGTACGACCTTAGTTTGGACGTCTATATTTTTATTTTGTTTTAAGAATTAGGTCATGCATAGACCATGGATAATGGCCCAGGAATACTGGTTTTTCCCTTTCATTCACTCCACACATTAGAGTAAACATTGAATTAGTAGAAAAATCCATTTTCAACAACGTATTGTATTCATGTTTGGTGCCCAAAGAGTAGGAGAAATTCTCGCGTCACCAAACCCTGTCATTCTACCTCTTATTGATTATCACAGGTCATTTGATGTGAATATTTTTATTTTGTTGTAGAATAGATTGCAATTTATAAAATATTATTGTGTAAATCTTTTAAAGAAAGAAAAAACAAAAACGCGTCACTTTGAAATCAATTCAATGGAGAGCCAACGCCAAATGTCTGGATATCCTCTTTTCTTTGGAGAGCCTGGAGAGGATGGAGAATTATTTCTAGCGAATTTCAAGATGTCTTGCCGTATCAAGAGGATAGTAACTGATCAAGAACGTGTAGAAATGTTTGAGGTGGTCCTTAGGAAAGATGCTAGCACTTGGTTTGACTCTTTGTGTGAGGAAGTTAAGGGGAATTACACAGAAGTTTTGAATCGTTTTAAGAGATACTTCTTTGATCCCCAAAACACTCAAAAACTATGGCAAGACATTGTTTCTCATAAGCAAAAAGACTTAGATGAGTACTACTTGTACAAGCAAGAGTTCCTACGTCTTTGGGCTCTATGGATACGAAATGTTGCTAACCCTGGTGATGGTGCAGAATTTCTAAAGAAGGAGAGGTTCATAGCCGGACTCTTTCCTGACCTTAAGGTAAAAGTTGAGGTGGGTGCACCTGCTACCTTTGATGCAGCTGAAACTAGGGCTGCTTAGAAATATAGGAAACTCAAGTGCTTAAGGGGAGAGGTTCCAATAGAAGGTCTTAGACCCAAAGGTAAGTCACAAGCATCAACATCTAGGGAGCTTCCTGAGGTAACGACTGAAGTGATTGAGAAGTTAAATGAATCTTTAAGCAGCCTGTCAATTCACCTTGCACAAGCTGTAGGTCCAAAGGGACAAGCAAAGAAGTCAGAAGAGAGAGAGCCACAAACTAGGAGAGTCTTGCAATGTTGGAATTGCGAAGAGTCTGGACATGGGATGTATAATTGTCCTTGGCCCCGTGAATAGCCAGGGAGACCTAGCTTGAATTACCCAATGATGAATGTAGGAGAAGGAGCTGGTCAACAACCAAGGCTTCTACAAAGGCCAAATGGACCAAGACCACCTCCACAAGGGGTAGAAGGAGTTCCACCTTTGCCAGATCCAAATGTGCATGTGGTAGAGGTGACAAATTCAAATGAGGTTGACATGGAAGCCAATGGCATTAAGCGTGGCCGAGGGAAAGGTAAAGAGAAAGAAGGAGTAACATCACAGAGTGACCATGGACAAGGCAAGAAGGCAAAGGAAACCAAGGAGGCTAAGAGGACTCGACGTCGTATGAACCTCCAAGACTTCCCTCTTGGACATGGTATGGCTCCGTACAACTTGTTGTAAGACATGAGAGGTAAGGGTCCTGATATTTCATGGCCTCAATTTCTTACATTATGTCCACAAGTTAGGAGGGATTTAACAAGGGCAGTTAGCACCAGGAGAAAGGTAAAAGAGAGTGTGCCTGTTGTAAAAATTGCACAAGGTGAAATGAATGAGGACATTACACCGGTGTTAGACTGTTACATCAAAGGAAGATTGGTTAGGAAAGGTCTAGTGGATGGGGGTGCACAAATTTTCATCATGACAGAGGGACTCATGCAAAGACTAGGCATGCACATCCATGAGACACCGGAAATCAAAGTCAAGATGGAAAAAAATAGCAAGGCTAGGTGTGTAGGCATTTGTAAAAATGTCTTTGTAGAGGCCTTTGGCATTAAGAAAGCGGTGGATTTTTATGTTATGTGGACCAAGGGAAGTGGTTATCCATTTATACTAGGAAGACCATGGCTAATGAAAATGCGAGCTTTGTAGGATTGGGAGAGTGGGAAATTAATTTGTAGGAATGACAATCATAAGAAGGTTGTATTTGACATGAAGGAGCAACGCCAAGAGGAGCTCCATGAAGAATCATCTCAAAGCGAGACGAAAGAAGGTTGGACCGATAGCACTTTAGAAGAAGAAAGTAGCGGCAGCATTACTGAAGAGGAGTCTTCAGTCGAAGTCATGGGGGTAAGGTTTAAGCCAAGCAACCAAGAGACCTCTTGTCAAGGCTTGGAGGAGGTAGGTCCTCAAGAGAAAGAAGGTGTTCAAGATGAAGGGATGCTGGAAGGTATGCTATCAACAACACTTACAAAGGATGAAAGAGAGGAGTTCAAATGTGTGCTAAGGAAGTTTCCTAGGCTTTTTGCTAAAGACTACACCAATGTGCGTGGGGTAGATGTTGTTCAACACAAGATTGATTTAAAGCCTGAGGCCACACCTAAAGCTCAGAAGCTACGAAGGCTAGGAGTTATAAAGGAACAGGCTCTACTCAAGGAGGTAAGAAAGCTTCTAGCAGCAGGTTTCATTTATCCAGTGGAGAATTCAGAGTGGGTCTCTCCTGTTGTTGTCACTCCTAAGAAAAATGGCAAGTGGAGGGTGTGTGTGGATTACCGTCCCCTCAATGAGGCAACAAAAAGTATCATGATCTCAACAATATCTTCAATTATAGACCTACCAAACAAGGTCAAGGGTAGGTGGCATGCATACATGCACTATGGAGGGCTCACTCTTGGAGGTATTCAAAAGAATCATCCAAAGAAGGTCCCCACAAGGACCTTGTGCAGTGGAAAAAAACGATCGGTTTTGCTGAATTTTTAAAACTCACTTGCTCTCTGAATTGGAAAAGGTAATACAAACAAAAGTTGTAGCTCGTGGGCTGAACTTTTCCCTCAAAGTTTTTCATATTTTTTTGAGGTACAAGCTGTGAGCTATGATTTTATTAGTGGACCCCAGTTTTCCCATGCTATGCAGCCACACTCTCTCTTCCACTTTATCATTTTCCTCTTTCACACACACTTCTCCACTCATCATCCCCACCTCTCTCACCACTCCTCTCTGCACCCTACTCACCTTCTCCTCAACCTTGAAGAATAAGAGAAACCATGGTGAACTCATACCTCCCACACACAGTTCCATTCCAAAATTCACCACCTAGTCTAATTTTTCCTCCTCCAAATTACCCATATCTATCGAAAAAACCACAAAATGCAGTCTCTTCTCTTAAAAGACATCATCATGGTGGTTGATTACTCAGCTTCAATTACCTTGTCTCTCAAGGAAGGTCAAGAGTGGAGAAATAATGTACCGTCAAAGCTAGTGGACCGTCAACAAGCGTCAAAATTGGCCCTACTCAAGACACTTGGAGCAGCAACCTTGTAAGAAATCCATCTTTTCTTAGCTCTTAAGATTTTTTCTTCCTTATTTGTATCCTACATGGATACTCCCATTGTAAATATCCAATTCCATTTGTAAATTAATACTAACTCTACTAACACTAACCCACTATGAAAAGTCCTATCACCTCCATTTCTCTCCTCTCTCTTTCCCCACCAAATTCTTGATAACTCCAAGCAAAAGAAATTAGATAAATTGCTGGAAATCTAACCCAACCATGGTTAGAGGAGTAACCCTAGCCTTCAAAATTGCTATAAAAGGAGGGTGTAGCTAGCACCAAAAAGAGGGGAAGAAGAAAGAGCACTATGCTATAGCTTGAGAAGCCAAGCTCAACCTCTTGAGAAGGAGCTCTTGAGGGAAATCTCATTGGAGTTAGGCATATGTATGTGTTGTATTAGGGGTGATTAGCAAGGGAACTCTATGCCATTGTAAGAGAGAGTGATCATTAAATTGAGAGTAGGAAATCTATCATTTCTCCTACTAGAGGAAGCCCAACATTTGCTGAATCAAGGAGGGTTAATTTGGACTAAGCATGGATACCTTGTCTCCCTTCCAACGTGAAGTCATGGACAATAATGATGTGTAAGTGTGTTGGTGTTTTATTTAAGTTCTTGATAGCTTGTCTCCGGGTATTGTTGTCAATTTAGCCATAAATCCCACATGCTGTAAGAGGGCGACAGGGTGGAGAGGACTCCCCTGGCCTTAAGACAGTGATTGGGGTGGCTTTTTTCTTGTGATGTGTTGTGGTGTAATTTACTCAGGCTATGTTGAACAAATACTAATCTCACTTTGATTGGTCATGACAGATTTGTAAGAAGGCATTAGTGCAACAAGCACCTCCTTCCCCCTTCTCTCTCTTTCTTACATATATATATTTATTTTTGCTTGATCATTAACGATACACTTAAAAGCAGCCCGAGCACCATCTCTCTCTCTCTCTCTCTCTCTCCTGTTTTAGTGTGTGAGAGTGTTCCATTGGTGTTAGGGTTAGTGTAAATTCCTTGCTTGTTTGTGGGTTGCTCTAACGATTCTCCTCTTTTGCGTCCTAGTTCGCTCTTAAACTAGGTGGTGTCCCTGGTGTAGTTGGGATTTGGCTGGGGGTTTGTTGTTTTGGTTTGTGTTGTGCTGTGCCCCAGCTCGATTGAGAAGCACGGGAGCCTTGAAGGGTGTCTAGAGGTTGCTCTTCTTGTTGCCCGCCCCGGACCGCCTCAATACCATCAATTGAATCCACACTTCATGCCCTTGTTCTAATGGAAAAGTGGTGGATCTTTGATGTATCTAATTCCCAATTTTGAGTTTAAATGGCCAAGTAGTGGATCTAGGATCTACTCAACCCACTAACATTGTGTAAAATAACCAGGGTTATGATAGCCAATTGCTGAATGCACCTAAGTTTAGGACATGGTTAGAATGGCCAAGTGGAGGATCTAGGTGACACCAACAATTCTATCTACAATTCAAGCCTTTATTATAATGGCCAAGTGATGGATCTTTGATGCACCTACTTACCAATCCTTACTCTAAATGGACAAGTGGTGGATCTAGGATGTACACATGCCACAAACATTGTGTAAAATTACAAGTGCTATGGTGGCCAAGTGTTGAATCCACCTAACTGACCAAGTGTTGCGTCTAGGAGACACCAACAATTGAATTCTCATTTCAACACCTTCGTTATAATGGCCAAGTGGTGGATCTTTGATGCACCTACTTCCCGATTCTCATTTTAAATGGCTAAGTGCACGGTATCTTGAATCTACTCATCCCACAAACACTGTGTAAAATTACAAGTGTTATGATGGCGAAGTGTTGAATGCACCTACCATTAAGACATGGCTAGAATGGAAAAGTGGTGGATCTAGGAGATACCAACAATTGGATCCACACTTCAAGCCTTTCTTCTAATGTCCAAGTAGTGGATCTAGGATCTACTCATACCACGGACATTGTGTAAAATTACCAGTGTTATGATGACCAAGTGCTGAATGCAGCTAACTTTAGGACATGGTTACAATGGCCAACTGGTGGATCTAAGTGACACCCACAATTGTCTCTACAATTCAAACCTTTGTAATAATGGCCAAGTGGTGGATTTTTGATGCACCTACTTACCAATTCTTACTCTAAATGGACAAGTGGTGGATCTAGGATCTACTCATCCCACAAACATTGTGTAAAATTACAAGTGTTATGATGGCCAAGTGTTGAATCCACCTAACTGCCCAAGTGGTGGATCTACGAGACACCAACAATTGAATCTACATTTCATATTCTTCCTTATAATGGCCAAGTGGTGGATCTTTGATGCACCTACTTCCCGATTCTTAGTCTAAATGGCCAAGTGTTGGATCTAGAATGTACTCATCCCACAAACATTGTGTAAAATTACAAGTGTCATGATGGCCAAGTGTTGAATGCACCTACCTTTCAGACATGGCTAAAAAGTCCAAGTGGTGGATCTAGGAGATAAAACAATTAGATCCACACTTCAAGCCTTGACTCTAATGGCCAAGTGGTGGATCTTTGAAGTATCTAATTCCTAAATTTTAGTGCAAATGTCCAAGTGGTGGATCTAGGATCTACTTATTTGCACATACATTGTGTAAAATTATCACTGTTATGATGGCCAAGTGTTGAATGCACGTAACTTTAGGACATGGTTAGAATGGCGAAGTTGTGGAACTAGGTGACACCAACAAATGTATCTACAATTCAAGCCTTTGTTATAATTGCCAAGTGGTGGATCTTTCATGCCCCTACTTACCAATTCTTACTCTAAATGGACAAGTGTTGGATCTAGGATCTACTCATCCCACAGTCATTGTGTAAAATTACCAGTGTTATGATGGCCAAGTGTTGAATGCACCTAAGTTTAGGACATGGTTAGAATGGCCAAGTGGAGGATCTAGGTGACACCAACAATTGTATGTACAATTCAAGAATTTTTTTTAATGGCCAAAAGGGGATGTTTGATGGCCCTACTTACCAATTCTTAGTCTAAATGGACAAGTGGTGGATCTAGGATCTCCTCATCCCACAAACATTGTGTAAAATTACTAGTGTTATGATTCTCCAAGTGTTGAAACCACCTAACAGGCCAAGTGGTGGATCTAGGAGACAAAAACAATTGGATCCACATTTTAAGCCTTTGTTATAATGGCCAAGTGGTGGATCTTTGATGCACCTACTTCCCGATTCTTAGTCTAAATAGCCAAGTGGTGAATCTAGATTTGACTCATCCAACAAACATTGTGTAAAATTACAAGTGTTATGATGGCCAAGTACTGGATGCACCTACCTTTAAGACATGGCTAGAATGGCCAAGCGGTGGATCTAGGAGATACCAAAAATTGGATCCACACTTCAAGCCATTGTTCTAATGGCCCAAGTGGTGGATCTTTGATGTACCTAAGTCCCAAATTTTAATGTAAATGGCCAAGTAGTGCATCTAGGATCTACTCATTCCACAGACATTGTGTAAAATTACAAGTGTTATGATGGCCAAGTAAAGTATAGTGTTGGATCTAGGTGACACCAACATTGTTTAAAATTACAAGTATTATCATGGGTATGTGTTGAATCCACCTTATTTTAAGACATGGTTAGAATGGCCAAGTGGTGGGTCTAGGTGACACCAAAAATTGTATCTACAATTCAAGCTTTTGTTATAATGGCCAAGTGTTGGATCTTTGATACACCTACTTACCTATTCTTTCTCTAAATGGACAAGTGGTGCATCTAGGCTCTACTCAAGTGGTGAAATTACAAGTGTTATTGTGGCCAAGTATTGAATACACCTAACTCGCCAAGTGGTGGATCTAGGAGACACCATCCGTTCGATATACATTTCAAGTCTTTGTCATAATGTCCAAGTGGTGGATCTTTGATGCACCTACTTCCCAATTCTTAGTCGTGGGTCTAGAATCTACTTATCCAACAAACATTGTGTAAAATTTCAAGTGTTATGATGGCCAAGTGTTCAATGCATGTAACTTTACGACATGGTTAGAATGGCCAAGTGGGTAATCTAGGTGATAGCAATAATTGTATCTACAATTCAAGCCTTTGTTATAATGGCCAAGTACTTTCCAATCCTTACTATAAATACAGAAGGGGTGGATCTAGGATCTACTCATCCCGCAAACATTGTGTAAAATTACAAGTGTTACACTACAACAAAAACAAGTGCCTTTGACGAAGATTTCGACGCGAGATGTCAAAAACTTCTCCAAATCTTCATCCCTATGATATCATTGAAATACGTGTCGATATCTGTGTCGAAAGGCACCTATTTTTGACACGAATTTCAACACCGATATCGACGCGCATTTTGACGACCATATCAAAAAAAGTTTTTCTTGGGCAGAGGAGAGGCAGCCTGACCTGTGCTGAGTGAAAAGATGGACACAGCCACAGCCAGAGTGCCTGTCGTCTGTCCAAGAAAGCGAGCATCACCAAAATCAACCGTGCTTCCGTAGAAATTTCGGTAGAGACTTGATGGAAGAAATGAAAGGAACTTTGTGAAAAACCATAACCAGGTTAAAACCATAACCATAACAAAATTCATATATAACGAACTTTGTGCAAAACCATAACCAAATTAAAACCATAACCATAACCATATTGACCAAAACCATAACGACAACCATAACCATAACCATAAAGTTAAACATAACCATAAACAAAACAATCACCATAACCATAACATCTATAAACAATAAACAATAACCAATACCATATCTATACAAGAAAGAAACACAAAGATGTGTCCGTGTCTCACAAAACATATATAGAAATCCACTGATGACACGCGCGTCACAACTTGCACATAAAGGGACAAGTCACAAAATTAGTATGATATTACTTCACAGATACTTAATTAATTAAGCCACCTCACACATATTATTTTTCTCGATCAAACGTCTCACCTCAATCCATCAGCGAGACTCTAAGGCCTCCCAGTCTATAGGCTCTCCTACGGAATCAAGATCATTCATACTTCATAGATGCCTCTCCGATATCCATCTGTCTCCTCCTGGCGTGTCGTGGCTCGATGCATTGCAAGATTCTACGTTTATACAAAAACCAAAGTAATTAAGAACACATTGGTATGACTTTTAACAATTCTCCCAAGGTAAGAGTGCATTGGATGGGTGTAGACATGATTGAATGAATGTTGTCTACTTCTAGGGTCTGTTCAGCTCTTCTTACTTTAGTGGTCTTACACACTATGGATTCATCTTTGTTATCTCCCAAGTAAAAAGGTAATGTTTTCAAGGTCAATGGTTTTGACATTATTGAAGCTTTAGATCCGCAATTCCCGTAGAAGGATTGTACATCCATGTTCACATCAGAAGGTAGGTTATCCGACGAGACTTCCTCTGTAGGAGTTGACTTTAATGTTAGGCTCCCAGCATTGATCTCTCTAACTTTTTCCCATAAGTGTCCTGGCTAGTCTTCCTCTACAAATGGAATTCCATCTAAGGCATCTTCCCTGTTCGGTACTATAAGTTCTGGTTCTTTTGTTTCAAGGTGCGATTCTGCCACCACATCGGATTTTTCTTTAGTGTCCTTTACCACAAGCTCCTCAGGGTTTTTGATACTTTCAAGCTTGGGTTTTTGTTTTTCCAGCATTTCTCGCGTGCTTCTTACCAAATTTTGATAAGCTTCCAGCTTAGCTACTTCCATGTCTGGAGAATGATAGTTTTTTCATTTTTTTTTCATGTTTTGGCATGCTTTAAGTCCTACTTGGTAGGCTTCCAAGGCGGCATTAATAGGCTCAAAAATTTTATCAACCAAAATGGATCCTCCAAATTTCACGGTTGTTTCCTTGATTTCACTTCTTGTTTCTTTTAAATTTTCCTGGAATAGCTTTTTTGCTTTCTCTTTGATTTCAACCCGTTATTTTTGTTTTCTCATCTCATATCTTTTACTTCTGCTTCTTTTCATTTTTTGAGAGTAAACTTTCGTATTTTCCGAATCATCAGAGGAGTTGTGTTTCTTTTTCTCGGTCTGGGCTCTAGTGATTACCTTGATTGGAGTAATCGGTTCACTCTCTAATGAGCTACTAGGTATCACTTGGACTGCGTTTACTACTGTTTTACCCTTGTTCAAAGGATTTTTAGGACAATCTTTCGGGAAGTGTCCTCCCTTTCTGCAACATTGTATGCAATAAGATTCAATTGGTTTGAGATTTTTGTCAGGCTCTGGACATTCATTTCTCCAATGATCGTCTGCACCACAATTGTGACAGTTTCCCGTTCTTGGCTTAATCATGGGTCTTACCCCATGGGAGGTATGACACCTTGATTAGCTACATAATACATTGGTGCGAGCTCTGGTGGAGCATAAGTCACGGTTCTTCCATTGGTGGTGGATGTGAATCTTACCAATCTCCCTCTACCATTACAGTAGATGGACTAGGCTCTACATAGGGTGTAACAGGCACTAATGCTTGTTCATCTATGACGCCTTTAGAGTGCATGTACTTTACATGCACTACATTATGTCCTAGGTACGGAGGTTGTTGTCTCAACACAAGTTGAGTTTTTTTCATACCCATTGGTGGTCTTTGAGCTTGGGCCATATTAGGCTGATATCTATACATGGGTTGTCCTTATGGCCTCATGGGCACGTATTGAACATTCCCATCATACTTTGGTCTGAAGTAGCACTCGTGTATCTCATGGTTGGTCCATTTAGCCTCAATTGCACACCATTTTTTTGGCCTAATTAGTTGTCCATGTTGAGGTATCCCTTGTCCTGGTACCCTCATAGGTGCTTTCTGCATGTTGTTCATCATGTCATTCATCCTTTTGAGCATACCCTCTATGGCTGAAAGTGGTGCTGCAGCAGCCGTTCCCACTTGTGTTGGTTTAGTAGATGCTATTTTCTCACTTTGGTTATCCTTAGGGACGTCTTCTTCATTAATATATCACAATTGTCTCCTAAGTCAATCGCACTTGACACACACTCTTCTAGGGTTGTATGGTTTTTACTATAGAGTATAGAAGAAGTTCTTTGTTCAACAGTCCCTTTAGAAACAAGGATACAAGTCAAGTATCTCTAGCCCTGGGCATCTGGCAATGTATTGTTTCATTTGAGTTGCACAATCCCTAACAGACTCACTATGTTTCTGTTTAAAGCTATAGATTTGAGCTACCGTATTATGTTTGATCCCGGTTTTGGAACAAGCAGCTACAAATCCTTGAGCTAATGTGTTCAAGTCCATGATTGACCTTGATGGAATGTTTTGGAACAATGTCAATGCTTTTCCTTCTAATGTCATTCCAAACCCTTCGAACTGAGTATGGAAATTGAATATACATTTTGCTCTTAGCACTTGCTTAAAGCTTGCTAAGTGTTCATATGGATCCCCTGATTCCACTCTATTTCCTGATCCATTTCTGAAAATTAGTTGGTCTAACGCGTTTGTTTGGTTCAACTCTCCGTCTCCTGGCAGTTGGTCATGTTCCAAGTTCTTCAAACCAGTTTGTTGGAAATAATGACTCGTGTAGCCCTGGATTGATCTTAGTGTCACACAGGTTTTTACGTGATGAGGTGCTTTCTGGTTTCTTGACATTACTCTCAAATGATCTCTCACGGTGTTCATCTCTTGGAATTGTTTCTGGTCCTGGTCCCAATATCCAATCCCTTATGGAATACCCTTGGTATTTGGTTTGTTCTACCTCCTCAGGAGTCATCATAACAAATTTGTTGATATAACAATCCCTAAGAGGTAGGTTGGTAGGTCCGTTGATCCATTATCCTTGATCTTGAAGATATATATGATCTTCATGGTCGTTAGTTGTCCTAGTTTGGCATGCAAAGTGCACAGAAGATCTTTTATGTTTCTATCTTCCCAACAATAGACTCTGATCCTAGGATTATCCATACTAAGTTGTTTCAAAGCCTTCAAATCTACTTGATCGTATCCCTCGAATTCTAAATTATGTGGTCCTTATTTTGCTGACATATCTAGGATTATGGTGTTACTTCTAACCCCCATTTGTCTACCACATCAGAGTTTTTGACCTGTACATACTCAGTTCCGTTTCTATCCATGTATATTTTTCCTTGTTTGTTTGCCCTAATCTCTTCTTCGAACTCAATACCATGGTCATCAATGCGAATAGCATACTCTTGGTTAGGGTCCAAGTAAACCTGGGCTCCATGGCGGTTAGTCTTATAAAAAGAGACGTTCCGGTTTCCGAGTGAGTCGAGTAAGAAGACATTTTAGATGTTGAATCTGATAAAGTGTCCGAGACTTCTTCAAGAACTGTGTGCAAGGAATTGCCTTTGATTCACGCTTTCTTCAGTGGATACTCTACTGGAGGTTTCTCCAAGTATGCCCTGATTTCCTAGTACACGACTAGATCTAAGGTTCATATAGACTTATGAAGCGCTGGATAGAGTACTTACCTTTGGATTGACTTGTCATCAATTTCCACTTGATTTGATTGTAACTTTCTGTCAAGCTACTGATTCCTCGTCTACAACCTGATTCCTATACAAATTTGTTCAAGTTAGCTATTCTTCTATAAAGACATCAAAGTTTTTGTTAATTCTTGTGATTGGTGTATCACTTCAAATCGAGTTATCGGAGTCAAAAATTTACTTTCAAATCCGACTTTAGCAAAAAATCAAAGGTTTAATCTACAACCTGGAAACTGAGTGAACATGTACCAGTTTTGGTCAGATTGAACCCAAAATTGCCTAGTGGCTTTGTATTATGCTGGTCTAACACTGTACAAGTTCAAAAGACAAAACTGATGTCTCAACTAGTAGTAGTAAATAATCGTGTTTATTTACTTTTCATAGTTTTTTGCACTTTTTGGATTGGTTTGGCAAGTATACAACTTGTTAAAGTCCCTGGACAAGTTTATCAAGTTTGGAAAAATTCTGACCAAGTTTATCAACTGTTTTGTGTCCACGGACTCTGATTTCAATAATCTGGCTTAAGTCTCACTTTTGTGATCCAAATTTGACCAAAATTGATTTATGGGGTCTACTTGATATGCTTGACCTTGTGGTATACTCAAATGTGCAAATTTCTCAAGTTTTGAAGCAGACGTAAATAATCGCGATTATTTACTCCTGCTATATTTTTGCAACTTCTTGCCCCAAATTTGACACAGATGCTAAGCAACTAAGGTCATTAGCCAAGTTTTATCAAGTTTGGACAATTTTTGGTCAAATGGTCATCAATTTTCTTTCCCCGCAGACTAACTTCATAAATTTGGTAACAATTTTCAATCCGTTGATCCAAATCTTACTCAATTTGGTTCGTGGGCTTATTACAACATGGTTAAACTAGTGGGATGCTGAGTTGGTCAAAAAATTTGAAAAATGGGGTAGATGTAAATAATAGCGATTATCAACTTTTTGCATCTTTTTGGTCAACTGAGCATGTACACATGTTTATCACATCAGTGTAAGCCTATGAATCAAATTTCAACAAGTTTGGACAATTTTTTTCCCAATTTACTCTCAAGACTCAGAAAGTCAGTACAAACTTTAGTTTTTACCCAAGTTTTTGCCAGTTTGGTGATCCAAATCTTTTGGGTCTTTACAAAAGTTGTTTGTACACATGCAATGAGTCAATGGTATGAACCTTGGTCAATTTAGAGCAGAAAGTTAATAATCGTGATTATTAACTTCAGCCTTGAAATGAACACTTTCTTGCAATTTTTTCAAAAACAGTTTTATATGAGCTATTTTAAGCCTATGAATCAAGTAAAAACTTAATTTGACCTAAAAGGCAATAAAAACTAAATAATCTGAGTTTTGGCCAACTCTTAAAAATTTTACCTCAAAGTGTCCTTGAGCTTATCAACTGGTTCAGACAACTTTAAAGCTTACTTTCCAGTCGGATTGAGTGGTTTCGAGTCTTTTTGTGCTATTTCTAGCCGTAGACCTGAAATTCTGGAACTTCCAATAACAAGTCTCACTTGATTCTTTCAGAGAGAGAAATGTTCTGAAATCCACCTCCGATCCTACTTACCCTACGCCTAGATTCTCATGCAATGGGGTTGTGAAAAGTGTTCACAAACACTCGTTTTCTTGTCTTTTATGGTTTTCTGAGCACTGGTCTTAAGACTTGTCTTCTCTACCAATCATTCTCAAAATCCTAATCTATTTCTACAATCCTACAATCCTAAAGGCACGCTGTAAGGACATTGGTCCTATGGGCAAGGCCACCAGCATGGCCGGACAGTGTGTACGCTAGGGGGAGGCTATAAGATACCACGGTTGGGTGGAGACTAGCACACGCTTTACCACCGCCCTTTCACTGGTATCCGAGCTATTTTTGAGAGGAGGCTAAAAGCGGCTTGCATGTTTGTGTGACACCTTGCTTCTCCCCCACGTTTCGCAGGCATTGACGTCTCCATTGTGTAGCAAAAAGAAGACAGACACAGTGTCCTGTGCAAGCAACGCGTGGATAGACAGTGACAGTCGACCGCGGCCGCCCTATCTACGCCCTCCACAACGGCGACTTAATGCGTGCGACCAAGGCAAACTCGACCGCATCGAGACTCCGAAGGCTTTTGTTTGTGCCTTTGGCTGCACGCGTAGGAAGGCCCGCTTTACCCTTGCATGAAGGAGGGCTAAACCCACCCCATGAGGGTAAGATGCCAACACTTTACCATCAAACTATTGGCCCTTGTTGTGTATAACAAGGAAAGATAGTCTACTTGTGTTGAAAGGAAAACTAGAAGGAAAGGGAAAGCTCAAACTTCAAGGAAGTAGCTCTACCCTTCCTTTTCACTTCTTGGAGGAAGACAAGTTTTCCTCCAAAAATTCCTTTTTCCTCAAGGAGGTAGCTTCAAAGTGAAGAAAAGCCTTCACAAAAACGATGAGTTTTTGTGAAGAATCATCAACGGTGTTCTTACAAGGAACGACAAGTGAAGCGCTCAACTTCCCACAAGGCGAGGTTGGCATGCAATGCAAATCGTGGAGCATACAGAACACAAAGACTTCAATTTCTCAAGGTACAAGTTGTCGTTTATTTTTCTCTCTTTGCATTAGTGTGTGTTTATCATGGCCAGTGAAGATATCCCTCATATGGAAGAAAAGAACAAGTGTTGTGTGCCTGCTTCAATGTGGCAGCCCACCTTTGGCCCCCATGATTTGATTCGCATGCATGGCACTATTAACAGACAATGTGTTTGTATTTTAATGGATGATGGTGCAACTCATAGCTTCTTGAACTGCATGGTTTAGGAACACATTGCACACCAGTTATGAACACAACTCCTTATCCTTTATGGCCAATGGTAAATATGTGCTTTTGCTTGGTGAGAAAAATATACCATCTGCACCTCTTATATGTACAGCTGAGCTTTTTATTTTGCAGAAAGAAGATTTAATAGATGAAGTCTTTTTGTATTACTGCTTGTCTCCAAGTCTTGTGAATTCTCAAGAGCAAAGTGGAGTAAATTCTAGTAATATTATGCAAAGTGAAATGAATTCTAGTAATGGTATGCAAAGTGCAATGAATTCTAGTAATGGTATGCAAAGTGCAAGGAATTCTACTGATAAACAAAGTGTTAAAAAATCTAACGAGCAAAGTGCTCTCAATTTTAATTCTATAGAGCAACGTGCAACTGTTGTAAAACAAACATCACAAGAATGACAAGATTCTCCATCCCAACATAACTCTAGTTTACTTTCTTCTTTTGCATGACAAAAGCTCACTCACTTACTCATGAAGTATAGTCATGTGCTCTCAAGTGATTTACCACCAGGTTTACCCCCTACACGTGATGTGCAGCATGGCATAGATGTCTTGCCAAGCACTAAACCGGTGAGTAAACCACCTTATCCTATGAGTGCTAAAGAAACCAAGGAGGTTGAGCGTCAGTTGCCTGACTACTTTTCTTGTGGTTTCATTAGACCTACCACTTTGCCTTGGGCATCACCAATTCTATTGGTAAAAAAGAAAGATGGTACTATGTGTATGTGCGTAGATTATCGCGGATTAAATGCGATAACCTTCAAAAACAAGTATCCTCTGTCTTGAGTGGATGAGTTATTTGATCATCTCCACGGAGCAAGATACTATACAAAGATAGATCTTCCTTCAGGATACCACCAGGTACGTATCCTACTGCAAGATATCTCCAAAACTGCCTTTAGAACACAGTTCGGGCATTTTAAATTTTTGGTTATACCTTTTGGTCTAACCAATGCTCCAGCTACATTTATGACACTCATGGATAGTGTATTAAATCCCTAATTTGGAAAATTTGTTGTGGTTTTCCTTGATGATATTCTCATTTAGAGTAAGACTGAAGATGAACACATAGAACACTTACAATTAGTGTTTAAACATCTACGAGCTCACGCGCTGTATGCTAAGCAAAGCAAGTGTAATTTCTTTAAAACAGAGATACATTACGTCGGTCATGTGATCTCTTATTCTGGCATAAGATGGACACTAACAAGGTCGCTGCCATTCTTCGATGGCCACATCCCAACACGGTTGAGGAGCTTCAAACATTTTTAGGCATGGCTGGATTTTATCGACAGTATATCCATGACTATGCCAAAATCACTGTTCCTATGACGGATCAACTTAAAGCAAAAAGTAAGACCTTTTCTTGGGAAGAAGCCCAAAAACGCAGTTTTGAACAGCTCAAGGTAGCTATAGCCACTGCTCCCATCCTAGCAATCGTCGACCCACTTAAGCCGTTTGTGGTAGAGACTGATGCTAGTGATAACGCCATTGGTGGGGTACTTCTCCAAGAGGGAAGACCTATAGCCTTTGAAAGAAAAAAGTTAGATAGAGCTCAACATAATTAATCTGTCTATGAGAGAGAGCTCTAAGCCATAATTCACGCTTTACGAAAGTGGCGAAACTATTTATATGGTGCTGAGTTTGAAGTAGTTTTGGACCATGAGAGTATCAAATGGTTTACTACTAAAACAGACTTGAAGGGCTGTAAAGCTAAATGGGTAGAAATCCTTCAAGATTATGATTGTAAGCTACGATATCGCAAGGGGCGACATAATGTAGTAGCGGATGCACTAAGTCGGATGCCTCAGATTAATTCACTTGCTTTCACAGAACTAAAGAGTGGATTTTTGGAGACATTACGTGGCAAGTGTGCACAAGCTCACTCATATGCTAAAGTGTGGAGTGAAGTTTTAAAAAGGGATCCCTCCCACTCACATGTCTCTGGAAAGCCAGATTAACATGTCTCTGCACGCGCAGATAGAAACTCCAACACAAAAAGCTCCACCCCTACTTAGGAAGAGCTTAAGCGATGGAAGAATTTTTCCATTGATGATGGTTACTTACTCCATAAAGGTAGAGTATGTGTACCAAGGGACGCAGACACTAGGCACCAAATCTTATTTGATTGTCACAATAGTCCAAGTGCTGGTCATCCAGGTGTCCGTAAGACGTATGCCTTAGTTCAACGACAATTTTATTGGCCGGGTTTACATCATGATGTTCAATAGTACGTACTAAACTGCCAACAGTGCCAAGTTAATAAGGCAGAGCACCTCAAGGTAGGTGGCCTTTTACATCCTTTAGAGATTCCAGAAGGTAAGTGGGAGAGTATCTCTATGGATTTTGTAGTAGGACTACCTACTACAAATCGTGTCCATGATGCCATTTGGGTAATGTAAACCGTCTCACAAAGATGGGTCGATTCATTCCCACTAAGACTACGGTTAAAACACCGGAAATAGCACCGATATTTGTATAGAATATATATAAACTCTATGGTCTTCCAAATAGTATCATTAGTGATAGAGATCAAAAGTTCGATTATCACTTCTGGAGAGCTGTGTTCCAAAAGTTGGAAACTAAACTTAATCTAAGTACGACTGATCATCCAGAACGGGATGGTCAAACACAAAGAGTTAATCAAGTGCTAGAGGATATGCTACGAGCATATGTTAGCAAGAAGAAAAAAATTTGGGAGACTACTCACCTATATTGGAATTTGCTTATAATAGTTAAAGCATGTGACTACAGGGTTTAGTCCATTTATGCTTTTGTATGGATTTCAACCTAGATCACCCGTTACGGTGGGGTTGGCTAAGGAGAAGATACAACAAGCGAAGGATTTCTCCAAGACCATTTTGACATGCTTCGAGTTGCTCAACAGAATGTTAAGCAAGCTCAAGATCGATATAAGAAGTACGCAGATGAGAATCGACGTCTTGCTACTTTCGAAGAAAGAGACAAAGTTTTCCTCAAAGTTCCGGAGCATTCAGAAAGTCTGTAGACGGAAAAGTTTCTAAACTTTCACCACGCTATTGTGGACCATTTACCATTCTCAAACGTATAGGTCAAGTGGCCTATAAGTTAGCTCTTCCAGAGCACTCACGAGTTCATCATGTTTTCCATGTTAGCCGTTTACAAAAACAGCTAGGACAGAATGATAATTTCATTGACACAGGTGTGCTGGTTGACCTTATCAAACCGCCAAGCATTCCTCATGAGCCCGAAAAGATTTTGGATTCTCACGAGCTTCGCACCAGACATCATGTCAGACGACACGTGTTGGTAAAATGGCTCGATAGACCTGAAGAAGGTTCTACATGGAAGAATGCCTCCGCACTTAAGAAAAATTTTCCTACGTTCGTTTTCGAGGACGAAAACGATTCTCCAAGGGGGGGGGGGGGATAATGTAAGGACATGGGTCCTATGGGAAAGGCCACCGGCACAGCCAGACAGTGTGTACGCTAGGGGGAGTCTATAAGATAGCATGGTTGGGTGGAGACTAGCACACACATTACCACCGCCCTTTCACACGCAACAAGTACGATTACTTCCAAGCTACCTCTACACAGCAAAAGACGACAATCTTAAGCTATGCGGTTTCTAAAAGAAAGTTTTGAACTCTATGTGAACCTAGAATAAGTTAAAGGATAACTTCACAAGACTCTCCTGTTTTTCCCTAGTGTAGGTCTCTTCAATCCCCGGCAATGGCGCCAAATGTGGGACGCATGTCTAACCTCACCATCCTATCTTATTGCAGTATTAGTGAGAACCACGATTAATTTGTCAATCCATTGGGATGAATCTGACGCAACTAGTGCATAGAGGCTACAAGAGGTTGTCAATCTCTCGGAAAAAAATTAACAACTCGCATCTAAGTCAAGCTACACTCAAGTGAATCAAATCACCAAAATCCAATCGCTCATCGTCAAACAAATCACATCCATTATAGAATCCAATGATATCCAATTGTAATGAAACTTCTAGGACATGTTTATAAGACCTAAGTACACATGCTTATGGTCTCAAACCCCCACTTTAGGTCAAGTTCCAAAATCACGATTATTAACAGGAGTGGATTTTTGACCTAGTCTTTTTTGACCCATGATGCATCTAAATGCTTAGCAATGATGCCCCTAAATGCTTAGTTTTTTATTTAAAAGTGTAAATTCCTAGTTACGATGAAATTAGGCCGCGGGTCGACGACGCCAAAAGCTATGAAATACCGTGATGTGTTTATGTCAATCCATAGAGCTCTTACCTGCGGTTGCAATGCAATAAACGCAACTACAATGTGACAACCGGGGAGGGAGTAGGAAGCGTGAGAAGGAGAGGAGTGAGCGCCGTTAGCTCACGTTGTGTATTTCATTATCCAAAACTTATAAAAAACTGACAAAAATTGGCTTTTCTACCTTAGCCAAGGTTTTTGGGTGGTCAAAACTAATAATCTGGAGTTCTACCAAAGCGCGATACTGAGAGGCTGATACAAGCTTGTAGCCCCGACTCATTAATTATAGAGTTTATCGGCAAAAATAGGAGTTATAATATTCTCGATTTATCAAAATAATAAATGTTTTACAAAGAGAACTCCAAAAAATGGTATCTGTGTTAGCTTGCGGCTAACACCTTCCATAGAGGGCACTGATTACAGAGGAAGCAACTCTATCTTTGACACCTCACTGCCCTTCTCACCTGCCATGCAATCAATTCCACCATCGTCGAGCTCCTCCTCTTCATTTGACCCTTCAAGGTCGATAAGCACCACGTGCTTGTCGGCGGCGGCTGCAACCACATGTTCTTCTACCTCTTCATCAAGCTCCACCAAGGAAGAGAGAAACTCGTTCTCTACCGCATCATCCTCGTCTTCTTCCATAGGCATGGCTGCTCTATACCTCTTGGAAAAATTCTGCACCTGTTGTACCACCATGGAACATTCTACAACTACCTTCACCAACACAGACATTAGCACGGCACTTCACACTAGCTTTACCTGCATATCATCACTTGTAGGCCTAGACTGCTCCACTTGGTCTTCACTAAGCACCTCGGCTTGCACTTCATGCTGCTCCTCACATACATTTACTGCCTCTCCACTCACATGTAAGAGGTCAAACTCATCATACCTCGATTGAGACGACTCGGTCTCCCAACTTGTATCTGAATCCATAGAGCTATTGTCACTTGACTCAATCTCTTCCTCTATTTCAAGCTTGGGAATCTCCTCTAGCTTTACCACTTCAACCTTTTCTGCAAACCGCACCCTTTGCTCTTTACCACACTTCAATGGAGCTTCTACAGCCGAACTCAAACCTCGCAGCACATCCTTTGTCCACTCTAGAACCACTTGCACTTCCTCCATAGTTGAAACCGCTCTACCCGGCATCTTCAACATAGGAACCACCCTATCTCTCTATAACCAAAGACCCCTTAGTTCTTCCCGCACTTCCACTTCTCCTTGTACCACCTGTGGCTTGGCTGCCACCGCATTACACTGACTTGGCATCATTGCGCCTGACAAAACCTGCCTAGCCTCGTGCTTCTTCCAAATCTTTTTGGTCCGCCCTTTCCCTAGAGCTACCACCTCTTCATATGACATCGCGCTATCTATCTCCACCTTCTTGCACTTCCTCATGCAGGCAATCTTTAAAAACTGGCTTTTTCTGCAGTAGTTACCTTAATCACTTTCCCCAAAAGGGCTTCGAAGTTCGACTTGAACGCTTGAAAATCACCCTCCAAGCTTTGCTTCAACCCGTCGAGTTTCCGCTTTCCTTCATCCAACTGCGCATCCGCTATGAATCTTATTCAAAAAGCTGTCTCTAGGGCTTCACAATCTGTCTTTTCTTCTTCACCCATGCCATTGAACCATAGCCTCTCTTTACCACGTACTAGGAGCGCAAACACTTGTATCACACCGTCTTCTCTCGATAAACCAATTTCCAACACGAACAATCCATAGTCTTGAAGCCACGTTTCCGCATCTTCAACCCCAGTGAAAATGGGTAATCCCGTCCAAGCCATCAATAGCAGCAACTGCTCTTCAAAGGCCGCACCTTTGGCATCACCAAAATCAACACTTTGACTTCAACCAAGAGCATCAACACACTCCTCATTGGTGGCACCAGAAGATGGACAGAGGGAATGGGGGAACACGCCCGGCACAAACACAAGGGCCTCTCTATAGCTCAGGGTATCCACAACACCCCTATCCTCTTGGAAAACACCTTCATAACACACTTTACACTAGCAGACCACTGCATGCTCAATTTCCATTGCTCACACACTCCACAAGTCCACCACACAACGCAACCCTAATGCCACGGTCTATCTCCACCCTTACACACACACACAACCACTCAATCTCACTCTCTCACTCAAAACACCGTCGGTGTGGGGGGGCGCACACTTCCACACAACCGACACTGAGGGGAAACATGAAAGAAGAAGAAAGAGAACGGGGGAAGGGGAAACAACAAGAAGACGGGGCAACAGTCGCTTGATTGCACTTCAAGAGGCATATACAAGGGATTGGAATGCGATCAACATGGCCATTTTCATGAGAAAATTTACAAAAAGCTTTGATAGGCACACTCCTCTGTGAGAGAGCTCCGCTTTACAACACCTAAAAAGCCCCTAATTTGATTAAAATTTGACTTTTATAGTGGGGGCCTTCAATTTTGGAAATTGTCCTCTCATTGTCCCATCTGGCACCCTGATTCGGTATCTCTTGGAAGGGGTAGCCGCTTTGCTTTCATTTGCCCTCTTCCTCTTTTTTTCTATTTGTGGGGGCATTAGCAATGTCTCTATTGCCCCTAGACATTTTTATTTTTTATTTCTTCTTCTTTATTTTTACCCTTTGGGGGCGCTTATTTTACACTGGTCTTTGATTCTTCCTTGACCACCTTTATCTGGCTCCCACTGACCTTCTCTCTCTCTATTTCTCTCTCCTCCTTCTCCCTTTTAATGTGGCTCCCACCTCACCCTTTGCTTTGCACTTGCCGTGGCTGGCCCTTGCTTGGCCATCAAACTGCCCTTGCCTTTTGCCTTGAACATCTGGCGGCCTCGGGCTCTCTCTCCCTCTTTCCATGGGATTGCCCCCTTAATCATGCACCGGGAGGAGGGGCATTAGCGATGTTGCTATTGCCCTCCCCCCTTTTACCTTCAAAAAGTGGACTTCAAGGGTCGGAGCGCGGGTGCCACGTCATCAGACAGTGCTACCACAACAACGCCTGTTACCGGCCCCGTCAACTCCCCTCGTCGATGTGCCACTGGCCAAAACTTCCACATTCCACCCACGGGCCGCTTGCGCAGCACCACACAGGCTTGCGCCATAGCCAATAGGAGGGAGAGCTCCATCTCCTCTTTTAGATACTATTGATGGAGGTGCTCCCTCGCTCATATAGCCCACCAGACTCGGTCCCTTCTTCCCATACGAGATTAATGCCCTCCACGTGGCAGTCTTATGGCCCATGGTCTCCAAGCTTTTAAAAGGCCCCAAAACACCTTTTTTTAAAAAATCCCCTTTGCAACTGAACTTTGTGCCCTGCTTTCCTAATCCTTACTATACCGACTTCAAATCACAAATACTTGGCCACATTCTCGGATTCTTGGGGTTGCAAACCGGGGCCGTCAAAACCAACAAAAATCATTTGCAAGCTCATCACCGCCAAATACTCCCAACTTCATCGTGTTGTACCTGCCCACCCGATGGACGAACCGTGAATCTGTGCTAGCTCCATGATGTCCTCCACCTTACAGAACCTTGGCAAGGTCAAGAAGATGCCAGATGGCGCATCCTCCAATGTAGGCAAGTGGGATCAAACTTGGTCCCTGCAAAAATTTCAATTAACCATAACTTGCTAACCAGAGCTCCGATCCGCAATCCGAGAAGATATGCATGCTCTATAATTTTCTCTCTACACATGTATCCGCTAACTAGTACCTGGGCCACCTGTCCCCAGCTGCCTTGTCATCAAGGATCTGCTAAACGTTCTATCTTTAAACTGCAATATCTTGAGCACTGGGGCTCCGTTTGACGAGCCGTTTGGACCGGCTTCTAGAGCACCTTGAACACTACATTCTAGAGCACTGACTGAGCACTTCAACACTTTCATTTGTCTCAATATACCACCCTATGCTCACCTTCGTGGAGGATTCCTTGTCGCAAAGAAGAGGGAGCTACCGCAGTGCCGCAATCAACCGCCTCGCCGCCGCCGTGACATTGCAATGCTCTCTCTCTCTCTCTCTCTCTCTCTCAAAGAAGAGGGAGCTACCGCAGTGCCGCAATCAACCGCCTCGCCGCTGCCGTGACATTGCAATGCTCTCTCTCTCTCTCTCTCTCTCTTATGCATACACACACCCAAAAGGAGATGAAGAAGAAGATGGAGATGGAGCAAGAGCACTCTTCAATTGCACAAATGAGAGAATCAGTGATTTTTAGGTTTAGGTGACTTTTATGTAAGCTCACCCATTGACACTCGGGCACCCATGCTTAGCCAACTAACCCGTGAATGTTCCAGTTACAGTGTTCCCCTCATCGGCGATGACTCTTACCCTTTTCCTATTTGACCGACAAGCCCAGCCCATGACTACTAGAAATCGACGCCGGTGGTTAACATGCCCCCCTTCCTGATGTAGACTCCACCCTTGGAATATAACAGTGCAGCATCGGGATCCACGATAGAAGTACCTGTAACAGAAGAAAAACAACATTATGAAAGCTTAAATGCAGCATGTGTAGGCATGCAATAAGTGAGATCCATACATGATATACGAGGAAATGCAAAAAAACTTTTTGAATTGTAACGTTGCCAACTAGAACAAGTGTAGTACTTGAATGAAATCCAATTGAGCTAACGTCTATTAGGTTGACTATGATAGAAGTACACAAGAGCTAAGGCTAGAGTAAGTACTAGATTGACCAACGTTAATTTCAAAAATGTTGAATAAAGACTGGGACACACTCTCTTTCTCTTCGTCCTCTGGTCATTGTAGACCCCATGGACTACAACTCGTACTCTTGCATGTTGTCCATGTTGTTCTGTAGCGCCTGCAGCACACACACCAATGACCACACTAGTTCTTAATTTATCTCTCTTATTTTTGATGTTGATGGTCAAAGCCTTGCCCACCATCTCCGCTGACAGCGCCAACCAATAGTGCTTGCCTTATTGATGCCACCCATTAGTGCTTGCCTTAATCTCTCTCTCTCTTTTGCTGCGTGTCAGGCCCACCATCGTTCTCTCTCCCTTGACACAACATCGTTCTCTCTCCCCTGACACAGCATCGCTCTCTCTCCTCCACTCTCTCACTTTTCCTTGGCGTTGAGCAAGCGATAGGCAGCCCTTCACTCTCTCTCTCTCTCTCTCACTTCCTTTGTGTGTTGCCTACCCTCAAATTCCCTCTCTCTCCCTCCTCGTTGGCAGACCCTCACAAAATTCACAAAATTAAAGTCAACCAAAATTCATTAAATATAAATATATACAGAAAACTTCAACAATTCACAAAAAATTCAAAAAACCTCACAAAAAATCCATTAAAAAATAAAAATTGATCAAAAAAATCATAAAACTCTTAAAAATAAAAATTTCATTAAAATTTTAAGAAAAATAAAAAAATCCCAAAAAATAGAAAATTCAAAAATTACACCAAAAAATAATAAAAATAAAAAGAGAGTTGTAGAAAAAGTAGAAAAGGCAAATAAGGAAAAAATTCGCGAAGAGAGTCACATGTCGCAAAAGCGAAGGAGTCGAAAGAGGCAAAAAAGAAAAAAACAAACAGTGTCGAGAGAGTCATACACCGCAAAAACGAGAAAAAAACGCCAAAAGCTTCAGAAAAACCAAAACCCGCAAAAAAAGACCGAAGCGAGCCGTTAGACACTGAAATTGCAAAATTTGTTGAAAGCGAGCAAATAACGAATAGAGTGTAATCTAGAAATCAAAGTTGTGTTGAAACCCAACCTACCACCGACAAACTTAACTGAAACTAAATCTTCAATAAACCCTAGCTCATAGGGCATTGTTCATGCGTCAAAATTGCAAATCGGGGTTGCGATTAGCAGAGTTTGCTGAAAATTGATTTAAACCAAGTTATAAAACTCACCCCATTTCAAATTTGACCTAGAATCAGGGAACGACCTTGGGAACCGGGACTTAATTATTTTGGCCATGAACATCAATGTTCTAGCCCAATTTTGGAAAGTAATTCTGCAATTCAATCAAGGAGATAAAAGCTACTATGCTGACCAAACATTAGCTAGTGCAAGCAATTGCATTGCAAAGTGGGCCTAGCATCGGACGACCAGGGACACAAATCACTTTGGATTGCAGATTAAGCTATTCAAAGCACAAATTTTCATTACGTCAGAAAACTACAGTCAAGACACATTCGAGCTAGAGTTCATCAACTCTTGTGAGTCTAAAGAGCATTGAAGTGCAAAATAGCTGTGGCAAAAGCAGTCTTGCCAAACCCAAGCGAGAGAAAAATTGATCGAGTAGCATCACCATCTGCTAGGAGACAATTTTTCAGAACAAGCTAGCATGGACTCAAATCGAGCCGAGAGTTCATGTGCACAAGAAGCAGAGCTCGCCAGTAGCGGTGGCAACACAGGCACAAGTGCAACAGAGAAAATTTTGCAACTCTTTGGCTACAGTGGAGATAAAGTTTTATATGCAGATTCAGAAGGCTAGTATAGGTCCCAATCTTTGCAACGTGGTTTTTGCAGTTGCATGAGCACTAGTTGCTGTGACAGCAAGCTAGGGCTCCGAATGTTTTAGTGGACCCCGATATTCCTCTTTGGTTGCTTTTGTTTCTTGTGTGGCTTTGTGTAGAGATGAAATTGGTGGGGGTTTTGGCAGAGGTGTGAAGTTGGCATGATTTAGTGGTGCAAGATCACCAAAAATCTATCGCATGGTGGCTTGATCATCTGGATTTGATGGTTGGGGAGGTTGTTGGGCGTTTGGGTTGCGGTGTTGGGTTATCCACTTGTGGCTAAGGATGTGGATTTGAAGCTGTAGATTTTCCATGAGGTGTTGACTGCGGATCTTTAGTGGTGTGAGTGGTTGTGGTGGTATCGATGTGTGTAGTGGTCTACTCGTGTGAATCGTCCATGTGGTGCAAGATATGAGTGCGTGCTCGTTTGTGCTCGAGAGGATCTTCTAGAATGTGAAACAAGAAATGAACTTCAAGTTGTGAGTTTTGACTTATATAGTGCTTAAAATTTTTAATAAAACTTCAAAACTCAATAATACAAATAAAAATAAAAAAACTCCAAAATAGACAAAACTTGACCCACGAGACCACTGATTGGGACATCAACAAATCACTTGGCATTATAAGGCATGTTTACAATAGAAGGGTTAGTGTCAAAAATTTATTAGTTCTCCATCCAATGCCTACCATTTTGTCGAACCATCGTCGAAATCGATCTTTTGCACTCAAAGCATGATATGATTGTGAACGCCTCACGCTTACCACTTTCTCTATTCTGTGTTTCAAACTTCTTTGCACTCTAGCTTCTTCCGCTCTCTCCCCGCTAAAACTTTGTAGAACCAATTGAACATCTCATGTAGGGCATTGCTCTTTTTCCTTCCACCTCCATGTGGTGTATTTTTTAAATACACTGCTTTTGCTTGATAGTGCGAGCGCTTCATTCCTTGGCTACTCTAGATAGCCAATGAATCATATGTGTCGAGAAAAAATGAACTATTTGCAAAAAGAATGTGCTGAAAAAATAATCTAACTTTAGTTCAAACACTGATGGTTTTTTACTGCAAAGACAAAGTGTTCAACCCACCATGTAATGTGTTATGTGCATCTCCTCCTGGGAAGCATCTACCATTTGCACTGTGAAACTATTGATTATAAAATTTAAGGTGGATATCTTAGCACAAGTTAGATTTGACTTTTCAAGCAGACAAAAAATATCATCTACAGACTGCCAAACACGAGCACGCTTAATTCCTAGGGTTGCTTCGTTACCTCTATAGGTGGTAATGTCACACACCTTTTTCCACAATTGAAACTCATTGGGCATTTGGGAGTCAGAATAGTCTAAAAGCAAATGCCTAGCTTTACTACCACCCATATATATTTTTTTAGGATGATTATGTGTACTTCCACATGCCTTCCTAGCCTTTGATAACTCAAGTGCACCCCCATGTAGACCAACACTTGATAGAATAGATTTAAATTCTTTTATGCACTCTTCTCTTCTTTCTGTAGGCTCCATATTCCAAGAATAATTAATAAGCATATCAATTTGTCCTAAATTTGTAGACCGGCATGAAGGGTACACATATGCACATTTATCAGTAGAATCAATAGAATAGGATCTCTATTTGGATCGTCCATGTTTTGATTAGTGGGTACACTCTAGTTACAATTGTGAATACCTTGAAACCATTGTTATAGTGCTTTATCCACTATTTGTGTATTGGGCACAGCTTTCACACAGTTGACTGCAGCTTTGCCACCCTTACCCTTATCCTTACCCTTACTGCAGCTTTTCCACCCTTACCCTTACCGCAACTTTTCCACCCTTACCCTTACCCTTACCCTTACCTTTTCCACCCTTACCCTTACCGCACTTTGACTTGCTAACCTTTTCACCCTTGCCCTCAGTTCCCAATGAGACTCTTTTGTGGCAACAATAAATGATTGAAAAGAGATTCATTGCACCTTGCTTGCACCCTAACATACACTTGAGAGTTTTCAAATCTCCTACCAAATGCCACTCAACTTGGAACTTACCCACACCTAAAACCTGCAATCATTGTCCTTCTTGTTGTTGTCGAATGACATCAACTGTTGGGGTGTGATTGAAATACCATTTGAGGGACTCATGTGTCTCATGCGAGAGATGAAATAGTGTCAACCACCAAATATTCATATTCTTCTTTGATTGTTTACCTAAACATGTGTTTCCCCTCTCGTTGGCATTTAGCTCAACATTGACACCCACCAAGTCTTTGTTCATAAGAATAACGCTTACCCTTTTGATTTGTTGACCTTTGACAATCTGGTACTCATCAAGATTCATTACAAATATAAATTTTCCATCACACTCTTTGTGTGTCAACCCATAAATCTAACCATTGACTCCTGTAGCTTCAATAAATCAACAAGACATTTTTGAACTCGTTGTAACAGAAGGGTTTGCTATCTTCTAATGGCATGGCATCCTCTACATATTGAAATCCACCCAACAAGCTTGCAACATAATTATTGGCACACCTTTTTGCAACATTGACATTGCAAAGTGTTGACAGAAACCTAAACAAACCTTTTGCCATGTGACTTAGTGTGACAATTCTGTACAAAGCTTTGTAGGCCTTGAAACTTATTCCTGCACTGTCACACACCTCCATCATCTCTTGAGGTGACGCAATGCTCTTTAGCTTACTGAAATACTTTTGGCGCCAAACATTAGCAATGCCAACATTGGATGGATCATCCAATAGCTCCACCAACTCCTTTGGCTTGATGATATCTTGTAGCAGAGTACATCTAGTCATTTGAGCATCGAAATCGATTCCCATCATCATCCGAGCCAAGTTCTTACATAGTGAAATAATATTATAGCAACCTGCAAAAAATGTTAGAAAGTAGAATCTTGCATTTTGTATCCTTATCAAGCTTGACGGATACATTTCTTTCGAGCTCAACCACTTGAAGATAGCATAGACATTGCGTGTCTCTTGCGCTTATGAATGTGGTAGCCAAATGGAATGTGTGTGAGATGATCGATTCATTGATACATATTATGTTCCAAACACCCTTTGACACAAGGACATGTTGCATCATGTAAGCCCACATAGGGTAATTGTCCCCATCCAACCAATCTATCCTCAGTAACAAACATCTTGAGCACATCTATGTTGTTGTCAGCCATGGTGAATGCCTGCACGTGATGTGCAAACTACCCAAAAAGAGGAGAAAGGAGGTAGGACCAACACGTGCTATATAGCACAACTCGTAGAAGACTGTAAGGGACCTATTATACAAAAAATGGCACTGAAAAAAGTCTTGAATAAAATGACAAAATAGCATGCACAGTACTGTCTATAGTGGAAACGAAGGTCGAAATGAGCCCAAATAAAATCTGTATGCAGACCGAACTCTACAAGCCCATCCAAAATATTTTTTACTCAATTGACGCTTGCTAAAGCTCACCAAAATTGGAGAAAATGAGCAGGTGTTTGTTGGAGCTGCTAGTGACTAAGCCCGAGAGGACGCAACCTACTTTGATACCAATTGTTGGAAATAGGGTTGCAGGAAAACACACACAGCTTGTAGAAGACAAAGGAAGCTCAAGGCACACAATAGAGAGTGTATTACTTAGCGTGAAACGGAAAAATGAGATAGCCCTAGACTGATGGGCGTATATACAATGCATGGGAAAAAAACCTCCAAGTGAGGGAAAAAAAGCCTTGGCGGTCCTAAGTGTGTTCACACACTATTAGCAGCAAGCTAGCTCAGATACCATTTTTTGGAGCTTTCATTTTAAAAACGTTTATTATTTTGATAAATCGGGAATATTGTAACTCCTACTTTCCAGATAAACCTTGTAATTGATGAACCGAGGCTACAAGCTTCCAGATTTTATCAACCTGTCTTTAGTTAGAGCTCCCATATTATTTTTGTAAGTTTTATATAAGTTTTCTATAATAGAAACACAGCGTGAGTTAATGGTGGTCACTTCTCTCCTTCTCGTGCGCTTCCTACTCCCTCCCCGGTTATCACATTGCAGTGTCGTCTATTGTGCTCTATGCATTGATGTAAGCATTTCATGGAAATCCGTAGATTTTGGCATCACCGGACCCGCGGCCTAATTTCATCATAAGTAGAAATTTAAGCTTTAAAATCAAAAACTAAGTATAGGCGGGGTATTGGGGAATCATTGCTAAAAGACTATACTAGGTAATGTGAGAAAATCCCAATTCCTAGTGAGGGCCACCTTTTGAAATCAACCAATCTCTCTCTCTATAGAAACCCCTCTCCTTCTCAAAAAATAAAAATCAAGCACAAGGCTTGTGAACGGCCACTTGAGAATCAAAAAAACAAAATCTCCAGTAAAAGCTTTCACCAAAGCAGAAAATCTTGCATGGTAACGAGCCTTTGTCCTCAAGTACAGGCGTAGCCACTGGTAATCATTTTTCTCCCTCTTTTTTTTTCTCCTCGAAGGGCTCCACTTTCAAAATAATTGATCACTATATTAGTAAATAAGAGGGCACTCAATGGTTTGTACAACCATGGTCACCACCTTCTTAAAAAAGCAAATAAAGGGGGCCTCCTTCTCATTATCACCTCTTTCCACCTTGTCCTCTTCCATCCGTGGAGCCCTCCCTCTCCTTGTCTTCTCTCTCCCTCTCACTCTCTCTCTTGGCTGAAATTTTTACTTTTTTATCTCTTTTCTCTCTCCCTCTCTCTCTCTCTCTCTCTCTCTCTCTCTCTTTGACCAACAAAAAAAACTTTATCTCTCTCCACACACACACACACACACACACAAAAGCTGAAAACAATCAATTTTTAGCACACATAGAGTACATGCACACACACACACACACACACACACACTCTTCTCTCTCACTCTCATGTCTTTCCCAAGCTCCCCATAGTTTGAAAATTTCTTTTTCAGCCATACACACACACACACACACACTCACATACACGACTTACCATCAACACACACCCCTCTCATATACACCACCAAAAACTCTCACAAATCAGGCCATAAGCCCAAAATAGTCAAGTTACATCCACCATCAATTTGCACACATGCACATCCTCTCGTACATACGTGCTTCGTGCCAGCAGTTTCAAGGAAGTGATGACCATTGTGACAACGCAAAGGCATTCAACTACGACCACTACAAATGACACCATGCAAGGGAGGCTTGTCCGAGCGAAGCGTCAAGTTACGGAAGCGCCAATTACGTGGGCCATGTCTACGTTCATCAATTACAAACGCCAACATCAACCTTGTAGTTGTCTTTTACTCCACCTACACCCTTATAATCATTCTTTTTTGTGTTAACACAAAATCATTGTATATTTTTACTCTAGATTTGAAATCTAGGGCATGAGTGAAAGAAACAAAGCCACAATAAATGAAGTCTTGGCCAAAGATAGAGCCACTACCGCTATAAGTGGCGGATTTATCTTCTCCAATGACCAACCACCTTCGGCAACCTCTTGTAAAACACCCTCTCTCCTCTGTGAAATAAGCTAGCTATGGCTAGCATACCTTGTAAAAACCATATTCCTCTACTCTCCTTTCCCCTACATCTCTCTCTTCCCCTACTATTTTCTCTTTGTGGACCTCTATCACAAGCATCATTGCATCACGGATGGCCGACCCACGGTCACATGGTGTGGGTCACATCCCAATAAAATATAAAAAAATCCCACCCTCTTGTCCTATATAAGGAGGGGCTCTATCACCAAAATAACAACGCTCTCACCACAAAAAAAGCTCTACATTATTAGAAGTAATATGCATTTTGAGGTGTAGGCACCATGCCTACACACTTCTTATATAGCTAGAAGTGTTATTCCATGTAAAAGAGCATTGGGAGACACCATCGCACCTTAATGGTAAGGAGGTTATGCACACACAAGATACTCACCAACCATATTCCACCTCCATCATCATCAACTGCTACACCTTGGTGCAATTTGAAGTGGAGTATTTGGCATTCAACAAGAGTGAAGGTTACCCTTACACCACTCCTTGATATCATCTCCACCCATCGACGAGGCACTCGTGGTCTCCTTCTTCCTCTCTTGTCCCTCTCTATCCATTATCTCTCCCCACAAATAATCTACTCTTTTTGTTATTTCATTCTTTCTATTGTGCTGGATTTGTGAGTATGTCACATAGTTGTTTTTTTTTTTTTGCGTTGTATATAGAAGTGTCCGTGTTTTCCACCTCTTGTGTGAATAGTAGTCCACGCACCTACATTCACACCTCTCACTATCTATATCCACTTCTTTCTCTACCACCTCATACCACAATTCATAACATGTTCAACTGCGTGACATGGTGTATATTGTGTTGTATAGTATTGTCATTGCGTCCTAGCCGCATTCCGAGCTAGGTGGTGCCCCTACTATTTTTTGTTCATGGTGAAGCCGTTATGTGTTAGCCCTTGTGTTGAGGCCACCAAGTCCATCCTGTAAATCCGCCTCTTATTTGGTGCCCTTCTTGAGGAGGGATGTTGAAACCTTCAGTTTACAATACTGACATGTTTAATTCTGTTCATGGATGAGTGGCTTCTTGAATTCTCCAACTGGACCACCGATGAGGAGGAGCTTCAAGAAAGCTTGACACAAGTCATCAAGACACTCTTGCCAAGGTGTTGTATTGTTAGAATAGAAGAGGTGGTAAGACCCTCTTTCCCTACTCAAACTATTTACATTTTTCATCATCCCCGCAAGCGTAAAGCAAGGCACAAGCCACATCATGCTCACAGTATTGCCAAAAGCCACACCTCCAACATGAGTGCAACCCAAAGTGAAGAAAAATCCATCATTTTCTCCCTCAACATCCGCAAAGGAATTCTTAATTCGGTAGGATTTCAAGTAGCACCAGGCTTCTCTACACCTACACCCCCATCCTTGCCACCTATTCCACCTACGCCCACAATAAGCCTTATCAAATTAAGGAAGCTACTACAAACGCGTGGTCCCTCCCTCTCCCTTGCAGCAAAAGATTCAAGAGTATCCCAACGCCGACAATCATCGTGTCTTCAAAACAAAAGGGTAAATCTTCCAAAGTCTTTTTATACCTCACTCTCATCTCATGAGCCAAGAACTAGAGAGAGCAGCATGGATTCTACGTCATCTACCGAGTGAAGTGGCGGAGTGTGTCATCGACAAGGTCTTCAACACGGGGTTTGCTTGGCAGAAAGACAAGACCCTCCACCTTCAAGGAGTGTTGCTTGTGGATCAAGGCTATGATGACGACTTTACAGCTTGCTATGTATCAATTCAGCATGGATTAATACAAGTAGTAAGACTCACCACCTACCTCAGCACACCTGTGTATGCACTGGATGGCACTCTATCTTGCACGAAAGTGAAGTTGCTCAAAGAGAGAGATTTCAAGTTTTTTCAAGAGATTTCTAGAGGGATAGTCCTAGAGCTAGAAGACAAAGACAACCTTGTCCTATGGTACTACAAATTTTACCTCAACTACCAAGAGCTTCACACCTCCGACTATAACCTTTCACCACAAAGGAGGGAGCCTTTCCGCATTATCATGTGATGGGATCCAATGCATCAATATTTTGCAAGGGACCAAAATTATGTACCACAATGCATACAATCACTCAAAGTAATCTTGGACCGCAAGATGTTCTATCAGCATCTCATTACAACCATGTTTGGCAGAGAATGACTGCAAGAGATAAACACCTCTTTTCCACCCTTTATCCTCCCTATGATTAACCATGAAGTATCTTTTGATGTAGTAATTTTGATCCTTGTATAGT
Organism: Adiantum capillus-veneris; assembly: GCF_014529385.1. Taxonomy (NCBI): domain Eukaryota; kingdom Viridiplantae; phylum Streptophyta; class Polypodiopsida; order Polypodiales; family Pteridaceae; genus Adiantum; species Adiantum capillus-veneris. The sequence goes on from NC_140940.1 coordinate 39,478,846, forward strand.
ATGTTTTCCATCTACCAAGCACCCGTGTATTGAATCTTTAAAGAAAAAAAAGATTTAGTCGAGTTAATTTTCTCTCTCAAAATGGAAAGTGTAGCATTTCCAACCTTTACTGGTAAGGTGGGTGAGGATGTTGAAGACTTTATAAACAACTTGGAAATAGCATGTATCATCTCTAGGAGAGATGATGATTCTTCACACTTGCACATCTTCCCACTTCTAATGAAGGTGGAGGCAAGGTTATGGTACAATGCCTTGGCACAAGATACCAAGGAACGGTGGGACTTAATAGGAGCAGCCTTTGTTAAGCTTTTGGAGAGGGCACAACATCAGAGAATCTATGGAAATTTTTGACGGAGTTAAAGCAAGGTAGCATGCTAGAGTACACATCATAGGAGTCAAAGTTTGTAGATCTATTGGGGAGATGTGTTGCATCACTAAGAGAGGATGAGGGAGCTCCTGATTTCCTAAAGAAGGATCGATTTGTGACAGGGTTATGGCCAACTCTTAAAGAGAAGGTGAAGGGAAGGTTTCCTGCTACGTATGAGCAGTTGAAGTGGCCCGCCTTAAATACAAGAAGTTGCACCTACAAGCCAGGAATGCCAATGAAGGGGAAGCCATTAGGACCTGATCACCTCTAGCACCACCTACAACAACCACCCAAAGGAGTCAAACACAAGAACCAATTGAAGATCAGCGAGACTTGCTTAACCAAATCACCAATCAGCTTGAGAATCTCTCAGTCCATTTGGTGCAACAAGGGCATTCACACAATCACAACCAAGATCAAGGGAGAGGACAACAAAGACAGAACCAAGAATACCACTGCTACAATTGTGGAGAAGATGGCCATGGTATATATTATTGCCCACTCCCAAGAAGGTAGAATTTTAATAGAGGAGCAAAGCAAAACCAAGTTTCACCACCAAGAGCAAGACCACCACCACCCATAGCACCACAACAAACACCACCTATGCAAATACTACAATGACTTGTTCAACCCCAACAACTACCACTAGCTAGAAAACCAGTTAGTGAGTTTCATCAGTCTTGAAGATAAGGGCAAGATGAAAGTGGAGAAGCACATCAAAGAAGTGGAAAAAGGTAATACCAAGGTAGAGGAGGTAGACACCATGGGATTTAATCACTTTATACATGAGGAATCTTCACAAAAAGAAGAAAATATGAAGGCCAAGGGGGAGTCAATAAAGAGGAAGTCTAAGCCACGACTAAAAACTAGCATTTCAAATTTCACAATTGGTTAGGATACAAAATCCTAAAATTTTGTGAATGATGTTTCTATGCAGGACTCCAAGGTCCCTAAGGGGGTGGGCTACCCAATTATCTTAGAGAGACCATGGCTCATGACCATGAGAGAAAAGATATATTTAGACATAGGAATTCTCAAGATGCAAGGTAGAAAGGGCAAGGAGATCCCATACAACACGAAGGCCAATAAGCATCAAGAGATGGGCCTTGAGAGGCCTTGAGACTACTGTGGATAATTCTACTACAATATCAGGGGAGGAATCTACCACAACGAATCATAGTGACAACTCTCCTGAAATCATGGGTCTCATTCTCACTGATCCCAACAAGTTGGATCCACCAGATATACATTTCCAAGAAGGCGGCATGAAGACTTTGGAACTACATATCCAAACTGGAATGGCTGTTACTAAGAAATGGGATTGTGAAGTCCACCCTAAGGATATTCTTAAGCAAGTGGATGCAGTGGAAAATTATTGGAAATCTAGGTTTGGCAACCTAGATGTAGAGGTTATGTTTGATCATACTATGTTAAATGAATTTAAGAAAATCTTTAAAGAATCCTTATCACAAAGGATGGTCATAAGGATCAGAGAAATTGGACCCCAACACGAGAAAGATTGGAGTATGGTTTTGTATGCATATAGTCGAGATGAAATGTTTTTCTGCAAGTGGATTGCAGCTTATCTTTTGTATATGCTATGTATGTTGGTACAACATGTATCAAGCTTGTCTTTGAGCTACAAGGTTGGTGGCTTATTACCAATGTTAGGAAAGGAAACGGACCTTTTTGGAAGCATCCAAGAGGATAGTGACCCTGTTGCTTGCTTCAATAATAGGAGTAATCTAGGTTCTAAAGAAAAAAGGGACTTGCCACATCAACAAGGACGCCATAGATGGAGGAATCTGGGTACATCCTTGGGGATCATGATCTTAAGTTTTGTCCTGGAAGGAGCCTAGATAGTCATTTATCCTTTCACTTATGGTGGTTACATTTGGCATGAAGAAAGAAGTTCTATTGTCAGGACATTGTAGGTTACTATCATATTCTTTACATGGGATCCTGGTGGAACAAAATTTTGGAAGCCATGGGCTTCCCATCTACTTTGGGAAAACTAGAGTCGTTGATCATTGATGCTCTTGCTAACAAGACTTTTGAATACGTTGTGAATTAACTCGAAGCATGTGCATGTCCCATATATATCACTACTAGCCACATATGGTGGCTTGTTCAAAAGGCAACTAGATATTGAAAATTCTAGTACTCAATAGAATCAAGTATGGAGCTAGAGCCATAAATGCCTCTAGCTTAAAGGGGAGGGCTAATGAGGACCGCCTTTTGAAATCAACCCATCTCTCTCTCTATAGAAACCCCTCCCCTTCTCCATTTTTTTTTTTTAATCAAGTGCAGGCCGTGTGAACGAGCACTTCAGAATTAAAAAAAAAAAATCTCCAGTAAAAGCTTTCACCGAAGCAGAAAATCTTGCATGGTAATGAGCCTTTGTCCTCAAGTACCTTTGGAGCCACTGGTAATCATTTTTTTCCCTCTTTTATTTTCTCCTCAAAAGGCTCCACTTTCAAAATAATTGATAACTATATTAGTAAATAAGAAGTCACTCAATTGTTTGTACAACCATAGCCACCACCTTCTTACAAAAGCAAATAAAGGGGGCCTCCTTCTCACTATCACCTCTTTCCACCTTGTCCTCTTCCATCCATGGAGCCCTCCCTCCCCTTGTCTCCTCTCTCCCTCTCACTCTCTCTCTTGGCTGAAATTTTCACTTTTTTGTCTCTTTTCTCTCTCCCTCTCTCTCTCTCTCTCTCTTTGACCAGCAAAAAAACTTTATCTCCCTCCACACACACACAAAAGCTGAAAACAACCAATTTTCAGCACACATAGTGTATATGCACACACACACACTCTTCTTTCTCACTCTCATGTCTTTCCCAAGCTCTCCATAGTTGAAAATTGCTTTTTCAGCCATACACACACACACACACACACTCACATACACAAATTACCATCAACACACACCCCTCTCATATACACCCCCAAACACTCTAGATAATCAGTCCATAAGCCCAAAATAGTCAAGTTACACCCACCATCAATTTGCACACATGCACATCCTCTCATATATACGCGCTTCGCGCCAATGGCTTCAATGAAGTGACGACCATTGTGCCAACCGCAAAGGCATTTGACTACGACCACTACAAACGACAGGATGCAAGGGAGGCTTGTCCGATCGAAGCATCAAGTTACGGAAGCTCCATTTAGGTGGGGCCATGACTACGTTCATCAATTACAAACGACAACATAAACCTTGTAATTGTCTTTTACTCCACCTACGCCCTCATAATCACTGTTTTGTGTGTTAACACAGAATCATTGTATATTTTTACTCTAGATTTGAAATCTAGGGCATGAGTGAGAGACACAAAGCCACAATAAATGAATTCTTGGCCAAAGATAGAGCCAGTACCGCTATAAATGGCGGATTTATCTTCTCCAACGACAAACCACCTTCCGAAACCTCTTGTAAAAAACCCTCTCTCTTCTCTCAAATAAGCTAGCTACGGCTAGCATACCTTGTAAAAAACCCCATTCCTCTACTCTCCTTTCCCCTCCATCTCTCTTTTCCCCTACTATTTTCTCTTTGTGGACCTCTATCACAAGCATCATTGCATCACACATGGCCGGCCCACGGTCACATGGTGTGGGTCACGTCCCAACAAAATATAAGAAAATCCCACCCTCTTTTCCTTTATAAGGAGGGGCCTCTATCACCAAAATAACAATGCTCTCACCACAACAAAAGATCTATGTTAGTAGAAGTTATGAGCATTTTGAGGCGTAGGCACCATGACTTCAAACTTTTAATATAGATAGAAGTGTTAGTCCATGTAAAAGAGCATTGGGAGACACCATCACACCATAATGGTAAGGAGGTTATGCACACACAAGCTACTCATCCACACATATTCAACCTCCATCATCATCAATCGCTACGTCTTGGTGCAATTTGAAGTGGAGGATTTGGCATTCAACATGAGTGAAGGTTACCCTCACACCACTCCTTGATATCATCTCCACCCATTGACGAGGCACCCATGGTCTCCTCCTTCCTCTCTTGTCCCTCTCTATCCATTATCTCTTCCCACAAATAATCTACTCTTTTTTTTATGTCATTCTTTCTATTGTGCTGGATTTGTGAGTATATCACATAATTGTTTATTTCTTTTGCGTTGTATGTAGAGGTGTGCAGGTTCGCCACCTTAGGGTTGTTTTGTTCTTGATTTTCATGTATTGGTGTATGGGTTCACCAACTCTTGTGTAGTAGTCCACGTACCTACATTCACAACTCTCACTATCTATCTCCACTTGTTTCTCTACCACCTCATAACATGTGAAGCTGCGTGACATGGTGTATGGTGAGTTGTATAGTATTGTCATTGCATCCTAGCCACATTCCAAGCTAGGTGGTGCCCCTATTGTTTTCCGTTCATGGTGAGGTCATCATGCATTAGCCCTTGTGTTGAGATCAACGGGTCTATCTTGCAAATCCGCCTCTCACTAGGTTGGACAACTTTCAACATATCATGTATAAAGTATTGAGATCTTTGTCAAAGACGTCAATTTTGTTAAGGTCTCATTCCAAATTATGAACGTAGATTACACATTGAGAACAAAATTGGACATTAAATTTCATGGTTTTAGGCGATTGAACCATTAACACTAGGTTGGTAATGGGACACTTTTAAGTCCTGTTAAGTCACTATTTTCCTTGAATTATGTCAAGAGTTTCAAAATGTATTTTGAGGTGCTATCTATCTAGAAAGTTTTCTCATAAGCTAAAAAAAACTCGACATTTTTTTGGAATATCAATTCCATCTTTAACCTTGTCCTTGCACAACATTTCACAACCTAAACTGTGTGAAAAAACAGGTCCTATTTTTGGTTTTTTTCAACTTTTTGCAACTATACCACTCTAGAATTCATGTTTGTGAGGTCTATAATGCTAGAGAACTATCTTTAGTAGTCCTAAACATGTCTTGATGCTTCTAGGGGGAAATAAATGTTAACGTTGTAAGTTATGACCAAATTACAAAAATTGTCAAATCCTGTTTTTTAGGAAATTTTAGCTCTTTTATGATTTTTTTGGTGGCTTTCATGATATCCAAATGCAGTTTTGATTTTCTATGTCGCATATTATAACATAAAGCTAATATTCCTTGAGTTTTGGGGCACCTAATACCCTATTTTGCATAGTAGAAAACGATGGTTGATGTTTTCAATTACAGAAGAAAACAAAACATTCTAGTATATCAAGTATTTCTTTTTCAATATTGTTAGTTTCTTGTGACAACTACATGCATTTTGTAGGTAGTAACCATATCTAGTCATAAGGATCAAATTTGGCTAGATATTGAATAGTTTCTATGGGATTCTACAACTAATAATGTTGAACCCAATTTTTTCATGCTTGCTGTATTTAGCACTTCATCTTTGTCCCCAAGATTCCTCTTGGTAGGAGATGTATTATTCTTTTGACATGATCCATGGCTCCTTATGAACCTAAAGGAAAATAGGGAACTAAGAAAACATGCATATATTATTTGTATTAAGCGTGGCTATAGAAACTTTGATGATAGGTTTGTAGAATGGTAAAAATTCAACTTTTCTGTACCTATTTTTTTTGGCAAAACAAAAAATAGTGAGTGAGAAGCAATTAGATGTTTTGATCACCAACCCATTGAAGTTAACTAGGTAGTTTATCTCAAGTCCTACAAAAATCCCTAATCTTATTTTTATGCAATAAAATGTAAGAAATGACTGTTTTGATGAAAATATACTGGTCCATCAACTTTGGAGGCTTGGTGTGACCAAAAGATGAGGAATTTTACAAGTTTCTTATTTTTTCCATGTGTAGTAGGCCTTGAGCTATAACCTCATGAAAGGATTTTACAAAATGAGTGGATCTACTATGGTTTTGGACGTTTTTTTCAAAACCCTGAAAGGACACTTTTATGTCCTGTTAGGTTACCAACCTAGTGTTAAGATACTAGTGCATTTTAGTTATTATCATTGTGTATGCCTTATTGTCCTACCTATGATTTATCTAAAGGTAAAGTTTCGATGTCCACCACTTGTCCAAGCTAAGTTCAAGATGAGTAGCTAAACTTATTCAAGGTCCACCATTTGTCCAAACTAGGACCCAAATTGAGAAAAACAACTTACCTTTCTATGACATTAAACCTCATCCAAGAAAATTCCACTACTAATTTAGGATCTCTTCATTTGAGGCATGAAGCATACATAAAACATGTATCATATGATTGGTTGCATCATAAGAGTGTTGGTTTCATGGTGCACTTATCTAAGCTAGGCTCCCTTGGAGGAGTATAAATCCCACCACTTGTCCAAGCTAGGTTCCCTTAACCTACAGAGGAATACAAAGTCAACTTCTTGTCCAAGCTACTCTCAAAGTGATATGTTAAAATGAGAATCTATATATATTTCTAAGTTGTTCGAAATGCCAATTTGATCATTAACAAACAAAAAAAATGAATTTTATTTAAGATATGGCTTTCACTTTGCTTTTTTAGATATTTCTTGAGATACATCAAGAAGTGTCAAGATCACATATATTACATTCTAGAATACCATGTGATACGCCACTTTATGCACATAGATGTATTCTTTGAAACATGTTCATGAGGATAAGACATTTAGGTATTCATCTCTATAGTTATGTTAAGTCATCCTAATTTTATACATTCTATAACAAAGGGGTTTTTTAATCCACCACTTGGCCATGCGACTTGAATCAATGCTATTCTATGTGTATTTACAAGAAAAAAGCAGTTGCTATAAAGAAAATTTCAATCTATTTGCAACTATAATAAAGGTAAATCTCTTGTGTTTATTACATTTTTCTTGTCATTAAACATGTTTGGAAAACACAAGTTTTAAGGAAGAATAATTAAACTAATGTCAATAATGGATTTTATGATAAAGAGTTGCGATTTTGATATTATGTTCTAAATGAACGTGTTATGATGCATATTTTTCAAAATTGATTGATTTCGATAAGAAATTTTTTATTTGTGCATGAATACACGCATATGAATTCCCATGCCAATATCACAACAATATGGCATATTTTTGTATGAGTCTCCATGCTAATATGACAACAACATTGTTCAATGAATATTTTTTTTATTAAATGAGTATAGAAAAAGAGGTCTTCTATTGATACAATTGATATTAAGTACAAAATAATATTTACCACCCATTAACCCAGCATAAGAAGTCATACTCATGTTTTGAAGAAAAAAGGACATTGTTCATGTTGTACTTGTGTCTTGAAGCAAAAAGAGTTCTCTTGACTAAATACATTTATACATTGTAAACAAAAATAGTGATCACATTCCAAACTAAAAATACAAAGAAAATTTTGTATCCTTAAATTAGAATTCACTCCATTGATAAAGAAGTCCCCATTCACTAGGGTGAACTTTGTGGAAACATCCAAGTTACAACAAGGTCTAAATATTTATAGTGGATCCATTTACACAAGATATGAGCACAATATAGACAATCCTCCACTCAAAGCAACAAGGAAAAGAGCACCCATAAGAAGGATGCACTTCATAAATAAAGAGTCCCCCAAATGTTAAGGTGCACTCCATGTGAAACACATTAGATTGAACATAAGTCCCCTTACAATAGGGTACACTTCAAGTAGAAAAAATTAATGTGATAAATGGTTAGATGAAAGATAAATGTACAATTTATATTCACCTTGAATAACAATTTACAATGAACCAATTCTAATTGATATGTGGTTTTGTGTACAGTTGATATCACTGTCACTACATTCTTGCCAAACAACTTCAACATGTGACTCTCAACACTGTCTTCTTTACAAGTAGACATTCATGACAAAAGTTGTCTCAGAATCCTCTACCTTGTTCACAATTGTATTGGAAGTATAACTCCTCTTGTTTCTTGCACACAACCATCCCACTAACCATGGAGCTATTGTGCCTTCTAAGAAGCATTGAAGTTGTTTAGGTGTTTGTCTCCAAAATTTTGGAAATATGAGATAAGTTCCTTGCATATTCTATATCACTCTATATGGAGTATCATCATAAATTAATGTGTTGCTAGCATGTAGATCCTCAAACATCTCCCAAACCAAAGTCAAATTATTATGATAAACTCTTTTATATCCAATCATGATATTTGGATTTTGACAATGCTTATTGCTCATAAACATCTTGAGCTTTGAACAATGCCTAGGAAAGCACATCTCAAGTATATGTTGAGCTTTAATTAGGTTATAGCAACTCCATATCCAAGGTTCAAAATAATCAAAACAAAAGTCCAAGAAAGCTTCAGCATCACATCGCACCACATGATAAGCTTCATCTTTGTCAAGCACCACCTGCATGTGCTCGGCCCATGATGGAACAATATCACCATGTTGCATTTCAACTGAATGAAGTAGTAAACCCTCTATATTTAAGATAAGAACCCTCCGTTGTTGCTTCAAGGTAAGTAGTAATTGAGTAGGGGGTGGTTGACGGCTTGGATGAGGCCCCATAAAAGGTTGAATAGAAGAATTTTCTCTTTAAAATGAATTATCCCAATCTAAAAACAACATATTTCTTTCTTTTGCTCTGAAAAGAAACACGGAACATTTAGTTGCTACTCATTTTTAAACCTTAAAACAAAATTGATGGTTTTAGCATTCAACATTTGATCACTATAGACATCCAAAAGAATCTTAAATTGGTATCATAATACTAAAAAACCATGTGATTATAAAAGTAGGTAATTTGTCAATACATAAGTAAACTTTAAAGCGCTCCAAGTCAATTGATACAATTGGTCTAAAAACCAATGGTCCAATATCAAGAAAAACTCAAACATAGAGAATAATCTTTGTTTGAATTTTTTTTAGATTGCAAAGACACAAAAATTTGCAAAGTAACCCGTGGCTATTCTTAGATGTTTCTTCTTTGATCTGAATGAAATGGTCCAAATTCCCTATGAAATACTTCTTCAAAGAATAATTTGGATGAAATCTGCAAGAAACCGTGATGAAGTGCGTGTTTTGAATCAAAATACAAATATCATTTTCAAAAGTATTTATTGAAAATTCAACATGATTTCTAGTGAGTAGTACCTTAGTGTTTGAGAAGATTGTGCTCATTTCATAGCTTCTTCACAAAAGCCTTAGATGTTACAGCCTTCAATGATGGTGTGGCACAACCCAGCTTCCTTGCTAAGGATTTAATTGTGCTCCCTTCATCATATCAATATTGTTTTTTATTTCTTTTGCCATAATTTCTACTATTTTGTTTCTTCTAATCTCCTTTTCCCTACTTGGATTAGTTGACTCATCCTGTTTGCCAAAAAGGTCTCGTAGCTTCTCAAACATTGGTAGCTTATCTATGGTTATCTCCTTTTGCGACCATCTTGATTCCAATAGTCCATGAGACCTTTGTATTCATTGTCATTGGAAATTGGGGCTTGTCCATAACGATTAGAGTCAATAAACTCACGCATTTCTTTGATCTCATCAAGTTGCCACAAGAATGGGAGTAACTGTTCTATGAGAACATTATCAACCATATTTTCTTCATCAAAATTTGAAGGAAATATGTTATTATTTGTAGGTGAAACACAACATTTGTATGGAGAAACATCCACAAGAATTGTTCTGTGTGGATCACATTCAAAGCATGCATATATTTTTGCCAATCGTATAAACATCGCTGGAACTTGAGGATTGTCTGGTCTAAAAAATTGCACGCCTTTAGGAACATAGAAATATTCTTGAGACCAAACTACAAAAATGGTAATATCTCCTCTGCAGTGCTTTGAAGTGTTCTCAACATCTGGTAAACATTACCTTCTCTAGGTATTGACCAAATCCCAACATTGAATCTCTTCAATATGGTCTTTAAAAAGTGGATGCACCCTAGCCGTAACACAATATGCCTTCATGAATTGTATTGAATAGATTCATGAATAGAGGATGGTTGTTGACTTCTTTTCAATAGTATACCATTCAATTCCAATAATACTTGTCAACATGGATTTGTTGGGATTTGATGAAACCAAAGTAGTTGCATCAACAACACTCTCTTGCACATCTTTTATAGATTGAAAGTTTTCACCCATGGCTTCCTTCAATGAAAGATGTAGCAAACAGCACTCAGGTATTTGCATTTGAGTATCAATAATTGGATTCAATTCTTCAAGTGAGACCTTTGTGGATACATGTAGAAGGCTCTCATTATTTGCTGCTAGATTGAAGCATTCCTTATCTATCCCACCCTCAATCCCTGGATCTAAGCAAAAAACAATGAAATATCACACAATAGCCACCTAGAGAATGACATATTAACAAACAAGATATTTTGATATGATTATTGACATCCACATAATCATCACTTTTTCTCAATTTGTGCAATGAAGGATGCATCCTAAATAAAATCATTTTTTTTGTAATAAAGTTTTGAATGGTGGTGTGGATCCTATATATTGAATCAAAACAAGTTGTGAAAGACTAGTACTCATCTTAGATCCACCACTTGGCCGATCTAGAAATCATGGAAGAGTAGATACTAGCTCAATCAAACATTCAATTATAGTTGTTGAACTGTCCATCCATCCAAGGTCCACCACTTGGCCAACCTTAATGGATTCTGTCAGAATAAGTGTATTCTAAATCCACCAAAAATATTTTTCACCACTTATCACATCCTTGATCCACAATAAGTGAATATTTTAAACAACTTGTAGAAGCCTTGTTGCATTTTAAATATACCAATTGTCCACTCTAAAAAGTTATAGAACACATATTGTTTCCTAGATGCATCACCAGGGCATTCTAACCATGTCTTAAATTTAGGTGCAATCACCACTTGGCCATCATAACACTTGTATTTTACATAATGTTTGTGGGATGAGTAGATCCTAGAACCACCACTTGGCCATTTTGACTAAGAATTGGGAAGTAAGTGCATCAAAGATCCACCACTTGGCCATTCTAACCATGGCTTAAAGTTAGGTGCAATCAACACTTGGCCATTTAGACTAAGAATTGGGAAGTAGGTGCATGAAAGATCCACCACTTGGCCATTCTACCAATATCTTAAATTTAGGTGCAATCAACACTTGGCCATCATAACACTTGTAATTTTACACAATGTTTGTGGGATGAGTAGATTCTAGATCCACCACATGGCTATTTAGACTCAGAATTGGGAGTTTAGATACATCAAAGATCCACCACTTGGCCATTATACCGAAGGCTTGAATTGTGGATCCAATGTTTGGTGTCTCCTAGATCCGCCACTTGGCTATTCTAGCCATGTCTTAAAGTTAGGTGCGTTAGGCACTTGGCCATCATAACGCTTGTAATTTTACACAATGTTTATGGGATGAGTAGATCCTAAATCCACCGTTTGGTCATTTATACTAAGAATTGGGAATAAGATACATCAAAGATACAACAGTTAGCCATTATAAGGAAGTCTTGTGTTGTGTATTCAATTTTCCAGTTTCTCCTAGATCCACCACTTGGACATTCTAGCCATGTATTAAAGCTAGGTCCATTCAACACTTGGCCATCATACCACTTGTAATTTTACAAAATCTTTCTCAGATGAGCAGATCCGAGATGCACCACATCTCCATTTATACTTAGAATTGGGAATTAGATGCATCAATGATCAACCACTTGGCCATTATAGCGAAGTCTTGGAATGTGGATCCAATTGTTAGTGTCTCCAAGATCCACCACTTGGCCATTCTAACCATGTATTTAGGTGTATTCAGTACTTGCCCATCATAACACTTGTATTTTACACAATGTTTGTGTGATGAGTAGATCCTAGATCCACCACTTGGACATTTAGACTAGAATTGGGAAGTAGGTGAATCAAAGATCCACCACTTGGCCATTATAGAAAAGGCTTGAATTGTGGATCTAATTGTTGATGTCTCCTAAATCCACCACTTGGACAATCTAACCATGTCATAAAGCTAGGTGCATTCAACACTTGGCCATAATAACACTTGTAATTCTACACAATGTTTGTGGGATAAGCAGCTCCTAGATCCACCACTTGGCCAGTCTAACCATGTCTTAAAGTTAGGTGCAATCAAAACTTGGCCATCATAACACTTGTGATTTTGCACAATGTTTGTGGGATGAGTAGATCATAGATCCAACAATTGTCCATTTATACTAAGAATTGGGAAGTAGTTGCATGAAAGATCCACCACTTGGCCATTCTAACCATGTCTTAAAGTTAGGTGCAATCAACACTTGGCCATCATAACACTTGTATTTTTAGACAATGTTTGTGGGATGACTAGATACTAGATCCACCACTTGGCTATTTATACTAATAATTGGGAATTAGATGCATTAAGGATCGACCACATGGCCATTATAACGAAGGCTTGAATTGTGGATCCAATTGCTGTGTTTCCTAGATCCACCACTTGGCCATTCTAGCCATGTCTTAAAGTTAGGTGCATTTAGCACTTGGCCATCATAATACTTGTAATTTTACACAATGTTTATGGGATGAATAGATTATAAATTCCACCACTTGGACATTTATATTAATAATTGGGAATAAGATACATCACAGATCCACCACTTGGCCATTATAAGGCTTGAATTGTGGATCCAATTTTTGGTGTCGCCTAGATCCACCACTAGGCTATTCTAGCCATGTCTTAAAGTTAGGTGCATTCAGCATGTCGCCATCACAACACTTGTAATTTTACACAATGTTTGTGGGATAAATAGATCCTAGATCCACCACTTGGCCATTTAGACTAAGAATTGGGAATTAGATAGATCAAGGATCCACCACTTGGCCATTATAACAAGTGCTTGAATTGTGGATCTAATTGTTGGTGTCTCCTAGATCCACAACTTGGCCATTCTTCTCATGTCTTAAAGTTAGGTGCATTCAGCACTTGGCCATAATAACACTTGTAATTTTACACAATGTTTGTGGTATGAGTAGATCCTAGATCGAGCACTTGGCTATTTATAATTAGAATTGGGAATTAGATGCATCAATGATCAACCACTTGGCCATTATAACAAAGGCTCGAGATGTGGATCCAATTGTTGGTGTCTCCTAGATCCACCACTTGGCCATTCTAACCATGTCTTAAAGTTAGGTGTATTCAGTACTTGGCCATCATAACACTTGTATTTTACACAATGTTTGTGGGATGATTAGATCCTAGATACACCACTTGGCCATTTACACTAAGAATTGGGTAGTAGGTGCATCAAAGATCCACCACTTGGCCATTATAGCAAAGGCATGAATTGTGGATCCAATTGTTGGTGTCTCCTAGATCCATTATTTGGCCATTCTAACCATGTCTTAAAGTTATGTCCATTCAACACTTTGCCATATAATAACACTTGTAATTCTGCACAATGTTTGTGGGATGAGAAGATCTTAGATCCACCCATTGGCCATTCTAACCATGTCTTAAAGTTAGGTGCAATCAAAACTTGGCCATCATAACACTTGTGATTTTGCACAATGCTTGTTGGATGAGTAGATCATAGATCCAACAGTTGGCCATTAAGACTAAGAATTGGGAAGTAGTTGTATCAAAGATCCACCACTTGGCCATTATAACCATGTCTTAAAGTTAGGTGCAATCAACACTTGGCCATCGTCACACTTGTAATTTTAGACAATGTTTATGGGATGAGTATATTATAGATCAACACTTGGCCATCGTCACACTTTTATGTCCTGTTAAGTGACCATTTTCCTTGAATTATGTCAAGAGTTTCAAAATGGATTTTGAGGTGCTATCTATCTAGAAATTTGTCTCATGAACTGAAAAAAACTCGACATTTTTTTGGAATATCAATTCTATCTTTAACCTTGTCCTTGCACAACATTTCACAACCTAAACTGTGTGAAAAAATGGGTCCTGTTTTTAACTTTTTTCAACTTTTTGCAACTATACCACTCTAGAATTCATGTTTGTGAGATCTATAATGCTAGAGAACTATCTTTAGTAGTCCTCAACATGTCCTGATGCTTCTAGGGAGAAATAAATGTTAAAGTTGTAAGTTATAACCAAATTACAAAAATTGTCAAATCCTGTTCTTTAGCCAATTTTAGCTCTTCTATGATTTTTTTGGTGGCTTTCATGATATCCAAATGCATTTTTGATTTTCTATGTCCCATATTGTAACATAAAGCAAATATTTCTTGAGCTTTGGGGCACCTAATACCCTATTTTTCATAGTAGACAACGATGGTTGATTTTTTCAATTATAGAAGAAAACAAAACATTCTAGTATATCAAGTATATCTTTTTCAATATTGTTAGTTTCTTGTGACAACTACATGCATTTTGTAGGTACTAACTATATCTAGTCATAAGGATCAAATTTGGCTAGATATTGAATAGTTTCTATGGGATTCTACAACTCATAATGTTGAACCCACTTTTTTCATGTTTGCTATATTTAGCACTTCATCTTTGTCCCCAAGATTCCCCTTGGTAAGAGATGTATTATTCTTTTGACATGCTCCATGGCTCCTTATGAACCTAAAGGACAATAGAGAGCTAAGAAAACATGCATATATTATTTGTATTAAGCGTGGCTATAGAAACTTTGATGATAGGTTTGCAGAATGGTAAAAATTCAACTTTTTTGTACCTATTTCTTTTGGAAAAACAAAAAATAGTGAGTGAGAAGCAATCATATGTTCTGATCACCAACCCATTGAAGTTAACTAGGGAATTTATCTCAAGTCCTACAAAAATCCCTAATCTTATTTTTATGCAACAAAACATTAGAAATGACTATTTTGATGAAAACGTACTGGTCCATCAATTTACGAGGCTTGGTGTGACCAAAAGATGAGAAATTTTACAAGTTTCTTATTTTTTACATGTGTAGTAGGCCTTGAACTATAACCTCATTAAAGGATTTTACAAAATGAGTGGATCTACTATGGTTTTGGAGGTTTTTCTCAAAACCCTGAAAGGACACTTTTACGTCCTGTTAGGTTACCAACCTAGTGTTAAAGTTAGGTGCAATCAAAACTTGGCCATCATAACACTTGTGATTTTACACAATGTTTGTGGGATGAGTAGATCATAGATCGAACAGTTGGCCATTTCGACTAAGAATTAGGAAGTACTTGCATCAAATATCCACCACTTGGACATTCTAACCATGTCTTATAGTTAGGTGCAATAAAAAATTGGCCATCATAACTCTTGTGATTTTACACAATTTTTGTGGGATGAGTAGATCATAGATCCAATAGTTGGCCATTTAAACAAAGAATTGGGAAGTAGTTGCATGAAAGATCCACCACTTAGCCATTCGAACCATGTCATAAAGTTAGGTCCATTCAACACTTGGCCATAATAACGCTTGTGATTTTACACAATGCTTGTGGGATGAGAAGATCCTAGATCCACCACTTGGCCATTTTAACCATGTCTTAAAGTTAGGTGCAATCAAAGCTTGGCCATCATAACACTTGTGATTTTACACAACGTTTGTGGAATGAGTAGATCATAGATCCAACAGTTGGCCATTTCGACTAAGAATTAGGAATTAGTTGTATCAAAGATCCACCACTTGGACATTCTAACCATGGCTTATAGTTAGGTGCAATCAACAATTGGCCATCATAACACTTATAATTTTAGACAATGTTTGTGGGATGAGTAGATGCTAGATTCACCACTTGGCTATTTAGACTATGAATTGGGAATTAGATGCATTAAGGATCGACCACATGGCCATTATAATGAAGTCTTGAATTGTGGATCCAATTGTTGGTGTTTTCTAGATCCACCACTTGGCCATTCTAGCCATGTCTTAAAGTTAGGTGCATTTAGCACTTGGCCTTCATAATGCTTGTAATTTTACAGAATGTTTATGGGGTGAGAACATTATAGATCCACCACTTGGTTATTTAGATTAATAATAGGAAATAAGTTACATCAAAGATCCACCACTTTTGGTCATTATAACGACGGCTTGAATTGTAGATCCAATTTTTGGTGTCTCCTAGATCCACCACTAGGCCATTCTAGCCATGTCTAAAAGTTAGGTTACATCAGCATGTGGCCATCACAACACTTGTAATTTTACACAATGTTTGTGGGATGAGTAGATACTAGATCCACCACCTGGCCTTATAGAATAAGAATTGGAAATAAGATACATCAAAGATCCACCACTTGGTCATTATAAAGAATGCTTGAATTGTGGATCCAATTGTTGGTGTCTCCTAGATCCACCACTTGGCCATTCTTGACATGTCTTAAAGTTAGTTGCATTCAGCACTTGGCCATCATAACTCTTGTAATTTTACACAATGTTTGTGGGATGAGTAGATCTTAGATCCAGCACTTGGCCATTTAGAATTAGAATTGGGAATTAAATGCATCGATGATCAACCAGTTGGCCATTATAACAAAGGCTTCAAATGTGGATCCAATTGTTGTCTCCTAGATCCACCAATTTGCCATTATAACCATGTCTTAAAGATAGGTGTATTCGATACTTGGCCATCATAACACTTGTATTTTACACAATGTTTGTGGGATGAGTAGATCCTAGAGCCACCACTTAGCCATTTAGACTAAGAATTGGGAAGTAGATGCACCACTTGGCCATTATAGCAAAATATTAAATTCTGGATCCAATTGTTTGTGTCTCCTAGATCCACCACTTGGCCATTCGAACCATGTCTTAATGTTAGGTCCATTCAACAATTGGCCATAATAACACTTGTAATTCTACACAATGTTTGTTGGATGAGCAGATCCTAGATCCACCACTTGGCCATTTAGACTAAGAATTGGGAATTAGGTGCATCAAAGGTCCACCACTTGGCCATTCTACCCATGTCTTAAAGTTAGGCGCAATAAGAATTTGGCCATCATAACACTTGTGATTTTACACAATGTTTGTGGGATGAGTAGATCATAAATCCACCACTTGGCCATTCTAACCATGTCTTAAAGCTAGCTGCATTCAACACTTGTCCATAATAACACTTGTGATTCTACACAAGTTTTGTGGGATGAGCATATCCTAGATCCACCATTCTAACCATGTGTTAAAGTTAGGTGCAATCAACACTTGGCGATCAAAACACTTGTAATTTTACACAATGTTTGTGGGATGAGTAGATCATAGATCCACCACTTGGCCATTCTTACCATGTCATAAAGCTAGGTGCATTCAAAACTTGGCCACAAGAACACTTGTGATTCTAAAAAATGTTTATGGGATGAGCAGATCCTAGATCCACCACTTGGCTATTCTAACCATGTCTTCAAGTTACCTGCAATCAACACTTGGCCATCAAAACACTTGTAATTTTACACAATGTTTGTGGCATGAGTAGATGCTAGATCCACCATTTGGCTATTTAGACTAAGAATAAATAAGATGCATTAAGGATCGACCACATAGCCATTATAATGAAGGCTTTTATTGTGGATTTAATTGTTGGTGTTTCCTAGATCCACCACTTGGCCATTCTAGCCATGTCTTAAATTTAGGTGCATTTAGCACTTGGTCATCATAATACTTGTAATTTTACACAATGTTTATGGGATGAGTAGATTATAGATCCACCACTTGGACATTTAGATTAATAATTGGGAATAAGATACATCAAAGATCTACCACTTGGCCATTATAACGAAGGCTTTAATTGTGGATCCAATTTTTGTTGTCTCCTAGATCCACCACTAGGCCATTCTAGCCATGTCTTAAAGTTAGGTGCATTATACACATCGCCATCACAACACCTGTAATTTTACACAATGTTTGTGGGATGAGTAGATTCTTGATCCACCACTTGGCCATTCAGATTAAGAATTGGGAATTAGATACATCAAAGATCCACCACTTGGCCATTCTTGCCATGTCCTAAAGCTAGGTGCATTCAGCACTTTGCCATTATAACACTTGTAATTTTACACAATGTTTGTGGGATGCGTAGATCCTATCTCCAGCACTTGGCCATTTAGAATTAGAATTGGGAATTAGATGCATAAACGATCAACCACTTAGCCATTATAACAAAGGCTCGAAATGTGGATCCAATTGTTGGTGTCTCCTAGATCCACCACTTGGCCATTCTAACCATTTCTTAAAGTTAGGTGTATTCAACACTTGGCCATCATAACACTTGTATTTTACACAATGTTTGTGGGATAAGTAGATCCTAGATCCACCACTTGGCCAGTTAGACTAAGAATTGGGAAGTAGGTGCATCAAAGATCCACTACTTGGCCATTATAGCAAAGGCCTGAATTCTGGATCCTATTGTTGGTGTCTCCTAGATCGACCACTTGGCCATTGTAACCATGTCTTAAAGTTACGTCCATTCAACACTTGGCCATAATAACACTTGTAATTCTACACAATGTTTGTGGGATGAGCAGATCCTAGATCCACCACTTGGCCATTCTAACCATGTTTTAAAGTTAGGTGCAATCAAAATTTGGCCATCATAACACTTGTGATTTTACACACTGCTTGTTGGATAAGTAGATGATAGATCTAATAGTTGGCCATTTAGACTAAGAATTGGGACGTAGTTGTATCAAAGATCCACCACTTGGCCATTCTAACCATGTCTTAAATTTAGGTGAAATCAACACTTGGCCATCGTAACACATGAAATTTTAGACAATGCTTGTGGGATGAGTAGATGCTAGATCCACCACTTGGCCATTAAGACTAAGAATTGAGAATTAAATGCATTAAGGATCGACCACATGGCCATTATAATGAAGGCTTGAATTTTGGATCCAATTGTTGTTGTTCCCTAGATTCACCACTTGGCCATTCTACCCATGTGTAAAAGTTAGGTGCATTTAGCACATGGCCATCATAATACTTGTAATTTTACACAATGTTTATGGGATGAGTAGATTATAGATCTACCACTTGGTCATTTAGACTAATAATTGGGAATAAGATACGTCAGAGATCCACCACTTGGACATTATAACGAAGGCTTGAATTATGGATCCAATTTTTTGTGTCTCCTAGATCCACCACTAGGCCATTCTAGCCATGGCTTTAAGTTAGGTGCAATCAAAATGTCACCATCACAACACTTGTATTTTACAGAATGTTTATGGGATGAGTAGATCCTAGATCCACCACTTGTCCATTTAGGGGTGAAAGCATGTTAACGTGTCGCGGTTTTTGTGCTAGTTAACAGTTTCAAGTTAGCACATCTTCGAAAAGTTGGACGTCAGGTAATGTTTTTACAAATAATATCAAAATTTGTCAGAGGTTGTACATTTGGATTGCTGGTTTCAGGTGCTTTCTACTAATATATCATATGTCATAGATCTTGGAGATGTAACTTAAGTTAATTGTACTAGTTAGCATATGTCAAAACTGTGCTAGTTGGCATTGTCCGGGACATTAAAAAGCATGACAGGTTAACATAGTTTCACCCTTAGACTAAGATTTGGGACGTAGGTGCATCAAAGATCCACCACTTGGCCATCATAGCAAATTCTTGAATTGTGGATCCAATTGTTGGTGTCTCCTAGATCCACCACTTGGCCATTCTAACCATTTATTAAAGTTAGGTGCATTCAATACTTGGCCATAATAACACTTGTGATTCTACACCATGTCTATGCGATGAGCAGATCCTAGATCCACCACTTGGCCATTTAGGCTAAGAATTGAGAAGTAGGTGCATGAAAGATCCACCACTTGGCCATTCTAACCATGTCTTAAAGTTAGGTGCAATCAAAACTTGGCCATCATAACACTTGTGATTTTACACAATGTTTGTGGGATGAGTAGATCATAGATCCAATAGTTGGCCATTTAGACTACGAATTGGGAAGTAGATGCATCAAAGATCCACCACTTCGCCATTCAAACCATGTATTAAAGTTAGGTGCAATCAACACTTGGCCATAATAACACTTGTGATTTTACACAATGTTTGTGGGATGAGCAGATCCTAGATCCACCACTTGGCCATTCTAACCATTTCTTAAAGTTAGGTGCAATCAAAACTTGGCCATCATAACACTTGTGATTTTACACAATTTTTGCTGGATGACTAGATCAGATTCAACAGTTGGCCATTTAGACTAAGAATTAGGAAGTAGTTGCATCAAAGATCCACCACTTGGCCATTCTAACCATGTCTTAAAGTTAGGTGCAATCAACACTTGGCCATTCCAACCATGTCTTAAAGTTAGGTGCAATCAACACTTGGCCATCATAACACTTGTAATTTTAGACAATGTTGGTGGGATGAGTAGATGCTAGATCCACCACTTGGCTATTTAGACTAAGAATTCGGAATTAACTGCATTAAGGATCGACCACATGGCCATTATAATGAAGGCTTGAATTGTAGATCCAAGTGTTGCTGTTTCCTAGATGCACCACTTGTCCATTCTAGCCATGTCTTAAAGTTAGGTGCATTTAGCACTTGTCCATCATAATACTTGTAATTTTACACAATGTTTATGGAATGAGTAGATTATAGATCCACCACTTGGTCATTTCAATTAATAATTGGGAATAAGATACATCAAAGATCCACCACTTGGCCAATATAAAAAAGGCTTGATTGGTGGATCCAATTTTTGGTGTCTCCTACATTCACCACTAGGCCATTCTAGCCATGTCTTAAAGTTAGGTCCGTTCAGCTTGTCGCCATCACAACACTTGGCCTTATAGACTAAGAATTGGAAATTAGATACATCAAAGATCCACCACTTGGCCATTATAACGAAGGCTTGAATTGTGGATTCAATTGTTGGTGTCTCCTAGATCCACCACTTTGCCATTCTTGCCATGTCTTAAAGTTAGGTGCATTCACCACCTCGCCATCATAACACTCGTAATTTTACACAGTGTTTGTGGGATTAGTAGATCCTATATCTAGCACTTGGCCATTGAAAATTAGAATTGGGAATTAGATGCATCAACGATCAACCAGGTGGCCATTATAACGAATTGAAATGTGGATCCAATTGTTGGTGTCTACTGGATCCACCACTTGGCCATTCTAACCATGACTTAAAGGTAGGTGTATTCAATACTTGGCCATCATAACACTTGTATTTTACACAATGTTTGTGGGATGAGTAGATCTTAGATTCACCACTTGGCCATTTAGACTAAGAATTGGGAGGTAGGTGCATCAAAGATCCACCCCTTGGCCATTATAGCAAAGGTTTGAATTGTGGATCCAATTGTTGGTGTCTCCTAAATCCACCACTTGGGCATTCTAACCATGTCTTAAAGTTAGGTCCATTCAACACTTGGCCATAATAACACTTGTAATTATACACAATGTTTGTGGGATGAGCAGATCCTAGATCCACCACTTGGCCATTCTAACCATGTCTTAAAGTTAGGTGCAATCAAAATTTGGCCATCATAACACTTGTGATTTTACACAATGCTTGTGGGATGAGTAGATAAAAAATCCACAACTTGCCCATTCTAACCATGTCTTAAAGCTAGGTGCATTCAACAATTGGCCACAAGAACACGTGTGATTCTACACAAATTTGGTGGGATGATCAGATCCTAGATCCACCACTTGGACATTCTAACCATGTCTTAATGTTACGTGCAATCAACACGTGGCGATCATAACACTTGTAATTTTACACAATGTCTATGGGATGAGTAGATTCTAGATCCACCACATGGCTATTTAGAATTAGAATTGGGAATTTAGATACATCAAAGATCCACCACTTGGCCATTATACCGAAGGATTGAATTGTGGATCCAATGTTTGGTGTCTCCTAGATCCACCACTTGGCTATTCTAGCCATGTCGTAAACTTAGTTTCGTTAGGCACTTGGCCATCATAACGCTTGTAACTTTACACAATGTTGATGGGATGAGTAGATCCTAAATCCACCATTTGGTCATTTAGACTAAGAATTGGGAATCAGATACATCAAAGATACACCAGTTGGCCATTATAACGAAGGCTTGTGTTGTGGATTCAATTTTCCGGTTTCTACTAGATCCACCACTTAGACATTCTAGCCATTGAGGCGGTCCGGGGCGGGCAACAAGAAGAGTGGCCTCTAAACACCCTTCGAGACTCCCGTGCTGCTCAAATGGGGCTGGGGCAAGCTTAATCAGAGACAACAACAACCCACAGCTAGAAACGAAACAAGAAAAGGGGCACCACCTAGTTCTAGATGCGAACTAGGACGCACGTGATATCTCCTTGTACTCAAACGCACAAAGAGAGGGGAATGCAAGATAGCCACACACACCAAACACAAACATTCACCACGCTAGAGAGAGGTAAAGAAAACAAATCAACTTGAGCAACTCAATCTTAGCCTTAAAGACTAGATACACACAAAGCTTGATGAGAAATAGAGAGACAACACAAAACTTGACCTTGTTGCCAATACAAAAATTGTCTTAGGGTCACGGGAGCCCTCTCACCGAGCACCCTCTTACAATTGACCTTTTAGGAAAACAAATCAAGAAGCCCTCAAACCACCAAGCATGAAATGGCACAACAAACTTCAAAGACAATATACCTTCAACCACCTGATTAGCCAACTTATCAAGTCAATTTGGAGAGAAGAGTCGTAGTTGCAGCATACAATTGCACCCAAAACTATAAATGCACAAGAGTAGGTTAGAAGCGTGGTGAAGAGTATGGCATACACTCCACTCCTCTAGATGGCATAACTAACTTCAAGCTTCTCCATGCACCTATGTGTAATGATGGAATAGAGCACTCACGATGCACACACTCTACACAACTAGGCTTGAAGAGTGGCGTGTTATGTGTTGAGAATGGTGTGGTGTAGTGTAATCATGTGATCATTTACAAGGGAGACAAGGGCTCTATTTAAAGGTTTTAGAATCCCCGATTAGGATTAGGCCTAATCAAGTTTATTTGAAGGAATAAAAGGTTATTCGCATATTTTTACTTTTATTTTATGAGGGTGGGTCTCTCTTGTTCTTTGAGTCACATGGATGTGGGCTCAAGGGAAGAGAATTATTGAGGATGATAGGAGAGAGGATTGAGTGAATAATGTGGGAGTGCCTACTCTAGTAGAGGGTGCATTTTACAATAAGGTTAGTGGTTAGTAGCTAGTAATTATCACTAAAAAATATTTACAAAATCATTCACCAAATGGTGAGATATATGATGAGAAAAGTTAGAGAAGGGATGAGCTTGTAAAGAGAGTTTGAAGCTTTGGAGAAGTTGACATTCACCTCTTTACAGCACCGGAAGAAGAAGCAGTCAGCATGGCGAAGCAGCGCGTGTCGATGAAGCTATGTTATTTCAAACCTTGGAAAATTCATGATAAAAGCCTTCATTTGCAGAGATTATGCTTGGATTTTTGCTGATTTTTTGAAGTTCTTTACAAAGCTGAAGAGTGTATGGTAATATGGACATATATGTAGAGAGAAAGGGGGACACATATAGGGTGTAGAAATGGAGGATGAAGGCTATGGAGGTGTGAGAGATGTGGCAATGGTGAAGAGGGTGAATTAGGACACGGGATTTGCAGGTTTGGGAGTGGGAAGGAGTGTGTGTGAAAGAGGAAAACGATAAAGTGGAAGAGGGAGTGTGGTTGTATAGCATGGGCAAACTTGGGTCCACCAATAAAATCATAGCTCATAGCTAGTAGCTCAAAGAAATATGAAAAAATTTGAGGTGAAAGTTTAGCTCATGAGCTACAAATTTTGTTTGTATTATCTTTTCAAATTCGGGGAGCATGTATCTTTACAAATTCAGCAAAACTGGCTATTTTTTCCACTGCACAAGGTCCTTCTTTGGATAATTCTTCTGAATACCTCCAAGAGTGAGCTCTCCATGGTGCATGCATGCATGCCACATACCCTTGACCTTATTTGGTAGGTCTATAATTGAAGATATTGTTGAGATCATGATATAAGTGAATAATACAACTAAGAAAATCAAATATTGAGGGGTCTAAAAAATATGTACATGTCAAATATAAATAATATAGGTGGAAAAATATAAAGGGGTCAAAATAAATCTCTATCATTATAAGTATACCATAAAAAGATGAATATTTTTTGTGTTCTAATTTATGAGAGTAAAAGAGAATAGATGTAGGAAGGAAAAATCACAATAGTGAAAAAATATACACATAAATAAAACTAGTTTTTTTGGATTTTTGTTGGGATGGAGTTACACTAAAAATAAAAGAAGCTTGCATGAAATTATTTTTATATGGAATAAAGAGTATGCAAAATGGTAAGAAAAAATATGGTAATGGTGAGTCAATATACACAGCATAAATAACACACCATAGGTAGAAATATTTAAATAAATACCAAAATAATTATGAAAAATCCTTTTATTTAGGCCCTATATACAATGAAATATTTACACACAAATGGGCCATAATATACTTATATTTTTTATATTTCTTTTATTGTTTAGCTCAACTAGCCCAGTGACTAGCTAATTAAGGGTTTTTTAAGAAGATATGGGAAACGTCCCATAACTCACATACACCTATATACAGTGAAATGGCAGGGATAGCCACAGTGTTTGGATGATTTTGGTAGGGTGTGTTAACTCACTATGGCAATTACGGAGAGCCGAAAAACGACTATCCTTAGCCCTCCCCCAGGATGATGGTATATTCATGTACCATCATAGAGCATCTTTTCCAAAGAGAGTGCTTCAAAGTCCTTGACGAGGTCTTCATTGTTTGGCCCCTCAGAATTTTGGTTTGAGTCACACTCATGCTTCACGGAACAATACCTACATGAGATAGCTACCTTTTGACAGATCTTTGGTAGATCCTTTGGTAGAAGGCGACTCAAATAAGGCTTCAAGCGATACCCGTTTACCTTCCTAGAGTGCTCTTTCCCATTCAAGTCCATAAGTTGATAGTAACTTGGATTGAAAGCCTTCTTAACTATGTATGGCCCTTGCCATCTAGTTTCAAATTTGGCATCAAAACGATTGTCGAGTCAATTGTCATACCTTAGCACAAGATCTCCTTCATTGATGCCTTTGTCCTTTAGTTTCTTGTCAAGCTTCTCCTTCGCTTGCGTAGATTTACTCTTGTAGCACTCGTATGCTGCTTCTCTTTTCCACTCAAGCTCAGCTAAGGTAAGAAGTCGATCCATCCATGCTTCTTGATCATCTTGAGTTGCTTTGCCATGAAGTCGTATTGTTGGGATGTTGAGCTCAATTGGTTGTAAAGCCTCTTGACCATAGACCAAGTGAAATAGTGTAAACTCCGTGGCTTCCCTATATGTGGTTCGATACGCCCACAAGGCACCATCCAAGAAGTCATCCCACAACTTTGTCTTGTTTCTCACCATCTTTCTAATGATGCCTGCAGTGACACCATTAGCTTTTTCTACCAGACCATTGGATTGGGGATAGTAGGGTGTACTATGACGATGTAGAATGTGAATTTCTTCATAGACTTCTGTGAGCAAGCCCTTTCTAAACCCGGGACCATTATTAGAAACAATCTCCAAAGGTGTGCCAAATCTACAACAAATGTGAGTGTAGACAAATTTGCTCACTGTCCTCTCATTTACCTTTGCCACACTTTGTGCTTCTACCCATCTTGTCATGTAGTCTATGGCCACCAAGATATACGATTTTCCATTTTTAGTCCTAGGCAATAGACCCATAGCATCAATGCCCCATTTTTCAAATGGACCATTTCCAAGGACTAACTGACGTGGACCATGTAACAGACGCTTGTTTCCATTAATCTGACAGTTGTGACACCTTTTACACCAATGTTGAACATCAATGTGCAAGCTTGGCCAAAGATATCTGGCAAGAAAAATCTTTTTTGCAGTGAGTTCCTGTGCAAAATGACCACCACACGCTTCCTCATGCAAACCTTTTAGAATGGCTGGGATTTCCTTAATAGTTGGTACTCTTCTGCACACTTGATCCTTCCCTCTTTGATAAAGGGATCCTTCTAGAAAGAGATACGCGCTTGCCTTTTTCACGAGTCTCCTCTTGTGAGCCTTCGTGAAGTCTTGTGGAAACTCACCCTCCAAAATGTAGCTAATAATGGGAGTCAATGACTCCAATCCCTGGTATCTCGGTTGCTTGACAGTTGCTTCCACCATGATGACCTGCACTTCTTTCTCAACACATGTAACTGCTTGTTGTGCAAGTAAATCGGCATCTTCATTCTGTTTCCTAGGAATATGATATAGTTGCATTTCTTCAAATTGATTAAACAATCTACGAATGGCATGAACTTTTGTCCTTAGGCTTTCATTCTTGCATGCCTAAAATTTGCTTCACGATGAGAAGTGCATCCCCTTTTACCATGAGACGTTGTATACCTTGGCCAATGCATATATTTAAACCATGAAGTAGTGTGTCATATTCTACTTCATTGCTGCTAGTTGAACCTGGTAGATTGACCTTCTCTTGCATGACCACCTCCCCACTTGGGTTGAGCAATACTAGCCCTCCCCCTGCTTTTCCTGTGGCTCGTCGAAAAGCTCCATCAAAGAACAAGGTAAAAGTATTAGGAATACTTTTAGGTGGTGGCAATGGTAGGGTCTTTACTTCAGGTACCTTAATCACTTTCTCATGTACCCTATAAGTAAGGATCCCTGCCAATTGTGCACACACACTATCTTCTACCTTGAAAGAGTATTGGAACTCTTGCAATTCCATAATCCACTTTGAGATCCTGGTGCTAAGATTCATTTGAGATGACACCCAAGGGAACAAATTTTTTGCAGTGAGAATTACAAAAGGTTCTGGTAGCAAGTAGGATCTAAACTTTCTCACCGCAAACATGAGATACAGCATCATGAGTTCTGCCTCCATGTAGCCTCTCTCTAAAGCATTCATGACCCTACTAGCAAAGTAGATGGGTCTCATCCTGGTACTATGGGAATCTTGTTGTAATAAAACTGCACCAATCGTTTCCTTTCCAACACTCTAGCTAACAAATAATGTGTACTCCCAACAAGGAGGCATGAGTGTTGGTAGCTCTGACAAAATGACTTTAATATTACAAAAATACTCTTCAAGATCATCAGACCATGCAAATTCTACTTGTTGTGTCAACTTTTGCAAAGGATGAAGCAACTCCGAAGCTAAGTGAATAAAGCGTGACATATACTTCACCTTTTGAATGAATGAGATGACCTCTTTAAGATTCTTGGGTGATGGGCGCTCAATAAGAGCCTTTGCCTTTGGAGGATCCACCTCAATGCATTTATAGGAAACCTTGTGACCAAGCAAGATCACTTCATCCTCACCTACGTCACACTTGTTGGGGTTGAGTTGACCTCCCATGTCATAGAGCTTCTTTAAACCTTTTTCTACCCTTTGTAGATGCAATGATTTTGAGCTATAAATGCAGAAATCATCAATGAAAACCCTAATTGACTTTCCAAAGAATACTTGAAACACCATGTTAATGAAACGCTCGAATGTTGCAGGAGGATTTGTTAGACCAAATGGCATGATTCTAAAAGCATAACAACCCCAAGGAGTGATGAAGGTTGCTTTCAACTGATCTTCCAATGCGATACCTATTTGAAAGTAACCCGAGTAGCCATCACACACAGTGTGCTTCTCATGACCAGCTACCTCATTTAGTATCTCATCTTGAAATGGGAGGGGAAAGTGATCTCTTTTTGTTGCCTCATTGAGTGGACGGTAATCCACACACACCCTCCACTTGCCATTTTTCTTACGAGTGACAACAACGGGAGAGACCCACTCTGAATTCTCCACTAGATAAATGAAACCTGCTGCTAGAAGATTTCTTACCTCCTTGAGTAAAGCCTGCTCCTTGATGACTCCTACCCTTCGTATCTTCTGAGCCTTAGGTGTGGCCTCTAGCTTCAACTCAATTTTGTGTTGAACAGCATCTACTCCACGCACATCGGTGTAGTCTTTAGCAAAAATCCTAGGAAATTCCCTTAGCACACATTTGAACTCCTCTCTTTTGTCCTTTGTAAGTGTTATAGACAACATACCTTCTAACATTCCTTCATATTGCACATTTTGGTTCTCTTGGGAACCTACCTCTTCCAAACCTGGGCAAGAGGTCTCTTGGTTGTTTGGATTAAACCTTACACCCTCTTACAAATTGTCTTAGGGTCACGGGAGCCCTCTCACCGAGCACCCTCTTACAATTGACCTTTAAGGCAAACAAATCAAGAAGCCCTCAAACCACCAAGCATGAAATGGCACAACAAACTTCAAAGACAATATACCTTCAACCACTTCATTAGCCAACTTATCAAGTCAATTTGGAGAGAAGAGTCGTAGTTGCAGCATACAATTGCACCCAAAACTATAAATGCACAAGAGTAGGTTAGAAGCGTGGTGAAGAGTATGGCATACACTCCACTCCTCTAGATGGCATAACTAACTTCAAGCTTCTCCATGCACCTATGTGTAATGATGGAATAGAGCACTCACGATGCACACACTCTACACAACTAGGCTTGAAGAGTGGCGTGTTATGTGTTGAGAATGGTGTGGTGTAGTGTAATCATGTGATCATTTACAAGGGAGACAAGGGCTCTATTTAAAGGTTTTAGAATCCCCGATTAGGATTAGGCCTAATCAAGTTTATTTGAAGGAATAAAAGGTTATTCGCATATTTTTACTTTTATTTTATGAGGGTGGGTCTCTCTTGTTCTTTGAGTCACATGGATGTGGGCTCAAGGGAAGAGAATTATTGAGGAATTAGTAGAGAGGATTGAGTGAATAATGTGGGAGGGCCTACTCTAGTAGAGGGTGCATTTTACAATAAGGTTAGTGGTTAGTAGTTAGTAATTATCACTAAAAAATATTTACAAAATCATTCACCAAATGGTGAGATATATGATGAGAAAAGTTAGGGAAGGGATGGCTTGTAAAGAGAGGTTGAAGCTTTGGAGAAGTTGACATTGACCTCTTTATAGCACCGGAAGAAGAACCAGTGAGCATGGCGAAGCAGCGCGTGTGGATGAAGCTATGTTATTTCAAACCTTGGAAAATTCATGATAAAAGCCTTCATTTTCAAAGATTATCCTTGGATTTTTGATTATTTTTTCAAGTTCTTTACAAAGCTGAAGAGAGTATGGTAATATGGACATATATGTAGAGAGAAAGGGCGACACATATAGGGTGTAGAAATGGAGGATGAAGGCTATGGAGGTGTGAGAGATGTGGCAATGGTGAAGAGGGTGAATTAGGACATGGGAGTTGTAGGTTTGGGAGTGGGAAGGAGAGGGAGGAGTGTGTGTGAAAGAGGAAAACGATAAAGTGGAAGAGGGAGTGTGGCTGTATAGCATGGGCAAACTTGGGTCCACCAATAAAATCATAGCTCACAGCTCAAAGCTCAAAAAAATATGAAAAAATTTGAGGTGAAATGTCAGCTTACGGGCTATAACTTTTGTTTGTATCACCTTTTCAAATTCGGGGTGCATCTGATCTTTAAAAATTTAGCAAAACCGACTGTTTTTTCCACTGCACAAGGTCCTTGTTAGGTCCTTCTTTGGATGATTCTTTTGAATACCTCCAAGAGTGAGCTCCCCATGGTGCATGCATGCATGCGACATACCCTTGACCTTATTTGGTAGATCTATAATTGAAGATATTATTGAGATCATGATATAAGTAAATAATACAACTAAGAAAATCAAATATTGAGGGGTCTAAAAAAATATGTACATGTCATATATAAATAATATTGAGGGGTCTAAAAAAATATAAAGGGGTCAAAATAAATCTCTCTCATTATAAGTCTACCATAAAAAGATGAATATTTTTGGTGTTCTAATTTATGAGAGTAAAAGAGAATAGATGTAGGAGGGAAAAATCACAATAGTGAAAACATATACACATAAATAAAACTAGTTTTTTTGGATTTTTGTTGGGATGGAGTTACACCAAAAATAAAAGAAGCTTGCATGAAATTATTTTTATATGGAATAAAGAGTATGCAAAATGGTAAGAAAAAATATGGTAATGGTGAGTCAATATACATAGCATAAATAACACACCATAGGTAGAAATATTTAAATAAAAACAAAAATTATTATGAAAAATCCTTTTATTTAGGCCCTATATACAATGAAATATTTATATACAAATGGGCCATAATATACTTATATTTTTTATATTTCTTTTATTTTTTAGCTCGATTAGCCCAGTAACTAGCTAATTAAGGGTTTTTAAGAAGATATGGGAAAAGTCCCCTAACTCACACACACCTATATACAGTGAAATGGTAGGGATAGCCATAGTGTTTGGATGATTTTGGTAGGGTGGGTTAACTCACTTTGGAAATTACGAAGAGCCCAAAAACGGCTATCACCATGTATTAAAGCTAGGTCCATTCAACACTTGGCCATCATACCACTTGTAATTTTAGACAATGTTTGTGGCATGAGTAGATGCCAGATCCACCACTCGGCTATTTAGACTAAGAATTGGAATAAGATGCATTAAGGATCAACCACATGGACATTATAATGAAGCCTTGAATTGTGGATCTAATTGTTGGTGTTTCCTAGATCCACCACTTGGCTATTCTAGCCATGTCTTAAAGTTAGGTGCATTTAGTACTTGGCCATCATAATACTTGTAATATTACACATTGTTTATGGGATGAGTAGATTATAGATCCACCACCTGGACATTTAGATTAATAATAAGGAATAAGATACATCAAAGATCCACCACTAGGCCATTCTAGCCATGTCTTAAAGTTAGGTGCATTCAGCATATCACCATCACAACACTTGTAATTTTACACAATGTTTGTGGATAAGGAGATCCTAGATCCACCACTTGGCCATTTAGACTAACAATTGGGAATCAGATACATCAAAGATCCACCACTTGGCCATTCTTGCCATGTCTTAAAGTTAGGTGCATTCAGCACTTCTCCATTATAACACTTGTAATTTTACACAATGTTTGTGGGATGAGCAAATCCACGATCCAGCACTTGGCCATTTAGAATTAGAATTGGGAATTAGATGCATCAACGATCAACCACTTGGCCATTATAACGCAGGCTTGAAATGTGGATCCAATTGTTGGTGTCTCCTAGCTCCACCACTTGGCCATTCTAACCATGTCTTAAAGTTAGGTGTATTCAATACTTGGCCATCATACCACTTGTATTTTACACAATGTTTGTGGGATAAGTAGATCCTAGATCCACCACTTGGCCAGTTAGACTAAGAATTGGGAAGTAGGTGCATCAAAGATCCACTACTTGGCCATTATAGCAAAGGCCCGAATTGTGGATCGAATTGTTGATGTCTCCTAGCTCCACCACTTGGCCATTCTAACCATGTCTTAAAGTTAGGTGTATTCAATACCTGGCCATCATAACACTTGTATTTTACACAATGTTTGTGGGATAAGTAGATCCTAGATCCACCACTTGGCCAGTTAGACTAAGAATTGGGAAGTAGGTGCATCAAAGATCCACTACTTGGCCATTATAGCAACGGCTTGAATTGTGGATCCAATTGTTGGTGTCTCCTAGATCCACCACTTGGCCATTGTAACCATGTCTTAAAGTTCCGTCCATTCAACACTTGGCCATAATAACACTTGTTATTCTACACAATGTTTATTGGATGAGCTGATCCTTGATCCACCACTTGGCCATTCTAACCATGTTTTAAAGTTAGGTGCAATCAAAATTGGGCCATCATAACACTTGTGATTTTACACAATGCTTGTTGGATAAGTAGATAATAGATCTAATAGTTGGCCATTTAGACTAATATATGGGATGTAGTTGTATCAAATATGCACCACTTGTCCATTCTAACCATGTCTTAAAGTTAGGTGCAATCAACACTTGGCCATCATAACACATGAAATTTTAGACAATGCTTGTGGGATGAGTAGATGCTAGATCCACCACTTGGCCATTAAGACTAAGAATTGAGAATTAAATGCATTAAGGATCGACCACATGGCCATTATAATGAAGGCTTGAATTGTGGATCCAATTGTTGTTGTTCCCTAGATTCACTACTTGGCCATTCTAGCCATGTGTAATAGCTAGGTGCATTTAGCACTTGGCCATCATAATACTTGTAATTTTACACAATGTTTATGGGATGAGTAGATTATAGATCCACCACTTGGTCATTTAGACTAATAATTGGGAATAAGATACATCAGAGATCCACCTCTTGGACATTATAACGAAGGCTTGAATTATGGATGCAATTTTTGGTGTCTCCTAGATCCACCACTAGGCCATTCTAGCCATGACTTTAAGTTAGGTGCATTCAACATGTCACCATCACAACCCTTGTAATTTTACACAATGTTTGTGCGATGAGTAGATCCTAGATCCACCACTTGGCCATTATAATGAAGGCTTGAAGTGTGGATCCAATTGTTGGTGTCTCGTAAATCCACCACTTGGCCATTCTTGCCATGTCTTAAAGTTAGGTGCATTCAGCACTTGGCCATCATAAAACTTGTAATTTTACATAATTTTTGTCTGATGAGTAGATCCTAGATCCACCACTTGGTCATTTAGAATTAGAATTCAGAATTCGATGCATCAACGATCAACGACTTGTCCACTATAACGAAGTCTTGAAATGTGCATCCAATTGTAGGTGTCTCCTACATCCACCACATGGCCATTCTAACCATGTCTTAAAGTTAGGTGTATTTTGTAGTTGGCCATCATAACACTTATATTTTACACAATGTTTGTGGGATGAGTAGATCCTAGATCCACCACTTGTCGATTTAGTCTAAGAATTGGGAAGTAGGTGCATCAAAGATCCACCACTTGGCCATTATAGCAAAGGCTTGAATTGTGAAATTTGGTGTCTCCTATATCCACCACTTGTCCATTCTAACCATTTCTTAATGCTAGGTGAATTCAATCCTTGGCCATAATAACACTTGTGATTCTACACAATTTTTGTGGCATGAGCATTTCCTAGATCCACCACTGGGACATTTAGACTAATAATTGCGAAGTAGGTGCATTGAAGATCCACCACTTGGCCATTCTAACCATGTCTTAAAGTTAGGCGCAATCAAAACATGGTCATCATAACACTTGTGATTTTACACAATGTTTGTGGGATGAGTCGATCATAGATCCAATAGTTGGCCATTTAGACTAAGAATTGGAAAGTAGTTGCATCAAAGATCCACCACTTGGCCATTCCAACCATGTCTTAAAGATAGGTGCAATCAACACTTGGCCATAATAACACATGTGATTCTACACAATGTTTGTGGGATGATCGGCAGATCCTAGATCCACCACTTGGCCATTCTAACCATGTCTTAAAGTTAGGTGCAATCAAAACTTGGCCACCATAACACTTGTGATTTTATACAATGTTTGTGGGACGAGTAGATCATAGATCCAACAGTTGGCCATTAAGACTAAGAATTAAGAAGTAGTTGCATTAAAGATCCACCACATGGACAATCTAATCATGTCTTAAAGTTAGGTGCAACCAACACTTGGCCATTATAACACTTGTAATTTTAGACAATGTTTGTGGGATGAGTAGATGATACATCCACCACTTGGCTATTTAGACTAAGAATTTGGAATTAGATGCATTAAGGATCGACCACATGGCCATTATAATGAAGGCTTGAATTGTAGATCCAATTGTTGTTGTTTCCTAGATCCACCACTTGGCCATTCTAGCCATGTCTTAAAGTTAGGTGCATTTAGCACTTGGCTATCATAATACTTGTAATTTTACACAATGTTTATGGAATGAGTAGATTGTAGATCCACCACTTGGTCATTTAGATTAATAATGGGAATAAGATACATAAAACATCCACCACTTGGCCATTATAACGAAGGCTTGATTCGTGGATCCATTTTTTGGTGTCTCCTAGATCCACCACTAGGCCATTCTAGCCATGTCTAAAAGTTAGGTTACATCAGCATGTGGCCATCACAACACTTGTAATTTTACACAATGTTTGTGCGATGAGTAGATACTAGATCCACCACTTGGCCTTATAGACTAAGAATTGGAAATTACATACATCAAAGATCCACCACTTGGCCATTATAACGAAGGCTTGAATTGTGGATCGAATTGTTGGTGTCTTCTAGATACACCACTCGGCCATTCTTGCAATGTCTTAAAGATAGGTGCATTGAGAACTTGGCCATCATAGCACTTGTAATTTTACACAATGTTTGTGGGATGAGTAGATCCTAGATCCAGCACTTGGCCATTTAGAATTAGAATTGGGAATTAGATGCATCATTGATCAACTAGTTGGCCATTATAACAAATTGAAATGTGGATCCAATTGTTGGTGTCTCCTAGATACACCACTTGGCCATTCTAACCATGTAATTAAGTTAGGTGTATTCAATACTTGCCCAAAATAACACTTGTATTTTACACAATGTTTGTGGGATGAGTAGATCCTAGATCCACCACTTGTCCATTATAGCAAAGGCTTGAATTTTGGATCCAATTTTTGGTGTCTCCTAGATCCACCACTTGGCCATTCTAACCATGTCTTAAACTTAGGTCCATTCAACACTTGCTTATAATAACATTTGTAATTCTACACAATGTTTGTGAGATGAGCAGATCCTAGATCCACCACTTGGCCATTTAGACTAAGAATTGGGTAGTCGGTGCATCAAAGATCCACCACTTGGCGATTATAACCATGTCTTAGAGTTAGGCGCAATCAAAATTTTTGTGCGATTAGTACATTATAAATCCAGCACTTGGCCATTCTAATCATGTCTTAAAGCTTGGTGCATTCAACACTTGGCCATAAGAACACTTGTGATTCTACACAATGTTTGTAGGATGAGCAGATCTTAGATCCACCACTTGGCCATTCTAACCATGTCTTAAAGTTAGGTGCAATCAACACTTGGCGATCATAACACTTGTAATTTTACACAATGTTTGTGGGATGAGTAGATTCTTATCCACCACATGGCTATTTAGACTAAGAATTGGGAATTTAGGTACATCAAAGATCCACGAGTTGGCCCTTAAACCGAAGGATTAAATTGTGGATCCAATGTTTGGTGTCTCCTAGATCGATCACATGGCTATTCTAGCCATGTCTTAAAGTTAGTTGCGTTAGGCACTTGGCCATCATAACGCTTGTAATTTTACACAATGTTGATGGGATGAGTAGATCCTAAATCCACCATTTGGTCATTTAGACTAAGAATTGGGATTCAGATACATCAAAGATACACCAGTTGGTCATTATAGCTAAGGCTTGTGTTGTGGATTCAATTTTCCGGTTTCTCCTAGATCCACCACTCGGACATTCTAGCAATGTATTAAAGCTAGGTCCATTCAGCACCTGGCCATCATACCACTTGGAATTTCAGACAATTTTTAGGGCATAAGTAGATGCTAGATCCACCACTTGGCTATTCTAGCCATGTCTTAAAGTTAGGTGCATTTAGCACTTGGCCATCATAATACTTGTAATTTTACACAATGTTGATGGGATGAGTAGATTATAGATCCACCACTTGGACATTTAGATTAATAATTGGGAATAAGATACATCAAAGATCCAGCACTTGGCCATTATAACGAAGGCTTGAATTGTGGATCCAATTTTTTGTGTCTCCTACATCCACCACTAGGCCATTCTAGCCATGTCTCAAAGTCAGGTGCATTCTAGCCATGTCTTAAAGTTAGGTGCATTCAGCATGTCGCCATCACAACACTTGTAATTTTACACAATGTTTGTGGGATGAGTAGATCCTAGATCCACCACTTGGCCATTTAAACTAAGAATTGGGAATTAGATACATCAAAGATCTACCACTTGCCCTATTTTGCCATGTCTTAAAGTTAGGTGCATTGAGCACTTCGCCATTATAACACTTGTAATTTTACACAATGTTTGTGGGATGAGTAGATCCTAGATTCAGCACTTGGCCATTTAGAATTAGAATTGGGAATTAGATACATCAATGATCAACCACTTGGCCATTATAACAAAGGCTTGAAATGTGGATCCAGTTGTTTGTGTCTCCTAGATCCACCACTTGGCCATTCTTACCATGTCTTAAAGTTAGGTATATTCAATACTTGGCGATCATAACACTTGTATTTTACACAATGTTTGTGGGATGAGTAGATCCCAGATCCACCACTTGGCTATTTAGACAAATAATTGGGAAGTAGGTGCATCAAAGATCCACCACTTGGCCATTATAGCAAAGGCCTGAATTGTGGATCCAATTGTTGGTGTCTCCTAGATCCACTACTTGGCCATTCTAACCATGTCTTAAAGAGACGTCCATTCAACACTTGGCCATAATAACAATTGTAATTCTACACAATGTTTGTAGGATGAGCAGATCCTAGATCCACCACTTGGCCATTCTAACCATGTTTTAAAGTTAGGTGCAATAAAAATTTGGCCATCATCACACTTGTGATTTTACACAATTGTTGTTGGATGAGTAGATGATAGATCCAACAGTTGGCCATTTAGACTAAGAATTGGGATGTAGTTGTATCAAAGATCCACCACTTGGCCATGCTAACCATGTCTTAAATTTAGGTGCCATCAACACTTGGCCATCGTAACACTTGTAATTTTAGACAATGATTGTGGGATAAGTAGATGCTAGATCCACCACTTGGCTATTAAGACTAAGAATTGAGAATTAAATGCATTAAGGATCAACCACATGGCCATTATAATGAAGGCTTGAATTGTGGATCCAATTGTTGCTATTTCCTAGATCCACCACTTGGCCATTCTATCCATGTCTTAAAGTTGGTGCATTTAGCACTTGGCCATCATAATAGTTGTAATTCTACAAAATGTTTAAGGGATGAGTAGATTATAGATTCACCACTTGGTCATTTAGACTAATAATAGGGAATAAAATACATCAAAGATCCACCACTGGCCATTATAACGAAGGCTTGAATTATGGATCCAAATTTTTGTGTCTCCTAGATCCACCACTAGGCCATTCGAGCCATGGCTTTAAGTTAGGTGCAATCAAAATGTCACCATCACAACACTTGTATTTTACACAATGTTTGTGGGATGAGTAGATCCTAGATCCACCACTTGTCGATTTAGACTAAGAACTTGGAAGTAGGTGCATCAAAGATCCACCACTTCGCCATTATAGCAATGGCTTGAATTGTGGATCCACTTGTTGGTGTCTCCTATATTCACCACTTGGCCATCCTAACCATTTCTTAAAGTTAGGTGTCTTCAATACTTGCCCATCATAACACTTGTAATTCTACACAATGTTTGTGGGATGAGCAGATCCTAGATACACCACTTGGCCATTTAGACTAAGAATTGGGAATTAGGTGCATCAAAGGTCCACCACTTGGCCATTCTACCCATGTCTTAAAGTTAGGCGCAATAAGAATTTGGCCATCATAACACTTGTGATTTTACACAATGTTTGTGGGATGAGTAGATCATAAATCCACCACTTGTCCATTCTAACCATGTCTTAAAGCTAGCTGCATTCAACACTTGTCCATAATAACACTTGTGATTCTACACAATTTTTGTGGGATGAGCATATCCTAGATCCACCATTCTAACCATGTGTTAAAGTTAGGTGCAATCAACACTTGGCGATCAAAACACTTGTAATTTTACACAATGTTTGTGGGATGAGTAGATTTTTATGCACCACATTGCTATTTAGACTAGGATTTGGGAATTTAGGTACATCAAAGATCCACCACTTGGCCCTTATACCGAAGGCTTAAATTGTGGATCCAATCTTTGGTGTCTCTTAGATCCACCACTTGGCTACTCTAGCCATGTCTTAAAGTTAGTTGTGTTTGGCACTTGGCCATCATAACCCTTGTAATTTTACACAATGTTGATGGGATGAGTAGATCCTAAATCCACCATTTGGTCATTTAGACTGAGAAATGGGATTCAGATACATCAAAGATACACCAGTTGGCCATTATAACTAAGGCTTGTGTTGTGCATTCAATTTTCCGGTTTCTCCTAGATCCACCACTCGGACATTCTAGCAATGTATTAAAGCTAGGTCCATTTAGCACTTGGCCATCATACCACTAGGAATTTTAGACAATTTTTGTGGCATGAGTAGATGCTAGATCCCCCACTCGGCTATTTAGACTAAGAATTGGGAATAAGATGCATTAAGGATCGACTACATGGCCATTATAATGAAGGCTTGAATTGTGGATCTAATTGTTGGTGTTTCCTAGATCCACCACTTGGCCATTCTAGCCATGTCTTAAAGTTAGGTGCATTAAGCACTTGTCCATCAAAATACTTGTAATTTTACACAATGTTTATGGGATGAGTAGATTATAGATCCACCACTTGGACATTTAGATTAATAATTGGGAATAAGATACATCAAAGATCCAGCACTTCGCCATTATAACGAAGGCTTGAAATGTGGATCCAATTTTTTGTGTTTCCATCCACCACTAGGCCATTCTAGCCATGTCATAAAGTTAGGTGCATTCTAGCCATGTCTTAAAGTTAGGTGCATTTAGCATGTCGCCATCACAACACTTGTAATTTTACACAATGTTTGTGGGATGAGTAGATCCTAGATACACCAGTTGGCCATTTAGACTAAAAATTGGGAATTAGATACATCAACGATCCACCACTTGGCCATTCTTGCCATGTCCAAAAGTTAGGTGCATTCAACACTTCACCATTATAACACTCGTAATTTTACACAATGTTTGTGGGATGAGTAGATCCTAGATCCAGCACTTGGCCATTTAGAATTAGAATTGGGAATTAGATGCATCAACGGTCAACCACTTGGCCACTATAACGAAGCCTTGAAATGTGGATCTGATTGTTGGTGTCTCCTAGATCCACCAATTGGCCATTCTAACCATGTCTTAAAGTTAGGTGTATTCAATACTTGGCCATCATAACACTTGTATTTTTCACAATATTTGTGGGATGAGTAGATCATAGATCCACCACTTGGCTATTTAGATTAAGAATTGGGAAGTAGGTGCATCAAAGATCCACAACTTGGCCATTATAGAAAAGGCCTAAATTGTGGATTCAATTGTTGGTGTCTCCTAGATCCACTACTTTGCCATTCTAACCATGTCTTAAAGATACGTCCATTCAACACTTGGCCATAATAACACTTGTAATTCTACACAATGTTTGTGTGATCCGTAGATCCTAGATCCACCACTTGGCCATTCTAACCATGTTTTAAAGTTAGGTGCACTCAAAATTTGGTCATCATAACACTTCTGATTTTACACAATGCTTGTTGGATGAGTAGATGATAGATCCAACAGTTGGCCATTTAGACTAAGAAATGGGAAGTAGTTGTATCAAAGATCCACCACTTGGCCATTCTAACCATGTATTAAAGTTAGGTGCAATCAACACTTGGCCATCGTAACACTTGTAATTTTAGACAATGCTTGTGCGATGAGTAGATGCTAGATCCACCACTTGGCTATTAAGACTAAGAATTGAGATTTAAATGCATTAAGGATCGACCACATGGCCATTATAATGAAGGCTTGAATTGTGGATCCAATTGTTGCTATTTCCTAGATCCGCCACTTGGCCATTCTAGCCATGTCTTAAAGCTAGGTGCATTTAGCACTTGGCCATCATAATACTTGTAATTTTACACAATGTTTATGGGAGGAGTAGATTATAGATCCACCACTTGGTCATTTAATATAATAATTGGGAATAAAATACATCAAAGATCCACCACTTGGCCATTATAACGAAGGCTTGAATTATGGATCCAATTTTTGGTGTCTCCTAGATCTACCACTAGGCCATTCTAGCCATGGCTTTAAGTTAGGTGCAATCAACATGTCACCATCACAACACTTGTAATTTTACACAATGTTTGTGCGATGAGTAAATCCTACATCCACCACTTGTCTATTTGGACTAAGAATTTGCAATTAGATACATCAAAGATCCACCACTTAGCCATTATAAATAAGGCTTGATGTGTGGATCCAATTGTTGGTGTCTCCTAGATCCACCACTTGGCTATTCTTGCCATGTCTTAAAGTTACGTGCATTCAACACTTGGCCATCATAAGAGTTGTAATTTTACACAATTTTTGTGGGATGAGTAGATCCTAGATCCACCACTTGGTCATTTAGAATTAGAATTCAGAATTCGATGCATCAACGATCAACGACTTGGCCATTATAACGAAGTCTTGAAATGTGGATCCAATTGTTGGTGTCTCCTAGATCCACCACATGGCCAATCTAACCATGTCTTAAAGTTAGGTGTATTCAATACTTGGTCATCATAACACTTGTATTTTACACAATAGAGTGTGGGATGAGTAGATCCTAGATCCACCACTTGTCCATTTAGACTAAGAATTGGGAAGTAGGTGCATCAAAGATCCACCACTAGGACATTATAGCAAAGGCTTGAATTGTGGATCCAATTGTTGGTTTCTCCTAGATCCACCACTTGGCCATTCTAACCATTTCTTAAAGTTAGGTGCATTAAAACTTGGCCATAATAACACTTGTGATTCTACACAATGTTTGTGGGATGAGAAAATCCTAGATCCACCACTTGTCCATTTAGACTAAGAATTGAGAAGTAGGTGCATCAAAGATCCACCACTTGGCCATTCTAACCATGTCTTAAAGTTAGGTGAAATCAAAAATTGGTCATCATAACACTTGTGATTTTACACAATGTTTGTGGGATGAGTAGATCATAGATCCAATAGTTGGCCATTTAGACTAAGAATTGGGAAGAAGTTGCATCAAAGAACCACCACTTGGCCATTCGAACCATGTCTTAAAGTTAGGTGCAATCAACACTTGTTATTTTACACAATGTTTGTGGGATGAT
Source organism: Adiantum capillus-veneris (assembly GCF_014529385.1). Taxonomy (NCBI): domain Eukaryota; kingdom Viridiplantae; phylum Streptophyta; class Polypodiopsida; order Polypodiales; family Pteridaceae; genus Adiantum; species Adiantum capillus-veneris. The sequence continues at coordinate 39,520,061 of NC_140940.1, forward strand.
CAGCTGATCCTAGATCCACCACTTGGCCATTCTAACCATGTCTTAAAGTTAGGTGCAATCAAAACTTGGCCATCATAACACTTATGATTTTACACAATGTTTGTGGGATGACTAGATCAGATTCAACAGTTGGCCATTTAGACTAAGAATTAGGAAGTAGTTGCATCAAAGATCCACCACATGTCCATTCTAACAATGTTTTAAAGTTAGGTGAAGTCAACACTTGGCCACCATAACACTTGTAATTTTAGACAATGTTTGTGGGACGAGTAGATGCTAGATCCACCACTTGGCTATTTAGACTAATAATTCGGAATTAGATCCATTAAGGATCAACCACATGGCCATTATAATAAAGGCTTGAATTGTGGTTCCAATTGTTGTTGTTTCCTAGATCCACCACTTGGCCATTCTCGCCATGTCTTAAAGTTATGTGCATTTAGCACTTGGCTATCATAATACTTGTAATTTTACACAATGTTTATGGAATGAGTAGATTATAGATCCACCACTTGGTCATTTAGATTAAAAATTGGGAATAAGATACATCAAACATCCACCAGTTGGACATTATAACGAAGGCTTGATTTGTGGATCCATTTTTTGGTGTCTCCTAGATCCACCACTAGCCCATTCTAGCCTTGTCTTAAAGTTAGGTGCGTTCAGCATGTCGCCAACACAACACTTGTAATTTTACACAATGTTTGTGGGATAAGTAGATATTAGATCCACCACTTGGCCTTATAGACTAAGAATTGGAAATTAGATACATCAAAGATCCACCACTTGGCCATTATAACGAACGCTTGAATTGTGGATCAAATTGTTGGTGTTTCCTAGATATAGGACTTGGCCATTCTTGCCATGTCTTAAAGTTAGGTGCATTCAACACTTTTCCATCATAACGCTTGTAATTTTACACAATGTTTGTGGGATGAGTAGATCCTAGATCCAGCACTTGGCCACTTAGAATTAGAATTGGGAATTAGATGCATCAACGATCAACCAGTTGGTCATTATAACGAATTGAAATGGGGATCCAATTGTTGGTGTCTCCTAGATCCACCACTTGGCCATTCTAACCATGTCTTACAATTAGATCCATTCAACACTTGGCCATAATAACACTTGTAATTCAACACAATGTTTGTGGGATGAGAAGATCCTAGATCCACCACTTGGCCATTTTGACTAAGAATTGGGAAGTAGGTGCATCAAAGATCCACCACTTGGCCATTCTAACCATTTCTTAAAGTTAGGTGCAATCAAAATTTGGCCATCATAACACTTGTGATTCTACACAATGTTTGTGGGATAAGTAGATCATAAATCCACCAAAGAGTTGGTGCTTGGCCATTCTAACCATGTCTTAAAGCTAGGTGCATTCAACACTTGGCCATAAGAACACTTGTGATTATACACAATGTTTGCATGTGGGATGAGCAGATCCTAGATCCACCACTTGGCCATTCTAACCATGTCCTAAACTTAGGTGCAATCAACACTTGGGGATCATAACACTTGTAATTTTACACAATGTTTGTGGGATGAGTAGATTCTAGATCCACCACATGGCTATTTAGAGTAAGAATTTGGAAATTAGATACATGAAAGATCCACCACTTGGCCATTATACCGAAGGCTTGAATTGTGGATCCAATGTTTGGTGTCTCCTAGATACAACACTTGGCTATTCTAGCCATGTCTTAAAGTTAGTTGCATTAGGCACTTGGCCATCATAACACTTATAATTTTACACAATGTTGATGGGATGAGTAGATCCTAAATCCACCATTTGGTCATTTTGACTAAGAATTGGGAATCAGATACATCAAAGATACACCAGTTGGCCATTATAACTAAGGCTTGTGTTGTGGATTCAATTTTCCGGTTTCTCCTAGATGCACCACTCAGACATTCTAGAAAATGTATTAAAGCTAGGTCCATTCAACACTTGACCATCATACCACTTGGAATTTTAGATTCCCATTGCAGGAAAAAGGCTCAAAATGTTTAAGAGAAGAGGAGACAATGATCCAAAAGATGTTGATGAGGAAGAAGAGCAAACCACAGGTAAAGATCAAAGTGAAGATGAAGATTTGGAATCATCCAGTGAAGAAGAAATCAAGGAAGATGTACAAGAGGGCTGATCTTACAAAGAAATAATGTGGCACATACTGGAGGATGTGCAGGTTTAGAGGGGGTGGATGTCGTGCTGTGACACGTACATAGTGGAAACGCATGCTACAAGATCTATCTTGTAACTTTTTAGATACATAATTATCTTTCCTATAACGTACATATGCATATTTAAGTATAATAATAAGCCTTCTATCTCATCCTATTATTTTTCTCAAGGGTAACCTATCCTTACTTTACCATCAGAAAATACTATGGGAAATGCTCAATAGCTCCGCCTCTTTAACTTGGGGCAAAAAGCATTGATTCTTTATTTCTACTATCTCATTATCATCTCACACCCTAGCTAGATCCTATATCTAGGGTAAACTCCAATATATATATTTTTTATGTATTTTTTATACTTTTTTATATTTCTTTTTAAATAGCTTCTAGGAGGGAATCAAATCCTAGTGGGACACTAGGTGGCATGATTTCAAAGATACACTTATTTTAATGCATTATTGCAAGCATGATTACAAAACTTTGACAAGGATCAATGTCATGCTTTTATATGGCATGAGGTGTCCTTTGGAATTAAATGAAAGTCTAGGCTAAGGGGACCACGGGAAGACTTTTGCTTCCAGAAATGGACCCTATTTTGATGAATTTTTTACACAAGGTTCCAATCCTAATTGGAAAATGATTTTAAAATGAAAATCGTAGCTAATGAGCTGAAGTTTCTGCTCATATGTTTACTTTTTTATTTGGAGCCATGGTTGAGGAGATATGATCAAAATACTGGACCCCAGTCTGCCCACATCATGCAGGGACAACTCATTTCCAACTTTTCCAATTTCCTATTCACAGTGGCTCCTCTCTTCTTGTGTAAACCCTTGGCGGTTCCCTTCACCTATAAAAGGGGACCTCTTCTTCCTTGAAAAGAAACTCAAGCATTCAAGCCATTGATGAGAGGAATTCTTGAGGGAGTGAGTAGTAATGCCTAATTGTACTTAGCACCATTAACATAAGCCCAAGCCTACACTTTCTCCTAGAGGAAGACTAGCCATTCTTGTACGCTATCCTTGGAAGATCATCTCTAATCAAAGAAGGTGTTGTACTTGGCATATCAATCAACGTTGAATCCTCCCCTCTTCTTATCTCTCCCATCAATAATGGTGCCGAAGGGTTTCAAGTAAGATGTGTTCTACATTGATGTTTTCTTGATTTCTTGTTGTTTTCATTTTCATCTCTAATCCAACATATATATATGTATCTAATCTTATCTCCTTACCAAACCTATCTCTCTCATTCTTAGTAATTCATCCTCTCTAGGTTCTCTTTGCTACAGGTACATCTCTCCCCGCAATATCCTTATTGACTACGTGCAAGAATAGGGCTTGGGAGGGAGACTTCTCATCTCTTCACTTCTCTCATATCTACATTTCTCACATACTATCCTAGATGAATAACCCACATGATGATCATTTCTACTGCTTTCACTCTGTACGATTTATTAGAATTAACGTATGGATTAGCCGAAAAATACACTTTCAACAACCTATAGTGTTTCTCTTTGGCCCAGAAAGGCTTAATGAAATACTTTTATCACCGGATCCCATATACTACCTCTCATAGACTATAACTTTTCTTTTGACGTAAGCGTAGTTATCTTGCTATGAACCAAGAGGATTTTTACACACAATTAATTCCAATCACTAGACAAAATATATATATTATGGTAAGCACAAAACTACAATTCCAAAGAACAATTCGTAGCCTATTTGTTCAGCCAAGATTGAATGCCATTAACTTATCTATTAAACCTTTCATATTACCCATGATACGATATGACCATAGCCTTGATGTTTTCATTTTTGTATTGTTTTGACATTCTCTTTTGTGTTCTTTCTTTGTGTATGTGAGTGCAAGAGAGAAAGAGTGAGTCTTCTTTGATTGAACTTCTTTCCAAACCCTAGTCTTCATGGCATCTATGGTTTAACTCCTTCATATAGTTTTTGTTGAGTTCTCTCACAAACTTTCACAGCCATAAGCCCGGTGCTTTCCTGGCAAGACCACAAATTTCTCGACAACGTATGGCTATTAGAAGCAAGAATTTCAAGATCATTATGGGGAAGCTCTATTATCGCACGGTGGCAGAGATGTTACTCCGATGTGTGCTACCACAGGAGTAGGAAGTAGTCCTAGAGGAAGTACATACGGGTATTGCCGGAGGTCACTTTGCAGCACTAATTACAGCTAGAAAGGTTCTCCAATCAGGATTATGGTGGCCCACATTGTTTCAAGATGCGAGAAACTATGTGCAACAGTGTGATGTGTGTCAGCGTTTGGGGAAACCTACCAAACAGTCGAGAATGCCTTTTCATCCAGTCTTGCCCTTGGAGCCTTTTCAAAAGTGGGGTTTGGATTTTGTTGGTCCTTTTAAACCAGTGGCAACTCACACTGGGAATAAGTATATCTTGATAGCCACGAATTACGCTACCAAATGGGTGGAGGCATGGCCTTTGAGGGATAACACTACAATTTCTGTGGCGGGATGCTTATATAAGGATATCTTTTCTAGATATGGTTGCCCTATTGAGCTGGTTAGTGACCGGGGAAGTCATTTTTTGAATAACGTGATGGAGAGAATGCTGCGGTTTTACTTTGTATTGCACAAGAAATCTTCTCCATATTATCCTCAGGCGAATGGGCAAGCAGAATCAACCAATAAACAATTGATTCGAATTTTGACAAAGTTAGTGAATATGAATAGAACGGATTGGGATGTGAAACTTCCTTCTGCCTTATGGGCCTATCGGACAACTTACAAAGTGGCAACAGGATTGACTCCTTTTAAGTTAGCATTTGGCATGGAGGCAATCACTCCGGTGGAGCATGTGATTCCGAGTTTGCGGATGTTGATTGCGGATCGGCTTCTTCCGGAGGATTCCGTGATTTATCGATTGGATGTTTTGCAGGAATAGGAGGAAGAGCAACTGCAGAGCTTCTCGGTGCTGCAGGATCTACAGTCTAGGCGGAAAAAATGACTGGATCGCCCGAAAGCACGGCAATTTTTTTTAGGACAGCTGGTCCTTGTCTTCAATTCCCGTCTCGGGAAGATGTCGGGGAAGCTTAAATTAAGGTGGTCAGGATCATTTTGGATTTTTCAAGCATGCGGGCCTATTTCTTTTTATTGGCGGATTTGCGGGGGGAGGTTATTTATGTGCCGGTCAATGGTTTCAGACTGCACCATTATGTTTCACCTACCACGATTCAGTGCCCCTTTGCTGCGGTACAAGAGCCGGAAGCCGCCTTAATCATGATTGGGGATTCTTTTGCATGCAATCTTGGGAAGCGGGAAAAGATCTATGATGGTTGCGACACCGTGGATTGCCCTATTTTGGGAACTCATTGTGCAAGGGTTACTATTGCATGCAGACGTTTTTTATTGTGGTTCTCTAGTTTCGTGTGTCGCACGCTCTTAGTGTTTTATTCTGTGCTCCTGCATCTCATTGCCACCATGAGAGCTTCTCTTCTGCAATGTGTCCCTTTCACTCCCGTGCAGCAGCTCGCGCTTTGACGAGTGGACGCATGGCTCCAAGACTTGCGACTGCGTGTGTTCGCCAACCTGGACTGGCAAGGAATCCCAGTGCACCCGTAGGCAGCACGTTTGATCGAGAAACTCACGGCTGGTGATATGGTGGTCCTCAACAATCAATAGATACAGTTGACAACAAAAAGAATCTCAAGATGTTTCTCTTTACCCAACGATGGCGTGGTGCGAGCCTCCCATGTGATCTCTGCTGCAGATGTCGAGCAGGAATTTGGCTTGAAGGTCAAAGGGAAGTATAAACTGTCAGGGTTGTAAGATGTGGCAACCAGGGATGCATATCGGTGGTTCCTTGAGGCGATTTGGCTACAGGCCACAACGTATACTATTTCGACCCAAGCTAGAAATGTGTTGTATTCGGCCAACTTTGGGCCAGTAGCTTGGGCAGCAGTGGTCAAAGAGCGACTACTGGTGGAGTGCCAACGAGTGATGGCACAGTTGGGGAGGGGTACCTCAACCAATACAAAGGTGGGCCAACTGCTCACATTGATCTTTCCTTTGAGAGAAGTGTTTCCTCTCGCCTTGCGTCCTCTTTGCCACTTTGAAGATGATTGCTTGGTGGTCCAAGGCACTAATCCTCCTCTGTCCCAAACACAAAGCTTGGCAGTGCCGGCGGAGAGGGAAACACAGCAGCAATAGGTGGGTACTGTGGAATTGCTTGGTTCATCGACGGCGGTGGTATCCTCTGGAGCCTAGGAGATGGCCACTGCAGGTGTAGGATCAGCAAGCCGCAAGCGCGGCCGTGAGGAGCAACAATTTTCAACACCACCTCCAACAACTCCATCTCCTACTGCGGAAGATTCTGCGGTGGCTCGCTGGCGCCGCCGAATGCAGGAAAGAGTTAGCAGTACGACTCTCTTGAGGATGAGCTCTGTGGTTGCGGATGTCCCCGCTCAACCGGACACGTCGGGTATTACGAATGTGGCTGCCTCGATGGGAGGTATTCTCCCCGTAGCGCTACCCTGGGAGGCTACGGCAACAGCGACCCCTGCTGACCAATTACTGGCATGCGGCACATTTTTTAGCAGACTTGCAGAGTCTATTCGTGCAGCCTGGCCAGCCCCAGCCATAGAAGGATGAGTCAATGAGCTGGAAGTGCAGGTAGCAACTTCGCAGACTCGGATTGACGAGTTAAACACTCAGAATGAATAGCTGACTGCCACTACTCGCCAGCAAGGGGCAGAAATACAAAGATTAAGAGGGGCTAATGCTGAGTTTGTAAGGTCTATTCAACAAGAACTTCTTCAGTTTAGAACACAGCATAGCCTAGCTTCTTACTTCACCTCGCAACCTGGCGATGTAATAATCAACATGACTGATTTGGATGCATTGGCAGTGAAGATGCAAGAGGATCTCCGAACTTTTTTAGATAATCAATTACAGAGCTAGAGCACACACTTGGCTGCTGAGGTGGGAGCACAACCACCCGCTCGGCAGGTTGTGGTGCACTAACCCGAGTCATCCAACACTGACAGAGGTAAGAGTGATGTTTCAGAGGGTTTTGATGTTGCTGATTGGGCACAAGCTACAGAGGATTGTGCTGAAGCCTAGGCTCATGTCTCTCATTTTCAAAAAATGATTCGTCGATTTCGTAAGGAGAGGCGCAGGGTCTATTTTTGGGTGGAGACCTTAGCTCATTCCTTTTCTCTCAGTCTCCCACCTTGCCCTCCATTTTGGGTTGCTCTTAATTGCTACCTTACTCGTTATTATCCCTTGCATACACCTCTTGCTCCTCTGCCACAACCGCCTCAATCTATCTCCTTGCCAACGCAGTTTATTCCTCGGGCTGCCTAGCCAGAACAAATTGAGATAGATCCACGTCTTTTGGATGAGGTCTATCGAGCCCATACTGCAGATTTTCGGCGCTTTGGCTATATTGATGTTTCCTCTTCACCAGAGCAGGGTGCAGAGCAACCACCGGAACCTTCCAACCGGAGGGGCTGATTGTGGGTTCGCGCAATCCACTGTGCGTGCCAAGTGTTACGGCATTAGCTGCACATGCGGTCCTGCGGTCCTCTGGACTCTACGGATCGGGAGTCAGGAGTCATGCGGTATGCGATGGCCGGAGTGGCAGTTCTTCATAGGATATCATGGGACAGGAGTGTGTGCACCATTCTCGATCTGCGCTGGAGCAGCGGTTGTATATGGAGGGGCATACCTGTCTTTTGATGTAACTTAACCAATCTCTATGATATTCATGGCATCATCTATTGTACTCTGTGTCTGGATTACAGATGAATGAAGCAAGGGTTGTTCTGTGTCTGTGTACTTTGTACTTCCTTCTCTTGTCATTCTATGCATTGATGTTCATATAATGTAGTTGCGGGTAATCATTCCCATAATGCCTATTGATCCTGTGTGGGCAATAGCCATTACAAGTACAAGGAGATATCACGTGCGTCCTAGTTCGCATCTACAACTAGGTGGTGCCCCTTTTCTTGTTTGGTTTCTAGCTATGGGTTGTTGTTGTCTCTGATTGTGCTTGCCCCAACCCCAATTGAGCAGCACGGGAGCCTCGAAGGGTGTTTCGAGGCTGCTAATCTTGTTGCCCGCCCCGGACTGCCTCAAATTGGTGCCCCCACTGAGGACAGCTTGTGTATGTTTTGTGTAGGTTCAACCTTTAGCATAATGAAGTAGCTTGTATGAATCACGAGAATTTGTATAATCCCTTCATTCCCATTGCAAGGCAAAAGGTACACATAATTGTTAGTACTAAGTTGCAATTTCAACGAGTTATTCGTAGAATTTTAGGTCCTCTTAGGTTGACCGAGATAAACGCTTCAGTAAATCCTTTTATTTTGCTTCTCATTAGGTACGACCTTAGTTTGGACGTCTATATTTTTGTTTTGTTTTAAGCATTAGGTCATGCATAGACAATGGATAGTGTCCCAAGAATAGAGGTTTTCCCCTTTCATTTCACTCCACACATTAGAATAAACATTGCAATTAGTAGAAAAATCCATTTTCAACAATGTATGGTGTTCATGTTTGGTGCCCAAACATCAATCTCCAAGACTTCCCTCTTGGACATGGTATGGCTCCATACAACTTGTTGGAAGACATGAGAGGTAAGGGTCCTGATATCACATGGCCTCAGTTTCTTGCATTATGCCCACAAGTTAGGAGGGATTTAACAAAGGCAGTTAGCAGTAGGAGAAAGGTAAAAGAGAGTGTGCCTTCTGTAAAAATTGCACATGCTGAAATGAATGAGGATATTACACTTGTGCTAGATTGTTACATCAAAGGAAGATTGGTTAGGAAAGGTCTAGTGAATAGGGGAGCACAAATTTGCATCATGACAGAGGGACTCATGCAAAAACTAGGCATGCACATGCATGAGACACCTGAAATTAAAGTCAAGATGGAAAACAATAGCAAATCTAGGTGTGTAGGCATTTGTAAAAATGTTTTTGTAGAGGTCTTTGGGAGTAAGAAGGTGGTGGATTTTTATGTTATGTCTACCAAAGGAAATGGTTACCCATTTATCCTAGGGAGACCATGGCTAATGAAAATTCAAGCTTTCCAGGATTGGGAGAGTGGAAAGCTAATTTGCAGGCATGACAATCATAGGAAGGTTGTCTTTGACATGAAGGATCAACGCCAAGAGGAGCTCCATGAAGAATCATCTCAAAGTGAGACGGACCTATAGCACTTCAGGAGGAGAAAGTAGCGGCAGCATTACTGAAGAGGAGTCTTCCATCAAAGTCATGGGGGTAAGGTTTAAGCCAAACAACCAGGAGACATCTTCTCGAGGTTTGGAGGAGGTACGTACTCAAGAGAACCAAAATGTGCAAGATGAAGGAATATTAGAAGGTATGTTGTCTACAACACTTACAAAGGACGAAAGAGAGGAGTTCAAATGTGTGCTAGGGAAATTTCTGAGGCTTTTTGTTAAAGACTACACCGATGTGCGTGGAGTATATGTTGTTCAACAAAAAATTGAGTTGAAGCCAGAGGCCACACCTAAGGCTCAGAAGCTACGAAGGCTAGGAGTCATCAAGGATCAGGCTTTACTCAAGGAGGTAAGAAAGATTCTAGCAGTAGGTTTCATTTATCCAGTGGAGAATTCAGAGTGGGTCTCTCCCGTTGTTGTCACTCCTAAGAAAAATGGCAAGTGGAGGGTGTGTGTGGATTACCGTCCACTCAATGAGTCAACAAAAAGAGATCACTTTCCCCTCCCATTTCAAGATGAGATACTAAATGAGTTAGCTGTTCATGAGAAGTACACTGTGTGTGATGGCTACTCGGGTTACTTTCAAATAGGTATCGCATTGGAAGATCAATTAAAAACAACCTTCATCACTCCTTGGGGTTGTTATGCTTTTAGAGTCATGCCATTTGGTCTGACAAATGCTCCTGCAACATTCCAACGCTTCATGAACATGGTGTTTCAAGCATTCTTCGAAAAGTCCATTAGGGTTTTTATTGATGATTTTTTCATTTATAGCTCAAAATCATTGCATCTACAAAGGGTAGAAGAATGTTTAAAGAAGCTCTACGACATGGGAGGTCAACTCAACCCCGACAAATGTCACATAGGTGAGGATGAAGTGATCTTGCTTGGTCACAAGGTTTCCTATAAAGGCATTGAGGTGGATCCTTCAAAGGCAAAGGCTCTTATTGAGCTCCCATCACCCAAGAATCTCAAAGAGGTAATCTCATTCATTCAAAAGGTGAAGTATATTTCACGCTTTATTCTCTTAGCTTCGGAGTTGCTTCATCCTTTGCAAAAGTTGACACAACAAGTAGAATTTGCATCGTGGATCCTTACCTATAGGGTACATGAGAAGGAGATTAAGGTGCCTGAAGTAAAGACCCTACCATTGCCACCACCTAAAGTTACTCCTAATGCTTTTACCTTGTTCTTTGATGGAGCTTTTTGACGAGCCACAGGAAAAGCATGGGGAGGGCTAGTATTGCTCAACCCAAGTGGGGAGGTGGTCATGCAAGAGAAGGGCAATCTACCAGGTTCAACTAGCAACAATCAAGCACAATATGAAACACTACTTCATGGTTTAAAGATATGCATTGGCCAAGGTATACAACGTCTCATGGTAAAAGGGGATGCACTTCTCATCGTGAAGAAAATTTTAGGCATTTGGGCATGCAAGAATGAAAGCCTAAGGACAAAAGTTCATGCCATTCATAGGATGTTTAATCAGTTTGAAGAAGTGCAGCTATATCATATTCCTAGGAAACAAAATGAAGATGCCGATGTACTAGCACAACAAGCAGTTACATGTGTTGAGAAAGAAGTGCAGGTCATCAATTGAGGAAATCCCAGCCATTCTAAAAGGTTTGCATGAGGAAGCGTGTGGTGTTCATTTTGCACAGGAACTCACTGCAAAAAATATTTTGCTTGCCGGATATGTTTGGCCAATCTTGCACATTGATGTTCAACATTGGTGTAAAAGCTTCCACAATTGTCAGATTAATGGAAACAAGCGTTTGTTACATGGTCCACGTCAGCTAGTCCTTGCAAATGGTCCGTTTGAAAAATGGGACATTGATGCTATGGATCCATTGCCCAGGACTAAAAATGGAAATTTGTATATCTTGGTGGCCATAGACTACATGACTAGGTGGGTAGAAGCTCAAAGTGTGGCAAGAGTGAATGAGAAGACAGTTAGTAAGTTTGTGTACACTCACATTTGTTGCAGATTTGGCACACCTTTTGAGATTGTTTCTGATAATGGTCCAGGGTTTAGAAATGGCTTGCTCACAAAAGTCTGTGAAGAACTTCACATTCTACATCGTCATAGTACACCCTACTATCCCCAATCAAATGGTTTGGTAGAAAAAGCTAATGGTGTCATTGCAGGCATCATTAGAAAGATGGTGAAAACAAGACAAAGTTGTGGGATGACTTCCTGGATGGTGCCTTGTGGGCATATCGAGCCACATATAGGGAAGCCATGGAGTTCACACCATTTCACTTGGTCTATGGTCAAGAGGATTTACAACCAATTGAGCTCAACATTCCAACAATGTGACTTCATGGAAAAGCGGCACAAGATGATCAAGAAGCATGGATGGATCGACTTCTTACCCTAGCTGAGCTTGAGTGGAAAAGAGAAGCAGCATACGAGTGCTACAAGAGGAAAGTCACACAGACGAATGAAAAGCTTGACAAGAAACTGAAGGACAAAGGCATCAATGAAGGAGATCTTGTGCTAAGGTATGAGAATCGACTCGATAATCTTTTTGATACCAAATTTGAAACTAGATGGCAGGGGCCATACATAGTCAAAAAAGCTTTAAACTCAGGTTATTATCAACTTACGGGCTTGAATGGGAAAGAGCACTCCAGGAAGGTAAACGGGTATCTCTTGAAGCCTTATTTGAGTCACCTTCTACCAAAGGATCTACTAAAGATCTGTCAAAAGGTAGCTATCTCATGTAGGTATTGTTCCGTGAAGATGAGTGTAACTCAAACCAAAATTCTGAGTGGCCAAACAATGAAGACCTCGTCAAGGACTCTGAAGCACTCTCTTTGGAAAAGATGCTCTATGATGGTACATGAATATACCATCATCCTGGGGAAGGGCTAATGATAGCTGTTTTTCCGCTCTCCGTAATTGCCATAGTGAGTTAACCCACCCTACCAAAATCATCCAAACATTGTGGCTATCCCTACCATTTCACTGTATATAGGTGTGTGTGAGTTAGGGGACTTTTCCCATATCTTCTTAAAAACCCTTAACTAGCTACTCACTGGGCTAGTTGAGCAAAAAAACAAAAAAAACAATTATGGCCCATTTGTGTATAAATATTTCATTGTATATAGGGCCTAAATAAAAGGATTTTTCATAATTATTTTGGTATTTATTTAAATATTTCTACCTATGATGTGTTATTTATGCTATGTATATTGACTCACCATTACCATATTTTTTCTTACCATTTTGCATAATCTTTATTCCATATAAAAATAATTTCATGCAAGCTTCTCTTATTTTTGGTGTAACTCCATCCTAACAAAAATCCAAAAAAACTAGTTCTATTTATGTGTATATTTTTTCACTATTGTGATTTTTTCCTTCCTACATCTATTCTTTATTACTCTCATAAATTAGAATACCAAAAATATTCATCTTTTTATGGTAGACTTATAATGAGAGAGATTTATTTTGACCCCTTTATATTTTTTCCACCTATATTATTTATATTTGACATGTACATATTTTTTAGACCCCTCAATATTTGATTTTCTTAGTTGTACTATTCATTTATATCATGATCTCAATAATATCTTCAATTATAGACCTCCCAAATAAGGTCAAGGGTATGTGGAATGCATGCATGCACCATGGGGAGCTCACTCTTGGAGGTATTCAAAAGAATCATCCAAAGAAAGACCTCACAAGGACTTTGTGCAGTGGAAAAAACAATCAATTTTGCTGAATTTCTAAAGATCACATGCTCCCCGAATTTGAAAAGGTGATACAAACAAAAGTTGTAGCTCGTGAGCTGAACTTTCACCTCAAATTTTTTCATATTCTTGTGAGCTACGAGCTGTGAGCTATGATTTTATTGATGGACCCCAGTTTGCCCATGCTATGCAGCCACACTCCCTCTTCCACTTTATCATTTTCCTCTTTCACACACACTCCTCCCTCTCCTTTCCACTCCCAAACCTGTAACTCCCATGTCCTAATTCACCCTCTTCACCATTGCCACATTCCTCACACCTCCATAGCCTTCATCCTCCATTTCTACACCCTACGTGTCTCCCTTTCTCTCTACATATATGTCCATGTTACCATACTCTCTTCAGCTTTGTAAAGAACTTCAAAAAATCAGCAAAAATCCAAGGATAACCTCTGCAAATTCAGTCTTTTATCATGAATTTTCCAAGGTTTCAAGATAACATAGCTTCATCGACACGCGCTACTTCGCCATGCTGACCGCTTCTTCTTCCTGTGCTGTAAAGATGTGAATGTCAAAGCTTCAACCTCTCTTTACAAGATCATCCCTTCTCTAACTTTTCTCATCATATATCTCACCATTTGGTGAATGATTTTGTAAATATTTTTTAGTGATAATTACTAAGTACTAACCACTAACCTTATTGTAAAATGCACCCTCTACTAGAGTAGGCCCTCCCAAATTATTCACTCAATCCCTCTCTCCTTTCATCCTCAATAATTCTCTTCTCTTGAGCCCACATCCATGTGACTCAAAGGAAAAGAGAGACCCACCCGCATTAAAAAAAATAAAAATATGCATAATCTTTTATTCCTTCAAATAAACTTGATTAGGCCTAATCCAAATCGGGGCTTCTAAAATCTATAAATAGAGCCCTTCTCTCCCTTGTAAATCATCACATGATCACACTACACCACACCATTACCAACACATAACACACCACTCTTCAAGCCTAGTTGTGTAGAGTGTGTGCATCGTGAGTGCTCTATTCCATCATTACACATAGGTGCATGGAGAAGCTTGAAGTTAGTTATGCCATCTAGAGGAGTGGAGTGTATGCCATACTCTTCACCACACTTGTAGCCTTCTCTTGTGCATGAATAAGATTTATACTTTTGGGTGCAATTGTATGCTGCAACTACGACTCTTCTCTCCAAATTGACTTGACAAGTTGGCTCATCAGGTGGTTGAAGGTATCTTATCCTTGAAGTTTGTTGTGTCATTTCATGCTTGGTGGTTTGAGGGGTTGTTGAATTGTTTGCCTAAAAGGTAAATTGTAAGAGGGTGCTCGGTGAGAGGGCTCCCATGACCCTAAGACAATTTGTGTATTGGGAACAAGGTCAAGTTTTGTGTTGTCTCTCTATTTCTCATCAAGCTTTGTGTGCATCTAGTCTTTAAGGCTAAGACTGAGTTGCTCAAGTTGATTTGTGCTCTTTATCTCTCTCTGGTGTGGTGAATGTTTGTGTTTGGTGTATGTGGCTATCTTGCATTCCCCTCTCTTTGTGCGTTTGAGTACAAGGAGATATCACATGCGTCCTAGTTCGCATCTACAACTAAATGGTGGCCCTTCTCTTATTTGGTTTCTGGCTGTGGGTTGTTTTTGTCTCTGATTGTGCTTGCCCCAGCCCTAATTGAGCAGTACGGAAGCCTCGAAGGGTGTTTAGAAGCGGCTCTTTTTGTTGCCCGCCTCGGACCACCTCAGTAGGTGCATTTATCCATTCTAGCCATGTCTTTAAGGTAGGTGCATTCACCACTTGGCCATCATAACACTTGTAATTTTACACAATTTTTGTGGGATGAGTAGATCCTAGATCCACCACTTGGCCATTGTAACAAAGGCTTGAAATCAGGATCCAATTTTTGGTATCTCCTAGATCCGCCACTTGGCCATTCTAACCATGTCTAAAAGCTAGGTGCATTCACCACTTGGCCATCATAACACTTGTAATTTTACACAATGTTGGTGGGATGAGTAGATCCTAGATCCACCACATGGGCATTTAGACTAAGAGCTCGAAAGTAGGTGCATCAAAGTTCCACCACTTGGCCCTTATAACAAAGGATTGAAATGTGGATCCAATTGTTGGTGTCTCCTATGTCCACCACTTGGCCATTCTAACCATGTGTTAAAGCTAGGTGCATTCAACACTTGGCCATCATAACACTTGTAATTTTACACAATGTTTGAGGGATGAGTAGATTCTAGATCCAGCACTTGGCCATTTAGACTACGCATTGGGATGTAACTGCATCAAAGATCCACCACTTGGCCATTATAACATAGGCTGGAAATGTGGATCCAATGGTTGGTGTCTCCTAGATCCACCACTTGGCCATTCTAACCATGTGTTAAAGATAGGTGGATTCAACACTTAACCATGATAACACTTGTAATTTTACACAATATTAGTGGGTTGAGTAGATCCTAGATCCACCACTTGTCCATTTAGAGTAACAATTAGTAAGTAGGGGCATCAAAGGTCCATCAACCTGGCAATTATAACAAAGGATTGAATTGTAGATACAATTATTGGTGTCACCTAGATCCCCCACTTGGCTATTCTAACCATGTCCTAAAGCTACGTGCATTCAATACATGGCCACTGTAACACTGGTAAATTTACACAATGTCTCTGGGATGAGTAGATCCTAAATCCACCACTTTTCCATTTAGACAAAACTTTGGGCATTAGATACATCAAAGATCCACCACTTGGCCATTAGAATGAAGGCTTGAACTGTGGATCCAATTTTTGGTATCTGCTAGATCCACCACTTGGCCATTCTAGCCATGTTTAAAATGCAGGTGTATTTAACACTTGTAATTTTACACAATGTTTGTGGCATGGGTAGATTCTAGATCCACCACTTGGACATTTAGACTAAGAAGTGGGAAGCAGGTTCATCAAAGATCCACCACCTAGACATTATAACAAAGGCTTGAAATGTATATCCAATTGTTGTTGTCGCCTAGATCCACCACTTGGCCAGTTAGGTGGATTCAACACTTGCCCACAATAACACTTGTAATTTTACACAATGCTTGCGGGATGAGTAGATCTTAGATGCACCACTTGTCCATTTAGAGTAAGAATTGGTAAGTAGGTGCATCAAAAATACAACACTTGGGGATTATAACAAACGCTTGAATTGTTTACATAATGTTTGTCGGTTGAGTAGATCCTAGATTAATCACTGGGCCATTCAGACTAAAATTTGGGAAAATAGATACATCAAAGATCCACCACTTGGCCATTAGAACGAAGGCTTGAAGTGTGGATCCAATTGTTGGTATCTCTTAGATCCACCACTTGGCCATTCTAGCCATGTCTTAAATGTAGGTGCATTTAGCATTTGACCATGATGACACTTGTAATTTAGCACAATGATTGTGGGACGACTAGATCCTAGATCCACCACTTGACCATGATAACACTAGTAATTCAGCACAATGTTCAAGTGCATTCAACACTTGACCATGATAACACTTGTAATTTTACACAATGTTTGTGGGACGCGTTGATCCTAGATCCACCACTTTGGCTATTTAGAGTAAGAATTGGGAAGTACGTGCATCAAAGATCCACCACTTGGTCATTATAACAAAGGCTTGCAATGTGGATCCAATTGTTGGTGTCTCCTAGATCCACCACTTGGCCATTCTAACCATGTCTTAAGTTAGGTGGATTCAACATTTGGCCATCATAACACTTGTAATTTTACACAATGTTTGTGGGATGAGTAGATCCTAGATTCACCACTTGTGCATTTACACAATGTTTGTGGGATGAGTAGATCCTAGATTCACCACTTGTGCATTTATAGTAAGTATTGGTAAGTAGGAGCATCAAAGATACACCACTTGGCCACTATAACAAAGAGTTGAACTCTAGATACAATTATTGGTGTCACCTAGATCCACCACTTGGCCATTCTAACCTTGTCTTAAAGTTAGGTGCATTCAGCACTTGGCCATCATAACACTCCTAATTTTACACAATGTCTGTGGGATGAGCAGAGCCTAGATCCACCACTTGGCCATTTAAAACTAAATTTGGGAATTCGATAGAACAAAGATCCACGACTTGGCCATTAGAATTAAGGCTTGAAATGTGGATCCAGTTGTTGGTGTCTCCTAGATCCACTAGCTGGCCGTTCTAACCATGTCTTAAAGTTAGGTACATTCAACATTTGTCCAACATAATACTTCTAATTTTACATTATGTTGGTGGGATGAGTAGATCATAGAACCACCACTTGGCCATTTAGACTAAGAATTGAGAAGTAGGTGCATCAAAGATGGACCACTTGGCCATTATAACAAAGGCTTGAAATGTGGATCCAATTGTTGGTGTCTTCTAGATTCACCACTTGGCCATTCTAACCATGTCTTAAAGCTAGGTCCATAAAACACTTGGCCATCATAACACTTGTAATTTTATAGAATTCTTGTGGGATGAGTAGATTCTAGAACTACCACTTGGCCATTTAGAGTAAGAATTGGGAAGTAGCTGCATAAAAGATCCACCACTTGGCCATTTAGATTACAATTTGGGAATTAGATCCATAAAAGATCCACCACTTGGCCATTTAGATTACAATTTGGGAATTAGATCCACCACTTGTGGATCGAATTGTTGGTATCTCTTAGATCTACCACTTGGCCATTCTAGCCATATCTTAAAGGTAGGTGCACTCAACACTTGGCCATCATAACAGTTGTAGTTTTTTAGCGGCTAATAGCTGCACCAATTATGCACCAAGCTGTGCATGTGCTATAGTGCACAATATTTTCTATTCACATTGTATAAGGTATTGGGATCATTTGGGAGTTCCAAAGTTGTATATGCTAGCCAGATATCTCAACTTAATCCCATAGTAGGAGGGTTTGTGATGCATGCCTTTATAAGGAACCCTTTTATGCAAAGAGGTCATTCTGGAGCGGTCCTTTTGATAACTCTCTCCCTAGAGTAGGTCTTGATAGCCTAGCCTTTGAGCTTAATGTCCATGCCTAGACGAGTGCTAATCACATGTAATTAGTGTAATCCTCTCTTAATTAATCTAGTTTTCATTATGTGGTCAATCATGTTTCTCTACTTTCCTTCATTGTTTTGAAGTGTTGATCTTTTCTAAGCTAACGCTTACTTATGCTAAGCTACTTCTATTAGTGGAGTCCTTATCTAACTCTCTCGATTAAGTGGAGTGGGTGTACTGGTGTTGACGGATTAGAGTTTTTCTCTAATGGTGTGATTGTGTGTGTGTGTATGTTTAAGAAGCCTTGAGCTTAATTTGATTATGTGTGAATTCATTTGGACACCACGATTGGCATGGTTGGGGTGGCCGACTTGAATGCGATCTTGTGTGCTTAATCCTCAATGCATATAATTAGATTTGTGCTTGAGAGACTCCAAGATTAGTGTGTTTCACTTCATTGCTTGATGTGTGTAGATGATTGCTTGTATTGATGCTTGATGTGCGATTAGCATTAATTGATTTGGGATGATTTCTATTTGCATTGGAGGATGCACGCTCTTGAATCCTCTCAATCTTTGCATCCGATGACGCTCTCGCACATTCTTTGTTTGATGCCTCCTCTCTCTTCGGATTGATAGATTTGTGGGAGATTGTCTATGCTATGGCGAGCGTCCAACACAGTTTTACACAATGTTTGTAGGATGTGTAGATCCTAGATCCACCACTTGGTCATTTAGACTAAGAATGGGGAAGTAGGTGCATCAAAGATACACCACTTGGCAATTATAAAAAAGGCTTGAAATGTAGATCCAATTGTTGGTGTCTCCTAGATCCACCACGTAGACATTCTAACCATGTCTTTAAGTTAGGTGCATTCAACAGCTGGCCATCATAACACTTGTAATTTTACACAATGTTGGTGGGATGAGTAGCTCCTAGATCCCCAACCTCACCATTTAGACTAAGAATTGGGAAGTAGGTGCATCAAAGTTCCACCAGTTGGCCATTATAACAAATGCTGGAAATTTGGATTCAATTGTTGGTGTCTCTTAGATACACCACCTGGCCATTCTAACCATGTCTTAAAGTTAGGTGTATTTGATGACGCTCTTGCACATTCTTTGTGTGATGAATCCAAGCCCTAGCGGGGTCATGATCTCTCTCTCAGGAGTGATAGATTTGTGGGAGATTGCCTATGCTATGGCGGGCCTCCAGCATTGGCGCCATTGTCGGGGAACGGGTTGCCTACGCTAGTGGAGTTGAGGTTGCAAAAGATAAGAGTAATTTGATTACCGATTTCTTGTAATTAGGTAGGATTTGATTTGTGTGTAGTGTAATTAGGTTTAATTAGATACGTATAGAGTCCCTCACCCCAAAAACCCTTAAATTCTCTTTTGATTTTGCTAATTTTTCAGTAACCTTCACTAATTTTTCATCCCATTCATGCTAATTTTGTGCTAATTGTATTAATTCCATGCTAATTGTGCTAACCTAACCACTAATTTTGATTTGGAATGTATGCTAAATCCCCTTAATTGAGGAGGATCATCACTCTAAATTGCTCTAATCTATGCCTAATCATGTGATTGAGTGTTGATTTTGGTCAATTTTTTGATCAATTTTGAACCGATGAATCAGAGTGGAACACATGTGTGTGCAATAGAGTGTCTATCCGAGGAGCAAGGACTTAGCGAGCAAGCAATCAATTGTAAGTGTATTGACCTACTCCGTTCAATTTTTGATTGATTAAGTTGATCCCATTGAGTTGCCACATCATTGCTAAAATTAGGTGTGTGTGCCTAATTGATGGAATTTATGCCTAATTTGATGAAATTGTAATCACATTGAACACCTAAATGCTTGTAGATTGATGATTTTGCAAGAAATGTGTGTGCAAACATTAGGAATTGGTCTAATTTCGTTGCTAATTGAGCAAAAAATAACTAAAATGGATTTGTGCACCTAATTTTTGTGTGTGTGCAATACTAAATTGAGTTAAAATTTGATCAATTTTTTATTAAAATTGAGTTTATTTAGCATGTATATACTCATGTATGTGTGATCAAGTGTGCAATTGATGAAATGCAATGAGTGTTTAAATGAAATTTTTGCACAAATCGATGGCCTAAATTTGGGTGTGTGCCTACTCAATGGCATTCAACGTCCAAATTAAAGATGAATGATTGGCCTTGGTTGGCAATTCTGATGATGAAAAGACCTAAAATGGTTGGTGTTCTATGTGTATAATTGATGATTCGATTGATACACAATTGAAAATGATTTTACATTTTACCATTGTCATGTATGCTAATTTGATTGGATATGGTAAGAATTTTGGTGATTTGTGCATTTGGAGGTGCCATAATCACGTGTGTGTAGCCATAGAAACCAAAAATGACAAATCCCCGACAGGGTTTGGGTGATTAGGGTTTTGAGATATGAGCGATTAATTTTACAATGATTAAAAATCGTGTTTGAATTGGCCAATGTTTTGTGCCAATTTGGTATGCATAATTGAGGATATCAAATATGAGCCAACGAGTTGCAATGATTGATAATTGGGTTGAAAATAGCCAATAAAAATTGCATTGCTCATTTTGTGCGTAAGCAATTTGCAATTGACGGATTTGAGATTAACAAACTGTGCATGGAATTTTTTTGAAAGTGTGCATTGAAATGGATTTTTGATCTATTTTCGACTTGAGACATCCTCATTTTCTATCATGTAGTTTAGTCCATGAGCTTTGATACGAGAGTGTCCCTCCCATACATGATCTCTCATCTCTCACTCGATTCTAAAGAGCCCCAAGAAGTTTTCCACAACAGCTATTCTCAAGCTCAAGCACGCATCATCGCCCTTAGGTCATCACGGGAACACTCTCTAAGCAAGAAATATTCCAAGATTCCTTTATAAAAAAAAAACAAGAAAACAAAAGTTGTCTTCAGCACTGGCACCGAACACACACACCACACACACCTTTTTTGTACTACAAGACAAAACTAAGGCCAGCTTGGCACCTTTGGCGCTACCCACACCCACCCACAAGGCTCTGCTGACTTTGGCGCACCCCGTCAACACATACACACGCGATTATGGCTGCCTAATTTGCACCAGCCGATTGCAGACAAACACCCTGACCCCGTTTTGGTGCGGCCCATGTTGGTGGGTTCTCTGCTGTGGAGTCCTGGTTTCCTGCTGGTCTTATGGCTTCCTCCCTGATCGTCGGACCCTATACACACACACACGCTTTTTTTGCATGGTGCTGGTCCACCCTCTCTCGCTAGCATGGCTAGCTCTGCCAACGAATCCCTGAAATCTTGGATCCCCTGACTTTGGCGCACTTACCCCCACACACACACAATTTTATAATGCCAAATCAGGCTCCCCGAGTCTGTACGCTGACCCAATAAATGCACACACACACCCCCTCCCGATCGCATAGCTTCAGCCACACACACCCTGGTCCCGCATGGCTGGGCCCACGCCACCACACACACTCGCTTCACAACACTGCAGCCTGCTACCATATGTAGTACAACACACACACACACACACACACACAAAATCAAGTAGCATGCATACAATGCCCGGCTCCATGGCCAATCACGAGTCCAAATCCTCAACCCTCACACTTGCTTGCCTGTACGACTACTGCTCCTTGCAATCTGCAAGTGATGGCACAGTCACAAAAATCTTGGTAGAGCTGGCTGTTACGGCTCCTGCAAAGCTGATGCATGTGCCTACACTCCTGCATGCGATCTGCCACTAAGGGCGCAAGCAAGAAATGCGTTTTGCTCTTTCTATCTCCCAAGAGCTACCGCCGAGCTCAAGAAAAGAAAAAGCTTCCTTTTTTCAAAATCAAAAGAAAGAAAAAAGAGACAATTTTTTTCCTGTAAAAGAAAAGGGGAGGCAAGAGGTTCTTCCCACACCTCTTCCCATTCGAAACTTTATAGGATGCACAATAGAGAGCAGCTTGGGAAAACATGAGAGGTTAAAACAAATTAAGTAGGATCGAAGCGAAAATCCAAGACAAATTCTGGTTCAGAGGCTTTGAGCAAGACGTAATGGGGAAATGATTTTAAGCTCTCACTTCTACATTACGACTTAACCTTGAACGTCAAAACGAGAAGAGAGTAAAAGCAAAATCTTTCTTGAACCTTGCATTATTGTTTACTTGAGAATTGTCTTAATTTTTTGAAAATTTTAAAAGAAAAATGTGAAATTTGTCATGCATGAGAGCTTCCCTTTTGAAGATATCATTGACATTACAGTGAGGCTTGTTCGAGACTTTGAGCTTGAACTAGGTATTGTTTGTGCGTTTTAGTGCTTGAGTTTAATCATAGCATAGCATTGAATGACCATGAGAGGGTAGTAAAATTTTAGGCTTGTGATTGAGCATTCTTCTAGTGCTTGGCTTGATTGAAAATGTCATTTGCACTAAAATGGCAAGCTCTATTTAACATACATGTGAGCTTCATGTGAGAGTTGCACTAAATGATGAGTTGTGATTGCTTGGTCGGACTTTGTGCTAAAACTTAACATTACCTGTACAATTTGGTGCTTGAACATAAAAAATCATTGCAACGCACTAAAACCAAGCTTGTTTGATGGCCAAGAGAGGGCAATAAAATTTTGGGGTTGTGGTTGATCATGCATTTTTTAGTGCTTACTTTGAATGAAAAACGCTTTCATGCACTAACAATTGAGCTTCATTTTGAAGGGATGTGGGCAGGTGTGTGATTCCAAATGATCGAAGAAGGCGTAATCATTGCAATATTGCAAAACTTGGCTAATTAGAGCCATTCCAATTGTTTGGATTAAAATTGTAATGCTAGCTCATAGCTTGGTCTAAAAATATAATTTTTTTCATTTGAGCTAGTGTTTAGCTAGCTTTTTTTAAAGCTTTCAAGTATAAAATTTGCCTATTGAGAGCCATTCATTTTCATTTCATCCAGTTGTAGTCATCCCTAGCTCATAGATTGCTCTAAAAAATTGAAAATTTCATGTGAGCTAGTTGTTAGCCAACTTTTTGGAAAGCTTCAAATTGTAAAATTTGGCTATCGAGAGCCACTTCATTTCATCAAAGTTGCATTATTTTTTAGCTCTTGACTTGTTTTAAACTCCATATTTTAAGTGAGCTAACACTTAGTCAACTCTTGAATCATGCATGAGAGGTGGTAAAAATTGTAAAATTTGCTTATGTACAAGCTCATTATCTCTCATGGTTGATATGTATGCATAAATTTTCTATCAAAGAGCATCATGTGCATAACTAAAGGCACTTTTTTCCCTTGGGTTTTTTCCCTTTGGAAAATCTAGGCTCCAAGACCTTAGATTAGGATTCAATAAAAGTTGTGTGCTTGTTGCTTTCAATAAAGGGTTTTTTTGCATGATGTGTTATGCACTAATCTTTAATGCAAGAACCGAGGATTTCAATAAAAATAAAGAAGGCCTACAAGGATACCACTTGCCAAGATGATCCAAATTAACAAAAGGTGAACTCCTTCCATGCTTTGCAATTGCTCTTTACACATTCATTGCTTGGTTGAGTAAATTTGCTTCAAATTTTGGTTTTGTAACGGCCAAATTTAAATTATCATTAAAATTTCAACATTAGGCTTTGTCAATATTAATCCGTTAAGAATTTGAGTTTATTTTTGTTATCATGCGTGTAGGTAATGACCTAGCTTAATGTTAGCTCATGTTTTGCTAGTCTAGATATCCTAATGCCTACCTTAAATGTAGAATTCTCACACATCTTGTTCTACGTTAGATTAAACTTCTCTATCTCTTAGTCCAAATACTATACGAACTTATTAAATGGTGGAAGAATGTGCTAACAAAGCAAAAATGAAGTGCACAAATTGCAGATGTGTCTAAAAGAAGTGGCCAAAAATGGCCACCAAGACACTTGATGTGTCTAAATGTTGTGATGTGTCTAAATGTGGCCTAGCGCCTTATTAGTCTTTGGTAGGTGGGGGGGACCACCTTGGCATGCATTGTTGAGGCCATGAACCGATGCCCTAGATTTATAGGGGCTAGATGTTGCCTTGGTAGGCTAGTAGACAATTGGAGGAGGCCTTGTGGATAACAAGGAACTAAAAGTCGTAGCTTGACCTGCCATGGGATGGTTTCCTTGTGTTGTGAATTAATTTTTTCAATGCTATGCAATTCAATCTTCCATGAGCTTTCAAAAGAGTGCCTAAATGACATTGTACTGATTGTAAGTAAGTCTAATTATAGCCAGAACATGTCTAGGTGTAGGAAGTTGCATTAAGCATAAAACATTTGGGTTTTAGATTAGCATAATTTAGAGTTTGCATTAATCTAGGTTCATAACTTTACTACTTGTGTTAGCATTCATAAACTTGCAATTTCTGAAGGGTTAATCTTTACAATAGTCTAAGTGTTTTTTGGCTTTATGATACTTTAAATTTGGCCATACATTAAACTCTAATTTTTACAGCAATTTACCTTGCATGCTCAATGTACTTCATATTGAATCTCCATGACTCAGCTTGTGGTGCTTAATCAAATGCTTTCTCTTTTTGACAGACCTACCTCGAGGACATAGGATTACATGCCTTCGTGATTTCATTGTTGGCACACGAGGACGTGTGCCAAATTAGGAAGGGGGGAGTGTAAGCAGCGGGGCTAACAACTGCACCAATTATGCACCAAGTTGTGGATGTGCTATAGTGCACAATATTTCCTATTCACATTGTATAAGGTCTTGGGATCATTTGGGAGTTCCAAAGTTGTATATGCTAGCCAGATATCTCAACTTAATCCCATAGTAGGAGGGTTTGTGGTGCATGCCTTTATAAGGAACCCTTTTATGCAAAGAGGTCATTCTGGAGTGGTCTTTTTGATAACTCTCTCCCTAGAGTAGGTCTTGATAGCCTAGCCTTTGAGCTTAATGTCCATGCCTAGACGAGTGCTAATCACATGTAATTAGTGTAATCCTCTCTTAATTAATCTAGTTTTCATTATGTGGTCAATCATGTTTCTCTACTTTCCTTCATTGTTTTGAAGTATTGATCTTTTCTAAGCTAACTCTTACTTATGCTAAGCTACTTCCATTAGTGGAGTCCTTATCTAACTCTCTCGATTAAGTGGAGTGGGTGTACTCGTGTTGAGGGATTAGAGTTTTCCTCTAATGGTGTGATTGTATGTGTGTGTAGGTTTAAGAAGCCTTGAGCTTAATTTGATTATGTGTGAATTCATTTGGACACCACGATTGGCATGGTTGGGGTGGCCGACTTGAATGCGATCTTGTGTGCTTAATCCTCAATGCATATAGATTTGTGCTTGAGAGACTCCAAGATTAGTGTGTTTCACTTCGTTGCTTGATGTTTGTAGATGATTGCTTGTATTGATGCTTGTTGTGCAATTAGCAATAATTGATTTGGGATGATTTCTATTTGCATTGGAGGATGCACGCTCTTGAATCCTCTCAATCTTTGCATCCGATGACGCTCTCGCACATTCTTTGTGTGATGCCTCCTCTCTCTCCGGATTGATAGATTTGTGGGAGATTGTCTATGCTATGGCGAGCGTCCATTACAATTTTACACAATGTCTGTAGGATGTGTAGATCCTAGATCCACCACTTGGTCATTCAGACTAAGAATGGGGAAGTAGGTGCATCAAAGATACACCACTTGGAAATTATAACAAAGGCTTGAAATGTGGATCCAATTGTTTGTGTCTCCTAGATCCACCATGTAGCCATTCTAACCATGTCTTTAAGTTAGGTGCATTCAACACCTGGCCATCATAACACTTGTAATTTTACACAATGTTGGTGGGATGAGTAGCTCCTAGATCCACCACCTCACCATTTAGACTAAAATTTGGGAAATGGATACATGAAAGATCAACCACTTGGCCACTAGAAGGAAGGCTTGAAGTGTAGATCCAATTGTTGGTGTCTCTTAGATCCACCACTTGCCCATTCTAGCCATGTCTTAAAGGTAGGTTAAAGTTCTAAGTTATGACCAAATTACAAAAATTGTCAAATCCTGTTGTTTAGCCAATTTTAGCTCTTCTATGATTTTTTTGGTGGCTTTCATGATATCCAAATGTAGTTTTGATTCTCTATGTCGCATATTGTAACTTAAAGCTAATATTCCTTGAGTTTTGGGGCACCTAATACCGTATTTTGCATAGTAGACAAGGATGGTTGATTTTTTCAATTATAAAAGAAAACGAAACATTCTAGTATATCAAGTATAGCTTTTTTAATATTGTTAGTTTCCTGTGACAACTACATGCATTTTGTAGGTAGTAACCATATCTAGTCATAAGGATCAAATTTGGATAGATATTGAATAGTTTCTATGGGATTCTACAACTCATAATGTTGAACCCAGTTTTTTCATGTTTGCTGTATTTAGCACTTCATCTTTGTCCCCAAGATTCCCCTTGGTGAGAGATGTATTATTCTTTTGACATGCTCCATGGCTCCTTGTGAACCTAAAGGACAATAGGGAACTAAGAAAACATGCATATATTATTTGTATTGAGTGTGGCTATAGAAACTTTGATGATAGGTTTGCAGAATGGTAAAAATTCAACTTTTTTGTACCTAATTCTTTTGGCAAAACAAAAAATAGTGAGTGAGAAGCAATCATATGTTCTGATCACCAACCCATTGAAGTTAACTAGGGAATTTATCTCAAGTCCTACAAAAATCCCTAATCTTATTTTTATGCAAAAAAACATAAGAAATGACTGTTTTGATGAAAATGTACTGGTCCATCAACTTTGGAGGCTTGGTGTGACCAAAAGATGAGAAATTTTACAAGTTTCTTATTTTTTCCATGTGTAGTAGGCCTTTAACTATAACCTCATGAAAGGATTTTACAAAATGAGTGGATCTACTATGGTTTTGGAGGTTTTTTTCAAAACCCTGAAAGGACACTTTTATGTCCTGTTAGGTTACCAACCTAATGTTAAAGGTAGGTGCATTCAGCACTTGGCCATCATAACTTATAATTTTACACAGTGTTTGTTGGATGAGTAGATCCTGCATCCACCACTTGGCCATTGTAACAAAGGCTTGAAATGTGGATCCAATTGTTGGTGTCTTCTAGATCCACCACTTGGCCATTCTAACCATGTCTAACACTTAGGTGCATTCACCACTTGGCCATCATAGCACTTGTAGTTTTACACCATGTTGGTGGGATGAGTAGATCCTAGATCCACCACATATCCATTTAGACTAAGAACTGGGAAGTAGGTGCATCAAAGATCCACCACTTGTCCATTATAACAAAGGATTGAAATGTGGATCCAATTGTTGGTGTCTCCTAGATCCACCACTTGCATATTCTAACCATGTCTTAAAGTTAGGTGCATTTAACACTTGGCCATCATAACACTTGTAATTTTACACAATGTTTGAGGGATGAATAGATTCTAGATCCAGTACTTGGCCATTTAGACTACGAATTGGGAAGTGAGTGCATCAAAGTCACCAGTTCGGCATTATAACACAGGCTTGAAATGTGGATCCAATGGTTGTTGTCTCCTAGATCCACAACTTGGCCATTCTAACTATGTGTTAAAGACAGGTGGATTTAACACCTAGCCATGATAACAATTATAATTTTACACAATATTAGTGGGATAAGTAGATCCTAGATCCACCACTTGTCCATTTAGAGTAACAATTAGTAAGTAGGGGCATCAAAGATCCATCACTTGGCAATTATAACAAAGGCTTGAATTGTAGATACAATTATTGGTGTCACCTAGATCCACCACTTGGCCATTCTAACCATGTCCTAAAGCTAGTGACGGGAGCAAAGCAAACCCCGAACCCCGACGGCCTCTAAAACATCGGGGACATAATGGCACGCCTTGAGCCTGTCATGGTAAAGCAAACACGGGCACCACCTAGCTTCAGCGGCTAGGACGCAAACAAAACACCACCATAACAAAGTTTTAATCCAAGAGAGATGGATGCTTGGGAGTAATGATGAAGAGGAAAGGGAATGAGATCAAGTGAGAGAGAGAGAGAGAGAGAGAGAGAGAGAGAGAGAGAGAGAGAGAGTGAGGGAGGGGGTATAGCAGCTTAGTACTTAGGCACCACAAAAGGATGGCGAATCCGCACACCCTTCACACATACACAATCTCACTCCAAACACAAGACTAGGTGGTGATTCCGCAGACCTCACATGGGCAAAAAATTGCAAGAAAACATACTCACAAAACCTCAAGCTTTATTTAGAGAATAAGGCGATGAAATGGGGAGCATAGCGTAGGGGAGTGAGAAGGGAGAGAGTGGTAGAGCACATGGCGGATAGGTGGGAGTTGATGGAGAAGACTCGCACGAGGGTTATGGCCATCATCCTTCAATTAGTTTCCCTTCATCTTCCATAGCCAAGGGTGTAGAGGTGATGCTCAAGACAAGCATGGTGATTGCGGTGATGGTGATGGTGTGTGTGTGTGTGTATGCAGTAGGCACACACAGTGCATAGTGTGTTCTTTGGTGATGTTGTGTGTGTATTTAGTGTGATGGTGACCCCTCTTTATATAGGGGAGGAGGGGGGAGGAATTCTAGAATTTAGAAATGAATAAATCATTATCTACATAGGGCATGTGACTGTGGGCCCCACTTGTCTGGCTGTGTGTATATGTGTCAAAACAGCAGTCTCATGAGAGAGAGAGATGGGTTGATGAAAAAACGTGAGAGGTGACATGGAGAATAAAGTAATTACAAGAGGGGAGAGAGGGGAGTGTGTTCAGAGGTGAATCTGTGTATAGATGTGTGTGAACACAAGAAAAATCAGGTAACCACTGGGTGGGGATGGGTCTGTGGGCACCTTTTTCAGTGAAACTGAGTGTGTGTGAGTGTGGGGAAGGTTATTTAGCTACAAGACAAGAGATATGGTGCCCTTTAGAGAGAGAGTGGGGTATTTGGGTCATGGGATATGATAGGAGAGAGAAAGAGGGGGTGGGGTATACTATTTTGGAAGATAGGGTAAGTTGCATGTGAGTTAGGGTGCATTATTGGTGAGTTATAATGCATTATTGGTGAGATGTGGGGTAGATTGAGGGGAGAGAGAAAGGAGAAAGGACAAGGGGAAGAGAGAGGGGGTTGACCTTTTGAGTGGAGGAGAGGAAAAGGGACACACGACGGGGCAATAGTGAAGAAAAAGGAGGCAAGGTGGGGATGGGCTACCCCGCAGGCATGAGGTGGCCTATTTTACCTTTCTTATATATTTACATAATCATACTTTATTTTTTTCTTACTTTTTCCAATGCCTTTTATCACTCCCTCCCTAAGAGGGGGTTTTCATGGGGTGGGGACGAGAGAAGAGGGGTATGGGAGCTTGGCTTGTGAAAATCCCCCATCATTAGCCCTCCCGTTTTGGCTAGAGGCATTCATGTCTCTAGCTCATCTGTTTGATCATTATCGTCGGAGGTGGTGGATGATGGTGTGTCCTCATCTGGAATGTCAATTGGTGGAGCCTGGTCAAATCGAAGAAAATAAGGTTTAAGTCGCCAACCATTTACCCTGGTTTTATGAAGTTTTCCATCAGCCTCCATAAGCTGGTAGCTTCCATTGGCATACTTTTTCCTGACGATGAAAGGACCTTCCCATCGGAGTAGGAGTTTCTTATCCTTGCACGTGTCGAAGCGATTGTCGTAGCGGAGCACCATTATTCGTTTCTTCAATTCTTTTTTCCGGAGATGCTCGTTAAAGCTAAGCCGTCTATGCTCTGCTTGTGCTGCATAATAATTTATTTCTTCTTCTCTGTCCAGCTGGAGTCTTTCCAAGTTGATGATGTGATATCTCAAATTCATGTTGGGCTGTTGAAGCTGGCTTGCCATTACTCTGAGACTTTGTAGTTGCACTTCAATGGGCAAGATTGCTTCCTTACCAAATACTAGATGATACGTTGTGAATCCCAAGGATGTACGAAATGAAGTTCTGTAGGCCCATAAAGCTGGTAGTAGATACTTATCCTAGTCTCCAGGATGATTGTTTACCTGCTAGGTAATAATTTTAGAAACCATTCCATTTACCTTTCAACTAGGCCATTACATAGAGGGTAATATGGTGAAGAGTGCCTCCTTGTAATGCCCAGTTTCTGCATTAATTCTCCTACCAAGTCTGATCTGAAACCCGGCCCTCTATCAGAGATGATCTCTAAAGGTTTGCCAAACCTACAGCATATGTGCTCGTAAATAAATTTAGCTACCTCTACCGCTGTGATTCTAGTGGTGGCTGTAGCCTCTGCCCATCTAGTCATGTAGTCGACCCCCATGATAATGTAGAATTTTCCTGAGTTGGCCCTAGGTAATGGCCCAATGGCATCGATACCCCATTTTTCAAATGGGCCATATTAGAGAATAGGTGTCTGTGGTTCAGGCATAACTGACCTAGTGCCGGCCTTTTGACACAACTTACATGTTTTGCACCAGTGGTGTACATCACGGTTGAGGCTAGGCCATATGAAGCCTACCTGCAAGATTTTCCTACTTGTTATGTCTAGGGAAAAGTGACCACCACAAACCCCGTCGTGACAACTAGCAATTACTCCCGTGATTTCCTGAGAGAGAGGGACCTTCCTAAGTATTTGGTCCTTACCCTTACAGAACAAATCGTCATTGATGAGTCGATACCTTGTGACCTTCCGCATCAGCCATTGCTTCTGTCCCTTTGTTAAATCTGATGGGCATTCCCCTGTTTCCAAAAAATGCATGATGTCAGGCAAGGCATCACTTCCTTGAAATAGAGGGAGCTTTAGTTTTATTGCTCCAACCACCACTTCCTGTAGTCTTTCACTTGCTAGGGCATCTGCTTCTTGGTTTTGAGCCCTTGGGATATGGTGTATTTGAACTTCTTCAAAATTACCCAACAAGGTTTTTACACCACTTAAGTGAGTCCTTAAACTAGGATTCTTGCATGTCCATGCTCCATTTACTTGCCTTACCAGAAGTAGAGCATCCCCAAATACATTAAGGCGTTGTACACCTTGTGAGATGCACCATTGTAGACCCTTGGTTAGTGCTGCATACTCATCTTCATTGTTAGAATGTGAATCTAACAATTGGACCAACGAAAATACCTTTGTCCCTTTGTCATCAAAGACCACTATGCCTGTAGCTGCTTTGTCGGACGCTCGCTTGTAGGCTCCATCAAAGTAGAGAGAGTATGCTCCTTGTACCATCGGTGGTACTGGAGGTAATTGGACTTATCCTTCCTTAGATTGCTTCTCCTTCCCTTCAAAGACTTGGTAGGTCATGAGTCCCCCCAAACTTGCCCTTGTCGTGCTTTCTACCTGTACCGTGTAGTCAAACTCTTGTAGACGAACTAGCCATTTAGTAATTCTAGCAGACACATCCATGTGTTGTACAACATAGGGAAATATTTCATCCGTGGCTAGAATCACAAATTTCTTAGGCAGCAACTATGACCTAAACTTTGTAGTTGCAAATCTAAGAGCTAGGACTAAGTCTTCCACATGGGTGAAACTTTTCTCTCCTGCTGTCATCATTCGACTAGAGAAGTAGATTTGCCTCATGAAAGATGTCGTCGTATCCTTTTGGAGTAGCACAGCCCCTAATGAGTCATCACCAACACTTGAGGTGACATAGAATTTTTCATCCCACTTAGGTGGTGAGATAGTTGGAAGAGTGGCTAAGACCTCCTTTACCTTGTTGTAGTGATGTTCGCTTTCCTCGTCCCAAGTGAAAGTTGATCTTTGAGTGAGTTGTTGCAGTGGTAGAACAAGTTGTGATAGTAGATGTATGAATCTACTTAAGTACCTCACCTTCTGTAGGAAAGAGACTAGTTGACGTGCGGTCGTTGGTGAAGGTAGGGCTATGAGTGCAGACACCTTACTTGGGTTGGCGTTGATACCTCTTGTTGAAATTTCATGGCCTAGTAGAATGACTTTACTCTCCCCAATGTGACATTTATCCACATTTAATTTCCCACCTACGCTCTACAACCTGGCCAAACCTTCAGTTACCTTTTCTAAATGTGAAATACGGGAGCTATATATACAAAAAACATCAATGAACACTCTTATGGATGTTTCAAAGAATGGTTGAAAAACATATGTGACATATCTTTGGAATGTGGCAGGTGCATTTGTGAGACCAAATGGCATAACCCTGTATGCAAAACAACCCCATGGCGTGATAAAAGTGGTTTTTAGTTGATCTTCCAAGGCTATGCGTATTTGAAAGTATCCTGAATAACCATCACAGACGGTATAGCATTCAAAACCCGCTACTTCATTCAGAATTTCATCCAAGAAAGGGAGAGGAAAGTGGTCTCTCTTTGTAGCTGCATTTAGTGGTTTGTAGTCAACACAGACCATCCACTTACCATTCTTTTTAGGCGTCACCACTACGGGTGGCACCCATTATGATTTTTCTATAGGATAGATGAATCCCGCCTCCAGCAGTTTCCTTACCTCGGCCAAGAGTGCCTTTTCTTGTATGACCCCCAGTCGTCGTAGATTTTGCACAACTGGTTTTACCCCTTCCTTCAGCTTAATATGATGTTCCACCACTGTAATGCCTGTGATTCTTTCATAGTTGTCAATGAACAAGTTAGAAAATCCCATCAACATTCGCAAAAAACTATCTTTCTCCTCAAGAGTTAATTCCGTAGACAACATACCCTTCAACCTACTTCCTCCTAGGCCAGGTGATTTTCTCTCCTCTTCATTGGGTTTCCCTTTTGGTGATGGATCACCAGTTGTGCTTACCCTTTGTGGATCCTTCATAATGATACCCATCACATCAATGGAACTGTCACTTTCGTCGGTGGATGTGGTCTCCTCAAAAGAACTGGAAGATTCTCTAGTGGTTTCATATGCCGATGTTTCCAGATTCATTTGCTTTTGCTTGCCAATCCTCATGTGGTAGTAGATTGTCTCCCCTTTCTTACCGGTCATGCATAGAAGGCCAGTACCCCAGTCTTGTTTTTCCTTCATGGCCATCAACCATGGCCTTCCCAAAATTAGTGGATAGCCCTCCTCCTTGGTAGGCATTACAAAAACATCTACCTCTACCTCAGTGTTGAAAGCTTTTATTTTCACGGCACTTACCACACCCACACACTTTACTTTTGCGTTGTTTTCCATCTTTGCCTTGCATGGAGAAGGCCTGTCAACCTTGAGCCCTAATCGAAGCATCATAGCTTCGCTCATTACACAGATTTGTGCACCTCCATCAATGTAGGTGTTTCCAACCCTCTTTCCTTTTATGTTTACGTCGACAATTGGAAGGATGTCATCCATGTTGCATCCCGAAATTGCTCGGGCTACCTTTTTTTTGGAGCGTCTTGTACTTACCATTTTAGACCATTGTCACCTTACTTTTGGTGCAAGATGTAGCAGCTGTGGACATGTAATATTCGGTCCTTTCTCTGCCACATCCAATGTTAGATCATAGGGCTTAGAACTTTCCCCTAGCTGGAAGTCGTGATGCCCAATTTCCGTCGTGGCCTGGATGGCCTCTTGCTAGTTTCTCCTCTCATGCTTCTCTCATCATCTGATTGTGTAGCTTTCTCCCTCCTAGCTCTTTTCACAGTCATGGCTTCAAGTGGTTCTAAAAAAGTTGCCTTCTCCTTACCCTTGTCCGTCTCCTTTGCTCTCAGTGGATCCACTACTATGGCTTTTCCTTTCTCTTCTAGCCTTATGATGTTTACAGGGCGATCAAGTGGTTGGGCTGGTGGAAGAGGTGGGATGCATGCTTGTGGTGGTGTCTGGGGTGGACGTAGAATTTGTGTTGGTGGGGATGGTGCTCGGGGTGGGGGTGTTCTTTCTCTAGGGAGTGACAATTGGTTCCTCCTACCTCTTCTATTATAGTTTTGTCGTGGTTTGGGACAGTAGTACATACCGTGACCATCTTCTCCACAGTTGTAGCAATGATACTCCCTGTTTTGTCATCTTGCTCTTCTAGGGTCTTGATCTCTTTCTTGAATCCTCCCTTGCTATATTAAGTGGACAGACAAATTCTGCAGTTGTTCAGTAATATGGGCCAACATATCTTGTTGGTCATCTCTTACCCCAAGAGCCGGTGGTGGTGGTATGGTGGTTGTCATAGTTGCTGGTTGACGCGATGTTCCTTCTTCTGTTGACTCGGTTTCTTTGGCTTTCATTCGCAGCTTCTTGTCCTTAAGGCAAGAAATCTCAACGGCTAACTCGTACTTAGCCGGGAATCTACCTTTCACCTTCTCCTTGAGAAGCGGCCATAAGCCATGCGTGAACCGATCTTTTTTTAGGAAATTGGGTGCGGCTTCCCCCCTTGCCAGTGACTCAACCCACCGTTCCCACAAATCCACAAATTTGGACTCATAGGTGGCATATTCTAAAAGACCCTCCTGCTTCAAGTCTCTCAACTTGTCCCACAACTTTACTGAAGTGGTACCTCCCCCAAAGAGCCTCTTAAAAGAGGTTTTTAAGGGTTCCCAGTCATCCTTGGTTTCTTGTGGAAGTTCATTGTACCATGATCTAGCTTCTAGCTTCATGAGATGCCTAAAGATTCTAACCCGAGATTCATCCGTATCTTTGTTGCTCACTACACATGCTACTTCAAAGTCATCTAGGAAGTCTGTTACCAAATCCTCCCCCTTCTTTCCTTTAAATGTTGGAAATGCTACACTTGCCATGATTACTGAGAGAGAGCTAGAAAGACACACTCCTTAACTTGCAGAAGTTTTTTCTTCTTTACAAGGAGGTGTGTATACCCTCTTATACTAGGACATATATTAAAACTTCAAACGGTACATTGCCTCGTACCAAAGGTAAGACAAATGGTTGATCTGATGCTAAAACCTCAAAAAATTGCTCCCCACCCAGCATGGTGTCAATGACATGCTGGTAGTGAGCCTTCAAATCCAGTATTGCCTTGATTGAGCGTACACGTGTTGGTATGTGTGATCTGTCTTGAGGTAGGTTGTACTGATTCATGTGAAGCTTAGAGGTGCTTAGTCACTGTCCAAGCTTGTGGGAGAGGGTGGTGTTCTTTGCTAAAACAAACTCAGTAGATCCCTAGTTTCTCTAGTGAGAGTGTGAGCCAATGATTCCGTTATCTGTGCTGCAGCATCAGGTGCAACTTGAAAACTGACTGTGATAATTACCTCGGTGACTTGAGTTATCCGATTCTCAAAGTAGAATAGTGTTGATTCTCTATTGTGTAGAGCTCCTTCCATTTTGTTGTTGTGGGCTGGTTGTAGGTTGCGGACATGGTTTCGACCTTCTCCTTCTTCTTCTTGGCACTTGGCCTATGTATATCCATTGGGTTTGGCGTGTTGGTTGACTCTCCCACTGCAAATCGATTACCATTACGCCTGGCACTCGAGCTTCGATGGAGATGTGGAGTTCGTCTTGTTGTGCTTGGAGATCTTCTTCTTCTTTCATCCAATTAGCAAATCCTGATAGCCATTCATCCATTCACAATAGTTTAGGGGTTTCAGTCTTGTAAACTGAAGGTCTTGAGTTCGATCCTCAGTGGGGGCACCAAATGACGGTAGCAAAGCGAACCCCGAACCCCGACGACCTCTAAAACACCGGGGACCGAATGGTGCACCTCGAGCCTGTCATGGTAAAGCAAATAGGGACACCACCTAGCTTCAACGGCTAGGGCGCAAACAACACACCACCATAACAAAGTTTTCATCCAAGAGAGATGGATGCTTGGGAGTAGTGATGAAGAGGAAAGGGAATGAGATCAAGTGAGAGAGAGAGAGAGAGAGAGAGAGAGAGAGAGAGAGAGAGTGAGGGAGGGCGTATATCGGCTTAGTACTTAGGCACCACAAAAGGATGGCGAATCCGCACACCCTTCACACATACACAAGCTCACTCCAAACACAAGACTAGGTGGCGATTCTGCACACCTCACATGGGCAAAACATTGCAAGAAAACATACTCACAAAACCTCAAGCTTTATTTAGAGAATAAGGCGATGAAATGGGGAGCATAGGGTAGGGGAATGAGAAGGGAGAGAGTGGTAGAGCACATGGCGGATAGGTGGGAGTTGATGGCGAAGACTCGCACGAGGGTTATGGCCATCATCCTTCATTTAGTTGCCCTTCATCTTCCATAGCCAAGGGTGTAGAGGTCATGCTCAAGACAAGCATGGTGATTGCGGTGATGGTGATGGTGTGGGTGTGTGTGTGTGCACTAGGCACACACAGTGTATAGTGTGTTATTTGGTGATGTTGTGTGTGTATTTAGTGTGATGGTGACCCCTCTTTATATAGGGGATAAGGGGGGAGGAATTCTAGAATTTAGAAATGAAGAAATCATTATCTACATAGGCCATGTGTCTGTGGGCCCCACTTGTCTGGCTGTGTGTATATGTGCCAGAACAGCAGTCTCATGAGAGAGAGACTAAGAGAGAGAGATGGGTTGATGATAAAAAGTGAGAGGTGACATGGAGAATAAAGTGAGTACAAGAGGGGAGAGAGGGGAGTGTGTTTAGAGGTGAATCTGTGTGCAGATGTGTGTGAACGCAAGAAAAATCAGGTAACCACTAGGTGGGGATGGGTCTGTGGACACCTTTTTTAGTGAAATTGAGTGTGTGTGAGTGTGGGGAAGGTTATTTAGCTACAAGACAAGAGATATGGCGCCCTTTAGAGAGAGAGGGGGGTATTTGGGTTATGGGATATGATAGGAGAGAGAAAGAGGGGGTGGGGTATACTATTTTGGAAGATAGGGTAAGTTGCATGCGAGTTAGGGTGCAGTATTGGTGAGTTATAATGCATTATTGGTGAGAGGTGGGGTAGCTTGAGGGGAGAGAGAAAGGAGAAAGGACAAGGGGAAGAGAGAGGGGGTTGACCTTTTGAGTGGAGGAGAGGAAAAGGGACACACGGCGGGACAACAATGAAGAAAAAGGAGGCAAGGTGGGGATGGGCTACCCCGTAGGCATGAGGTGGCCTATTTTACCTTTCTTATATATTTACATAATCATACTTTATTTTTTTCTTACTTTTTCCAATGCCTTTTATCACTCCCTCCCTAAGAGGGGGGTTTCATATGGTGGGGACGAGAGAAGCGGGGTATGGGAGCTTGGCTTGTGAAAAGCCCCCATCACTAGGTGAATTCAGCACTTGGCCATCATAACACTGGTAAATTTACACAATGTCTCTGGGATTGGTAGATCCTAGATCCACCACTTGGCCATTTAGACAAAAGTTTGGGTATTAGATACATCAAAGATCCACCACTTGTCCATTAGAATGAAGGCTTGAAT
Source organism: Adiantum capillus-veneris (assembly GCF_014529385.1). Lineage (NCBI taxonomy): Eukaryota > Viridiplantae > Streptophyta > Polypodiopsida > Polypodiales > Pteridaceae > Adiantum > Adiantum capillus-veneris. The sequence continues at coordinate 39,557,429 of NC_140940.1, forward strand.
TGTGGATCCAATTTTTCGTATCTCCTAGATCCAGCACTTGGACATTCTAGCCATGTTTTAAATGGAGGTGCATTTAACACTTGGCCATCATAAAACTTGTAATTCTTTACACAATGTTTGTGGCATGAGTAGATTCTAGATCCACCACTTGGACATTATAACAAAGGCTTGAAGTTTATATCCAATTGTTGTTGTCTCCTAGATCCACCACTTGGCCAGTTAGGTGGATTCAACACTTGCCCACAATAACACTTGTAATTTTACACAATGTTTACATGGGATGAGTAGATCCTAGATGCACCACTTGTCCATTTAGAGCAATAATTGGTAAGTAGGTGTATCAAAAATAAAGAACTTGGTGATTATGACAAAAGCTTGAATTGTTTATATAATGTATGTCGGATGAGTAGATCCTAGATTAATCACTTGGCCATTCAGACTAAAATTTGGGAAATAGATACATCAAGCATCCACCACTTGACCATTAGAACGAACGCTTGAAGTGTGGATCCAATTGTTGGTGTCTCTTAGATCCACCACTTGGCCATTCTAGCCATGTCTTTAAGGTAGGTGCATTCAACACTTGACGATGATGACACTTGTAATTCAGCACAATGTTTGTGGGATGAGTAGATCTTAGATCCACCACTTGACCATGATAACACTAGTAATTCAGCACAATGGTCAAGTGCATTCAGCACTTGACCATGATAACACTTGTAATTTTACACAATGTTTGTGGGACACGTAGATCCTAGATCCACCACTTGGCCATTTACACTAAGAATTGGGAATTAGGTGCATCAAAGATCAACCACTTGGTCATTATAACAAAGACTTGAAATTTGGATCCAATTGTTGGTGTCTCCTCGATCCACCACTTGGACATTCTAACCATGTCTTAAAGCTAGGTGGATTCAACACTTGGCCAACATAACACTTGTGGGAAGTATGTGCATCAAAGATCCACCACTTGGTCATTATAACAAAGACTTGAAATGTGGATCCAATTGTTGGTGTCTCCTAGATCCACCACTTGGACATTCTAACCATGTCTTAAAGCTAGGTGGATTCAACACTTGGCCAACATAACACTTGTAATTTTACACAATATTTGTGGGATGAGTAGATCCTAGATCCACCACTTGTGCATTTATAGTAAGTGTTGGTAAGTAGGGCCATCAAAAAGACACCACTTGGCCATTATAACAAAGGCTTAAATTGTAGATACAATTATTCGTATCACCTAGATCCACCACTTGGCCATTCTAACCATATCCTAAAGTTAGGTGTAGTCAGCACTTGGCCATCATAACACTGGTAAATTTACCCAATGTCTATGGGATGAGTAGAACCTAGATCCATCGCTTGGCCATTTAGAACTAGATTGAGAACTCGATACAACAAACATCCACAACTTGGTCATTAGAATGAAGGCTTGAAGTGTGGATCAAATTGTTCGTGTCTCTTAGATCCACCAATTGGCCATTCTAACCATGTGTTAAAGTCAGGTACATTCAACACTTGGCCAACATAACACTTGTAATTTTACACAATGTTTGTGGATCCAATTGTTGGTGTCTTCTGGATCCACCTCTTGGACATTTAGAGTAAGAATTGGGAAGTAGGTTCATCAAAGATCGACCACCTCGTGATTATAACAAAGGCTTGAAATGTACATCCAATTGTTCGTTTCTCCTAGATCCACCACTTGGCCAGTGAGGTGGATTCCAAACTTGTCCACAATAACACTTGTAATTTTACACAATTTTTGTGGGATGAGTAGATCCTAGATCCACCACTTGTCCATTTAGAGTAAGAATTGGTAAGTAGGTGCATCAAAAATACATCACTTGGTGATTAGAACAAAAGCTTGAATTGTAGACACAATTTTTGGTCTCACCTAGATCCACCACTTGGCCATTATAACCATGTCCTAAAGTTAGGTGCATTCAACACTTGGCCATCATAACACTGGTAATATTACATAATGTATGTGGGATGAGTAGATCCAAGATTAATCACTTGGCCACTCATACTAAAATTTGGGAACTGGATACATCAAAGATCCACCACTTGGCCACTAGAATGAAGGCTTGAAGTGTGGATCCAATTGTTGGTGTCTCTTAGATCCACGACTTGGCCATTCTAGCCATGTCTTAAAGGTAGGTGCATTTAACACTTGACCATGATAACACTTGTAATTTAGCACAATGTTTGTGGGACAAGTATATCCTAGATCCACCAATTGACAATGATAATACTAGTAATTCAGGACAATGGTCAATTGCATTCAGCACTTCACCATGATAACACTTGTAATTCTACACAATGTTTGTGGGACGAGTAGATCCTAGATCCACCACTTGGCCATTTAGACTAAGAATTGGGAAGTAGGTGCATCCAAGATCCACCACTTGGTTATTATAACAAAGGCTTGAAATGTGAATCCAATTTTTGGTGTCTCCTAGATCTAACACTTGGCCATTCTAACCATGTCTTAAAGTTAGGTGGATTCAACATTTGGCCATCAGAACACTTGTAATTTTACATAATGTTTGTGGGATGAATAGATCCTAGATCCACCACTTTTGCATTTATAGTAAGTATTGGTAAGTACGGGCGTCAAAGATACACCACTTGGCCAATAATAACAATGGCTTGAATTGTACATGCAATTATCGGTGTCACCTAGATCCAGCACTTGGCCATTCTAACCTTGTCGTAAAGTTAGGTGCATTGAGCACTTGGCCATCATAACACTGCTAAATTTACACAATGTCTATGGGATGAGTAGAGCCTAGGTCCACCACTTGGCCATTTAAAACTAAATTTGGGAATTAGATAAAACAAAGATCCACCACTTGGCCATTAGAATGAAGTCTTGAAGTGTGGATCCAATTGTTGGTGTCTCTTAGATCCACTAGTTGGCCATTCTAACCATGTCTCAAAGTAAGGTACATTCAACACTTGGCAAACATAACACTTCTAATTTTACATAATGTTGGTGAGATGAGTAGATAATAGATCCACCACTCGGTGGTTTAGACTAAGAATTGAGAAGTAGGTGCATCAAAGATCAACAGCTTGGCCATTATAAAAAAGGCTTGAAATGTGGATCCAATTGTTGGTGTCTCCTAGATCCACCACATGGCCATTCTAAGCATGCCTAAAAGCTAGGTGCATCAACACTTTGCCATCATAACACTTGTAATTTTATAGAATGCTTGTGGAATGAGTAGATTCTAGAACTGCCACTTGGCCATTTAGACTAACAATTGGGAAGTAGCAGCATAAAAGATCCACCACTTGGCCATTATAACAAAGTCTTGAAATGTGGATCCAATTGTTGGTGTCTCCTAGATATAGCACTTGGCCATTTTAACCATGTCTTAAGCTAGGTGGATTCAACACGTAGCCATGACAACACTTGTAATTTTACACAATGTTAGTGGGACAAGTAGATCCTAGATCCACCACTTGTCCATTTAGAGTAAGAATTGGTAAGTAGGGGCATCAGTAATCCACCACTTTTCTATTATAACAAAGGCTTGATCTGTAGATACAATTGTTGGTGTCACCTATATCCACCACTTGGCCATTCTAAACATGTTCTAAAGTTAGGTGCATTCAGCACTTGGCCATCACAACATTGGTAATTTTACACAATGTTTGTAGGATAAGTAGATCCTAGATCCACCTCTTGGCCATTTAGACTAAAATTTGGGACTTAGATACAAAAACCATCCACCACTTGGCTATTAGAACGAAGGCTTGAAATGTGGATCCATATGTTGGTATCTCTTAGATCCACGCCTTGGCCATTCTAGCCATGTTTTAAAGGTAGGTGCATTCAACACTTGGCCATCATACCAGTTGTAATTTTACACAATGTTTGTGGGATGAGAAGATCCTAGATCCACCACTTGGCCATTTAGACTAATAACTGGGAAGTAGGTGCATCAAAAATTCACCACTTGGCCATTATAACAAAGGTTTGAAATGTGGATCCAATTGTTGGTGCTTCATAGATCCACCACTTAGCCATTCTAACCATGTCTTAAAGTTAGGTGCATTGAACACTTGGCTATCATAACACTTGTAATTTTACACAATGTTGGTGGGATGAGTAGATCGAAGATCCACCACTTGGCCATTTAGACTAAGAGTTGTAAAGTAGGTGCATCAAAGATCCACCACTTGGCCATTATAACAAAACGCTTCGAAATGTGGATCCAATTGTTGGTGTCTTCTAGATCCACCACTTGGCCATTCGAACCATGTCCTAAAGTTAGGTGCATTCAACACTTGGCCATCATGACACTTGCAATTTTACACAATGTTTGTGGAATGAGTAGATCCTAGATCCGCCACTTGGCCATTTAGACTAAGAATTGGGAATTAGGTGCATAAAAGATCCATCACTTGGCCATTATAACAAAGGCTTGAAATGTGGATCCAATTGTTGGTGTCTCCTAGATCCACCACTTGGCCATTCTAAGCATGTCTTAAAGTTAGGTGGATTCAACATGTAGCCATGATGATACTTGTAATTTTACACAATGTGAGTGGGATGAGTAGATCCTAGATCCACCACTGGTCCATTTAAAGTAATAATTGGTAGGTATGGACATCAAAGATCCACCACTTGGCCATTATAACAAAATACTTGAATTGTAGACAGAATTGTTGGTGTCACCTAGATCCACCACTTGGCCATTCTAACAATTTCCTAAACTTAGGTGCATTCAGTGCTTGGCCATCATAACACTGGTAAATTTACGGAATGTCTGTGGGATTAGTAGATACTAGACCCACTACATGGCCATTTAGACTAAAGTTTGGGAATTAGATACATAAAAGATCCACCACTTAGAATTAGAAGGATGGCTTGAAGTCTGGATCCAATTGTTGTATCTCTTAGATCCACCACTTGGCCGTTCTAGACATGTCTTAAAGGTAGGTGCATTTAGCACTTGGCCATCATAACACTTGTAATTTTTCATAATTTCTGTGGGATGAGTAGATCCTAGATCCACCACTTGGCCATTTAGACTAAGAATTGGAAAGTAGGTGCATCAAAGATCCACTACTTGGCCATTATAACAAAGGCTTGAAATGTGGATCCAATTGTTGGTGTCTCCTAGATCCACCACTTGGCCATTCTAGCCATGTATTAAAGGTAGGTGCATTCAGCACTTGGTCATCGTAACACTGGTAATTTTACACAATGTTTGTGTGGTGAGTAGATCCTAGATCCACTACTTGGCCATTGACACTAAAATTTCGGAATTAGATACATCAAAGATCCACCACTTGGCCATTGGAACAAAGGCTTGAAGTGTGGATCCAATTGTTGGAATCTCCTAGATCCACCACTTGGCCATTCTAGCCATGTATTAAAGGTAGGTGCATTCAGTACTTGGCCATCATAACACTTGTAATTTTACACAATGTTTGTAGGATAAGTAGATTCTAGATCCACCAGTTGGCCATTTAGAGTAAGAATTGGGAAATAGGTGCATCAAAGATCCACCACTTGGCCATTATAACAATGGCTTGAAATGTGGATCCAATTTTTGTTGTCTCCTAGATCCACCACTTGGCCATTCTAACCATTTCTTACACTTACATGGATTCAAGAATTTTCTATCATAATACTTGTAATCTTACACAATGTATGTGGGATGACTAGATCCTAGATCCACCAATTGTCCATTTACAGTAACAATTGGTAAGTAGGGGCATCAAACATCGACTACTTGGCCATTATAATAAAAGCTTGAATCGTAGATACAATTGTTGTTGTCACCTAAATCCAACACGTGGTCATTCTAACCATGTCCTAAAGCCAGGTGCATTCAGCACTTGGCCATGATAACATTGGTAATTTGACACAATGTGTATGGAATGAGTAGATCCTAGATGCACTACTTGGCCATTTGGACTAAAATTTGGGAATTAGATACATCAAAGATCCACTACTTGGCCATTAGAACAAAGTCTTGAAGTGTGGATCCCATTGTTGGTATCTCCTAGATCCACCACTTGGCCATTAGAACAAAGGCTTGAAGTGTGGATCCCATTGTTGGTATCTCTTAGATCCACCACTTGGCCATTCTAGCCATGTCTTAAAGATAGGTGCATTCAACACTTGATATTTTACACAATGTTTGTGGGATGAGTAGATTCTAGATCCAGCACTTGGCCATTTAGACTAAGAATCGGGAAGTAAGTGCATCAAAGATCCACCACTTGGCCATTATAACAAAGACTTGAAATGTGGATCCAATTGTTCGTGTCTCCTAGATCCACCACTTGGCCGGTAAGGTGGATTCACCACTTGGCCATAATAACACTTGTAATTTTACACAATTTTTGTTGGATCAGTAGATCCTAGATCCACCACTTGTCCATTTAGAGTAAAAATTGGTAAGTAGGTGCATCAAAGGTTCACCACTTGGCCATTATAATAAAGGCTCGAATTATAGATACAATTGTTGGTGTCACTTAGATACTCCACTTGCCCATTGTAGCCATGTCCTAAACATAGGTGCATTCAACAGTTGGCCATCATAACCCTGGTAATTTTACACAATGTCTGTGGGATGAGGTGATCCTAGATCCACTACTTGGCCATATAGAGTACATTTTGGGAATTAGATACATCAAAGATTACAACATTTAGACTAAGAATTGGTAAGTAGGTGCATCAAAAATCCACCACTTGGCCAGTTAGGTGGATTCAACACTTGGCCATCATAACACTTGTAATTTTACACAATGTTTGTGGGATGAGTCGATCCTAGATCCACTACTTGCCCCTTTCGAGTAAGAATTGGTAAGTAGATGCATAAAAGATCCATCACTTGGGCATTATAAAAAAGGCTTGAATTGTAGATACAATAGTTGGTGTCACCTAGATCCACAACTTGGCCATTCTTACCATGTCCTAAAGCTAGGTGCTTGGCCATCATAACACTGATAATTTTACACAATATCTGTGGGATGAGTAGAGCCTAGATCCACCACTTGGCCATTTAGATTACAATTTGGGAATTAGATACATAAAAGACCCACCACTTGGCCATTAGAACAAAGGCATGAAGTGTGGATCCAATTGTTGGTATCTCTTAGATCCACCACTTTTAGACTAAGAATTGGGAAGTAGGTGCATCAAAGATCCACCACTTGGCCATTATAACAAAGTCTTGAAATGTGGATACAATTGTTGGTATCTCCTATATCCACCACTTGGCCATTCTAACCATGTCTTAAAGTTAGGTGCATTCAACACTTGGCCATCATAACACTTGTAATTTTACACAATGTTGGTGGGATGAGTAGATTCTAGATCCACCACTTGCCCATGTAGACTATGAATTGGGAAGTAGGTGCATCAAAGATCCACCACTTGGTCATTAGAATAAAGGCTTGAAGTGTGGATCGAATTGTTGGTATCTCTAAGATCCACGACTTGGCCATTCTAGCCATGTCTTAAATGTTGGTGCATTCAGCACTTGACCATGATAACAGTTGTAATTTTACACAATGTTTGTGGGACGAGTAGATCCTAGATCCACCACTTGGCCATTTAGACTAAGAATTGGTAAGTAGGTGCATCAAAGATCCACCACTTGTTCATTATAACAGAGGCTTGAAATGTGGATCCAATTGTTGGTGTCTCCTAGATCCACTACTTGACGATTTTAACCATGTCTTAAAGTTAGGTGGGTTCAGCACTTGGCCATCATAACACTACAACATGTTACAGGTTTTTCGACGCACCGTACCTTTCCACGCGCATTTCGACGGGCATACCGCTCATCCATATATGCATTGATACAGGTGTGGTAATACACGTGGCAATGCCTGTCAAAAGCCGAGTATTTCCACGTGTATTTCCACGCGCATATCGACGAAAAAAAGTTGGGGAAAAAAAATCAAATCCGCTCGCAAGAGGTCATTTTCACCTATGAGCGCGCGAACAGATTTGGCAGGTACTATTGATCTCCCTCCCCCCCCCCCCCCCCTCTCTCTCTCTCAAGCTATATCGTGTGTGTGTGTGTGTGTAGAAGAGAGAGAGAGAGAGAGAGAGAGAGAGAGAGAGAGAGAGAGAGAGAGAGAGAGAGAGAGAGAGAAATAGAGAAATAGAGAGTGATATAGAGAGAGAGAGATAGGGAAATATATATAGAGAGAGAGAGAGAGGGAGAGGTAAACATAGAGAGAGAGCCAAAGATAGAGGTAGAGAAAGAGAGAGAATTAACTAGAGATAGATACAAAGATGGATAGAGAGAGAGAGAGAGAGATAGTAGTAGATAGAGAAAGTCAACGTGAAAAAGTTAGCTTGGCTGACCAATTGTGTGAAAATGACAGAAACTCTCTCTATCTCTCTCTCTCTCCTATAGAAGAAACTATGGAACTAAAAGAGGCAAAGGGGTTTTGCCCACTACATGCATTGTCATGTACACCTGGGAGAGCACGTATGTGTCTACACATATAGGATTTTGACCCGGTGGTCCTAATCTCCATACACCTCTGGATCGAGGTGTGCGGAGATCGAGCACGACTAGCGAATGCGAGGTAGTTTACATGGTGAGGAGTATATATATTGAAACAACATTCATAATCATTGTAGATGGCAACGTCATCAACTAACATGGAGGAAAAGATTGCATGCTCATGCACGCTCTACAAGTATCAAATCCTGTGCAAGCGTAGGATATGTAATGAGCATGTGCATAAGTACGGAGAGTTTTCTAGAGAAACCGTACAGAATCTACGATACAACTCCTATGGAACGGGCATTGATTTTCATGACAAAACACCTACATCTGAGAGAGAGAAAAAAAGCATTATGTGTGAAGTTCCGACCAATCTAGAGCCAAGGATGGAAGTAGAGGAGGGCTCATAGACAAAAGATGATGGCATGGAGGAGATGCTGGATGCCTTCTTCCAGACAATCGAGGAGAACGCTAATCAAGCAGCACCAGAAGACGTGTGCCTATCTCCTAAAGACATGTTGATAAAGTTGGCACGTCAACCAATCTATGAAGGTGCCAAAATATATGTGCTTCATACTTGTCTGTTGTTTTTGAATCTGCAGTCAGTGTACGGGTGGTCAGATGCAAGCGTCACTGCTTTGTTTAGGTATGTAACTTACAACAGAGATTTTCCAATTGCAACGATGACGTGCTTGGGGAGCTTTTAATTTAATGTAGCTTAAACAGGTTCTTGTAGGAGAAACTTCTCTCGGCTGGCAATGAGATGCCCCTCTCTAGGCCAGACGCAAAGCGACTATTAACCTCAGTTGGCTTGGACTACAACAAGATTCATGCATGTCCAAATGATTGCATTATTTTTTGCAATGAATTCATAGATTGTCTGTCGTGTCCTAAGTGCAGAGCAATGGGCTACAAACAAGATGCGGTTGGCGAGTCAGTGCCAGCTAAAGTGTTGCGGCATTTCCCTATTATTCTGAGGATAAAAAGCATGTTTTGTTGTGGTTTCATTGCAAAGTTGATGTGGTGGCATTCTACGAATAGATCCATTGATGCAACATTTAGGGTTCCCGTTGATTCAAAGGCTTGGAGTGGAATTGGAGCTGATCTCTTGAGATAGCTAATTCCAGTCTTGAAGGATTTCAGCTACTTAGAGTAGGACGAGTTCAGACAACAGACTAGACAGAAATCAGTGACTAGACTGAAATATGAATACTGAAATGAGAATCAGACTTAAAGACTGGAATAAAGTTCAGATTCAGATTCACAAGACTGTTGAGAAGTCAGTATCACTAGAATATATATATATCATGATTGAGATTACAGTGAATATGATTATAGAGAGAGAAAGTGTAGCCGATAATACTACCATTGATGCTCAAGTGCAATTATAGCTCCAAGTGCTAATACAAGTGATAACAATTGCCCCCCCGATATCAAAATAATGGGCCCTATTTATATGTTTCGGGTTTTACAGTAGTAATTACTAAATGATTCACTGCCCATCTTCTAAGAACACGTTCCCACATGGTGACGTGCGAGCCTTCTACATCCTTCCCTTCTTTCTTGAATTTTGGCAAGATTCCAAAATTTGTGGAAAATCCATTGTCTAGTTCTGATGTGGAACTGAAAAATCCATCGTCTGGTTCTGATGTTGACAATCCATCTTCTCGTGGATTGTCAGAGTCTGACATTGAGATGATGGTGAAGGATGTAGAGATCTAGAAAAGAGCACTATCTTTTCGAGAGGCAGCTGAAAAGGCCAAGATGGAGCTGTCATCTCTCCCTGCCTGATGAGAAGAAAAGTGGCCCCTGAATTCTGAGATAGAACTACCCAGTATCCTTCCATTGGACTGTCTTCCTTTTGCCCTTGCTCTTTGACCGTGTTGGTGCCTGAGAAGTCCGAGCATCAACATTCTCCTTCTGAATCAGTCGGTAAATGGCCTCCTGCTCAAGCTGATCCCGCCGATCTGTGGTCATCTCTACCTCATAAGGTTTGAGAGAATGATAGGTTTTGGTGTCAGGATCATAGAGTGTACGCCTACCCTTGCTCAATCTGGTTCTGGCCAGTTTATGACAATGCGAAGCAGTATGGATCCATCCTTCGGGAAGAGGCTGATTGGTTTTGACGCGAGCTTCGAAAAGAATCTCAGCCATCTCCCTGTACTGTGGTGCCAAACCCGGCTTTGCTGCAATTTCTTTCTGAGGCAGTTTGGAAGATTCGAACGTGAGATGTAGTAGCTGATTAGTAATCTTAGTCAATCCTCTGACCTGAATCTTCCACTGGCCCATACACAGGTGAATCCTGTGTAGCTCTTCCTTCATTGCCTGGATGTCATTGATTTGAAGAGCCTCATTGAGCAATGTCTTCCAAGTCTTCCATTCCACAGTTGATCGCTCATACCAATTCCTAATCTCATCAGTTATTTTGAAATATGTGAGTCGATCAACTGGTTCTTGATGTTGAGAATACAGTGTTGGAAAAAATCTAGGCAACTCAGTTTCTCTTGCTAGAACAGCATACAAGAGAACTGAAGAATCATGCACAAATTCTAGGAAGTTCAGAACTACCTAGTTCTCTTGTTGCATCATCTTCCTAGTAGTTCTTACTAGCTGGAATAGGGTTCGGAGAGCAGTTGCCTGTACTCCTACTGACATTCGCGTTTGGAGTCCTCTGCTAGTGGTTATCTGGTCCTCCAAGATAGCTTTCACTCTCTGGTCCAAAACACCTCTGGCAATTTGCAATTGTACCAGAACATCCTTAAGTTGGACCCTAACATCCTTCATGCAGTGGTAAGTTGGTTTGTTACCCAGCAGAAGTTCCAGTTCTAGAGCTAAAGAGTGACAATCTGCAGTAGACTGTCTTTTCCAGTGCGGGTTTACCACTTTCTCATCAGCATTGAGTATCCATTCTGGAACTCGTTCCAACAGCTCAACTGTATTGGGATGCACAGGTAGTCTGCAGGCTTCTTTATCATGGAAAGCAGTAGATTTCCAATGTTTCACCATTTCCCTGGCTCCCACATATAATCTTTGGAACCTTTCTAAATCAGTCCATAGAGCATCATCCTCCAGATATTGTCTGGTGATGGAGGCTTGTTGATGTCTCAGCTGCTTATTCAAGGTAATTAGCTGCATTGAATGCTGATGATCATTCACTGGTCCTTCCTCCTTAGCCTTCATTTTCCCTTTAGTCTATCTGCTGTGATGGGACTGATTAGTTGTCTCATCTCCAGTGTTACTGGGCTACTTTTCTTCATTCTGCTGATGACCCGACTGTTGTTCTATTTCCTGTCTTTCCTGCTATTCCTCAGTCTGGTCTGGTTGGTCTGGCTGTGACTAGCCTCCTTCATCTGGCCCTGTCCCACCAGTACCAGGTCCTGGGGGTGAAGATGGTGGTGGGGCATCATCATCATCCTGTGTATGCCCTGCTTATTGATCATCCTCCTCCTTACCAACTTCATCTTCTTCTTCTTCTTCATCCTCCTCTAGGGATATCTGCTACTCAATATAATCCATGATGGCTTGGTTCATTAGAGCATTGTTGAACTCACTCACCTTGTCCTGCAAATCACTTTGCAGACTTTCCATCAAGGACTTTAAATTTTCTAAATCAAAAACAGCATTGCCTGCGGGGTTCAAAATTTCAGACAAGCTATTTTAGATGTATCTGTCCGTTAGCGAACGCTCCAGAGCTGTGTGGTGGAATAGCAGCTTTCTAAATTCTGCCCGCTTCATTCTGAGCCCCATTTCAGCTCGCTCGACAGCTCTCGATGCTTCATTCCTTCGACTCTTTATGATCATAATTTCAAACTCAACTTTATCTAACTTTTTGTTCAACAACTCCTGAGCTCTTTCCTTAGTGAGAATAGTCCTAATTGTCTTATTGCTATTTTCAGCCTATCCATTGCATCTGGGATAGTAAGGAGTAGATTTCCGATGCTTGACTCAAAGCATATCCAATAGGATTTCCATAGTATCATTGATGAAATGTGTCCCTTGATTGGTCAGCATTTCCACTGGACATCCATATCGGCAGACAATATTCTCAAACAGAAAGCTTGCAGTTGACTTGGCTATGTTGTCAGGAAGAGCCTTAGATTCAACCCACTTGGTAACATAACAAGTAGCCATCACGATGTACTTGTTCTTCCTGGGAGTCACCTTCTTAAAAAGTCCCATAAAATCCAATCCCCATTTCATGAATACTCCCAATGGTTGTATTGGCATTAAGGGAGTCATGTCTGCAGCTGTTGGTCGGCCCATTCTCTGGCATATATCACAAGTTTTACAAAAGCTTCTGACATCAACAATCATTATTTGCCACCACAGACCTGCTTGCAGAATCTTCTTGTAGGTTACTTCGTTGGAAAAGTGCCCACCAGACTCTCCACTATGTGCCTCTAAGATAACTTGCATTCTTCCCTCCATTGGAACACATCTCCGAAGTATAGCATCCACACCCAATCGATGAAGTACTCCCCCAATGATGGTAAATTTCAGCCTTTTTATGATCAGAGCCTTCTTCTGATTCTGTTTCCAATCTTTTGGAAAGGCACCTTGGGAAAGGAATTGATAAATATCATACCATTGAGGATCCACTGATTCTTCTGCTTCTAACTGAAATAAATCAACATCCACTGGTTCATCTCTCAGAGGTGATTCTGAATATCCTTATGTACTTCTGGAAAGGAAGTCAGCTCCACAGTGGTTTCGGCCAGGCTTATAGAAATATCTGAACTCAAATTCCATAAGGAACATCAGCCTGCCTTGAATAATGACTTTGTTAATCAAAAACAGAAGAGCTTGATGATCCACATAAAAATGGAATAATTTCCCCAATAGGTAATTCCTGAACTTTGTAGCGCTAAAAACCCTTCCGAGGGCTTCTCTTTCAGTAGTCGTATAGCCTTGTTCAGCCTGTCTGAATCTCCGACTAGAAAAATAGACCGGATAGTCTGTCCTGCCATTGGGCTGAGCTAATATTGCCCCCATTGCCAATCCTGAAGCATCTACGTGTACATGAAAAATAATATCCCAATTCGGCTGCTTGAGGACTGGTTTGCTGGTAATGGCTTTTTTCAAATTCTGGAAACTCTCCTCACATTCAGTAGCCCAATTGAACTTACTGGTCTTCTTTGTAAGCTCATACAGTGGTACTGCTTGAGAAGAAAATTTGTGTACAAATCTTCTATAAAAATTCACATACCCCAAGAAATAACTCAACTCAGAAGCAGTTCTAGGAGCTTTAGCTTGCTGGACACATTGTACTTTGTCATTGGCCATTTCTATTCCATTGCGGGAAACCACATGTCCCAGTAGCTGTCCCTTCCAAACCAGAAATACTGATTTAAATGGATTCAAGCAAATCCTTTTCTCCTGACAGCGCTTAAAAACCATCTCTAGGAATAAAAGGTGCTATTCCTCAGCTGAATAGACAGTGAAGTCATCCATGAAAATGGCAAGGAACCGATGAATAAGTTCATTAAACATCTCCATCATACACCGCTGAAAAGTAGCTGGTGCATTGCACAAGCCAAAAGGCATTACCAGATACATGAATTCTCCCCACTCAGTGATGAAAGTGGTCTTGGCCCTACCTTCCGGAGCAATCTGTAATGGTTATAACCGCTATAACCATCCATGAAGCTATACATATCATATCATGCGATCTCATCAAGCAACATATCAATAAAAGGTAATGGAATCGGATCCTTGATGGTCTGGGCATTTGGTTTCCTATAGTCGACACAAACCCTTAATTTCCCATTCTTCTTAGGAACAACGACTATTGGAAATAACCAATCACTACTTGCTACATCTGTAATGAACCCAGCCTTGAGAAGATTATCAATCTCCTCCTTGACTTTCTTTGTATAGTTGGGGCTCATTCGGTATCTTTGCAATCTGACTGGCCTAGCTTCTGGTTTCAGTGGTATTCGGTGCTGACAGACTTCAGGATCTACTCCCTTCAAATCTGTATATTCCCAGGCAAATACATCTTTATAGTTCTGGAAAATTTTCCTTGACTTTTTCTTCATTGTCGGTTTCAGGTGCTTGTTGACTTTGATCATTCTGGGATTTTCCTCTAATCCCAGGTTCCACTCATCCACTTCTTGATCATCTGGAAGCAACCAATTTGGTCCTCCTCCTTTTCGTTTGGTCGAATCTTCAGCGTAGTCCCAAGAAGGTCCATTCATCTCTGAATCATTATTCTGATTAGTGGATCCTCTTCAGAACATACTAATTCTTCTATTTGGCTAGTATCCGCTGCTTCCTCCATTCCTCCAGTTAGCTGAACGGTTCTTTCCCCGGTATTGACTTCAGTAAACTGATCAGGGAATTGTCTCTTCTACTTGTTAGCTTGTTCTTTGTTTGTTAGGACTGCATTCAAATCAATTTCTGCCAAAGGAAAGATGTTCATTGTCGCTAGAATTCGCTCAATTTTCTTAGCTCGATATTTCTGACACAACTCCTTCGGCCTCAGTTCCTTTTTCCAGCTCCTGGTGTTGTTGGTTTGGATTTTGATTCTGCCACTGGCCCCTTCTATGGTTAAGGTGTGGTTGGCGTAGTCATAAACAGCATGTACTGTTCTTAACCATGGGCGGCCTAATAGCATTCCATATGCTCCCTGGACATCCAAAACTAGGAAACTAGTTTTGAGTTTTTCCCTCCCCACTCTTATCTACATGTTTTCAATCATGGCCGTCGCTTGTACGACTCGATGATCTGCCATTCTTACTTTGAATGGTGTTGGTTTCATGTTAGTAATACCCATTCTTTGCTGAAGATGGGCTCCCATTATATTGACTCCTGCTCCTCCATCCAGTATGACACTTGTGAGAGGTTCCCACTGCTTCCTGACCTTGTAATCTACCTGAATAAGTGGAACTTCATCATCCCGGACAGTCGTCAGGTCTACTATTATGGCCTCTACCTCAATCTTCCTACGCTGCCTGATAAATTTGGCCACCTCAGGTAAGGTATTTCTTATATCCTCCAGCTCTACAGTCAGCTTCTGGATTCTATCAAAAATTTTCACCTGAATTTCCTCTTGCTCCTGGTCAGACTGATTGTCAGATCTTGAAGAGCTAGTTTTTTCATACTGCCATTCTTCTTTAGCAGTACTACTCGTTCCTTCCTCTTCCATCTCACCAGCTAGTCCATGTACCACATCCAACATGGTCTCTGTCATGGCCAGTACTGACTGATCTTTATCAGTCGATTGGGTTGGTATCTTCTGAATGACTCTAGCGTCGGAACTTTTTGGCTGCTGTGGCATCTTCTTAGCTAAATCCTCTATGATTTTAGCTGCTAGTTCCCGCTGCTCTTGCCACTTATCTACCACCTTTTCCTTACCCTTCGCCTTCCAAACTTCCCTTTGTTGGGCCCACTTGCTGCTGTTGGAGTTGACTGGTACTTCTGAAATGTCTGGAATCTCTTCAATGATTACTCCTTTGCTCCTCGTAACTACTCTGATTGGGACTCCCTCTGGTGCCTTAGCCTCAGTAGAAGTTGTTATCGGTGCATCTGGACATTGGGCTACAAAATGACCATACTTCCCACAGGTGTAGCAATTCATGCTTCTGGTCTGGAAGTTGCCTCTTCCTCTTACTCTTCCTCTTCCCATTCCTGGTTGGTATCTGCCTCGTCCTTGACCAATACCACTGGTACCTGGTCCTTCTTCTTGGTCTAGTTTGATTGGCTCTACCTTCACTGGTTCAGTGTAGGAAACCACTGATAGATCCTTTCCTTTCTTAAAATGATGAATTCGGATGCCACAATTATTCCATAGGTGACCGAAGGCCTTGTAGTAGGTACATTGTCGGCATTCCGTGGAGATGTGGTCCTTGGATTTACATCTTGAACACCAAGTCTCCATCTTCCGGACCGGATTTCTTGTGTGGCTAATCTCTGCAATTTGCCTAGACATTTCTTCAATTCTCTTGGTCCATGATCCTTTATTTGATTGTTCCTTTTTCCAATTATCGGAGCTGCTCTCGGAGCTGCTGGATGTTTCACTGGAATCGGTTGCTTCAGTAGCCAAACTACTGCTACTGGTCCTTCGCTTCTTGTGGCTCTTTTCTTTCTTAGCCTACTGTTCCAGTTTTAATGCTTGCTGGACCAAGTTGGTGAATTTCTTTGTAGGGGCTGGTACTTCTTGTTCTCTCAGTTTCTTGCTTTTGAACCCATTCAGAAACCATTCCCTTAATCTCCTCTCACACGGTGGTTCTTGCAACTGTCTGGTCAGTTCTTTGATCTTTTCGACATAGCTGCGGACTAACAAATTCCTCTGTTTGATCTGATCCAATTCACAGAGAATTTCCTCATCCTCTCGATTGTCGGAATATTCCAACCCAAAGGCCTTAAGTAATTTATTATATGATCTCAGTTGGTATGCAGGGTAATGGTAATACCATTTCCTTGCTGCTTCCTTCAAGGTTTGTGGAAAGTATTCCCCCCAATCATCTTCATCAATGTTTTTGAGTTCAGCATACTGCTCAAAAGCTTGTATGTGAACATCAGGATCATCCTTTTTCCCTCCTTTGAACATGGGAAAGAAAATCTTCAGGGAAGCGGTGTAATCATTTCGGTTACTGCTGATCCCGCTAGTTCTCTTCTTGGCTTCAGACTGACGCTTGGGAACCTTCTTGCAATTGTTAGTGTTAGCATCCCAGTCAATCTCTGTCTCTGTCTCAATATTAGTATCCTCTCTGTTTTGTCTACTAGAAGTTCGGTGACTTCCCTTTCTGCCTTTGATATGCTCATCTTTCTGGCGAGACTAAGAACTTTTGGAACTCTTTGCCTTTCGTGCTTCCCGCTCTGCCCATCTGCCTCGAGAATGACTGGAGTGCTGTGAGTCCTGCGCCTCATCAGCCTGACTATGCTCCTCCTGAGCCTCATTGTCAGTCATTTTCTCTTGCTTGGGGTCAAACTCTCTTCCTGACTCCTCAGGAATGGTGTCCACTAGATTGGTAGATTTCCGGCCACAATTGGATTTTGATGACATTTGCTGAAAACTTCAACTGGGAAAAGATTCTTTGAGTCAACGAGCTTCAGCTCTAGCCACCGTGATCGCCAAAATGGAATTGGAGCTGATCTCTTCATATAGCTAATTCCAGTGTTGAAGGATTTCAACTACTTAGAGTAGGAAGAGTTCAGACAACATACTAGACAGAAATCAATGACTAGACTAAAATATGAATACTGAAATGAGAATCAAACTTAAAGATTGGAATAACATTCAGATTCAGATTCAGAAGACTGTTGAGAAGTTAGTATCACTAGAATATATATATATCATGATTGAGATTACAGTGAATATGATTACAGAGAGAGAAAGTGTAGCCGATAATACTGCCACTGATGCTCAAGTGAAATTATAGCTCCAAGCGCTAATACAAGTGATAACAATTGCCCCCCCGATATCAAAATAATGGGCCCTATTTATATGCTTCGGGTTTTACAGTAGTAATTACTCTAGTAATTACTAAATGATTCACTGCCCATCTTCTAAGAACACGTTCCCACATGGTGACGCGCCAACCATCTACATGGAGGCACATTGAAGATACCTAGCCACATTTTAAGAGTGAAGCACACAATTTGCATTTGGGCATGGCAATGGATGGAGTCAATCCATTTGGCTTGAGAAGCTCGTCATGGAGCACTTGGCCTATGTGCCTTGTTAATTACAACCTCCCCCCATGGCTTGCCATCAAGAAGGGTCATTTGATATTAGGCTTGATTGTGCCTGGTAAGTTCAAGGCAAAAAACATGGATGTTTATCTAGCACCACTAGTTGACGAGCTCCAGGAGTTATGGCATGTGATTGACATATCAGATGCAGTTGAACCAGCGGGACAACAACATGCAAGGATCCATGGACTTCTTATGTAGACTATGCATGATTGGCCAGGATACGGTGAAGTTTCTAGTAATGGTGGATGATTTACAAAACATTTGCTATTCGCAAGAACTTGGTGTAGTACTGAATCATGCTTTAATATATGCCAAGCTTACAATTTTGGGATACAATGCATGTCCAATTTGCGGGCCATCTTTGGATGTGCGCTATTCTGCCTCGCTTTGAAAGACAATTTATCAAGACCACCATCATTATCTTCCAGATGGACATCACTTGCACGAAGGTCAGCTTGGTCGCGCCAAAATGTCATCCTATGCATGCACAAGAGTGGCGTCGTCGATGGGAGCAACATGAGGGGCAACCTGTTCCAGGAATGAAACGTTTGTCCATTCTCCATACGTTGCCATACTGGGGTGATCTACTAATTAACCATTTGTTGGATCCAATGCATATATTCAAGAATGTGGGAGAGCTCCTCTGGAAGACAGTCATGGGAATGAAAGACAATCAAGCTTCATGAGATGATTTGCAGTCAATTGGAAAGATGTCAGAGCTATGGCCTTTCACCAATGCAGCGGGCCAAACAAAGCTTCCAAGAGCTCCATGGGTATTGCTAAAAAGCGAGGAACGACAAGTCAAAAGGGTGATTTCAGAGTAGAGGACGCCAACAAGATGCATGCGATGTCTCAAGATAGCATCACCCGTGACGATCAACTGTCAGGACTGAAATCGCACGACTGGTATTCTTCCAATTGCAATCAAGGGGTGTTTAACGGAGGAAGTGCAGTATTGCATATTCAAGATTTCAGAGCTAGTGCGGTGGATATTCCAAGGAGATACGAGAGGAATCCATTGCAGTCACAAGGGCTAACTCTATTGAGGCAGTTTTCATGATTGAGAAGTATCTACCCACAAGCTTCCTAACTATCCAAATACACTTGCTCCTCCATGTAGTAGATGAGGTTGCAATGGTGGCAGGTACAGTCCACAGCTATTGGGTGTTCTTTCTAGAGCAGTTCATGAAAACAATTAAGGGTTTTGTTCGCCAAAAAGCACGTCCAGAGGGGAGCATGGCAGAAGGATGTCTAGTGCAAGAGTCTCTTGTCTTCACGAGACCGAATTTCTATCCGTTTCTGACCCAGAAATGCCTCGACTATGGATCAATGAGGACGATGCAAGGTTGGTGGGAGAGGAGCCAGGGGCAAGGGGTGCCGAATAAAATGGATGACGCCATGCGAGAAAAGATCATGAAGTTCTGTAAACTAAATTCAAAGCCGATGCAAAAATGGATTGAAAGGTATGAAGAAGAGAAAGAGAGACACACTAAGGAGCGACACAATTTCAGGCAAAGCCAAACGACTAGAGGCTTACCCTTGTCAGACTGTCTCACTCCTCTACCTGAATTCCCTACAATGGCATGGTTGGACATGGCTCGACAGATCGGAGAACCCATATCTCTAGAAGAGGATGGCTATTGGATGTGACTGGAGGTATCATACATACATGGAACTGTGGTCACATGGAAAGCATTTCAAAACAAAAAAAATTGATAGCAGAAGAAACACGTTTGACAGTGGGGTAATGGTTAGTTTCATGCAAAAGAGCAGGGCCAGTGCCAGAGACATGAATGAGACCACTAACAACCTGGATTACTGTGGTCTGGTGTCAGATATCTTGAAAGTCAGCTTCAGACGGTTTGAGATGTTTTGGTTGGATGTGAAGTGGTTCAAGGTGATTACTTTTGGTCGCAATGCAACGGTACGCAGAGATGGAAACAAGCTTGTGCATATAGATTCTACAAAGGTTTGGATAGATGCAAGCAACACGTTTGCTCTCCCCGAACATTGCGAGCAAGTGGTCTTTGTACCAAACCCTTGAGAGTGACAATGGTGGTTTGTGGTTCAGGTTGCTCCAAGAAATAAATAAGTATTTGAAGGGAGAGAGCTCCTGGAGGAAAGTCGGCCAAACGACACAGATACTACTCTGACATTGGATGAGATGGACAAAGGTATGGCAGAGGAAGCTAACAGATATATGAGGGATGAAGCAGATGAGGCACATATGACACTTGTAGATGAAGACAATCCGCCAGAACGAGTTGGGGTAGAGTTATGTCTGCAGTTAGAGATAGACGATAATATGGTGCAAGGTCTTATCGATGATGCTTAACTAGCCGAGGCTTGTAAGTGCTTTTGTGAACACATTGATTTAAAAATAATCTCTTTCTTAATATAAACAAAGGTGTTCTGATGCTTTCTTTGTACAGGACTTTAGTATGGCAGACCAGTCACCAGATCTCTCTTCTATGAGTGCAGATGCATTTATGGGCTTCATCACACGGATGACACCCAATCAGATGGTAGATACATCTTAGTATTGGATAGCCAGAGATACGGGTACCACGCCTATGAGGTCTTCCATCATAGCCGCTTCGACACCTAGGGGTATGGCAGAGATGGGTACGTCATCATCTCCACAGCACAGGAGCACTTGCCGATCTCGGCGAGATCATCAGGTTGAGTTGGTGGTTGCTGTGGAGGAGGGTCCACAAATGCTTCAACCCCTCCTCGCTCATGACCCCCATCCTACCTAGGCACACCTCTCGACACACCTCTTAGCACACCTCAGACACCTTGGGGGCACATAATCCTAGTGCCTCCAAGGTCTATACTGTACGGGAAGATGGACAGGTTGACATGGATAGAGTCAGAACTGAGATAACACAGCGGGTTCGCCAGCTCGCGAAGCTACAGATTTCTACCACCATTATGACGTCTTGGCCTGATCAAGATCGCAGCAAAGTCAATTATATACCGGAGACCATCATGAGAGAGTATCAGCCTGCTCCGGGTTCAGAGGAGCTTCCCTATAAGAATAATTGGTTAATCAACACTGCTACAAAGATTCTTAGAATCCTTTGGAGCTTGGTAAAATTTATTGTAGTTTGCTTTGTCCTTGCCATCTGATAGTCAAAAAGAGGCGTGCTTTATCTTTGCCACAAAATATTCTAGAACAACACAATAGGAGGTTCATGAGACTTTCCAAAAAACACGCTATCGCGTTGTGCGAGAAGATAAGATGAAAAGGTCCCATGCTTCAATAATTTCCCAAAAAATGTGATAGGAGGTATTTCTAAAGTCTGGAACTATTCGCGGGGAGGTGAGAATAAAATAGTCACTTTGAGAAAATAGCCCGCAGAACGCAATAGGAGATGTTTCCAAAGTTTGAAACTACTTGCTATCGCGTCGTGCAGACAGATGAGATGAAAATAATCAATTTAGAAAAGATAGCGCAAAGAACGCCAATGGAGGTGTTCCCAAAGCTTCCAACTCTTCGCTATCGCGTTGTGCAGGTAGATGGGAAAAATGTAACAGGAGGAAGATGAAGGTAGCGATGGTGGAGGATGATGGAGGGATGACACGACGTGATCGTAATGTTTGGGAGAGGTGAAAAATAAACACGTGACATCGCCCTTTTATACCTCCAACCGAGGATATCCGTAGACCGAGAAAAAAAACTGAGCGTGTCATTTTTCTGAGCAAAAATAAAGAGAATCGTAACACAAATTTCTTTTTTCATTAAGCCCCACCATAATGTCAAGTTTAGAAAGTCCAACAAAATGGTCAATTTGTAGAGGATTGAAAACTCCAATGCATGAAGGTGATCATTGCCACAGTACAAATTTTTATTTGATTAAGTAATATAAGCTATTGAACTCCACGCCCTCCTCCTCCTGCAATGGAAATTCTAAGTAATGAAAAAAATGGTCAATCCATGGAGTTTCATAAACCTTAGCATGTAAAGTCGATGCTATATTGAGACTCTGCCCCCACCCAATCCTTGAATAGCTCCACTTTTGGTAGTGCGGACTGATGCACAAAATCATGAGCTATAGAGTCCAACCCAAGGACACAAAATTATTACACAAAGTACATTTGTTTGTAAGGTAATTGGCAAGTAGCACATTTATTTAATGGGAACATTTTTTTTGTCACTATTGGAAAATTCAATTTGTAGCTTACAGCTTCCAGGACGAGCGCCTCCTATCATCATGCCAGCTAGAGAGGCCATGCTATTTGGTTTTCTTTAAGGGTGAAAGCATGTTAACTTGTCCTGCTTTTTCATGTCCCGGACAATGCTAACTAGCACAATTTTGACACATGCTAACTAGTACAATAACTTGAGCTACATATCCAAGATCTATGACATATGATATATCAATAGAAAGAACTTGAAACAAGGAATCCAAATGTACAACCTCCGACAAATTTTGAAATTATTTGTAAAAAATTTACCGGATGCCCAACTTTTCGAAGATGTGCTAACTTGAAACTGCTAACTAGCACAAAAAGCGCGACAGGTTAACATGCTTTCACCCTTAAAGGCTTCTATTACTTGATACATTTCCATGAGGGAAACTTCCACAACTTCATTTTCAAGATGCAAACCAAACCCCATTATAGCATCAAGCTCACCCATAGTATCTACAAAAGAAAACCCAAAACATTTTCAGTAGACTCTAGCAACCCACTCTCTTTCATGCCCATTTGTACATTATGCGCATATTGCCTCTCACATCTCTTCAAATCTTCAAGTTTTGTAAAACATACTAATCGATTCCTTGTTACCAAGGGCCCCGTTGAGAAAGTTTCACCTATTTTTGGATCAGGCAAGACCCTTTTTCTTTCTGTACCACTGCAATCCCGCTTTGGTACTGGGCCAAAACCCATCATTTCCCTATGGTCATAAAACTCTTTGCTCACCTTTGGTAGAGGATGTTCACTGAGGTTGTCATGATTTATTTCATGATTCACACAAACTGTGAGAAATTGGACAGCACATTTACCATCTTTGTTGCGTATCCTAGCATATGTTGAACCATCACCCATTACCTTTGTTTCCATTCGAACTCCCACGATGTAGGGTTGTCCAAGGATGAGATGATTTGAAGATGTATCCTATACAAAGAAGTTTTGGTCAATCTTTACATCACCTATTGTCACCTTCGCACTTGGACATGCTGCATGAAATTCACCGGATGAATTGTTTTCCACTTTTACCATCCAACCATGATCTGTGTCCATCTATCATTTGCACTTGTTGTAGAGACTCTTTGACATTATGTTTATTTCTGAACCATGGTCAATCAAGGCAACAAATGGCTCTTTAAGATCACTTACCTTGACCAAAGTTTCTATAGTATCCCTTGCCTAGTGACTTCGTGAATAGTAGCTCCTAGGAATAGCTTCAACTTCTTCATCATCATTTGAGAAATGCATTTGCTTCACTCTCCCACTAGATTGGTAGCATCCTACTGCAGCTCCATCATCCTCCTTATTTTTCAACTTCATCCCTTGTGTCTTCAAGGTTTCTCCCCGTCAACCTGTGGGGACGAGCAACCTCAGCAAGAGTTTACCTCTTTCTCTTGATGATGTCAATGATCTCCTCGTGGAATTCACGCTTTGCAATGCCAAGGAATTCTCCTAGAGTGAACTCAATCTTGGTATTCAAAATCCTTTCCTCCAAGACTTTCTTTAAATCTATTGCAACCTCAATATCAGATTGTAGTTTATAAGTTGGGCCTTTTGTCTTACCTTTTGTTGGCGCTTTCTTCTTTCATGTTGTAGACTCCTCCATGAGTACTTCAGGTGGAGATGCTCCTTGTGTCGAGGGTGTTTGAGAAGGCATTGAGTCTCTTCTTCCCCCACTTCTAGAAGCTCTTTTTGATGGTACTTCATCAACATTCTCACGTGTGCGCTTCTCTTCTACAATAACCTCATTTTGTTGGAATTTTGTAATGTAGGCATGCACTGACAATGAGTCCACTGGATCATTCCATCATGTTTCTAGACGTATGCAATCACCTGCTTCATGTAGAATCTCTTTTGTAAGATTTCCCTTTTTAGCTAATTGCATGACATTTGGCCAAATTTGACCATGATGGTCACTCACCTCTTCATCACTAAGTGCTCAATTTTTACTCCATAAGTAGCTTCCTGAACTGAAGAGGTGGCACGGTTAGTTGTCATATCTTCAACTAAGGTTTGCATTCCCCCCTTTCCAAAGTTAGTTCAAGGGAAGACCTGTCTCTCTTAAGTGTATTTTACCATCCTTAAAAAATACAACATCTTTTGAAAAAGCATCACTAAAATCATCACAATCCCTTCTTACATGGTCTGTACTATCACACCAAATACATCTATTAACAAACCCTTCTTTGGGTTGTTGCCTTTGCCTAGGAAGTGGCCCTGATGGTTGGCCGTTTTCTTCAAGCTTTGCAAGCTTCACCTTCAAGTCACGCATTCCCTTCACAAGCTCATCTAGCATGGACTCATCAAACTTAGGAGCAATAAAAGTAGGCTTTACCATATTGTCAGAAGTTGAGGTGGAAGGACTTGTAGTGTTTACTACCGTCTTGTCCCTTCTTCTTTGTCGTTTGGCAAGCAGTGAGACAGCACCTTCTGTTAAGTATGGAGCCTGATTTACCTTGTAATCTTCTGTGGTAAAAGCGCACATTTATAAGGCCCCCATTATGAGGAGAAGCCATCGTGCGTGAACGAAAATCACTCACCGAAACCAAAATTTTCATGGCCAAAAATCAGGGGCAACTTTAGGGGCCCGTCCCTGAGACTTTTTTTTTTCTTCGCCGGAATATTCCTTTTCGTCGGAATATTATGGCCGGACCGCGGCTGGAAATTGGTCGGAAAACAACCGGTCGATTGGAGCCAGTGGCCAGTGGTCGGAAGTCAATGGCGGGTGGTGGCCGGTGGCCGAATTCAAAAGCGGACTTGTCTTCTCAAGGGCGGCCACACATGGGCGGATTGAAGTATCCGATTTGGACTTATCTACACAAGGGCGGCTACACATGGCTGCCTCTCATGAGAGAGGGCAGCCCTTTTGGCCTATAAAAGGATGCCATTTCTACACACATTTCATAGAGTGTGAAGTTGATGCAACAAGGTGAGTGTGAGGTGGTGAGAGTGAAGCAAGGCGGGAGCTCCATTAAGGGTATAATCCCTTTGTAAAATACTTCTTGTTTTGAAGTACTAAAGCCATTGAATCGCTGCTTTCCCGTGGACGTAGCCCACATTGGGGGAACCACGTATATCGTGTGTACTCTCTCTCTCTCTCTCTCTCTCTCTACTCTATAATCTCGTGTATGTAAATCTATCTCTCTGCATTAAGTAATCTACTCAATTATCTATTTAGCTATATCTTATTTCCTAACACCTTCAACCTCATTCCAGTCAGTCTTTAGTCCTTGCTCAGCATCTTTGTCTTCAAGAAGAAGCTCCAAATTTCTTGAAACTCTTTACCTATAGCTTGTAAGAAAAGATCTATCTTCTCTGCATCTAGTGTGGCCCTTTCTGTCATGGTGAGTTGTGCATAGCGCCGCTCAAATTCCCTAAGTAGCTCTATTATTGATAGTTCTTGCTTTGTCTTGACTACCCATTCTAAGAATGTCCTTTTGGTCACTCTCTCAAATTCCTCCATGTAATATTCCTCCTTTAAAGTTACTTTGAATTCTTCCCCATTTCTCCCATGCCCATCTTTAATTCCCCTAACATGTTCTCTAATTTCTGGAGCAACAACTAGCTCAAATCTTTGAATCATCTCACCTTCTGACACGCGATGCAACTCCATCTCCTTCAAATACTCATGTAAGTACTTGGTCACATCTTTTCCATTGAACAGATCCATTCTATTGACGACTGCTTGTATGGTTTTCATTGCTAAAATCTCCCTTCTTTCAGTGGCATGTTGTTATTGCATGAACATTGCAAATGCTTGAAACATTTGCATTGTTGTTAAGTCAAAATGCATACCATGTTGCTCAACATGATCACCCATGGTTACCCACAAAACCTCACCCTGGTTACTCACAAAAAACCTAAAAATATGGACAGAAAAATTAGCTCATTATCTACGACTCCCTTTTTATATACTTTTTTCAATTTGAATTGGAACCTTGTGTAAAAAAATCATCAAAATAGGGTCTAGTTTCGGCAGTAAAAGTCTTCTTATGGTCCCCTTAGCCTAGACTTTTATTTGATTCCAATGGACACCTCATGCCATATGAAAGCATGACATTACTCCTTGTTGACAAGTTTTGTAATCATGCTTGTAATAATGTATTAAAATAAGTGTATCTTTGAAAATCATGCCACCTAGTGTCCCACTAGGATTTGATGCCTTCCTAGTAGCTATTTAAAAAGAATTATAAGAAAATATGAAAATTACATAGAATATATATATATATATTGGAATTTATCCTAGATTTGAGATGATAATGAGATAGTAGAAATAAAGAATCAATGATTTTTGCCCCAAGTTACAGAGGCGGAGCTATTGACGCTTTTTCCATAGTACTTTTTGACGGTAAAGTAAGAATATGTTACCCTTGAGATAAATAATAGGATGAAATAGAAAGATTATTATTATACTTAGATATGCATATGTATATTATAGGAAATATAATTATGTATCTAAAAAGTTGCAAGATAGATCTTGTAGCATGCGTTCCCACTATGTACGTGTTACAGCGCGACACCACATGCTTGTCTCTCATCTCTTCCACCAACGTCTACTTCTCAACAAGCGAATGTTGCTAGTGACTTAAAAATTTTATTAAAGGAATTTCAGAATGTTTTTATTAATTATTTTCCATCAGGATTACCACCAATACGATTAGTGCAACATAGCATCAACGTGGTTGCAGGCACTAAACCAATAAGTAAACCACCCTACTGAATGAGTTATTCTGAAGCTGCTGAGGTGGATATGACCCTAACGTACTTGGTAACCCAACCGCAACCTCTGGTGTCGTAAAGGATGATACAATGTGGTAGCTCATGCTCGTAGTCATATTCCTAAGATCAATTCTCTTTTGTTCACGGAACTTCGCAGTGAAATTTTGGATTCTTTGAAGGGAAAATATGAGCATGATGATGCATATTCCAAACTGTGGAGCCATGTGTAAATGAGGGATCCTTCTCACTCCAATGCTGGTAGTGTTTCATTAACCTCCACACAGTTCTCCTTTGTCGAGTGATCAACTACAGTGATGGAAGAATTTTACCATCGACAATGGGTACCTACTTCCACAAAGGGAGAGTTTGTGTACCAACGGACAAATACATTTGGTGCCAAATTCTTCATGAATGTCATGACAGTCCAAGTGCAGGGCCCCCGGGTATTAAAAATACTTATGCTCTCATACGACGATATTTTTACTGACCAGTTTTACATAGCTTTGTTCAAGATTATGTCTTGCATTGCCAGAAGTATCAAGTTAACAAAGCAGAACGCCTGAAGGCATGAGGACTCTTACATCCTTTGCAGATTCCCAATGTGAAATGGGAAAGTATCTCTATGGATCTTATTGTGGGTTTGCCAACCATTGTACGAGGTCATGACTCAGTTGGGTGGTTGTAGACCGGTTGACTAAACTATGTAAGTTTATTCCAACCAAATCAACAATTAAGACTTCAGAATTAGCCAAGTTATTTGTGGACAATCTATACAGGTTGTATGGCCTCCCAAGTAACATTTTGAATGATAATGATCCCAAGTTTAACAGTCATTTTTGGAGGGCTTTGTTTAAACGATTGGGTACACAACTCAACCTCAGTACATCCGATCATCCAGAAACGGATGGTCAGAGTGAACGAGTAAACCAAGTGCTAGAGGATACGCTACATGCATATGTTAGCAAGAAACAACCAAATTGGAAAGAATATCTACCTCTTCTTGAGTTTTCTTACAACACTGCTAAGCATGTCACGCCTAGATTTAGTCCTTTCATGCTCATGTACAGTTTTCAAACTAGGTCACCCATTACGGTGGGGTTTGCAACTGAAAAACTCCAGCAAGTTTAAGGATTTTCTCCAAGACCATTTGGATATTCTGAAACTCGCTCATTGTCAGAACCTCCGACAAGCGCAGGATCGGTATAAGAAGTACGTTGATGAGAAACATCGGCAAGTTACCTTTGAGGAAGGAGAGGAAGTATTTTTACGTGTGGGAGAGCATTTAGAAAGTTTGAAAACTGGGCCAACACCTAAATTATCTCCAAGATATTGTGGTCCTTTCAAACTACTCAAGCAAGTTGGTGATCGTGCCTACAAACTATCGTTACCCACACACTCTCGTGTCCATCCGGTGTTTCATGTAAGCCGTTTACGTAAGAGATTACATGGGGATGACAATGTCATTGACCAACAGATTTTGGTCTATTTCATTGAACCTCCTATCCTACCACATGAACATGAACTAATTCTTGACTATCATGTTACGTACGCGTCATTTGTACGTCTACGACAAGATTTAATCAAGTGGAAAGATCGATATGAGGAAGGTGCCACTTGGAAAAACATTAGTTCTCTTAAGAAGAAGTTTCCCACTTTTGTTTTTGAGGGAAAAAAACTCTTCCTTAAGGGGGGAGTAATTTCAGGACAATGGCAAGGCCAGGGAGTCATGGACTATGGCCAGGGGCCAGTCTAGGCAGTGTGGACAGGGGATCCGTTGTTGGGCAAAAGGAAAAATGGGATACCTCTATAGCTTGATAGCCCAAGAGTGTTCAAACTTCATCCTCATAACCAAAACGTATACCAAAAAAATTCTTCATAACCCCCAACCAAAAGGCCTATGCTCCCTTGGGAATTTACAAGCACATGCCCACCCAACGGACCATAGAGCATATGAGCAAAACCCTGTCAAAGCACGGATTTACAGCACACGCCGACCAATGCATATTAAGACAAGAGCTTCCCCTTTCCTAAATGAAAACCACAAACCCCCAACTTCAACCTCAACTTCACAATTCATAGAAACAAGCCTTCCCAATCTGCCCACATGCAACTTTCCACAAGGTTGCCATAGTTGTACCCCTGTAGAGAACTAGTCATAGCCTGAAGAGCACAAGTCCAATTGGGGCACTTTAAACCTTGGAATTTTTTTTTGAAAAATGACTGGCGAGAAAGCTGCAGATGACCAAAATTGATTCCATACGCCGCCATGAGCGAAATTGACACGAGAAGAAAGCTGTCCCAACACGACTACACGTAGAGAAGGCTAGTCAGGGCAAAAAACTGCATCAAAAAGCACCGAGGAGGTACAACGAGCTAAACCCTGAAAATTTCTGATGTTTGGCTGAACGTTTTTAAATTTATACATGAGTTTAAGTTATATTAATGTTTCACTTCAAAAAACTCACTCACGGGCACTTACAGTAGCCCGACAGCTGTCACTAGACTAGCGACTTGCAATGCATGTACATGTGCTTGCTAAAGCAAGCTTAAAAACCCAAGAAAGAAATCCCATACAACCTTTTTACATCAGGTTTCATGTCCGTATGTACAAATTTACAAAAAACGGGGTGTCAGAAATGCGCCCCACACTGTCTAGGGCAAGAGACTAGGAGCCTACCTTTATAATGGGAGGTTGGGAGGAGGACCTGAAGGTCTAGCTACCCTAGGCTTGAACATGTAAACTCCTTCCTTGGGCAGTTACCTTTACTTCGTGACTTTCATTAATGATTACTCTAGGCCTCCATGGGTATACCTGCTTAAGAAAAGTCCAAAGTGTTTTGTGCTCCAAATAATTTTTGGCTATGGCTGAAAATGTGTCAAAATGTACTATGGCACCCTCCGTTCAGATCGAGGGGGGCGGGGGGGGGGGTATATGTCTCATGAATTTAATGCATTTCTGGCTAGTCGTCGGATAAAACACAATTGTAAAATTCCATATACACCTCAACAAAATGGTGCTACTAAGAGGAAAAACAGGTCTCTTACAAAAATGACAAGATATAATGTCAAAACTCAAGCTTTACCACGTTCATTTTGGCTTGAGGCTATTATATGTACCCCGTATGTACTTAACAGGTGTCCTATGAAAGGTTTGCAGTCTATGACTCCATATGAAGAATCGCATGATAGAAAGCCTTTTATTGAGCACATGTGTGTTTTTCGTTGTTTGGCATATGCTTTGGTGTCACAAATGCAACACAGATTATCTGATGATAAGGTTGTCAAATGTATTTTTGTTGGGTATAGTGTTGAAAGCAAAGGTTACAGGTTGTGACGGGAGGAAAGCGAACCACGAAGCCCGATGGCCTCTAAAACGCCGAGGGCCGAATGGCGCGCCTCGAGCCTGTCTCACTGTAAAGAGAACAGGGGGCACCACCTAGCTTTGAGCGGCTAGCACGCAAACCACTATGATATGAACACCGCAAACTTACACACGGAGGGAGAGAGAGAGAGAGAGAGAGAGAGAGAGAGAGAGAGAGAGAGAGAGAGAGAGAGAGAGAGAGACGGAGAGATTTTGCAATGACGAAAACCCTCGGGGGTGTGAGGGAGAATTATTTCTACAGTATTTACAAATGGCACGTTGTGGTGATAGAGAGGTAGGGAGAAAGATGGTGCAAACTACTTGGTGCGCTCTCTAAGACGACTCAATGATTGTGAATCTTTCTACCAAGAGCGTGTATAAGTGTGTGCATCGACCATTGGAGTTGAAGGATGGACATGGCTCCCTTCGCATGGTGAAATTCCCAAGGCAAACCCAACACAGAAGCCCCCTCCCTGTGATGGTGATAGTGTCAACTCTTCCCTCCACCCTCTACCAAGTGCTCACTTCTCATGAACTGCATCCCCCCCCCCCCCGATAGTGACCTCTCACTGCCAATTTATAGGTGTTGGCTGCTTGGATTATGGTAATGGCGGTGTGATTAGGGTAAGCTTAATCGGGGAGACAAAGCAAGTGGTGGGCCCGGTGTGGTTGACCCTTGCTTTGTTTTGGGAGGTTATTAAAATATGAGAATCTCTAGGTGGGCCTTTGTGACCATCACCTAGAGAGAGGAAATTTACAAAGTGGGATTTGACAATGGCTTCGTTGAAAACTGAAGAAATGATAAAAATACCCTATAAATTATTGAAAATGGCATCGTGGTTGTGTGTTGCCGGTGAATGGTGTGTTGCCGGTGCGTCGATGTAGTGTGTACTTCTTTTCGGGGTCGGCCGGGGCATGCCTTCGGCGCATTTTCCTTTTCTGTTGTTGGCGGCGCGTGATTTGGGTTCATTCCTTCTTTTGTCGATGTCGTGGTCGTAAAACCTCCTTTGTTTTTCTTTTGTATTTATGTGCGTATATGCATGTGTGTACGTATTGGTGCATGAGGGCGGATGTGTGTGTATGTGTGAGTGCGCAAGCGTGCGTGTATGTGTGTGTATTTTTATATGTATGTGTGTGCACGCAACCGTGCCTGGGAACGGGGGCTTAATATTATTATGTATATAATATATATTATATATACTTTTATTTTATTTTATTTTTTTGGCTCTGTGAGAGAGAGAGAGAGCTACGGGGTGGAAAAACGAGAGAGAGAGAGAGAGAGAGAGAGAGAGAGAGAGAGAGAGAGAGAGAGAGAGAGAGAGAGAGAGAGATGGTCTTCTTGCGGGCGCATGCACAACGCCAAAGGGAGAGAGGGCGGGGTGAGGTGGTGTGTGTGTGAGTGTAGAGAGAGAGAGAGAAGTTATATCCCTATACAGGCCCGTGAGAAGGAGAGAGAGAGAGAGAGACCTGCGGCCTGTGCTATGTGCTGAGCGTGTGAGAGAAAGAGGGGATGATTGGTGAGAGAGAGAGAGAGTGAGAGGGAGGATAAGGGAGGGAGTGTGTGTGGATAATAGAGAGAGAGAGAGAGAGAGAGAGAGAGAGAGAGAGTATTTTACCCCTGTGCCTTCACAGGTTAGCTGAGAGCGAGAGAGAGAGTGTGAGGGAGAGAGAGATTAATGGTGAGATCCGCACCTCATGGGCCACCGGACAAGAGAGCGACGGAAGGGGGGGGGGGGGTTGGCAATGGAGTGTGGTAGGGGGAATGTGTGGGTGAGACAGAGAGGGAATAGTATCTACTGTTTTGCATGCTGGCTCAAGGATGAGAGGAGAGGAGCAAGTCAATGGGTGGGGAGTGAGGGAGAATATTAGCGGGCCAAGGGAGGAGAATGAGGTTGAGGGGAGGGTGAGGCGAGCGGGTGGGGGAGAGAGAGAGAGAATATTATTCGGACTATTGGCTTGAATGGGGTGTGTGTGTGGATAAGAATATGGAAGAGAGAGGATTCGCATGCAGCTCAGGCTCGTGGCTTGGGCTCGTTGTAGCGGAAGCACGAGACAGAAAGCGAGAGAAGGGGGGTGGTGGGTGCTCAAGGCCGCTCCCGGCCGAGGGTGGCCAGTAAGGGGTGTGTGGGTGAGAGAGAGAGAGGATATTAGAGAGAGAGGATAGTGTGATCAGCCATTGGTAGGCTATGAGGGAGATAGCAAGAGAGGATTGGCCGGACCACCTACGGGCATGCAATGAACAATGCCGGGCCATTGCGGAAGCCTCTTGATGGTGTCGCTAAGGCTCCGGCACACGAAAAATAACTTTTTTTCCCCTTTGATTTTCAAAATCATCCATAATTAGCCCTCCCCTTTTGGATAGAGGCATTCATGTCTCTAGGCCTGACTTTGATTCTTCGACTTCAGCTGAGCTGTAGGAGCCGATATCGAGTTGCCTTCTGAACTAGCCATTCCATTTGGCCATTGGTGAGAATCCTGGGATATTCATGAATCTGCAATAGGTCTGGTTGATACCTTGTTCCTTGGAATAGTGTTAGTTGATTAAATGGTAAAGCCCATGGCTTCCAGAACTTTGTGCCAGTGTCCTCCTGGATCCCAAGTGAAAAATAGGATCATTATCTGCAGTGACCAAACAATAAAAAATTCATGCCAAATAGGACCAAATTTGTAACCACCAGTAGGGCAAGAGGGGAAATGAGCATCTTGGCTCCTGCAAAGACAGAACTGAAAATTAAGATTCCCAAGAGTGTGCCAAGAATCCACCATGTATGGCCGCCTTGTTGGTGTGGTGAGCTCCAGTTGTCTTCAGAATCTTGCTTACTGTCGCGATTGGAAAAATCTGCAAGCATAATGCTTCTCTTGGGTGTGCTTAAACATGTCAACTTCCTTTTCTAATGCTAATAGTAATCCACCCACCTTGCGTCTTAAATACAAGCGTAATCCACTTACCTTTCTCCAAAGAGAGGATGCACTATTTGTAAAAAACTGTACCAAATTGGGAATGAGGACTTCATTCTTGCATTCTATCAGTCCTTTGTCTATCCATGGCTACTTAGATTTTATCTCCATGCAAATCTTATCTCTATATGCTATAGCGGCTAGCCATAGCCATAGGTCTGATGAATCCCATGCAAACACAATGTTGTGTTTGTGGAGGAGTTTGGAACATCCTTAAAAGATTGGCAACATATTGATCATCAAACTTACTCTGAACACCCTCACATAAATTGGAGGCATTACCCATCTCCAAGTTTATAGCATCCTTCAGTAGACTAGAGACATTACCCATCTCTAAGTCTATAACACTACACAATAAAGTCTTGCTCGGCTACCAAGCCTCTGGAGAAATATCCAACCCCAAACCTTCAGTCATACTTACCTCTTCGTTATGGTCCTCTAGTGAAACTTCCTTGATGCAAAATTCCTTTAGCTTGCTACACTGTCCTTGGTCCATGCTGGTGCACAGGCTTCTGTTTTCAAAGCCCTCCCCTTTGCTTGATATGTTGTCTATCTTCTGCAAAGCCTTGCTAGCAGGCTCGTCTTCCTCTTCTCTTGTATCTTTCCTGCCATTTGCACTGCTCTTACTCTGACGAGGTCTGATTAACACTTTACACCTTCTTACCCTTACTGCCCAATGTTGTCGATTGATTTCTTTGGTGCCTATTTCATCCAAAGTTAAAGATGTACTCACATTTGTAACACAATTTTCTTGACTTACCTCCCCCACTGGGGCAGCATCTTTTGATTCTTTAACCTCTTGTTCCATTGCTTCAGTTATTTGAATAGTCTTCTTGCTTGATCCTTCTTCTGTTACACTCATCTTGACCTCTTCTGCAAGACCAATGATACTTGGTGTGCGGATACCAATTGGTGGTTGGCATAGGATGATTGTAAGTGGTGATTGTGGCAGTGGTTGCGTTGGTGACTGGCGTTGAACTGGTGTGGCTACATGTGGTTGCACCACTGGTGGTGGGATTTGAACATATGAGATTGGTTGCCTGGGTGGCAGTGGTCTTGCCTTTGGCGGAGAGATCTGATTCTGTATCCCCCCTCTATTGAAATTCTGCCTCCTTGGATGTGGGCAGTAATACATTCCATGGCCGTCTTCTCTACAATTTTAACAGTGGTACTCTTGGTTCTGCCTTCATTTCCCTCTTCCTTGTTCTGGATTCCCGCCAAGTGCATGCCCTTGCTGCACCAGATGCACATATAAACTCTCTAGTTGGGTGGTGATGCGACTTAGGAGGTCTTGCTGCTCTTCTGATGCCTCTTGCGGTTGGACTC
This sequence comes from Adiantum capillus-veneris, assembly GCF_014529385.1. Taxonomy (NCBI): domain Eukaryota; kingdom Viridiplantae; phylum Streptophyta; class Polypodiopsida; order Polypodiales; family Pteridaceae; genus Adiantum; species Adiantum capillus-veneris. Next base: position 39,592,193 of record NC_140940.1, read on the forward strand.
TATGATTGGCTGTTGCAGTCACTGAGGTTGGTCAAGCTGAGCTTGTTTTCTCTGACTCGTTTACTCTTGCTTGCATGCGTAGATTCTTGTCTTTAAGGTGGGATACTTCGACTGCCAACTCATATGTTGCAGGAAACCTTCCCTTCACCTTCTCTCTAAGCGGGGACCATAGACAAGCAATGAAATGTTTCTTCTTTAGGAAACTAGGAGCTCCTTCGCCTTCCTCCTGTGAGGCAACCCATCTCTCCCATAAGTCCACAAATTTGGACTCGTAGGTGGCATACTCCAGCAGACCTCCTTGCTTTAATTCTGTCAGTATGGCTGCCATAGCTTCTCCGAGGTTGTGCCTCGATCCACCAAACCTCTTTACAAAAGCAGCCCTTAACAATCCCATGCATTCTTGGTAGCCTGGGGCAATGCATTATACCAGGACTTGGCCTCTACTTTCATCAGTAGAGGAGAAATTCTAAGTCGTGAAGCGTCGTCATCTTTGTTGGAGATGACAAAAGCTATGTCGAAATCATCCAAAAAGTTGGTGGTGAGCTCCTATCCCTTCTTTCCATTGAATGTGGGGAAAGAAACACTTGCCATGGTAGTGACTCCTGAAATTACAAACCTTTTTTTTTTTTTTTTACATTAACAACAGTAGCGGCTCATAGCGGCTTTTTACATGGTTGGGTGGATAGGTTAAAACAGGATAAAGAATGGATCACAAGGCTAGAATAGAATAAAAATACTTACATCAAAAGAGTGGTAGTAATCTAGGAGGGGCAAGATGATGGGACATGGAGATCTGAGGATTTCATCAAGCATCTCGGCTCCGAATAAGAAAAAAATATTTTGCTAGTAGAATATCTTCCTATCAATATACACGTTCACATGCATGTGTTGCAAGAAACGGAAAGGAAATACTTATGGCCTATTTTTATTATCCATGCCAGGTGTAGGGCAAGGATCTTGATGACTAGGGTTGTGTACCTCAGGTGTTGACGGGGTGACACCTTCACCACATGCTCCTGCCTCTTGTAGTAGTCCGCACAATCATCCACAGTAGGCTCAAAACAGACTAGGCGAGAAGAGTCTACCTCAATTGGCTTTCCATTCAGCATGCGGCGACGGCGCTTGGGTGGTCGAACTTCATTTGAACTCTCCAGGCCTAGAGAGAGTGTAGGCCCACTTGTGTTCACCAAATGATTTAGGCTTCCGGACTTAGACTTCGTGGTTGATGTAGTTGATGACTCCTCTCGAAGCATTAGAGATAAAACACTTGGTACTATAGAAAATCTGATTGTTGTGAGAGTGCCGCATTTTTCAAAAGTAAAACTCACAGTTCTTTCTTTGCTTCCTCTGTTGGCACTCATTGACAGAATGTTGTGGTTGACAGCAGTGATGGCACTTCATAGATCTCCTACTTGATGCTCTTGACTTGTGGTTAGAATGAGAAACACGAGATGGAGAATTTACCTCTTGAATACTGACGATACTGCAGCCTGGCAATAGTGCTTCAATGAAGGCGGCTAGTGCCTCCTTCGTCTCCTCTTCTTCCGTCCTCCAGTTAGAAAATTCATTCAGCCATTCATCCATGATTGATAGTGGGCGTCACTTTCAGCATTGTAAACGGAAGGGTCTTAGAAATCCCTCCTCAGTAGGGGCACTAAACGGGAGCAAAGCGAACCCCGAACCCCAACGGCCTCTGAAACTCTAGGGGTCGAATGGCACGCCTGTTCACGGTAAAGTGAACAAGGGGCACCACCTAGCTTTGAGCGGCTAGGACGCAAACCACGATGATATGAACACCACAAACTTACACACGGAGAGAGAGAGAGAGAGAGAGAGAGAGAGAGAGAGAGAGAGAGAGAGAGAGAGATTTTCCAAATGATGAAAACCCTCGGGGGTATGAGGGAGAATTATTTCTGTAGTACTTACAAATGGCACGCCGTGGTGATAGAGAGGTAGGGAGAAAGATGGTAAAAACTACTTGGTGCGCTCTCTAAGACGACTCAATGATTGTGAACCTTTCTAGCAAGAGCATGTATAAGTGTGTGCATCGACCATTGGAGTCGAGGGATGGACGTGGCTCCCTTTGCATGGTGCAATTCCCAAGGCAAACCCAACACACAAGCCCCCTCCCCGTGATGATGATAGTGTCAACTCTTCCCACCACACTCTACCAAGTGCTGACTTCTCATGACCTGCCCCCCCCCCGATAGTGACCTCTCAATGCCAATTTATAGGTGCTGGCTGCTTGGATTATTGTAATCCCGATGTGATTAGGGTAAGCTTAATTGAGGATACAAAGGAAGTGGTGGGCCTAGTGTGGTTGACCCTTGCTTTGTTTTGGGAGGTTATTAAAAGATGAGAATCTCTAGGTGGGCCTTTGTGACCATCACCGAGAGAGAGGAAATTTACAAAGTAGGATTTTACAATGGCTTGGTTGAAAACTGAAGAAATGATGAAAATACCCTATAAATTATTGAAAATGGCATCGTGGTCGCGTGTTCCCAGCGAATGGTGTGTTGCCAATGCCTGGGCGTAGCGTCTACTTCTTTTAGGGGTCAGTCGGGGCATGCCTTCGGCGCATTTTTCTTTTTTGTTGTTGGAGGTGCATGATTTGGGCTCCTTCCTTTCTTCTTTTGTCGATGTCGTGGTCATAAAACCTCCTTCGTTTTTCTTTGTATTTATGTGCGTATATGCGTGTGTGTACGTATTGGTGCATGAGGGCGGATGTGTGTGTGTATGTGTCAGTGCGCAAGCGTGTGTGTATGTGTGTGTATTTGTATATGTATGTTTGTGCACGCAACCGTGCGTGGGAACGGGGGCTTAATATTATTATGTATATAATATATATTATATATGTTTTTATTTTATTTTTTCTGTTTTGGCTCTAGTTTGACGGCGGCTGGCAACAAGTTACGTGAGGCAGGGTGTGGGGGGATGGTGTCTATGTGCGTAAGCGTGGGGTGTGTGTGTGTGTGTGGTGTGTGTGTAGAGAGAGAGATTCCATCTGTTTACTGCATCTACTGGCTAGAAAAACGAGAGAGAGAGAGAGAGAGAGAGAGAGCGAGAGAGAGAGAGAGATGGTCTGCTTGCGGGCTCATCCATAGCGCCAGAGGGAGAGAGGGCGGGCTGAGGTGGTGTGTGTGTGTGTATGTCTGTGTAGAGAGGGAGAGCATATTAGAGAGAGAGAAGTTATACGCCTTTAAAGGCCCACGAGAAGGGGAGAGAGAGAGAGAGAGAGAGAGAGAGAGAGAGAGAGAGAGAGAGAGAGAGAGAGACCTGCGGCCTGTGCTATGTGCTGAGCGCGCGAGAGAATGAGGGGATGAGTGGGGAGAGAGAGAGGGAGTGTGAGGGAGGATAAGGGAGGGAGTGTGTGTGGATAATAGAGAGAGAGAGAGAGAGAGAGAGAGAGAGAGAGTATTTTTTCCCTGTGCCTTCATAGGTTGGCTGAGAGCGAGAGAGAGTGTTTGAGGGAGAGAGATTAACGATGAGGTCCGTGCCTCGTGGGCCGCCGGACAAGAGAGCGAGGGAAGCGGGGAGGGGGGTTGGCAATAGAGTGGGGTAGGTGAATGTGTGGGTGAGAGAGAGAGGCAATAGTATCTACTGTTTTGCATGGTGGCTCAAGGACGAGAGGAGGGGAGCAAGTCAATGGGTGGGGAGTGAGGGAGAATATTAGCGGGCCAAGGGAGGAGAATGAGGCCAAGGGGAGGGTGAGGGAAGCGGGTGGGGAGGGAGAGAGAGAGAATATTATTTGGACTATTGGCTTGCATGGGGTGTGTGTGTGGATAAGAATACAGATGAGAGAGGGTTCGCATGCGGCTCGGGCTCGGTGTAGCGAAAGCGCGAGAGAAGGGGGGGGGGGGTTGGAGGCCACTCCTGGCCGAGGGTGGCCAATAAGGGGTGTAAGGGTGAGACAGAGAGAGGATATTAGAGAGAGAGGATAGTGTGATCGGCCATTGGTAGGCTATGAGGGAGATAGGAAGAGAGGATTGGCCAGACCGCCTACGGCCATTTTAAGTATGGAGCCTGATTTACCCTTGTATTTTTTTGTGGTAAGAGTGCACATTTGTAAGGCCCCCACTATGAGGAGAAGCCATCGTGCGTAAAGAAAAATCACTCACCAGAAACCAAAATTTTCATGGCAAAAAATCAGGGGCAACTTTAGGGGCCTCGGGGGCGGAAGCCCCTGATACTTTTTTTTCCCTCACCAGAATATTCCTTTTCGCCGAAATATTATGGCCGGACGGCAGCTGGAAAGTGGTCGGAAAACAACTGGTCGGTTGGCCGATGGCCGGTAGTCAATGGCCGGTGTCTGGTGGTCAGAAGTCAATGGCCGGTGGCCGGTGGCCGAATTCAAAAGCGGACTTGTCTTCTCAAGGGCGGACACACATGGACGGATTGAAGGGTCCGATTTGGATTTATCTACACAAGGGCGGTTACACATGGCTGCCTCTCATGAGAGAGGGAAACCCTTTTGGCCTATAAAAGGAGGCCATTTCTACACACATTTCATAGTGTGAAGTTGATGCAACAAGGTGAGTGTGAGGTGGTGAGAGTGAAGCAAGGCGGGAGCTCCATTAAGGGTATAATCCCTTTGTAAAATACTTCTTGTTTTGAAGTACTAAAGCCATTGAGTGGCTGCTTTCCCGTGGACGTAGCCCACATTGGGTGAACCACGTATATCGTGTGTACTCTCTCTCTCTCTCTATTCTATAATCTCGTGTATGTAAATTTGTCTCTCTCCATTAAGTAATCTACTCAATTATCTATTTAGCTACGTATTATTTCCTAACCAGCTAGTATCAGAGCAAGGTTTGCTCGTAGCTAAGTTATCTCGAGGAAAGGATTCCTTGAATTGAGTGGGTGTTATGGCAGAGGAAGGGAAGCTCAAGATTGAGAAGTTCAACGGCAAGAACTACCAACATTGGAAGATGCAGATTGAAGACTATCTCTACCAGAAGGACGTCTAGTTGCCACTAGGCGGTCTTGCAAAGAACCCCGCTATGATGGCAGATGAAGCATGAATTGTCCTTGATCGAAAGTCACTGGGAACAATCCGGTTAAGCTTAGCGTCAACGATGGCCTTCAATGTTTCGGAGATGAAGACCACGGAGAACTTGATGAAGTCACTTGACGACTTTTACAAGAAACCATCGGCATCCAATAAGGTATTTCTTATGAAGCGCTTGTTCAATCTAAAGATGGCAGAGAATGGTTCAGTTGTAGAACACCTAAATGACTTTAACACAAACATAGGTCAACTTCGTTCAGTGAAAATCAATTTCGATGACAAAGTGTGAGCTCTCCTTATACTATCATCTTTACCAGATAGTTGGGACAGCCTTGTGATAGCTCTAAGTAATTCTATTTCTTGCACAAATACTCGTAAGTTTGATGATGTTGTGGGTGTTCTCCTAAGCGAGGAAATACGAAGGAGAAGCACAGGAGAATCATCAAGTGTTGCACTCTCAGTAGAAACAAGAGGAAGGCCTAAGGAGAGGTTCAAAAACCAAAAGGGCTGTGATTGCTCAAGGCGGAGCAAGTCACGCACAAAGTTAGTTCTTGAATGTTAGAACTGCGGCAAGAAAGGCCACGTCAAGAAGGATTGCTAGTCCAAGAAGAAGAAGGAGACAGAGTCTCAAGACAACAAGCCAACATCGGAGGCCAATGTGGCAGGGAAAGTAGAGCAAGATGCTCTAATTCTCTCATTAGACAATGTGTCTAATTCTTGGATAGTAGATTCCGGGGCTTCATTCCATGCGACACCACACAAGCAACATTTCCAAGACTACACCAACGGTAATTTTGGGTATGTATACTTGGGAGATGATGAATCTTGTGAGATTGTTGGAAAAGGTACAGTTTCTGTCAATACTGCTAATGGAAATGAATGGAAGCTTAAAGATGTTAGGCATGTTCGGAGCAAAAATCTGATCTCTACAGGACAATTGGACGATGAAGGTCACAACGATGAAGGTAATTTTGGGTATGTGTTAAGGCGAATACGCCGCTAGCGGAAGCTAAATAGCGAGAACTCAACCAACAACAGAATTTGTCAGACGAGGACGGAGCTTGACCCGCAGGCGCATGGAAGCAACTAGGTGGATGTCAAATCACCTACTCGACCTTCTAATGACAATCACTACTAAGGAGATCAAATCTAAGTTCTGAAATACGCAAGTGACTGAAATCCGTACTACGAACGAATGCTATACGAAACAAGATCTAGAATCATTGAATCGATCTCAAACTCAAGGGGAAGTCTATATACTAGGTAAGAACAACACCCTAAAGACTTGAACTACAAACTCAACCTATAACCACTCCGTGCGGTAAACGCGTATGAAGACAGGCCGAAATATATAGGTGACCGAAACATGACCCCGATGGTACTAATGTGTAGCTCTACTCGTTGTGGTTCTATAGATATGCTGCACGCTCAATTCCGACACACGAGTTGGAAGAAAACTCACACTGAAGCTCGTAGGAACTTACCACACATAGAAGCCGATAGCGCGCACTCTTGGTATCTGTGCGTAGCTCTCGCCGTTGCTAACACAATGGCGGTGTCGCTTCTCCAATGGCGGCTCTGTAGCTCGCGTAGCAAGTAGATAAGATTCGTTCTCTCTCTCTCTCTCTCAGACACAGTCACGGCACTCAAAAAACTCACTTTGATTAATAATCTCCCCCTTTAGGTTACAAAAACTTTGGCTTATATACCTCAGCCTTGGAGGTGAGAACATCTCTAACTAATTACATCAGCAAGTGAAATTACTTCGGGATTACAAGCTCGAAACTCAATTGAGTCCCGTTACTTAATGAATGGCTCAAATCAAAATTAATGTCGGAAAGACATTTATTACAATCAATGGTTACAAAATGATGAGTGTGAGCAAAAATGTGGGTGTGATCCTCTGCTGGCTCAACACTCCCCCCCCTCCGCGTTCATGTCGTCCGTGACATGACTTTTATGCTTGGTCAATAAAGTCCTGTCGTCTTGAGCATCTGCAAATGTGATTCGTATCGTAGGCTGCCGATGGTCAAGGTTGGTGGGCCGAATATTTTGCTTTCGTGGGTGAAAAAGCCGGTGTAGAAAGCTTCTTCGAATGTTTGCATGTGGAAGCTAGGCAAAAACATAATCCTTTGGTATAGGAGGTGTAACACTTTTGGAGAAGGCTGCAATGAAAGATCGTACATCATATCAGACACCGTGTCGGCCTTCGATAGTAGACTCGAGGTCGTGGCTTTATCTAGCGTGAACACTTCAATGCAAGCTAAGAGAGTCCTGCAGATTTTCTTGAGCATCTGACATGAAAGGTCAGGAGAGCCAGTAAAGAGCTTGATGGTGCCCGTTAGGGTTTTCACCATGTAGGATTTACCTATTCTCTCTCCTACCTTTGGTCCTGGCATCCTGGGATAATTAAGCCAATTTGGCTTCTTTTCTGCAATCCTGCCATGCTCTTTCCAGTTTCTGACTCTTGGCACTGGGCAGAAGGTTGCATCCTCCCGAATCTCCTTTGGTGCCTCCACCAAGTAGATGAGGTAGGTTGGGTATTTGTTCAGCCAACCTTTCCTCCATCTAGGTTGTGAATCTACTATCTTCTTTGATTGTTCCTCCTTTGTGATGTTGCCTTCGTAAAGAGCGACATAGTGCTCCCCTTCTAGCCTCTTTTTCGTCTTTAGCACTTCAAATTTCATCAAAGGGAAAGGCAGGCTGGGTTGCATCCAGTGTTCATGGAGCACTTTTGTGTATAGTCCCTGAAGTCTAATGGAGATTAGGAGTCTCCTCTCCCATTCCATTTCCGCCTTGGCACTCTCCTCTGCTGACTTTTCTATTTGGTCATGGAGCCTTTGTTCTTCTTCTTCAGAGATTCTTGAAGTCGAGGCCACCTCTTGAGCTGGGGTTGGTGGATCTTCAATTGTGGTTGCCTCTCCAGTTTCCGGTAGCACTATGGCTACTCCACCTGATTCTTCTTGTGGTGTCTCTGTCTCTCTTCTTTGTTGCTCTTGTAGATCTTGGAGTTGTTTGAGAGCCTCATTCTTTGTCCGTAGTGTTTGATTTTCTAATGTGATCCTCTCCTCTGTGGCCAATGATCCCTCCGCAATGTGCAACCTTTGCACTTGCTCTAATCTTAGCTCTCTTTGTAAGCTTCGGACCTGGTCTTCCAAAACTGGTACCATAGCTCCCTCTTGTTCGGTTCTTGCTCTGCTAGCTCTAGGGGTAGACCTGAGTCTAGTGATTGTTCTTTCTTGGAGCTCCACTCTTTCCCTTAGCTCAATGAGCTCATCCTTAGCCGCCTCCAACTCATCCTCTATCCGCTCCCTTGCTTCCCGTGCACTTGTTACTTCTCTTGAAGCCTCGGTTAGTTGGAGTATCAAACCGTCTCTCTCGTTTTTCGTGTCATAGAGTGATGCTTTATGACTTTCAGATTCAGTCATAGCATTCTCTAAATTTCTCTGCAACTCCGTTTCCCTTTGTTTGGCTGTCTCAATCTCTACTTCCTTTGCCTTGGACCTTTCTTTTATCTTGTTGAGCAGTTCATGCACCATGTGCATGTCTTTTTCATCATCATCTGTCAACTCTAAATCTCTTTCTGCCACCACCTCCACTGGCTTTGGCTCTTCTAGTACTTTCGGTTCGTCCAAATTCTCTTCACTTTCTTTGTACTCTTTGTCTTTTTCTCCGTCCCTCTCCGTTCATCTTGTTTTTGTAGGGTGATCCCATAAACTGCCTCAAGGGCCTCTTCTTCGGTGTATCCTATCTCTACCAGATCCTCATAATCATTTCTCTTTTGCTGAACTGGATCTATCTTCTTTTCTTTGGTCTCGGCTTCTGGCTTTTCCAAAACATCTGTGTCCACCTCTACTGTGGTCTCTTCCACAATTTTTTCCGTCTTCTTCGGGCTTGGTACATCAGTCATAGATGGATGTTTGTCCTCAGCTTCCTTGGCTTTCCCTTTGTCGGCTTGCCCATCTTTCTCTTGAGGCTTAGTAGACCCATCTACTTTCCTTTTCCCCTTGTCGTCTTTTTTCAGCTCAGCTTTTAATTGTTGTACCTCCTCTTCAGTGTATGGCTCGACAGGTTACTGCTCCAAAATAGCCTCGGACTCCTCATAAGCTTGAATATATTGATCATATTGATCAATATGTGGCCTGGCCGAGCTAGTTCCGACTTTAGTGGGGTCTGGCACCCACTTTTCTTCAAAATCACCCTTTAGAGCTCTTTCCGCTCTAAACTGCTCCACTAATCTTTCCATTCTTGCTGCTTTCTGACTTTTGGTTTGCTTGGGAGCAACCTTCTTCTTTACTTTCTTCGGAAGTGGCTCGTCCACATCCTCTTCAGGTTCTGAAACTAGTTCTAGTTTCCGGCGTGCTCTTGTGGATGCCCTCTTGGATACTTCGGGCTGTTCTTCCTCCTCGTCGGCTTCTCTAAGCCACTCATTCTGGGAGGGAGCCTTTCGCCACTTATCTCTAGCTCCAATAGCTTCATAAGCTATTCTTGTCAGAATTTCCGCTCCTCCTATGTATTTTGGCTTCTCGTTGTGCATGGAAATTACGTGCTTGTGGATGTGTTTAGCGTAATTCACCTCTTTTGGCATATTGCTCTTTAATGCCCATGTGATGGTGGTCGCAATGGCATGGGGTGGTGTCGTATACTTTTGCGGTCTTTTACTGCAAACATGAAGAAATTGGTTGTACAGTCGGCAAAGGGTTGCCGCTCTTGGGTCTGCCATATCTCCATAGGTCGCATTGTATTTCTTGGGCCCATAGAACTCTATGGCCTCCCTTCTTTCCCTGACCGAGCTCCCTTTGTTGTGCAGCTTCAATGCATCTGCAATTAGCTGTAGAGTGATCTGGATTTCTACCTTCTCTCCATCCATGGCTGTTAATGTGGCTTTTCCATCCTTCTGAATGGATGTTGCCAACTCGTACACTCTTCTTGTATCCACACCTGATGGTCTCGAGGTGAAGAAGTTGTGCAAGTCTGCCCTTTCCAAGTACCTGTTGATGTCTTCTGACCTGCTATAATCTACCAATTCCTGTGGGATCATCGGTACATCCACCGCTTGCCCTTGAGGATCTCTGAAAGTCCCCTGGTAGATCTTTATTCCCTCTTTCTCTAATACTGCTTCCTCCACCCAAGTTTTGGTTGGTTTGAGGGTTTCTGCTAGAATGTCAAATGGTTCCGCTTCTGCAATAGCATCTTTGATTGTCGGTCTTTTTCTCTTCGTTGCCGATGACTTGGTGGAATCCATGGATCCTGTAACTCCAATTTCAGAAGCTAGCGTCTTTTTAGTACTGAAAGCCGAAATGAAGTTTTTAACTATCCAAATGACTTGAAAATTGAAACATGAGCTATTCAGGGCCTAAGGATGCAAGGTAGGTCAAAAAATATGCAAAATGGGCTCAAAATCATGCTGGAGACATCATACGCGTATGATGTCTTTTGTGTCAAAATGACTTCATATTGGTTGTGCTTGTAGCTGATAGTGTATACATGATTATCATATGCTTGGATTTGAGTTTGGATCCCATTTGGTCAAGTTTTGGCCAATTTAGTCTAGTTCCGGCTCTTGGTAAAATTTTGAAAGGGAATTGGATTTTATGATCCAAATTGGATAAAACTTGGTGGTTCACTTTCAAATGGCATGTAGATCACTTCTATTTGGTGGTTGAAGCCCTGAGGTGCCAAAATCACATAGTGAGACATCATACGCGTATGATGTCTTTTAGTGTATTTTTGGACCAAATTTCTCTATAAGCTTGGATTTGGCTTTAGATAGGCTTATTCAGTGGATTTCTGAAGTTTGGATAGATTTTGGGCTAAAAATGGCTCCGGAGACATCCTACGTGTATGATGTCTTTTTCATCAATTTTGCATGGGATTGGTTCTGTGGACTCCCCATGTACTAGTGAAGGACGGTCTCTACTCAAATCTTGGTTTGGACTTGAGTATGTTGGATTTGGGCCAAAAATAGGCTTTAGGTGAAGGATTTTCCCTCAATTGGGCTAATGGGGTGATCCTCTTGACCAAATGGTTCCAAATTTCATATGTAGCATGTATTAGATATATATAATGGATGTATGATGACAAATGAGCAGTTTTGTCTCTGTAAGTGTAAATAGACATCATACGCGTATGATGTCTTTTGTGTCAAAATGGTGCTTTTTGGTTCCAGATAGCTTGTAGATGTGTTTAACAACAATCCTACAAAGTTTCAATGAGTTTGGAGTTATTTTGACAAAATTAGGACCAAAAATCAATTTTATGGCCTACTTTGCGTCTTTTTGGTTTTCCTTGGGTTTTCTAACTCCAATTCTCATGATACTTGGTTCATAGGATGTGATTAACATGTGGAATGAGGCTATGCACTCAAATGTTGAAATGGATGTGAAATTCATGCTGTGAGACATCATACGCGTATGATGTCTTTTCTTGAAATGTTGGTCTTTTTGTGCAAAGAATGCTTTGTGCTAGTGCCCTAAGCCCTGCTAACTAGTTTTCAACTTAAAAAGTCATCAGTTTAGCTAAAAAGCCCCCTTATAGGCATTTCAGTCTCCGAAGTCATCTTTTTGCCTTGGAGTTGAATTTCTTCAACTTTTCTTCTCGAGAGTTGCATTTCCAGCTCATTGGATATGTTGTGAAGCCATCTATTTGGTTGAACTTGACTTTGGCTCCCCGTTCTCCATCTTTCTCCTTTTGGTTGCCCGAAAGCGTCTTTTTCACCATCGGTAAGTGAATCAGCTTTCTTTTGGGTTTTGCTTGCAAACATAAGTCATCGATAGTTACTTGAAGCTGCTTGTGAAGTTTCATTTCATTCGGTCGTGAATTTCAGCCGTTATGCCAAAATGACGCTTTGTGTGTTCGCAGCCAAATCGGTTTTTCCGACCTAATTTTTGTGATTCAAACTTGGAGATGTTCTATGGTTGCATTGTCCTTGATGCGGTTGAACTTCCTGTGAAGTTTCGTGTTGTTTCGATAACTTTTTCCTGTTTGCCTCTAGCAGGCTGTGTTGACCTAGGGTTTTTCCAGTCGTTCTTTCTCGAGCTTTGAGTGCTAGAAACCCATCTTCTATACTAGGGTAACCCACCTATAAGTTCTTGCAAGGTGTGGTTAGGCGGTTGTGCCACTACCTAGCATTCTACCCCATTCCCCGTCTGCTCTTGTTTCTTGGTTTTGGTCAGTTTTCGCGACAAAAGTTAATGATAAGCATCAAAAGCTTATGGCAACGAGTCTACCTCTCATGTCTGGTGTCCTTTGAGCTCTCGTGGAAGTCGTAGAAGGTCGTAGAAGATCTGTGCTCCTGTGGCTCTCTACTCTTCTCCAAGAAGGTAATAGTGTAAATGAGCTTGAAAGTGATGTGAAAAATACTTAACTTCGGACTTCCCGGTTCACTTGCCACCAAATTTGTCATGTGCTCCTATCTCGTTGTGAGATGCGTTTTAGGATCTGAAATTTCCCAAATCGGACTCCGTTTGACCTGTTTTCTTAGAATTCCGTCCACTTGCCAAAATTCTGCCGTTTCGGACTTTCCGCAACTTTTTCAGAATTGTACCCAATTTTTACCATGGGTTTCCCTTGTCATTAGGACCATCACCGTCTATTCTTTTCTTTTTTCCGATCTCATTTCACATGTTTTTTTTAATTTTTCTTTTACTTTTATTAAGAAAATCATAAAAAATAAAGGAAAATAACAAATTGAAGCCAAAAAATTCCAAATATACACAATAAATAGCTGGTACCCCTGTGTATACGAATATACACTTATTTGTGATTTTTGGACTTGGATTACCACTTTTTAGCTCCAAAAACACTCTTATTTAGTGATATTTACATGTCTAGAGACCCAAATTCATCATTTGATCTCTTCTTGTTGCAAAACAAGGTATATAAGGACATAAATATTATCAATATCCGCAATCAAATATAAAAATTACAAAACCATGTAAGACACTGCCCTTGTAATATAATTTTTGTTTTTCTTTGTTTTTGTCGCCTGTAGCTGCTTTGTAGCTCCTGTATACCTGTATACCTCCCCCCCTCCTAGTCTGAGTCCTCCCGGACGACTATGAAGTGTCTGTGGGCGAAGCATTGTAGTTGTTTTGGTCATAAGTTCCCAATACAATTGTAGAGCGATGATACAACAGTCTTTCCAATAAAACTGCTCTTTGTTTGATTGAAGGATTGGTGGTTGGGTTTTGGGTTGGTTTTGGCACTTCGGTAGTAGAATCAGTAGATGGATTCTTCTTTACCTTGTTGTTCTTTTTCACAATCCAAATCTACTTCCGCTTCTCTTGTGCTTGCCACAAACTCTTTGCGACCCAAACCTGCTTTGTTCTTTGTGTTGATTTCCTCGCCTTGAGATACCTAGGATTTTCCGTGGATTGTACTGAAGGGAGTTCCTATTTACAAATCCTTGGGATCCAAATTTGCTTGCTATAGCTTTGTGCCGTCATGAACTTCTTTGGAATCCAGATCTGTTTCACTGTCCTTGATTGTCTGGAATCACTCTGTTGTCTGGTATTGAAGACTCTGTTTTCCACCTTTGTGTTCTCTGGCACAACCTTTTTTGGTCTCCATACCAACTTTGACTCCGTTTTTTCCCAAGGTTGAGCTGTTATATTATTGCTTGTCTTCCTTATCCAATGTTGAGAGTTCCTCGTCGAAGAGCAATCCGGTTGTATAGAAACTTTTGGTTGCCATTGCTTCTTCTTTTTCTCTCGTTGTTGTTTACCTTTGTTCTTGGATTCTTCCTTTGGAGTTGGCTCTGCTCCTTTGGTGAACTTAACTGATTGACTTTCACCTTCGTATTTGATAAGCACTGATTTAGAACTCCAGTCAATCATTGCATTGTATTGCTTCTGCCATGGTTATCCTAGCAATATTGGATGTTGTGTAGCTTGGTCTTCAACCACGTAAAACATATGAGGATACACATACTGGTTAATCTGTATATGTAAAACTGTGCATCCGACAGTTTTGATTGAATTCTCAGAATAACTCTTTAACTCTTGCTTGGCAGTTTGTAATTTAGTGTCATTTGTCAATTGTCTATACAAACTGAGTGAAAGTAGGTTAGTTTGAGCTCTTGAATCCAATAGTGCTCTGGCTTTGATTTGGTTGGTTCCTACTTTTCATTCAATGATGGGTTCTTCTTTGTCATTATCCATTTTTGTCATACTGACTGCGTTTATTCGTATTGCTCCCTCATTGCGCTATTTCTGACGCAGTAGTCTTCTTTTCTCCATTCTTTCCTTTGCCTCGGCTTGCGCTTCCTCCACAATCTTTTTCTTTTTCTGGACACGCAGCTTTTCTTGATGTATTTTGAGAAGCATGTCTTGGGTTAGCGGCAAAAGATACTTTTTCACTCTGCATCCACTAATCCAATTGGGCATTTCTTCTCCGTCTAATGTAGCAAGCTTGACGGCTCCACTTGGTGATAGATCTTTAATCACCCGAGGTCCCATCCCTCGCTTTTTAAGCTTCTTAGCATGCTGTTTCAGAGTGTAAACTAGGACATAGTCCCCAACCTTAAACTCTTTAGTCCGCACATGCTTATCAAAAAATTCCTTTTGTCGCCTTTTTTGAGTGTAGATAGAAGCTACTGCTTTTAGGCGAAGCTCGTCTAGCTTTTCCAGGTCATCTATTCTATCAGAAAGCTCGTGCCCTGTCCACTCTAGATCCTTGGCCACCCTTAAGGTTGAAATCAAGAATTCTATTGGTAAGATAGCATTTAGCCCAAAAACCATGTTATATGGGGTCGTTCCTATTGATGTTTTATATGCTATCCTATATGCCCATAATGTTGAATGCAACTTCTGGTCCTAGTCAGTTCTCGACTCAGATACAATCTTCGTAAGGACAATGCATATGGTTTTGTTTGTTGCTTCAGCTTGTCCATTTTCTTGTGGATGATACGGGGATGATTTCCTATGGATTACCATGAATTCATCTAGAAGGATCTCCATCACTTCATTTATAAAATGTGTGCCTCGATCACTCACAATTTCTATTGGAAATCCATATCGTACAAAGACGTATTCATATAGAAATTGTGACGTGGTCCTGGCATCTGCTTTTTGAGTTGCCTTTGCTTCGATCCACTTTGTTAGATAGTCTGTAGCCACAACGATGTATTGTGCATGAGTCTTATATGCAGGAGGTGAAATGGGTCCGACATAATCAATCCCCCATTTTGCAAAAGCTCTTGCCCCATCATTGGTCTAAGCGACATATCATCTCTTTTAAGTGGTACTTTGGTCCGCTGACAGTCATCACACCGTTTAACGTATTCCTCAGCGTCCATATGTAATGTTGGCCACCATATTCCTGTGGCTAAGACAAGTTGTGCTGTCTTATCACCTGAGAAATGGCCTCCACCCACTCCTCCATGAGCTTGCTCCGAGATTATCACATACTCAGACTCTGATGCGCAAATCCTAAGCTGGTTGTCTTTAACTCTCTTATAGAGTTGATCTCCTATTAAATCGTAATCTCTAGCTTCTGTCTCTACAGATTTCTGATGAGCTTTTGACGTTCCTTTTGGGAAAGTTCTATTTGTGAGATATTCAACAATATACTGACTCCATTCCGGAGCGATCATTATCTGATATAATGTCGAATACTCTGCTGGCGGTTTTGATGAACATACAATACATACAGTGACATATTCATGTACGCTTTCTTTCATTCCTGGCCAATAGACTCCCAATTGTAACAAATTCCTATATGTGTTCCTTCTTGAACAATGAAATGCACATTCTTGAATATGTGCTTCGCGCAGATATATATTATATTCCTCAGGATTGATGCATAGTTGTAAAACATGATCATTTCCCAATTGATACAACCTTCCTGCAACCAATTGAAGATTCTTGGATTGCTGAATAGCAATATATTTTTGGTTGTATTCTCTTCTATTAAACTCTCCTCCATAGGTTAACAGGCTAACGACATTTTGAGACCACTTCGGTATCATTTCTATGTTGAACAAGTACGCGTCTGGCATGTCGTCATCTACTCCTATAGGGTCTTCTCCATTCGTCAATCGCGAAAGATGATCAGCTCTAAGATGTGTTTTTCTTTTCTTTACTACTACCGTGAAGTTGAATTCCAGTAAGATAATGAACCATCTCACTATTCTACCGGTATTGCATGGTTTATTCACTACGTAGAGCAAGGCTTGGTGATCCGTAAAAAACACAAACTTCTTGGCTAGCAGATAATACCAAAATTTCTTCACAGCATATATCATTCCTAATCCTTCTCGCTCTGTTGTGGTGTAATTCTTCTCTGCATTGTTGAGCTGTCGACTGGCGTAACAGATAGGAAAATCCATGTTTCCTTCTTCTGGCTGAGACAAAATGCATCCTATTGCATATGCCGAAGCATCTATATGCACATGGAATATCTTCTCCCAATCTGCTGATTTCAAGATTGGAGCAGTAATGAGTGCCTCTTTCAATTTCTTGAATGATTCCTCACACTCCTCTGTCCATTCAAAGTTCACTATTAGCCTGTAAAGTGGTTGGCCTATTATAGCGTACATGTAAATGAATCGTCTATAATATCCACAATGTCCCATAAATCTCTGTAGTTGTTTCGCATTGGTTGGTCTAGGCATATCCACTACAACTTTTATCTTCTCTAAATCAGTGGATATTCCGTTTTGTGAGACAATATGTCCCATAATTCTGCCTTGTCGGACCATAAACACACATTTCTCAGGATTGAGACGAATGCGATATGTCCTACATTTCTCAAATACTTTTCTTAGGTGTTCTAGATGCTCATCTCTCAGAAGAGAATGTACACATAAGTCATCCATGTATATTTCTAGAAACAACCTTAAGTATTCTTTGAAAGCATGCGTCATCAGCCTCTGGAAGGTTGCGGGAGCATTGGTTAGACCAAAAGGCATAACCCGATAAGCATAAATTCCCCATTCCGTTGCAAAAGCTGTTTTATGTTGACCTTCCGGTGCTATGGCTAGCTGGTTATATCCTGAAAAACCATCAAGAAAGGAGTATGCTGTTTTCCTTGATACACGCTCTAGAACATGATCAGTTATCGGCAGGGGATAATTGTCCCTGATTGTTGCAGCATTCACTTTCTTTAAGTTGACACACACTCGGAGTTTTCCGTTCTTCTTGGGTACCACCACAATTGGAGATACCCAATCGGTGTGTTCAATCTCATATATGAATTCAGCTTCCATTACCTTATCTATCTCTTCTTTGATTCGCTTAGGAAACGTATCATTATATGTGTATGGTCTCTGTCTGCTAGGCTTTGCGTCTTGTTTTAGTGGGATTGTGTGTTGGCATATTGATGGGTCAACTCCCTTTAAGTCCTTATAAGACCATGCAAAAACATCCCTGTACTCTCTAAGAAGACTCAAAAGTCTCTCTTCCTCGCCTAGAGACGAATCTGTGGCTATGTACACCGGTCTAGGTGTCTCACCTGGAGCTGCTAAATCAACTTTTTTTGCATCCTCCGGTCTGTCATAAGATTCGTTCTCCTTTCTCTTTCGAATAGGTTGGGTTAATACCACCTTCCTATCCTCTATTGTGAATTTCCTGTAGTGGGAGGGAACATCCATGTTTTTCTTGATTTTGGCGTTTTCGTCCTCTCCACTCTCAATTTCTGTCGTCCAAACTTCTTTGAGAGTTTTCTTGACCTCGCTGTACTTGTTTCTATGTTCTAACTTGGACTCCGTGTGTTTTCTGTTGCGCTTGTTCTTTTCTGATTTTTCTGTTTCAGTTTTTGTTTCATTCCTTTGAACTTGATTTCTTGAGCTTCTTTTGTCTTTTTCTAAGCTCTTTTGATCATTGCCTCTCATTCTTCCAGAAATCTTGTCCTTAACACAATCTTCCGCCTTTACTAGCATTAGGAATTGATTTTTTCCTCTTATTCTAGGCATCGGATTGGTTCTAACCCCCTTTGTTTTTCTCTTTGCTCTATAGCGTTTCTGGCGTTGTTTAGTTTGGTTCGGGAAATCATAAAATCGGACATCCATTATAGTTTCTTCGTTTTCGCTTGAATTGTCCGTTGACTCGTTGTCTGCTTCATTTCCCCACTCTGGATGATCGGGAATGTCGTAAAACACCTCTTCTTCATCTTCCTTTTCTAGTGTATCGTTCTTTTCAGTTTCTTTTTCGAGTATAGTTCTCAACATGAAGTACGAAACCACGTTGTACCCGTCCTTGTCGCAAAATTTCGTTGTGGGACCATCCGGAATTGCACAAACATCTAGGGTTGCTAGAATGTGTGTCCATTCTAATGGTTCAAGCGTGTCCTCTGGAAAGGGTTCTCCTATATAAGTTTTGTCTTCGATAGCCCTTTCTAAAACATATTCTTCTCGCCTCAGACTTCCACATTGTGAGGCTCCACACATCCATAACTCCTTGGGCTTACCTAACCAACCTGGAAATTCGGATCCCACCAAAGTAGTTGAATCAAACTCCTCTACCGGTGTTCGGTTCACATCTTTGTAGCTATGGTCTTTCAGGTTCACACGTGTAGTGGTTTCCATATTTCTCAGGTATATGTGATCGTAGCCCCAATCCTGGACCATTTTCAACTATCTCATGAATGGTCTTCCCAGTATGATATCATAGTTATTCTCCTTGCCAAAATCGACAATAGCAAAAGTATGTTCGTATTCAATGCCGCAAGAAGTCACTACAACTTTCTCTAATAACCCCATAGGTTTCTCCATGTGTCCATCTGCTAATTGGAGTTTCAACCTAGTCTTCCTTATTGCTGGTTTCCCCCATTTTTTCCAGATTTCTTTTGTAGCAATGGCTACCCCAGCTCCGCTGTCTAGTATTGCCATCGTGTTCACTCCTTGGAATTCAACTCGTAAGGTTGTATTCCCCTCTTCACCTTCGCAATACTCTCCGACCTTGTTTAAGGGTACCGGCTTAGCGTTCTTTTGTGGTTTTCTCAGCTCTTGTATACCCTCTTGCAGTCTCGATGTTGGGTCTTTTATCCCAAATTTCTCCAAGCATTTTCCTACAGTGGTCCACATATGTGGTCTTAGCCTCAAAAGCTTAGCTAGAGTGATAGTGCATGTCACTGGTGTTGACAAGATCTCTATCAATCCTTGCGAGTCCATGACTTTTTCTAATGAAATTCTTCGTGAGGGAAGTGCTCTAATCTCGGATTTTTCTTCATACTCTCCTAAGTATGAAGGTAAGGTATTCAGTGAATGAGGTTTGCTCTCCATTGTTCTAACAGAGCCCCCATCTCCCCAGTAAGATTGCAGATCCAAGTCCACTTGAGATCCTGCCTCAAATTCCACTATGGGAGGATTCCTGATGTCCTTTTCCCATTTTGTCTGATTAGCTTGGCAACTTAGCTCGTTTGCAAAGTTTGCCTCTCTCACTTGTTTCCAAAATTCATTGTAATCCTCCTCTCTTCCGTAAGACCTCTGTATAACTGGATGAAAACTCTCTATCTCCTGATCGGTTGTGTTCAATACTATGCGGTCATCCTTGTGTGTATTTTCAGGCTTTTGTGCACTGGGAGTCTTTTCAGCTACCCGTGAAATGATAGTCTCTTGCTAAATTGGGTTTTCCGTTCCACAATTCATTGTTTCTCTTGGTGGTTCTAATAAGGCTTGTGTAGTCTCGATCATTCTCTGGCACATTTCAAGTCTGTGCTTTTCCAATTCCGCGTTTGGGTATGTCATCCACCTCTGTTCTTGTGTTTGGTTGTTCTTTAACCTAGCTTCGTAAGCTCTCATCAGTGCGTCCAATGGTTCGTGTACTTTGTCGACTAGCACTGATCCCCCTGAGCTTAAGCTCGTTGTTTCTTTGATACTCTTTTGTTTCGTTCTTTCCGGGCTCATCTCTCGTTTCCCTTTTGTACTCTCAAGTTTTTCTAATCTATCTTTAGTTCTCTTTAGTTCCTCAGCTAGAATAGCGTCTTCACGTTCTTTTCTCAACTTCATGCGTGCTTTTCTAGCTTTCCATGTGTTTCTCTGACTCCGTGGTCCTTGACTAACCACTTCAGTCGCTAACTTTCCATTCTCAGGTTCTCTAGTGGTTTTCTTAGCTTGAGCTCTAGTAACAACTTGCGTTGGTATCAGAGTTTCATTTTCAGACCCACTGCTGGTAGGAATAGTTTCTAGCATATTCAATGTCGTCTTTTTCACTTTGTTTGGATTCTTTGAACAATCCACAATGAAGTGAGTAACCCCACACTCAGTGCAATAAGCGTTAACTCTAATGATTTCCGTATGTGGACAAACATTCATCAGATCGTCACCTCCACACTTGTAGCAGGGTCCTAGTGCCGGTCTTGGTCCCACTTGATTCGTCCTTTGTGGATAGGATGGTCTTTGTCCCGTTAACCCTCCATGAGCTATGAACATCAATGTTCTTGCGTCCAAATTGTATCTCTCTTCATCAGAAGCACTTGTAACTGTTGGTGTTCCAACATTCCCAATCATGCCCCTTGGTTCTGGTTGTTTGGGTTCTTCTGGTGGGTAATACACAGTTGGAGAAATGTGTGCACCAGATTCTTCATAATAGGCTTGAACAGGCACTAAGGCTTGTTCTTCCTGATTCTCTAAGGTTGGTGCATATCTAATGCCCACTGGTATTGCTCCTGGTAAAGGTGGTTGTTGTCCCAATACCGGTTGCGGCCTTTCTATCCCCATAGGTCCTGGTACATTTCCCGTTGGGTATCGAGGTACTAGATGTACCTGAGGTGGTGCTAATTGAGCAGGAGGTGCATACTGACGCTCCCTTATATACCCTTTGTTGTAATAGCACTCCTCTGTTGGATGGTTTGTCCATTTTTGTTCAATAGCACACCATTTCAGTGGTTTTGGCAATGGTTTTTGGTATGGTGCCGTCCTTTTTAGAGCATCTTCTATCATTTGCTCTACATTTGGCATGGTTGTTGTTTGAACATTCTTTTTAGTGGTAGTCTCGCTCGCTATGGAGGAAGAGCTACTGGATGCAAAATCTGTATCCGTTGACACCTCTCCATAAACTGTACAGTTATCCATTCTCTCGTTACTTGCTCGAAACTTGTACAAGCTTTCAAGTGCAAGTCCTTCTTGAGAGTGTCGTTTCTCAATCCTTCAATAAAGAGAACAGATAGTCTGTCATCTTGTGGTCGTTCACGTACTGGACATCTCTCAATGTATTGTTTGAAGCGAAGTGAAGCTTCCTTCACTTTTTCGTGTTCTCTCTGTTTAAAAGCATATATTTGTGAGACCGTATTGTGCTTAATCCCTCGTTTTGAGAATTCCTCAGCAAATGGTCAATGTCATGGAATCCCCCTCTGTTCAGTGGTTGAAACCATGTCAATGCCGTACCTTCTAGAGTAAGACCAAATCCCTCGTATTGTGTATGGAAATTTGTTATCTGCTCAGCTCTTAAGACTTGCTTAAAGAGTGACACATGTGCATACGGATCTCCTGAACCACCATACTTCTTTGGCATACACTTGGCTACTTGAGATGGTCTCATACGTCTATGGTCTGCTACCAATCTCATTGATCCTGTGTCCCGGCTAAACCTTTCTCTAGCATCATGGACTTCATGGGTTACCCTTGTCGGTTCCCCTGCCCTGAGTCTACTACTAGGAGGTAAATGTGATGGTTCCGCTTGGAACCTTGGACCTGGAGTGGTATATGTGGGGACGGGAACTGCACTACCTCGATTCGTATCCATTGACTCTTTGGAAAGTAATGATCCCATTGGTCCGGGCTTCGAGTACTGAGGTTGACTGAAAGAGTCAGCAGCCTTAATTCTTTGTCCTCCTGTTGTCATTGGGTTTTGCACTCCATTTGTTGGTGCTGGTCTTTGTGAGCTAGAAG
The DNA here is from genome assembly GCF_014529385.1 of Adiantum capillus-veneris. Lineage (NCBI taxonomy): Eukaryota > Viridiplantae > Streptophyta > Polypodiopsida > Polypodiales > Pteridaceae > Adiantum > Adiantum capillus-veneris. The sequence continues at coordinate 39,614,029 of NC_140940.1, forward strand.
TAACATAATACTGATGTAGTGGTCCCCCAAAGTATGTATATCCTTCTAATTCTTTCTTGCCCATTGTTGAATATTGCCTCCCATACTTGTCGTAAGCGGCAATTTTCACTTCCGATCCCTCTGTGTAGGTAAAGACATAAAGTCTTTTTTGGTCTGTCAACTCTCCAGTGTAGGGTTCTTCACATCTATAATAGAGATCTTGCTCCCCATTATTATATTTGTATAGCCCCACATAGATGTTATCAGTGTTGATCCTTGTAGTTTCATTCTCTCTTCTTAACCTCGCATCAGGGAAGTTCATTATTGGTGCTTTCTCCTCAAGTTCTTCATCTACTTTGGCTTTGGTGCCCATCAATCCCCACTTGTCCACAATGTTAGGGTTTAGGACTACCAAGTACATGGTACCCTCGTCATCTAGATATCTATCTCCGCTATAGTCCACACGCACTAAGTCCTTGAACTCACTAGGTCTATCTTCTATCTTTACACAATAGTGGTCCATTCCATCTTTGTAGATCTTGGCACCTTGCTCATTGTCGTACTAGTATTTTATGAACAATAGCTTCATTGTGGCGGAAGGGTTTGATGATCCTGCTGCCATATTTTCTCTGTTGTTCAGGTTCAAGTGTTCCAAGTGTTCGATGAAAATCTCGTAAGATCTCTCCGAAGAAGTATCAGAAACACTTCCTTCAAAGATCGGCTCTAATGGTTGCACCCAACTTTGGTTTACACTTCCCTCGGTTGATATGACACTTGCTTGTTCCCCTTGTTTTGGTTGGTTATTCTGGAGATTCTTGCCCAATCTCAAATTCATCAATTCCCCTAAAGGACTTTAACTTTTCCGTCTCGGCAATTTGTTTTTCCAAGTTTTTGTGGTCAGAATTGATCCAAACTGATTGATACTTGGTCAATTGTTTAATCTTGTCAGTTGGACAACTTCTGTTTCATCAAGTGAGAATTTTGTTGCAGTTATGCTGAAAAAGACATTATACGCGTATGATGTCTTTTTTCACAGATTTGGACTATTTTGGTTATGCTCACTCTCAGTAGCCCCCTTATGCTCTGTCCACTCTCAAAATTCAGTTTGAGCTCTGTTTGAGCAAGTTATGGCTAATTTAGGCTTTTCTTGGTAATTTTCTGCTTTTGACTTGTTTTGGGTCAATTGTGATCCAAATGGGATGAAACTTGAAATATAACCTCTAAAAAGCTATTACAATGGATCTATGTTGGCAAAGTATCAAAATATGTCCAAAATTAGGTTAAAGACATCATACGCGTATGATGTCTTTTTCATCAATTTGGGTCAAGACTTGATATTTATGCTTTCTACAGTGTTTGTAACAATCTTGTCAGGTCAGATATAAAAAATAAGCAGTGGATGTGCTAAAAGACATTATATACGTATGATGTCTTTTATCCCAGATTTTGATTATTCTTGGCTTTACGCCTTCTCCAATGTTTATAATTGAGTTTCAAGTGTTTTTGTCAGGTTTGAATGTAAAAACAAGATCTGAATCCAAAATTTCCTATTCTTTGAATTTCTTGGACTCCGACTTGTTTTTTTAGGGTTCTTTGAGTGTTAATGCTCTTGTTTTAAGTTGAAAATAGGGTATAGCCCCCCTTTTGAACACTCTGGTAAAGTCAAAATTTCTGTTTTGGTCTCTGTTTGGTCATTTAGACATCATACATGTATGATGTCTAAAGTTGCAGATTTCCAGTTTTTTGGCACAGAATCCTTCCTAAAGCTTTCTCAAGTGCTCAGCAACTCCTAGATACACAATAAATTTCTCTTACTTTTGTTTATTGCAAGCTTCACTACTAACTCGACGGTTTAGTGATCTAACATGCAATCAACCATATCAAGCAAATACTCCAATGATTACTAGCTCTAGATCAGGATCAAATGAAGTCCTACCTAAGCTATTCCTAATCATAAAATGGGTTTGGTAATTGTGATTTTAAAGAGATCCACTGCCACTCACGGACTAGCAAGTTCTTCTTCTATCAACAACTACTCAACACCAACAAAACAACAAACAAATCTAAGCTAAACTAAAAATACAGTCAGCACGAAAGACCCAGGAATACCCCACTTCCTAGTATCTCTCGAGACCTTCGGAGTCCACCACTCCTAGATCTTTTCTAACTAAAGTATACAAAGTAGTTTATACCACTCACCTCGTAGGATTAGTCTAAGGTCACCTACTTAGGGCTCTCGTCCGCGGCAGCGGCGCCAAATGTTAAGGCGGCTACGTCGCTAGCGAAAGCTAAATAGCGAGAACTCAACCAACAACAGAATTTTTCAGACGAGGACGGAGCTTGACCCGCAGGCACTTGGAAACAACTAGGTGGATGTCAAATCACCTACTCGACCTTCTAATGACAATCACTACTAAGGAGATCAAATCTAAGTTCTAAAATACGCAAGTGACTGAAATCCGTACTACGAACGAATGCTATACGAAACAAGATCTAGAATCATTGAATCGATCTCAAACTCAAGGGGAAGTCTATACACTAGGTAAGAACAACACCCTAAAGAATTGAACTGCAAACTCAACCTATAACCACTCCGTGTGATAAACGCATATGAAGACAGGCCGAAATATACAGGTGACCGAAACTTGACCCCGATGGTACTAATGTGTAGCTCTGCTCGTTGTGGTTCTATAGATATGCTGCACGCTCAATTCTGACACACGAGTTGGAAGAAAACTCACACCGAAGCTCGTAGGAACTTACCACACATAGAAGCCGATAGCGCGCACTCTTGGTATCTGTGCGTATCTCTCGCCGTTGCTAACACAATGGCGGTGTCGCTTCTCCAATGGCGGCTCCGTAGCTCACGTAGCAAGTAGATAAGATTCATTATCTCTCTCTCTCTCTCTCTCTTAGACACAGTCACGGTGCTCAAAAAACTCACTTTGATTAATAATCTCCCCCTTTAGGTTACAAAAACTTTGGCTTATATACCTCAGCCTTGGAGGTGAGAACATCTCTAACTAATTACATCAGCAAGTGAAATTACTTCGGGATTACAAGCTGGAAACTCAATTGAGTCCCGTTACTTAATGAATGGCTCAAATCAAAATTAATGTCGAAAAGACCTTTATTACAATCAATGGTTACAAAATGATGAGTGTGAGAAAAAATGTGGGTGTGATCCTCTGCTGGCTCAACAGTATGTATACTTGGGAGATGATGAATCTTGTGAGATTGTTGGAAAAGGTACAGTTTGTGTCAAAACTGCTAACGAAAATGAATGGAAGCTTAAAGGTGTTGGGCATGTTCCTTCTCTTTGCAAAAATTTGATCTCTACAGGACAATTGGACGATGAAGGTCACAACATTGCATTCAGAAACAAACGGACGTGGAAGATCTCAAAGGGATCTTTGGTGGTTGCCAAGGGAGAAAAGGTTGGTACACTTTACTTGTGTACTGTTAGCACGCAACCTTCAGCTTGTGCAGCAAATACAAAAGTTAACAATGCGGTGTGGCACTACCGGCTTGGGCATATGAGTGCCAAAGGAATGCAAATCCTTCAAACAAAGAAGCTTCTACCAGGTTTGAAAGAAGTGGACTTAGAGTTATGTGAAGATTTTGTTTATGGTATACAAAAGAGGGTAAAATTTCAAAACCAGGAACTGAAAGAAAAAATAAAAAACTTGAGTTCGTTCATTCTGATGTTTGGGGTCTTGCAAGTACACCATCACTTGGTGGCTCATTGTACTATGTAACATTCATAGACGATGCGACTAGAAAAACATGGGTTTATATCATGAACAATAAATCCGATGTATTTTTCATATTTCAAAGGTGGAAAGCGTTTGTGGAGAATGAAACAGGTACCAAGGTTAAATGCCTCAGATCCGACAATGGAGGTGAATATTGCAGCCAAGCTTTTGAAATATTTTGTGTTAGCAATGGAATTTGGAGGCAAAGGACAACCCCAAGGACACCTGAACAAAATGGGATATCGGAAAGGATTAACAGGACAATCATGGAGCGAGCACGAAGCATGCGGCTACATGCCGGCCTACCACTTGAGCTTTGGGCGGAAGCTGTAAGTACGTCTGTGTACTTAATCAATCGGTCACCCTCAACGGCATTGGATGGGGGAGTTCTAGAAGAGGCATAGACAGGTAAACCGGTGAATTATACATTTCTCAAAGTATTTGGGTGTGAGGCTTTCATGCAGATAGATAGAAGCCTAAGATCAAAGCTAGATACAAATTCCAAAAAGTGTTTCTTCATTGGCTATGGAGAAGGTGACTTTGGGTATCGCCTATGGAATCTTGAAGATGGTAAAATCTTAAGGAGTACGGATGTTATTTTTAACGAAAAAAATATGTACAAAGATTACTTGGAAAGAAATCAAACAAAAGAAACAGGTGATAAGTACATGGAGCTTGAGGACGGTGAAGACTCAAGGACTGCAACAAATGGTGACAATGTGCAACAACGTCAACCAAATGAGGAGCCTCAACCTATTCCCCGAAGATCTACAAGAGCAAGTAAACCTCCAGAAAGGTTTGTTCCTTCCTTCAACCATCTCTTGATCTCAGATTCTGGAGAGCGAGAAGAAGCTATGCAACATGAATCCAAAGAAGAATGGACGAAGAGCATGCAAGTGGAGATGGAATCACTACATCGCAAACAAACATGGGAATTGGTTGAGTTGCCTAAAGGTAAGCGGGCGGTTCAAAACAAATGGGTGTACAAGGTGAAGGAAGAAGAAGGTGGGAAGAAAAGGTACTAGTCTAGGCTTGTGGTAAAAGATTTTTCTCAAAAGAAAGGTATTGACTTCAATGAAATATTTTCTCACGTTGTAAGAATGAACTCAATTAGGCTTGTCTTAAGCCTTGTGGCTACTCATGATCTAAATCTCGAGAAAATGGATGTAAATACGGCATTCCCTCATGATGACTTAGAGGAGGAAATCTACATGCTTCAACCAAAGGGGTATGAAGTAAAAGGTAAGGAGAAAAATGTTTTGTAGATTAAAGAAGAGCTTGTATGGTTTAAAGCAAGTATCAAGACAATGGTACTTGAAGTTTGATCGATGGATGTTGGATCATGGATTCACAAGATTCAACTCGGATCACTACGTCTACACAAACAATTTGGGAGATGGGAAATTCATCATCCTAATGTTGTATGTTGATGACATGTTGATTGCAAGTGCTAACATGCAGGACATCAAAGACCTAAAAGAGGAGCTGTCTAAATCTTTTTCAATGAAAGATTTAGGTGCTACAAAGAGGATACTTGGTATGAAAATATCAAGGGACAGGACAAAGAAGACAATAAAGCTATCTCAAGAAGATTACATCAAGAAGGTACTAGAAAGGTTGCAATGCAAAATGCAAAACCCGTTTCTACACCTTTGGCTGGTCACTTTAAACTAACAAAGGATATGTGTCCAAAGACATAAGAGGAGATAGCCTATATGTCTAAAGTTCCATATGCTGCAGCGGTAGGTTCTCTAATGTATGCTATGGTCTGGACAAGGCCAGACATTGCACATGCAATGGGAATTGTGAGTAGGTTCATGGACAACCCAGGTAAAGAGCATTGGCAAGCTGTAAAATGGATACTTAGGTAACTAAAAGGGACAACAACAAATGCTTTGTATTTTGGAGGAACTGATTATTTTCTAGAAGGGTGTGCTGATGCAGATATGGCAGGTGACAAAGATACTCGAAGGAGCACTACTGGCTATGTGTTCACGGTTGGAGGCACTGTTGACCATTGGGTCAACAACACAACATAACTCAAGTTTCGTACCAAAGTCTTATCTTCTGCGAGTTATGAAATGTTGCGGATTATGGCTATAAATGTCATTTGTAATGAGTAGTTATTCTAGTTTCAGAAGCCGGGGTGCAATGGCACTTCCAGATTGTAAATACAAAGCCATTTGACCCTTTCAACCCCATTTTTTGGTTAAATCTAAGGTAGCCTTAGTATATAAGGTACCTAGGTCATTTTGTAAAGAAGACTTTTAATCATAATCAAAACTTAGCACTGCCGTCTAGTGTGTGTGAGAGAGAAAGAGAGTGAGTGTGAGCTTCATCCTCTTGCTACGCCCGGCTCGCTCAACACATTGGAGAGCCGACTGCACCATTGTTGTAGGCTTGAGGAGAGCTACGCGACAATGCCAAGCATTCCATGCAAGATGAAGCGCACACGTCGATGCATCTACGAGCTATTTGTGGCCGTAAGTGTATCAAATGATGTCTGTTTTATGCGTGCTAGCAGTCTATAGAATCGTGGCTACATAATTTACGCATAGGTACTCATAAATTTCAGTTTCAGGCACTTTCAAAATTCTGTTCTATCATCCTACGCGTTTTTCACAGATGGGTTTAGAGTGAGGGTTTTGAGTGTAGAAGCTTAGGGACAGGTGCATCCTAGTGAGGGGATGGTGTTCCTTAAGTTTCGTACGAATTTGGCATGATTAGGTGAGTTACCTTCCGTATGTGTGTGTGTGGCTAGGTGGTGTAGTTGAGCGCAGTGAGGTTCTTGATTGTGGTTTAGTTGGCCTTCCAGAGTGTTGTATGTGTAGGATGGTCTCAGCCTAACAAGCTAAAGAGATTTCCTCCGTGTGCCTATCGTGTCATCTGTGTCCGCGATTGACATTATGTTGATCTAGGTAGTGTTTGCATGCACTTCATGGGTGTGTGAGTCGCTCCCGTCCAACATTGGTGCCGCTGCCGGGGACACAAGGACCTAAGTAGGTTTCCTACTAACACTCCTGTGATGGTTGCTTGATTTAGTTTCGGCTAAAGAAAGCGTTTTTCTTCAGTGGATCCGGAAGAGGATATTCCGCGATCAAGTGGATAGCTAGGAAGCGTGTGTCTTGCCGAGGGTCTGCGACTAGATAGGTTTAGTTACGATCTATGGATTAGAGTAGTTGTTGGTGGTCGTGTGATTTGTGAGGTGATAAAAGCATTTACTAGTCCGTGTGTGACAGTGAAGCGTTTTTCTACTCATAGATGCAAAACCCCATATGATTTGTAGGAGTAGCTTTAGGTAAGTGATCCGATTCTGATCTAGAGCTATTCAGCACTGAATTATTTGCTAAAGTGCTTGATTGCATTTAAAATCACGGAAAAGTGTGCTTTTGGGGGTAAAAATGCATTAAACAAGCTTTTGTGGATATTTTGTATGACTGACTGATGTTGTGCACATAAAAGAGCATTTGCAAGGGTTCTGTGAAGAAAACCTACAATTCTGTAAACATAGACATCCTACGCGTAGGATGTCTCAAGGGGGTTCTGGAGACCAAATTGGAAAATTTTGACTGCACCAGTGGGTTCAGAGGGTAGGTTTTACCCTAGTAATATATTGACTTGGGTGTTTTTCCCTATTTTTGTTGACCAAAAGCCAAAAGGCGGAGTCAGAAAACGTAAACTTTCAGAAAAGGCTTAAATTGAGTGATTTTTGCATGTTTTTGCAATTGTGAAGCATACTTGCACTTGTTGAGAGCATAAGGAAGCATCAGGGACACTTCAGTCTCAAAAAATTAGCAGTAGACATCCTACGCGTAGGATGTCTAGAGGGTGATCTAGTGGAAATTTTGAAATTCTGAGTTGACCAGTGTGTTCAAAAGGTAGGTTTTACTCTATTTTCACCTGGAAAGTGGAAATTTGACCAAATTTTGAAAGATCAAGACCAAAAGATGAGAATGGCCAGACATCCTACCCAAATTGTGCCGAAGGTATAATTTTTGAGACCAAACCATAGGGTGACTTCATGTACATGTTATACATGATGTTTTGAGTGCGTGTGATAAATTTCATCTCATTTGGGTCAGTGAAAGGGAAGATTGAACAAACTTTAGCATTTTTTACTGAAAAAGGTAAGAACAGCTAAAATTTGGGACTTTTGACATCCAAACCAAAATCTAAGCATACCACTGGGTTACTGACATCAAGGGGAAGCTGTGGGACAAGTCTGGGGTCAAACAGTCCAAAAACACATCCTACGCGTAGGATGTCTTCACCATGGTTTAGCACTCCAAATCAACTTCTGAGCATACCACAGTGATCAACACCTTAAGGAGAGTCTGTGGTTCAAATTTGGGGCAATTCTGAGCAGTTAGACATCCTACGCGTAGGATGTCTAAGGCATTATTTAGAGGCCAAATTCAAACTGTGGACATAGCAGGGTGTTGTATAGCCTTAGGCAAGCCTCCTAGTCAAATCTGGTCCAATTTGGAGTTGATTTGACTTAGGAATTCATCAGAACAGACATCAGGATTTTGGAGCAGATTCTTGATCATTTGACCAACCTAGAGGTGTTAGAATCAAAAAGTAAAATAGCTGTGAGTTTAGCACATCAAGGGGAAGCTATAGTGCAAGTGTGAGATGAAACAGAGCATAGGATGTCTCCAGGGTCATAAAGTGGTCAAAATTCTACTTTGGCCATATAGGGAGGTTCTAAGTGTCTCAAGGATTCCAGAGCTTTTTTCAAAAGTGAATTTGGACCTTGTTTGGCCTATTTACCAAGCAAAGACAAGAATTGTCAGACATCCTTCTCTTCGAGTGTATTAGAAGCTCTTGCAGCCTAAATATTGACCTATTGGCATCCAAATTCAATTTTGAGCATACCATTGGGTTGCTGAGCACTATGAGAATGTTGGGATCAAGTTAAGACAAAATCTGAGCAGTTAGACATCTTACGCGTAGGATGTCTCTAACTTGATTTAGGATTCCAAACCAACTTATGAGCACACCACTGTGATCAGAACATCAAGGAGAAGTTGGGGTGAAAATTTCAAGTCATTCTGAGAAAAAAGACATCCTATGCGTAGGATGTCTCAAGGCCATTTCTAGGTCCAAATGAAATTCTGAGCATACCATTGTGTTGCTGGACTTAAGGGGAGTCTGTGGACAAAATTTTGTTAAATTCTGAGCATATAGACATTCTACGCGTAGGATGTCTCTAGGCCAGTTTTAGGGTCCAACTATAATTTTGACCATAGAGAAGTGTTCACAGTGTCACACAGATCCCAAATATTTTTTCAAAATGAATTTGGACTCATTTTGACCATTCTAAACTGCATTTCACTGTTTTGGCCATAACTTTCACAAACGGTATCGGATCGAAAAAGTTTTTATATCAAAACGTAGCTTGAGAGCGACACTACAGATCTTAGAGAAAAACTTGAACTAAATGTATGCCATCGGAAACCACTTAGTTCAACTTTGAAAAAAACGTCGTTTGAGGCCTCAAAATACATCCGCAAGTTAGGAGTGTCTGAAAGCAACAATTTGCGAGAATTGTGACGAAACGGTTGCGGTTTTGGACATAGTTTCGACTTTTCCCTAACCAAATCACTTGAACACAGTGGACTAAGTCTACTTGAACCAAGCAAAATCTCTTAAGCCCAGAAATCATGTCTACCCTAGATTCAAACGCAGCTTACACAAGCTTGGAGATCCCGACGATAGAGGAATATCCTCCCACAATGGATCTTCCAAACTTGCAATTGATAAAGACCCATCTTGTTGAGAGAGTTTGGATGATTGGTCATGAGAGTGAAGGACTGTATATATAAATTGACGACAATGAGTTCAATCTTTATAGGTGCTGAGATCCATACCTAGAAGAGATAACGGATTACAAGCTCTTATATGTCTACACATACGGAGTCGACTGCCAATGGAAATCTATAGTTGTCGACAAGTATGGACGAGAATACAGAGTTGTAGAAAGCAAAGATCCAAAGAATGTACTAGAAAGAGGTGGATATTTGGTCAATGAAGGACCACAAATGCCTCCACCAAACACGAGAATTCCTATAGGAGTTCCAAGAAGAGAGCCACCAGGATTCCCTTCAAGAGCGATAACGAGAGAAGGATTGGGAGAGTCTCTGGTTAGACTTGTAGACAATAGACGAGTTAGACCATCCCAAGTCCATAAATGGGTAAACAGAAAATACTCTGGAGATGAAGATCTGAGAGATCACGTAACGGCTTTTAGAAGAGTGATTAGAGCAGAGGAAGTTTCAGATTTTGCGACACAGTTTGTGGGATTTGGATTGACTCTAGAAGATGATGCAGCTACATGGTTCGACTCGGTGGAAAAATGGGATTTTGAGACCCTAGATGAGCTGTTTGAGGAGTTTATTGAAGAATTCTTGCCAAAAGGCATTGCTCACAACACAGTCTCGCAAAACCATAGATTCAAACAGAAAGAGGATGAATTAGTATGCAAAGCATCATTACGGCTCAAGAGATATGTTAAGCTCTGTCCGAGAGCGGCATTACCTACGCAAGCACGACTGATGCTGATCTTTATCCAGGGAATGAAAGATGCAGGCCTTCAGAAGGATCTGCATATGATAAGGAGGATGACGCTAAACGAGTTGATCAAAGAAGCTCTTTATCTAGTGGATAACTGTGAGGCATACAAAGAAAAGTACTTAAAGAGTCAAGGAGATGACACATCCTCTCAGCACAGTGTTTCATAGATAAGTGAGTCCATTGCCAAGCCAATGGCACCTATTGATCAAGAAAAGCTTATCGACGACTTGGTCAAGAGGTTGATTCCTCTTGTAAGGTCTGATTCGGGAGAGCCGAAGTGGTGTGAAATTGAGAGAAAATGGATGAAGCATACGGGGGAAGAGTGTTATTATAGCGTGGAAAATGTGTCTTAGGACAACAACCTCCGCTACTAGGTGCTAGAATACAAGTAGACATGAGAAACATGCCAATGATGGAAGCATCAAATAAACCATCGCCAGTACCAGCTACAATGTGGTATAGCAACCAAAGTGAGTACTACCCTTCGGAGCAACAAAATGTGAGAGAAACACATGGAGTGGTGAGGCTGGTACAACCTCCACCTCCTGGGTTTCAGTCAAAAGAAAGAAGGTATGAAATGGACGAAAGGACATTGCGAATTATTGCAAATAGCATATTATCTAGGTCAAAGCTTGCTTATAGCCAAGAGGAAATGCTAAAAGAATCTCCTCAACCAGAGACAGATTGTCACAAAAGTCTTGACGAACACTTGGTCAAACAATGTCCTCATACGAAGATCACTGAAGTAAATGCCTATTGTCTTGAGTGTGGCATCACTCACTTGATCCCCGATTGCCCAAAAAACCCAAACCAAATCAGGAAAATCATGAAAAATGTATCAGGGATGGTTCAACTCCCTAGTAGCTCAGAAAATGAACATGTTGTACCAGCTCAAGTAGCTACGAGAGCACAAGCTCAAAAAAAAGCTGATGAGAATCCAGAAACAAAGAACACAAAAAGTGACATGAGTCCAAAGACAGATGATGGACCAAACACAAACGCACCTAGTCAGAAAACCAAGAGCAAACGAAATAGTTGGAAATCTAGAAAGACTAGGATGAAAGCACGCAAGGAACAAGAGAAAAAATCCCTAACTGAGAAGCTTACCGAAGCTGAAAAGAAGATAAAACAACATGAGGAAAAGGAGGCACCTTCTCTTATACAGATGGTTAAACCTCTAGAAGAACCATCCATGGATGAGAAACCGAGAAGTGCTAGTTCAGGAGGATCTGTGTTGGCAGAGAAGGTTAATGAGACATTAGATGCCCTCTTGAAAGCCTATGATGTGAGGCTCAAAAACAACCAAACCCAAGAACACAGGTGGATGATATATCCCGATTCGGAACTAGAAAAGCAAAGGTTTGAAATGTGCCAGAAAATGATTCAAACGTCCCAAGCTTTACTAGAACCACCAATTGCAAAACTTGAGGATGTGATTTGTTTCATGCCTACACAAGTAATCCCACCAAACCAGGAACTAAAAGAGCCAGATTCTAGTCATGAGCACAGACCAAACCTCAAAGACCCAGCATTAGAACCAAGGATAGTACTCAATACCACGGATAACTCTTCCGAGGGACTTCACCAAGCTATACCTGAGGATTGTAAAGACATAGATGGTCTTGATGAATTGTGGAAACAAGTCAGAGAGGCCAATGAAGCCGATGACCTAAGAAGACGATTAGACAAGACTGGTGATGAACGAGGAGTGTTTATACCACAATTACAGGAATTTGAGACTGGATCTCAAATGAATCTAGACGTGCGATCGTATTGGGGCTACAAAGGAGTTGTACAATCTATGGATAGTCAACCCCATTCTCTAAGAACACTACCGTCCTACATGGGAGAGTACGAGACCAAGTCAGATGTGGTTGCAGTCCCATCACAAAGATTGTCTCCCAACAAGGCCATTGATTCATAGGGGCTAGTAGATATTCTATCTACCCCAGTCACCTATACAATAATGTTAGCTGAGTTTCTCAGAATAAGATCAAACATGTGGGCTAATGTGGGTAAATGTCTAGAGAAATTTGGTGTAAAAACCCCAATGACTCAAATCGAGGAAGGCATCAAAGAGCTTAAAATGCCTCAACTAAATACTAGGCCAATGCCATTAAACAAGGTAGGCGAGTATTACGAGGGAGAAGAGGGAAAAACCACCCTTCCTATGGAATTCAATAATGTAAAAACTATGGCAATCCTTGACAGTGGAGCTGGTGTGGCCATTCCAACCAAAGAGGTTTGGAAAAAATGGGGAAAACCTGCCTTGATATCCACACGAATGACCTTGCATCTTGTAGACGGACACAAGGAAAAGCCCCTAGGACTGCTAGAAAAAGTACTTGTTACTTCTTGTGGCATTGAATATGAACACACTTTTGTTGTTGTTGACTTTGGCAAGAAGAACAACTATGACATCATTCTAGGAAGACCATTCATGCGAAAATAAAAAATGGTCCAAGATTGGGGTTATGAACATATATACCTGAGACATATGGAAACCATAACAAAGATAAACTTGAGGGACCATAGATATAGGGATGTGATGAGAACACCGATTGAGGAGTTTGATTCCACCACAGTAGCAGGATCAGAACTGCAAGCTTGGTTAGATAAGCCTAAAGACCTGTGGATGTGTGGAGCTTCACAATGTGGTAGCTTGAAACTTGTGGAATGTATCCTAGAACGGGTTATACAGGATAAGGACTATATCCCATAACCATTTCCTGAAGAAGAGTTAAAGCCTTTTGGATGGAAACAAATCTTGGCTACTCTGGACGTGCGCGCCGTGGAGGATGCTCCCACAACAAAGTTTTGTGATGAAAATGGCTATGATGTCGTTCCTTATTTTGCAGTGAGTGTAATCCAGGAAAACGAAGAGATCCAGACATCAACAAGCTCTCGAAATAAGGAGCAAACAAATAAATGTGGAGAATCAAAAGATGAAGAAGACGACGAGTTCTATGACTCTGTAGAACACTTCGAGCTTCAAGAAGATCAACGACCCGGGAATCAATGTCATCGCTACACGAATAAAGTGCATCAAAAGTGGATTCCAAAGTCCTCGGTGAAGACACAACCACCACAAGCATCCTCATACAGGGCTCCTAATAAGGATGAAAAGACTCAGCTAGGAGGAATACGACCAGAGCAACGAGCTAACAATGCTCTAATCAATGGGCTGGAAAAGTCCTCCAAGAATCTACCACCCACGAGAAAACAGACAATAACTTTCCACTACCAGCCAAAAAATCAAGGGAAAGTACAAGAAGTCAACCTTGCTGAGGGTGTAGCGATAGTGATGAATCTTACGACATCCCCTATCATCAACTCAGGCCATCACTATCACCAACCCCTTCAGCAACAACCATGACAGGTCAAAAGAGCAAGACAACAAGTCAAAGCCAAAAAGCTCGACAAATCTGGATACCTAAAAGCGAGATCAGCCAAAAACAGATATGGATCAAGAAGACAAAGATCTCTAATGACAAATCACAAGATCCAACACCAAAACAAAAACAAGGAAAGCGTGCACGAACGGGTAATGACAAATTCGCAAGCTTTCACAACTCAGGTTTGGGATCCAAAGAAGTTCATTCAAGCACAAAAAAGTCAAGAATTCATTTGGATTCCAAAACAACCACAGTATCAACTTTCAAAGTCTGAATCTCGTCCCCAACCAAGCATACAAGGGCTGAAGCAAAGACCACTGTCAACTCACACAACAAAAAGGTGGATCCCAAAGAAGTCTCTTCAAACACAAACGAAGCACGGGCAAGTATGGGTTCCCAAACGAGAGCCAGCAACAAAACCACCAATAATTGCAAAGAAATGGGTCCCAAAGAAGAACAACAAAACTGCTGTAAGTGCATCGCCGCTTGAATTCTTACAATTCTACCTACGATTACAGTACATTGAGAAGAGAGGAAGTCGCTTCAATCAAGCAATGATACAGGAGCTACAAAGACTGTTACATTGCTTAGAATAGGAAGCCTCTCCAACAAATGCCAATAAGCAAATTGCTTATACCCACATCTTGCACAACATAAATCTTTTCCATGCATTGATTGTGTATGCATAATAGGGCTACATTACAAGGCCTGCATAGGCACAACTTTTAGTTTCCCAAGCACAACACATACCCTTTGCGATACCCTGTCGTAAATGATGACTCCAACTAGGAAGGGGGGAGGCATTCTGAATGCGGACCTAACATTATGACTATTAGAGGGCAATGTGTTGTGAGATGCATTGAATTTTTGCGTTTTATTGTGATAATGTTTTATGAAATTTAGAGTATATGCCCTCATAGTAGTGTTACAGAGGAGTATGGGTACAAAATCCATATATGAGTCCCTAGGGACATGTGTATACTGTACATAGCATTTAGATTTCTATTTGAATGATTTTTCTCTTATTGAGTTGTTTTAAGATTTTCTTTGTTTATTATTAAGAAAAAAAATAAAAAAATCCATAATCCACATGAAGAAAAAACTGACGAGAGGCCTGAGCACTACAAAGAGAAGAAGGTACAAGGAAACGATGAAAATTCACGAAGTATGTCTCAGCAGCCACTACAACAGCCGAAGAAGTTGTCACAAAGCCGTGTCATCAGCACAACCAACAAGTCATACAAGTCAGAGTCGAGTAGCTAAGCCACAAAATGAGTAAGGTGTTAGTCCCAAAGCTTTAAGTAATATTCTCTGTGGTCTAAGCGTCTTAGCTATTCTAGGTACTGCTCAAGCTGGAAGAGTTGAGCATATTTACGTTGTGTTGCTCATGCTGGTATAGGTGAGCAAAAGAATCGAAGTCTAAGTACTTAAGTTTGGTGAAGTGAAGGAGAAGGTCCAAAAGACACTCACGTACTGAGCATAGTGAGATACGAGTGGAGAAACTTCTACATCGAAAACCCTTCTTTGAAAGGTGGAAGCTATTGAGACATCTTTTGATGTCACATGTGCTACATTTATTCCTCGAAACACCCATCATCTCCTTCTTTCACATTGCATGCTTTTGTGGACAAATTTCTCATATGCATATAGAGTGTCCCATAATTGGCACATGCATCAGGCACTCTTTCCGTGTTTCACCCAAGAACTCACCCTTCATGAACATGTACTTCACGTTCAAGTGCTCAACTCCAATAAGAGCGTATACCAAAGGTATTTTTTTCCCACCGGGTTTTTTCCCTTTGGTCATCCAGGTTTTAGACCCTAATCTAAAGACACCTATCACCATCATCTTGAACATATTCCTTCTACATCAACAATAAGGAAATGCTACTAAAATCAATTGACAAATAAATTGGAGCACCAATTTCAGATCATAGCATACTTCTCCTCAATGGCGAGTCGAAGAATGGCCTACAATGACAAAGCTGCAGACAACACTAACAACATGATTGCACAGGAACAAAGAAGTCCCCAATGAAGAAGAGCAGACATAAAAGTAATCGGAGGATCTCAAAAGATAAATGGTCATGATGATAGATGTCCGCTCTAATGGATCATAGTTCTTGTTGTGGTTCGACAAAGTTACAAGCAGTGCGACAGATGAAGCCAAAATGACAGCAAAGACCACATTGCCATCCACAATCAGGTCATGTTGGGGACGACATGAACGCGGAAGGGGGGAATGTTGACCGCTCGGTCAACAACACAACATAACCCAAGTTTCGTACCAAAGTCTTATCTTTTGCGAGTTATGAAATGCTGCAGATTATGGCTATAAATGTCATTTGTAATGAGTAGTTATTCTAGTTTCAGAAGCCGGGCTGCAATGGCACTTTCAAATTGTAAATACAAAGCAATTTGACCCTTTCAACCCCATTTTTTGGTTAAACCTAAGGTAGCCTTAGTATATAAGGTACCTAGGTCATTTTGTAAAGAAGACTTTTAATCATAATCAAAACTTAGCGTTGCCGTCTACTGTGTGTGAAAGAGAAAGAGAGTGAGTGTGAGCTTCATCCTCTTGCTACGCCTGGCTCGCTCAACACATTGGAGATCCGACTGCACCATTGTTGTAGGCTCCAGGAGAGCTACGCGACAACGCCAAGCATTCCACGCAAGATGAAGCGCACACATCGGCGCATCTACGAGCTATTTGTGGCCGTAAGTGTATCAAACAATGTCTATTTTCTGCGTGCTAGTAGTCTATAGAATCGTGGCGACATAAGTTACGCATAGGTACTCATAAATTCGAGTTTCGGGAACTTTCAAAAATTTTTTTTGTCATCCTATGCATTTTCCGCAGATGGGTTTAGAGTGAAGGTTTTGAGTGTAGAAGATTAGGGACAGGTGTATCCTAGTGAGGGGATGGTGTTCCTTAAGTTTCGTACGAATCTGGCATGATTAGGTGAGTTACCTTTCGTATGTGTGTATGTGGCTAGGTGGTGTAGTTGAGAGCAGTGAGGTTGTTGATTGTGGTTTAGTTGGCCTTCCAGAGTGTTGTATGTGTAGGATGGTCTCAGCCTGACAAGCTTAAGAGATTTCCTTCGTGTGCCTATCGTGTCATCTGTGTCCTCGATTGACATTATGTTGATCTAGGTAGTGTTTGCATGCACTTCATGGGTGTGTAAGTCGCTCCCGTCCAACAGGCACAACAGTAAGCTGGGCTTCAAAGCTGCAAAAAATGGTTTCACTTTCGACCACGAAAGCAGAGTATGTAGTAATGACGGAGGCAAGCAAAGAAATTATGTGGCTTCACTGATTCTTAGAAGAGCTTGGATTCAAACAAGACAATTGTGTCTTGTACAGTGATAGCCAAAGCGCTATCCATCTTGCAAAGAACTCAGCCTTTCATTCAAGGACAAAGAACATTCAGGTGAGATATCACTTCATACGCACTCTTTTGGAAGAGGGACAGCTAAAGCTAGGAAAGGTGCATACAAGTGAAAATTCTGCCAGACATGTTTACAAAGGTGGTCAACAAGGAGAAGTTGAGCTTTTGCTCATCTTCAATCGGCATTCAAGGATAAGAAGCCAGGATGGAAAGCAGTCTCACAGGTTTGGTTTGGAGATCAGTCTCCAAGTGGGAGATTGCTAATTATGGAGCATTTACCCTTGTAATTTTTTGTGGTAAAAGCGCATATTTGTAAGGCCCCCACTATAAGGAGAAGCCATCGTGCGTGAAGAAAATTACTTGCCAGAAACCAAAATTTTCACGGCCAAAAATCAGGGGCAACTTTAGGGGTCTCGGGGGCGGAAGCCCCCGATACTTTTTTTTTTCCCTCGCCTGAATATTATGGTCGGACGGCAGCCGGAAAGTGGTCGGAAAACAACCGGTCGGTTGGCCGGTGGCCGGTAGTCAATGGCCGGTGGCCGGTGGTCACAAATCAATGGCCGGTGACCGGTGGCCAGATTCAATGGCCGGTGGCCGAATTCAAAAGCGGACTTGTCTTCTCAAGGGCGGACACACATGGACGGATTGAAGGGTCCGATTTGGACTTATCTACACAAGGGCGGCTACACATGGCTACCTCTCATGAGAGAGGGCAGCCCTTTTGGCCTATAAAAGGAGGCCATTTCTACACACATTTCATAGTGTGAAGTTGATGCAACAAGGTGAGTGTGAGGCGGTGAGAGTGAAGCAAGGCGGGAGCTCCATTAAGGGTATAATCCCTTTGTAAACTACTTCTTGTTTTGAAGTACTAAAGCCATTGAGTGGCTGCTTTCCCGTGGATGTAGCCCACATTGGGTAAACCACGTATATCGTGTGTACTCTCTCTCTCTCTCTCTCTTCTATAATCTCGTGTATGTAAATTTGTCTCTCTCCATTAAGTAATCTACTCAATTATCTATTAATCTACGTCTTATTTCCTAACAGGGCATGCAATGAACAGCACCGGGTCATTGCCTAAGCCTCTTGATGGTGTCGCTAAGGCTCCAGCATAGGAAAAATAACTTTTTTTTTTCCCTTTGATTTTCAAAATCGGCCATCAATTGTATCATCCACAACTAAAGCGTATTCTCATTTCTCGGGATGTTGTGTTTGTGGAATATTCTATTAAACCCTTGCTGTCATGTACCAGAGACAATAATGTAAGCTCACAGGACATTTATGACACTTTGTTGCCACAAAGTTTGAATGGAAATTCCAATGAGGAAAATGTACAGCGTATGGGGGTTTCTGAAAATGTTACAGATTAGCCTATTACTGATGCAGATGTACATGATGTACTTGATGAGCAAAGGGCTGAGAATGAGCAGGCTAGAGGTATGCCTAAATGGCTGGTGCATACTTTTCCACGATAATGAATTGGGTGCACCTATGTCTAGTTGTACTCATTTAGGTTCTTCCCGTGCATCTTATGCATCAGATTGTTATGCTTTGGATGTGTCGAGTTTATGAGATGTTGAAGAAGCTGCTACAGACAAAAACATGACTGCCCTGCAAAATACCCAAGACAACACAATATCTAGCATAAGCGGACAAATCTGTATACCTGGCAATTCTCGTAGCACAAAATTGAGGCCATAAGCGAACAGAGAGAGATCAAGAGCAAGACAATGCACGTGCAGGCGCACCTCATAGGATGAAGTGCTACACCTAACACAACTAGAGAGAAGAGAAGAGAGGAGAGAAGAATGCACAAACACTGGGTGCAATCTCCCCCCATGCAAGAGTGACCATTTCCCTCTTGCACGTATTTTTTTTTATAGATTTCTTGAATGGTCAAATTGGTTACAAACTGGTCGGCCGGTCATAAATGGCCAAAGCTCATAAAAGAGCACTTGAATAATAAAATGTACAATGTATATATCTTCATTCGCATACGCCTAGCTTGGTCTAGTCTTTTCCACCTATCACAACTGCAATAAATAATAAAATATCAATTCCATAACATACCTCTCCGTTGGAAAGCAACTCTCCTCAGTTGCGAAGATAGAAATTTGCAAATAAAAACTTGTCAAAAACAATGATTAGAAATCTATATCAAATAGTAAAAGAAAAATCCATAAAATTAGACAATATTACTTATGCCTACCGTCATCCACATACTACGGATTCTAGTGTCCCATACCATTAGAATAAGCAGTATATGTCATATCCTGATGAATTAGGATCTCATTGGTCACACTCATCATTCAATAATCCATTCCCATCATTCTCAAGTTCAATACTATTGCGATAGAAAATCAACATATATCCATTCCACATCCAAATCCAAACATCTGTCAACATGTACCCATTTCAAATCCAAATTCAAATATCCTTCAATTTGTGTACCAGGTGTGAGCGGGATGGAAACACAAATAACACCTCTATAATGACCCGACACACACTCTTGGGAGGATACACACACTATGGGGCACCACTTGGCTTATACAAACCACCTCGCAGAGACAGGGAGCACACTGATGGAGCGAGAGGAGAGAGACTATCTGTTTACCCACTCGACACAGAGAGACAGAGACACACACACACCCAAAAAACTCGGCTCAAAAGAGGAGAATTTATGATTTTTAGATATAGTTGAGCTTGAGCCAACACCAGTGGGGCAAATCGCTCACACAATATGGGTAAAATATGCCAAATACAATCACAAATTGGAGCAGAAGCTTCGCTCATAGGAGGAACTTACAAAGCCAAAAAAGCAGAAAAACAGTGAGGAATTTGGGAAAATGGACAGCGCCATCGCGTCCGGAACAGCCCAAAACCCCAATCTTTAATGTCAAAGTGCTCAAATCGGACCTTGAATGAGCAGTTTACGACCAAAACAGGCTTCAAAAACAGCAAAAACAAAGTTGCGGCTATTCCTCCTCTTCTGCCCACGTTTTCTCTTCTCTTCTCTCTCGTTTTTCAGTTCCCACACTTAGCTTTATTACTTGGCACCCTTGGCCTTTTATTTGACCTCAAACAGACCCCGAACAGGCCAAAAACTGACCTTGCAGTGCATAGTTGTCACCTTTTTGTATCCATCCACACACCTGGCACTCAAGTTTTTCCAATAATGCATCTCGCCACCACATGAAGTGGCCCAAAAATATGGTCCTCATGATTACCGTTTTGCATAATTATCACAAGAAAACACCCACGTTGTGTCCGTACTTATCCACGTGCAAGTATTGACCCCATTCGACCTCTTGACGCCACTAGATTTCATCTGATGTACCTGCTTACCTCATATCGTCGGCCCGCCGATAGCTTTCTCAAGAAGTTTTACGTGCTACCAACTCCTCATTATTATAGAAAAACCACACTGGTACTGGTGATAGTGAAAATCGATGCACTATGTACATGTTGTCCTACCTGTACACATGTGGGCCCCACGTAACCACCTGGCTCTGGTAAATGGGCAATTCTTTATTCAATGATCCATGCATGGGTATGTACATATGTGCAATCCCTTGCTCCAAAAAACTCCTGACATAATTTTCCCATCCCCTAGCCTGCTAGATCGTTCATGATCAGCAGCAACAAAAAGCGACATGAGACTCGCAGCATCACAAGTCTCCTCATCCTTCACCAACACTGCTTGATCCACAGACAACTCATCTTGCTCCACCATCATTAAACTGGCATCATATAATTTCAGACGCAATCTATTTACCCTTGACTTATGTAGAACACCATCTAGGTTAGCCAGCTGATATATACCATTCGGAAAACACTCCACTACCTTGAAAGGGCCTTCCCACTTAATCTGAAACTTCTTTTGGAAGGTGGGGTCTAGCTTACTGTTGTAGCGAAAAACCAAGTCATGGTTCTTGATACCCTTAATTTTGACCTTTTCATTTATCTTTGCCAAAGCCCTATCTTGCATCTGCCCATAATGTTCCAATGCACTCATCCTATCCAGCTGAACCTCTTGTAACTGCCAGAGTCTCTCTTTGAATGCATCACTAGGCAGCCCAAGCAACTTTTCTAACATCTTGACTGCAGGAAACTCCACTTCCAGAGGAAATAATTCTTCCTTTCCATACACCAAATGAAATGGAGTAAATCCTGTACCTGTCTTCACCGAAGTACGGTAAGCCCATAATGCACTAGGCAATTCCAAGTCCCAATTCTTTCCTTAGTGCTCTGTCACTTTTGAAAGAATTTGTATCAACGCGCCATTGAATCTTTCATTTAAGCCATTACACTATGGATAATAAGGAGTGGTATGATGGTGCCTAATCTTCATCTTTGCACATAAAAAATCTAGCAGTTTAGCTCTAAATCATGGCCCCTTATCTGAAAGTAGCTCTAGTGGAACCCCAAACTTGCAACATATTTCATCGTACACAAATTTTTCCACATCCTTTGCAGTGATCTGTTTTACTTCTATGGCATCTACCCATCTAGAGAGATAGTCCACTGCAGTCAAAATATAGCTTTTGCCCCTGCTTGTGATAGGTAACGGGCCTATTGCATCAATTCCCCACTTTTCAAACACATCAAATGCCATAATGGTTTTTTGTAACTCTGGCTTCAACACTCTCTTCCCAAATGCTTGACACCTATTGCAAGACCTACACCAATGGTGAGCATCCTTGTGCAAACTAGGCCATACATACCCCTCTTGCAAGATCTTATGCAAAGTTGCGCCTTTATGATTCTCTTCAAACACTCTATAAAGATCCTCCCTCCAAGGTACATGTCTCAACACGAGATCATCCCCTTTCATGTACAAGACATCACCAATCAATTTGTACTTGGATGCTCTACGCACAAAACCATACTTCTTAGACTTCGGAATGTCCTTTGGAATGATTCCTTTTAGCAAAAACTCCTCTTCTTGAGCCAAACTTTCCGGGCCATGATAAAGAGGTAAATTGGTCCTCAACACAAATAGCTCCCCAATCATGCTTTCAGCTGCTTCATGTGCCTCTCCATTTAGAGCACGTTCAATGTGTCTAATGCTCCATGCTTCAAAATTTTTTAACAGGCCTTACACATTTCCTTCAATGAAGTGTTCTTGCTTTTCCACACACCCAGCACTTGCAACTAATAAGGCATCACCTTTTATGCTCAACCTTCTAATCCCATGCTTCAAACAAATGTGTAATCCAACTTCCAATGTCGCATATCCAGCCTCGTTGTTACTATGTGTGTCCAACTTGAACCCTCTTTTGCACACTAGCTTCCCCTCTGGATCATAAAGTGCTATACGCCCTGAAGATGCATCATGGATCTTTCTGTATGAGCCATCAAAGAACAACACATGTGCATTGCTAATCTGTGGCACTTCTTCAACTACCTTTCTCACCGCCTCTTCCTTAACAAGAAGGGGGTTCTCCTTGTAAGTCAACAAATCAGCTAGGGTAGCTCTTGTACTGTCTTTCACTAAAAAAGAGAACTCAAACTCTTGCAGCTCAATTACCCATTTCTTCACCACATTTGACATGTTAGTGCCATTAATTAACTGTGGCAAAAAGGTGTAACTCTTCAAGAAAACAAAAGGTCATGGTAGCAAGTAATGACGAAATCGTCACGACAAGCAAATATCACACTTGCCATCACTAGCTCTACTTTCGAGAACTTTCTCTCTGCTACCAACTTCACTTGGCTTGCACAATACACTGGCCTCATATAATGGCTTCCCTTCCCCTTTTGCAATAGCATGGCTCCAATGGCATCATCCCCTATTGATGGATTTACATAAAACGATTGCTCCCAATTAGGAGCCTACATGGCTGACAACCCCCCTAACACCTCTTGAAACACTTCTTCACACTTGTCATCCCACTGCAATGGATCATGCTTTGCCACTTGTTGTAATGGATAAAGGAGTTGTGAAGACAATGCAATAAACCGTGTCATGTACTTTACTTTGTGTATAAAGGTTGCCAATTTCTTTGTACTCATAGATGATGGAAGAAGAAAAACAGACTTAACCTTGTCTGGATCAGCCTCAATGCCATTTTCTGATTCCATATGTCCCAATAACTTCACCCTTGGCTGTGTTAGATGACATTTCTTTGGATTTAGTTTTCCTCCACATTCATCGTATCGAGCCAATACCATCTGCAACTTCTCATGGTGTTCAACACTACTGCTATAGACAGAGAAGTCATCCATAAAAGCTTTAACACTAGGTTGGTAACCTAACAGGACATAAAAGTGTCCTTTCAGGGTTTTGGAAAAAACCTCCAAAACCATAGTAGATCCACTCATTTTGTAAAATCCTTTCATGAGGTTATAGTTCAAGGCCTACTACACATGTAAAAAATAAGAAACCTGTAAAATTTCTCATCTTTTGGTCACACCAAGCCTCCAAAGTTGATGGACCAGTACATTTTCATCAAAACAGTCATTTCTTACGTTTTGTTGCATAAAAATAAGATTAGGGATTTTTGTAGGACTTGAGATAAATTCCCTGGTTAACTTCAATGGGTTGGTGATGAGAACATATGATTGCTTCTCACTCACTATTTTTTGTTTTTCCAAAAGAAATAGGTACAAAAAAGTTGAATTTTTACCAATCTACAAACCTATCATCAAATTTTCTATAGCCACGCTCAATACAAATAATATATGCATGTTTTCTTAGTTCCCTATTGTCCTTTAGGTTTATAAGGAGCCATGGAGCATGCCAAAAGAATAATACATCTCTTACCAAGGGGAATCTTGGGGACAAAGATGAAGTGCTAAATACAGCAAACATGAAAAAACTGGGTTCAACATTATGAGTTGTAGAATCCCATAGAAACTATTCAATATCTAGCCAAATTTGATCCTTATGACTAGATATGGTTACTACCTACAAAATGCATGTAGTTGTCACAAGAAACTAACAATATTGAAAAAGCTATACTTGATATACTAGAATGTTTCGTTTTCTTCTATAATTGAAAAAATTAACCATCGTTGTATACTATGCAAAATAGGGTATTAGGTGCCCCAAAACTCAAGGAATATTAGCTTTATGTTACAATATGAGACATAGAAAATCAAAACTGCATTTGGATATCATGAAAGCGACCAAAAAAATCATAGAAGAGCTAAAATTGGCTAAAAAACAGGATTTGACATTTTTTGTAATTTGGTCATAACTTACAACTTTAACATTTATTTCTCCCTAGAAGCATCAGGACATGTTGAGGACTACTAAAGATAGTTCTCTAGCATTATAGACCTCAGAAACATGAATTCTAGAGTGGTATAGTTGCAAAAAGTTGAAAAAAGTCAAAAACAGGACCCGTTTTTTCACACAGTTTAGGTTGTGAAATGTTGTGCAAGGACAAGGTTAAAGATGGAATTGATATTCCAAAAAAATGTCGAGTTTTTTTCAGCTCATAAGACAACTTTCTAGACAGATAGCACCTCAAAATCCATTTTGAAACTCTTGACATAATTCAAGGAAAATGGTCACTTAACAGGACATAAAAGTGTCCCAGGACATAAAAGTGTCCCATTACCAACCTAGTGTTAACACAACTACCAATGAATGGTGGTTTTAATACCCAATTTGCTCTCTCTTGATAAAAGGATGGTCAATTTGTCAACCCAAATGGCAATACTGTGTAGCAATAGCAGCCCCATGGCGTAATGAAAGTTGTCTTTGAGCGGTCTTTAAGAGTAATCTTCAATTGAAAATAGCATGAAAAACCATCACACACACTGTACCTCTCATAACCTGCCTACACTGAATCCAAGATCTGATCGATAAATGGGAGAGGATATGGGTTCTTCTTAGTGGCTGCATTCCAATCCTTCTTTGGACTGACTACTACTAGACTCACCCATTCTGTGGTCTCCACTGGGACTATGAACCTTGCCTTCAATAACTTGTCCACCTCTTCTCGCAAGGCTTCCATCTTCTCTTGACCCATCCTTCTTAGCCTTTGCCACACTGGCTTAGCGCCTTCCTTCAGCTCTATATGCATTTCTTCTCCCTTGAATCCTCTGATCTCTTCATATGAAGTAATGAACAAATCAGGAAAACTAGCCAGCATGTGCAAATATATCTCCTTCTCCATAGGTGAGAGGTCTCCACTGATCATTTGTGTCATCAATTCTTGCTTCTTTGAAACTTCAACCTTGGTTTGCATCAGCCCTTAAATCACTTCATAAGGCCCTTCACTTTCATCTTCAACCTCATTTGCAAATGCAACTAAACCAGACTCCTGGATTCCTTTGTCCATCAAAAGAAATGCAACATCAGAATCCTCATCACTGTTGGTAGTACTATCACTGTCCTCATCAGTCACCGTGGAATATTCTTCATCACTAGACTCATCCTCATCTTCATAAAGCTCCTCCAATCATTTCCTTGTGTCCATATTATATAGCTTCTTGACACGTGTCTTTCCATAGAGGCTAATCGTACCACGTCTCTACAGCTCCCACTGCATGTAACCGTGCAGTATAATAGGATATGCTCCCAACCCCGTTGGCATCACATGAAAATCAACCACTACCTTTGCATCATACACCTCCACTTCTAAGCTCTTTACAACACCCAAACATTTTACTTTCTGATGGTTTTCCAATCTCATCCGAAAGTCTGACACCCCAGTCATCACTATAAGACCCATCTTCTCAACGCATGAGTGTGTTATGACACATATTTGGGCTCCGCCATCAACATAACCTTGTCCCAAATGTTTCCTTTTGTGCCACACATCTACTATTGGAAAAAAATTCTGGTAGCTCATCCATCGCCTAACACCTTCACTGAACCTCTCTTTGGTTCTTTCCCCATAGGGTTAACCATCCTCTTCCACTGTCTCTTTAGCTTAGGCACCATCTCTATAAGCTGCCCAAAAGTAACATCCGCTTTCCTGTTTGTCAGATCCTCCTTCAAGTCATGACTTAATTGCCCATCCCCTAGTGGAAAATCTGAAACATGAAACTTGCGACGAGCTCTCCTTTTCCTCTTGGCCTTGACATCCTCACCTTCATGGCTCTTTCCCTTCTTCTTACTAGGACCTGGATCACTTCTTCCTTCCTTGTCCTCTGTAGTCCCTCTTCCCAATAGGCATAAATAAGGTAACCTCTAGCTTTGATTCCTTCTCCAAGGTGACCACACTTATCAATTTTGTCTTTCCCTTTTCCTCCTGGGTTAATCCATTGGTTCCTTCTTCTCTTTTAATTTCAATGCCATATTCATTTGACCTAGTTAGCACCTGTCTTGGCAATGGATACATGTCTCCCCCCATCCTTGGTGGCTTATCACATTGCAGGCTGATGTGACCCAACTCTCCACAATTATAACATGTGGGCGTCTGCCTCCAGAACCTACCATTACTTTGTCCAACACCATTCCTAGGTCTTTCTTCACCTCCTGGCTGATTTGCAAACCTCCCTCGACCTCAATTATTTCCCACTTGACCTAGCATGTTTAGGCTAAGATTCTTCATTAAGTCTACCACTTGCCTCATGTCTTTCCTTAGCCCATCATCGTGCAATGTTGTAGTGACCACTGTTGACATAACCTGAGGAGTAACAAAAACCACTGGTTCATGATGAACCCCTGTCATGCAACCTTGTAAAGAATCCATAGGCTAAAATTCAGACCTCATGGGCAAAGATTCTCCTCCTAGTTGGCTCATTTTTCTTAGCTTCCACTCTTTGTTCCTTGCCACCTCTAGTGCATCTTCATATGTCCTAGGCTTCTTTAGCTCCAACTCTCCAACGTATATTCTCCCAAAGACCAGCCAAGAACCTGTCCTTCTTCATCATGTCCGGTGGGGGTACTTGTGGTGCTAAGGCCTTGCACATTCTCTCCCATGCCAATGAGAACTTACGTATGTACACATCTAATGGCTCACCTTCCTTCTGCACCAAACCTTGTACTTCTTGCCACACTTTGTCAGGATCTTCTATCCTCACAAACTCCACTTCCAACCCATGCCGTAGATTGTCCCAACTCAACCTTACGGGTGGATCAGCCCCACGCAACTCCTCTTCAAATGCTTTGGACCAGACTCGTGCATCACTCTTCAAACAGATTTGGAGAAGATGTAACATGTGTGCCGGATCATGAATCTGGTTGCTAATACAGGCAACCTTCATCTTTTCCAAAAAGTCTTCCACATCTTCATCACTTCTTCCATGAAACTTCGGATAAGAGAAAGCCATGGCTACCCAAGCTACGATGCTTCGAGAACCCCTTCAAACACACGTGCAAGAATCCAAAACTTTTGACTGACTCAATTCCCAGAAACTTCAATGGAGCTCAACTTTAGATAAGGACAAACACATGCACATCAAATGAGTTTTCATACTTAATCATCGGAATTACAACAGGCAAAGGACATTCCAGTATCTCTCTTAATCTTTTTGGCCCGAACATAAAGACTATGCGCTGCTGGAAAAAAATCTTCCTGGACACATGAACATTTATCTGGATTCTCTGAGTTTGAGCATCCATTAAAGTCAACCATGCAGCTCCGAAGAAAGCACACGTATCTTATCCTCTGATTTTGCCAAAATTTCAGCAACATAATAGAATAAATGGCTTAAAAGACCAAAAAACCAGCCATCATAACTTGGAAAAATTTTGGCAGAGTTTCGCCAGAAGTAGAGCAATAAGAACCCAAAATATAGATTGTATCTGTATGCATAAACTTCCAACAATAGAACCCGAGCATCAATTAGGAATCACTAGTACATAGCCTATGGCGAGGTCACAAAAAGGGCGCTCCAGCTACCTGTATCACTGAAAGGATCTCCACATTTGAGAATCCCCCTGCTCAATAAAACCTCACGCTATCGACCCTCACACGAAGGCTTATGCAAATCTCATAGAGTCAAGTCTCATAAATGACTATCTTCCAGACCAAGTCTCAAAAATGGCTGGTACTGCCAAATAAAACCAAACATGGCTCCACAAAGGCGTACAATGGCAGTTTCCACAAGTAACGTACAATCCAACAGACAATGCGCTCAAACAGGCGCCAAATGATGCATACCCACAACAACTGCAAGTGACACCACTGCTAGTATATCACTGTACTCTAGCTACTTGTACCTACATGAATCACCTGTACCTATCCCTGTAACCTATAACATGTAACCAGTAACCTGTAATCCCAAATCTCAAAGCTTGAAGCTCGAAGCAGAAGGTACTCGAAGAAGATCCTCCGTGGGGGCGCCAAAAGAATGTGAGCGGGATGGAAACACACACAATGCCTCTATAATGACCCGACACACACTCTTGGGATGATACACACACACTATGGGGCACCACTCGGCTTATACAAACCACCTGGCCGAGACAAGGAACACACTGATGGAGCGAGAGGAGAGAGACTATCTATTTACCCACTCCACACATAGAGAGACACACACACACACCCAAAAAACTCAGCACAAAAGAGAATAATTTCTTATGTTTAGATATAATTGAGCTTTGGCCAACACCAATGGGGCAAATCGCTAACACAATATGGGTAAAATATGCTAGATACAATCACAAATTGGAGTAGAAACTTCGCTCCATAGGAGGAACTTACACAGCCAAAAAAGAAAAAAAACAGTGAGTAATTTGGAAAAATGGACAGCGCCATCGCGTTTGGAACGGCCCAAAACCCCAATCTACAATGTCAAAGTGCTCAAATCCGACCTCAGATGAGCAGTTTACGACCAAAACAAGCTCCAAAAATAGCAAAAACACAGTTGCGGTTGTTCCTCCTCTTCTCTCCATGTTTTTTCTGCTCTTCTCTTTATTTTCTCAATTCCCACACATAGCTTTATTACTTGGGCACTCTTGGCCTTTTAGTTGACCTCAAATTACGGACCCCAAACAGGCCAAAAACTGACCTCGCAGTGCATAGTTGTCACCTTTTTGCATCCATCTGCACACCTGGCACTCAACTTTTTTCAATAATGCATCCCGCCACCACATGAAGTGGCCCCAAAAGATGGTCCTCATGATGAACGTTTTGCATAATTATCACAAGAAAACACCCACGTTGTGTCCGTACTTATCCACGTGCAAGTATTAACCCCATTCGACCTCCTGACACCACTAGATGCCATCTAGCGCACCTGCTTACCTCATGTCGTCGGCCCGCGGATAGCTTCCTCGAGAAGTTTTATGCACTACCAACTCCTCATTATTATAGAAAAACCGCACTGGTATTGGTGATAGTGAAAATTGATGCACTATGTACATGCTGTCCTACCTGTACACATGTGGGCCCCACGTAACCACCTGGCTCTGATACATGGGCAATTCTTTATTCGATGCTCCATGCATGGGTATGTACATATGTGCAATCCCTTGCTCCAAAAAACTCCTGACAGTGGGTAACAAAATCATACCAGTTACAGTGGTGGCCAGCCGCCACTACAGCATGATTTTGTGATTGGTGTTGCCTAAATTGACGAATCTACACCAATATGACGTGCTGCCTAAACCGGCGAATCTTCACTAATGCTGCCTAAATCAGTGAATCGGCATTTGTTTAAAAAAAGTGTGAATCTATAGTTTGTTGTTGTGCTACCAAGAGCGGCCAATCTGCACCAAGATGAGCATTTACACACTGCCTAAATTGGCGGATCTGTGTTTTGGTGACCAATGGACTAGGCTAGACATAAAAAAGACAAAAAATGTACTATCTCTGTGACACCACATTGAAGTATAGTTGAGTAGCAGAGTACTTACAAATTGTAGTTCACTAACTCAAAGCATCGCAGCTCATATGAGTAGCTGCATAGCTTAATGCAAAATCTTCTCAATAGAAAGTACATGCAGTGCAAGCACAACCCAGAACTTTAGGGATTCTTAATTTCGTATGCCATAAGAAAATACAAAGAAATAAAAGATCTATTTGCTTTCAAATTGTCCAATGGTATTATCCCTATTGAAAACTGCTTGATTTTGTGTCCTTAAATATATGCACCAACAAAATCAACTACCAAGCAAGTAGAGAAAGTGAGTAATATTGTAGGAGTATATTAAGGGATGTCATTGCAGTATAGGCAGATGAGATATGTTGCGTAATTGATGAGATCTGAAGAAATATGATAGCCATAGATATATATATAGGAATGGATTCATTAACACTAGAATGGTAAATAACAGGACACTTTTATGTCCTTGGACACTTTTGTGTCCTATTAAGTGACCATTTTGCTTGAATTATTTGAAGAGTACGAAAATGAATTTCTAAGTGCTATATATCCACAAAGTTTCCTTATGAGCTGAAAAAAACTTAGCATTTTTTTTTGAGTATCGATCTCACCATTAACCTTACTCTTGCACAACATTTTTGAACCTAAACTGTGTGAAAAAACGGGTCGTGTTTTTGGCTTTTTTTTCAATTTTTGGCAACTATACCACTCTAAACTTCATGTTTGTGAGGTTTAGATGGCTAGAGGTTAGACCTTCATAGTTCTCAACATGTTTTGATGCTTGTAGGGAGAGCTAAGTGTTAAAATTGAAAGTTATGACCAATTTACAAGAATTGCATAATCCTGTTTTTTTGCCAAAATTAGCACTTTTATTATTTTTTGGTGGATTTCTTGATATCCAAATTCAATTTTGATTGTGTAAGTGTAATGTATAACATAAAGCTAATCTTCCTTGAGTTTTGGGGGACATAATATATAGCATAGTATATGATGATGGTTGAGTTTTTTGATTGATGAAGAATACGATACATTTTAGAGTAGCAAGTATAACTTTCTCAATATTGCTAGTTTCTTAGGCCAATTGTGTGTATTTTGTAGGTAGTAACCATATCTAATCATAGACTCCAAACTTGGATATATATTGAGTAGTTTCTATGGGTTTCTAGAGGTCATAATGCTAAACCCAGTTTTTTCATGTTTGCTTCTCAGGATCTACCCCACTTACTATCCTATCAGCAGGCGGCAATCCTAGGACAATTTTTACAGTTGGCAAAGCAAAAGACCGGCAGTGCTGAACTACCCTATAATAGCCAAGCCGATCAATAACAACCCCCCATTAAAGAATTACATTGTTCAAACTCTGAAAGGAGTCATCAATATGATGAAGGAGATCCCAGATCTCGCTTGCCAGATGCTGGTAAAGATTGCCAAAATGCTCATCACGTGCATTACAGCCTTCAGAGACATTGAAGCAAAAGAGCATCCATGGCAGGTGTTTGTCGAGGGCACACGGGGTATCTACTAGAACATGGAGACTGAAATTCCCAACAGAAATATTACCATGGGATTATATGCAAGAGTCATGTTTTTGCCATCTCAATACATGCAGACCTTCGAAGAACCTTTCATGACATGTTTCTTCAAAGTGGACTCTTCCATATTCAATCCAATGACGAAATATCTGACAGCCGTCACATTGCTTATGAGAGGACCATTGCAAATAATATCTTCAAAGAACTCACAACCAAAGTCAAGATCAAATCCAGAGCGCAAAAGTTCAGAAATCACACTACAACACTTGAAAGAAGGCACTAAAGTGAACTCCCTCAGCTGCAGCTTGCACGAGGGCGTGCAATGTATAGGAAAGGGGGAATTTTTGGTGGATACGAGCGAACAGACGTATGCACACTAAACCCGGAGGATACTCTATTTTTTTGGCAAAAACCCTGTAATTCTGCCTAAAATGAGTTGTAATCATAGCGAGATTAGACCATACTCCTTTTTATTTTTTCTGAGTCTACCCCTTGTAAGAGGCCGGATGGCCATGGAAAAGCCACCTAACTTTTAAAGTCGAAACCCTTAGTTTTGAAAGGTGGATTATCATTAGCTTGGAGAAGAAAACGTGCACTGCAAAAGCTTCTTGTGACTACAATTTGTAATCATCATTTCTCCTGAACGGGTAATCAGAATTCTATTCCGAATAGTACATTGCGTTCCTTGTCTCTTGCTCTTTGATCTAAGTGTAATCATTTCCAATTTTGTTGTGGTTCGTGACGAGTCGTTTGTGAGCTAAATGCATTGATTTGGGAGTTAAAATGGTTGTTTTTTTATGTTATGACTTTGGATAAGTGTTTCTATGCTTAAGGTGGATCTTTCCAAGTACTCCTCTTTCAGTTTCTGCACATTTTTTGTGATGGATTGTGATTTATGTACCTTCCCAGATGGTGACAAAACTTGGTAGGATTGAGCCCATTAGTGTTGTAATACCTCTCCTTAAGTTTCGTGATATTTTGGATTTGTGCGGATACCGAAACGGCGTTGTGTTGAGTGTTGAGAATGGACGCATACTGATTGTCTGACTAGGAAGTGGTTGATTTTATTTTTTTGTAAGAACAAGTAGTCTTCGAGTTCACTTTGGTGAGATTGACACTCTCATTAAGTCTCCGTGCCCCACCCCGATCACTTCCTTGCATATGGACATTATGTTAGTACCAAAGAGCTATGCTGCAGACGTCCGTCGCAGCGACCCGCTAACATTTGGTCAGTTTTTTCCAAGTGAAAAGCAAAGTTTTGTGTTTGTTTTGCGGTTTTTTGCAAACCACGCCGTTTCTAGTATCTTGACCAGATTTTTTCACTTTTTGTCTATGGCTCCTTTTGGAAAAGTTGTTCAACTAATAATCAGGAGTACACTGGTCAAATCTTGATGTCAGATGTCTACCTAGAACATGGATCGTGATCCATGTTGGGAAGCACCTGGGCATGAAATTTGGTTCAGTGGATTCCTTGGTTCTAATTGGTCCCAATTCTCATATCTTTTTGGATTTGGGCATTTAAAAGTTCAATTTTTTCTTGTTTTCCCCTTTTTTCCAAGGTTTTTGGTCTGATCACCCCAATCTTGATTTTTATGATCTTCTGGTCCTCTTCTTCTCACCAAACTCAATGTTCTCACGCCTGAGAGCCTATTCTAAGCAGAGGAAATAATTTTAGCACATTTTGCCAAAAAGGTACATGGATCGCGATCCATGTTGGGCATGATTTTTGATAGGTTTTTGCACAATCTTTTTTAACAAGTGTTTTTATCCCCTTCTTGAGAGTTTTACTAGGTTTGGTCCAGTTTTGAAGCTCTTACCATCACTTCTTCAATTTTTCCGAGTTATGGTATTTAACACCAAAATAAGGTTTTTGACAGTTTTTCCCTCGATCCTTTTGGCCACAAATGATGGTGTAATTTGTTACCTAACCTACTCCTACAACTGAAATGAATGTGCAAACATAACTGAACTTAACAGTACTGAAATAAAAACAATGTGTGTGGTGGAACAACCCTTCCCAAGCATGTGAAAAATCAAAGAAGGAAATACTATCTTGTACCTCACTCGCAACTTTCTTTGCTCTTAAGGAATAGCGCTGGCTAGTCTCGGACTCCAGTCGATATTAAGCACTAAACCTACGTCTAGCTGCTTCATTGTCTATGGGTAAACAGAACGGGTATCAAAACCTTGAAGGAAGATTTCTCTTTTTGTTTTTTTGTACACTGAGTCACTCACCACCTAAGGATCGGGTTTCCCTGCAAAGGCGCCAATGTTAGCGGGTCGCTGTGATGGACGTCTGTAGCATAGCTCTTTTGTACTAACATAATGTCAATATGAAAGGAAGCGACTCGGGGTGGGGCATGGAGACTTAATGAGAGTGTCAATCTCACCAAAGTGAACTCGAAGACTACTCGTTCTTACAACAACAAAAGCAAATCAACCACTTCCTAGTCAGACAATCAGTATGCGTCCATTCTCACCACTCAACACAATCACGCCGTTTCGGTATCCAAATGAATCCGAAATGTCACGAAACTTAAGGAGAGGTATTACAACACTAATGGGCTCAATCCTACTAAGTTCTGTCACCATATGGGAAGGTACATAAATCCCAATCCATCACAAAAAATGTGCAAAAAACTGAAATAGTAGTACTTGGAAAGATCCACCTTAAGCATAGAAACACTTATCCAAGTTCAAAACATCAAAAAACAACCATCTTAACTCCCAAATCAATGCATTTAGCTCACAAACGACTCGTCGTGAACCCCAATAGAATTGGAAATGATTACACTCAGATCAAAGAGAAACAGACAAGGAACGCAATGTACTATTCGGAATAGAATTCTGATTACCTGTTCAGGAGAAATGATGATTACAAATTGTAGTCACAAGAAGATTTTGCAGTACAAGTTTTCTTGTCCAAGCTAATGATAATCCACCTTTCAAAACTAAGGGTTTTGACTTTAAAAGTTAGGGGGCTTTCCCATGGCCATCTGGCCTATTACAAGGGGTAGACTCAGACAAAATAAAAAGGAGTATGGTCTAATCTCGCTATGATTACAACTCATTTTAGGCAAAATTATAGGGTTTTTGCCAAAAAAATAGAGTATCCGTCGGGTTTGGTGTGCATACGCCTGTTCGCTTGTATCCACGAAACAAACTAGAAATTGTTCATTCACTCCCTAATGTTCAATTGTAGCATGAACATACTCGTTTGCTTGATTTCCTTCACCTCTAGCCCATTGAGCTTTGTTAACTTGAGGTCCTCCTTGAGGTCTTTGATTTCCTCCTCCTTCTGGACGAGGTTGACGATTAACATTCCCGTTATTGTTATTGTTGATAGTCGTCCATTTTGAACAAAAGGTGGATTGCATGGTCTAAAATTCCCTTGTTTTTTAGGTTGTCTCTGGTTTTGGTTAAAGTTTTGCTGATTGAAGTGTCTCTGAACTGCCCATGGTTTGGGTCTAAAGTTTCCAAAATGCCAATTCGGATTGAAGTTCCTATGTGCATAATTGTCCACCAATCCTGTGAAGCTTGAATTGTTAAATGGACAATCCTTGGATTGATGACCAAGATCAAGACAAGCGTAGCAAAAATGATCCTGTCTGGATTTCATACATAATAAGTTCTCTCTTCTTTGCTGTGGATTTTCAGACATTTGTTCCTCCTCGAGAGGAGGCCTTTTGATTTCACAAAAAGGAACCGGTTTTGGTTTTCTTTTTTTGGTAGTAGATAACTCTATTTCAATAGGTTTTTTTGCATCAAGGACATCTGCAGAATTTGTAAGACGAAGACTCTGGAGTCTAGTCTTCATAGGATTATGTAACCCTGACATGAATTGAGCTACTTTGACCTCTTGAGTCAACCTGGTGGAGCATACTTGACAAGGGTCAAGAAATGTTGATAGTATAATTCCAGATCTCTGGTTTCTTTAGTACAGTCAACTCATTCATACAGTCTAAATGATAAACTTTGTTCTGATAGTTCTTCTTGAGCTGGGTTTTAAGGTAGTACCAAGTTGCAACATTAGGATCAACATTGTTTTTTGTGCAATGGTCTCTCCACCAATACTTGGCTGTTTTATATAGTTTGAACTTAGTGGTTATAGCTTTGTTTACCTTTGATAAATGAGCCAAATCAAAGTAGTCATCCATGCATTCAATCCAATCTTCAAGAACTTTTCCTACATTTTTTCCGGCTTCCCCGCTAAAATTTTGAGGTTGAGACTTGCGAAGCATAGCATCGATGTCTATATCGATGATGGTGTGTTGAGGAATAATAGGTGCATTTGTGCTAGCAGTAGCCACATTTCCTCTAGAGGCATGGTAACTTACTGCACCATATCAACCAAGGTCACATTAAAATATTCTATTCCGCTTGAATTCCTTAAATCAAATAGAATAGACATTTAAAGAGAAGATGAGATTAAAATAAGAGAAAGAATAATGAATAGATTAATCCAATTTCTATATCATAAAACTTTGGGTTTTTAAAAAGTCTACAAGTGTCTCAAAAGATTCTAATAAATCCTAATGGCTCTGACATAATACACTCGTTAATATCCATTGTGTCATCCTTCCACCAATGGGGCATAGTTGTCCCATTCCTTCAGTATATCGGATGGTTGATTCCAGAAATCCTTTGTGATATTTGGCTAGAACATCTCTTCATTGGCATGTGAGTCATACCATTCTTGAGTAAGAGATTTGTTTGTTACAGGTACCCCCATTTCGGTGTGGACGATTGCCTTCTTGCACCCAAAGTAATCATCGAAGTAGAAAGATTATTTTGGAAACACATCCAATGTGTCCCATGTAACTGAGTTGTGTATATTTTCACAATTTTCAAGGCATTGAGGTCTATTGTAGGCATTGTATAAAATTTTTACATTGCAGGGATTGCAAACTAGTGAATTCCCAAACAAGTCAAAGAACAACTTCCAAGGTACCGGGCTAAAGGAATGTCGATCGTTGTTTTTGCATTGCCGGCCCCATACATTAAACATAACAATGTCAAAGCATCTTGTAGCAATTTCTAAAGGAAGTATGTTTCTAGCTATCCATGTATCCTTTGTCGGTCCTAAGGTAAGTTCATAAGCATTTATGTACATTATTTGATTAGTGACAACAATCTCCGTTCCCAACTTGGACTGTGTCCACTTGATACTCCCAATAGGCGAGGGTTTATACTCAAGTCTTTTCCCAATTTGTCTGATTAGCTTGGCAACTTAGCTCGTTTGCAAAGTTTGCCTCTCTCACTTGTTTCCAAAATTCATTGTAATCCT
Source organism: Adiantum capillus-veneris (assembly GCF_014529385.1). Lineage (NCBI taxonomy): Eukaryota > Viridiplantae > Streptophyta > Polypodiopsida > Polypodiales > Pteridaceae > Adiantum > Adiantum capillus-veneris. The sequence continues at coordinate 39,650,670 of NC_140940.1, forward strand.
CATCTCTTCCGTAAGACCTCTGTATGACTGGATGAAAACTCTCTATCTCCTGATCGGTTGTGTTCAATACTATACGGTCATCCTTGTGTGTATTTTCAGACTTTTGTGCACTATGAGTCTTTTCAGCTACCCGTGAAATGATAGTCTCTTACTGAATTGGGTTTTCCGTTCCACAATTCATTGTTTCTCTTGGTGGTTCTAATAAGACTTGTGCAGTCTCGATCATTCTCTGGCACATTTCAAGTCTCGGCTTTTCCAATTCCGTGTTTGGGTATGTCATCCACCTCTGTTCTTGTGTTTGGTTGTTCTTTAACCTAGCTTCGTAAGCTCTCATCAGTGCGTCCAATGGTTCGTGTACTTTGTCGACTAGCACTGATCCCCCTGAGCTTAAGCTCGTTGTTTCCTTGATACTCTTTTGTTTCGTTCTTTCCGGGCTCATCTCTCGTTTCCCGTTTTGACTCTCAAGTTTTTCTAATCTATCTTTAGTTCGCTTTAGTTCCTCAGCTAAAATAGCGTCTTCACGTTCTTTTCTCAACTTCATGCGTGCTTTTCTAGCTTTCCATGTGTTTCTGTGACTCCGCGGTCCTTGACTAACCACTTCAGTCGCTAACTTTCGGTTCTCAGGTTCTCTAGTGGTTTTCTTTGCTTGAGCTCTAGTAACAACTTGCGTTGGTATCAGAGTTTCATTTTCAGACCCACTGCTGGTAGGAATAGTTTCTAGCATATTCAATGTCGTCTTTTGCACTTTGTTTGGATTCTTTGAACAATCCTCAATGAAGTGAGTAACCCCACACTCAGTGCAATAAGCGTTAATTCTAATGATTTCCATAAGTGGACAAACATTCATCAGATGGTCACCTCCACACTTGTAACAGGGTCCTAGTGCTGGTCTTGGTCCCACTTGATTCGTTCTTTGTGGATAGGATGGTCTTTGTCCTGTTAACCCTCCATGAGCTATGAACATCAATGTTCTTGCATCCAAATTGTATCTCTCTTCATCAGAAGCACTTGTAACTGTTGGTATTCCAACATTCCCAATCATGCCCCATGGTTCTGGTTGTTTGGGTTCTTTTGGTGGGTAATACACAGTTGGAGACATGTGTGCACCAGATTCTTCATAATAGGCTTGAACAGGCACGAAGGCTTGTTCTTCCTGATTCTCTAAGGTTGGTGCATATCTAATGCCCACTGGTCTTGCTCCTGGTAAAGGTGGTTGTTGTCCCAATAGCGGTTGCGGTCTTTCTATCCCCATAGGTCCTGGTACATTTCTCGTTGGGTATCGAGGTACTGGATGTACTTGAGGTGGTGCTAATTGAGGAGGAGGTGTATACTGACGCTCCCTTACATACCCTTTGTTGTAATAGCACTCCTCTGTTGGATGGTTTGTCCATTTTTGTTCAATAGCACACCATTTCAGTGGTTTTGGCAATGGTTTTTGGTATGGTGCCATCCTTTTTAGAGCATCTTCTATCATTTGCTCTACATTTGGCATGGTTGTTGTTTGAACATTCTTTTTAGTGGTAGTCTCGCTCGCTATGGAGAAAGAGCTACTGGATGCGAAATCTGTATCTGCTGACACCTCTCCATAAACCGTACAGTTATCCACTAAGTACAATGCTTCTCTCGTTACTTGCCCGAAACTTGTACAAGCTTATAAGTGCAAGTCCTTCTTGAGAGTGTCGTTTCTCAATCCTTCAATAAAGAGAACAGATAGTCTGTCATCCTGTGGTCATTCACATACTGGACATCTCTCAATGTATTGTTTGAAGCGAAGTGAAGCTTCCTTCACTTTTTCGTGTTCTCTCTGTTTAAAAGCATATATTTGTGAGACCGTATTGTGCTTAATCCCTTGTTTTGAGAATTCCTCAACAAACTCTCTTAGCAAATGGTCAATGTCATGGAATCCCCCTCTGTTCAGTGGTTGAAACCATGTCAATGCCATACCTTCTAGAGTAAGACCAAATCCCTCCTATTGTGTATGGAAATCGGTTATCTGATCAGCTCTTAAGACTTGCTTAAAGAGTGACAACTGTGCATACGGATCTCCTGAACCACCATACTTCTTTGGCATACACTTGGCTACTTGAGATGGTCTCAGACGTCTATGGTCTTCTACCAATCTCATTGCTCCTATGTCCCGGCTAAAGCTTTCTCTAGCATCATGGACTTCATGGGTTACCCTTGTTGGTTCCCCTGCCCTGAATCTACTACTAGGAGGTAAATGTGATGGTTCCGCTTCGAACCTTGGACCTGGAGTGGTATAAGTGGGGATTGGAACTGCACTACCTCGATTTGTATCCATTGACTCTCTGGAATGTAATGATCCCAGTGGTCCGGGCTTCGAGGACTGAGGTTGACTGAAAGAGTCAGCAGCCTGAGTTCTTTGTCCTCCAGTCGTCATTGGGTTTTGCACTCCATTTGTTGGTGCTGGTCTTCGTGAGATAGAAGTAACATAATACTGATGTAGTGGTCCCCCAAAGTATGTATATCCTTCTAATTCTTTCTTGCCCATTGTTGAGTATTGCCTTCCATACTTGTCGTAAGCGGCAATTTTCACTTCCGATCCCTCTGTGTAGGTAAAGACATAAAGTCTTTTTTGGTCTGTCAACTCTCCGGTGTAGGGTTCTTCACATCTATAATAGAGATCTTTCTCCCCATTATTATATTTGTATAGCCCCACATAGATGTTATCAGTGTTGATCCTTGTAGTTTCATTCTCTCTTCTTAACCTTGCATCAGGGAAGTTCATTATTAGTGCTTTCTCCTCAAGTTCTTCATCTACTTTGGCTTTGGTGCCCATCAATCCCCACTTGTCCACAATGTTAGGGTTTAGGACTACCAAGTACATGGTACCCTCGTCATCTAGATATCTATCTCCACTATAGCTCACAGGCACTAAGTCCTTGAACTCACTAGGTCTATCTTCTATCTTTACACAATAGCGGTCCATTCCATCTTTGTAGATCTTGGCCCCTTGCTCATTGTCGTGCTGGTATTTTATGAACAATAGATTCATTGTGGCGGAAGGGTTTGATGATCCCGCTGCCATATTTTCTCTGTTGTTCAGGTTCAAGTGTTCCAAGTGTTCGGTGAAAATCTCGTAAGATCTCTCCGAAGAAGTATCAGAAACACTTCTTTCAAAGATCGGCTCTAATGGTTGCACCCAACTTTGGTTTACACTTCCCTCGGTTGATATGACACTTGCTTGTTCCCCTTGTTTTGGTTGGTTATTCTGGAGATTCGTGCCCGATCTCATATTCATCAATTCCCCTAAAGGACTTTAACTTTTCCATCTCGGTAATTTGTTTTCCCAAGTTTTTGTGGTCAGAATTGATCCAAACTGATTGATACTTGGTCAATTGTTTAATCTTGTCAGTTGGACAACTTCTGTTTCATCAAGTGAGAATTTTGTTGCAGTTATGCTGAAAAAGACATTATATGCGTATGATGTCTTTTTTCACAGATTTGAACTATTTTGGTTATGCTCACTCTTAGTAGCCCCCTTATGCTCTGTCCACTAACAAAATTCAGTTTGAACTCTGTTTGAGCAAGTTATGGCTAATTTAGGCTTTTCTTGGCAATTTTCCTCTTTTGACTTGTTTTGGGTCAATTGTGATCCAAATGGGATGAAACTTGAAATATAACCTCTAGACAGCTATTACAATGGATCTGTGTTGGCAAAGTATCAAAATATGTCCAAAATTAGGTCAAAGACATCATACGCGTATGATGTCTTTTTCATCAATTTGGGTCAAGACTTGATATTTATGCTTTCTACAGTGTTTGTAATAATCTTGTCAGGTCAGATATAAAAAATAAGCAGTGGATGTGCTAAAAGACATTATACGCGTATGATGTCTTTTGTCCCAGATTTTGACTATTCTTGGTTTTAAGCCTTCTCCAATGTTTATAATTGAGTTTCAAGTGTTTTTGTCAGGTTTGAATGTAAAAACAAGATCTGAATCCAAAATTTCCTATTCTTTGCGTTTCTTGGGCTCCGACTTGTCTTTTTGGGTTTCTTTGAGTGTTAATGCTCTTGTTTTAAGTTGACATTAGGGTATAACCCCCCTTTTGAAAACTCTGGTAAAGTCAAAAAAAAAAAATTGGTCTCTGTTTGGTCATTTAGACATCATACGCGTATAATGTCTAAAGTTGCATATTTCCAGTTTTTTGGCACAGAATCCTTCCTAAAGCTTTCTCAAGTGCTCAACAACTCCCAGATACACAGAAAATTTCTCTGACTTTTGTTTATTGCAAGTTTCACTACTAACTCGACGGTTTAGTGATCTAACATGCAATCAACCATATCAAGCAAATACTCCAATGATTACTAGCTCTAGATAAGGATTAAATGAAGTCCTACCTAAGCTATTCCTAATCATAAAATGGGTTTGGTAATTGTGATTTTAAAGAGATCCACTGCCACTCACGGACTAGCAAATTCTTCTTCTATCAACAACTACTCAACACCAACAAAACAACAAACAAATCTAAGCTAAACTAAAAATACTGTCAACACGGAAGACCCAGGAATACCCCACTTCCTAGTATCTCTCGAGATCTTTGGAGTCCACCACTCCTAGATCTTTTCTAACTAAAGTATACAAAGTAATTTATACGACTCACCTCGTAGGATTAGTCTAAGGTCACCTACTTAGGGCTCTCGTCCCCGGCAGCAGTGCCAAATGTTAAGGCGCTTACGCCGCTAGCGGAAGCTAAATAGCGAGAACTCAACCAACAACAGAATTTGTCAGACGAGGACGTAGCTTGACCCGCAGGCGCATGGAAACAACTAGGTGGGTTTCAAATCACCTACTCGACCTTCTAATGACAATCACTACTAAGGAAATCAAATCTAAGTTCTAAAATATGCAAGTGACTGAAATCCGTACTACGAACGAATGCTATACGAAACAGAATCAAGAATCATTGAATCGATCTCAAACTCAAGGGGAAGACTATTCACTAGGTAAGAACAACACCCTAAAGACTTGAACTGCAAAATCAACCTATAACCACTCCGTGCGGTAAACGCGTATGAAGACAGGCTGAAAAATACAGGTGATCGAAATGTGACCCCGATGGTACTAATGTGTAGCTCTACTCGTTGTGGTTCTATAGATGTGCTGCACGCTCCATTCTGACACACGAGTTGGAACAAAACTCACACCGAAGCTCGTAGGAACTTACCACACATAGAAGCCGATAGCGCGCACTCTTGGTATCTGTGCGTAGCTCTTGCCGTTGCTAGCACAATGGCGGTGTCGCTTCTCCAATGGTGGCTCCGTAGCTCGTGTAGCAAGTAGATAAGACTCTCTCTCTCTCACTCTCTCTCAGACACAGTCACGGCGCTCAAAAACTCACTTTGATTAATAATCTGAATCCTCTAGGTTACAAAAACTTTGGCTTATATACCTCAGCCTTGGAGGTGAGAACATCTCTAACTAATTACATCAGGAAGTGAAATTACTTCGGGATAACAAGCTGGAAACTCAATTGAGTCCCGTTACTTAATGAATGGCTCAAATCAAAATTAATGTCGGAAAGACATTAATAAATGTCGGAAAGACATTTATTACAATCAATGGTTACAAAATGATGAGTGTGAGAAAAAATGTGGGTGTGATCCTCTGCTGGCTCAACACAAGGGTACTCCATAAGGGATTGTATATTAGGCCAAGAGCCAGAAACTATTCCAAGAGAGGAACTCCGCAAGAGATATTTTAGGAGTAAGGTTAAAAAACCCAAAAATACCTCATCATGAAGAAAACCAGGTGACACTAAAGCCAGTCTAGGGCTACAGGAGTCACTATTTTCAACAGACTGGCTTGAAGGACTCAGAATAGGACCAATTTCTAGGAGGCAAGGAGTTGAACCAAATAGACATGTCAAACTAGCTAATTTTAAAAAATGAACCAAAAAATATGTGGATTTGGGGATCCATATGACCACTTAGCAAGCTTTAAGCAGGTGCTAAAAGCAGAACTCATTTTTTATTTCCATACTCAATTTGAGGATTTGGAATGACATTAGAAGAAATCATGGACTTAAATACATTAGCTCAAGGATTTGTAGCTTCATGTTCCAAAAAGGGGATCAAACATAATATTGTAGCTCAAATCTATAGCTTCAAACAGAAACAAGGTGAGTCTGTTAGGGATTGTGCAACTACAATGAAAAAATATATAACAATATGTCTAAAACTAGAAACACCTACAGAACAAAGATTAGTATCATTGTTTCTAGAGGGACTACTAAACAAACAACTTCATTCTATATTGTATAGCAAGAAACATATGACCCTAGAAGAGTGTGTGTCAGATGCTATCAACTTAGGAGACAATTGGGATATTTTCAATGAAGAAGATGTCCATAAGGATAATCTAAGTGAGAAAATAGTATCAGCCAAACCAGCACATGTGGAAAGTGCTACTGCAAAACCTCTTACAGCCATAGAAAAGATGCTCAAAGGAATGAATGAAATGATGAATAACATGCAAAAAGCACATATGAGGGGACCTGGGCAAGGGATACCTCAACAAGGACAACCAATTAGGCCACAAAAATGGTGTGCAATTGAGGATAAATGGACCAACCATGAGACCAATGAGTACTACTACCGACCAAAGTATGATGGAAATGTTTAATATGTGCGTATGAGGTCACAAGGATAACCCCCGTACAGATATCAACCTAATATGGCCCCAACTCAAAGACCACCGATAGGTATGGAAAGACCTCAACTCGTGTGGGGTCAACAACCTCTATATCCTGGATATAATGCAGTACCTATAAAGTACATGCATTCAGAGGGAGTCATAGATGAACAAGCACTAGTGCCTGTTACACCCTATGCTCAGCCTACTCCATCTACAGTAATGGTAGAAGGAGACTGGTATCATTCACATCCACCACCAATGGAAGAACTTGTGACCTATACTACACCAAAACTTTCACCAATGTACTATGTAGCTAATCAAGGTGATGGACCTCCGATGGTAAGACCCATGATTAAGCCAAGAACTAAAAATTGTCATATGTATTGTGCAAATTATCACTGAAAAAATGAATTCCCAAAGCCTGACAAGAACATTTAGCCAGTTGAAGCAATGTTGCAAAAAGGGAGGACACTTCCCTGAAGATTGTTCAAAAAATCCTTTAAACAAGGGTAAAACAGTAGTGAACGTAGATTAAGTGATACCTAGTAGCTCACCGGAGAGTGAATCTATTGTTCCAATCAAGGTAGTACCAGAGCCCAGGCTAAGAAAAGGAAACATAACTCCTTTGATGATTCAAAGAATACTAAAATTTTCTCTGGAATGACCAAGAGAAGCAAAAGCAAAAGCTATGAGATGAGAAAATAGAAACAAAGGACTGAAATTGAGGAGAAATCCAAGAAACTATTCTAAGAAAAAGTGAAAGAAACTGAGAGTGAAATCAAGGAAACCACACTGAAATCTGGAGGATCATTTTTGGTAGACAAATTTTTTGAGCCAATCAATGCGGCCTTGGAAGCTTACCAAGCACGACTTAAAGCAGGTCAAAACATGGAGAAAAAATGGAAAAACTATCCTTCTCTAGGTATAGAAGCAGCTAAGCTGGAAGCTTATCAAAATTTGGTAAGGATTACTGAAGAGACACTGGAAAAACAAAAATCCAAGCTCAAGAGTATAGCAAAACCTCAGGAGCTTGTGGTAGGTACTAGTAAAGAGAAATCCAAAGTGCTGTTAGAACCCCACCTTGAAACTAAAGATCTAGGACTCATAGTGCCTGACAGTGAAGATGCCTTAGATGGAATTCCTTTCATAGAAGAATACTAGCCAGGACACTTATGGAAAAAATTTAGAGAGATTAATGATGGGATCCGACTTCAAATAGATAAAGTGTGGTTAGACAATCTACCTCCTAATATGGACATGGATGTACAACACTGGTATGGATATTGTGGCTCGCAAGCTTCAAGAATGTCTAAACCAATGACTCTAAAAACACTACCCTCTTACTTAAGGTGGGGAAAATAGGGCTAATCGTGAAAATTTTGGAAAAATTGAAACATGAATTGGATAAAAAAGAGAATTACATCCATTCCAATGAACAAAGTTGGAAAATACTACGAGTGTTGGACCTAGTTATACTGCCCAATATACAAGGTGAAACACCTTAGGACCTTTCTACCTTGCCTGCCAATGTTTACGTAGCCCCTCATTTCTTTAATGGACGCAAGGTTGGACAAGTGGTGTACCTTGAAACCAAAGCCTCTTTGCTATATGAGAGCATAGGTTGGACCGAGTTGTAATAGCCACTGCCACCTATCAACTACTATAGGACTATGCTTTCCAATGTCCAAGTATCCCTTGAGTCTTGCAAGGTTGAACACGTGGTGAATTATTGAAACAAAAATCCCCTTTTTATATCATAGCATATCTTGGACAAGTTGTGGACCTAGTTATAATGCCCAATATCAAAGGTGAAACACCTTAGGACCTTGCTACCTTGCTTGCCAATGTTTAAGTAACCCCTCATTTCCTTAATGGAAGCAAGGTTGGACAAGTGGTGGACCTTAAAACCAAAGCCTCTTTACTATATGAGACCATAGGTTGGACGTAGTTGTAATACCCACTGCCACCTAATCAACTACTATAGGGCTATGCTTTCCAATGTCCAAGTATCCCTTGAGTCTTGCAAGGCTGAACAGGTGGTGGATTATTGAAACGAAAATCCCCTATCTATATCAAAGCATATCTTGGACAAGTGGTGGACCTAGTTATAATGCCCAATATCCAAGGTGAAACACCTTAGGACCCTGCTACCTTGCTTGCCAATGTTGACGTAGCCCCTCATTTCTTTAATGGACGCAAGGTTGGACAAGTGGTGGACCTTGAAACCAAAGCCTCTTTGCTATATGAGAGCATAGGTTGGACATGGTTGTAATACCCACTGCCAACTATCAACTACTATATGGCTATGGTTTCCAATGTCCAAGTATCCCTTGAGTCTTGCCAGGTTGAACACGTGGTGGACCTTGAAACGAAAATCCCCTTTCTATATCAGAGCATAGCTTGAACAAGTGGTGGACCTAGTTATAATGCCCAATATCCAAGGTGAAACACCTTAGGACCTTGCTACCTTGCTTGCCAATGTTTACGTAGCCCCTCATTTCCTTAATGGAATCAAGGTTGGACAAGTGGTGGACCTTGAAACCAAAACCTCCTTGCTATATAAGAGCATAGGTTGGACCGAGTCGTAATACCCACTGCCACCTATCAACTACTATAGGACTATGCTTTCCAATGTCCAAGTATCCCTTGAGTCTTGCAAGGTTGAACACGTGGTGAATTATTGAAACGAAAATCCCCTTTTTATATCATAGCATATCTTGGACAAGTTGTGGACCTAGTTATAATGCCCAATATCCAAGGTGAAACACGTTAGGACCTTGGTACCTTCCTTGCCAATGTTTACGTAGCCCCTCATTTTTTTTATGGAAGCAAGGTTGGACAAGTGCGTGACCTTGAAACCAAAGCCTCTTTACTATATGAGAGCATAGGTTGGACCTAGTTGTAATACCCACTGCCACCTATCAACTACTATAGGGCTATAGTTTCCAATGTCCAAGTATCCCTTGAGTCTTGCAAGGTTGAACACGTGGTGGATTATTGAAACGAAAATCCCCTTTCTATATAAGAGCGTATCTTGGACAAGCGGTGGACCTAGGCACCTATGCCCAATATCCAAGGTGAAACACGTTAGAACCTTGCTATCTTGCTTGCCAATGTTTACGTAGCCCCTCATTTCTTTAATGGAAGCAAGGTTGGACAAGTGGTGGACCTTGAAACCAAAGCCTCTTTGCTATATGAGAGCATAGGTTGGACCTAGTTGTAATACCCACTGCCACCTATCAACTACTATAGGACTATGCTTTCCAATGTCCAAGTATCCCTTTAATCTTGCAAGGTTGACAACGTGGTGGACCTTGAAACAAAAATCCCCTTTCTATATCAGAGCATAGCTTGGACAAGTGGTGGACCTAGTTATAATGCCCAATATCCAAGGTGAAACACCTTAGGACCTTGCTACCTTGCTTGACAATGTTTACGTAGCCCCTCATTTCTTTAATGGAAGCAAGGTTGGACAAGTGGTGGACCTTGAAACCAAAGCCTCTTCGCTATATCAGAGCATAGGTTGGACCTAGTTGTAATACCCACTGCCACCTATCAACTACTATAGGGCTATGCTTTCCAATGTCCAAGTATCGCTTGAGCCTTGCAAGGTTGAACACGTGGTGGATTATTGAAAGGAAAATCCCCTTTCTATATCAGAGCATAGCTTGGACAAGTCGTGGACATGGTTATAATGCCCAATATCCAAGGTGAAACACCTTAGAACCTTGCTACCTTGGTTGCCAATGTTTACGTAGCCCCTCATTTCTTTAATGGAAGCAAGGTTGGACAAGTGGTGGACCTTGAAACCAAGACCTCTTTGCTATATGAGAGCATAGGTTGGACCTAGTTGTAATACCCACTGCCACCTATCAACTACTAAAGGGCTATGCTTTCCAATGTCCAAGTATCCCTTAAGCCTTGCAAGGTTGAACACGTGGTGGATTATTGAAACAAGCATCCCCTTTCTATATCGGAGCATAGCTTGGACTAGTTGTGGACCTAGTTATAATGCCCAATATCCAAGGTGAAACACCTTAGGACCTTTCTACCTTGCTTGCCAATGTTGACGTAGCCCCTTATTTCTTTAATGGAAGCAAGGTAGCACAAGTGCGTGACCTTGAAACCAAATCCTCTTTACTATATGAGAGCATATGTTGGACCTAGTTGTACTACCCACTGCCACCTATCAACTACTATAGGGCTATGCTTTCCAATGTCCAAGTATCCCTTGAGTCTTGCAATGTTGAACATGTGGTGGATTATTGAAACGAAAATATCCTTTCTATATAAGAGCATATCTTGGACAAGCGGTGGACCTAGTTATAATGCCCAATATCCAAGGTGAAACACCTTAGGACCTTGCTACCTTGCTTGCCATTGTTTACGTAGCCCCTCATTTCTTTAATGGAATCAAGGTTGGACAAGTGGTGGACCTTGAAACCAAAGCGTCTTTTCTATATGAGAGCATAGGTTGGACCTAGTTGTAATACCCACTGCCACCTATCATCTACTATAGGGCTATGCTTTCCAATGTCCAAGTATCCCTTGCGGCTTGCAATGTTGAACATGTGCTGGATTATTGAAATGAAAAGACCCTTTGTATATCACAGCATAGCTTGGACAAGCGGTGGACCTAGTTATAATGCCCAATATCCAAGGTGAAACACCTTAGGACCTTGCTACCTTGCTTGCCATTGTTTACGTAGCCCCTCATTTCTTTAATGGAATCAAGGTTGGACAAGTGGTGGACCTTGAAACCAAAGCCTCTTCGCTATATGAGAGCATAGGTTGGACCTAGTTGTAATACCCACTGCCACCTATCAACTACTATAGGACTATCCTTTCCAATGTCCAAGTACCCCTTGAGCCTTGCAAGGTTGAACACGTGGTGGATTATTGAAACGGAAATCCCCTTTCTATATCAGAGCATAGCTTGGACAAGTGGTGGACCTAGTTATAATGCCCAATATCCAAGGTGAAACACCTTAGGACCTTGCTACCTTGCTTGCCAATGTTTACGTAGCCCCTCATTTCTTTAATGGAAGCAAGGTTGGACAAGTGGTGGAAGTTGAAACCAAATCCTCTTTACTATATTAGAGCATAGGTTGGACCTAGTTGTAATACCCACTGCCACCTATCAACTACTATAAGGCTATGCTTTGCAATGTCCAAGTATCCCTTGAGTCTTGCAAGGTTGAACACGTGGTGGATTATTGAAAGGAAAATCCCCTATCTATATTAGAGCATATCTTGGACAAGTGGTGGACCTAGTTATAATTCCCAATATCCAAATAGAAACACATTAGGACCATGCTAGTGGTGGACCTTGAAACCAAAGCGTCTTTGCTATATGAGAGCATAGGTTTGACCTAGTTGTAATACCCACTGCCACCTATCAACTACTATAGGGCTATGCTTTCCAATGTCCAAGTATCCCTTGAGTCTTGCAAGGTTGAACACGTGGTGGATTATTGAAACGAAAATCACCTTTATATATCAGAGTATATCTTGGACAAGCGGTGGACCTAGTCAAAATGCCCAATATCCAAGGTGAAACACCTTAGGACGTTTCTACCTTGCTTGCCAATTTTTACGTAGCCCCTCATTTCTTTAATGGAAGCAAGGTTGGACAAGTGTTGAACCTTGAAGCTAAGACCTCTTTGCTATATGAGAGCATAGGTTGGACCTAGTTGTAATACCCACTGCCACCTATCAACTACTATAGGGCTATGCTTTCCAATGTCCAAGTATCCCTTGAGCCTTGCAAGGTTGACCACCTGGTGGATTATTGAAACGAAAATTCCCTTTCTATATCACAGCATAGCTTGGACAAGTGGTGGAGCTAGGTATAATGCCCAATATCCAAGGTGAAACAGCTTAGGACCTTGCTACCTTGCTTGCCAATATTTACGTAGCCCCTCATTTCTTTAATCGAAGCAAGATTGGACAAGTGGTGGACCTTGAAACCAAAGCCTCTTCGCTATATGAGAGCATAGGTTTGACCTAGTTGTAATACCCACTGCCACCTATCATCTCCTATAGGGCTATCCTTTCCAATGTCCAAGTATCCCTTGAGCCTTGCAAGGTTGAACACGTGGTGGATTATTGAAACGAAAATCCCCTTTCTATATCAGAGCATATCTTGGACAAGCGGTGGACGTAGCCACCTATGCCCAATATCCAAGGTGAAACACGTTAGGACCTTGCTAGCTTGCTTGCCAATGTTTACGTAGCCCCTCATTTCTTTAATGGAAGCAAGGTTGGACAAGTGGTGGACCTTCAAACCAAAGCCTCTTCGCTATATGAGAGCATAGGTTGGACCTAGTTGTAATACCCACTGCCACCTATCAACTACTATAGGACTATGCTTTCCAATCTCCAAGTATCCCTTGAGTCTTGCAAGGTTGAACACGTGGTGTACCTTGAAACGAAAATCCCCTTTCTATATCAGAGCATAGCTTGGACAAGTAGTGGACCTAGTTATAATGCCCAATATCCAAGGTGAAACACCTTAGGACCTTGCTACCTTGCTTGCCAATGTTTACGTAGCCCCTTATTTCATTAATGGAAGCAAGGTTGGACAAGTGGTGTACCTTGAAACCAAAGCCTCTTTGCTATATGAGAGCATAGGTTGGACCTAGTTGTAATACCCACTGCCACCTATCAACTACTATAGGGCTATTCTTGCAAGGTTGAACACGTGGTGAATTATTGAAACAAAAATCCCTTTTCTATATCATAGCATATCTTGGACAAGTTGTGGACCTATTTATAATGCCCAATATCCAAGGTGAAACACCTTAGGACCTTTCTACCTTGCTTGCCAATGTTTACGTATCCCCTCATTTCTTTAATGGAAGCAAGGTTGGACAAGTGGTGGAACTTGACACCAAAGCCTCTTTACTATATGAGAGCATAGGTTGGACCTAGTTGTAATACCCACTGCCACCTATCAACTACTATAGGGCTATCCTTTCCAATGTCCAAGTATCCCTTGCGTCTTGCAATGTTGAACATGTGCTGGATTATTGAAACGAAAAGACCCTTTGTATATCAGAGCATAGCTTGGACAAGCGGTGGACCTAGTTATAATGCCCAATATCCAAGGTGAAACACCTTAGGACCTTGCTACCTTGCTTGCCATTGTTTACGTAGCCCCTCATTTCTTTAATGGAATCAAGGTTGGACAAGTGGTGGACCTTGAAACCAAAGCCTCTTCGCTATATGAGAGCATAGGTTGGACCTAGTTGTAATACCCACTGCCACCTATCAACTACTATAGGACTATCCTTTCCAATGTCCAAGTATCCCTTGAGCCTTGCAAGGTTGAACACGTGGTGGATTATTGAAACGGAAATCCCCTTTCTATATCAGAGCATAGCTTGGACAAGTGGTGGACCTAGTTATAATGCCCAATATCCAAGGTGAAACACCTTAGGACCTTGCTACCTTGCTTGCCAATGTTTACGTAGCCCCTCATTTCTTTAATGGAAGCAAGGTTGGACAAGTGGTGGAAGTTGAAACCAAATCCTCTTTACTATATTAGAGCATAGGTTGGACCTAGTTGTAATACCCACTGCCACCTATCAACTACTATAGGGCTATGCTTTGCAATGTCCAAGTATCCCTTGAGTCTTGCAAGGTTGAACACGTGGTGGATTATTAAAAGGAAAATCCCCTATCTATATTAGAGCATATCTTGAACAAGTGGTGGACCTAGTTATAATTCCCAATATCCAAAGTGAAACACATTAGGACCATGCTACCTTGCTTGCCAATGTTTATGTAGCCCCTCATTTCCTTAATGGAAGCAAGGTTGGACTAGTGGTGGACCTTGAAACCAAAGCGTCTTTGCTATATGAGAGCATAGGTTGGACCTAGTTGTAATACCCACTGCCACCTATCAACTACTATAGGGCTATGCTTTCCAATGTCCAAGTATCCCTTGAGTCTTGCAAGGTTGAACACGTGGTGGATTATTGAAACGAAAATCACCTTTATATATCAGAGTATATCTTGGACAAGCGGTGGACCTAGTCTAAATGCCCAATATCCAAGGTGAAACACCTTAGGACGTTTCTACCTTGCTTGCCAATTTTTACGTAGCCCCTCATTTCTTTAATGGAAGCAAGGTTGGACAAGTGTTGAACCTTGAAGCTAAGACCTCTTTGCTATATGAGAGCATAGGTTGGACCTAGTTGTAATACCCACTGCCACCTATCAACTACTATAGGGCTATGCTTTCCAATGTCCAAGTATCCCTTGAGCCTTGCAAGGTTGAACACCTGGTGGATTATTGAAACGAAAATTCCCTTTCTATATCACAGCATAGCTTGGACAAGTGGTGGAGCTAGGTATAATGCCCAATATCCAAGGTGAAACAGCTTAGGACCTTGCTACCTTGCTTGCCAATATTTACGTAGCCCCTCATTTCTTTAATCGAAGCAAGATTGGACAAGCGGTGGACCTTGAAACAAAAGCCTCTTCGCTATATGAGAGCATAGGTTTGACCTAGTTGTAATACCCACTGCCACCTATCATCTTCTATAGGGCTATCCTTTCCAATGTCCAAGTATCCCTTGAGCCTTGCAAGGTTGAACACGTGGTGGATTATTGAAACGAAAATCCCCTTTCTATATCAGAGCATAGCTTGGACAAGTGGTGGACCTAGTTATAATGCCCAATATCCAAGGTGGAACACCTTAGGACCTTGCTACCTTGCTTGCCATTGTTTACGTAGCCCCTCATTTCTTTAATGGAATCAAGGTTGGACAACTGGTGGACCTTGAAACCAAAGCGTCTTTGCTATATGAGAGCATAGGTTGGACCTAGTTGTAATACCCACTGCCACCTATCATCTACTATAGGGCTATGCTTTCCAATGTCCAAGTATCCCTTGCGTCTTGCAATGTTGAACATGTGCTGGATTATTGAAACGAAAATACCCTTTGTATATAAGAGCATATGTTGGACAAGTGGTGGACGTAGTTATAATGCCCAATATCCAAGGTGAAACACCTTAGGACCTTGCTACCTTGCTTGCCAATGTTTACGTAGCCCCTCATTTCTTTAATGGAAGCAAGGTTGGACAAGTGGTGGAACTTGAAACCAAATCCTCTTTACTATATGAGAGCATAGGTTGGACCTAGTTGTAATACCTACTGCCACTTATGAACTACTATAGGGCTATGCTTTGCAATGTCCAAGTATCCCTTGAGTCTTGCAAGGTTGAACACGTGGTGGATTATTGAAAGGAAAATCCCCTATCTATATTAGAGCATATCTTGGACAAGTGGTGGACTTAGTTATAATTCCCAATATCCAAAGTGAAACATGTTAGGACCATGCTACCTTGCTTGCCAATGTTTACGTAGCCCCTCATTTCCTTAATGGAAGCAAGGTTGGACAAGTGGTGGACCTTGAAACCAAATCCTCTTTGCTATATCAGAGCATAGGTTGGACATAGTTGTAATACCCATTGCCACCTATCAATTACTATAGGACTATGCTTTCCAATAGTCAACCTTGCAAGACTCAAGTATCCCTTGAGTCTTGCAAGGTTGAACACGTGGTGAATTATTGAAACGAATATCCCCTTTCTATATCATAGCATATCTTGGACAAGTTGTGGACCTATTTATAATGCCCAATATCCAAGGTGAAACACCTTAGGACCTTTCTACCTTGCTTGCCAATGTTTACGTATCCCCTCATTTCTTTAATGGAAGCAAGGTTGGACAAGTGGTGGAACTTGACACCAAAGCCTCTTTACTATATGAGAGCATAGGTTGGACCTAGTTGTAATACCCACTGCCACCTATCAACTACTATAGGGCTATCCTTTCCAATGTCCATGTATCCCTTGAGTCTCAGGTTGAACACATGGTGGATTTTTGAAACGAAAATCACCTTTCTATATCAGAGTATATCTTGGACAAGCGGTGGACCTAGTTAAAATGCCCAATATCCAAGGTGAAACACCTTAGGACGTTACTACCTTGCTTGCCACTGTTTACGTAGCCCCTCATTTCTTTAATGGAAGCAAGGTTGGACAAGTGGTGGACCTTGAAGCCAAGACCTCTTTGCTATATGAGAGCATAGGTTGGACCTAGTTGTAATACCCACTTCCACCTATCAACTACTATAGGGCTATCCTTTCCAATGTCCAAGTATCCTTTGAGCCTTGCAAGGTTGAACACGTGGTGGATTATTGAAACGAACATCCCCTTTCTATATCAGAGCATAGCTTGGACAAGTGGTGGACCTAGTTATAATGCCCAATATCCAAGGTGAAACACCTTAGGACCTTCCTACCTTGCTTGCCAATGTTTACGTAGCCCCTCATTTCTTTAATGGAATCAAGGTTGGACAAGTGTTGGACCTTGAAACCAAAGCGTCTTTGCTATATGAGAGCATAGGTTGGACCTAGTTGTAATACCCACTGCCACCTATCAACTACTATAGGACTATGCTTTCCAATGTCCAAGTATCCCTTGAGTCTTGCAAGGTTGAACACGTGGTGAATTATTGAAACGAAAATCCCCTTTTTATATCATAGCATATCTTGGACAAGTTGTGGACCAAGTTATAATGCCCAATATCCAAGGTAAAACACGTTAGGACATTGGTACCTTCCTTCCCAATGTTTACGTAGCCCCTCATTTCTTTAATGGAAGCAAGGTTGGACAAGTGCGTGACCTTGAAACCAAAGCCTCTTTACTATATAAAAGCATAGGTTGGACCTAGTTGTAATACCCACTGCCACCTATCAACTACTATAGGGCTATGCTTTCCAATGTCCAAGTATCCCTTGAGTCTTGCAAGGTTGAACACGTGGTGGATTATTGAAACGAAAATACCCTTTCTATATGAGAGCATATCTTGGACAAGCGGTGGACGTAGCCACCTATGCCCAATATCCAAGGTGAAACACGTTAGGACCTTGCTAGCTTGCTTGCCAATGTTTACGTAGCCCCTCATTTCTTTAATGGAAGCAAGGTTGGACAAGTGGTGGACCTTGAAACCAAAGCCTCTTCGCTATATGAGAGCATAGGTTGGACCTAGTTGTAATACCCACTGCCACCTATCAACTACTATAGGACTATGCTTTCCAATCTCCAAGTATCCCTTGAGTCTTGCAAGGTTGAACACGTGGTGTACCTTGAAACAAAAATCCCCTTTCTATATCAGAGCATAGCTTGGACAAGTAGTGGACCTAGTTATAATGCCCAATATCCAAGGTGAAACACCTTAGGACCTTGCTACCTTGCTTGCCAATGTTTACGTAGCCCCTTATTTCATTAATGGAAGCAAGGTTGGACAAGTGGTGTACCTTGAAACCAAAGCCTCTTTGCTATATGAGAGCATAGGTTGGACCTAGTTGTAAAACCCACTGCCACCTATCAACTACTATAGGGCTATTCTTGCAAGGTTGAACACGTGGTGAATTATTGAAACAAAAATCCGTTTTCTATATCATAGCATATCTTGGACAAGTTGTGGACCTATTTATAATGCCCAATATCCAAGGTGAAACACCTTAGGACCTTTCTACCTTGCTTGCCAATGTTTACGTATCCCCTCATTTCTTTAATGGAAGCAAGGTTGGACAAGTGGTGGAACTTGACACCAAAGCCTCTTTACTATATGAGAGCATAGGTTGGACCTAGTTGTAATACCCACTGCCACCTATCAACTACTATAGGGCTATCCTTTCCAATGTCCAAGTATCCCTTGAGTCTAGCAAGGTTGAACACGTGGTGGATTATTGAAACGAAAATCACCTTTCTATATCAGAGTATATCTTGGACAAGCGGTGGACCTAGTTAAAATGCCCAATATCCAAGGTGAAACACCTTAGGACGTTGCTACCTTGCTTGCCACTGTTTACGTAGCCCCTCATTTCTTTAATGGAAGCAAGGTTGGACAAGTGGTGGACCTTGAAGCCAAGACCTCTTCGCTATATGAGAGCATAGGTTGGACCTAGTTGTAATACCCACTTCCACCTATCAACTACTATAGGGCTATCCTTTCCAATGTCCAAGTATCCCTTGAGCCTTGCAAGGTTGAACACGTGGTGGATTATTGAAACGAACATCCCCTTTCTATATCAGAGCATAGCTTGGACAAGTGGTGGACCTAGTTATAGTTCCCAATATCCAAGGTGAAACACCTTAGGACCTTGCTACCTTGCTTGCCATTGTTTACGTAGCCCCTCATTTCTTTAATGGAATCAAGGTTGAACAAGTTTTGGACCTTGAAACCAAAGCGTCTTTGCTATATGAGAGCATAGGTTGGACCTAGTTATAATACGCACTGCCACCTATCAACTACTATAGGACTATGCTTTCCAATCTCCAAGTATCCCTTGAGTCTTGCAAGGTTGAACACGTGGTGGACCTTGAAACGAAAATCCCCTTTCTATATCAGAGCATAGCTTGGACAAGTGTGGACCTAGTTATAATACCCAATATCCAAGGTGAAACACCTTAGGACCTTGCTACCTTGCTTACCATTGTTTACGTAGCCCCTCATTTCTTTAATGGAATCAAGGTTGGACAAGTGGTGGACCTTGAAAACAAAGCCTCTTCGCTATATGAGAGCATAGGTTGGACCTAGTTGTAATACCCACTTCCACCTATCAACTACTATAGGACTATCCTTTCCAATGTCCAAGTATCCCTTGAGCCTTGCAAGGTTGAACACGTGGTGGATTATTGAAACGGAAATCCCCTTTCTATATCAGAGCATAGCTTGGACAAGTGGTGGACCTAGTTATAATGCCCAATATCCAAGGTAAAACACGTTAGGACCTTGGTACCTTCCTTGCCAATGTTTACGTAGCCCCTCATTTCTTTAATGGAAGCAAGGTTGGACAAGTGCGTGACCTTGAAACCAAAGCCTCTTTACTATATGAGAGCATAGGTTGGACCTAGTTGTAATACCCACTGCCACCTATCAACTACTATAGGGCTATGCTTTCCAATGTCCAAGTATCCCTTGAGTCTTGCAAGGTTGAACACGTGGTGGATTATTGAAACGAAAATACCCTTTCTATATGAGAGCATATCTTGGACAAGCGGTGGACGTAGCCACCTATGCCCAATATCCAAGGTGAAACACGTTAGGACCTTGCTAGCTTGCTTGCCAATATTTACGTAGCCCCTCATTTCTTTAATGGAAGCAAGGTTGGACAAGTGGTGGACCTTGAAACCAAAGCCTCTTCGCTATATGAAAGCATAGGTTGGACCTAGTTGTAATACCCACTGCCACCTATCAACTACTATAGGACTATGCTTTCCAATCTCCAAGTATCCCTTGAGTCTTGCAAGGTTGAACACGTGGTGGACCTTGAAACGAAAATCCCCTTTCTATATCAGAGCATAGCTTGGACAAGTAGTGGACCTAGTTATAATGCCCAATATCCAAGGTGAAACACCTTAGGACCTTGCTACCTTGCTTGCCAATGTTTACGTAGCCCCTTATTTCATTAATGGAAGCAAGGTTGGACAAGTGGTGTACCTTGAAACCAAAGCCTCTTTGCTATATGAGAGCATAGGTTGGACCTAGTTGTAAAACCCACTGCCACCTATCAACTACTATAGGGCTATTCTTGCAAGGTTGAACACGTGGTGAATTATTGAAACAAAAATCCGTTTTCTATATCATAGCATATCTTGGACAAGTTGTGGACCTATTTATAATGCCCAATATCCAAGGTGAAACACCTTAGGACCTTTCTACCTTGCTTGCCAATGTTTACGTATCCCCTCATTTCTTTAATGGAAGCAAGGTTGGACAAGTGGTGGAACTTGACACCAAAGCCTCTTTACTATATGAGAGCATAGGTTGGACCTAGTTGTAATACCCACTGCCACCTATCAACTACTATAGGGCTATCCTTTCCAATGTCCAAGTATCCCTTGAGTCTAGCAAGGTTGAACACGTGGTGGATTATTGAAACGAAAATCACCTTTCTATATCAGAGTATATCTTGGACAAGCGGTGGACCTAGTTAAAATGCCCAATATCCAAGGTGAAACACCTTAGGACGTTGCTACCTTGCTTGCCACTGTTTACGTAGCCCCTCATTTCTTTAATGGAAGCAAGGTTGGACAAGTGGTGGACCTTGAAGCCAAGACCTCTTCGCTATATGAGAGCATAGGTTGGACCTAGTTGTAATACCCACTTCCACCTATCAACTACTATAGGGCTATCCTTTCCAATGTCCAAGTATCCCTTGAGCCTTGCAAGGTTGAACACGTGGTGGATTATTGAAACGAACATCCCCTTTCTATATCAGAGCATAGCTTGGACAAGTGGTGGACCTAGTTATAATTCCCAATATCCAAGGTGAAACACCTTAGGACCTTGCTACCTTGCTTGCCATTGTTTACGTAGCCCCTCATTTCTTTAATGGAATCAAGGTTGAACAAGTTTTGGACCTTGAAACCAAAGCGTCTTTGCTATATGAGAGCATAGGTTGGACCTAGTTATAATACGCACTGCCACCTATCAACTACTATAGGACTATGCTTTCCAATCTCCAAGTATCCCTTGAGTCTTGCAAGGTTGAACACGTGGTGGACCTTGAAACGAAAATCCCCTTTCTATATCAGAGCATAGCTTGGACAAGTAGTGGACCTAGTTATAATACCCAATATCCAAGGTGAAACACCTTAGGACCTTGCTACCTTGCTTACCATTGTTTACGTAGCCCCTCATTTCTTTAATGGAATCAAGGTTGGACAAGTGGTGGACCTTGAAACAAAGCCTCTTCGCTATATGAGAGCATAGGTTGGACCTAGTTGTAATACCCACTTCCACCTATCAACTACTATAGGACTATCCTTTCCAATGTCCAAGTATCCCTTGAGCCTTGCAAGGTTGAACACGTGGTGGATTATTGAAACGGAAATCCCCTTTCTATATCAGAGCATAGCTTGGACAAGTGGTGGACCTAGTTATAATGCCCAATATCCAAGGTAAAACACGTTAGGACCTTGGTACCTTCCTTGCCAATGTTTACGTAGCCCCTCATTTCTTTAATGGAAGCAAGGTTGGACAAGTGCGTGACCTTGAAACCAAAGCCTCTTTACTATATGAGAGCATAGGTTGGACCTAGTTGTAATACCCACTGCCACCTATCAACTACTATAGGGCTATGCTTTCCAATGTCCAAGTATCCCTTGAGTCTTGCAAGGTTGAACACGTGGTGGATTATTGAAACGAAAATACCCTTTCTATATGAGAGCATATCTTGGACAAGCGGTGGACGTAGCCACCTATGCCCAATATCCAAGGTGAAACACGTTAGGACCTTGCTAGCTTGCTTGCCAATGTTTACGTAGCCCCTCATTTCTTTAATGGAAGCAAGGTTGGACAAGTGGTGGACCTTGAAACCAAAGCCTCTTCGCTATATGAAAGCATAGGTTGGACCTAGTTGTAATACCCACTGCCACCTATCAACTACTATAGGACTATGCTTTCCAATCTCCAAGTATCCCTTGAGTCTTGCAAGGTTGAACACGTGGTGGACCTTGAAACGAAAATCCCCTTTCTATATCAGAGCATAGCTTGGACAAGTAGTGGACCTAGTTATAATGCCCAATATCCAAGGTGAAACACCTTAGGACCTTGCTACCTTGCTTGCCAATGTTTACGTAGCCCCTTATTTCATTAATGGAAGCAAGGTTGGACAAGTGGTGTACCTTGAAACCAAAGCCTCTTTGCTATATGAGAGCATAGGTTGGACCTAGTTGTAATACCCATTGCCACCTTTCAACTACTATAGGGCTATTCTTGCAACGTTGAACACGTGGTGAATTATTGAAACAAAAATCCCCTTTCTATATCATAGCATATCTTGGACGAGTTGTGGACCTATTTATAATGCCCAATATCCAAGGTGAAACACCTTAGGACCTTTCTACCTTGCTTGCCAATGTTTACGTAGCCCCTCATTTCTTTAATGGAAGCAAGGTTGGACAAGTGGTGGAACTTGACACCAAAGACTGTTTACTATATGAGAGCATAGGTTGGACCTAGTTGTAATACCCACTGCCACCTATCAACTACTATAGGGCTATCCTTTCCAATGTCCAAGTATCCCTTGAGTCTTTCAAGGTTGAACACGTGGTGGATTATTGAAACGAAAATCACCTTTCTATATCAGAGTATATCTTGGACAAGCGGTGGACCTAGTTAAAATGCCCAATATCCAAGGTGAAACACCTTAGGACGTTGCTACCTTGCTTGCCACTGTTTACGTAGCCCTTCATTTCTTTAATAGAAGCAAGGTTGGACAAGTGGTGGACCTTGAAGCCAAGACCTCTTTGCTATATGAGAGCATAGGTTGGACCTAGTTGTAATACCCACTTCCACCTATCAACTACTATAGGGCTATGATTTCCAATCTCCAAGTATCCCTTGAGTCTTGCAATGTTGAACATGTGGTTGGATTATTGAAACGAAAATACCCTTTCTATATAAGAGCATATCTTGGACAAGCGGTGGACCTAGTTATAATGCCCAATATCCAAGGTGAAACACCTTAGAACCTTGCTACCTTGCTTGCCAATGTTTACGTTACCCCTCATTTCTTTAATGGAATCAAGGTTGGACAAGTGGTGGACCTTGAAACCAAAACCTCCTTGCTATATGAGAGCATAGGTTGGACCGAGTTGTAATACCCAGTGCCACCTATAAACTACTATAGGAATATGCTTTCCAATGTCCAAGTATCCCTTGAGTCTTGCAAGGTTGAACACGTGGTGGATTATTGAAACGAAAATCCCCTTTTTATATCATAGCATATCTTGGGCAAGTTGTGGACCAAGTTATAATGCCCAATATCCAAGGTAAAACACATTAGGACCTTGGTACCTTCCTTGCCAATGTTTACGTAGCCCCTCATTTCTTTAATGGAAGCAAGGTTGGACAAGTGCGTGACCTTGAAACCAAAGCCTCTTTACTATATGAGAGCATAGGTTGGACCTAGTTGTAATACCCACTGCCACCTATCAACTACTATAGGGCTATGCTTTCCAATGTCCAAGTATCCCTTGAGTCTTGCAAGGTTGAACACGTGGTGGATTATTGAAACGAAAATCCCCTTTCTATATGTGAGCATATCTTGGACAAGTTGTGGACCTAGTTATAATGCCCAATATCCAAGGTAAAACACGTTAGGACATTGGTACCTTCCTTGCCAGTGTTTACGTAGCCCCTCATTTCTTTAATGGAAGCAAGGTTGGACAAGTGGTGGACCTTGAAACCAAAGCCTCTTTACTATATGAGAGCATAGGTTGGACCTAGTTGTAATACCCACTGCCACCTATCAACTACTATAGGACTATGCTTTCCAATCTCCAAGTATCCCTTGAGTCTTGCAAGGTTGAACACGTGGTGTACCTTGAAACGAAAATCCCCTTTCTATATCAGAGCATAGCTTGGACAAGTAGTGGACCTAGTTATAATGCCCAATATCCAAGGTGAAACACCTTAGGACCTTGCTACCTTGCTTGCCAATGTTTACGTAGCCCCTTATTTCATTAATGGAAGCAAGGTTGGACAAGTGGTGTACCTTGAAACCAAAGCCTCTTTGCTATATGAGAGCATAGGTTGGACCTAGTTGTAATACCCACTGCCACCTATCAACTACTATAGGGCTATTCTTGCAAGGTTGAACACGTGGTGTATTATTGAAACAAAAATCCCTTTTCTATATCATAGCATATCTTGGACAAGTTGTGGACCTATTTATAATGCCCAATATCCAAGGTGAAACACCTTAGGACCTTTCTACCTTGCTTGCCAATGTTTACGTATCCCCTCATTTCTTTAATGGAAGCAAGGTTGGACAAGTGGTGGAACTTGACACCAAAGCCTCTTTACTATATGAGAGCATAGGTTGGACCTAGTTGTAATACCCACTGCCACCTATCAACTACTATAGGGCTATCCTTTCCAATGTCCAAGTATCCCTTGAGTCTTGCAAGGTTGAACACGTGGTGGATTATTGAAACGAAAATCACCTTTCTATATCAGAGTATATCTTGGACAAGCGGTGGACCTAGTTAAAATGCCCAATATCCAAGGTGAAACACCTTAGGACGTTGCTACCTTGCTTGCCACTGTTTACGTAGCCCCTTATTTCTTTAATGGAAGCAAGGTTGGACAAGTGGTGGACCTTGAAGCCAAGACCTCTTCGCTATATGAGAGCATAGGTTGGACCTAGTTGTAATACCCACTTCCACCTATCAACTACTATAGGGCTATCCTTTCCAATGTCCAAGTATCCCTTGAGCCTTGCAAGGTTGAACACGTGGTGGATTATTGAAACGAACATCCCCTTTCTATATCAGAGCATAGCTTGGACAAGTGGTGGACCTAGTTAGAATTCCCAATATCCAAGGTGAAACACCTTAGGACCTTGCTACCTTGCTTGCCATTCTTTACGTAGCCCCTCATTTCTTTAATGGAATCAAGGTTGAACAAGTTTTGGACCTTGAAACCAAAGCGTCTTTGCTATATGAGAGCATAGGTTGGACCTAGTTATAATACGCACTGCCACCTATCAACTACTATAGGACTATGCTTTCCAATCTCCAAGTATCCCTTGAGTCTTGCAAGGTTGAACACGTGGTGGACCTTGAAACGAAAATCCCCTTTCTATATCAGAGCATATCTTGGACAAGTAGTGGACCTAGTTATAATACCCAATATCCAAGGTGAAACACCTTAGGACCTTGCTACCTTGCTTACCATTGTTTACGTAGCCCCTCATTTCTTTAATGGAATCAAGGTTGGACAAGTGGTGGACCTTGAAAACAAAGCCTCTTCGCTATATGAGAGCATAGGTTGGACCTAGTTGTAATACCCACTTCCACCTATCAACTACTATAGGACTATCCTTTCCAATGTCCAAGTATCCCTTGAGCCTTGCAAGGTTGAACACGTGGTGGATTATTGAAACGGAAATCCCCTTTCTATATCAGAGCATAGCTTGGACAAGTGGTGGACCTAGTTATAATGCCCAATATCCAAGGTAAAACACGTTAGGACCTTGGTACCTTCCTTGCCAATGTTTACGTAGCCCCTCATTTCTTTAATGGAAGCAAGGTTGGACAAGTGCGTGACCTTGAAACCAAAGCCTCTTTACTATATGAGAGCATAGGTTGGACCTAGTTGTAATACCCACTGCCACCTATCAACTACTATAGGGCTATGCTTTCCAATGTCCAAGTATCCCTTGAGTCTTGCAAGGTTGAACACGTGGTGGATTATTGAAACGAAAATACCCTTTCTATATGAGAGCATATCTTGGACAAGCGGTGGACGTAGCCACCTATGCCCAATATCCAAGGTGAAACACGTTAGGACCTTGCTAGCTTGCTTGCCAATGTTTACGTAGCCCCTCATTTCTTTAATGGAAGCAAGGTTGGACAAGTGGTGGACCTTGAAACCAAAGCCTCTTCGCTATATGAGAGCATAGGTTGGACCTAGTTGTAATACCCACTGCCACCTATCAACTACTATAGGACTATGCTTTCCAATCTCCAAGTATCCCTTGAGTCTTGCAAGGTTGAACACGTGGTGGACCTTGAAACGAAAATCCCCTTTCTATATCAGAGCATAGCTTGGACAAGTAGTGGACCTAGTTATAATGCCCAATATCCAAGGTGAAACACCTTAGGACCTTGCTACCTTGCTTGCCAATGTTTACGTAGCCCCTTATTTCATTAATGGAAGCAAGGTTGGACAAGTGGTGTACCTTGAAACCAAAGCCTCTTTGCTATATGAGAGCATAGGTTGGACCTAGTTGTAATACCCACTGCCACCTTTCAACTACTATAGGGCTATTCTTGCAACGTTGAGCACGTGGTGAATTATTGAAACAAAAATCCCCTTTCTATATCATAGCATATCTTGGACGAGTTGTGGACCTATTTATAATGCCCAATATCCAAGGTGAAACACCTTAGGACCTTTCTACCTTGCTTGCCAATGTTTACGTAGCCCCTCATTTCTTTAATGGAAGCAAGGTTGGACAAGTGGTGGAACTTGACACCAAAGACTCTTTACTATATGAGAGCATAGGTTGGACCTAGTTGTAATACCCACTGCCACCTATCAACTACTATAGGGCTATCCTTTCCAATGTCCAAGTATCCCTTGAGTCTTGCAAGGTTGAACACGTGGTGGATTATTGAAACGAAAATCACCTTTCTATATCAGAGTATATCTTGGACAAGCGGTGGACCTAGTCAAAATGCCCAATATCCAAGGTGAAACACCTTAGGACGTTGCTACCTTGCTTGCCACTGTTTACGTAGCCCTTCATTTCTTTAATAGAAGCAAGGTTGGACAAGTGGTGGACCTTGAAGCCAAGACCTCTTTGCTATATGAGAGCATAGGTTGGACCTAGTTGTAATACCCACTTCCACCTATCAACTACTATAGGGCTATGATTTCCAATCTCCAAGTATCCCTTGAGTCTTGCAATGTTGAACATGTGGTGGATTATTGAAATGAAAATACCCTTTCTATATAAGAGCATATCTTGGACAAGCGGTGGACCTAGTTATAATGCCCAATATCCAAGGTGAAACACCTTAGAACCTTGCTACCTTGCTTGCCAATGTTTACGTTACCCCTCATTTCTTTAATGGAATCAAGGTTGGACAAGTGGTGGACCTTGAAACCAAAACCTCCTTGCTATATGAGAGCATAGGTTGGACCGAGTTGTAATACCCAGTGCCACCTATAAACTACTATAGGAATATGCTTTCCAATGTCCAAGTATCCCTTGAGTCTTGCAAGGTTGAACACGTGGTGGATTATTGAAACGAAAATCCCCTTTTATATCATAGCATATCTTGGACAAGTTGTGGACCTAGTTATAATGCCCAATATCCAAGGTAAAACACATTAGGACCTTGGTACCTTCCTTGCCAATGTTTACGTAGCCCCTCATTTCTTTAATGGAAGCAAGGTTGGACAAGTGCGTGACCTTGAAACCAAAGCCTCTTTACTATATGAGAGCATAGGTTGGACCTAGTTGTAATACCCACTGCCACCTATCAACTACTATAGGGCTATGCTTTCCAATGTCCAAGTATCCCTTGAGTCTTGCAAGGTTGAACACGTGGTGGATTATTGAAACGAAAATCCCCTTTCTATATGAGAGCATATCTTGGACAAGTTGTGGACCTAGTTATAATGCCCAATATCCAAGGTAAAACACATTAGGACATTGGTACCTTCCTTGCCAATGTTTACGTAGCCCCTCATTTCTTTAATGGAAGCAAGGTTGGACAAGTGCGTGACCTTGAAACCAAAGCCTCTTCGCTATATGAGAGCATAGGTTGGACCTAGTTGTAATACCCACTGCCACCTATCAACTACTATAGGACTATGCTTTCCAATCTCCAAGTATCCCTTGAGTGTTGCAAGGTTGAACACGTGGTGGACCTTGAAACGAAAATCCCCTTTCTATATCAGAGCATAGCTTGGACAAGTAGTGGACCTAGTTATAATGCCCAATATCCAAGGTGAAACACCTTAGGACCTTGCTACCTTGCTTGCCAATGTTTATGTAGCCCCTTATTTCATTAATGGAAGCAAGGTTGGACAAGTGGTGTACCTTGAAACCAAAGCCTCTTTGCTATATGAGAGCATAGGTTGGACCTAGTTGTAATACCCACTGCCACCTATCAACTACTATAGGGCTATTCTTTCCAATGTCCAAGTATCCCTTGAGTCTTGCAAGGTTGAACACGTGTTGGATTATTGAAATGAAAATCCCCTTTCTATATCAGAGCATATCTTGGACAAGTGGTGGACCTAGTTATAACGCCTAATATCCAAGGTGAAACACCTTAGGACCTGCTACCTTTCTTGCCAATGTTTACGTCGCCCCTCATTTCTTTAATGGAAGCAGGTTGGACAAGTGGTAGACCTTGAAACCAAAGCCTCTTTGCTATATGAAAGCATAGGTTGCACCTAGTTGTAATACCCACTGCCACCTATCAACTACTATAGGACTATGATTTCCAATGTCCAAGTCTCTTGAGTCTTGCAACGTTGAACACGTGGTGGACCTTGAAACGAAATCCTATTTCTATATCAGAGGATATGTTGGACAAGTGGTGGACGTAGTTATAATGCCCATTTCCAAGGTGAAACACCTTAGGACCTTGCTACCTTGCTTGCCAATGTTTACGTAGCCCCTCATTTCTTTAATGGAAGCAAGGTTGGACAAGTGGTGGAACTTGAAACCAAATCCTCTTTACTATATGAGAGCATAGGTTGGACCAAGTTGTAATACCCACTGCCACCTATCAACTACTATAGGGCTATTCTTTGCAATGTCCAAGTATCCCTTGAGTCTTGCAAGGTTGAACACGTGGTGGATTATTGAAAGGAAAATCCCCTATCTATATTAGAGCATATCTTGGACAAGTGGTGGACCTAGTTATAATTCCCAATATCCAAAGTGAAACATGTTAGGACCATGCTACCTTGCTTGCAAATGTTTACGTAGCCCCTCATTTCCTTAATGGAAGCAACGTTGGACAAGTGGTGGACCTTGAAACAAAATCCTGTTTGCTATATCAGAGCAAAGGTTGGGCATAGTTGTAATACCCACTGCCACATATCAATTACTATAGGACTATGCTTTCCAATAGTCCACCTTGCAAGACTCAAGTATCCCTGGAGTCTTGCAAGGTTGAACACGTGGTGAATTATTGAAACGAAAATCCCCTTTCTATATCATAGGATATCTTGGACAAGTTGTGGACCTAGTTATAATGCCCAATATCCAAGGTGAAACACCTTAGAAACTTTCTACCTTTCTTGCCAATGTTTACGTAGCCCCTCATTTCTTTAATCGAAGCAAGATTGGACAAGCGGTGGACCTTGAAACAAAAGCCTCTTCGCTATATGAGAGCATAGGTTTGACCTAGTTGTAATACCCACTGCCACCTATCATCTTCTATAGGGCTATCCTTTCCAATGTCCAAGTATCCCTTGAGCCTTGCAAGGTTGAACACGTGGTGGATTATTGAAACGAAAATCCCCTTTCTATATCAGAGCATAGCTTGGACAAGTGGTGGACCTAGTTATAATGCCCAATATCCAAGGTGGAACACCTTAGGACCTTGCTACCTTGCTTGCCATTGTTTACGTAGCCCCTCATTTCTTTAATGGAATCAAGGTTGGACAAGTGGTGGACCTTGAAACCAAAGCGTCTTTGCTATATGAGAGCATAGGTTGGACCTAGTTGTAATACCCACTGCCACCTATCAACTACTATAGGGCTATGCTTTCCAATGTCCAAGTATCCCTTGCGTCTTGCAATGTTGAACATGTGGTGGATTATTGAAACGAAAATACCCTTTGTATATAAGAGCATATGTTGGACAAGTGGTGGACGTAGTTATAATGCCCAATATCCAAGGTGAAACACCTTAGGACCTTGCTACCTTGCTTGCCAATGTTTACGTAGCCCCTCATTTCTTTAATGGAAGCAAGGTTGGACAAGTGGTGGAACTTGAAACCAAATCCTCTTTACTATATGAGAGCATAGGTTGGACCTAGTTGTAATACCCACTGCCACTATCAACTACTATAGGGCTATGCTTTGCAATGTCCAAGTATCCCTTGAGTCTTGCAAGGTTGAACACGTGGTGGATTATTGAAAGGAAAATCCCCTATCTATATAGAGCATATCTTGGACAAGTGGTGGACTTAGTTATAATTCCCAATATCCAAGGTGAAACATGTTAGGACCATGCTACCTTGCTTGCCAATGTTTACGTAGCCCCTCATTTCCTTAATGGAAGCAAGGTTGGACAAGTGGTGGACCTTGAAACCAAATCCTCTTTGCTATATGAGAGCATAGGTTGGACCTAGTTGTAATACCCATTGCCACCTATCAATTACTATAGGACTATGCTTTCCAATAGTCAACCTTGCAAGACTCAAGTATCCCTTGAGTCTTGCAAGGTTGAACACGTGGTGAATTATTGAAACGAATATCCCCTTTCTATATCATAGCATATCTTGGACAAGTTGTGGACCTATTTATAATGCCCAATATCCAAGGTGAAACACCTTAGGACCTTTCTACCTTGCTTGCCAATGTTTACGTATCCCCTCATTTCTTTAATGGAAGCAAGGTTGGACAAGTGGTGGAACTTGACACCAAAGCCTCTTTACTATATGAGAGCATAGGTTGGACCTAGTTGTAATACCCACTGCCACCTATCAACTACTATAGGGCTATCCTTTTCAATGTCCATGTATCCCTTGAGTCTTAGGTTGAACACATGGTGGATTATTGAAACGAAAATCACCTTTCTATATCAGAGTATATCTTGGACAAGCGGTGGACCTAGTTAAAATGCCCAATATCCAAGGTGAAACACCTTAGGACGTTACTACCTTGCTTCCCACTGTTTACGTAGCCCCTCATTTCTTTAATGGAAGCAAGGTTGGACAAGTGGTGGACCTTGAAGCCAAGACCTCTTTGCTATATGAGAGCATAGGTTGGACCTAGTTGTAATACCCACTTCCACCTATCAACTACTATAGGGCTATCCTTTCCAATGTCCAAGTATCCTTGAGTCTTGCAAGGTTGAACACGTGGTGGATTATTGAAACGAAATCCCCTTTCTATATCAGAGCATAGCTTGGACAAGTGGTGGACCTAGTTATAATGCCCAATATCCAAGGTGAAACACCTTAGGACCTTGCTACCTTGCTTGCCAATGTTTACGTAGCCCCTCATTTCTTTAATGGAATCAAGGTTGGACAAGTGGTTGGACCTTGAAACCAAAGCGTCTTTGCTATATGAGAGCATAGGTTGGACCTAGTTGTAATACCCACTGCCACCTATCAACTACTATAGGACTATGCTTTCCAATGTCCAAGTATCCCTTGAGTCTTGCAAGGTTGAACACGTGGTGAATTATTGAAACGAAAATCCCCTTTTTATATCATAGCATATCTTGGACAAGTTGTGGACCAAGTTATAATGCCCAATATCCAAGGTAAAACACGTTAGGACCTTGGTACCTTCCTTGCCAATGTTTACGTAGCCCCTCATTTCTTTAATGGAAGCAAGGTTGGACAAGTGCGTGACCTTGAAACCAAAGCCTCTTTACTATATGAAAGCATAGGTTGGACCTAGTTGTAATACCCACTGCCACCTATCAACTACTATAGGGCTATGCTTTCCAATGTCCAAGTATCCCTTGAGTCTTGCAAGGTTGAACACGTGGTGGATTATTGAAACGAAAATACCCTTTCTATATGAGAGCATATCTTGGACAAGCGGTGGACGTAGCCACCTATGCCCAATATCCAAGGTGAAACACGTTAGGACCTTGCTACCTTGCTTGCCAATGTTTACGTAGCCCCTCATTTCTTTAATGGAAGCAAGGTTGGACAAGTGGTGGACCTTGAAACCAAAGCCTCTTCGCTATATGAGAGCATAGGTTGGACCTAGTTGTAATACCCACTGCCACCTATCAACTACTATAGGACTATGCTTTCCAATCTCCAAGTATCCCTTGAGTCTTGCAAGGTTGAACACGTGGTGTACCTTGAAACAAAAATCCCCTTTCTATATCAGAGCATAGCTTGGACAAGTAGTGGACCTAGTTATAATGCCCAATATCCAAGGTGAAACACCTTAGGACCTTGCTACCTTGCTTGCCAATGTTTACGTAGCCCCTTATTTCATTAATGGAAGCAAGGTTGGACAAGTGGTGTACCTTGAAACCAAAGCCTCTTTGCTATATGAGAGCATAGGTTGGACCTAGTTGTAAAACCCACTGCCACCTATCAACTACTATAGGGCTATTCTTGCAAGGTTGAACACGTGGTGAATTATTGAAACAAAAATCCGTTTTCTATATCATAGCATATCTTGGACAAGTTGTGGACCTATTTATAATGCCCAATATCCAAGGTGAAACACCTTAGGACCTTTCTACCTTGCTTGCCAATGTTTACGTATCCCCTCATTTCTTTAATGGAAGCAAGGTTGGACAAGTGGTGGAACTTGACACCAAAGCCTCTTTACTATATGAGAGCATAGGTTGGACCTAGTTGTAATACCCACTGCCACCTATCAACTACTATAGGGCTATCCTTTCCAATGTCCAAGTATCCCTTGAGTCTTGCAAGGTTGAACACGTGGTGGATTATTGAAACGAAAATCACCTTTCTATATCAGAGTATATCTTGGACAAGCGGTGGACCTAGTTAAAATGCCCAATATCCAAGGTGAAACACCTTAGGACGTTGCTACCTTGCTTGCCACTGTTTACGTAGCCCCTCATTTCTTTAATGGAAGCAAGGTTGGACAAGTGGTGGACCTTGAAGCCAAGACCTCTTCGCTATATGAGAGCATAGGTTGGACCTAGTTGTAATACCCACTTCCACCTATCAACTACTATAGGGCTATCCTTTCCAATGTCCAAGTATCCCTTGAGCCTTGCAAGGTTGAACACGTGGTGGATTATTGAAACGAACATCCCCTTTCTATATCAGAGCATAGCTTGGACAAGTGGTGGACCTAGTTATAATTCCCAATATCCAAGGTGAAACACCTTAGGACCTTGCTACCTTGCTTGCCATTGTTTACGTAGCCCCTCATTTCTTTAATGGAATCAAGGTTGAACAAGTTTTGGACCTTGAAACCAAAGCGTCTTTGCTATATGAGAGCATAGGTTGGACCTAGTTATAATACGCACTGCCACCTATCAACTACTATAGGACTATGCTTTCCAATCTCCAAGTATCCCTTGAGTCTTGCAAGGTTGAACACGTGGTGGACCTTGAAACGAAAATCCCCTTTCTATATCAGAGCATAGCTTGGACAAGTAGTGGACCTAGTTATAATACCCAATATCCAAGGTGAAACACCTTAGGACCTTGCTACCTTGCTTACCATTGTTTACGTAGCCCCTCATTTCTTTAATGGAATCAAGGTTGGACAAGTGGTGGACCTTGAAAACAAAGCCTCTTCGCTATATGAGAGCATAGGTTGGACCTAGTTGTAATACCCACTTCCACCTATCAACTACTATAGGACTATCCTTTCCAATGTCCAAGTATCCCTTGAGCCTTGCAAGGTTGAACACGTGGTGGATTATTGAAACGGAAATCCCCTTTCTATATCAGAGCATAGCTTGGACAAGTGGTGGACCTAGTTATAATGCCCAATATCCAAGGTAAAACACGTTAGGACCTTGGTACCTTCCTTGCCAATGTTTACGTAGCCCCTCATTTCTTTAATGGAAGCAAGGTTGGACAAGTGCGTGACCTTGAAACCAAAGCCTCTTTACTATATGAGAGCATAGGTTGGACCTAGTTGTAATACCCACTGCCACCTATCAACTACTATAGGGCTATGCTTTCCAATGTCCAAGTATCCCTTGAGTCTTGCAAGGTTGAACACGTGGTGGATTATTGAAACGAAAATACCCTTTCTATATGAGAGCATATCTTGGACAAGCGGTGGACGTAGCCACCTATGCCCAATATCCAAGGTGAAACACGTTAGGACCTTGCTAGCTTGCTTGCCAATGTTTACGTAGCCCCTCATTTCTTTAATGGAAGCAAGGTTGGACAAGTGGTGGACCTTGAAACCAAAGCCTCTTCGCTATATGAAAGCATAGGTTGGACCTAGTTGTAATACCCACTGCCACCTATCAACTACTATAGGACTATGCTTTCCAATCTCCAAGTATCCCTTGAGTCTTGCAAGGTTGAACACGTGGTGGACCTTGAAATGAAAATCCCCTTTCTATATCAGAGCATAGCTTGGACAAGTAGTGGACCTAGTTATAATGCCCAATATCCAAGGTGAAACACCTTAGGACCTTGCTACCTTGCTTGCCAATGTTTACGTAGCCCCTTATTTCATTAATGGAAGCAAGGTTGGACAAGTGGTGTACCTTGAAACCAAAGCCTCTTTGCTATATGAGAGCATAGGTTGGACCTAGTTGTAATACCCATTGCCACCTTTCAACTACTATAGGGCTATTCTTGCAACGTTGAACACGTGGTGAATTATTGAAACAAAAATCCCCTTTCTATATCATAGCATATCTTGGACGAGTTGTGGACCTATTTATAATGCCCAATATCCAAGGTGAAACACCTTAGGACCTTTCTACCTTGCTTGCCAATGTTTACGTAGCCCCTCATTTCTTTAATGGAAGCAAGGTTGGACAAGTGGTGGAACTTGACACCAAAGACTGTTTACTATATGAGAGCATAGGTTGGACCTAGTTGTAATACCCACTGCCACCTATCAACTACTATAGGGCTATCCTTTCCAATGTCCAAGTATCCCTTGAGTCTTTCAAGGTTGAACACGTGGTGGATTATTGAAACGAAAATCACCTTTCTATATCAGAGTATATCTTGGACAAGCGGTGGACCTAGTCAAAATGCCCAATATCCAAGGTGAAACACCTTAGGACGTTGCTACCTTGCTTGCCACTGTTTACGTAGCCCTTCATTTCTTTAATAGAAGCAAGGTTGGACAAGTGGTGGACCTTGAAGCCAAGACCTCTTTGCTATATGAGAGCATAGGTTGGACCTAGTTGTAATACCCACTTCCACCTATCAACTACTATAGGGCTATGATTTCCAATCTCGAAGTATCCCTTGAGTCTTGCAATGTTGAACATGTGTTGGATTATTGAAACGAAAATACCCTTTCTATATAAGAGCATATCTTGGACAAGCGGTGGACCTAGTTATAATGCCCAATATCCAAGGTGAAACACCTTAGAACCTTGCTACCTTGCTTGCCAATGTTTACGTTACCCCTCATTTCTTTAATGGAATCAAGGTTGGACAAGTGGTGGACCTTGAAACCAAAACCTCCTTGCTATATGAGAGCATAGGTTGGACCGAGTTGTAATACCCAGTGCCACCTATAAACTACTATAGGAATATGCTTTCCAATGTCCAAGTATCCCTTGAGTCTTGCAAGGTTGAACACGTGGTGGATTATTGAAACGAAAATCCCCTTTTTATATCATAGCATATCTTGGGCAAGTTGTGGACCAAGTTATAATGCCCAATATCCAAGGTAAAACACATTAGGACCTTGGTACCTTCCTTGCCAATGTTTACGTAGCCCCTCATTTCTTTAATGGAAGCAAGGTTGGACAAGTGCGTGACCTTGAAACCAAAGCCTCTTTACTATATGAGAGCATAGGTTGGACCTAGTTGTAATACCCACTGCCACCTATCAACTACTATAGGGCTATGCTTTCCAATGTCCAAGTATCCCTTGAGTCTTGCAAGGTTGAACACGTGGTGGATTATTGAAACGAAAATCCCCTTTCTATATGTGAGCATATCTTGGACAAGTTGTGGACCTAGTTATAATGCCCAATATCCAAGGTAAAACACGTTAGGACATTGGTACCTTCCTTGCCAGTGTTTACGTAGCCCCTCATTTCTTTAACGGAAGCAAGGTTGGACAAGTGGTGGACCTTGAAACCAAAGCCTCTTTACTATATGAGAGCATAGGTTGGACCTAGTTGTAATACCCACTGCCACCTATCAACTACTATAGGACTATGCTTTCCAATCTCCAAGTATCCCTTGAGTCTTGCAAGGTTGAACACGTGGTGTACCTTGAAACGAAAATCCCCTTTCTATATCAGAGCATAGCTTGGACAAGTAGTGGACCTAGTTATAATGCCCAATATCCAAGGTGAAACACCTTAGGACCTTGCTACCTTGCTTGCCAATGTTTACGTAGCCCCTTATTTCATTAATGGAAGCAAGGTTGGACAAGTGGTGTACCTTGAAACCAAAGCCTCTTTGCTATATGAGAGCATAGGTTGGACCTAGTTGTAATACCCATTGCCACCTATCAACTACTATAGGGCTATTCTTGCAAGGTTGAACACGTGGTGTATTATTGAAACAAAAATCCCTTTTCTATATCATAGCATATCTTGGACAAGTTGTGGACCTATTTATAATGCCCAATATCCAAGGTGAAACACCTTAGGACCTTTCTACCTTGCTTGCCAATGTTTACGTATCCCCTCATTTCTTTAATGGAAGCAAGGTTGGACAAGTGGTGGAACTTGACACCAAAGCCTCTTTACTATATGAGAGCATAGGTTGGACCTAGTTGTAATACCCACTGCCACCTATCAACTACTATAGGGCTATCCTTTCCAATGTCCAAGTATCCCTTGAGTCTTGCAAGGTTGAACACGTGGTGGATTATTGAAACGAAAATCACCTTTCTATATCAGAGTATATCTTGGACAAGCGGTGGACCTAGTTAAAATGCCCAATATCCAAGGTGAAACACCTTAGGACGTTGCTACCTTGCTTGCCACTGTTTACGTAGCCCCTTATTTCTTTAATGGAAGCAAGGTTGGACAAGTGGTGGACCTTGAAGCCAAGACCTCTTCGCTATATGAGAGCATAGGTTGGACCTAGTTGTAATACCCACTTCCACCTATCAACTACTATAGGGCTATCCTTTCCAATGTCCAAGTATCCCTTGAGCCTTGCAAGGTTGAACACGTGGTGGATTATTGAAACGAACATCCCCTTTCTATATCAGAGCATAGCTTGGACAAGTGGTGGACCTAGTTAGAATTCCCAATATCCAAGGTGAAACACCTTAGGACCTTGCTACCTTGCTTGCCATTGTTTACGTAGCCCCTCATTTCTTTAATGGAATCAAGGTTGAACAAGTTTTGGACCTTGAAACCAAAGCGTCTTTGCTATATGAGAGCATAGGTTGGACCTAGTTATAATACGCACTGCCACCTATCAACTACTATAGGACTATGCTTTCCAATCTCCAAGTATCCCTTGAGTCTTGCAAGGTTGAACACGTGGTGGACCTTGAAACGAAAATCCCCTTTCTATATCAGAGCATAGCTTGGACAAGTAGTGGACCTAGTTATAATACCCAATATCCAAGGTGAAACACCTTAGGACCTTGCTACCTTGCTTACCATTGTTTACGTAGCCCCTCATTTCTTTAATGGAATCAAGGTTGGACAAGTGGTGGACCTTGAAAACAAAGCCTCTTCGCTATATGAGAGCATAGGTTGGACCTAGTTGTAATACCCACTTCCACCTATCAACTACTATAGGACTATCCTTTCCAATGTCCAAGTATCCCTTGAGCCTTGCAAGGTTGAACACGTGGTGGATTATTGAAACGGAAATCCCCTTTCTATATCAGAGCATAGCTTGGACAAGTGGTGGACCTAGTTATAATGCCCAATATCCAAGGTAAAACACGTTAGGACCTTGGTACCTTCCTTGCCAATGTTTACGTAGCCCCTCATTTCTTTAATGGAAGCAAGGTTGGACAAGTGCGTGACCTTGAAACCAAAGCCTCTTTACTATATGAGAGCATAGGTTGGACCTAGTTGTAATACCCACTGCCACCTATCAACTACTATAGGGCTATGCTTTCCAATGTCCAAGTATCCCTTGAGTCTTGCAAGGTTGAACACGTGGTGGATTATTGAAACGAAAATACCCTTTCTATATGAGAGCATATCTTGGACAAGCGGTGGACGTAGCCACCTATGCCCAATATCCAAGGTGAAACACGTTAGGACCTTGCTAGCTTGCTTGCCAATGTTTACGTAGCCCCTCATTTCTTTAATGGAAGCAAGGTTGGACAAGTGGTGGACCTTGAAACCAAAGCCTCTTCGCTATATGAGAGCATAGGTTGGACCTAGTTGTAATACCCACTGCCACCTATCAACTACTATAGGACTATGCTTTCCAATCTCCAAGTATCCCTTGAGTCTTGCAAGGTTGAACACGTGGTGGACCTTGAAACGAAAATCCCCTTTCTATATCAGAGCATAGCTTGGACAAGTAGTGGACCTAGTTATAATGCCCAATATCCAAGGTGAAACACCTTAGGACCTTGCTACCTTGCTTGCCAATGTTTACGTAGCCCCTTATTTCATTAATGGAAGCAAGGTTGGACAAGTGGTGTACCTTGAAACCAAAGCCTCTTTGCTATATGAGAGCATAGGTTGGACCTAGTTGTAATACCCACTGCCACCTTTCAACTACTATAGGGCTATTCTTGCAACGTTGAGCACGTGGTGAATTATTGAAACAAAAATCCCCTTTCTATATCATAGCATATCTTGGACGAGTTGTGGACCTATTTATAATGCCCAATATCCAAGGTGAAACACCTTAGGACCTTTCTACCTTGCTTGCCAATGTTTACGTAGCCCCTCATTTCTTCAATGGAAGCAAGGTTGGACAAGTGGTGGAACTTGACACCAAAGACTCTTTACTATATGAGAGCATAGGTTGGACCTAGTTGTAATACCCACTGCCACCTATCAACTACTATAGGGCTATCCTTTCCAATGTCCAAGTATCCCTTGAGTCTTGCAAGGTTGAACACGTGGTGGATTATTGAAACGAAAATCACCTTTCTATATCAGAGTATATCTTGGACAAGCGGTGGACCTAGTCAAAATGCCCAATATCCAAGGTGAAACACCTTAGGACGTTGCTACCTTGCTTGCCACTGTTTACGTAGCCCTTCATTTCTTTAATAGAAGCAAGGTTGGACAAGTGGTGGACCTTGAAGCCAAGACCTCTTTGCTATATGAGAGCATAGGTTGGACCTAGTTGTAATACCCACTTCCACCTATCAACTACTATAGGGCTATGATTTCCAATCTCCAAGTATCCCTTGAGTCTTGCAATGTTGAACATGTGGTGGATTATTGAAATGAAAATACCCTTTCTATATAAGAGCATATCTTGGACAAGCGGTGGACCTAGTTATAATGCCCAATATCCAAGGTGAAACACCTTAGAACCTTGCTACCTTGCTTGCCAATGTTTACGTTACCCCTCATTTCTTTAATGGAATCAAGGTTGGACAAGTGGTGGACCTTGAAACCAAAACCTCCTTGCTATATGAGAGCATAGGTTGGACCGAGTTGTAATACCCAGTGCCACCTATAAACTACTATAGGAATATGCTTTCCAATGTCCAAGTATCCCTTGAGTCTTGCAAGGTTGAACACGTGGTGGATTATTGAAACGAAAATCCCCTTTTTATATCATAGCATATCTTGGACAAGTTGTGGACCTAGTTATAATGCCCAATATCCAAGGTAAAACACATTAGGACCTTGGTACCTTCCTTGCCAATGTTTACGTAGCCCCTCATTTCTTTAATGGAAGCAAGGTTGGACAAGTGCGTGACCTTGAAACCAAAGCCTCTTTACTATATGAGAGCATAGGTTGGACCTAGTTGTAATACCCACTGCCACCTATCAACTACTATAGGGCTATGCTTTCCAATGTCCAAGTATCCCTTGAGTCTTGCAAGGTTGAACACGTGGTGGATTATTGAAACGAAAATCCCCTTTCTACATGAGAGCATATCTTGGACAAGTTGTGGACCTAGTTATAATGCCCAATATCCAAGGTAAAACACATTAGGACATTGGTACCTTCCTTGCCAATGTTTACGTAGCCCCTCATTTCTTTAATGGAAGCAAGGTTGGACAAGTGCGTGACCTTGAAACCAAAGCCTCTTCGCTATATGAGAGCATAGGTTGGACCTAGTTGTAATACCCACTGCCACCTATCAACTACTATAGGACTATGCTTTCCAATCTCCAAGTATCCCTTGAGTGTTGCAAGGTTGAACACGTGGTGGACCTTGAAACGAAAATCCCCTTTCTATATCAGAGCATAGCTTGGACAAGTAGTGGACCTAGTTATAATGCCCAATATCCAAGGTGAAACACCTTAGGACCTTGCTACCTTGCTTGCCAATGTTTATGTAGCCCCTTATTTCATTAATGGAAGCAAGGTTGGACAAGTGGTGTACCTTGAAACCAAAGCCTCTTTGCTATATGAGAGCATAGGTTGGACCTAGTTGTAATACCCACTGCCACCTATCAACTACTATAGGGCTATTCTTTCCAATGTCCAAGTATCCCTTGAGTCTTGCAAGGTTGAACACGTGTTGGATTATTGAAATGAAAATCCCCTTTCTATATCAGAGCATATCTTGGACAAGTGGTGGACCTAGTTATAACGCCTAATATCCAAGGTGAAACACCTTAGGACCCTGCTACCTTTCTTGCCAATGTTTACGTCGCCCGCATTTCTTTAATGGAAGCAGGGTTGTACAAGTGGTAGACCTTGAAACCAAAGCCTCTTTGCTATATGAGAGCATAGGTTGCACCTAGTTGTAATACCCACTGCCACCTATCAACTACTATAGGACTATGATTTCCAATGTCCAAGTCTCTTGAGTCTTGCAACGTTGAACACGTGGTGGACCTTGAAACGGAAATCCTATTTCTATATCAGAGGATATGTTGGACAAGTGGTGGACGTAGTTATAATGCCCATTTCCAAGGTGAAACACCTTAGGACCTTGCTACCTTGCTTGCCAATGTTTACGTAGCCCCTCATTTCTTTAATGGAAGCAAGGTTCGACAAGTGGTGGAACTTGAAACCAAATCCTCTTTACTATATGAGAGCATAGGTTGGACCAAGTTGTAATACCCACTGCCACCTATCAACTACTATAGGGCTATTCTTTGCAATGTCCAAGTATCCCTTGAGTCTTGCAAGGTTGAACACGTGGTGGATTATTGAAAGGAAAATCCCCTATCTATATTAGAGCATATCTTGGACAAGTGGTGGACCTAGTTATAATTCCCAATATCCAAAGTGAAACATGTTAGGACCATGCTACCTTGCTTGCAAATGTTTACGTAGCCCCTCATTTCCTTAATGGAAGCAACGTTGGACAAGTGGTGGACCTTGAAACAAAATCCTGTTTGCTATATCAGAGCAAAGGTTGGGCATAGTTGTAATACCCACTGCCACCTATCAATTACTATAGGACTATGCTTTCCAATAGTCCACCTTGCAAGACTCAAGTATCCCTGGAGTCTTGCAAGGTTGAACACGTGGTGAATTATTGAAACGAAAATCCCCTTTCTATATCATAGGATATCTTGGACAAGTTGTGGACCTAGTTATAATGCCCAATATCCAAGGTGAAACACCTTAGAAACTTTCTACCTTTCTTGCCAATGTTTACGTAGCCCCTCATTTCTTTAATGGAAGCAAGGTTGGACAAGTGGTGGAACTTGACACCAAAGCCTCTTTACTATATGAGAGCATAGGTTGGACCTAGTTGTAATACCCACTGCCACCTATCAACTACTATAGGGCTATGCTTTCTAATGTCCAAGTATCCCTTGAGTCTTGCAAGGTTGAACACGTGGTGGATTATTGAAACGAAAATCACCTTTATATATCAGAGTATATCTTGGACAAGCGGTGGACCTAGTCAAAATGCCCAATATCCAAGGTGAAACTCCTCAGGACGTTGCTACCTTGCTTCCGAATGTTTACGTAGCCCCTCATTTCTTTAATGGAAGTAGGGTTGGGCAAGTGGTGAACCTTGAAGCCAAGACCTCTTTGCTATATGAGAGCATAGGTTGGACCTAGTTGTAATACCCACTGCCACCTATCAACTACTATAGGGCTATGCTTTCCGATGTCCAAGTATCCCTTGAGCCTTGCAAGTTTGAACACGTGGTGCATTATTGAAACGAAAATCCCCTTTCTATATCAGAGCATAGCTTGGACAAGTGGTGGACCTAGTTATAATGCCCAATATCCAAGGTGAAACACCTTAGGACCTTGCTACCTTGCTTGCCATTGTTTACGTAGTTCTTTAATGGAATATGGTTTGGACAAGTGGTGGACCTTGAAACCAAAGCGTCTTTGCTATATGAGAGCATTGGTTGCACCTACTTGTAATACCCACTGCCACCTATCAACTACTATAGGGATATGCTTTCCAATGTCCAAGTATCCCTTGAGTCTTGCAAGGTTGAACATGTGGTGGATTATTGAAACGAAAATACCATTTCTATAAAAGAGCATATCTTGGACAAGCGGTGGACATAGTTATAATGCCCAATATCTAAGGTGAAACACCTTAGGACCTTGCTACCTTGCTACTTTGCTTGCCAATGTTTACGTAGCCCCTCATTTCTTTAATGTAAGCAAGATTGGACAAGTGGTGGACCTTGAAACCAAAGCCTCTTCGCTATATGAGAGCATAGGTTGGACCTAGTTGTAATACCCACTGCCACCTATCAACTACTATAGGACTATGCTTTCCAATCTCCAAGTATCCCTTGAGTCTTGCAAGGTTGAACACGTGGTGGACCTAGAAACGAAAATCCCCTTTCTTTATGAGAGCATAGCTTGGACAAGTAGTGGACCTAGTTATAATGCCCAATATCCAAGGTGAAACACCTTAGGACCTTGCTACCTTGCTTGCCAATGTTTACGTAGCCCCTCATTTCTTTAATGGAAGCAAGGTTGGACAAGTGGTGTACCTTGACACCAAAGCCTCTTTGCGATATGAGAGCATAGGTTGGACCTAGTTGTAATACCCACTGCCACCTATCAACTACTATAGGGCTATGCTTTCCAATGTCCATGTATCCCTTGAGTCTTGCAAGGTTGAACACGTGTTGGATTATTGAAACAAAAATCCCCTTTCTATATTAGAGCATATCTTGGACAAGTGGTGGACCTAGTTATAATGCCTAATATCCAAAGTGAAACACCTTAGGACCTTGCTACCTTGCTTGGCAATGTTTACGTCACCCCTCATTTCTTTAATGGAAGGAGGGTTGTACAAGTGGTAGACCTTGAAACCAAAGCCTCTTTGCTATATGAGAGCATAGGTTGGACCTAGTTGTAATACCCACTGCCACCTATCAACTACTATAGGACTATGCTTTCCAATGTCCAAGTATCCCTTGAGTGTTGCAAGGTTGAACACATGGTGGACCTT
The DNA here is from genome assembly GCF_014529385.1 of Adiantum capillus-veneris. NCBI lineage: Eukaryota > Viridiplantae > Streptophyta > Polypodiopsida > Polypodiales > Pteridaceae > Adiantum > Adiantum capillus-veneris. The sequence goes on from NC_140940.1 coordinate 39,694,251, forward strand.
GAAACGGAAATCCTATTTCTATATCAGGGCATATGTTGGACAAGTGGTGGACGTAGTTATAATGCCCAATATCCAAGGTGAAACACCTTAGGACCTTGCTAACTTGCTTGCCAATGTTTACGTAGCCCCTCATTTCTTTAATGGAAGCAAGGTTGGACAAGTGGTGGAACTTGAAACCAAAGCCTCTTTACTATATGAGAGCATAGGTTGGACCTAGTTGTAATACCCATTGCCACCTATCAACTACTATAGGGCTATGCTTTCCAATGTCCAAGTATCCCTCGAGTCTTGCAAGGTTGAACACGTGGTGGACCTTGAAACGAAAATCCCCTTTCTATATCAGAGCATAGCTTGGACAAGTGGTGGACCTAGTTATAATGCCCAATATCCAAGGTGAAACACGTTAGGACCTTGCTACCTTGCTTGCCAATGTTTACGTAGCCCCTCATTTGTTTAATGGAAGCAAGGTTGGACAAGTGGTGGACCTTAAAACCAAAGCCTCTTTGCTATATGAGAGCATAGGTTGGACCTAGTTTTAATACCCACTACCACCTATCAATTACTATAGGGCTATGCTTTCCAATGTCCAAGTATCCCTTGAGTCTTGCAAGCCGTAACAGGTGGTGGATTATTGAAACAAAAATCCCCGTCTATATCAGAGCATAGCTTGGACAAGTGGTGGACATAGTTATAATGCCCAATATCCAAGGTGAAACACCTTAGGACCTTGCTACCTTGCTACCTTTCTTGCCAATGTTTACGTAGCCCCTCGTTTTATTAATGGAAGCAAGGTTGGACAAGTGGTGGACCCTTAAACCAAAGCCAATTTGCTATATGAGAGCATAGGTTGGACCTAGTTGTAATACGCACTGCCACCTATCAACTATTATAGGGCTATGGTTTCCAATGTCCAAGTATCCCTTGAGTCTTTAAAGGTTGAACACGTGGTGGACCTTGAAACGAAAGTCCCCTTTCTATATCAGAGCATAGCTTGGACAAGTGGTGGACCTAGTCATAATGCCCAATATCCAAGGTGAAACACCTTAAGACCTTGCTACCTTGCTTTCCAATGCGTACGTAGCCCCTCATTTCTTTAATGGAAGCAAGGTTGGACAAGTGGTGGACCTTGAAACCATAGCCTCTTGGCTATATGAGAGCATAGGTTGGACCTAGTTGTAATACCCACTGCCACCTATCAACTACTATAGGGCTATGCTTTCCAATGTCCAAGTATCCCTTGAGTCTTGCAAGGTTGAACACGTGGTGGATTATTGAAACCAAAATCCCCTTTCTATATCAGAGCATATCTTGGACAAGTGGTGGACCTAGTTATGATGCCCCTCCTTTCTTTAATGGAAGAAAGGTTGGAAAAGTGGTGAATTTTGAAACCCAATCTATTTGGCTATATATAGAGGATAGCTTGGACAAGTGGTGGGTTTAGTTGTAGTATCCAATGTCCAAGGTCCAAGGTGAACTATGTAAGGACGTTACTTCCAAAACCAAAGTTATACAAGTGGTTCTCCTTGAAACCATAACCTCCTTAGTGTATTAGAACATAGCTTGGAGAAGTGGTGGACTTAGTTGTAATGGTGAATGTCCAAAGGAAACTATTATAGGACCTTGCTTCCCAAATCAAGTTTGGACAAGTGGTGGATCTTGAAACCAAAACCCCCTTTTTCTATTAGAGCATAGCTTAGATAAGTGGTGGACGTAGCTGTCATAGAAAATGTTCAATGTGAACTGCTACAGGAACTTGCTATTAAATGTCTAAGTAGAGCTAGCTTCTTTAATCCAATCAAGGTTGGGAAAGTGGTGTATCTTGAAACCAAAAGCCCTTTATTGTATAAGAGCATAGCTTGGACAAGTGAGGGACCTAGTTTTAATGTGTGATGTACAAAGAAAAGTATTAGAAGACCTTGCTTTCCAATATTTGAATTGGTCAAGTGGTTAAAACTAAGTATAAAACTTTGACCATTTTCTTCTCAAATTGCCAAAAAGCTAGCTTTAGACACCTCTAAATGAAAATGGTTAAGGATGGCCTTAAACAACATTTTTTCAAAGACTTGAACAAAAGCGTTGCCGAAGAGTAATGAAAATTTATTATGGCTTGAAGTGCCCGAGTATTTGAAAACAAGCCTAGGTTTTCCACGAGGCAAAAGGTGACATAATAAGAACTTTGGCAACTGAAGTGGTGGCCAAGTTTTGTGGCATAGTGTGCACTTGGTCCTATATGTGTTGACCACTTGGCTAAATGTAGGACCATAAGGCCAAACCTTTGGTACCTTAAATATAGTATGGGACATAATCTAGAACTTCTATAGTAAATTAGTAGTATAATTAATATGTTAACACTAGGTTGGTAACCTAACAGGACATAAAAGTGTCCTTTCAGGGTTTTGAAAAAAACCTCCAAAACCATAGTAGATCCACTCATTTTGTAAAATCCTTTCATGAGGTTATAGTTCAACACCTACTACAAATGTAAAAAATAACAAACTTGTAAAATTTCTCATCTTTTGGTCACACCAAGCCTCCAAAGTTGATGGACCACTACATTTTCATCAAAACAGTCATTTCTTACGTTTTGTTGCATAAAAATAAGATTAGGGATTTTTGTAGGACTTGAGATAAATTCCCTAGTTAACTTCAATGGGTTGGTGACTAGAACATATGATTGCTTCTCACTCACTATTTTTTGTTTTTCCAAAAGAAATAGGTACAAAAAAGGTTGAATTTTTACCATTCTGCAAACCTATCATCAAAGTTTCTATAGCCACGCTCAATACAAATAGTATATGCATGTTTTCTGAGTTCCCTATTGTTATTTAGGTTTATAAGGATCCATGGAGCATGTCAAAAGAATATTACATCTCTTACCAAGGGGAATCTTGGGGACAAAGATGAAGTGCTAAATACAACAAACATGAAAAATCTGGGTTCAACATTATGAGTTGTAGAATCCCATAGAAACTATTCAATATGTAGCCAAATTTGATCCTTATGACTAGATATGGTTACTACCTACAAAATGCATGTAGTTGTCACAAGAAACTAACAATATTGAAAAAGATATACTTGATATACTAGAATGTTTCGTTTTCTTCTATAATTGAAAAAATCAACCATCGTTGTCTACTATGCAAAATAGGGTATTAGGTGCCCCAAAACTCAAGGAATATTAGCTTTATGTTACAATGTGTGACATAGAAAATCAAAAATGCATTTGGATATCATGAAAGCCACCAAAAAAATCATAGAAGAGCTAAAATTGGCTAAAAAAAAGGATTTGCCAATTTTTGTAATTTGGTCATACCTTACAACTTTAACATTTATTTCTCCCTAGAAGCATCATGACATGTTGAGGACTACTAAAGATAGTTCTCTAGCATTATAGACCTCACAAACATGAATTCTAGAGTGTTATAGTTGCAAAAAGTTAAAAAAAGCCAAAAACAGGACCCGTTTTTTCACACAGTTTAGTTTGTGAAATGTTGTGCAAGGACAAGGTTAAAGATGGAATTGATATTCCAAAAAAATGTCGAGTTTTTTTCATCTCATGAGACAACTTTCTAGATAGATAGCACCTCAAAATACATTTTGAAACTCTTGACATAATTCAAGGAAAATGGTCACTTAACAGGACATAAAAGTCTCCCAGGACATAAAAGTGTCCCATTACCAACCTAGTGTTAATATTTGTATTATATTTAAGTATATGCTAAATATAATTTATGTTCAAAATTTCACTAATGAAGAATGTTCCCATTTAGCACTCTAGATGTGGGGTCTTAAAGCAATGCCACAATGGGGTGACAAGGCAGCGCTTCCACGTGAGGTTTGGGGATAGCGCTCTTGATGGGGATGTGGAATATAGCGCTCTCGATGGCGGGGCTTGGGAGGCTGATTTCGGGATAGCGCCCCGGGCGGGGCCTTGGGTCAGCGCCCCGGGCGGGGTCCGCGGGGAGCACCCTAGGCGAGGTCCGGGGCAGCGCCCTGGGCGGGGTCAATGTATAGAGTTACGCATGTTTTTCATATTTTTAACCATGATTTCTTTAATTTTGGCCATGTGAATTGGTTAATGTTTTATACTGCTTTTGTTTTTCTTAATCCTATGATAAAACATGGACTTGTAGCATACGTGGCATTTTAATAAACCCTATCAAGATTAGGCACAGAGAGAGCGCACGAGAAATGCACACAAAGAAAGCAGGCGAGCAGCAAACACACAGAAAGCGCACACGAATCAAACACAGTTGGAGTATACGCGCGCGTAGAGGAGCAAACCCGACATTGTACACAACACAGAAAATAAAGAAATAGCAGCATACGCAACGCTTTCCAGAAGGGCAGGATCGGGCATAGCGCGCTTCTTCTTAGGAGACATTGCACACCTCACCAATAGAGAAAAAACAGGTATTTCTCTCTCTCTCTCTCTCTGTCTTTCTCCATATAGAGAAGATGGTTCTCTGTAACTCTTTCTTGCACACACACTCTCTCATCAAAAGACAGAGATACATAGTTTAAAAGTATCTCCACACACAAACACATATTCCCACACATCGTCTTCCTCTCTTCCACATACATAACCACAGTGAAATCTGTTATCTTGTTGTCTCTCTCTTGAAAATACATGCACATATTCCCACACATCGTCTTCCTCTCTTCCACATACATAACCACAGTGAAATCTGTTATCTTGTTGTCTCTCTCTTGAAAATACGTGCACATATTCCCATACATCGTCTTCCTCTCTTCCACATACATAAACACAGTGAAATCTGTTATCTTTCTCTCTCTCCTCTCTCTAAAAAACAGGTATTTCTCTCTCTCTCTCTCTATCTATCTCTGTATCTTGCTATCTCTCTCTTGAAAATACATGCTCATGTATGTGTGCGTCTGTGTTATCTATGTGTATGTATGTATATTTGTGTTATTTCATTGTAATACTCATACATAATGCAGGTACACAATTACAGTTAATTACGATATGCACACATAGTATATATACATACATAAATATCACAAATAACTAACACATTGTAATACTAGTAAACTTGAATGGAAGACTTACTTGCGTGATTTTTTAAAGTCGATTCTTGTAGCGAGTTCTGGATGTATGCTCAGCTGATTTTCCTCTAATCCATTTGTAGATATGATTGTAACTTCTGTTTCTCAAAAAAAGTAGTGTTGTTTAGTGATACACCTAATGGACATAAATGGTTGAAACTAGGACATGTAGACCAAAAATATGTGTATTTCTTTGGATGAATATATACACTTTTTGGTGACCCTTACCACAAGTGGTGGACCTTGAGACCAGTGGACTATAAGGACCTCCAAACAATACCTTGTACACTCAATCCTTCTTGGTATCTAGGTTGGACAAGTGGTGGACCTTGTTCAAATTCTCTAACCACTCTCGCTAACATGGTGACATAATTTAGGTGTGATAAATTCATATCTATGCAAACTAATATTAGTTTAGGCTTGTTAATTTGAATTTGTTTGAATTTATGTACAATATAATGATTTGAGGTTTGCATATTTGAATTTAGGTGGTATAATGATATCTTTTTGTGGTAAACTTGAATTTAAAATCAATTTCATGTGGAATATTTTAAATTTAAGTGGTAAAATATGAACTTTATAAAAAAGTTTGAAATTTGAAATTTCGGCGGGATAGTTTAAAATTTAGGCGGGATATTTAAAATTTGGGAGGGATATTTTAAATTTAGGCGATAAGATTTTGAATTTTAAATTTAGGCGGGAAGGTTTTGAATTTATAGCGAGATCTCCCTTACATAAGAGAGTATAGGTTGGACAAGTGGTGGACCTTAAAGCCAAAGCATCCATGCTACTGGACATGATAGGTAGGGAATCTAGTTGAATATTGTATGTATAATATATATGTAATAGATCTAGCTTGGACAAGTGGTGGACCTTGGAACAAAACCCCATGTAAAACATATCATGCACATTCCAAGTGGTGAGAAAAAATATCATTTAAGATATATAGCCTTATAGGTTGGACAAGTGGTGGACCTTAACACCCAGATATTCTTAATAAAATGACATAGAGTGGAAAACTGGTGAATCTTGAGACCAAACCACTCATGCTACTAGCGATAATAGCTTGGACAAGTGGTGGACCTTGAAAGTAAACCCCCCATTTACAAAATATCGTGGGTTTAAGGTATTTCGATTGAACCTAGCATCTTGGAGACATGGTGCAGCTTGCTTCTCTTCATGTTTCAATGGAGCCTATCTTGGACAAATGGTGGAGCATCCTTCTCTCCATGTTTCAATGGACCCTAGCTTGGACAAGTGGTGGAGCGTTTCTTCTCTCTATGATTCAATAGAGTTAGCTTGGACAAGTGCTGAACCTTGGAACTAAACCCCCATGTAAAACCTATCATAGTCACTCCAAGTGGTAAGAAAGAATAACCGTTAAGATATAGCCTTATAGCTTGGACAAGTGGTGGACCTTAACACCCACATATTCTTAATATAATGACATAGAGTGGAAAAGTGGTGAATCTTGAGACGAAACCACTCATGCTACTAGCGATAATAGGTTGGACAAGTGGTGGACCTTGAATGTAAACCCCCCATCTACGAAATATCGTGGGTTTAAGGTATTTCGATGAAGCCTAGCATCTTGGAGACATGGTGCAGATTGCTTCTCTTCATGTTTGAATGGAGCCTATCTTGGACAAATGGTGGAGCATCCTTCTCTCCATGTTTCAATGGACCCTAGCTTGGACAAGTGGTGAACCTTTGCTGCTCTCTATGATTCAATAGAGTTAGCTTGGACAAGTGGTGGACCTTGGAACCAAACCCCCATGTAAAACCTATCATGGTCACTCCAAGTGGTGAGAAAGAATAACCTTTAAGATATTGCCTTATAGGTTGGGCAAGTGGTGGACCTTAACACCCAAATATTCTTAATATAATGACATAGAGTGAAAAAGTGGTGAATCTTGAGACAAAACCACTCATACTACTAGAGATAATAGCTTGGACAAGTGGTGGACCTTGAACGTAAACCCCCCATGTTTCAATAAAGTTAATGACATAGAGTGAAAAGTGGCGAATATTGAGACAATACCACTCATGCTACTGATAGCCGTTTTTCGGCTCTTTGTAATTGCCATACTGAGTTACCTCACCCTACCAAAATCACCCAAACACTGTGGCTATCCCTACCATTTCAGTGTACATAGGCGTGCGTGAGTCACGGGACTTTTTCCATATCTTCTTAAAAAACCCTCAATTAGCTAGTCATTGGGCTAGTTGAGCCAAAAAAATAAAAAAATAAAAAAAAATAAAAGTATATTATGGCCCATGCGTATGTAAATATTTCTTCGTATATAGGGCCTAAATAAAAGATTTTTTCATAATTATTTTGGTATTTATTTAAATATTTCTACCTAGGTGTGTGTTATTTATGCTCTGTACATTGCCTCACCATTACCACAATTTTTCTTACCATTCTTCATACTCTTTATTCCATATAGAAATATTTTCATGTAAGCTTCTCTTATATTTGGTGTAACTCCACCCCAACAAAAATCCAAAAAAACTAGTTTTATTTATGTGTATATTTTTTCACTATTGTGATTTTTCCCTTCCTACATCTATTTTTTTTTTTCTAAAAAATTAGAACACCAAAAATATTTATCTTTTTATGGTAGCCTCATAATGAGAGAGATTTCTTTTGACCCCTTTATATTTTTTTCACTTATATTATTTATATTTGACATGTACATATTTTTTAGACCCCTCAATATTTGATTTTCTTAGTTGTACTATTCACTTATATCATAATCTCAACAATATCTTCAATTATAGACCTACCAAATAAGGTCAAGGGTAGGTGGCATGCATACATGCACTATGGAGGGCTCACTCTTGGAGGTATTCAAAAGAATCATCCAAAGAAGGACCCCACAACGACCTTGTGCAGTGGAAAAAAACGGTCGGTTTTGCTGAATTTTTAAAGTTCACTTGCTCTCCGAATTTGAAAAGGTGATACAAACAAAAGTTGTAGCTCGTAGGCTGAGCTTTTCCCTCAAATTTTTTCATATCTTTTTGAGCTACGAGCTGTGAGCTATGATTTTATTAGTGGACCCCAGTTTTCCCATGCTATGCAGCCACACTCTCTCTTCCACTTTATCATTTTCCTCTTTCACACACACTTCTCCACTCATCATCCCCACCTCTCTCACCACTCCTCTCTGCACCCTACTCACCTTCTCCTCAACCTTGAAGAATAAGAGAAACCATGGTGAACTCATACCTCCCACACACAATTCCATTCCAAAATTGACCACCTAGTCTCATTTTTCCTCCTCCAATTTACCCATATCTATAAAAAAAACCACAAAATTCAGCCTCTTCTCTTAAAAGACAGCATCATGGTGGTTGATTACTCAGCTTCAATTAACTTGTCTCTCAAGGACGGTCAAGAGTGGAGAAAAAAAGTACCGTCAAAGCTAGTGGACCATCAACAAGCGTCAAAATTGGCCCTACTCAAGACACTTGGAGCATCAACCTTGTAAGAAACCCACCTTTTCTTACCTCTTAAGAGTTTTTCTTCTTTATTTGTATCCTACATGGATACTCCCATTGTAAATATCCAATTCCATTTGTAAATTAATACTAACTCTACTAACACTAACCCACTATGAAAAGTCCTATCACCTCCATTTCTCTCCTCTCTCTTTCCCCACCAACTTCTTGATAATTCCAAGCAAAAGAAATTAGATAAATTGCTGAAAATCTAACCCAACCATGGTTAGAGGAGTAACCCTAGCCTTCAAAATTGCTATAAAAGGAGGGTGTAGCTAGCACAAAAGGGGGAGCCATAAGCAAGAGCACTATGCTATAGCTTGAGAAGCCAAGCTCAACCTCTCTAGAAGGAGCTCTTGAGTGGAAGCTCATTGTCTTATGTATGTGCATGTGTTGTAATAGGGGATTAGCAAGGGAACTCTATGCCATTGTAAGAGAGAGAGTGATCATTCAATTGAGAGTAGGAAATCTATCATTTCTCCTACTAGTGTAAGCCCAACATTTACTGAATCAAGGAGGGTGGATTTAGACTAATCTTGGATACTTTGTCTCCCTTCCAACGTGAAGTAATGGACAACAATGATGCGTAAGTGTCTTGGTGTTTTTTGTTAAGTTCTTGATAGCTTGTCTCTAGTGTTGTCATCAATCTAGCCATAAATCCCATATACTGTAAGAGGGCGACAGGGTGGAGAGGACTCCCCTGGATTTAAGACAGTGATTGGGGTGGCTTTTCTTGTGATGTGTTGTGGTGAAATTTACGCAAGCTATGTTGAACAAATACTAATCTCACTTTGATTTGTTATGACAGATTTGTAAGAAGGTATTAATGCAACAAGCACCCCCTCCCCCTTTCTCTCTCTTTCTTAAATATATAGTTGTGTTTGCTTGATCATTGCCAATACGTTTCAAAGCAGCCCGAGCACTATCTCTCTCTCTCTCTCTCTCTCTCTCTCATGTTTTAGTGTGTGAGAGTGTTCCATTGGTGTTAGGGTTAGTGTAAATTCCTTGCTTGTTTGTGGGTTGCTCTAACGATTCTCCTCTTTTGCGTCCTAGTTCGCTCTTAAACTAGGTGGTGCCCCTTGTGTAGTTGGGATTTGGCTGTGGGTTTGTTGTTTTGGTTTGTGTTGTGTTGTGCCCCAGCCCCATTGAGCAGCACGGGAGCCTTGAAGGATGTCTAGAGGTTGCTCTTCTTGTTGCCCGCCCCGGACCACCTCAAATTGGTGCCCCCACTGAGGAACAGGCTTGTGTATGTTTTGTGAAGGCTCAACCTTTAGCATAATCAAGTAGCTTGCATGAATCACGAGAGTTTGTATGATCCCTTCATTCCCATTGCAAGGCAAAAGGTACACATAATTGTTAGTACTAAGTTGCAATTTCAGCGAGTAATTCGTAGAATTTTAGGTCCTCTTAGGTTAGCCGAGATAAACACTTCAGTAGATCCTTTTATTTTGCCTCTCATTAGGTACGATATTAGCTTGGACGTCTATATTTTTGTGTTATTTTAAGCATTAGGACATGCATAGGCCATGGATAATGGCCCAGGAATAGAGGTTTTTCCCTTTCATTTTACTCCACACATTAGAATAAACATTGCAATTAGTAGAAAGATCCATTTTCAACAACGAATGGTGTTCATGTTTGGTGCCCAAAGAGTAGGAGAAATTCTTGCATCACCAAACCCTGTCATTCTACCTCTCATCAACTACCACACTTCTTTTGATGTACACGTGTTCATTTTATTTTAAAATGAAGTGCAGCCCGGCAAAATAGTGTGTATGTTTGTTTTTTCTTTGTCCAAGTTGTTACAAGAAACAAAAAAAAGATCGTTTGTTCTAACTGGGAATGTGTGTGCAGTGAAAGTAGTAAGGCGTCTCCCTCATAACAAGAGGGTGGTGAAGTTAAGACGAAAGGTCCTACGCGTGGATTCCATTTTCCTCTTGTTGTTGGGCACTAAGGAAGACCGCGCATTTATCCAACTAGTGTGTGCCCTAAGATTGGTAAATAGAGTGAAATTTGGCGTTTGGCGAGTGCATTTCACCATTGAGGAAGACTCTTCAGGAAACTTGCGGCCAGAGTTCATGCTTCATAGACTCACATTTGGTGAATTTTCCCCTCATTTGTGTCTTATTAATAGTCTTCCTTTAGCTTTCAACAAAGGAGATAGGGAGCTATTCAGAGCTTGTCTTAATAAAGAGAGCATAGAGAAGATTGCAAATTTCTATAAATTCTCATCCTTCTCTACTTTCTATGACACTTTGTTCATAGAGACATTGAAATCTCTTTATGCTTTTGAATGATTTAACCATAATCCTAAGGAGTTTTTGTCCAGGAATTTTGTAGCACAAGTGGAGTCTTTAAATCTTGCAAACTTGATTGGACTTGATGAGCATGTTCTTTATGAAATTGTGAGAAGGTTTCCTCACTCCGACTGTGTGGAACTCGAAGGAAAGGAGCTCCTAGTCAATTGCTACTTTCTCACAGCCTTCGAGGAGAATGAAGATCTAGTTTTTATACAAACCGCTTGTGCGTTGGGAATTGTAGAGCAAGTGCAATTTATCACTTGGGACGTGGTTGCTCTTTTGGATCCAGAAAATGAAGTTCTAGAGATTTCTGTTTATCGCCTTAGCTTTGAAGAATTTCAACCCTTCTTAGAGCTCATCAATAGTCTACCTTTTTGTTTTGATCAAACAAATCGAGACCTCATTGAAGCTTGGATAGCTGAAGAAAAAAACCTAGAGTAGTATTTTCTTACTTCTTCATTTGCAGGCGAGTGGTTCTAAATCTCTATTGTATCCCTTATTGTAACCCGTGTTGTAATCTTTCATAATAATGGAGAGCCAACGCCAAATGTCTGGATATCCTCTTTTCTTTGGAGAGCCTGGAGAGGATGCAGAATTATTTTTAGCAAATTTCAAGATGTCTTGCTGTATCAAGAGGATAGTAACCGATCAAGAACGTGTAGAAATGTTTGAGGTGGTCCTCAGGAAAGATGCTAGTACTTGGTTTGACTCTTTGCCTGAGGAAGTTAAGGGGAATTACACAGAAGTTTTGAATCGTTTTAAGAGATACTTCTTTGATCCCCAAAACACTCAAAAACTATGGCAAGACATTGTTTCTCATAAGCAAAAAGACTTAGATGACTACTACTTGTACAAGCAAGAGTTTCTACGTCTTTGGGCTCTATGGATACGAAATGTTGCTAACCCTGGTGATGGTGCAGAATTTTTAAAGAAGGAGAGGTTCATAGCCGGACTCTTTCCTGACCTTAAGGTAAAAGTTGAGGCGGGTGCACCTGCTACTTTTGATGCAGCGGAAACTAGGGCTCCTGAGAAGTATAGGAAACTCAAGTGCTTAAGGGGAGAGGTTCCAATAGAAGGTCTTAGACCCAAAGGTAAGTCACAAGCATCAACATCTAGGGAGCTTCCTGAGGTAACGGCTGAAGTGATTGAGAAGTTAAATGAATCTTTAAGCAGCCTGTCAATTCACCTTGCACAAGCTGTAGGTCCAAAGGGACAAGCAAAGAAGTCAGAAGAGAGAGAGCCACGAACTAGGAGAGTCTTGCAATGTTGGAATTGCGGAGAGTCTGGACATGGGATGTATAATTGTCCTTGGCCCCGTGGAGAGCCAGGGAGACCTAACTTGAATTACCCAGTGATGAATGCAAGAGAAGGAGCTGGTCAACAACCAAGGCTTCTACAAAGGCTAAATGGACCAAGACCACCTCCACAAGGGGTAGAAGGAGTTCCACCTTTGCCAGATCCAAATGTGCATGTGGTAGAGGTGACAAATTCAAATGAGGTTGACATGGAAGCCAATGGCATTAAGCGTGGCCGAGGGAAAGGTAAAGAGAAAGAAGCAGTCAAATCACAGAGTGACCATGGACAAGGCAAAAAGGCAAAGGAGACCAAGGAAACCAAGAGGACTCGACGTCGTATCAACCTCCAAGACTTCCCTCTTGGACATGGTATGGCTCCGTACAACTTGTTGGAAGACATGAGAGGTAAGGGTCCTGATATTTCATGGCCTCAATTTCTTGCATTATGTCCACAAGTAAGGAGGGATTTAACAAGGGCAGTTAGCACTAGGAGAAAGGTAAAAGAGAGTTTTCCTGTTGTAAGAATTGTACATGCTGAAATGAATGAGGATATTACACCTGTGCTAGATTGTTACATAAAAGGAAGATTGGTTAGGAAAGGTCTAGTGGATGGGCGTGCACAAATTTGCATCATGACAGAAGGGCTCATGCAAAGACTAGGCATGCACATCCATGAGACACCTGAAATCAAAGTGAAAATGGCAAACAATAGCAAGGCTAGGTGCGTAGGCATTTGTAAAAATGTTTTTGTGGAGGCCTTTGGCATTAAGAAGGCAGTGGATTTCTATGTCATGTCTACCAAGGGAAATGGTTACCCATTTATCCTAGGAAGACCATGGCTAATGAAAATGCGAGCTTTGCAGGATTGGGAGAGTGGAAAGCTAATTTGTAGGAATGACAATCACAAGAAGGTTTTCTTTGACATGAAGGAGCAACGCCAAGAGGAGCTCCATGAAGAATCATCTCGAAGTGATACGGAAGAAGATTGGACTAAAAACACTTCAGAAGAAGAAAGTAGCGGCAGCATTACTGAAGAGGAGTCCTCCATTGAAGTCATGGGGGTAAGGTTTAAGCCAAACAACCAGGAGACCTCTTCTCGAGGTTTGGAAGAGGTAGGTTCCCAAGAGAACCAAAAGGTGGAAGATGAAGGAATGTTAGAAGGTATGTTGTCTACAACACTTACAAAGGATGAAAGAGAGGAGTTCAAATGTGTGCTAAGGAAATTTCCGAGGCTTTTTGCTAAAGACTACACCGATGTGCGTGGAGTAGATGTTGTTCAACACAAGATTGAGTTGAAGCCAGAGGCCACACCTAAGGCTCAAAAGCTACGAAGGCTAGGAGTCATTAAGGAGCAGGCTCTACTCAAGGAGGTAAGAAAGCTTCTAGCAGCAGGTTTCATTTATCCAGTGGAGAATTCAGAGTGGGTCTCTCCCGTTGTTGTCACTCCTAAGAAAAACGGCAAGTGGAGGGTGTGTGTGGATTATCGTCCACTTAATGAGGCAACAAAAAGAGATCACTTTCCCCTCCCATTTCAGGATGAGATACTAAATGAAGTAGCTGGTCATGAGAAGTACACTGTGTGTGATGGCTACTCGGGTTACTTTCAAATAGGTATCGCATTGGAGGATCAATTGAAAACAACCTTTATCACTCCTTGGGGTTGTTATGCTTTTAGAGTCATGCCATTTGGCCTGACAAATGCTCCTGCAACTTTCCAACGCTTCATGAACATGGTGTTTCAAGCATTCTTTGGAAAGTCCATTAGGGTTTTTATTGATGATTTTTGCATTTATAGCTCAAAATTATTGCATCTACAAAGGGTAGAAGAAGGTTTAAAGAAGCTCTATGACATGGGAGGTCAACTCAACCCCGACAAGTGTCACATAGCTGAGGATGAAGTGATCTTGCTTGGTCACAAGGTTTCCTATAAAGGCATTGAGGTGGATCCTTCAAAGGCAAAGGCTCTTATTGAGCTCCCTCACCCAAGAATCTCAAAGAGGTCATATCATTCATTCAAAAAGTGAAGTATATGTCACGCTTTATTCACTTAGCTTCGGAGTTGATTCATCCTTTGCAAAAGTTGACACAACAAGTAGAATTTGCATGGTCTGATGAGCTTGAAGAGTATTTTTGTAACATTAAAGTCATTTTGTCAGAGCTACCAACACTCATGCCTCCTTGTTGGGAGTACACATTCTTTGTTAGCTCTAGTGTTGGAAGGGAAACAATTGGTGTTGTGTTGCTACAACAAGATCCCCACAGTACAAGGATGCGACCCATCTACTTTGCTAGTAGGGTCATGAATGCTTTGGAGAGAGACTACACAGAAGCAGAACTCATGATGCTTTCTCTCATGTTTGCGGTGAGAAAGTTTAGATCCTACCTGCTACCAAAACCTTTTGTAATTCTCACTGCAGAGAATTTGTTCCCTTGGGTGTCATCTCAAATGAATCTTAGTACTAGGATCTCAAAGTGGATTATGGAGTTGCAAGAGTTTCAATACTCTTTCAAGGTAGAAGATAGTGTGCGTGCACAATTGGCAGGGATTCTCACTTATAGGGTGCACAAAAGGAGATTAAGGTGCCTGAAGTAAAGACCCTACCATTGCCACCACCAAAAAGTATTCCTAATGCTTTTACTTTGTTCTTTGATGGAGCTTTTCGTCGAGCCACAGGAAAAGCAGGGGGAGGGCTAGTGTTGCTCAACCCAAGTGGAGAGGTGGTCATGAAAGAGAAGTTCAATCTACCAAGTTCAGCTAGCAACAATGAAGCAGAATATGACACTCTACTTCATGGTTTGAAGATGTGCATTGGCCAAGGGATACAACGCCTCATGGTAAAGGGAGATGCACTTCTCATTGTTAAACAGATTTTAGGCATTTGGGCATGCAAGAATGAAAGCTTACGGACAAAAGTTCATGCCATTCGTAGATTGTTTAATCAATTTGAAGAAGTGCAACTATATTATATTCCTAGGAAACAGAATGAAGATGCCGATTTACTTGCACAACAAGTAGTTACATGTGTTGAGAAAGAAGTGCAGGTCATCATGGTGGCAGCAACTGTCAAGCAACCGAGATACCAGGGATTGGAGTCATTGACTCCCATTATTAGCTACATTTTGGAGGGCGAGTTTCCACAAGACTTCACGAAGGCTCAGAAGAGGAGACTCATGAAGAAGGCAAGCGCATATCTCTTCCTAGAAGGCTCCCTCTATCAAAGAGGGAGGGATCAAGTATGCAGAAGAGTACCAACTATTGAGGAAATTCCAGCCATTCTAAAAGGTTTGCATGAAGAAGCATGTGGTGGTCATTTTGCCCAAGAATTAACTGCGAAGAAGATTTTGATTGCGGGGTATGTTTGGCCAAGTCTGCATGTGGATGTCCAACATTGGTGTAAAAGTTGTCACAATTGTCAGGTAAATGGGAATAGAAGATTGGTTTATGGTCCAAGGCAAATCGTGCATGCAAATGGACCCTTTGAAAAGTGGGGCATTGATGCTATGGGTCCTCTGCCTAGGACAAAAAATGGTAAACTCTACATTCTAGTGGCTGTAGACTATATGACTAGGTGGGTGGAAGCACAAAGTGTGGCAAAGGTAAATGAGAAGACAGTGAGCAAATTCGTCTACACTCACATTTGTTGTAGATTTGGCACACCTTTGGAGATTGTTTCTGATAATGGTCCAGGGTTTAGAAAGGGATTGCTCACAGAAGTCTGTGAAGAACTTCACATTCTACATCGTCACAGTACACTCTACTATCCCCAATCAAATGGTTTGGTAGAAAAAGCTAATGGTGTCATTGCAGGCATCATTAGAAAGATGGTGAAAAACAAGACAAAGTTGTGGGATGACTTCTTGGATGGTGCCTTGTGGGTGTATCGAACCACATATAGGGAAGCCACGGAGTTCACACCATTTCACTTGGTCTATGGTCAAGAGGCTTTACAGCCAATTGAGCTAAACATTCCAACAATGCGACTTCATGGCAAATCAGCACAAGATGATCAAGAAGCATGGATGGATCGACTTCTTACCTTAGCTAAGCTTGAGTGGAAAAGAGAAGCAGCATACGAGTGCTATAAGAGGAAAGCCACACAGACAAAGGAGAAGCTTGACAAGAAACTGAAGGACAAAGGCATCAATGAAGGAGATCTTGTGCTAAGGTATGACAATCGACTCGATAATCATTTTGATGCCAAATTTGAAACAAGATGGCAAGGGCCATACATAGTCAAGAAGGCTTTCAATTCAAGTTACTATCAGCTAATGGACTTGAATGGTAAAGAGCACTCCAGGAAAGTAAACGGGTATCGCTTGAAGCCCTATTTGAGTCGCCTTCTACCAAAGGATCTACCAAAGATCTGTCAAAAGTCCACTATCTCATGTAAGTATTGCTACATGAAGCATGAGTGTAACTCTAGCCAAAATTCTGAGGGGCCAAACAATAAAGATATCGTCAAGGACTCTGAAGCACTCTCTTTGGAAAAGATGCTCTATGCTGGTACATGAATATACCATCATCCAGGGGGAGAGCTAATGATAGCTGTTTTTCGGCTCTTTGTAATTGCCACAGTGAGTTACCTCACCCTACCAAAATCACCCAAACACTGTGGCTATCCCTACCATTTCACTGTACATAGGCGTGCGTGAGTCACGGGAATTTTCCCATATCTTCTTAAAAAACCCTCAATTAGCTAGTCATTGGGCTAGTTGAGCCAAAAAAAAATAAAAATAAAAAAAAATATAAGTATATTATGGCCCATGCGTATGTAAATATTTCTTCGTATATAGGGCCTAAATAAAAGATTTTTTCATAATTATTTTGGTATTTATTTAAATATTTCTACCTAGGTGTGTGTTATTTATGCTCTGTACATTGCCTCACCATTACCACAATTTTTCTTACCATTCTTCATACTCTTTATTCCATATAGAAATATTTTCATGTAAGCTTCTCTTATATTTGGTGTAACTGCACCCCAACAAAAATCCAAAAAAACTAGTTTTATTTATGTGTATATTTTTTCACTATTGTGATTTTTCCCTTCCTACATCTATTTTGTTTTTTTTCTAAAAAATTAGAACACCAAAAATATTTATCTTTTTATGGTATCCTCATAATGAGAGAGATTTCTTTTGACCCCTTTATATTTTTTTCACTTATATTATTTATATTTGACATGTACATATTTTTTAGACCCCTCAATATTTGATTTTCTTAGTTGTACTATTCACTTATATCATAATCTCAACAATATCTTCAATTATAGACCTACCAAATAAGGTCAAGGGTAGGTGGCATGCATACATGCACTATGGAGGGCTCACTCTTGGAGGTATTCAAAAGAATCATCCAAAGAAGGACCCCACAACGACCTTGTGCAGTGGAAAAAAACGGTCGGTTTTGCTGAATTTTTAAAGTTCACTTGCTCTCCGAATTTGAAAAGGTGATACAAACAAAAGTTGTAGCTCGTGGGCTGAACTTTTGCCTCAAATTGTTTCATATTTTTTTGAGCTACGAGCTGTGAGCTATGATTTTATTAGTGGACCCCAGTTTTCCCATGCTATGCAGCCACACTCTCTCTTCCACTTTATCATTTTCCTCTTTCACACACACTTCTCCACTCATCATCCCCACCTCTCTCACCACTCCTCTCTGCACCCTACTCACCTTCTCCTCAACCTTGAAGAATAAGAGAAACCATGGTGAACTCATACCTCCCACACACAATTCCATTCCAAAATTGACCACCTAGTCTCATTTTTCCTCCTCCAATTTACCCATATCTATAAAAAAAACCACAAAATTCAGCCTCTTCTCTTAAAAGACAGCATCATGGTGGTTGATTACTCAGCTTCAATTACCTTGTCTCTCAAGGAAGGTCAAGAGTGGAGAAAAAAAGTACCGTCAAAGCTAGTGGACCGTCAACAAGCGTCAAAATTGGCCCTACTCAAGACACTTGGAGCATCAACCTTGTAAGAAATCCACCTTTTCTTACCTCTTAAGAGTTTTTCTTCCTTATTTGTATCCTACATGGATACTCCCATTGTAAATATCCAATTCCATTTGTAAATTAATACTAACTCTACTAACACTAACCCACTATGAAAAGTCCTATCACCTCCATTTCTCTCCTCTCTCTTTCCCCACCAACTTCTTGATAATTCCAAGCAAAAGAAATTAGATAAATTGCTGAAAATCTAACCCAACCATGGTTAGAGGAGTAACCCTAGCCATCAAAATTGCTATAAAAGGAGGGTGTAGCTAGCACAAAAGGGGGAGCCATAAGCAAGAGCACTATGCTATAGCTTGAGAAGCCAAGCTCAACCTCTCTATAAGGAGCTCTTGAGTGGAAGCTCATTGTCTTATGTATGTGCATGTGTTGTAATAGGGGATTAACAAGGGAACTCTATGCCATTGTAAGAGAGAGAGTGATCATTCAATTGAGAGTAGAAAATCTATCATTTCTCCTACTAGTGTAAGCCCAACATTTGCTGAATCAAGGAGGGTGGATTTGGACTAAGCTGATACTTTGTCTCCCTTCCAACGTGAAGTAATGGACAACAATGATGCGTAAGTGTCTTGGTGTTTTTTGTTAAGTTCTTGATAGCTGTCTCTGGTGTTGTCATCAATCTAGCCATAAATCCCATATACTGTAAGAGGGCGACAGGGTGGAGAGGACTCCCCTGGCTTTAAGACAGTGATTGGGGTGGATTTTCTTGTGATGTGTTGTGGTGAAATTTACGCAAGCTATGTTGAACAAATACTAATCTCACTTTGATTTCTCATGACAGATTTGTAAGAAGGTATTAATGCAACAAGCACCCCCTCCCCCTTTCTCTCTCTTTCTTAAATATATAGTTGTGTTTGCTTGATCATTGCCGATACGTTTCAAAGCAGCCCGAGCACTATCTCTCTCTCTCTCTCTCTCTCTCTCTCTCTCTCTCTCTCTCTCTCTCTCTCTCTCTCTCGTGTTTTAGTGTGTGAGAGTGTTCCATTGGTGTTAGGGTTAGTATAAATTCCTTGCTTGTTTGTGGGTTGCTCTAACAATTCTCCTCTTTTGTGTCCTAGTTCGCTCTTAAACTAGGTGGTGCCCCTTGTGTAGTTGGGATTTGGCTGTGGGTTTGTTGTTTTGGTTTGTGTTGTGTTGTGCCCCAGCCCCATTGAGCAGCACGGGAGCCTTGAAGGGTGTCTAGAGGTTGCTCTTCTTGTTGCCCGCCCTGGACCGCCTCACTACTAGTGATTATAGCTTGGACAAGTGGTGGACCTTGCATGTAAACCCCCCATGCTTCAATAGATTTAGCTTCGACAAATGGTGGAGCATCGTTCTCTCCATGTTTCAATGGAGCCTATCTTGGACAAGTGGTAGACCTTTGTTTCTCTCTATGTTTCAATAGAGTTATCTTGGACAAGTGGTGGACCTTGGAACCAAACCCCCATGTAAAACCTATCATAGCCACTCCAAGTGGTAAGAAAGAATAATTTTTTAGATGTAGCCCTATAGGTTGGACAAGTGGTGAACCTTAACACCCACATATTCTTAATATAATTACATAGAGTGCAAAAGTGGTGAATCTTGAGACCAAACCACTCATGCTACTACCAATACTAGCTTGGACAAGTGTTGGACCTTGAATGTAAACCCCTCATTTATGAAATATCGTGGGTTTAATGTTTTTTGATGGAGCATAGCATCTTGTAGACATGGTGCAGCTTGCTTCTCGTCATGTTTCAATGGAGCCTATCTTGGACAAATGGTGGAGCATCCTTCTCTCCATGTCTCAATGGAGCTTAGCTTGGACAAGTGGTAAACCTTTTCTTCTCTCTATGTTTCAATAGAGTTAGCTTGGACAAGTGGTGGACCTTGGAACCAAACCCCCATGTAAAACCTATCATGGTCACTCTAAGTGGTGAGAAAGACTAACCTTTAAGATATAGCCTTATAGGTTGGACAAGTGGTGGACCTTAACACCTAGATATTCTTAGTATAGTGAAATAGAATGGAAAAGTGGTGAATCTTGATAGCAAACCACTCATGCTACTAGCGATAATAGGTTCAACAAGTGGTGGACCTTGAATGTAAACCCCCCATCTACGAAATATCGTGGGTTTAAGGTATTTAGATGGAGCCTAGCATCTTGGAGACATGGTGCACCTTGCTTCTCTTCATGTTTCAATGGAACCTATCTTGGACAAATGGTGGAGCATCCTTCTCTCCATGTTTCAATGGACCCTAGCTTGGAAAAAAGTGGTGGACCTTTGCTTCTCTCTATGTTTCAATAGAGTTAGCTTGGACAAGTGGTGGACCTTGTAACCAAACCCTAATGTAAAACCTATCATGGTCACTCCAAGTGGTGAGAAAGAACAACCTTTAAGATATAGCTTTATATGTTGGACAAGTGGTGGACCTTAACACCTAGATACTCTTAATATAATAAAATAGAGTGAAAAATTCGTGAATCTTGAAACAAAACCACTCATGCTACTAGTGATAATAGCTTGGACAAGTGGTGGACTATGAACGTAAAACCCCCATGTTTCAATAGAGTTAGCTTGGACAAACGGTGGAGCATCCTTCCCTCCATGTTTCAATGGAGCCTAGCTTGGACAACTGGTGGACGTTTGCTTCTCTCCATGGGAAGAATAGAGATAGCTTTAATAAGTGGTGGACCTTGGAATCAAACCCCCATGTAAAACATATCATGGTCATTCCAAGTGGTGACAAAGAATACCCTTTTAGATATACCCTTATAGGTTGGACAAGTGGTCAACGTTAACACCTGATCTTCTTAATATAATGACAGAGTGGAAAAGTGGTGAATCTTGAGACCAAACCACTCGTGCTACTAGTATTAATATCTTGGACAAGTGGTTGACCTTGAATATAGACCCCACATGTAAAAAATATCGTGGGTTGAGGTATTTCAATGGATCTTAGCATCTTGGAGAGATGGTGCATCTTGCTTCTCTTCTAGTTTCAATGAAGCCTATCTTCGACAAATGGTGACTCATCCTTCTCTCCATGTTTCAATGGATCCTAGCTTGGACAAGTGGTAAACCTTTTCTTCTCTCTATGTTTCCATAGAGTTAGCTTGGACAAGTTGTGAAACTTGGAACGAAACCCCCATGTAAAACATATCATGGTCATTCCAGGTGGTGAGAAAGAATACCCTTTAGCATATAGCGTTATAGGCTGGACAAGTGGTCGACCTTAAAACCCAGATCTTCTTAATATAATGACATAGAGTGGAAAAGTGGTGAATCTTGAGACCAAACCACTGATGCTCCTAAGGATAATAGGTTGGACAAGTGGTGGACCGTGAATGTAAACCCCGCACGTAAGAAATATCGTGGGTTTAAGGTATTTCAATAAAGCTTAGCATCTTGGAGAAATGGTGCAACTTGCTTCTCTTCATGTTTCAATGGAGCCTATCTTGGACAAATAGTGGAGCATCCTTATCTACATGTTTCAAGGGAGCCTAGCTTGGACCAGTGGTGGACCTTTGCTTCTCTCTATCTTTCAATAGAGTTAGCTTGGACAAGTGGTGGACCTTAACACCCAGATATTCTTAATATAATGACATAGAGTGGAAAAGTGGTGAATCTTGAGAGCAAACCACTCATGCTACTAGCGATAATACGTTGGACAAGTGGTTGTTCTTGAATGTAAACTCCCCATGTACAAAATAATGTGGGTTTAAGGTATTTCGATGGAGGCTAGCATCTTAGAGACATGGTGCAGCTTGCTTCTCTTCATGTTTCAATGGAGTCTATCTTGGACAAATGGTGGAGCATCCTTCTCTCCATGTTTCAATGGACCATAGCTTGGACAAGTGGTGGACCTTTGCTTCTCTCTATGTTTCAATAGTGTTAGCTTAGACAGTGGTGGACCTTGGAACCAAACCCCCATGTAAAACCTATCATGGTCACTCCAAGTGGTGAGAAAGAATAACCCTTAGGATATAGCCTTATAGGTTGGACAAGTGATGGACCTTAATACCCAGATATTCTTAATATAATGACATAGAGTGAAAAAGTGGTGAATCTTGAGACCAAACCAGTAATGCTACTAGCGTTAATAGGTTAGACAAGTGGTGGACCTTGAATGTAAACCTTCCATGTTTCAATAGAGTTAGCTTCGACAAATGGTGGAGCATCCTTCTCTCCATGTTTCAATGGAGCCTAGCTTGGACAAGTGGTGGACCTTTGCATCTCTCTATGAGAACAATAAATTTAGCTTGGATAAGTGGTGGACCTTGGAACCAAACCCCCATGTAAAACATATCATGGCCATTTCAAGTGGTGAGAAAGAATACCCTTTAAGATATACCCTTATAGGTTGGACAAGTGGTCGACCTTAACACCCAGATCTTCTTAATATAATGACATAGAGTGGAAAAGTGGTGAATCTTGAGACCAAACCACTCATGCTACTAGGGATAATAGCTTGGACAAGTGGCTGACCTTGACGTTAAATCCCACATGTAAAAGATATCATGGATTTAAGGTATTTTAATGGATCCTAGCATCTTTGAGACATGGTGCAGCTTGCTTCTTTTCATGTTTCAATGAAGCCTATCTTCCACCAATGGGGGATCATCCTTCTCTAAATGTCTCAATGGAGCCTAGCTTGGACAAGTGGTGGACCTTGGAACCAAACCCCCATGTAAAACATATCATGGTCATTCCAAGTTGTGAGAAATAATACCCTTTAAGGTCTAGCCTTATAGGTTGGACAAGTGGTGGAGCTTAAAACCTAGATCTTCTTAATATAACTACATAGAGTGGAAAGGTGGTGAATCTTGAGACCAAACCACTCATGCTACTAAGGATAATAGGTTGGACAAGTGGTGCACCTTGAATGTAAACCAAGGGCACGAAATATCATGGGTTTAAGGTATTTCAATGGAGCCTAGCATCTTGGAGACATGGTACAGCTTGCTTCTCTTCATGTTTTACTGGAGCCTATCTTGGAAAAATGGTGGAGCATCCTTCTCTCCATGTTTCAATGGAGCCTACGTTGGACAAGTGGTGGACCTTTGCTTCTCTCTATGTTTCAATAGAGCTAGCTTGGACAAGTGGTGGACTTTGGAACCAAACCCCCATGTAAAACCTATCATCGTAACTCCACGTGGTGAGAAAGAATAAAGTTTAAGATATAGCCTTATAGGTTGGACAAGTGGTGGACCTTAACACCCAGATATTTTTAATATAATGACACAGAGTGGAAAAGTGGTGAATCTTGAGACAAAACCACTCATGTTACTAGCAATAATAGGTTCAACAAGTGGTGGACCTTGAATGTAAACCCCCCATCTACGAAATATCGTGGGTATAAGGTATTTCGATGAAGCCTAGCATCTTGGAGACATGGTGCAGCTTGCTTCTCTTCATGTTTCAATGGACCCTATCTTGGACAAATGGTGGAGCATCCTTCTCTCCATGTTTCAATGGACCCTAGCTTGGACAAGTAGTGAACCTTTGCTTCTCTCTATGATTCAATAGAGCTAGCTTGGACAAGTGGTGGACCTTGGAACCAAACCCCCATGTAAAACCTATCATGGTCACTCCAAGTGGTGAGAAAGAATAACCCTTAAGATATAGCCTTATAGGTTGGACAAGTGGTGGACCTTAACACCTAGATATTCTTAATATAATGACATAGAGTGAGAAAGTGGTGAATATTGAGACAAAACCACTCATGCTACTAGCGTTAATAGGTTGGACAAGTGGTGGACCTTGAATGTAAACCCCCCATGTGTCAATAGAGTTAGCTTCGACAAATGGTGGAGCATCTTTCTCTCCATTTTTCAATGCAGCCTAGCTTGGACAAGTGGCGGACCTTTGTTTCTCTCTATGTTTCAATAGAGTTAGCTTGGACAAGTGGTGGACCTTGGAACCCATCCCCCATGTAAAACATATCATGGACATTTCAAGTGGTGAGCAAGAATACCGTTTAAGATATACCCTTATAGGTTGGACAAGTGGTCGACCTTAACACCCAGATCTTCTTAAGGTAATGATATAGAGTGGAAAAGTGGTGAATCTTGAGACCATACCACCAATACTACTAGAGATAATAGGTTGGACAAGTGGTGGACCTTGAATATAAACTCCCCATTTATGAAATATCGTGGGTTTAAGGTATTTCAATGGATCTTAGCATCTTGGAGACATGGTGCAGCTTGCTTCTCTTCATGTTTCAATGGAGCCAATCTTGGACAAATGGTGGAGTATCCTTCTCTCCATGTTTCAATTGACCCTAGCTTGGACAAGTGGTGGACCTTTTATTCTCTCTAAGTTTCAATAGAGTTAGCTTGGACAAGTGGTGGACCTTGGAATGAAACCCCCATGTAAAACCTATCAAGGTCATTCCAAGTGGTGAGAAAGAATACCCTTTAAGATATAGCCTTATAGGTTGGACAAGAGGTGGACCTTAACACCCAGATCTTCTTAATATAATGACATACAGTAGAAAAGTGGTGAATCTTAAGACCAAACCACTTATGCTACTAGTGATAATAGGTTGGACAATTGGTGTACCTTGAATGTAAACCCCCCATGTACAAAATATCATGGGTTTAAGATATTTCAATGGAGCCTACCACTTTGGAGACATGGTGCAGCTTTCTTCTCTTCGTGTTTCAATCGAACTTGGCTTGGACAAATGGTGGAGCATCCTTCTCTCCATGTTTCAATGGAGCCTAACTTGGACAAGTGGTGGACCTTTGCTTCTCTCTATGTTTCAATAGAGTTAGCTTGGACAAGTGGTGGATCTTGGAACCAGACGCCTATGTAAAACCTATCATGTGCATTCCAAGTGGGGGACCTTAACACCTAGATCTTCTTAATATAATGACATAGAGTGGAAAAGTGGTGATTCTTGAGACTAAACCACTCATGCTACTAGGGATGATAGCTTGGACAAATGGCTGACCTTGACGCTAAATTCCACATGTAAAAGATATCATGGGTTTAAGGTATTTCAATGGATCCTAGCATCTTGGAGACATGGTGCAGCTTGCTTCTTTTCATGTTTCAATAAAGCCTATCTTCCACCAATGGGGATCCATTCTTCTCTAAATGTCTCAATGGAGCCTAGCTTGGACAAGTGGTGGACCTTTGATTTTCTCTATGTTTCCATAGAGTTAGCTTGGACAAGTGGTGGACCTTGGAAGCAAACCCCCATCCAAAACATATCATGGGCATTCCAAGTGGTGAGAAATAATACCCTTTAAGATCTTGCCTTATAGGTTGGACAAGTGGTCGACCTTAAAACCTAGATCGTCTTAGTATAATGACATAGAGTGTAAAAGTGGTGAATCTTGAGACCAAACCACTCATGATACTAAGGATAATAGGTTGGACAAGTGGTGTACCTTGAATGTAAACCCCCCATGTACGAAATTGTTAAGTATGGAGCCTGATTTACCCTTGTAATTTTCTGTGGTAAAAGCGCAGATTTGTAAGGCCGCCATTATGAGGAGAAGCCATCATGCGTGAAGGAAAATCACTCACCGGAAACCAAAATTTTCACGGACAAGAATCGACGCCAAGACTTTTTTCCGCCGGAATATTCCTTTTTGCCGGAATATTATGGCCGTCCGGCGGCCGGAAAGTGGTCGGAAAACAACCGGTCGGTTGGCCGGTGGCCGATAGTCAATGGCCGATGGCCCGTGGTCGGAAGTCAATGGCCGGTGGTCGGTGGCCGAATTCAATGGCTGGACTTGTCTTCTCAAGGGCGTCCACAGATGGGCAGATTGGAGGGTCCGATTTGGAATTATTCGCACAAGGGCGCCTACACATGGCTATCTCTCATAAGAGAGGGCAGCCCTTTTGGCCTATAAAAGGAGGCCATTTCTACACACATTTCATAGTGTGAAGTTGATGCAACAAGGTGAATGTGAGGTGGTGAGAGTGAAGCAAGGCGGGAGCTCTATCAAGGGTTTAATCCCTTTGTAAACTACTTCTTCTTTTGAAGTGCTAAAGCCATTGAGTGGCTGCTTTCCCGTGGATGTAGCCCACATTGGGTGAACCACGTATATCGTGTGTACTCTCTATCTCTCTACTCTATAATCTCTTGTGTGTGAAATCTATCTCTCTCCATTAAGTAATCTACTCAAAAATCTATTTAGCTACATCTTATTTTCTAATAACTAGTATCAGAGCAAGGTTTGCTCGTAGCTAAATTATCTCAAGGAAAGGATTCCTTGAATTCAGTGGAAGTTATGGCGGAGGAAGGGAAGCTCAAGATTGAGAAGTTCAACGGCAAAAACTACCAACATTGGAAGATGGAGATTGAAGACTATCTCTACCAGAAGGACCTCTATTTGCCACTAGGCGGTCTTGCGAAGAAGCCCGCAACAATGGCAGATGAAGCATGGATTGTCCTTGATCGAAAGGCACGGGGAACAATCCGGTTAAGCTTGGCGTCAACAGTGGCCTTCAATGTTTCGGAGATGAAGACCACGGAGGACTTGATGAAGTCACTTGACGACTTCTGCGAGAAACCATCGGCATCCAATAAGGTATTTCTTATGAAGCGCTTGTTCAATCTAAAGATGGCAGAGAATGGTTCAGTTGCAGAACACCTAAATGAATTTAACACAAATATAGGTCAACTTCAATCAGTGAAAATCAATTTCGATAACGAAGTGCGAGCTCTCCTTATACTATCATCTCTACCAGATAGTTGGAACAGCCTTGTGATGGCTCTAAGTAATTCTATCTCCGGCACAAATACTCTTAAGTTTGATGATGTTGTGGGTGTTCTCCTAAGTGAGGAAATGCGAAGGAAAAGCACACGAGAATCATCAAGTGCTGCAGTATCAGTGCAAACAAGAGGAAGGCCTAAGGAGAGGTTCAAAAACCAAAAGGGTCGTGATCGCTCAAGGCGGAGCAAGTCACGCGCAAAGTCAGTTCTTGAATGTTGGAACTGCGGCAAGAAGGGCCACGTGAAGAAGGATTGTTGGTCCAAGAAGAAGAAGGAGACAGAGTCTCAAGACCACAAGCCAACATCGGAGGCCAATGTGGCAGGTAAAGTAGAGCAAGATGCTCTAATTCTCTCATTAGACAGTGTGTCTATTTCCTGGATAGTAGATTTCGGGGCTTCATTCCATGTGACACCACACAAGCAACATTTCCAAGACTACACCAAAGGTAATTTTGGGTATGTATACTTGGGAGATGATGAAGCTTGTGAGATTGTCGGCAAAGATACAGTTTCTGTCAAAACTACTAACGGAAGTTGATGCAACAAGGTGAGTGTGAGGTGGTGAGAGTGAAGCAAGGCGGGATCTCTATCAAGGGTTTAATCCCTTTGTAAACTACTTCTTCTTTTGAAGTGCTAAATCCATTAAGTGACTGCTTTCCCGTGGACGTAGCCCACATTGGGTGAACCACGTCTATCGTGTGTACTCTCTCTCTCTCTACTCTATAATCTATTGTGTGTGTAAAATCTATCTCTCTCCATTAAGTAATCTACTCAAAAATCTATTTAGCTACGTCTTATTTTCTAACAGAAATATCATGGGTTTAAGGTATTTCAATGGAGCCTAGCATCTTGGAGACATGGTGCAACTTGCTTCTCTTCATGTTTCAATGGAGCCTATCTTGGACAAATGGTGGAGCATCCTTCTCTCCATGTTTCAATGGAGCCTAGCTTGGTCAAGTGGTGGACCTTTGCTTCTCTCTATGTTTCAATAGAGTTAGCTTGGACAAGTGGTGGACCTTGGAGCCAAACCCCCATGTAGAACCTATCATGGTAAATCCAAGTCGTGAGAAAGAATAAAGTTTAAGATATAGCCTTATAGGTTGGACAAGTGCTGGACCTCAACACCTAGATATTCTTAGTATAGTGAAATAGAATGGAAAAGTGGTGAATCTTGATAGCAAACCACTCATGCTACTAGCGATAATAGGTTCAACAAGTGGTGGACCTTGAATGTAAACCCCCCATCTACGAAATATCGTGGGTTTAAGGTATTTAGATGGAGCCTAGCATCTTGGAGACATGGTGCACCTTGCTTCTCTTCATGTTTCAATGGAACCTATCTTGGACAAATGGTGGAGCATCCTTCTCTCCATGTTTCAATGGACCCTAGCTTGGAAAAAAGTGGTGGACCTTTGCTTCTCTCTATGTTTCAATAGAGTTATCTTGGACAAGTGGTGGACCTTGGAACCAAACCCTAATGTAAAACCTATCATGGTCACTCCAAGTGGTGATAAAGAACACCCTTTAAGATATAGCCTTATATGTTGGAAAAGTGGTGGACCTTAACACCTAGATACTCTTGATATAATAAAATAGAGTGAAAAAGTCGTGAATCTTGAAAAAAAACCACTCATGCTACTAGTGATAATAGCTTGGACAAGTGGTGGACTATGAACGTAAACCCCCCATGTTTCAATAGAGTTAGCTTGGACAAACGGTGGAGCATCCTTCCCTCCATGTTTCAATGGAGCCTAGCTTGCACAACTGGTGGACCTTTGCTTCTCTCCATGGGAAGAATAGAGATAGCTTTAATAAGTGGTGGACCTTGGAATCAAACCCCCATGTAAAACATATCATGGTCATTCCAAGTGGTGACAAAGAATACCCTTTAAGATATACCCTTATAGGTTGGACAAGTGGTCAACGTTAACACCTGATCTTCTTAATATAATGACATAGAGTGGAAAAGTGGTGAATCTTGAGACCAAACCACTCATGCTACTAGGATTAATATCTTGGGCAAGTGGTTGACCTTGAATATAGACCCCACATGTAAAAAATATCGTGGGTTGAGGTATTTCAATGGATCTTAGCATCTTGGAGAGATGGTGCATCTTGCTTCTCTTCCAGTTTCAATGAAGCCTATCTTCGACAAATGGTGACTCATCCTTCTCTCCATGTTTCAATGGATCCTAGCTTGGAAAATTGGTAAACCTTTTCTTCTCTCTATGTTTCCATAGAGTTAGCTTGGACAAGTTGTGAAACTTGGAACCAAACCCCCATGTAAAACATATCATGGTCATTCCAGGTGGTGAGAAAGAATACCCTTTAGCATATAGCGTTATAGGTTGGACAAGTGGTCGACCTTAAAACCCAGATCTTCTTAATATAATGACATAGAGTGGAAAAGTGGTGAATCTTGAGACCAAACCACTGATGCTCCTAAGGATAATAGGTTGGACAAGTGGTGGACCGTGAATGTAAACCCCCATGTAAGGTATTTCAATGGAGCCTAGCATCTTGGAGACATGGTGCAACTTGCTTCTCTTCATGTTTCAATGGAGCCTATCTTGGACAAATGGTGGAGCATCCTTCTCTCCATGTTTCAATGGAGCCTAGCTTGGTCAAGTGGAGGACCTTTTCTTCTCTCTATGTTTCAATAGAGTTAGCTTGGACAAGTGGTGGACCTTGGAACCAAACCCCCATGTAAAACCTATCATGGTAACTCCAAGTCGTGAGAAAGAATAAAGTTTAAGATATAGCCTTATAGGTTGGACAAGTGGTGGACCTTAACACCTAGATATTCTTAGTATAGTGAAATAGAATGGAAAAGTGGTGAATCTTGATAGCAAACCACTCATGCTACTAGCGATAATAGGTTCAACAAGTGGTGGACCTTGAATGTAAACCTACAATCTACGAAATATCGTGGGTTTAAGGTATTTAGATGGAGCCTAGCATCTTGGAGACATGGTGCACCTTGCTTCTCTTCATGTTTCAATGGAACCTATCTTGGACAAATGGTGGAGCATCCTTCTCTCCATGTTTCAATGGACCATAGCTTGGACAAGTGGTGGACCTTGGAACCAAACCCCCATGTAAAACCTCTCATGGTCACTCCAAGTGGTGAGAAAGAATAACCTTTAATATATAGCCTTCTAGGTTGGACAAGTGTTGGACCTTAACACCCTAATATTCTTAATATAATGACATACAGTGAGAAAGTGGTGAATCTTGAGACCAAACCACTCATGCTACTAGCCTTAATAGGTTGGACAAGTGGTGGACCTTGAATGTAAACCCCCCCATTTTTCAATAGAGTTAGCTTGGACAAATGGTGGAGCATTTTTCTCTCCATGTTTCAATGGAGCCTAGCTTGGACAAGTGGTGGACCTTTGTTTCTCTCTATGTTTCAATAGAGTTAGCTTGGATAAGTGGTGGACCTTGGAACCAAACCCCCATATAAAAAATATCATGGACATCTGAAGTGGTGAGAAAGAATATCATTTAAGATATACCCTTATAGGTTGGACAAGTGGTCGACCTTAACACCCACATCTTCTTAACGTAATGACATAGAGTGGAAAAGTGGTGAATCTTGAGACCAAACCACTCATGCTACTAGAGATAATAGATTGGACAAGTGGTGGACCTTGAATGTAAATCCCCCATGTACGAATATCTTGGGTTTAAGGTATTTCAATGGATCTTAGCATCTTGGAGACATGGTGCAGCTTGCTTCTCTAAATGTCTCAATGGAGCCTATCATGGACAAATGGTGGAGCATCCTTCTCTCCATGTTTCAATGGACCCTAGCTTGGACAAGTGGTGGAACTTTGCTTCTCTCTATGTTTCAATAGAGTTAGATTAGACAAGTGGTGGACCTTGGAACCAAACCCCCATGTAAAACCTATTATGGCCATTCCAAGTGGTGAGAAAGAATACCCTTAAAGATATAGGCTTATAGGTTGGACAAGTGGTGGACCTTAACACCCAGATCTTCTTACTATAATGACATAGAGTGGAAAAGTGGCGAATCTTGAGACCAAACCACTCATGCTACTAGTGATAATAGGTTGGACAAGTGGTGGACCTTGAATGTAAACCCCCCATGTACAAAATATCATGGGTTTAAGATATTTCAATGGAGTCTAGCATTTTGGAGACATGGTGCAACTTGCTTCTCTTCATGTTTAAATCAAACGTGGCTTGGACAAATGGTGGAGCATCCTTCTCTCCATGTTTAAATGGAGCATAGCTTGGAGAAGTGGTGGACCTTTGCTTCTCTCTATGTTTCAATAGAGTTAGCTTGGACAAGTGGTAGACCTTGGAACCAGACCCCTATGTAAAACCTATCATGTGCATTCCAAGTGGTGGTAAATAATACCATTTAAGATATAGCCTTATAGGTTGGACAAGTGGTGTACCTTAACACCCAGATCTTCTTAATATAATGACATAGAGTAGAAAAGTGGTGAATCTTGAGACCAAACCACTCATGCTACTAGGGATAATAGGTTGGACAAGTGGTGGACCTTGAATTTAAACCCCAAATATACAAAATATCGTGGGTTTCAGGTATTTCAATGGAGCCTAGCATCTCAAAGACATGGTGCATCTTGCTTCTCTTCATGTTTCAATGAAGCCTATTTTGGACAAATGGTGGAGCATCCTTCTCTCCATGTTTCAATGGAGCCTAACTTGGACAAGTGGTGGACCTTTGCTTGTCTCTATGTTTCAATATAGTTAGCCTATATTAGAAAATTAGTAGACCTCGAATCTCTCCATGTTGTCTAGAGCTGAGCTTGGACAAGTGGTGGACCTTACTTCTCCCTTCCCTTAGTTTACTAGCTTAAAATATCACTATGTATACTTGCTTAGATCTAGCTTGAGCAAGTGGTGGACCTTGATAAAAAGGGTATATGTTAAAGTAACATTTGGTTTTTTTTGTTTAACACTAGGTTGGTAATGGGACACTTTTATGTCCTGGGACACTTTTATGTCCTGTTAAGTGACCATTTTCCTTGAATTATGTCAAGAGTTTCAAAATGGATTTTGAGGTGCTATATATCTAGAAAGTTGTCTCATGAGCTGAAAAAAACTTGACATTTTTTTGGAGTATCAATTCCATCTTTAACCTTGTCCTTGCACAACATTTCACAACCTAAACTGTGTGAAAAAACGGGTCCTGTTTTTGGCTTTTTTCAACTTTTTGCAGCTATACCACTCTAGAATTCATGTTTGTAAGGTCTATAATGATAGAGAACTATCTTTAGTAGTCCTCAACATGTGGTGATGCTTCTAGGGAGAAATAAATGTTAAAGTTGTAAGTTATGACCAAATCACATAAATTGTCAAATCCTGTTTTTTAGCCAATTTTAGCTCTTCTATGATTTTTTTGGTGTCTTTCATGTTATCCAAATGCAGTTTTGATTTTCTATGTCGCATATTGTAACATAAAGCTAATATTCTTTGAGTTTTGGGGCACCTAATACCCTATTTTGCATAGTAGACAACGATGGTTGATTTTTTCAATTATAGAAGAAAACGAAACATTCTAGTATATCAAGTATAGCTTTTTCAATATTGTTAGTTTCTTGTGACAACTACATGCATTTTGTAGGTAGTAACCATATCTAGTCATAAGGATCAAATTTGGCTAGATATTGAATAGTTTGTATGGGATTCTACAACTCCTAATGTTGAACCCAGTTTTTTCATGTTTGCTGTATTTAGCACTTCATCTTTGTCCCTAGGATTCCCCTTGGTAATAGATGTATTATTCTTTTGGCATGCTCCATGGATCCTTATGAACCTAAAGGAAAATAGGGAACTAAGAAAAGATACATATATTATTTGTATTGAGCGTGGCTATAAAAACTTTGACGATAGGTTTGCAGAATCGTAAAAATTCAACTTTTTTGTACCTATTTCGTTTGGCACAACAAAAAATAGTGAGTGAGAAGCAATCATATGTTCAGATCACCAACCCATTTAAGTTAACTAGGAAATTTATCTCAAGTCCTGCAAAAATCCCCAATCTTATTTTTATGCAACAAAACATAAGAAACGACTGTTTTGATGAAAATGTACTGGTCCATCAACTTTGGAGGCTTGGTGTGACCAAAAGATGAGAAATTTTACAAGTTTCTTATTTTTTCCATGTGTAGTAGGCCTTGAACTATAACCTCATGAAAGGATTTTACAAAATGAGTGGATCTACTATGGTTTTGGAATTTTTTTTCAAAACACTGAAAGGACACTTTTATGTCCTGTTAGGTTACCAACCTAGTGTTAAGGAAAGATGGATCCAAAAAAACAGTTTGTTGGCTTGTTCCTGATCACTATAATGCACGTATTATGGATAAAAAACACGTTGAAAGTATGTTATTTGGATTTTCACGGAGTACGACCAAGCCTGCAGCATGTGCATATTTGATGCCTGTTCGAAATGAAAAAGCAAAGAAGGGGACTCCTTTGGCAGTAGAAGAGGTAGAGGAGAAAAAAATTAAAGATTATCATTATTGGATTCTTGATGGGCAACATTCAATCTATGCTGCAAAAGTTTTGCTTCACAATGAACAAAACAACAAAGAGATATTTGAAAGACTGATTAGCTTGTATAAATTTAGAAAGGCTCGCATTGTTGTGAATGCTCCTCCATTTGTTGCAACTGCTATATTTTCCATTGCAAATGCGGAGGCTCAGGCATTGTATGTCAAGAAACCTTACAGCCAAATATTGAGACATTTACGGAGTCAATGGATCTTCTCAGGATGACCACCAAAGGCAGCAAGTGGAATTGCAGAGGGACATGCATCTTGTGCCGGATGGGATGTAAGTTATTTTCTTTGTCTTTTTGATAGTGTTTAATTAACAAATCTTGCTCAATAGTTTAATTATTTCTCTATTTCTTTCTAGGCTTTTCTTCGATTGGCAAGAATGAGTGCAGCAGCAAGTTGGATTGCTAAACAAGCACACATGGTTACGTACTCTGATTTAATTTATGATTTCTGGATAGAAATCATTGAAAGGCTAGAAGAGGAAAATAAGAAACCCCCAACAACTGTATTTAGATACCGAGTCTTACCAAGCACCGAGCGAACACAAAAATCGAGCGAAATCAAATCAAAGCTGATAGAGAGAGAGAGAGAGAGAGAGAGAGAGAGAGAGAGAAGGAATTATTTGTTACATGGATATCCAAGTTTTCTTTTTGATGTTTTCTTGAACACTTTAGTGAACACTAACATCATTTCTTAACAATAACTTAATTCCCTCACTTAGCTTCATCAAGTACAAAACATGATACTTTACCATGAATCAGACTCGTCATTGATAAAAGCATGTCTTTTACTTGAAAAACAAGGAGAGAGAGAGAGAGTATAGGAGAAGAAAATATTTGCATAAAACAAAGAGCATTATGGCTAGACAATCATCCAACCTCACAGTAGTAGCAAGAGCCACATCCAAGTCAAGAGTAACACTTTAGTGAACACTAACTATCATCATTTATTAGCAACAAAGTAATTCTTTCATTTATTTTGATCAAGTACAAAATATGATACTTTAGCATGAATCACACTCTTCATTGATAAAGGCATATCTCCAACATGGTTTATCATAGGTTTGAACATTGTACCGACAAAAGAGGCCAAAAAGGAAGAGATTGGTTTCCCTACAAGTGTAGCTATTATAGAATCTTCTATGAGCAAGGAAAAATTATATATGGTTGCATTTGGAGAGAGGTTTTTCTTTTGTTTCTATTGAAAAGAGCTTCTTCCCTGCATATTCAACCCCCACAAAGAGAGAGAGAGAGAGAGAGAGAGAGAGAGAGAGAGAGAGAGAGAGATACATGCGTGGGGATAAACTACATGACTAGGAAGAGTAAAGTGTGGCATTGCATGCGATCAAAGCGATCCCTCTATAACTTTAGTTCTTGTGAGCTAGGGATATAAATATAAATAAATAAATATATATATATATATAGATCAATTCAAGCAAGAAAATTCCATGAAAAGGTACTCATTTTGCCTCTAGTCTTGAAGTCCTTTGTTTTAATAGTTTGTGTTGCTTTATAATGTTCATGATAGCTAATGTTGGGAATTGATATCTCGCTCACTATCCTTTTGGCCTCCACCTCAATGAATACTATCAATTATGCACTTCAATATATTAACACATCAAAGTATATCAACCGACCTCAAAAATAGTTTTTCCAAAATCATTGAAAATCACAATAGCTGAAGGTCTAAAATATTACAATGAACATAAATAACTTGCAAAAGCACAATGTAAGTAAGGGAAGACACTCAAAAAAGTAACGTGTCAATGATAGGAAGGACAGATCTATGATGGTGATATAATCAATTAATGCATAGCCATAACATTATTTGTATATCTTAGGCTAAGACATGAACTCTTCATTTTGCACAGATCTACCTATTAACCTCTCCGATGCCCCACCCTTAACGAATTATTCTCCCATTTTCATGTGCACATATTTTTTAGGAGTGGCACATTATGATAGCAGTTGAGGCAATGTCCCATCTAATGCTAATTTTGCTTTGCAAGCTCAGCAAATAGCATGTTTTTTACCCTTCATGCCTCCCACCCATGCGTACTAAGTAGGGCTAAGTCCAACTTGATGCGTACTTTTCTTCTTTTCTTCAAAGGCATTGCTAATTTTATTCATTTAATTGATGACTTCATCAATGAAGCCACTTTGGTTAATATACACACTTCTATTCTAAATTTGTATGCTGGGTCGGTGTTGTTTGCATGTTTAATTCTAATACAGAAGCAAGAGTGGCATGAAGGTTCCATTTCCCCAGTCGTTCAATGCTTTCACTAATTTGTTTAATACACACTATCAATTTTAATAAACCTAAGGTTTTCGAACCTTTACCCTCCTGTGCCGATGACGAGGTACTAGTTAGGGGTAGGTCCCAACGTTATAGGGGCAAGCACACTACACTTAGGCATCACAACACTATCTCTGGATCTAAATGTCCCACGTCAATGGTGGTATGGACTCCGGCCATGTCCCTATTGGATTAATGATGTAGAAAGCATTTTGGGCACGTCCCATCCTGAAAACGGATCCTTACTCTTGAAACTTTATGGCACTTGAAATGTAAACAAGGCCATAAATTCCGCAAAGGTCTAGCAGTTCAGGAGGTCGTTATAACAGAACGGGACATTGAACTTACATATCCCGCGCCAACGCGGTATGGATTAGAGCCACGTCTCAAACAAAAATTGTATAAATCTTTTGTTTGTAGATAATCAGTTTCTTGCACTTAACTCTCCCGCGCCGACGCGGTACTGATTGAGGCAATGTCCCACTTGATGCTAAGTTTTCTTTGCAAGCTCAATAGTTTGCAAAGACGCGGGATAGGTAATGAGTAGGGACAAGTCGTAATGAGAGAAAGGGAGACAGAAGTGGCCGCTGTTGTGCCCCCCTCTACATCTTGCTTTTCATACGTTTTCCCCACACCATGTGAAGCCGCTGCAAAAGTTAAAAAGAATGCGATCCCCATTGAATGTCTACACCTGTCCTTGGTCCTTCAACATGCCGCGCCGACGCGTAAGGGCAAGCAATAGAGTCTGAAGCCTTATGAGATCATGTCTCATTAAAAAAAGCAGAAATCCGTTTACCCATTCTCGGCCCTTCAGCATCCCACGCCGACGCGGAAGGGCAAGCTGCAGAGTCCGGAGCCTTGTGAGAATATCATTTCTCATTAAAAAAAGCATACGTTCTTGGCCCTTCAGCATGCCGCGCCGGCGCGGAAGGGCGAGCAGCAGAGTCCGAAGCCTTGTGAGAATATCATTTCTCATTAAAAAAATCATACAGTCTTGGCCCTTCAGAATGCCGCGCCAGCGCAAAAGGGCAAGTAGCAGAGTTCAAAGCCTTGTGAGATCATGTCTCATAAAAAAGACCATAGACCCGTTTACCCGTTCTTGGCCCGTCAACGTACCGCGTCGGCGCGGAATGTATTACAGTAGAGTCCAGAGATTTGAAACGCTATCTCATGAGGAAATCGACCCATTCTACACGTAGCTAGTACTAAACGAACAACCCTGCACAGAGAAATTGAGGCCACTTTCATGCCAACACGGGATAGATTTCAGATGCTTGTTTGATATTGAATGGGCATCCGGTGCTGTCCCCTTCTCTCTCTCTCTTCCCCCCCCCCTCCATATATCACTCAAGTGTACTGACAGCAAAACTGGGCCGAGCAAAGGCCAAGCCCACGCGTGACCTTGTGCTCCTCGTCGGCCAACTTTCTCCACCGTTGACGCTCTACCTTCCCTTGCAAAAAACCCCCTCTAGCAACTCTCTGCATGCATTACAGTTTCAGTGGGAATGTAGTTAACAAGGCTAGATCCTCCTTATTTTGTGGCTGCAGATGATCTCGCAGGCTTGAATTGTAACTGCAAGCTTGCTCGGAGAGACACTATTCTCCAAGCCGGGCAAGGGCTAGAAAAATACATTTTTCCTAACCAAAGGAAATAATGGAAAACTTAAAAATTTTCCGGATTTTAGGTCAAAATTTGAAGCTCTTGCCGGTATTTTCACTAAAACTTGTATATATTTTCTGGTTTTCTTCAAGGCAAGCTCAAAATCTTATCATGATTTTACGATTTTAGCCGGTTACAATACATTGGACTCCAGTTTTATTTTCCTAACATTGCATTTCGAACCAGGAGCTCAAGTGTCACTTGTTCGATGTAGTTTTAGTAGTGTCCTTCCTGATTGAAAGCCGGGTTGTAGTAGCTTCTCTAGCTGCAGTACGCCCACTTGCTCCACTGTGAACAACCATTCTCTCTTAGGCTATGGTCGACCCGCGAGGCTTAGTTATTAGTTATAGATAACTATGCCAACTAGTCCGAGATACATCATTAAAGAAATTACTAAGCCTCTTGCATGGTCACACACGGCTTAGTATCCATTCAACGTCCCAACTATGCCTTGACCTTCACAACTATGCCAATATCGGCATAGTTACAAAGGGTGGCATTGTTATTCATTTAATGATCTTTTGTGGTGTTACCGAGAATGGGGCTTAGGGCGGTTACAGACCGGCTGCCCATACTTGGGCGGCAGGTACGGGAGCTGACCAGGTCGCCAATTGCCAAAAAATTACAGGCTCCGTTAAATGCGCGCTAGACAACTCCGTGGACACGCAAACTCCCCCGCCGATACACGGGCAGGGGTTGAACCTCTCAGGCCCCACCAGAAAAGACAAAGGGCGCAACCAATGGGCCATGTTGTCTTTTGTGCACGTGGAAGTCACTTTTATTAATCTATTGTGACTTGGGCATATTAGTGTGTAAAGCCTCCTCACCTATCCCCTGAGGGGATGGGCAGAGGCTTCGGCAATCTCTAACCACCCTTAGTTATCAGTTCAAATAATTGATAACTAAGCCTCACATGACCATAGCCTCAATCAGCGGAGACTCTAGCTATGTTACTGATGCTCGCTTGCTCAGGAATGAGTCCTTGATTTCCGCCTCGAGAGTACTTGTGCTTCAATAGCAGTAGCAGGCTCTGTCATACAACTAGGGGAGACCGGTTGGAAGAAATTGAAAAAATCGTGCATTAGTTCCAAGTGAAAAAGATAAGTGTGGGAAAAATAAAACATTAGTGGAAGGGGGGGGAGCAGGCCACATGGTTTTGCATGCCATATCTCTCAAGCAAAGATTTTTAGTCAGAGTCTCTCGGGAAAAGTTCTCTCTCTCTCTCTCTCTCTCTCTCTCTCTCTCTCTCTCTCTCATAGAGATATCTCTCTCTATCTGTGTGGTATTAGGGTGTGGAGTGGAGGCAAGGTAGGAGACCTCTTTCTCTTTCTTTGTCTGTCGCGAGGAAAGACTCTCTCTCTCTCTCTCTCCCCACATGAGCATCAAGTCAACGAGCGCATGTGGTAGGGCTGTGTAATAGGGCTTGACATAGTGTGTCTGATTTCATGGGAGGTTGAGATGCTACAAAAAAAAGGATTTGTGTTGCAAGGCAATATTTTGGTAGCACAACCGAACAACTTCACTACTCGGCAACGTGGAGCACAACCTAGCGAGATTTCTTGCAATTTGGATTCCCTACAATTTCCACTGCTTGGAGTTTTGATAACTTATGTTACTTAATCAAATACAACTTTAGCAGCGATCACCTTCATGTGCCAGAGTTTTCTTTCCTCTATGGATTGACCCTTTTTTTTTACTTCTTGCATTTGACATTATGGTAGGGCTTAATCAAAAAAGCAATTTGTGTTACAATTCTCTTCACTTTTCCTTGGAAAAATGAAACGCTCGGTTTTTTTTGCTCGGTATATGGATTTCCTCTTAGATACCTTTGTGGCCTTGAGGAATCAGAGGTAAAGACTATTCAAGAAGAGATTAGAGATGAGAAGATTTTACTGTCAAAGAGTGCAAAGGATGGTGATGCAACTGACATGTATGATCGAATCAAGCAGTTGAAGCAAGACAAATTGATTCAAGATGCACTTCTTGAAGGTTTCAACAATTTGAATGAGTCTTCACCATGTAAAGACTGGGAGGAGGTGGTCAAAATGTATAACATCAATGATGTTGTTTATAAAACACTTTTAATGCTATGCGAGGAATGGATCAGATCTAGTTTAACGCGTGGAACAAAGAAAATGGCTTTTCCAGATGGAGCAATAAAATACATGCAATGGGCAATTCACCTTCAAAAGGAGAAATCTGAGCCTAGAGATTTTCCATGGTCAATCTATGTGGTGAGCCTACAAATGGAAGGCAATCTCTACTTGATGCGCCACTTCAATAATAAAGTGCCTATTGGCTTATGTGTTTTAGATATGACAAAAAACGTTGGAGGCAATTTGAAGTGGAGTGAGGAGACATTTAACAATGCTTTGGATGGGATGTTTGCTATTGCTGGAGGGTCAACAAATCTTGGATTTGTCTTTCTTGCATTTGTTGATTTCACTAACTTCACAAAATTGCAATGTGCCTTTCACTCCATGGGAGATAATCTGAGCTACCATTGTTGTGGTACATTGCATCACTTTCCATCAACTCCTTGCAAAGGAGCAATTCAATTCCTAACAGTTATTGCCTTCTTGGGACAAGGCAATGCATTTGAAGACCTGAGAAGAAGATTAGAGGAACATCCCATGCCAATTGATTGTTCTCTTCTTCAGGTAGCAGATAACGATATGTCAGATTTGCAATATTTGGAGGACAAAAAAAGATCTTTGGTCAAGCACTACATTCGTACATATTGTTTTGAAGACCGCAAGCTTGTTGATGTTTTTGGTGATGGCTCCTTGGTTGCACAAGAAGGAATACAACAGAAAAAAGAAGTTATATGCTTAATTGATAGTGTGGAGGAGGCAAAAAACATGGAGACCATGCTGCTAGACTTTGTTAAGTCTCATGAAGATATAGAAAAATGGGCTGGACTTCAACAATCTACTTCACAATCAGATGACACTGTGCTTGTTACAGAGGAGTGCTCTCCACGAAGAGAAGAAGAAGAACAACAACAACATCCTCTGTCAATGGAGGACTTTTTGGAAATGGAGACAAGTATGTTTTGAGTTTCTTGTGCATGTTAGTGTTTTTTGTTACTGATTTGATACTCTTAATGTTAGATTTTGCTTTATATAGTATTGATTGAGTTTGTATGTTTTATCTCAAGCATTCAAGGTTTGAATGTAAATAGTAAATTACTTGAGTTTTTGAATGGTGGATCTTTAGACTAAAACTATAACATTTAATACTCACAAAGAATTAATTACTTAAGAGCTTGAACTCAATAAGTTTTGGACCTTTTATCAATACCCCCTTGATATGATACATTAGATCGTATCATGGTTAAATGGTGATGCTTCATAAATTGAACCTAGCTTAGACAGGTGCTGGAGCCTAAATTTAAACTAGCCTTGCTAGAAGGGAGCTTATGTTTGGACTTTGAGAACGAGCATAAGTAATCAATTAGAGCATAGATTAGACATGTGGTGGCCTTAGAGACCAAAATCTTAATGAGCTTGGAAAGGTATTTAAGTACTTCAATTTACTTAGTTTTAGTACTCACTAAAGGCATAGCTTGACAAAAGGTGGACCTTACATGGATCCTAATTTCAAGAGGTGTGGTAGACCTTCAAACCAAGCTCATATAGCTTGGACATGTGGTGGACCTTGCATGGAGACTAGTTTAGACAAGTGTGGTACACCTTGTAACCAACACCCATTTGTTATATTAGCTTGGACAAGTGGTGGACCTTGCTTTTATGTTTCAATGGAGCATATTTTGAATAGGTGGTAGACCTTGTTTCTCTGCATGCTTCAATGGAGAGAAACATTAGCTTGGACAAGTGGTGGACCTTGCTTTTATGTTTTAAAGGAGCATATTTCGGACAAGTGGTAGACATTGTCTCTCTCCATGGTTCAATGGAATCCACCTTAGACAAGTGAAGTACCTTGAAACCAAACCCCCATAATACAACCTACTAAATAGGTTGGAAAATTGGTGGGATATGAAACCATCCATGATAGAGCATAGTATAGGTGAAAACGTAGTGGTCCTTATATCAATTACCCATGCATAGCTTGGATAGGTGGTGGACCTTGATTCTCTCTATGTTTCAATGGATCCTATCTTCGACTAGAGATATATCTTACTTATTTCTATGCTTCAATGGATTGTAGCTTGGATAAGGAGTGGACCTTCAAACAAAACTCCACATCATAGAATATATTAAGAATTCATGGGTTTTATAGAGATTTTCTTGCCTATTTTGGAGAGTTGGTAGAACTTTATTCTCCATGCTTCAATGGATCTGAGGTTGGACAAGCGGAGCTGGAGAAGTGGTCAACCTTAAAATGAAACCTCCCATGCTACAACCCATCATAGATCGTATATGTAGTGGACCTTGAAACTCTTTTTTGTCCCTAGCTTAGAGAAGCGTTGCACTCTTGATTATCTCCATACATGAAGGCAAGGTTGGACAAGTGGTGGACCTTCAAACCAGAATCTCTATGCAATAATAGGCAAGTGGTGGAGCTTGTTTTCTCCATGTTCCAATGGAGCCTAGCTTAGACAAACAATGGAGCTTGCTTCTCTCCATGTTTCAATGGATCCTAGCTTAGAAAAGTGGTGGAGCTTTTCTTCTCTCCATGTTCCAATGGACCATAGCTTAGACAAGTGGTAGACCTTGAAAAACACCCCCCTGTATACAACATATTATGGGGTTTTCATGTTTCAATGGCACCTAGCTTGGACAAATGGTAGAGCTTGCTTCTCTTTATGTTTCAATGGATCCAATCTTAGCCAAGTGGTGGACCTTGAAACAAGAATCCCCC
Organism: Adiantum capillus-veneris; assembly: GCF_014529385.1. Lineage (NCBI taxonomy): Eukaryota > Viridiplantae > Streptophyta > Polypodiopsida > Polypodiales > Pteridaceae > Adiantum > Adiantum capillus-veneris. The sequence goes on from NC_140940.1 coordinate 39,736,479, forward strand.
CCCCCATGTACAACGTATTATGGGTTTTGAAAGCACTGGGAGAAAATAATAGCTTTGATAAGTGGTGGACCTTGCTTCTCTCCATGCTTCAATGGAGCCAAGGTTGGACATATGTTGGAGAGAAGATGGTTGCCCATGAAATAAGACCATGCATGCTATAATCAATCATATGTTGTACACATGGTGGAACTTGCAATTGTTTTATATGCCTAACTTGGACAAGTGGAGGACCCTTGATTACCTCCAGATATCAACAACAAGCCAAGTTTGGACAAGTGTAGTACCACCAAACCAGAATGTCTATGCTACAATAGAGTATAGGTAGGACACGCGGTGAACCTTGATATCAAACCATCCATGCTACTAGAGATGATAGGTTTCACATGTGGTGGAACCTTGTATCAATGTTCTATGTGTAGTTTTTGACTAGTGATAGACCTTGAAACTAATCCCTCTAGGCTACAAGAAAAAAGAGATGGATGAGGAGGCTAGACTACTTTTGTTGCATCAATGCATCCCATGTTACCACATATACTATAGGGTTCTTGGATAAGTGTTGGATCTTGTGTCAATGCTCCATGTCTAGGTTGGACAAGTGGTGGAGCCTGGTTCCCTCTATCCTTCAAATGGGCAATAGATTGGAGACACAGTGGCATTTTTTTTCCAATGATTTTATTTTTTGGAAACCTTGGAGGCACCATGTAAGAGGCACTCTAAGTCTTCCATACAATGGACCTATTCGACTATAAAATAATGATATCTTTCTTTGATATTGTAATTATTTTATGCATAATATTTTCTTCTTTTTGCAGACACAAAGGAGTTAAGTGATATAAAAACTAGATGTATTTCACACTATGATTGGCATGAAGATCCTTTTGGGACACCAACTTTTCCTATTCCCAAAGATGTAATTTTCCATATTAACAGTGTGGATTTTGAAGTGCGACTTTCATGTATTGAAGGAGCTGGTTATGGGCTATTTGTGCATACTACCGTGGAAAGTGGTTTGACTATTCTAAACTATGGAGGGCATAAGTATAGATTTCAATACTGAAAAAAGATATGAAAAATATTTCCAAGAGCTTATAAATATTCTCTTATAGAGGATCCAAACATAGAAGAAGAGGAAGATCAATCATACATTATTGGTTGTGTAGAAGAAGGAAACATGTCGGGCTATATAAATAGTTCTCACAGTACAAATGTCTGTCCCAATGTACACTATACATTTGATCCAAATTTGCCACCTTGGCATAAATGCACCTCTTCACACGTCAAGTCAGAAGAATATGGCCATGTATGCATTGAGACTATTTGTCAAGTTGAAGCAGGAGAAGAGTTGTTTGCTAACTATAACTTTACTTGACATTGTAAACTATTGTACATGGATGGAAATCTCAAGTAAATGCATCATTTTCATTTTTCATGAATGAAATCTCAAGTGAATATAACATTTGATTACTGTTTAGTTTATTCTCAATGAGAATCTAGAGTGCTCTTATGCTTTGTGTGTTGTCTAACTTATTTGACTACCTTGGCCATAGAATCTTGATTCTACTCTAGATTTGTGTAATCTTACCAAAATGTAATCAATGTCTAGGTTGGACAAGTGGCGGGGCTTCAAACATTACTGTCTTAAACAAGTGGAGTTATCTTACTTGAATAAGTGGTGGCCTTTGAATCCAAATCTAAGCCAAATCTCTAATTGTTTGCTTGTAGTCTAGGTTGGACATTTGGTGGACCTTGTATCCATGTTTCCTCAACAAGTTGTGGCTTTTAGTTTTCACTTTAAGTACTCATCTTTAATAAAGTGTAGGATGGAAAATGTTGAGTTAGTAGATTGTATTTTAGACAAGTGGTGTTTTGTGTACGAATGCTGAAAATGGTTGCAAGGATTCTAACAAAGACTTTACCTTAACTAAACTTCTTACGAGGAGTTCTTCATATAAATATGGTGAATAAAATTCTAGTGGTTTTGAGATACCATTTGTGCGCTCCTTGCCGCACTGTCGAAGCAAGGGACTTGCCAATACACCGTGTGCGAGCCACAAACGGCTCCAAGCACACAACAAGCCTAAACTAGTGAGGCGGTCCGGGGCGGGCAACAAGAAGAGTGGCCTCTAGACACCCTTCAAGGCTCCCGTGCTGCTCAATGGGGCTGGGGCACAACACAACACAAACCAAAACAACAAACCCACCGCCAAATCACAACTACACAAGGGGCACCACCTAGTTTAAGAGCGAACTAGGACGCAAAAGAGGAGAATCGTTAGAGCAACCCACAAACAAGCAAGGAATTTACACTAACCCTAACACCAATGGAATACTCTCACACACTAAAACACGAGAGAGAGAGAGATAGAGAGAGAGAGAGAGATAGTGCTCGGGCTGCTTTGAAACGTATCGGCGATGATCAAGCAAACACAACTATATATTTAAGAAAGAGAGAGAAAGGGGGAGGGGGTGCTTGTTGCATTAATACCTTCTTACAAATCTGTCATGACAAATCAAAGTGAGATTAGTACTTGTTCAACATAGCTTGCATAAATTTCACCACAACACATCACAAGAAAAGCCACCCCAATCACTGTCTTAAGGCCAGGGGAGTCCTCTCCACCCTGTCGCCCTCTTACAGTATGTGGGATTTATGGCTAGATTGATGACAACACCAGAGACAAGCTATCAAGAACTTAACAAAAAAAACACCAAGACACTTACGCATCATTGTTGTCCATTACTTCATGTTGGAAGGGAGACAAAGTATCCAAGCTTAGTCCAAATCCACCCTCCTTGATTCAGCGAATGTTGGGCTTACACTAGTAGGAGAAATGATAGATTTTCCACTCTCAATTGAATGATCACTCTCTCTCTTACAATGGCATAGATTTCCCTTGCTAATCCCCTATTACAACACATGCACATGCATAAGACAATGAGCTTCCACCCAAGAGCTCCTTCTAGAGAGGTTGAGCTTGGCTTCTCAAGCTATAGCATAGTGCTCTTGCTTATGGCTCCCCCCCTTTTATGCTAGCTACACCCTCCTTTTATAGAAATTTTGAAGGCTAGGGTTACTCCTCTAACCATGGTTGGGTTAGATTTTCAGCAATTTATCTAATTTCTTTTGCTTGGAATTATCAAGAAGTTGGTGGGGAAAGAGAGAGGAGAGAAATCGAGGTGATAGGACTTTTCATAGTGGGTTAGTGTTAGTAGAGTTAGTATTAATTTACAAATGGAATTGGATATTTACAATGGGAGTATCCATGTAGGATACAAATAAGGAAGAAAAACTCTTAAGAGGTAAGAAAAGGTGAATTTCTTACAAGGTTGATGCTCCAAGTGTCTTGAGTAGGGCCAATTTTGACGCTTGTTGACGGTCCACTAGCTTTGACGGTACATTTTTTCTCCACTCTTGACCTTCCTTGAGAGACAAGGTAATTGAAGCTGAGTAATCAACCACCATGATGCTGTCTTTTAAGAGAAGAGGCTGAATTTTGTGGTTTTTTGATAGATATGGGTAATTTGGAGGAGGAAAAATGAAACTAGGTGGTCAATTTTGGAATGGAATTGTGTGTGGGAGGTATGAGTTCACCATGGTTTCTCTTATTCTTCAAGGTTGAGGAGAAGGTGAGTAGTGTGCAGAGAGAAGTGGTGAGAGAGATGGGGATGATGAGTGGAGAAGTGTGTGTGAAAGAGGAAAATGATAAAGTGGAAGAGAGAGTGTGGCTGCATAGCATGGGAAAACTGGGGTCCACTAAAAAAATCATAGCTCACAGCTGGTAGCTCCAAAAATCATGAAAAAATTTGGGGTGATTATTCAGGGCGTGGGCTACATTTTCTCTTTTGACCACCGCTCCAAATGCAGAGTAGAGATAGGTGCCGAAATTCTCACCAAAAAGCCTGTTTTTTATGCCTGCAAAAGTCTTTTAGTGGCCCCCTCCTTTGTTGAATTTGTACAATGCATCCAAGAGTGAGCCCCTCCTTTGTCATATTATAATACAAAGCATTCAAGTTGCCCTTGCCCCATGCATGGAGGAGGATTATTGGTGAAATAAGAAATATGTACATGGTGGGACTAGTGTATGGACTATTCATGGACTTTAGCTCAATGAGCACATGGTGTTAGAATAATGAGTAAAAATAATAATAAAAATATGGAGGAGTTATGGATATGGAAAGATATTGGAATCATATGATATGGTCCCTCCTTGAATTATTTTGGGTGAAAGAGGAAAAGGTATGCAAGTAAATAATATAATAAAAGTAACCAATGAGTAGAAATCAATTTTTTGTTTTCACGAGGGTGAGGGTGAAAATGTGGGAGTGATTTGTATAAAGGAAAAATATGAGGTTAGAGTATGTACATATTGGCAAAAAAATATAATTATGGTGTAAGAGGATGAAAGAAGGTGTACATAGGTTTAATAAAACACACACCTTAGTAGAAATATTTAAATAAAATACCAAAATAATTATAAAAAATCCCTATATTTAGGCCATATATACAATAAAATATTTACACACAAAGAGGCCATAATATACTTTTATTTTTTTATTTTTTTTTATTTTTTTTGGCTCACCTAGCCCAGTGACTAGCTAGCTGAGGGTTTTTAAGAAGATATGGGAAAAGTCCCGTGACTCACGCACGCCTATGTACAGTGAAATGGTAGGGATAGCCACAGTGTTTGGGTGATTTTGGTAGGGTGAGGTAACTCACTGTGGCAATTACAAAGAGCCGAAAAAATGGCTATCATTAGCCCTCCCCCTGGATGATGGTATATTCATGTACCATCATAGAGCATCTTTTCCAAAGAGAGTGCTTCAGAGTCCTTGACGAGATCTTCATTGTTTGGCCCCTAAGAATTTTGGCTGGAGCTACACTCATGCTTCATGTAACAATACTTACATAAGACAGCGGCCTTTGGACAGATCTTTGGTAGATCCTTTGGTAGAAGGCGACTCAAATAGGGCTTCAAGCGATACCCGTTTACTTTCTTGGAGTGCTCTTTACCATTCAAGTCCATAAGCTGATAGTAGCTTGAATTGAAAGCCTTCTTGACTATGTATGGCCCTTGCCATCTTGTTTCAAACTTGGCATCAAAACGATTGTCAAGTCGATTGTCATACCTTAGCACAAGCTCTCCTTCCTTGGTGCCTTTGTCCTTCAGTTTCTTGTCGTGCGTTTCTTTCGCTTGTGTGGCTTTCCTCTTGTAGCACTCATATGCTGCTTCTCTTTTCCACTCAAGCTCCACTAACGTAAGAAGTCGATCCATCCATACCTCTTGATCATCTTGTGCTCCTTTGCCATGAAGTCGCATTGTTGGAATGTTGAGCTTGATAGGCTGCAAAGCCTCTTGACCATAGACCAAGTGAAATGGTGTGAACTCCGTGGCTTCCCTATATGTGGTTCGATATGCCCACAAGGCACCATCCAAGAAGTCATCCCATAATTTTGTCTTGTTTTGCACCATCTTTCTAATGATTCCTACAATGACACCATTAGCCTTCTCCACCAAACCATTTGACTGTGGGTAGTATGGTGTGCTATGACGATGTAGAATGTGAAGCTCTTCACAAACTTCTGTGAGCAATCCTTTTCTAAACCCTGGACCATTATCAGAAACAATCTCCAAAGGTGTGCCAAATCTACAGAAAATGTGAGTGTAGACGAATTTGCTCACTGTCTTCTCATTTACCTTTGCCACACTTTGTGCTTCCACCCACCTAGTCATATAGTCTACAGCCACTAGAATGTAGAGTTTACCATTTTTTGTCCTAGGCAGAGGACCCATAGCATCAAGGCCCCACTTTTCAAAGGGTCCATTTGCAAGCACTACTTGACTCGGGCCATGCACCAACCTTTTATTTCCATTTATCTGACAAGTGTGACAGCTTTTACACCAATGTTGAACATCCACATGCAAACTTGGCCAAACATACCCCGAAAGAAAAATCTTCTTCACAGTTAATTCTTGGGCAAAATGACCACCACATGCCTCTTCATGCAAACCTTTTCGAATGGCTGGAATTTCCTTGATAGTTGGTACTCGTCTGCACACTTGATCCTTTCCTCTTTGATAGAGGGAGCCTTCTAGGAAGAGATATACACTTGCCTTCTTCATGAGTCTCCTCTTCTGAGCTTTTGTGAAGTCTGGTGGAAACTCACCCTCCAAAATGTAGCCAATGACTCCAATCCCTGGTACCTCGGTTGCTTCACAGCAACCGCCACCATGATGACCTGCACTTCTTTCTTTACACATGCAACGGCTTGTTGTGCAAGTAAATCAGCATCTTCATTCTGTTTCCTAGGAATATGATATAGTTGCACTTCTTCAAATTGATTAAACAATCTACGAATGGCATGAACTTTTGTCCGTAAGCTCTCATTCTTGCATGCCCAAATGCCTAAAATCTGTTTAACAATGAGAAGTGCATCTCCCTTTACCATGAGGCGTTGTATCCCTTGGCCAATGCACATCTTCAAACCATGAAGTAGAGTGTCATATTCTGCTTCATTGTTGCTAGCTGAACTTGGTAGATTGAACTTCTCTTTCATGACCACCTCTCCACTTGGGTTGAGCAACACTAGCCCTCCCCCTGCTTTTCCTGTGGCTCGACGAAAAGCTCCATCAAAGAACAAAGTAAAAGCATTAGGAATACTTTTTGGTGGTGGCAATGGTAGGGTCTTTACTTCAGGCACCTTAATCTCCTTTTCGTGCACCCTATAAGTGAGAATTCCTGCCAATTGTGCACGCACACTATCTTCTATCTTGAAAGAGTATTGAAACTCTTGCAACTCCATAATCCACTTTGAGATCCTAGTACTAAGATTCATTTGAGATGACACCCAAGGGAACAAATTTTCTGCAGTGAGAATTACAAAAGGTTTTGGTAGCAGGTAGGATCTAAACTTTCTCACCGCAAACATGAGAGAAAGCATCATGAGTTCTGCTTCTTTGTAGTCTCTCTCCAAAGCATTCATGACCCTACTAGCAAAGTAGATGGGTCGCATCCTTGTACTATGGGGATCTTGTTGTAGCAACACAGCACCAATTGTTTCTTTCCCAGCACTAGAGCTAACAAAGAATGTGTACTCCCAACAAGGAGGCATGAGTGTTGGTAGCTCTGACAAAATGACTTTAATGTTACAAAAGTACTCTTCAAGCTCATCAGACCATGCAAATTCTACTTGTTGTGTCAACTTTTGCAAAGGGTGAAGTGACTCCGAGGCTAAGTGAATGAAGCGTGACATATACTTCACCTTTTGAATGAATGAGATGACCTCCTTAAGACTCTTGGGTGATGGTAGCTCAATAAGAGACTTTGCCTTCGAAGGATCCACTTCAATGCCTTTGTAAGAAACTTTATGACCAAGCAAGATTACTTCATCCTCACCTATATGGCACTTGTCGGGGTTGAGTTGACCTTCCATGTCGTAGATCTTCTTTAAACCTTCTTCTACCCTTTGTAGATGCAATGATTTTGAGCTATAAATACAGAAATCATCAATGAACACCCTAATTGACTTTCCAAAGAATGCTTGAAACACCATATTCACGAAACGTTGGAATGTTGCAGGAGCATTTGTCAGACCAAATGGCATGACTCTAAAAGCATAACAACCCCAAGGAGTGATAAAGGTTGTTTTCAATTGATCCTCCAGTGCAATCCCTATTTGAAAGTAACCTGAGTAACCATCGCACACAGTGTACTTCTCATGACCAGCTACCTCATTTAGCATCTCATCCTGGAATGGGAGGGGAAAGTGATCTATCTTTGTTGCCTCATTGAGGGGACGGTAATCCACACACACCCTCCACTTGCCGTTCTTCTTAGGAGTGACAACAACAGGAGAGATCCACTCTGAATTCTCCACTGGATAAATGAACCGTGCTGCTAGAAGCTTTCTTACCTCCTTGAGTAAAGCCTGCTCCTTGATGACTCCTAGCCTTCGTAGCTTCTGAGCCTTAGGTGTGGCCTCTGGCTTCAACTCAATTTTGTGTTGAACAGCATCTACTCCACGCACATCGGTGTAGTCTTTAGCAAAAAGCCTAGGAAACTTCCTTAGCACACATTTGAACTCCTCTCTTTCATCCTTTGTAAGTGTTGTTGATAGCATACCTTCCAGCATCCCTTCATCTTGATCACCTTCGTTCTCTTGAGGACCTACCTCCTCCAAGCCTTGACAAGAGGTCTCTTGGTTGCTTGGCTTAAACCTTACCCCCATGACTTCGATGGAAGACTCCTCTTCAGTAATGTTGCCGCTACTTTCTTCTTCTGAAGTGCTATCGGTCCAACCTTCTTCCGTCTCACTTTGAGATGATTCTTCATGGAGCTCCTCTTGGCGTTGCTCCTTCATGTCAAAGACAACCTTCTTGTGATTGTCATTCCTGCAAATTAGCTTTCCACTCTCCCAATCCTGCAAAGCTCGCATTTTCATTAGCCATGGTCTTCCTAGGATAAATGGGTAACCATTTCCCTTGGTAGACATGACATAGAAATCCACTGCCTTCTTAATGCCAAAGGCCTCCACAAAAACATTTTTACAAATGCCTACGCACCTAGCCTTGCTATTGTTTGCCATCTTGACCCTAATTTCAGGTGTCTCATGGATGTGCATGCCTAGTTTTTGCATGAGTCCCTCTGTCATGATGCAAATTTGTGCACCCCCATCCACTAGACCTTTGCTAACCAATCTCCCTTTGATGTAACAGTCTAGCACCGGTGTAATGTCCTCATTCATTTCAGCTTGTGCAATTTTTACAACAGGCACACTCTCTTTTACCTTTCTCCTAGTGCTAACTGCCCTTGTTAAATCCCTCCTAACTTGTGGACATAATGCAAGAAATTGAGGCCATGAAATATCAGGACCCTTACCTCTCATGTCTTCCAACAAGTTGTACGGAGCCATACCATGTCCAAGAGGGAAGTCTTGGAGGTTGATACGACGTCGAGTCCTCTTGGTTTCCTTGGTTTCCTTTGCCTTCTTGCCTTGTCCATGGTCACTCTGTGATGTGACTCCTTCTTTCTCTTTACCTTTTCCTCGGCCACGCTTAATTCCATTGGCTTCCATGTCAACCTCATTTGAATTTGTCACCTCTACCACATGCACATTTGGATCTCGCAAAGGTGGAACTCCTTCTACCCCTTGTGGAGGTGGTCTTGGTCCATTTGGCCTTTGTAGAAGCCTTGGTTGTTGACCAGTTCCTTCACCTGCATTCATCACTGGGTAATTCAAGTTAGGCCTCCCTGGCTCCCCACGGGGCCAAGGACAATTATACATCCCATGTCCAGACTCTCCGCAATTCCAACATTGCAAGACTCTCCTAGATCGTGGATCTCGCTCTTCAGACTTCTTTGCTTGTCCCTTTGGACCTACAGCTTGTGCAAGGTGAATTGACAGGCTGCTTAAAGATTCGTTTAACTTCTCAATTACTTCCGTCGTTACCTCAGGAAGCTCCCTCGATGTTGATGCTTGTGACTTACCTTTGGGTCTAAGACCTTCTATTGGAACCTCTCCCCTTAAGCACTTGAGTTTCCTATACTTCTCAGCAGCCCTAGTTTCAGCTGCATCAAAAGTAGCAGGTGCACCCGCCTCAACTTTTACCTTAAGGTCAGGAAAGAGTCCGGCTATGAACCTCTCCTTCTTTAAAAATTCTGCACCATCACCAGGGTTAGCAACATTTCGTATCCATAGAGCCCAAAGACGTAGAAACTCTTGCTTGTACAAGTAGTAGTCATCTAAGTTTTTTTGCTTATGAGAAACAATGTCTTGCCATAGTTTTTGAGTGTTTTGGGGATCAAAGAAGTATCTCTTAAAACGATTCAAAACTTCTCTATAATTCCCCTTAACTTCCTCAGGCAAAGATTCAAACCAAGTACTAGCATCTTTCCTAAGGACCACCTCAAACATTTCTACACGTTCTTGATCGGTTACTATCCTCTTGATACGGCAAGACATCTTGAAATTTGCTAAAAATAATTCTGCATCCTCTCCAGGCTCTCCAAAGAAAAGAGGATATCCAGACATTTGGCGTTGGCTCTCCATTATTATGAAAGATTACAACACGAGTTACAATAAGGGATACAATAGAGATCTAGAACCACTCGCCTGCAAATGAATAAGTGAGAAAATACCACTCTAGGTTTTCTTCTTCAGCTATCCAAGCTTCAATAAGGTCTCGATTTGTTTGATCAAAACAAAAGGGTAGACTATTGATGAGCTCTAAGAAGGGTTGAAATTCTTCAAAGCTAAGGCGATAAACAGAAATCTCTAGAACTTCATTTTCTGGATCCAAAAGAGCAACCACGTCCCAAGTGATAAATTGCACTTGCTCTACAATTCCCAATGCACAAGCGGTTTGTATAAAAACTAGATCTTCATGCTCGTCGAAGGCCGTGAGAAAGTAGCAATTGACTAGGAGCTCCTTTCCTTCGAGTTCCACACAGTCGGAGTGAGGCAACCTTCTCACAATTTCATAAAGAACATCCTCATCAAGTCCAATCAAGTTTGCAAGATTTAAAGACTCCACTTGTGCTACAAAATTCCTGGACAAAAACTCCTTAGGATTATGGTTAAATCATTCAAAAGCATAGAGATTTACAATGTCTCTATGAACAAAGTGTCATAGAAAGTAGAGAAGGATGAGAATTTATACAAATTTGCAATCTTCTCTATGCTCTCTTTATTAAGACAAGCACTGAATAGCTCCCTATCTCCTTTGTTGAAAGCGAAAGGAAGACTATTAATAAGACGCAAATGAGGGAAAAATTCACCAAATGTGAGTCTATGAAGCATGAACTCTGGCCGCAAGTTTCCTGAAGAGTCTTCCTCAATGGTGAAATGCACTCCCCAAACGCCAAATTTCACTCTATTTACCAATCTTAGGGCACACACTAGTTGGATGAATGCGCGGTCTTCCTTAGTGCCCAACAACAAGAGGAAAATGGAATCCACACGTAGGACCTTCCGTCTTAACTTCACCACCCTCTTGTTATGAGGGAGACGCCTTACTACTTGCTCCTGCAACTCAATTGGTAATAGAGCTAGATCTCTAAGGATTGAACTTTCACTGCACACACATTCCCAGTTAGAACAAATGATCGTTTTTTTGTTTCTTGTAACAACTTGGACAAAGAAAAAACAAACATGCACACTACTTTGCCGGGCTGCACTTCATTTTAAAATAAAATGAACACATGTACATCAAAAGAAGTGTGGTAGTTGATGAGAGGTAGAATGCGAGGGTTTGGTGATGCAAGAATTTCTCCTGCTCTTTGGGCACCAAACATGAACACCATTCGTTGTTGAAAATGGATCTTTCTACTAATTGCAACGTTTATTCTAATGTGTGGAGTAAAATGAAAGGGAAAAACCTCTATTCCTGGGCCATTATCCATGGCCTATGCATGTCCTAATGCTTAAAACAAAACAAAAATATAGACGTCCAAACTAAGGTCGTACCTAATGAGAGGCAAAATAAAAGGATTTACTGAAACGTTTATCTCGGCCAACCTAAGAGGACCTAAAATTCTACGAATGACACGTTGAAATTGCAACTTACTACTAACAATTATGTGTACCTTTTGCCTTGCAATGGGAATGAAGGGATCATACAAATATTCGTGATTCATTAAAACTACCTGACTATGCTAAAGGTTGATTCTACACAAAAATACACAAGCCGTCCTCAGTGGGGGCACCAATTTGAGGCGGTCCGGGGCGGGCAACAAGAAGAGTGGCCTCTAGACACCCTTCAAGACTCGCGTGCTGCTCAATGGGGCTGGGGCACAACACAACACAAACCAAAACAACAAACCCACCGCCAAATCCCAACTACACAAGGGGCACCACCTAGTTTAAGAGCGAACTAGGACGCAAAAAAGGAGAATCGTTAGAGCAACCCACAAACAAGCAAGGAATTTACACTAACCCTAACACCAATGGAATACTCTCACACACTAAAACACGAGAGAGAGAGATAGAGAGAGAGAGAGAGATAGTGCTCGGGCTGCTTTGAAACGTATCGGCGATGATCAAGCAAACACAACTATATATTTAAGAAAGAGAGAGAAAGGGGGAGGGGGTGCTTGTTGCATTAATACCTTCTTACAAATCTGTCATGACAAATCAAAGTGAGATTAGTACTTGTTCAACATATTTTGCGTAAATTTCACCACAACACATCACAAGAAAAGCCACCCCAATCACTGTCTTAAGGCCAGGGGAGTCCTCTCCACCCTGTCGCCCTCTTACAGTATGTGGGATTTATGGCTAGATTGATGACAACACCAGAGACAAGCTATCAAGAACTTAACAAAAAAAACACCAAGACACTTACGCATCATTGTTGTCCATTACTTCACGTTGGAAGGGAGACAAAGTATCCAAGCTTAGTCCAAATCCACCCTCCTTGATTCAGCAAATGTTGGGCTTACACTAGTAGGAGAAATGATAGATTTTCCACTCTCAATTGAATGATCACTCTCTCTCTTACAATGGCATAGATTTCCCTTGCTAATCCCCTATTACAACACATGCACATGCATAAGACAATGAGCTTCCACCCAAGAGCTCCTTCTAGAGAGGTTGAGCTTGGCTTCTCAAGCTATAGCATAGTGCTCTTGCTTATGGCTCCCCCCCTTTTATGCTAGCTACACCCTCCTTTTATAGAAATTTTGAAGGCTAGGGTTACTCCTCTAACCATAGTTGGGTTAGATTTTCAGCAATTTATCTAATTTCTTTTGCTTGGAATTATCAAGAAGTTGGTGGGGAAAGAGAGAGGAGAGAAATGGAGGTGATAGGACTTTTCATAGTGGGTTAGTGTTAGTAGAGTTAGTATTAATTTACAAATGGAATTGGATATTTACAATGGGAGTATCCATGTAGGATACAAATAAGGAAGAAAAACTCTTAAGAGGTAAGAAAAGGTGAATTTCTTACAAGGTTGATGCTCCAAGTGTCTTGAGTAGGGCCAATTTTGACGCTTGTTGACGGTCCACTAGCTTTGACGGTACATTTTTTCTCCACTCTTGACCTTCCTTGAGAGACAAGGTAATTGAAGCTGAGTAATCAACCACCATGATGCTATCTTTTAAGAGAAGAGGCTGAATTTTGTGGTTTTTTGATAGATATGGGTAATTTGGAGGAGGAAAAATGAGACTAGGTGGTCAATTTTGGAATGGAATTGTGTGTGGGAGGTATGAGTTCACCATGGTTTCTCTTATTCTTCAAGGTTGAGGAGAAGGTGAGTAGTGTGCAGAGAGGAGTGGTGAGAGAGATGGGGATGATGAGTGGAGAAGTGTGTGTGAAAGAGGAAAATGATAAAGTGGAAGAGAGAGTGTGGCTGCATAGCATGGGAAAACTGGGGTCCACTAAAAAAATCATAGCTCACAGCTGGTAGCTCCAAAAATCATGAAAAACTTTGGGGTGATTATTCAGGGCGTGGGCTACATTTTCTCTTTTGACCACCGCTCCAAATTCAGAGTGGAGATAGGTGCCAAAATTCTCACCAAAAAGCCTGTTTTTTATGCCTGCAAAAGTCTTTTAGTGGCCCCCTCCTTTGTTGAATTTGTACAATGCATCCAAGAGTGAGCCCCTCCTTTGTCATATTATAATACAAATCATTCAAGTTGCCCTTGCCCCATGCATGGAGGAGGATTATTGGTGAAATAAGAAATATATACATGGTGGGACTAGTGTATGGACTATTCATGGACTTTAGCTCAATGAGCACATGGTGTTAGAATAATGAGTAAAAATAATAATAAAAATATGAAGGAGTTATGGATATGGAAAGATATTGGAATCATATGATATGGTCCCTCCTTGAATTATTTTGGGTGAAAGAGGAAAAGGTATGCAAGTAAATAATATAATAAAAGTAACCAGTGAGTAGAAATCAATTTTTTGTTTTCACGAGGGTGAGGGTGAAAATGTGGGAGTGATTTGTATAAAGGAAAAATATGAGGTTAGAGTATGTATATATTGGCAAAAAAATATAATTATGGTGTAAGAGGATGAAAGAAGGTGTACATAGGTTTAATAAAACACACACCTAAGTATAAATATTTAAATAAAATACCAAAATAATTATAAAAAATCCCTATATTTAGGCCATATATACAATGAATTATTTACACACAAAGAGGCCATAATATACTTTTATTTTTTTATTTATTTTTATTTTTTTTGGCTCACCTAGCTGAGGGTTTTTAAGAAGGTATGGGAAAAGTCCCGTGACTCACGCACGCCTATGTACAGTGAAATGGTAGGGATAGCCACAGTGTTTGGGTGACTTTGGTAGGGTGAGGTAACTCACTGTGGCAATTACAAAGAGCCGAAAAAACAGCTATCACTAGCAAGCTCAAGAAAACAAAGGGTGTCTCACTCACCGCTCTACGCTCGCCTTCGTGGTGGATTCCTCGCCGCAATGAAGAAGAAGCTGCAGTCGTGCCGCGCTCAACCGCTTCGCCGCCGTCGTGCCTTCGTAATGCTCGTTCGCACACACACTCTCCCTCTCTCTCTCTCTCTCTCTCTCTCTCACACACACACACACACACACAAGGAGGTGAAGAAGAAGAAGATGGAGATGGAGATGGAGCAAGAGCACTCTTCAATTGCACAAATGAGAGAATGAGTAAAAATTAGGTTTAGTTGGCTTTTATAGGAGCTCACCCCATTCACACTTGGGCGCCCATGCTTAACCAACTAATCCCTTGAATGTCCAAGTTAAAGTGCGCCTCTCATCGGCGATCACTCTACCTTTCCCTATTGGTCCGACAAGCCCGGTACCTAACTCTAAATAATACATAATACGTGTCCATCGTAGGCGATAGGGTGTCCGTGTGCCGTGAGGGTTAACATGCCCCCCTTCCTGATGTAGATTCCGTCCGCGGAAGATATTAAGTTGAAGCTGGGTCGTCGAGGTGGAAGAGCATTTGAGATGAATGTCCTTAGCCTTCTTCAGTCACTGCAAAATCAAACAACATTGGCACAGTAATTGCATTCTCTTAATAAGCATATGCAGTTTTAGGTAGACAAATTGATTGGTAAAAGAATTTCAAACAATTTGATAGCAATGAACATTAAATTGCAATGTAATCAAATGCATAAACAGATGTAAAGGTAAAAAATTAAACAAGTCTGGGGTCGCTAATTTGACGGTCGAAAGGCACTAGAGATCGAATATTAATACCATGGGTAAGCTTCTTAATTTTCTGTGGTCAATTAAGTTGTTTAATCGCGAGAGCCAAGTATTGATGTTCGAGGGCTGACTAGAGGCTATATCTAGAAAACCTTGCAATTAAGCTACCATAAAAGGAATTTTTCATGAAATCATCGCCTGACTGATTACTTTTTCTTTGACCCCCCAAAGTCTTTTCACATTGATTCAATTATGATGTGTGTGCTTATTTTGTATGCCTTGGGTTTTTTGCTTTTCAAGGAAAAGCGCCCACACTGGGAACCTCTACGGCTCTAGTACCATAGGCGATACATGTGAGTGAAGTACCAATTCAAGCTGAGATTTCTCTTCCAGCTTAAAATTTTACATTGTGGCACTTTGATTTTTTGTTTGTTCATTTTCAGCATTTAAATTTTGTAACTTTGGGGGGTCATATAACACTGTTACCCTCCCCAGGCTCATCACATTAGTAAACTCCCTTTATAATACTTAAGCTAAAGGTCAATAGGGTTAAGCCCATTAGAAAGCCCTAGTACATTTCATACAATGCTGCCTAAATCGGATTAAGAACCTAAGTAACCATTGTTTATTAGGAAGGCATTCCCCATGGTATTAAGAGAAGATCTCTAACACCTAACTTGGTCAAACTAGCTTAGTCGGACTGCTTGATTTTTACACGTAAAAAAGTGATTATGACAATACATTACATTGAATTAAATGTTTGATACTAAGCCAATGCGCTGAATATTATGCTACCAATCATAGATGCAAAAAGATAACGGCAATGCTAATGGACAAGAAACACCTGTTTGTGTTGATGGTCGTGCTTGATTTGAAGGTTCCATGAAGGTCCAAATCCTATCAATAGCAACACGCTCCTGTACACACTAGGAAACAAAAGGAATACCTCCAGGAGGCACATCAGTGGGAAAAATTAAAACTCCTAAAAAACAAACTCAAAACACAATCTAGACCCCTAACCTACCTATCTGTCACCCCTTTTAGAATCAAAGAAAGAGGATATTATATAAACCGGGTGGCCACCCTAAGGCTAGGCCTCTATCCTCATCATCTAGATAAATAAAATCGTTGTCCGTGAGGCCATAGTCTTCCTCGGTCTCTATTAGGTCCTCTTCATCATCCTCTTGTGCAAGCATGCTAATCAAGAACCTCGTGATGCGTGGATACTCATCTTGTGCAAAAGAATAAGCATGTGCCATTGGAGACACATTCGCTACTGGGTAGGGATCACTAGTTAGCCATAGACGTATCAGCCATTCTAACTCCTCAAAATTTCTCTCACATGCAAGACTCTCTATCAAATCCCATTCGCAAGAAAGTATAGGGTAGCATACGTAGAACACTTGTTGAAAAGACAAGGGGTACCTTTCATCAAAAATAGAAGTGCATGCCTCTGGTGAAGTAGCCATTTCTGACAAGACAGATAGATTTGGTTAGGCCTTTAAAACATAAGAGTTGTTTTTGTGTGTTGCTTGAGTTGACACGGTGAATTTGGACTTATATGTAAGATCTGATAGGGTGCTCTCTCATTGCTAGGCGCTCTTGCTCTTTACTATTTTTGTTTTTTTGTGAGTATAAGGCTATATATATACATTCCCTAAGATCGGAGATTGAGAGGTCAGGGAAAAAGTTTGAGAGGGAAACAAATGAATGATGACTGTCAGCAAACACTCCCCCCTTCCTTGGGTAGATCATACCGTTTGAAATGAGCTTGTCACCCTTTGAAACCAATTGTTCTAGTTGGTAATAGGTGAGGATTTTAACCAATACTTTTCGACCGCCCTATGCGGTTCATCTAGTTGCAAGGGTGGTAAGGTACTCTCCCATGATTTTATTTGCAACGTTGTTGTAGGTGGTGAACTTACCCCGGAAGGTGCAAACTCTTTCGTGCTTGGATGGATATGTACAGTGGTAGGTGGAGGTTGTGTCGAAGCTTCTATTTGCGTATAGGAACTACATGAAGAGCAAGAAGCTTCATTTGATTTCCCTGTTCCTGAGCTAGGTGGAACAAATCGTTCTTTCTTTGGTACCCAAACTAGCTCTAGAACGGGTGTGTAACATTCCATGATTTTTTCCTTTCCGTGATTTTCAATTTGTTTTGGAGCCACAGGATTGGGTTTACATGGGCCAGGTGACAGGTAAGAGTACACTTTACGTTTGGGCACCCAGATTTGATCATTTTCTTCATAGTATCCTTGGGATTCCAATAGTCGTTTAGGAATCCAACGCAGCGTTTCTTTACATTTCTTGGAGTGAGTGGTACAGTTATTACTAGGTTTCCGTTTTTTTGCATCAACCATGCTCACTACAGAGGTTTTAGGGACCCACTTGTATGTTTTCTCTGTTATATTAGGATGGTTCTTGTGTGTCTCAAGCTTTCTTTCAACTACATCAGTTGAAGCTCTAGAGAGTTGGGCTATGGGGACGTATGGTTCAACCTCCTGGACATGCAATGTCTTGGGTTTTATTTCCTTGGGCAATATCTCAGGGACTATGGCTTGAGTGGTAGGGCTAAGAGTTGGTTTTTGCGTTGTAACACCCCCAGTCCCCCAATCAATAGTGCATTTGGTGGCTATCATCCACGTGCGGCCTAGGTTTATATTACCCTCCATAGTTCCAGTAGGCATGACCAAAAAGTCTTGAGCTACAACCCCATGGTCATAACTGACAGAAGTGTGCCAGATTCCAAAAACCGTAGTTTTTTTCTTGTTGACACCCTTGACTTGGATAATACTCTCAGATAGAGGTGGCTTCCCTAACTGACACCACACCCCATAGGATAGCAGATTGTATTTAGCACCCGTGTCCAATAAGGCGTTATATAGCACTTTTCCATAGGCACTATTTAACTCAATGGGGTATCGTAGAGGTGTGTCAGAGTCCAACCCATCCTCTTCGATTTCCACGTGGAATGCATTTGTGACCCCAAGGTTAGCCTCTCGTTTTTTCCTTATACGTTGTTGTCGCTCCTTAGCCTCAGCTTGAGCTTGTATCTTGTTTAACTCGGTTTGTGCTTTGGCGGCCTTTTTTTGATGAATGGCCCGTAGTTCTTCTTGGCTTAAAGGATCATAATATCTTTTGAATTTACTCCCATTGAGGAATCCAATGGTTTCAACTCCATCAAGAGTTTCCACACGAAGGGTACCTTGTGGGGTAATTTCACATACTCTATATGGTCCTTTACCAGCATATTTCAACTTTTTCTTCTCTTTACGTACTCCATACATAAGGACTTTATCACCAACTTTGATGTCCTTGTCCTTCACATGGCGATCAAACCACTTCTTTCTCCTATCCTTTTCCACAAGAGCATTTTGCACAGCCAACTGTCTCTCTTCGTCTAGTTTTTCTAAGATAAACAAACGCTCGGTTAAGGGGTTACCATTCCATCCTTCTTGCGAAGCTACCCTAAGACAAGGAATGACAAACTCCCAAGGCATAACCGCTTCTTGGCAGTATACCATTTTGAATGGCGTACAATTAATAGCCACTTTATAAGCAGTACGATAAGCCCATAGAGCAGATGTCAACTTCAAATCCCAATCAGTGCGATGAGCTTCTACCGTCTTGGTTAAAATAGAGATTAGAGTCTTGTTGGTGCTCTCGGCTTGTCCATTAGCTTGCGGGTAATAAGGTGTAGACTTATGGTGGGATATCATAAAGGTCGTGGTAAGCTCTCTTATTACCTCATTTATAAAATGGGTACCATTATCACTAACAATTTCAAAAGGGCAACCAAATCTTGTGATAATGTTCTCAAAAAGAAACTTAGCTGTTGTCCTCGCGTCAGCTTTTTGTGAAGCCTTAGCTTCAGCCCACTTTGTTACATAGTCCGTAGCAACTAGAATATATCGAGATTGAGTGTTGCGAGCTGCGGGACTAATTGGACCTACAAAGTCTAAGCCCCATTTTTCAAATGGTTGGGTTACTTTAATAGGATGTAAGGGCATTCTGTCCTTGCACTGTGTGGTCTTGTAACGTTGGCACTCATCACACCCTTTTGTAAAAAGTGATGCATCCTTACATAAAGTTGGCCACCAATAGCCTGATTGCAGCACCTTTCTAGCAGTCAGGTCCCCTGAAAAATGTCCTCCTGCTATGCCCATATGTGCTTCTTGCAAGATATACAAATATTCATCCTCGCGGGCACAACGCCTAAGAATATCCTCCTTGCCTAATCTATACAGGGTTCCGGCAATCAAACAATAGGGTTCACATTCTTTTACTAGCCTTCGAGCGATATCCTTACGAAGTTCCTTGGGTGGAAAACCATGAACTAAAAAGTTAACAATGTTCTCACTCCATTCAGGCATAGTCTCAACTATGAATAGGGAAGTATCAGGTAATTCATCATCAACTCCTGTAGGGGCTTCACCATTGGGTATGCGGGACAAATGATCAGCCATGACGTGCCTTTTACCGGGTCTCACTACAATCGTGAAATCAAACTCCAGAAGAATTAACAACCATCGTGTGATTCTTCCTGTGGAGCATGGCTTGTTTACCAGATACAGCAACGCTTGATGATCCACATAAAATACAAACTTGTTTGCCAGAAGGTAGTAGCGAAATTTCTTTACTGCATAAACCATTGCCAAACCTTCTCGCTCTGTAGTGGTGTAGTTCCTTTCAGCATCGTTCAATTGACGGCTTGCAAAGCTAATGGGATAGTCCAATTTATGTTCTCCTGGTTGAGTGAGAACACACCCAATAGCAAAGTTTGATGCATCAAAATGCACATGGAAAATGACATCCCAGTTAGGTGTCCTTAAAATCGGAGCACTTGCTAGTGTTTTCTTCAATTGTTCATAGGCCTGGTCACACTCTTCAGTCCATTTAAATTCAATGAGAAGCTTGTACAAAGGACGTGCTATCTCAGCGAAAAATAAAATAAACCTTCGATAATAACCCACGTGTCCCATGAACCTTTGAACTCCTAATTGGTTGGTGGTGGTAACTCTAGAATCACTTTAATTTTGCTCTCATCAGTTGAGATACCATTCTTGGATACTATATGCCCTAAAATAACTCCATGCTTGACCCAAAATTGGCATTTGAACGGGTTCAATGAGATACGATATAACCTACATTTTTCAAACACCTTCCGCAAACATGATAGATGTTCTTTCCAAGAAGAGTAAACACAAAGGTCGTCTAAGAAAGCTTCACAAAACTCTCTCAAATATTCTTTAAAAGCAGTGTTTATTAATCGTTGGAATGTAGCAGGGGCATTTGTTAAGCCAAAAGCCATCACACGAAATGCAGACACGCCAAATTCTGTGATGAAGGCAGTTTTAGCTTGGTCCTCTAGCGCTATCGTGATTTGGTTGTAGCCTGAGTACCCATCTAGAAAGCTATAAGCTTCCTTGCCTGCAACTCTTTCGAGTACATGTTCGGAATATGGTAGGGGGTAATGGTCTCTTCTAGTAGCTGCAGTCCACGCACACCCTGAGTTTCCCATTCTTTTTTGGCACGATAACTATTGGCGACACCCATTCAGAGTGTTCAATAGGATATATGAACCCACATTTGATAAGCTTTTCTAGTTCTTCTTGAATGATCTTTGCGTACTTAGGATTCATCGGGTAGGGTCTTTGTTGTACGGGCTTCGCAGTGCTAATCATAGGGATTGTATGTTGGACCACAGAAGGCGGAACACCTTTCATATCATGGTATGTCCAAGCGAATACGTCCTTGAATTCCTTGAGAAGCTCTTTGAGGACCGCCTCTTCAACTTCTGTGAGGTCTTGGGCAATAAAAACAGGTTTTGATTCTTCACCGGGGTCAACTAATTCTATTTCTTTAACTATTGCCGGACCATCATAGATTCCATTATTCCCATCGATGGGTATTCTTTGGGCTTTTGTGTACACAACCTTTGCTTCCCCTGTGGTGTAAGATTTGAAATGTTCTGGTGCAGGATGCAAGTCTGTGGATTCTGGTTGTGCGTTGGTTTGTGCTTCCATTTCTGCTTTCTTGTGTTGTCGAGCTAACTCTTGGTTTTGACGCCTCCTTGCAGTGCGGCTCAACTTTGGCTTGTCTATGATCTCTAATTGGGCTATGTCATGGGGTCGTGGTCTACACCACATAACATTTTGGAGATATTCACCCCAATTGTCTACCAATTTTTGATGAGCATCACATGCTCCTATATAACTGAGCCATTCTGCTGAGGATCTCTTCTTGTTTATCCTAGCACGTACATTGGCTCGATATCGACGCCTCTTAAGGTTTTTCTTTTTCTTATTTGAGACCTGCTTTTGATTTGCATTTAGATCTGGCTCACTAAAGGAGTCCTCGTTGGTGTCCTCTCCACTCTCGGAGGAGTTATCATCGGTTGATGTACTCGGTCCTTCCGAATGTTTTGACTCTGAACTTGCTCCACTCTCTAATTCATGAGATTCAGAATCCGTTTCACGCTGGGAGTCAGTGTCCAAGTCGTGTTGGTCAAAGTCTTCTATTGAGCTATCGGTGTCACTGTCAGATTGGTCCACAATTGCCTTGCCCTTAGAAGATGCATGTATGGCACTTATCATGTTCAGAGGTGCAATTTGTGGTACCTCTTCCCCCTCTGGTGTGACCCAAGTGGTTCCTCTATTTCCCCAGGTATCTATGGTTGCAGCTAGGTGTACCCAATCCACATTGTCCGACTCAGTCATCCCAGGTAGGATATCCATATAAGGAGAATCTTGGCCAATGTCTGTATCCTTCTTACAAGTGTAACAATATTGTAGTGGCGCCGAGTGAACTGTGGTGTCAGAGCGATGATCAATAATGGTTTTACTCCCTAAGGGGTGTACCTTACCAGTCACCAAATCCACTCTAAGGACAGAGTCTTGGAATTGCAAATAGACATGATTTTTAGACCAATCGTGAACCATTTGTGCTTCCCTCATGAATGGTCGTCCTAAAATCATTTCATATGACATAAGGTGTTTAGAGAAATCCATTACAATGAACGTATGTCGTACCTTGTGTCCTAGAACTTTGATCATAAGATCCTTGAGCATCCCCATAGGTTTGGCTATGGTACCATTTGCCATCTTTACCACAATGTTAGTAACACTGAGGCGGGGTTTTCCCATGGATTCCCAACAATCTTTTGTAACGATGCTAACTCCTGCACCACCATCAAGAATTCCCTTTATAGTTAATCCCTTGGTAGTGATGGGTAGGGTCGCATTAGACTCGTCGCCTTCAAAATACTGCCCTAATTCGTTAATGGGTACCTCGATCACAGACTCGTGTCCATCTAAGTCAAGTGATTGCACATGATTTTCCTCATCAATCATAATCGAGTCAGGCCTATTTGGTTGCGCAAACTGCGGTAATCCCGTTCACAGCTCTCCGTTAAGGAATGCTCGAAGTGCAAGGAATAACTCAGGATCTCCATACAGCTTTGCTATGATCGTGGTTCGGACCTCAGAAGACATGAAGTCCACTAGTTTGGCAACATTCATTGGCGTTTTGCAGGGTGTACGTCCTTGACTAAGAACTGGTGAGGATGGAATCTCATATTCCTCAATGGGATCAGGTATTCCTTCATTAAACATCCTTTCCAACAAGAAAGGTGTATGCTCACTTTCTGATGTCCCGTCCTCACTCCCTTCTTGGATGATACTAGATATGGCTAACGATCTATGGTTCATGTGGGGTGGATGAACTTGCGTGGAAAACACTGTGTCATGAATTTTGACCTGCATGGGTTCTGGTTCTAGTTTCCTTTGAGTCTCCTCCACTAAACCTCTTAGATGTTTCACCTGCTTAATCTCGTCTACAGGGTTTGGGTACGTCCCAATCTTCTTTTTACGATTCTTCCCTTTTTGCCCCTGCGGTTTATCTTGGGGGTCTTGGATTGGATTTGGAAACACTTGTGGTGTTTTCAGAGGCTCTTTATGGTTTTCTCTTATTCGGTTTTCATTTGGTTCCATGTTACGGTTTTCTTTGTCGGTCTTTCCCTTTGTGGTATTGGTTCTAGTCTCCATTGTCTCGACTGACTCTGAATCATCCTCGAGGTCATTCATATACACGGGGTCATCTCCTGTTCCTATGTTTGTTTTGGAACTTGGCTTTGAATTTTCCGTATTCTGTGACTTCTTCCTTCGTGTCTTCTTTTTCTTTGCTTGGATAACTGACGTGGTATCTCTCTCTTCGAGGATATGATTTGGCCCTTGAAGCATGGACCGTGTAATCGCATAAGCGGGTGCGACGGGTGGTATTGGCGATGTCACACTAGCAATTTCGACCAAATTTAGGGGTGTGATTTTAGGCGCATTTGGGTTATAGGGGCATTGGGCAATCAAGTGATCTATGCCACAACGATTACATGTGAGTATTGGCATTGCAGACGTGCTCCCTTGATTCATTTGCATCTGTGCAGCATTCTTTTGCAGCCTAATAGGGCACTCCGCTGCTCGATGTGGTCCACCACACTCGTAGCATTGAAGAGGTGGCTTCCTAGCCTGGGTGTTGATATTTTGACCTCTGGATGCGAGAGCAGGAGCTTGATAAACCGGCTTGACTTGCCCCCAACAATCTTCCATGTAGTATATAGGACACTCTTCCAATGTATCAAGTCCGTAGGCAATACTAGTGTCTATTTCCTCCTCACAGCCATCTGCATAAGCATTTGATGGCTCGCAACCCACTTGGTTCATAGGGGCGACTCTTGGATGCGGGGGCTGCGGTCCTAGCATAGGAGGTGGTAGCGGTGTAGCTTGTACAACATTTTGAGATCTAGGGACCATGTGTTGCGGTAGTTGCTCAACAGGTGGAGTAGGCATCAATACAGGAGCTCGAGGCGCATCCGTCCAGGCTACAGGTGGTCTATTTGCCATCATACGTTTGATCATTAAACAATCCTTAGCTTGGTGACCATACCTACCACATGCGTTGCAAGTTCCATTAAATTTTACTCTAAACGTAGGGCACTCACTAGTGCTATGTGGACCTAAGCAAATGGAACATCATTGTTGCTCCCTTCTTGGATACATGTGACTATTTTGAGGGGGTCGATTATCCTTAAGAGACTCTTGGATTGCCTTGGTGAGGTCTGTCAAGAAGGTCTCAAATACCTTTGGCTCATTGGAAATGGGCTTTGCAGTCATGGGTTCATACTCAATGGCTTGTGAGCTAGTGGATCTCGTGTCAGTAGACACCCTCATGCCTGCTATCATCAAGTTGTCCTCTAATTGGATTGCATTGGCAGTGACATCTTCCCAAGTTGTGATACCTCTAATCACTAGTCCATTATAGATTCCTTCATTCCTCAACCCTCGAATGAATCGATCAAGCAGTTGGTTATTGTTGAAGCGCTCCTTTACAGGGCAGCGAGAGTTTAAGTGCTTTAGACGACTAATGAAGTCCCTTACTGACTCTCCTTCCTTACGTTCGGCCTTCTGTAGCTGAGATGCTACACCCCAAAGCACACCTTCTCGTATATACTCCTTTAGAAACAACCTTCGAAGGGTAGGGTAGATTGTTTTCTCGTCCACCCTTAGGGTCCTATACCAATCTCTAGCCTTCCCACTTAATGTCAAGCTTAAGGCATTGCACTTATGTAGTTCGTTGCGTTCCCCTAAGGAATCACATACTTGTTCAAACACTTCAATGTGTTTTCTAGCATCTTCGTCCCCATTGAATTTTTGCGTGAGTTTGGCAATTTGTACTGCCTTACTTCTAGGCTCTCTATCAGATGCGTGACGCATATTTTCCGCGATAGATCGACCTATGGTTTGAGCAAACGCTGCCAAGTCACCTATGTGAGGAGGTAGGGCCGGTGGAGGTACTCTTGGAATCATATGTGGGAGAGGAACGGGTACCGGTCTTGGCATATGTGTAGATGATGCAGGATATGGAACATAACCGGGCATAGGTCCACTCGGATAAGAGCTAGGGAGCGGCACTCGAGGAGCATAAGTAAGTGGTACAATTGGAGGTGTGGGGGCCATGTGTGCATAAGGGGCTAGAGGCACATACAGTCGATGCCCCATATTAGGTACTACAACACTAGGTAGTGGCACTGCGCTAACCGTAGATGTCATCGGTACATTCTCTGTTAGGCTTATCCCTGGAGTGAGCACTGTGTTTTCCTTGATAGAGGGTTGAGCCAAGTTAGGGAAGCTAAAGTTTTCGCTCGGAGGCTCAGATTGCATAGAGACCCCAGGTGAAATGACGTAAGATGGGTCCATGGGGCTCATTAAAGGAGTCTCCATTTGTGATAGAGTAGGCTGTTGAGCCTTGCTCGTATCCAGAAATCTCATGGGACCAGTTGAGAGTATATTTACCCCTCGGTTTTGCCTTTCTAATTGAATAATGCCATGGATAACATTACAGATCATTTTTTGTTGATCTTCGATGCTCGTGGCACTAGAGGTGGATTGTACAATCTCTATCCATCCTACATGGTAGGCGTGGCCAGAGTGTAGATCCGTCAACACCTCAGTGTGTAGGTCGTATGTCCAATGATCATTAATGAACAATCCTTCTAGAGTCGACGTGTTAACTGTTTCTTGTGAGGTAGAAGCAATGTTGCTCCCCGTGGTTTTACTTGTCACCAACGGTACTCTAGAGGGAACTTCTGAAGGAGGCAGCTCAACAGGGCCTTCTTGGTAAGAAGTTGGTAGGATATCCACATGGACACTCTTTGGGGGTGTCGGGTCCACGTGCGATATGAAAGGAGAGTCCACTTCCCCACCCCCTTTGTGTGCTTCATTTGCATCAGGTTCCGAGCGAGTAGCTCTACCTAATGTTTCCATGAAACGGCTAAACATACTAGTACTAGGCTGTGGAGCTTCGGGAGGTGCATGGCCTTCTCTCTCAGTGTTTTGGGTAGGGTATGCTTCCATGATTTCTGAGTCGGAGGAGGAATCACTAGCGGCTATTTTAGGGTCTTGGGTGGTGCTACCTTGTGTCCCCGCTGAGGGTCTAGAGCTTATCGTGGATGGGTAATGGGTGTCCGTATGAACAAATGCACCCTCAATATGCTCGTGTTCTAGCACCCGCCCAGAGCGTAAGTGCATGTGCTTTTGATACCCTAAGGTGTCAAAAAGCTGCTCTAGGAGGCCTTGTGACTAGGTTTTAGCGTGTTTTTTGTTTGTTTCTTTGCTAGATTTTTTAGAGCGTGCCGTGGAATGGGCCGTGTGATATCTCGAAACGAGCGTATCGGTCAGAGGGTCGTGCCGTGCTTTACAGCCCTCCGTTTGGTCACTCTATGCCCTCAGAATCCCTAAAACTGTCAATTTCCAGTAGGGAACTAGGCCCAAACTAGAAAGTCTAAGGGTGCAAGTGGGAAGAGAAAGGAGGAGAGTGGAGGACTTGTCCCACATGCTCTCATTCTCTCTTGAGGGAGTAGGGTATATATATAAGAGTGAGTCTAGTATATATCATAAGACTGAGGACTGAGGCCTGGGCTTGGGCTTGGGCCCAAGCCGGGCTTGGGCTTGGGCTTGGGCTTGGGAAAATGATCCCGATCTACCTTTTATACAAACCAACCCGTCCGTTTTAAGAGTCACGTTTTTTATTTTCGAAAAATTTAGCCGCCCGCTCGCTCGCGTTTTTATTTTTCGAAATTATTATTTATTTATTTTTAATTAAAACTTTTTTTTTTCCAGAATTTTTTTTTTCCCAACAAAAATCTTTTTTTTTTTTGATGCAGAAAATAAAGAAATGCAGAAAATTGAAAAAACGCAGAAATGCAGAAAATTACAGAAATTGAAAACGCCGAAATTGAAAATGCAGAAATGCAGAAAATTGAAAAAACGCAGAAATGCAAACAATCGCAGAAATTGAAAACGCCGAACTTGAAAATGCAGAAATTGCAGAAATTGAAAAAACGCAGACAATAGCAGAAATTGAAACTTGACAGCAAATGCAGAAAACGCAAAAAACAGAATTCTCCACACACTCCTTCCCTGCCTTTCCTATGATAGAAATTGCACCACAAGGAAGCGTAAAGTGCTAACCGAGCTTAGTGTAGTGCATATCCCCGGCAACGGCGCCAAAAATGTGCGCTCCTTGCTGCACTGTCGAAGCAAGGGACTTGCCAATACACCGTGTGCGAGCCACAAACGGCTCCAAGCACACAACAAGCCTAAACTAGCAAGCTCAAGAAAACAAAGGGTGTGTCACTCACCGCTCTACGCTAGCCTTCGTGGTGGATTCCTCGGCGCGATGAAGAAGAAGCTGCAGTCGTGCCGCGCTCAACCGCTTCGCCGCCGTCGTGCCTTCGTAATGCTCGTTCGCACACACACTCTCCCTCTCTCTCTCTCTCTCTCACACATACACACACACAAGGAGGTGAAGAAGAAGAAGATGGAGATGGAGATGGAGCAAGAGCACTCTTCAATTGCACAAATGAGAGAATGAGTAAAAATTAGGTTTAGTTGGCTTTTATAGGAGCTCACCCCATTCACACTTGGGCGCCCATGCTTAACCAACTAATCCCTTGAATGTCCAAGTTAAAGTGCACCTCTCATCGGCGATCACTCTACCTTTCCCTATTGGTCCGACAAGCCCGGTACCTGACTCTAAATAATACATAATACGTGTCCATCGTAGGCGATAGGGTGTCCGTGTGCCGTGAGGGTTAACACCATTTGTGTGTGTGTTTTCTTAGATTCACAAACTGGGATGGATAATGCTCCTATGGTTCAGTCAGCAACTATACAATCCATAGATTCTATGGTTTCTAAAGTGCCCAAGATGGATGATATTTATATACTAGAGTCTAGTGTTGTGCAACTTGAGCAAGATTCCAATAATGAGAACCAAGAAATCGATTCTTCAAAAATGCAACATACATCAAAAGAGACTGAAAAGTCCACTCACGAGCTATTGCCAATTGGTACTACGTCATGTAGTGTAGATGTTGAGAAATCCATGCTTACAATTATATTGGATTTAAATGGTCTATTGTTGAAACGTTCCCCTCAACCATCCTCACACCACAACTCAGTGCAAATGGATTCAAAAAGATATATTATACTCAGGCCAGGTCGCATCCAATTCTTGAAGACTATTTTAAGAGGTTTAATGTTGCAATTTGCTCGACAGCTACTAGGAATAATGTGTATCAAATCCTTGCAGCACTAAACAACTTAGCTGAGGATACATTGCCTTTCTTTGCAATTTGTTCGCAAGATGTTTGCTACACCGCTCAAACTCAAAAATTGTTTAGACCCGACAATCCAAACGTTGAGGCAATGTTCAAGCCTCTAGCCAAAATTGCCATGGGGTTTGAATGTGATCCACAAAGAACAATGCTTATTGATGACTCTCCTTACAAGGGATGTATTTCACCAGCAAACAATTGCATTTTTCCACCACAATTTGATGCTGAGAAGATGGTTGACAATATGCTCTTGGAGGAGCTACTGCCATACTTGATTCAGCTTGATGAGAGAAGGGATGTGCATGATTTAATTGCTTCTAATCGTTATGGACAACCTATAGTGACAAATGATAGTGAATACAAACAAATCATGGAGTATTGGAAGCAAAAAAATGATGTTTGGTCAGCTAAGGTGTTCTTTACAAGAAGAATACCACCTGCAAAAGGTGACATAGATGAAACTATCATTGAAGATGCAAGTGACACAAGCCACCACAATGAAACGAGAAGAGCCCAAATACAAGAGATCTTGGAAAAGGAGCGTACACCCATTGAAAGCATGAAGGCATCAAAATTGACCACTTTAGCTAGGCAATTGGGTTGTAACACAAAAGAAGTTTTGAAGGCAGCCACAGCAAAGGCTTATATAAATAAGGTGAAAGATGAGAACAATCTTCTAAGGCTGGATAGAAACCAACCCTAAGGTACTAGTGACATGTCATATATTCTTGATACACATGCTTGAACACTTATGTGCATGGTTCTAACAAATCTTTCTTTTTATTCCTTCCTATAGGATCTTACAAAGGATACTACTAGATGGAGCTCAATCAATAGAGATTTGATATTTTTGCTCAAAATCATGAAGCAGTCACCTACATTTTTTGTTTATCAATTTCTTGAGAGTCTTTCTTTTAATTTGTAATCATCAAATGAAATGAAAAGTATCCTTCTTATTAAGATTGCTGATCTTTTTCTTGTTCAAAACTTTCAATTGTGATTTATAGTTTTGTTAGCATGAGATTGTGCTTTTTTAGTTTGAAAAAAACTGTCAAAGATCCAAGTCTTTTTGGCTTTACTTAAGTTATTAATTGTGAAAGATCCAAGTCTTTTTGCTTTACTTAAGTTATTGATTGTCTATATAATAGTCCTTAAAACAATATTGGATGGCTTTCTTGCTCCCATGTCTCACATTGGTCTTTAGGTAAGACAAGTGGTGACCTTGAAAGTGTAAACACCAAGGGACTGCCATGCCTGGTCCATCCGCCCAACCTCCCTTTAATAGGATCCTAGCCCCTTTCGGACCCCTTTCCACTGGCAGCCGACCCTTGGCCAAGTCCGTGACCCCTTGGTTTGGCCCTTGGCCTGACATTACTCCCCCCTTGGAGAAGCGTTTTCGTTCTCGAAAACAAAAGTGGGGAATTTCTTCTTAAGAACACTAATGTTTTCCCAAGTGGCACCCTCTTCAGGGCGATCTTTCCACTTGACTAAATCTTGACTACGTACATGATGACGAGTACAGAGTTCATGAAAATCTAAAATGCGATCAGGTTCATGCGGTTGAGTGGGAGGTTCAGTGAAATCAACCAATATCTGCTGGCCGATAACATTGTCGTCCCCATGCAAGCGTTTACGTAAACGACTTACATGAAATACCGGATGGACACGCGAGTGCACACGTAACTCAAGTTTGTAGGCCCTATCACCATCTCTCTTGAGTATCTTGAATGGCCCACAATAACATGGAGATAATTTGGGTGTAGGTCCAGTCTTCAGACTTTCTGAATGCTCTGGTACACGCAAAAATACCTCTTCACTTTCCGTGAAGGTAACTTGCCAACGTTTCTCATCAGCATACTTCTTATACCGATCCTATGCTTGTCGAACATTTTGACGAGCAAGTCTCCGCATTTCCATATGATCTTGCAGAAACTCCTTGACCTGTTGGAGCTTCTGAGTTGCCAACCCCACCGTCACTGGTTGAAGGAGCGTACACCCATTGAAAGCATGAAGGTGTCACAATTGACCACTTTAGCTAGGCAATTGGGTTGTAACACAAAAGGAGTTTTGAAGGCAACCACAACAAAGGATTATATAAATAAGGTGAAAGCTGAGAACAATCTTCTAAGGTTGGATAGAAACCAGCCCTAAGGTACTAGTGACATGTCATATATTCTTGATACACATGCTTGAACACTCATGTGCATGGTATCTAACAAATATTTCTTTTTATTCCTTCCTGCAGGATCTTACAAAGGATACTACTAGATGGAGCTCAATCAATAGAGATTTTGAGCTCAATCAATTTCTTGAGAGACTTTATTTTAGTTTGTAATCATCAAATGAAATGAAAAGTATCGTTCTTATTAAGATTGCTGATCTTTTTCTTGTTCAAAACTTTCAATTGTGATTTATAGTTTTGTTAGCATGAGATTCTTCTTTTTTAGTTTGAAAAAAACTGTCAAAGATCCAAGTCTTTTTGGCTTTACTTAAGTTATTAATTGTGAAAGATCCAAGTCTTTTTTAGTTAGCATGAGATTCTTCTTTTTTAGTTTGAAAAAAACTGTCAAAGATCCAAGTCTTTTTGGCTTTACTTAAGTTATTAATTGTGAAAGATCCAAGTCTTTTTTCTTTACTTGAATTATTGATTGTCTATGTAATAGTCTTTAAAACAATATCGGATGGCTTTCTTGCTCCCATGTCTCACATTGGTCTTTAGGTAAGACAAGTGGTGACCTTGAAAGTATGGTCTCATATCTCGATCAAGTGAAGCTTAAATATCACTACTATGTATCTAGTGTTAAACTCCATCGAGACAAAGATACTAGAGTGCCAAATTGCAGTCTAGTTTAAGTGAAAATCTATTTGAGCTAAGGTAAAACTTATAGTGCCTCATTTTTCTAGGATTCTACCCCATCAAGGAAGTTATAATCTAGCACAAACCAATTAAGACTCTTTTGTAGCCTAGATAGGACAATTCGTGGAACTTAAGAAACTTATTATTGAGTTAGAGTCTAGTTTAGATAAGTGAAAGATCTTCAAACCATCACTTGACTTTCTTACTATTCAATATTCAAAGTCCCTTGAAGCTAACAAATTACATACCTACTTGTAACCTAACTAATGGGTAATTATATAGATCTAAGCAAGTATATATAATGAGTCTTCAAACTAATAAACCAAGGGAAGAGAGTAGCAAGGTCCACTACTTGTCCAAGCTCAGCTCTAGACAACATAGAAAGATGCTCGTTCTACTAATTGTCTAATTATAGGCATGGAGAAATGATAGAAGGTTGACCACTTGTCCAACCTATCATCTCTAGTAAGATGGGAGGTTTGGCCTTAAGATTCACCATGTAACCAACCTATACATCATTGTATTATGAAGAGTAGAAAAGCAAAGCTCCACCACTTGTCCAAGCTAGTTCTAAAATCCACATGGAGATAAGAAAGCTCCACCATTTGTCGAATCTCTCTTCCATTAAAACATGAAAAAACTTAGCTATGTTGTATAGGGGGGACTTTTTTCCAAGGTCCACCACTTGTCCAAGCTATGATCCATTAAAACATGGAAATAGAAAAAGCTCCACCACTCGTCCAACCTTTAGAGTTGCAAAGTGTATGGGTTGTCTAAACTAGGTATGGGAAAATAATTGAAGGTCCACCACTTGAAACATGGAGCAAAGCAAGCTCCACCATGTCTCCAATATGCTAGACTCCATTGAAACACCCTAAACCCATGATAGTTTGTACATAGGGGATGTACATTCAAGATCCACCACTTGTCCAACCTAGTATCCCTAGTAGCTTGATAGGTTTGGTCTCAAGACTCACCACTAGTCAACTCTATGTCATTGTATTAAAAAGGATTGGGTGTTAAGGTCCACCACTTGTCCAACCCATAAGGTTATATTTTAAATGGTTTTTTTTCTCACAACTTGAACTACCCATGATATGTTTTACATGGGAGTTTTGTTTCAATGTCCGCCACTTGTCCAAGCTAACTCTATTGAAACATAGAGAGAACCAAAGGTCCACCACTTGTCCAAGCTAGGCTATATTGAAACATGGAGATAAGGATGCTCCACCATTTCTCCAAGATAGGCTTCATTGAAACATGGAGAGAAGAAAGCTCCACCATGTCTCCAAGCTATGATCCATTTAAATACCCTAAACCCATTTTATTTTGTACATGGGGGGTTTTATTTCAAGGCCCACCACTTGTCTAACCTATTATCCCTAGTAGCACGAGTGGTTTGGTCTCAAGATACACCACTTGTACACTCTATGTCATTATATTAAGAAGAACTATGTATTAAGGTCCACCACTTGTCCAAGCTAACTCTATTCAAACATAGAGAGAAGCAAAGGTTCACCACTTGTCAAAGCTAGGCTCCGTTGAAGCATGGAGAGAAGTAACCTCCATCATTCTTCCAAGATAGGTGCCATTCAAACATGGAAAGAATCAAGATCTACCATGTCTCCAAGATGGTAGACTCCATTGAAACACCCTAAAACCATGATATTTTGTACATGGGGTGTTTACATTCAAGGTTTACAACTTCTCTAATGTATTATACCTAGTAGCATGAGTGGTTTGGTCTTAAGATTCACAACTTATCCACTCTATGTCATTATATTAAGAATAACGGGGTGTTAAGGTCCACCACTTGTCCAACCTATAAGGGTATATCTTAAATGGTATCCTTCACCACTTGTCAAGGTCCATTACCACTTTTCCAACCTATAAGGTTATATCTTGAATGATATTTTTCCTCATCACTTGTAATGTCCATGCTATGTTTTACAAAGGGGTTTTGTTCCAAGACCCACCACTTGTCCAAGCTTACTCTATTGAAACATAGAGACAAGCAAAGGTCCACCACTTGTCCAAGATAGGCTCCATTGAAACATGGAGAGAAGGATGCTCCACCATTTCTCCAAGATAGGTTTTATTGAAACATTGAGAGAAGAAATCTCCACCATGTCTCCAAGCTAGGCTCCATTGAAATACCCTAGACCCATAATTTTGTACATGAGGGGTTTACATTCAAGGTCCACCACTTGTCCAACCTATTATCCCTAGTAGCACGAGTGGTTTGGTCTCAAGATTCACCACTTGTACACTCTATGTCATTATATTAAGACATGGGGGGTTTGGATTCAAGGTCCACCACTTGTCCAACCTACTTTTTCTAGTAGGTTTGGTCACAAGATTCACCACTTGTCCACTCTATGTGATTATATTAATAATAATTGGGTGTTAAGGTCCACCACTTGTCCAACCTATAAGGTTATATATTGAATGGTATTTTTTCACACCACTTGTAATGTCCATGATATGTTTTACATGGGGATTTTGTTCCAAGGTCCACCACTTGTCGAAGCTAAATCTGTTCAAACATAGAGAGAAACAAACGTCCACCACTTGTCCAAGTTATGCTCCATTGAAACATGGAGAGAATGATGCTCCACCATTTATCCAAGATAGACTCCATTGAAACATGGAGAGAAGTAAGCTCCACCATGGCTCCAAGATGCTAGAGTCCATTGAAATACCCAAAACCCCTGATACTTTGTACATGGGGGGTTTACATTCAAGGTCCACCACTTGTTTAACCTATTATCTCTAGTAGCGTGAGTGGTTTGGTCTTAGGATTCACCACTTGTCCACTCTATATCATTATATTAAGAAAAATTGGGTTTCCATATCTAAATGGATCTTTGCTTGGATAAGTGGTAGACCTTGAGACCTAAATACCCATTCTACACTAGAGCATTGGTTAAGCCTTATGCACTTCAAGCATACCTTTAACAACAAGTAGTAGTTATTAGTTGACTTAAGTCTAGCTGAACTCCATGGTATTGAGACTAAGAGAGAGTGTAGCATAAAAAAGAGTGAGGATTTTAATTTGACTTTCTTTCTATTAATGAGTAGATCATAGATGGATTTTGGTATCTAATAAAAGCTTAGGGTAGACAATGTAAAACTCATGTCTATTGTTGTGTTTGCATTAAGTGTTCTTGTTCTTTAATTTCAGAATCATTACAGAAAAATGGATTGGCTATATGCTGGCATAAATTGAAGAAAACTATTGAATTACCCATCCAACCTCCTCCAAGACCTTGTCCAAGGAATGAATCACCTCCTTATCACCTACCACTTGCTTTCAAGGACATCAAAAGAGTAGTTATCTTGGATCTAGAGGGGTTACTTCTCAAGACAATTGAAATGAAACATGGAGATTCTATGCCATCTTGGGCTCAACACATGCGACATGTGGAGGATAAAGATGAAGTTTATCATGTGGTGCGACCAGATGCACAAAGTTTTTTGGATTTTTGTGCTGAATACTTTGAGCTATGGATATGGAGTTGCTATAACTTAAGAAGGGTGCAACGCATCACACAAAAATGTTTTTGTGAGCAGTATACCAAGTTCAAGGTGTTTATGAGTAACAGAAATTGCCAAAATCCAAATATCATGTTAGGATTTACAAGGGTTTATCACAAAAATTTGAGTGATATTTGGAATATATTGGAGGATTTGGATGCAAACAATACCTTAATTTTTTATGACACTCCATATAGGGTGATGTGGAACATGCCAGGGACATATCTTATATTTCCGAAGATGTGGAGGCAAACTTCCGAGCAACTTCAAAACTTCTTGTAGAGAACCATAATTCCATGGTTGGTAGGATGGTTGTATGCAAGAGATAAGAGAGTCTATACATACAACACAATTGTAAATCAATATAGTGATTCTGAGACAAATTATGTCCTTGGTGTGTACTTGTCAGCACGAAAGCATTGAATAAATATGGCCATACGATGCTTTTTTTATTCTAGTGTGTATCTTTCAAAATTTGTATAATTTGATATAGTCTTAAAAAAAAAAAAAACAAAGGTGTGTCAATTTTATGAACACTTGAATGGAGTGCACCCTACTCTAAGGGAACTTCAATGTACTATTGGAGTGCATCGTATTGTAAGGGGACTCTGATGTATTGCTAGAGTGCACCCAAATTTTTGGGGACTCATTTTTTATTTGATTGGGGCCTATGTTGGGTCATATAGTAAACGAAATTCATTTTTTGTCAATTCATATGGAGGTTGCATTTATTTGTAACTATGAGATAATTGATGTTTGATGTCAAAATAAAACTTGTAAGTGTGGATCAGAGAATTCATGGACTTTAAATATGTGAGAGAGATCTTTTTCTTGGGCACAAATGTTTGCTTCAAGAATTTTGTCATTACATACTTTATGTGAAAGAGTTTTAGAATCTAAAAGACTTTGAAAACAAAACTATGGAATCTAAGTGCATGTATTCTTGAATGGCTTGAAAGTTGATGTATACATGCATGTCGCCTTGATGAAGATTTAGATCTGACAAGATGCAAAGCTAGAATTCTTGGACGTTACCTTTGTCAATTGGTAATAACATATTTAACTTTATTTTCTTATGGGTGGAAAATATATTATTATGTGCATTTGGAACCTAATTGCTTGACCTTCAAACCAAGATTCCTATGTTATATTCTCATATACTTTTTTGTAATGAATTAAGATTGTGGATACAAGGTACACCACTTGTTCAAGCTAGATCTAAGAAAGTATATATACTGAGTCTTCCAACTAGTAAACCAAGGGAAGAGAGAAGCAGGGTCCATCACTTGTCCAAGCTCATCTCTAGACAACATAGAGAGATGTTAGGTCTACTAATTGTCCAATATAGTCATGGAGAAATGATAGAAGGTTGATCCACTTGTCCAACCTATCATCTCTAGTAAAATGGGAGGTTTGGCCTTAAGATTCACCATGTAACCAACCTATACTTCATTGTATTATGAAGAGTAGAAAAGCAAAGCTCCATCACTTGTCTAAGGTAGTTCCAAAATCAACATGGAGAGAAGCAAGCTTCACCATTTGTCCAAGATAGGTTCCATTAAAACATGGAAAACCTCATATATGTTGTACATGGAAGATTTTTTCCAAGGTCCACCACTTGTCCAAGCTAGGATCCATTAAAACATGGACATAAACAAGGCTCCACCACTCGTCCAACCTTTATGTCTAAACTAGGCATGGGAAAATAATAGAAGGTCCACCACTTATCCAATATATTATCTCTATAGCATGGGAGGTTTGGTCTCAAGATTTAGGAATTGGCTGACCTGTATTTCATTGTATTATGATGAATTTGGTTTTAAAGTCAACTACTTATCCAAGCTATAAGTTTATATCTTGAATGGTATTCCTTCCCATAACTTAGAAAACCAATGATATGTTGTACATGGGGGGGTTTGTTACAAGGTCAACCACTTTTCCAAGCTAGTTTCATTGAAACAAGGATGAAGGCAAGCTCCACCATTTGTTAAAGCTAGACTCCATTGAAATCTAGAAAATCCATGCTATGTTGTACATGGGGTTTTTGTTTTAAGGTCCAACACTTGTCCAAGCTAACATCCATTGAAACATGGAGTAGAGAAACACTCCACTACTTGTCCAAACTAGGAAACATTGATAGTAGTTGGTTTAGTTTGAAGATCCATCACGTGTAATCTAACTCTATTGAAACATAGAGAGAAGCAAAGGTCCACCAATTGTTCCAACTAGGCTCCATTGAAACATGGACAAAAGCAAGCTCCACCATTTCTCCAAGATAGGCTCCATTGAAACATGGAGAGAATCAAAGGTCCACCATTTCTCCAAGTCAAGCTCCAGTTGTCCAACCTATAAGGTTATATCTTAAATGGTAATCTTTCTAATCACTTGGAATACCCATGATATGTTTTACATGGGGGTTTTGTTCCAAGATCGCCACTTGTCCAAGCTAACTCTATTGAAACATAGAGAAAAGCAAAGGTCCACCACTTGTCCAAGCTAGTCTCCATTGAAACAAGGAGAGAATCAAGCTCCATAATTTCTCCAAGATAGGCTAGCCTGGATAAGTTCACCTTGAAACCAACCTTCCTATGAGGCAATAGAGCATATGCTACATATTTTATGTCTGCCCCTTGCCTCAAATTAAGAAGTTATAGATTAGAAGTGGACCTTTCTTGAATGTCCCATGCAATAAATTAAGGAAAAATAGCCAAGTGGATTGTATTCCTCAATGGATCCTTGCTTTCACAAGTTTTGAACCTTGAGTCACTTTTACATTAACTTGGACAAGTGGTGGACCTAGAAACCAAGCTCTCCATGTTGAGATAAGTTGTAGGTAGGATAGTAGAACATAGACAACGATAATGGATGCAATATACTCGTCTCCTAATAATCCAATTGATTGAAACCATGGTATTTTATTTGTTTTCATTGTGTGTTGTATTTGCATAAAGTGGAATGAGACCTTAAGAAAACTCAAATTTTTGACAAAATCTCTATATTTTGTACATGATATATCGAAAGTTGTCCAACCTGGGAATTGGGATTTTCCCACATTACCTAATATGGAGATGGTTAGTCTCTTAAGGAATAGCACTGGCTAGTCTCGGACTCCAGCCGATATTAAGCACTAAACCTACGTCTAGCTGCTTCATTGTCTATGGGTAAACGGAACGGGTATCAAAACCTTGAAGGGAGATTTTTCTTTTTGTTTTTTTGTACACTGAGTCACTCACCACGTAAGGATCGGGTTTCCCTGCAAAGGCGCCAATGTTAGCGGGTCGCCGTGATGGACGTCTATAGCATAGCTCTTTTGTACTAACATAATGTCAATATGCAAGGAAGCGACTCGGAGTGGGGCACGGAGACTTAATGAGACTGTCAATATCACCAAAGTGAACTCAAAGACTACTCGTTCTTACAACAACAAACGCAAATCAACCACTTCCTAGTCAGACAATCAGTATGCGTCCATTCTCAACACTCAACACAATCAAGCCGTTTCGGTATCCAAACGAATCCGAAATGTCACGAAACTTAAGGAGAGGTATTACAACACTAATGGGCTCAATCCTACTAAGTTCTGTCACCATATGGGAAGGTACATAAATCCCAATCCATCACAAAAAATGTGCAAAAAACTAAAACAGAAGTACTTGGAAAGATCCACCTTAAGCATAGAAACACTTATCCAAGGTCAAAACATAAAATAAAAACCATTTTAACTCTCAAATCAATGCATTTAGCTCACAAACGACTCATCGTGAACCACAGCAGAATTGGAAATGATTACACTTAGATCGAAGAGAAAGAGACAAGGAACGCAATGTACTATTCGGAATAGAATTCTGATTACCCGTTCAGGACAAATGATGATTACAAATTGTAGTCACAAGAAGATTTTGCATTGCAAGTTTTCTTCTCCAAGCTAATGATAATCCAACTTTCAAAACTAAGGGTTTTGACTTTAAAAGTTGGGGGGCTTTCCCATGGCCATCTGTCCTCTTACAAGGGGTAGACTCAGACAAAATAAAAAGGAGTATGGTCTAATCTCGCTATGATTACAACTCATTTTAGGCAGAATTACAGGGTTTTTGCCAAAAAAATAGAGTATCCGTCGGGTTTGGTGTGCATACGTCTATTTGCTTGTATCCACGAAACAAACTAGAAATTGTTCATTCACTCCCTAATGTTCAATTGTAGCATGAACATACTCCTTTTCCTGATTTCCTTCACCTCTAGCCCATTGAGCTTCGTTAACTTGAGGTCCTCCTTGAGGTCTTTGATTTCCTCCTCCTTATGAACAAGGTTGACGATTAACATTCTCGTTATTGTTATTGTTGATAGTCGTCCATTTTGAACAAAAGGTGGATTGCCTGGTCTAAAATTCCCTTGTTGTTTAGGTTGTCTCTGGTTTTGGTTAAAGTTTTGCTGATTGAAGTGTCTCTGAACTGCCCATAGTTTGGGTCTAAAGTTTCCAAAATGCCAATTCGGATTGAAGTTCCTATGTGCACAATTGTCCACCAATTCTGTGAAGCTTGAATTGTTAAATGGACAATCCTTGGATTGATGACCAAGATCAAGACAAGCGTAGCAAAAATGATACTGTCTGGATTTCATACATAATAAGTTCTCTCTTCTTTGCTGTGGATTTTCAGACATTTGTTCCTCCTCGAGACGAGGCCTTTTGATTTCACAAAAAGGAACCGGTTTTGGTTTTCTTTTTTTGGTAGTAGATAACTCTATTTCAATAGGTTTTTTTGCATCAAGGACATCTGCAGAATTCGTAAGACGAAGACTCTGGAGTCTAGTCTTCATAGGATTATGTAACCCTGACACGAATTGAGCTACTTTGACCTCTTGAGTCAACCTGTGGTGGAGCATGCTTGACAAGGGTCAAGAAATTTTGATAGTATGATTCCATATCTCTGGTTTCTTTAGTACAGTCAACTCATTCATAGAGTCTAAATGATAGACTTTGTTCTGATAGTTCTTCTTGAGCTGGGTTTTAAGGTAGTACCAAGTTGCAACATTAGGATCAACATTGTTTTTTTTGCAATGGTCTCTCCACCAATACTTGGCTGTTTTCTATAGTTTGAACTAAGTGGTGATAGCTTTGTTTACCTTTGACAAATGAGCCAAATCAAAGTAGTCATCCATGCATTCAATCCAATCTTCAAGAACTTTGCCTACATCTTTTCCTTCCCTGCTAAAATTTTGAGGTTGAAACTTGCGAAATATAGCATCGATGTCTATATCGATGATGGTGTGTTGAGGAATAATAGGTGCATTTGTGCTAGCAGTAGCCACATTTCCTCTAGAGGCATGGTAACTTACTGCACCATATCAACCAAGGTCACAGTAAAATATTTTATTCCGCTTGAAGTCCTTAAATCAAATAGAATAGACATTTAAAGAGAAGATGAG
Source organism: Adiantum capillus-veneris (assembly GCF_014529385.1). Classification (NCBI taxonomy): domain Eukaryota; kingdom Viridiplantae; phylum Streptophyta; class Polypodiopsida; order Polypodiales; family Pteridaceae; genus Adiantum; species Adiantum capillus-veneris. Next base: position 39,776,614 of record NC_140940.1, read on the forward strand.
ATTAAAATAAGAGAAAGAATAATAAATAGATAAATCCAATTTCTATATCATAAAACTTTGGGTTTTTAAAAATTCTACAAGTGTCTCAAAAGATTATAATAAATCCTAATGGCTCTGACATAATACACTCGGTAATATCCATTGTGGCATCCTTCCACCAATGGGGCATAGTTGTCCCATTCCTTCAGTATATCGGATGGTTGATTCCAGAAATCCTTTGTGATATTTGGCTAGAACATCTCTTCGTTGGCATGTGAGTCATACCTTTCTTGAGTAGGAGATTTGTTTGTTACAGGTACCCCCATTTCGGTGTGGACGATTGCCTTCTTACACCCAAAGTAATCATCGAAGTAGAAAGATTATTTTGGAAACACATCCAATGTGTCCCATGTAACTGAGTTGTGTATATTTGCACAATTTACAAGGCATTGAGGTCTATTGTAGGCATTGTATAAAATTTTTACATTGCAAGGATTGCAGACTAGTGAATTCCCAAACAAGTCAAAGAACAACTTCCAAGGTACCGGGCTAAAGGAATGTCGATCGTTGTTTTTGCATTGCCGGCCCCATACATTAAACATAACAATGTCAAAGCATCTTGTAGCAGTTTCTAAAGTAAGTACGTTTCTAGCTATCCATGTATCCTTTGTCGGTCCTAGGGTAAGTTCATAAGCATTTATGTACATTATTTGATTAGTGACAACAATCTCCGTTCCCAACTTGGACTCTATCCACTTGATACTCCCAATAGGCGAGGGTTTATACTCAAGTGGTCTAAACTCAAGCTCGGAAGGTATTAGGTACAATGAAATCCGTAGACATCAACCTTTTCTTTTCTTCCCCGTTATGCATGGTAGTGACAAGCCTTTGCACTTCCACTCCAGTTTGGAAATTCTCTTTCACCATAAGGCGAGAGAGTATATCTGCCCATAATCCTCGAGGTAAGATGTCAGTCATCTATGCACACACACCCTATCACTCAAGTCAGTTAGAATGATAAAACCAATATTCAAAGTTAAAGTTTTATCTTCAAAACAATATGTGCAATATCAAAATCAATTTTTTATAACCGCAGAAGACCAAAAAGAAACATAGTGTTTCTAGGGAGATACATAAATACAAAAGGGTCCAATGAATCAATTCTTGGTTCCTATAACCGAGGTTCTATCCCTATATTTGTTCACATCTTGGGTGTTAAAGTTTAGAACTTCAACTTGTGTACTAAAAGTCACATCTTTCTTTTCGTATCATTCTTCCCCCAGTGATACATCCTTGGTTGATAATCTATTAAAGAAGTTTACATGAGCATGTTTCTCATTTACATCATTTATGTAGAAATATCTACTTGAGTTCACTGCCATTGGTTATGCTTGGGCAAAGTCACTAATGCACCTTGGTTTCTCGTAGTCATCAAAGGTAACGGTGACATTGTGAGGGTTGTATTTGAGAATAAGTCCATGGACTCTATTAAACCAATCCTAGGGTATATAATAGAATTGGTTGCCGCTATTTGACTTCTTCCTTACTTTGATTATGACCTTCTCACAGAAACCGTATCTTTGGTGTAGCATAAGGGCCTTCTTACTAACTATGAGTTCACAGCTGGGTATGTCGAAAAAAGAACATTTGTTAAGGTAAAGAACATATCCTTCCACTTTAACATTGTCTTCTTGAATCTTTTCCTTTACCCAAATATATGGGTTGGTCATAAAATTATCGAGCACTTGTGTTCGATGTTTAGGCTAAGCTTTAACATATAACTCCCATGCTACGTAAGTGTTGGGTACAAGGTAATCTCTAATCCCCTTTGAAACTCGAACCACTTTAATTTCCCAATGGAGACTGAATCCAACCGCATAATTGAAAAAGAATCTTTGCGCAAAGTCACTCGGGGGTTCCTCTAGACAATTAACACTAGTTTGGTACCAAAACAAGACACTCAAGTGTTCTTTTTTCACAAATTTAAATTAAATGCTACTTTCATTAGATGGTACATTTATGAAAACCCTCTTGATATGATTAAAAATTTCACTTAGAGGGTCTTTTAAAAATATAACCTTGCATTTTAGAAGATATCACGATCATTAGCTATACTCATCAAGTTGACCTTCGTAAGACTACAATTGATGCTTTGAAGAAATCGACTTTATAAGCTCCAGAAAAAATGAAGCAACCTTGTAGAATATTTTACGTGACTTTTCCACAATTGTGCTATTGATAAAGGTGCATGCGCAAAACAAATTACTTTTGAGTATATAAAATAATGGAAAGCTTTACGTGTTTGATATGGCCATCTCGAGCATATCGTAGTATACAAAGAAAAATATGTTTTTGATGTATTTGTGAGTTTTAGAAAGTGATACGTTGCTTACCCTCTCCATTGAGGACTCAAGATGGCAAGGAGAAGGGCTTTGGTATGCAACAATTATTGGATTATTTCAAATATTCAAAAATGCGTAAGAGAAAAATTTGATATTTTCATTCTTGAGACATAAGCATTCAAAACCTCAAATAATATCAAACTTTCCACGTAGATCCACTAAAAGTATCAAAGTACATGGTGGTACAGAAACAACTGCGGCGCCTAGAACCTTGGTTCCAATGTTATTATGGAGAACACAAGATTTTCAAGAGTTTTTGCACGATAAAAAAATTCAAGATAGAGTTCAAGCAATGAGATTTAACTGAGCTAGGGAGCCAAAAAAGTACGTACTTTCTCTGTTCTAACATATAAAGTCACTTTTAGTTGTCAAACTACAATTCCACGAGGGGACCTTTGGAAGACCAAACTATGCTCTTATTCAACACATTCTCAAGTATAAAATTACGCATATAACTTGCGTGTGACATGGAAACTAGTGTTTGAAGGGAATTCTATTGTTTTGTAGCAATAAGTACTAACACTTGACTTGTATAAACAAAAAAAAACCATCTCTACAAAAGGATTTGAGTTTTATGATTTTTTTTGCAAAACAGCTTGAAATTTTACTAAAATTTATGGCTTATAACTTACCATAATTCTCTCCATAGGGATTGTATCTTGGGATGGAGAAAAATCCAAGGTTTTCTTTCCCTCATAACCAACCTAAGGTAAAAGCAAGGTGTAAAGAATTTATTTTTAGATTGACAAATAAATTGCTGAAACTTGGTAGGAAAACATGATACTTTAGTGTCTCAGGACACTTTAGTGTTCAATTACAGGGCTAGTGTTAAGAAGATCCATCTAAAACAAGACAAGGAGACATAAAAAACTTAGTACACAAGTGAATCAAAATTGAGTCTACGCTTTTTTTAATTCATCAAAATTTGATGTTTATGATTTCATTACAATATTATGGGTGTCTTGGAGCTAATTCTCTAAATATTTTTTTAACTCTCATAATAGGTATTAGCAGCAAGCTAGCTCCGACAACATTTTTCTGAGCTTTCATAGTAAAAACAATTATTTGATGAATCAAAAATGTTGTAACTCCTACTTTCCAGATAAACAGTGTAATTGATAAGCCAGAGCTACAAGCTTCTAGATTGTAGCAACCTATCTTTAGTTAGAGCGCTCCCATACTATTAGTTTTGACCAAAAAACCTTGGCTAAGGTATATTATTGTAAGTATATTGAAAAGTTTTGGATAATAGAAACACAACGTGAGCTAACGGCACTCAATTCTCTCCTTCTTGCGCTCCCTACTCCATTTCCGTTTGTCACATTGCAGTGCTGTCTATTGCATTGCAATCACAGGTAAGAGCTCCACACATTGACGTAAGCATTTCATGATATTCTCTAGATTTTAGCATCATGGAACCGTGGCCTAATTTCATCATAAGTACTAATTTAAGCTTCAAAATTATAAAATAAGTATAGGTGGAGTATTTGGTCATCATTGTTAAGCATTTAGATGCATTCTAGGTCAAAAACGACTACGTCAAAAACTCACTGTCGTTAATAATAACAATTTTTTCACTTGACAGATTTGAGACCATAAGCATGTGTGCCTAGGTCTTATTAACATGTCCTAGAAGTTTTGTAACATTTGGATGCCGTTTGATGGTGTAACGGTTATGATTTGTTTGCCGATTAGCGATTATCTTTTGGGGATTTCTATCATTTGAGTGTAGATTTTGAGATAGATACGAGTTGTTTGTTGTTCTCCAAGAGATTGAAAACATCTTGTAGCCTTTATACACTAGTTGAGTCAGCTTCATCCTATGTAATGACAATTATATTTGTGGTTCTCGCTATGTCTGCAATAAGGTAGGAGTGAGGTTAGACACCCGTCCTACATTTGGCACTTCTGCTAGGGATTGAAGAGACCTAAACTAGGGAAAAACACAACAGGCTTGTGAAGTTATCCTTTGACTTCATCTAGGATCACCTAGATTCAAAACCTTTTTTTCAAAAACCGCATAGCTTAAGATTGTCGTCTTTTGCTATGTAGAGGTATCTTGAAAGTAGGTTGTACTTGCTAAGTACCTTTTAGGATTGTAAGATTAGATTAGGGTTGAGAGTAATTGATGGACGAGACAAGTCTCAAGATCAGAAAACGAGTGTTTGTGGACACTTTCCACAACCCCATTGCAGTAGAATCTAGGAGTAGGGTAAGTAGAATCCGAGGTGGATCTCATAACATTGATCTCTCTAGAAGAATCAATTGTGAGTTGTTTATGTGAAGTTGCAGAATTTCAGGACTACCGCTAGAAACAACACCAAAAGGCTATCCACCATTAAATTGGACTTGAGATTATGCTTTAAAAGTTGTATGAACCAGTGGGGTAGACGTAAGGACGTATTTGAGGTAAAATTTTAAGAGTTTGTGAAAACTCTGATTATTTACTTTTTCTTGATATTTTAGGCCAAATTAAGTTTTAACTTGACTCAGAGGCTTAAAATAGATCATAAAAAGTTTGTCCACTGGAAAAGTTGAAAAAAGTTCTCATTTTGTGCCAAAAGTAAATAATCGTGATCATTTACTTTCAACTAAAAAGTGATCAAGGTTGATATCAGAGACTCTATGCATGTGTACAAACATCTTTTGTAAAGGCCCATAGAATTTGGATCACCAAACTGACCAAAACATTGGTAAAAACTAAAATCTGTGTTGATTGTCGACCGATTGTTGAGAACTAGAGGATGAATTGGGAAAATTTTATTCAAACTTAGTGAAACTTGACTCATAGGTTTATATTGAAGTGCTCAACAAGTGTACATGCTCAATTGACCAAAAAGATGAAAAAAATTGCCAAAAGTAAACTGCGATTACTTACTTTTACCCCATTTTTCAACTTTTTTGACCAACCCCACATACCACTAGTTCTAGCATGTTATAATAAGGCCACAAATCAAATTTGGTAAGATTCATATCATTCAAGTGAACATTGTGGCCAAATTTATAAAGTCAGCATGCAGGCACAAAACTATTGAGACCATTTGAACAGGATTATCGAAACTTGATGAAACTTGGCTAGGGAGCTTAGTTTGAGCTGCCTAGCCATTCTGTGTCAATATTGTGGAAAAAAGTTGCATAAAAATACCAGGACTAAATAATCATGATTATTTACATCTGCTATAAAATTGGACATTTTTGTACATTTGAGTATACCACAAGGTCACAAATCAAATTTGGTGAAATTTGGATCACAAAATTGATACTTAAATCAGATTCTTGAAAATTGGGCGGACACTAAACAGTTGATAACTATGGCAGCAAAAGAAGGACCATAGACTTTAGAATTGAGGAATACGATCAAGTTGATTTGAAGCCTTTGAAACGGCTTAGCACGAATAATCCTAGGATCAGATTCTATTGTTGGGAGGATAGATACGTCAAAGATTTTCTATGGTCAGGACAGTTAACACCCATGAAGATCATCTATATCTTCAAAACCAAAGATAAGGGTTCGGCAGATCTACCAACTTACCTATCTAGGGATTTTTATAACAATAGCTTTGTTATGATGAGTCCTGAGGAGATGGAACAAACCAAATACCAAGGGTACTCCATAAGGGATTGTATATTAGTCCAAGAGCCAGAAACTATTCCAAGAGAGGAACTCCGCAAGAGATATTTTAGAAGTAAGGTTAAAAGTCCAAAAATACCTCATCATGAAGAAAACTAGGTAACACTAAAGCCAATCTAGGGCTACAGGAATCACTATTTTCAACAGACTGGCTTGAAGGACTCAGAATAGGACCAATTCCTAGGAGGCAAGGAGTTGAACCAAATAGACATGTCAAACTAGCTAATTTTAAAAAATGAACCAAAAATAAGTGCATTTGGGGATCCATATGACCACTTAGCAAGCTTTAAGCAAGTGCTAAGAGGAGAACGCATATTTGATTTCCATACTCAATTTGAGGATTTGGAATGACATTAGAAGGAAAAGCACCGACTTGGTTCCAAAACATTCCACCGAGGTCAATCATGGACTTAAATACATTAGCTCAAGGATTTGTAGCTTCATGTTCCAAAACGGGGATCAAACATAATATTGTAGCTCATATCTATAGCTTCAAATAGAAACAAGGTGAGTCTGTTAGGGATTGTGCAACTACAATGAAAAAATATATTACAATATGTCTAAAACTAGAAACACCTGCAGAACAAAGACTAGTATCATTGTTTCTAGAGGGACTACTAAACAAAGAACTTCATTCTATATTGTATAGCAAGAAACATATGACCCTAGAAGAGTGTGTGTCAGATGCTATCAACTTAGGAGACAATTGGGATATTTTCAATGAAGAAGATGTCCATAAGGATAATCTAAGTGAGAAAATAGTATCAGCCAAACCAGCACATGTGGAAAGTGCTACTGCAGAACCGCTTACAGCCATAGAAAAGATGCTCAAAGGAATGAATGAAATGATGAATAACATGCAAAAAGCACATATGAGGGGACCTGGCCAAGGGATACCTCAACAAGGACAACCAATTAGGCCACAAAAATGGTGTGCAATTGAGGATAAATGGACCAACCATGAGACCAATGAGTACTACTACCAACCAAAGTATGATGGAAATGTTTAATATGTGCGTATGAGGCCACAAGGATAACCCCCGTACATATATCAACCTAATATGGCCCCAACTCAAAGACCACCAATAGGTATGGAAAGACCTCAACTCGTGTGGGGTCAACAACCTCCATATCCTGGATATAATGCAGTACCTGTAAAGTACATGCATTCAGAGGGAGTCATAGATGAACAAGCACTAGTGCCTGTTACACCCTATGCTCAGCCTACTCCATCTACAGTAATGGTAGAAGGAGACTGGTATCATTCACATCCACCACCAATGGAAGAACTTGTGACCTATACTACACCAAAACTTTCACCAATGTACTATGTAGCTAATCAAGGTGATAGACCTCTGATGGTAAGACCCATGATTAAGCTAGGAAATAAAAATTGTCATATGTATTGTGCAAATTATCACTGAAAAAATGAATTCCCAGAGCCTGACAAGAACATTAATCCAGTTGAAGCAATGTTGCAAAAAGGGAGGACACTTCCCTGAAGATTGTTCAAAAAATCCTTTAAACAAGGGTAAAACAGTAGTGAACGTAGATTAAGTGATACCTAGTAGCTCATCGGAGAGTGAAGCTATTGTTCCAATCAAGGTAGTACCAGAGCCCAGGCTAAGAAAAGGAAAAATAACTCCTCTGATGATTCAGAGAAAACTAAAATTTTATCTCGAACGACCAAGAGAAGCAAAAGCAAAAGCTATGAGATGAGAAAATAGAAACAAAGGACTGAAATTGAGGAGAAATCAAAGAAACTATTCTAAGAAAAAGTGAAAGAAACTGGGAGTCAAATCAAGGAAACCACAGTGAAATCTGGAGGATCATTTCTGGTAGACAAATTTTTTGAGCCAATCAATGCGGCCTTGGAAGCTTACCAAGCACGACTTAAAGCAGGTCAAAACATGGAGAAAAAATGGAAAAACTATCCTTCTCTAGATATAGAAACAGCTAAGCTGGAAGCTTATCAAAATTTGGTAAGGATTACTCAAGAGACACTGGAAAAACAAAAATCCAAGCTCAAGAGTATAGAAAAACCTGAGGAGCTTGTGGTAGGAACCAATAAAGAGAAATCCAAAGTGCTGATAGAACCCCACCTTGAAACTAAAGATCCAGGACTCATAGTGCCTGACAGTGAAGACGCCTTAGATGGAATTCCTTTCATAGAAGAAGACTAGCCAGGACACTTATGGGAAAAAGTTAGAGAGATTAATGATGGGATCCGACTTCAAATAGATGAAGTTTGGTTAGAAAATCTACCTCCTAATATGGACATGGATGTACAACCCTTGTATGGAGATTGCGGCTCGGAAGCTTCAGGAATGTCTAAACCAATGACTCTAAAAACACTACCCTCTTACTTAGGAGATAACAAAGACAAATCCATAATGTGTAAAACCACTGAGATAAAAAGAGCAGAACAGACCTTAGAGGTAGCTAAACTACTCATAAAAGGAGGGGAGGAAAAGTTTTTTGACTTTCCAAACCAAAAACCGAGAAGACAAAAATGGTATAAAAGACCTATGCAATCAGTCTCTAGTAGAACACAGTTTTTGATGCAAATAGATGCGCATGATTGTGTCAAAGACAAAATCACTAGTAAATATCCTTTAAACAAAAAGCAGGAAATATCAAAAACATTGAGAAAAACGAGAAAAGAAACTCAAGCAAAACCTAAAAACCAAGACAAGTATTTGACCATGACACGAGTTGAACAAAGAAAGAAGTATCAAGAGTTGATAAAAGCTCTAAAGGAGATATATACAACTGAAATGGAAACCACCGAGGAGGAAGGTAAAGATGTAATGAGTGTTCCATACTAGTACAAGAAATATACTCTCTAAGACCGAAAGATCACAGTCAAAAAACTTGTCAGGGAACTAAGAAAACAGGGCGAGTCCTACGAAGGACCTGAGAATGCAAAAGAGATAGATCTGGTTGAACTAGGAGAGGAGCCTAGACATGTCTCCATTGCAAATGACCGGACAGAAGAAGAAGAAGAGCTTGTGTTAAGCTTACTGAAAGAATACCGAGAGGTATTTGCTTGGTCTTTTAAGGATCTCAAGGGTGTTGATCTAGAAATCTGTCAACATACCATACCTATGAGAGATGATGTGAAACCAAGCAGACAAATGCCATACACTTATAATGAGAAATTTGCCAAAAAGATCAAGAAAGAGATAGAAAAGCTTAAGAAAGCCGAATTTGTTTATGAAATTGAGCACACAGATTGGGTGTCTCCAATTGTGGTAGTACCCAAGAAAAATGGAAAATTTTGGGTGTGTTAGAACGAGTTTCAGGAAAAAAATCTTACATCTTTTTAGATGGCTTTTCGAGATACAATCAAATTTTGGTTGACCCCAAAGATCATCATAAAACTGCCTTTGCAACTAAATGGGGTATTTTTGCTTATCGGGTTATGCCTTTTGGGTTAACTAATGCTCCTGCCACCTTTCAAAGACTGATGAGCCACGTTTTTAAGGAATACCTTCGGAATCTCTTGGAACTATATATGGATGATTTATGTGTACATTCATCAATCCGGCCTGATCATTTTGAACACCTCAAAAAGGTATTCAAAAAATGTAGACTTTATAGGATTTGCTTAAATCCTGAAAAGTGCACATTTATGGGCAGACAAGGAAACATTTACCTGAACTTATAGTGTCTAAAAATTTCATAGCTACTGATATGGATAAAATTCATGTTATTGCTAAATCTCCTAGACCGACAATAGCCAAAAGGGGCTCAAGCGTTCATGGGACATTGTGGATATTATAGATGATTCATTTACATGTACGCTGTAATTGCAAAACCTATGTATAGCTTGATTACACTCTTTGAATAGACTGATGAGTGTGAAGAATCCTTCATGAAGCTTAATCAAGCTCTCACTTCAGCCCCAATATTTAAAGCACCAAATTGGAATAAGATATTCCACATACATGTAGATTCTTCCAATTTTGCCATTGGGTGTATACTAGCTCAAACAGGAGACAGAAAAATTTGTTTTCCTATTTCTTATGCTAGTGAACAGTTGGACATGGCATTAAAAAACTATGCAACCACCAAAAGGGAAGGATTATGAATGACCTATGCCGTTAAAAAGTATAGACATTACCTATTAGCTAATAAATTTGTGTTCTTTGTGGACCACCAAGCCCTATTGTACTTGGTCAACAAGCCATGCAACACAGGAAGAATAGTGAGAGGTTCATTATTATTTTGGAATTTGATTTCACATTGTAGTTGTGAAAAAGGGCACCACTCACCAAAGAGTAGATCATTTGTCAAGGATTATATCAGGAGAACCACCAAAGGTAGTAGATGATGATCTACCAGATGAATATCTGTTCTCCATGGAAATGATACCCCGATGGTAAAAAAATATGGTATCATTGATGACCATAGCTCAAGTTGATTTGCAAAAACCACTTCCTATTACAACCGGATTAATTGAGCAATTGGCTATGTATCAATTACTAGCTGGGAAGACTATACAAAAGAAATCAAGATGGAATATTGATTTTGTGTATTAATCCTAAAGTGAAAACCCAATACGTCAAGCACATATTACCAAAGTGGGACTCCACTTTCCGGAAGAACAAACTATGCAACGGATCTTGAGACTTGGAGTATTTTGGCCAACTATGAGGAGTGATGTTCACTCATTTGTAAAAAAATGTACTTAATGCTAGAAACACGCACCCATACCTCATGTGACATTGTTCCAAATATCACTCGTTCCTAAGTGAAGTAACTATCTAGTTGCTTACTTATCAAGCCGAACATTTCTTGAGGATATGACTAAACGTCAACAAAGAGAAATTATAACTAAAGCAAGATACTATGCTCTTATTGGAAACCAATTGTATCAAATAGGAAAGGATCAACATCTACGTCTTTGTGTAAATGAAGATGAATATATTCCCATTATAGAACAAGCACATAATGGATTAGATGGAGGTCCCTTTTTGAGTGAAACCACCACAGGAGCAATCGTAATGGCAGACATATGGTGACCAACACTTTTTGCAGATTCCAAAGAATATGTTCGAAGGTGTGATGTATGCCAATGAGCAAAAATTCTAGCCCGTGTAGATAGCATGCCTTTAAGACCGATGATGGTGGCTAGAGCTTTTACAAAATGGGGTATAAACTTTGTTTTGGGCTAATACAACCACGTGCTTATAGAACCCAAGCTCAATATATCATTGTAGCTATGGACTATTTGACCAAGTGAGTGGAGGCTAAGGCAACCCAAAAGAATGATGCTAGAACCACAGCCGCATTCTTGTATGAGAATGTGTTCACAAGATATGGATTGCCAATAGAAACTGTCTGTGATAGGGGAACTCATTTCCTCAATGAGGTAACGAGTATTTCCCTAATGAATTTATGGTCATCCATAACAAATATGCTCCCTATCATGCACAAGCAAATGGACAAGCTGAGCATACAAATAAAATTATTAGCTCGATATTGACTAAAGTGGTTAGTTCTGGACGGAATGATTGGGAAATGAATCTGCATGCCGCCCTATGGGCTTATAGAGTTTCACTCAAGACAGCGTTAAACGCTACACCCGTTAACCTTGTTTATGGTCTAGATGCCTTACTGTCGATAGATTTTCTATTGCCGACACTAAGGGTAGCTAAGGATCTTGAGTGGACTGGACATGAATTGTCAGAGAGGCTCAACGATTTAGAAAATCTTGATGAGAAAAGGCTAATAGTTGTAGCTCACATCTATGCACAAAAGCTGAAACAAAAATAGTTTTTTTACTCCCATCTAGTTACAAAATCTTGAAAAAAGGGGACTTAGTTTTAGTCTATTCCCTTAAACAACACATTCCTAAGTTTAAGAGAAAGGGAAATGGACCATTTATCATTAAAGACGTATCTGCAAGTGGAGTAGTTAAGTTGTTCACCCTAGATGGTGAGCCCATGGCTAATTGGATTAGTGGGTGCCGTTTAAAGAAGTACACTTTTTCACTAACCAATGAATTGCTAAAAAAGATGCATGCAGCAAAGCAAAGAAAGATAAAACAACAGCAGGTTATTGATGAAGCCCAAGAGGAAGCTCTACTTTGAGTACTCAAATGGAAAGCTGCTCTCAAAAATCAACAAATACCTATTCCCATCAGCCCTCTGGAACCAGATGACAGAGTATGGGAATTACAGAAGGATGTAGTGTCAATAGATGATGAATGGTTAGATGCAATGGAACTTTGCATCAAAGTAAAACTGAACAATAATAGCACAAATGTATTGGTTGATATAGAAGCTCGAGTAAATGCAATCAGTTATTCCACATACAAGAAATCAATGAATAAGTCTTTGACATCAGGAATCTCGACTATCAAAGGATGCAGCAAGAACCCAACACCTACACTGGAAGTAGTCAACTTGAATGTGATAGTACATGGATTTTCATACCCTCATCAATTTTTATGCTTACCAGATGAACATATGAATGAAACAATGATTCTTGGAATCTCATGGATGCAAACGTACAAGGTAGTACTAGATTGGGAGACCAACAGATTGAAGCTATCACCTAAAGGCGGAAAATTCATTGTTCTAATTACACCAAGCAAAGAAGAATGGAAAAGAGATTCCCAGCAAAACAAACCACAAAGAAATCAATCTTCTCCATCTTATAGAAAAGAAAATGCTACAAGTAGCATGCAAGGAGTCAGGTAGATTTGGGTACCAAAAGCACAACTTAAGTACAATCCGTTTCAAATTTGGGTGCCCAAAACATCATCTACTGTACCAAAGATGGTTCAAAGGTTCATAACACAAAGAAGAACATCTTCGAGAAGGGAACCTAAAACACAATGGATTTGGAAGAAAAAGGAGCAGGCATCTTCTCCACAAACTGTAAAAGTGATGAAACGGTGGAGAGTTAAGTCTCAAAACACTCCACCACAACATTTCATCGAAGAAAAACCAAGATACAAATGGCGAGTTAAATCTCAACAACCATCATCATTGATATCGATAGCTCACAGAAAATTAGCATCCTGAAGCATCCTAATGGTACAATAGACAAAGAGCACACAAGCTACAAGATTTGCTCTTTGGGAAACAACAATAGAAAAGCTCGACCTCAAAAACCCTAGAGTTAATTACTCAAGATCCAACTCTTGCACAACATAATGGTTTGAATTGCAATGATCTTCGAAGCATGATAGATCCAAATAAGTCTATGCATAGACACAATTGTTCAGCCCATGCACAGAGTTGTTCCGGAGTACGCCATCTAGGAGGGCTGAAAGGGAACTAATAAATTAAGGGTAATGTTTGAAGAGGGTGGAAAGTTTGATATTAACATGTGTGTTTTTTCAAAATTACCTAATAATTCTCTTACAATCATCAACATGGAAAATTTAACTGATAACATCTCTCCAATGAGTGTAAATAGTATATATACTATCAAAAAATATTAAAAAATGGTCTTTTTTGTTATTTTTATTATTTTTCTTGATATTGGGACTTTAAAATGGAGGAATCCACCCAAAAATAATAAAGGAGTGTTTCTCAATGGATTTTCTTAATTATTGATTTTTCAGTTTGCTTTTTTAGCGCATTTTATTATTTTCTTTGATTTTGTCAATAAACAGGTCAAAAATTAATAATAAATAGCACATGAGCTCAGATGTAGAAATTGAAGATACATTTATGATCAGAAGGACAAGGGGGACAGGCACAAAAAATTTAAATGAAATTGACAGATGGAAGCGGGAAGCCTAAATTAGGCCGCTAAGGCCTACTTTCACAAATTCTTGCAGAATGAACTAACGGAATCCGATTGACAAATTTTTTTAAGTCTAACATAGATTTCATGGCCAACTAGGACTAACACGAGAATTTGGGGAAAAATAGTTTGGGAAGTCCAAGTATAGATATCCAAGGTAGCCCAAAATCACCTCATTTATAGCTCGAAGGCTACAGAGCGTCAAATTTGACATATGAAGTCAAACTGACTCCAAATGGGCCAAAACTTAATGGGTAGAATCAAGACTATGTAGCGGACAAGTCCATAGCTTCCAAAGTGACTAACCAACTCCACATGCCATCTAGTCACAAAAATTGGTGATTTCAGAGTTCACAAGAGCACGAAGTGATGCCAACATGACTAAACTTTACCAAATTCATTTTAGGACTTGTTCTATATGTGTATAATATGTTTAGGTCATCAAATTGTCAAGTCTTGCAAAAAAAATGACTTCTGTAAATAATCATGATTATTTACTTTTGTGCTTGCTTGGCTTGAAATTGATCTCTTCACTTCACCTATCACTTCACCATTTGTGCTTCCCTCATGAATGGTCGTCCTAAAATCATTTCATATGACATAAGGTGTTTAGAGAAATCCATTACAATGAACGTATGTCGTACCTTGTGTCCTAGAACTTTGATCATAAGATCCTTGAGCATCCCCATAGGTTTGGCTATGGTACCATTTGCCATCTTTACCACAATGTTAGTAACACTGAGGCGGGGTTTTCCCATGGATTCCCAACAATCTTTTGTAACGATGCTAACTCCCGCACCACCATCAAAAATTCCCTTTATAGTTAATCCCTTGGTAGTGATGGGTAGGGTCGCATTAGACTCGTCGCCTTCAAAATACTGCCCTAATTCGTTAATGGGTACCTCGATCACAGACTCGTGTCCATCTAAGTCAAGTGATTGCACATGATTTTCCTCATCAATCATAATCGAGTCAGGCCTATTTGGTTGCGCAAACTGCGGTAATCCCGTTCGCATCTCTCTGTTAAGGAATGCTCGAAGTGCAAGGAATAACTCAGGATCTCCATACAGCTTTGCTATGATCGTGGTTCGGACCTCAGAAGACATGAAGTCCACTAGTTTGGCAACATTCATAGGCGTTTTGCAGGGTGTACGTCCTTGACTAAGAACTGGTGAGGATGGAATCTCATATTCCTCAATGGGATCAGGTATTCCTTCATTAAACATCCTTTCCAACAAGAAAGGTGTATGCTCACTTTCTGATGTCCCGTCCTCACTCCCTTCTTGGATGATACTAGATATGGCTAACAATCTATGGTTCATGTGGGGTGGATGAACTTGCGTGGAAAACACTGTGTCATGAATTTTGACCTGCATGGGTTCTGGTTCTAGTTTCCTTTGAGTCTCCTCCACTAAACCTCTTAGATGTTTCACCTGCTTAATCTCGTCTACAGGGTTTGGGTACGTCCCAATCTTCTTTTTACGATTCTTCCCTTTTTGCCCCTGCGGTTTATCTTGGGGGTCTTGGATTAGATTTGGAAACACTTGTGGTGTTTTCAGAGGCTCTTTATGGTTTTCTCTTATTCGGTTTTCATTTGGTTCCATGTTACGGTTTTCTTTGTCGGTCTTTCCCTTTGTGGTATTGGTTCTAGTCTCCATTGTCTCGACTGACTCTGAATCATCCTCGAGGTCATTCATATACACGGGGTCATCTCCTGTTCCTATGTTTGTTTTGGAACTTGGCTTTGAATTTTCCGTATTCTGTGACTTCGTCCTTCGTGTCTTCTTTTTCTTTGCTTGGATAACTGACGCGGTATCTCTCTCTTCGAGGATATGTCCTGGCCCTTGAAGCATGGACCGTGTAATCGCATAAGCGGGTGCGACGGGTGGTATTGGCGATGTCACACTAGCAATTTCGACCAAATTTAGGGGTGTGATTTTAGGCGCATTTGGGTTATAGGGGCATTGGGCAATCAAGTGATCTATGCCACAACGATTACATGTGAGTATTGGCATTGCAGACGTGCTCCCTTGATTCATTTGCATCTGTGCAGCATTCTTTTGCAACCTAATAGGGCACTCCGCTGCTCGATGTGGTCCACCACACTCGTAGCATTGAAGAGGTGGCTTCCTAGCCTGGGTGTTGATATTTTGACCTCTGGATGCGAGAGCAGCAGCTTGATAAACCGGCTTGACTTGCCCCCAACAATCTTCCATGTAGTATATAGGACACTCTTCCAATGTATCAAGTCCGTAGGCAATACTAGTGTCTATTTCCTCCTCACAGCCATCTGCATAAGCATTTGATGGCTCGCAACCCACTTGGTTCATAGGGGCGACTCTTGGATGCGGGGGCTGCGGTCCTAGCACAGGAGGTGGTAGCGGTGTAGCTTGTACAACATTTTGAGATCTAGGGACCATGTGTTGCGGTAGTTGCTCAACAGGTGGAGTAGGCATCAATACAGGAGCTCGAGGCGCATCCGTCCAGGCTACAGGTGGTCTATTTGCCATCATACGTTTGATCATTAAACAATCCTTAGCTTGGTGACCATACCTACCACATGCGTTGCAAGTTCCATTAAATTTTACTCTAAACGTAGGGCACTCACTAGTGCTATGTGGACCTAAGCAAATGGAACATCATTGTTGCTCCCTTCTTGGATACATGTGACTATTTTGAGGGGGTCGATTATCCTTAAGAGACTCTTGGATTGCCTTGGTGAGGTCTGTCAAGAAGGTCTCAAATACCTTTGGCTCATTGGCAATGGGCTTTGTAGTCATGGGTTCATACTCAATGGCTTGTGAGCTAGTGGATCTCGTGTCAGTAGACACCCTCATGCCTGCTATCATCAAGTTGTCCTCTAATTGGATTGCATTGGCAGTGACATCTTCCCAGGTTGTGATACCTCTAATCACTAGTCCATTATAGATTCCTTCATTCCTCAACCCTCGAATGAATCGATCAAGCAGTTGGTTATTGTTGAAGCGCTCATTTACAGGGCAGCGAGAGTTTAAGTGCTTTAGACGACTAATGAAGTCCCTTACTGACTCTCCTTCCTTACGTTCGGCCTTCTGTAGCTGAGATGCTACACCCCAAAGCACACCTTCTCGTAGATACTCCTTTAGAAACAACCTTCGAAGGGTAGGGTAGATTGTTTTCTCGTCCACCCTTAGGGTCCTATACCAATCTCCAGCCTTCCCACTTAATGTCAAGCTTAAGGCATTGCACTTATGTAGTTCGTTGCGTTCCCCTAAGGAATCACATACTTGTTCAAACACTTCAATGTGTTTTCTAGCATCTTCGTCCCCATTGAATTTTTGCGTGAGTTTGGCAATTTGTACTGCCTTACTTCTAGGCTCTCTATCAGATGCGTGACGCATATTTTCCGCGATAGATCGACCTATGGTTTGAGCAAACGCTGCCAAGTCACCTATGTGAGGAGGTAGGGCCGGTGGAGGTACTCTTGGAATCATATGTGGGAGAGGAACGGGTACCGGTCTTGGCATATGTGTAGATGATGCAGGATATGGAACATAACCGGGCATAGGTCCACTCGGATAAGAGCTAGGGAGCGGCACTCGAGGAGCATAAGCAAGTGGTACAATTGGAGGTGTGGGGGCCATGTGTGCATAAGGGGCTAGAGGCACATACGGTCGAGGCCCCGTATTAGGTACTACAACACTAGGTAGTGGCACTGCGCTAACCGTAGATGTCATCAGTACATTCTCTGTTAGGCTTATCCCTGGAGTGAGCACTGTGTTTTCCTTGATAGAGGGTTGAGCCAAGTTAGGGAAGCTAAAGTTTTCGCTCGGAGGCTCAGATTGCATAGAGACCCCAGGTGAAATGACGTAAGATGGGTCCATGGGGCTCATTAAAGGAGTCTCCATTTGTGATAGAGTAGGCTGTTGAGCCTTGCTCGTATCCAGAAATCTCATGGGACCAGTTGAGAGTATATTTACCCCTCGGTTTTGCCTTTCTAATTGAATAATGCCATGGATAACATTACAGATCATTTTTTGTTGATCTTCGATGCTCGTGGCACTAGAGGTGGATTGTACAATCTCTATCCATCCTACATGGTAGGCGTGGCCAGAGTGTAGATCCGTCAACACCTCAGTGTGTAGGTCGTATGTCCAATGATCATTAATGAACAATCCTTCTAGAGTCGACGTGTTAACTGTTTCTTGTGAGGTAGAAGCAATGTTGCTCCCCGTGGTTTTACTTGTCACCAACGGTACTCTAGAGGGAACTTCTGAAGGAGGAAGCTCAACAGGGCCTTCTTGGTAAGAAGTTGGTAGGATATCCACATGGACACTCTTTGGGGGTGTCGGGTCCACGTGCGATGTGAAAGGAGAGTCCACTTCCCCACCCCCTTTGTGTGCTTCATTTGCATCAGGTTCCGAGCGAGTAGCTCTACCTAATGTTTCCATGAAACGGCTAAGCATACTAGTACTAGGCTGTGGAGCTTCGGGAGGTGCATGGCCTTCTCTCTCAGTGTTTTGGGTAGGGTATGCTTCCATGATTTCTGAGTCGGAGGAGGAATCACTAGCGGCTATTTTAGGGTCTTGGGTGGTGCTACCTTGTGTCCCCGCTGAGGGTCTAGAGCTTATCGTGGATGGGTAATGGGTGTCCGTATGAACAAAGGCACCCTCAATATGCTCGTGTTCTAGCACCCGCCCAGAGCGTAAGTGCATGTGCTTTTGATACCCTAAGGTGTCAGAAAGCTGCTCTAGGAGGCCTTGTGACTAGTTTTTAGCGTGTTTTTGGTTTGTTTTTTTGCTAGATTTTTTAGAGCGTGCCGTGGAATGGGCCGTGTGATATCTCAAAACGAGCGTATCGGTCAGAGGGTCGTGCCGTGCTTTACAGCCCTCCGTTTGGTCACTCTATGCCCTCAGAATCCCTAAAACTGTCAATTTCCAGTAGGGAACTAGGCCCAAACTAGAAAGTCTAAGGGTGCAAGTGGGAAGAGAAAGGAGGAGAGTGGAGGACTTGTCCCACATGCTCTCATTCTCTCTTGAGGGAGTAGGGTATATATATAAGAGTGAGTCTAGTATATATCATAAGACTGAGGACTGAGGCCTGGGCTTGGGCTTGGGCCCAAGCCGGGCTTGGGCTTGGGCTTGGGAAAATGATCCCGATCTACCTTTTATACAAACCAACCCGTCCGTTTTAAGAGTCACGTTTTTTATTTTCGAAAAATTTAGCCGCCCGCTCGCTCGCGTTTTTATTTTTCGATTTTTTTTTTGTTTTTTTTTTTAATTAAAAATTTTTTTTTTCCAGAATTTTTTTTTTTTCCCAACAAAAATCTTTTTTTTTTTTGATGCAGAAAATACAGAAATTGAAAATGCAGAAATGCAGAAAATTGAAAAAACGCAGAAATGCAGAAAATTGCAGAAATTGAAAACGCCGAAATTGAAAATGCAGAAATGCAGAAAATTGAAAAAACGCAGAAATGCAAACAATCGCAGAAATTGAAAACGCCGAACTTGAAAATGCAGAAATTGCAGAAATTGAAAAAACGCGGACAATAGCAGAAATTGAAACTTGACAGCAAATGCAGAAAACGCAAAAAACAGAATTCTCCACACACTCCTTCCCTGCCTTTCCTATGATAGAAATTGCACCACAAGGAAGCGTAAAGTGCTAACCGAGCTTAGTGTAGTGCATATCCCCGGCAACGGCGCCAAAAATGTGCGCTCCTTGCCGCACTGTCGAAGCAAGGGACTTGCCAATACACCGTGTGCGAGCCACAAACGGCTCCAAGCACACAACAAGCCTAAACTAGCAAGCTCAAGAAAACAAAGGGTGTGTCACTCACCGCTCTACGCTAGCCTTCGTGGTGGATTCCTCGGCGCGATGAAGAAGAAGCTGCAGTCGTGCCGCGCTCAACCGCTTCGCCGCCGTCGTGCCTTCGTAATGCTCGTTCGCACACACACTCTCCCTCTCTCTCTCTCTCTCTCTCTCACACATACACACACACAAGGAGGTGAAGAAGAAGAAGATGGAGATGGAGATGGAGCAAGAGCACTCTTCAATTGCACAAATGAGAGAATGAGTAAAAATTAGGTTTAGTTGGCTTTTATAGGAGCTCACCCCATTCACACTTGGGCGCCCATGCTTAACCAACTAATCCCTTGAATGTCCAAGTTAAAGTGCACCTCTCATCGGCGATCACTCTACCTTTCCCTATTGGTCCGACAAGCCCGGTACCTGACTCTAAATAATACATAATACGTGTCCATCGTAGGCGATAGGGTGTCCGTGTGCCGTGAGGGTTAACACCATTTGTGCGTGTGTTTTCTTAGATTCACAAACTGGGATGGATAATGCTCCTATGGTTCAGTCAACAACTATACAATCCATAGATTCTATGGTTTCTAAAGTGCCCAAGATGGATGATATTTATATACTAGAGTCTAGTGTTGTGCAACTTGAGCAAGATTCCAATAATGAGAACCAAGAAATCGATTCTTCAAAAATGCAACATACATCAAAAGAGACTGAAAAGTCCACTCACGAGCTATTGCCAATTGGTACTACGTCATGTAGTGTAGATGTTGAGAAATCCATGCTTACAATTATATTGGATTTAAATGGTCTATTGTTGAAACGTTCCCCTCAACCATCCTCACACCACAACTCAGTGCAAATGGATTCAAAAAGATATATTATACTCAGGCTAGGTCGCATCCAATTCTTGAAGACTATTTTATAGAGGTTTAATGTTGCAATTTGCTCGACAGCTACTAGGAATAATGTGTATCAAATCCTTGCAGCACTAAACAACTTAGCTGAGGATACATTGCCTTTCTTTGCAATTTGTTTGCAAGATGTTTGCTACACCGCTCAAACTCAAAAATTGTTTAGACCCGACAATCCAAACGTTGAGGCAATGTTCAAGCCTCTAGCCAAAATTGCCATGGGGTTTGAATGTGATCCACAAAGAACAATGTTTATTGATGACTCTCCTTACAAGGGATGTATTTCACCAGCAAACAATTGCATTTTTCCACCACAATTTGATGCTGAGAAGATGGTTGACAATATGCTCTTGGAGGAGCTACTGCCATACTTGATTCAGCTTGATGAGAGAAGGGATGTGCATGATTTAATTGCTTCTAATCGTTATGGACAACCTATAGTGACAAATGATAGTGAATACAAACAAATCATGGAGTATTGGAAGCAGAAAAATGATGTTTGGTCAGCTAAGGTGTTCTTTACAAGAAGAATACCACCTGCAAAAGGTGACATAGATGAAACTATCATTGAAGATGCAAGTGACACAAGCCACCACAATGAAACGAGAAGAGCCCAAATACAAGAGATCTTGGAAAAGGAGCGTACACCCATTGAAAGCATGAAGGCATCAAAATTGACCACTTTAGCTAGGCAATTGGGTTGTAACACAAAAGAAGTTTTGAAGGTAGCCACAGCAAAGGCTTATATAAATAAGGTGAAAGATGAGAACAATCTTCTAAGGTAGGATAGAAACCAACCCTAAGGTACTAGTGACATGTCATATATTCTTGATACACATGCTTGAACACTTATGTGCATGGTTCTAACAAATCTTTCTTTTTATTCCTTCCTATAGGATCTTACAAAGGATACTACTAGATGGAGCTCAATCAATAGAGATTTGATATTTTTGCTCAAAATCATGAAGCAGTCACCTACATTTTTTGTTTATCAATTTCTTGAGAGTCTTTCTTTTAATTTGTAATCATCAAATGAAATGAAAAGTATCCTTCTTATTAAGATTGCTGATCTTTTTCTTGTTCAAAACTTTCAATTGTGATTTATAGTTTTGTTAGCATGAGATTGTGCTTTTTTAGTTTGAAAAAAACTGTCAAAGATCCAAGTCTTTTTGGCTTTACTTAAGTTATTAATTGTGAAAGATCCAAGTCTTTTTGCTTTACTTAAGTTATTGATTGTATATATAATAGTCCTTAAAACAATATTGGATGGCTTTCTTGCTCCCATGTCTCACATTGGTCTTTAGGTAAGACAAGTGGTGACCTTGAAAGTGTAAACACCAAGGGACTGCCATGCGTGGTCCATCCGCCCAACCTCCCTTTAATAGGATCCTAGCCCCTTTCGGACCCCTTTCCACTGGCAGCCGACCCTTGGCCAAGTCCGTGACCCCTTGGTTTGGCCCTTGGCCTGACATTACTCCCCCCTTGGAGAAGCGTTTTTGTTCTCGAAAACAAAAGTGGGGAATTTCTTCTTAAGAACACTAATGTTTTCCCAAGTGGCACCCTCTTCAGGGCGATCTTTCCACTTGACTAAATCTTGACTACGTACATGATGACGAGTACAGAGTTCATGAAAATCTAAAATGCGTTCAGGTTCATGCGGTTGAGTGGGAGGTTCAGTGAAATCAACCAATATCTGCTGGCCGATAACATTGTCGTCCCCATGCAAGCGTTTACGTAAACGACTTACATGAAATACCGGATGGACACGCGAGTGCACACGTAACTCAAGTTTGTAGGCCCTATCACCATCTCTCTTGAGTATCTTGAATGGCCCACAATAACATGGAGATAATTTGGGTGTAGGTCCAGTCTTCAGACTTTCTGAATGCTCTGGTACACACAAAAATATCTCTTCACTTTCCGTGAAGGTAACTTGCCAACGTTTCTCATCAGCATACTTCTTATACCGATCCTATGCTTGTCGAACATTTTGACGAGCAAGTCTCAGCATTTCCATATGATCTTGCAGAAACTCCTTGACCTGTTGGAGCTTCTCAGTTTCCAACCCCACCGTCACTGGTTGAAGGAGCGTACACCCATTGAAAGCATGAAGGTGTCACAATTGACCACTTTAGCTAGGCAATTGGGTTGTAACACAAAAGGAGTTTTGAAGGCAACCACAACAAAGGATTATATAAATAAGGTGAAAGCTGAGAACAATCTTCTAAGGTTGGATAGAAACCAGCCCTAAGGTACTAGTGACATGTCATATATTCTTGATACACATGCTTGAACACTCATGTGCATGGTATCTAACAAATATTTCTTTTTATTCCTTCCTACAGGATCTTACAAAGGATACTACTAGATGGAGCTCAATCAATAGAGATTTTGAGGTCAATCAATTTCTTGAGAGACTTTATTTTAGTTTGTAATCATCAAATGAAATGAAAAGTATCGTTCTTATTAAGATTGCTGATCTTTTTCTTGTTCAAAACTTTCAATTGTGATTTATAGTTTTGTTAGCATGAGATTCTTCTTTTTTAGTTTGAAAAAAACTGTCAAAGATCCAAGTCTTTTTGGCTTTACTTAAGTTATTAATTGTGAAAGATCCAAGTCTTTTTGGCTTTACTTAAGTTATTAATTGTGAAAGATCCAAGTCTTTTTTCTTTACTTAAATTATTGATTGTCTATGTAATAGTCCTTAAAACAATATCGGATGGCTTTCTTGCTCCCATGTCTCACATTGGTCTTTAGGTAAGACAAGTGGTGACCTTGAAAGTATGGTCTCATATCTCGATCAAGTGAAGCTTAAATATCACTACTATGTATCTAGTGTTAAACTCCATCGAGACAAAGATACTAGAGTGCCAAATTGCAGTCTAGTTTAAGTGAAAATCTATTTGAGCTAAGGTAAAACTTATAGTGCCTCATTTTTCTAGGATTCTACCCCATCAAGGAAGTTATAATCTAGCACAAACCAATTAAGACTCTTTTGTAGCCTAGATAGGACAATTCGTGGAACTTAAGAAACTTATTATTGAGTTAGAGTCTAGTTTAGATAAGTGAAAGATCTTCAAACCATCACTTGACTTTCTTACTATTCAATATTCAAAGTCCCTTGAAGCTAACAAATTACATACCTACTTGTAACCTAACTAATGGGTAATTATATAGATCTAAGCAAGTATATATAATGAGTCTTCAAACTAATAAACCAAGGGAAGAGAGTAGCAAGGTCCACTACTTGTCCAAGCTCAGCTCTAGACAACATAGAAAGATGCTCGTTCTACTAATTGTCTAATTATAGGCATGGAGAAATGATAGAAGGTTGACCACTTGTCCAACCTATCATCTCTAGTAAGATGGGAGGTTTGGCCTTAAGATTCACCATGTAACCAACCTATACATCATTGTATTATGAAGAGTAGAAAAGCAAAGCTCCACCACTTGTCCAAGCTAGTTCTAAAATCCACATGGAGATAAGAAAGCTCCACCATTTGTCGAATCTCTCTTCCATTAAAACATGAAAAAACTCA
Organism: Adiantum capillus-veneris; assembly: GCF_014529385.1. Classification (NCBI taxonomy): domain Eukaryota; kingdom Viridiplantae; phylum Streptophyta; class Polypodiopsida; order Polypodiales; family Pteridaceae; genus Adiantum; species Adiantum capillus-veneris. Next base: position 39,800,633 of record NC_140940.1, read on the forward strand.
GCTATGTTGTATAGGGGGGACTTTTTTCCAAGGTCCACCACTTGTCCAAGCTATGATCCATTAAAACATGGAAATAGAAAAAGCTCCACCACTCGTCCAGCCTTTAGAGTTGCAAAGTGTATGGGTTGTCTAAACTAGGTATGGGAAAATAATTGAAGGTCCACCACTTGAAACATGGAGCAAAGCAAGCTCCACCATGTCTCCAATATGCTAGACTCCATTGAAACACCCTAAACCCATGATAGTTTGTACATAGGGGATGTACATTCAAGATCCACCACTTGTCCAACCTAGTATCCCTAGTAGCTTGATAGGTTTGGTCTCAAGACTCACCACTAGTCAACTCTATGTCATTGTATTAAAAAGGATTGGGTGTTAAGGTCCACCACTTGTCCAACCCATAAGGTTATATTTTAAATGGTTTTTTTTCTCACAACTTGAACTACCCATGATATGTTTTACATGGGAGTTTTGTTTCAATGTCCGCCACTTGTCCAAGCTAACTCTATTGAAACATAGAGAGAACCAAAGGTCCACCACTTGTCCAAGCTAGGCTATATTGAAACATGGAGAGAAGGATGCTCCACCATTTCTCCAAGATAGGCTTCATTGAAACATGGAGAGAAGAAAGCTCCACCATGTCTCCAAGCTATGATCCATTTAAATACCCTAAACCCATTTTATTTTGTACATGGGGGGTTTTATTTCAAGGCCCACCACTTGTCTAACCTATTATCCCTAGTAGCACGAGTGGTTTGGTCTCAAGATACACCACTTGTACACTCTATGTCATTATATTAAGAAGAACTATGTATTAAGGTCCACCACTTGTCCAAGCTAACTCTATTCAAACATAGAGAGAAGCAAAGGTTCACCACTTGTCAAAGCTAGGCTCCGTTGAAGCATGGAGAGAAGTAACCTCCATCATTCTTCCAAGATAGGTGCCATTCAAACATGGAAAGAATCAAGATCTACCATGTCTCCAAGATGGTAGACTCCATTGAAACACCCTAAAACCATGATATTTTGTACATGGGGTGTTTACATTCAAGGTTTACAACTTCTCTAATGTATTATACCTAGTAGCATGAGTGGTTTGGTCTTAAGATTCACAACTTATCCACTCTATGTCATTATATTAAGAATAACGGGGTGTTAAGGTCCACCACTTGTCCAACCTATAAGGGTATATCTTAAATGGTATCCTTCACCACTTGTCAAGGTCCATTACCACTTTTCCAACCTATAAGGTTATATCTTGAATGATATTTTTCCTCATCACTTGTAATGTCCATGCTATGTTTTACAAAGGGGTTTTGTTCCAAGACCCACCACTTGTCCAAGCTTACTCTATTGAAACATAGAGACAAGCAAAGGTCCACCACTTGTCCAAGATAGGCTCCATTGAAACATGGAGAGAAGGATGCTCCACCATTTCTCCAAGATAGGTTTTATTGAAACATTGAGAGAAGAAATCTCCACCATGTCTCCAAGCTAGGCTCCATTGAAATACCCTAAACCCATAATTTTGTACATGAGGGGTTTACATTCAAGGTCCACCACTTGTCCAACCTATTATCCCTAGTAGCACGAGTGGTTTGGTCTCAAGATTCACCACTTGTACACTCTATGTCATTATATTAAGACATGGGGGGTTTGCATTCAAGGTCCACCACTTGTCCAACCTACTTTTTCTAGTAGGTTTGGTCACAAGATTCACCACTTGTCCACTCTATGTGATTATATTAATAATAATTGGGTGTTAAGGTCCACCACTTGTCCAACCTATAAGGTTATATATTGAATGGTATTTTTTCACACCACTTGTAATGTCCATGATATGTTTTACATGGGGATTTTGTTCCAAGGTCCACCACTTGTCGAAGCTAAATCTGTTCAAACATAGAGAGAAACAAACGTCCACCACTTGTCCAAGTTATGCTCCATTGAAACATGGAGAGAATGATGCTCCACCATTTATCCAAGATAGACTCCATTGAAACATGGAGAGAAGTAAGCTCCACCATGGCTCCAAGATGCTAGAGTCCATTGAAATACCCAAAACCCCTGATACTTTGTACATGGGGGGTTTACATTCAAGGTCCACCACTTGTTTAACCTATTATCTCTAGTAGCGTGAGTGGTTTGGTCTTAGGATTCACCACTTGTCCACTCTATATCATTATATTAAGAAAAATTGGGTTTCCATATCTAAATGGATCTTTGCTTGGATAAGTGGTAGACCTTGAGACCTAAATACCCATTCTACACTAGAGCATTGGTTAAGCCTTATGCACTTCAAGCATACCTTTAACAACAAGTAGTAGTTATTAGTTGACTTAAGTCTAGCTGAACTCCATGGTATTGAGACTAAGAGAGAGTGTAGCATAAAAAAGAGTGAGGATTTTAATTTGACTTTCTTTCTATTAATGAGTAGATCATAGATGGATTTTGGTATCTAATAAAAGCTTAGGGTAGACAATGTAAAACTCATGTCTATTGTTGTGTTTGCATTAAGTGTTCTTGTTCTTTAATTTCAGAATCATTACAGAAAAATGGATTGGCTATATGCTGGCATAAATTGAAGAAAACTATTGAATTACCCATCCAACCTCCTCCAAGACCTTGTCCAAGGAATGAATCACCTCCTTATCACCTACCACTTGCTTTCAAGGACATCAAAAGAGTAGTTATCTTGGATCTAGAGGGGTTACTTCTCAAGACAATTGAAATGAAACATGGAGATTCTATGCCATCTTGGGCTCAACACATGCGACTTGTGGAGGATAAAGATGAAGTTTATCATGTAGTGCGACCAGATGCACAAAGTTTTTTGGATTTTTGTGCTGAATACTTTGAGCTATGGATATGGAGTTGCTATAACTTAAGAAGGGTGCAACGCATCACACAAAAATGTTTTTGTGAGCAGTATACCAAGTTCAAGGTGTTTATGAGTAACAGAAATTGCCAAAATCCAAATATCATGTTAGGATTTACAAGGGTTTATCACAAAAATTTGAGTGATATTTGGAATATATTGGAGGATTTGGATGCAAACAATACCTTAATTTTTTATGACACTCCATATAGGGTGATGTGGAACATGCCAGGGACATATCTTATATTTCCGAAGATGTGGAGGCAAACTTCCGAGCAACTTCAAAACTTCTTGTAGAGAACCATAATTCCATGGTTGGTAGGATGGTTGTATGCAAGAGATAAGAGAGTCTATACATACAACACAATTGTAAATCAATATAGTGATTCTGAGACAAATTATGTCCTTGGTGTGTACTTGTCAGCACGAAAGCATTGAATAAATATGGCCATACGATGCTTTTTTTATTCTAGTGTGTATCTTTCAAAATTTGTATAATTTGATATAGTCTTAAAAAAAAAAAAAACAAAGGTGTGTCAATTTTATGAACACTTGAATGGAGTGCACCCTACTCTAAGGGGACTTCAATGTACTATTGGAGTGCATCGTATTGTAAGGGGACTCTGATGTATTGCTAGAGTGCACCCAAATTTTTGGGGACTCATTTTTTATTTGATTGGGGCCTATGTTGGGTCATATAGTAAACGAAATTCATTTTTTGTCAATTCATATGGAGGTTGCATTTATTTGTAACTATGAGATAATTGATGTTTGATGTCAAAATAAAACTTGTAAGTGTGGATCAGAGAATTCATGGACTTTAAATATGTGAGAGAGATCTTTTTCTTGGGCACAAATGTTTGCTTCAAGAATTTTGTCATTACATACTTTATGTGAAAGAGTTTTAGAATCTAAAAGACTTTGAAAACAAAACTATGGAATCTAAGTGCATGTATTCTTGAATGGCTTGAAAGTTGATGTATACATGCATGTCGCCTTGATGAAGATTTAGATCTGACAAGATGCAAAGCTAGAATTCTTGGACGTTACCTTTGTCAATTGGTAATAACATATTTAACTTTATTTTCTTATGGGTGGAAAATATATTATTATGTGCATTTGGAACCTAATTGCTTGACCTTCAAACCAAGATTCCTATGTTATATTTTCATATACTTTTTTGTAATGAATTAAGATTGTGGATACAAGGTACACCACTTGTTCAAGATAGATCTAAGAAAGTATATATACTGAGTCTTCCAACTAGTAAACCAAGGGAAGAGAGAAGCAGGGTCCATCACTTGTCCAAGCTCATCTCTAGACAACATAGAGAGATGTTAGGTCTACTAATTGTCCAATATAGTCATGGAGAAATGATAGAAGGTTGATCCACTTGTCCAACCTATCATCTCTAGTAAAATGGGAGGTTTGGCCTTAAGATTCACCATGTAACCAACCTATACTTCATTGTATTATGAAGAGTAGAAAAGCAAAGCTCCATCACTTGTCTAAGGTAGTTCCAAAATCAACATGGAGAGAAGCAAGCTTCACCATTTGTCCAAGATAGGTTCCATTAAAACATGGAAAACCTCATATATGTTGTACATGGAAGATTTTTTCCAAGGTCCACCACTTGTCCAAGCTAGGATCCATTAAAACATGGATAGAAACAAGGCTCCACCACTCGTCCAACCTTTATGTCTAAACTAGGCATGGGAAAATAATAGAAGGTCCACCACTTATCCAATATATTATCTCTATAGCATGGGAGGTTTGGTCTCAAGATTTAGGAATTGGCTGACCTGTATTTCATTGTATTATGATGAATTTGGTTTTAAAGTCAACTACTTATCCAAGCTATAAGTTTATATCTTGAATGGTATTCCTTCCCATAACTTAGAAAACCAATGATATGTTGTACATGGGGGGGTTTGTTACAAGGTCAACCACTTTTCCAAGCTAGTTTCATTGAAACAAGGATGAAGGCAAGCTCCACCATTTGTTAAAGCTAGACTCCATTGAAATCTAGAAAATCCATGCTATGTTGTACATGGGGTTTTTGTTTTAAGGTCCAACACTTGTCCAAGCTAACATCCATTGAAACATGGAGTAGAGAAACACTCCACTACTTGTCCAAACTAGGAAACATTGATAGTAGTTGGTTTAGTTTGAAGATCCATCACGTGTAATCTAACTCTATTGAAACATAGAGAGAAGCAAAGGTCCACCAATTGTTCCAACTAGGCTCCATTGAAACATGGACAAAAGCAAGCTCCACCATTTCTCCAAGATAGGCTCCATTGAAACATGGAGAGAATCAAAGGTCCACCATTTCTCCAAGTCAAGCTCCAGTTTCCAACCTATAAGGTTATATCTTAAATGGTAATCTTTCTAATCACTTGGAATACCCATGATATGTTTTACATGGGGGTTTTGTTCCAAGATCGCCACTTGTCCAAGCTAACTCTATTGAAACATAGAGAAAAGCAAAGGTCCACCACTTGTCCAAGCTAGTCTCCATTGAAACAAGGAGAGAATCAAGCTCCATAATTTCTCCAAGATAGGCTAGCCTGGATAAGTTCACCTTGAAACCAACCTTCCTATGAGGCAATAGAGCATATGCTACATATTTTATGTCTGCCCCTTGCCTCAAATTAAGAAGTTATAGATTAGAAGTGGACCTTTCTTGAATGTCCCATGCAATAAATTAAGGAAAAATAGCCAAGTGGATTGTATTCCTCAATGGATCCTTGCTTTCACAAGTTGTGAACCTTGAGTCACTTTTACATTAACTTGGACAAGTGGTGGACCTAGAAACCAAGCTCTCCATGTTGAGATAAGTTGTAGGTAGGATAGTAGAACATAGACAACGATAATGGATGCAATATACTCGTCTCCTAATAATCCAATTGATTGAAACCATGGTATTTTATTTGTTTTCATTGTGTGTTGTATTTGCATAAAGTGGAATGAGACCTTAAGAAAACTCAAATTTTTGACAAAATCTCTATATTTTGTACATGATATATCGAAAGTTGTCCAACCTGGGAATTGGGATTTTCCCACATTACCTAATATGGAGATGGTTAGTCTCTTAAGGAATAGCACTGGCTAGTCTCGGACTCCAGCCGATATTAAGCACTAAACCTACGTCTAGCTGCTTCATTGTCTATGGGTAAACGGAACGGGTATCAAAACCTTGAAGGGAGATTTTTCTTTTTGTTTTTTTGTACACTGAGTCACTCACCACGTAAGGATCGGGTTTCCCTGCAAAGGCGCCAATGTTAGCGGGTCGCCGTGATGGACGTCTATAGCATAGCTCTTTTGTACTAACATAATGTCAATATGCAAGGAAGCGACTCGGAGTGGGGCACGGAGACTTAATGAGACTGTCAATATCACCAAAGTGAACTCAAAGACTACTCGTTCTTACAACAACAAACGCAAATCAACCACTTCCTAGTCAGACAATCAGTATGCGTCCATTCTCAACACTCAACACAATCAAGCCGTTTCGGTATCCAAACGAATCCGAAATGTCACGAAACTTAAGGAGAGGTATTACAACACTAATGGGCTCAATCCTACTAAGTTCTGTCACCATATGGGAAGGTACATAAATCCCAATCCATCACAAAAAATGTGCAAAAAACTGAAACAGAAGTACTTGGAAAGATCCACCTTAAGCATAGAAACACTTATCCAAGGTCAAAACATAAAATAAAAACCATTTTAACTCTCAAATCAATGCATTTAGCTCACAAACGACTCATCGTGAACCACAGCAGAATTGGAAATGATTACACTTAGATCGAAGAGAAAGAGACAAGGAACGCAATGTACTATTCGGAATAGAATTCTGATTACCCGTTCAGGACAAATGATGATTACAAATTGTAGTCACAAGAAGATTTTGCATTGCAAGTTTTCTTCTCCAAGCTAATGATAATCCAACTTTCAAAACTAAGGGTTTTGACTTTAAAAGTTGGGGGGCTTTCCCATGGCCATCTGTCCTCTTACAAGGGGTAGACTCAGACAAAATAAAAAGGAGTATGGTCTAATCTCGCTATGATTACAACTCATTTTAGGCAGAATTACAGGGTTTTTGCCAAAAAAATAGAGTATCCGTCGGGTTTGGTGTGCATACGTCTATTTGCTTGTATCCACGAAACAAACTAGAAATTGTTCATTCACTCCCTAATGTTCAATTGTAGCATGAACATACTCCTTTTCCTGATTTCCTTCACCTCTAGCCCATTGAGCTTCGTTAACTTGAGGTCCTCCTTGAGGTCTTTGATTTCCTCCTCCTTATGAACAAGGTTGACGATTAACATTCTCGTTATTGTTATTGTTGATAGTCGTCCATTTTGAACAAAAGGTGGATTGCCTGGTCTAAAATTCCCTTGTTGTTTAGGTTGTCTCTGGTTTTGGTTAAAGTTTTGCTGATTGAAGTGTCTCTGAACTGCCCATAGTTTGGGTCTAAAGTTTCCAAAATGCCAATTCGGATTGAAGTTCCTATGTGCACAATTGTCCACCAATTCTGTGAAGCTTGAATTGTTAAATGGACAATCCTTGGATTGATGACCAAGATCAAGACAAGCGTAGCAAAAATGATACTGTCTGGATTTCATACATAATAAGTTCTCTCTTCTTTGCTGTGGATTTTCAGACATTTGTTCCTCCTCGAGACGAGGCCTTTTGATTTCACAAAAAGGAACCGGTTTTGGTTTTCTTTTTTTGGTAGTAGATAACTCTATTTCAATAGGTTTTTTTGCATCAAGGACATCTGCAGAATTCGTAAGACGAAGACTCTGGAGTCTAGTCTTCATAGGATTATGTAACCCTGACACGAATTGAGCTACTTTGACCTCTTGAGTCAACCTGGTGGAGCATGCTTGACAAGGGTCAAGAAATTTTGATAGTATGATTCCATATCTCTGGTTTCTTTAGTACAATCAACTCATTCATAGAGTCTAAATGATAGACTTTGTTCTGATAGTTCTTCTTGAGCTGGGTTTTAAGGTAGTACCAAGTTGCAACATTAGGATCAACATTGTTTTTTTTGCAATGGTCTCTCCACCAATACTTGGCTGTTTTCTATAGTTTGAACTAAGTGGTGATAGCTTTGTTTACCTTTGACAAATGAGCCAAATCAAAGTAGTCATCCATGCATTCAATCCAATCTTCAAGAACTTTGCCTACATCCTTCCTTCCCCGCTAAAATTTTGAGGTTGAAACTTGCGAAATAGCATCGATGTCTATATCGATGATGGTGTGTTGAGGAATAATAGGTGCATTTGTGCTAGCAGTAGCCACATTTCCTCTAGAGGCATGGTAACTTACTGCACCATATCAACCAAGGTCACAGTAAAATATTTTATTCCGCTTGAAGTCCTTAAATCAAATAGAATAGACATTTAAAGAGAAGATGAGATTAAAATAAGAGAAAGAATAATAAATAGATAAATCCAATTTCTATATCATAAAACTTTGGGTTTTTAAAAATTCTACAAGTGTCTCAAAAGATTATAATAAATCCTAATGGCTCTGACATAATACACTCGGTAATATCCATTGTGGCATCCTTCCACCAATGGGGCATAGTTGTCCCATTCCTTCAGTATATCGGATGGTTGATTCCAGAAATCCTTTGTGATATTTGGCTAGAACATCTCTTCGTTGGCATGTGAGTCATACCTTTCTTGAGTAGGAGATTTGTTTGTTACAGGTACCCCCATTTCGGTGTGGACGATTGCCTTCTTACACCCAAAGTAATCATCGAAGTAGAAAGATTATTTTGGAAACACATCCAATGTGTCCCATGTAACTGAGTTGTGTATATTTGCACAATTTACAAGGCATTGAGGTCTATTGTAGGCATTGTATAAAATTTTTACATTGCAAGGATTGCAGACTAGTGAATTCCCAAACAAGTCAAAGAACAACTTCCAAGGTACCGGGCTAAAGGAATGTCGATCGTTGTTTTTGCATTGCCGGCCCCATACATTAAACATAACAATGTCAAAGCATCTTGTAGCAGTTTCTAAAGTAAGTACGTTTCTAGCTATCCATGTATCCTTTGTCGGTCCTAGGGTAAGTTCATAAGCATTTATGTACATTATTTGATTAGTGACAACAATCTCCGTTCCCAACTTGGACTCTATCCACTTGATACTCCCAATAGGCGAGGGTTTATACTCAAGTGGTCTAAACTCAAGCTCGGAAGGTATTAGGTACAATGAAATCCGTAGACATCAACCTTTTCTTTTCTTCCCCGTTATGCATGGTAGTGACAAGCCTTTGCACTTCCACTCCAGTTTGGAAATTCTCTTTCACCATAAGGCGAGAGAGTATATCTGCCCATAATCCTCGAGGTAAGATGTCAGTCATCTATGCACACACACCCTATCACTCAAGTCAGTTAGAATGATAAAACCAATATTCAAAGTTAAAGTTTTATCTTCAAAACAATATGTGCAATATCAAAATCAATTTTTTATAACCGCAGAAGACCAAAAAGAAACATAGTGTTTCTAGGGAGATACATAAATACAAAAGGGTCCAATGAATCAATTCTTGGTTCCTATAACCGAGGTTCTATCCCTATATTTGTTCACATCTTGGGTGTTAAAGTTTAGAACTTCAACTTGTGTACTAAAAGTCACATCTTTCTTTTCGTATCATTCTTCCCCCAGTGATACATCCTTGGTTGATAATCTATTAAAGAAGTTTACATGAGCATGTTTCTCATTTACATCATTTATGTAGAAATATCTACTTGAGTTCACTGCCATTGGTTATGCTTGGGCAAAGTCACTAATGCACCTTGGTTTCTCGTAGTCATCAAAGGTAACGGTGACATTGTGAGGGTTGTATTTGAGAATAAGTCCATGGACTCTATTAAACCAATCCTAGGGTATATAATAGAATTGGTTGCCGCTATTTGACTTCTTCCTTACTTTGATTATGACCTTCTCACAGAAACCGTATCTTTGGTGTAGCATAAGGGCCTTCTTACTAACTATGAGTTCACAGCTGGGTATGTCGAAAAAAGAACATTTGTTAAGGTAAAGAACATATCCTTCCACTTTAACATTGTCTTCTTGAATCTTTTCCTTTACCCAAATATATGGGTTGGTCATAAAATTATCGAGCACTTGTGTTCGATGTTTAGGCTAAGCTTTAACATATAACTCCCATGCTACGTAAGTGTTGGGTACAAGGTAATCTCTAATCCCCTTTGAAACTCGAACCACTTTAATTTCCCAATGGAGACTGAATCCAACCGCATAATTGAAAAAGACTCTTTGCGCAAAGTCACTCGGGGGTTCCTCTAGACAATTAACACTAGTTTGGTACCAAAACAAGACACTCAAGTGTTCTTTTTTCACAAATTTAAATTAAATGCTACTTTCATTAGATGGTACATTTATGAAAACCCTCTTGATATGATTAAAAATTTCACTTAGAGGGTCTTTTAAAAATATAACCTTGCATTTTAGAAGATATCACGATCATTAGCTATACTCATCAAGTTGACCTTCGTAAGACTACAATTGATGCTTTGAAGAAATCGACTTTATAAGCTCCAGAAAAAATGAAGCAACCTTGTAGAATATTTTACGTGACTTTTCCACAATTGTGCTATTGATAAAGGTGCATGCGCAAAACAAATTACTTTTGAGTATATAAAATAATGGAAAGCTCTACGTGTTTGATATGGCCATCTCGAGCATATCGTAGTATACAAAGAAAAATATGTTTTTGATGTATTTGTGAGTTTTAGAAAGTGATACGTTGCTTACCCTCTCCATTGAGGACTCAAGATGGCAAGGAGAAGAGCTTTGGTATGCAACAATTATTGGATTATTTCAAATATTCAAAAATGCGTAAGAGAAAAATTTGATATTTTCATTCTTGAGACATAAGCATTCAAAACCTCAAATAATATCAAACTTTCCACGTAGATCCACTAAAAGTATCAAAGTACATGGTGGTACAGAAACAACTGCGGCGCCTAGAACCTTGGTTCCAATGTTATTATGGAGAACACAAGATTTTCAAGAGTTTTTGCACGATAAAAAAATTCAAGATAGAGTTCAAGCAATGAGATTTAACTGAGCTAGGGAGCCAAAAAAGTACGTACTTTCTCTGTTCTAACATATAAAGTCACTTTTAGTTGTCAAACTACAATTCCACGAGGGGACCTTTGGAAGACCAAACTATGCTCTTATTCAACACATTCTCAAGTATGAAATTACGCATATAACTTGCGTGTGACATGGAAACTAGTGTTTGAAGGGAATTCTATTGTTTTGTAGCAATAAGTACTAACACTTGACTTGTATAAACAAAAAAAAACCATCTCTACAAAAAGATTTGAGTTTTATGATTTTTTTTGCAAAACAGCATGAAATTTTACTAAAATTTATGGCTTATAACTTACCATAATTCTCTCCATAGGGATTGTATCTTGGCATGGAGAAAAATCCAAGGTTTTCTTTCCCTCATAACCAACCTAAGGTAAAAGCAAGGTGTAAAGAATTTATTTTTAGATTGACAAATAAATTGCTGAAACTTGGTAGGAAAACATGATACTTTAGTGTCTCAGGACACTTTAGTGTCCAATTACAGGGCTAGTGTTAAGAAGATCCATCTAAAACAAGACAAGGAGACATAAAAAACTTAGTACACAAGTGAATCAAAATTGAGTCTACGCTTTTTTTAATTCATCAAAATTTGATGTTTATGATTTCATTACAATATTATGGGTGTCTTGGAGCTAATTCTCTAAATATTTTTTAACTCTCATAATAGGTATTAGCAGCAAGCTAGCTCCGATAACATTTTTCTGAGCTTTCATAGTAAAAACAATTATTTGATGAATCAAAAATGTTGTAACTCCTACTTTCCAGATAAACAGTGTAATTGATAAGCCAGAGCTACAAGCTTCTAGATTGTAGCAACCTATCTTTAGTTAGAGCGCTCCCATACTATTAGTTTTGACCAAAAAACCTTGGCTAAGGTATATTATTGTAAGTATATTGAAAAGTTTTGGATAATAGAAACACAACGTGAGCTAACGGCGCTCAATTCTCTCCTTCTTGCGCTCCCTACTCCCTTTCCGGTTGTCACATTGCAGTGCTGTCTATTCCATTGCAATCACAGGTAAGAGCTCCACACATTGACGTAAGCATTTGATGAAATTCTCTAGATTTTAGCATCATGGAACCGTGGCCTAATTTCATCATAAGTACTAATTTAAGCTTCAAAATTATAAAATAAGTATAGGTGGAGTATTTGGTCATCATTGTTAAGCATTTAGATGCATTCTAGGTCAAAAACGACTACGTCAAAAACTCACTGTCGTTAATAATAACAATTTTTTCACTTGACAGATTTGAGACCATAAGCATGTGTGCCTAGGTCTTATTAACATGTCCTACAAGTTTTGTAACATTTGGATGCCGTTTGATGGTGTAACGGTTATGATTTGTTTGCCGATTAGCGATTATCTTTTGGGGATTTCTATCATTTGAGTGTAGATTTTGAGATAGATGCGAGTTGTTTGTTGTTCTCCAAGAGATTGAAAACATCTTGTAGCCTTTATACACTAGTTGAGTCAGCTTCATCCTATGTAATGACAATTATATTTGTGGTTCTCGCTATGTCTGCAATAAGGTAGGAGTGAGGTTAGACACCCGTCCTACATTTGGCACTTCTGCTAGGGATTGAAGAGACCTAAACTAGGGAAAAACACAACCGGCTTGTGAAGTTATCCTTTGACTTCCTCTAGGATCACCTAGATTCAAAACCTTTTTTTCAAAAACCGCATAGCTTAAGATTGTCGTCTTTTGCTATGTAGAGGTAGCTTGAAAGTAGGTTGTACTTGCTAAGTACCTTTTAGGATTGTAAGATTAGATTAGGGTTGAGAATAATTGATGGACGAGACAAGTCTCAAGATCAGAAAACGAGTGTTTGTGGACACTTTCCACAACTCCATTGCAGTAGAATCTAGGAGTAGGGTAAGTAGAATCCGAGGTGGATCTCATAACATTGATCTCTCTAGAAGAATCAATTGTGAGTTGTTTATGTGAAGTTGCAGAATTTCAGGACTACCGCTAGAAACAACACCAAAAGGCTATCCACCATTAAATTGGACTGGAGATTATGCTTTAAAAGTTGTATGAACCAGTGGGGTAAACGTAAGGACGTATTTGAGGTAAAATTTTAAGAGTTTGTGAAAACTCTGATTATTTACTTTTTCTTGATATTTTAGGCCAAATTAAGTTTTAACTTGACTCAGAGGCTTAAAATAGATCATAAAAAGTTTGTCCACTGGAAAAGTTGAAAAAAGTTCTCATTTTGTGCCAAAAGTAAATAATCGTGATCATTTACTTTCAACTAAAAAGTGATCAAGGTTGATATCAGAGACTCTATGCATGTGTACAAACATCTTTTGTAAAGGCCCATAGAATTTGGATCACCAAACTGACCAAAACATTGGTAAAAACTAAAATCTGTGTTGATTGTCGACCGATTGTTGAGAACTAGAGGATGAATTGGGAAAAATTTATTCAAACTTAGTGAAACTTGACTCATAGGTTTATATTGAAGTGCTCAACAAGTGTACATGCTCAATTGACCAAAAAGATGCAAAAAATTGCCAAAAGTAAACTGCGATTACTTACTTTTACCCCATTTTTCAACTTTTTTGACCAACCCCACATACCACTAGTTCTAGCATGTTATAATAAGGCCACAAATCAAATTTGGTAAGATTCATATCATTCAAGTGAACATTGTGGCCAAATTTATAAAGTCAGCATGCAGGCACAAAACTATTGAGACCATTTGAACAGGATTATCGAAACTTGATGAAACTTGGCTAGGGAGCTTAGTTTGAGCTGCCTAGCCATTCTGTGTCAATATTGTGGAAAAAAGTTGCATAAAAATACCAGGACTAAATAATCATGATTATTTACATCTGCTATAAAATTGGACATTTTTGTACATTTGAGTATACCACAAGGTCACAAATCAAATTTGGTGAAATTTGGATCACAAAATTGATACTTAAGTCAGATTCTTGAAAATTGGGCGGACACTAAACAGTTGATAACTATGGCAGCAAAAGAAGGACCACAGACTTTAGAATTGAGGAATACGATCAAGTTGATTTGAAGCCTTTGAAACGGCTTAGCACGAATAATCCTAGGATCAGATTCTATTGTTGGGAGGATAGATACGTCAAAGATTTTCTATGGTCAGGACAGTTAACACCCATGAAGATCATCTATATCTTCAAAACCAAAGATAAGGGTTCGGCAGATCTACCAACTTACCTATCTAGGGATTTTTATAACAATAGCTTTGTTATGATGAGTCCTGAGGAGATGGAACAAACCAAATACCAAGGGTGCTCCATAAGGGATTGTATATTAGTCCAAGAGCCAGAAAATATTCCAAGAGAGGAACTCCGCAAGAGATATTTTAGAAGTAAGGTTAAAAGTCCAAAAATACCTCATCATGAAGAAAACTAGGTAGCACTAAAGCCAATCTAGGGCTACAGGAATCACTATTTTCAACAGACTGGCTTGAAGGACTCAGAATAGGACCAATTCCTAGGAGGCAAGGAGTTGAACCAAATAGACATGTCAAACTAGCTAATTTTAAAAAATGAACCAAAAATAAGTGCATTTGGGGATCCATATGACCACTTAGCAAGCTTTAAGCAAGTGCTAAGAGGAGAACGCATATTTGATTTCCATACTCAATTTGAGGATTTGGAATGACATTAGAAGGAAAAGCACCGACTTGGTTCCAAAACATTCCACCGAGGTCAATCATGGACTTAAATACATTAGCTCAAGGATTTGTAGCTTCATGTTCCAAAACGGGGATCAAACATAATATTGTAGCTCATATCTATAGCTTCAAATAGAAACAAGGTGAGTCTGTTAGGGATTGTGCAACTACAATGAAAAAATATATTACAATATGTCTAAAACTAGAAACACCTGCAGAACAAAGACTAGTATCATTGTTTCTAGAGGGACTACTAAACAAAGAACTTCATTCTATATTGTATAGCAAGAAACATATGACCCTAGAAGAGTGTGTGTCAGATGCTATCAACTTAGGAGACAATTAGGATATTTTCAATGAAGAAGATGTCCATAAGGATAATCTAAGTGAGAAAATAGTATCAGCCAAACCAGCACATGTGGAAAGTGCTACTGCAGAACCGCTTACAGCCATAGAAAAGATGCTCAAAGGAATGAATGAAATGATGAATAACATGCAAAAAGCACATATGAGGGGACCTGGCCAAGGGATACCTCAACAAGGACAACCAATTAGGCCACAAAAATGGTGTGCAATTGAGGATAAATGGACCAACCATGAGACCAATGAGTACTACTACCAACCAAAGTATGATGGAAATGTTTAATATGTGCGTATGAGGCCACAAGGATAACCCCCGTACATATATCAACCTAATATGGCCCCAACTCAAAGACCACCAATAGGTATGGAAAGACCTCAACTCGTGTGGGGTCAACAACCTCCATATCCTGGATATAATGCAGTACCTGTAAAGTACATGCATTCAGAGGGAGTCATAGATGAACAAGCACTAGTGCCTGTTACACCCTATGCTCAGCCTACTCCATCTACAGTAATGGTAGAAGGAGACTGGTATCATTCACATCCACCACCAATGGAAGAACTTGTGACCTATACTACACCAAAACTTTCACCAATGTACTATGTAGCTAATCAAGGTGATAGACCTCCGATGGTAAGACCCATGATTAAGCCAGGAAATAAAAATTGTCATATGTATTGTGCAAATTATCACTGAAAAAATGAATTCCCAGAGCCTGACAAGAACATTAAGCCAGTTGAAGCAATGTTGCAAAAAGGGAGGACACTTCCCTGAAGATTGTTCAAAAAATCCTTTAAACAAGGGTAAAACAGTAGTGAACGTAGATTAAGTGATACCTAGTAGCTCATCGGAGAGTGAAGCTATTGTTCCAATCAAGGTAGTACCAGAGCCCAGGCTAAGAAAAGGAAAAATAACTCCTCTGATGATTCAGAGAAAACTAAAATTTTATCTCAAACGACCAAGAGAAGCAAAAGCAAAAGCTATGAGATGAGAAAATAGAAACAAAGGACTGAAATTGAGGAGAAATCAAAGAAACTATTCTAAGAAAAAGTGAAAGAAACTGGGAGTCAAATCAAGGAAACCACAGTGAAATCTGGAGGATCATTTTTGGTAGACAAATTTTTTGAGCCAATCAATGCGGCCTTGGAAGCTTACCAAGCACGACTTAAAGCAAGTCAAAACATGGAGGAAAAATGGAAAAACTATCCTTCTCTAGATATAGAAACAGCTAAGCTGGAAGCTTATCAAAATTTGGTAAGGATTACTCAAGAGACACTGGAAAAACAAAAATCCAAGCTCAAGAGTATAGAAAAACCTGAGGAGCTTGTGGTAGGAACCAATAAAGAGAAATCCAAAGTGCTGATAGAACCCCACCTTGAAACTAAAGATCCAGGACTCATAGTGCCTGACAGTGAAGACGCCTTAGATGGAATTCCTTTCATAGAAGAAGACTAGCCAGGACACTTATGGGAAAAATTTAGAGAGATTAATGATGGGATCCGACTTCAAATAGATGAAGTTTGGTTAGAAAATCTATCTCCTAATATGGACATGGATGTACAACCCTTGTATGGAGATTGCGGCTCGGAAGCTTCAGGAATGTCTAAACCAATGACTCTAAAAACACTACCCTCTTACTTAGGAGATAACAAAGACAAATCCATAATGTGTAAAACCACTGAGATAAAAAGAGCAGAACAGACCTTAGAGGTAGACAACAACCATTCAATCATGTCTACACCCATTCAATGCACTCTTACTTTAGGAGAACTATTAAAAAGCAGACCATATTTATGGAATGATCTACAAAAAACTCTAGAGAAGGTGGGGATAACAGGGCTAATCGTGAAAATTTTGGAAAAATTGAAACATGAATTGGATAACAAAGAGAATTAAATCCATTCCAATGAACAAAGTTGGAAAATACTACGAAGGGGAAGAAGGAAACACAACCCTTCTAGTGAGATATAATGATATAGAAACCATGGCAATACTGGATAGTGGGGCAGGCATAGCCATAGCCACGAAAGCAATATGGAAATCATGGGGAAAACCATCCATTAGACAAACTCAAATGAAATTGCAATTGGATGATGGACACATCAAAAGACCCTTAGGACTCCTTGAAAAAGTGTTAGTTAATTCCTGTGGGATTGATTATCAACACATTTTTGCAATAGTGGACTTTGGAAAGAAACTCAATTATGAAATCATCTCAGAAGACCTTTCATGCTACAAGTACAACTCATCCAGGATTGGGGAAACAATTATTTGTACTTGAAGCAAGCGGGATCAATAACAAGGATTAATCTAAAAGATTACCCTTATAGAGATGTTATGAAAACGCCCATACAAGAATTTGACTCAGTCTCTTTGGCTAAAACTAAGCTTACATCTTGGTTGAACAAAGACACACCTAATTGGATGTCTGGGGCTTCAGAAAATGGGAGCTTAAAACGGGAAGAATGTATCTTAGAAAGGGATTGTACAGATGAAGCTAATGTACTTGAGCCCTTTCCAGAGCATTTGTTTGAGCCATTTGAGTGGACTCAAATTTTAGCAACATTGGATGTGTGTGTAAATACGTCTATGACTACTCAATTTTGCAATGAGGACGGTTATGATATATTCCCATACAAATGATCACAACCCTTCACATTGAAGACAAAATTCAAGAATCCAAGGACTTAATGAAAGCTCAACAAGTCTTTTTAGACCTCTACTATGATGCAACAGAAGAGCTAGAAGAACATTCAACTACCTCAGATGATTCAGGGTCGGAAAAAGAACATGTGAGAGCTAAACTACTCATAAAAGGAGGGGAGGAAAAGTTTTTTGACTTTCCAAACCAAAAACCGAGAAGACAAAAATGGTATAAAAGACCTATGCAATCAGTCTCTAGTAGAACACAGTTTTTGATGCAAATAGATGCGCATGATTGTGTCAAAGACAAAATCACTAGTAAATATCCTTTAAACAAAAAGCAGGAAATATCAAAAACATTGAGAAAAACAAGAAAAGAAACTCAAGCAAAACCTAAAAACCAAGACAAGTATTTGACCATGACACGAGTTGAACAAAGAAAGAAGTATCAAGAGTTGATAAAAGCTCTAAAGGAGATATATACAACTGAAATGGAAACCACCGAGGAGGAAGGTAAAGATGTAATGAGTGTTCCATACTAGTACAAGAAATATACTCTCTAAGACCGAAAGATCACAGTCAAAAAACTTGTCAGGGAACTAAGAAAACAGGGCGAGTCCTACGAAGGACCTGAGAATGCAAAAGAGATAGATCTGGTTGAACTAGGAGAGGAGCCTAGACATGTCTCCATTGCAAATGACCGGACAGAAGAAGAAGAAGAGCTTGTGTTAAGCTTACTGAAAGAATACCGAGAGGTATTTGCTTGGTCTTTTAAGGATCTCAAGGGTGTTGATCTAGAAATCTGTCAACATACCATACCTATGAGAGATGATGTGAAACCAAGCAGACAAATGCCATACACTTATAATGAGAAATTTGCCAAAAAGATCAAGAAAGAGATAGAAAAGCTTAAGAAAGCCGAATTTGTTTATGAAATTGAGCACACAGATTGGGTGTCTCCAATTGTGGTAGTACCCAAGAAAAATGGAAAATTTTGGGTGTGTTAGAACGAGTTTCAGGAAAAAAATCTTACATCTTTTTAGATGGCTTTTCGAGATACAATCAACTTTTGGTTGACCCCAAAGATCATCATAAAACTGCCTTTGCAACTAAATGGGGTATTTTTGCTTATCGGGTTATGCCTTTTGGGTTAACTAATGCTCCTGCCACCTTTCAAAGACTGATGAGCCACGCTTTTAAGGAATACCTTCGGAATCTCTTGGAACTATATATGGATGATTTATGTGTACATTCATCAATCCGGCCTGATCATTTTGAACACCTCAAAAAGGTATTCAAAAAATGTAGACTTTATAGGATTTGCTTAAATCCTGAAAAGTGCACATTTATGGGCAGACAAGGAAACATTTACCTGAACTTATAGTGTCTAAAAATTTCATAGCTACTGATATGGATAAAATTCATGTTATTGCTAAATCTCCTAGACCGACAATAGCCAAAAGGGGCTCAAGCGTTCATGGGACATTGTGGATATTATAGATGATTCATTTACATGTACGTTGTAATTGCAAAACCTATGTATAGCTTGATTACACTCTTTGAATAGACTGATGAGTGTGAAGAATCCTTCATGAAGCTTAAGCAAGCTCTCACTTCAGCCCCAATATTGAAAGCACCAAATTGGAATAAGATATTCCACATACATGTAGATTCTTCCAATTTTGCCATTGGGTGTATACTAGCTCAAACAGGAGACAGAAAAATTTGTTTTCCTATTTCTTATGCTAGTGAACAGTTGGACATGGCATTAAAAAACTATGCAACCACCAAAAGGGAAGGATTATGAATGACCTATGCCGTTAAAAAGTATAGACATTACCTATTAGCTAATAAATTTGTGTTCTTTGTGGACCACCAAGCCCTATTGTACTTGGTCAACAAGCCATGCAACACAGGAAGAATAGTGAGAGGTTCATTATTATTTTGGAATTTGATTTCACATTGTAGTTGTGAAAAAGGGCACCACTCACCAAAGAGTAGATCATTTGTCAAGGATTATATCAGGAGAACCACCAAAGGTAGTAGATGATGATCTACCAGATGAATATCTGTTCTCCATGGAAATGATACCCCGATGGTAAAAAAATATGGTATCATTGATGACCATAGCTCAAGTCGATTTGCAAAAACCACTTCCTATTACAACCGGATTAATTGAGCAATTGGCTATGTATCAATTACTAGCTGGAAGACTATACAAAAGAAATCAAGATGGAATATTGATTTTGTGTATTAATCCTAAAGTGAAAACCCAATACGTCAAGCACATATTACCAAAGTGGGACTCCACTTTCCGGAAGAACAAACTATGCAACGGATCTTGAGACTTGGAGTATTTTGGCCAACTATGAGGAGTGATGTTCACTCATTTGTAAAAAAATGTACTTAATGCTAGAAACACGCACCCATACCTCATGTGACATTGTTCCAAATATCACTCGTTCCTAAGTGAAGTAACTATCTAGTTGCTTACTTATCAAGCCGAACATTTCTTGAGGATATGACTAAACGTCAACAAAGAGCAATTATAACTAAAGCAAGATACTATGCTCTTATTGGAAACCAATTGTATCAAAGAGGAAAGGATCAACATCTACGTCTTTGTGTAAATGAAGATGAATATATTCCCATTATAGAACAAGCACATAATGGATTAGATGGAGGTCCCTTTTTGAGTGAAACCACCACAGGAGCAATCGTAATGGCAGACATATGGTGACCAACACTTTTTGCAGATTCCAAAGAATATGTTCGAAGGTGTGATGTATGCCAATGAGCAAAAATTCCAGCCCGTGTAGATAGCATGCCTTTAAGACCGATGATGGTGGCTAGAGCTTTTACAAAATGGGGTATAAACTTTGTTTTGGGCTAATACAACCACGTGCTTATAGAACCCAAGCTCAATATATCATTGTAGCTATGGACTATTTGACCAAGTGAGTGGAGGCTAAGGCAACCCAAAAGAATGATGCTAGAACCACAGCCGCATTCTTGTATGAGAATGTGTTCACAAGATATGGATTGCCAATAGAAACTGTCTGTGATAGGGGAACTCATTTCCTCAATGAGGTAACGAGTATTTGCCTAATGAATTTATGGTCATCCATAACAAATATGCTCCCTATCATGCACAAGCAAATGGACAAGCTAAGCATACAAATAAAATTATTAGCTCGATATTGACTAAAGTGGTTAGTTCTGGACGGAATGATTGGGAAATGAATCTGCATGCCGCCCTATGGGCTTATAGAGTTTCACTCAAGACAGCGTTAAACGCTACACCCGTTAACCTTGTTTATGGTCTAGATGCCTTACTGTCGATAGATTTTCTATTGCCGACACTAAGGGTAGCTAAGGATCTTGAGTGGACTGGACATGAATTGTCAGAGAGGCTCAACGATTTAGAAAATCTTGATGAGAAAAGGCTAATAGTTGTAGCTCACATCTATGCACAAAAGCTAAAACAAAAATAGTTTTTTTACTCCCATCTAGTTACAAAATCTTGAAAAAAGGGGACTTAGTTTTAGTCTATTCCCTTAAACAACACATTCCTAAGTTTAAGAGAAAGGGAAATGGACCATTTATCATTAAAGACGTATCTGCAAGTGGAGTAGTTAAGTTGTTCACCCTAGATGGTGAGCCCATGGCTAATTGGATTAGTGGGTGCCGTTTAAAGAAGTACACTTTTTCACTAACCAATGAATTGCTAAAAAAGATGCATGCAGCAAAGCAAAGAAAGATAAAACAACAGCAGGTTATTGATGAAGCCCAAGAGGAATCTCTACTTTGAGTACTCAAATGGAAAGCTGCTCTCAAAAATCAACAAATACCTATTCCCATCAGCCCTCTGGAACCAGATGACAGAGTATGGGAATTACAGAAGGATGTAGTGTCAATAGATGATGAATGGTTAGATGCAATGGAACTTTGCATCAAAGTAAAACTGAACAATAATAGCACAAATGTATTGGTTGATATAGAAGCTCGAGTAAATGCAATCAGTTATTCCACATACAAGAAATCAATGAATAAGTCTTTGACATCAGGAATCTCGACTATCAAAGGATGCAGCAAGAACCCAACACCTACACTGGAAGTAGTCAACTTGAATGTGATAGTACATGGATTTTCATACCCTCATCAATTTTTATGCTTACCAGATGAACATATGAATGAAACAATGATTCTTGGAATCTCATGGATGCAAACGTACAAGGTAGTACTAGATTGGGAGACCAACAGATTGAAGCTATCACCTAAAGGCGGAAAATTCATTGTTCTAATTACACCAAGCAAAGAAGAATGGAAAAGAGATTCCCAGCAAAACAAACCAAAAAGAAATCAATCTTCTCCATCTTATAGAAAAGCAAATGCTACAAGTAGCATGCAAGGAGTCAGGTAGATTTGGGTACCAAAAGCACAACTTAAGTACAATCCGTTTCAAATTTGGGTGCCCAAAACATCATCTACTGTACCAAAGATGGTTCAAAGGTTCATAACACAAAGAAGAACATCTTCAAGAAGGGAACCTAAAACACAATGGATTTGGAAGAAAAAGGAGCAGGCATCTTCTCCACAAACTGTAAAAGTGATGAAACGGTGGAGAGTTAAGTCTCAAAACACTCCACCACAACATTTCATCAAAGAAAAACCAAGATACAAATGGCGAGTTAAATCTCAACAACCATCATCATTGATATCGATAGCTCACAGAAAATTAGCATCCTGAAGCATCCTAATGGTACAATAGACAAAGAGCACACAAGCTACAAGATTTGCTCTTTGGGAAACAACAATAGAAAAGCTCGACCTCAAAAACCCTAGAGTTAATTACTCAAGATCCAACTCTTGCACAACATAATGGTTTGAATTGCAATGATCTTCGAAGCATGATAGATCCAAATAAGTCTATGCATAGACACAATTGTTCAGCCCATGCACAGAGTTGTTCCGGAGTACGCCATCTAGGAGGGCTGAAAGGGAACTAATAAATTAAGGGTAATGTTTGAAGAGGGTGGAAAGTTTGATATTAACATGTGAGTTTTTTCAAAATTACCTAATAATTCTCTTACAATCATCAACATGGAAAATTTAACTGATAACATCTCTCCAATGAGTGTAAATAGTATATATACTATCAAAAAATATTAAAAAATGGTCTTTTTTGTTATTTTTATTATTTTTCTTGATATTGGGACTTTAAAATGGAGGAATCCACCCAAAAATAATAAAGGAGTGTTTCTCAATGGATTTTCTTAATTATTGATTTTTCAGTTTGCTTTTTTAGCGCATTTTATTATTTTCTTTGATTTTGTCAATAAACAGGTCAAAAATTAATAATAAATAGCACATGAGCTCAGATGTAGAAATTGAAGATACATTGATGATCAGAAGGACAAGGGGGACAGGCACAAAAAATTTAAATGAAATTGACAGATGGAAGCGGGAAGCCTAAATTAGGCCGCTAAGGCCTACTTTCACAAATTCTTGCAGAATGAACTAACGGAATCCGATTGACAAATTTTTTTAAGTCTAACATAGATTTCATGGCCAACTAGGACTAACACGAGAATTTGGGGAAAAATAGTTTGGGAAGTCCAAGTATAGATATCCAAGGTAGCCCAAAATCACCTCATTTATAGTTCAAAGGCTACAGAGCGTCAAATTTGACATATGAAGTCAAACTGACTCCAAATGGGCCAAAACTTAATGGGTAGAATCAAGACTATGTAGCGGACAAGTCCATAGCTTCCAAAGTGACTAACCAACTCCACATGCCATCTAGTCACAAAAATTGGTGATTTCAGAGTTCACAAGAGCACGAAGTGATGCCAACATGACCGAACTTTACCAAATTCATTTTAGGACTTGTTCTATATGTATATAATATGTTTAGGTCATCAAATTGTCAAGTCTTGCAAAAAAAATGACTTCTGTAAATAATCATGATTATTTACTTTTGTGCTTGCTTGGCTTGAAATTGATCTCTTCACTTCACCTATCACTTGTACACATCTAATACATGTAACATGTCAAGTATGAGCCAAAATGATCAAGAAAAACTTTGAATTAGTCCAAAAACGCACCAAAGTCTTTTCAATACAATTTTTGAGTTAGGTGTCACATTTTTTGATCCAAATCACCCCATATCTCATACATAGAGTCTACATCATGCCTAGAACTAGGTTGCAACAAAAATGTACATTTTGATGAGAAAGTTAATAATCACGATTATTTACTTTCTTGCCAAAATGCGTGAAATTTGCAACTTTGACCTTATCGGACCAAAGAAAATAATGTCCCAACTCCACTGGTCAATTTTGAGCAAGTTTGGATCTCAAAAACTCAAAGTCTCTCTATATCTACTATTTCAGAGCCTGAAAGCCTAAATCTTGCACCATTTCCACCTAGTGCACTCAAATGAGCCCACACTTCACTTAGAGCACCTAAATGTTATATGTTTCAAGCCTATGATGTCAAAAATGCAAAAAGTTGAAAAAAAATCCCCAGCAGTAAATAATCGCAAGTATTTACTTTTGTTGCAGTTTTTGCCTGAACTGTATGATTTTGATCGCTAGATGTTTTTATGCATCTATGTATGCTTAAAAATTTATTTGAACAAGATGAAAATAATTTGTCAGCAATTCAGAATCAAGGCATTTCAAAGCGGAATTAACAGAATTTTGACACTGTATTCACTTAACAGGAGCAA
The DNA here is from genome assembly GCF_014529385.1 of Adiantum capillus-veneris. Lineage (NCBI taxonomy): Eukaryota > Viridiplantae > Streptophyta > Polypodiopsida > Polypodiales > Pteridaceae > Adiantum > Adiantum capillus-veneris. The sequence continues at coordinate 39,825,059 of NC_140940.1, forward strand.
TGCAAGCTGTCGAGAAGGCAAAGAAAAGGGTATTCCAGAAAGAAAAGCTGCAAGAGTTGCCACCGTACCAATTAGATCCAAGTTCATTGAAGACGACAAAGGCAACTTACTTGTCTAAGGGAATAGCTTGAAGAAAACAATACAAATTTTTTCACTAGCAGGTTTTAGAGTGAAGAAGGACACCAAGTAGAACTGCAAATGCTACCAAAGGCGATATATGATGTAGCTACAAAGCCAGACACCAAAGAAGCTAGAAAAAGTCTGGGCCTAAGAGATTTCTACGACCAAGAACCGTTAGCATAGATTTCCAGAAGGCATATAAATTACTGTCCACAATCAAAGAAGATGGGTCAACCCAAATCACCGATCAACAAGGGCAAAAGGTAGAAGTGATAATCACTAAAGAGATAATGGCCAAGGCACTGAAGCTGTCGACTCAAGGTATGATGATGCGAGCCAGAGACAGAAAGACAGCAGGTACTTTTACCAAACTAGAAGAGCTAACAAGACAATTTGCCACCAGCCCCTGATCAGAACACCTGGATTGTTTCCGCTCAACCTTCTCCAAGAACCACTTGATCAACAAAGAGACTGTAAGTCAGATGAGGAATCTACCGAGAGTTCCCATGAAGCTTGTTAGAAGACACACCCCACGGTACTAACTACTCGGAGGATTATTATTTTCTGTAATTATTCATTCATTGATTAACACCTGATTTTTCACCTTGTAAATATTGGGACTTACAGAAGTTTCCAGATTGTATCCCAGTTTTGATAGTTAGATTGAGTAGATGGTTGATTTTGGAACTTTAGGGTTTGAGAAATTGTAAGGTATATATACCACTTTTTGACCTTAATGAAGGCAGACCTTTTGTCATTTTTAAAAATAAGTTTTGAACTCTGTGAGTGAGCGTACTGTGTATGAGGGAGAGAGTGTGAGCTTCATCTTGACGCTACGTGTTCTCCGGTGGTCGGAATCGAGTGCGGAGAAGTGCAGCGTGTTGCCCCGGACAAGAGCTACGCACCGATACCTACATTACGCGCGTACGGTTCGGTTTTGCGAGCTCATTCTACGAGCTTCATCGGGTTTTTGGGTGAGCATACGTTGTCCGATTTTGCATTGTAGCATATCCACGCATTCACATTGAGTAGAACTACACATTAGGCACTTTAGATTCTGGAAACGAAGACCTGCAGATTTCGGTCAGACATCCTACGTGTTTCTGCACCGGATGTTTTGGGTTGGGATTTTGGCTCATAGACCTTAGGGAGAGCGATCTATTGGTATTAGTAGGGTCCTCTTCGAGTTCCATAGTGTTTCGAGATTTTTTGATGGGTGTTCGGCTCTAGAAAGCGTTGTAGGAAGTTTCCTCTTATGCACTCTTGAAGGCTATGACTTAGGCAATTGGTAGAGACCTCTGTAGGAATTAGTTAGGAGCCGGTCAAGTGTAGGTTGACACCTTATGCTTGCTTCCACGTGCCTGCGGGTGGAGCTTCATCCTTAGCTAGCATTACATGTTAGGTGAGTTCTCACTGTGCTGACGTCTGTCGCCACGTATCCGTCCAACATTGGCGCCGCTGCCGGGGACGAAAACCTTAGTTAGGTGACCGAGACTAATCCTTGAGGATTGGAATTTCTATCTTGCCAAGAGTCTTGTTTACAAGGTGTTTCACCTCATTTGAGTGAGAAAATTGGGTTCAAAGCGGACTTTAGCACTTTTGACTGAAAAAGGAAAGAACAACTGAAATTTGGAACTTTTGAGATCCAAACCAAAATCTAAGCATACCACTGGGTTACTGACATCAAGGGAAAGCTGTGGTACAAGTCTGGGATCAAACAGGCCAAAAAGACATCCTACGCGTAGGATGTCTTCTGAGTGATTTTGGACTCCAAACCAAATTTTGAGTACACCCAAGTGATCAGCAACTCAAGGGGAGCCTGGGCTTTGAGTTTGAAGACATCCTACATGTAGGATGTCTAAAGCAAGAAATTGAAGCCAGACTTTGACAGTAGTGAGCATAGCAAGGTGTTGTATAGCCTAAGGCAAGTCTCCTAGTCAATTTTGGTCCAAATTGGAGTTGATAAGAATGATCAATATTAGCAACAGGCTGTCGGAACAGGTTTCCGACTCATTGACCAGCTAATAGGTGTCCAAATCAAAAAGTAAAAGCAGCTGTAGGCTCAACACAACAAGGGGAAACCACAGTGCAAAAATCCAGGCAAAACACAGCAGTAGACATCCTACGCGTAGTATGTCTATTGGGGCATACTGCAAGGAAAATTTGATTGTGGATAGACAGTGAGATTCCATTTGGCTTAAGGGTTCCAGAACTTCTTTCAGAAGTGAATTTGGACCTTGTTTTCTCATTTGACGAAGCAAAGACTGAATTCAGACTTTTTCGCGTAAATTGATCAACATCTGAGGGAAGTACAATTTAAAATTAGCAGACCTAATCCAGAACATCAGCAGTGTATAAAATACAGTAGTGGTTGAGATTAACTCTCCAGTTATACCAATCATTACTAAGGTAAACTCTAGCAGATAAATGCTTTGACTCGATTGCCGAAATTAAAACGCTTGTGTACAGGTATATTCAGCAACAAAGCAAGAAGTCGTGAAAAAACTGATCCTTTGCTAGGTGAGTGGTTGTATTTGTGATAAATTGCATTGATAAGTTTGATGAATTCAAGATCAGGAAGATACATTGTTAGAGACCAGAACGTGGCAGGTGACCAAGGAAGCTTAGTGTCCACCGAAGAGAGTGTAACTCAGGCAAGGCTAGATCCGCTAGCACCGATTACTGAGGAAGGTAGTGATACTGACACTTCGTGAGACAAATCGTTCTTCATGATGGGTAGTCAACAGCCAGAAGGTTTCACCTATGATGGACCTATGCGAGGAGGAAGCACCTCCCAAAATCCTTTGAATGATTCCAAGCTCACTACTATGATCTTCTTAGAGGGAACAAACTCAAGGGGAGCCATAGTCTATTCTGACTATCGAGGACGCAAGTGCATTTGTATCGAAGAGCGACCAACTCAGAGATTGGAGATAATCCGAGTATATGATGATGCAGATAGATTCCAAGACGAAAAGGGGAACCACTATCTGATAGCTAGTAACCCTCGAGATTACAACATATATGGAGATAACGTGGCGAAAGGGAAAATGGTTTCAGAAGCTCAAGAACCGCCACCAAACATTGATCGGCCCGGAGCTATATTTATGTATGATAAGAAAACAACTAGGGTTCCAACTTATAACAACAACGTGGGAATCTACAAACATGAGAGTGAGGGTATAGTCTCTTACTTTTGCAGCAAAGATCCATACGCAAACGAATTAAGCAAAGACAAGGTTCTTTACGTGTTCTCTTATGAAACTGCTATGGGGAAGGGTATAGTTTTTGTTGATAGATACGGACGAGAATACCAACGTATTCTCCCAGAGGAGGTAGAAAGGGAAACAGGTCAAGGAGCATCAGCATATGCCCCTGAGGAAGTGCCAAGAGCCACCTACACCCCAAGGAAGTCAACGAATCCTTTTTCAGATGAGTATGACGCTACCTCACATTCCACCCAACCGCAAGCATTCAATAACCAAGACCAACCAGCAAACCAGCCATCATTGCAGGCATGGCTTCGACAGAGTGCAACATTGGAACAAGACCAAAACCGAGATGGTTATCAAGCCGCACGAGGGCTAAGGGATTTGCAAGAACCACCACTCTATTCAAGGTATCAGGGAGAGAGTAAGCCAATGACTCAAGGGTCGCCAGAGCCTGGAGGACCACCCATAGAATGAGTTCGAAGAGAAGAACCACCTCTAGCGAGAACCGTTAGAATTATGGCTGAGGAGCACAATTGGGAGAGAAACCAGCCTATTACAGAAGACCTGAGGAGGTATATGAATTAGGACGGGAAGATCCAATGATGAGGTTTGTAGATCATCGGAGAATTAGGCCTTCTCAAGTGCAAAAATGGGTAAACAAGAAATACACAGGAAGCAGAGACCCAAGAGATCATGTAGTAGCCTTTGTGCGTGTAATTAGAGCCGAAGAGGTATTAGATTTTCCTACCCAATTTGCAGGGCACTTGGTTTGACTCTATAGAGCGTAGAGACTTTGAGTCTATGAGGAAGTGTTTGACGAGTTTATCAAGGAATTTTCACAAAGGGGAATAGCTCATAATACCGTCTCACATATCCATAAATTCAAACAGAAAGATGGAGAATCTGTACGAAAGGCATCCCTAAGACTAAAAAGATATGTTAAGTTCTGTCCTATTGAAGAACTGCCAACTCTGTCTAGACTTATGCTAATATTCATCCAACAACTAAGGAATGCAGATCTCCAGAAAGACTTACATATGAAGAGGAGCACGACATTGAATGAGGTAACCAAGGAGGCTCTTTACGTGGTGGAAAATTGTGCGGTCTACAAAGAGGGGGAGTTCAAGGACCTTGATGACGGTTCTTCTTCACAACAAAGTGGAAGCAAGTCTTCTAAGCCATCACCGAAAGGATAAGTAGCTGTAAACCAAGAGCAGCTTGTAGATGAAGTGCTAAAAAAGATCAACTTGTACGCCAAACCCAAGGCTAAACAGCCCAAGTGGTGTGCTATTGAATAAAAATGGACAAACCATGGGACAGAGGAATGTTATTATAACAAGGGGTATGTGAGAGAGAGACCTTACGCTCCCCAAGTTCCGGTAGCTTCCCCTCAAGTTCCACCGATGCCTAGATATCAAGCAGGAAACCTACCAGGACCTGTAGGTGTAGAAAGACCACAACCGGTGTTGGGGCAACAACCACCCCTACCAGGATTACGACCATTTGGTATAAGATACACACCAACAATAACTGAATCAGAGGATAAGGCTTTGGTACCTATGCATGCATATTATGAAGATCCCAATGGATATGCAAAAAACCCTGTCTATTATCCACCAGAAGAACCCTCGACACCTGAACCATGGAGCATGATAGGAAATACAGTACCACCAACTACTGCACAGGCAGCAGGAGAAGGAAGATATAGCTTAGATGAACGAACACTGATCTTCATAGCCAATGGAGGCATGGGCGGAAAGAGACATTCTTACCAACAAAGAGGAGCTCAAGGAGCACCTCAACAACCCAAGGGACCCTGCTACAAGTGTGGTGGAGACCACTGGCTGAGAGATTGTCCTCATCATGAAATCATTAGAGTCAATACGTATTGCCCAGAATGTGAAATTACTCATTTGATTCCCGATTGCCCTAAAAACCCGAACAAAGGAGCAAAAACCACCTTGAACATGTTAGAAACAGTACCTTCCAGTGGAGGATCGGAAAATGAAACAATCATACCCATCCAGGCGGTAACATGAGCCCAAGCTCAAAGAAGAACGAACGAACCCATAGTTGAAGAACCAAAAACAAATGCCCAAAGTTCAGAAACAAGAAATCAGAGAAGCACTTGGAAAGCTAGAAAGGCATGTAGGAAAGCCAGGAAGGAACGAGAGAAAACAACTCTATTCGATGAGGTAAAACATACAAAGGAGAGATTAGAGCGGTTAGAGGATCTAGCTAGCTTAATCTCACACACCACGGCAACCATAGAATCCAAGGAAATAGCAGAGCCCAAAAGTGCAGGATCACGAGGATCTGTAGTGGCTGACAAGGTAAATGAGCAGTTGGATGCACTTCTAAAAGCTTATGAAGCTAGACTTAAAAAAAACCAAACCCAGGAGCAAAGGTGGATGAATTATCCATATGAAAAAATAGAAAAACAGAGGTTGGATATGTGCAAAAAGATGATCGAAACAACTCAATCATTGATGGAAGATCCGCTGGGTAAACCTGTAAATTGCCATGAGGCACCAGCCCCAACCCCTATCCAACCAACTTTAGAAAAACATGTAGAAAAAAAGGAAAGACTTACTAATGCCTATGAGTCCAGAGGAGAGCCTATCATAGTGCCAAATACCACAGATGGGACAAGTGATGGGTTCCAGCCTAAACTATTGGTAGAAATAGGTAAGGACTGTAACGGTCTAGACGATCTGTGGAAGCAAATCCGTGAGGCCAACGAGGCTAATAGGATGAGTAACCACCTAAATAGCACGAGAAAAGAAAAGAATGTAACCCTACCTCCTATTGAAGAATTTGAGGAAAGATCGCAAATGAACTTTGAGATACATTCATAAGGGGGAGACCAAGGATCAATTAGTTCAGGGCACAACCAACCAGACTCGCTGAGAACTTTACCCTCTTACCTAGGAGAGTACGAAGCCAAGTCGGAGGTGAGAGCAATCCCATCTCAAAGGCTTTCTTCTAAAAAAGTGATGGATTCGCAAGGACTGATTGAGTTGTTGTCCACTCCGGTGGCATGCACAATCACATTAGCAGAACTCCTAAGGTTACTACCAAACATGTGGACCACAGTAGGTAAATGCCTAGAAAAATTTGGAGTGAAAGACCCCACCTTGAAGGTACAGGAAGGGATCAGGGAGTTAGACAGGCCTCAACTAAACACTAGGCCAATACCATTGAACAAGGTTGGAGAATATTGTGAGGGAGAAGATGGAAACACCACGCTACTAGTAGAATTCCAAGGAGTCGTTTCCAAAGCTATTCTTGACAATGGAGCAGGAGTTGCTATCGCCACCAAGGAAATCTGGAAAAAATGGGGAAAACCAGCTTTGAGGGCTACCAGAATGAAACTGCAATTGGTAGATGGGTTCATGGAGAAGCCTCTAGGACTCTTAGAAAAAGTGATTGTCACTTCGCGGGGAATTGAGTATGAGCATACATTTGCAATAGTCGATTTCGACAAAAAAAACAATTATGAGATCATCTTGGGGCGACCATTCATGCGACAATTGAAGATGGTCCAAGTTGGGGTTATGACCACATATACCTCAGACATGGCTAGACAACAACTAAAATACACCTGAAAGACCATAGTTACAAAGATGTGAACCAAACACCTGCGGAAGAGTTTGATTCAGCCACAGTAGAAGGATCAGAACTCCTAGCATGGTTAGGGCAACCAAAAGAGCTATGGATGTGCGAAGCTTCACATTGTGGAAGCTTAGGAAGAGAGGAATGTGTCTTGGAAAGGGGGATGTTTGTACCATTACCGACAGTCCCACAACAAAATTTTGCGATAAGGATGGCTATGATGTGTTACCCTATTACATGGTAAGCGTTATACCAGGAGAAAAAGAGACGGTAGAACCACCAGAACAAGAAACGTTTTACAAATCCTCTGAACATTTGGAAGTAAATGATGATGCAGATAATGAGTGTTCAGACACCTCAAGTGAGAGTGAAAATGAAACCGAGAATATCAAGGTTTATGACTTTTCTAATCAACACCCTAGATGCCAGGAACGCTATAGGAGGAAATGAACAGGAAACAAATCAAGAGAGAACTTGATGCTCAAGATAAAAGGTAAAACTCAGTATTTGATGCTTGTAAAAGCAGAGGATTGTGTAAAAGATCAAATATCAGGAGGATTCTCAAAAGATCGAAAAGAAAGAACACGAGAGGAAAAAAAGCAGGTAAGAAAAGCTAAAACAAAAACAAAATCGCAAAAATATCAAAAATCAAAAAACCAAACAACAAAAGACCAAGAGTGGACCAAATTGGAGCGTAAACAGAAATACCAAGAACTGAAACGGTCTTTGCGTGAGATATGGATTACATAAGAAGATAGTGATGGTAAAGGGGAGTCAGAAAAGTGGAACATGAATGTACCATCACACTCTCGGAAATTTACTATCCAGGACAGAAAAATCATCATGACACCACTAGTAAGGGAAAGAACCAACCAAGAATCTTACGATGGGCCAAAAAATGCCAAAAAAATAGACCTTGCAGAACCAGGTGAAAAGCCTCAGCCGGTCTATATAGCTAACGATTTAGAGCCTGAAGAAGAAGAATGGCTAAAACAACTTCTCAAGAAGTATAGATATGTATTTGCTTGGTCCTATAAAGACCTCAAAGAAGTTGATCCATCGATATGCCAACATACAATTCCTTTGAAATCGGATGCAAAACCTAGCAAACAACGTCCTTATACCTATAATGACACATTTACTCAACGAATCAAAGAGGAGATTGATAAACTGATGGAAGTTGAATTCATCTATAAAATCGAACATAAAGATTGGGTGTCACCCATTGTGGTAGTTTCCAAAAAGAATGGAAAACTGCGAGTGTGTGTAAACCTTAAAAAGGTAAATGCAGCCACCATAAGGGATAATTATCCCTTACCAATCACAGAACATGTGCTTGAGCGAGTGGCCGGGAAACGGGCTTATTAATTTCTGTATGGGTTTTCAGGATACAACCAACTGGCTATAGCAAGGGAGGATCAACACAAAACATCGTTTTCCACATAAGGAGGGATTTATGCGTATCGAGTTATGCCATTTGGCTTAACTAATGCCCCAACCACTTTCCAAAGGTTAATGACACACGCATTCAAGGAATACCTAAGAATATTCTTAGAAATTTACATGGATGATCTTTGTGTACACTCTCTTCTACGAGAGGAACATATTGACCATTTGCAAAAGGTCTTTGAAAAATGCAGGACGTATCGAATCTATCTTAACTAGAAAAGTGTGTATTCATGGTTAAGCAAGGCCGCATCTTAGGACACATTGTCTCAAGAAATGGCATAACCACAGACCTAGAAAAAGTCAAAGTCATTGTAGAACTACCCAGGCCTACTAATGCGAAACAAGTGCAATCCTTCATGGGACACTGCGGATATTATCGAAGATTCATATACATGTATGCGGTTATCGCACAACCTCTGTATCGTTTGCTAGTCAATTTTGAGTGGACTGAGGACTGTGAAAATTCATTCCAAAAGCTAAAGGAAAATCTTATATCAGCACCTGTACTGAAGGCACCAGATTGGGAAAATATATTCCATGTTCACATTGATGCTTCTGCATATGCCATTGGAAGTATTCTGGCTCAACCTGGAGACGGAACAATGGATTTCCCGGTTTGCTATGCGAGCCGACAGTTACACAATGCAGAAAAGAACTACACAACCACCGAGCAGGAAGGGTTAGGAATGATTTATGCTGTAAAGAAATTTTGGCATTATTTGGTTGCAAACAAATTTGTGTTCTTCAGAGATCATCAAGCTCTTTTGTATCTGGTAAATAAACCATGCAATACAGGGAGAATCGTACGCTGGTTTATTATATTGCTAGAATTTGACTTCACAGTGGTGGTCAAAAAGGGTAAAACCCATCTACGAGCGGATCATCTTTCAAGGATACACAACGGGGAAGCTCGTGAAGGAATAGATGATGACATACCAGATGCGTATCTTTTCAATATTGAAATGGTACCCAAATGGTCTCAGGAAATTGTTAGCATTCTTTCCTTTGGAAGTAAGTTTGATAATAAGGAATACAGATCCAAACAACAAACAGTTCGACAAACAAAAAACTTTCAGTTGATAGCAGGACGGCTATATCATCTTGGATTGGACCTAATCCTACGATTATGTATAAATCCAGAAGAATTCGAGTGCTACCTTGAAGAGGCACATGTCCAGGATTGTGCATTTCATTGTTCACAACAGTGAAAACACACCAAAGGCTGAAATAGTTAGGGGTTTATTGGCCAACTATGTATGCAGACACACATTCTTATGTTACCAATTGTACTATATGTAGTGCCAAATGACCAGTCGATCACGCAAATTTGTTTCAGGTAAACGTAACACCTGCATGGAGTCAATATATCATTGATGTCATAATAATCAATATCTAGTTCTCATAAATGATTTTCTCATATTAAACTGATCATTTAATGTGGGGAAGTGCCAGGGGATAAAAAGCTAGAATATTGGTTAAGCTAGCAAACATGCAGTTGAAGCGTGTTCTCGGCCCTGGGCGCTTTCCACAGTGCCTACCGCAGCACCCATCAACCTCATCGAGCCTGTGAGGCAGTTGCAGCAAGCTCTGGTTGAGGTTACTCAAAGCTTGGACCATTGTCATGCTCACTGCTCTCTGAAGAGGAGATGGAGCAGATGAGGGCATTTCGAGGAGCAGGGCATGGGATTCGATGCTCATTTCACCTAGTGCATGCTCGATTCGCCTGAACAGACTCTCTCTCTCTCTCTCTCTCTCTCTCTCACACACACACACACACACACACACACGGTTTCTCTCAGACTACACTGCCTGAAGGCCCCGGAGTGAGGATGTTTGGACACGTGTCCGGGCGAGGGGCCGGAATCCCTTGCCCCATTATAATAGTATATATGCAATGGCATGAATGAAAGGTTTAATGGAGAGCTCATAAGGATTATTACAAAGATGACAAGAAACAATGTGAAGACTTTGGATTTAGAGCTACCTTGTGCTCTATGCGCATACATGACTGCTATCAAATCAGGTGTACTGGCTTCTCTCCCTTCCATCTAGTTTTTGGCAATGAGGCTTTACTTCCTCATTAGGGCCAAAAAGGACTATTTGTTAATCTAAGGATTAATAATAGTCCAATAGTTATTTGTTGACACGTATACAAAAGTATGGCACTCTTGTCTCCTCTATTGTGGGTTTTGGTGGTCCTATTTTGATGGAGAACCGCTAAATGTCTTGATCATAAGGCTGAAAGTGCTATATTTGGGTGCTTTCGGCGAGAGAGCTCATTAAATTTGCGGCCCAAAGTAATGAAGTCTCATCTTTTATTCTATTTTATATTTCACAAAAGCGTTGTCAAAAGATACGAAATCTATGTCAGAAGGCTCTCAAAACAAGGGCATGAATGACAAATCACCTACTTTTTTTTGTAAAAAGGGGGACCTTGACCACAAGTTACCTAGTTAAGTTAGTAAAGAAGGATATTTATGTAATGGGAAATCAGTAAACTGTCAGGTAGTGGTCAGGATGCATTCAGAGAACTGATGGACTAATCAGAGTTCTGATTGATGTCTGAAACTTTAAAAGGCATGTTTTAAGGGATGCGACTTTTGGCTTGTAACTACCCTCATTTTTGGATGCCTTGTGGGGGCGAAATGTTGTTCTGTAACACGGGAATGATGATGAAGATGAAGCAGGATGTTGGTTAATGCCCTGAATGTTTCCTGTGTGTTACCTGTAATTCTGTTTACATTCTGAATGAGTCTGAAAGCATTTTGAACATTGTTATGGAGGTTATCTTCATGTTTCATGGATGTTGTGGGTGAAGAATGTAATTGTAATGCTTTTAGATAACCCGTATAACACTTGGCGATCCTGCAAAACCTTGCATTGAAGCATTGTACTCAAATAGTGTTTCTGCAAGAAGCGCCGGCTAAACCTTGTTCGTGGTGTGCAAATGGGACGCTAAGGCATGTCAGAGAGCGAACAGGGCGACTTGCTGCATCAGTTTCGAAATTGGCGGACGTCAGAGGAGGAACAGGAGGAGTACAACAATGTCTTCCTGCAGGAATATTACAGGAAACTACCGACACAAATTCCAGCAGGTTATTCGTTTGAAATTTCAACGTTATCTTGAGTTTCTGGTACCTTTTGGAGGCTGCAGAATGCCATTACGCTGGAGTTATTTAGACCCACAATTGGTGAAAGAATATCATGAGATTCGGGAGAAGATTGTTATCAGGCGACTGAAAAAGTGTTAAGAAGTAATTGATGGATGACTAGTAAAGAAAGCAGTCCAACACCCCCAGAATATTCATATTGGACACATTCGCGAAGACAAAATACTCAGGCCAGGGAAGCCGCTGAAGAAGAAGACATAGGTGAAGATCAGGAGGAAGAGGAAATACCCACCCCTGACAGCCTAGTTAGTACACCTTCAGGAGGCAACGAGGACCTTGATGAAATTCCAGAGGAGGTCTCTGATTTAGCACCTCTACATTGATTTGTTCGGGCATTGGATTTCAGTCAATCACTACGACCGAGAAGGAAATTATTCCCCAAAGGAGGAACTTTGTTACCATTTGATCTGTTGCGACGAAGTCATCAACTACAAGTACCAACACAGATCCCAATGGCTCAACCACCACAACACCCAAGAATTGGGGCGGCTAAATTCAATAGAAAATCCAAGCAGGATGCTGACAGCCATGTTGGACAGTTTGAGCAGAGATGGAGAGCAAGTGGGTATGAGGTACTTCACAATGATGATACCAAAAAAGAGCATTTTGCTGCTACCCTTGAAGGGAAGGCCATGACATGGTTTATGCAGTATGGAATCAATGCATTTGCGGATTATGCAAATCTGCAGAACAGGTTCTTGACACGATTCCGAACCGAGAAGACACCTGAAGATGTCCTGATTAAGATCAGAAAGATGAAGCAGAAAAAATTATTAGTGGAAGACTATGCTCAGAAATTCAGAAATCTAAACAATCGACTTCTTCCTGCTCAGAGACCATCTTGGGAACAGATGGGTGATTATTTTTGTCGTGGACCGAATTCTAAACTAAGGAGTTCGGTCAGAGGACAATGATTGGTCAGAGCCAAAGAAGAAAAAGAAGAAGACTAAGAAAAAGAAGGACTCCAAGAAGGAGAAAGATAAAGAAAAGAAAAGAAAAGGAAAGGACAAAGTTGATGCTGAACAAGATGAAATTGATCGATGGATTTCTGCCCAATTGAAAACTATGGGTTTGACAAAGTTGGGGATGCTAGAAAGGCCTTATTGTATAATTTGTGAGATATTTGGACATTCAGATGATAGGTGTTGGTATAACCCTAATTTTAGAGGACGAATACCCGAGCATCTGAAGCAAAAAATGCAAGCACCGGCAGTGAATGAAGTGGGCACAGGTGGCAATCAACCAAGTCCGGTTAATTTCAGGAACTGGAATAATAGAGGACAAAACCAAAGATTTAAAAACCAAGGCGGTTGGATGAATTAGGGAAATCAGAATTTTCAGGCAATTGATGTAAATTCCCCATGTACTTATTGTGGAGTTTCAGGGCACAGACAGGGTCCTGATTGCTCTTTGTGGTGCAAACATCGTACCGCAAGAGGTATTCCAATTATTCGATACCCCAATAAAGCGGAGCCTTCACAACAACCTCCTGGGCAACTGAATGCACTGATTTTGGAGGAAATGGATGTGGGGACATCAAAGAAATAGATGAATGAAGCAATACCTGAACGAAGTTCTGATAGCAATCTGCAAACAGAAAGTCCACAGGAAGGTCAGGTATATGATGTTCATCATTTTCAATGTGACTGTACAAAGTGTGTGAATGCAAATAATACAGACCAAAAGGATAAAGCACCCGAGTCAATGGTGGTGACAAGATCGGGAGTAAAAGGAGAGACAACAAAGCAGAGTGAGAAAGGAAAGGAAAAATACCCTATTAATTGGGGAGAACAGGATCAAGTAAGAAAAGGAGTTATGAAAGAAATTAACAGGGTACAACAAAAACAAGGCGGTCCCAAGGTCCAGAAGCATGCGGACACGGTACAGAAAATAGATGTGATTGGACAACATTCAGGTTCTTGTCAAGCTCCTGAACAAAGCCAATCTGTACCTGCAAAGGCGACGATTACTTTGATAGATGAATTCTTTGAAACTTTAATGGATTCTCCAAATCAACTGAGTTCGAGGCAAATATTAAGCATGGTTCCCAATTTTGCCCATCAGTTTATGCAAAGGCTAGCTCAAGAGTATGGATTCTCTATGGAGCAGAAGAAAGCTTGAGGAGAAGAAATTTTGAGTCAAGAGGCTGAAGTTATCTCTAATGAACCTGCTGATGTGGATTATAAAGTGTCAGTGATTGGTGTGACTATGGAGCAATGTTTCATGTCTGGAGTACTTGTTGATGGAGGATTAGGAGTAAATGTGCTACCTGAAGCTACTTGCAAGCAACTTGGAATTGTGAAATGGGACCTGGCTCCTTTTCAAGTCAAGATGGCAGATCAACGGAGAGTTCATCCATTAGGAATTGTTTGAAATAAACGAATTGAGATAGGAGGTCTTCAATTCCCTGTTAATTTTGTGGTGCTCAGGTTGGAGGCATCGACTCAAAGCTATCCTATGATTCTAGGACGACCTTGGCTAAGGGCGGCCAAAGTGAAGCAACATTGGGGAGGTGATAGTATTGTGTTAAAGCAAGGAAAGAAGAAAGTTCGAATGAAGATGGTGGCTAGTGAATTTTTACCACCTAATTGCATACCGTTACATGCAGAGAGTATTAATATGGCAACTGAAGTGGAGGAAGATGAAGAGAAGGAGTTTTTGAGGATTAATGCATCAGTTATTCCAATCTTTGAGGTGGATGTGCAGCATATTGCAGAGTAGTATGTCAGGGATCCATAGGTTAAAATCTGAAAGAAATCAGATAGCAGTCAGAAGGTGGATACTGCCCTGAAGCTGGAAGAGGAGAAAAAACATGCAAACATGAAAGCTGGAAAGGATTTTGAGCATTATTTGTCCCAAAGTACCAAGATTCATGTCTTCCAAATCATTTTGAGCATTATTTGTACCAATGATTTGGAAGACATGAATCTTGGTACATAAATGGATCCAAAAATAGTCAGAGTGAGTGTGAATTGGATCAAGAGTTCCACAGTCAACTACAAGTTTTATTGGCGGAATACAAGGATGTTTTTGCATGGCATTACAGTGATCTGAAGGGAGTGGATCCAACATTTTGTGAGCATAAAATCAATCTCAAGGCTGATGCAATACCCATTATTCAACAACAGTATCATTTGAATTCGACTTATGCGAAACAAGTGAAGGAGGAGATAGATAAGCTACTTGCTGTGGGATTCATATATCCAGTTGACAAAGTGACATTGTTATCTCCTATTGTGGTTGTCCCGAAAAAGAATGGCAAGATCAGAGTTTGTGTAGATTGGAGAAAATTGAATGCTGCAACAATTACAGATCCTTTTCCGTTACCTTACTGCGATACAATGTTGGATTCAGTGGCTGGACATGAGATGCATAGTTTTTTGGATGGCTTTAGTGGCTACTATCAGATCCGTATGGTGCCTAAAGACAGGGACAAGACAACATTTATTACTGAATGGGGAGTTTTTTCTTATAATGTGATGGGGTTTGGTTTGAAGAATGCTCCACCTAGCTTTCAGAAGTGGGTCCAGGCTGTATTTGCACCCTTCCTGACAACTTTTATGAAGGTATTTCTGGATGATTTCAGTGTTTTTGGTAAAAAACAGGATCATTTGAACCATTTGAGGCTTTGTTTGGAGAAATTTAGAGAAGCTCGTCTTTCTCTTAACCCTCAGAAATGTGCATTTGCTGTTGGTTCTGGAATTCTTTTGGGACACATTGTTTCAAAAGAAGGGATAGCAATTGATCCCAGGAAGGTGGAAGTTATCCTGAAGGCACCAGTTCCTAAAAATTTGAAGCAGTTAATGAGATTCTTGGGGCAAGTCAAGTGGCACAACCGATTTATCAGGTATTTGGCTTATGTGTGTGTTCCTCTTACACAATTAACAAGGAAGGATGCAGTATTCAGTTGGGGTCCTGATCAACAAAGAGCTTTTGAATTGTTGAAGAAGATGTTAGTGGTTGCTCCAATTTTGATATCTCCTGATTGGGAGAAGCCTTTTTCATATTTTTGTGGATGCAAGTCATATTGCTATTGGAGCAGTATTGATGTAGGAATCCAAAAAAGGTTGGTTTAGACCCGTGTTTTATGCCAGCAGGGTGATGTCAGATGCGGAACGGAATTATGCAGTTACAGAAAGAGAAGGCTTGGGCATGGTCTATGCTCTCAAGAAGTTTCGCCATTATTTGCTTGCAAACAAAGTTATGTTTCATGTGGATCATCAAGCTTTGATTTACTTGGTGAAGAAACCGCAGTTGTCGGGCAGACTTGCGAGATGGATTATTTTACTTCAAGAATTTGATTACAGTGTGGTGCATACACCGGGAAAAGAACATGCCATTGCTGATTATCTGATCAGAATTGAAAATGGAGAGTTGCCGACTAAAATTGATGAGTTTCCAGATTCAGGACTGCTTCAGGCGACTGTTGGCTTCCTAATAGTGGACTGGTATGATAATATGCTGCAGTTTTTAACTAAAGGGTTATTTCCAGAAGAGATGAGTTATGAAAGAAGGCAGAAACTTGTGTTAAGAAGCAGACCATTCAGAGTTATTGCAGGAGTGTTGTATAAACAAGGGATTGATCAGATACTTCGGAGATGTGTACAGAATCATGAAACAGCTGCAGTTATTGCAGAAGCTCATTTGGGAAATTATGGAGCACATTTTTCTTCAGAATTGACTGCTAGAAAAGTTTTGCAAGCTGGATTGTGGTGGCCGACTGTCTACAGGGATTGTTATCATTATTGCAGGCAATGTTTGGTGTGCCAAAGAGATGGAAGACCTTTGGGGGCTGATCGGATGCCATGGCAACTAGTGTTGGCTTTGGAACCATTTCAAAAATGGGGTTCAGATTTTATGGGACCCAACACCATTTTAGATAATTTGGGAAAATCCCGTTTCCCAAATGCTAATTAGGATGTCAAGATTGTGTTATGTAACTCTTTTAAGGCTCAATTTGTCGTTAGTCTAGATGTGATGTCAACATTCTACCTATTATTTTTATTTTCCTACTTAATAATCTATAATAAAACCACTAATGTAAGTTACAGCAAAAGGATTTTCAATCAATAAATGCTTTTAAAACTTTAATCAAGGCTTTTAGAGATGGCATCTTAAAAGAAGAGGTATCCAACAACACCCAATAAGATGGCTACTAAGCTATATAAGTTTATTGCACCAATATCAAATGTTCTTATAATATCAATGACCTTAATTTGCTTGTATAGCAAAGTACCAAGTCTTTACTTTGCATCACTATCAAATACCAATTACACCATAACTAACATTTAGCAATTGGAAAAGCTTAACAATACTATAGAGTACCCTATGGCCCTAAGACCATAAGATGCCATATATGGAACTTATAGTGCCATTTGATATATTTTGTGTCCTATAATGTAACATGAGACACTTATAGACATAAAATGTCTTAACTTTGCAACACTATCAAGTTTTAATTACATTTTAATATTGTATAATAGAACCATAACTAATATTTAGCAATTAGAAAACCTAAATAGTAATATTAAAGTATCCTATGGTCCTAAGATCATAACATCCTACTTATGGCACTATATCTCTTTTGTGACCATAAGTTGTTATATGAGACACTTACATAAATATAACTTTATAGTTTTAAGTACAATTTTTTCTTTACATAGAAATACAATATAAGAACTTTCCATATAATTTGTGGTCGTGAGATTAAGATTCTATACAAATATGCTATATCTACTCCTTAATACATGTTTTAAGACTTTAATGGAAGATCTTAGAGTTGTTGTCTCTAGGAAAAGACATGTTTAAAAACACCATTTGTTGTGACTACCATAAAATTTTGTACATCGATTATGCCAAATCATATGAATTGTAGACACAAAGATTACCAACAGGTGCTGGTCTCATGTAAAACGAAGCACTAAGTACAAAGAGTATGGTGTCTTCAAGATAGAGGGTGTTAAACAAACACCTTTTTGTAGTACTCCACTCTTTTCATAAAATTTATGATCTTGATCTTATATCAAACAAAGTACTAAGTACAAAGAGTATGGTATCTCCAAGTCTGAGGGTGTTAAACAAATGGTGTTAAACAAACACCATTTTTGTAGCAATAACATTCATAAACAATAATTGGTAGTTTATATCACTCCCAAAAATAACATTACTAAGAAATAAACCATAGCAATATGCCATAAATATTAAACCATTAACTTACAATGCTATTTAAATAAGAAAAGTATCCTCATAATAAGATGCACCTCACAAATTCAAATCTTTGTTACTTTTCAAGCTATAACATGCATGTTCTCATTAAATAAAAAGATTGAAAATATATACAACACCAAAAGTTTTGGTGGATGATATTTATGATGCATGATGAGTACAACAAAGATGAAGTTATGTTTAAACTCTTTTTCTTTAGATTTGGAATCCTTCAAAAAATATAATATCATTTTAACATGTATGATCATATAGTCAATAATCAAATTGTGATTATAAAACAATGAGCACATTCTACACATGGCACCCAATATGTTACATGAAAACTTTTGTGGTACATTTTAGAAAAAGCACCTTGTTTGTCTTATAGCCTCAAGGTCATAGGGGTTTAATAGCATATGATGCAAATCCCTTGGATTCTTTTGACATTAAAATTGTGGAGTGGCCATGGTAATTTAAAATGATAAACACTTCAGAAGATTCTCAAAAAGGTTTTCTTTTCCTTTAAAAAAATAGGCCTTCTTTTTTAGCTATCATTAAATTGAGCCTAAGTGTGAACAAATAGGCTTCTGTTTTTCTTTGCAGTTCTCAATATAGAGGCTTTTGCTTTTTACTTTGTGACTTGGAAGTAAACTCCTTGAACTTAGGATCATAGGGTGCTAAATCCAAGCCACACATAGTAAGTGATTTGTGGAATCAATTATACCACCTTGTGGCCTTATGTTCATAGGGTGCAAATGTCATGGAGTGAAAATCATGTGGCTTCTTATAGTTACAATTGGTAAAGGTCTTGTAGAAGATAGAGGTGGTGCCCTATTGCATTGAGACCATAGGGTGCTTTGTATAAAAACAAATAGCAAGGTTCTTACAATTTGGCTTCATGTAGCTACATTTAGTAAACGTATAAAAAAATATCAAATGGTAAAAAAGACTTTAAATTTTTTAAATCCTCTTGTATCTTGAAACCATAAGCACTCTCACAAGAGATTCCAAAGATCATTTGTAGATGCCAAAATATTACAAAAGCTTGTTCCATACATCTTGTTGCACGCTTAAGTTGACAAGGAACCCTATGGCCCTAAGACCATAGGGTGGTCAAGTTTCCTTAGGTACGGACCATATGCTCATCTTTTGGCACCTTCATGTTAATACAGAACCCTATGGCCTTAGGGTCATAGAGTGGTTAGGCTGCCTTATCTAATACATACATAAGCATTATGTACTAATGTATATGTACTATAACCCTTTAGTCCTAGGGTCATAGGATGCTCTTTGGAATCTCTTGTGAGAGTGCTTATGGTTTCAAGATACAAGAAGATTTAAAATATTACAAAAGCTTGTTCCATACATCTTGTTGCATGCTTAAGTTGACAAGGAACCCTATGGCCCTAAGACCATAGGGTGGTCAAGTTTCCTTAGGTAAGGACAATATGATCATCTTTTGGCACCTTCATGTTAATAGAGAACTCTATGGCCTTAGGGTCATAGAGTGATTAGGCTGCCTTATCTAATACATACATAAGCATTATGTGCTAATGGCTATGTAATATAACCCTTTAGTCCTAGGGTGATAGGATACTCTCTAATATTGTGGTCTTATAAGCCTTTTGCCCTAGGTTAAAAGAATGATTTCTATGTAAGTGGAAAACCCTATGGCCCTAGGGTCATAGGATTCTCCCTATTATTGAGGGCTTGAACCCTATGGTGGTCACAAATTTCCTTCTATAATTGCATACAATATCCTTATGTACTACATACATAGATGACCTAATGGCTCTCTATTGGAATTTTGTGGCCACAAGGTCATAATCTTATCTTGTTGAACCCTTAAGCTAATAGACAACCATATGGCCTTAAGGCCATAGGGTGGTCAAGTAGCCTTAAGCAATGACCATATGCTCATCTTTTTGCACCTTTATGTTAATAATGAACTCTATGGCCTTAGGGCCATATGATGGTTATGTTGCTTTAGGTAAAATTACATACAAAATCATTATGCACTAATGACTTTGTACTAGATCCTTGTGGTCCTAAGGTCAAAAGATGCTCTCTATGTTAGTAAAAGATCCTATGGCCAAGTTCATATGATGTCCTCTCTTACTGAGGGCTTATAAACTTAAAGTGTATGTGCTCAATTTTGTATCTAAGGACAATATGCTCATCTTTTTACACCTTTATGTCAACAAGGAGCCATATGGCACTAAGGCCATAGGGTGGTCTAGTTGCCATGTGTACTAGATACAGGATTTGTATGTGCTACATACAAAGATGACCGAATGGCTCTCTATTGGCATCTTGTGGCCCCATGGTCATAATCTCACATTTGTGAATCCTTACATTAAAAGGGAACGCTATGGCCCTAAGGCCATATGGATTTAGTATAGAGCCATTAGTACATAGTGCAAAAACAATACAAAACTTTGTTTCATCATCTTTTTATGTGTAAATCTATTTAAAAACATAAGATTTCTCACAAAGTACATAATGACAGTGCATTACAAAACCTTGTTCCATCCTCTCTTCAAGTGTAAATCTATTTGACCCAGTCTATGGCCTTAGGGTCATAGGGTGTTAATACAATAAAGTGCAAATTTTCCTATGGTTACAAATCAACTTTTGGCCTTGTGACCATGTACATTGTTCTTAATAGCTCAATGACCTCAAATTACAAAATAAAAGACTATAAAATCTTTCTAAATAAAAAAACTAAACATTTGGTACATCAAGCTCATGGGCTACTCATAACTCTAATAGAAAATTTAGAACACTTTCACATCTTCATGTATGTTGAAAACATAAGCACTCTTACAAAGGTTTTTCTATACACAAAGATCATTTGTAAATGCCATAACATTACAACATTTTGTTCCATCATCTCTACAAATGTGAACCTATTTAATACAATATTGACTTTTGAGTTGTTTGATATAATTCTTGGCTTCATGTGCTTTAAGCATAGGCTCTTTGTACCCCAATTTCTGAGCAAGCATAATTAACTCAACTCCTTTCAAGGTTGATATAGATTTGATATTCTTCAATATCCTCATTTTTTCTTGATCAAGTGTCAGCCTTTTCTTATCTTGACTTCTAGTGGACATTCCAGTACTGCTAGATGAGGCACCATTCTCACCATCAAGAACGCGAGGAGCTTCTGGTAGCATGCTTGTAGAGTAGGTTTTTTGTAGACAAACCAAATTGCGCTCCTCCCACTCTGAAACAACCTTTTGTACATGATTGTAAAGCTCGTGACCTTGCACTATGGGAGCTTGTCCATACAAAGAAGATCTTGTAATTGTACGAATGTCGTTGACATGATGAAGAGATTTGGTATATGGTAGCAGCTCTCCAAGGAGAATGTTATCCTCCTCATCAATGTTAAATGATGGTGGAAATATAAATTTAATGCAGGATTAATGAATCCTTTCATTGGTGCATCATCTATAAGAAGCAATCTTTTTAAATCAATCCCAAACTTTGCTGATGCAATAGCTAAAGGTTTGAAAAATTCCTCTACTCCAGGATTGTCGGGGCGAGTGATTCTTGACTCTACACATTGTTGACATTGGATTTTCCCCCAAATCATAAAGAATGGAAATTGTTCTCCAACTTCCTTCTCTAAAATCTTGATGATTTGCATAACCTGTGTATCATTAGCTGTTGACCATATGCCAACATTGGAGATGCTTAGGAGACTCTTTAAAAACTCAATGCATCCTGGTTGCAAAACAATATACTCATGTTTAAACTTCAAGCTCTTCATTTTTTTGGACTTTTGCCAACAACGCCTCAAAAGCAATCCACACAAGCTCAGTATTATAGTCAGCGCTGGTCCATCATTGGATGAAAGATTTGGATCACCATGCACTCTAATGCTCAAATCTTGAGCTACTAAAATGTTATTGACAGAGTCTTCTTCTGGCCTTCTATATGCTTTGGAGCTTGCATCATCGTATACTTCCATTGTATTGCTGGAATTTCTGTCCAACAACTGCGATGGTTGACCTTCAAAAACGTGTATCTCTTTGTCATCTTCTTTACAAGCTTGTTGGTTCAAATGAGGATTGATAGATTCTTCTTCAATAGGCTCAGTAGCTGGAGCATCCTTTGTATCAATGACCTTACAAGAGACACTGTTAACTGTAAAGTCTTGTTAAAGAGCTGCAAGTTTAAACAACACCCACTTTTAGCTTTGAAAATACCTACAATCTTGATGGCTTAAAAAAACATTAAGTATCCAAACTACATATTAAATATCTCATAATTATATTGCAATGTTGTATATACTACATGATATGTTTATTTAATGGCTCTATACTAGCACCCTATCGCCCTAGGACCGTAGGGTGACTTCTATATGAAAAGTTTATAGCTATATGGACATAAGGTGTTGAGTTATACATAATGACTATAGGATCATCCTTTTGCACCTCTACAATGACATCCTCTATCCCTATGGCCATGCATTCCTCTCTATATTTGTGTGGAGCCATATGTTAGTGAGGAACCTTATGGCCATTTGTCCATAAGGTGCTCTACTTTGAGTCATTCGAACCATTGGAACATTATATTACACATCTATATTGGCACCCTATGGCCCTAGGGCCACAAGGTGCTTTCTTTGCTAACTAAGAAACCTATGATCACTAATGTGGCCAATGAGAGCATTACCTATATAGTACACATAGTGAAATTTATGGGACTAGGTGTACATAAGGTACTTATGTAGAGCTTCAATGACCATAAGGTGCTCTCTTTTGAAGCTAAGGACAATAGATTCATCTTCTTTTTACCTATGTACTAGCACATTAGGGATATGGGATCATCTTTGCATTACAAGGTAGCCTATGGCCCTAAGGCTATAGGGTGCTATTTATGATAACAAGGAACCCTATGTTCCTAAGGCCATAGGGTGGTCATGTTGCTTCACTACTACATACACAAGAGCGGAGGGATTTTTACCTTGGTTTTTATGGTGTATGAACCTTTTGATCCTAAGACCGTAATTTGTTATATGCTCTTTTACAAGATACTACTTACAAAGTGTGGCCTACAATTAGAACCTTTGACCATGAGGTTTAGAGGATGCATACAATTGCCACCCTATGGCCTTAGGGCCATAAGGTTGCATGTCTACAAAGATTGATATGATGTTACAACCATGAAATTTGTCTTCAACAATGGAAAACCTCTGACCCTAAGGTCATAGGATGCTTTGACAAGACCCCTAGCCTTAAGTGGTACAATGTCATATGTGTGACAATAAACCTCATAGCATCACATAGCTTAAAAGCATTACATAATATATCAATAACCACATAGCTTTAAAGTTTTACATCATACATCAGTTGATCACAAAGCTAAAGGATGACCTTTGTAACCTCATGTCTATGTATAAATTTTCCACTTAAATTAATTTCATTTATTTTGAAAATACTCAAGCGCACAAGTATACACTCTTATGGTCACATAGATAATGGGTGCTCTTTGCCACCATATGTTCATGACATGATATTTACACACTTAAATTTAATTCATCTAATTTGAAAACATTAAAACTCACAAGCGTGCAAAATAGTTTTTAAAACAAAATAATATTGTTGGTCAATATTTACAAAATCAAAGAGAAACAACAATCTCGATATCATGGGAGAATTGTCGTTGGTTGACCTTCGGAAGCTTGGATTTCTTTGTCATCATCTTTATGGACATTTTGGTTTAAATGGGGATTCAGAGGCTCTTTCTCAACAGTTTCAATAGCTTGAACATCTTCTGTACCGATGACCTCACATGAAACATCCTCAATTGCAATATCTTGTTGATGATCTGAAAGTTTAAACAACACCTATTGATAGCCATTTTTCGGCTCTCTGTGATTGCCATAGTGAGTTATCCCCCCCTATCAAATCACTCAAACATTGTGGTTACCCTCACCCTTTCACTGTATATAGGTACATGTGAGTTAGGGGACTTCTCCCATATCTCCTTACTGAAATAAAAAACCCTCAATTAGCTAGGCATTGGGCTAGTTGAGCCAAAAATATAAAAAATATAAAAAATATAAGTATATTATGGCCCATGCGTATGTAAATATTTCTTTGTATATAGGGCCTAAATAAAAGAATTTTTTCATAATTATTTTGGTATTTATTTAAATATTTCTACCTAGGTGTGTGTTATTTATGCTTTGTACATTGCCTCACCATTACCACAATTTTTCTTACCATTTTTCATACTCTTTATTCCATGTAGAAATATTTTCATGTAAGCTTCTCTTATATTTGGTGTAACTCCACCCCAACAAAAATCCAAAAAAAAAACTAGTTTTATTTATGTGTATATTTTTTCACTATTGTGATTTTTCCCTTCCTACATCTATTTTGTTTTTTTTCTAAAAAAATTAGAACACCAAAAATATTTATCTTTTTATGGTAGCTTCATAATGAGAGAGATTTCTTTTGACCCCTTTATAGTTTTTCTACTTATATTATTTATATTTGACATGTACATATTTTTTTAGACCCCTCAATATTTGATTTTCTTAGTTGTACTATTCACTTATATCATGATCTCAACAATATCTTCAATTATAGACCTACCAAATAAGGTCAAGGGTAGGTGGCATGCATACATGCACTATGGAGGGCTCACTCTTGGAGGTATTCAAAAGAATCATCCAAAGAAGGACCCCACAAGGACCTTGTGCAGTGGAGAAAAACGGTCGGTTTTGCTGAATTTTTGAAGGTCACTTGCTCTCCGAAATTGAAAAGGTAATACAAACGAAAGTTGTAGCTAGTGGGCTGAACTTTTGACTCAAAGTTTTTCATATTTTTTTGAGCTAGGAGCTGTGAGCTATGATTTTATTAGTGGACCCCAGTTTTCCCATGCTATGCAGGCACACTCTCTCTTCCACTTTATCATTTTCCTCCTTCACACACACTTCTCCACTCACCATACCCACCTCCCACACACAATTCCATCCCAAAATTGACCACCTAGTCTCATTTTTCCTCCTCCAAATTACCCATATCTATAAAAAACCCACAAAATTCCGCCTCTTCTCTTAAAAGACAGCATCATGGTGGTTGATTACTCAGCTTCAATTACCTTGTCTCTCAAGGTCAAGAGTGGAGAAAAAATGTACCGTCAAAGCTAGTGGACCGTCAACAAGCGTCAAAATTTGCCCTACTCAAGACGCTTGGAGCATCAACCTTGTAAGAAATCCACCTTTTCTTACCTCTTAAGAGTTTTTCTTCCTTATTTGTATCCTACATGGATACTCCCATTGTAAATATCCAATTCCATTTGTAAATTAATACTAACTCTACTAACACTAACCCACTATGAAAAGTCCTATCACCTCCATTTCTCTCCTCTCTTTTTCCCCACCAACTTCTTGATAATTTCAAGCAAAAGAAATTAGATAAATTGCTAAAAATCTAACCCAACCATGGTTAGAGGAGTAACCCTAGCCTTCAAAATTGCTATAAAAGGAGGGTGTAGCTAGCACAAAAGGGGGGGAACCATAAGCAAGAGCACTATGCTATGGCTTGAGAAGCCAAGCTCAACCTCTCTAGAAGGAGCTCTTGAGTGGAAGCTCATTGTCTTATGCATGTGCATGTGTTGTAATAGGGGATTAGCAAGGGAACTCTATGCCATTGTAAGAGAGAGAGTGATCATTCAATTGAGAGTAGGAAATCTATCATTTTTCCTACTAGTGTAAGCCCAACATTTGTTGAATCAAGGAGGGTGGATTTGGACTAAGCTTGGATACTTTGTCTCCCTTCCAACGTGAAGTAATGGACAACAATGATGCGTAAGTGTCTTGGTGTTTGTTGTTAAGTTCTTGATAGCTTGTCTCTGGTGTTGTCATCAATCTAGCCATAAATCTCACATACTGTAAGAGGGCGACAGGGTGGAGAGGACTCCCCTGGCTTTAAGACAGCGATTGGGGTGGCTTTTCTTGTGATGTGTTGTGGTGAAATTTACGCAAGCCATGTTGAACAAATACTAATCTCACTTTGATTTGTCATGACAGATTTGTAAGAAGGTATTAATGCAACAAGCACCCCCTCCCCCTTTCTCTCTCTTTCTTAAATATATAGTTGTGTTTGCTTGATCATTGCCGATACGTTTCAAAGCAGCCCGAGCACTATCTCTCTCCCTCTCTCTCTCTCTCTCTCTCTCTCTCTCTCTCTCTCTCTCTCTCTCGTGTTTTAGTGTGTGAGAGTGTTCCATTGGTGTTAGGGTTAGTGTAAATTCCTTGCTTGTTTGTGGGTTGCTCTAACGATTCTCCTCTTTTGCGTCCTAGTTCGCTCTTAAACTAGGTGGTGCCCCTTGTGTAGTTGGGATTTGGCTGTGGGTTTGTTGTTTTGGTTTGTGTTGTGTTGTGCCCCAGCCCCATTGAGCAGCACGGGAGCCTTGAAGGGTGTCTAGAGGTTGCTCTTCTTGTTGCCCGCCCAGGACCGCCTCAAATTGGTGCCCCCACTGAGGACGGCTTGTGTATTTTTGTAGAATGTACCTCTAGCATAGTCAAGTAGTTTGCATGAATCACGAAAATTTGTATGATCCCTTCATTCCCATTGCAAGGAAAAAGGTACACATAATTGTTAGTACTAACTTGCAATTTCAACGTGTCATTCGTAGAATTTTAGGTCCTCTTAGGTTGGCCGAGATAAACGCTTCAGTAAATCCTTTTATTTTGCCTCTCATTAGGTACGACCTTAGTTTGGACGTCTATATTTTTGTTTTGTTTTAGGCATTAGGTCATGCATAGACCATGGATAATGGCCCAGGAATAGAGGTTTTCCCCTTCCATTTCACTCCACACATTAGAATAAACATTGCAATTAGTAGGAAAATCCATTTTCAACAACGTATGGTGTTCATGTTTGGTGCCCAAAGAATAGGAGAAATTCTCGCATCACCAAACCGTGTCATCCTACCTCTTATTGATTATCATAGGTCGTTTGATGTGAATATCTTTATTTTGTTGTAGAATAGATTGCAAGCTAGATACATTATTGTGTAAATCTTTTTAAGAAAGAAAAACAAAAACGGGTGTCACTTTGAAATCAATTCAATGGAAAGCCAACGCCAAATGTCTGGGTATCCTCTTTTCTTTGGAGAGCCTGGAGAGGATGCAGAATTATTTTTAGCAAATTTTAAGATGTCTTGCCGTATCAAGAGGATAATAACTGATCAAGAACGTGTAGAAATGTTTGAGGTGGTCCTTAGGAAAGATGCTAGTA
The DNA here is from genome assembly GCF_014529385.1 of Adiantum capillus-veneris. NCBI lineage: Eukaryota > Viridiplantae > Streptophyta > Polypodiopsida > Polypodiales > Pteridaceae > Adiantum > Adiantum capillus-veneris. The sequence goes on from NC_140940.1 coordinate 39,852,095, forward strand.
CTTGGTTTGACTCTTTGTCTGAGGAAGTTAAGGGGAATTACACAGAAGTTTTGAATCATTTCAAGAAATACTTCTTTGATCCCCAAAACACTCAAAAATTATGGCAAGACATTGTTTCTCATAAGCAAAAAGACTTAGATGACTACTACTTGTACAAGCAAGAGTTTCTACGTCTTTGGGCTCTATGGATACAAAATGTTGCTAACCCTGGTGATGGTGCATAATTTCTAAAGAAGGAGAGGTTCATAGCCGGACTCTTTCCTAACCTTAAGGTAAACGTTGATGCGGGTGCACCTGCTACCTTTGATGCAGCTGAAACTAGGGCTGCTAAGAAATATAGGAAACTCAAGTGCTTAAGGGGAGAGGTTCCAATAGAAGGTCTTAGACCCAAAGGTAAGTCACAAGCATCAACATCGATAGATCTTCCTGAGGTAACGGCGGAAGTAATTGAGAAGTTAAACGAATCTTTAAGCAGCCTGTCAATTCACCTTGCACAAACTGTAGGTCCAAAGGGACAAGCAAAGAAGTCTGAAGAGCGAGATCCACGACCTAGGAGAGTCTTGCAATGTTGGAATTGCGGAGAGTCTGGACATGGGATGTATAATTGTCCTTGGCCCCGTGGAGAGCCAGGGAGACCTAACATGAATTACCCAGTGATGAATGCTGGAGAAGGATCTAGTCAACAACCAAGGCTTCTACAAAGGCCAAATGGACCAAGACCACCTCCACAAGGGGTAGAAGGAGTTCCACCTTTGCCAGATCCAAATGTGCATGTGGTAGAGGTGACAAATTCAAATGAGTTTGACATGGAAGCCGATGGCATTAAGCGTGGCCGAGGAAAAGGTAAAGAGAAAGAGGGTGTCCAATCACAGAGTGACCATGGACAAGGCAAGAAGGAAAAGGAGACCAAGGAAGCTAAGAGGACTCGACGTCGTATCAATCTCCAAGAATTCCCTCTTGGACATGGTATGGATCCATACAACCTGTTGGAAGACATGCGAGGTAAGGGTCCTGATATCTCATGGCCTCAGTTTCTTGCATTATGCCCACAAGTTAGGAGGGATTTAACAAAGGCAGTTAGCACTAGGAGAAAGGTAAAAGAGAGTTTTCCTGTTGTAAAAATTGCACATGCTGAAATGAACGAGGATATTACACCTGTGCTAGATTGTTACATAAAAGGAAGATTGGTTAGGAAAGGTCTAGTGGATGGGGGTGCACAAATTTGCATCATGACAGAAGGGCTCATGCAAAGACTAGGCATGCACATCCATGAGACACCTGAAATCAAAGTGAAAATGGCAAACAATAGCAAGGCTAGGTGCGTAGGCATTTGTAAAAATGTTTTTGTGGAGGCCTTTGGCATTAAGAAGGCAATGGATTTTTATGTTATGTCGACCAAGGGAAGTGGTTATCCATTTATCCTAGGAAGACCAAGGCTAATGAAAATGCGAGCTTTGCAGGATTGGGAGAGTGGGAAATTAATTTGCAGGAATGACAATCATAAGAAGGTTGTATTTGACATGAAGGAGCAACGCCAAGAGGAGCTCTATGAAGAATCATCTCAAAGTGAGATGGAAGAAGGTTGGACCGATAGCACTTCAGAAGAAGAAAGTAGCAACAGCATTACTGAAGCGGAGTCTTCCATCGAAGTCATGGGGGTAAGGTTTAAGCCAAGCAACCAAGAGACCTCTTGTCGAGGTTTGGAAGAGGTAGGTTCCCAAGAGAACCAAAAGGTAGAAGATGAAGGAATGTTAGAAGGTATGTTGTCTACAACACTTACAAAGGATGAAAGAGAGGAGTTCAAATGTGTGCTAAGGATATTTCCGAGGCTTTTTGCTAAAGACTACACCGATGTGCGTGGAGTAGATGTTGTTCAACACAAGATTGAGTTGAAGCCAGAGGCCACACCTAAGGCTCAAAAGCTACGAAGGTTAGGAGTCATCAAGGAGCAGGCTTTACTCAAGGAGGTAAGAAATCTTCTAGCAGCAGGTTTCATTTATCTAGTGGTGAATTCAGAGTGGGTCTCTCCCGTTGTTGTCACTCCTAAGAAAAACGGAAAGTGGAGGGTGTGTGTGGATTACCGTCCACTCAATGAGGCAACAAAAAGAGATCACTTTCCCCTCCCATTCCAGGATGAGATACTAAATGAGGTAGCTGGTCATGAGAAGTACACTGTGTGCGATGGTTACCCAGGTTACTTTCAAATAGGGATTGCATTGGAGGATCAATTGAAAACAACCTTTATCACTCCTTGGGGTTGTTATGCTTTTAGAGTCATGCCATTTGGTCTGACAAATGCTCCTGCAACATTCCAACGTTTCATGAATATGGTGTTTCAAGCATTCTTTGGAAAGTCAATTAGGGTGTTCATTGATGATTTCTGTATTTATAGCTCAAAATCATTGCATCTACAAAGGGTAGAAGAAGGTTTAAAGAAGCTCTACGACATGGGAGGTCAACTCAACCCCGATAAGTGCCATATAGGTGAGGATGAAGTAATCTTGCTTGGTCATAAAGTTTCTTACAAAGGCATTGAAGTGGATCCTTCAAAGGCAAAGGCTCTTATTGAGCTACCATCACCCAAGAGTCTTAAGGAGGTCATCTCATTCATTCAAAAGGTGAAGTATATGTCACGCTTCATTCACTTAGCCTCGGAGTTGCTTCATCCTTTGCAAAAGTTGACACAACAAGTAGAATTTGCATGGTATCATGAGCTTGAAGAGTATTTTTGTAACATTAAAGTCATTTTGTCAGAGCTACCAACACTCATGCCTCCTTGTTGGGAGTACACATTCTTTGTTAGCTCTAGTGTTGGAAGGGAAACAATTGGTGTTGTGTTGCTACAACAAGATCCCCACAGTACAAGGATGCAACCCATCTACTTTGCTAGTAGGGTCATGAATGCTTTGGAGAGAGACTACACAGAAGCAGAAATCATGATGCTTTCTCTCATGTTTGCGGTGAGAAAGTTTAGGTCCTACCTGCTACCAAAACCTTTTGTAATTCTCACTGCAGAGAATTTGTTCCCTTGGGTGTCATCTCAAATGAATCTTAGTACTAGGATCTCAAAGTGGATTATGGAGTTGCAAGAGTTTCAATACTCTTTCAAGGTAGAAGATAGTGTGCGTGCACAATTGGCAGGGATTCTCACTTATAGGGTGCATGAAAAGGAGATTAAGGTGCCTGAAGTAAAGACCCTACCATTGCCACCACCAAGAAGTATTCCTAATGCTTTTACCTTGTTCTTTGATGGAGCTTTTCGTCGAGCCACAGGAAAAGCAGGGGGAGGGATACTGTTGCTCAACCCAAGTGGAGAGGTGGTCATGAAAGAGAAGTTCAATCTACCAAGTTCAGCTAGCAACAATGAAGCAGAATATGACACACTACTTCATGGTTTAAAAATATGCATTGGCCATGGTATACAACGTCTCATGGTAAAAGGGGATGCACTTCTCATTGTGAAGCAGATTTTAGGCATTTGGGCATGCAAAAATGAAAGACTAAGGGCTAAAGTTCATACCATCCGTAGGCTATTTAATCAATTTGAGGAGGTGCAATTATATCATATTCCTAGGAAACAAAATGAAGATGCTGATTTACTTGCACAACAAGCCGTTGCATGTGTAAAGAAAGAAGTGCAGGTCATCATGGTGGCGACTGCTGTGAAGCAACCGAGGTACCAGGGATTGGAGTCATTGGCTCCCATCATTGGCTACATTTTGGAGGGTGAGTTTCCACCAGACTTCACAAAAGCTCAGAAGAGGAGACTCATGAAGAAGGTAAGCATGTATCTCTTCCTAGAAGGCTCCCTCTATCAAAGAGGGAAGGATCAAGTGTGCAGAAGAGTACCAACTATCGAGGAAATTCCAGCCATTCTAAAAGGTTTGCATGAAGAGGCATGTGGTGGTCATTTTGCCCAAGAATCAACTGTGAAGAAGATTTTTCTTGCGGGGTATGTTTGGCCAAGCTTGCATGTGGATGTTCAACATTGGTGTAAAATTTGTCACAATTGTCAGATAAATGGAAATAGAAGATTGGTGCATGGCCCGAGGCAAATAGTGCTTGCAAATGGACCCTTTGAAAAGTGGGGCATTGATGCTATGGGTCCTCTGCCTAGGACAAAAAATGGTAAACTCTACATTCTAGTGGTTGTAGACTATATGACTAGGTGGGTGGAAGCTCAAAGTGTGGCAAGAGTGAATGAGAGGACAGTTAGCAAGTTTGTGTACAATCACATTTGTAGCAGATTTGGCACACCTTTGGAGATTGTTTCTGATAATGGTCCAGGGTTTAGGAAGGGCTTGCTCATAGAAGTTTGTGAAGAGCTTCACATTCTACATCGTCATAGCACACCATACTACCCACAGTTAAATGGTTTGGTGGAGAAGGCTAATGGTGTCATTGCAGGAATCATTAGAGAGATGGTGCAAAACAACATTAAATTATGGGATGACTTCTTGGATGGTGCCTTGTGGGCATATCGAACCACATATAGGGAAGCCACGGAGTTCACACCATTTCACTTGGTCTATGGTCAAGAGGCTTTACAGCCAATTGAGCTAAACATTCCAACAATTCGACTTCATGGCAAATTAGCACAAGATGATCAAGAAGCATGGACGGATCCACTTCTTACCTTAGCCGAGCTTGAGTGGAAAAGAGAAGCAGCATACGAGTGCTACAAGAGGAAAGCTACGCAGGCGAAGGAGAAGCTTGACAAGAAACTAAAGGACAAAGGCATCAAAGAAGGAGATCTGGTGCTAAGGTATGACAATCGACTCGATAATCGTTTTGATGCCAAATTTGAAACTAGATGGCAAGGGCCATACATAGTCAAGAATGATTTCAATTCTAGTTACTATCAGCTTATGGACTTGAATGGTAAAGAGCACTCCAGGAAGGTAACCGGGTATCTCTTGAAGCCCTATTTGAGTCGCCTTCTACCAAAGGATCTACCAAAGATCTGTCCAAAGGCCGCTGTCTCATGTAAGTATTGTTACATGAAGCATGAGTGTAACACAAACCAAAATTCCAAGGGGCCAAACAATGAAGATCTTGTCAAGGACTCTGAAGCACTCTCTTTGGAAAAGATTCTTGATGATGGTACATGAATATACCATCATCCTGGGGGAGGGCTAATGATAGCCGTTTTTCGGCTCTTTGTGATTGCCATAGAGAGTTATCCCCCCCTATCAAATCACTCAAACACAGTGGTTACCCTCACCCTTTCACTGTATATAGGTACGTGTGAGCTAGGGGACTTCTCCATATCTCCTTACTGAGATAAAAAACCCTCAATTAGCTAGGCATTGGGCTAGTTGAGCCAAAAAAATAAAAAATATAAGTATATTATGGCCCATGCGTATGTAAATATTATTTTGTATATAAGGCCTAAATAAAAGAATTTTTTCATAATTATTTTGGTATTTATTTAAATATTTCTACCTAGGTGTGTGTTATTTATGCTCTATACATTGCCTCACCATTACCACAAATTTTCTTACCATTTTTCATACTCTTTATTCCATGTAGAAATATTTTCATGTAAGCTTCTCTTATATTTGGTGTAACTCCACCCCAACAAAAATCCAAAAAAAAAACTAGTTTTATTTATGTGTATATTTTTTCACTATTGTGATTTTTCCCTTCCTACATCTATTTTTTTTTTCTAAAAAAATTAGAACACCAAAAATATTTATCTTTTTATGGTAGCTTCATAATGAGAGAGATTTCTTTTGACCCCTTTATAGTTTTTCCACTTATATTATTTATATTTGACATGTACATATTTTTTTAGACCCCTCAATATTTGATTTTCTTAGTTGTACTATTCACTTATATCATGATCTCAACAATATCTTCAATTATAGACCTACCAAATAAGGTCAAGGGTAGGTGACATGCATACATGCACTATGGAGGGCTCACTCTTGGAGGTATTCAAAAGAATCATCCAAAGAAGGACCCCACAAGGACCTTGTGCAGTGGAGAAAAACGGTCGGTTTTGCTGAATTTTTATAGTTCACTTGCTCTCGGAATTTGAAAAGGTGATACAAACAAAATTTGTAGCTGGTGGGCTGAACTTTTGCCTCAAATTTTTTCATATTGTTTTGAGCTACGAGCTGTGAGCTATGATTTTATTAGTGGACACCAGTTTTCCCATGCTATACAGCCACACTCTCTCTTCCACTTTATCATTTTCCTCTTTCACACACACTTCTCCACTCATCATCCCCACCTCTCTCACCACTCCTCTCTGCACCCTACTCACCTTCTCCTCAACCTTGAAGAATAAGAGAAACCATGGTGAACTCATACCTCCCACACACAATTCTATCCCAAAATTGACCACCTAGTCTCATTTTTCCTCCTCCAAATTACCCATATCTATAAAAAACCCACAAAATTCAACCTCTTCTCTTAAAAGACAGCATCATGATGGTTGATTACTTAGCTTCAATTACCTTGTCTCTCAAGGAAGGTCAAGAGTGGAGAAAAAATGTACCGTCAAAGCTAGTGGACCGTCAACAAGCGTCAAAATTTTCCCTACTCAAGACACTTGGAGCATCAACCTTGTAAGAAATCCACCTTTTCTTACCTCTTAAGAGTTTTTCTTCCTTATTTGTATCCTACATGGATACTCCCATTGTAAATATCCAATTCCATTTGTAAATTAATACTAACTCTACTAACACTAACCCACTATGAAAAGTCCTATCACCTCCATTTCTCTCCTCTCTTTTTCCCCACCAACTTCTTGATAATTCCAAGCAAAAGAAATTAGATAAATTGCTAAAAATCTAACCCAACCATGGTTAGAGGAGTAACCCTAGCCTTCAAAATTGCTATAAAAGGAGGGTGTAGCTAGCACAAAAGCGGGGGAGCCATAAGCAAGAGCACTATGCTATAGCTTGAGAAGCCAAGCTCAACCTCTCTAGAAGGAGCTCTTGAGTGGAAGCTCATTGTCTTATGCATGTGCATGTGTTGTAATAGGGGATTAGCAAGGGAACTCTATGCCATTGTAAGAGAGAGAGTGATCATTCAATTGAGAGTAGGAAATCTATCATTTTTCCTACTAGTGTAAGCCCAACATTTGTTGAATCAAGGAGGGTGGATTTGGACTAAGCTTGGATACTTTGTCTCCCTTCCAACGTGAAGTAATGGACAACAATGATGCGTAAGTGTCTTGGTGTTTTTTGTTAAGTTCTTGATAGCTTGTCTCTGGTGTTGTCATCAATCTAGCCATAAATCCCACATACTGTAAGAGGGCGACAGGGTGGAGAGGACTCCCCTGGCTTTAAGACAGTGATTGGGGTGGCTTTTCTTGTGATGTGTTGTGGTGAAATTTACGCAAGCCATGTTGAACAAATACTAATCTCACTTTGATTTGTCATGACAGATTTGTAAGAAGGTATTAATGCAACAAGCACCCCCTCCCCCTTTCTCTCTCTTTCTTAAATATATAGTTGTGTTTGCTTGATCATTGCCGATACGTTTCAAAGCAGCCCGAGCACTATCTCTCTCCCTCTCTCTCTCTCTCTCTCTCTCTCTCTCTCTCTCTCTCTCTCTCTCTCTCTCTCTCTCTCTCTTTCTCTCTCGTGTTTTAGTGTGTGAGAGTGTTCCATTGGTGTTAGGGTTAGTGTAATTTCCTTGCTTGTTTGTGGGTTGCTCTAACGATTCTCCTCTTTTGCGTCCTAGTTCGCTCTTAAACTAGGTGGTGCCCCTTGTGTAGTTGGGATTTGGCTGTGGGTTTGTTGTTTTGGTTTGTGCTGTGTTGTGCCCCAGCCCCATTGAGCAGCACGGGAGCCTTGAAGGGTGTCTAGAGGTTGCTCTTCTTGTTGCGCGCCCCGGACCGCCTCACTACTTTTAGCTTTGAAAATACTTACAAATGTGATGAATTTCTATAATCAAGCACTTAGAAAAAAGATTGAGTATCCAAATGACATATACATGAGAATTAAATTACAATTCTTTATATACTATATGCAAAGTTCACTTAATTGCTCTATACTACCACCCTATGGCCCTAGGGCCATAGGGTGCTCTATATGTTGGTCAAGAATCTTATGGCCCTAGAATCATATGGTGCCCTCTATATTGACAGTTTATAGTTTCATGAATATAAAGTGCTCCATTTCACACATTGGGACTATAGACTTATATTTTTTGCACCTCTATGGAGGTATCTTTAGTCCTTGCGCTATACCAACCTCTCTTTGTTAGTGAAGAATTCTATGGATCTACACGAGTATTTTGTACTACATACATGTACCTCACGTCCATTAGGTGTTCTATTTTGGGTCATTGGGACCATATGATCATTACATTACACATTTGTATTGGCACCTATGACCCTAGGGCCACAAGGTGATTTCTATGATCAATAAAATTCCTATAGCCACCAAATTGACATAAAAGTGCATTATGTACTACCTACATGGTCACCTAACGGCTCTTAAGCCATTAGGTGTAAATAAGGTAGCCTATGTACTACGTATAGCTTCTTTGTACAAACATCATAGGTCCATGGATGATCTTCATGTTGAAAATGAGCCTTATGGTTCTAAGGCCATATGGTGCTATTTATGTCTACAAGGAATCCTATGGCCCCAAGGCCATAGGGTGGTCATGTTGCTTTATGTACTGCAAACAAGACCTTAGGGATTTCCACTTGGTTTTTGTGGTGTATGACCCCTGTGATCATGAGGCCATAATTTGTCTACAAGGAACCCTATTGCCCCAAGGCCATAGGGTGGTCATGTTTCTTTATGTATTGCAAACAAGAGCTTAGGGATTTACACTTGGTTTTTGTGGTGTATGACCCCTGTGATCATGAGGACATAATTTTTCTACAAGGAATCCTATGGCCCCACGGCCATAGGGTGGTCATGTTTCTTTATGTACTGCAAACAAGAGCTTAAGGATTTCCACTTGGTTTTTGTGGTGTATGACCCTGTGATCATGATGCCATAATTTGCTATATGTTCTTCTACAAGCTACTTACAAAGTGTGGTCCACAGTTATCACCTTATAATCAAAAGCTCACTAGCAATACACTTTGGATCCCTTTTTTAACGATTCAAAAAAACTCTAAGCAATACGGTGATCAAATTTATGACCATACGGTGCTCAAATTTATACCAAAAACTATTGACTCACCTCTAAAAAGCCAATATCATTTTGTGGAGTAGAGACCAAACCTACCCACCTTTTAAGCTCATCATCTTCAGAATGGCAAAGAGCTTCTAGCTCAGTCATTTGCTCATTGGTACAAGCAACTGAGATCACCTTTCATTGCTGTAGAAGTTCCTCTTTGGTCCTGTAACCAAGTGAAAATATGTCCACTACCTTATCATCCTCTTTGAGACAAATACACTTGATGGAGCGCCGAACAAAAAAAGCTTTGGCGGTAGTCATAGCATCAAACTCTTCATTGTCGTCAATGCCTAGAGTAGACATTGGTTGAAAGAGAGACTCCTTGATACTAGAGTGATTGGCGAATTGCTCTTCTTGACTAAAGAAAGCCCAAACTCCAAAAATTACTTCACGGAGAGCAGTGGGTTGGACGGTCCCTCATGCTATTAAAGAGCCAAGAGGCAAAGCATACAACTCATACCATTTTGCTTTTTCAGAGATTGCCTTCTCAAGAGAAGCAGCATGTTGGTACTTGACTAGACCAAAAATAACAAATTCTGATGGTTGATGTGCTATCCTACAAACTCCATCAATAAACTTTCCAAATTGAGCAGCACTCCAACCACTAGATATAGTGCCCTTGTGCGTTGTGTCTATGATACATACACCAACACGCACTGTAGAATTATTCTCACCTTGGAGAAACTCAATGCCTTCTAGATTCTTCCCCACACACTTTATGGTCCATGGCAAGCTGAATTGTAATCTAGATGAACCATTCTTTTGTGCAATGATCCATTGCACATATACCTTGGTAGGTCTCCTTTGTTTTTTGAAGCCTAAGATGTAGCCATTGGGTGCAACTGATAAAGAGAGATTTGTAGATCTCATCTGTAATGTTATAATTAGATCTAAATTCCTCCCATGAAGTAATGGCTTCTACTAGATCAAGCTCTTTGAATAACTTGAACATCTCAACCAAAAGCACCTTCGTTTGTTTTATGTTTGTTGCACGTGCAGAGAGGTCGATCATGTCCGGTTGATGTGGTTGCTTCACCATGAAAATCTTTTCTTCTTTGAGCTCCTGTTGTAATATCTTAACATCGTTATCTTCTAAGCCTCGTAAGCATCTAAAAGTAGTTATACTTGGTTGGCGTCCACGTGCAAATGAGGCTTGATGGTTCTCTAGGATGTTTATCCACTCCTCATAGATGTCTTCTGGATACATGACCATGTGGGCTTCTCTATTCGCAAATGAGCTATGGTTAAATGTGATGTTTGCCACAATCACAAAGGCCTACAAGAAACAAAAAGTAATAAGGTTTTATCTACAACTGCAGATTAAGAAAATTAGAAACAAGAAATAGAACTTACATCCCAATCTTTTCGACTCTCATGACCATGGGGAACACCTGCCTTTGGTTTTTTTGGACAAGAATATGCTAGCCACTATCCACGCCCATGCTTCAAGACCTCCACATAAGGTTGGGTTTTCATTGTTGTCTGTGTCTCTATGTTCTCCATTTTGGAGATTCGCACTGCAATCTCTTTAGGGGCATCTACAACAATCCTTGCAGTTCTGTATTTGTAGAACTCTCTCCTTGAAGCATACTTTGTGCTCTTGTTGCACAAAAATGCTCTAGCTGCTATTATGGAGTGTTGACTAGAAAGAATCCAGTAGTGGTATGTTGCCAGCTTGTCTGCATGTACTTCATTAGCCTTTAGAGGCTTCTTTTTTATGGGATCATATGGCATGAGGTCAGCTGCATTGGAGACTGGCCTAGAATGCTTTGCAAATTGTCTCAAAAGGAACTTTACATACACACCTGACAATGGCCTACATTTGAAGTGATCAGGTGCAAGATTGCATTGGTCAATAGAGATGAGTTGTGTAAACTGCACCACAAACTTGAAATAGTGCTCTATTCCAATGTACCCATCTAGCCCACTCTTGAAAGTCTTCTTAATATCCTTATCAAGATATTTTTCTTCCGGCTCAACAATTGAGGCTAGCACCTTCACTGAGGCTGAATCTGCAATTACTGCTATTGAAAGAGTTATTAAAGGAGGTTCAATTAAGCTAGATTCATCCCTATGTGGAGCCTCTAGAGGTACAAGTGAAAGATTTTCTCGCACCACATTTTCGGTGCTATTTCTGACTGAGGGCGTCTCACTCTCCTTTAAAGTCTTCTTCTGATTAACTTGACTTGTACCTTCATTTTTTCGCTTCTTTCTATTCTGTGCCTTCAAGATGGCAAATATTGAATAACTTTCTTGAAGCCTTCAGTAAACATGTCCATGAGATTCTCGCTGGGAGTATCTTCTCTGATTTCTATCCACCCTGCCTTTATCATTGTCTCTCCATCACTGCTATCTTTCAGCAACTCCCAAGCAAAGGCCATGGGCTCTAGCAAGTAACAATCATCGTTTTGTACTTTCACACCAAGACATGGGGACATGTAAAGATCTGAGCAATCTTTATTTATCTCCTTGACAATTCCACAATCTTTGAAGGGAGATTGTTCTTTATCTCTAAAGAACAAGTGGACTCTCTCATCATATTTACCACTTGGTAAGTGAAAATCTAGATACCATGGGCTTGGAGTGGATCCTGTTGCATCAACTAACTTTGGCATTATTTTCTTTGTAGAGGATTGAGCCATATCTCCAAAAACATAACAATGTAACATTATTTGTATTTATGTTCGATTTGAATATGATTGAGCCAAGTTTATGTAAACTTAACAGCATAACATTACTTTGTTATAAATGGTTCTAGTGCTACATGGCTGGCCTAGGTGCCAAAATAGAGTCTCTATATTGAATGCTACTGGTCAAATAGAAAACTACCTCACATTATCTAGCCATGCTTGATCTCTGAACATTGTACATTGCCACCCTATGGCCCCTAGGCCATAAGGTCTCTAGATGGGACATATGACACCTTGTGATCCTATGGCCCTAGGGTCATAGGATCTCCAAAAGGAGCTTATGGAACCCTATGGACCTTGATATTGTACATTGGCACCCTATGGCCCTTGGGCCACAAGGTCTTCAAAAGGAACATAGGGCACCCTGTGATCCTAAGTCCATAGGGTCTCACATCATACTTGAGGGAATCCTAGGGCCCAAGGGTGGCCATAACAAACATAGGGAACCCCATGGTTCACATTAACGGGAAACATGGCAGCCCTTACGGCCCTAGGGCCATAGGATCTCCAAACGCAACATAGGGAACTCTATGGCCTTAGAGATCTCTAGATGGGACATAGGGCACCCTGTGATCCTATGGCAGTAGGGCCATAGGATCTTCAGAAGGAACATAGGGAAACCTATGGCCCTTGATATTGTTTATTCCTAACCTATGGTCTTGGGCCACAAGGTCTCAAGATGGGACATATAGCATCCTTTGATCCTATGGCTCTAGGTTCCTTATGTTCCTTTTGGAGATCCTATGGATCTAGTGCCATAGGATATCGAAAAAGAACACAAGGAACAATATGTCCCTTGATATTGTATCTTCCCACCCCATGGCCCTTGGGCCACAAGGTCTCCAGATGGGACATAAGGCACACTTTGATCCTATGGCCCTACGCTCCTTATGTTCCTTTTGGAGATCCTATGGCCCTAGTTTCATAGGTTTTCCATAAGGAACACAAGGAACCTTATGGCCTTTGAGATTGTACATTGCCACCCTATGGCCCTTAGCCCATAAGATCTCTAGATGGGACATAGGGCACCCTATGATCCTATGACAGTAGAGCCATTGGATTTTCAAGAGGAACATAGGGAAACATATGGCAGATCCTATGGCCCTAGGTCCATTGGATCTCCAAAAGGAACATAGGAAACCATATGTCCTTTGAGATTGTACATTCCCACCCTATGGCCCTTGGGCCACAAGGTTTGTAGATGGGACATAGGGCATTCTTTCATTCTATGCACCTAGGTTCCTTATGTTACTTTTGGAGATCCTATGGCCCTAGGGCCATAGGATCCCCATAAGAAACATAGAGGCCCTTGAGATTGTACATTCCCACCCTATGGACCTTGGTAACCTAGGTCCATATGATCCCCATAAGGAATAAGGCACCCTGTGATCCTATCGCCCTAGGGCCATAAGATCTCGAAAAGGAACATAGGGAACAATATGGCCATAGGTTCCTTATGTTTGTTTTGGTGATCCTATGTCCCTAGGGCCATTGGATCTCCAAAAGGAACATAGGGAATCATATGTCCCTTGAGATTGTACATTCTCACCCTATGGCCTTTGGGCCACAAGGTCTGTCGATGGGACATAGGGCATTCTTTCATCCTATGGACCCAGGTTCATTATGTTCCTTTTAGACATCCTATGGCCCTAGGGCCATAGGATCCCCATAAGGAACATAGAGGCCCTTGAGATTGTACATTCCCACCCTATGGCCCTTGGGAACCTAGGGCCATTTGATCGCCAAAAGGAACATAGGGAACCATATGGCCCTTGAGATTGTACATTCCCACCCTATGGTCCTTAGGACACAAGGTCTGTAGGTGGGACATAGGGAATTCTTTGATCCTATGGACCTAGGTTCTTTTGGAGATCCTATGGCCCTAGGGCCATAGGATCCCCATAAGGAACATAGAGATCCATATGGCCCTTCAGATTGTACAGTGTCACCCTATGGCCCTTGGGCCATAATCTCTTTAGATGGGACACAAGCGACCCTGTGATCCTAAGGCCCTAGGTCCATAAGATCTCCAAAAAGAACATAGAGAAAAATATCGCCGTTGAGATTGTACCTTTCCCCCCTATGGCCCTTGGGCCACAAGGTCTCTAGATGGGATGTAAGGCACTCTTTGATCCTCTGGCCATAGGTTCCTTATGTTTGTTTTGGAGACCCTATTGGCCTAGGGCCAGTGGATCTCCAAAAGGAACATAGGGAACCATATGTCCCTTGTGATTTTACATTCCCATCCTATGGCCCTTGGGCCACAATGTCTATAGATGGGACATAGGGCATTCTTTGATCCTATGGACCTAGGTTCCTTATGTTCCTTTTCGAAATCCTATCACCCCAGGGCTATAGGATCCCCATAAGAAACATAGAGAACCATAAGGTGGTTGAGATTGTACAGTGTCACCCTATGGCACTTGGACCACAAGCACTCTAGATGGGACACAAGGCACCCTGTGATCCTATGGCCCTAGGGCCAAAAGATCTCGAAAAGGAACATAGGGACCAATATGGCCCTTGAGATTTTACCTTACCTCCCTATGGCGCTTGGGCCACAAGGTCTCTAGATGGGACATAAGACACCCTTTGATTCTATGGCCATAGATTTCTTATGTTTGTTTTGGAGATCCTATGGCCCTAGGGCCATTGGATCTCCAAAAGGAACATAGGGAACCATATGGCCCTTGAGATTGTACATTCCCACCCTATGGCCCTTGGGCCACAAGGTCTCTAGATGGGACATAGGGCATTCTTTGATCCTAGAGCCCTAGGTTCCTTATGTTCGTTTTGGTGATCCAATGGCCCTAGTGCCATTGGATCTCCAAAAGGAACATAGGGAACCATATGGCCCTTGAGATTGTACATTCCCACCCTATGGCCCTTGGGCCACAAGGTCTGTAGATGGGACATAAGGCATTCTTTGATCCTATGGACCTAGGTTCCTTATGTTCCTTTTGGAGATCCTATGGCCTTAGTGCCATACGATCCCCATAAGGAACATAGAGAATTATATGGCCTTTGAGATTGTACAGTGCCACGCTATGGCCATTGGGCCATAAGCTCTGTAGATGGGACACAAGGTACCCTGTGATCCTATGGCCTAGGGCCATATGTTCCTTTTGGAGATCCTATGAGCCTAGGGCCATAGGATCTTCAAAATAAACATATGGAACCCTATGGACCTTAAGATTGTACATTCCTACCCTATGGCCCTTGGGCCACAAGGTCTGTAGATGGGACATATGGCACCCTTTGATCCTATGTCCCTAGATTCCTTATGTTTCTTTTGGAGATCCTATGGCCCTAGTGCCATAGGATCTCCAAAAGGAATAGAGGGAATGCTATGGCCCTTGAGATTGTACATTCCCACCCTATGGCCCTTAGGCCACAAGGTCTCCATATGGGACATGGAGCACCCTTTGATCCTATGGCTCTAGGTTCCTTATGTTCCTTTTGGAGATGTTATGGCCCTAGGGCCATAGGATCTCTAAAAGGAACATACAAAACCCTATGGACCTTGGAATTGTACATTCCTACCGTATGGCCCTTGGGCCACAAGATCTGTAGATGGGACACCCTAAACCCTTTGATCCCATGGTAGTAGGGCCATATGTTTGTTTTGGAGATCTTATGGCCCTAGGCCCATAGGATCTTCAGAAGGAACATAGAGAACCATATGGACCTTGAGATTGTACAATCCTACCCTATGGCCGTTGGGCCACAAGTTCTGAAGATGGGACATATAGCACCCTTTGATCCTATGGCCCTAGGTTCCTTATGTTCCTTTTGGAGATCCTATGGATCTAATGCCATACGATCTCCAAAAGGAACATACGAAACCCTATGTCCCTTGAGATTGTACATTTCTACACTATTACCCTTGGGCGACAAGGTCTCTAGAGGGAACATAGGGCACCCTTTGACCCTATGGCACTTAGGCCACAAAGGTCTCCAGATGGGAGATAGGACACCTTGTGATCCTATGGCCCTAGGGCAATAGGATCTCCAAATGGAATTTATGGAATCCTATGGACCTTGAGATTGTACATTGGCACCCTATGGCCACAAGGAATTAAGATGAGATATAGGGCATCCTTTGATCATATGGCCCTAGGGCCATATGTTCCTTTTGGGGATCATATGGCCCTAGTCCCATAGAATCTCTAAATGGACCATAGAGAAGCCTATGGATCTTGAGATTGTACATCGCCACCCTATGGACCTTGGGCCACAGGGTTTTCAAAAGGAACATAGGGCACCCCGTGACCCTAAGTCCATAGGGTCTCACATCATACTGGAGGGCATCCTAGGGCCCAAGGGTGTCCATAACGAGCATAGGGAACCCCATGGTGCACATTAACGGGCAACATGGTAGCCCCATGCCCCTAGGGCCCTAGGGCCATAAGATGTCCAAAAGAAACATAGGGAACACTGTGGCCCTTGAGATTGCACATTGCCACCCTATGACCCTCGGGCCACAAGATCTCCAGATGGGACATAGGGCAACTTGTGGTCATATGTCCCTAGGAAACCATATTGTTCATTTTAGAGATCTTGTGGCCCTATTGTTCCTTTTGGAAATAGATCACCATGTGATCCTATGGCCCTAGGGCCATAGGATCTTCAATAGGAACATAGGGAACCCTATGACCCTTGAGATTGTACATTGGCACTCTATGGCCAGATGGGACATTGGTCACCCTATAGTACGATGTGAGACCACCCTATGACCTTATGGTCATAGGGTGACTTAGGGCCATATGTTACTCTTTAGTATGAGGTGAAACCCTATGGACATAGGGTGCCCTAGGGCCATAGGTTACCCTCTATTATGAGATGAGATCCTATGGCCTCTAGTATGAAGTGACACCCTATGGCCTTATGGCCATATTGTGCCCTGGGGCCATATGATTCCCTCTATTTTGATGTGAGACCGTATGGCCTTATGGCCATAGGGTGTCCTTTGTAGCCACACCATGTCTGCCCTTCTAAAGATTCTATGTGTAGTTTTATTTTAGTGACCCAGGGCCATAGGATTCTCTCTATGCCATCGAGGGCTGAAGGCCGTAGGGTCCCCTCTATGATAGTAATATCCTATGGCCTCAAGGCTACAAGGTGCCCTCATTCTTTCCAAAAAACCCTCTATGCTCTATGCTCTATATTAGGAACCTATGGCCTTGAAGCCATAGGGTCCCATGTATGCCATAGGGAGCTATATTTGTCAATAAAAAACACTATTTTCTCTATATTGGCAGCATGTGGCGTGAAAGCCATAGGGTCCCCTCTATTCTAGTGAGGCGGTCCGGGGTGGGCAACAAGAAGAGTGGCCTCTAGACACCCTTCAAGGCTCCCGTGCTGCTCAATGGGGCTGGGGCACAACACAACACAAACCAAAACAACAAACCCACCGCCAAATCCCAACTACACAAGGGGCACCACCTAGTTTAAGAGCGAACTAGGACGCAAAAGAGGAGAATCGTTAGAGCAACCCACAAACAAGCAAGGAATTTACACTAACCCTAACACCAATGGAATACTCTCACACACTAAAACACGAGAGAGAGAGAGATAGATAGAGAGAGAGAGAGAGAGATAGTGCTCGGGCTGCTTTGAAACGTATCGGCGATGATCAAGCAAACACAACTATATATTTAAGAAAGAGAGAGAAAGGGGGAGGGGGTGCTTGTTGCATTAATACCTTCTTACAAATCTGTCATGACAAATCAAAGTGAGATTAGTACTTGTTCAACATAGCTTGCGTAAATTTCACCACAACACATCACAAGAAAAGCCACCCCAATCACTGTCTTAAGGCCAGGGGAGTCCTCTCCACCCTGTCGCCCTCTTACAGTATGTGGGATTTATGGCTAGATTGATGACAACACCAGAGACAAGCTATCAAGAACTTAACAAAAAAAAACACCAAGACACTTACGCATCATTGTTGTCCATTACTTCACGTTGGAAGGGAGACAAAGTATCCAAGCTTAGTCCAAATCCACCCTCCTTGATTCAGCGAATGTTGGGCTTACACTAGTAGGAGAAATGATAGATTTCATACTCTCAATTGAATGATCACTCTCTCTCTTACAATGGCATAGATTTCCCTTGCTAATCCCCTATTACAACACATGCACATGCATAAGACAATGAGCTTCCACTCAAGAGCTCCTTCCAGAGAGGTTGAGCTTGGCTTCTCAAGCTATAGCATAGTGCTCTTGCTTATGGCTCCCCCCCTTTTATGCTAGCTACACCGTCCTTTTATAGCAATTTTGAAGGCTAGGGTTACTCCTCTAACCATGGTTGGGTTAGATTTTCAGCAATTTATCTAATTTCTTTTGCTTGGAATTATCAAGAAGTTGGTGGGGAAAGAGAGAGGAGAGAAATGGAGGTGATAGGACTTTTCATAGTGGGTTAGTGTTAGTAGAGTTAGTATTAATTTACAAATGGAATTGGATATTTACAATGGGAGTATCCATGTAGGATACAAATAAGGAAGAAAAACTCTTAAGAGGTAAGAAAAGGTGAATTTCTTACAAGGTTGATGCTCCAAGTGTCTTGAGTAGGGCCAATTTTGACGCTTGTTGACGGTCCACTAGCTTTGACGGTACATTTTTTCTCCACTCTTGACCTTCCTTGAGAGACAAGGTAATTGAAGCTGAGTAATCAACCACCATGATGCTGTCTTTTAAGAGAAGAGGCTGAATTTTGTGCTTTTTTGATAGATATGGGTAATTTGGAGGAGGAAAAATGAGACTAGGTGGTCAATTTTGGAATGGAATTGTGTGTGGGAGGTATGAGTTCACCATGGTTTCTCTTATTCTTCAAGGTTGAGGAGAAGGTGAGTAGTGTGCAGAGAGGAGTGGTGAGAGAGATGGGGATGCTGAGTGGAGAAGTGTGTGTGAAAGAGGAAAATGATAAAGTGGAAGAGAGAGTGTGGCTGCATAGCATGGGAAAACTGGGGTCCACTAAAAAAATCATAGCTCACAGCTGGTAGCTCCAAAAATCATGCAAAACTTTTGGGGTGATTATTCAGGGCGTGGGCTACATTTTCTCTTTTGACCACCGCTCCAAATTCAGAGTGGAGATAGGTGCCAAAATTCTCACCAAAAAGCCTGTTTTTTATGCCTGCAAAAGTCTTTTAGTGGCCCCCTCCTTTGTTGAATTTATACAATGCATCCAAGAGTGAGCCCCTCCTTTGTCATATTATAATACAAAGCATTCAAGTTGCCCTTGCCCCATGCATGGAGGAGGATTATTGGTGAAATAAGAAATATATACATGGTGGGACTAGTGTATGGACTATTCATGGACTTTAGCTCAATGAGCACATGGTGTTAGAATAATGAGTAAAAATAATAATAAAAATATGGAGGAGTTATGGATATGGAAAGATATTGGAATCATATGATATGGTCCCTCCTTGAATTATTTTGGGTGAAAGAGGAAAAGGTATGCAAGTAAATAATATAGTAAAAGTAACCAATGAGTACAAATCAATTTTTTGTTTTCACGAGGGTGACGGTGAAAATGTGGGAGTGATTTGTATAAAGGAAAAATATGAGGTTAGAGTATGTACATATTGGCAAAAAAATATAATTATGGTGTAAGAGGATGAAAGAAGGTGTACATAGGTTTAATAAAACACACACCTAAGTAGAAATATTTAAATAAAATACCAAAATAATTATAAAAAATCCCTATATTTAGGCCATATATACAATGAAATATTTACACACAAAGAGGCCATAAAATACTTTTATTTTTTAAATTTTTTAAATTTTTTTTTGGCTCACCTAGCCCAGTGACTAGCTAGTTGAGGGTTTTTAAGAAGATATGGGAAAAGTCCCGTGACTCACGCACGCCTATGTACAGTGAAATGGTAGGGATAGCCACAGTGTTTGGGTGATTTTGGTAGGGTGAGGTAACTCACTGTGGAAATTACAAAGAGCCGAAAAAACGGCTATCATTAGCCGTCCCCCTGGATGATGGTATATTCATGTACCATCATAGAGCATCTTTTCCAAAGAGAGTGCTTCAGAGTCCTTGACGAGATCTTCATTGTTTGGCCCCTCAGAATTTTGGCTGGAGTTACACTCATGCTTCATGTAACAATACTTACATAAGACAGCGGCCTTTGGACAGATCTTTGGTAGATCCTTTGGTAGAAGGCGACTCAAATAGGGCTTCAAGCGATACCCGTTTACTTTCCTGGAGTGCTCTTTACCATTCAAGTCCATAAGCTGATAGTAACTTGAATTGAAAGCCTTCTTGACTATGTATGGCCCTTGCCATCTTGTTTCAAACTTGGCATCAAAACGATTGTCAAGTCGATTGTCATACCTTAGCACAAGCTCTCCTTCCTTGATGCCTTTGTCCTTTAGTTTCTTGTCGTGCGTTTCTTTCGCTTGTGTGGCTTTCCTCTTGTAGCACTCATATGCTGCTTCTCTTTTCCACTCAAGCTCCACTAACGTAAGAGGTCGATCCATCCATACCTCTTAATCATCTTGTGCTCCTTTGCCATGAAGTCGCATTGTTGGAATGTTGAGCTCGATAGGCTGCAAAGCCTCTTGACCATAGACCAAGTGAAATGGTGTGAAATCCGTGGCTTCCCTATATGTGGTTCGATATGCCCACAAGGCACCATCCAAGAAGTCATCCCATAATTTTGTCTTGTTTTGCACCATCTTTCTAATGATTCCTGCAATGAAACCATTAGCCTTCTCCACCAAACCATTTGACTGTGGGTAGTATGGTGTGCTATGACGATGTAGAATGTGAAGCTCTTCACAAACTTCTGTGAGCAATCCTTTTCTAAACCCTGGACCATTATCAGAAACAATTTCCAAAGGTGTGCCAAATCTACAACAAATGTGAGTGTAGACGAATTTGCTCACTGTCTTCTCATTTACCTTTGCCACACTTTGTGCTTCCACCCACCTAGTCATATAGTCTACAGCCACTAGAATGTAGAGTTTACCATTTTTTGTCCTAGGCAGAGGACCCATAGCATCAAGGCCCCACTTTTCAAAGGGTCCATTTGCAAGCACTACTTACCTTGGGCCATGCACCAACCTTCTATTTCCATTTATCTGACAAGTGTGACAGCTTTTACACCAATGTTGAACATCCACATGCAAACTTGGCCAAACATACCCCGAAAGCAAAATCTTCTTCACAGTTAATTCTTGGGCAAAATTACCACCACATGCCTCTTCATGCAAACCTTTTAGAATGTCTGGAATTTCCTTGATAGTTGGTACTCGTCTGCACACTTGATCCTTCCCTCTTTGATAGAGGGAGCCTTCTAGGAAGAGATATACGCTTGCCTTCTTCATGAGTCTCCTCTTCTGAGCTTTTGTGAAGTCTGGTGGAAACTCACCCTCCAAAATGTATCCAATGATGGGAGCCAATGACTCCAATCCCTGGTACCTCGGTTGCTTCACAGCAGCCGCCACCATGATGACCTGCACTTCTTTTTTTACGCATGCAACGGCTTGTTGTGCAAGTTAATCAGCATCTTCATTCTGTTTCCTAGGAATATGATATAGTTGCACTTCTTCAAATTGATTAAACAATCTACGAATGGCATGAACTTTTGTCCGTAAGCTCTCATTCTTGCATGCCCAAATGCCTAAAATCTGTTTAACAATGAGAAGTGCATCTCCCTTTACCATGAGGAGTTGTATCCCTTGGCCAATGCACATCTTCAAACCATGAAGTAGAGTGTCATATTCTGCTTCATTGTTGCTAGCTGAACTTGGTAGATTGAACTTCTCTTTCATGACCACCTCTCCACTTGGGTTGAGCAACACTAGCCCTCCCCCTGCTTTTCCTGTGGCTCGACGAAAAACTCCATCAAAGAACAAAGTAAAAGCATTAGGAATACTTTTTGGTGGTGGCAATGGTAGGGTCTTTACTTCAGGCACCTTAATCTCCTTTTCGTGCACCCTATAAGTGAGAATCCCTGCCAATTGTGCACGCACACTATCTTCTACCTTGAAAGAGTATTGAAACTCTTGCAACTCCATAATCCACTTTGAGATCCTAGTACTAAGATTCATTTGAGATGACACCCAAGGGAACAAATTTTCTGCAGTGAGAATTACAAAAGGTTTTGGTAGCAGGTAGGATCTAAACTTTCTCACCACAAACATGAGAGAAAGCATCATGAGTTCTGCTTCTGTGTAGTCTCTCTCCAAAGCATTCATGACCCTACTAGCAAAGTAGATGGGTCGCATCCTTGTACTGTGGGGATCTTGTTGTAGCAACACAGCACCAATTGTTTCTTTCCCAGCACTAGAGCTAACAAAGAATGTGTACTCCCAACAAGGAGGCATGAGTGTTGGTAGCTCTGACAAAATGACTTTAATGTTACAAAAGTACTCTTCAAGCTCATCAGACCATGCAAATTCTACTTGTTGTGTCAACTTTTGCAAAGGGTGAAGTAACTCCGAGGCTAAGTGAATGAAGCGTGACATATACTTCACCTTTTGAATGAATGAGATGACCTCCTTAAGACTCTTGGGTGATGGTAGCTCAATAAGAGCCTTTGCCTTCGAAGGATCCACTTCAATGCCTTTGTAAGAAACTTTATGACCAAGCAAGATTACTTCATCCTCACCTATATGGCACTTGTCGGGGTTGAGTTGACCTCCCATGTCGTAGAGCTTCTTTAAACCTTCTTCTACCCTTTGTAGATGCAATGATTTTGAGCTATAAATACAGAAATCATCAATGAACACACTAATTGACTTTCCAAAGAATGCTTGAAACACCATATTCATGAAACGTTGGAATGTTGCAGGAGCATTTGTCAGACCAAATGGCATGACTCTAAAAGAATAACAACCCCAAGGAGTGATAAAGGTTGTTTTCAATTGATCCTCCAGTGCAATCCCTATTTGAAAGTAACCTGAGTAACCATCGCACATAGTGTACTTCTCATGACCATCTACCTCATTTAGTATCTCATCCTGGAATGGGAGGGGAAAGTGATCTCTCTTTGTTGCCTCATTGAGGGGACGGTAATCCACACACACCCTCCACTTGCCGTTCTTCTTAGGAGTGACAACAACAGGAGAGACCCACTCTGAATTCTCCACTGGATAAATGAACCCTGCTGCTAGAAGCTTTCTTACCTTCTTGAGTAAAGCCTGCTCCTTGATGACTCCTAGCTTTCGTAGCTTCTGAGCCTTAGGTGTGGCCTCTGGCTTCAACTCAATTTTGTGTTGAACAGTATCTACTCCACGCACATCGGTGTAGTCTTTAGCAAAAAGCCTAGGAAACTTCCTTAGCTTACATTTGAACTCCTCTCTTTCATCCTTTGTAAGTGTTGTTGATAGCATACCTTCCAGCATCCCTTCATCTTGATCACCTTCGTTCTCTTGAGGACCTACCTCCTCCAAGCCTTGACAAGAGGTCTCTTGGTTGCTTGGCTTAAACCTTACCCCCATGACTTCGATGGAAGACTCCTCTTCAGTAATGCTGCCGCTACTTTCTTCTTCTGAAGTGCTATCGGTCCAACCTTCTTCAGTCTCACTTTGAGATGATTCTTCATGGAGCTCCTCTTGGCGTTGCTCCTTCATGTCAAAGACAACCTTCTTGTGATTGTCATTCCTGCAAATTAGCTTTCCACTATCCCAATCCTGCAAAGCTCGCATTTTCATTAGCCATGGTCTTCCTAGGATAAATGGGTAACCATTTCCCTTGGTAGACATGACATAGAAATCCACTGCCTTCTTAATGCCAAAGGCCTCCACAAAAACATTTTTACAAATGCCTACGCACCTAGCCTTGCTATTGTTTGCCATCTTGACCCTAATTTCAGGTGTCTCATGGATGTGCATGCCTAGTTTTTGCATGAGTCCCTCTGTCATGATGCAAATTTGTGCTCCCCCATCCACTAGACCTTTCCTAACCAATCTCCCTTTCATGTAACAGTCTAGCACCGGTGTAATGTCCTCATTCATTTCAGCTTGTGCAATTTTTACAACAGGCACACTCTCTTTTACCTTTCTCCTAGTGCTAACTGCCCTTGTTAAATCCCTCCTAACTTGTGGACATAATGCAAGAAATTGAGGCCATGAAATATCAGGACCCTTACCTCTCATGTCTTCCAACAAGTTGTACGGAGCCATACCATGTCCAAGACGGAAGTCTTGGAGGTTGATACGACGTCGAGTCCTCTTGGTTTCCTTGGTTTCCTTTTCCTTCTTGCCTTGTCCATGGTCACTCTGTGATGTGACTCCTTCTTTCTCTTTACCTTTTCCTCGGCCACGCTTAATTCCATTGGCTTCCATGTCAACCTCATTTGAATTTGTCACCTCTACCACATGCACATTTGGATCTGGCAAAGGTGGAACTCCTTCTACCCCTTGTGGAGGTGGTCTTGGTCCATTTGGCCTTTGTAGAAGCCTTGGTTGTTGACCAGTTCCTTCACCTGCATTCATCACTGGGTAATTCAAGTTAGGCCTCCCTGGCTCCCCACGGGGCCAAGGACAATTATACATCCCATGTACAGACTCTCCGCAATTCCAACATTGCAAGACTCTCCTAGGTCGTGGATCTCGCTCTTCAGACTTCTTTGCTTGTCCCTTTGGACCTACAGCTTGTGCAAGGTGAATTGACAGGCTGCTTAAATATTTGTTTAACTTCTCAATTACTTCCGCCGTTACCTCAGGAAGCTCCCTCGATGTTGATGCTTGTGATTTACCTTTGGGTCTAAGACCTTCTATTGGAACCTCTCCCCTTAAGCACTTGAGTTTCCTATACTTCTCAGCAGCCCTAGTTTCAGCTGCATCAAAAGTAGCACGTGCACCCGCCTCAACTTTTACCTTAAGGTCAGGAAAGAGTCCGGCTATGAACCTCTCCTTCTTTAAAAATTCTGCACCATCACCAGGGTTAGCAACATTTCGTATCCATAGAGCCCAAAGACGTAGAAACTCTTGCTTGTACAAGTAGTAGTCATCTAAGTCTTTTTGCTTATGAGAAACAATGTCTTGCCATAGTTTTTGAGTGTTTTGGGGATCAAAGAAGTATCTCTTAAAACGATTCAAAACTTCTGTGTAATTCCCCTTAACTTTCTCAGGCAAAGAGTCAAACCAAGTACTAGCATCTTTCCTAAGGACCACCTCAAACATTTCTACACGTTCTTGATCGGTTACTATCCTCTTGATACGGCAAGACATCTTGAAATTTGCTAAAAATAATTCTGCATCCTCTCCAGGCTCTCCAAAGAAAAGAGGATATCCAGACATTTGGCGTTGGCTCTCCATTATTATGAAAGATTACAACACTAGTTACAATAAGGGATAAAATAGAGATCTAGAACCACTCGCCTGCAAATGAAGAAGTGAGAAAATACCACTCTAGGTTTTCTTCTTCAGCTATCCAAGCTTCAATAAGGTCTCGATTTGTTTGATCAAAACAAAAGGGTAGACTATTGATGAGCTCTAAGAAGGGTTGAAATTCTTCAAAGCTAAGGCGATAAACAGAAATCTCTAGAACTTCATTTTCTGGATCCAAAAGAGTAACCACGTCCCAAGTGATAAATTGCACTTGCTCTACAATTCCCAATGCACAAGCGGTTTGTATAAAAACTAGATCTTCATGCTCGTCGAAGGCCGTGAGAAAGTAGCAATTGACTAGGAGCTCCTTTCCTTCGAGTTCCACATAGTCGGAGTGAGGCAACCTTCTCACAATTTCATAAAGAACATCCTCATCAAGTCCAATCAAGTTTGCAAGATTTAAAGACTCCACTTGTGCTACAAAATTCCTCGACAAAAACTCCTTAGGATTATGGTTAAATCATTCAAAAGCATAGAGATTTACAATGTCTCTATGAACAAAGTGTCATAGAAAGTAGAGAAGGATGAGAATTTATACAAATTTGCAATCTTCTCTATGCTCTCTTTATTAAGACAAGCTCTGAATAGCTCCCTATCTCCTTTGTTGAAAGCGAAAGGAAGACTATTAATAAGACGCAAATGAGGGAAAAATTCACCAAATGTGAGTCTATGAAGCATGAACTCTGGCCGCAAGTTTCCTGAAGAGTCTTCCTCAATGGTGAAATGCACTCGCCAAACGCCAAATTTCACTCTATTTACCAATCTTAGGGCACACACTAGTTGGATGAATGCGCGGTCTTCCTTAGTGCCCAACAACAAGAGGAAAATGGAATCCACGCGTAGGACCTTCCGTCTTAACTTCACCACCCTCTTGTTATGAGGGAGACGCTTTACTACTTGCTCCTGCAACTCAATTGGTAATAGAGCTAGATCTCTAAGGATTGAACTTTCACTGCACACACATTCCCAGTTAGAACAAATGATCGTTTTTTTGTTTCTTGTAACAACTTGGACAAAGAAAAAACAAACATGCACACTACTTTGCCGGGCTGCACTTCACTTTAAAATAAAATGAACACATGTACATCAAAAGAAGTGCGGTAGTTGATGAGAGGTAGAATGACAGGGTTTGGTGATGCAAGAATTTCTCCTGCTCTTTGGGCACCAAACATGAACACCATTCGTTGTTGAAAATGGATCTTTCTACTAATTGCAACGTTTATTCTAATGTGTGGAGTAAAATGAAAGGGAAAAACCTCTATTCCTGGGCCATTATCCATGGCCTATGCATGTCCTAATGCTTAAAACAAAACAAAAATATAGACGTCCAAACTAAGGTCGTACCTAATGAGAGGCAAAATAAAAGGATTTACTGAAGCGTTTATCTCGGCCAACCTAAGAGGACCTAAAATTCTACGAATGACACGTTGAAATTGCAACTTAGTACTAACAATTGTGTGTACCTTTTGCCTTGCAATGGAATGAAGGGATCATACAAATCTTTGTGATTCATGCAAACTACTTGACTATGCTAAAGGTTGATTCTACACAAAAATAGACAAGCCGTCCTCAGTGGGGGCACCAATTTGAGGCAGTCCGGGGCGGGCAACAAGAAGAGTGGCCTCTAGACACCCTTCAAGGCTCCGGTGCTGCTCAATGGGGCTGGGGCACAACACAACACAAACCAAAACAACAGACCCACCGCCAAATCCCAACTACACAAGGGGCACCACCTAGTTTAAGAGCGAACTAGGACGCAAAAGAGGAGAATCGTTAGAGCAACCCACAAACAAGCAAGGAATTTACACTAACCCTAACACCAATGGAATACTCTCACACACTAAAACACGAGAGAGAGAGAGATAGATAGAGAGAGAGAGAGAGAGATAGTGCTCGGGCTGCTTTGAAACGTATCGGCGATGATCAAGCAAACACAACTATATATTTAAGAAAGAGAGAGAAAGGGGGAGGGGGTGCTTGTTGCATTAATACCTTCTTACAAATCTGTCATGACAAATCAAAGTGAGATTAGTACTTGTTCAACATAGCTTGCGTAAATTTCACCACAACACATCACAAGAAAAGCCACCCCAATCACTGTCTTAAGGCCAGGGGAGTCCTCTCCACCCTGTCGCCCTCTTACAGTATGTGGGATTTATGGCTAGATTGATGACAACACCAGAGACAAGCTATCAAGAACTTAACAAAAAAAAACACCAAGACACTTACGCATCATTGTTGTCCATTACTTCACGTTGGAAGGGAGACAAAGTATCCAAGCTTAGTCCAAATCCACCCTCCTTGATTCAGCGAATGTTGGGCTTACACTAGTAGGAGAAATGATAGATTTCCTACTCTCAATTGAATGATCACTCTCTCTCTTACAATGGCATATATTTCCCTTGCTAATCCCCTATTACAACACATGCACATGCATAAGACAATGAGCTTCCACTCAAGAGCTCCTTCTAGAGAGGTTGAGCTTGGCTTCTCAAGCTATAGCATAGTGCTCTTGCTTATGGCTCCCCCCCTTTTATGCTAGCTACACCCTCCTTTTATAGCAATTTTGAAGGCTAGGGTTACTCCTCTAACCATGGTTGGGTTAGATTTTTAGCAATTTATCTAATTTCTTTTGCTTGGAATTATCAAGAAGTTGGTGGGGAAAGAGAGAGGAGAGAAATGGAGGTGATAGGACTTTTCATAGTGGGTTAGTGTTAGTAGAGTTAGTATTAATTTACAAATGGAATTGGATATTTACAATGGGAGTATCCATGTAGGATACAAATAAGGAAGAAAAACTCTTAAGAGGTAAGAAAAGGTGAATTTCTTACAAGGTTGATGCTCCAAGTGTCTTGAGTAGGGCCAATTTTGACGCTTGTTGACGGTCCACTAGCTTTGACGGTACATTTTTTCTCCACTCTTGACCTTCCTTGAGAGACAAGGTAATTGAAGCTGAGTAATCAACCACCATGATGCTGTCTTTTAAGAGAAGAGGCTGAATTTTGTGCTTTTTTGATAGATATGGGTAATTTGGAGGAGGAAAAATGAGACTAGGTGGTCAATTTTGGAATGGGATTGTGTGTGGGAGGTATGAGTTCACCATGGTTTCTCTTATTCTTCAAGGTTGAGGAGAAGGTGAGTAGTGTGCAGAGAGGAGTGGTGAGAGAGATGGGGATGATGAGTGGAGAAGTGTGTGTGAAAGAGGAAAATGATAAAGTGGAAGAGAGAGTGTGGCTGCATAGCATGGGAAAACTGGGGTCCACTAAAAAAATCATAGCTCACAGCTGGTAGCTCCAAAAATCATGCAAAACTTTTGGGGTGATTATTCAGGGCGTGGGCTACATTTTCTCTTTTGACCACCGCTCCAAATTTAGAGTGGAGATAGGTGCCAAAATTCTCACCAAAAAGCCTGTTTTTTATGCCTGCAAAAGTCTTTTAGTGGCCCCCTCCTTTGTTGAATTTGTACAATGCATCCAAGAGTGAGCCCCTCCTTTGTCATATTATAATACAAAGCATTCAAGTTGCCCTTGCCCCATGCATGGAGGAGGATTATTGGTGAAATAAGAAATATATACATGGTGGGACTAGTGTATGGACTATTCATGGACTTTAGCTCAATGAGCACATGGTGTTAGAATAATGAGTAAAAATAATAATAAAAATATGGAGGAGTTATGGATATGGAAAGATATTGGAATCATATGATATGGTCCCTCCATGAATTATTTTGGGTGAAAGAGGAAAAGGTATGCAAGTAAATAATATAATAAAAGTAACCAATGAGTACAAATCAATTTTTTGTTTTCACGAGGGTGAGGGTGAAAATGTGGGAGTGATTTGTATAAAGGAAAAATATGAGGTT
This sequence comes from Adiantum capillus-veneris, assembly GCF_014529385.1. Classification (NCBI taxonomy): domain Eukaryota; kingdom Viridiplantae; phylum Streptophyta; class Polypodiopsida; order Polypodiales; family Pteridaceae; genus Adiantum; species Adiantum capillus-veneris. The sequence continues at coordinate 39,881,158 of NC_140940.1, forward strand.
AGAGTATGTACATATTGGCAAAAAAATATAATTATGGTGTAAGAGGATGAAAGAAGGTGTACATAGGTTTAATAAAACACACACCTAAGTAGAAATATTTAAATAAAATACCAAAATAATTATAAAAAATCCCTATATTTAGGCCATATATACAATGAAATATTTACACACAAAGAGGCCATAAAATACTTTTATTTTTTAAATTTTTTTAATTTTTTTTTGGCTCACCTAGCCCAGTGACTAGCTAGCTGAGGGTTTTTAAGAAGATATGGGAAAAGTCCCGTGACTCACGCACGCCTATGTACAGTGAAATGGTAGGGATAGCCACAGTGTTTGGGTGATTTTGGTAGGGTGAGGTAACTCACTGTGGCAATTACAAAGAGCCGAAAAAACGGCTATCACTAGTAAGAGTCTCTCCATGATCTATATTGGCACCCTTTTGCCTAAAGTCCATAGGCTCTGCTCTATGCTAGTAAGAACGGATCTATGCTCTATATTGAACCCTGTATGCTAGAAACCACTATGAGGGTTTTTTGGCAACCTATGGCCATACGATGCTCTCTTTATGGCCATAGGGTTTTTTGAATACTAAAGAAAACTCTCCATGGTCTATATCTGGGCATCTAATGGCGGTTGTGCCATTTGCTAACAAGAAACCACCATTTCTCTAGGTTTTTCTTCTATTGTTTTACGACAACAAGGTGCCATGCTCCATGGCAATAATTTTAAAAAATGTAAATGCTCTACATTGAAACCCTATGGCACAGGGCCCAGGTGTGATCTATGCTACCCTAAACCCCTCTATGCTCTACGTTGACACCCTACGGCCCCAGGGCCACAATGTGCTCTCTCTCTCTCTCTCTCGGATTTAAATTGTTAATTTGGCCTTATTATCAGTCCTCCCTCTCTCTTAGTTTCCTCTCGTCTGTTTATCTCTTACTCTCCTTTCTCTCTCACTCCAAACTACTATTTATCTCCCTCTTCTCATCTCCCCCCATTCATAAAGGGCTTCAATATCTACTGGTGGCATCGGCATTCATGCACCCCCTACCACATCTACTCTTTCTAGGACCTATCTCACACCAACAGAAAGGTTAGTTCTTTTCTGTTTTACTGTTTTACTGTTTTACAATTTTACTATTTTAATGTTTTACAGTTTTACTATTTTACAATTTTACTGTTTTACAGTTTTACTATTTTACAGTTTTACTGTTTTTCAGTTTTACTAATTTTTTATAGAGAGCGGTAAATAATTCTTTTTTAAAAGATTAAGCTTACCTATGAGGCACTGCGTAGAGAGGGAGAGAGAATACGAAAGAGGCGGCACCACAGGGCGGCAACGGGCGTCTATTCGATGTCGTGAGAGGGTGGCACCACAGGCGCAGCAAGGGCGACAGAGGGGCGCAAAAGAGGCGTTTGGGAGAGGCGTAGGGAGGGCACACGGAGGGCGTTTAGGAGAGGAGCAAGGAGTACGCATGGAGGGCGTTTAGGAGAGAAGCAAGGAGCGCGCAGAGCTGTGCTCAAGAGAGAAGACTAGGGTTTCGAAAATTTTAAAAAGAAAGAGAGAGAGAGAGAAACAAAGAGAGAGATAGAGATCAGGTTAAAATTTCAAAATTCAAAATTTGACTTTCAAGTTTTAAACCTAAACTTCCCGCTCTCTTTTATTTTGAATTTTGAAGAGTTTATAATCGTTTTCTTAGGAGGAGAGTCATACCAAAGGAGTCATAGCAAAAAAAAAAAAGAGTATAGAATTTTTTTGAAAAATTTACGTGAGACTTTGTCAATGCCCGTGTCGTCTCGCTACGAGTGGAAAGACACCCATGGTCGAAATCTCCGTCTCGGGACCAAAATCACATACTGAAAAATACACTAAAAAACATTCAAAATTAGAGAATTTTCCCTCGGAAAAAGTGCGATATTTTTTCGTGCAGTATTAATCGGGAGACTTGAAAACACATTTTAAAAAAATTTGGGGTAAGCAAAAAAAAAAGGCTTTTTTTGCCACATGCAATTGCGCACTAATTGCACGTGTTTTGAAAGTGTAAGTATACATGTAACATACATGTATATATTTATACAAATAGTATTTAAACGAGGAGGTCATATACTAGAATGGGTTGCAAAGGTGTTGGTGCGCATTTGTGAAGAGGCTTGTAAAGGTGCAATTTGATCACATATTTGATCATGCGATACGTGCACACCATTGTTTTTTATGTCCCTTCAAAGACGTAAACATGTCATATGGATGTACATCCACGGGACTACTTGAGACACGGTCTCTAGATATAATCAATGGTTGTGGCATATTATCAATGAATGTGGATGCACCACGTGGCATATCGTGCGGCTCATACGTACCCCCTTATGTCCTGGCAGGCTCTAGCTTTCTGAAATCACTATATATAGCACCCTATGGCCCAAAGTCCATAGGATGCTTATATAGCTCACCACAAAACACGAATCGAGGAGACCTTGTGGTCATAAATCCATAAGATCTATATATATTTATCTAGAAACATCAACTATAGAATCCTATGGCCTTTTGTCTGTAGGATGCTCATATAGTCATCATGAAACACCTACATATAGGGCCCTATGGACCTAAGGCCATAGGATGTATATATATAATCACTCGCTAGGCTATGGACCTTGTGGTCATAAATCCATAAGATCTATATATATTTAGCTAGAAACATCAACTATAGCATCCTATGGCCTTTTGTCCATAGGATGTTCATATAGTCATCGTGAAACACCTACATATAGGGCCCTATGGACCTAAGGCCATAGGATGTATAGATATAATCATATCAATACACCTACATATAGCATCCCATGGACCTAAGTCCAAAGGATGTATACAAACTCATTGTGTCCCTAAGGCCACATGATGCTATATACCCATCATGAGACAACTACATATAGCGCCCTATTGCCCTCAATACAAAACACCTTGATAAAACATCATATAGACTAAAGTCCATATGATTTATATATAGTCCACACAAAACACCTACATATAGTGCCCTATGGTCCTAAGGCCATAGAATGTTATAGACCCATCACGAGACAACTACATATAATGCCCTATGCCGCTTAGACCATAGGATGTGTATGTATGCATTGCAAAACACCTACATATATCATCCAATGGCCCTAAGGCCACAGGATATTATATACCCATCATGAGACAACTATGTATAGTGTCCTATGGAACTTAGGCCATAGGATGTGTATAGTTGCATCGCAAAACACCTACATATAGCTCTATATTGGCCCTAAGGCCATAGAATGTTATATACCCATCGTGAGATAACTACATATAGTTCCCTATGTCCTCCGTCCATAGGATGTGTATAGTTGCATCATGCAACACCTACATATAGCATCCTATGGCTCTAATGCCACAGGATGTTAAATACCCATCGTGAGACAACTACAAATAGTGCCCTATGGCCCTGAGGCCATAGGATGTGTATAGTTGCATCTCGAAACACCTACATATAGCATCCTATGGCCCTAAGGCCACAGGATGTTATATACCCATCATGAGACAACTACATATAGTGTCCTATGGCCCTTAGGCCATAGGATGTGTACAGTTGCATCGCAAAACACCTACATATAGCTCTATATTGGCCATAAGGCCATACAATGTTATATACCCATCGTGAGATAACTACATATAGTTCCCTATGGCCCTCAGTCCATAGGATGTGTATAGTTGCATCAAGAAACACCTACATATAGCATCCTATGGCTCTAATGCCACACGATGTTAAATACCCATTGTGAGACAACTACAAATAGTTCCCTATGGGCCTCAGGCCATAGGATGTGTACAGTTGCATCGCGAAACACCTACATATAGCATCCTATGGCCCTAAGGCCATAGGATGTTATATACCCATCATGAGACAACTAAATATAGTGTCCTATGGCCCTTAGGCCACAGGATGTGTACAGTTTCATCGTAAAACACCTACATATAGATCTATATTGGCCCTAAAGCCATAGAATGTTATTTACCCATCGTGAGATAACTACATATAGTTCGCTATGGCCCTCAGTCCATAGGATGTGTATAATTGCATCACGAAACACCTACATATAGCATCCTATGGCTCTAATGCCACAGGATGTTAAATACCCATCGTGAGACAACTACAAATAGTGCCCTATGGCCCTGAGGCCATAGGATGTGTATAGTTGCATCTCGAAACACCTACATATAGCATCCTATGGCCCTAAGGCCACAGGATGTTATATACCCATCATGAGACAACTACATATAGTGTCCTATGGCCCTTAGGCCATAGGATGTGTACAGTTGCATCGCAAGACACCTACACATAGCTCTATATTGGCCATAAGGCCATATAATTTTATATACCCATTGTGAGATAACTACATATAGTTCCCTATGGCCCTCTGTCCATAGGATGTGTATAGTTGCATCACAAAACACCTACATATAGAATCCTATGGCTCTAATGCCACAGGATGTTAAATACCCATCATGAGACAACTACAAATAGTGCCCTATGGCCCTCACGCCATAGGATGTGTACAGTTGCATCGCGAAACACCTACATATAGCATCCTATGGCCCTAAGGCCACAAGATGTTATATTCCCATCATGAGACAACTACATATAGTGTCCTATGGCCCTTGGGCCATAGGATGTGTACAGTTGCATCGCAAAACACCTACATATAGCTCTATATTGGCCATAAGGCCATAGAATGTTATATACCCATCGTGAGATAACTACATATAGTGCCCTATGGCCCTCAGTCCATAGGATGTGTATAGTTGCATCACGAAACACCTATGTATAGCATCCTATGGCCCTAAGGCCACAGGATGTTAAATACCCATCGTGAGACAACTACAAATAGTGCCCTATGGCCCTAAGGCCCTAAGGCCGCAGGATGTATATTTACTCAGCACAAAACACCTGCATAAAACATCATATGGACTAAAGGCCATATGATTTATACATACTCAATATGAACCACCTACATATAGAATCATATGGCCCTAAGTCCATAGGATTCTGTGTACCCATCATGAAACAACCACATATAGTGCCCTCTGTGTATATAATCATAATGAAACACCTACATATATACTCACAATAAAATGATTTTGTGATGGTTTTCTTAACAAATATTTATTGAAACCTTCTTGCAGGTATGGACTTTAATCAAGGTGATAGACTATGCATGTTTGTAGCCACACAAAAGGTTTCCCTTGGGAGTGTCTGTGATACAAACCCAAATTCATATTGCTCAGGAATTCTTATTGGTGAAGGAAATGTATCGGTGTTAGTTGATTTGTGTTTTCAAAAGAAAGCACTTATTCCATTTCCAACAATGGATGCATTGAGAGTGGGAGATTCTTTTCACAATATTGTGAAATGGAGTACTGGGTTTCTACAACATATGGATGAGATACACTACGAAGGGGTTTCTATGTCTGAGACTCACAAAGGAATGGGAGCATTTGAGGCACAATCTGATGGAATGAGCTATAGGGAGGTTTGGAAGGATAAGAGGGTTCAACTTTGGGATGAAAGCAAAACACATGTAGTAGCCGAAGGGGTTGTCATGTATGTGTGTCCATTTGATTCCGTGAACTTTGGTGTGCTAGGTGAAGATAACATCAGTATTGGTATTGAAACATCCTATGCTTGTGAGGCTACTATTTCTGCACAATGTGATGTATGCAACATCAATCTGGTTTGTTGGCCTATCAAGAGAGTGACAACTATGGATGGAAAAGCGTTGTTACAATATGAGGATTTACATGCCAGTGACGCATTACAAGATACATGCATTGAATCAGCTCGTTTGGTAGAGCCTATTTCAAAAAAACGAAAATATTTCTTTATGAATAGGAAGCCAAAAATGTCTATGAAACCTTCTAAGAGATCCAATCAAACATCCCTATCATCTGTCCAACTTGTTTCAACCATAGATTGTTGCTCTATGAGGTGTTGTCAATATGCCAATAGAGATAAGTTCATGGCTATGCGCAATGAATTTTGGGGACAAAGTTTGCAAAATAGAACCAACTATGTGTATGATACAATGTTGACTGCTTGGCGTGAGAACAAGGCAACTGCAAAGACTTGCTATGTATTTTCTTTTAATGGCAATGAGGTCTGTACTAGAGCTTGGTACGAAATTCATGGCATTCAAAAAACTTCATTTTATTGTTACCGTGAACAGTTTGAAAATGGGGTTCGACGCTCAGTGCATGGTAATGATGGTGTCATAAGAAAAGGAAGAGACAATACAGAAATGGGAAGGGCATTGATGCGCTCTTTTGTAGATGATAACTCCGAGAAAATGCCACATAAGAGTAGAATTATGGAAGATGGTACCAGAGAAACCTTGAATGCAATACCAAACACGTACAAGCAAATAGACATCTTACATGATGTCAATAAAACACTCGAGAGTATGTGTCTCAAGCCAATGTCTAGCACTACATTCAATAGGGTTTGGAATACAGAGTTTTCTAATGTGACCTTGTCAAAAACAAGCGAGTTCTCAAAATGTGTTGTGTGTAGTCGGATAAAGTCTCAACTAGAGTCAACAAAGGATGATGAGCTGATTTCACGTTTGAAGGATGAACGTAAAATTCACATGATGCAACAACAAAGCTGTAGAAATGTGTACTACACCTGGCATAAGTTCTCGCAAATGCAAAAGGATAAGTACTTATGCATTATACATGATAAAATGGACCCAAAAAAGACAGCAATACCTAGATTGCGAGTGAACTCAAAAGACTATGCGAATGCATATCAGTTGCAAGTATCATTAATAGGTATGATAACACATGGGCATGGGCATGGGATGTATGGTCATTTCTCGTTGAATGGTCTATGGCCTTCAGATCCGAATGCTACAATTGGTTCCTTTGCATTATTCTTGCAGAATTTGGAAAGAACGGAAAACCATGGGCTAGGAGATTTATGTCATGATGGTATGCCACGCAGCAATGTAACATTGTTCAATGCATTGAATTCATGGACAGCTTTAGACCACCAAAACAGAATGATGAAAGAGCGTGAGAGGAATGCATCAGCAGCAGTAACACCACCGTTGGCTATTGAAGGATGTAATGGAGAGATTTCTAACTTGCAATTAGCCTCCTCTCAATGTGTTGTGGATACCGTGTCCACTCCCGTGTTTCAAAAATTTCCAGAGAATCTTCCGCTAGAGCTAGATAATATTTGTGCAGGAGAGAATAAGAATCGATATTTATTTGCATACTTATCCTTGCTAGTAGCAAAAGGTGTTTTCAAAATCGTGCATTTGGGATTCTTAATGGTGGGTCATACACATGAGGACATAGATGCAATGTTTAGTAGGTTCTTAGAGAGATTACGAATAGGAACGACCTACACTTTTCCACATTTGATGGAACATTTTCAAAAATGTGAAAGTTCAGCTCCAACACCATTTTTGATGACGCAAGTTCCTGACTTTAAATCCTTTGTTAAAGGGTACATGTGTGATGGACAAGATGCTCTTGTTGGACACTCTAAGCCACTTCAATTTCGTTTCTTTATGCAAGGTGAGATCCCAGTAATGCAGTACAAAATTCACCCCAAATCACCTGATTGGATGCCGAGGGAGTCAGGAATTGAGTTGTGGAAAAACGATGATCAAGGGAAACCGAAATTGCCAGTAGGTTGTCCAGATGTGGTTCGTACAGCAAACTATGTGAGGGATAGTCCGCTTGTTATTCAAGGGATTAAGACATATCTTGAATTTTGGAAAAGATGGACTCTACTAAAGGGAAAGGAGCACGATTCTACAAAATACATGGAGCTAGTTAATATTTATTGGCAAAAAATAATTAGTGAGCTTGAACAACCAACCAATAAACAACTTGGTGAATATACATCATTTTGGCCAAAGACTACAGGGAGTCATAGAATGCAATAGATAGAGGAAGACACAGATGAGTTTCAAGGATATGAAGAATTGAATGATCACTATGTTGGTCCTCAAAGTGCAAGGCCACGGGAAGCTTTTAGGCCTCAAATTGATGTAAGGAAAGGGGATTTTGTTCTTGTGAGACCCGCAGATCCAGAATATCCGATATGGCTAGGAGTTGCAGAGTCAGATGTTGATGTAGACAGCTTATCTCCTAACTACAAGAAAGTTTTCATTCAATATTGGGCACCAAAACATCGGAAAAAAATCCCACAATCCAAGAACAATATGAGGATTTTTGGAAAAAGAGTTGGTGCTGCAATCTTGCTGAGCCAAAGCGTTGGGAGTGTGTTGATTCAATTGCGTGGTCATGGACTCCAAGGGGTGGAAGACTTGCAAAAGCAATTAAAATCCCATCCAATGTTGTGGAGAAAGCACAAGCTAGCTTTATAGGAGAAATTGACTAGCATTTCGTTTTCATATATTGTTTTTCTTGCTATCCGTGTCTATGTATGTTTTATAAAGTATCAATTAACACCAACATGGGAAAAAAAGGTGTTTCTCAACACCACCATTTTCTTGAGAATCTATCTCTTTGTCTAATGTAACACAAGTCCTCAAGACAAGTCCCAAAATAATTGAAATTTTCCCAAATCAAATGGGAAATAAGAATCCTTAGGCATTGAAATCAGTCCCAAAGATGTGGAATTTTCCCATTTTATCTAAAAGAGTGTTTCCCATTAATCCTCCTGCTAAGTTCACACAAAACAAATATATTTTGGTTGCTACAGATTATGCGACAAAGTGGGTGGAAGCTGTTGCTCTGAAGGATAATACAGCGGCGAGTGTGGAAAAGTTTTTGTACAAGAATATTATGACCAAGTTTGGATGCCCGATTGAATTGGTTTTTGATTAGGGAAAGCATTTTATCAACAAAGTAATCAAACAGTTGACTGAATTACACCTCATTATCCATAAGAAGTCTACTGTCTACTATCCTCAAGCAAATGGACAAGCGGAGAGTACCAACAAAACCCTGATCAAGATTTTGAAGAAGATTGTTGAGGAGAATAGGACGGATTGGGATACTAAATTGGATTCTGCATTATGGGCCTATCGTACTGCTTTTAAAGTGACAACAAGTCAGACACCTTTCAGGTTGGTGTACGGATTGGAGGCTATTGTCCCGATGGAGTTTGTTGTGCAAATTTTGAGAATAGCTATTGACCATAAGTTGTCAGATGAAGAGTCTTTGCCAAACAAATTGGAGGCACTTTTGAAGTTGGATGAAGATAGACTTTTGAGTGCTTACATGGCGGAGGCTGTGCAAAGACGTCCTTAAGCGTGGATACAGAGGAACATTAAATACAAAACTTTCACAGAAAAGGATTGGGTGATGGTGTATAACAGCAAATTGGGTCTTCGACCAGGCAAACTTAAATTGAGATATGTTGGGCCCTATCAGATTGCACATGTGATTGGGCGATCGACTTATATTTTGCAGGATGCAAATGGAGCTCTGATCCCCAAACCTTTTAATGGATTCAGACTCAAACCATTTCAAGGTAATCCACCACGCGATGGTCAATTGAGTCAAATTGGGATTTTTTCAATAGATTGCTGACCTTCTATCATGATTAATACAAATGGGGGTGATTTGATTACTTCGACGTGTGAGAAAACTTTACACGCAACATCATTAACTTGTGCTTTGCGAGGAGAGGAGAAGGAAAGAAGTGCAACATTTTCACCACAGGTGACCAAAACGCAGTCTTTCATTCAAAGTCAAGATTTCTTTAACGCTACCAGAATGCAGACACGTACCAGCAACCGGTCTCGTAAGTCTACAAGTTCCAATGGTGCGAATGTTCGCGTTCATGAGGATGTGGAGGTTCTTATGCAGTTACCGATTAGTAGACAGCGGGGAGAACGCGTTACCATCGAGCATCAGTTCATTGATTTTACGGTGGACATTCCACATTCGAAGGGCTTTCATGCACAATGGCTGCAATCAATCAATTTGCTGGAGTATGCAAGGTTGCCTTGGAGTAGGTGGAGGCACACGACAAAAGTTGGAATGCATGTAAGAAATCTTGTGGAGAACAATGGATTGGTTGGCTATGGAGTGTATTTATCTGCAGAGTTAGTGTCCAAAGTGTTTGGTTTGCAGCAAGGGGAAGAAAATCATGTTGACAGTGTTGAGCTTATATGTGAAGCTACTCAATATATAGCTTCTCTATATATGGCACCCAGGTCCCCTCTATATATACATCATCTCATGTGTGTATTCTACACACTTTGGGGTTCTACTTCTGTGTTCTCTCCTTCTCTCTCAACATGGTATCAGAGCAGTACGTTTTTGTTTTCGATTTTTCTCCTGATCAAAATCGATTTTGCAGAAACTACTCGCCATAGGGATCGGAATCGATGTGGTCTACAACTTTGCAGAAGGAAGTTTTTTCAAATTCTGCACCGATTTTGAGTTATTGTTCGCGGACTGCGTACATACCTAAAAAGCAACTTCCGCTTTTTGTTTTTGATTTTTGTGCTAATTCGAAACAATTTTGCAGAAACTACCATCGCGAGAGACTGGAATCAATGTGGTCTACAACTTTGCAGAAGGAAGTTTCTTCAAATTCTGCACCGATTTTGAGTTATCGTTCACGGACTGCGTACATACCTGAAAAATAGCTTCCGCGTTTTGTTTCTGATTTTTCTGCTAATTGGAAACGATTTTGCAGAAACTACTCGCCGGACAGACCGGAATCGATGTGGTCTACAACTTTGCAGAAGGAAGTTTTTTCAAATTCTGCACCGATTTTGAGTTATCGTTCGCGGACTGCGTACATATCTAAAAAGCAACTTTCGCTTTTTGTTTTTGATTTTTCTGCTAATTCGAAACGATTTTGCAGAAACTACTCGTCAAGGAGACCGGAATCGATGTGTTCTACAACTTTGCAGAAGGAAGTGTTTTCAAATTCTGCACCGATTTTGAGTTATCGTTTGCGGACTGCGTACATACCTGAAAAGCAACTTTCGCTTTTTGTTTTTGATTTTTTTGCTAATTGAAAACGATTTTGCAGAAACTACCCTCTAGAAAGACCGGAATGGATGTGGTCTACAACTTTGCAGAAGGAAGTGTTTTCAAATTCTGCACCGATTTTGAGTTATCGTTCGCGGACTGCGTACATACATAAAAAGGAATTTCCGTTTTTTGTTTTTTATTTTTCTGCTTATTGAAAACGATTTTGCAGAAACTACCCGCGGGAGAGACCGGAATGGATGTGGTCTATAACTTTGCAAAAGGAAGTTTCTCTTAATTCTGCACCGATTTTGGGTTATCGTCTCGGACTGCGAATATGTTTGAAAATCAAAATTTTACTTTTTGCTTTTGATTTTTCTCATAATTGAAAACTTCTCAATTATATTTTTCTTCATCAATCATATATTTGTTACTGACGTAACTTTGCTGCAGAAGCCAGTTACACATCGTTCCGATTCAGTCGAGCCGTTGATGATCGTCCAAATTCTATCGAGCTATTGTTGGTACATGATCTTTTGTTATATGATATACTCGTTCATTGATTCTCGTATAATTATTCTTTTAGAGATATAGTTTACGTCGTTTTATTGATAATTTCTCATTGATACCATAGTGATTTTGATGGTACCATGATGATGTTTTGTTAATACTTTGGTCATGGTGATTTTCGTTGATACCATGATGATATGTCATTGATACCATGGTTATTCTCGGTGGTGCCATGATGATATTTCGTTGATACCATGGTTATTCTCGGTGATTCCATGATGATATTTCGTTGATTCCATGGTGATTTTTGTTGATACCATGATGATGTTTTGTTGATACCATGGCTATTCTCGGTGATACCATGATGTTGTTTCATTGATACCATGGTTATTCTCGGTGATGCCATGATGATGTTTCGTTGATACCATGGTTATTCTCGGTGATGCCATGATGTTATTTCGTTGATACAATAATTATTCTCGGTGATATCATGATGCTTTTCGTTGATACCATGATCATTTATTCATTTTTATTGATATAATGATGATATTTTGTTAATACTTTGATGGTATTCATTGATCACTACATTGATAAATGTTGTTTTATGTAGTATATACACATGTCATTTGTATCACGTAATCACACATTTTGTACTTTTACGTTTATACTTTATGTACCATATGTTGTCGTGCGTATATATGTCGTCAAAAGAGTGGCGTCGCGAACCATCTCTTATGGCATTGTGAACGTAATTATTTCATTAACGATGCTAATAATTTTCATGACATGTTTTTGTTTTGGAGTCTATGATCTATGTAGGATTGATCAAAGAATTGATTTTATGAAGACAAACTTGGTGACAATAAAAGATTTATGAAGATATGTTTGGTGATGCCATATTGATGACAACATGAAGACATGTTTGGTGATGCGATATTGATGACAAGCTACACAGCAGATTCACGGAGACACTTTTGATTACAAGCTAATCGATAGCTTTTACACCTCTTTATTGAACCTTTGTATTCATTATTGTATTTGATAGGATAGGAGTAATGTAACTCCTCATAAAACATTCATTGTAAAAGGAGTGATGTAGCTCCTTGTAAACATTTGTATATTCAATGATTTTTATAATATAACGGTGTGTGTATATAGAGCTGTGGGTTTTTCCCTTGATCCCCCAAGGGTTTTTTCATCCACAGTTAGGGACCCTTATTTGAGTGGGGGTGTTGAGCTTATATGTGAAGCTACTCAATATATGGCTTCTCTATATATGGCACCCAGGTCCCCTCTATATATACATCATCTCATGTGTGTATTCTACACACTTTGGGGTTCTACTTCTGTGTTCTCTCCTTCTCTCTCAACAGACAGGGCATCGGAGCAGGTTATGGAAAGAGAATTTGGCAAGTGTGAGGGCACAAGATGATACTACTTGATTAAAAATTTGGCTAACCCGGATAGAGCTTTGCAAATCAAATGGTTTCTGGAGAGATTTTTGCTGCTGGTCAAGTTGGAATATGTATCTAGGGAGCACTATGCGATTATATCTGCGGCAAAGCAGGGCAGAAATTTTGGTTGGGCAAATATGTTGTATGACAGGTTACATTCAGAGGTTTTTTGCAAAGATAAGAGGAAGACTCAGAGGTCCACGAAGATTGGTCCATTAATCACAGCTATTTTCAGTTATGTCAGAAATAATGCAGTGCTAAGGAGTTTGTTAGAGGGGGATGTACAGTTAAAACATCTTCAGGGGGCTACTGCCAGTGTTCAGGCTACTGTCAGACACCCAGCTAGAAGTTCTGAAACAAGAAAGAAGAAAAGGGAGGACATTAAGGAGGATGATGCACAAGACATGGTCAAACAAATTTATGATGACTTACCGGCTGCAGGTTATTCGCATGAAGTTTGCAAGGATACACTAAATTTAAAGAAGCCTGACCCAAGAGATTTTCCACCATCAGGCTCCAAATCAGTGAAAAAGGTTCTTAGGATCAAAAAGAGAAAAGTTGCAAAAATGGCTTCGGAAGCAGATCAGGAACCAGTTGGACAACAGTCAAAGGGGTTTCAGACTGCTGATAGTAATTTTGAGGACATTCCTCATGCAAGATGCTTGGAATCTATGAATCAGATTGGAGATTATGTTGGACATCAGAAAATTAACTCTAATCTTTTGATTAGTGATAATCAAAAGTTAAAGCAAGAAGTTGCATATTTGAAGTTTGAGATGAAAAATAAAACAGTGTCTAATTAGGAGTGTTGGGGTATAGGCGTTTGTGTCTTGCCCGGCCGCCCAGAGTTTGGGCGCCCACTGACTTGTATACCTTATACATAGCATAAGTGTATAGGGGGCTGCTCACTCTTTTGAGTCTCCCCACCCACATCGTGTGTGTGTCTCCTTCTCTCTCTCTCTCACTCTCCGTATGTGGTGCTCCCCGATCCCCTTCAATTTGTATCATAGCTATGGTGATAGCGGAGAGCACGACGGCTTTGAGAGCTTCAAGGCGATAGCTCGCTCGCTCTCGACGGTGGAGTTCGATCGCGGAGTTTCACAAAGAGCGATTTTAGCTTGAGGAGCATTGTCTTTGGAGCTTAGGAGCTTGGTGTGGTCAAGCTTGGTCGAGCAGGCGGTTGCGGCTTCCTTGGTGAGAGGAGTTTTTGAGCTCAGTGGAGCTCGTTAGAGAAGTGCTCGGCGGAGGAGAGCTTGACATTCGAGTGCTTGGATGCTGTTGTGGCAGAGCTCTTGCGTTGGAGCTTGCATTGAGAGGACATTGCATCACGCAGAGTGGAGCAGGAGCAGGTTCAAGACTGTGTGCAGCTCGTTTTTGCCATTTTCGGGCTCTAAAACGCAATTTTTTGCGTAGCTGCGTCATACAGAGTCAGATCTGTTGGAGCTATATATACCAACCCCTACGCTATATATAGCTAGGAGTCCCCACTATATATGTGTGCTCAGTGTGAGCTCTCTACACACTTTGGGGCTTGCAGATCTGGAGTCATCTCCCTCTCTCTTCTCCCTCGTCTCATGTCTCGTCTCCTATTCAACATGGTATCAGAGCTGTGCCAATGCAACAGGATCATGTACGGAAGTCCACGTGAAAAGGAAGGTTCATCAAGTGTTTTTAGTGTTACTTTGCTCTTAATTCGCGATTTACTGCTTTCACATGTTGTGTTTATTATCGGTGAAAAGTTATTTATTGATGTACGTCGCATGAGAAGCCGTGATGCAGATACACAGGTGGGTTTTAAAAGAGTTTCTTTACTTATTGTTGATGCAATACATTTCTGTTGTGGGCGATGTTAATCTCCAAGATGGGATACAGCCGAGAAAACAATTGTGCCTCTTGAGAAAGGCTCTTCTGTAGCGGCTACGGAAGTGAATACGACAGCTTAAGAAAACAAAATCAAGCAGATGCGCTCTTCTGATTCTTCTACCATGCAAGAGCTCGAGACATTAGAGAGGAAACCTATGGCGCTGTTGCAGGTGGACAAGCCATGAGCGGAGGGTTAAAAGCAGTCCACGCTTCTTTTTGCTACCTATTTTCAGTCGCCCTGTGTATTTTGGGCTGGTCCCCGCCTGGATAATTTCGACTAAGCCTGCGTACCCCTTACTGTCTTCACATGCCGCTTGTGTTTTAATCTCCAAGAGTTCATGGGCACTTGAAGGAAATAGAGTAGAAGTGCATAGTGATGGCAAAGACCAGATTTGTGAAGCCTTATGACGTAGCGCAAATTCACATGCAAACGAGATCCATGGACTGTTGCAGAAAAAAAAAAGAAAAGAAAAGAAAAAGTTGTGGTGTTATAGAGGCTAGTGGCTTTCGGTTCTTGATAGCAGAGCCATATTGTAGGAATCACCTAGCTCTTCAATAGCGCCTTGCTACAGGGACCATCAAAGCCGGGCTATGAACTGGGCTGGCCCCCTACCCGTGTTGTCTGACCCTTGTTTAAGCAATAGTTTAGCGCTTGTGAGCATGGGTTCCCTAATTATCGCTCATCATTCTTTCTCATTGAGGCGATATAATTAGCACTCGTCGACGCTCGCCCTATCTTTAGCAGTATTTAATAAATTTAGAACTCGTCTACAAACTATCATAGGCTTTCTCTGCAAACTATCTGGGCGTTGCTATTACGGAACATAAGGATTACCATTGGTGCTTATCCTACTGCAAGCGAGCAACAGGGTGTAGGAAGCAGGTTTTCCTTGTCTACAATATGATATAACGACTCATAATGATCTGCAGCAAGTCAAACGATGTCTGCATGGAAGCTTATAATCCAGGTAGCAATCTCATATATGTGCAACAACAGGGTGTAGGAAGCAGTACGTGTTGCAACAGTAGCTATTATTACTTTACATATGCCCACCCTCGCTCGTGGCTTGTCTGCGTAACTCTAGTGGCTAATGGAAGCATATGGTGATCACGAGCCACTCGAAAATTCCCCAGCAAAGCAATATATACCTCGTAGCACAAGCACAAACAAGCCCATGTTCCCTCGTTATAATATTGCCAATGCAATCAGTTATTGATGTAGATGTTCAGAGTCGCTGCTCAAGTTTAGAGCCGATCCAAAGTACACGTCTTCAAGTTCAGAGCTAGCAATCCTTAGCTGCTTTTGGCAGCAATAGTGTTCAATGCTTCTGTAGATGGCGTCCTCACTACTTGGTTGCATGGCAGCTGGGTTCACGTTTTAGGCTCGACAAGCTTTAGGCTTGTAACAGGTTGCGACAAAGGTGATATTTGATGTGCGTGGGTTGACCAGACCCAGGGCAGCGAGTCGTTGTAGGGCAAGGGCTTCCTTTTCTCCATCAATGACTCCTTGGTTGCTAAAATTAGCTGGGGCAGAGGCCTGCAGGTGATGACGAAAATAGCCTACATGTAAGCTACCTTGCCACCCAAGCATCTATTAATGGCGGCGAGCAGAGACCTTATTGGCCGCCATATATACATTAAACTCGTCGGGCAGGGACCTTATGAGCCCTATCAAAATAGCCTGCATGTGAGGTCATCGTGGCCAAAATAGCTTGCATATAAGCTAATATAAGTCAGGATAAAGCATATATTATGATGAATTGTTTTGTTTTATTAGAACGATGAGCTGTTCTCATGAATATGGTTATGAGTACTTGGGAAACTCGAGCAGCGCTGATCACGCAAGCCAGAAACGCATAACCGATTTCCTATAGTTCTAAAGCCTTGATCCGAGCGCTTGTCAGCTACCTCTCAGAATCCTTGTCACCTCCAGCTTGTCTCTTGTCTTCTACAACCTTGCAAAGTTAGTTCAATCAGTGTCGTCCATCGTTTTTTCTAAGCTAGTGCAGTTGCCGATCATGTCCTGTCGCCATACTTAAGGATTATTTTAAAAGTGAATTTTGGGGGTTGTTTCCCATACTTAGGTGGAAGTAAGCAGTTGATTTATCTCATTGCTTTTATACTATTATTTATGATTAGGTGAAATGTAAAATATCATTTGCAGAAAGCTTAGTATATACAAATCGTCTTGATTATATAGTTGCTACCTCATCATTGGTAGAATTTGTCACTTATTCTTGGTCAATTAATAATTTTGGATCATGACTTTACTAATGATTTTCTTAATTCTATGTCATGATTTTACTAATACTTTCCTCGATGATGTGATAGATGATGGATGTGACAGAGACCTTGTATGTGTACTTGAGAGCTCGGTGCCTCGTACTCACCATTGGTGTTATGAGAGAGCTCGGTGCCTCGCACTTACCATTCGTATCATGTTTATTTCATCATATTTCAAGTGCAGATATTCTCGGCATTAAGGATGAGAAATTTGACAAAGTTTAGCATACTTGGGAGCCTGTTATCGTCCTCTTCATTGGTGGTATTGTTGTTATCGTCTTGTTGCACCATCGTCGTCATTGGTGCTATGGTTGTTATCGTCTTATTGCACCCTCTTCGTCATCAGGGATTTGACAGATGTGATTATACAGCACTAATGTTTCATGTCATTTATGTGTCGGCTTGTGTTCATGTGTGCACATGTATTGCATTCTTGTTATGTGTACATGTGGCATCAGTATTTGTTTCTCCATCATTTCTAGAGTGGCGTCGCAAACCGTCTCTAAGGAGAATGTGATGTAATTATTTCTAACCTTCATATTTTGACATGTTTCTTGAGTTGATGTTGTTTACAGGATAAAAGTCACGTCAAGCAACATGTACAGTGCTCAGAGATACTGAAGTTGCCCAAAGTTATTGAAGATTTTCCATCAATTCAATTGTATATGTAGGGTCATTAAAAGACGCTTGAAAGCGCACATTGTATATTATGGAGTGATGTAGCTCCTCAAAAATGAATTTTGTAAACTTTGATAATTGTTAATATAACAGTGCATGTATATAGTGTTGTTGGTTTTTCCCTTGTACCCCCAAGGGTTTTTTCATCCACAGTTAGGGACTCCTATATGAGTGGGGGTGTTGGAGCTATATATACCAACCCCTACGCTATATATAGCTAGGAGTCCCCACTATATATGTGTGCTCAGTGTGCGCTCTCTACACACTTTGGGGCTTGCAGATGTGGAGTCATCTCCCTCTCTCTTCTCCCTCGTCTCATGTCTCGTCTCCTATTCAACAAGGTCTACATGATCCAGGAGTCTACCTTGGGGTTTTGGCACGCTTTGGACGCGTTCGTCATATCAGAATTTTAAAATTCTGAACGCTGAATTTTCTGCAGTAGCAGTTGTTTATTGTGTGTCGAGAATTCCACACATGGTTTGCTCTCAGATGTGAGAGTGATATTTGCTGCAAGTTTCCTCACAGGTGGGAGGATACGATGTATGCCTTATGTGGTTTGATGTCCAGGGAGACTAATGTGATTGCATTTTGAGCTTGGCAATGTATACCTCGAGCATGTTTTCTGGCAGTCACAGGTGGAGCAGATATTTGTGTACTAGATTTGCAGGTGTTTGCAATGATGTATGCAAAGTGTGGAGATTGGTGCATGCATTTGGAGTGCGGTTTGATGCGCTTTGGTTGCTCATGGTTTTGAGCGTGTAGTCAGTTTGGTTACTGGTTTTGTGGCCGTTTTACTGATGAAACTCTGGCGAAATTTTCCCAGGAGTTTTATGCGTATCACTTATGCGATCTAGGTAGAGATTGCGGGTTGCACTCAGCATTTGCGTGCGGTGTTCTCTGTAGGTGGGAGATTTGTGCGTGTGTATGCATCCATACTGCATAGTGTGGGCTTGGTGATTCGTTCACGGTTTGACAGGCGTACAATTATCTTGGCACACTCACAGGAGTGAATGTTGTGATGTATGCTTGTGTGGCTACGAGCTAGGTAGCCGAATTCGAGCACTAATAGCTTGAGGTTTTTCAACAGGTTTCAGCTACAGGTTTACAAGTTTACAGGCAGGTTTGAGGGCTTATTTGGGTGTTGAATTTTCAGCCATTGTTTCCTCTTTGCAGGTGTCCATGTATGACTCAGTTGTAGGCTGATCTGAGACACGTTTGTGACTTGTTTATGCAGTTGTTTAAGAGCTGAATTTTGGGGCTGATTTGTAGCCATATTTTACAGCCATATTTGCAGACTTTTGTTGATGCGATTCGAGGCAGTTTAGGGCTGATTTGGTTGACATTTTCTACTCATTGTTGGTTGCTCTTTTGCGAGCATTGGCTGATTTTTCATTTGACTTCCAGCGTTATGGTCTGACACAGTTTGATGGTGCAGATTTTGTTGCTTGGAAGTAGCATATGCTTGTTGCATTGGCGCATTTGGGGCAGGATAAACCCTTGCGTGTTTTATCGGCGAAGCCCAAGTCTATGCGTGATGATGATTGGCAGGATCTTGATGACTTAGGAATGTCTACGATTTGTTTGCATCTCGTTGAGTCTGTTTACTGGCAGGTCTCGAGGGAGACTACAACTCATGCTTTATGGCAAAGTTTACATGCTATGTACGCGACATCCATGTCTACAGGGGAGTCTAGGACCACTTCTATGTTCATGGGAGAGATTGGTCCCACACGCAAGGCTCGACGGCATAGAGACTTGACATGTTGGAATTGTGGACATAGAGGGCACATTAGGCGTCGATGTTTCAGGCGTTAGAGACAACGGAGGCGATAGATGCGTGATGCATATTTGGGCATGACAGATGCTAGTGAGATCAGTACGGTGGTTACTAAGTATGCTTGTGACGGCGATGTCACATTTACATCTAGCTTATCTTCAGACGATCTTATGTCTACGGATTGCATATCGGATTGCACATTGTCTTCATATTGGTTACTAGATTTAGATGTTACTTTCCATGTCACGTCGCATCATGAGTGGTTTAGCACGTTTTCTAGTGGGAGACTTGGTTGTGTGCACATGGTTGATGGTGTTGTGTATGACATTGAGGGTGCAGGAGACGTATGTTTGTCCTTGTCCAATGGTATGAGATTTACCCTGCGTCATGTGCGTTATGTGCAAGATCTGAGACAGGATTTGATCTCAGTCAGACAGTTACGGGATAGTGGATGTCGGGTATCGCTGCTTGAGCGATCTTTTGTGATGCATTTGGGTTCGCTAGTGATTGCGAGAGGTGCCAGGAGTGGTACAGGTTACCCATTGCATGTGGATCACGGGAGAGACGGTGTTGTCTCTGTGATCACGCAACCAGGTAGAGAGCGAGAGAGCAAGCGAGTCTCTTTTGCTTGTGGGTTGCAGGATGCTTTGCATGGAGTGCAGAGTAGTGAGCTCATTGTGCACACAGTTGGGGCACGACTTGAGCACTCACACAGAGAGGTGACAGAGTCAGACATGCATGCTTTGCTAGTGACTGAGCAAAGTAGAGAGTCAGTTGTGCGAGATACTTCTATGCAGGATAGACAGGTAGAGCGGTCTTGCTCTAGTGAGTCACAACAGGAGGACGTTGTGCAAGAGTCTATGCATACGGAGTTAGAGCATGAGAGCTCTAGTGAGTCACAGCAGATTGAGTGGTCATGTTTGCAGTGGATGATTGCAGAGGAGGCTGAGATGTTAGCGATTATGCAGTCATTCCTTTCTATGATCGATAGTGAGCATGGGGATATAGTTGTGCAGGATATGTCTTCCAACAGACACCTAGAGCAGCTGGTTTGCTCTGAGGTTGCACGACAGGTTGATGCGTCTTTTGTGGACAGTCAGGAGATGCATGTGGCTGACATGCCTTGTCAGTCAGAGATGCCTATTTCCAGGGATATATATGTTGATGCATGCTCCGTAGAGCTAGCAGGGCCCGCTAGCATTGCATCGGCATTCGGTGGTCTCATGTATGAGATGTTGATCTTGAGACCAGATATCGCAGCTGCACTGGGAGCATTTGCAGTTGGGGTTGTCAGTCGTTTGTTGACTGATGATGGCATAGTGCACGAGGGAGATATGCAAGTATTGCGTACATACTTGTAGTATGTGTGCGGTACGTCTGTTGGTGTATGGACTTACACGGGAGCAGGACAGCCGGATGCACACCATCACAGCCAGCCAGTGGGCATCGGTTGAGAGCGGTTTTCTCTCACCTTTTGTAGTCTTTAGACTAGGTTCCCTTGCTTAAAGGCACAATCGCCTTTAAGTGGGAGGTTGTTGGGGTATAGGCGTCTGTGCCTTGCCCGGCTGCCCAGAGTCTGGGCGCCCACTGACTTGTATACCTTATACATAGCATAAGTGTATAGAGGGCTGCTCACTCTTTTGAGTCTCCCCACCCACATCGTGTGTGTGTCTCCTTCTCTCTCTCTCTCACTCTCCGTCTGTGGTGCTCCCCGATCCCCTTCAAGGAGGTGGACCCCTTCAAGGCAAAGTTGAGATCCACATAGTTTGACTTAGAGTGTGTTCTTAAGCAAGTGAACTTCTACAGTGAACAGGTTCATAGAAGGGAGAGCAGTGCAAGGATATATAAAGAATGGATGATGGAATGGGACAGTATATTCCATCAACAACTTGAAGTGTTTTCCATTGTGAATGTGACATTGGAAGCAGAAAATAAAGTTTTACTTGACAGAGTTTCAGCATGCAAAGAGGTGGAAAAGAAGATTAAGGAGTGTGCAAAG
Source organism: Adiantum capillus-veneris (assembly GCF_014529385.1). Lineage (NCBI taxonomy): Eukaryota > Viridiplantae > Streptophyta > Polypodiopsida > Polypodiales > Pteridaceae > Adiantum > Adiantum capillus-veneris. Next base: position 39,902,703 of record NC_140940.1, read on the forward strand.
GATGAGCTGGAAATTGAAGGTTGTTTTATGTCAAGGACAAATGTTGACACCATGAAGATGGAGCTGCAGAAGCATTTGGAACCTATATGGGCTGAAATGAAGGAAAAATTGTTGGAGGTGTCTTCTAAGCCCTATAAAGAGTTTGCTGAAGAGGAAAACAAAGAGGAGTATATGCTACTACAGACTCAGTATACCGATTTGCAAGAAAAATATAATATGTTGTTGAAGGAACAATTGGAAGCTGATCAGAGCACTGAAGATTTCAAAGTGCAAGAGGATAAGGAGGAGCCCTGTGAAGAGATGGAGACAACCCCTGACAATAAAAATTTAAATGTTTTGTTTGGAGGGATTGAGCATACCTGTGTAGAGGAGCTGAAGAGTGCTGAAGATGTTGCTGAGGAAAGTGTTCAGAGCCCTGAAGAGGAGATTGATCCTGACAGTCCAGTCAAGCAGGATTTTCAACCAACAAAACTTAACTTTGAGGATCAGGTATCTGAGGAGGGAGTAAATGAAAGTGCTTCTGCAGAGTGTGCTGACAATAAGTTGCAATTATAGTGAAGGAATCTGAGATGACTACCCAGGAGTTCTTAGCAAACATTGCTAAGAAAAGTGGATGAAGATGCAATGCAAAGAGTCAAGGGAACTGTGGGTTCAGGTCCTCAAAAAGTAACTTTTTGATGCCACCGGGTGTGCCAGGTGTAAAAGGGGGGACCTTGACCACAAGTTACCTAGTTAAGTTAGTAAAGAAGGATATTTAAGTAATGGGCTATCAATAAACTGTCAGGTAGTGATCAGGATGCATTCAGAGAACTGATGGACTAATCAAAGTTCTGATTGATGTCTGAAACTTTAAAAGGCATGTTTTAAGGGATACGACTTTTGGATTGTAACTACCCTCATCTTTGGACGCCTTGTGGGGACGAAATGTTGTCCTGTAACACAGGAATGATGATGAAGATGAAGCAGGATGTTGGTTAATGCCCTGAATGTTTCCTGTGTGTTACCTGTAATTCTGTTTACATTCTAAATGAGTCTGAAAGCGTTTTGAACATTGTTATGGAGGTTATCTTCATGTTTCATGGATGTTGTGGGTGAAGAATGTAATTGCAATGCTTTTAGATAACCCCTATAACATTTTTCAAACGTATACCTTTTTCGCTCTCTCTCTATTTTGTGAGAGTTTTAAGTATTTCCTTCTATAGTTTATTTCTTCTTCTCTAATCTCTAAGTCTCCATGGCGTCTTTTGCACATCGCCCTTCACATAACATAACTTCTTGTGATTTTCATAACGTTAGAGAGGATGGTCTTTGGAAGCCCATATTGTTTCGTGTGAATGACTGGGTAACAATGCTTCCTTCATGCAAAGGTGTAGACAGAGTGAAGAGAACTAAAGATGATTAAGTAAAAAAACATTTGAAAGGTCATGTTCTCGCTTTCAAAGTGACCGACAGTGGTGGCTGGCTAGCTAAGGTTCAACATGTGTACATGGCCAAGGATATGGTGTTAGACTGGGAAGAACATCCCACATTGCATTCTTACTGTAAGTAAAAAAAAAACTTCTATTTGATACAATGAATTTTTCATTATCCCATTCTTTTTCTCATTTTTTGATTCCATTCCAGATATATTTCTTCAACAATTGTGGAATGGTAGGCTGTTGAGAGTCTAAGTGGGACGTTCAAAGCAATGCATAAAGGGATTGCAGATGCTATGTATGCTAACAAGCCACCTTTCTTTTACAAAACAATGGATTTGTTTGTCTATTTTGTAGAATACAAAGTTCCATCACGAGAAGATGCATATGGAGAACTAAATAAGTTACATGTTCCCACCATAAATTCACTTCACTGGGAAGCTCCTGATGCATGTACTATATCAAGATTCAAATCCAAGATTAAAGAAGACATCCTTAAAGCTATGTCCCCGGGCAGGATATCAAGAAGGATTAAAGTTCAATGGTTCTTGCCTATACATGTCTTTGTGGCATATTTCAAAACAATGGACTTGCAGAGGACAAAGACGATGTGGCTTAATAGAAGAGTTTCTATGACTAAACTGGATAATGTACTTGGAGACGGATGGAGCACCAAAGAAACTTTCCATATTGGTGATAGTATTAGTTGTAGAGTAAGCCCAAATTCTGTGTCTATCTCATATCAACTATGTCGTCAATCATTAGTTTGGGCTGGAGAAACAAATTAGGTAGCTTGGTTCCTCTCGACTCTCAGGAAATTGTCCAAAGTTTGAACTGAAGGTCACAGTCCCCATCCACACGCCAAGTATAGAAGCATGATAGTAACAAAAAATTGGAGACTAAATGATGTTAGAGAATCTTTTGAGTTTCTTGATGAAACGTCTCCCGAGTGTAGATTCAAAGTGGATGAAATTGTGGTGAGCACAAGGATGGAGAATTCAACCTCCTGCATCACATGCCTTCCCCCAAAAAGAGTTGTATTTGAGCCACTTGCAAGGACTTGAAAAAACAAGTTCAATATTGCAATCATTTTGCAAATATATTTATCTTTTTTCTACCTTATTGTGATCATTATTTATGTTGTTTTTAACTTACATGACATCATGATACACATTTAAGAATCGATAGTTGATATTAAGTATTTGAGGTACAAAATTATGAATCACCAAAGGGTATATATATGTTCATATGGACAAAATGAACAAAAGTGTACATAGTGTTTGCGGAGTAATCGATCATGAAACTCCACTTTTCTTTTTTTTTGAGAGGATTCTGCATCCGCAGAGACCCTTTTTCTTTCGTGTTCATAAGGGGGTGAAATTTCAGGAGTGGGTGGTGGTGGTGACTTGGGCTCCTCAGGGCTTGGCACGGGTGACTTGGCAGGGGTTGGTGCTTTGGGCTCCTAAGGAGTGGCTGGCTTGGGTGACTTGGCAACCTTCTTTGGCAACATGAATGGTAGCTTGAAAGGTGAGCTAGGTGCTTCCCCCTTAGTGTTCTTAAGTGTACGACACTTCTGAACCTTGAATTTCAATGGTGAGTGGAATGGATGGCCCTTTGTATCTGCTTTTTTTTTTTAGGGCTCTTCTTCTTGGTGGGATTCTTCCCCTTGGTAGGGATCTTCTTCTTGGTGGGACTCTTTCCCTTGGCAGGACTCTTCTTGGCATGGCTCTTCTTTGTAGGACTCTTCTTCTTTGTATGGATCTTCTTTGCATGACCTTTCTTCGTCTGATCCGTTTTCTTTGCATCCAAACCCTTGGTGGCAAAGGAGATTCTGGATCATTTGGATTTATTGATCTTTCCAAAACCATAGAAACAGCCTTCTCTCTCACCCACGTGACCCAAGACTCTGGATAGTCATGCAACTGAAACAAATAGAAAAAGGAATTAAAGGACATGTCTACATACATACATAGTTAAGACATCAAAATAAATACATGAGCCACACGCTTACAGTGAGTGTAGTCATCCGGCACCTTGACTCAAGATATCTCCATGCATTGGCAAGCACCCTCCATCCACAAGATGTTGAGTCTGTTTGTAAAGGCACTTTTTGATTGTAGTACTTAAAACCTTGTATGTTGTAATCGTTATTTGTGGTACTCAGGTGACCAAAAATAAGTTTGGTAGCACTGGAAGAAGACATTGAATCAAAAAGCTACTGATAGAAAACAATGGGCCATCAAGCATAGATCATACTTCATACTTACAGTTTACTTCTCCCATGGATACTTGACAATGAATTCATAAATATAATATCTTTCTCCAAAAGATTGAAGATAATAAGACTCCAATGTCCTCTACAAAAAATAACAATTAGCTAGGAATACCACAAAATGTTAAAATAACATGTAAGTAGTTAAGAGTTACCCTTCAACATAGGGGTATATTATGTAACTGCATGTCAGCATGTTAAAATCTTCAAAAAAACTTGAAAGGCTTCCTTGCTTGTTAAAAAGGCACTGTGTCACTAGAGGGTCAAGTATGGAAATATGCATAGCTAAAGCCTCTGGAAGATCCCTCATAAGACACCTGAAAAAGAAAACACACCCCCAAATGAGGCCGTTGTGCATGCCTTGCACAAGCACTAATAATTATCAAAGGAGCAACACATACCTGAGACATATAAAGATCACAGTGTCACCAACCTCAATGTTGGGATTTATAAGCATACTTGTGTCTTGAGGGAATATGTCCAAGTATGCCTCATTATCTCCAAACAAGGAGACATCCACCACCATTTGGCCGGTAACTTTTTCATAAAGAAGAGAGTTGGTTGATCTTAAAAAATTTTCTTGCTCTATAAGGATAGCATCCTCTGATATCATGTGTTGCTCCCTCTCAACCTCCTTTCCTGCTTTGATATCCTAGGCATTTCTTGTCTCATACTCATGTGTAACATCCTCAACGACAACCCCTGAATCTTTCTACTGCCTAGAAGGATGGATATTTAAAATTTGGAAGGCTCTAAGATCCTCACTAGGGATAAGCTCAAGAGCCTTATCAAACTTGTACCTTAGCCTTGACACAAGCACAAAATCTTTGCTCATAAGTGTGACCCTGTGAGCAAATGTAGCTTCAATGTAGCTATCATTCATAAAGTCTATGAGAAAATCCTCAGTAGCTTCCTGTTGCGGCATTAGCCGCACATGCGGTCCTACAGAGGTCAGGACACTGCGGATCAGGAGTCAGGAGTCATGCGGTATGCGGCGGCCGGAGCGGCAGTTCTTCATAGGATATCATGGGACAGGAGTGTGTGCACCGTTCCCGATCTGCGCTGGAGCAGCAGTTGTATATGGAGGGGCATACCTGTCTTTTGATAAAACTAAACCAATCTCTATGATATTCATGGCATCATCTATTGTACTCTGTTTCTGGATTACAGATGAATGAAGCAAGGGTTGTTCTGTGTCTATGTACTTTGTACTTCCTTCTCTTGTCATTCTGTGCGTTGATGTTCATATAAAGTAGTTGCGGGTAATCATTCCCGTAATGCCTATTGCTCTTGTGTGGGCAATAGCCATTACATCTGGCGACCACGATGCGTGATGAATGGCCTACGATGAATATGCATGCGCACTAGGTCGTAGGGTCCGCCTGACCCTGTGGTTCCAATTGTAGGAAGACGTTGGAGGGAGGTGGTTCAGATGAATTTGTTTTTTCTTCACCGCAGATTGAGGAATCTGTATCTCCATCACCAAGCCCGGTGCGTGGTAGGAGGTTGCGGCGAGCGAGACGTACTCCGTGCAGTCAGTCATGTCCTCCTGTCGTATGTTCACCCTCACCCACACAGGTTGCTCCACCACCGTCTCCGGTAAGCAGTCCGGGAGTATCTCCGCCACTGTCCCCACCTCCTAGTGCTCGTCAGCTTTTTTCGGGGGGAGGAGGAACAGTTGGGCAAGGAGTGATGGCTCATCCTCAGATTAAGTATAGTCGGTTTCGAGGTCTTTCGAGTGAAGACCCGAATGCACATTTACGTCAATTCAATAAAGCTTATGGATTGAATCATACTGGGGTGGTGATTTCTCTCCATCAAGAGTCAGTATTTGAATCTACACTCTCAGGGAAATATGAGAAATGGTTGTCCGAATATCCTGATGATCATTTCCAGACGTATGCTAGCGGATCCATAGCGTTTTTACAAAGGTTTTGAACAGAAAAGACAGTCCCTCAACATTTGGAGAAGCTTCGAACGCTCCGGCAGAAGTCATTGCCAGTGGACGATTACGCTGCAAAATTTGGGATGCTTTTGTAGAGGGTACCTCAGGCACAAAGACCGGCAGCAGAAGTACTCAATGACTTTTTTTTGCGGGGGCTCAACAAGGATCTCAGAACGGCTATGGCGACAGTGGATAAGGTAACTACTCCACTGGATACTGTAATTTCTAGGGTTGTAGTAGCAGGAGAGGCTTTAGAGGATACGGAACATCCAAAGAAGTCAAAGAAGAAAGATAGAAAGAAATCTCATCGGAAGTCAGAGGACAGTGGCAGTGATAGTTTGGAGTCGGAATCCACAGGATCTGATTCCTCGAACTGAGGCAACAGCGATTTGGGAAAAGAATCGGAAGAGACACCACGGAAAAAATCCCAGCGTCACGGGAAAGGTGTATCTGTTGGAGCTATATATGGCTCACTCTACTCAACTTGGTCTCACCTATATATTTGTATCTTGTCCTCAATATGAATCAGTCTTTGGGAGCGTATATGGTGTGTCTCTTGTCTCGTCTCTCTCTCTTTCTCTCTACATCTCAATATGGTATCAGAGCAGTAACGATCATGCGCCGATTCAATTCATGGTCACAAAACAGTATGTATATGCGATTTGCATGTAAGATTCAAAAATTGCTACAAATTTTATTTTTGAGCATTGATTCTTGTTAATTGTGGTTGTTTTGTGTTAAGAAGAATATGATTAGTGTTTTGTGTGACGTTTATTGCTAATCAATCTAATCGTTGATTACGTTTTCTTGTTGATGACACCCTGAACTTCATCTCAATTTTTCTTGCTGTTCTGTTCAAAATTTGGAGAAACGGGAAAAGCGCAATGGAGCATAGCGCAATAGCACTTTTCATCCAAAACTTGTTCGTCTCCTCGAGCTCTTCAATTTGAGTTCTAGGTTTGCGTCAATCGGAGTTCGCAGCAGAAAGTTATGCTATTTTTACTGCAATTGAGCTTGACGCAGCTTTCTTCGTCCTACTTCTTCGTGAAGCATCCGCGATCGTTTTTCTTATTTTGGCGTTAAATTTTTCGAGAAGATTTAGCTTTTTGCTATTCATATTGTGGCCGTCAATCTTCCGTCTCACGCCACTCTATTTTGAGGACTCTTTTATTATTAACGTCTGCTTTACCCTGCCCTTTTTGGGTGACGTCTCTCACATCTTTGGAAGTTCCTTGAGCATCCTTCTTATGTTTATCGTTGACAGAACGCAGTCCTCATATCTCTCTCATTCTCAATTGCGGCCTTCACCATGTATGGTGTGCAAATTCTGCGATCTTATCTTATACGTCTTCTCGCAACAAGATATGGCTATGAATATTCTCGTCAACGGCTTTCCTTCTGGCCAGCGTTCTGTTCCTCCTTTCCAAGGTCAAGGTTTTCCAGGTTAGAAATCAAAGATGTTGTTAATTCTTGAAGGCGATGAACTCTCCGATGTTGTTCTTGGAAATCGTGTTTGTCCGCCTCAGCCTGTTGATACGGATAATGATAACGTGCTTATCACTGAAGGACCTATATTTGAAGATTGGAATGTTGCCTATACGGATTGGCAACGACGTGATAAAGCAGCTCGTCGGTATATTCTTTCTACTCTTACTGATTCCCTTTTGCTTGATATGTCCGAACTGCCTACTTCCCACGACGTATGGAAGTACCTTATTGCAAACATTCAGAAGAAATCTGTCACAGAAATACTTTATTTGAGAGGGTTGCTTAACAGGTTACAATATGAAGTTGGTACTGCCATGACGGGACATATTGAATCTTTCAAATCTATTATTAATCAACTTGCTGCTGCCGGTGATCTTGTTCCACAAAAGAAACTGATTACACTTCTCCTTGATACGGTGAAGGACTCTTCTTATGATAACATTGCTACTATTCTCTCTAATAAAGATGGTCTTGATTTCGACCAAGCCTGCATGTCTTTAATTGAATACTCTCAACGTCAAGAACGTCGTAATGCTAGTCATGATACAGCTATGATTTCACACGAGGAGACTGAGTCACAACAGATGGAACGGGCTTTTTATGCTCGAAGGCGTCCATTTCAACGAGGAAACCGCAGAGGTGGCCGTCGCGGTAATATTTTCTCTCGTCTCAAATTTCCTAATAAGCAATGTTCTTACTGCAATAGAAATGGCCATACTGAAGATGATTGTTGGGCACGTCAATATGATGAAGAACACAATATTACCACAAAACAACCATGTTTATCTAGAGACTCTTCTTCTTCTTCTTGTGAATATTGTGGACGATCTGATCATCCCACTCATATGTGCTATAAGCGTCGATTCGACACAGATCAGAATAGAGCATATGCTACTGAACATCGAAACAACATTGTACTAGAAACAAGCTGCGTCCTATGTTCAGTTGCTCTAGACAGAATACTTCATGTACGCGATGTACAGGAAATATGACATATCAGTCTAAGTGGCTCCATAACTATCATCCACTGCCAGTTCAACGTGTTGTTTATCTTGCTGATAATACTACTTGTCAAGTAAAGGGTATTGGTGACTTACATCTTGGTACCTTATCTTCTTCCACTCGAATTTTGGGAGGAGTATTACATGTACCGGATCTTCAACATAATCTTCTTTCAGTTGCTAGACTTGTTAATCTTGGTCTGTTTGTTGGATTTGATCATACCAAATGCCGAATTGAGAAAGATGGACAGACTATAGCCACTGCTCCTCGAAATGGTAATTTGTTTGAACTCTCTCTCAACGATGCTGTAGCAAATGTTGTCACTGCTCCAGGTGATCATGATTGCAAAGTATGGCATTACCGTTTTGTTCATGCCGATTTCTCAAAACTCCTTGATCTTCAACGTCGTGATCTTGTTCATGGCATGGATCTTAAAGCCCATCCTCATATGGGAATTTGTGAATTTTGTGCTCTTGGGAAACACAATCGCAAACCCTTTCCTCTTTCAAATACAACGCATTCTCATGACATATTGGATCTTGTTCATACTGATATATGTGGACCTCTACCTTCTTCGAGATCACAATATCGCTACTTCATTACTTTCATTGATGATTTCTCAAGGTATACGACTGTATTTCTACTTAGACAAAAATCTGAAGCCTTATCTGTTTTCAAGCAATTCCACAAGGCTGCGGAACTTCAAACTGGTCGTCGCCTTAAGAAGCTTCGTAGTGACAATGGAGGCGAATATGTTTCTCGAGAGTTTGTGAGTTACTGTGCTGACAGTGGAATTCATCATGAACACACTATTCCATATTCGCCTCAACAGAACGGTGTTGCTGAACGAAAGAATCGCACTATTCTCAATGCTGTAAGATGTATGCTGATTCATTCTGGCTTATCTCGTGTTTTTTGGGCTGAAGCTACTTTGACAGCAGTATTTATTTAGAATCATCTTCCTACTACTGCACCCTCTGGTAAGATACCCATCACAGCATGGACAGGTGACATTCCTTCTGTATCTCATTTTCGAGCCTTTGGATGTATTGCTTATATTCATGTTCCCAAAGAAACACGAACAAAGCTTGATGCTCCTGGTCTTAAAGTTATTTTTATTGGATATTCTGACACTTCCAAAGGCTACAAATTCTATGACCCTTCCTCCAAGAAAGTAATTGTGAATCGTGATGCTACTTTTAACGAACAGCTTATGGGAGGCTCATGGTCCATGGATGATTCTGATGATACTAAATCATTGCTTCAAGCTTTTCCATTTCTTTCAGAAGATGAAACTCTTCCTATAGAGCAACTTTCCTCTTCACAACCATCCATTCCGAATGTCGCCAATGATGATATTGATATTTTTGTTGATCTGCCTATTGATTTTGAACATGGCTCATGTCATGTTTATGATGACGATATTGATGATAATGCTTTTTCTACTTCCAAAGATCCAATTACTTATGATGAAGCTATCTCTTCACCACAAAAGGATCAATGGCAAGAGGCTATGGAAGCAGAGTACGATTCTCTTATCTCTAAAGGTACATGGATACTAACTGAATTACCTCCTAGTCGTACAGCTATTAACTGTAAGTGGGTGTATAAGACAAAAGTAAAAGAAAATGGATCTTTTGACAAGTTCAAGGTGCGTTTAGTTGCAAAAGGTTATTCCCAAGTAGTTGGTGTTGATTATCAAGAGACTTTTTCACCAGTTGTTCGCATTACAAGTGTTCGAGTTTTATTGGCATTTGCTGTTCAATTTGATTTAGAAGCTCATCAAATGGATGTGCAAACTTCTTTTCTTAATGGTGACTTGGAAGAGGAAATTTATATGGAACAACCAGAAGGGTTTGTTATTCCAGGTAAAGAAGACCTTGTTGCTCAACTCCATAAGGCACTATATGGTCTCAAACAAGCTTCCCGAGCCTGGTATACAAAATTTGATCTTTTTCTCACCTCTAAAGGATTCATCTCTTGCTCGTCAGACCCCAACTTATACATAAAACGCCAAGGTAGTAGTTTTGTGATTCTTGCTCTTTATGTGGATGATACCATCCTTGTTTCCAATGATTTGGGATTTCTTCAGCAAGTGAAAAAGTTATTGTCTTCTGCATTTGATATGGTGGATCTTGGAGAGATTCACTCGTGTCTTGGCATTCAAATCCAACGGAACCGTACAAAAGGTATTTTATTCCTTCGACAGTCAAAGTTTATTGCAGATACTATTCAAAAATTTGGTATGGAATCTGCACATTTAGTCAACACACCTTGTCTTGCAAGCTCTACGAAGAACACTTCTGACAATGGTGGTCAACTTGTGACAAATCAACCTTATGCTAACTTGATTGGATGTCTTTAGTTTGTTGGCATGAACACTCGTCCTGATATTCTGTTTGCTGCTAATTATCTTGGACAACATCTTGCACGTCCTTCTCTTAAGCATTGGTCTGCTGCAAAGCGTGTGTTGAAATACTTGAAACGCACTACAGATTTTGGTTTAGTATATCGACGACAACTCACATCGGATTCTATGCAATCTCTTTCTCTTTTGGGTTACACAGATGCATACTGGGCAAGCTCACATTTATCTATGCGATCTACTAGTGGAAATTGCTTCTTTATAAATGGTTGTCTTGTTTCTTGGACTAGCAAGAAACAACGTTGTGTTGCAGTTTCTATGAGTGAGTCAGAATATGTTGCGGCATCACTTGCAGCTCGTGAGTTGATTTGGCTTCGACAAATGCTGGTTGATATTGGTCACTCTCCTCTTTCTAGCACACCCTTGCGGTGTGACAACCAAAGTGCTATTAGTCTTGCAAAAGACTATGTTCAACATAATAAGTCAAAGCACATTGTTGTCCATTATCATTATGTCAGGTATGAAGTACGCAAAGGAACCATTATGGTTGAACACTGTCCAAGTGACCAGATGATTGCAGACATTTTGACCAAAGGCCTCAACGAGTCATGTTTCATCCTCTTGCGCTCGGAGCTTGGAGTTGCTTCGACCTCACTCTTTCTAGATTAGCTTCTTTGCTATTCTAATAGCTTTGTACATATGACATTGTAATCTTTTAGGTACCATGCACTATGCACACTCCACATTTGCACATTGTGATCTCTAAGTCACTTGAATATTTGTACATAGATGCACAATTCACTTTCACATCATCATCGCTGGTTCATATTTTCACATTGTATAGGGGCTTAGGTTTTTCCCTTGAACTCCCCAAGGGTTTTTTCATCCAAAGCTAGAGACCTTTGTTTGAGTGGGGGTGTTGGAGCTATATATGGCTCACTCTACTCAACTTGGTCTCACCTATATATTCGTATCTTGTCCTCAATATGAATCAGTCTTTGGGAGCGTATATGGTGTGTCTCTTGTCTCGTCTCTCTCTCTTTCTCTTTACATCTCAATAGTATCCTCCGGATCAACGGAATCGGCTACAGTGGCTAAAAGTCTGAAGGAAATCTGGTGTACCCAATGTCGAAATCCGGGCCATGCGGCTCAGGAATGTGCAATGAATCAGAAGTGGTGTGCGATTTGCACGACCAATACTCATAATACAGTGGAATGTTATTTCAATGGCCGGGGTCGTCGGAGACGAGGGGACTCTTCTACCTGGCAACAACCACAGATAGGGAAGGGACAAGAGCCTGCTATGGTGATGGCTCATGCTTATACACCAGAGCCGCGTCTGCAAGGTCAAGCAGGAGGACGGGGTGAAGGGGGAGGATGAGGCCGCGGAAGAGGTGGCCGAGATCCTAATCGCCCCAAGACATGCCTTTTCTGTTTGGGGGATGGTCATTGGCGATCTGAGTGTAATGAAGCTATGGAATACGATAGGAAAAAGCAGGAACGCGCTGCAGGGAAACAACCTAGTGTGGCTATGGTTCAGATTGAAGGATTGGAGGGTTCTGACCCAGCGGTTTCATTAATCATGTGATCGGGTAAAAATGTGGTTCCAATTCCTGATGTGAAAATTCTGGATTGGACGGCTCATGAAGAGGTGCAGAAAAAGACCGTGTCCTGGTTTCCACAATCCGCACCACCAGTAAAGACAGTAGGACCATCGACTATGCCAACCACTGTAGGCCTGGAAATAAGGGAAGGGAAAGCTGGAATTAAGGGTGATATTAAAGAACAGGAGGAGTGGAATTCAGTTTGGAAAGAGGTTCTCACATCACCAGTTCAAGTACCTCTGGGTTCATTGCTGAAATTGGTCCCAAATTTCCATAATGCATTGCTGTGACAAACGGCCACTGAGTTGAGGGAAGTCTCCATTGGGAAGGTTGAAAGCGAGAATGATGATTCAGCTCTGTTGCCGGCGAATAGTATCACGGATACCCCTATTTCGGAACTTTCAGTTCGATACCATGGCACATACATTGACAAGGTACTCTTGGATGGAGGAGCGAGGGTAAACATTATCACCCAAGCAGCGTGTGAGGGTTTTGGTCTTAGTGATTGGGAGCCTGCACCCTTTGTACTCCGCATGGCAGATCAGCGAAGAGTGCAACCAGTGGGTTTACTTCGGGGTATTTTTTTGGATGTAGCGGGCTTGTCCTTTGCTGTTTCCTTAGTAGTTTTGAATATTGAAGATCATAATCAGGATTATCACATTATCTTGGGGAGACCATGGTTACCACAAGCGAGGGTAAAACATAATTGGGAAGCAAATATGCTTACAGTAAAGAAGGGTAAAAGAAAAGTGCGTGTGATGTTGGGAACATGCCGACAACCAGTTCAGGCAGCATGGCCGGTGATAGCAGAAACAGTTAATATGGTGGAAGGATTAGAAGAGGATGAAGAGGAACAATTTCTCAAAGCAAATCCGGATTTGGTTTCTCTATACCTTGTGGATATTTCTCTGATTCCGAAAGGGCATTCGGTGGGGGTTTTAGGAACTCCAGGAGGAATAGGGGAGCCCCAACAACAGGTGCTTCCAAGTCCTGAGTCACTGGAGGATGTGATTCAGCAAGAACGAGCGTTTGAGGCGCAAATGGAAAAAATTACAAGGGTTAAGGAAGATGAATTAGAGAAGTTTTTTCTTGGGGAGCAAGCGGAGTTGCATCCCATATACATTAATAAGCAGTTCGAAGCAATTTTTAGAGATGATTTGATCAAATTACTGACAACGTTTAAGGATGTTTTCGCATGGGAATATGCGGACATGCAGGGATTGGATCCTAAGTTTTATCAGCATACGATCAATTTGAAACCGGATGCGGTGCCTATGAAGCAGCATTCGTACAGGGTCCTGATATCTCATGGCCTCAGTTTCTTGCATTATGCCCACAAGTTAGGAGGGATTTAACAAAGGCAGTTAGCACTAGGAGAAAGGTAAAAGAGATTTTTTTCCGGGTAATCATTCCCGTAATGCCTATTGCTCCTATGTGGGCAATAGCCATTACACTTCCTAAAGGCACATCAAAGCTTGAGATTACCACCTTACTGAGACAAAAGCTTTGATACTCATCATGCTTAAAAGTCTATCTGATATCTCTTTGACAACTCTCATGAAAGGTACCTTTGGAATCAGTAGACAAGTAGACTTTTGTGCTTTTCTTATTTCTCTTAAATTTTTGACTTGATAATTCAACCTTTTTCTAGTAGTGGGCCTCTAACGAGGTTGCAGAGGTGGTGGTTTTTGTGACTCTTTCTCTAAATCATCTTTTTCTGGATCATTTGGGGCTTGGTAGACTTTTCTTGCAGTCTTCTTCATCCTCGCCATTTGGGTCACAAAACACCGCACAATGCGATAGCTGGGTCACCCACAATCTACAAGTTGTCCCTAGCACGCCGTATGTGAAGCAAATGATTTTGTCTTAGAATCAAGGGGGGACACCTACACGACGTGATAGCCGGGTCACCCACACTCTAGAACATGTCCGTGTCACGTCGTATGTGAAGCTTTTGACCTTTCCAATGAATCAAGGAAGGAGACCTGCACGACGCGATAGCCGGATCACCCACATCCTAGAACAGGTCCGGATCGCATCGTATGTGAAGTTGTTAAGCCTCAAAAACGAATCAATGAAGGAAACCTGCACGATGCAGTAGCCCGGTCAACCACATGCCAGAACATGTCCAAGTCGCGTTGTATGTAAAGCTCTTGATCTTGGCAATGAATAGGGAAGGACAACCGCACGACCCAATAGCTTGTCCACCCATTGTCAGCACTTTCTCGTATCGCATCATATGGGATAGGAATAAGAAACAATCCGGAAGTGCAAAGAATTGGGCGAGGATGGGCAACGCGGGTCGATGGAAGAAAGAGATAAGAAAGTGCAGATGGCGAGGATGGGGGGCGCAGGTCGATGGAAGGAAGTGCGGGTGTTTAGGAGGTATGACACGACGCAAACGTGAGGTATGTGGGAAGGTAAAAAATGAGCACGTGAGAGAGCTTGATATACATCTGACCATCCGTACAACGATCGTTGGAAGCATGCCATGGCACGTCTACATGGATGGCACATGTCCATAACCATAAAATTTTGCACCTTATATAAAGCTTGATCTCGATTATTATTGGTGTTATACCCGGGGCGGTCACTTTTTAGAATGTGTATGATATCACGTGAGTTAACCGGAGAGGATTAATATAAGACCAAAATGTATAAAAATGTATACATACAGAGGGGGGTGGGGGTTTTTTAAATAGGCTCACAGTGTAAGTATAGCATGTATATTGGGGTATTATTAATTACCTCTTGAACGCACGTGATATAGGGGTCTTTTGATAAGTGACTGCCCCAGGGTGTTATACTTTTTCTTATCCCACACGACATGAGAAATTGCCTTTATTTTACTTCCCTCCACTAGTGCAACACGTCGCTATGGTGTCGCTTTGGTGTTTGAAGGTCCCTTCGTCCCACAAGATGCGACGATAACCATTTGCAAACCCCAGGTGGGGCCTCTATGGCGTGGTTTGGGCTTCTACTTGGTTCCACTAGGCGGCTCCCGCACGACGCGATCAGAGCATGTTGCACATCCTGGAACCCTCCCCTATCGCTTCGTTTGGGCGTGCTAGTGAGGTTCTTAGACACCTTAACCCAGTGCCCGGATCGCTTTGCTCATCGTGTAATCCTCCCCCCTTGTCGCTCTATATTTCACTTTGGCACGAACTTGTCGACCTTCACCCTGTGTCTAGGTCATTTCACCGGTTTGATTTTTTCTCTACCATGAACGAAGGTCGGGAGGAGATTTTGGAGGAGAGTCCAAGTGAGAAGCTATTGGTTGTTGCTGTGATGGATGTTGGTGACATGGAAGTGCACACCAAAGCATATGAAATATTCAACCCTTTGTTTGATCTTGCAGTTTTGCTAGACAATTTGAAGGACTTCTTGTCAGAAGAATTCAACGAGTTTGAAGAGGCAGTTGAAGGAAAGTGTTTGGTTTTAGATGGCAAGACTTATTTCCATCAAACCGAATTTACTACCAACTCAATTGAGAAAGTCAAAGTAACAAGGAGGTTTGGAAGATTTTCTAAGAAGACTTCCTTTGTTTGTCCACCTACAATTTCTTGCCAATTACATTCAAAGCCTTGCAACCTTGTTCCAAAAGAAGTTTCCTTTCTTTTCTTTTTGTTCCTTAAAGTTGACATGCACGGCAAAGCTGATGAAGTGAAAGATATAGATGAAGAGATAGAAAATAAATTTTTTTCCACAGTTTTGCAGCTTGAGAAAAGTGAAATTCTAGAACAGGAGAAAGTTGATGTTGTAGCTGAGGAGCAGGAGAGTGCAAATTTTGATGTGTCTCAATTTAGAGCTAGTACTGTCATTGATAAGACAACAGATGAGGTAGAGGTGTCTAAAGCTTCCCTTACTATTCCAAACCTTCCTTATTTCTATATCAATGGAAAAGAGTATATCCCTCTCCATCATATCCAGTATCCACTTAATATGAGGGAGGACTACTGTATTGCAACCATTTCTGAAGCTTCTGAGGTGGCCAAAGATTTTATTGACACAGAAGAAGAGTCAAAAGAGGAGTTTTTGGCACTTGATCTTCACACATCCAATAAAGATTTTATGCCTGCTCTTGATGCACTTTCTCTATGCATGAGAAGAGTGGAACAGGATAAACCTTCCCTCAAAGATGAGGAATTTGAGAAGAGACTTGTTGAGCTTGGCATCCAATCTTTTGGGAGAGACTTTAAGCTGAAAAAAACCGGAAAGAAAGTTGACATAAGAGAGATGACCGGATCATGCAATCTCCTTCAAGAAAAAGTCATTGTGCCAAAGATGAGTTGCAAAAGGTAGATTTTCACCTTTATCTCCCTTCTGAAATCTTTCTTTTTTTTCAAGTTTGTTTTAATTACTCATTATGTCTTGTTTTGCAGATTGAACTCCTTGACAACGACAATTTTCTTGGGAGAGCTAAAGGCTCGAGAGGGAAAGAAATAGAGGGCTCTTCAAGAAGGGATGTCTCCTCTCTCATGCACTACATGCCTACATTGGATAGTACCACCTTCTGTGATTTTCACGTGCAGTATTCTGAAGATCCTGGGTTTCCAATGTTTGCCTTGAAGATATTGTCACGGTTTTTAGGGTACACTCCCCTTCAAATCAATGCAAACAAGATCATGGTACTTGAGAGAGAAGCAGCACTTAGAATATTTGGACATGCTACAGGATTCAATGCCTCAAGAGTAGGATACTTTCTTTGCTACTCTAGTTATGCAGCAGCAGCTGAGGAGACAAATTTCAACCTTATTGGGGTCTATAAAAGAAGAAATTTTTTGAGATATAGGGGTGACATGCCTAGAGATATGAAAAAAATCAAAAACTGAAGTAAATTTGACAATTTTTTGCACCAAAATATCTTTTTTGAATCTGGATCTCTTTAGAAAGATTTGATACAAAGTTTCAAAGTGAAGCATTAATCTCCATCTGTGGTTGAGTAGCATGGTTGTTTGATCTCATCCGTTGTAATTGCCTCCTATAGAACAAATTGGATAGTTCCTTTAGTGCATTGCTCCTTCTCTGTCCCCCTCCCTTTCTCGTACATTTTGAAAAAAGAAGTCCTATGGGGTTCATCTAGTTGCAAGGGTGGTAAGGTACTCTCCCATGATTTTATTTGCAATGTTGTTGTAGGTGGTGAACTTACCCCGGAAGGTGCAAACTCTTTCGTGCTTGGATGGATATGTACAGTGGTAGGTGGAGGTTGTGTCGAAGCTTCTATTTGCGTATAGGAACTACATGAAGAGCAAGAAGCTTCATTTGATTTCCCTGTTCCTGAGCTAGGTGGAACAAATCGTTCTTTCTTTGGTACCCAAACTAGCTCTAGAACGGGTGTGTAACATTCCATGATTTTTTCCTTTCCGCGATTTTCAATTTGTTTTGGAGCCACAGGATTGGGTTTACATGGGCCAGGTGACAGGTAAGAGTACACTTTACGTTTGGGCACCCAGATTTGATCATTTCCTTCATAGTATCCTTGGGATTCCAATAGTCGTTTAGGAATCCAACGCAGCGTTTCTTTACATTTCTTGGAGTGAGTGGTACGGTTCTTACTAGGTTTCCGTTTTTTTGCATCAACCATGCTCACTACAGAGGTTTTAGGGACCCACTTGTATGTTTTCTTTGTTATATTAGGATGGTTCTTGTGTGTCTCAAGCTTTCTTTCAACTACATCAGTTGAAGCTCTAGAGAGTTGGGCTATGGGGACGTATGGTTCAACCTCCTGGACATGCAATGTCTTGGGTTTTATTTCCTTGGGCAATATCTCAGGGACTATGGCTTGAGTGGTAGGGCTAAGAGTTGGTTTTTGCGTTGTAACACCCCCAGTCCCCCAATCAATAGTGCATTTGGTGGCTATCATCCACGTGCGGCCTAGGTTTATATTACCCTCCATAGTTCCAGTAGGCATGACCAAAAAGTCTTGAGCTACAACCCCATGGTCATAACTGACAGAAGTGTGCCAGATTCCAAAAACCGTAGTTTTTTTCTTGTTGACACCCTTGACTTGGATAATACTCTCAGATAGAGGTGGCTTCCCTAACTGACACCACACCCCATAGGATAGCAGATTGTATTTAGCACCCGTGTCCAATAAGGCGTTATATAGCACTTTTCCATAGGCACTATTTAACTCAATGGGGTATCGTAGAGGTGTGTCAGAGTCCAACCCATCCTCTTCGATTTCCACGTGGAATGCATTTGTGACCCCAAGGTTAGCCTCTCGTTTTTGCCTTATACGTTGTTGTCACTCCTTAGCCTCAGCTTGAGCTTGTATCTTGTTTAACTCGGTTTGTGCTTTGGCGGCCTTTTTTTGATGAATGGCCCGTAGTTCTTCTTGGCTTAAAGGATCATAATATCTTTTGAATTTACTCTTATTGAGGAATCCAATGGTTTCAACTCCATCAAGAGTTTCCACACGAAGGGTACCTTGTGGGGTAATTTCACATACTCTATATGGTCCTTTACCAGCATATTTCAACTTTTTCTTCTCTTTACGTACTCCATACATAAGGACTTTATCACCAACTTTGATGTCCTTGTCCTTCACATGGCGATCAAACCACTTCTTTCTCCTATCCTTTTCCACAAGAGCATTTTGCACAGCCAACTGTCTCTCTTCGTCTAGTTTTTCTAAGATAAACAAACGCTCGGTTAAGGGGTTACCATTCCATCCTTCTTGCGAAGCTACCCTAAGACTAGGAATGACAAACTCCCAAGGCATAACCGCTTCTTGGCAGTATACCATTTTGAATGGCGTACAATTAATAGCCACTTTATAAGCAGTACGATAAGCCCATAGAGCAGATGTCAACTTCAAATCCCAATCAGTGCGATGAGCTTCTACCGTCTTGGTTAAAATAGAGATTGGAGTCCTGTTGGTGCTCTCGGCTTGTCCATTAGCTTGCGGGTAATAAGGTGTAGACTTATGGTGGGATATCATAAAGGTCGTGGTAAGCTCTCTTATTACCTCATTTATAAAATGGGTACCATTATCACTAAAAATTTCAAAAGGGCAACCAAATCTTGTGATAATGTTCTCAGAAAGAAACTTAGCTGTTGTCCTCGCGTCAGCTTTTTGTGAAGCCTTAGCTTCAGCCCACTTTGTTACATAGTCCGTAGCAACTAGAATATATCGAGATTGAGTGTTGCGAGCTGCGGGACTAATTGGACCTACAAAGTCTAAGCCCCATTTTTCAAATGGTTGGGTTACTTTAATAGGATGTAAGGGCATTCTGTCCTTGCGCTGTGTGGTCTTGTAACGTTGGCACTCATCACACCCTTTTGTAAAAAGTGATGCATCCTTACATAAAGTTGGCCACCAATAGCCTGATTGCAGCACCTTTCTTGCAGTCAGGTCCCCTGAAAAATGTCCTCCTGCTATGCCCATATGTGCTTCTTGCAAGATATACAAATATTCATCCTCGCGGGCACAACGCCTAAGAATATCCTCCTTGCCTAATCTATACAGGGTTCCGGCAATCAAACAATAGGGTTCACATTCTTTTACTAGCCTTCGAGCGATATCCTTACGAAGTTCCTTGGGTGGAAAACCATTAACTAAAAAGTTAACAATGTTCTCACTCCATTTAGGCATAGTCTCAACTATGAATAGGGAAGTATCGGGTAATTCATCATCAACTCCTGTAGGGGCTTCACCATTGGGTATGCGGGACAAATGATCAGCCATGACGTGCCTTTTATCGGGTCTCACTACAATCGTGAAATCAAACTCCAGAAGAATTAACAACCATCGTGTGATTCTTCCTATGGAGCATGGCTTGTTTACCAGATACAGCAACGCTTGATGATCCACATAAAATACAAACTTGTTTGCCAGAAGGTAGTAGCGAAATTTCTTTACTGCATAAACCATTTCCAAACCTTCTCGCTCTGTAGTGGTGTAGTTCCTTTCAACATCGTTCAATTGACGGCTTGCAAAGCTAATGGGATAGTCCAATTTATGTTCTCCTGGTTGAGTGAGAACACACCCAATAGCAAAGTTTGATGCATCAATATGCACATGGAAAATGACATCCCAGTTAGGTGTCCTTAAAATCGGAGCACTTGCTAGTGTTTTCTTCAATTGTTCATAGGCCTGGTCACACTCTTCAGTCCATTTAAATTCAATGAGAAGCTTGTACAAAGGACGTGCTATCTCAGCGAAAAATAAAATAAACCGTCGATAATAACCCACGTGTCCCATGAACCTTTGAACTCCCTTGTAATTGGTTGGTGGTGGTAACTCTAGAATCACTTTAATTTTGCTCTCATCGGTTGAGATACCATTCTTGGATACTATATGCCCTAAAATAACTCCATGCTTGACCCAAAATTGGCATTTGAACAGGTTCAATGAGATACGATATAACCTACATTTTTCAAACACCTTCCGCAAACATGATAGATGTTCTTTCCAAGAAGAGTAAACACAAAGGTCGTCTAAGAAAGCTTCACAAAACTCTCTCAAATATTCTTTAAAAGCAGTGTTTATTAATCGTTGGAATGTAGCAGGGGCATTTGTTAGGCCAAAAGCCATCACACGAAATGCAAACACGCCAAATTCTGTGATGACGGCAGTTTTAGCTTGGTCCTCTAGCGCTATCGTGATTTGGTTGTAGCCTGAGTACCCATCTAGAAAGCTATAAGCTTGCTTGCCTGCAACTCTTTCGAGTACATGTTCGGAATATGGTAGGGGGTAATGGTCTCTTCTAGTAGCTGCATTAACTTTTTTGAGGTCCACGCACACCCTGAGTTTCCCATTCTTTCTTGGCACGATAACTATTGGCGACACCCATTCAGAGTGTTCAATAGGATATATGAACCCACATTTGATAAGCTTTTCTAGTTCTTCTTGAATGATCTTTGCGTACTTAGGATTCATCGGGTAGGGTCTTTGTTGTACGGGCTTCGCAGTGCTAATCATAGGGATTGTATGCTGGACCACAGAAGGCGGAACACCTTTCATATCATGGTATGTCCAAGCGAATACGTCCTTGAATTCCTTGAGAAGCTCTTTGAGGACCGCCTCTTCAACTTCTGTGAGGTCTTGGGCAATAAAAACAGGTTTTGATTCTTCATCGGGGTCAGCTAATTCTATTTCTTTAACTATTTCCGGACCATCATAGATTCCATTATTCCCATCGATGGGTATTCTTTGGGCTTTTGTGTACACAACCTTTGCTTCCCCTGTGGTGGAAGATTTGAAATGTTCTGGTGCAGGATGCAAGTCTGTGGATTCTGGTTGTGCATTGGTTTGTGCTTCCATTTCTGCTTTCTTGTGTTGTCGAGCTAACTCTTGGTTTTGACGCCTCCTTGCAGTGCAGCTCAACTTTGGCTTGTCTATGATCTCTAATTGGGCTATGTCATGGGGTCGTGGTCTACACCACATAACATTTTGGAGATATTCACCCCAATTGTCTACTAATTTTCGATGAGCATCACATGCTCCTATATAACTGAGCCATTCTGCTGAGGATCTCTTCTTGTTTATCCTAGCACGTACATTGGCTCGATATCGACGCCTCTTAAGGTTTTTCTTTTTCTTATTTGAGACCTGCTTTTGATTTGCATTTAGATCTGGCTCACTAAAGGAGTCCTCGTTGGTGTCCTCTCCACTCTCGGAGGAGCTATCATCGGTTGATGTGCTCGGTCCTTCCGAATGTTTTGACTCTGAACTTGCTCCACTCTCTAATTCATGAGATTCAGAATCCGTTTCACGCTGGGAGTCAGTGTCCAAGTCGTGTTGGTCAAAGTCTTCTATTGAGCTATCGGTGTCACTGTCAGATTGGTCCACAATTGCCTTGCCCTTAGAAGATGCATGTATGGCACTTATCATGTTCAGAGGTGCAATTTGTGGTACCTCTTCCCCCTCTGGTGTGACCCAAGTGGTTCCTCTATTTCCCCTGGTATCTATGGTTGCAGCTAGGTGTACCCAATCCACATTGTCCGACTCAGTCATCCCAGGTAGGATATCCATATAAGGAGAATCTTGGCCAATGTCTGTATCCTTCTTACAAGTGTAACAATATTGTAGTGGGGCCGAGTGAAATGTGGTGTCAAAGCGATGATCAATAATGGTTTTACTCCCTAAGGGGTGTACCTTACCAGTCACCAAATCCACTCTAAGGACAGAGTCTTGGAATTGCAAATAGACATGATTTTTAGACCAATCGTGAACCATTTGTGCTTCCCTCATGAATGGTCGTCCTAAAATCATTTCATATGACATAAGGTGTTTAGAGAAATCCATTACAATGAACGTATGTCGTACCTTGTGTCCTAGAACTTTGATCATAAGATCGTTGAGCATCCCCATAGGTTTGGCTATGGTACCATTTGCCATCTTTACCACAATGTTAGTAACACTGAGGCGGGGTTTTCCCATGGATTCCCAACAATCTTTTGTAACGATGCTAACTCCCGCACCACCATCAAGAATTCCCTTTATAGTTAATCCCTTGGTAGTGATGGGTAGGGTCGCATTAGACTCGCCGCCTTCAAAATACTGCCCTAATTCGTTAATGGGTACCTCGATCACAGACTCGTGTCCATCTAAGTCAAGTGATTGCACATGATTTTCCTCATCAATCATAATCGAGTCAGGCCTATTTGGTTGCGCAAACTGCGGTAATCCCGTTCGCAGCTCTCCGTTAAGTAATGCTCGAAGTGCAAGGAATAACTCAGGATCTCCATACAGCTTTGCTATGATCGTGGTTCGGACCTCAGAAGACATGAAGTCCACTAGTTTGGCAACATTCGTTGGCGTTTTGCAGGGTGTACGTCCTTTACTAAGAACTGGTGAGGATGGAATCTCATATTCCTCAATGGGATCAGGTATTCCTTCGTTAAACATCCTTTCCAACAAGAAAGGTGTATGCTCACTTTCTGATGTCCCGTCCTCACTCCCTTCTTGGATGATACTAGATATGGCTAACGATCTATGGTTCATGTGGGGTGGATGAACTTGCGTGGGAAACACTGTGTCATGAATTTTGACCTGCATGGGTTCTGGTTCTAGTTTCCTTTGAGTCTCCTCCACTAAACCTCTTAGATGTTTCACCTGCTTAATCTCGTCTATAGGGTTTAGGTACGTCCCAATCTTCTTTTTACGATTCTTCCCTTTTTGCCCCTGCGGTTTATCTTGGGGGTCTTGGATTGGATTTGGAAACACTTGTGGTGTTTTCAGAGGCTCTTTATGGTTTTCTCTTATCGGTCTTTCCCTTTGTGGTATTGGTTCTAGTCTCCATTGTCTCGTCTGAATCTGAATCATCCTCGAGGTCATTCATATACACGGGGTCATCTCCTGTTCCTATGTTTATTTTGGAACTTGGCTTTGAATTTTCCGTATTCTGTGACTTCTTCCTTCGTGTCTTCTTTTTCTTTGCTTGGATAACTGACGCGGTATCTCTCTCTTCGAGGATATGTCCTGGCCCTTGAAGCATGGACCGTGTAATCGCATAAGCGGGTGCGACGGGTGGTATTGGCGATGTCACACTAGCAATTTCGACCAAATTTAGGGGTGTGATTTTAGGCGCATTTGGGTTATAGGGGCATTGGGCAATCAAGTGATCTATGCCACAACGATTACATGTGAGTATTGGCATTGCAGATGTGCTCCCTTGATTCATTTGCATCTGTGCAGCATTCTTTTGCAGCCTAATAGGGCACTCCGCTGCTCGATGTGGTCCACCACACTCGTAGCATTGAAGAGGTGGCTTCCTAGCCTGGGTGTTGATATTTTGACCTCTGGACGCGAGAGCAGCAGCTTGATAAACCGGCTTGACTTGCCCCCAACAATCTTCCATGTAGTATATAGGACACTCTTCCAATGTATCAAGTCCGTAGGCAATACTAGTGTCTATTTCCTCCTCACAGCCATCTGCATAAGCATTTGATGGCTCGCAACCCACTTGGTTCATAGGGGCGACTCTTGGATGCGGGGGCTGCGGTCCTAGCACAGGAGGTGGTAGCGGTGTAGCTTGTACAACATTTTGAGATCTAGGGACCATGTGTTGCGGTAGTTGCTCAACAGGTGGAGTAGGCATCAATACAGGAGCTCGAGGCGCATCCGTCCAGGCTACAGGTGGTCTATTT
Organism: Adiantum capillus-veneris; assembly: GCF_014529385.1. NCBI lineage: Eukaryota > Viridiplantae > Streptophyta > Polypodiopsida > Polypodiales > Pteridaceae > Adiantum > Adiantum capillus-veneris. The sequence continues at coordinate 39,926,890 of NC_140940.1, forward strand.
GCCATCATACGTTTGATCATTAAACAATCCTTAGCTTGGTGACCATACCTACCACATGCGTTGCAAGTTCCATTAAATTTTACTCTAAACGTAGGGCACTCACTAGTGCTATGTGGACCTAAGCAAATGGAACACCATTGTTGCTCCCTTCTTGGATACATGTGACTATTTTGAGGGGGTCGATTATCCTTAAGAGACTCTTGGATTGCCTTGGTGAGGTCTGTCAAGAAGGTCTCAAATACCTTTGGCTCATTGGCAATGGGCTTTGCAGTCATGGGTTCATACTCAATGGATTGTGAGCTAGTGGATCTCGTGTCAGTAGACACCCTCATGCCTGCTATCATCAAGTTGTCCTCTAATTGGATTGCATTGGCAGTGACATCTTCCCAGGTTGTGATACCTCTAATCACTAGTCCATTATAGATTCCTTCATTCCTCAACCCTCGAATGAATCGATCAAGCAGTTGGTTATTGTTGAAGTGCTCATTTACAGGGCAGCGAGAGTTTAAGTGCTTTAGACGACTAATGAAGTCCCTTACTGACTCTCCTTCCTTACGTTCGGCCTTCTGTAGCTGAGATGCTACACCCCAAAGCACACCTTCTCGTATGTACTCCTTTAGAAACAACCTTTGAAGGGTAGGGTAGATTGTTTTCTCGTCCACCCTTAGGGTCCTATACCAATCTCCAGCCTTCCCACTTAATGTCAAGCTTAAGGCATTGCACTTATGTAGTTCGTTGCGTTCCCCTAAGGAATCACATACTTTTTCAAACACTTCAATGTGTTTTCTAGCATCTTCGTCCCCATTGAATTTTTGCGTGAGTTTGGAAATTTGTACTGCCTTACTTCTAGGCTCTCTATCAGATGCGTGACGCATATTTTCCGCGATAGATCGACCTATGGTTTGAGCAAACGCTGCCAAGTCACCTATGTGAGGAGGTAGGGCCGGTGGAGGTACTCTTGGAATCATATGTGGGAGAGGAACGGGTACCGGTCTTGGCATATGTGTAGATGATGCAGGATATGGAACATAACCGGGCATAGGTCCACTCGGATAAGAGCTAGGGAGCGGCACTCGAGGAGCATAAGCAAGTGGTACAATTGGAGGTGTGGGGGCCATGTGTGCATAAGGGGCTAGAGGCACATACGGTCGAGGCCCCATATTAGGTACTACAACACTAGGTAGTGGCACTGCGCTAACCGTAGATGTCATCGGTACATTCTCTGCTAGGCTTATCCCTGGAGTGAGCACTGTGTTTTCCTTGATAGAGGGTTGAGCCAAGTTGGGGAAGCTAAAGTTTTCACTCGGAGGCTCAGATTGCATAGAGACCCCAGGTGAAATGACGTAAGATGGGTCCATGGGGCTCATTAGAGGAGTCTCCATTTGTGATAGAGTAGGCTGTTGAGCCTTGCTCGTATCCAGAAATCTCATGGGACCAGTTGAGAGTATATTTACCCCTCGGTTTTGCCTTTCTAATTGAATAATGCCATGGATAACATTACAGATCATTTTCTGTTGATCTTCGATGCTCGTGGCACTAGAGGTGGATTGTACAATCTCTATCCATCCTACATGGTAGGCGTGGCCAGAGTGTAGATCCGTCAACACCTCAGTGTGTAGGTCGTATGTCCAATGATCATTAATGAATAATCCTTCTAGAGTCGACGTGTTAACGGTTTCTTGTGAGGTAGAAGCAATGTTGCTCCCCGTGGTTTTACTTGTCACCAACGGTACTCTAGAGGGAACTTCTGAAGGAGGCAGCTCAACAGGGCCTTCTTGGTAAGAAGTTGGTAGGATATCCACATGGACACTCTTTGGGGGTGTGGGGTCCACGTGCGATGTGAAAGGAGAGTCCACTTCCCCACCCCCTTTGTGTGCTTCATTTGCATCAGGTTCCGAGCGAGTAGCTCTACCTAATGTTTCCATGAAATGGCTAAACATACTAGTACTAGGCTGTGGAGCTTCGGGAGGTGCATGGCCTTCTCTCTCAGTGTTTTGGGTAGGGTATGCTTCCATGATTTCTGAGTCGGAGGAGGAATCACTAGCGGCTATTTTAGGGTCTTGGGTGGTGCTACCTTGTGTCCCCGCTGAGGGTCTAGAGCTTATCGTGGATGGGTAATGGGTGTCCGTATGAACAGAGGCACCCTCAATATGCTCGTGTTCTAGTACCCGCCCAGAGCGTAAGTGCATGTGCTTTTGATACCCTAAGGTGTCAAAAAGCTGCTCTAGGAGGCCTTGTGACTAGTTTTTAGCGTGTTTTTTGTTTGTTTTTTTGCTAGATTTTTTAGAGCGTGCCGTGGAATGGGCCGTGTGATATCTCGAAACGAGCGTATCGGTCAGAGGGTCGTGCCGTGCCCTCAGAATCCCTAAAACTGTCAATTTCCAGTAGGGAACTAGGCCCAAACTAGAAAGTCTAAGGGTGCAAGTGGGAAGAGAAAGGAGGAGAGTGGAGGACTTGTCCCACATGCTCTCATTCTCTCTTGAGGGAGTAGGGTATATATATAAGAGTGAGTCTAGTATATATCATAAGACTGAGGACTGAGGCCTGGGCCTGGGCCTGGGCCTGGGCTTGGGAAAATGATCCCGATCTACCTTTTATACAAACCAACCCGTCCGTTTTAAGAGTCACGTTTTTTATTTTCGAAAAATTTAGCCGCCCGCTCGCTCGCGTTTTTATTTTTCGAATTTTTTTTTGTTTTTTTTTTAATTAAAACTTTTTTTTTCCAGTTTTTTTTTTTTTTCCCAACAAAAATCTTTTTTTTTTTTGATGCAGAAAATACAGAAATTGAAAACGCAGAAATTGAAAATGCAGAAATGTAGAAAATTGAAAAAACGCAGAAATGCAGAAAATTGCAGAAATTGAAAACGCCGAAATTGAAAATGCAGAAATGCAGAAAATTGAAAAAACGCAGAAATGCAAAAAATCGCAGAAATTGAAAACGCCGAACTTGAAAATGCAGAAATTGCAGAAATTGAAAAAACGCAGACAATAGCAGAAATTGAAACTTGACAGCAAATGCAGAAAACGCAAAAAACAGAATTCTCCACACACTCCTTCCCTGCCTTTCCTATGATAGAAATTGCACCACAAGGAAGCATAAAGTGCTAACCGAGCTTAGTGTAGTGCATATCCCCGGCAACGGCGCCAAAAATGTGCGCTCCTTGCCGCACTGTCGAAGCAAGGGACTTGCCAATACACCGTGTGCGAGCCACAAACGGCTCCAAGCACACAACAAGCCTAAACTAGCAAGCTCAATAAAACAAAGGGTGTGTCACTCACCGCTCTACGCTCGCCTTCGTGGTGGATTCCTCGCCGCGATGAAGAAGAAGCTGCAGTCGTGCCGCGCTCAACCGCTTCGCCGCCGTCGTGCCTTCGTAATGCTCGTTCGCACACACACTCTCCCTCTCTCTCTCTCTCTCTCACACATACACACACACAAGGAGGTGAAGAAGAAGAAGATGGAGATGGAGATGGAGCAAGAGCACTCTTCAATTGCACAAATGAGAGAATGAGTAAAAATTAGGTTTAGTTGGCTTTTATAGGAGCTCACCCCATTCACACTTGGGCGCCCATGCTTAACCAACTAATCCCTTGAATGTCCAAGTTAAAGTGCACCTCTCATCGGCGATCACTCTACCTTTCCCTATTGGTCCGACAAGCCCGGTACCTGACTCTAAATAATACATAATACGTGTCCATCGTAGGCGATAGGGTGTCCGTGTGCCGTGAGGGTTAACACCATTTGTGTGTGTGTTTTCTTAGATTCACAAACTGGGATGGATAATGCTCCTATGGTTCAGTCAACAACTATACAATCCATAGATTCTATGGTTTCTAAAGTGCCCAAGATGGATGATATTTATATACTAGAGTCTAGTGTTGTGCAACTTGAGCAAGATTCCAATAATGAGAACCAAGAAATCGATTCTTCAAAAATGCAGCATACATCAAAAGAGACTGAAAAGTCCACTCACGAGATATTGCCAATTGGTACTACGTCATGTAGTGTAGATGTTGAGAAATCCATGCTTACAATTATATTGGATTTAAATGGTCTATTGTTGAAACGTTCCCCTCAACCATCCTCACACCACAACTCAGTGCAAATGGATTCAAAAAGATATATTATACTAAGGCCAGGTCGCATCCAATTCTTGAAGACTATTTTACAGAGGTTTAATGTTGCAATTTGCTCGACAGCTACTAGGAATAATGTGTATCAAATCCTTGCAGCACTAAACAACTTAGCTGAGGATACATTGCCTTTCTTTGCAATTTGTTCGCAAGATGTTTGCTACACCGCTCAAACTCAAAAATTGTTTAGACCCGACAATCCAAACGTTGAGGCAATGTTCAAGCCTCTAGCCAAAATTGCCATGGGGTTTGAATGTGATCCACAAAGAACAGTGCTTATTGATGACTCTCCTTACAAGGGATGTATTTCACCAGCAAACAATTGCATTTTTCCACCACAATTTGATGCTGAGAAGATGGTTGACAATATGCTCTTGGAGGAGCTACTGCCATACTTGATTCAGCTTGATGAGAGAAGGGATGTGCATGATTTAATTGCTTCTAATCGTTATGGACAACCTATAGTGACAAATGATAGTGAATACAAACAAATCATGGAGTATTGGAAGCAGAAAAATGATGTTTGGTCAGCTAAGGTGTTCTTTACAAGAAGAATACCACCTGCAAAAGGTGACATAGATGAAACTATCATTGAAGATGCAAGTGACACAAGCCACCACAATGAAACGAGAAGAGCCCAAATACAAGAGATCTTGGAAAAGGAGCGTACACCCATTGAAAGCATGAAGGCATCAAAATTGACCACTTTAGCTAGGAAATTGGGTTGTAACACAAAAGAAGTTTTGAAGGAAGCCACAACAAAGGCTTATATAAATAAGGTGAAAGATGAGAACAATCTTCTAAGGCTGGATAGAAACCAACCCTAAGGTACTAGTGACATGTCATATATTCTTGATACACAAGCTTGAACACTTATGTGCATGGTTCTAACAAATCTTTCTTTTTATTCCTTCCTATAGGATCTTACAAAGGATACTACTAGATGGAGCTCAATCAATAGAGATTTGATATTTTTGCTCAAAATCATGAAGCAGTCACCTACATTTTTTGTTTATCAATTTCTTGAGAGTCTTTCTTTTAATTTGTAATCATCAAATGAAATGAAAAGTATCCTTCTTATTAAGATTGCTGATCTTTTTCTTGTTCAAAACTTTCAATTGTGATTTATAGTTTTGTTAGCATGAGATTGTGCTTTTTTAGTTTGAAAAAAACTGTCAAAGATCCAAGTCTTTTTGGCTTTACTTAAGTTATTAATTGTGAAAGATCCAAGTCTTTTTGCTTTACTTAAGTTATTGATTGTCTATATAATAGTCCTTAAAACAATATCGGATGGCTTTCTTGCTCCCATGTCTCACATTGGTCTTTAGGTAAGACAAGTGGTGACCTTGAAAGTGTAAACACCAAGGGACTGCCATGCCTGGTCCATCCGCCCAACCTCCCTTTAATAGGCTCCTAGCCCCTTTCGGACCCCTTTCCACTGGCAGCCGACCCTTGGCCAAGTCCGTGATCCCTTGGTTTGGCCCTTGGCCTGACATTACTCCCCCCTTGGAGAAGCCTTTTCGTTCTCGAAAACAAAAGTGGAGAATTTCTTCTTAAGAACACTAATGTTTTCCCAAGTGGCACCCTCTTCAGGGCGATCTTTCCACTTGACTAAATCTTGACTACGTACATGATGACGAGTACAGAGTTCATGAAAATCTAAAATGCGTTCAGGTTCATGCGGTTGAGTGGGAGGTTCAGTGAAATCAACCAATATCTGCTGGCCGATAACATTGTCGTCCCCATGCAAGCGTTTACGTAAACGACTTACATGAAATACCGGATGGACACGCGAGTGCACACGTAACTCAAGTTTGTAGGCCCTATCACCATCTCTCTTGAGTATCTTGAATGGCCCACAATAACATGGAGATAATTTGGGTGTAGGTCCAGTCTTCAGACTTTCTGAATGCTCTGGTACACGCAAAAATACCTCTTCACTTTCCGTGAAGGTAACTTGCCAACGTTTCTCATCAGCATACTTCTTATACCGATCCTATGCTTGTCGAACATTTTGACGAGCAAGTCTCAGCATTTCCATATGATCTTGCAGAAACTCCTTGACGTGTTGGAGCTTCTCAGTTGCCAACCCCACCGTCACTGGTTGAAGGAGCGTACACCCATTGAAAGCATGAAGGTGTCACAATTGACCACTTTAGCTAGGCAATTGGGTTGTAACACAAAAGGAGTTTTGAAGGCAACCACAACAAAGGCTTATATAAATAAGGTGAAAGCTGAGAACAATCTTCTAAGGTTGGATAGAAACCAGCCCTAAGGTACTAGTGACATGTCATATATTCTTGATACACATGCTTGAACACTCATGTGCATGGTATCTAACAAATATTTCTTTTTATTCCTTCCTGCAGGATCTTACAAAGGATACTACTAGATGGAGCTCAATCAATAGAGATTTTGAGCTCAATCAATTTCTTGAGAGACTTTATTTTAGTTTGTAATCATCAAATGAAATGAAAAGTATCGTTCTTATTAAGATTGCAGATCTTTTTCTTGTTCAAAACTTTCAATTGTGATTTATAGTTTTGTTAGCATGAGATTCTTCTTTTTTAGTTTGAAAAAAACTATCAAAGATCAAAGTCTATGTACATTCAAGATCCACCACTTGTCCAACCTAGTATCCCTAGTAGCTTGATAGGTTTGGTCTCAAGACTCACCACTAGTCCACTCTATGTCATTGTATTAAAAAGGATTGGGTGTTAAGGTCCACCACTTGTCCAACCCATAAGGTTATATTTTAAATGGTTTTTTTTCTCACAACTTGAACTACCCATGATATGTTTTACATGGGAGTTTTGTTTCAATGTCCGCCACTTGTCCAAGCTAACTCTATTGAAACATAGAGAGAACCAAAGGTCCACCACTTGTCCAAGCTAGGCTATATTGAAACATGGAGAGAAGGATGCTCCACCATTTCTCCAAGATAGGCTTCATTGAAACATGGAGAGAAGAAAGCTCCACCATGTCTCCAAGCTATGATCCATTTAAATACCCTAAACCCATTTTATTTTGTACATGGGGGGTTTTATTTCAAGGCCCACCACTTGTCTAACCTATTATCCCTAGTAGCACGAGTGGTTTGGTCTCAAGATACACCACTTGTACACTCTATGTCATTATATTAAGAAGAACTATGTATTAAGGTCCACCACTTGTCCAAGCTAACTCTATTCAAACATAGAGAGAAGCAAAGGTTCACCACTTGTCAAAGCTAGGCTCCGTTGAAGCATGGAGAGAAGTAACCTCCATCATTCTTCCAAGATAGGTGCCATTCAAATATGGAAAGAATCAAGATCTACCATGTCTCCAAGATGGTAGACTCCATTGAAACACCCTAAAACCATGATATTTTGTACATGGGGTGTTTACATTCAAGGTCTACAACTTCTCTAATGTATTATACTTAGTAGCATGAGTGGTTTGGTCTTAAGATTCACAACTTATCCACTCTATGTCATTATATTAAGAATAACGGGGTGTTAAGGTCCACCACTTGTCCAACCTATAAGGGTATATCTTAAATGGTATCCTTCACCACTTGTCAAGGTCCATTACCACTTTTCCAACCTATAAGGTTATATCTTGAATGATATATTTCCTTATCACTTGTAATGTCCATGCTATGTTTTACAAAGGGGTTTTGTTCCAAGACCCACCACTTGTCCAAGCTAACTCTATTGAAACATAGAGACAAGCAAAGGTCCACCACTTGTCCAAGATAGGCTCCATTGAAACATGGAGAGAAGGATGCTCCACCATTTCTCCAAGATAGGTTTTATTGAAACATTGAGAGAAGAAATCTCCACCATGTCTCCAAGCTAGGCTCCATTGAAATACCCTAAACCCATAATTTTGTACATGAGGGGTTTACATTCAAGGTCCACCACTTGTCCAACCTATTATCCCTAGTAGCACGAGTGGTTTGGTCTCAAGATTCACCACTTGTACACTCTATGTCATTATATTAAGACATGGGGGGTTTGCATTCAAGGTCCACCACTTGTCCAACCTACTTTTTCTAGTAGGTTTGGTCACAAGATTCACCACTTGTCCACTCTATGTGATTATATTAATAATAATTGGGTGTTAAGGTCCACCACTTGTCCAACCTATAAGGTTATATATTGAATGGTATTTTTTCACACCACTTGTAATGTCCATGATATGTTTTACATGGGGATTTTGTTCCAAGGTCCACCACTTGTCGAAGCTAAATCTGTTCAAACATAGAGAGAAACAAACGTCCACCACTTGTCCAAGCTATGCTCCATTGAAACATGGAGAGAATGATGCTCCACCATTTATCCAAGATAGACTCCATTGAAACATGGAGAGAAGTAAGCTCCACCATGGCTCCAAGATGCTAGAGTCCATTGAAATACCCAAAACCCCTGATACTTTGTACATGGGGGGTTTACATTCAAGTTCCACCACTTGTTTAACCTATTATCTCTAGTAGCGTGAGTGGTTTGGTCTTAGGATTCACCACTTGTCCACTCTATATCATTATATTAAGAAAAATTGGGTTTCCATATCTAAATGGATCTTTGCTTGGATAGGTGGTAGACCTTGAGACCTAAATACCCATTCTACACTAGAGCATTTGTTAAGCCTTATGCACTTCAAGCATACCTTTAACAACAAGTAGTAGTTATTAGTTGACTTAAGTCTAGCTGAACTCCATGGTATTGAGACTAAGAGAGAGTGTAGCATAAAAAAGAGTGAGGATTTTAATTTGACTTTCTTTCTATTAATGAGTAGATCATAGATGGATTTTGGTATCTAATAAAAGCTTAGGGTAGACAATGTAAAACTCATGTCTATTGTTGTGTTTGCATTAAGTGTTCTTGTTCTTTAATTTCAAAATCATTACAGAAAAATGGATTGGCTATATGCTGGCATAAATTGAAGAAAACTATTGAATTACCCATCCAACCTCCTCCAAGACCTTGTCCAAGGAATGAATCACCTCCTTATCACCTACCACTTGCTTTCAAGGACATCAGAAGAGTAGTTATCTTGGATCTAGAGGGGTTACTTCTCAAGACAATTGAAATGAAACATGGAGATTCTATGCCATCTTGGGCTCAACACATGCGACTTGTGGAGGATAAAGATGAAGTTTATCATGTGGTGCAACCAGATGCACAAAGTTTTTTGGATTTTTGTGCTGAATACTTTGAGCTATGGATATGGAGTTGCTATAACTTAAGAAGGGTGCAACGCATCACACAAAAATGTTTTTGTGAGCAGTATACCAAGTTCAAGGTGTTTATGAGTAACAGAAATTGCCAAAATCCAAATATCATGTTAGGATTTACAAGGGTTTATCACAAAAATTTGAGTGATATTTGGAATATATTGGAGGATTTGGATGCAAACAATACCTTAATTTTTTATGACACTCCATATAGGGTGATGTGGAACATGCCAGGGACATATCTTATATTTCCGAAGATGTGGAGGCAAACTTCCGAGCAACTTCAAAACTTCTTGTAGAGAACCATAATTCCATGGTTGGTAGGATGGTTGTATGCAAGAGATAAGAGAGTCTATACATACAACACAATTGTAAATCAATATAGTGATTCTGAAACAAATTATGTCCTTGGTGTGTACTTGTCAACACGAAAGAATTGAATAAATATGGCCATACGATGATTTTTTTATTCTAGTGTGTATCTTTCAAAATTTGTATAATTTGATATAGTCTTTAAAAAAAAAAAACAAAGGTGTGTCAATTTTATGAACACTTGAATGGAGTGCACCCTACTCTAAGGGGACTTCAATGTACTATTGGAGTGCATCGTATTGTAAGGGGACTCTGATGTATTGCTAGAGTGCACCCAAATTTTTGGGGACTCATTTTTTATTTGATTGGGGCCTATGTTGGGTCATATAGTAAACGAAATTCATTTTTTGTCAATTCATACGGAGGTTGCATTTATTTGTAACTATGAGATAATTGATGTTTGATGTCAAAATAAAACTTGTAAGTGTAGATCAGAGAATTCATGGACTTTAAATATGTGAGAGGGATCTTTTTCTTGGGCACAAATGTTTGCTTCAAGAATTTTGTCATTACATACTTTATGTGAAAGAGTTTTAGAATCTAAAAGACTTTGAAAACAAAACTATGGAATCTAAGTGCATGTATTCTTGAATGGCTTGAAAGTTGATGTATACATGCATGTCGCCTTGATGAAGATTTAGATCTGACAAGATGCAAAGCTAGAATTCTTGGACATTACCTTTGTCAATTGGTAATAACATATTTAACTTTATTTTCTTATGGGTGGAAAATATATTATTATGTGCATTTGGAACCTAATTGCTTGACCTTCAAACCAAGATTCCTATGTTATATTTTCATATACTTTTTTGTAATGAATTAAGATTGTGGATACAAGGTCCACCACTTGTTCAAGCTAGATATCAGAAAGTATATATACTGAGTCTTCCAACTAGTAAACCAAGGGAAGAGAGAAGCAGGGTCCATCACTTGTCCAAGCTCATCTCTAGACAACATAGAGAGATGTTAGGTCTACTAATTGTCCAATATAGTCATGGAGAAATGATAGAAGGTTGATCCACTTGTCCAACCTATCATCTCTAGTAAAATGGGAGGTTTGGCCTTAAGATTCACCATGTAACCAACCTATACTTCATTGTATTATGAAGAGTAGAAAAGCAAAGCTCCATCACTTGTCTAAGGTAGTTCCAAAATCAACATGGAGAGAAGCAAGCTTCACCATTTGTCCAAGATAGGTTCCATTAAAACATGGAAAACCTCATATATGTTGTACATGGAAGATTTTTTCCAAGGTCCACCACTTGTCCAAGCTAGGATCCATTAAAACATGGATAGAAACAAGGCTCCACCACTCGTCCAACCTTTATGTCTAAACTAGGCATGGGAAAATAATAGAAGGTCCACCACTTATCCAATATATTATCTCTATAGCATGGGAGGTTTGGTCTCAAGATTTAGGAATTGGCTGACCTGTATTTCATTGTATTATGATGAATTCGGTTTTAAAGTCAACTACTTATCCAAGCTATAAGTTTATATCTTGAATGGTATTCCTTCCCATAACTTAGAAAACCAATGATATGTTGTACATGGGGGGGTTTGTTACAAGGTCAACCACTTTTCCAAGCTAGTTTCATTGAAACAAGGATGAAGGCAAGCTCCACCATTTGTTAAAGCTAGACTCCATTGAAATCTAGAAAATCCATGCTATGTTGTACATGGGGTTTTTGTTTTAAGGTCCAACACTTGTCCAAGCTAACATCCATTGAAACATGGAGTAGAGAAACACTCCACTACTTGTCCAAACTAGGAAACATTGATAGTAGTTGGTTTAGTTTGAAGATCCATCACGTGTAATCTAACTCTATTGAAACATAGAGAGAAGCAAAGGTCCACCAATTGTTCCAACTAGGCTCCATTGAACCATGGACAAAAGCAAGCTCCACCATTTCTCCAAGATAGGCTCCATTGAAACATGGAGAGAATCAAAGGTCCACCATTTCTCCAAGCCAAGCTCCAGTTGTCCAACCTATAAGGTTATATCTTAAATGGTAATCTTTCTAATCACTTGGAATACCCATGATATGTTTTACATGGGGGTTTTGTTCCAAGATCGCCACTTGTCCAAGCTAACTCTATTGAAACATAGAGAAAAGCAAAGGTCCACCACTTATCCAAGCTAGTCTCCATTGAAACAAGGAGAGAATCAAGCTCCATAATTTCTCCAAGATAGGCTAGCCTGGATAAGTTCACCTTGAAACCAACCTTCCTATGAGGCAATAGAGCATATGCTACATATTTTATGTCTGCCCCTTGCCTCAAATTAAGAAGTTATAGATTAGAAGTGGACCTTGCTTGAATGTCCCATGCAATAAATTAAGGAAAAATAGCCAAGTGGATTGTATTCCTCAATGGATCCTTGCTTTCACAAGTTGTGAACCTTGAGTCACTTTTACATTAACTTGGACAAGTGGTGGACCTAGAAACCAAGCTCTCCATGTTGAGATAAGTTGTAGGTAGGATAGTAGAACATAGACAACGATAATGGATGCAATATACTCGTCTCCTAATAATCCAATTGATTGAAACCATGGTATTTTATTTGTTTTCATTGTGTGTTGTATTTGCATAAAGTGGAATGAGACCTTAAGAAAACTCAAATTTTTGACAAAATCTCTATATTTTGTACATGATATATCGAAAGTTGTCCAACCTGGGAATTGGGATTTTCCCACATTACCTAATATGGAGATGGTTAGTCTCTTAAGGAATAGCACTGGCTAGTCTCGGACTCCAGCCGATATTAAGCACTAAACCTACGTCTAGCTGCTTCATTGTCTATGGGTAAATGGAACGGGTATCAAAACCTTGAAGGGAGATTTTTCTTTTTGTTTTTTTGTACACTGAGTCACTCACCACGTAAGGATCGGGTTTCCCTGCAAAGGCGCCAATGTTAGCGGGTCGCCGTGATGGACGTCTGTAGCATAGCTCTTTTGTACTAACATAATGTCAATATGCAAGGAAGCGACTCGGAGTGGGGCACGGAGACTTAATGAGAGTGTCAATATCACCAAAGTGAACTCAAAGACTACTCGTTCTTACAACAACAAACGCAAATCAACCACTTCCTAGTCAGACAATCAGTATGCGTCCATTCTCAACACTCAACACAATCAAGCCGTTTCGGTATCCAAATGAATCCGAAATGTCACGAAACTTAAGGAGAGGTATTACAACACTAATGGGCTCAATCCTACTAAGTTCTGTCACCATATGGGAAGGTACATAAATCCCAATCCATCACAAAAAATGTGCAAAAAACTGAAACAGAAGTACTTGGAAAGATCCACCTTAAGCATAGAAACACTTATCCAAGGTCAAAACATAAAATAAAAACCATTTTAACTCTCAAATCAATGCATTTAGCTCACAAACGACTCATCGTGAACCACAACAGAATTGGAAATGATTACACTTAGATCGAAGAGAAAGAGACAAGGAACGCAATGTACTATTCGGAATAGAATTCTGATTACCCGTTCAGGACAAATGATGATTACAAATTGTAGTCACAAGAAGATTTTGCATTGCAAGTTTTCTTCTCCAAGCTAATGATAATCCAACTTTCAAAACTAAGGGTTTTGACTTTAAAAGTTGGGGGGCTTTCCCATGGCCATCTGTCCTCTTACAAGGGGTAGACTCAGACAAAATAAAAAGGAGTATGGTCTAATCTCGCTATGATTACAACTCATTTTAGGCAGAATTACAGGGTTTTTGCCAAAAAAATAGAGTATCCGTCGGGTTTGGTGTGCATACGTCTATTTGCTTGTATCCACGAAACAAACTAGAAATTGTTCATTCACTCCCTAATGTTCAATTGTAGCATGAACATACTCCTTTTCCTGATTTCCTTCACCTCTAGCCCATTGAGCTCTGTTAACTTGAGGTCCTCCTTGAGGTCTTTGATTTCCTCCTCCTTATGAACGAGGTTGACGATTAACATTCTCGTTATTGTTATTGTTGATAGTCGTCCATTTTGAACAAAAGGTGGATTTCCTGGTCTAAAATTCCCTTGTTGTTTAGGTTGTCTCTGGTTTTGGTTAAAGTTTTGCTGATTGAAGTGTCTCTGAACTGCCCATAGTTTGGGTCTAAAGTTTCCAAAATGCCAATTCGGATTGAAGTTCCTATGTGCACAATTGTCCACCAATTCTGTGAAGCTTGAATTGTTAAATGGACAATCCTTGGATTGATGACAAAGATCAAGACAAGCGTAGCAAAAATGATACTGTCTGGATTTCATACATAATAAGTTCTCTCTTCTTTGCTGTGGATTTTCAGACATTTGTTCCTCCTCGAGACGAGGCCTTTTGATTTCACAAAAAGGAACCGGTTTTGGTTTTCTTTTTTTGGTAGTAGATAACTCTATTTCAATAGGTTTTTTTGCATCAAGGACATCTGCAGAATTCGTAAGACGAAGACTCTGGAGTCTAGTCTTCATAGGATTATGTAACCCTGACACGAATTGAGCTACTTTGACCTCTTGAGTCAACCTGGTGGAGCATGCTTGACAAGGGTCAAGAAATTTTGATAGTATGATTCCATATCTCTGGTTTCTTTAGTACAGTCAACTCATTCATAGAGTCTAAATGATAGACTTTGTTCTGATAGTTCTTCTTGAGCTGGGTTTTAAGGTAGTACCAAGTTGCAACATTAGGATCAACATTGTTTTTTTTGCAATGGTCTCTCCACCAATACTTGGCTATTTTCTATAGTTTGAACTAAGTGGTGATAGCTTTGTTTACCTTTGACAAATGAGCCAAATCAAAGTAGTCATCCATGCATTCAATCCAATCTTCAAGAACTTTGCCTACATCTTTTCCTTCCCCGCTAAAATTTTGAGGTTGAAACTTGCGAAATATAGCATCAATGTCTATATCGATGATGGTGTGTTGAGGAATAATAGGTGCATTTGTGCTAGCAGTAGCCACATTTCCTCTAGAGGCATGGTAACTTACTGCACCATATCAACCAAGGTCACAGTAAAATATTCTATTCCACTTGAAGTCCTTAAATCAAATAGAATAGACATTTAAAGAGAAGATGAGATTAAAATAAGAGAAAGAATAATAAATAGATAAATCCAATTTCTATATCATAAAAATTTGGGTTTTTAAAAATTCTACAAGTGTCTCAAAAGATTCTAATAAATCCTAATGGCTCTGACATAATACACTCGGTAATATCCATTGTGGCATCCTTCCACCAATGGGGCATAGTTGTCCCATTCCTTCAGTATATCGGATGGTTGATTCCAGAAATCCTTTGTGATATTTGGCTAGAACATCTCTTCGTTGGCATGTGAGTCATACCTTTCTTGAGTAGGAGATTTGTTTGTTACAGGTACCCCCATTTCGGTGTGGACGATTGCCTTCTTACACCCAAAGTAATCATCGAAGTAGAAAGATTATTTTGGAAACACATCCAATGTGTCCCATGTAACTGAGTTGTGTATATTTGCACAATTTACAAGGCATTGAGGTCTATTGTAGGCATTGTATAAAATTTTTACATTGCAAGGATTGCAGACTAGTGAATTCCCAAACAAGTCAAAGAACAACTTCCAAGGTACCGGGCTAAAGGAATGTCGATCGTTGTTTTTGCATTGCCGGCCCCATACATTAAACATAACAATGTCAAAGCATCTTGTAGCAGTTTCTAAAGGAAGTACGTTTCTAGCTATCCATGTATCCTTTGTCGGTCCTAGGGTAAGTTCATAAGCATTTATGTACATTATTTGATTAGTGACAACAATCTCCGTTCCCAACTTGGACTCTATCCACTTGATACTCCCAATAGGCGAGGGTTTATACTCAAGTGGTCTAAACTCAAGCTCGAAAGGTATTAGGTACAATGAAATCCGTAGACATCAACCTTTTCTTTTCTTCCCCGTTATGCATGGTAGTGACAAGCCTTTGCACTTCCACTCCAGTTTGGAAATTCTCTTTCACCATAAGGCGAGAGAGTATATCTGCCCATAATCCTCGAGGTAAGAAGTCAGTCATCTATGCACACACACCCTATCACTCAAGTCAGTTAGAATGATAAAACCAATATTCAAAGTTAAAGTTTTATCTTCAAAACAATATGTGCAATATCAAAATCAATTTTTTATAACCGCAGAAGACCAAAAAGAAACATAGTGTTTCTAGGGAGATACATAAATACAAAAGGGTCCAATGAATCAATTCTTGGTTCCTATAACTGAGGTTCTATCCCTATATTTTTTCACATCTTGGGTGTTAAAGTTTAGAACTTCAACTTGTGTACTAAAAGTCACGTCTTTCTTTTCGTATCATTCTTGCCCCCGTGATACATCCTTGGTTGATAATCTATTAAAGAAGTTTACATGAGCATGTTTCTCATTTACATCATTTATGTAGAAATATCTACTTGAGTTCACTGCCATTGGTTATGCTTGGGCAAAGTCACTAATGCACCTTGGTTTCTCGTAGTCATCAAAGGTAACGGTGACATTGTGAGGGTTGTATTTGAGAATAAGTCCATGGACTCTATTAAACCAATCCTAGGGTATATAATAGAATTGGTTGCCGCTATTTGACTTCTTCCTTACTTTGATTATGACCTTCTCACAGAAACCGTATCTTTGGTTTAGCATAAGGGCCTTCTTACTAACTATGAGTTCACAGCTGGGTATGTCGAAAAAAGAACATTTGTTAAGGTAAAGAACATATCCTTCCACTTTAACATTGTCTTCTTGAATCTTTTCCTTTACCCAAATATATGGGTTGGTCATAAAATTATCGAGCACTTGTGTTCGATGTTTAGGCTAAGCTTTAACATATAACTCCCATGCTACGTAAGTGTTGGGTACAAGGTAATCTCTAATCCCCTTTGAAACTCGAACCACTTTAATTTCCCAATGGAGACTGAATCCAACCGCATAATTGAAAAAGACTCTTTGCGCAAAGTCACTCGGGGGTTCCTCTAGACAATTAACACTAGTTTGGTACCAAAACAAGACACTCAAGTGTTCATTTTTCACAAATTTAAATTAAATGCTACTTTCATTAGATGGTACATTTATGAAAACCCTCTTGATATGATTAAAAATTTCACTTAGAGGGTCTTTTAAAAATATAACCTTGCATTTTAGAAGATATCACGATCATTAGCTATACTCATCAAGTTGACCTTCGTAAGACTACAATTGATGTTTTGAAGAAATCGACTTTATAAGCTCCTGAAAAAATGAAGCAACCTTGTAGAATATTTTACGTGACTTTTCCACAATTGTGCTATTGATAAAGGTGCATGCGCAAAACAAATTACTTTTGAGTATATAAAATAATGGAAATCTCTACGTGTTTGATATGGCCATCTCGAGCATATCATAGTATACAAAGAAAAATATGTTTTTGATGTATTTGTGAGTTTTAGAAAGTGATACGTTGCTTACCCTCTCCATTGAGGACTCAAGATGGCAAGGAGAAGGGCTTTGGTATGCAACAATTATTAGATTATTTCAAATATTCGAAAATGCGTAAGAGAAAAATTTGATATTTTCATTCTTGAGACATAAGCATTCAAAACCTCAAATAATATCAAACTTTCCACGTAGATCCACTAAAAGTATCAAAGTACATGGTGGTACAGAAACAACTGCGGCGCCTAGAACCTTGGTTCCAATGTTATTATGGAGAACACAAGATTTTCAAGAGTTTTTGCACGATAAAAAAATTCAAGATAGAGTTCAAGCAATGAGATTTAACTGAGCTAGGGAGCCAAAAAAGTACGTACTTTCTCTGTTCTAACATATAAAGTCACTTTTAGTTGTCAAACTACAATTCCACGAGGGGACCTTTGGAAGACCAAACTATGCTCTCATTCAACACATTCTCAAGTATGAAATTACGCATATAACTTGCGTGTGACATGGAAACTAGTGTTTGAAGGGAATTCTATTGTTTTGTAGCAATAAGTACTAACACTTGACTTGTATAAACAAAAAAAAACCATCTCTACAAAAAGATTTGAGTTTTATGATTTTTTTTGCAAAACAGCTTGAAACTTTACTAAAATTTATGGCTTATAACTTACCATAATTCTCTCCATAGGGATTGTATCTTGGCATGGAGAAAAATCCAAGGTTTTCTTTCCCTCATAACCAACCTAAGGTAAAAGCAAGGTGTAAAGAATTTATTTTTAGATTGACAAATAAATTGCTGAAACTTGGTAGGAAAACATGATACTTTAGTGTCTCAGGACACTTTAGTGTCCAATTACAGGGCTAGTGTTAAGAAGATCCATCTAAAACAAGACAAGGAGACATAAAAAACTTAGTACACAAGTGAATCAAAATTGAGTCTACGCTTTTTTTAATTCATCAAAATTTGATGTTTATGATTTCATTACAATATTATGGGTGTCTTGGAGCTAATTCTCTAAATATTTTTTTAACTCTCATAATAGGTATTAGCAGCAAGCTAGCTCCGATAACATTTTTCTGAGCTTTCATAGTAAAAACAATTATTTGATGAATCAAAAATGTTGTAACTCCTACTTTCCAGATAAACAGTGTAATTGATAAGCCAGAGCTACAAGCTTCTAGATTGTAGCAACCTATCTTTAGTTAGAGCGCTCCCATACTATTAGTTTTGACCAAAAAACCTTGGCTAAGGTATATTATTGTAAGTATATTGAAAAGTTTTGGATAATAGAAACACAACGTGAGCTAACGGCGCTCAATTCTCTCCTTCTTGCGCTCCCTACTCCCTTTCCGGTTGTCACATTGCAGTGCTGTCTACTGCATTGCAATCACAGGTAAGAGCTCCACACATTGACGTAAGCATTTCATGATATTCTCTAGATTTTAGCATCATGGAACCGTGGCCTAATTTCATCATAAGTACTAATTTAAGCTTCAAAATTATAAAATAAGTATAGGTGGAGTATTTGGTCATCATTGTTAAGCATTTAGATGCATTCTAGGTCAAAAACGACTATGTCAAAAACTCACTGTCGTTAATAATAACAATTTTTTCACTTGACAGATTTGAGACCATAAGCATGTGTGCCTAGGTCTTATTAACATGTCCTAGAAGTTTTGTAACATTTGGATGCCGTTTGATGGTGTAACGGTTATGATTTGTTTGCCGATTAGCGATTATCTTTTGGGGATTTCTATCATTTGAGTGTAGATTTTGAGATAGATGCGAGTTGTTTGTTGTTCTCCAAGAGATTGAAAACATCTTGTAGCCTTTATACACTAGTTGAGTCAGCTTCATCCTATGTAATGACAATTATATTTGTGGTTCTCGCTATGTCTGCAATAAGGTAGGAGTGAGGTTAGACACCCGTCCTACATTTGGCACTTCTGCTAGGGATTGAAGAGACCTAAACTAGGGAAAAACACAACCGGCTTGTGAAGTTATCCTTTGACTTCCTCTAGGATCACCTAGATTCAAAACCTTTTTTTCAAAAACCGCATAGCTTAAGATTGTCGTCTTTTGCTATGTAGAGGTAGCTTGAAAGTAGGTTGTACTTGCTAAGTACCTTTTAGGATTGTAAGATTAGATTAGGGTTGAGAATAATTGATGGACGAGACAAGTCTCAAGATCAGAAAACGAGTGTTTGTGGACACTTTCCACAACCCCATTGCAGTAGAATCTAGGAGTAGGGTAAGTAGAATCCGAGGTGGATCTCATAACATTGATCTCTCTAGAAGAATCAATTGTGAGTTGTTTATGTGAAGTTGCAGAATTTCAGGACTACCGCTAGAAACAACACCAAAAGGCTATCCACCATTAAATTGGACTGGAGATTATGCTTTAAAAGTTGTATGAACCAGTGGGGTAGACGTAAGGGCGTATTTGAGGTAAAATTTTAAGAGTTTGTGAAAACTCTGATTATTTACTTTTTCTTGATATTTTAGGCCAAATTAAGTTTTAACTTGACTCAGAGGCTTAAAATAGATCATAAAAAGTTTGTCCACTGGAAAAGTTGAAAAAAGTTCTCATTTTGTGCCAAAAGTAAATAATCGTGATCATTTACTTTCAACTAAAAAGTGATCAAGGTTGATATCAGAGACTCTATGCATGTGTACAAACATCTTTTGTAAAGGCCCATAGAATTTGGATCACCAAACTGACCAAAACATTGGTAAAAACTAAAATCTGTGTTGATTGTCGACCGATTGTTGAGAACTAGAGGATGAATTGGGAAAATTTTATTCAAACTTAGTGAAACTTGACTCATAGGTTTATATTGAAGTGCTCAACAAGTGTACATGCTCAATTGACCAAAAAGATGCAAAAAATTGCCAAAAGTAAACTGCGATTACTTACTTTTACCCCATTTTTCAACTTTTTTGACCAACCCCACATACCACTAGTTCTAGCATGTTATAATAAGGCCACAAATCAAATTTGGTAAGATTCATATCATTCAAGTGAACATTGTGGCCAAATTTATAAAGTCAGCATGCAGGCACAAAACTATTGAGACCATTTGAACAGGATTATCGAAACTTGATGAAACTTGGCTAGGGAGCTTAGTTTGAGCTGCCTAGCCATTCTGTGTCAATATTGTGGAAAAAAGTTGCATAAAAATACCAGGACTAAATAATCATGATTATTTACATCTGCTATAAAATTGGACATTTTTGTACATTTGAGTATAGCACAAGGTCACAAATCAAATTTGGTGAAATTTGGATCACAAAATTGATACTTAAGTTAGATTCTTGAAAATTGGGCGGACACTAAACAGTTGATAACTATGGCAGCAAAAGAAGGACCACAGACTTTAGAATTGAGGAATACGATGAAGTGGATTTGAAGCCTTTGAAACGGCTTAGCACGAATAATCCTAGGATCAGATTCTATTGGTGGGAGGATAGATACGTCAAATATTTTCTATGGTCAGGACAGTTAACACCCATGAAGATCATCTATATCTTCAAAACCAAAGATAAGGGTTCGGCAGATCTACCAACTTACCTATCTAGGGATTTTTATAACAATAGCTTTGTTATGATGAGTCCTGAGGAGATGGAACAAACCAAATACCAAGGGTACTCCATAAGGGATTGTATATTAGTCCAAGAGCCAGAAACTATTCCAAGAGAGGAACTCCGCAAGAGATATTTTAGAAGTAAGGTTAAAAGTCCAAAAATACCTCATCATGAAGAAAACTAGGTAACACTAAAGCCAATCTAGGGCTACAGGAATCACTATTTTCAACAGACTGGCTTGAAGGACTCAGAATAGGACCAATTCCTAGGAGGCAAGGAGTTGAACCAAATAGACATGTCAAACTAGCTAATTTTAAAAAATGAACCAAAAATAAGTGGATTTGGGGATCCATATGACCACTTAGCAAGCTTTAAGCAAGTGCTAAGAGCAGAACGCATATTTGATTTCCATACTCAATTTGAGGATTTGGAATGACATTAGAAGGAAAAGCACCGACTTGGTTCCAAAACATTCCACCGAGGTCAATCATGGACTTAAATACATTAGCTCAAGGATTTGTAGCTTCATGTTCCAAAACGGGGATCAAACATAATATTGTAGCTCATATCTATAGCTTCAAATAGAAACAAGGTGAGTCTGTTAGGGATTGTGCAACTACAATGAAAAAATATATTACAATATGTCTAAAACTAGAAACACCTGCAGAACAAAGACTAGTATCATTGTTTCTAGAGGGACTACTAAACAAAGAACTTCATTCTATATTGTATAGCAAGAAACATATGACCCTAGAAGAGTGTGTGTCAGATGCTATCAACTTAGGAGACAATTGGGATATTTTCAATGAAGAAGATGTCCATAAGGATAATCTAAGTGAGAAAATAGTATCAGCCAAACCAGCACATGTGGAAAGTGCTACTGCAGAACCGCTTACAGCCATAGAAAAGATGCTCAAAGGAATGAATGAAATGATGAATAACATGCAAAAAGCACATATGAGGGGACCTGGCCAAGGGATACCTCAACAAGGACAACCAATTAGGCCACAAAAATGGTGTGCAATTGAGGATAAATGGACCAACCATGAGACCAATGAGTACTACTACCGACCAAAGTATGATGGAAATGTTTAATATGTGCGTATGAGGCCACAAGGATAACCCCCGGACAGATATCAACCTAATATGGCCCCAACTCAAAGACCACCAATAGGTATGGAAAGACCTCAACTCGTGTGGGGTCAACAACCTCCATATCCTGGATATAATGCAGTACCTGTAAAGTACATGCATTCAGAGGGAGTCATAGATGAACAAGCACTAGTGCTTGTTACACCCTATGCTCAGCCTACTCCATCTACAGTAATGGTAGAAGGAGACTGGTATCATTCACATCCACCACCAATGGAAGAACTTGTGACCTATACTACACCAAAACTTTCACCAATGTACTATGTAGCTAATCAAGGTGATAGACCTCCGATGGTAAGACCCATGATTAAGCCAGGAAATAAAAATTGTCATACGTATTGTGCAAATTATCATTGAAAAAATGAATTCCCAGAGCCTGACAAGAACATTAAGCCAGTTGAAGCAATGTTGCAAAAAGGGAGGACACTTCCCTGAAGATTGTTCAAAAAATCCTTTAAACAAGGGTAAAACAGTAGTGAACGTAGATTAAGTGATACCTAGTAGCTCATCGGAGAGTGAAGCTATTGTTCCAATCAAGGTAGTACCAGAGCCCAGGCTAAGAAAAGGAAAAATAACTCCTCTGATGATTCAGAGAAAACTAAAATTTTATCTCGAACGACCAAGAGAAGCAAAAGCAAAAGCTATGAGATGAGAAAATAGAAACAAAGGACTGAAATTGAGGAGAAATCAAAGAAACTATTCTAAGAAAAAGTGAAAGAAACTGGGAGTCAAATCAAGGAAACCACAGTGAAATCTGGAGGATCATTTTTGGTAGACAAATTTTTTGAGCCAATCAATGCGGCCTTGGAAGCTTACCAAGCACGACTTAAAGCAGGTCAAAACATGGAGAAAAAATGGAAAAACTATCTTTCTCTAGATATAGAAACAGCTAAGCTGGAAGCTTATCAAAATTTGGTAAGGATTACTCAAGAGACACTGGAAAAACAAAAATCCAAGCTCAAGAGTATAGAAAAACCTGAGGAGCTTGTGGTAGGAACCAATAAAGAGAAATCCAAAGTGCTGATAGAACCCCACCTTGAAACTAAAGATCCAGGACTCATAGTGCCTGATAGTGAAGACGCCTTAGATGGAATTCCTTTCATAGAAGAAGACTAGCCAGGACACTTATGGGAAAAAGTTAGAGAGATTAATGATGGGATCCGACTTCAAATAGATGAAGTTTTGTTAGAAAATCTACCTCCTAATATGGAGATGGATGTACAACCCTTGTATGGAGATTGCGGCTCGGAAGCTTCAGGAATGTCTAAACCAATGACTCTAAAAACACTACCCTCTTACTTAGGAGATAACAAAGACAAATCCATAATGTGTAAAACCACTGAGATAAAAAGAGCAGAACAGACCTTAGAGGTAGACAACAACCATTCAATCATGTCTACACCCATTCAATGCACTCTTACTTTAGGAGAACTATTAAAAAGCAGACCATATTTATGGAATGATCTACAAAAAACTCTAGAGAAGGTGGGGATAACAGGGCTAATCGTGAAAATTTTGGAAAAATTGAAACATGAATTGGATAACAAAGAGAATTAAATCCATTCCAATGAACAAAGTTGGAAAATACTACGAAGGGGAAGAAGGAAACACAACCCTTCTAGTGAGATATAATGATATAGAAACCATGGCAATACTGGATAGTGGGGCAGGCATAGCCATAGCCACGAAAGCAATATGGAAATCATGGGGAAAACCATCCATTAGACAAACTCAAATGAAATTGCAATTGGATGATGGACACATCAAAAGACCCTTAGGACTCCTTGAAAAAGTGTTAGTTAATTCCTGTGGGATTGATTATCAACACACTTTTGCAATAGTGGACTTTGGAAAGAAACTCAATTATGAAATCATCTCAGAAGACCTTTCATGCTACAAGTACAACTCATCCAGGATTGGGGAAACAATTATTTGTACTTGAAGCAAGCGGGATCAATAACAAGGATTAATCTAAAAGATTACCCTTATAGAGATGTTATGAAAACGCCCATACAAGAATTTGACTCAGTCTCTTTGGCTAAAACTAAGCTTACATCTTGGTTGAACAAAGACACACCTAATTGGATGTCTGGGGCTTCAGAAAATGGGAGCTTAAAACAGGAAGAATGTATCTTAGAAAGGGATTGTACAGATGAAGCTAATGTACTTGAGCCCTTTCCAGAGCATTTGTTTGAGCCATTTAAGTGGACTCAAATTTTAGCAACATTGGATGTGTGTGTAAATACGTCTATGACTACTCAATTTTGCAATGAGGACGGTTATGATATATTCCCATACAAATGATCACAACCCTTCACATTGAAGACAAAATTCAAGAATCCAAGGACTTAATGAAAGCTCAACAAGTCTTTTTAGACCTCTACTATGATGCAACAGAAGAGCTAGAAGAACATTCAACTACCTCAGATGATTCAGGGTCGGAAAAAGAACATGTGAGAGCTAAACTACTCATAAAAGGAGGGGAGGAAAAGTTTTTTGACTTTCCAAACCAAAAACCGAGAAGACAAAAATGGTATAAAAGACCTATGCAATCAGTCTCTAGTAGAACACAGTTTTTGATGCAAATAGATGCGCATGATTGTGTCAAAGACAAAATCACTAGTAAATATCCTTTAAACAAAAAGCAGGAAATATCAAAAACATTGAGAAAAACGAGAAAAGAAACTCAAGCAAAACCTAAAAACCAAGACAAGTATTTGACCATGACACGAGTTGAACAAAGAAAGAAGTATCAAGAGTTGATAAAAGCTCTAAAGGAGATATATACAACTTAAATGGAAACCACCGAGGAGGAAGGTAAAGATGTAATGAGTGTTCCATACTAGTACAAGAAATATACTCTCTAAGACCGAAAGATCACATTAAAAAAACTTGTCAGGGAACTAAGAAAACAGGGCGAGTCCTACGAAGGACCTGAGAATGCAAAAGAGATAGATCTGGTTGAACTAGGAGAGGAGCCTAGACATGTCTCCATTGCAAATGACCGGACAGAAGAAGAAGAAGAGCTTTTGTTAAGCTTATTGAAAGAATACCGAGAGGTATTTGCTTGGTATTTTAAGGATCTCAAGGGTGTTGATCTAGAAATCTGTCAACATACCATACCTATGAGAGATGATGTGAAACCAAGTAGACAAATGCCATACACTTATAATGAGAAATTTGCCAAAAAGATCAAGAAAGAGATAGAAAAGGTTAAGAAAGCCGAATTTGTTTATGAAATTGAGCACACAGATTGGGTGTCTCCAATTGTGGTAGTACCCAAGAAAAATGGAAAATTTTGGGTGTGTTAGAACGAGTTTCAGGAAAAAAATCTTACATCTTTTGTCACGGGAACCGAATAATAGAGATAGACAGCAAAACGGAGGAAGAAATCTTTGTATTGATAGTGTTTGATACAACAGAGGAGCAATTGAATATATATATGGGCGCACTCCGTTGTACGGAGCTCGAACCTCCCGACCACCCCCGAGCTTCAATTCGCTTGCATGCAGCGTCTCACTCGCACTCGCACTCGCACTCGCACTCTCACTCGCACTCGCACTCGCACTCGCACTCGCACTCGCACTCGCAGAAGAGAGAATGGTGAATCACCCCCAAAAACGCACCACCTGTCCTTCTATTCTCCTCCAAAAAGCCTGCGACCTCTTAAAATAGCCGCTTTTCTATTTTTGGCGCTCGGTCGACTCGACTTACGCGCCAATATACCTGCGAGAACAAGGTTAAAAAAAACGTGATCGTGAAGCGATCCATAGAGGTTAGTTTTTTTTTTTTTTTTTTTTTTAAAGTCCACAATTTTTCAGCTGTCTTCAACTGAACATAACTCTCAAACGGAGCCAAAACAGTCCAAGTCCGTCTCATACAATCTTGTTGCCCTCGCTGCGCTCTTCGACGGCTATGTGATGGAAAATTTCCATAGCCTGCTCCGATTTGCTGAAAAATCAACCTGCAAAACAGCATTTTCTACAAAAACGATGCAAAAACAGCAAATCCAACTTTTTTTCTTAATCTTTGGCCTTCAACGAGCATCAAAACATCAAAATCTCTAAAGACTCAAAGAACCAAAGTTGTTCCTTATAACGCAGGCTTCAATCGCTTCATACATCACTTTTTCAAAATCCCACGTTAACGCCTTCAAAAATGCCCCAGAAAGTGCCTTCCGGATCAAAAAATTTTATCGGACGAAAACAATCCACACATCCTTCTACACAGTGGACTAACTTTAAAATGACAAAAACTTCCTAGAAAACAAAATTTATTACTAAAACACCTCGAAATCAAGTCTTGTTACAATCTCCCCTTTTCAAAATTAACTCTGTCCTCAGAGTTGGAAGGAGGGAAATTCGCTTTGCAAAACACTAAGATCAACCCAAGATGCATCCTCTACTGGATAGTTCTGCCACTTAACCAAAACTTCCACAATGTCTCTATTTCTCAAATGTTTGACACGCCTATCTAGCACTAAATCTGGTTCTACTGTCAATGTTCCGTCATCTTTCAACTTAGAGTTGTCCTGTAAAACATGGTGCACGTTAGGAACATACTTTTTCAATAAACTCACATGAAATACAGGATGCACTTTGACATGAGAAGGCAATTCCAATTTGTAAGCTAATGAACCAATGCGCTTCAAAATTTTAAATGGCCCAGCAAATCGTGGAGACAATCGCTTATCCTTCCCAAGAATTAAATGAGACTTCTCGGGAATAACTTTTAAGAAAACCATCTCCCCAGTTTCATACTCCACAACCCGATGTTTCTTGTCATAATACAATTTATGTCTCTTTTGGGCTTCTCTAATGTTCCCCCTGATTTTGGCCAACTCGTTATCCATCTTTTCAAGCATCTCACGTGACAGTTCTACCTTATTCCTTGAGCTAAGAAAATTTATAGGTGTGGGACAGTTATAGCCATACATTGCTTCAAACGGGGTCATCCTAATAGATGAATGATATGAACTGTTGTATGCAAATTCAACCAAAGGCAAATATTCATTCCAATTAGATTGGTTTTCATTCACATACATTCGTAACATATCTTCTAAAATACGATTCACTCTCTCCGTTTCCCCATCGGTTTGAGGGTGAAAAGCAGTAGACATGCGTAACTGGGTACCTATAGAGTCAAAAGTCGCTCTCCAGAAATGTGAAGTGAACTTAGAATCTCTGTCAGACACTATGCTCTTGGGCATGCCATGCAAACGAAATATCTCTTTCACAAACAAGCGTGCAATGGTCAAAGCAGTATCAGTTATTTTCACGGGAAAGAAGTGAGCCTGTTTTGTGAGTCTATCTACTACCACAAAGATCGAGTCATACCCTCCACGAGTAGTAGGAAGTCTAATAATAAAGTCCATGGATATAGACTCCCACTTCTGTAAAGGAATGTCTAAGGGTTGAAGGTCACCAGGCATCCTCTTATGTTCAATTTTAACTTGCTGACATTGAAAGCATTCACGCACATAATTCTTAACATCCAATTTCATACGTGGCCAAAAGAATGAACTTTTAATCTTTTCATATGTCTTACTCAATCCAGGATGGCCAGAAAAAGGTGAGTTATGACACTCATGCAGAATTTGACTCTTAAAAGCAGAATTTGCAGGAATACACAAGCGGTCATAATAATACAGATTTCCCTTATACAAGTGATATCTGTTCTCATACATCTCACCAATATTCTCACGCAAGAATTTCAAAATAGGCATGTAAAAAGAATCGCTTTCAACTTCGGCATGTATCTCATCAACCAAATTGGATCGCACAACAGTCAACAAATTACACATGGGCCTACGACTCAATGCATCTGCAACTTTATTTTCTTTCCCACACAAATACTTCAAGTCAAAATCATACTCAGCCAACAATTCAATCCATCTCCTTTGTCTGTTGTTTAACAATGGCTGCGTGAAAATATACTTCAAACTTTGATGATCAGTACGCAATTCAAATTTGACACCAAGCAAAAGATGACGCCAATGTTTCAATGCATGAACAACAGCAAGCAATTCTAGATCATGTGTTGCATAGTTCAATTCATGTCGTCTTAATTTCCTAGACTCATATGCAACCACTCTTCCTTCTTGTGTCAAAACACACCCTAGTTGTTCACCACTAGCATCACATGACACAACAAATGGTTTGCCCATCTCAGGAACTTTCAAAACACAATTTTCTGCTATTTTAGCCTTCAAGGTCTCAAAAGCAGTCTCACAGGTAGAAGTCCACACAAAACCCTTGTCTTTCTTGGTCAATTCGGTCAAAGGACTTGCTATCTTAGAGAAATCTTTAATGTGTGCTCTCTCATATTGTGCTAGACCCATAAAGCTTCTCACATCCCTTAATGACTTTGGTGTTGGCCACTCCACAATAGTTTTAACTTTGTCAAGGTCAATGTGAATCCCCTCTTTAGAAATCACTCTTCCCAAGTACACAATCTGATCCTTTGCAAAAGTACACTTACTTGCTTTGGCATACAATTTATGTTCACGCAAAACCTCAAATGTTCTCTTTAAGTGCAATGCATGATCTTCTTCATTCTTAGAATACACAAAAATATCATCTAAGAATACCAGAATGAAGTCATCAAGATACGGGTGAAAAATATTATTCATTAAGCACATGAAAGTTGCTGGATACCAATTGTCACGGGAACCGAATAATAGAGATAGACAGCAAAACGGAGGAAGAAATCTTTGTATTGATAGTGTTTGATACAACAGAGGAGCAATTGAATATATATATGGGCGCACTCCGTTGTACGGAGCTCGAACCTCCCGACCACCCCCGAGCTTCAATTCGCTTGCATGCAGCGTCTCACTCGCACTCGCACTCGCACTCGCACTCTCACTCGCACTCGCACTCGCACTCGCACTCGCAGAAGAGAGAATGGTGAATCACCCCCAAAAACGCACCACCTGTCCTTCTATTCTCCTCCAAAAAGCCTGCGACCTCTTAAAATAGCCGCTTTTCTATTTTTGGCGCTCGGTCGACTCGACTTACGCGCCAATATACCTGCGAGAACAAGGTTAAAAAAAACGTGATCGTGAAGCGATCCATAGAGGTTAGTTTTTTTTTTTTTTTTTTTTTTAAAGTCCACAATTTTTCAGCTGTCTTCAACTGAACATAACTCTCAAACGGAGCCAAAACAGTCCAAGTCCGTCTCATACAATCTTGTTGCCCTCGCTGCGCTCTTCGACGGCTATGTGATGGAAAATTTCCATAGCCTGCTCCGATTTGCTGAAAAATCAACCTGCAAAACAGCATTTTCTACAAAAACGATGCAAAAACAGCAAATCCAACTTTTTTTCTTAATCTTTGGCCTTCAACGAGCATCAAAACATCAAAATCTCTAAAGACTCAAAGAACCAAAGTTGTTCCTTATAACGCAGGCTTCAATCGCTTCATACATCACTTTTTCAAAATCCCACGTTAACGCCTTCAAAAATGCCCCAGAAAGTGCCTTCCGGATCAAAAAATTTTATCGGACGAAAACAATCCACACATCCTTCTACACAGTGGACTAACTTTAAAATGACAAAAACTTCCTAGAAAACAAAATTTATTACTAAAACACCTCGAAATCAAGTCTTGTTACAATCTCCCCTTTTCAAAATTAACTCTGTCCTCAGAGTTGGAAGGAGGGAAATTCGCTTTGCAAAACACTAAGATCAACCCAAGATGCATCCTCTACTGGATAGTTCTGCCACTTAACCAAAACTTCCACAATGTCTCTATTTCTCAAATGTTTGACACGCCTATCTAGCACTAAATCTGGTTCTACTGTCAATGTTCCGTCATCTTTCAACTTAGAGTTGTCCTGTAAAACATGGTGCACGTTAGGAACATACTTTTTCAATAAACTCACATGAAATACAGGATGCACTTTGACATGAGAAGGCAATTCCAATTTGTAAGCTAATGAACCAATGCGCTTCAAAATTTTAAATGGCCCAGCAAATCGTGGAGACAATCGCTTATCCTTCCCAAGAATTAAATGAGACTTCTCGGGAATAACTTTTAAGAAAACCATCTCCCCAGTTTCATACTCCACAACCCGATGTTTCTTGTCATAATACAATTTATGTCTCTTTTGGGCTTCTCTAATGTTCCCCCTGATTTTGGCCAACTCGTTATCCATCTTTTCAAGCATCTCACGTGACAGTTCTACCTTATTCCTTGAGCTAAGAAAATTTATAGGTGTGGGACAGTTATAGCCATACATTGCTTCAAACGGGGTCATCCTAATAGATGAATGATATGAACTGTTGTATGCAAATTCAACCAAAGGCAAATATTCATTCCAATTAGATTGGTTTTCATTCACATACATTCGTAACATATCTTCTAAAATACGATTCACTCTCTCCGTTTCCCCATCGGTTTGAGGGTGAAAAGCAGTAGACATGCGTAACTGGGTACCTATAGAGTCAAAAGTCGCTCTCCAGAAATGTGAAGTGAACTTAGAATCTCTGTCAGACACTATGCTCTTGGGCATGCCATGCAAACGAAATATCTCTTTCACAAACAAGCGTGCAATGGTCAAAGCAGTATCAGTTATTTTCACGGGAAAGAAGTGAGCCTGTTTTGTGAGTCTATCTACTACCACAAAGATCGAGTCATACCCTCCACGAGTAGTAGGAAGTCTAATAATAAAGTCCATGGATATAGACTCCCACTTCTGTAAAGGAATGTCTAAGGGTTGAAGGTCACCAGGCATCCTCTTATGTTCAATTTTAACTTGCTGACATTGAAAGCATTCACGCACATAATTCTTAACATCCAATTTCATACGTGGCCAAAAGAATGAACTTTTAATCTTTTCATATGTCTTACTCAATCCAGGATGGCCAGAAAAAGGTGAGTTATGACACTCATGCAGAATTTGACTCTTAAAAGCAGAATTTGCAGGAATACACAAGCGGTCATAATAATACAGATTTCCCTTATACAAGTGATATCTGTTCTCATACATCTCACCAATATTCTCACGCAAGAATTTCAAAATAGGCATGTAAAAAGAATCGCTTTCAACTTCGGCATGTATCTCATCAACCAAATTGGATCGCACAACAGTCAACAAATTACACATGGGCCTACGACTCAATGCATCTGCAACTTTATTTTCTTTCCCACACAAATACTTCAAGTCAAAATCATACTCAGCCAACAATTCAATCCATCTCCTTTGTCTGTTGTTTAACAATGGCTGCGTGAAAATATACTTCAAACTTTGATGATCAGTACGCAATTCAAATTTGACACCAAGCAAAAGATGACGCCAATGTTTCAATGCATGAACAACAGCAAGCAATTCTAGATCATGTGTTGCATAGTTCAATTCATGTCGTCTTAATTTCCTAGACTCATATGCAACCACTCTTCCTTCTTGTGTCAAAACACACCCTAGTTGTTCACCACTAGCATCACATGACACAACAAATGGTTTGCCCATCTCAGGAACTTTCAAAACACAATTTTCTGCTATTTTAGCCTTCAAGGTCTCAAAAGCAGTCTCACAGGTAGAAGTCCACACAAAACCCTTGTCTTTCTTGGTCAATTCGGTCAAAGGACTTGCTATCTTAGAGAAATCTTTAATGTGTGCTCTCTCATATTGTGCTAGACCCATAAAGCTTCTCACATCCCTTAATGACTTTGGTGTTGGCCACTCCACAATAGTTTTAACTTTGTCAAGGTCAATGTGAATCCCCTCTTTAGAAATCACTCTTCCCAAGTACACAATCTGATCCTTTGCAAAAGTACACTTACTTGCTTTGGCATACAATTTATGTTCACGCAAAACCTCAAATGTTCTCTTTAAGTGCAATGCATGATCTTCTTCATTCTTAGAATACACAAAAATATCATCTAAGAATACCAGAATGAAGTCATCAAGATACGGGTGAAAAATATTATTCATTAAGCACATGAAAGTTGCTGGATACCAATTGTCACGGGAACCGAATAATAGAGATAGACAGCAAAACGGAGGAAGAAATCTTTGTATTGATAGTGTTTGATACAACAGAGGAGCAATTGAATATATATATGGGCGCACTCCGTTGTACGGAGCTCGAACCTCCCGACCACCCCCGAGCTTCAATTCGCTTGCATGCAGCGTCTCACTCGCACTCGCACTCGCACTCGCACTCTCACTCGCACTCGCACTCGCACTCGCACTCGCAGAAGAGAGAATGGTGAATCACCCCCAAAAACGCACCACCTGTCCTTCTATTCTCCTCCAAAAAGCCTGCGACCTCTTAAAATAGCCGCTTTTCTATTTTTGGCGCTCGGTCGACTCGACTTACGCGCCAATATACCTGCGAGAACAAGGTTAAAAAAAACGTGATCGTGAAGCGATCCATAGAGGTTAGTTTTTTTTTTTTTTTTTTTTTTAAAGTCCACAATTTTTCAGCTGTCTTCAACTGAACATAACTCTCAAACGGAGCCAAAACAGTCCAAGTCCGTCTCATACAATCTTGTTGCCCTCGCTGCGCTCTTCGACGGCTATGTGATGGAAAATTTCCATAGCCTGCTCCGATTTGCTGAAAAATCAACCTGCAAAACAGCATTTTCTACAAAAACGATGCAAAAACAGCAAATCCAACTTTTTTTCTTAATCTTTGGCCTTCAACGAGCATCAAAACATCAAAATCTCTAAAGACTCAAAGAACCAAAGTTGTTCCTTATAACGCAGGCTTCAATCGCTTCATACATCACTTTTTCAAAATCCCACGTTAACGCCTTCAAAAATGCCCCAGAAAGTGCCTTCCGGATCAAAAAATTTTATCGGACGAAAACAATCCACACATCCTTCTACACAGTGGACTAACTTTAAAATGACAAAAACTTCCTAGAAAACAAAATTTATTACTAAAACACCTCGAAATCAAGTCTTGTTACAATCTCCCCTTTTCAAAATTAACTCTGTCCTCAGAGTTGGAAGGAGGGAAATTCGCTTTGCAAAACACTAAGATCAACCCAAGATGCATCCTCTACTGGATAGTTCTGCCACTTAACCAAAACTTCCACAATGTCTCTATTTCTCAAATGTTTGACACGCCTATCTAGCACTAAATCTGGTTCTACTGTCAATGTTCCGTCATCTTTCAACTTAGAGTTGTCCTGTAAAACATGGTGCACGTTAGGAACATACTTTTTCAATAAACTCACATGAAATACAGGATGCACTTTGACATGAGAAGGCAATTCCAATTTGTAAGCTAATGAACCAATGCGCTTCAAAATTTTAAATGGCCCAGCAAATCGTGGAGACAATCGCTTATCCTTCCCAAGAATTAAATGAGACTTCTCGGGAATAACTTTTAAGAAAACCATCTCCCCAGTTTCATACTCCACAACCCGATGTTTCTTGTCATAATACAATTTATGTCTCTTTTGGGCTTCTCTAATGTTCCCCCTGATTTTGGCCAACTCGTTATCCATCTTTTCAAGCATCTCACGTGACAGTTCTACCTTATTCCTTGAGCTAAGAAAATTTATAGGTGTGGGACAGTTATAGCCATACATTGCTTCAAACGGGGTCATCCTAATAGATGAATGATATGAACTGTTGTATGCAAATTCAACCAAAGGCAAATATTCATTCCAATTAGATTGGTTTTCATTCACATACATTCGTAACATATCTTCTAAAATACGATTCACTCTCTCCGTTTCCCCATCGGTTTGAGGGTGAAAAGCAGTAGACATGCGTAACTGGGTACCTATAGAGTCAAAAGTCGCTCTCCAGAAATGTGAAGTGAACTTAGAATCTCTGTCAGACACTATGCTCTTGGGCATGCCATGCAAACGAAATATCTCTTTCACAAACAAGCGTGCAATGGTCAAAGCAGTATCAGTTATTTTCACGGGAAAGAAGTGAGCCTGTTTTGTGAGTCTATCTACTACCACAAAGATCGAGTCATACCCTCCACGAGTAGTAGGAAGTCTAATAATAAAGTCCATGGATATAGACTCCCACTTCTGTAAAGGAATGTCTAAGGGTTGAAGGTCACCAGGCATCCTCTTATGTTCAATTTTAACTTGCTGACATTGAAAGCATTCACGCACATAATTCTTAACATCCAATTTCATACGTGGCCAAAAGAATGAACTTTTAATCTTTTCATATGTCTTACTCAATCCAGGATGGCCAGAAAAAGGTGAGTTATGACACTCATGCAGAATTTGACTCTTAAAAGCAGAATTTGCAGGAATACACAAGCGGTCATAATAATACAGATTTCCCTTATACAAGTGATATCTGTTCTCATACATCTCACCAATATTCTCACGCAAGAATTTCAAAATAGGCATGTAAAAAGAATCGCTTTCAACTTCGGCATGTATCTCATCAACCAAATTGGATCGCACAACAGTCAACAAATTACACATGGGCCTACGACTCAATGCATCTGCAACTTTATTTTCTTTCCCACACAAATACTTCAAGTCAAAATCATACTCAGCCAACAATTCAATCCATCTCCTTTGTCTGTTGTTTAACAATGGCTGCGTGAAAATATACTTCAAACTTTGATGATCAGTACGCAATTCAAATTTGACACCAAGCAAAAGATGACGCCAATGTTTCAATGCATGAACAACAGCAAGCAATTCTAGATCATGTGTTGCATAGTTCAATTCATGTCGTCTTAATTTCCTAGACTCATATGCAACCACTCTTCCTTCTTGTGTCAAAACACACCCTAGTTGTTCACCACTAGCATCACATGACACAACAAATGGTTTGCCCATCTCAGGAACTTTCAAAACACAATTTTCTGCTATTTTAGCCTTCAAGGTCTCAAAAGCAGTCTCACAGGTAGAAGTCCACACAAAACCCTTGTCTTTCTTGGTCAATTCGGTCAAAGGACTTGCTATCTTAGAGAAATCTTTAATGTGTGCTCTCTCATATTGTGCTAGACCCATAAAGCTTCTCACATCCCTTAATGACTTTGGTGTTGGCCACTCCACAATAGTTTTAACTTTGTCAAGGTCAATGTGAATCCCCTCTTTAGAAATCACTCTTCCCAAGTACACAATCTGATCCTTTGCAAAAGTACACTTACTTGCTTTGGCATACAATTTATGTTCACGCAAAACCTCAAATGTTCTCTTTAAGTGCAATGCATGATCTTCTTCATTCTTAGAATACACAAAAATATCATCTAAGAATACCAGAATGAAGTCATCAAGATACGGGTGAAAAATATTATTCATTAAGCACATGAAAGTTGCTGGATACCAATTGTCACGGGAACCGAATAATAGAGATAGACAGCAAAACGGAGGAAGAAATCTTTGTATTGATAGTGTTTGATACAACAGAGGAGCAATTGAATATATATATGGGCGCACTCCGTTGTACGGAGCTCGAACCTCCCGACCACCCCCGAGCTTCAATTCGCTTGCATGCAGCGTCTCACTCGCACTCGCACTCGCACTCGCACTCTCACTCGCACTCGCACTCGCACTCGCACTCGCACTCGCACTCGCAGAAGAGAGAATGGTGAATCACCCCCAAAAACGCACCACCTGTCCTTCTATTCTCCTCCAAAAAGCCTGCGACCTCTTAAAATAGCCGCTTTTCTATTTTTGGCGCTCGGTCGACTCGACTTACGCGCCAATATACCTGCGAGAACAAGGTTAAAAAAAACGTGATCGTGAAGCGATCCATAGAGGTTAGTTTTTTTTTTTTTTTTTTTTTAAAGTCCACAATTTTTCAGCTGTCTTCAACTGAACATAACTCTCAAACGGAGCCAAAACAGTCCAAGTCCGTCTCATACAATCTTGTTGCCCTCGCTGCGCTCTTCGACGGCTATGTGATGGAAAATTTCCATAGCCTGCTCCGATTTGCTGAAAAATCAACCTGCAAAACAGCATTTTCTACAAAAACGATGCAAAAACAGCAAATCCAACTTTTTTTCTTAATCTTTGGCCTTCAACGAGCATCAAAACATCAAAATCTCTAAAGACTCAAAGAACCAAAGTTGTTCCTTATAACGCAGGCTTCAATCGCTTCATACATCACTTTTTCAAAATCCCACGTTAACGCCTTCAAAAATGCCCCAGAAAGTGCCTTCCGGATCAAAAAATTTTATCGGACGAAAACAATCCACACATCCTTCTACACAGTGGACTAACTTTAAAATGACAAAAACTTCCTAGAAAACAAAATTTATTACTAAAACACCTCGAAATCAAGTCTTGTTACAATCTCCCCTTTTCAAAATTAACTCTGTCCTCAGAGTTGGAAGGAGGGAAATTCGCTTTGCAAAACACTAAGATCAACCCAAGATGCATCCTCTACTGGATAGTTCTGCCACTTAACCAAAACTTCCACAATGTCTCTATTTCTCAAATGTTTGACACGCCTATCTAGCACTAAATCTGGTTCTACTGTCAATGTTCCGTCATCTTTCAACTTAGAGTTGTCCTGTAAAACATGGTGCACGTTAGGAACATACTTTTTCAATAAACTCACATGAAATACAGGATGCACTTTGACATGAGAAGGCAATTCCAATTTGTAAGCTAATGAACCAATGCGCTTCAAAATTTTAAATGGCCCAGCAAATCGTGGAGACAATCGCTTATCCTTCCCAAGAATTAAATGAGACTTCTCGGGAATAACTTTTAAGAAAACCATCTCCCCAGTTTCATACTCCACAACCCGATGTTTCTTGTCATAATACAATTTATGTCTCTTTTGGGCTTCTCTAATGTTCCCCCTGATTTTGGCCAACTCGTTATCCATCTTTTCAAGCATCTCACGTGACAGTTCTACCTTATTCCTTGAGCTAAGAAAATTTATAGGTGTGGGACAGTTATAGCCATACATTGCTTCAAACGGGGTCATCCTAATAGATGAATGATATGAACTGTTGTATGCAAATTCAACCAAAGGCAAATATTCATTCCAATTAGATTGGTTTTCATTCACATACATTCGTAACATATCTTCTAAAATACGATTCACTCTCTCCGTTTCCCCATCGGTTTGAGGGTGAAAAGCAGTAGACATGCGTAACTGGGTACCTATAGAGTCAAAAGTCGCTCTCCAGAAATGTGAAGTGAACTTAGAATCTCTGTCAGACACTATGCTCTTGGGCATGCCATGCAAACGAAATATCTCTTTCACAAACAAGCGTGCAATGGTCAAAGCAGTATCAGTTATTTTCACGGGAAAGAAGTGAGCCTGTTTTGTGAGTCTATCTACTACCACAAAGATCGAGTCATACCCTCCACGAGTAGTAGGAAGTCTAATAATAAAGTCCATGGATATAGACTCCCACTTCTGTAAAGGAATGTCTAAGGGTTGAAGGTCACCAGGCATCCTCTTATGTTCAATTTTAACTTGCTGACATTGAAAGCATTCACGCACATAATTCTTAACATCCAATTTCATACGTGGCCAAAAGAATGAACTTTTAATCTTTTCATATGTCTTACTCAATCCAGGATGGCCAGAAAAAGGTGAGTTATGACACTCATGCAGAATTTGACTCTTAAAAGCAGAATTTGCAGGAATACACAAGCGGTCATAATAATACAGATTTCCCTTATACAAGTGATATCTGTTCTCATACATCTCACCAATATTCTCACGCAAGAATTTCAAAATAGGCATGTAAAAAGAATCGCTTTCAACTTCGGCATGTATCTCATCAACCAAATTGGATCGCACAACAGTCAACAAATTACACATGGGCCTACGACTCAATGCATCTGCAACTTTATTTTCTTTCCCACACAAATACTTCAAGTCAAAATCATACTCAGCCAACAATTCAATCCATCTCCTTTGTCTGTTGTTTAACAATGGCTGCGTGAAAATATACTTCAAACTTTGATGATCAGTACGCAATTCAAATTTGACACCAAGCAAAAGATGACGCCAATGTTTCAATGCATGAACAACAGCAAGCAATTCTAGATCATGTGTTGCATAGTTCAATTCATGTCGTCTTAATTTCCTAGACTCATATGCAACCACTCTTCCTTCTTGTGTCAAAACACACCCTAGTTGTTCACCACTAGCATCACATGACACAACAAATGGTTTGCCCATCTCAGGAACTTTCAAAACACAATTTTCTGCTATTTTAGCCTTCAAGGTCTCAAAAGCAGTCTCACAGGTAGAAGTCCACACAAAACCCTTGTCTTTCTTGGTCAATTCGGTCAAAGGACTTGCTATCTTAGAGAAATCTTTAATGTGTGCTCTCTCATATTGTGCTAGACCCATAAAGCTTCTCACATCCCTTAATGACTTTGGTGTTGGCCACTCCACAATAGTTTTAACTTTGTCAAGGTCAATGTGAATCCCCTCTTTAGAAATCACTCTTCCCAAGTACACAATCTGATCCTTTGCAAAAGTACACTTACTTGCTTTGGCATACAATTTATGTTCACGCAAA
The DNA here is from genome assembly GCF_014529385.1 of Adiantum capillus-veneris. Classification (NCBI taxonomy): domain Eukaryota; kingdom Viridiplantae; phylum Streptophyta; class Polypodiopsida; order Polypodiales; family Pteridaceae; genus Adiantum; species Adiantum capillus-veneris. Next base: position 39,965,197 of record NC_140940.1, read on the forward strand.
ACCTCAAATGTTCTCTTTAAGTGCAATGCATGATCTTCTTCATTCTTAGAATACACAAAAATATCATCTAAGAATACCAGAATGAAGTCATCAAGATACGGGTGAAAAATATTATTCATTAAGCACATGAAAGTTGCTGGATACCAATTGTCACGGGAACCGAATAATAGAGATAGACAGCAAAACGGAGGAAGAAATCTTTGTATTGATAGTGTTTGATACAACAGAGGAGCAATTGAATATATATATGGGCGCACTCCGTTGTACGGAGCTCGAACCTCCCGACCACCCCCGAGCTTCAATTCGCTTGCATGCAGCGTCTCACTCGCACTCGCACTCGCACTCGCACTCTCACTCGCACTCGCACTCGCACTCGCACTCGCACTCGCACTCGCAGAAGAGAGAATGGTGAATCACCCCCAAAAACGCACCACCTGTCCTTCTATTCTCCTCCAAAAAGCCTGCGACCTCTTAAAATAGCCGCTTTTCTATTTTTGGCGCTCGGTCGACTCGACTTACGCGCCAATATACCTGCGAGAACAAGGTTAAAAAAAACGTGATCGTGAAGCGATCCATAGAGGTTAGTTTTTTTTTTTTTTTTTTTTTTAAAGTCCACAATTTTTCAGCTGTCTTCAACTGAACATAACTCTCAAACGGAGCCAAAACAGTCCAAGTCCGTCTCATACAATCTTGTTGCCCTCGCTGCGCTCTTCGACGGCTATGTGATGGAAAATTTCCATAGCCTGCTCCGATTTGCTGAAAAATCAACCTGCAAAACAGCATTTTCTACAAAAACGATGCAAAAACAGCAAATCCAACTTTTTTTCTTAATCTTTGGCCTTCAACGAGCATCAAAACATCAAAATCTCTAAAGACTCAAAGAACCAAAGTTGTTCCTTATAACGCAGGCTTCAATCGCTTCATACATCACTTTTTCAAAATCCCACGTTAACGCCTTCAAAAATGCCCCAGAAAGTGCCTTCCGGATCAAAAAATTTTATCGGACGAAAACAATCCACACATCCTTCTACACAGTGGACTAACTTTAAAATGACAAAAACTTCCTAGAAAACAAAATTTATTACTAAAACACCTCGAAATCAAGTCTTGTTACATCTTTTTAGATGGCTTTTCGAGATACAATCAACTTTTGGTTGACCCCAAAGATCATCATAAAACTGCCTTTGCAACTAAATGGGGTATTTTTGCTTATCGGGTTATGCCTTTTGGGTTAACTAATGCTCCTTCCACCTTTCAAAGACTGATGAGCCACGCTTTTAAGGAATACCTTCGGAATCTCTTGGAACTATATATGGATGATTTATGTGTACATTCATCAATCCGGCCTGATCATTTTGAACACCTCAAAAAGGTATTCAAAAAATGTAGACTTTATAGGATTTGCTTAAATCTTGAAAAGTGCACATTTATGGGCAGACAAGGAAACATTTACCTAAACTTATAGTGTCTAAAAATTTCATAGCTACTGATATGGATAAAATTCATGTTATTGCTAAATCTCCTAGACCGACAATAGCCAAAAGGGGCTCAAGCGTTCATGGGACATTGTGGATATTATAGATAATTCATTTACATGTACGCTGTAATTGCAAAACCTATGTATAGCTTGATTACACTCTTTGAATAGACTGATGAGTGTGAAGAATCCTTCATGAAGCTTAAGCAAGCTCTCACTTCAGCCCCAATATTGAAAGCACCAAATTGGAATAAGATATTCCACATACATGTAGATTCTTCCAATTTTTCCATTGGGTGTATACTAGCTCAAACAGGAGACAGAAAAATTTGTTTTCCTATTTCTTATGCTAGTGAACAGTTGGACATGGCATTAAAAAACTATGCAACCACCAAAAGGGAAGGATTATGAATGACCTATGCCGTTAAAAAGTATAGACATTACCTATTAGCTAATAAATTTGTGTTCTTTGTGGACCACCAAGCCCTATTGTACTTGGTCAACAAGCCATGCAACACAGGAAGAATAGTGAGAGGTTCATTATTATTTTGGAATTTGATTTCACATTGTAGTTGTGAAAAAGGGCACCACTCACCAAAGAGTAGATCAAAGGTAGTAGATGATGATCTACCAGATGAATATCTGTTCTCCATGGAAATGATACCCCGATGGTAAAAAAATATGGTATCATTGATGACCATAGCTCAAGTCGATTTGCAAAAACCACTTCCTATTACAACCGGATTAATTGAGCAATTGGCTATGTATCAATTACTAGCTGGAAGACTATACAAAAGAAATCAAGATGGAATATTGATTTTGTGTATTAATCCTAAAGTGAAAACTCAATACGTCAAGCACATATTACCAAAGTGGGACTCCACTTTCCGGAAGAACAAACTTTGCAACGGATCTTGAGACTTGGAGTATTTTGGCCAACTATGAGGAGTGATGTTCACTCATTTGTAAAAAAATGTACTTAATGCTAGAAACACGCACCCATACCTCATGTGACATTGTTCCAAATATCACTCGTTCCTAAGTGAAGTAACTATCTAGTTGCTTACTTATCAAGCCGAACATTTCCTGAGGATATGAGTAAACGTCAACAAAGAGCAATTATAACTAAAGCAAGATACTATGCTCTTATTGGAAACCAATTGTATCAAAGAGGAAAGGATCAACATCTACGTCTTTGTGTAAATGAAGATGAATATATTCCCATTATAGAACAAGCACATAATGGATTAGATGGAGGTCCCTTTTTGAGTGAAACCACCACAGGAGCAATCGTAATGGCAGACATATGGTGACCAACACTTTTTGCAGATTCCAAAGAATATGTTCGAAGGTGTGATGTATGTCAACGAGCAAAAATTCCAGCCCGTGTAGATAGCATGCCTTTAAGACCGATGATGGTGGCTAGAGCTTTTACAAAATGGGGTATAAACTTTGTTTTGGGCTAATACAAATTATAGAACCCAAGCTCAATATATCATTGTAGCTATGGACTATTTGACCAAGTGAGTGGAGGCTAAGGCAACCCAAAAGAATGATGCCAGAACCACAGCCGCATTCTTGTATGAGAATGTGTTCACAAGATATGGATTGCCAATAGAAATTGTCTGTGATAGGGGAACTCATTTCCTCAATGAGGTAACCAGTATTTGCCTAATGAATTTATGGTCATCCATAACAAATATGCTCCCTATCATGCACAAGCAAATGGACAAGCTGAGCATACAAATAAAATTATTAGCTCGATATTGACTAAAGTGGTTAGTTCTGGACGGAATGATTGGGAAATGAATCTGCATGCCGCCCTATGGGCTTATAGAGTTTCACTCAAGACAGCGTTAAACGCTACACCCGTTAACCTTGTTTATGGTTTGGATGCCTTACTGTCGATAGATTTTCTATTGCCGACACTAAGGGTAGCTAAGGATCTTGAGTGGACTGGACATGAATTGTCAGAGAGGCTCAACGATTTAGAAAATCTTGATGAGAAAAGGCTAATAGTTGTAGCTCACATCTATGCACAAAAGCTGAAACAAAAATAGTTTTTTTACTCCCATCTAGTTACAAAATCTTGAAAAAAGGGGACTTAGTTTTAGTCTATTCCCTTAAACAACACATTCCTAAGTTTAAGAGAAAGGAAAATGGACCATTTATCATTAAAGACGTATCTGCAAGTGGAGTAGTTAAGTTGTTCACCCTAGATGGTGAGCCCATGGCTAATTGGATTAGTGGGTGCCGTTTAAAGAAGTACACTTTTTCACTAACCAATGAGTTGCTAAAAAAGATGCATGCAGCAAAGCAAAGAAAGATAAAACAACAGCAGGTTATTGATGAAGCCCAAGAGGAAGCTCTGCTTTGAGTACTCAAATGGAAAGCTGCTCTCAAAAATCAACAAATACCTATTCCCATCAGCCCTCTGGAACCAGATGACAGAGTATGGGAATTACAGAAGGATGTAGTGTCAATAGATGATGAATGGTTAGATGCAATGGAACTTTGCATCAAAGTAAAACTGAACAATAATAGCACAAATGTATTGGTTGATATAGAAGCTCGAGTAAATGCAATCAGTTATTCCACATACAAGAAATCAATGAATAAGTCTTTGACATCAGGAATCTCGACTATCAAAGGATGCAGCAAGAACCCAACACCTACACTGGAAGTAGTCAACTTGAATGTGATAGTACATGGATTTTCATACCCTCATCAATTTTTATGCTTACCAGATGAACATATGAATGAAACAATGATTCTTGGAATCTCATGGATGCAAACGTACAAGGTAGTACTAGATTGGGAGACCAACAGATTGAAGCTATCACCTAAAGGCGGAAAATTCATTGTTCTAATTACACCAAGCAAAGAAGAATGGAAAAGAGATTCCCAGCAAAACAAACCACAAAGAAATCAATCTTCTCCATCTTATAGAAAAGCAAATGCTACAAGTAGCATGCAAGGAGTCAGGTAGATTTGGGTACCAAAAGCACAACTTAAGTACAATCCGTTTCAAATTTGGGTGCCCAAAACATCATCTACTGTACCAAAGATGGTTCAAAGGTTCATAACACAAAGAAGAACATCTTCAAGAAGGGAACCTAAAACACAATGGATTTGGAAGAAAAAGGAGCAGGCATCTTCTCCACAAACTGTAAAAGTGATGAAACGGTGGAGAGTTAAGTCTCAAAACACTCCACCACAACATTTCATCGAAGAAAAACCAAGACAAAAATGGCGAGTTAAATCTCAACAACCATCATCATTGATATCGATAGCTCACAGAAAATTAGCATACTGAAGCATCCTAATGGTACAATAGACAAAGAGCACACAAGCTACAAGATTTGCTCTTTGGGAAACAACAATAGAAAAGCTCGACCTCAAAAACCCTAGAGTTAATTACTCAAGATCCAACTCTTGCACAACATAATGGTTTGAATTGCAATGATCTTCGAAGCATGATAGATCCAAATAAGTCTATGCATAGACACAATTGTTCAGCCCATGCACAGAGTTGTTCCGGAGTACGCCATCTAGGAGGGTTGAAAGGGAACTAATAAATTAAGGGTAATGTTTGAAGAGGGTGGAAAGTTTGATATTAACATGTGAGTTTTTTCAAAATTACCTAATAATTCTCTTACAATCATCAACATGGAAAATTTAACTGATAACATCTCTCCAATGAGTGTAAATAGTGTATATACTATCAAAAAATATTTAAAAATGGTCTTTTTTGTTATTTTTATTATTTTTCTTGATATTGGGACTTTAAAATGGAGAAATCCACCCAAAAATAATAAAGGAGTGTTTCTCAATGGATTTTCTTAATTATTGATTTTTCAGTTTGCTTTTTTAGCGCATTTTATTATTTTCTTTGATTTTGTCAATAAACATGTCAAAAATTAATAATAAATAGCACATGAGCTCAGGTGTAGAAATTGAAGATACATTGATGATCAGAAGGACAAGGGGGACAGGCACAAAAAATTTAAATGAAATTGACAGATGGAAGCGGGAAGCCTAAATTAGGCCGCTAAGGCCTACTTTCACAAATTCTTGCAGAATGAACTAACGGAATCCGATTGACAAATTTTTTTAAGTCTAACATAGATTTCATGGCCAACTAGGACTAACACGAGAATTTGGGGAAAAATAGTTTGGGAAGTCCAAGTATAGATATCCAAGGTAGCCCAAAATCACCTCATTTATAGCTCGAAGGCTACAGAGCGTCAAATTTGACATATGAAGTCAAACTGACTCCAAATGGGCCAAAACTTAATGGGTAGAATCAAGACTATGTAGCGGACAAGTCCATAGCTTCCAAAGTGACTAACCAACTCCACATGCCATCTAGTCACAAAAATTTGTGATTTCAGAGTTCACAAGAGCACGAAGTGATGCCAGCATGACCGAACTTTACCGAATTCATTTTAGGACTTGTTCTATATGTATATAATATGTTTAGGTCATCAAATTGTCAAGTCTTGCAAAAAAAATGACTTCTGTAAATAATCATGATTATTTACTTTTGTGCTTGCTTGGCTTGAAATTGATCTCTTCACTTCACCTATCACTTGTACACATCTAATACATGTAACATGTCAAGTATGAGCCAAAATGATCAAGAAAAACTTTGAATTAGTCCAAAAACGCACCAAAGTCTTTTCAATACAATTTTTGAGTTAGGTGTCACATTTTTTGATCCAAATCACCCCATATCTCATACATAGAGTCTACATCATGCCTAGAACTAGGTTGCAACAAAAATGTACATTTTGATGAGAAAGTTAATAATCACGATTATTTACTTTCTTGCCAAAATGCGTGAAATTTTCAACTTTGACCTTATCGGACCAAAGAAAATAATGTCCCAACTCCACTGGTCAATTTTAAGCAAGTTTGGATCTCAAAAACTCAAAGTCTCTCTATATCTACTATTTCAGAGCCTGAAAGCCTAAATCTTGCACCATTTCCACCTAGTGCACTCAAATGAGCCCACACTTCACTTAGAGCACCTAAATGTTATATGTTTCAAGCCTATGATGTCAAAAATGCAAAAAGTTGAAAAAAAATCCCCAGCAGTAAATAATCGCAAGTATTTACTTTTGTTGCAATTTTTGCCTGAACTGTATGATTTTGATCGCTAGATGTTTTTATGCATCTATGTATGCTTAAAAATTTATTTGAACAAGATGAAAATAATTTGTCAGCAATTCAGAATCAAGGCATTTCAAAGCGGAATTAACAGAATTTTGACACTGTATTCACTTAACAGGAGCAATGCAAGCTGTCGAGAAGGCAAAGAAAAGGGTATTCCAGAAAGAAAAGCTGCAAGAGTTGCCACCGTACCAATTAGATCCAAGTTCATTGAAGACGACAAAGGCAACTTACTTGTCTAAGGGAATAGCTTGAAGAAAACAATACAAATTTTTTCACTAGCAGGTTTAAGAGTGAAGAAGGACACCAAGTAGAACTGCAAATGCTACCAAAGGCGATATATGATGTAGCTACAAAGCCAGACACCAAAGAAGCTAGAAAAAGGCTGGGCCTAAGAGATTTCTACGACCAAGAACCGTTAGCATAGATTTCCAGAAGGCATATAAATTACTATCCACAATCAAAGAAGATGGGTCAACCCAAATCACCGATCAACAAGGGCAAAAGGTAGAAGTGATAATCACTAAAGAGATAATCACTAAAGAGATAATGGCCAAGGCACTAAAGCTGTCGACTCAAGGTATGATGATGCGAGCCAGAGACAGAAAGACAGCAGGTACTTTTACCAAACTAGAAGAGCTAACAAGACAATTTGCCACCAGCCCCTGATCAGAACACCTGGATTGTTTCCGCTCAACCTTCTCCAAGAACCACTTGATCAACAAAGAGACTGTAAGTCAGATGAGGAATCTACCGAGAGTTCCCATGAAGCTTGTTAGAAGACACACCCCACGGCACTAACTACTCGGAGGATTATTATTTTCTGTAATTATTCATTCATTGATTAACACCTGATTTTTCACCTTGTAAATATTGGGACTTACAGAAGTTTCCAGATTGTATCCCAGTTTTGATAGTTAGATTGAGTAGATGGTTGATTTTGGAACTTTAGGGTTTGAGAAATTGTAAGGTATATATACCACTTTTTGACCTTAATGAAGGCAGACCTTTTGTCATTTTTAAAAATAAGTTTTGAACTCTGTGAGTGAGCGTACTGTGTATGAGGGAGAGAGTGTGAGCTTCATCTTGACGCTACGTGTTCTCCGGTGGTCGGAATCGAGTGCGGAGAAGTGCAGCGTGTTGCCCCGGACAAGAGCTACGCACCGATACCTACATTACGCGCGTACGGTTCGGTTTTGCAAGCTCATTCTATGAGCTTCATCGGGTTTTTGGGTGAGCATACGTTGTCCGATTTTGCATTGCAGCATATCCACGCATTCACATTGAGTAGAACTACACATTAGGCACTTTAGATTCCGGAAACGAAGACCTGCAGATTTCGGCCAGACATCCTACGTGTTTCTGCACCAGGTGTTTTGGGTTGGGATTTTGGTTCATAGACCTTAGGGAGAGCGATCTATTGGTATTAGTAGGGTCCTCTTCGAGTTCCATAGTGTTTCGAGATTTTTTGATGGGTGTTCGGCTCTAGAAAGCGTTGTAGGAAGTTTCCTCTTATGCACTCTTGAAGGCTATGCCTTAGGCAATTGGTAGAGACCTCTGTAGGAATTAGTTAGGAGCCGGTCAAGTGTAGGTTGACACCTTCTGCTTGCTTCCACGTGCCTGCGGGTGGAGATTCATCCTTAGCTAGCATTACATGTTAGGTGAGTTCTCACTGTGCTGACGTCTGTCGCCGCGTATCCGTCCAACATTGGCGCCGCTGCCGGGGACGAAAACCTTAGGTAGGTGACCGAGACTAATCCTTGAGGATTCGGATTTCTATCTTGCCAAGAGTCTTGTTTTACATTTAGATAGGATCAGAGGGTGGAGGACTCTCTAGCTCTTAGAGGGAGTCTAGGAAGCGTGTGTCTCGCCTAGATCCTTCGACTTAGGTAGATGAGGTAGACTTAGGTAGTTTCAGGTAGTAGTCGAGTTCTTGAGTAGGAGTTGGAGTGGTGGAAGCGGTGAGAGGAGAGCTTGAGAGTTCGGAGAGGCCAAATAGCAACCAAAAACACCATTATCACCATTTCGCATGATAAGTAGGAGTAGAGTAAGTAGGACATCATGATTCAGGATCTAGAGCATTTCACGCATGTATACTTGCTTTGTAAAGTCATTACAAGTTTGTAAAAGACGCAAAGGTGTGTTCGAAAGCCTAATTGAAGTCCAAAAGTTACTGTGAGTGTTTCTGATAAATCTACAGAGCATCAGAAGCATTTCTGTCAGGAAAAAAATTAATTTTAAGCCTGGAGACATCCTACACGTAAGATGTCTATAGACTAATCTGAGAGGAATTTTGGGATTTTGAGTTGACCAGTGTGTTCAGAAGGTAGGGTTTACCCTAATTTCAACTGGAAAGTGGAAATTTGGCCATATCTTGACAGGATAAGGCCAGATAGACTGAAATTGCCGGACATCCTACCCAAATAGTGCCAAAACATTATTTTGAGACCAAAACCATAAGATGGCTACATGAGTATGTCTTGCATGATATATTGAGTGACTGAAAGGTGTTTCACCTCATTTGAGTGAGAAAATTGGGTTCAAAGCGGACTTTAGCACTTTTGACTGAAAAAGGAAAGAACAACTGAAATTTGGAACTTTTGAGATCCAAACCAAAATCTAAGCATACCACTGGGTTACTGACATCAAGGGAAAGCTGTGGTACAAGTCTAGGGTCAAACAGGCCAAAAAGACATCCTACGCGTAGGATGTCTTCTGAGTGATTTTGGACTCCAAACCAAATTTTGAGTACACCCAAGTGATCAGCAACTCAAGGGGAGCCTGGGCTTTGAGTTTGAAGACATCCTACATGTAGGATGTCTAAAGCAAGAAATTGAAGCCAGACTTTGACAGCAGTGAGCATAGCAAGGTGTTGTATAGCCTAAGGCAAGTCTCCTAGTCAATTTTGGTCCAAATTGGAGTTGATAAGAATGATCAATATCAGCAACAGGCTGTCGGAATAGGTTTCCGACTCATTGACCAGCTAATAGGTGTCCAAATCAAAAAGTAAAAGCAGCTGTAGGCTCAACACAACAAGGGGAAACCACAGTGCAAAAATCCAGGCAAAACACAGCAGTAGACATCCTACGCGTAGTATGTCTATTGGGGCATACTGCAAGGAAAATTTGATTGTGGATAGACAGTGAGATTCCATTTGGCTTAAGGGTTCCAGAACTTCTTTCAGAAGTGAATTTGGACCTTGTTTGCTCATTTGACGAAGCAAAGACTGAATTCAGACTTTTTCGCGTAAATTGACCAACATCCGAGGGAAGTACAATTTAAAATTAGCAGACCTAATCCAGAACATCAGCAGTGTATAAAATACAGTAGTGGTTGAGATTAACTCTCCAGTTATACCAATCATTACTAAGGTAAACTCTAGCAGATAAATGCTTTGACTCGATTGCCGAAATTAAAACGCTTGTGTACAGGTATATTCAGCAACAAAGCAAGAAGTCGTGCAGAAACTGATCCTTTGCCAGGTGAGTGGTTGTATTTGTGATAAATTGCATTGATAAGTTTGATGAATTCAAGATCAGGAAGATACATTGTTAGAGACCAGAAGGTGGCAGGTGACCAAGGAAGCTTAGTGTCCACCGAAGAGAGTGTAACTCAAGCAAGGCTAGATCCGCTAGCAACGATTACTGAGGAAGGTAGTGATACTGACACTTCGTGAGACAAATCGTTCTTCATGATGGGTAGTCAACAGCCAGAAGGTTTCACCTATGATGGACCTATGCGAGGAGGAAGCACCTCCCAAAATCCTTTGAATGATTCCAAGCTCACTACTGTGATCTTCTTAGAGGGAACAAACTCAAGGGGAGCCATAGTCTATTCTGACTATCGAGGACGCAAGTGCATTTGTATCGAAGAGCGACCAACTCAGAGATTGGAGATAATCCGAGTATATGATGATGGAGATAGATTCCAAGACGAAAAGGGGAACCACTATCTGATAGCTAGTAACCCTGGAGATTACAACATATATGGAGATAACGTGGCGAAAGGGAAAATGGTTTCAGAAGCTCAAGAACCGCCACCAAACATTGATCGGCTCGGAGCTATATTTATGTATGATAAGAAAACAACTAGGGTTCCAACTTATAACGACAACGTGGGAATCTACAAACATGAGAGTGAGGGTATAGTCTCTTACTTTCGCAGCAAAGATCCATACGCAAACGAATTAAGCAAAGACAAGGTTCTTTACGTGTTCTCTTATGAAACTGCTATGGGGAAGGGTATAGTTTTTGTTGATAGATACGGACGAGAATACCAACGTATTCTCCCAGAGGAGGTAGAAAGGGAAACAGGTCAAGGAGCATCAGCATATGCCCCTGAGGAAGTGCCAAGAGCCACCTACACCCCAAGGAAGTCAACGAATCCTTTTTCAGATGAGTATGACGCTACCTCACATTCCACCCAACCGCAAGCATTCAATAACCAAGACCAACCAGCAAACCAGCCATCATTGCAGGCATGGCTTCGACAGAGTGCAACATTGGAACAAGACCAAAACCGAGATGGTTATCAAGCCGCACGAGGGCTAAGGGATTTGCAAGAACCACCACTCTATTCAAGGTATGAGGGAGAGAGTAAGCCAATGACTCAAGGGTCGACAGAGCCTGGAGGACCACCCATAGAATGAGTTTGAAGAGAAGAACCACCTCTAGCGAGAACCATTAGAATTATGGCTGAGGAGCATAATTGGGAGAGGAACCAGCCTATTACAGAAGACCTGAGGAGGTATATGAATTAGGACGGGGAGATCCAATGATGAGGTTTGTAGATCATCGGAGAATTAGGCCTTCTCAAGTGCAAAAATGGGTAAACAAGAAATACACAGGAAGCAGAGACCCAAGAGATCATGTAGCAGCCTTTGTGCGTGTAATTAGAGCTGAAGAGGTATTAGATTTTCCTACCCAATTTGCAGGGCACTTGGTTTGACTCTATAGAGCGTAGAGACTTTGAGTCTATGAGGAAGTGTTTGACGAGTTTATCAAGGAATTTTCACAAAGGGGAATAGCTCATAATACCGTCTCACATATCCATAAATTCAAACAGAAAGATGGAGAATCTGTACGAAAGGCATCCCTAAGACTAAAAAGATATGTTAAGTTCTGTCCTATTGAAGAACTGCCAACTCAGTCTAGACTTATGCTGATATTCATCCAAGGACTAAGGAATGCAGATCTCCAGAAAGACTTCCATATGAAGAGGAGCACGACATTGAATGAGGTAACCAAGGAGGCTCTTTACGTGGTGGAAAATTGTGCGGTCTACAAAGAGGGGGAGTTCAAGGACCTTGATGACGATTCTTCTTCACAACAAAGTGGAAGCAAGTCTTCTAAGCCATCACCAAAAGAGCTGTAAACCAAGAGCAGCTTGTAGATGAAGTGCTAAAAAAGATCAACTTGTACGCCAAACCCAAGGCTAAACAGTCCAAGTGGTGTGCTATTGAATAAAAATGGACAAACCATGGGACAGAGGAATGTTATTATAACAAGGGGTATGTGAGAGAGAGACCTTACGCTCCCCAAGTTCCGGTAACTTCCCCTCAAGTTCCACCGATACCTAGATATCAAGCAGGAAACCTACCAGGACCTGTAGGTGTAGAAAGACCACAACCGGTGTTGGGGCAACAACCACCCCTACCAGGATTACGACCATTTGGTATAAGATACACACCAACAATAACTGAATCAGAGGATAAGGCTTTGGTACCTATGCATGCATATTATGAAGATCCCAATGGATATGCAAAAAACCCTGTCTATTATCCATCAGAAGAACCCTCGACACCTGAACCATGGAGCATGATAGGAAATACAGTACCACCAACTACTGCACAGGCAGCAGGAGAAGGAAGATATAGCTTAGATGAACGAACACTGATCTTCATAGCCAATGGAGGCATGGGCGGACAGAGACATTCTTACCAACAAAGAGGAGCTCAAGGAGCACCTCAACAACCCAAGGGATCCTGCTACAAGTGTGGTGGAGACCACTGGCTGAGAGATTGTCCTCATCATGAAATCATTAGAGTCAATACGTATTGCCCAGAATGTGAAATTACTCATTTGATTCCTGATTGCCCTAAAAACCCGAACAAAGGAGCAAAAACCACCTTGAACATGTTAGAAACAGTACCTTCCAGTGGAGGATCGGAAAATGAAACAATCATACCCATCCAGGTGGTAACATGAGCCCAAGCTCAAAGAAGAACGAACGAACCCATAGTTGAAGAACCAAAAACAAATGCCCAAAGTTCAGAAACAAGAAATCAGAGAAGCACTTGGAAAGCTAGAAAGGCATGTAGGAAAGCCAGGAAGGAACGAGAGAAAACAACTCTATCCGATGAGGTAAAACATACAAAGGAGAGATTAGAGTGGTTAGAGGATCTAGCTAGCTTAATCTCACACACCACGGCAACCATAGAATCCAAGGAAATAGCAGAGCCCAAAAGTGCAGGATCACGAGGATCTGTAGTGGCTGACAAGGTAAATGAGCAGTTGGATGCACTTCTAAAAGCTTATGAAGCTAGACTTAAAAAGAACCAAACCCAGGAGCAAAGGTGGATGAATTATCCATATGCAGAAATAGAAAAACAGAGGTTGGATATGTGCAAAAAGATGATCGAAACAACTCAATCATTGATGGAAGATCCGCTGGGTAAACCTGTAAATTGCCATGAGGCACCAGCCCCAACCCCTATCCAACCAACTTTAGAAAAACATGTAGAAAAAAAGGAAAGACTTACTAATGCCTATGAGTCCAGAGGAGAGCCTATCATAGTGCCAAATACCGCAGATGGGACAAGTGATGGGTTCCAGCCTAAACTATTGGTAGAAATAGGTAAGGACTGTAACGGTCTAGACGATCTGTGGAAGCAAATCCGTGAGGCCAACGAGGCTAATAGGATGAGTAACCACCTAAATAGCACGAGAAAAGAAAATAATGTAACCCTACCTCCTATTGAAGAATTTGAGGAAAGATCGCAAATGAACTTTGAGATACATTCATAAGGGGGAGACCAAGGATCAATTAGTTCAGGGCACAACCAACCAGACTCGCTGAGAACTTTACCCTCTTACCTAGGAGAGTACGAAGCCAAGTCGGAGGTGAGAGCAATCCCATCTCAAAGACTTTCTTCTAAAAAAGTGATGGATTCGCAAGGACTGATTGAGTTGTTGTCCACTCCGGTGGCATGCACAATCACATTAGCAGAACTCCTAAGGTTGCTACCAAACATGTGGACCACAGTAGGTAAATGCCTAGAAAAATTTGGAGTGAAAGACCCCACCTTGAAGGTACAGGAAGGGATCAGGGAGTTAGACAGGCCTCAACTAAACACTAGGCCAATACCATTGAACAAGGTTGGAGAATATTGTGAGGGAGAAGATGGAAACACCACGCTACTAGTAAAATTCCAAGGAGTCGTTTCCAAAGCTATTCTTGACAATGGAGCAGGAGTTGCTATCGCCACCAAGGAAATCTGGAAAAAATGGGGAAAACCAGCTTTGAGGGCTACCAGAATGAAACTGCAATTGCTAGATGGGTTCATGGAGAAGCCTCTAGGACTCTTAGAAAAAGTGATTGTCACTTCGCGCGGAATTGAGTATGAGCATACATTTGCAATAGTCGATTTCGACAAAAAGAACAATTATGAGATCATCTTGGGGCGACCATTCATGCGACAATTGAAGATGGTCCAAGATTGGGGTTATGACCACATATACCTCAGACATGGCTAGACAACAACTAAAATACACCTGAAAGACCATAGTTACAAAGATGTGAACCAAACACCTGCGGAAGAGTTTGATTCAGCCACAGTAGAAGGATCAAAACTCCTAGCATGGTTAGGGCAACCAAAAGAGCTATGGATGTGCGAAGCTTCACATTGTGGAAGCTTAAGAAGAGAGGAATGTGTCTTGGAAAGCGGGATGTTTGTACCATTACCGACAGTCCCACAAAAAAATTTTGCGATAAGGATGGCTATGATGTGTTACCCTATTACATGGTAAGCGTTATACCAGGAGAAAAAGAGACGGTAGAACCACCAGAACAAGAAACTTTTTACAAATCCTCTGAACATTTGGAAGTAAATGATGATGCAGATAATGAGTGCTCAGACACCTCAAGTGAGAGTGAAAATGAAACCGAGAATATCAAGGTTTATGATTTTTCTAATCAACACCCTAGATGCCAGGAACGCTATAGGAGGAAACGAACAGGAAACAAATCAAGAGAGAACTTGATGCTCAAGATAAAAGGTAAAACTCAGTATTTGATGCTTGTAAAAGCAGAGGATTGTGTAAAAGATCAAATATCAGGAGGATTCTCAAAAGATCGAAAAGAAAGAACACGAGAGGAAAAAAAACAGGTACGAAAAGCTAAAACAAAAACAAAATCTCAAAAATCAAAAAACCAAACAACAAAAGACCAAGAGTGGACCAAATTGGAGCGTAAACAGAAATACCAAGAACTGAAATGGTCTTTGCGTGAGATATGGATTACAGAAGAAGATAGTGATGGTAAAGGGGAGTCAGAAAAGTGGAACATGAATGTACCATCACACTCTCGGAAATTTACTATCCAGGACAGAAAAATCATCATGACACCACTAGTAAGGGAAAGAACCAACCAAGAATCTTACGATGGGCCAAAAAATGCCAAAAAAATAGACCTTGCAGAACCAGGTGAAAAGCCTCAGCCGGTCTATATAGCTAACGATTTAGAGCCTGAAGAAGAAGAATGGCTAAAACAACTTCTCAAGAAGTATAAATATGTATTTGCTTGGTCCTATAAAGACCTCAAAGAAGTTGATCCATCGATATGCCAACATACAATTCCTTTGAAATCGGATGCAAAACCTAGCAAACAACGTCCTTATACCTATAATGACACATTTGCTCAACGAATCAAAGAGGAGATTGATAAACTGATGGAAGTTGAATTCATCTATAAAATCGAACATAAAGATTGGGTGTCACCCATTGTGGTAGTTTCCAAAAAGAATGGAAAACTGCGAGTGTGTGTAAACCTTAAAAAGGTAAATGCAGCCACCATAAGGGATAATTATCCCTTACCAATCACAGAACATGTGCTTGAGCGAGTGGCTGGGAAACGGGCTTATTACTTTCTGTATGGGTTTTCAGGATACAACCAACTGGCTATAGCAAGGGAGGATCAACACAAAACATCGTTCTCCACATAAGGGGGGATTTATGCGTATCGAGTTATGCCATTTGGCTTAACTAATGCCCCAACCACTTTCCAAAGGTTAATGACACACGCATTCAAGGAATACCTAAGAATATTCTTAGAAATTTACATGGATGATCTTTGTGTACACTCTCTTCTACGAGAGGAACATATTGACCATTTGCAAAAGGTCTTTTAAAAATGCAGGACGTATCGAATCTATCTTAACTAGAAAAGTGTGTATTCATGGTTAAGCAAGGCCGCATCTTAGGACACATTGTCTCAAGAAATGGCATAACCACAGACCTAGAAAAAGTCAAAGTCATTGTAGAACTACCCAGGCCTACTAATGCGAAACAAGTGCAATCCTTCATGGGACACTGCGGATATTATCGAAGATTCATATACATGTATGCGGTTATCGCACAACCTCTGTATCGTTTGCTAGTCAATTTCGAGTGGACTGAGGACTGTGAAACTTCATTCCAAAAGCTAAAGGAAAACCTTATATCAGCACCTGTACTGAAGGCACCAGATTGGGAAAATATATTCCATGTTCACATTGATGCTTCTGCATATGCCATTGGAAGTATTCTGGCTCAACCTGGAGATGGAACAATGGATTTCCCGGTTTGCTATGCGAGCCGACAGTTAAACAGTGCAGAAAAGAACTACACAACCACCGAGCAGGAAGGGTTAGGAATGATTTATGCTGTAAAGAAATTTTGGCATTATTTGGTTGCAAACAAATTTGTGTTCTTCAGAGATCATCAAGCTCTTTTGTATCTGGTAAATAAACCATGCAATACAGGGAGAATCGTACGCTGGTTTATTATATTGCTAGAATTTGACTTCACAGTGGTGGTCAAAAAGGGTAAAACCCATCTACGAGCGGATCATCTTTCAAGGATACACAACGGGGAAGCTCGTGAAGGAATAGATGATGACATACCAGATGCGTATCTTTTCAATATTGAAATGGTACCCAAATGGTCTCAGGAAATTGTTAGCATTCTTTCCTTTGGAAGTAAGTTTGATAATAAGGAATACAGATCCAAACAACAAACAATTCGACAAACAAAAAACTTCCAGTTGATAGCAGGACGGCTATATCATCTTGGATTGGACCTAATCCTACGATTATGTATAAATCCAGAAGAATTCGAGTGCTACCTTGAAGAGACACATGTCCAGGATTGTGCATTTCATTGTTCACAACAGTGAAAACACACCAAAGACTGAAATAGTTAGGGGTTTATTGGCCAACTATGTATGCAGACACACATTCTTATGTTACCAATTGTACTATATGTAGTGCCAAATGACCAGTCGATCACGCAACTTTGTTTCAGGTAAACGTAACACCTGCATGGAGTCAATATATCATTGATGTCATAATAATCAATATCTAGTTCTCATAAATGATTTTCTCATATTAAACTGATCATTTAATGTGGGGAAGTGCCAGGGGATAAAAAGCTAGAATATTGGTTAAGCTAGCAAACATGCAGTTGAAGCGTGTTCTCGGCCCTGGGCGCTTTCCACAGTGCCTACTGCAGCACCCATCAACCTCATCGAGCCTGTGAGGCAGTTGCAGCAAGCTCTGGTTGAGGTTACTCAAAGCTTGGACCATTGTCGTGCTCACTGCTCTCTGAAGAGGAGATGGAGCAGATGAGGGCATTTCGAGGAGCATGGCATGGGATTCGATCCTCATTTCACCTAGTGCATGCTCGATTCGCCTGAACAGACTCTCTCTCTCTCTCTCTCTCTCTCTCTCACACACACACACACACACACACACACACACACACACACACACACACACGGTTTCTCTCAGACTACACTGCCTAAAGGCCCCGGAGTGAGGATGTTTGGACACGTGTCCGGGGGAGGGGCCGGAATCCCTTGCCCCATTATAATAGTATATATGCAATGGCATGAATGAAAGGTTTAATGGAGAGCTCATAAGGATTATTACAAAGATGACAAGAAACAATGTGAAGACTTTGGATTTAGAGCTACCTTGTGCTCTATGCGCATACATGACTGCTATCAAATCAGGTGTACTGGCTTCTCTCCCTTCCATCTAGTTTTTGGCAATGAGGCTTTACTTCCTCATTAGGGCCAAAAAGGACTATTTGTTAATCTAAGGATTAATAATAGTCCAATAGTTATTTGTTGACACGTATACAAAAGTATGGCACTCTTGTCTCCTCTATTGTGGGTTTTGGTGGTCCTATTTTGATGGAGAACCGCTAAATGTCTTGATCATAAGGCTGAAAGTGCTATATTTGGGTGCTTTCGGCGAGAGAGCTCATTAAATTTGCGGCCCAAAGTAATGAAGTCTCATCTTTTATTCTATTTTATATTTCACAAAAGCGTTGTCAAAAGATACGAAATCTATGTCAGAAGGCTCTCAAAACAAGGGCATGCATGACAAATCACCTACTTTTTTTTGTAAAAGGGGGGACCTTGACCACAAGTTACCTAGTTAAGTTAGTAAAGAAGGATATTTATGTAATGGGAAATCAGTAAACTGTCAGGTAGTGGTCAGGATGCATTCAGAGAACTGATGGACTAATCAGAGTTCTGATTGATGTCTGAAACTTTAAAAGGCATGTTTTAAGAGATGCGACTTTTGGCTTGTAACTACCCTCATTTTTGGATGCCTTGTGGGGGCGAAATGTTGTTCTGTAACACGGGAATGATGATGAAGATGAAGCAGGATGTTGGTTAATGCCCTGAATGTTTCATGTGTGTTACCTGTAATTCTGTTTACATTCTGAATGAGTCTGAAAGCATTTTGAACATTGTTATGGAGGTTATCTTCATGTTTCATGGATGTTGTGGGTGAAGAATGTAATTGTAATGCTTTTAGATAACCCGTATAACACTTGGCGATCCTGCAAAACCTTGCATTGAAGCATTGTACTCAAACAGTGTTTCTGCAAGAAGCGCCGGCTAAACCTTGTTCGTGGTGCGCAAATGGGACGCTAAGGCATGTCAGAGAGCGAACAAGGCGACTTGCTGCATCAGTTTCGAAATTGGCGGACGTCAGAGGAGGAACAGGAGGAGTACAACAATGTCTTCCTGCAGGAATATTACAGGAAACTGCCGACAGAAATTCCAGCAGGTTATTCGTTTGAAATTTCAACGTTATCTTGAGTTTCTGGTACCTTTTGGAGGCTGCAGAATGCCATTACGCTGGAGTTATTTAGACCCACAATTGGTGAAAGAATATCATGAGATTCGGGAGAAGATTGTTATCAGGCGACTGAAAAAGTGTTAAGAAGTAATTGATGGATGACTAGTAAAGAAAGCAGTCCAACACCCCCAGAATATTCATATTGGACACGTTCGCGAAGACAAAATACTCAGGCCAGGGAAGCCGCTGAAGAAGAAGACATAGGTGAAGATCAGGAGGAAGAGGAAATACCCACCCCTGACCGCCTGGTTAGTACACCTTCAGGAGGCAACGAGGACCTTGATGAAATTCCAGAGGAGGTCTTTGATTTAGCACCTCTACATTGATTTGTTGGGGCATTGGATTTCAGTCAATCACTACGACCGAGAAGGAAATTATTCCCCAAAGGAGGAACTTTGTTACCATTTGATCTGTTGCGACGAAGTCATCAACTACAAGTACCAACACAGATCCCAATGGCTCAACCACCACAACACCCAAGAATTGGGGCGGCTAAATTCAATGGAAAATCCAAGCAGGATGCTGACAGCCATGTTGGACAGTTTGAGCAGAGATGGAGAGCAAGTGGGTATGAGGTACTTCACAATGATGATACCAAAAAAGAGCATTTTGCTGCTACCCTTGAAGGGAAGGCCATGACATGGTTTATGCAGTATGGAATCAATGCATTTGCGGATTATGCAAATCTGCAGAACAGGTTCTTGACACGATTCCGAACCGAGAAGACACCTGAAGATGTCCTGATTAAGATCAGAAAGATGAAGCAGAAAAAATTATTAGTGGAAGACTATGCTCAGAAATTCAAAAATCTAAACAATCGACTTCTTCCTGCTCAGAGACCATCTTGGGAACAGATGGGTGATTATTTCTGTCGTGGACTGAATTCTAAACTAAGGAGTTCGGTGGTAGGACGAGGAGTAATTACAATCCAAATCAACTGAGTTCGAGGCAAATATTAAGCATGGTTCCCAATTTTGCCCATCAGTTTATGCAAAGGCTAGCTCAAGAGTATGGATTCTCTATGGAGCAGAAGAAAGCTTGAGGAGAAGAAATTTTGAGTCAAGAGGCTGAAGTTATCTCTAATGAACCTGCTGATGTGGATTATAAAGTGTCAGTGATTGGTGTGACTATGGAGCAATGTTTCATGTCTGGAGTACTTGTTGATGGAGGATTAGGAGTAAATGTGCTACCTGAAGCTACTTGCAAGCAACTTGGAATTGTGAAATGGGACCTGGCTCCTTTTCAAGTCAAGATGGCAGATCAACGGAGAGTTCAGCCATTAGGAATTGTTTGAAATAAACGAATTGAGATAGGAGGTCTTCAATTCCCTGTTAATTTTGTGGTGCTCAGGTTGGAGGCATCGACTCAAAGCTATCCTATGATTCTAGGATGACCTTGGCTAAGGGCGGCCAAAGTGAAGCAACATTGGGGAGGTGATAGTATTGTGTTAAAGCAAGGAAAGAAGAAAGTTCGAATGAAGATGGTGGCTAGTGAATTTTTACCACCTAATTGCATACCGTTACATGCAGAGAGTATTAATATGGCAACTGAAGTGGAGGAAGATGAAGAGAAGGAGTTTTTGAGGATTAATGCATCAGTTATTCCAATCTTTGAGGTGGATGTGCAGCATATTGCAGAGTAGTATGTCAGGGATCCATAGGTTAAAATCTGAAAGAAATCAGATAGCAGTCAGAAGGTGGATACTGCCCTGAAGCTGGAAGAGGAGAAAAAACATGCAAAAATGAAAGCTGGAAAGGATTTTGAGCATTATTTGTCCCAAAGTACCAAGATTCATGTCTTCCAAATCATTTTGAGCATTATTTGTACCAATGATTTGGAAGACATGAATCTTGGTACATAAATGGATCCAAAAATAGTCAGAGTGAGTGTGAATTGGATCAGGAGTTCCACAGTCAACTACAAGTTTTATTGGCGGAATACAAGGATGTTTTTGCATGGCATTACAGTGATCTGAAGGGAGTGGATCCAACATTTTGTGAGCATAAAATCAATCTCAAGGCTGATGCAATACCCATTATTCAACAACGATATCATTTGAATTCGACTTATGCAAAACAAGTGAAGGAGGAGATAGATAAGCTACTTGCTGTGGGATTCATATATCCAGTTGACAAAGTGACATTGTTATCTCCTATTGTGGTTGTCCCGAAAAAGAATGGCAAGATCAGAGTTTGTGTAGATTGGAGAAAATTGAATGCTGCAACAATTACAGATCCTTTTCCGTTACCTTACTGCGATACAATGTTGGATTCAGTGGCTGGACATGAGATGTATAGTTTTTTGGATGGCTTTAGTGGCTACTATCAGATCCGTATGGTGCCTAAAGACAGGGACAAGACAACATTTATTACTGAATGGCGAGTTTTTTCTTATAATGTGATGGGGTTTGGTTTGAAGAATGCTCCACCTAGCTTTCAGAAGTGGGTCCAGGCTGTATTTGCACCCTTCCTGACAACTTTTATGAAGGTATTTCTGGATGATTTCAGTGTTTTTGGTAAAAAATAGGATCATTTGAACCATTTGAGGCTTTGTTTGGAGAAATTTAGAGAAGCTCGTCTTTCTCTTAACCCTGAGAAATGTGCATTTGCTGCTGGTTCTGGAATTCTTTTGGGACACATTGTTTCAAAAGAAGGGATAGCAATTGATCCCAGGAAGGTGGAAGTTATCCTGAAGGCACCAGTTCCTAAAAATTTGAAGCAGTTAATGAGATTCTTGGGGCAAGTCAAGTGGCACAACCGATTTATCAGGTATTTGGCTTATGTGTGTGTTCCTCTTACACAATTAACAAGGAAGGATGCAGTATTCAGTTGGGGTCCTGATCAACAAAGAGCTTTTGAATTGTTGAAGAAGATGTTAGTGGTTGCTCCAATTTTGATATCTCCTGATTGGGAGAAGCCTTTTTCATATTTTTGTGGATGCAAGTCATATTGCTATTGGAGCAGTATTGATGCAGGAATCCAAAAAAGGCTGGTTTAGACCCGTGTTTTATGCCAGCAGGGTGATGTCAGATGCGGAACGGAATTATGCAGTTATAGAAAGAGAAGGCTTGGGCATGGTCTATGATCTCAAGAAGTTTCGCCATTATTTGCTTGCAAACAAAGTTATGTTTCATGTGGATCATCAAGCTTTGATTTACTTGGTGAAGAAACCGCAGTTGTCGGGCAGACTTGTGAGATGGATTCTTTTACTTCAAGAATTTGATTACAGTGTGGTGCATACACCGGGAAAAGAACATGCCATTGCTGATTATCTGATCAGAATTGAAAATGGAGAGTTGCCGACTAAAATTGATGAGTTTCCAGATTCAGGACTGCTTCAGGCGACTGTTGGCTTCCTAACAGTGGACTGGTATGATAATATGCTGCAGTTTTTAACTAAAGGGTTATTTCCAGAAGAGATGAGTTATGAAAGAAGGCAGAAACTTGTGCTAAGAAGCAGACCATTTAGAGTTATTGCAGGAGTGTTGTATAAACAAGGGATTGATCAGATACTTCGGAGATGTGTACAGAATCATGAAACAGCTGCAGTTATTACAGAAGCTCATTTGGGAAATTATGGAGCACATTTTTCTTCAGAATTGACTGCTAGAAAAGTTTTGCATGCTGGATTGTGGTGGCCGACTGTCTACAGGGATTGTTATCATTATTGCAGGCAATGTTTGGTGTGCCAAAGAGATGGAAGACCTTTGGGGGCTGATCGGATGCCATGGCAACTAGTGTTGGCTTTGGAACCATTTCAAAAATGGGGTTTAGATTTTATGGGACCCAACACCATTTTAGATAATTTGGGAAAATCCCGTTTCCCAAATGCTAATTAGGATGTCAAGATTGTGTTATTTAACTCTTTTAAGGCTCAATTTGTCGTTAGTCTAGATGTGATGTCAACATTCTACCTATTATTTTTATTTTCCTACTTAATAATCTATAATAAAACCACTAATGTAAGTTACAGCAAAAGGATTTGCAATCAATAAATGCTTTTAAAACTTTAATCAAGGCTTTTAGAGATGGCATCTTAAAAGAAGAGGTATCCAACAACACCTAATAAGATGGCTACTAAGCTATATAAGTTTATTGCACCAATATCAAATGTTCTTATAATATCAATGACCTTAATTTGCTTGTATAGCAAAGTACCAAGTCTTTACTTTGCATCACTATCAAATACCAATTACACCATAACTAACATTTAGCAATTGGAAAAGCTTAACAATACTATAGAGTACCCTATGGCCCTAAGACCATAAGATGCCACATATGGAACTTATAGTGCCATTTGATATATTTTGTGTCCTATAATGTAACATGAGACACTTATAGAAATAAAATGTCTTAACTTTGCAACACTATCAAGTTTTAATTACATTTTAATATTGTATAATAGAACCATAACTAATATTTAGCAATTAGAAAACCTAAATAGTAATATTAAAGTATCCTATGGTCCTAAGATCATAACATCCTACTTATGGCACTATATCTCTTTTGTGACCATAAGTTGTTATATGAGACACTTACATAAATATAACTTTATAGTTTTAAGTACAATTTTTTCTTTACATAGAAATACAATATAAGAACTTTCCATATAATTTGTGGTCGTGAGATTAAGATTCTATACAAATATGCTATATCTACTCCTTAATACATGTTTTAAGACTTTAATGGAAGATCTTAGAGTTGTTGTCTCTAGGAAAAGACATGTTTAAAAACACCAGTTGTTGTGACTACCATAAAATTTTGTACATCGGTTATGCCAAATCATATGAATTGTAGACACAAAGATTACCAACAGGTGCTGGTCTCATGTAAAACAAAGCACTAAGTACAAAGAGTATGGTGTCTTCAAGATAGAGGGTGTTAAACAAACACCTTTTTGTAGTACTCCACTCTTTTCATAAAATTTATGATCTTGATCTTATATCAAACAAAGTACTAAGTACAAAGAGTATGGTATCTCCAAGTCTGAGGGTGTTAAACAAATGGTGTTAAACAAACACCATTTTTGTAGCAATAACATTCATAAACAATAATTGGTAGTTTATATCACTCCCAAAAATAACATTACTAAGAAATAAACCATAGCAATATGCCATAAATATTAAACCATTAACTTACAATGCTATTTAAATAAGAAAAGTATCCTCATAATAAGATGCACCTCACAAATTCAAATCTTTGTCACTTTTCAAGCTATAACATGCATGTTCTCATTAAATAAAAAGATTGAAAATATATACAACACCAAAAGTTTTGGTGGATGATATTTATGATGCATGATGAGTACAACAAAGATGAAGTTATGTTTAAACTCTTTTTCTTTAGATTTGGAATCCTTCAAAAAATATAATATCATTTTAACATGTATGATCATAAAGTCAATAATCAAATTGTGATTATAAAACAATGAGCACATTCTACACATGGCACCCAATATGTTACATGAAAACTTTTGTGGTACATTTTAGAAAAAGCACCTTGTTTGTCTTATAGCCTCAAGGTCATAGGGGTTTAATAGCATATGATGCAAATCCCTTGGATTCTTTTGATATTAAAATTGTGGAGTGGCCATGGTAATTTAAAATGATAAACACTTCAAAAGATTCTCAAAAAGGTTTTCTTTTCCTTAAAAAAAATAGGCCTTCTTTTTTAGCTATCATTAAATTGAGCCTAAGTGTGAACAAATAGGCTTCTGTTTTTCTTTGCAGTTCTCAATATAGAGTCTTTTGCTTTTTACTTTGTGACTTGGAAGTAAACTCCTTGAACTTAGGATCATAGGGTGCTAAATCCAAGCCACACACAGTAAGTGATTTGTGGAATCAATTATACCGCCTTGTGGCCTTATGTTCATAGGGTGCAAATGTCATGGAGTGAAAATCATGTGGCTTCTTATAGTTACAATTGGTAAAGGTCTTGTAGAAGATAGAGGTGGTGCCCTATTGCATTGAGACCATAGGGTGCTTTGTATAAAAACAAATAGCAAGGTTCTTACAATTTGGCTTCATGTAGCTACATTTAGTAAACGTATAAAAAAATATCAAATGGTAAAAAAGACTTTAAATTTTTTAAATCCTCTTGTATCTTGAAACCATAAGCACTCTCACAAGAGATTCCAAAGATCATTTGTAGATGCCAAAATATTACAAAAGCTTGTTCCATACATCTTGTTGCACGCTTAAGTTGACAAGGAACCCTATGGCCCTAAGACCATAGGGTGGTCAAGTTTCCTTAGGTAAGGACCATATGCTCATCTTTTGGCACCTTCATGTTAATACAGAACCCTATGGCCTTAGGGTCATAGAGTGGTTAGGCTGCCTTATCTAATACATACATAAGCATTATGTACTAATGTATATGTACTATAAACCTTTAGTCCTAGGGTCATAGGATGCTCTTTGGAATCTCTTGTGAGAGTGCTTATGGTTTCAAGATACAAGAAGATTTAAAATATTACAAAAGCTTGTTCCATACATCTTGTTGCATGCTTAAGTTGACAAGGAACCCTATGGCCCTAAGAATATAGGGTGGTCAAGTTTCCTTAGGTAAGGACAATATGATCATCTTTTGGCACCTTCATGTTAATAGAGAACTCTATGGCCTTAGGGTCATAGAGTGATTAGGCTGCCTTATCTAATACATACATAAGCATTATCTGCTAATGGCTATGTACTATAACCCTTTAGTCCTAGGGTGGTAGGATGCTCTCTAATATTGTGGTCTTATAAGCCTTTTGCCCTAGGTTAAAAGAATGATTTCTATGTAAGTGGAAAACCCTATGGCCCTAGGGTCATAGGATTCTCCCTATTATTGAGGGCTTGAACCCTATGGTGGTCACAAATTTCCTTCTATAATTGCATACAATATCCTTATGTACTACATACATAGATGACCTAATGGCTCTCTATTGGAATTTTGTGGCCACAAGGTCATAATCTTATCTTGTTGAATCCTTAAGCTAATAGACAACCATATGGCCTTAAGGCCATAGGGTGGTCAAGTAGCCTTAAGCAAGGACCATATGCTCATCTTTTTGCACCTTTATGTTAATAATGAACTCTATGGCCTTAGGGCCATATGATGGTTATGTTGCTTTAGGTAAAATTACATACAAAATCATTATGCACTAATGACTTTGTACTAGATCCTTGTGGTCCTAAGGTCAAAAGATGCTCTCTATGTTAGTAAAAGATCCTATGGCCAAGTTCATATGATGTCCTCTCTTACTGAGGGCTTATAAACTTAAAGTGTATGTGCTCAATTTTGTATCTAAGGACAATATGCTCATCTTTTTACACCTTTATGTCAACAAGGAGCCATATGGCACTAAGGCCATAGGGTGGTCTAGTTGCCATGTGTACTAGATACAGGATTTGTATGTGCTACATACAAAGATGACCGAATGGCTCTCTATTGGCATCTTGTGGCCCCATGGTCATAATCTCACATTTGTGAATCCTTACATTAAAAGGGAACGCTATGGCCCTAAGGCCATATGGATTTAGTATAGAGCCATTAGTACATAGTGCAAAAACAATACAAAACTTTGTTTCATCATCTTTTTATGTGTAAATCTATTTAAAAACATAAGATTTCTCACAAAGTACATAATGACAGTGCATTACAAAACCTTGTTCCATCCTCTCTTCAAGTGTAAATCTATTTGACCCAGTCTATGGCCTTAGGGTCATAGGGTGTTAATACAATAAAGTGCAAATTTTCCTATGGTTACAAATCAACTTTTGGCCTTATGACCATGTACATTGTTCTTAATAGCTCAATGACCTCAAATTACAAAATAAAAGACTATAAAATCTTTCTAAATAAAAAAACTAAACATTTGGTACATCAAGCTCATGGGCTACTCATAACTCTAATAGAAAAATTTAGAACACTTTCACATCTTCATGTATGTTGAAAACATAAGCACTCTTACAAAGGTTTTTCTATACACAAAGATCATTTGTAAATGCCATAACATTACAACATTTTGTTCCATCATCTCTACAAATGTGAACCTATTTAATACAATATTGACTTTTGAGTTGCTTGATATAATTCTTGGCTTCATGTGCTTTGATCATAGGCTCTTTGTACCCCAATTTTTGAGCAAGCATAATTAACTCAACTCCTTTCAAGGTTGATATAGATTTGATATTCTTCAATATCCTCATTTTTTCTTGATCAAGTGTCAGCCTTTTCTTATCTTGACTTCTAGTGGACATTCCAGTACTGCTAGATGAGGCACCATTCTCACCATCAAGAACGCGAGGAGCTTCTGGTAGCATGCTTGTAGAGTAGGTTTTTTGTAGACAAACCAAATTGCGCTCCTCCCACTCTGAAACAACCTTTTGTACATGATTGTAAAGCTCGTGACCTTGCACTATGGGAGCTTGTCCATACAAAGAAGATCTTGTAATTGTACGAATGTCGTTGACATGATGAAGAGATTTGGTATATGGTAGCAGCTCTCCAAGGAGAATGTTATCCTCCTCATCAATGTTAAATGATGGTGGAAATATAAAATTTAATGCAGGATTAATGAATCCTTTCATTGGTGCATCATCTATAAGAAGCAATCTTTTTAAATCAATCCCAAACTTTGCTGATGCAATAGCTAAAGGTTTGAAAAATTCCTCTACTCCAGGATTGTCGGGGCGAGTGATTCTTGACTCTACACATTGTTGACATTGGATTTTCCCCCAAATCATAAAGAATGGAAATTGTTCTCCAACTTCCTTCTCTAAAATCTTGATGATTTGCATAACCTGTGTATCATTAGCTGTTGACCATATGCCAACATTGGAGATGCTTAGGAGACTCTTTAAAAACTCAATGCATCCTGGTTGCAAAACAATATACTCATGTTTAAACTTCAAGCTCTTCATTTTTTTGGACTTTTGCCAACAACGCCTCAAAAGCAATCCACACAAGCTCAGTATTATAGTCAGCGCTGGTCCATCATTGGATGAAAGATTTGGATCACCATGCACTCTAATGCTCAAATCTTGAGCTACTAAAATGTTATTGACAGAGTCTTCTTCTGGCCTTCTATATGCTTTGGAGCTTGCATCATCGTATACTTCCATTGTATTGCTGGAATTTCTGTCCAACAACTGCGATGGTTGACCTTCAAAAACGTGTATCTCTTTGTCATCTTCTTTACAAGATTGTTGGTTCAAATGAGGATTGATAGATTCTTCTTCAATAGGCTCAATAGCTGGAGCATCCTTTGTATCAATGACCTTACAAGAGACACTGTTAACTGTAAAGTCTTGTTAAAGAGCTGCAAGTTTAAACAACACCCACTTTTAGCTTTGAAAATACCTACAATCTTGATGGCTTAAAAAAACATTAAGTATCCAAACTACATATTAAATATCTCATAATTATATTGCAATGTTGTATATACTACATTATATGTTTATTTAATGGCTCTATACTAGCACCCTATCGCCCTAGGACCGTAGGGTGACTTCTATATGAAAAGTTTATAGCTATATGGACATAAGGTGTTGAGTTATACATAATGACTATAGGATCATCCTTTTGCACCTCTACAATGACATCCTCTATCCCTATGGCCATGCAGTCCTCTCTATATTTGTGTGGAGCCATATGTTAGTGAGGAACCTTATGGCCATTTGTCCATAAGGTGCTCTATTTTGAGTCATTCGAACCATTGGAACATTATATTACACATCTATATTGGCACCCTATGGCCCTAGGGCCACAAGGTGCTTTCTTTGCTAACTAAGAAACCTATGATCACTAATGTGGCCAATGAGAGCATTACCTATATAGTACACATAGTGAAATTTATGGGACTAGGTGTACATAAGGTACTTATGTAGAGCTTCAATGAACATAAGGTGCTCTCTTTTGAAGCTAAGGACAATAGATTCATCTTCTTTTTACCTATGTACTAGCACATTAGGGATATGGGATCATCTTTGCATTACAAGGTAGCCTATGGCCCTAAGGCTATAGGGTGCTATTTATGATAACAAGGAACCCTATGGTCCTTAGGCCATAGGGTGGTCATGTTGCTTCACTACTACATATACAAGAGCGGAGGGATTTTTACCTTGGTTTTTATGGTGTATGAACCTTTTGATCCTAAGACCGTAATTTGTTATATGCTCTTTTACAAGATACTACTTACAAAGTGTGGCCTACAATTAGAACCTTTGACCATGAGGTCACTAGTCATAGATTTTTTAAAATATTTTAGAGGATGCATACAATTGCCACCCTATGGCCTTAGGGCCATAAGGTTGCATGTCTACAAAGATTGATATGATTACAACCATGAAATTTGTCTTCAACAATGGAAAACCTCTGACCCTAAGATCATAGGATGCTTTGACAAGACCCCTAGCCTTAAGTGGTACAATGTCATATGTGTGACAATAAACCTCATAGCATCACATAGCTTAAAAGCATTACATAATATATCAATAACCACATAGCTTTAAAGTTTTACATCATACATCAGTTGATCACAAAGCTAAAGGATGACCTTTGTAACCTCATGTCTATGTATAAATTTTCCACTTAAATTAATTTCATTTATTTTGAAAATACTCAAGCGCACAAGTATACACTCTTATGGTCACATAGATAATGGGTGCTCTTTGCCACCATATGTTCATGACATGATATTTACACACTTAAATTTAATTCATCTAATTTGAAAACATTAAAACTCACAAGCGTGCAAAATAGTTTTTAAAACAAAATAATATTGTTGGTCAATATTTACAAAATCAAAGAGAAACAACAATCTCGATATCATGGGAGAATTGTCGTTGGTTGACCTTCGGAAGCTTGGATTTCTTTGTCATCATCTTTATGGACATTTTGGTTTAAATGGGGATTCAGAGGCTCTTTCTCAACAGTTTCAATAGCTTGAACATCTTCTGTACCGATGTCCTCACATGAAACATCCTCAATTGCAATATCTTGTTGATGATCTGAAAGTTTAAACAACACCTATTGATAGCCATTTTTCGGCTCTCTGTGATTGCCATAGTGAGTTATCCCCCCCTATCAAATCACTCAAACATTGTGGTTACCCTCACCCTTTCACTGTATATAGGTACATGTGAGTTAGGGGACTTCTCCCATATCTCCTTACTGAAATAAAAAACCCTCAATTAGCTAGGCATTGGGCTAGTTGAGCCAAAAAAATAAAAAATATAAAAAATATAAGTATATTATGGCCCATGCGTATGTAAATATTTCTTTGTATATAGGGCCTAAATAAAAGAATTTTTTCATAATTATTTTGGTATTTATTTAAATATTTCTACCTAGGTGTGTGTTATTTATGCTCTGTACATTGCCTCACCATTACCACAATTTTTCTTACCATTTTTCATACTCTTTATTCCATGTAGAAATATTTTCATGTAAGCTTCTCTTATATTTGGTGTAACTCCACCCCAACAAAAATCCAAAAAAAAAACTAGTTTTATTTATGTGTATATTTTTTCACTATTGTGATTTTTCCCTTCCTACATCTATTTTGTTTTTTTTCTAAAAAAATTAGAACACCAAAAATATTTATCTTTTTATGGTATCTTCATAATGAGAGAGATTTCTTTTGACCCCTTTATAGTTTTTCTACTTATATTATTTATATTTGACATGTACATATTTTTTTAGACCCCTCAATATTTGATTTTCTTAGTTGTACTATTCACTTATATCATGATCTCAACAATATCTTCAATTATAGACCTACCAAATAAGGTCAAGGGTAGGTGGCATGCATACATGCACTATGGAGGGTTCACTCTTGGAGGTATTCAAAAGAATCATCCAAAGAAGGACCCCACAAGGACCTTGTGCAGTGGAGAAAAACGATCGGTTTTGCTGAATTTTTAAAGGTCACTTGCTCTCCGAAATTGAAAAGGTAATACAAACAAAAGTTGTAGCTCGTGGGCTGAACTTTTGACTCAAATTTTTTCATATTTTTTTGAGCTACGAGCTGTGAGCTATGATTTTATTAGTGGACCCCAGTTTTCCCATGCTATGCAGGCACACTCTCTCTTCCACTTTATCATTTTCCTCCTTCACACACACTTCTCCACTCATCATACCCACCTCCCACACACAATTCCATCCCAAAATTGACCACCTAGTCTCATTTTTCCTCCTCCAAATTACCCATATCTATAAAAAACCCACAAAATTCCACCTCTTCTCTTAAAAGACAGCATCATGGTGGTTGATTACTCAGCTTCAATTACCTTGTCTCTCAAGGAAGGTCAAGAGTGGAGAAAAAATGTACCGTCAAAGCTAGTGGACCGTCAACAAGCGTCAAAATTTGCCCTACTCAAGACGCTTGGAGCATCAACCTTGTAAGAAATCCACCTTTTCTTACCTCTTAAGAGTTTTTCTTCCTTATTTGTATCCTACATGGATACTCCCATTGTAAATATCCAATTCCATTTGTAAATTAATACTAACTCTACCAACACTAACCCACTATGAAAAGTCCTATCACCTCCATTTCTCTCCTCTCTTTTTCCCCACCAACTTCTTGATAATTTCAAGCAAAAGAAATTAGATAAATTGCTGAAAATCTAACCCAACCATGGTTAGAGGAGTAACCCTAGCCTTCAAAATTGCTATAAAAGGAGGGTGTAGCTAGCACAAAAGGGGGGGAGCCATAAGCAAGAGCACTATGCTATAGCTTGAGAAGCCAAGCTCAACCTCTCTAGAAGGAGCTCTTGAGTGGAAGCTCATTGTCTTATGCATGTGCATGTGTTGTAATAGGGGATTAGCAAGGGAACTCTATGCCATTGTAAGAGAGAGAGTGATCATTCAATTGAGAGTAGGAAATCTATCATTTTTCCTACTAGTGTAAGCCCAACATTTGTTGAATCAAGGAGGGTGGATTTGGACTAAGCTTGGATACTTTGTCTCCCTTCCAACGTGAAGTAATGGACAACAATGATGCGTAAGTGTCTTGGTGTTTGTTGTTAAGTTCTTGATAGCTTGTCTCTGGTGTTGTCATCAATCTAGCCATAAATCCCACATACTGTAAGAGGGCGACAGGGTGGAGAGGACTCCCCTGGCTTTAAGACAGCGATTGGGGTGGCTTTTCTTGTGATGTGTTGTGGTGAAATATACGCAAGCCATGTTGAACAAATACTAATCTCACTTTGATTTGTCATGACATATTTGTAAGAAGGTATTAATGCAACAAGCACCCCCTCCCCCTTTCTCTCTCTTTCTTAAATATATAGTTGTGTTTGCTTGATCATTGCCGATACGTTTCAAAGCAGCCCGAGCACTATCTCTCTCCCTCTCTCTCTCTCTCTCTCTCTCTGTCTCTCTCTCTCTCTCTCTCGTGTTTTAGTGTGTGAGAGTGTTCCATTGGTGTTAGGGTTAGTGTAAATTCCTTGCTTGTTTGTGGGTTGCTCTAACGATTCTCCTCTTTTGCATCCTAGTTCGCTCTTAAACTAGGTGGTGCCCCTTGTGTAGTTGGGATTTGGCTGTGGGTTTGTTGTTTTGGTTTGTGTTATGTTGTGCCCCAGCCCCATTGAGCAGCACGGGAGCCTTGAAGGGTGTCTAGAGGTTGCTCTTCTTGTTGCCCGCCCAGGACCGCCTCAAATTGGTGCCCCCACTGAGGACGGCTTGTGTATTTTTGTAGAATGTACCTTTAGCATAGTCAAGTAGTTTGCATGAATCATGAAAATTTTTATGATCCCTTCATTCCCATTGCAAGGCAAAAGGTACACATAATTGTTAGTACTAAGTTGCAATTTCAACGTGTCATTCGTAGAATTTTAGGTCCTCTTAGGTTGGCCAAGATAAACGCTTCAGTAAATCCTTTTATTTTGCCTCTCATTAGGTACGACCTTAGTTTGGACGTCTATATTTTTGTTTTGTTTTAGGCATTAGGTCATGCATAGACCATGGATAATGGCCCAAGAATAGAGGTTTTCCCCTTCCATTTCACTCCACACATTAGAATAAACATTGCAATTAGTAGGAAAATCCATTTTCAACAACGTATGGTGTTCATGTTTGGTGCCCAAAGAATAGGAGAAATTCTCGCATCACCAAACCGTGTAATCCTACCTCTTATTGATTATCATAGGTCGTTTGATGTGAATATCTTTATTTTGTTGTAGAATAGATTGCAAGCTAGATACATTATTGTGTAAATCTTTTTAAGAAAGAAAAACAAAAATGGGTGTCACTTTGAAATCAATTCAATGGAAAGCCAACGCCAAATGTCTGGGTATCCTCTTTTCTTTGGAGAGCCTGGAGAGGATGCATAATTATTTTTAGCAAATTTTAAGATGTCTTGCCGTATCAAGAGGATAATAACTGATCAAGAACGTGTAGAAATGTTTGAGGTGGTCCTTAGGAAAGATGCTAGTACTTGGTTTGACTCTTTGTCTGAGGAAGTTAAGGGGAATTACACAGAAGTTTTGAATCATTTCAAGAAATACTAGGGTTTGGTGATGCAAGAATTTCTCCTGCTCTTTGGGCACCAAACATGAACACCATTCGTTGTTGAAAATGGATCTTTCTACTAATTGCAACGTTTATTCTAATGTGTGGAGTAAAATGAAAGGGAAAAACCTATATTCCTGGGCCATTATCCATGGCCTATGCATGTCCTAATGCTTAAAACAAAACAAAAAAATAGACGTCCAAACTAAGGTCGTACCTAATGAGAGGCAAAATAAAAGGATTTACTGAAGCGTTTATCTCGGCCAACCTAAGAGGACCTAAAATTCTACGAATGACACGTTGAAATTGCAACTTAGTACTAACAATTATGTGTACCTTTTGCCTTGCAATGGGAATGAAGGGATCATACAAATCTTCGTGATTCATGCAAACTACTTGACTATGCTAAAGGTTGATTCTACACAAAAATACACAAGCCGTCCTCAGTGGGGGCACCAATTTGAGGCGGTCCGGGGCGGGCAACAAGAAGATTGGCCTCTAGACACCCTTCAAGGCTCCCGTGCTGCTCAATGGGGCTGGGGCACAACACAACACAAACCAAAACAACAAACCCACCGCTAAATCCCAACTACACAAGGGGCACCACCTAGTTTAAGAGTGAACTAGGACGCAAAAGAGGAGAATCGTTAGAGCAACCCACAAACAAGCAAGGAATTTACACTAACCCTAACACCAATGGAATACTCTCACACACTAAAACACGAGAGAGAGAGAGAGAGATAGTGCTCGGGCTGCTTTGAAACGTATCGGCGATGATCAAGCAAACACAACTATATATTTAAGAAAGAGAGAGAAAGGGGGGGGGTGCTTGTTGCATTAATACCTTTTTACAAATCTGTCATGACAAATCAAAGTGAGATTAGTACTTGTTCAACATAGCTTGCGTAAATTTCACCACAACACATCACAAGAAAAGCCACCCCAATCACTGTCTTAAGGCCAGGGGAGTCCTCTCCACCCTGTCGCCCTCTTACAGTATGTGGGATTTATGGCTAGATTGATGACAACACCAGAGACAAGCTATCAAGAACTTAACAAAAAAAAACACCAAGACACTTACGCATCATTGTTGTCCATTACTTCACGTTGGAAGGGAGACAAAGTATCCAAGCTTAGTCCAAATCCACCCTCCTTGATTCAGCGAATGTTGGGCTTACACTAGTAGGAGAAATAATAGATTTCCTACTCTCAATTGAATGATCACTCTCTCTTACAATGGCATAGATTTCCCTTGCTAATCCCCTATTACAACACATGCACATGCATAAGACAATGAGCTTCCACTCAAGAGCTCCTTCTAGAGAGGTTGAGCTTGGCTTCTCAAGCTATAGCATAGTGCTCTTGCTTATGGCTCCCCCCCTTTTATGCTAGCTACACCCTCTTTTTATAGCAATTTTGAAGGCTAGGGTTACTCCTCTAACCATGGTTGGGTTATATTTTCAGCAATTTATCTAATTTCTTTTGCTTGGAATTATCAAGAAGTTGGTGGGGAAAGAGAGAGGAGAGAAATGGAGGTGATAGGACTTTTCATAGTGGGTTAGTGTTAGTAGAGTTAGTATTAATTTACAAATGGAATTGGATATTTACAATGGGAGTATCCATGTAGGATACAAATAAGGAAGAAAAACTCTTAAGAGGTAAGAAAAGGTGAATTTCTTACAAGGTTGATGCTCCAAGTGTCTTGAGTAGGGCCAATTTTGACGCTTGTTGACGGTCCACTAGCTTTGACGGTACATTTTTTCTCCACTCTTGACCTTCCTTGAGAGACAAGGTAATTGAAGCTGAGTAATCAACCACCATGATGTTGTCTTTTAAGAGAAGAGGCTGAATTTTGTGGTTTTTTGATAGATATGGGTAATTTGGAGGAGGAAAACTGAGACTAGGTGGTCAATTTTGGAATGGAATTGTGTGTGGGAGGTATGAGTTCACCATGGTTTCTCTTATTCTTCAAGGTTGAGGAGAAGGTGAGTAGTGTGCAGAGAGGAGTGGTGAGAGAGATGGGGATGATGAGTGGAGAAGTGTGTGTGAAAGAGGAAAATGATAAAGTGGAAGAGAGAGTGTGGCTGCATAGCATGGGAAAACTGGGGTCCACTAAAAAAATCATAGCTCACAGCTGGTAGCTCCAAAAATCATGCAAAAAATTTGGGGTGATTATTCAGGGCGTGGGCTACATTTTCTCTTTTGACCACCGCTCCAAATTCAGAGTGGAGATAGGTGCCAAAATTCTCACCAAAAAGCCTGTTTTTTATGCCTGCAAAAGGCTTTTAGTGGCCCCCTCCTTTGTTGAATTTATACAATGCATCCAAGAGTGAGCCCCTCCTTTGTCATATTATAATACAAAGCATTCAAGTTGCCCTTGCCCCATGCATGGAGGAGGATTATTGGTGAAATAAGAAATATATACATGGTGGGACTAGTGTATGGACTATTCATGGACTTTAGCTGAATGAGCACATGGTGTTAGAATAATGAGTAAAAATAATAATAAAAATATGGAGGAGTTATGGATATGGAAAGATATTGGAATCATATGATATGGTCCCTCCTTGAATTATTTTGGGTGAAAGAGGAAAAGGTATGCAAGTAAATAATATAATAAAAGTAACCAATGAGTACAAATCAATTTTTTGTTTTCACGAGGGTGAGGGTGAAAATGTGGGAGTGATTTGTATAAAGGAAAAATATGAGGTTAGAGTATGTACATATTGGCAAAAAAATATAATTATGGTGTAAGAGGATGAAAGAAGGTGTACATAGGTTTAATAAAACACACACCTAAGTAGAAATATTTAAATAAAATACCAAAATAATTATAAAAAATCCCTATATTTAGGCCATATATACAATGAAATATTCACACACAAAGAGGCCATAATATACTTTTATTTTTTTATTTTTTTTATTTTTTTTTGGCTCACCTAGCCCAGTGACTAGCTAGCTGAGGGTTTTTAAGAAGATATGGGAAAAGTCCCGTGACTCACGCACGCCTATGTACAGTGAAATGGTAGGGATAGCCACAGTGTTTGGGTGATTTTGGTAGGGTGAGGTAACTCACTGTGGCAATTACAAAGAGCCGAAAAAACGGCTATCACTAGTAAGAGTCTCTCCATGATCTATATTGGCACCCTTTTGCCTAAAGTCCATAGGCTCTGCTCTATGCTAGTAAGAACGGATCTATGCTCTATATTGAACCCTGTATGCTAGAAACCACTATGAGGGTTTTTTGGCAACCTATGGCCATACGATGCTCTCTTTATGGCCATAGGGTTTTTTGAATACTAAGGAAAACTCTCCATGGTCTATATCTGGGCATCTAATGGCGGTTGTGCCATTTGCTAACAAGAAACCACCATTTCTCTAGGTTTTTCTTCTATTGTTTTACGACAACAAGGTGCCATGCTCCATGGCAATAATTTAAAAAAACCTAAATGCTCTACATTGAAACCCTATGGCACAGGGCCCAGGTGTGATCTATGCTACCCTAAACCCCTCTATGCTCTACGTTGACACCCTACGGCCCCAGGGCCACAATGTGCTCTCTCTCTCTCTCTCTCGGATTTAAATTGTTAATTTGGCCTTATTATCAGTCCTCCCTCTCTCTCAGCTTCCTCTCGTCTGTTTATCTCTTACTCTCCTTTCTCTCTCACTCCAAACTACTATTTATCTCCCTCTTCTCATCTCTCCCCATTCATAAAGGGCTTCAATATCTACTGGTGGCATCGGCATTCATGCACCCCCTACCACATCTACTCTTTCTAGGACCTATCTCACACCAACAGAAAGGTTAGTTCTTTTCTATTTTACTGTTTTACTGTTTTACAATTTTACTGTTTTAATGTTTTACAATTTTACTATTTTACAATTTTACTGTTTTACAGTTTTAATGTTTTACAGTTTTACTATTTTACAGTTTTACTGTTTTACAGTTTTACTAATTTTTTATAGAGAGCGGTAAATAATTCTTTTTTAAAAGATTGAGCTTACCTATGAGGCACTGCGTAGAGAGGGAGAGAGAATACGAAAGAGGCGGCACCACAGGGCGGCAACGGGCGTCTATTCGATGTCGTGAGAGGGCGGCACCACAGGCGCGGCAAGGGCGACAGAGGGGCGCAAAAGAGGCGTTTGGGAGAGGCGTAGGGAGGGCACACGGAGGGCGTTTAGGAGAGGAGCAAGGAGTGCGCATGGAGGGCGTTTAGGAGAGAAGCAAGGAGCGCGCAGAGCTGTGCTCAAGAGAGAAGACTAGGGTTTCGAAAATTTTAAAAAGAAAGAGAGAGAGAGAGAGAAAGAAAGAGAGAGATAGAGATCAGGTTAAAATTTCAAAATTCAAAATTTGACTTTCAAGTTTTAAACCTAAACTTCCCGCTCTCTTTTATTTTGAATTTTGAAGAGTTTATAATCGTTTTCTTAGGAGGAGAGTCATACCAAAGGAGTCATAGCAAAAAAAAAAAAGAGTATAGAATTTTTTTGAAAAATTTACGTGAGACTTTGTCAATGCCCGTGTCGTCTCGCTACGAGTGGAAAGACACCCATGGTCGAAATCTCCGTCTCGGGACCAAAATCACATACTGAAAAATACACTAAAAAACATTCAAAATTAGAGAATTTTCCCTCGAAAAAAGTGCGATATTTTTTCGTGCAGTATTGATCGGGAGACTTGAAAACACATTTTAAAAAAATTTGGGGTAAGCAAAAAAAAAAGGCTTTTTTTGCCACATGCAATTGCGCACTAATTGCACGTGTTTTGAAAGTGTAAGTATACATGCAACATACATGTATATATTTATACAAATAGTATTTAAACGAGGAGGTCATATACTAGAATGGGTTGCAAAGGTGTTGGTGCGCATTTGTGAAGAGGCTTGTAAAGGTGCAATTTGATCACATATTTGATCATGTGATACGTGCACACCATTGTTTTTTATGTCCCTTCAAAGACGTAAACATGTCATATGGATGTACATCCACGGGACTACTTGAGACTCAGTCTCTAGATATAATCAATGGTTGTGGCATATTATCAATGAATGTGGATGCACCACGTGGCATATCGTGCGGCTCATACGTACCCCCTTATGTCCTGGCAGGCTCTAGCTTTCTGAAATCACTATATATAGCACCCTATGGCCCAAAGTCCATAGGATGCTTATATAGCTCACCACAAAACACGAATCGAGGAGACCTTGTGGTCATAAATCCATAAGATCTATATATATTTATCTAGAAACATCAACTATAGAATCCTATGGCCGTTTGTCTGTAGGATGCTCATATAGTCATCATGAAACACCTACATATAGGGCCCTATGGACCTAAGGGCATAGGATGTATATATATAATCACTCGCTAGGCTATGGACCTTGTGGTCATAAATCCATAAGATCTACATATATTTAGCTAGAAACATCAACTATAGCATCCTATGGCCTTTTGTCCGTAGGATGTTCATATAGTCATCATGAAACACCTACATATAGGGCCCTATGGACCTAAGGCCATAGGATGTATAGATATAATCATATCAATACACCTACATATAGCATCCCATGGACCTAAGTCCAAAGGATGTATACAAACTCATTGTGTCCCTAAGGCCACATGATGCTATATACCCATCATGAGACAACTACATATAGCGCCCTATCGCCCTCAATACAAAACGCCTTGATAAAACATCATATAGACTAAAGTCCATATGATTTATATATAGTCCACACAAAACACCTACATATAGTGCCCTATGGTCCTAAGGCCATAGAATGTTATGCACCCATCACGAGACAACTACATATAATGCCCTATGCCTCTTAGACCATAGGATGTGTATGTATGCATTGCAAAACACCTACATATATCATCCAATGGCCCTAAGGCCACAGGATATTATATACCCATCATGAGACAACTATGTATAGTGTCCTATGGAACTTAGGCCATAGGATGTGTATAGTTGCATTGCAAAACACCTACATATAGCTCTATATTGGCCCTAAGTCCATAGAATGTTATATACCCATCGTGAGATAACTACATATAGTTCCCTATGTCCTCCGTCCATAGGATGTGTATAGTTGCATCATGCAACACCTACATATAGCATCCTATGGCTCTAATGCCACAGGATGTTAAATACCCATCATGAGACAACTACAAATAGTGCCCTATGGCCTTGAGGCCATAGGATGTGTATAGTTGCATCTCGAAACACCTACATATAGCATCCTATGGCCCTAAGGCCACAGGATGTTATATACCCATCATGAGACAACTACATATAGTGTCCTATGGCCCTTAGGCCATAGGATGTGTACAGTTGCATTGCAAAACACCTACACATAGCTCTATATTGGCCATAAGGCCATATAATTTTATATACCCATTGTGAGATAACTACATATAGTTCCCTATGGCCCTCTGTCCATAGGATGTGTATAGTTGCATCACGAAACACCTACATATAGAATCCTATGGCTCTAATGCCACAGGATGTTAAATACCCATCGTGAGACAACTACAAATAGTGCCCTATGGCCCTCACGCCATAGGATGTGTACAGTTGCATCGCGAAACACCTACATATAGCATCCTATGGCCCTAAGGCCACAAGATGTTATATACCCATCATGAGACAACTACATATAGTGTCCTTAGGCCATAGGATGTGTACAGTTGCATCGCAAAACACCTACATATAGCTCTATATTGGCCATAAGGCCATAGAATGTTATATACCCATCGTGAGATAACTACATATAGTGCCCTATGGCCCTCAGTCCATAGGATGTGTATAGTTGCATCACGAAACACCTATGTATAGCATCCTATGGCCCTAAGGCCACAAGATGTTAAATACCCATCGTGAGACAACTACAAATAGTGCCCTATGGCCCTATGGCCCTAAGGCCGCAGGATGTATATTTACTCAGCACAAAACACCTGCATAAAACATCATATGGACTAAAGGCCATATGATTTATACATACTCAATATGAACCACCTACATATAGAATCATATGGCCCTAAGTCCATAGGATTCTGTGTACCCATCATGAAACAACCACATAAAGTGCCCTCTGTGTATATAATCATAATGAAACACCTACATATATACTCACAATAAAATGATTTTGTGATGGTTTTCTTAACAAATATTTATTGAACCTTCTTGCAGGTATGGACTTTAATCAAGGTGATAGAGTATGCATGTTTGTAGCCACACAAAAGGTTTCCCTTGGGAGTGTCTGTGATACAAACCCAAATTCATATTGCTCAGGAATTCTTATTGGTGAAGGAAATGTATCGGTGTTAGTTGATTTGTGTTTTCAAAAGAAAGCACTTATTCCATTTCCAACAATGGATGCATTGAGAGTGGGAGATTCTTTTCACAATATTGTGAAATGGAGTACTGGGTTTCTACAACATATGGATGAGATACACTACGAAGGGGTTTCTATGTCTGAGACTCACAAAGGAATGGGAGCATTTGGGGCACAGTCTGATGGAATGAGCTATAGGGAGGTTTGGAAGGATAAGAGGGTTCAACTTTGGGATGAAAGCAAAACACATGTAGTAGCCGAAGGGGTTGTCATGTATGTGTGTCCATTTGATTCCGTGAACTTTGGTGTGCTAGGTGAAGATAACATCAGTATTGGTATTGAAACATCCTATGCTTGTGAGGCTACTATTTCTGCACAATGTGATGTATGCAACATCAATCTGGTTTGTTGGCCTATCAAGAGAGTGACAACTATGGATGGAAAAGCGTTGTTACAATATGAGGATTTACATGCCAGTGACGCATTACAAGATACATGGATTGAATCAGCTCGTTTGGTAGAGCCTATTTCAAAAAAACGAAAATATTGCTTTATGAATAGGAAGCCAAAAATGTCTATGAAACCTTCTAAGAGATCCAATCAAACATCCCTATCATCTGTCCAACTTGTTTCAACCATAGATTGTTGCTCTATGAGGTGTTGTCAATATGCCAATAGAGATAAGTTCATGGCTATGCGCAATGAATTTTGGGGACAAAGTTTGCAAAATAGAACCAACTATGTGTATGATACAATGTTGACTGCTTGGCGTGAGAACAAGGCAACTGCAAAGACTTGCTATGTATTTTCTTTTAATGGCAATGAGGTCTGTACTAGAGCTTGGTACGAAATTCATGGCATTCAAAAAACTTCATTTTATCGTTACCGTGAACAGTTTGAAAATGGGGTTCGACGCTCAGTGCATGGTAATGATGGTGTCATAAGAAAAGGAAGAGACCATACAGAAATGGGAAGGGCATTGATGCGCTCTTTTGTAGATGATAACTCCGAGAAAATGCCACATAAGAGTAGAATTATGGAAGATGGTACCAGAGAAACCTTGAATGCAATACCAAACACGTACAAGCAAATAGACATCTTACATGATGTCAATAAAACACTCGAGAGTATGTGTCTCAAGCCAATGTCTAGCACTACATTCAATAGGGTTTGGAATACAGAGTTTTCTAATGTGACCTTGTCAAAAACAAGCGAGTTCTCAAAATGTGTTGTGTGTAGTCGGATAAAGTCTCAACTAGAGTCAACAAAGGATGATGAGCTGATTTCACGTTTGAAGGATGAACGTAAAATTCACATGATGCAACAACAAAGCTGTAGAAATGTGTACTACACCTGGCATAAGTTCTCGCAAATGCAAAAGGATAAGTACTTATGCATTATACATGCTAAAATGGACCCAAAAAAGACAGCAATACCTAGATTGCGAGTGAACTCAAAAGACTATGCGAATGCATATCAGTTGCAAGTATCATTAATAGGTATGATAACACATGGGCATGGGCATGGGATGTATGGTCATTTCTCGTTGAATGGTCTATGGCCTTCAGATCCGAATGCTACAATTGGTTCCTTTGCATTATTCTTACAGAATTTGGAAAGAACAGAAAACCATGGGCTAGGAGATTTATGTCATGATGGTATGCCACACAGCAATGTAACATTGTTCAATGCATTGAATTCAAAGACAGCTTTAGACCACCAAAACAGAATGATGAAAGAGCGTGAGAGGAATGCATCAGCAGCAGTAACACCACCGTTGGCTATTGAAGGATGTAATGGAGAGATTTCTAACTTGCAATCAGCCTCCTCTCAATGTGTTGTGGATACTGTGTCCACTCCCGTGTTTCAAAAATTTCCTGAGAATCTTCCGCTAGAGCCAGATAATATTTGTGCAGGAGAGAATAAGAATCGATATTTATTTGCATACTTATCTTTGCTAGTAGCAAAAGGTGTTTTCAAAATCGTGCATTTGGGATTCTTAATGGTGGGTCATACACATGAGGACATAGATGCAATGTTTAGTAGGTTCTTAGAGAGATTACGAACAGGAACGACCTACACTTTTCCACATTTGATGGAACATTTTCAAAAATGTGAAAGTTCAGCTCCAACACCATTTTTGATGACGCAAGTTCCTGACTTTAAATCCTTTGTTAAAGGGTACATGTGTGATGGACAAGATGCTCTTGTTGGACACTCTAAGCCACTTCAATTTCGTTTCTTTATGCAAGGTGAAATCCCAGTAATGCAGTACAAAATTCACCCCAAATCACCTGATTGGATGTCGAGGGAGTCAGGAATTGAGCTGTGGAAAAAAGATGATCAAGGGAAACTGAAATTGCCAGTAGGTTGTCCAGATGTGGTTCGTACAGCAAACTATGTGAGGGATAGTCCGCTTGTTATTCAAGGGATTAAGACATATCTTGAATTTTGGAAAAGATGGACTCTACTAAAGGGAAAGGAGCACGATTCTACAAAATACATGGAGCTAGTTAATATTTATTGGCAAAAAATAATTAGTGAGCTTGAACAACCAACCAATAAACAACTTGGTGAATATACATCATTTTGGCCAAAGACTACAGGGAGTCATAGAATGCAATAGATAGAGGAAGACACAGATGAGTTTCAAGGATATGAAGAATTGAATGATCACTATGTTGGTCCTCAAAGTGCAAGGCCACGGGAAGCTTTTAGGCCTCAAATTGATGTAAGGAAAGGGGATTTTGTTCTTGTGAGACCCGCAGATCCAGAATATCCGATATGGCTAGGAGTTGCAGAGTCAGATGTTGATGTAGACAGCTTATCTCCTAGCTACAAGAAAGTTTTCATTCAATATTGGGCACCAAAACATCGGAAAAAAATCCCACAATCCAAGAACAATATGAGGATTTTTGGAAAAAGAATTGGTGCTGCAATCTTGCTGAGCCAAAGCGTTGGGAGTGTGTTGATTCAATTGTGTGGTCATGGACTCCAAGGGGTGGAAGACTTGCAAAAGCAATTAAAATCCCATCCAATGTTGTGGAGAAAGCACAAGCTAGCTTAATAGGAGAAATTGACTAGCATTTCGTTTTCATATATTGTTTTTCTTGCTATCCGTGTCTATGTATGTTTTATAAAGTATCAATTAACACCAACATGGGAAAAAAAGGTGTTTCTCAACACCACCATTTTCTTGAGAATCTATCTCTTTGTCTAATGTAACACAAGTCCTCAAGACAAGTCCCAAAATAATTGAAATTTTCCCAAATCAAATGGGAAATAAGAATCCTTAGGCATTGAAATCAGTCCCAAAGATGTGGAATTTTCCCATTTTATCTAAAAGAGTGTTGCCCATTAATCCTCCTGCTAAGTTCACACAAAACAAATATATTTTGGTTGCTACAGATTATGCGACAAAGTGGGTGGAAGCTGTTGCTCTGAAGGATAATACAGCGGCGAGTGTGGAAAAGTTTTTGTACAAGAATATTATGACCAGGTTTGGATGCCCGATTGAATTGGTTTTTGATTAGGGAAAGCATTTTATCAACAAAGTAATCAAACAGTTGACTGAATTACACCTCATTATCCATAAGAAGTCTACTGTCTACTATCCTCAAGCAAATGGACAAGCGGAG
Source organism: Adiantum capillus-veneris (assembly GCF_014529385.1). Lineage (NCBI taxonomy): Eukaryota > Viridiplantae > Streptophyta > Polypodiopsida > Polypodiales > Pteridaceae > Adiantum > Adiantum capillus-veneris. The sequence goes on from NC_140940.1 coordinate 40,009,728, forward strand.
AGTACCAACAAAACCCTGATCAAGATTTTGAAGAAGATTGTTGAGGAGAATAGGACGGATTGGGATACTAAATTGGATTCTGCATTATGGGCCTATCGTACTGCTTTTAAAGTGACAACAGGTCAGACACCTTTCAGGTTGGTGTACGGATTGGAGGCTATTGTCCCGATGGAGTTTGTTGTGCAAATTTTGAGAATAGCTATTGACCATAAGTTGTCAGATGAAGAGTCTTTGCCAAACAAATTGGAGGCACTTTTGAAGTTGGATGAAGATAGACTTTTGAGTGCTTACATGGCGGAGGCTGTGCAAAGACGTCCTTAAGCGTGGATATAGAGGAACATTAAATACAAAACTTTCACAGAAAAGGATTGGGTGATGGTGTATAACAGCAAATTGGGTCTTCGACCAGGCAAACTTAAATTGAGATATGTTGGGCCCTATCAGATTGCACATGTGATTGGGCGATCGACTTATATTTTGCAGGATGCAAATGGAGCTCTAATCCCCAAACCTTTTAATGGATTCAGACTCAAACCATTTCAAGGTAATCCACCACGCGATGGTCAATTGAGTCAAATTGGGATTTTTTCAATAGATTGTTGACCTTCTATCATGATTAATACAAATGGGGGTGATTTGATTACTTCGACGTGTGAGAAAACTTTACACGCAACATCATTAACTTGTGCTTTGCGAGGAGAGGAGAAGGAAAGAAGTGCAACATTTTCACCACAGGTGACCAAAACGCAGTCTTTCATTCAAAGTCAAGATTTCTTTAACGCTACCAGAATGCAGACACGTACTAGCAACCGGTCTCGTAAGTCTACAAGTTCCAATGGTGCGAATGTTCGCGTTCATGAGCATGTGGAGGTTCTTATGCAGTTACCGATTAGTAGACAGCAGGGAGAACGCGTTACCATCGAGCATCAGTTCATTGATTTTAAGGTGGACATTCCACATTCGAAGGGCTTTCATGCACAATGGCTGCAATCTATCAATTTGCTGGAGTATGCAAGGTTGCCTTGGAGTAGGTGGAGGCACACGACAAAAGTTGGAATGCATGTAAGCAATCTTGTGGAGAACAATGGATTGGTTGGCTATGGAGTGTATTTATCTGCAGAGTTAGTGTCCAAAGTGTTTGGTTTGTAGCAAGGGGAAGAAAATCACGTTGACAGTGTTGAGCTTATATGTGAAGCTACTCAATATATAGCTTCTCTATATATGGCACCCAGGTCCCCTCTATATATACATCATCTCATGTGTGTATTCTACACACTTTGGGGTTCTACTTCTGTGTTCTCTCCTTCTCTCTCAACATGGTATCAGAGCAGTACGTTTTTGTTTTCGATTTTTCTCGTGATCAAAATCGATTTTGCAGAAACTACTTGCATGAGGGATCGGAATCGATGTGGTCTACAACTTTGTAGAAGGAAGTTTCTTCAAATTCTGCACCGATTTTGAGTTATCGTTCACGGACTGCGTACATACCTGAAAAACAGCTTCCGCGTTTTGTTTTTGATTTTTCAGCTAATTGGAAACGATTTTGCAGAAGAAAGTTTTTTCAAATTCTGCACCGATTTTGAGTTATTGTTCGCGGACTGCGTACATACCTAAAAAGCAACTTTCTCTTTTTGTTTTTGATTTTTGTGCTAATTGGAAACGATTTTGTAGAAACTACCCGCGAAGGAGACGGGAATCAATGTGGTCTACAACTTTGCAGAAGGAAGTTTCTTCAAATTCTGCACCGATTTTGAGTTATCATTCACGGACTGCGTACATACCTGAAAAATAGCTTCCGCATTTTGTTTTTGATTTTTCTGCTAATTGGAAACGATTTTGCAGAAACTACTCGCTTAAGAGACCGGAATCGATGTGTTCTACAACTTTGCAGAAGGAAGTGTTTTCAAATTCTGCACCGATTTTGAGTTATCGTTCGCGGACTGCGTACATATCTAAAAAGCAACTTCCGCTTTTTGTTTTTGATTTTTCTGCTAATTCGAAACGATTTTGCAGAAACTACTCACAAGGGAGACCGGAATCGATGTTTTCTACAACTTTGCAGAAGAAAGTGTTTTCAAATTCTGCACCGATTTTGAGTTATCGTTTGCGGACTGCGTACATACCTGAAAAGCAACTTCCGCTTTTTGTTTTTGATTTTTTTGCTAATTGAAAACGATTTTGCAGAAACTACCCGCTTGAGAGACCGGAATGGATGTGGTCTACAACTTTACAGAAGGAAGTGTTTTCAAATTCTACACCGATTTTGAGTTATCGTTCGCGGACTGCGTACATACATAAAAAGGAATTTTCGTTTTTTGTTTTTTATTTTTCTGCTTATTGAAAATGACTTTGCAGAAGGAAGTTTCTCTAAATTCTGCACCGATTTTGGGTTATCGTCTCGGACTGCGAATATGTTTGAAAATCAAAATTTTACTTTTTGCTTTTGATTTTTCTCATAATTGAAAACTTCTCAATTATATTTTTCTTCATCAATCATATATTTGTTACTGACGTAACTTTGCTGCAAAAGCCAGTTACACATCGTTCCGATTCAGTCGAGCCGTTGATGATCGTCCAAATTCTATCAAGCTATTGTTGGTACATGATCTTTTGTTATATGATATACTCGTTCATTGATTCTCGTATAATTATTCTTTTAGAGATATAGTTTACGTCGTTTTATTGATAATTTCTCATTGATACCATAGTGATTTTGATGGTACCATGATGATGTTTTGTTAATACTTTGGTCATGGTGATTTTCGTTGATACCATGATGATATGTCATTGATACCATGGTTATTCTCGGTGGTGCCATGATGATATTTCGTTGATACCATGGTTATTCTCGGTGATTCCATGATGATATTTCGTTGATTCCATGGTGATTTTTGTTGATACCATGATGATGTTTTGTTGATACCATGGTTATTCTCGGTGATACCATGATGTTGTTTCATTGATACCATGGTTATTCTCGGTGATGCCATGATGATGTTTCGTTGATACCATGGTTATTCTCGGTGATGCCATGATGTTATTTCGTTGATACAATAATTATTCTCAGTGATATCATGATGCTTTTCGTTGATACCATGATCATTTATTCATTTTTATTGATATAATGATGATATTTTGTTAATACTTTGATGGTATTCATTGATCACTACATTGATAAATGTTGTTTTATGTAGTATATACACATATCATTTGTATCACGTAATCACACATTTTGTACTTTTACGTTTATACTTTATGTACCATATGTTGTCGTGCGTATATATGTCGTCAAAAGAGTGGCGTCGCGAACCATCTCTTATGGCATTGTGAACGTAATTATTTCATTAACGATGCTAATAATTTTCATGACATGTTTTTTTTTTGGAGTCTATGATCTATGTAGGATTGATCAAAGAATTCCTATAGTTCTAAAGCCTTGATCCGAGCGCTTGTCAGCTACCTCTCAGAATCCTTGTCACCTCCAGCTTGTCTCTTGTCTTCTACAACCTTGCAAAGTTAGTTCAATCAGTGTCGTCCATCGTTTTTTCTAAGCTAGTGCAGTTGCCGGTCATGTCCTGTCGCCATACTTAAGGATTATTTTAAAAGTGAATTTTGGGGGTTGTTTCCCATACTTAGGTGGAAGTAAGCAGTTGACTTATCTCATTGCTTTTATACTATTATTTATGATTAGGTGAAATGTAAAATATCATTTGCAGAAAGCTTAGTATATACAAATCGTCTTGATTATATAGTTGCTACCTCATCATTGGTAGAATTTGTCACTTATTCTTGGTCAATTAATAATTTTGGATCATGACTTTACTAATGATTTTCTTAATTCTATGTCATGATTTTACTAATACTTTCCTCGATGATGTGATAGATGATGGATGTGACAGAGACCTTGTATGTGTACTTGAGAGCTCGGTGCCTCGTACTCACCATTGGTGTTATGAGAGAGCTCGGTGCCTCGCACTTACCATTCGTATCATGTTTATTTCGTCATATTTCAAGTGCAGATATTCTCGGCATTAAGGATGAGAAATTTGACAAAGTTTAGCATACTTGGGAGCTTGTTATCGTCCTCTTCATTGGTGGTATTGTTGTTATCGTCTTGTTGCACCATCGTCGTCATTGGTGCTATGGTTGTTATCGTCTTATTGCACCCTCGTCGTCATCAGGGATTTGACAGATGTGATTATACAGCACTAATGTTTCATGTCATTTATGTGTCGGCTTGTGTTCATGTGTGCACATGTATTGCATTCTTGTTATGTGTACATGTGGCATCAGTATTTGTTTCTCCATCATTTCTAGAGTAGCGTCGCAAACCGTCTCTAAGGAGAATGTGATGTAATTATTTCTAACCTTCATATTTCGACGTGTTTCTTGAGTTGATGTTGTTTACAGGATAAAAGTCACGTCAAGCAACATGTACAGTGCTCAGAGATACTGAAGTTGCCCAAAGTTATTGAAGATTTTCCATCAATTCAATTGTATATGTAGGATCATTAAAAGACGCTTGAAAGCGCACATTGTATATTATGGAGTGATGTAGCTCCTCAAAAATGAATTTTGTAAACTTTGATAATTGTTAATATAACAGTGCATGTATATAGTGTTGTTGGTTTTTCCCTTGTACCCCCAAGGGTTTTTTCATCCACAGTTAGGGACTCCTATTTGAGTGGGGGTGTTGGAGCTATATATACCAACCCCTACACTATATATAGCTAGGAGTCCCCACTATATATGTGTGCTCAGTGTGCGCTCTCTACACACTTTGGGGCTTGCAGATCTGGAGTCATCTCCCTCTCTCTTCTCCCTTGTCTCATGTCTCGTCTCCTATTCAACAAGATCTACATGATCCAGGAGTCTACCTTGGGGTTTTGGCACGCTTTGGACGCGTTCGTCATATCAGAATTTTAAAATTCTGAACGCTGAATTTTCTGCAGTAGCAGTTGTTTATTGTGTGTCGAGAATTCCACACATGGTTTGCTCTCAGATGTGAGAGTGATATTTGCTGCAAGTTTCCTCACAGGTGGGAGGATACGATATATGCCTTATGTGGTTTGATGTCCAGGGAGACTAATGTGATTGCATTTTGAGCTTGGCAATGTATACCTCGAGCATGTTTTCTGGCAGTCACAGGTGGAGCAGATATTTGTGTACTAGATTTGCAGGTGTTTGCAATGATGTATGCAAAGTGTGGAGATTGGTGCATGCATTTGGAGTGCGGTTTGATGCGCTTTGTTTGCTCATGGTTTTGAGCGTGTAGTCAGTTTGGTTACTGGTTTTGTGGCCGTTTTACTGACGAAATTCTGGCGAAATTTTCCTAGGAGTTTTATGCGTATCACTTATGCGATCTAGGTAGAGATTGCAGGTTGCACTCAGCATTTGCGTGCGGTGTTCTCTGTAGGTGGGAGATTTGTGCGTGTGTATGCATCCATACCGCATAGTGTGGGCTTGGTGATTCGTTCACGGTTTGACAGGCGTACAGTTATCTTGGCACACTCACAGGAGTGAATGTTGTGATGTATGCTTGTGTGGCTACGAGCTAGGTAGCCAAATTCGAGCACTAATAGCTTGAGGTTTTTCAACAGGTTTCAGCTACAGGTTTACAAGTTTACAGGCAGGTTTGAGGGCTTATTTGGGTGTTGAATTTTCAGCCATTGTTTCCTCTTTGCAGGTGTCCATGTATGACTCAGTTGTAGGCTGATCTGAGACACGTTTGTGACTTGTTTATGCAGCTGTTTAAGAGCTGAATTTTGGGGCTGATTTGTAGCCATATTTTACAGCCATATTTGCAGACTTTTGTTGATGCGATTCGAGGCAGTTTAGGGCTGATTTGGTTGACATTTTCTACTCATTGTTGGTTGCTCTTTTGCGAGCATTATGGCTGATTTTTCATTTGACTTCCAGCGTTATGGTCTGACACAGTTTGATGGTGCAGATTTTGTTGCTTGGAAGGAGCATATGCTTGTTGCATTGGCGCATTTGGGGCAGGATAAACCCTTGCGTGTTTTATCGGCAAAGCCCAAGTCTATGCGTGATGATGATTGGCAGGATCTTGATGAGTTAGCAATGTCTACGATTTGTTTGCATCTCGTTGAGTCTGTTTACTGGCAGGTCTCGAGGGAGACTACAACTCATGCTTTATGGCAAAGTTTACATGCTATGTACGCGACATCCATGTCTACAGGGGAGTCTAGTACCACTTCTATGTTCATGGGAGAGATTGGTCCCACACGCAAGGCTCGACGGCATAGAGACTTGACATGTTGGAATTGTGGACATAGAGGGCACATTAGGCGTCGATGTTTCAGGCGTTAGAGACAACGGAGGCGACAGATGCGTGATGCATATTTGGGCATGACAGATGCTAGTGAGATCAGTACGGTGGTTACTAAGTATGCTTGTGACGGCGATGTCACATTTACATCTAGCTTATCTTCAGACGATCTTATGTCTACGGATTGCATATCGGATTGCACATTGTCTTCATATTGGTTACTAGATTTAGATGTTACTTTCCATGTCACGTCGCATCATGAGTGGTTTAGCACGTTTTCTAGTGGGAGACTTGGTTGTGTGCACATGGTTGATGGTGTTGTGTATGACATTGAGGGTGCAAGAGATGTATGTTTGTCCTTGTCCAATGGTATGAGATTTACCCTGCGTCATGTGCGTTATGTGCAAGATCTGAGACAGGATTTGATCTCAGTCAGACAGTTACGGGATAGTGGATGTCGAGTATCGCTGCTTGAGCGATCTTTTGTGATGCATTTGGGTTCGCTAGTGATTGCGAGAGGTGCCAGGAGTGGTACAGGTTACCCATTGCATGTGGATCACGGGAGAGACGGTGTTGTCTCTGTGATCACGCAACCAGGTAGAGAGCGAGAGAGCAAGCGAGTCTCTTTTGCTTGTGGGTTGCAGGATGCTTTGCATGGAGTGCAGAGTAGTGAGCTTGTTGTGCACACAGTTGGGGCACGACTTGAGCACTCACACAGAGAGGTGACAGAGTCAGACATGCATGCTTTGCTAGTGACTGAGCAAAGTAGAGAGTCAGTTGTGCGAGATACTTCTATGCAGGATAGACAGGTAGAGCGGTCTTGCTCTAGCGAGTCACGACAGGAGGACGTTGTGCAAGAGTCTATGCATACGGAGTTAGAGCATGAGAGCTCTAGTGAGTCACAGCAGATTGAGTGGTCATGTTTGCAGTGGATGATTGCAGAGGAGGCTGAGATGTTAGCGATTATGCAGTCATTCCTTTCTATGATCGATAGTGAGCATGGGGATATAGTTGTGCAGGATATGTCTTCCAACAGACACCTAGAGCAGCTGGTTTGCTCTGAGGTTGCACGACAGGTTGATGCGTCTTTTGTGGACAGTCAGGAGATGCATGTGGCTGACATGCCTTGTCAGTCAGAGATGCCTATTTCCAGGGATATATATGTTGATGCATGCTTCGTAGAGCTAGCAGGGCCCGCTAGCATTGCATCGGCATTCGGTGGTCTCATGTATGAGATGTTGATCTTGAGACCAGATATCGCAGCTGCACTGGGAGCATTTGCAGTTGGGGTTGTCAGTCGTTTGTTGACTGATGATGGCATAGTGCACGAGGGAGATATGCAAGTATTGAGTACATACTTGTAGTATGTGTGCGGTACCTTTGTTGGTGTATGGACTTACATGGGAGCAGGACAGCCGGATGCACACCATCACAGCCAGCCAGTGGGCATCGGTTGAGAGCGGTTTTCTCTCACCTTTTGTAGTCTTTAGACTAGGTTCCCTTGCTTAAAGGCACAATCGCCTTTAAGTGGGAGGTTGTTGGGGTATAGGCGTCTGTGCCTTGCCCGGCTGCCCAGAGTCTGGGCGCCCACTGACTTGTATACCTTATACATAGCATAAGTGTATAGAGGGCTACTCACTCTTTTGAGTCTCCCCACCCACATCGTGTGTGTGTCTCCTTCTCTCTCTCTCTCACTCTCCGTCTGTGGTGCTCCCCGATCCCCTTCAAGGAGGTGGACCCCTTCAAGGCAAAGTTGAGATCCACATAGTTTGACTTAGAGTGTGTTCTTAAGCAAGTGAACTTCTACAGTGAACAGGTTCATAGAAGGGAGAGCAGTGCAAGGATATATAAAGAATGGATGATGGAATGGGACAGTATATTCCATCAACAACTTGAAGTGTTTTCCATTGTGAATGTGACATTGGAAGCAGAAAATAAAGTTTTACTTGACAGAGTTTCAGCATGCAAAGAGGTGGAAAAGAAGATTAAGGAGTGTGCAAAGGATGAGCTGGAAATTGAAGGTTGTTTTATGTCAGGGACAAATGTTGACACCATGAAGATGGAGCTGCAGAAGCATTTGGAACCTATATGGGCTGAAATGAAGGAAAAATTGTTGGAGGTGTCTTCTAAGCCCTGTAAAGAGTTTGCTGAAGAGGAAAACAAAGAGGAGTATATGCTACTACAGACTCAGTATACCGATTTGCAAGAAAAATATAATATGTTGTTGAAGAAACAATTGGAAGTTGATCAGAGCACTGAAGATTTCAAAGTGCAAGAGGATAAGGAGGAGCCCTGTGAAGAGATGGAGACAACCCGTGACAATAAAAATTTAAATGTTTTGTTTGGAGGGATTGAGCATACCTGTGTAGAGGATCTGAAGAGTGCTGAAGATGTTGCTGAGGAAAGTGTTCAGAGCCCTGAAGAGGAGATTGATCCTGACAGTCCAGTCAAGCAGGATTTTCAACCAACAAAACTTAACTTTGAGGATCAGGTATCTGAGGAGGGAGTAAATGAAAGTGCTTCTGCAGAGTGTGCTGACAATAAGTTGCAATTATAGTGAAGGAATCTGAGATGACTACCCAGGAGTTCTTAGCAAACATTGCTAAGAAAAGTGGATGAAGATGCAGTGCAAAGAGTCAAGGGAACTGTGGGTTCAGGTCCTCAAAAAGTAACTTTTTGATGCCACCGGGTGTGCCAGGTGTAAAAGGGGGGACCTTGACCACAAGTTACCTAGTTAAGTTAGTAAAGAAGGATATTTAAGTAATGGGCTATCAATAAACTGTCAGGTAGTGATCAGGATGCATTCAGAGAATTGATGGACTAATCAGAGTTCTGATTGATGTCTGAAACTTTAAAAGGCATGTTTTAAGGGATACGACTTTTGGATTGTAACTACCCTCATCTTTGGACGCCTTGTGGGGGCGAAATGTTGTCCTGTAACACGGGAATGATGATGAAGATGAAGCAGGATGTTGGTTAATGCCCTGAATGTTTCCTGTGTGTTACCTGTAATTCTGTTTACATTCTAAATGAGTCTGAAAGCGTTTTGAACATTGTTATGGAGGTTATCTTCATGTTTCATGGATGTTGTGGGTGAAGAATGTGATTGCAATGCTTTTAGATAACCCCTATAACATTTTTCAAACGTATACCTTTTTCGCTCTCTCTCTATTTTGTGAGAGTTTTAAGTATTTCCGTCTATATTTTATTTCTTCTTCTCTAATCTCTAAGTCTCCATGGCGTCTTTTGCACATCGCCCTTCACATAACATAACTTCTTGTGATTTTCATAAAGTTAGAGAGGATGGTCTTTGGAAGCCCATATCGTTTCGTGTGAATGACTGGGTAACAATGCTTCCTTCATGCAAAGGTGTAGACAGAGTGAAGAGAACTAAAGATGATTAAGTAAAAAAACATTTGAAAGGTCATGTTCTCGCTTTCAAAGTGACCGACAGTGGTGGCTGGCTAGCTAAGGTTCAACATGTGTACATGGCCAAGGATATGGTGTTAGACTGGGAAGAACATCCCACATTGCATTCTTACTGTAAGTAAAAAAAAAACTTCTATTTGATACAATGAATTTTTCATTATCCCATTCTTTTTCTCATTTTTTGATTCCATTCCAGATATATTTCTTCAACAATTGTGGAATGGTAGGCTGTTGAGAGTCTAAGTGGGACGTTCAAAGCAATGCATAAAGGGATTGCAGATGCTATGTATGCTAACAAGCCACCTTTCTTTTACAAAACAATGGATTTGTTTGTCTATTTTGTAGAATACAAAGTTCCATCACGAGAAGATGCATATGGAGAACTAAATAAGTTACATGTTCCCACCATAAATTCACTTCACTGGGAAGCTCCTGATGCATGTACTATATCAAGATTCAAATCCAAGATTAAAGAAGACATCCTTAAAGCTATGTCCCCGGGCAGAATATCAAGAAGGATTAAAGTTCAATGGTTCTTGCCTATACATGTCTTTGTGGCATATTTCAAAACAATGGACTTGCAGAGGACAAAGACGATGTGGCTTAATAGAAGAGTTTCTATGACTAAACTGGATAATGTACTTGGAGACGGATGGAGCACCAAAGAAACTTTCCATATTGGTGATAGTATTAGTTGTAGAGTAAGCCCAAATTCTGTGTCTATCTCATATCAACTATGTCGTCAATCATTAGTTTGGGCTGGAGAAACAAATTAGGTAGCTTGGTTCCTCTCGACTCTCAGGAAATTGTCCAAAGTTTGAACTGAAGGTCACAGTCCATCCACACGCCAAGTATAGAAGCATGATAGTAACAAAAAATTGGAGACTAAATGATGTTAGAGAATCTCTTGAGTTTCTTGATGAAAAGTCTCCCGAGTGTAGATTCAAAGTGGATGAAATTGTGGTGAGCACTAGGATGGAGAATTCAACCTCCTGCATCACATGCCTTCCCCCAAAAAGAGTTGTATTTGAGCCACTTGCAAGGACTTGAAAAAACAAGTTCAATATTGCAATCATTTTGCAAATATATTTATCTTTTTTCTACCTTATTGTGATCATTATTTATGTTGTTTTTAACTTACATGACATCATGATACACATTTAAGAATCGATAGTTGATATTAAGTATTTGAGGTACAAAATTATGAATCACCAAAGGGTATATATATGTTCATATGGACAAAATGAACAAAAGTGTACATAGTGTTTGCGGAGTAATCGATCATGAAACTCCACTTTTCTTTTTTTTTGAGAGGATTCTGCATCCGCAGAGACCCTTTTTCTTTCGTGTTCATAAGGGGGTGAAATTTCAGGAGTGGGTGGTGGTGGTGACTTGGGCTCCTCAGGGCTTGGCACGGGTGACTTGGCTGGGGTTGGTGCTTTGGGCTCCTAAGGAGTGGCTGGCTTGGGTGACTTGGCAACCTTCTTTGGCAACATGAATGGTAGCTTGAAAGGTGAGCTAGGTGCTTCCCCCTTAGTGTTCTTAAGTGTACGACACTTCTGAACCTTGAATTTCAATGGTGAGTGGAATGGATGGCCCTTTGTATCTGCTTTTTTTTTTTAGGGCTCTTCTTCTTGGTGGGATTCTTCCCCTTGGTAGGGATCTTCTTCTTGGTGGGACTCTTCTTGGCATGGCTCTTCTTTGTAGGACTCTTCTTCTTTGTATGGATCTTCTTTGCATGACCTTTCTTCTTCTGATCCGTTTTCTTTGCATCCAAACCCTTGGTGGCAAAGGAGATTCTGGATCATTTGGATTTATTGATCTTTCCAAAACCATAGAAACAGCCTTCTCTCTCACCCACGTGACCCAAGACTCTGGATAGTCATGCAACTGAAACAAATAGAAAAAGGAATTAAAGGACATGTCTACATACATACATAGTTAAGACATCAAAATAAATACATGAGCCACACGCTTACAGTGAGTGTAGTCATCCGGCACCTTGACTCAAGATATCTCCATGCATTGGCAAGCACCCTCCATCCACAAGATGTTGAGTCTGTTTGTAAAGGCACTTTTTGATTGTAGTACTTAAAACCTTGTATGTTGTAATCGTTATTTGTGGTACTCAGGTGACCAACAATAAGTTTGGTAGCACTGGAAGAAGACATTGAATCAAAAAGCTACTGATAGAAAACAATGGGCCATCAAGCATAGATCATACTTCATACTTACAGTTTACTTCTCCCATGGATACTTGACAATGAATTCATAAATATAATATCTTTCTCCAAAAGATTGAAGATAATAAGACTCCAATGTCCTCTACAAAAAATAACAATTAGCTAGGAATACCACAAAATGTTAAAAATAATATGTAAGTAGTTAAGAGTTACCCTTCAACATAGGGGTATATTATGTAACTGCATGTCAGCATGTTAAAATCTTCAAAAAAACTTGAAAGACTTCCTTGCTTGTTAAAAAGGCACTGTGTCACTAGAGGGTCAAGTATGGAAATATGCATAGCGAAAGCCTCTGGAAGATCCCTCATAAGACACCTGAAAAAGAAAACACACCCCCAAATGAGGCCGTTGTGCCTGCCTTGCACAAGCACTAATAATTATCAAAGGAGCAACACATACCTGAGACATATAAAGATCACAGTGTCACCAACCTCAATGTTGGGATTTATAAGCATACTTGTGTCTTGAGGGAATATGTCCAAGTATGCCTCATTATCTCCAAACAAGGAGACATCCACCACCATTTGGCCGGTAACTTTTTCATAAAGAAGAGAGTTGGTTGATCTTAAAAAATTTTCTTGCTCTATAAGGATAGCATCCTCTGATATCATGTCTTGCTCCCTCTCAACCTCCTTTCCTGCTTTGATATCCTAGGCATTTCTTGTCTCATACTCATGTGTAACATCCTCAACGACAACCCCTGAATCTTTCTACTGCCTAGAAGGATGGATGTTTAAAATTTGGAAGGCTCTAAGATCCTCACTAGGGATAAGCTCAAGAGCCTTATCAAACTTGTACCTTAGCCTTGACACAAGCACAAAATCTTTGCTCATAAGTGTGACCCTGTGAGCAAATGTAGCTTCAATGTAGCTATCATTCATAAAGTCTATGAGAAAATCCTCAGTAGCTTCCTGTTGCGGCATTAGCCGCACATGCGGTCCTTTAGAGGTCAGGACACTGCAGATCAGGAGTCAGGAGTCATGCGGTATGCGGCGGCCGGAGCGGCAGTTCTTCATAGGATATCATGGGACAGGAGTTTGTGCACCGTTCCCGATCTGCGTTGGAGCAGCAGTTGTATATGGAGGGGCATACCTGTCTTTTGATAAAACTAAACCAATCTCTATGATATTCATGGCATCATCTATTGTACTCTGTTTCTGGATTACAGATGAATGAAGCAAGGGTTGTTCTGTGTCTATGTACTTTGTACTTCCTTCTCTTGTCATTCTGTGCGTTGATGTTCATATAAAGTAGTTGCGGGTAATCATTCCCGTAATGCCTATTGCTCTTGTGTGGGCAATAGCCATTACATCTGGTGACCACGATGCGTGATGAATGGCCTACGATGAATATGCATGCGCACTAGGTCGCAGGGTCCGCCTGACCCTGTGGTTCCAATTGTAGGAAGACGTTGGAGGAGAGGTGGTTCAGATGAATTTGTTTTTTCTTCACCGCAGATTGAGGAATCTGTATCTCCATCACCAAGCCCGGTGCGTGGTAGGAGGTTGCGGCGAGCGAGACGTACTCCGTGCAGTCAGTCATGTCCTCGTGTCGTATGTTCACCCTCACCCACACAGGTTGCTCCACCACCGTCTCCGGTAAGCGGTCCGGGAGTATCTCCGCCACTGTCCCCACCTCCTAGTGCTCGTCAGCTTTTTCCGGGGGGAGGAGGAACAGTTGGGCAAGGAGTGATGGCTCATCCTCAGATTAAGTATAGTCGGTTTTGAGGTCTTTCGAGTGAAGACCCGAATGCACATTTACGTAAATTCAATAAAGCTTATGGATTGAATCATCCTGGGGTGGTGATTTCTCTCCATCAAGAGTCAGTATTTGAATCTACACTCTCAGATAAATATGCGAAATGGTTGTCCGAATATCCTGATGATCATTTCCAGACATATGCTAGCGGATCCATAGCGTTTTTACAAAGGTTTTGAGCAGAAAAGACAGTCCCTCAACATTTGGAGAAGCTTCGAACGCTCCGACAGAAGTCATTGCCAGTGGACGATTACGCTGCAAAATTTGGGATGCTTTTGTAGAGGGTACCTCAGGCACAAAGACCGGCAGCAGAAGTACTGAATGACTTTTTTTTGCGGGGGCTCAACAAGGATCTCAGAACGGCTATGGCGACAGTGGATAAGGTAACTACTCCACTGGATACTGTAATTTCTAGGGTTGTAGTAGCAGGAGAGGCTTTAGAGGATACGGAACATCCAAAGAAGTCAAAGAAGAAAGATAGAAAGAAATCTCATGGGAAGTCAGAGGACAGTGGCAGTGATAGTTCGGAGTCGGAATCCACAGGATCTGATTCCTCGGACTCAGGCAACAGCGATTTGGGAAAAGAATTGGAAGAGACACCACGGAAAAAGTCCCAGCGTCACGGGAAAGGTGTATCTGTTGGAGCTATATATGGCTCACTCTACTCAACTTGGTCTCACCTATATATTTGTATCTTGTCCTCAATATGAATCAGTCTTTGGGAGCGTATATGGTGTGTCTCTTGTCTCGTCTCTCTCTCTTTCTCTCTACATCTCAATATGGTATCAGAGCAGTAACGATCATGCGCCGATTCAATTCATGGTCACAAAACAGTATGTATATGCGATTTGCATGTAAGATTCAAAAATTGCTACAAATTTTATTTTTGAGCATTGATTCTTGTTAATTGTGGTTGTTTTGTGTTAAGAAGAATATGATTAGTGTTTTGTGTGACGTTTATTGCTAATCAATCTAATCGTTGATTACGTTTTCTTATTGATGACACCCTGAACTTCATCTCAATTTTTCTTGCTGTTCTGTTCAAAATTTGGAGAAACGGGAAAAGTGCAATGGAGCATAGCGCAATAGCCCTTTTCATCCAAAACTTGTTCGTCTCCTCGAGCTCTTCGATTTGAGCTCTAGGTTTGCGTCAATCGGAGTTCGCAGCAGAAAGTTATGCTATTTTTACTGCAATTGAGCTTGACGCAGCTTTCTTTGTCCTACTTCTTCGTGAAGCATCCGCGATCGTTTTTCTTATTTTGGCGTTAAATTTTTCGAGAAGATTTAGCTTTTTGCTATTCATATTGTGGCCGTCAATCTTCCGTCTCACGCCACTCTATTTTGAGGACTCTTTTATTATTAACGTCTGCTTTACCCTGCCCTTTTTGGGTGACGTCTCTCACATCTTTGGAAGTTCCTTGAGCATCCTTCTTATGTTTATCGTTGACAGAATGCAGTCCTCATATCTCTCTCATTCTCAATTGCGGCCTTCACCATATATGGTGTGCAAATTCTGCGATCTTATCTTATACGTCTTCTCGCAACAAGATATGGCTATGAATATTCTCGTCAACGGCTTTCCTTCTGGCCAGCGTTCTGTTCCTCCTTTCCAAGGTCAAGGTTTTCCAGGTTAGAAATCAAAGATGTTGTTAATTCTTGAAGGCGATGAACTCTCCGATGTTGTTCTTGGAAATCGTGTTTGTCCGCCTCGGCCTGTTGATACGGATAATGATAACGTGCTTATCACTGAAGGACCTATATTTGAAGATTGGAATGTTGCCTATACGGATTGGCAACGACGTGATAAAGCAGCTCGTCGGTATATTCTTTCTGCTCTTACTGATTCCCTTTTGCTTGATATGTCCGAACTGCCTACTTCCCACGACGTATGGAAGTACCTTATTGCAAACATTCAGAAGAAATCTGTCACAGAAATACTTTATTTGAGAGGGTTGCTTAACAAGTTACAATATGAAGTTGGTACTGCCATGACGGGACATATTGAATCTTTCAAATCTATTATTAATCAACTTGCTGCTGCCGGTGATCCTGTTCCACGAAAGCAACTGATTACACTTCTCCTTGATACGGTGAAGGACTCTTCTTATGATAACATTGCTACTATTCTCTCTAATAAAGATGGTCTTGATTTCGACCAAGCCTGCATGTCTTTAATTGAATACTCTCAACGTCAAGAACGTCGTAATGCTAGTCATGATACAGCTATGATTTCACAGGAGGAGACTGAGTCACAACAGATGGAACGGGCTTTTTATGCTCGAAGGCGTCCATTTCAACGAGGAAACCGCAGAGATGGCCGTCGCGGTAATATTTTCTCTCGTCTCAAATTTCCTAATAAGCAATGTTCTTACTGCAATAGAAATGGCCATACTGAAGATGATTGTTGGGCACGTCAATATGATGAAGAACACAATATTACCACAAAACAACCATGTTTATCTAGAGACTCTTCTTCTTCTTCTTGTGAATATTGTGGACGATCTAATCATCCCACTCATATGTGCTATAAGCGTCGATTCGACACAGATCGGAATAGAGCATATGCTACTAAACATCGAAACAACATTGTACCAGAAACAAGCTGCGTCCTATGTTCAGTTGCTCCAGACAGAATACTTCATGTACGCGATGTACAGGAAATATGACATATCAGTCTAAGTGGCTCCATAACTATCATCCACTGCCAGTTCAACGTGTTGTTTATCTTGCTGATAATACTACTTGTCAAGTAAAGGGTATTGGTGACTTACATCTTGGTACCTTATCTTCTTCCACTTGAATTTTGCGAGGAGTATTACATGTACCGGATCTTCAACATAATCTTCTTTCAGTTGCTAGACTTGTTAATCTTGGTCTGTTTGTTGGATTTGATCATACCAAATGCCGAATTGAGAAAGATGGACAGACTATAGCCACTGCTCCTCGAAATGGTAATTTGTTTGAACTCTCTCTCAACGATGTTGTAGCAAATGTTGTCACTGCTCCAGGTGATCATGATTGCAAAGTATGGCATTACCGTTTTGTTCATGCCGATTACTCAAAACTCCTTGATCTTCAACGTCATGATCTTGTTCATGGCATGGATCTTAAAGCCCATCCTCATATGGGAATTTGTGAATTTTGTGCTCTTGGGAAACACAATCGCAAACCCTTTCCTCTTTCAAATACAACGCATTCTCATGACATATTGGATCTTGTTCATACTGATATATGTGGACCTCTACCTTCTTCGAGATCACAATATCGCTACTTCATTACTTTCATTGATGATTTCTCAAGGTATACGACTGTATTTCTACTTAGACAAAAATCTGAAGCCTTATCTGTTTTCAAGCAATTCCACAAGGCTGCGGAACTTCAAACTGGTTGTCGCCTTAAGAAGCTTCGTAGTGACAATGGAGGCGAATATGTTTCTCGAGAGTTTGTGAGTTACTGTGCTGACAGTGGAATTCATCATGAACACACTATTCCATATTTGCCTCAACAGAACGGTGTTGCTGAACGAAAGAATCGCACTATTCTCAATGCTGTAAGATATATGCTGATTCATTCTGGCTTATCTCGTGTTTTTTGGGCTGAAGCTACTTTGACAACAGTATTTATTCAGAATCATCTTCCTACTACTGCACCCTCTGGTAAGATACCCATCACAGCATGGACAGGTGACATTCCTTCTGTATCTCATTTTCAAGCCTTTGGATGTATTGCTTATATTCATGTTCCCAAAGAAACACGAACAAAGCTTGATGCTCCTGGTCTTAAAGTTATTTTTAGTGGATATTCTGACACTTCCAAAGGCTACAAATTCTATGAACCTTCCTCCAAGAAAGTAATTGTGAATCATGATGCTACTTTTAACGAACAGCTTATGGGAGGCTCATGGTCCATGGATGATTCTGATGATACTAAATCATTGCTTCAAGCTTTTCCATTTCTTTCAGAAGATGAAACTCTTCCTATAGAGCAACTTTCCTCTTCACAACCATCCATTCCGAATGTCGCCAATGATGATATTGATATTTTTGTTGATCTGCCTATTGATTTTGAACATGGCTCATGTCATGTTTATGATGACGATATTGATGATAATGCTTTTTCTACTTCCAAAGATCCAATTACTTATGATGAAGCTATCTCTTCACCACAAAAGGATCAATGGCAAGAGGCTATGGAAGCAGAGTACGATTCTCTTATCTCTAAAGGTACATGGATACTAACTGAATTACCTCCTGGTCGTACAGCTATTAAATGTAAGTGGGTGTATAAGACAAAAGTAAAAGCAAATGGATCTTTTGACAAGTTCAAGGCGCGTTTAGTTGCAAAAGTTTATTCCCAAGTTGTTGGTGTTGATTATCAAGAGACTTTTTCACCAGTTGTTTGCATTACAAGTGTTCGAGTTTTATTGGCATTTGCTGTTCAATTTGATTTAGAAGCTCATCAAATGGATGTGCAAACTGCTTTTCTTAATGGTGACTTGGAAGAGGAAATTTATATGGAACAACCAGAAGGGTTTGTTATTCCAGGTAAAGAAGACCTTGTTTCTCAACTCCATAAGGCACTATATGGTCTCAAACAAGCTTCGCGAGCCTGGTATACAAAATTTGATCTTTTTCTCACCTCTAAAGGATTCATCTCTTGCTCGTCAGACCCCAACTTATACATAAAACGCCAAGGTAGCAGTTTTGTGATTCTTGCTCTTTATGTGGATGATACCATCCTTGTTTCCAATGATTTGGGATTTCTTCAGCAAGTGAAAAAGTTATTGTCTTCTGCATTTGGTATGGTGGATCTTGGAGAGATTCACTCGTGTCTTGGCATTCAAATCCAACGGAACCGTACAAAAGGTATTTTATTCCTTCGACAGTCAAAGTTTATTGCAGATACTATTCAAAAATTTGGTATGGAATCTTCACATTCAGTCAACACACCTTGTCTTGCAAGCTCTACGAAGAACACTTCTGACAATGGCGGTCAACTTGTGACAAATCAACCTCATGCTAACTTGATTGGATGTCTTCAGTTTGTTGGCATGAACACTCGTCCTGATATTCTGTTTGCTGCTAATTATCTTGGACAACATCTTGCACGTCCTTCTCTTAAGCATTGGTCTGCTGCAAAGCGTGTGTTGAAATACTTGAAACGCACTACAGATTTTGGTTTAGTCTATCGACGACAACTCACATCGGATTCTATGCAATCTCTTTCTCTTTTGGGTTACACAGATGCATACTGGGCAAGCTCACATTTATCTATGCGATCTACTAGTGGAAATTGCTTCTTTATAAATGGTTGTCTTGTTTCTTGGACTAGCAAGAAACAACGTTGTGTTGCAGTTTCTACGACTGAGTCAGAATATGTTGCGGCATCACTTGCAGCTCGTGAGTTGATTTGGCTTCGACAAATGCTGGTTGATATTGGTCACTCTCCTCTTTCTAGCACACCCTTGCGGTGTGACAACCAAAGTGCTATTAGTCTTGCAAAAGACTATGTTCAACATAATAAGTCAAAGCACATTGTTGTCCATTATCATTATGTCAGGTATGAAGTACGCAAAGGAACCATTATGGTTGAACACTGTCCAAGTGACCAGATGATTGCAGACATTTTGACCAAAGGCCTCAACGAGTCATGTTTCATCCTCTTGCGCTCGGAGCTTGGAGTTGCTTCGACCTCACTCTTTCTAGATTAGCTTCTTTGCTATTGTAATAGCTTTGTACATATGACATTGTAATCTTTTAGGTACCATGCACTATGCACACTCCACATTTGCACATTGTGATCTCTAAGTCACTTGAATATTTGTACATAGATGCACAATTCACTTTCACATCATCATCGCTGGTTCATATTTTCAATTTGTATAGGGGCTTAGGTTTTTCCCTTGAACTCCCCAAGGGTTTTTTCATCCAAAGCTAGAGACCTTTGTTTGAGTGGGGGTGTTGGAGCTATATATGGCTCACTCTACTCAACTTGGTCTCACCTATATATTCGTATCTTGTCCTCAATATGAATCAGTCTTTGGGAGCGTATATGGTGTGTCTCTTGTCTCGTCTCTCTCTCTTTCTCTTTACATCTCAATAGTATCCTCCGGATCAACGGAATCGGCTGCAGTGGCTAAAAGTCTGAAGGAAATCTGGTGTACCCAAAGTCGAAATCCGGGCCATGCGGCTCAAGAATGTGCAATGAATCAGAAGTGGTGTGCGATTTGCACGACCAATACTCATAATACAGTGGAATGTTATTTCAATGGCTGGGGTCGTCGGAGACGAGGGGACTCTTCTACCTGGCAACAACCACAGATAGGGAAGGGACAAGAGCCTGCTATGGTGATGGCTCATGCTCATACACCAGAGCCGCGTCTGCAAGGTCAAGCAGGAGGACGGGGTGAAGGGGGAGGATGAGGCCGAGGAAGAGGTGGCCGAGATCCTAATCGCCCCAAGACATGCCTTTTCTGTTTGGGGGATGGTCATTGGCGATCTGAGTGTAATGAAGCTATGGAATACGATAGGAAAAAGCAGGAACGCGCTGCAGGGAAACAGCCTAGTGTGGCGATGGTTCAGATTGAAGGATTGGAGGGTTCTGACCCAGCAGTTTCATTAATCATGTGATCGGGTAAAAATGTGGTTCCAATTCGTGATGTGAAAATTCCGGATTGGACGGCTCATGAAGAGGTGCGGAAAAAGACCGTGTCCTGGTTTCCACAATCCGCACCACCAGTAAAGACAGTAGGACCATCGACTATGCCAACCACTATAGGCCTGGAAATAAGGGAAGGGAAAGCTGGAATTAAGGGTGATATTAAAGAACAGGAGGAGTGGAATTCAGTTTGGAAAGAGGTTCTCACATCACCAGTTCAAGTACCTCTGGGTTCATTGCTGAAATTGGTCCCAAATTTCCATAATGCATTGCTGCGACAAACGGCCACTGAGTTGAGGGAAGTCTCCATTGGGAAGGTTGAAAGCGAGAATGATGATTCAGCTCTGTTGCCGGCGAATAGGATCACGGATACCCCTATTTCGGAACTTTCAGTTCGATACCATGGCACATACATTGACAAGGTACTCTTGGATGGAGGAGCGAGGGTAAACATTATCACCCAAGCAGCATGTGAGGGTTTTGGTCTTAGTGATTGGGAGCCTGCACCCTTTGTACTCCGCATGGCAGATCAGCGAAGAGTGCAACCAGTGGGTTTACTTCGGGGTATTGTTTTGGATGTAGCGGGCTTGTCCTTTGCTGTTTCCTTAGTAGTTTTGAATATTGAAGATCATAATCAGGATTATCACATTATCTTGGGGAGACCATGGTTACGACAAGCGAGGGTAAAACATAATTGGGAAGCAAATATGCTTACAGTAAAGAAGGGTAAAAGAAAAGTGTGTGTGATGTTGGGAACATGCCGACAACCAGTTCAGGCAGCATGGCCGGTGATAGCAGAAACAGTTAATATGGTGGAAGGATTAGAAGAGGATGAAGAGGAACAATTTCTCAAAGCAAATCCGGATTTGGTTTCTCTATACCTTGCGGATATTTCTCTGATTCCGAAAGGGCATTCGGTGGGGGTTTTAGGAACTCCAGGAGGAATAGGGGAGCCCCAACAACAGGTGCTTCCATGTCCTGAGTCACTGGAGGATGTGATTCAGCAAGAACGAGCGTTTGAGGCGCAAATGGATAAATTACAAGGGTTAAGGAAGATGAATTAGAGAAGGTTTTTATTGGGGAGCAAGCGGAGTCGCATCCCATATACATTAATAAGCAGTTCGAAGCAATTTTTAGAGATGATTTGATCAAATTACTGACAACGTTTAAGGATGTTTTCGCATGGGAATATGCGGACATGCAGGGATTGGATCCTAAGTTTTATCAGCATACGATCAATTTGAAACCGGATGCGGTGCCTGTGAAGCAGCATTCGTACAGGATGAATCCGAATGTGGCAAAGCAAGTTCAATTGGAAATTGATCGCCTATTGGAAGTGGGTTTTATTACCCACCGAACATGCGGTCCTGCGGAGGTCTGGACACTGCGGATCAGGAGTCAGGAGTCATGCGGTATGCGGCGGCCGGAGCGGCAGTTCTTCATAGGATATCATGGGACAGGAGTGTGTGCACCGTTCCCGATCTGCGTTGGAGCAGCGGTTGTATATGAAGGGGCATACCTGTCTTTTGATAAAACTTAACCAATCTCTATGATATTCATGGCATCATCTATTGTACTCTGTGTCTGGATTACAGATGAATGAATCAAGGTTTGTTCTGTGTCTATGTACTTTGTACTTCCTTCTCTTGTCATTCTGTGCGTTGATGTTCATATAATGTAGTTCCGGGTAATCATTCCCGTAATGCCTATTGCTCCTATGTGGGCAATAGCCATTACACTTCCTAAAGGCACATCAAAGCTTGAGATTACCACCTTACTGAGACAAAAGCTTTGATACTCATCATGCTTAAAAGTCTATCTGATATCTCTTTGACAACTCTCATGAAAGGTACCTTTGGAATCAGTAGACAAGTAGACTTTTGTGCTTTTCTTATTTCTCTTAAATTTTTGACCATGTCCAAGTCGCGTTGTATGTAAAGCTCTTGATCTTGGCAATGAATAGGGAAGGACAACCGCACGACCCAATACCTTGTCCACCCATTGTCAGCACTTTCTCGTATCGCATCATATGGGATAGGAATAAGAAACAATCCGGAAGTGCAAAGAATTGGGCGAGGATGGGCAACGCGGGTCGATGGAAGAAAGAGATAAGAAAGTGCGGATGGCGAGGATGGGGGGCGCGGGTCGATGGAAGGAAGTGCGGGTGTTTAGGAGGTATGACACGACGCAAACGTGAGGTATGTGGGAAGGTAAAAAATGAGCACGTGAGAGAGCTTGATATACATCTGACCATCCGTACAACGATCGTTGGAAGCATGCCATGGCACGTCTACATGGATGGCACATGTCCATAACCATAAAATTTTGCACCTTATATAGAGCTTGATCTCGATTATTATTGGTGTTATACCCGGGGCGGTCACTTTTTAGAATGTGTATGATATCACGTGAGTTAACCGGAGAGGATTATTAAAAGACCAAAATGTATAAAAATGTATACATACAGAGGGGGGTGGGGGTTTTTTAAATAGGCTCACAGTGTAAGTATAGCATGTATATTGGGGTATTATTAATTACCTCTTGAACGCACGTGATATAGGGGTCTTTTGATAAGTGACTGCCCCAGGGTGTTATACTTTTTCTTATCCCACACGACATGAGAAATTGCCTTTATTTTACTTCCCTCCACTAGTGCAACACGTCGCTATGGTGTCGCTTTGGTGTTTGAAGGTCCCTTCGTCCCGCAAGATGCGACGGTAACCATTTGCAAACCCCGGGTGGGGCCTCTATGGCGTGGTTTGGGCTTCTACTTGGTTCCACTAGGCGGCTCCCGCATGACGCGATCAGAGCATGTTGCACATCCTGGAACCCTCCCCTATCGCTTCGTTTGGGCGTGCTAGTGAGGTTCTTAGACACCTTAACCCAGTGCCCGGATCTCTTTGCTCATCGTGTAATCCTCCCCCCTTGTCGCTCTATATTTCACTTTGGCACGAACTTGTCGACCTTCACCCTGTGTCTAGGTCGTTTCACCGGTTTGATTTTTTCTCAACCATGAACAAAGGTCGGGAGGAGATTTTGGAGGAGAGTCCAAGTGAGAAGCTATTGGTTGTTGCTGTGATGGATGTTGGTGACATGGAAGTGCACACCAAAGCATATGAAATATTCAACCCTTTGTTTGATCTTGCAGTTTTGCTAGACAATTTGAAGGACTTCTTGTCAGAAGAATTCAACGAGTTTGAAGAGGCAGTTGAAGGAAAGTGTTTGGTTTTAGATGGCAAGACTTATTGCCATCTAACCGAATTTACTACCAACTCAATTGAGAAAGTCAAAGTAACAAGGAGGTCTGGAAGATTTTCTAAGAAGACTTCCTTTGTTTGTCCACCTACAATTTCTTGCCAATTACATTCAAAGCCTTGCAACCTTGTTCCAAAAGAAGTTTCCTTTCTTTTCTTTTTGTTCCGTAAAGTTGACATGCACGGCAAAGCTGATGAAGTGAAAGATATAGATGAAGAGATAGAAAATAAATTTTTTTCCACAGTTTTGCAGGTTGAGAAAAGTGAAATTCTAGAACAGGAGAAAGTTGATGTTGTAGCTGAGGAGCAGGAGAGTGCAAATTTTGATGTGTCTCAATTTAGAGCTAGTACTGTCATTGATAAGACAACAGATGAGGTAGAGGTGTCTAAAGCTTCCCTTACTATTCCAAACCTTCCTTATTTCTATATCAATGGAAAAGAGTATATCCCTCTCCATCATATCGAGTATCCGCTTAATATGAGGGAGGACTACTATATTGCAACCATTTCTGAAGCTTCTGAGGTGGCCAAAGATTTTATTGACACAGAAGAAGAGTCAAAAGAGGAGTTTTTGGCACTTGATCTTCACACATCTAATAAAGATTTTATGCCTGCTCTTGATGCACTTTCTCTATGCATGAGAAGAGTGGAACAGGATAAACCTTCCCTCAAAGATGAGGAATTTGAGAAGAGACTTGTTGAGCTTGGCATCCAATCTTTTGGGAGAGACTTTAAGCTGAAAAAAACCGGAAAGAAAGTTGACATAAGAGAGATGACCGGATCATGCAATCTCCTTCAAGAAAAAGTCATTGTGCCGAAGATGAGTTGCAAAAGGTAGATTTTCACCTTTATCTCCCTTCTGAAATCTTTCTTTTTTTTCAAGTTTGTTTTAATTGCTCATTATGTCTTGTTTTGCAGATTGAACTCCTTGACAACGACAATTTTCTTGGGAGAGCTAAAGGCTCGAGAGGGAAAGAAATAGAGGGCTCTTCAAGAAGGGATGTCTCCTCTCTCATGCACTACATGCCTACATTGGATAGTACCACCTTCTGTGATTTTCACGTGCAGTATTCTGAAGATCCTGGGTTTCCAATGTTTGCCTTGAAGATATTGTCACGGTTTTTAGGGTACACTCCCCTTCAAATCAATGCAAACAAGATCATGGTACTTGAGAGAGAAGCAGCACTTAGAATATTTGGACATGCTACAGGATTCAATGCCTCAAGAGTAGGATACTTTCTTTGCTACTCTAGTTATGCAACAGCAGCTGAGGAGACAAATGTCAACCTTATTGGGGTCTATAAAAGAAGAAATTTTTTGAGATATAGGGGTGACATGCCTAGAGATATGAAAAAAATTAAAAACTGATGTAAATTTGACAATTTTTTGCACCAAAATATCTTTTTTGAATCTGGATCTCTTTAGAAAGATTTGATACAAAGTTTCAAAGTGAAGCATTAATCTCCATCTGTGGTTGAGTAGCATGGTTGTTTGATCTCATCCGTTGTAATTGCCTCCTATAGAACAAATTGGATAGTTCCTTTAGTGCATTGCTCCTTCTCTGTCCCCCTCCCTTTCTCGTACATTTTGAAAAAGAAGTCCTCGCTTGATAGTGATATGTTTCCATTCCCTGAGTATTCCATGTTGCAAGGGGTCCTTGTTTTGCAAAATATGGTCCATGCAGGTACAGAATATGCTAAAAATAAAATAAAAGTTAGTTGAACTCAATAGGATGCAATGTAAAAGACTATCCAGACTTTAGAAAGTAATTGAATACTCACCAAGTAATATGTGATGTCTTTTGATCCCCAAGCATCTGTAATAGCATTTATTAAAAGCTTTATTGTCTTTTTAAAGTCATCTGCATAAGTAGCAGAGCTAACTTGTTGTCTCAAAACTTTCAAAAAATTGTCGAGCTTTTTCCACACTTCCATGCGTTTGTTGGCTACATCTAGTCTACTTTTGACATTGGTTGTTATAACACAACTCAAAAATCAACTTGTTTGTTGTCATGGCTACTCAAAAATCTTCTGGCTTTTGCTCCATCCATTGAAACATCTTGCAAAACATCACCGGTTCCTTTTGAAAGAGTGGGATCTTTTCTTAGATGCACTTGACCACCATGATTCAAACCCACTTGAGAGAGCAAAGCCTCGCATTTTTCTATGCACTCATCTGTAAGTTTAGCTGGCTTAATAGATTATGCATAATCAAGGTGGAGTAGAAGCAATTTGTCCAAGATTCTAATCTCTGCATGCATTGTGCATATATGTACATTTTCTAAATCTTTTGTTAGAATTGGATCCCAAATCATAGAAGACGATGGTGGGTAGTCGATGAAGTTCACACTATTTCTCGATGGTGGTTTTCCAACCTCGTGTTCTACAAACCATCTTTTTGTTCCAGTGCTTGCCATGCAATATAGACATGGATACTTGGTATTGGCACCTCCACATACACCAAACATTCACTTTAATGCTTTTAGGTCGACACTCAAGTACGTGCCATTCTACAAAAAAGTCACCCATGCCATCTACACAGAGTCTTTCACCTGCATTTTGGTCCTGTAAAAAAAAAGGGATATCGGTCTGCAAAAATAGTCATTTCAATGTATCGTGATTTTCTACTGGTATTTAAGCTGCTCCAATCCACCAAAGCTATAGTGTCTCACCATAGCAGATTGAACATTTTTTATACTCATCCAAATGTTATTAAAAACATTATACTCAAAAGAATATATTTTTTTTCTGTTTTTCGTATGGCATCGTTCCTTCTATATGATAGTACTCTCCAAAATGTTCGGGTATTTCTTCATTTTATAGAGTCCTAACTTTCCCAACATTGTGAGGCCTAGGCAACCCAAAAGCTTTAATCTTGTAATACATTCAAACCTGAAACCAGGTTTTAGAGATGGCCTTGTAACCCCTTCTACTCACCCTCACTGTGTCACAAACCTCTTGCATTTGAGAAGGTTGGACCAGTAAACCCATATCTTTCAGTAAATTTTGAAATACCAATTTCTTCTGAGTTTGATTTTCAGGAAGTTTCAACAGTTTAAGAATATCACTTTTGTTCATTACCTCATTCAAAAATCTCACCCTTTCTTGAACATTGGACATATCAAATCCTAAAAGACTAGTGACATGTTCTATAGTAATCTTTAGTCTTTTTTTTCTTTGTCCACAACCTTCTGTTAAGTTTACTACATCTCTCATTCATTTTACTCGTGCTCTTAATCCTATTGGAGTTTCTTTTAAAGTCCGAAGCTGGTGATTTTTTTTTTTTAAAGATGCTATTTGGTTTTCAAGATCTAAAATTCTTGTTGCATTTGAAGACAAACAGTTTTGAGATATTGAATGTAATGTGTATGATCAATGTGTAAATGAGATAACCTAGAACTATATCCTAGTAAGCCATCAACCCCATCACCAACAAATCTCATCAAATCATGAGGTGTGTGAAAAGATGGATACCTTTCAGTGCTAGGATCCGGTGGATACAAGATTCCATCTGTCCATATATCAATGTGTTTCTTTCCCTCATTGTGAAGTTGTTGTGCTTCATTTGCAGTTGTAACTAGTCTTTGATAGACACTTCACGTAGTAGCATATTCCTGGGTTAGCTTAATGTTCAAGTGAAACTTGCGCTTATCACTAATGGAAGATGTATTAGTCATTGTAAGTAATGAAGGAGCAGAAAGTATAATGGAAATAACGTAGCAGCAGAACAAGGTGCATTAGAGAAGAAGAGATAAAGCTCGCGAAAGGTGAGAGAAAAAAGAGAGATTCAAAAGTGGAAACAACTATTTGCTGCCAAGTGAAGTAAATGAAAACAAATTTCGAGGTGAGCCACAAAGGAATGTAAGGAAAACAATATCTTTCTGAATATTTAGAGAGATGTACCTAGATACGCTTTAGATTGCATAGATATGCTTTAAATGACCAAAATGGATAAATTTGGAGCCGTTTTGACCATAAATAGCTCTGCTAATTAGTAATTTTATCAATTCCTTACACAACCCTTTTTGAGTCGCTTTTGGCCCTAATGACTAATCTATGAAAGCATATGCTTGTTTCTTGTGATAGAATCACCTTTCTTGGACGGTTTAAGGGAGTCCCTATGCTTAGCTTTCCAAGTCAACATAAATAGCAATGCAGAATTAGAAAAGGGAAAGAGAGAGAGAGAATTCAAGAATCCGAAGGGCAACACGACTATGGTAGAGAGGGAGATGGAGATGGTGAGAGGTTGAGGAAGAGAGGTAACTCCGTCGTTATGGCAAGAGAAATTATACGTCTGAGAACTTTTATGTGTGTTGAAATTGAAGGAAGAGGGGCCTGTATATAGACTCTCAAGAGCCAAAAGCACAAGCTAAGCATAGCAAAAAACAAAAAGATAAGTTTGCGCACGTTTGCGACTTCAAATTTTTTTAAATTAATATTATTGTAAGGACACAAATCCCAAGGTACAATTTCGAGTCTCTTATTTTAGAAAAATCTTGGCCTCTAAGAAAAGAAGCTATAATCTTGACTCACTGCCCTTTGTTCTCTAAAATACTCCTTCTTTCCTAGAAATACTCTTTCTACTTCTTCTCTTCTAAAAATACTTCTCCTTTTCTAAAAATACTCCTTCTACTCCCTCTTCTAAAAATTATCTTCCTTTCCTAAAAGTACTCCTTTTCTGAGGGTCTACTCTTATCTTTAGAAATAGACATGAGGGTTAAGTTTTGCATATTAACCTTTTGGTTTCAAGTGAGTAAAGGTCATAATTAATAGTTTCAAAGTCCGATTTTCAATCTGATCGTTCCATTGGAACGCTTTATGACTTAACAAAATGCAAACCTTAAATATTTGCAAAGTAAATGAAATAGTATTTATTGAAAATTTTTGGATACATTATATGCGTTGATTGAGTGTAGTGATTATTACTCTACCATCATCAAAAAGAGTTGATTGTTGCCCTAGCACACATTGTGGCTTTTGGATGATTGCTACACCATGGAGTGGATAATCCCCTCCACAAGTATTACATCTTCTCAAATGTGGTTTTCATACAATGAGGTTCTTTATGTAGACTTGATTTATTCTTCTAATCACCCCCTCGACCACTTGATCAATGATTGGTTCCCAAGGAGTTTGAAAATATCTCTTTGTTGTTGATTCATAGCTCACAGATGGTCATCTATCATGAATGATGTCCGATAAGGCCCTTTTAAAGCAAGTTACTAACTTGGGGAATTAACTAGGGTTTGTCAGGCTTTTATTAATTTATGTATAAGTCGAAGCAGTATAATGATTTACACATCACACAAAAGCTAATAGTGGTAAATGCAATGTTAGGTCATGGTTTGGAGAGTGTAGCCATCACAGGTAAGGTAGCGGTTGCATACATTTAGTGTGATTTGAGTTGATTTCCCTTGGTAGTGATTGTCTCTAGAAGGTTGTGTAGGTGATTGACACCCATATATTTGTTTCCATGTGCCTACGTGTCAAGCTCCTTCCTTGGTTGACATCTTATTTGTTGGCCTAGTTCTCACTTTGCCTGCAAGCAGTGTAACTACCTGACAACAAGTACCATTTAGGCATCCCAAATTGAGTCACATAAATATTAAAATCTCAATGTTATTATAATTGTTATTTAAGCATCCAAAAATGATGTAGCATTAATGCATCCCAATATAAATTACTTAACAATAATACACCATAAAGCATTGATACAAAAAGGTTGGACTCTAGGAAGAACCATGTTTTTCATCAATGAAAACATTATGTTATGATGTGTCTTGTAGAGATGAGAGTTGTAATGAAAGTTCATCACCATCCTCTATGTAGATTGACAATGCACTTTCACAAAACAAACAAAATTTAAGCCAATCAATAGACACAATGAAATAGTTTCATCCATATTAACTCTAAATGACCAGAAACCTTGTGTCAAGCACAACACATGCATGCCATGATGCTAAGCATGCCGCCAACATGCAAGAAGTACCACACCCTAGCTCCAAACAAGGCCGCAACAAAAGTTGGACTTTGCTTCAACCCACTACGCCAAGGGTCCCCCCTTTCTGATCTAGCAGGGGAGAGCTCTAGAAGATCATGTGTCATGAATGAATCTGAAGGCTGAATACCAAAAATGCCAAAAACCTAACAAATATGAAAATAATAAGAAGAGTTCAAATAAGCATGTAAAGCAAGAGAAAACTAGCTATACAAACTTGTAGGCCAATCTCTATGCTACCATTCCACAAGTGTCTACCTTCCTTAGTGCTTCTTGTCTACATATTTTTTTTTTGCTCCTAAAGAAACCCTTTTTTTCGGAAAGAGATAGGGCCTCGATAGTTCCTATCTTTGTATTTTCTCTCATCAAAGTAGAACCCAAATGTGCAATCATGTGGAAATGGTGCCCCACCTGGCGTGTCCACAAAATCAAAGATAAGCTAGGTTTCTCTTTCAAAGACATGAGCAAGGAGGCCTTCCCTATGTAGCCAACTACACACATAAGGAATCAACCTAATATAGGAGGACAATCAAAGCAATAGAGCATTCATATACTTTGTAATACATCAACACCCTTTTGCATATATATATTATGCTCATTGATCATTTCTATTGGTGCAGTGACCTCATCCCTCATTTCCCATGGAATAATTTGCAAGTTGTTCTCCTCAAGATCCAGAGTGACATCAAGCTCATGCACAGACCCCTGACCCATATCGATAGAGTGAATTTCTTCCTCTTGAGTTTCAAGACTCTCTAGCATCTTAGTTATCGACACAAATGAGACATGATCACTAGTCTCAAGAGGTTGTTCTCCTAAGAAGCCAGAGTAACAAGCTCATGCACAAACCCCTAATCCATATCCATAGATTTAGTTTCTTCCTCTTGACTTTCATCACCCTGTGACATTTTGATTGTTGCAACAAGTGAGACTTGATCACTACTCTCAAGAGGTTGGGGAGAGACTTTATCTAGTTATATCTTAGATCGTCCATGTTGTGTGGGACTGAGACACAAAATCAATAAAACACATTTCAGTATCTAATCATTACTATATTTATAATTACATTAAAATTTTTGGACAAAGTTCCCTCTGCACAATGAAGAAACTTTTCAAATTTAAAGATAACCCACACTTGAGGAATTCAAGCATTTCAAAGCTCTTAATAAAGTTTGCATTGAATGAAAACAAAAACGAGGTCTCATTATATAAAAACAAACAAAAAAAATTCTTTTTTACAAAGAAAAAGCAAAAAATAAAAAAAACTACTTCTTCTAGACATGCATGTCAATGGGCTTTCCTAGAGACAACATTCAATCATCTAGTTTACTATGATTGAAAGCAAATAAAAAATAAAAAATCTCTACATTATCAAAACATCAAGTTCAATTAGTTCATTGTCTCTAAACATGCTCGTCGACGAGGGGTCGACCAAGAGAGAGATGGTGATGATTTTTCAAAGGAGTTATCACACACACACTCACACAATCTCATGTGTTAAGCACGAATACTCTCTCTCTCCTTCTCAAGCTTTAATGAAAATCTCATCATCTACTCCAAGCTTGGAGAAGGGAGGCCTACACCAACAACTCTTGGCTTTGTGATGCAAATCCAACGAAGAGCCAAGCTTCAATGCATGCTCATCTACCATGCTAATTACTAATCTATGCTAAGATTTTATGAGTGATTATGTGAGGAGATATACTTCTTCCTTGTAAGACTACTCCTTCTTTCTCTCAATCTACTATCAAACCCCGCTAGCTCTCACCATCTTTGAAGGTGTGTGAGGTCTTGGATCTGAGACCGTGACGTAATTGATGTTGTGTTTTATACGTGTTTGCTTAGTGATTGAAGCCTAAAGAACTGTTTGATAAATTGACTGTTGAAATTAGGGTTGCAGAGAAACACACATAGCTTGGAGAAGACAAAGGAAGCTCAAGGCACACAATAGAGAGTGTGTTACTTAGTGTGCAATGGAAAGATGGATAGCCCTAGAGTGACGGGCGTATATACAATGCACAGGGGAAACCTCCTAAAGAGGGAAAAAATGCCCCGGCGGTCCTAGTGTGTTCACACACATCACTAGCACATGTATATGGTAACAAATCCCCCCTGGAGTGATGCGGTGAACGAGAGCTGGCACATGAGTAAAGGGAAGTGCCATGCCCTGAGGACAGGATCATTCCACAAAGGGGAGTAAGCCCAAAGCTTTGCGGAAAGCTTCAAGCTTCTCACGAGACAATGCCTTTGTGAAAAGATCTGCAAGGTTGTCTTGTGTTGGCACATAAGCCAAGCTGATATCTCCTGTTGAGAGACTCTCCCTGACATAGTTGTAATGCACCTCAATGTGCTTTGTGCGAGCATGAAAAACTGGGTTCCTCGCAACTGCCAATGCGCTCTGACTGTTAGTGTAGATAGTGTTAGCAGTGTCCTGTCCAACACCCAAATCATCCATAAGGCGTCTGAGCCATACACAATCAACCGTAGCTGTGAAGACTGCCCTGTACTCAGTCTCACAACTCGAAGTGGCCACAATAGGTTTCTTCTTGCTCAACCGTGATATACATGAACTGCCAAGCATGAAACAAAAACCACTTGTGGACACTCGCGTGTCAAAACAACCAGCCCAATCTGAGTCCGAAAAAGCATGTAAGTCTGGCGGCAATGATCCCCCCTTGGGATAAAACAAGCCAAGATGTAAAGTGCCACTAAGGTAGCAGAAAATCCTCTTGACAGCCTGCCAATGCTTAGATCCTGGGCTATGCATAAATCTGCTGACCTGTGAGACTGCAAACTGAATATCCGGCCTCGTGTTGCATACATAAATGAGGCAGCCAACAACAGTTTGTTAAAGAGTGACATCAGCAGGATCTCCAGCATCATGTAGACTCAATTTCAAACCTGTTTCCATGGGAGTGGCAATAGGTTTGCAATCCTCAAGTCCAAATTTACATAGCAATGTCCCTATGTAACTTTTCTGACACAAGGCAATACCACCATCACACTGCTTAAATTGTATGCCCAAATAATGATGCAACAGCCCCAAATATTTCATCTTGAAAGTAGCATTCAAATCAGCCTTAAATTCAGCAATATGTCTCTCATTTGGTCCTATGATCAGCAAATCATCAACATAAAGAACCACAATGAGAAGTACATCACCCTCACGCTTTACATACAATGTGCTTTCTGTTGGACTGTTACGAAAGCCTTGTTTAACCAAATGAGTGTCAGCTTTCTCATACCAAGCACGAGGAGATTGCTTGAACCCATACAAAGCCTTCTTACATCTGCACACTTTGTCCTCTTGTCCTTTTATGACAAAACCGCGAGGCTGCGTTACATAAACTTCCTCAAATATGTCACCATTCAAGAAAGCAGTAACAATGTCTGATTGATGTACATCCCAAACAAAATGAGCTCCCAATGCATGTAGAAAACGTACAGTAGTCATATGACAAGTGGGAGCAAAAGTCTCTTCGTAATCTATGCCTTTTTGCTGTGCATAACCCTTTGCAAAAAGTCAAGCCTTATGGCGATCGATCTCACCATCCGGCTTGCGTTTCAACTTGTAAACCCACTTCGTACTAATGGCCTTTTTGCAAGAAGGCAAATCACATAAAGTCCATGTGTCATTCTCTACAAGTGCATCATATTCTGATTGCATGGCAGCCATCCAATTTTTTGAATTTTGTGCTTCATCAAAAGTCAGAGGCTCCTCAACATCATGTAAGCTAGACACAACCAAAGCATAACAATCTGACGCATAAGATGCATGGCGAGAGCCTGAACGAGTACGACTAGACAAAGGTGCATCCAATTTACTATCATGCAAAGTGTGCACCAGCCATTTTGGCATACCTCTAGCCTGCTCATTTTCAGCCCTTTCCACATCAAGTACATCATGTACATCTGCATCAGTAATAGGCTGATCTATAACATTTTCAGAAACCCCCATAGGCTATACATTTGCCTCATTAGAACTTCCATTCGTATTTCCACCACTGTGAAAAGAGGCAACAAAGTGTCATAAATGTCCTGTGAGGTTACATTACTGTCTCTAGTACATGACAGCAAGGGCTGAACAGAATCTTCCACAAACACTACATTCCAAGAAACCAGAATACGTTTTGTTTGCGGATGATAAAACTAGTAACCTTTTCTTTCAGCACTATAACCAACAAAAATACATTTGACAGCCTTATCATCCAATTTTCTGCGCTGCACTTGTGGTACCAAGACATATGCCAAACAGCCAAAAACACACATGTGCTCAATAGAAGGTTTTCTATCATGCCATGCTTCATATGGAGTAATAAACTGCAAAGCTTTCGTAGGACACCTGTTAAGTACATAAGTGGCACACATAATGGACTCAAGCCAAAAAGAATGCGGCAAAGCTTTACTTTTGACCATACATTGTGCCATTTCCATCAGTGACCCATTCTTCCTCTCAGCAACACCATTTTGCTGAGGTGTATAAGGAACTGTACATTGGTGTTTTATCCCACGACTAGCTAGAAATGCATTAAATTCATGAGACATATACTCCTTCCCTCGATCGGAACGGAGGGTGCCCATAGTACATTTCGAGACATTTTCAGCCATAGCCATAAATTGTTTGAAGCACATAAAAACTTCGGACTTCGCTTTAAGTGGAAATACCCATGCATGCCTAGAGTAATCATCAATGAAAGTCACGAAGTACAGGTAATTGCCCAAGGACGGAGTTTGCATGGGCCCGCAAACATCACTATGCACAAGCTGCAACCTGCATGTGGCCCGAACTGAACCATCCTTTGGAAATTTAGAACGCTGCATCTTACCCAAAATACAGCCTTCACAAACATGTTTGACAGGTGCTTCAAGAGGCGGAAAAGAAGAAACCATATCAGATTTCTGCAAACGCAGCAAACTGGCAAAATTCAGATGACCAAAACGTGCATGCCAAAGTTTTGCATCTGAAATAGCCCTTGAATCTGCAACAACATTTTCAAAATTTTGTCCACACTTTTCATACAAAGTGAGCTTATACAGCCCACAACACAAAAGCCCAGATGCAACAATTTCATCACCAAAACTGAGATCATGAACTGTACATCTGTCATCCACAAATTTGACTACAAGTCCAAGCCTAGCAAGTGTGGATACAGACAAGAGATTCTTCTTGATCCCACGTACATAAACATCAACAAGTGTAAAGGAACTGCCATTAGCAGTAGTGAGCACAATCTTTCCAACTCCATGAACTGGATAAGAGGCATTGTTGGCACAAGTGATTGAATTCCCATGAGGGACAGACTCAAGAGAGGTAAACAATTCACGATGTGAGGTAATGTGCTTTGTAGCACCACTATCGAAATACCACACATGTGAATCTGCAGCAACTAACAAGCATGCATCATGGACAACAGGATTGTAAGTGCACTCTGCGCTAAATGCCCATTCTGCATCAACATCAGCAACACAGTCTCCTTTCACAGAAGACTCAACGATGGCTGCATTTGTAGTGGAACCAGCATTTGCAGTGGAACCACCTTCTTTCTACTTAGCCTCTTTGGCCTTCAACTTAGGACATGACTTGATCAAGTGATCATTGGCTTTACAATAATGGCAACGCATCTTCTTTTTGACCTTATCACCAGAATTGCCAAACGAAGTGCTGCCAGCAGAACTATTAGGAATAGAATTTTTTCCACTCGCAGCAGAACTATAAGAAGTGGCTGCATTACTGTTACCACCCTTTCTTTGAGAAGCAATAAAAGCATGTTCAACTGTACGCTGTCTAGTCCTGTTTTTTCTAGAAAGTGACTCTTGCAACAACAATGTGCATAATGCATCAAACTTGACAACTTCAGGATTCCCTTGGGTCATAAGTCTCCAAGTACGAGAAAAAGTCTGGTAGGAATCTGGTAAGGCATCAAGAACAGTCTGCACAAGGGAACTGTCTGAAATGACTTCACCTGGAGAAATAAGTTGCTCATTGATATCCTTGACACTAGCAAGGAAAGTGTCCATATCATCTTCCCCATCCAACCTGTCCTCAGCAACAAACATCTTGAACACATCTATGTTGTTGTTGTCAGCCATGGTAAATGATGTACCTGATGTGAAAACTGCCCGAAAATAGGAGAAACGGAGCGAGAACAACCTGTGCTATATAGCACAAACCATAGAAGACTATAAGGCACCTGTTATGCAGAAAACGACACTGACAGAAATTCTGCACAAAATGAGGAAATAGCTTGTGCAGTACTGCCTATAGTGGAAACGGAGGCCGAAATGAGCCCACATCAAAATTATTAGCAGACCAAGCTCTCCAAGTTGTCCCAAAATTTTTGTCGACCTGCGAACGCTCGCCAAAGCTCACTAAAATCGGAGAAAGTGAGCAGGCGTATGGTGGAGCCTGGGAGGACGTGACCTGCTCTGATACGAATTGTTGGAATTAGGGTTGCAGAGAAACACACATAGCTTGGAGAAGACGAAGGAAGCTCAAGGCACACAATAGAGAGTGTGTTACTTAGTGTGCAATGGAAAGATGGATAGCCCTAGAGTGATGGGCGTATATACAATGCACGGGGGGAAAAACCTCCTAAAGAGGGAAAAAATGCCCCGACGGTCCTAGTGTGTTCACACACATCACTACCACATGTATATGGTAACATTGACATTGTTCGATAAATTGTTATTGCTTTTGATAAATTGATAAGTTGTTACTGGTTGATATGAAGCATTGGTTGATCATGTTTGAATAATCATTTAAAGAGAAGAATTGTTAGAAGAATATCTTTTGTTTCTCACGGGTAGCAAAATACTTGAGATGCCCAAGATAGGGAGATGATTTGGGAGTTAGCAAAGATTAAGTTGAGGTTTTTTTATCTCTTGCAAGTAGTGAGATGCCTCACGGTTAGTGGGATGTGTGGTTGTTAGCAACTTGCCTTGTAGTTAACGGGATGCCTTGCGGTTCCGAGATGGGAACTATAGACCTCATTTCCATTAAAATAAAATACATATCAAGTCTTTTTAGTTGTTTTTTCCCCACGTCAAGCACTCAACATTATATCATACACATAGCTGGTTCTATTTTTCAAACTTTGTCTCCAAAATTCATTGTGCATAGCCATGAGCTTATCTCTATTGGTATATTGACAACATCTTCTAGAACAACAATCTATGGTTAAAACAAGCTAGACAAATGATAGGGATACTTGATTGGATTTCTTATATAAGGTTTCATAGACATTTTTGGCTTCCTACTTATAAAGCAATACTTCCGTTTTTTTTAATTAGGCTCTACCAAACGAGCTGATTCAATGCATGTATCTATATCCTGTAAATCTGCATAACAATGCTTTTCCATCCGTAGTTGTCACTCTCTTAATAGAACAACAAACAAGATTGATGTTGCATACATCAAATTGTGTAAAAATAGTAGCCTCACAAGGATACGATGTTTCAATACCAATAACAATGCTATCTTCACCTAGCTCACCAAATGTTACGGAATCAAATGGACACACATACATGAGAACCTCTTTGGCTACTACATGTGTTTTGCTCTTATCCCAAATGTCAACCCTCTTATCCTTCCAAACCTCCATGTAGATAAATCCATCACATTGTGCCTCTAATGCTCCCATTCCTTTGTGAGCCTCAGACATAGAAACCCCTTTGTACTGCATCTCATTCATATGTCATAGCAACCCAATACTCCATTTGACAATACTGTGAAAAGCATCTCCCACTTTCAATGCATCCATTGTTGGGAATGGAATGAGTGCTTTCTTCCAAAAACACACATCAATACACTGCTTTTCCCAATAAGCATGCCTAACCAATATGTTTTTGGGTTTGTCTCACATACACTCCCAAGGGTAGCTTTTGTGTGGCTACAAACATGCATACTCTGTCACCTTGATTAAAACCCATACCTGAAAGAAGGTTTCAACAAATATTTGTTAAGAAAACCATCACAAAGTCATTTCAAAATGAGTATATATGTAGGTTTTTCATGATGAATATATATACACCATGTGGCCTTAGGGCCATAGGGTGCTATATGTAGGTGCTCCATGGTTATAAGTATGTATACATCCTATGTTATTAGGGCCATAGGGTCCCCATAGGGTTCTATATCTAGGTGTCTCATGATAAGTATGTATACACCGTACGTCCTTAGGACCATAGGGTACTACATGTAGGTGTTTCATGATGAGTATGTATACATCCTACGGAATTAGCTTCGTATGATGCTTTATGTAGGTATTTTTTGTTGAATATACATCCTATGGCCTTAAATGTGGTTGTTTCATGATGAGTATATAGAATCCTATGGACTTAGGGACATAGGATGCTATATGTAGGTGTTTCACGATGTGTATGTACACATCCTAGGCCATAGGATTCTATATTGAAGTGGTTCACAATGAGTATGTATACATCCTATGGACTTAGGGACATAAGATGGTTTATGTAGGTTTTTTGTGTTGAGTATATATCATATGGCCTTTGGTCCATATGATGTTTTATGCAGGTGTTTTGTGTTAAGTAAATATACACCATATGGCCTAAGGGCCATAGGGCACTTTATGTAGTTGTTTCACGATGGGTATATAGAATCCTATGGCCTTATGGCCATAGGATGCAATATGTAGTTTCTTCACAATGCATATGTATACATCCTATGGCCTTAAGGCCATACGAGTCTATTGTAGGTGGTTCACAATAAGTATGTATACATCGTATGGCCTTATGGCCATAGGATGTTGTATGTAGCTGGTAAACAATGAGTAAATATACACCCTATTAACTTAAGTCCATAGGGTACTACACGTATGTGTTTCAAAATGAGTATGTATGCATCATATGGCCTTAGGGCCATAGGATGCTATATGTAGGTGGTTCACGATGAGAAAACATGTAGGTGTTTATGATGAGTATGTATACATCCTTTGGACTTAGGGCCATATGAAGCTTTATGTAGGTATTTTGTGTTGAGTAAACATACATCCTATGTTCTTAGGGAATTTTTGGCACTACATGGGTTTTTTCATGAGGGATGAGTATATATACATCCTATAGCCTCGGGGCCATAGGGCACTATATGTAGATATTTCATGATGGATATATATACATCCTATGGCCTCAAGGAAATAGGGTACTATATGTAGTTGTTTCGTGATGGGTATACAACATCATATGGCCTTAGGCCCATAGGATGCTTTATGTAGGTGTCTTGTGCTGAGTATATATACGTCCTTTGGCCTTTAGTCCATATGAGGTTTTATGTAGATGTTTGGTGTATAGTAAATATACATTCTATGTCCTCAGTGCCATAAGGAAATGTATGTAGTTGGTTAATGATAGGTATATAAAATCCTATGCTATATGTAGGTGTTTTACAATGAGTATGTATACATCCTATTACCTTAGGTTCATAGGATTCTATATGTTGGTGTCTTGATATAATTATATATATGGATCCTATGGCCTTAGGTCAATAGGGCCCTATATGTAGGTGTTTCATGATGAGTATATAAACATCCTACGGACCAAAGTACATAGGATGCTATATGTTGGTGTTTCTAGCTAAGTATGTATAGACCTTATGGATTTATGACCACAAGTCCTATCTATTCGTGTTTTATGGTGAGCTATGTTACATCCTATGGAATTTGGGTCAAAGGGTGCTATATATAGTGATCTCAAAAAGCTAGAGCCCGCCAACTCATAAGGGGGTACATATGAGTCGCACAATGTGCCATGTGGCGCATCCACATCCATTGATCATATTCCACAGGGTGCATCCACAGCCATTGATCTTATCTAGGGCCTTGGTCTTAAGTAGTCCCGTAGATGTACATCCATATGATGTGTTCGTCTTTGAAGGGACAAAAAAATTGGCGGTATGCACATATCGCGTGATCGAATGTGAGACTCCATTGTGTTTGTGCACCTTTACAACCCTTTTTGTAAAGGTGCATCAACACCTTTGCAACCCAGTCTAGTATATGCCCACTCATTCAAATACTATTTCTATATATATGTGTATGCTTCACGTATGCTCACACTTCCAAAACATGTGCAACTGGTGTGCAATTACACGTGCATTAAAAAATCTAATTTTTTTGAAAAAATGTTTTTATTTATTTTTTGGCTTGTCCCAAACTTTTCCAAAATGAGTTTTCAAGTCCCCAGGTCAATACTACACCAAAAGATAGAACACTTTTTTTGAGAGAAAATTCTCAAATTTCAATATGAAAAATCGGGTCGCGAAACACCAAAACTGACCATGGGTATCGTTGGGTCTTGCCACAATGAGATATTAACACTGGCAAAACCTTGCATCAAAAATTTCAAGACATTCTATTCTTTTTTTTTTGTGGAATTGCTTCACGATTTCAGAAGTGACACGATATGGGTCTCGCCGTGAGAAACCCCTCGAGCGCCTCAAAAACTCAATTTGAAATTCAAAGTTAGGTTATTTTGATTGAAGTTTTAGAGTTTAGATCTTCTCTCTTTCTTTCTCTCTCCACAACACACACACACACACTCTTTGTATTTGTCTCTCTCTCATTACCTGCACTCCATCTCCACTCTCTCTCTATCGTTGTCGCCGTCACTGCCGCACTCTTTCCCACCGTCTGGCGGAGGCCGCTTGGCCTGCACACTACCTCTCGGCCCCCTGCACACTCTCTCTCATCCACCACTCTCTATTGTCCTACACAATCCATCTTTGCTTGTCACTCCCTCTTGGTCCCTTCCACACTCCCTCATCGCCACGTACCACTCTTCCTCTTCCCAGATTTAAGGTCCCTATTTCTCATATGGAGTCGGTGTTGCCCCTTTGGAAGCGGTGCTACTCTTTGGGAAACAACAAGGCACTGCTTTTACCCTCAAATACATGTATGTTTTCAAATCATATGTAAACAGATTATTTCAAATCTATGTAATAAAGTTTTTTCTATTGTAAGTAATTTGGTTCTTTCTTTTGTTTAAAGAACTTCTTTTATGTAGACAAGTTATTGTTTCTGTGTAAATAGGTTTTTGCTTTTGTGTAAACAGTTTTCTCATGTAAATAGGTTTTTGTTTATTTGTAAAGAGGTTTCTCCATGTAAACAGGTTTTTGTTTCAACCTAATTTGATCTTTCTCTAATTCAAACCTTCTATAGTTATTTCATGAAATGAAATTAAAACAAATAAAACCAAATAAATGCCTACCTGTGTATTGTTGTTAATGGTGGAGAAGTTGAGGGAGGGGATGTTGTTTTAGTGAGGTGGTATGAGAGGCGTTGAGCAATGGAGTGATGTAGCATTAAAGGATGACAATGTAGGCAATGTCGTGGGAGGACAGATACGCAAAAGACCTCTTAATGGAAAGGAAAAACTCACCATTAAATTACCGTTTTTATGTATACCCATGAGAGCATAGGGTATGGCATGTGTCATTGGGTGGCATAGGTCCTTCTGTAAAGCGTCTTTGTTAATAATTCACCTTATGACCCTATGGCCTAGGGTCATTGGGATTCTAAATAACACAAAGAGTACCCTATGGCCTTAGAGCCATTGGGATTCTAAATAACAAATGAGCACTTTGTGGCCTTAAGGTCATACCATTTCTAACTAACAAAAAGAGAACCTTGTGGCCTTAGGGCCACATGGTTTCTAACTAACAAAAGTAGCATTCTATGGCCTGGGCCATAGGGTTTATATCTAACAAAAAAAGAATTGTATGGTCTTAGGGACATAGGGTTTTTATAGCTAACACTCACAAAGAGCGATTTCTTGCTATCACAAAAAGCACCCTGTGGCCTTAGGGATTTATGGTTTCTAGCTAACACAAAGAGCATGATGTGGCCTTAAGGCCATAGGGTTTTTAGATTACACAAAGTACACTCTATGGACTTAGGGCCATAGCGTTTCTAGCTAAGACAAAAAGAGCACCATGTGTTCTAGCTACCACAAAAATCACCACGTGGCCTTATGGCCATAGGGTTTCTATCTAATTAAAAGAGCACCCTCTGGCCTTAGGGCCACATGGATTCTAGAAATCACAAAGAGCACCCGATGGCCCTAAGGCCACAGGGCGCTCTTTGTGATGGCTAGAAACCCTATGGATCTATGGCCACAGGGTGCTCTTTTTGCTTGCTAGAAATCCTAGAAATCATAGCCATCACAAAGATCATTATGTGGCCTTAAAGCCATAGAGTTTCTAGCCATCAGAATGATCACCCTATGGACCTAAGGCACTGTGTGGATCTTGGGCCGTAGGGTTTGTAACCACCCTTAGATGGACCTAAGGTACCCTATGGCCTTAGGTCCATAGGGTTTCTAGCTAACAAAAAGAGCACCCAGTGGCCTTAGGGTGATATTGTTTTTAGCTAACAAAAAGATCACCATGTTGACTTAGGGCCATAGGGTTTCTTACACAAATAGCACCAAGTGGCCTTAGGACCATAGTGTTTCTTACACAAAGATCACCTTGTGGCCTTAGGACCATAGAGTTTCTAGCCTACATAAAGAGAATCATGTGTCCTTCGGGCCATAGTTTTTCTTATAGAAATAGTACCTTGTGGCCTTAGAGCCATATGGTTCTGGACTACACAAAGGGAAATGTGTGTCCTTAGGGCCATAGGGTTTTTAGCTAACAAAAAGAGCACCATGTGGTGGGTTTCTAGCTACCGAAGAAATCACCTTGTGGCATTAGGGCCATAGGGTTTCTTACACAAACACCACCCTATGGTCTTAGGGACATAGGGTTTCTAGATTACACAAAGAGAACCATGTGGCCTTATGGACCATAGGGTTTCTAGCTAACACAAAGAGCACCCTATGGCCTAAGGGACATAGGTTTTCAATCTAGAAAAAAAAGCACCATGTGGAATTAGGACCATAAAGTTTCTAGCTTACACAAAGAGCTCCCTATGGCCCTAAGGCCATAGGGTTACTACCCATCACAAATAGCACCATGTGACCTTGGGGCCATAGGGTTTCTAGCCATTAGAGAGAGAACCCTATGGCCATAGGAGAGAACCCTACAAACCTAAGGCCATAGGGTTCTCTTTATGATGGCTAGAAACCCTATGGACCTAAGGTCACATGGTGCTCTTTCTGATGGCTAGGGTTTCTAGCCATCATAAAGAGAACCCCATCGACCTAAGGCCATAGGGTCTCTAGCCATCACCAAGATCACCTAATGCCTTACGTCCATAGGGTCTATAGCTTACATAAACAACACCATGTTGCATTAGGGCCACAAGGTTTCTAGCTAACACAAAGAGCACCTTGTGGCCTTATGGCCATAGTGTTTCCAGCTAACAGAAAGGGCACCATGTGGCCTTAGGGTCATAGAATCTCTAGCTAACAAAAACAGCACCATGTGGCCTTAGGTCCATAGGGTTCATAGCTAAAGAAAATACCACCATGTGGCCTTAGTTCCATTGGGTTTCTACCTAACAAGAAAGAGCACCATGTGGCCTTAGGGGACATAGGGTTTCTAGCTTACACAAAGAGCTGCCCATGGACTTAGGGCCATAGGGCTACTAGCCATTGCAAAGAGCACCCTATGTCCTTAGGACCATAGGGTTTCTAAATGCACCCAGTGGCCTTAGGGTACCCTATGGCATTAGTTTCAAAGGGTTTTTGGATAACAAAAAGAGCACATTGTGGCCTTAGTGCAATAGTGCTTCTAGCTAGCAAAAAGACCACCATGTGGCCTTAGGGTCATTGGGTTTCTATCTAGAAAAAAAGAGCACCATGTGGCCTTAGGTCCATAGGGTTTTTATCTTACAAAAAACTTTTCATGTGGTCTTAGGGCCATAGGGTTACTAGCCATCCCAAAGAGAACCCTGTGGCCTCAACGATATAGGATTTCTAGCCATCACAAAGAGCACATTGTGGCCTTAGGTCCATAGGGTTTCTAGCCATCACAAAGAGAACCCTATGGCCTTAGGATACTCTTTGTGATGGCTAGAAATCCTATGGCTCAAAGAACACCATGTGGGGTCTCTACCATCATAAAGAGTACCATGCGGCCTTAGGGCCATAGGGCCATAGGGTTTCTAGATTACACAAAGGGTACCATGTGGCCTTAGAGTGATAATGTTTTTAGCTGAAAAAAAGAGCACCATGTGTCCTTAGGGCCATATGGTTTCTTACACAAAGAGAACCATGTGGCCTTAGGACAATAGAATTAGGGAAAATTTGGACTCACAATGGGGCCTTATAAGAAGTTTGACTTCCTCTCTCATGTCCAAAACGGGTGTGCGGTAACATTTTTGCAAATCAACTCTAAACTTGGTGAAGATTGTTCAGTTAGAATCTTCAAGCTCTTTCTGTTGATATATAGCATGCCAGGAGATTCCTCGTATTTTCAAAGATTCTATATTTGATTCTCTAGATTCTAGATAGAGTTGTCACGTCACATTAGATTTTAGATGGAGTTGTCACATCACAAGAGAATAAAAAATAAAATATTTCCAAATATGAGGAATCTCATGGCGTGCTATATATCAATAGA
Organism: Adiantum capillus-veneris; assembly: GCF_014529385.1. Lineage (NCBI taxonomy): Eukaryota > Viridiplantae > Streptophyta > Polypodiopsida > Polypodiales > Pteridaceae > Adiantum > Adiantum capillus-veneris. The sequence continues at coordinate 40,053,873 of NC_140940.1, forward strand.
AAGAGCTTGAAGAGTAGATTCTAACTCTCAAATCTCCAAGTTTAGAGTTGATTTGCAAAAATTCTACCGTATGCCCGTTTTGAACATGAGAGAGGAAGTCAAACTCCTTATAAGTCCCCTTTGCGAGTCCAAAATTTCCCTAATGGGTTTCTTCCACAAAGAGCACCATGTGGCCTTAGGGCCATAGGGTTTCTAGCGTATATAAAGAGCACCCTGTGGTCATAAGGTCATAGGGTTTCTTACAAAAAGATCACCCTATGGCCTTACGGCCTTATGGTTTCTAAATTACACAAAGAGCACTTTGTGGCCTTAGGGACATAGGGTTTCTAGCTAACAAAAAGAGAACCATGTGGCCTTAGGGCTATATGATTTTTAGCTAACAAAAAAATCACCATGTGGCCTTTTGGCCATAGGTTTTCTACATAACAAAACAAGCACACTATGGCCTTAGGGCCATAGGGTTTCTTACACAAAGACCATATTGTGTCCTTAGGGCCATAGGGTTTCTAGCATACACAAAGAGCATATTGTGGCCTTAGGGCCATATGGTTTCTAAATTACACAAAGAGCACCTTGTGGCCTTAGGATCATAGGGTTTCTTACCAACAAAAAGAGCACCCTATGGCCTTAGGGCTATAGATTTTTAGCTCAACCAAAGAGCTACATGTGGCCTTCGACCCATAGGGTTACTAGCCATCGCAAAGAGCACCCTGTGGCCTTAACGCCATAGGGTTTTTAACAACCACAAAGATGACCCTATGGCCTTAGGTTCATAGGGTTTCTACCTAACAAAAAGAGCACCATATGGCCTTGGGGACATAGGGCTACTAGCCATCGTAAAGAGCACCCTGTGGCCTTAGAGGCATAGGGTTTCTAACCACCACAAAGAGCACCCTATGGCCTTAGGGTCATAGGGATTATAGCTAACAAGAAATCACCCTATGGCCATAGGTTTTTTAGCTAACAAAAATACCACCATGTGGCCTTAGGGTCATTAGGTTTCTAGCTAGCAAAACAAAACACCATGTGACCTTAGGGCCATAGGGTTTCTAGCCATCACAAAGAGTACCCTATGGCCTTCGGACATAGGGTTTTTCGCCATCACAAAGAGCACCCTGATGCCTTAGGGACATAGGGTTATTAGACATCACAAAGAGAACCTTGTGGCCTTAGGGACATAGGGTTTCTAACTAGCACAAGGAGCACCCTGTGGTCTTGGGGCCATAGGGTTTCTAGCTAGAAAAAAGAGTACCATGTGGCCTTAGGGACATAGTGTTTATATCTTAAAAAAAGATCTCCCAATGGCCTGAAGGACACAGGGTTACTAGCCATCACAAAGACCACCATGTGGCCTTAGAGCCATAGGGTTTCTAGCCATCATAAACACCACCCTATGGCATTAGGGAACCCTGTGGACTATGCGCCATGGGGATTTTAGCTAACAAAAAAATCTCCTTGTGGACTTAGGGACATAGGGATACTAGCCATCACAAAGGGCACCCTGTGTGGCCTTAGGGCCATAGGATTTGTGGGTATCACAAAGAGCACCCAACGGCCTTAGAACACCTTGTGGCATTAGTTCCATAGGATTTGTAGCCAACACAAAGAGCACCTTGTGCTATTAGGGCCATGGGGTTTCTAGCCATCACAAAGTGCACCATATGGCCTCTGGGCCATAAGGTTTCTAACTTTCACAAAGAGAACCCTATGGTGTTTGGGCCATAGGGTTTCTAGCCATCACAAAGAGCACCATGTGGCATTAGGACCATAGGTCTTCTAGCTTAAACAGAGAGGTCCATGTGGACTTAGGTCCATAGAGTTACTAGCCATCACAAAGAGCACCCTGTGTCCTTATGTCCATAGGATTTTTAACCACCACAAAGAGCACCCTATGGACTTAGGGCCCCTTGTGACCGTAGGGTCATAGGGTTTCTACCATGTGGCCTTAGAGCCATAGGGATTCTAGCTAACAAAAATACCACCATGTGGCCATAGTGTTTCTAGATAGCAAGAATAGCACCCCATGGCCTTAGGTCCATGTTAGAAGCTGGACACACCCTACAAAAATTGACTACTCGACAGATTATCATTTTTTGTAATTATTCATTTATTGAGAAAACTCGACATTTCACCTTGTAAATATTGGGGCTTACAGAAGTTTATAGATTGTATCCCAGTTTTGATAGTTAGATTGAGTAGATGGTTAATTCGGAACTTTAGGGTTTGAGAATTGTAAGGTATTTATATCACTTTTTGACCTTAATGAAAGAACCTTTTGTCATTTTTTTAAAAAGTTTTGAAGTCTGTGCTACTGTGTACGAGAGAGAGTGTGAGCTTCTTCTTTATGCTATGTGTGTACTAGTGGTCAAAATCGAGTGCAGAGAAGTGCAGCGTGCTGCCCCTGACAAGAGCTACGCGTGGATACCTACACTGCGCGCGTACGGTCTGGTTTTGCGAGCTCCATCTACGAGCTTCATCTGGTGATTCAGTGAGCATACGTTGTCCGATTTTGCATTGCAGCATATCCACGCGTTCACATTGTGTAGACCTACACATTAGGAACTTTAGATTTCTGAAACGGAGACCTGCATATTTCGGCCAGACATCCTACGTGATTTTGCATCGGGTGTTTTGGGTTGGGGTTTTGGTTCATATACCTTAGGGAGAGCGACCTATTGGTGTTAGTAGGGTCTCCTTCAAGTTCTGTGGTGTTTCGAGATTGTTTGATGGGTGTTCGTCTCTAGAAAGCGTTATAGGAAGTTTCCTCTTATGCACTCTTGAAGGCTCTGACTTAGATATAGGGTAGAGACCTCTCTAGGAATTAGTTAGGAGTCGGTCGATAGATTATGCTTGCTTCCACGCGCCTGCAGGTCGAGCTTCGTCCTTAGCTGATAAATCTTGTTAGGTGAGTTCTCGCTGTGCTGACGTCCATCGCAGCGTATCCGTCCAACATTGGCGCCGCTGCCGGGGACGAAAACCTTAGGTAGGTGACTGAGACTAGTCCTTGAGGATAGGGATTTTTGGCTTGCCACCAAGAGTCTCGTTTTTTATTTAGGTGGGAGCAGAGGGTGGAGGACTCTCTAGGTCTTCGACGGAGTCTAGGAAGCGTGTGTCTGGCCTAGATCCTTCGACTTAGGTAGATTTACGTAGACTGAGATAGTTTTAGGTACTAGTTGAGTTCTTGAGTAGGAGCTGGAGTGGTAGAAGCGGTGAGAGGAGAGCTTGAGAGTCCGGAGAGGCCAGAAAGCAACCAAAACACCATTATCACCATTTCACATGATGAGTACGAGTAGAGTAAGTAGGACATCATGATTCAGGATCTAGAGCACTTCATGCATGTATACTTGCTTGGTAAATTCATCACAAGTTTGTAAAGGACGCAAAAGTGTGTTTGAAAGCTGAAGTGAATTCCAAAAGTTACTGTGAGTGTTTCTGATAGAGCTACAGAGCATCAAGAGCTTAAAATTAAATGTGGACCTTGTTTGTTCATTTGACGGAGCAAAGACTGAATTCATACTTTTTCACATAAATTGACCAACATCCGAGGGAAGTACAGTTCCAGATTAGGAGACCTAATCTAGAACATTAGCAGTGTATAAAATACAGTAGTGGTTGATATTAACTCTCCAGTTATACCAATCATTACTAAGATAAGCTCTAGCAGTTAAATACTTTGATTCGATTAGCCGAAATTAAACGCTTGTGTACATGTATATTCAGCAGCAAAGCAAGAAGTTGTGCGGAGACTGATCCTTTGCCAGGTGAGTGGTTGGATTTGTGATAAACTGCATTGATAAGTTTGATGAATTTAAGATCAGGAAGATAAATTTTTAGAGACCAGAAGATGGCAGGTGACCAAGGTAGCTCAGTGTCCATTGAGGAGAGTTTAACTCAGGCAAGGCTAGATCCACTAGCACTGATTATTGAGGAAGGTAGTGATACTGACACTTTGTCAGACAAATATTTCTTCATGATGGGTAGTCAAATCAATAGCAAGGAGGTTTCACCTATGACGGACCAATGCCAGGAGGAAGCACCTCCCTGAATCCTTTGAATGATTCCAAGATCACCGTGATCTTCTTAGAGGGAACAAACTCGAGGGGAGCCCTAGTCTATTCTGACTAGAGGACGCAAGTGCATTTGTATTGAAGAAAGGCCGGCTCAGAGATTGGAGATAATTTGAGTCTACGATGATGGAGATAAATTCCAAGACAAAAAGGGGAACCACTATCTGATATTTAGAAACCCTGAAGATTACAACAAATATGGAGATAATGTGGCGAAAGATAAAATGGTTTCAGAAGCTCAAGAACCGCCACCAAACATTGATTGGCCTAGAGAAATTTTTATGTAAGATAAGAAAACAATGAGGGTTTCAACTTATAATGAGAATGTGGGAATCTACAAGCATGAGAGTGAGGGAATAGTCGCTTACTTTCGCAGCAAAGAACCATACTTAAACTTATTCTCTTATGAAACTGCTATGGGGAAGGGTATAGTTTTTGTTGATAGATACGGGTGAGAATACCAACGTATTCTCCCAGAGGAGGTAGAAAAAGCAACAGTTCCAGAAGCATCAACAAATGTCCTAGGCGAAGTGCCAAGAGCCACCTACACCCCTATCAAGTCGACAAATCCCTTTTCAGAGGAGTATGACGCTACCTCACATTCTACCCGACCGCAAACATTCAACAATCAAAACCAACCAACAACTCAGCCATCATTGCAGGCATGGCTTCGACAGAGTGCAACATTGTAACAAGACCGAAACCGAGATGGTTATCAAGCCGTACGAGGGCTAAGGGATTTGCAAGAACACCCACTCTATTCAAGGTATCAAGGAGAGATTAAGCCAAATACTCAAGGGTCAACAGAGCCTGAAAGACCACCCATGAAATGAGTTCGAAGGGATAAACCATCTCTGGCAAGAACTGTTAGAAATTATGGCTTAGGAGCACCACTAGTAGAGGAACCAGCCTACTACAGAAGATCAGAGGAGGTATATCGATTAGGATGTGGAGATCCAATGATGAGGTTTGTAGACCATCGTAGAATTAGACCTTCGCAAGTGCAAAAAGGGGTAAACAAGAAATACAAAAGAAACAGAGATCCAAGAGATCATGTAGCAGCGTTTGTGTGCGTAATTAGAGCTGAAGAGGTGTTAGATTTCCCTACCCAATTTGCAGGGTTTGGACTAACCCTAGAGGATAACGCTGCTACTTGGTTTGAGTCTGTAGAGCGTAGAGACTTTGAGTCTATGGAGGAAGTGTTTGATGAATTTATTGAGGAATTCTCCCAAAGGGGGATAGCTCATAATACCATCTCACAAATCCATAAATTCAAACAAAAAGATAGGGAATTTGTACAAAAGGCATCCCTAAGACTAAAAAGATATGTTAAGTTCTGTCCCGTGGAAGAACTGCCAACTCAGTCCAAACTTATGATTATATTCATCCAAGGACTAAAGAATGCAGATCTCCAAAAGGACTTACATATGAAGAGGAGCACGACGTTGAATGAGTTGACCAAGGAGGCTCTTTACCTTGTGGAAAATTGTGCAGTCTACAAAGAGGGGGAGTTCAAGGACCTTGATGACGATTCATCTTCACAACAAAGTGGAAGCAAGTCTTCTAAGACGTCAGTGAAAGCAGAAGTAGCTGTAAACCAAGAGCTGCTTGTAGATGAAGTGCTAAAAAATATTAACTTGTACGCCAAACCCCAGGCTAAAGAGCCCAAGTGGTGTGCTATTGAACAAAAATGGACAAACCATGGGACAGAGTAATGTTATTATAACAAGGGATATGTGAGAGAGAGACCTTACGCTCCCCAAGCTCAGGTAGCTTCTCCCCAAGTTCCACCGATGCCTAGGTATCAAACAGGCAACCTACCAAGACCTGTGGGTGTAGAAAGACCACAACCAGTGTTGGGGCAACAACCACCCTTACCAGGATTACGACCAGTTGGTATAAGATACACACCAACCATAACCGAATCAGAGGAGAAGGCTTTGGTGCCTATGCATGCATATTATGAAGATCCCAATGGATATGCGGCAAACTCTGTCTATTATCTACCGGAAGAACCATCAACACCAGAACCATGGAGCATGATAGGAAGTTCAGGACCACCAATAGCTGCATAAGCAGCAGGAGAAGGAAGATATAGCTTAGATGAACGAACATTGTTGTTCATAGCCAACGGAGGCATGGGCTGACAGAGACATGCATACCAACAAAGGGGAGCTCAAGGAGCACCTCAACAACCCAAGGGACCCTGCTGTGCAAGTGTGGTGGAGACCATTGGCTACGAGACTGTCCTCATGATGAAATTATTAGAGTCAACGCATATTGCACCGAGTGTGGAGTTACTCATTTGATTTCCCTAAAACCCCAGCAAAGAAGCAAAAACCACCTTGAACATACCAGAAACAGTACCTTCCAGTGGAGGGTCAGAAAATGAAACAATCATACCTATTCAGGCGGTGACACGAGCCCAAGCTCAAAGAAGGAAGAACGAGCCTATAATTGAAGAACCAAAAACCGATGCCCAAAGTTCAGAAAAGAAAAATCTGAGAAGCACTTGGAAAGCTAGAAAGACGCGTATAAAAGCCAGGAAAGAACGAGAGCAAAAATCTCTATCCGAGGAGTTAAAACATACAAAGGATAGATTAGAGTGATTAGAGGATCTAGCTAGCTTAAGCTCACACACCATGGCAACCATAGCACCCAAGGAAATAGCAGAGCCCAAAAGTGCAGGATCAGGAGGATCTATACTGGCAGACAAGGTAAATGAGCAGTTGGATGCACTTCTAAAAGCTTATGAAGCCAAACTAAAAAAGAACCAAACCTAGGAGCAAAGATGGATGACTTATCCATATGCTGAAATAGAAAAACAAATGTTGGAAATGTGTAGAAAGATGATTGAAACAGCTCAATCATTGATGGAAGACCCACTGGGTAAACCTGCAAATGGGCATGAAGTACCAGCTCCAACCCTTATCCAACCAACTTTCGAGGAACAAGTAGAAACGAAGGAAAGACTCACGAATGCCTATGAGTCCAGAGGAGAGCCTATCATAGTGTCAAATACAACAGATGAGGTAAGTGACAGGTTCCAGCCTAAAACATTGACAGAAATGGGTAAAGACTATGACGGTCTAGATGATCTGTGGAAGAAAATCCGTGAGGCCAACGAGGCTAACAGGATGAGTAACCACATGAATACCACGAGAAAAGATAAGAATGTGATCTTACCTCCTATTGAAGAATTTGAGGCAAGGTCACAAATGAACTTTGAGATACATTCACAAGGGGGAGACCAAGGATCGATTAGTTTGGGGCACAGCCAACGAGACTCGCTGAAAACTTTACCCTCTTACCTAGGAGAGTATGAAGCCAAGTCTGAAGTGAGAGAAATCCCATCTCAAAGACTTTCTTCTAAAAAAGTGATGGACTCACAAGGATTGATTGAGTTAATGTCCACCCTAGTGGCATGCACAATCACATTATCCGAACTCCTAAGGTTACGAGCAAACATGTGAACCACAGTAGGTAAACGCCTACAAAAATTTGGAGTGAAAGACCCCACCTCGAAGCTTTGGGAAGGGATCAGAGAATTGGGCATGCCTCAACTAAACACTAGGCCGGTACCATTAAACAATGTTGGAGAGTATTGCAAGGGAGAAGATGGAAACACCACGGTACCAGTAGAATTCCAAGGAGTAGTTTCCAAAGCTATTCTTGACAGTGGAGCACGAGTTACTATCGCCACCAAGGAAATCTGGAAAAAATGGGAAAAACCAGCTTTAAGAGCTACCAGAATGAAATTGCAATTGGCATATGGGTTCATGGAGAAGCCTCTAGAATTCTTAGTAAAAGTGATTGTCACTTCGTGTGGAATCGAGTATGAGCTACATTTGCAATAGTCGATTTCAATAAAAAGAACAATTATGAGATCATCTTCGGAAGATCATTCATGCGACAATTGAAGATGGTCCAAGATTGGGGTTACAATCACATATACCTCAGACATGGCGAGACAACAACTAAAATACACCTGAAAGACCATAATTACAAGGATGTGAACCAAACACCTGTGGAAGAGTTTAATTCAGCTACAGTAGAGCATGATCGGAACTCCCAGCATGGTTACGGCAACAAAAAGATCTATGGATGTACGGAGCTTCACATTGTGGAAGCTTAAGAGGAGAGGAATGCATCTTAGAAAGAGCGATTGAAGACATGGAGTATATTCCAGAACCTTTCCCTGAAGATGGCTTGGAACCTCTAGAATGGGAACACATACTAGCAACATTGGATGTCTATACCATTACAGATAGTCCAACTACAAAATTTTGCTATAAGGATGGCTATGATGTGCTACCCTACTACATGGTAAGCATTATACCAGGAGGAGATTAGACGATAGAACCACCAGAGAGAGAAGAGTTTTATAACTCCTGTGAACATCCCGAAGTAAATGATGATGCAGATAATGAGTGTTCAGACACCTCTAGTGAGCGTGGAAGGGAAACCGAGAATATCAAGTTTTATGATTTTGCTAATCAGCACCCTAGACGCCAGGAACGCTATAGGAGGAAACGAGCAGGAAACAAAGCGAGAGAGAACCTGATGCCCAGGATAAAAGGTAAAACTCACTATTTGATGCTTGTAAAATCAGAGGATTGTGTAAAAGATCAAATAGCAGGAAGACTCTCAAAAGATCGAAGGGAAAGAACACGAGAGCAAATAAAACAAGTACGAAAAGCTAAAACAAAAACAAAATCACAAAAATCTCTGAAATAAAAAAAAGAAACAACAAAAGACCAAGAATGGACCAAACTGGAGCGTTAACAGAAATACCAAGAACTGAAACGGTCTTTACGCGAGATATGGACTACTGAAGAAGATAGTGATGGTAAAGGGGAGTCAGACAAGGGAAACATGAATGTACCATCACACTATTGGAAATTTACCATCTAGGACAGAAAAATCATCATGACACCACCAGTCAGGGAAAGAACCAACCAAGAATCTTACAATGGGCCAGAAAATGAAAAAAAGGATAGACCTCGCGAAACCGCGTGAAAGGCCTTAGCCGGTCTATATAGCAACCGATTTAGAGCCTGAAGAAGAAGAACGGCTAACACAACTTTTCAAGAAGTATAAAGATGTGTTTGCATGGTCCTACAAAGACCTCAAAGGAGTTGATCCATCGATATGTCAACATACAATTCCTTTGAAATCGGATGCAAAACCTAGCAAACAACGTCCTTATACATACAATGATACATTTGTTAGACGAATCAAAGAGGAGATTGACAAGCTGATGGAAGCTGAATTTATCTATGAAATTGAACATACAGATTGGGTGTCACCCATTGTGGTAGTCCCCAAAAAGAATGGAAAATTGCGAGTGTGTGTAAACCTCAAAAAGTTAAATGCAACCACCATAAGGGATAATTATCCCTTGCCAATCACAGAACATGTACTTGAGCGGGTGGCCGAGAAACGGGATTATTCCTTTTTGGACGGGTTTTCAGGATACAATCAGCTGGTAATTGCAAGGGACGATCAACACAAAACAGCATTTTCCACAGAATGGAAAATTGATGCGTATCGAGTTATGCCGTTTCGCTTAACTAATGCCCCAGCTACCTTCCAAAGGTTAATGACACACGCGTTCAAAGAATACCTGAGAATATTCTTAGAAATATACATGGATGATCTTTGTGTACACTCTCTTCTACGAGAGGAACATATTGACCATTTGAAAAAGGTATTTGAAAAATGCAGGACATATCGAATCTGTCTTCACCGTGAAAAGTGTATCTTTATGGTTAAGCAAGGCCTCATGTTAGGACACATTGTCTCAAGAAATGACATAACCACTGACCTAGACAAGGTCAAAGTCATAGTAGGCCTACTATCGCGAAACAAGTGCAATCCTTCATGGGACACTGCGGATATTATCGAAGATTCATATACATGTATGTGGTCATCGTACAACCTCTGTATCGTTTGCTAGTCAACTTTGACTGGACCGAGGAGTGTGAAACTTCATTCCAAAAGCTGAAGGAAAACATTGTATCAACACCTGTACTTAAAACACCAGATTGGCAAAAGATATTCCATGTTCACATTGATGCTTCTCCATATGCAATCGGGAGTATTCTATCTCAACCTGGAGACGAAACAATAGATTTTGCAATTTGTTATGCAAGCCGACAGTTAAACAGTGCGGAAAAGAACTACACAACCACCAAAAGAGAAGGGTTAGGAATGATTTATGTTGTAAAAACATTTCGGCATTATTTGCTCGCAAACAAATTTGTGTTCTTCACAGATCATCAAGATCTTTTGTATCTGGTAAATAAACTATGCAATACAGGGAGAATTGTATGCTGGTTTATTAAATTGCTTGAGTTTGATTTTGTAGTGGTGGTCAAAAAGGGTAAAACCCATCTACGAGCGGATCATCTTTCAAGGATACACAATGGGGAATCTCCTGAAGGAGTAGATAATGACATACCAAATGCTTATCTTTTCAATATTGAAATGATGCCCAAATGGTCTCAGGAAATTGTTAGCATTCTTTCCTTTGGAAGTAGGTTTGATAATATGGAATACAGATTCAAACAAGAAACAATTCGATAAAAAAAAAACTTCCAGTTGATAGCAGGACGGTTGTATCATCTAGGATCAGACCAAATCCTATGATTATGTATAAATCCGAAAGAATTCGAGTGTTACCTTGAAGAAGCACATGTCCACGATTGTGCATTTCATTGTTCAACTGTGAAAACACACCAGAGACTGAAACAGTTAGGGGTTTATTATCCAACTATGTATGCGGACACACATTCTTATGTTACCAATTGTACTATATGGAGTGCCAAACGACTAGTGGATCACGCGACATTGTTTCAAGTAAACATTGCACCTGCATGGAGTCAATATATCATTGATTTCTTAACCACCAGGACATTTTTTGAGAACATAACAAGAGCACGGAAAAGGGCTATAGAGCTAGAAGCTCACGACTTTCAGTTAATTGGGAACCAACTCTATAAGCAAAGAAAGGACAATCAACTTAGAATTTGTGCAAGTGAAAGTGAATACCTGCTGATTCTAGAACATGCACATAGCGGAATAAGTGGAGGCCATTTTTCGGGCGATAAGACAACAAAAATTGTCTTAACCGCAGGAATATGGTGGCCTACATTGCATATGGATGCTGAAGAGTTTGTAAAGCGTTGTGACACATGTCAGCGCACCAAGGTGCCGATAAAGAGAGATGAGATGCCACTATGGCCAATGATGGGAGCAAGGGCATTTGCAAAATGGGGTATTGATTTTGTGGGACCTATTTCACCCCCTTCATATCGCACCCATACCCAATATATCATTGTGGCTACAAACTATCTCACAAAATGTGCGGAAGCCAAGGCAACGCAAAAAGCAGATGCACGGACCACTGCACAATTTTTGTATGAGAATGTTTTTGTACGATACAGTTTAACAATAGAAAGTGTCAGTGATCATGGAACACATTTTCTTAATGAAGTCATTGAATATCTGCTAGAGGAATTCATGGTCATACATAGGAAATTTTCTCTATACCATCCACATGCAAATGGACAATCTGAGGCCACAAATAGAACACTATGCACGGCTGTCACTAAAATTGTGTCAGAGACAAGAACAAATTGGGATGAGCAGCTACACTCAACACTATGGACATACAAGGTAGCTTACAAAACATCGATAGGAACAACATGGTGTTTGGCCTAAATGCTATATTACCCATAGAGTTTTTAATTCCAACTCTACGAGTAGCGAAATGCTTAGAATGGACAGGGCATGAGCTCTCTTCAAGAATAGATGATCTAGAAAAGCTATATGAACTCCGCTTGAGAGTTGTAGTTTCGATCTATGCTAAAAAGAGAAGACAAAAAAAGTGTTTTGACAAGCATGTGCGGACTAAAGAGTTCAAAACAGGTGATTATGTAGTACTTGTTTATACTTTGAAGCAACATGCCAAGAAACTTAAAAAGCGAGGGATGGGACCCTTTGTGATTAATAATCTATCGCAAAGCGGAGCTGTCAAGATTGCTCCATTAGCAGGTGAAGAAATGTCCAATTGGATTAGTGGATGTCGATTGAAGAAAAATAATTTACCACTAACACAGGATATGCTTCAATAAATCCATCGAGGAAAACAAGGAATGAAGGAGAAATAGAGAGTACGAGAAGAAGCTCAAGGGGAAGCAAAAGAACGCATTGCAAAACGAAGAACTCTACGACACCAACAACAAGGTGAAGCACCATTGCAAATCAATGCCATTCGACTAACAACGTTGGATGAAGACACAGTGGAGCCAATAATTGCAGTCAAAGTGGGGAGTAATCATGTTGAACCGATGGCATTGCTTGATTCTGGAGCTCAAGAAAATTTGATCTCTTACGGATTATACCAATAGCTCAAGTCCACAGGTCAACTTCATCCTACTCCTCAAATGCTGGAAAGTAGTACATCACACTCGTTGAAAACATTGGGCTGGACTATATTGCATGTACAAGTACATCAATATATTTACGCACAAAAATTTTATGTAGTCGAGGATGAAAGCACACAACACCCAATGTTGTTGGGACAACCTTGGCAAAAAGAGTACAATGTGCAGATAGATTGGAATGCGAATGCAGTCAAAATTCAACATGCACAAGAACAACAGGTAATAGCCTTTGCTCAGCAATACTAGAATAATCAGCTACCAGCAATGCAATCACTGGAAAAAGAGCCAAAAGCAAGAGTGCCACCAAAGAACAACATGATACCCAAGGCTAACAAACAGTTAAAAGCCAACCATGCTAACTACATACATACGAAGTCACCAACCGTACTGCAAAGATCTAGGTTACCAAAACAAGGGAAACAAGTATGAATGCGGCAGGATAGAAATGACATGGCAGACCAAACACAATGCAACGAAAGAATTCAACCGAAGCAGATAGTTCAACCAAAAACCAAGGGCATAAAACAGATATGGATCCCAAAGAAAATGCTCAGCAATAACCCAAGTGTTACTCGCATTTGGATACCAAAACAAAAGCAATAGGAAGCTCAACCAAAAACCAAGGGCATAAAACAGATATGGATCCCAAAGAAAATGCTCAGCAATAACCCAAGTCTTACTCGGATTTGGATACCGAAACAAAAGCAACAGGAACTCCCTTCAGTACAAGCAACATCGGAAGGAAAACAACTGCATTTGCAAAAGGACAACCGACTTATGTGGATGTCAATCCGCAAAAACATAGTGGAAACAAAGGAAGTATCAAAATACCTACAAAAACCGGCAAAAACAAGCTACCAATGGAAAGTACAAGAAATGCGGTCCACAGTCATTCCGGCCAAGCCAATCCTCTCCACAGAAACAACTACGGCTATATCAGCAGTAGTGGCAAAGCGATTGCCTTTTTCAAGAAAGATAATTAAACAAAGAGCAGTAGAGTTACAGCTGTTACTTGCAAAGAAAACAGGAAACCTCGATGGCGAATGCCAATAAGCATCTTGCTTATACCCTTCTCTTGCACAGCATTAATTTTTCCATGCATTGATCGAGTATGCATAAATTAGGGCCACATTAATCGGCCACGCATTAGCATAAATTTTTCAACCTATGCACGGCACATACTCCGAGGCGATACCTTGTCGTCCGGGAGGACTCCCTCTAGGAGGGGGGGAGGCATTCTCAAATGCAGAGCCAATAGCAAAAAAGGGCATGATTTTCGACTATTTTAAGGGTTGTTGTTTGATTTGCAAAATTTTCTGGACTAACCCAAGTACATATGCCCTTATAGAACATGTATCTACACGTATATGGGGCCAAACGCCAAATCAAGCCCCTAGGTATGTGTATATAAGTAGAAGTAGCCATTTTTCAGGCAAAATATTGGTAAAACGGAGAAATCCGGCCATAAAAATTGCATGTGAGTGTATATAATGTTTTGCGGTGATTTTTTTGATTTATTACGATTTTTGGGGATTTTTTGGATTTGCTTTGCTATTTTTCTTTTAGTCTTGCTAATTTTCGGGAGAAAAACTTCAAAAATACAAGAAGTAGGTGAAAAACGGTCATAATGAAAAACAAAAAATATGGGGATGATCAGTGACTATAGGACAACCTATGGTACAGTGGGGGTGCAATTATGAGACTGGAGCGGAAAGCGTGTTTTGGCCAGATTTTGATTGAAATGCCAAATTTCTGGTAAACAGAGCAAATGGAGTCCAAATCAAGAAATTTTTGAGCCTAAACTGCATCTCCCAAGAAGTTGGGAGCACATGTCAAATTTCATGAAAAGTGGTTTGGGGACCTCCATTATAACAAATTTTCACCTCATTTTCACTATTGACATTTGAGAGAGATCTTTTGCCACCTAGAGCGAGCGGAACTTCCAGCAGCTTCTACGACGCGCACGACTACCTGACGGGCTTCATACATGAGAGGTAGGCTCACCACCTTGAGCTTAACGCGCATGTTTGTCGTTTTGTCGCGAAAACTAGCGTAGGGTTCACACACAAAGCGGGCGGTAGAGACCTACAAGTAGAAGCGGCCACCTAACGGCTAACCCAAAAGCAACGAGACTTCATCGGCAGCTTACCCTAGCATAGAAGACCAGTCTTGGATGTCCAAAGGCAGTAGAAAACCATCGGGAAAAACCCTAATTCCTAGAATCCCGCAAGAGGCCACCAAATGGGAAATCAGCACGGAAAGGTGCCCAAATGCTACCAAAATTCATGGGTAGGAGCATCTTGACATGCTTGACAAGTCTAGGTAGCCCACATTACCAAAAGGTGACCTGAAGTGACACTAAACTTCAGAAACGGCATCAGAAACGCAAAGCGTCAAATAGCTCTTGCTGCCAAACCGCATGTCCGTTTGCCACCAAACTTCACGAGCGACTTTCCTAGACCATCAACAACCAAGACCTATGGTGCTGATAGCCATTTTTCTGCTCTCCGTAATTGCCATAGTGAGTTAACCCACCCTACCAAAATCATCCAAACATTTTGGTTATCCCTACCATTTCACTGTACATAGGCGTGTGTGAGTTAGGGATGTTAAGTATGGATCCTGATTTACCCTTGTAATTTTTTGTGGTAAAAGCGCACATTTGTAAGGCCCCCATTATGAGGAGAAGCCATCGTGCGTGACGGAAAATCACTCACCGGAAACCAAAATTTTCACGGACAAGAATCAGGGGCAACTTTAAAGGCCTCGGGGGCGGAGGCCCCTGAGACTTTCTTTTTCACCGGAATATTATGGCCGGACAGCGGCCGGAAAAGTGGTCAAAAAACAACCGGTCGGTTGGCCGGTGGCCGGTAGTCAATGGCCGATGGCCGGTGGTCGGAAGTCAATGGACGGTGGCCGGTGGTCGCAACTCAATGGTCGGTGGCCGGTGGCCGAATTCAAAAGCGGACTTGTCTTCTCAAGGGAGGATTAGAGGGTCCGATTTGGACTTATTCGCACAAGGGTGGCTACACATGGCTGTCTCTCATAAGAGAGGGTAGCCCTTTTGGCCTATAAAAGGAGACCATTTCTACACACATTTCATAGTGTGAAGTTGATGCAACATGGTGAGTGTGAGGTGGTGAGAGTGAAGCAAGGCGGGAGCTCCATTAAGGGTATAATCCCTTTGTAAACTACTTCGTGTTTTGAAGTACTAAAGCCATTGAGTGGCTGCTTTCCCGTGGACGTAGCCCACATTGGGTGAACCACGTATATCGTATGTACTCTCTCTCTCTCTCTCTCTCTCTCTACTCTATAATCTCGTGTATATAAATATGTCTCTCTCCATTAAGTAATCTACTCAATTATCTATTTGGCTACGTCTTATTTCCTAACAACTGGTATCAGAGCAAGGTTTGCTCGTAGCTAAATTATCTCAAGGAAAGGATTCCTTGAATTGAGTGGGAGTTATGGCGGAGGAAGGGAAGCTCAAGATTGAGAAGTTCAACGGCAAAAACTACCAACATTGGAAGATGCAGATTGAAGACTATCTCTACCAGAAGGACCTCTATTTGCCACTAGGCGGTCTTGCGAAGAAGCCCGCAACAAGGGCAGATGAAGCATGGATTTTCCTTGATCAAAAGGCACTGGGAACAATCCGGTTAAGCTTGGCGTCAACGGTGGCCTTCAATGTTTCGGAGATGAAGACCACGGAGGACTTGATGAAGTCACTTGACGACTTCTACGAGAAACCATCGGCATCCAATAAGGTATTTCTTATGAAGCGCTTGTTCAATCTAAAGATGGCAGAGAATGGTTCAGTTGCAGAACACCTAAATGACTTTAACACAAACATAAGTCAACTTCGATGAGTGAAAATCAATTTCCATGACGAAGTACGAGCTCTCCTTATACTATCATCTCTACCAGATAGTTGGGACAGCCTTGTGATGGCTGTAAGTAATTCTATTTCTGGCACAAATACTCTTAAGTTTGATGATGTTGTGGGTGTTCTCCAAAGTGAGGAAATGCGAAGGAGAAGCACAGGAGAATCATCAAGTGCTGCACTATCAGTGGAAACAAGAGGAAGGCTTAAGGAGAGGTTCAAAAACCAAAAGGGTCGTGATCGCTCAAGGCGGAGCAAGTCACGCACAAAGTCAGTTCTTGAATGTTGGAACTGTGGCAAGAAGGGCCACGTCAAGAAGGATTGTTGGTCCAAGAAGAAGAAGGAGACAGAGTCTCAAGACAACAAGCCAACATCGGAGGCCAATGTGGCAGGTAAAGTAGAGCAAGATGCTCTAATTCTCTCATTAGACAATGTGTCTAATTCCTGGATAGTAGATTCCGGGGCTTCATTCCATGCGACACCACACAAGCAACATTTCCAAGACTACACCAAAGGTAATTTTGGGTATGTATACTTGGGAGATGACGAAGCTTGTGAGATTGTCGGCAAAGGTACAGTTTTTGTCAAAACTACTAACGGAAATGAATGGAAGCTTAAAGATGTTAGGCATGTTCCTTCTCTTCACAAAAATTTGATCTCTACAGGGGACAATTGGACGATGAAGGTCACAACATTGCATTCGGAAACAAACGGTGGAAGATCTCAAAGGGATCTTTGGTGGTTGCCAAGGGTGAAAAAGTCGGTACACTTTACTTGTGTACTGTTAGCACGCAACCTTCAGCTTGTGCAGCAACTACAGAAGTTGACAGTGCGGTGTGGCACTACCGACTTGGGCATATGAGTGCCAAAGGAATGCAAATCCTTCAACCAAAGAAGCTTCTACCAGGTTTGAAAGAAGTGGACTTAGAGTTCTGTAAAGATTGTGTTTATGGTAAACAAAAGAGGGTAAAATTTCAAAAATTAGGAAATGAAAGAAAAAAAAAAAAACTTGAGTTGGTTCATTCTGATGTTTGGGGTCTTGCAAGTACACCATCACTTGGTGGCTCATTGTACTATGTAACATTCATAGACGATGCGACTAGAAAAACATGGGTTTATGTCATGAAGAATAAATCCGATGTATTTTCCATATTTCAAAGGTGGAAAGCCTTTGTGGAGAATGAAACAGGTACCAAGGTTAAATGCCTCAGATCCGACAATGGAGGCGAATATTGCAGCCAAGCTTTTGAAAGCTTTTGTGCTAGCAATGGCATTCGGAGGCAAAGGACAACCCCAAGGACACCTCAACAAAATGGGATTTCGGAAAGGATGAACAGGAAAATCATGGAACGAGCACAAAGCATGCGGCTACATGCACGCCTACCGCTTGAGCTTTGGACGGAAGCTGTAAGTACGTCTGTGTACTTAATCAATCGGTCACCCTCAACGGCATTGGATGGGGGACTTCCAGAAGAGGCATGGATAGGTAAACCGGTGCATTATGCATTTTTCAAAGTGTTTGGCTGTGAGGCTTTCATGCACATAGATAGAAGCCTAAGATCAAAGTTCGATGCAAAGTCCAAAAAGTGTTTCTTCATTGGCTATGGACAAGGAGACTTTGGGTATCGCCTATGGAATCCTGAAGATGGTAAAATCTTAAGGAGTAGGGATGTAATTTTTAACGAACAAAATATGTACAAAGATTACTTGGAAAGAAAAAAAACAAAAGAAACAGGTGATGAGTACATGGAGCTTGAGGACGGTGAAGACTGAAGGACTGCAAACAGTGACAATGTGCAACAACGTCAACCAAATGAGGAGCCTCAACCTATTCCCTGAAGATCTACAAGAGCAAGTAGACCTCCAGAAAGGTTTGTTCCTTCCTTCAACCATCTCTTCATCTCAGATTCTAGAGAGCCGGAATCATATGAAGAAGCTATGCAACATGAATCCAAAGAAGAATGGACGAAGAGCATGCAAGTGGAGATGGACTCAATACATCACAACCAAACATGGGAGTTGGTTGAGTTGCCTAAAGGTAAACGGGCACTTCAAAAAAAATGGGTGTACAAGCTAAAGGAAGAAGAAGGTGGGAAGAAAAGGTACAAGTCTAGGCTTGTGGTAAAAGGTTTTTCTCAAAAGAAAGGTATTGACTTCAATGAAATATTTTCTCCTATTGTAAAAATGAACTCAATTAGGCTTTTCTTAAGCCTTGTGGCTGCTCATGATCTAAATCTCGAGCAAATGGATGTAAATACGGCATTCCCTCACGGTGACTTAGAGGAGGAAATCTACATGCTTCAACCAAAGGGGTATGAAGTAAAAGGTAAGGAGAAAATGGTTTGCAGATTAAAGAAGAGCTTGTATGGTTTAAAGCAAGCATGAAGACAATGGTACTTGAAGTTTGATCGATGGATGTTGGATCATGGATTCACAAGATGCAACTCGGATCACTGCGTCTACACGGAGAATTTGGGAGATGGGAAATTCATCATCCTAATGTTGTATGTTGATAACATGTTGATTGCAAGTGCTAACATGCAGGACATCAAAGACCTAAAAGAGGAGCTGTCCAAATCTTTTTCAATGAAAGATTTAGGTGTTGCAAAGAGGATACTTGGTATGAAAATATCAAGGGACAGGACGAAGAAGACAATAAAGCTATCTCAAGAAGATTACATCAAGAAGGTACTAGAAAGGTTTGCAATGCAAAATGCAAAACCAGTTTCTACACCTTTGGCTGGTCATTTTAAACTAACAAAGGATATGTGTCCAAAGACACAAGAGGAGATAGCCTATATGTCTAAAGTTCCATATGCTGCAGCGGTAGGTTCTCTAATGTATGCTATGGTCTCGACAAGGCCATACATTGCACATGCAGTGGGAGTTGTGAGTAGGTTCATGGACAACCCAGGTAAAGAGCATTGGCAAGTTGTGAAGTGGATACTTAGGTATCTAAAAGGGACAACAACAAATGCTTTGTATTTTGGAGGAACTGATATTTTTCTAGAAGGGAATGCTGATGCAGATATGGCAGGTGACAAAGATACTCGAAGGAGCACTACTGGCTATGTGTTCACGGTTGGAGGCAGAGCAGTAAGCTGGGCTTCAAAGCTGCAGAAAGTGGTTTCACTTTCTACCACGGAAGCAGAGTATGTAGCAATGATGGAGGCAAGAAAAGAAATTCTGTGGCTTCACAGATTCTTAGAAGAGCTTGGATTCAAACAAGACAATTGTGTCTTGTACAGTGATAGCCAAAGCGCTATCCATCTTGCGAAGAACTCAGCCTTTCATTCAAGGACAAAGCACATTGAGGTGAGATATCACTTCATACGCACTCTTTTGGAAGAGGGACAACTAAAGCTAGGAAAGGTGCATACAAGTGAAAATCCTGCAGACATGTTTACAAAGGTGGTCAACAAGGAGAAGTTGAGCTTTTGCTCATCTTCAATCAGCATTCAAGGATAAGAAGCCAGAATGGAAAGCAGTCACAGGTTTGGTTTGGAGATCAGTCTCCAAGTGGGAGATTGTTAAGTATGGAGCATGATTTACCCTTGTAATTTTCTGTGGTAAAAGCGCACATTTGTAAGGCCCCCATTATGAGGAGAAGCCATCGTGCGTGAAGGAAAATCACTCACCGGAAACCAAAATTTTCACGGACAAGAATCAGGGGCAACTTTAAAGGCCGGACGGCGGAATATTATGGCCGGACGGTGGCCGGAAAGTGGTTGGAAAACAACCGGTCAGTTGGCCGGTAGTCAATGGCCGATGGCCGGTGGTCGCAAGTCAATGGCCGATGGCCGGTGGCCGAATTCAATGGCCGATGGCCGAATTCAAAAGCGGACTTGTCTTCTCAAGGGCGGCCACACATGGGCGGATTGGAGGGTCCGATTTGGACTTATTCGCACAAGGGCCGCTACACATGGCTGTCTCTCATAAGAGAGGGCAGCCCTTTTGGCCTATAAAAAGAGTCCATTTCTACACACATTTCATAGTGTGAAGTTGATGCAACAAGGTGAGTGTGAGGTGGTGAGAGTCAAGCAAGGCGAGAGCTCCATTAAGGGTATAATCCCTTTGTAAACTACCTCTTGTTTTGAAGTACTAAAGGCATTGAGTGGCTGCTTTTCCGTGGACGTAGCCCACATTGGGTGAACCACGTATATCATGTGTACTCTCTCTCTCTCTCTCTCTCTCTCTCTCTCTCTCTCTCTCTCTCTCTCTCTCTCTCTCTACTCTATAATCTCGTGTATATAAATCTGTCTCTCTCCACTAAGTAATCTACTCAATTATCTATTTAGCTACGTCTTATTTCCTAACAAGGGACTTTCTCCATATTTTCTTAAAAACCCTCAGCTAGCTAGTCACTGGGCTAGTTGAGCCAAAAAAATAAATAAAATCAAAAAAATAAAATATATTATGGCCCATTTGTGTGTAAATATTTCATTGTATAAAGGTCCTAAATAAAAGGATTTGTCATAATTATTTTGTTATTTATTTAAATATTTCTACCTATGGCGTGTTATTTATGTTATGTACATTGACTCACCATTACCATATTTTTTCTTACCATTTTGCATAGTCTTTATTCCATATAAAAATAATTTCATGCAAGCTTCTCTTATTTTTGGTGTAACTCCATCCCAACAAAAGTCCAAAAAAACTAGTTTTATTTATGTGTATATTTTTTCACTATTGTGATTTTTCCTTCCTACATCTATTCTCTTTTACTCTCATAAATTAGACCACCAAGAATAGTCATTTTTTTATGGTAGACTTATAATGAGAGAGATTTATTTTGACCCCTTTATATTTTTTCCACCTATATTATTTATATTTGACATGTACATATTTGTTTAGACCCCTCAATATTTGATTTTCTTAGTTGTACTATTCACTTATATCATGATCTCAACAATATCTTCAATTATAGACCTACCAAATAAGGTCAAGGTTATGTGGCATGCATGCATGCACCATGGGGAGCTCACTCTTGGGGGTATTCAAAAGAATCATCCAAAGAAGGACCTCGCAAGGACCTTGTGTAGTGGAAAAAACAGTCAGTTTTGCTGAATTTTTAAAGATCACATGCTCCTAGAATTTGGAAAGGTGATACAAACAAAAATTGTAGCTCGTGAGCTGAACTTTCATCTAAAATTTTTTATTTTTTTTTTGAGCTACGAGCTGTGATCTATGATTTTATTGGTGGATCCCAGTTTACCCATGGTATGCAGCCACACTCCCTCTTCCACTTTATCATTTTCCTCTTTCACACACACCTCTCCACTCATCATCCCCACCTCTCTCACCACTCCTTTCTGCACCCTACTCACCTTCTTCTCAACCTTGAAGAATAAGAGAAACCATGGTGAACTCATGTCTCCTACACACACTTCCATTCCAAAATTGACCACCTAGTCTCATTTTTTCTCATCCATATTACCCATATCTATCAAAAAACCATAAAATTCACCCTCTTCTCTTGAAAGACAACATCATGGTGATTTATTACTCATATTCAATTACCTTGGCTCCCAAAGGAAGGTAAAGAGTGAAAAAAACGTACCGTCAAAGCTAGTGGACCGTCAACAAGCGTCAAAATTGACCCTACTCAAAACACTTGGAGCATCAACATTGTAAGAAATTCATGTTTTCTTACCTATTAAGAGTTTTTTCTTCCTTATTTGTATCCTACTTGGATACTCCCATTGTAAATAACCAATTCCATTTGTAAATCAATAAAAATACTAACTCTACTAATTTACTAACACTAACCTACTATGAAAAGTCCTATCACCTCCACTTCTCTCCTCTCTCTCTTCTTCATCTATCCACACCAACTTCTTGATAATTCCAAGCAAAAGAAATTAGATAAATGCTGAAAATCTAACCCAACCATGGTTAGAGGAGTAACCCTAGCCTTCAAAATTTCTATAAAAGGAGAGTGTAGCTAGCACAAAGAGAGAGCCATAAGCAAGAGCACTATGCTATAGCTTGAGAAGCCAAGCTCAACCTCTTTAGAAGGAGCTCTTGAGTGGAAGATCATTTTCATATGCTTGTGCATGTGTTGTAATAGGGGTGATTAGCACGGGAACTCTATGCCATTGTAAGAGAGAGAGCGATCATTCAATTGAGAGTGGAAAATCTATCATTCCTCCTACTAGTGTAAGCCTAACATTTGCTGAATCAAGGAGGGTGGATTTGGACTAAGCTTGGATACTTTGTCTCTCTTCCAACGTGAAGTAATGGACAACAATGATGTGGAAGTGTCTTGGTGATATTTTTAGTTCTTGATAGCTTGTGTCTGGGTGTTGTCATCAATTTAGCCATAAATCCCACATATTGTAAGAGGGCGACAGGGTGGAGAGGACTCCCCTAGTCTTAAGACAGTGATTGGGGTGGCTTTTCTTGTGATGTGTCGTGGTGAAATTTACTCAAGCTATGTTGAACAAATAATAATCTCACTTTGATCGGTCATGGCAGGTTTGTAAGAAGGTATTAATGCAACAAGCACCCCCTCCCTCTTCTCTCTCTTTCTTACATATATAATTGTGTTTGCTTGATCACTGTTGAACATTTCAAAGAAGCCCGAGCACTATCTCTCTCTCTCTCTCTCTCTCTCTCTCTCAGTGCAGCCGTTTTTTGACCTAGTAGACAGCAGTCCACTCTTTTGATCATAACTTCTTCATCCGAACTCCGATTTGGGTAATCTATAGCCTCAATGGAAGAGCACGAAGTCCTCTACGCATTGATGTAAAGATAGAAATTTTCAGAGTTATGGAAGGCATTTCTGTAGCAGCATTTCCGAAGTGAACAGGTTCAACAAAATTGATTCTCAGCTCCTATTTTACATACAATGTCTTCCGGCACTCGCAAGGGTTCTTCTTCTTCAACAAGGTCCACAACCATTGTGAAAAATGATCCAAAATCTCCTAAGTGTGGAGATAGCAACACAACCACCCAACCAACGACATCGGAAACCATGATCATGGCGTACTTGGTATCATTGCAAGAGACCGTAAATAAACAAGGCGAAGACTTACGAGCACTTGCAATGGAGAATGGCACACTAAGGGTACTTGTGGTTGAGAATGAGAATCTCAAGAGGACACTTGAGATGCAAACAACACGTTTGATGCAACTTGAAGAGGAAGTCAAGGAATGTAAACGCTCTCTTGTGGACTTGAATGCTTTGAAGGAGCGGATGAGCAAAGTAGAGCATGACCATGTATTGAAAGAGGAGAAATTTGACACTATGAGCCGGGATGTATGCGACATGAAAAATGTATGCACAAACAAGTCTTGGGCTGATGTATGTGGTAGCAATGTGGTTTCTAATTCCTCACTCATGCAAGCTATGGTTCAAACAAAGAATGTTGAGAATGTAGATGTGGAGGAGTTGAAGGAACGGGAGCGACGTTCTAAGAACATTGTTATTCGTGGAATTCCTGAAGAGAAGTTAGAGACACCTCCTTCTCTTGCCATTGTTATTGAAGATTTCTTCAAAACCCACTTTGGCATGTCCGGAGTTATGGTCTATGGAGCACATAGAGTGGGGAAGCAAGGAGCTCCTCGCTCGGGAGAACGGCCAATTGTATGCACCATGCCGGATGAGACCAAGCAAAAGATTATCCTTGATAATAGTTGGATCTACTTGAGGAATACAAAATGTTTTGTATGTGAAGATCGCACTATTAAGCAACAAAATATGCGTCGCAAGGCATATGAGGAAAAGAATAATAAAAACAAGAAAATCTCTCATGAAGAAAATGTGCCCAAGGAGGAGGCAAGTCTCTCAAGCAAATAGGGATGCGTGACCTATGAGACTGAGTTACAATTGAAAATATGCTTTTGGAATTGTAATGGATACCCATGGAATGCGGGGGTTGGCATTGATGAACTAACAAGCAAAGCCGATGTTGTACTTCTTGTTGAAACTTGGGAGCATGATACACAAAGGATTAACGGCTTGGAGGATTACAATGTACATTCATTGATGTGGTCAAAGAATCTCAAGCAATGAAGAGGACAAGGAGGGTTAGCATGTATGGTTAAGAAAGGATTGGAAGATTTTGTATCAATTGTGAAAGATGACAAGTACAAACGTTATGTATGGCTGAAAATTATGACACCAAAAAGAGCACCCATTTTTGTAGCCGGTTGCTACATTCCTCATCATGATTCCCCCTTTTATGCTTGCATGGATAGAGATCAACCATTTTCTGATTTGGAAGAGGACATTGCTTATTTCAAAGGTGAAGGTGATGTTATTGTATTTGGGGATATGAATGCTCGCACAAAAACATTGCAACATGATACTCAACAATTTGATATGCCATACATTTCAAGGGAGTTGGAGGAAGTTCACTTGTATGATCGTACTTCAATGGATGAGAAAGAGCCGGATCACTATGGAAAGTTACTTTTACACATGTGTAATAGCACGGGTATGCTCATTGCCAATGGTGTATCTTTGTTGAGTGGAACCAATGGATTTACATGTAGAAAACATAATGGGGATAGTGTGATTGACTATATGCTACTCTCTGAAGCCATCATGTATCGCATAAAGAGTTTTATGTTTGGTCAATGGACCCCGGAATTCAACCATCGCACCTTATGTATTGACCTTTCATGTGGAGAAGGAACTAAGCATGATAATCTCAGCCAAAGGAAAGAGAAGTTATCACTATGTATGGATTTCAAACGGGCACCAATGTACATTGAAATGGTTGAGCAAAAATTATGGATGACAAAGCTTCAATGTGATGCACCATTGGAAACTAAATGGGAAGCTTTCAAGAAAGCTATTTGTTCTTGTGCGGAAGAATGCTTTGCCATAAAGCATCTCCATGGTATCAACAAAGATAGATCACGCAAAAGGTGGTTTGATAAAGAATGTCAAGATGCTCGAAAGTCCTTGATAAAGCTTGATGCAACTATGGACAAAGACAACTATCAAAGTCATTTGCATACATACAAGGCATTGATTCAAAAGAAGAGAAGAAGATGGGAAGTAAAGCAACAAGAATTTCAAGTCCAAGAAAAGGCACATGCATGTGGAAGATTTTGGAGAAACTTGAGAGGCAAGCGGGTTGAGAATTTTGGTAACTTGAGTCTAGTGGATATGTACACACATTGTAGGCAATTATATGAGCAAGAAAATACTGAAAAAATGCCATTTTATGGTTCACTCCCATGTATGCCGTCTCTTTTTACTATTGAGGATGTATGCGGTGGGCTTGAAAAGTTGGCCACTCGCAAAGCGAGAGATCTTCAAGGTATCAAGCCGGAGTTGATCAAATGGACGGGAGATTTTACCCATGAGTGGATGTGTGATATGTTCAACCTTGCACTTCAACATGGTATGCTTTATGATTGGAGTACTAATTGGGTTAAGCCTTTGCATAAAGGAGGGGATGTAAAGAATATAAGCAACTACCGGACTATAATGATTGGGTCTCTTATGGAAAAGTTATTTGGGTGCATAATGGAGATGAAATTGAGTGATTGGGCTGAAGAGAATGACAAGCGTGCAAAGGGACAAACGGGTTTTCGTCGATGCCATAGCACCATTGATCATCTTGTCACTCTTCGTGTTCTCATGGAGGAAAGCCGGTTGAAAGGCAAGCGATTGTATTGTTGTTTTGTGGACTTTAAGAAAGCCTTTGATATGATTCCACGTAACAATTTGTGGAGAAGGATGGAAGAACTCCAAGTGCCAAGTGAGTTTATGCTTGCGGTTTCTCGAATCTATGAGAAGGTGATTTGTCAATTGCGCATGGGAAGAGAAATTTCAGAAATTTTTGTAAGCACTATTGGGGTTATAAACAAGGATGTCCATTGTCACCAACTCTCTTTGGTCTATGCATTGATCAATTGGAACAAATGGTACTTGACTTTATGCAAGAAGAAGGCATTGAAGAGGTCACTATTTGCAATGCGGTAATCATGCTTTTGTTGTATGCGGATGATGTAGTGCTTCTAGCACACACTTTAGAAGATGCACAAAAGCTTATGGTTGTCCTTGAGAACTTTTGCTTGCATAGTGGGCTGATTGTAAATGAATCCAAAACAAAGGTTATGCTTGTGAAAACCAACCATAAGGAGAAGCCATGCATTGTGTACAACAACGAGACACTTGAAGTTGTTGAGAGCTTTAAGTACCTTGGCCTTGAGGTTCCATCCAATCACAAGTGGCATGAATGTGCTATGCGTCGTTTGAAAGCGGGAAAGAGAGCATCTTATGCATTTGAGAACATGTGTAATGCGGGAAACATCAAGTGTTGGGTTCTCAAGAAGTATCTTTTTGATGCATTGGTGACACCGGTTCTTCTTTATGGAGTTGAAGTGTGGGGTGGGAGCATCTCAAAGTCTACTTGGAAAGAGTTTGAGAATGTCCAAAAGCGTTTTCTTACAAACTTTCTCCAAGTGAAGACACAAACACCATATATGCTCCTACTTCTTGAGTCGGGATCTCTTCCAATTGAGGTTATGGGCATGGAAAGGGTTGTGGAGTACATGATAAAGATGCGTCAAAACCCCTCACATCGACTTCCTACAATTGCATGGGAAGCAAGCAAAAAAGTTCAAAAGACGCATAAAAGCAAGATCTTGAGCACGGGATGGATGAAAGACATAAAGAAGTGGTTTGGGAGATGGGATGCATTACACTTGCTACATGATGCTTCAATTGACTCTCAAGTGAATGAAGCTTTTCTACAACGCCAATGTATTACGGCTTGGGAGAAATCCGGTGGGTCACGCTTCATACATTACACCACCTATATTGCCCCCAACTACAAAACCATGTTCTTCGCTGAGAGAGGAAACCGTACTCACACTTACATGCTTGAGCCTATTCCCTTGTCCGCGATACGCACTATCGCAGCAATTCGGCTTAGCTCCCATTTCCTTCGATGCGAGATAGGGCGTTGGGGCAATGGAGAAGAGTCAAATCGATTGTGCACATTATGCTCACTGCAAGTTCGAGAGTCTGAGTACCACACACTACTAGAGTGCTCAGCTTTTGATCACATCCGAACTTGCTTCTCTCACATTTTCAGCCATAACTTAGACCTACACACTCTCCTCTCCCAGCCAAAGTGTGGGCTCTCCATTGCGACTCTCATCACTACAATTTTGGAGCATCAAGAGTCACTCATCAGCCGTACACATACTACATCACATGTAACTTTGGTCCCATAGGTCATATTTGACCTCTGAGGACGATAATAAAATCTATCTATCTATCTCTCTCTCTCTCTCTCTCTCTCTCTCTCTCTCTCTCTCTCTCTCTACGTGTCCTAGTTTGCATCCAAAACTAGGTGGTGCCCCAAATTTGTGTAAGGTTAGGTTGCAGGTTTGTGCGTGTGTTTGCTGTTTTTTCCAACCCCAACCCAATTGAGCAACACGGGAGCCTAGAAAAGTGCTTAGAGGCCACTCTTCTTGTTGCCCTCCCCGGACCGCCTCAGTGGTAAACCACCACAAATCATCAAAGACATGTAAACGCAACCATTGGTGCTTCTAGAGCGACAAACTGACAAATGAAGCTCCCGTGAATCCAAAGTCGACAAAAACCATACGGCAAGGATCCCCAAGGGATCGGGAAGCTATGGAGACCAACATCAAGAAATTTCATCGCCAAAAAGCACTCCAAAAGTCAAAAAACGGCTCGGAGGATCTGAAATCCACACATGCAGTTACTTTCTATCCATTTGACTTTTTGTGGAAATTAGGCTTAAAAGGGACTCAGAGGGACTAAGGGCAAGCACAAGTGACAAATTCCATGAAAAAATCATCAGGAGACATCCTACGCGTAGGATGTCTCAAGGGCATTTCTGGGCACAGATCCCAACATTTCTCATCACACACATTTTCTGAATGACCTTTACATGCTAGCCACCAAGTTTCATAACATTTGGACCAAGATTGACCTCATATGCATGAAAGACGCAAAGTTAGGGCATAGAGGCAATAATGGGACATAGACCTACCAAAACTTGTCCAAATCACATGAAACTTGCACAACACATTCACAAGCACATAACCAAACAATCTGTGTGGTCACAAGCAAAAACTGATGAAGTAGACATCCTACGCGTAGGATGTCGATTTGACATTTTTTTCCTACAGAGGGTGTTTGTCCATTCCAGGTCTAATCACATAATCTTCAGGAGCTCATATACCAAGTTTGAAGCCATTCTAATCATTTTTGACCCCCAACACCTTCAAGATACACTTTTTGAGCCCAAAAACACTACACAGGCTCTTACCAACATCACTTCTTGTCCAAATCAAAATCCAAAAGCATGGAGATGTTCCATATGCCAAGGACTACCCACAAAACGAATCCCAAACCATTTTGATGAAATATATATCCTACGCATAGGATGTCTCTAGCATATTTTTGACCTTCTGTGCAAAGAGTGACATCATGGGAGCCAATAACATGGTGCAATGAGCCCATATATCAATTTTCAGCCCATTTAGACATCACTTGCTACCTGTTATGGACTTTCTACCCAATTTGTGACATAAAGCCTGAATGAGCCAAAAAATCTACTTTTTGATGCCCAAATCCAAATCCAAGCACATAGCCGTGTTCCACAGGCCAAGGACTATCAACATGTCAAGTATCACCCAATTCTGATGAAAAAGACATCCTACGCGTAGGATGTCTAAATGAAATTTTTTGGCCAGAATTGCACTGTGAGCACATGCACAGTTTCACAAGTTCCTTTTAAGCTTTGTTTTCAATTTTCAAGTCATTTGGATAGATAAAACTCACTTTCTCAGCTAATACGGAAAAAACGCTAACTCCGGACTACTGAGTGCAACATGATCTATGGCAGCCGCAAAGTCACCAGCAAGGAAGAAAAGAATGACCGTAAAAGATTACCTAGAAGAGGTAGAGCCCTTCGTCATACCAGAAGGAACTCTAAAGCCAACAAGCACATGGATCCAAGAAGATCTGCTGGAATCCAATGATCGAAAGATTTACCAAGGCGTGTTCAAAGACACCGAAGGAAATGCGATCGAGCTACCAATGTTACCGCGGGAACTCAATGAGTTCGTCAGAAGTAAGATGGCAGAGTATCTGGAGAAGATTGATCTCCACAATTACTTTGAAGCGGTGCCGACAGGTATTGACATAAAAAGAGTCTAGGAATTTGTGACAACAATAAAAGAAGATGGGGTGGCCAGAGTAACAGATCTACAGGGAAAGTCAGGCACCGAGATTCTAATCACAGAAAGAGTGGTGGTAGCTGCACTATACCTCTCCAAAAAGGGGGATAGTGTAACCAAAAGAAGAGATAAATTAAAGGTGTACGCTGGAAAGAAAGACAACTATACCTTTGAAGATATTGCCAACCCCAAAGTGGAAATCATGAGCCAACTGTACAATCAATAATTCCATATGTGTACAAAGAGGCCACAAAAATACAAGATACCGCCTACAGCAATTGCCACAACATTCACCTAGGCAATGCAGAAAAGCAAGACGAAGATCATCAATTATGCAGCTTATGTACATGATAATTTGGTGAATATGGGCAACAAGAACCCCACATACATCGTGCCAGGCGAGCTAATCACGAAGGTGATTTATGGGGCATTGCAGGCCAAGGGAAGATGGCCCGACCCTCCATCACAAAACGACTAGCTGAGGCTCAAAGAAGATAAATAAGACGGGCAACCAAAAGCACCAAGGGTGGAAACACGTTTGAAACGTTTGTTAGAAACCATGCAAGAAGAGCAGCCAGAGCAGAAGAAAGGAAAGAAAGAATCTGCCCAAGTGCCATCAAAAGAAACGAAATCATAGAAAGTGGCACGTCTAGAGTGGCTAATGGAAAGCTTCAGGGTAGAAAGAGCTCTCATAGGAGATTTAGACGAGCTATGGAAGCCGTCTCTAGAAGCAATGTCGTGATCATCCCAAAGGGGTGCACAGAGACAGATTCAATGATTACATTAAGAATTTTGAGATTCTTGATGCCACAGCAGAGAATATCCCACATGTGCCCTTTACAGAAGAGGAAGTGGAGCAAGTCCGACAGAAACTGTTAGAAGAGCAGGAGGGCCAAGAGAGAGAAAGGAAGACCAAGGCGGACAGAGATTTCAAGAAAAAGCCGACAACTCCACCAGCCAGCAGCCCACCGCCTTCACCACCTCCTTGTAGCCCTTCACAAGAAGACAAGGAGGAGCAAGACAACCAGAAGAACAAGAAGAGTCCAATCAAGAGCAAAGCCAGGAGCAGGAATCGAAGGAAAAGTCTAAGCCTAAAAGTGGGAAACCAGAGCCAAATGAATCATACAACACATTTCTAGACCTTCTAGCTGCCGGATACACAAAAGAAGAGGCTGCCACAGTCGCATTCGACTTGGCAAACACGGGAAACAAAGAGCAAATGCAAAGCATACGGTTAGTAGAGCTAAAGGAGATGGTCACTGATACAGTGGACCTGCACCCGTCCACCAATGATTGGGATGTGGTGATGACAAAGCTAACCAAGATAAGAGCCTAGTCAATGGCCTCAGAAAGTGAAATGGCAACTCTCAAAGCCACTGAAGAGTAGATTAAACTGGAAGTTGACACTATACAAAAGCAAAGCCAAAGCCAGATAGAGAGAGAAGCAGAGCTACAGGCCAGTCTGGCAAGGGATTTGCAAAGATGCCACGAAATGGAAAGAGAAAATCAGACAGCAGCCCAAAGATTGCAAGGAGCCAAAGAGGAGTATAGACAACTCAGCAAGTCATTGACAGATGCAGAGAGGGAAAGGGATAACCTAACCCTACAACTTGCTGAGGAGTCCAAGGAAGTAGAGGCCATGAGAAATTCCAAAGAAAAGGAAAAAATAGACCAGGAGGCTAGCCAGAATGAGGTCCTTGAGCTCAAGGACTAGCTTAAAGTTAAAGATCAAACCATCTTGCGGATATGGGCATCTTCTTCTAGAGTCAGAGCT
Organism: Adiantum capillus-veneris; assembly: GCF_014529385.1. Lineage (NCBI taxonomy): Eukaryota > Viridiplantae > Streptophyta > Polypodiopsida > Polypodiales > Pteridaceae > Adiantum > Adiantum capillus-veneris. The sequence continues at coordinate 40,085,232 of NC_140940.1, forward strand.
ACTAGCTCGACTCACACCACTACAGAAAGCCAGATCTATGAAGAACAGATGAAAGAGCTTCAGAAAGAATTAACTTTAGAGAAAAATCAAAGGTTGATGATGGCGGAAGGGTCCGTGGTTATGCAAACACGCATAGAAGAAGAGCAAAAAGCAATGCAAGATGAGCTAGAAATTATCAAGAGAAAGCTCGAGGAGGCGGAAAATGTAAACGCGGAATTGATAGCCTCCTCGTGAACATGGGAGAAGAACTGTAGCGGAGAAACAAACGCTGCTAAAGTAGATAGAAGAGCTGAGAGGACAGCAAGAAGAAGAGAAAGCAGGCACAGGGCCGGCAACCATGGAAGGCATAGACCTGGAGAATGTGGCAGATCCTGTGGACACACCCATGCAAGAGGAAATCCTAGTAGGACCCTCTCAAGAGCCACAAGATCTGACGCAAGAAGAGGAAGAGAAGCTGTGCAAGGCCATAGAGGTAGAAATCAGAGAAACGGCCAAGGAAGTCTTGGAATGGGAGCAGAGGGTTTTTAAATCCATGACCATTTAGAAGATCGACGCCAGCAACCTCCCGTGTGAATGGCTACAGTCCTCTCTCCCATATCCTTTGCTAAAATATGAAGCTGCCACCATCAACAAAAGGATTAGAGAAGAGCCAACAGTGCCCCTCTACACAGCAGATATCTCCCAGCCTGAAGGGGCCAAGTTAATAGTTGACTCCCAGCCCAGGTGGAGAAAAGCATGGCTGACGAAGTACCCACAGTACCTAATCCATCTGGTAGAGGCACCCAAACTCATCAGAGATAATCTAAGCTTCTGCCCTCTACCAAGGATACGGACGTGGAAGGCCCATGAGATACTACAAACAAGCCAACCCACTTGGCTGAACTATCCAAAGCTGCCAGGCTTGAAGGCAGCAGGAGAGAGAATAAGTGTTCAATACATGAAAACCCTAACGGGCGCCATCAAATTGTTCACTGGATCGCTTGACCTTTCTTGCATAATGATGAGGAAGATCTGCAAAACCCTTTTGGCAGTTTTTGAGACGTTCAAACCGGGCCGGGTGACAGACAGTATCTTCTTCTATCAAGATACTTACAGATGTGCATATAATCTATCTGGTCAGCCTTCCAAGGAGGTGATGCATGCATTGTATCAAAGGATAATGTTTCTGCCATCCTATCACCTCCAGGCCTTTGAAGAAGCGTTCTACACTGGCTTCTTCACCACATCAACACTGATATATTCGGCCCAACACTGCTAGATTTACATGCAAGATATGAGTCGCTGCACAAGATGCGCAAAACCATAAGATGAAGAAGCAGCTCAACAGCCATGTCGGGGACGACATGAGCAAGGAGGGGGGGAATGTTAGAAGCAAGACACACCCTACGGAAATTGACTACTCGCCAGATTATCATTTTTTGTAATTATTCATTTATTGAGAAAACTCAACATTTCACCTAGTAAATATTGGGGCTTACAGAAGTTTCCAGATTGTATCCCAGTTTTGATAGTTAGATTGAGTAGATGGCTGATTTGGAACTTTAGGGTTTGAGAATTGTAAGGTATTTATACCACTTTTTGACCTTAATGAAAGAACCTTTTGTCATTTTAAAAAAAAGTTTTGAAGTCTGTGAGTGAGCGTACTGTGTACGAGAGAGAGTGTGAGCTTCATCTTGACGCTATATGTGAACAGGTGGTCGGAATCGAGTGCGGAGAAGTGCAGCGTGTTGCCCCCGATGAGAGCTACGTGTCGATACTTACATTGCGTGCGTACGTTTTGGTTTTGCGAGCTCCATCTACGAGCTTCATCCGGTGATTCGGTGAGCATACGTTGTCTGATTTTGCATTGCATCATATCCACGCGTTCACATTGAGTAGAGCTACACATTAGGCACTTTAGATTTTGGAAACGGAGACCTACAAATTTCGGCTAGACATCCTACGTGATTTTGCACCGGGTGTTTTGGGTTGGGGTTTTGGTTCATAGACCTTACGGAGAGTGACCTATTGGTGTTAGTAGGGTCTCCTTCAAGTTCTCTGGTGTTTCGAGATTGTTTGATGGGTGTGTGGCTCTAGAAAGCGTTGTAGGAAGTTTCCTCTTATGCACTCGTGAAGGCTGTGACTTAGACATTGGGTAGAGACCTCTGTAGGAATTAGTTAGGAGTCAGTCGAGTGTAAGTTGACACCTTATGCTTGCTTCCACGCGCCTGCGGGTCGAGCTTCGTCCTTAGCTGACAGATCTTGTTAGGTGAGTTCTCGCTGTGATGACGTCCGTCGCGGCGTATCCGTCCAATAGTCCATAGGGTTTCTAGCCATCACAAAGAGAACCCTCTATCCTTAGGGCTATGTAAAGCTCTTTCTGACGGTTAGAAACCCTATGGCCCTAAGTCCATGGGTTCTCTTTGTGACGGTTAGGGTTTCTAGCCATCACAAACTGCATCCTAATATGGCCTTAGGGCCATAGGGTTTCTAGCACAAAGAGCACCCTATGGCCTTAGGGCCATATGGTTTTTATCCATAAAAAAGAGCACCATGTGGCCTTAGAAACTCTAGTTTGATTAGAGGGTACCCTATGGACTTAGGACTCAAAGACTATAGATTAGTTAGTCTAGGCTTACGAAAGACGACAGAGCTTAGAAAGAAACGAGAAGGCAAAGGGTTTTTTTCCATGCATTGTCATGTAGACATGGGGGTGCACTTACGTGACACCCATGAATAAAGGCATTGACGAATAAAGTGGAGATTATAACCCGGTGGTCGTGACCTCTGTGCACCTCTAGACCAAGGTGTACGGGGATCACGCATGGCTAGAGAATGTGAGTTAGTTTACAATGTGATAATGTAGAAGCTCTAAGGAGACATTTATGTCACTCAATGCCACCTACATGGTAACCATGTACTGACAGACTCTCATTAGATTAGAGTGCACCCTCTGGCCCTAGGTCCATAGGATGCCAATGTCGAATCTCTAAAGGGTATTTAGGCCACTCAAGTGCACCCAAATGAGCACCATGAACATAGGAACTTTGATTCGATTAGAGGGAACCCTATGGACCTAGGGTCCAAATACTATAGCTTAATTAGTCTAAGATTGCAAAAGAGGTCACAGCTTAGAAATAAACCAGAAGGCAAAGGGGTTTTGCTCTAAGATCCTCAATTGTTGTGTCTCTTCTAAAAATAAGAAAAATAGCTTTCAATATCTATTTTGTCAAGTTTTGACTTAAGATGATTGATTGACAGCATTGGAAGGTTCTAAATTAAAAAGAGAGGTCATTTCCATGTTTCGGTAGGTTAGAGGGACGCTATTTTTAGTTTTTTCATGCTTTTTATGCTTTTAGGTGCTTTTTTGCAAAAAGCAAGGTCAGATCCTTGATCTACGTGTTCAAAGGAAGCCATGGTTCAATTTTGTAAAAGTCTACTTTTTGAGTGCTTTTCGCTCTATTTTTAGCTTTTCGTGATTTTTAATGCTTTTTAATGAAAAGTGAGTCCGCTTTCTTATTCTAGTGGACGAGGGGAACCCATGGTTCATTTTTTTTTCTTTTTACGCTATTTTTAGCTTTTTGTGCTTTTAGACGTTTTTGAAAAGCAATGTGCTTTTTATGAAATTATTAATTTTAGTCTTCGTCGGAATTAAAAAAATGATCACCTAGAGCAAAAAGGGACCAAACGGGATTTTTACGGGAATTGTTTTTATAAAAAGCGGTATAGTACATACGTCAGGGAAGTACAGGAAAGTCATAGTTATGTCGGGACATTATGGTGCGGCATAATCTAGGTACGGTTTCCATTAGTTGGCCGAATACTATTCAATTGGCCAGTTTTGCTGTAGAAATTGAATGGTAAGTGGGAGCGTTGACCACCAAAAGCAAAGGCATGTTTTTAGCAAATTCCCCAAAAGCTTGCAGCTATTTTTGGCCTCAAAAACTAGCAGTACCATCACTCTGACCTGCTGCACTTGCCTATAAATTCACCTGCAGACCTTAGTTTTCAGTGATGTTTGTTGCATCTACTACCGCAGGGCTATACATATCTATTATACGGAGTGGTGCGAGCTCTTCATCTCCATCTCCATAAGCTCTTATCTCGAGAAGAAGAAGAAGAGGAAGAAGAATAAGAACAAGAACAAGAACAAGGATAGTCTCTCTCTACTTACTTACTATCTTCTCTCTCGTTTTATGGCGTACACGCTCTCCGGAAGCGTAGCTCTCATCACCACTCTCTTGCGGCAAAGCAAGAAGCCTTTCGACAACCCCTAATCGATTCTTAAGCATGGTGAGAAGCTCTAAACTCCATAGCCATCATCTCTCTCTCTCTCTCTCTCTCTCTCTCTCTCTCTCTCTCTCTGTCGTTTTTCTGAGTAGTCACTCTTTTGGTAACTGTTTTTCGCATATGAGTGCATGTATGGATTAATCGAGTACGTATGAAGTTTCCCCATGATTATTTCATCATGTTTAGCACGCTGATTTATGCACATGATGCGTTTATGATACATGCATGTATAAAAAGCGCTTTTCATTTCACATCATAGAGGTGGTAGGAGAACTATTTTGGTCATAACTCACAGACCGTTATGAGTCAACCCGAACCCTTTATACCAGAGATAAAATACATCATTTAAAACATTTTCTCCTTGGTGTCATGTGAAAATCACGCACGAGCTCAGAGATATGGTCAAAAAACAACTTGCTACCCATTGCACAACCAATTTTTTTGACTCTAGGCTCCTTGAAGAACCACTATATAGATGCACCAGATGGGAAAACTCACTTAACCAATTAAAAAGCTTGGTGAAACTTGATGATAAATATATCTAGGTCTCTATTATCACCTGAGGAGTGCGAGTTATTGATCGTTCTATAATCTCTTTTACCTACACGTGTAGGGGTGCTACTAAGGAGGTGTACAATATGACGTCGTGAGTTAATCGTGTTGTTTTTAGATGTTTTCTGGTTTTTTTTTATAAGTTGATTTCAACGATTAGATGTCCATAAACTTATGTGAGAGTATATGGTTAGACATCCCAAACTGCATAGGCATGTATGATTCAAATGGCTTTCTTTTGGGGTTACCGTTTGTTGTGTGGTTATCATATGAGTGAAGTGATGTGATAGAGGGCTAGTCTATATTATGGAGCTGAGCTTGATGCATTGGTTTCAGGTCAAATACTTCCATTTTCATCTTTTGCACGCTCCCAAAAATGTCAAAAAGTTGTTTTTTTCATATGTGTGAAGTATGGTTTATGGTTGACCTAAAGGTTGGAGCTGTTTTGCATCATGTTTATGTCGTTAGAATGTTATCATATGATGTATGGGAACTTATGGATTGATGTGGATGCCTCATATGCATGGTTATGATTGCTTTCCACCTTTCTAGGTCAAAACTAGCTCTATGTGCTAGAAAGGTGAAGTGCATATGTGATGCATCAACTTCGCATTGTTGGATGTTACCAAATTTGGATTTTTATATCATGATTATTTGTTGTTGGTTGGACTCTTTTTATTCATAAAATAATCATGTCTTAAGAGTCACATGTGTATGGACTTGAATTGAATGCAGGGGATATGTCAAACTCCAAGGGTGGGAGTTGGTTCACTGTGATTATGATTCATTGTTAAGGGATGAGATTCCCTTATGGATTATAGCTGATATTCTATGGTGTAAGCCGGTGTGGCTCATGTTTTTTTTTTTGGATATGGTTATGCTGCCAAAATGCTACCGTAATTTTTGCAACCATGTTCTATTTTAAAGCGGTTATGCAGGATTGGTCGTGCCTCATCGAAGTTGGGTGGAGTGCTCGCCCGTGTGATATGATTGGATTATGGTTTATGGTTTTGGGATTGGATTAGGAAGTGATCTAGATAGTTTACAATAGATGTGTATGGGTAGAGACCGTACACAATCTAACTACTTGGAAAATATTGATTTTGCATATGGGAAGTGCTATTGTGATTGCACTCATGTGTTATGTTTCTCATGGCAGTGTCGCTACTACAGGCTACAAGACTAGGATCACCTACATCGCTTAGTCTTAGACTAAAGGGTCGTTGAGCTAGGGATTTGCTAGATTGGGGGTGTTGCCTAGGTCTTCTTCTTTTTGTTACAATCGTCTACACGGTTAGTACTTCGGGGGTTGGATGAGCTACACGGCTAACGCGTCGGGGATTTTTCCTTGGCTTTGCCTAAACACCCAGGGTTGGGCATCAAAGAGGCGTGGCTCCTAAACTGCTATGGTTGGTGTTGATACTCTATCATCTACTGATACTTGGGATCCTTTCAGAACATAGAGAGGAACTGGATGGGTGGACCAGTCCATCCCTACACAGGTTCCGGTGCTCTGCTAGTTTTTTTGTCATAAACTTTTTGATGTTATGGTATACCTAGATTTTGTCATTGCATTAATTCATGGTTGCCCGTTTTCATTCACATGGGCATTTAAAGATTCTCTATTGTCATCTTCTGATGTCTCTGTGCACTCTATTTCACCCTCCACTATATTCTCTCTCTCTCTCTCTCTCTCTCTCTCTCTCTGTCTTCCTTCCCGCAACGCGGTGTCCACATATATTCACCCTCCACAATGTTATATTTTCTTGAGTACGATTTCATTCATAACACCCATTCAGGAGTAGCACTAGTTGCTAGGTACCTCTGGATGCAGTCCGGCTCATGGCCTACACTCCATTCTTGGTCGGGCGCTGAGAACTCCTCCCCTATGCAAATGCTTCCGCAACTCAAATGTATATAGAAAATTGTATAAAAGTATAAATTGTATATTTTGTGCATAGACCCCCGGGGAGGGGTATCCCTCACCTAGTATGAGAGCCTATGATTAAGGTTATGGGGATAGCCTAAAGCCTGATACTAGTCGGTTTACTTATGCATCATGCATGTATTCATACATGTTGTTTAAGAAAGGATATTTTATTCATGATACATATATAAGTGACATTAGTTGGTGATACTTGTTTGACTTATCTTCTTGAGTATAAGTGTTTGGTGTGAGTTATGGTAAAGTGGTTAAAGTGATCAAACAAAAGCATTGTAATATCTATGAATGTTTATTTTGTAGTAACAAATGGCTCCTAGAGTGACGTCTGAATGCTTTAGCCAGGGGAATGAGGTTTTGGCCATAGTGTTCAATAATATGGCGACACGGTTTTCAAGGGATGAACGGGAACTATTTTACTTAGAAATTGGGTCCAAAGTCTTTGGCATACCAAGAATCACAACTTGTTGAAAGAGTGTTGACTATAGTTACCTTACCTGTCACCAAGAACCCTTCCGTCAATTCTTCATCTATATTGATGACAGCCTAAGAGATTGGTTTTCCAACCTCAAACTATTTAAACTAAGAATATGGTTAGGTCTAGAAGACATGTTCTACTACTTGGCGATGCGTTCCCAAATGTTAAGGATTGCCGAAGTCGCTAAGAAGTTTGAAGCCCTTGAAGCTGTCATAGGGAAAGAGAAGTTAGAAGATAATTGTGAGACCACATTGTCGCATGGGAGGCATACGAGAATACCCTATTGTGGGACGGGAGTCTAATCTCACTCCTACCTTATTTGCAGACATAGCAAGAACCATGAATATAATTGTCAATACATGGGACAAAGCTGACTCAACTAGTGCATAGAGGCTACAAGAGGTTTTCAATATTCTCTTGGAAAAAAACAAACAACTCACATATATCTCAAGCTCCACTCAAATGACAGAAATCACCAAAAGCTACTTGTTAGTCAGTAAACAAATCATAACCATTACAGCATCAAACGACATCCAAGCGTTACAAAACTTCTAGGGCATGTTTATAATACCTAAGCACACATGCTTATGATCTCAAATCTCACTTTAGATCAAGTGAAAAAATTACGATTATTAACAACAGTGAGTTTTTGACACAGAATGCATCTAAATGCTTAGCAATGATGCCCCAATACCCCACCTATACTTATTTTATGATTTTGAAGCTTAAATTCCAACTTATTGATGAAATTAGCCCGCGGGTCAGCGACGCCAAAAGCTATGGAATACCATGCAATGCTTACATCAATGCATAGAGCTCTTATCTGCGGTTGCAACGCAACAGACAACACTACAATGTGACAACCGAAAAGGGGGTAGGAAGTGCGAGAAAGAGAGAAATGAGCGTTGAACTAGCTCATGATGTGTTTCTATTATCCAAAACTTATGAAAATACTTATAAAAATTGTCTTTTATACCTTCGCCAAGGTTTTTGTGGTCAAAACTAATAATCTGGGAGATCTAATTAAAGATAGATTGATACAGTATGGAAGCTTGTAGCCCCGGCTCATCAATAACACTATCTATCTAGAAAGTAGGAGTTACAACATTCCCAATTCATCAAAATAATAAGTGTTTTTACAATGAAAGCTCCGAAAAATGTTATCCGAGCTAGCTTGCTGCTAACATTCCCCCCCTCCTCAACTGTGTCGTCCCTTGACATAGCTTCATAGATTGAAGTGGTCTTTGGGTTGACGGCGGCTGGAGAGGCGTTCTTTAAGCACATGTAGTGAGTTTTCATATCTTTCTTGCAAGAATTGCATGGTAACTCTGTTTTTAAGTTCAATGGTTGAATATCAAACAAATCTTGATGTAAGGTTACTTTTCACTGGCCCAAATATCTTCGTTCTCCAATGTGAAAAAACCTGTATAGAATGATTCTTCAAATGCCAACATATTGCTAGAGGACAGAAACATGCATCGGGCGTAGAAACCGTAAAGAAATTCTTCTGAAGGTTATCTACTTAAGTCATAACATAGACCTTTATTGCCTGCTGCTCCTGCTTGCTTAGGCTAGTGAAAATTTTGAATGCAGGTGAGCAACATTCTACAAATCTTACAGAGTAGTGTACAAGAGAGGTCAGGGAGGCTCTTAAGAAGGTAATGGCACCCGTTAGGGTTTTCACCATGTATTCTTTCGTTGATGGTCCTTGCTCTGGAGTTGGTGGGACGTGGGTAATTCAGCCATGTCGGCCTCTCCTTTTTTTAGTGCATCGTACGCCTGCCATGTCCTTATTCTTGGTACATGATAAAATGTAGGGTCTTTTTGTAGGGCTATAGGTGCTCTTGTGAACAGAATTAGATATTTCAAATTCTTGTTCAACCAGTCCTTTCTCCACTTGGGTGGGTCTGGAGCTCGTCGGGTAGTCGTGCGCGTCGTAGAAGCTACTGGAAGGTCGGTCCGCTCTAGGTGGCAGAAGCTCTCTCCACAAAGTCAATAGTGAGAATGAGCTAAAAATGAGGTGAAAATTTCTTATAATGGAGGTTCCCGAACCACTTTTCACGAAATTTTGACATGTGCTTCTATCTTCTTGCGAGATGCGGTTTAGGCTCAAAATTTTTTGATTTGGACCCCATTTTCTCTGTTTATCAGAAATTTGGCATTTCGGTCAAAACCTAGCGAAAACACGCTTTCCGCTCGAGTCTCATAATTGCACCCCCACTGTACCATAGGTTGTCCTATAGTCATTGGTCATCCCCATATCTTTTGTTTTTCATAACAATTTTTTTTCACATGCTTTTTGTATTTTTGAATCTTTTCTACCGAAAATTAGCAAAATTAAAAGGAAAATAGCAAATCAAACCCAGAAAATCCCCATAAATCATAATAAATCACAAACATCACCGCAAAACATTATATACACTCACATGTAATTTTGATGGCCGGATTTCTCCGTTTTACCAATATTTTTCCCGAAAAATGGCTATTTCTACTTACATACACACACCTAAGGGCTTGATTTGGCGTTTGGCCCCATATACCTATAGATACATGCTATATAAGGGTATACATACTTAGGTTACTCCAGAAAATTTCGCAATCAAACAACAACCCTTAAAAAATAGTCGAAAACCATGCCCTTTTTTGTTGTTTTTGTTATTGGTTCCGTATTTGAGAATGCACCCCCCCCCCCCCCCCCCCTCCTAGCCGGAGTCCTCCCGGACAACAAGGTATCGCCTCGGAGTATGTGCCTTGCATAGGTTGAAAAATTTGTGCTTATGTCTGGTCGATGAATGTGGCTCTACTTTATGCATACTCGGTCAATGCGTGGAAAAATTAATGATGTGCAAGAGAAGGGAATAAGCAAGATGCTTATTGGCATTCTCCGTCGAGGTTTCCTGTTTTCTGTGCAAGTAACAATTGTAACTCTACTACTCTTTGTTTAATTGTCTTTTTTGCAAAAGGCACTGGCTTTGCCGACACTGTTGATAGAGGCGTAGCTGTGTCTAAGGAGAGAATTGGCTGGGCCGTAATGGTTATGGGCTGTATTGCCTTTGCTTTCCGTTGGTATTTTGTTGCTTCCTGTTTTTGTAGATGGTTTGGCACTTTCTTGTTTGCCACTGGTTTGTTGTTGATTGGCATCCACATAAGTCGATTTTCCTTTTTGAAATGCAGTTGCCATTTGGTGTTGCTTGTACTTAAGGGAGTTTCTTTTGCTTTTTCTTTAGTATCCAAATGCGAGTGACATTTGGGTTATGGATAAGCATTTTGTTTGGGATCCATATCTGTTTTATGCCCTTGGTTTGTGGTTGAACCATCTGCTTTTTTGGAATTCTGTTGTTGCATTGTTGTTTGTCTGCAATGGCATTTCTATCCTTCCGCATCCATACTTGTTTTCCTTGTTTTGGTAACCTAGATCTTTGCATTGCGGCCGGTGACTTCATATGTCTGTAATTAGCATGGTTGGCTTTTACCTGATTGTTGGTCTCGGGTATCATGTTGTCTTGATGGCATGTGTTCTTTTGACTTTGTTTCCAGTGATTGCATGGCTTGTAGCTGATCATTCTGGTATTACTGAGCAAAGGCTGTCACCTGTTGTTCATGTGCATGATGAATTATGACTGCCTTTGCTTTCCAATCTATCTGCACATTGTATTCTTTTTGCCAAGGTTGCCCCAACATCATTGGGTGTTGTGTGCTTTCATCTGCCACCACATAGAATATGTCTGCGTAAATATATTGATATATATGTACATGCAATATAGTCCATCCCAATGTTTTCAACGGGTGTGATGTGCTACTTTCCAGCACTCGAGGAGTAGGATGAAGTTGACTTGTGACTTTGAACTGTTGGTATAATCCGTAGGAGATCAAATTTGCTTGAGCTCCTGAATCAAGCAAGGCTGTTGATTCAACTTGATGGTTGCCCACTTTGATCGCAATTATTGGCTCCACTATTTCTTCATCAAACTTCATCAGTCGAATGGCATTGATTCGCAATGGTGGTCCACTTTGTTGTTGTTGTCGCAGAAGTCTTCTTTTTGCAATGCATTCTTGTGCTTCTGCTTGAGCTTCCTCTCGTACTCTCTGTTTTTCCTTCATTCTTTGTTTTCCTTGATGAATTTGTTGGAGCATCTCCTGTGTGAGTGGTAGATGATATCTCTTCAGTCGACATCCACTAATCTAGTTCGGAGTTTCTTCACCTGCTAATGTAGCAAGCTTGACAGCTCCACTTTGTGATAGATCACTAATCACGAATGGTACAATCCCTCGCTTTTTAAGTTTCCTGGCATGTTGCTTCAAGGTATAAACAAGTACGTAATCACCTATTTTGAACTCTTTAGTGCGCATATGTTTGTCAAAAAAATCTTTTTGTCTTCTCTTTTTAGCATAGATTGAAGCTACAGCTCGTAAGCGGAGTTCATCTAGATTTTCAAGATCATCAATTCTTGAAGAGAGCTCATGCCCTGTCCATTCTAAGCTTTTTGCTACTCGTAGAGTTGGAATTAAAAACTCTATGGGTAGTATAGAATTTAGGCCAAACACCATGTTGTACGGTGTTGTTCCTATTGATGTTTTGTAAGCTACCCTGTATGCCCACAGTGTTGAGTGTAGCTGCTGCTGCTGATCCCAATCTGTTCTTGATTCTGACACTATTTTAGTGAGAACTGTGCATAGTGTTTTATTTGTGGCCTCAGCTTGTCTATTGGCCTGTGGATGGTATGGTGAAGATTTCTTATGTATGACCATGAATTCCTCTAGTAGATATTCAATCACTTCATTGAGAAAATGTGTCCCATGATCACTGACAATTTCTATTGGTAACCCGTAACGTACAAATACATTCTCATACAAAAATTGTGCAGTGGTGCATGCATCATATTTTTGTGTTACCTTGGCTTTGACCCATTTTGTGAGATAGTCCATAGACACAATGATATATTGGGTATGGGTGCGATATGCAGGGGGTGATATAAGTCCCACAAAATCAATGCCCCATTTTGCAAATGCTCTTGCTCCCATCATTGGCCGTAATGGCATCTCATCTCTTTTTATTGGCACCTTGGTGCGTTGACATGCGTCACAACGCTTTACAAACTCTCCAGCATCCATGTGCAATGTGGGCCACCAAATTCTTGCGGTTAAGACAATTTTTGCCGTCTTATCGCCCGAAAAATGGCCTCCACTTATTCGTCTATGTGCATATTCTAGAATTAACAGGTATTCGCTTTAACTTGCACAGATTCTAAGTTGATTGTCCTTTCCTCGCTTATAGAGTGGGTTCCCAATTAACTGGAAGTCACGAGCTTCCAGCTCTATAGCTGTTTTCCGTGCTCTTGTGATGTTTTCAGGGAACGGCCTGGTGGTTAAGAAGTCAATTGTAACATTTAATGGTCTAAAAAGTTATGTGTAACGGAAATTAGCATGAACATAGTGGGCATTTCATTAGAATAGATTCCTAATGAGAATTACAAGAGTGCTTGGGTGGAGAGAGCAACAAAAAGCATAACACCTAGTTAGATAGCATCAACAATACTTTCAAAAGAGAGAGAAATTAAGCTATTGACAACAGTTGAGGACCGGATTTGCATGGAGTCGGTCCCCCCTCCAAAAGGCTTTGTATTATGGTTTCTCCCATCAAGAGAGACATTGTAGAATACAATTCTTTGTGTTCCTTCAAGACTAGCTAGTGCAATGAAGATGAAAGCTTCATGCACTAAGCAAAACACTTAACAAACACAAATTTAATTATCCCCGTTCTCAGACCCAAGACCTCACACACCTTCGAAGATGGTGAGAGCTAGCAGGGTATGAGAGTCGATTGAGAGGAAGAAGGAGTATCTTACGAGAAAGATGTACATCTCCTCACATAACCACTCATATTAGCATAGCTTTAGCTTAGTAATTAGCTTGATAGAGGAGATGAGCATGCATTGAAGCTTGGATCTTGGTTGGATTTGCATCCACAAGCCAAGAGTGTGTCGATGTAGGCTTCTATCTCACAAGCTTGGAGTAGGTGATGAGCTCTCCATTGAAGCTTGGGAAGAGATAGTCTTCTCTTTCTTCACACATGCGATTGTGTGAGTGTGTGTGTGATAATGCCTTGCAAAAATCAGCCCCCTCTCTCTCTTGGGCTAGCCCTCTTGCTATTTACTCTTGAAGGCTCCCCATTGGACCTCCCAAGGGCTAGCCTATCACAATTAAGCAATATAAGTGATAGCCTTCTGACATGTGTCCCCCTTTCCCCTAATGTGAGAGACTAATCAATTAAACTTAATTGATTTAAATGAATTAAATCCCCATTGGACCTTTCCCCATTCTCACCAATAGGAATTAAGTAGCCCATTGGGCTGCTCAATTCCTATTGGACCCCTTCACAGGCTGTCCAATAATCATCTAGGAGACCTAATTTTCATTGGTTCTTTTTATTAAGTGTTTTTAAATTAATTAAACTAGATTTACTCTAGCCTAATTCTCATTGGTCCACCTCCAAGGCCATCCAATAGGAATTGGGCACACCTTGTGGGCATCTGGGCTAGGGAGCTGACATGTGTCCCTAATTCCCTTTGTGTAAAGGGAGCCTGTGTGTGTGTGTGTGTGTGTGTGTGACTTTCTCTCGCATCCCCTAGAAGAAGAGCTCACCCCCTCCCATGTAGGGATTGCAAAGACTTTTTTTTGGTACACACAAAGCATCCAATTTCCCCTAGGGTTGACCTTTGGACACAACCTTTGAATTTTGGAACCTTAGCATTTTGGAAGTTGTGCGCTCCTTGCCGCACTGTCGAAGCAAGGGACTTGCCGATACACCGTGTGCGAGCCACAAACGGCTCCAAGCACACAACAAGCCTAAACTAGCAAGCTCAAGGAAACAAAGGGTGTGTCACTCACCGCTCTACGCTCGCCTTCGTGGTGGATTCCTCGTCGCGATGAAGAAGAAGCTGCAGTCGTGCCGCGCTCAACCGCTTCGCCACCGTCGTGCCTTCGTAATGCTCGATTGCACACACACTCTCCCTCTCTCTCTCTCTCTCACACACACACACACACACAAGGAGGTGAAGAAGAAGAAGATGGAGATGGAGCAAGAGCACTCTTCAATTGCACAAATGAGAGAATGAGTAAAAATTAGGTTTAGTTGGCTTTTATAGGAGCTCACCCCATTCACACTTGGGCGCCCATGCTTAACCAACTAATCCCTTGAATGTCCAAGTTAAAGTGCGCCTCTCATCGACGATCACTCTACCTTTCCCTATTGGACCGACAAGCTCGGTACCTGACTCTACCAAATACATAATACATGTCCGTCGTAGGTGATGGGGTGTCCGTGTGCCGTGAGGGTTAACATGCCCCCCTTCCTGATGTAGATTCCGTCCTCGGAAGCTATTGAGTTGAAGCTGGTTCGTCGAGGTGGAAGAGCATTTGAGATGAATGTCCTTAGCCTTCTTCAGTCACTGCAAAATCAAACAACATTGGCACAGTAATTGCATTCTCTTAAAAAGCATATGCAGTTTTAGGTAGACAAATTGATTGGTCAAAGAATTTCAAACAATTTGTTAGCAATGAACATTAAATTGCAATGTAATCAAATGCATAAACAGATGTAAAGGTAGAAAATTAAACAAGTCTGGGGTCGCTAATTTGACGGTCGAAAGGCACTAGAGATCGAATATTAATACCATGGGTAAGCTTCTTAATTTTCAGTGGTCAATTAAGTTGTTTAATCGCGAGAGCCAAGTATTCATGTTCGAGGGCTGACTAGAGGCTATATCTAGAAGACTTTGTAGTTAAGCTACCATAAAAGGAATTTCTCATGAAATCATCGCCTGACTGATTACTTTTTCTTTGACCCCCCAAAGTCTTTTCACATTGATTCAATTATGATGTGTGTGCTTATTTTGTATGCCTTGGGTTTTTTGCTTTTCAAGGAAAAGCGCCCACACTGGGAACCTCTAGGGCTCTAATACCATAGGCGATACATGTGAGTGAAGTACCAAATCAAGCTGAGATTTCTCTTCCAGCTTAAAATTTTACATTGTGGCACTTTGATTTTTTGTTTGTTCATTTTCAGCATTTTAATCCTGTAACTTTGGGGGGTCATATAACACTGTTACCCTCCCCAGGCTCATCACATTAGTAAACTCCCTTTATAGTACTTAAGCTAAAGGTCGATAGGGTTAAGCCCACTAGAAAGCCCTAGTACATTTCATACAATGCTGCCTAAATCGGATTAAGAACCTAAGTAACCATTGTTTATTAGGAAGGCATTCCCCATGGTATTAAGAGAAGATCTCTAACACCTAACTTGGTCAAACTAGCTTAGTCGGACTGCTTGATTTTTAAACCTAGACAAGTGATTATGACAAAACATTACATTGAATTAAATGTTTGATACTAAGCCAATGAGCTGAGTATTATGCTACCAATCACAATCAAAGCAGACAAACATGGATGAAAAAATGATAAGGGCAATGCTAATGGACAAGAAACACCTGTTTGTGTTGATAGTCGCGCTTGATGTGAAGATTCCATGAAGGTCCAAATCCTATCAATAGCAACACGCTCCTGTACACACTAGAAAACAAAAGGACTACCTCCAGGAGGCACATTAGTGGGAAAAGAGAACTTCGCTAATCACTCAACTCTAAAACAGAAACACTCTATCGTACTAATCTTACCTACCCGCCATCACTCAAGTGATGAGGATCAAAGGTGTTTTATGGCATAGGTTTCTGTTTCACTGTACCAGATGTGACATGTGTAGGTCTGAGTCAATGTTTTGACTTTAATGTGCATACTCGTTTGCTAATTGCTCTTGCTCTTTTTTTTTTTTTTTTTTGAGTATAAAGCTTTATATGTACATTCCCTAAGATTAGGAGATATAGAGGTCAGGGAAAAAGGTTGAGAGGGAAACAAATGAATGAGGACTGTCAGCAAACACTCCCCCCTTCCTTGGGTAGATCATACCGTTTGAAATGAGCTTGTCACCCTTTGAAACCAATTGTTCCAGTTGGTAATAGGTGAGGATTTTTGCCAGTAGTTTTCTATTACCCTAGGTGCCTCGTCAAGTTGCAAGGGTAGTAAGGTACTCTCCCAGGGTTGAACTTGAAGCGGTTCATCAGGTGATTCTTGAACACTGGGAGGTGTGGATTCTTTTGTAGCTTCATGGAGGTCCACTACTATAGATGGAGGCTGTGTAGAAGCTTTTACCTCTATGGATGTATTACATGAGGAGCTAGAGGCTTCATGGGACTCCCCCCTTCCTGAGCTAGGTGGAACAAATCGTTCTTTCTTTGGTACCCAAACTAGCTCGGGAGCGGGTGTGTAGCATTCTGTGAGTTTTTTCTTTTCACGATCATTGATTCGTTTTGGAGCTACGGGATTGGGCTCACATGGGTCAGGTGTTAGGTAAGAGCACAATCTACGTTTTGGCACCCAGATTTGATCATTTCCTTGATAGTATCCTTGGGCTTCCAATAGTCGTTTAGGGATCCATCGCAACATTTTCTTACTTTTCTTGGAGCGAGTGGTACGTTTCTTACAAGGCTTCTGTTTTTTAGCACTAGCTATGGTCACTAAAGAAGCTTTAGGGACCCACTTGTATGTTTTCTTCGTTACCTTAGGATGAGTCTTGTCAGAAGCGATATGCATTTCTTGTAGCATATTTAAGGGTATAGGCATTTCATCCCCCTCAGGTGTTACCCAGGTCGTCCCCCTATTTCCCCAAGTGTCTATGGTTGATGCTAGGTGGACCCAATCCACATTGTCTGATTCCGTCATACCCGGTAACACATCCATGTAAGGAGAATCTTGGCCAATGTCTGTATCCTTCTTACAAGTGTAACAATATTGTAGTGGGGCCGAGTGAACCGTGGTGTCAGAGCGATGATCAATAATGGTTTTACTCCCTAAGGGGTGTACCTTACCAGTCACCAAATCCACTCTAAGGACAGAGTCTTGGAATTGAAAATAGACATTATTTTTAGACCAATCGTGAACCATTTGTGCTTCCCTCATGAATGGTCGTCCTAAAATCATCTCATATGACATAAGGTGTTTAGAGAAATCCATTACAATGAACGTATGTCGTACCTTGTTTCCTAGAACTTTGATCTTAAGATCCTTGCATCCCCATAGGTTTGGCTATGGTACCATTTGCCATCTTTACCACAATGTTAGTAACACTGAGGCGGGGTTTTCCCATGGATTCCCAACAATCTTTTGTAACGATGCTAACTCCCGCACCACCATCAAGAATTCCCTTTATAGTTAATCCCTTGGTAGTGATGGGTAGGGTCGCATTAGACTCGTCGCCTTCAAAATACTGCCCTAATTTGTTAATGGGTACCTCGATCACAGACTCGTGTCCATCTAAGTCAAGTGATTGCACATGATTTTCCTCATCAATCATAATCGAGTCAGGCCTATTTGGTTGCGCAAACTGCGGTAATCCCGTTCGTAGCTCTCCGTTAAGGAATGCTCGAAGTGCAAGGAATAACTTAGGATCTCCATACAGCTTTGCTATGATCGTGGTTCGGACCTCAGAAGACATGAAGTCCACTAGTTTGGCAACATTCATTGGCGTTTTGCAGGGTGTAGGTCCTTGACTAGGAACTGGTGAGGATGGAATCTCATATTCCTCAATGGGATCAGGTATTCCTTCGTTTCCCTTTTTTGATGGGATCATGACATGACTAGAGAAGTAGATAGGATGCATGAAAGAAATTTGGGGGTCCTTTTGTATTACTACGGCTCCAAGTGTATCACTTCCTACACTGGGGTTCACATAAAAGGGCTTGTCCTATGTAGGGGTTGAAATGGTGGGAAGCGTGGTTAGGATTTGCTTCACCTTGGTAAATTGCTACTCATTTTCTTCACTCCAAGAGAAGACATCTCTTTGGGTGACTCGTTGTAGAGGGAGAACCACTTGAGATACCAAGTTAATGAACCTGCTTAAGTATCTTACCTTCTGAAGGAAAGAAACCAACTGCTTAGCTGTGGTGGGTGATGACAAAGATAACAAAGCTTGAATCTTGCTAGGGTCAGCCTCAATCCCTTTTTCTGAAATCACATGGCCAAGGAGAGTGAACTTGCTTTCATCAATGTGACAATTGTCCACGTTGAGCTTGCTACCCAAGGTTTGCAGCTTGGTCAGGCCATCATAGACTTTGCTCAAATGGAGGGAGCATGAACTATAGATTCAGAAATCATCTATGAAGACCCATATTGACGTTCCAAAGTATGCTTGGAAGAAAAAAGTCACATAGTGCTGGAATGTGGCCGGGGTGTTGGTGAGGCCAAAAGGCATCACTTTGTAAGCAAAGCATCCCCACGGTGTTATGAAAGTTGTCTTTTTCTGGTCTTCTTCTGCAATACTAAATTGAAATTAGCCTGCGTAGCCATCA
Organism: Adiantum capillus-veneris; assembly: GCF_014529385.1. Taxonomy (NCBI): domain Eukaryota; kingdom Viridiplantae; phylum Streptophyta; class Polypodiopsida; order Polypodiales; family Pteridaceae; genus Adiantum; species Adiantum capillus-veneris. The sequence continues at coordinate 40,103,872 of NC_140940.1, forward strand.
TATATTGTGTAGCGCTCATGACCTACCACTTCATTGAGAATTTCATCTTGGAATGGGAGGGGAAAATGATCCCTCTTTGTGGCTGCATTGAGAGATTTATAGTCTACACTGACTCTCCACTTACCATTCTGCTTTGGTGTGACTACTACTGGAGAGACCCATTCTGAGTCTTTGACGGGGTAGATGAAACCTACCTGTAGCAAATTCCTCACCTCTTTGAGTAGTGCCTCTTGCTGGATTACCCCAAGCCTTTTGAGCTTTTGCACTATGGGCTTACTTCCTTCCTTCCTTGAGTCTTGTGCGGTGTTGTACTACTGTGATTCCTGTGATCTTATCATAACCATCAATGAATAATGTGGTGAGGCTACCTAGCATGGAGACATATTCCTTCCTCTATTCACCGGTTAACTCACTGGAGAGCATCTGATGTAACTTACTTGTATCCTCTAATGATTGCGTACCTGATGGTCCCTCTTGGTTTGTCGGTGGTGCTTTAGATTGTGTCAATCTTTTTGGGTCTTTAAGGATGACCCCCATCACTTTGATGCTACTGTCACTTTCTTTAGTTGTTGTTGTCTCTTCTCCTGAGGAAGTGGACGAATAGTCACTCGTGGACTCATCTTTGGAAGCTTCCAAGATCATGTTGCGCTGCTTCCTAGTCCTCATGTCATAGAATATGGACTTTCCTTTAGTGTCCTTCATCTAAATCATTCCAGTACTCTAGTCTTTCTTAGTCTCCATAGCCATGAGCCAGGGTCTTCCAAGAATGATAGGGTAGCCCTCCCCTTTGTGCGGCATGACAAAAATGTCTACCTCCACTTCTGTGTTGAATGCCTTCACTTTGACTGCATTCACAATGCCTACGCATTTCATTCTTATGTTATTTGCCATTTTGGCTCGGCAGGATGCCGACCTACTAGCCTCTAGGCCTAGATGGTGCATCAATCATGACGCATATCTATGTGCCACCATCTATGTAGATATCTGAGATACGTTGCCCCTTGATGTGGGCATCCATGGTTGGTAGGATGTTGTCAAGGTCCCTCCCAGAAACAGCCCCAACTATCCTTGGTCTTGATCTTCTTGTACTTACCATCTTCGTCCATTGTCTCCTCATTTGATGGAGTAATTGGGGCCAAGTTATCTTTGGGCACTGCATCAACACATCCTGAACTAAGTCATATGGTTTAGCATACTCACCCAATGTAAAATCCACTATGTCGATCTTTTGTCAAGGCTTAGATTCCTGCTTGCTAGACTCGCCTTTGCCTTTCATTTTCTCTTCCTTTCGAGAGGCATCTTTGTGCCTGTCACGCTTCACTCCCATGGAATCCACTTATTCTACCTTTGTGCTTCTCTCAAAATGGTTCTTCTACCTTTGCCTTCCCTTTAGCTTCCAAGATAATAACACTCACCGCTTGGTTTACAGCAGGTGGTGGGGGTTTAGATGGTCAAAGGATTTGGACTGGTGAAATCATCCCTGGTTGCCTGGGTGGTGGTGCTCTTGCCCTTGGTGGAGAGATCTGATTCTTTCTTCCTCCTCTATTAAAATTCTGCCATCTTGGATGTGGGTAGTAATTATAGCAGTGGTACTCTTGGTTTTGCCTTCATTGTCCTCTCCCTTGCTCTGGATTTCTGATAAGTGCATGCCTTTGCTGCACCCAATGCACACATAAAATTTCAAGATGACTAGTGATGCAACTCAGCAAGTCTTTGTTGCTCTTCTGATGCCTCTTGTGGTTGCGTTCTTTGAATGGCTGTTAACACTAGGTTGGTAATGGGACACTTTTATGTCCTGTTAAGTGACCATTTTCCTTGAATTATGGCAAGATTTTCAAAATGGATTTTGAGGTGCTATCTGTCTAGAAAGTTGTCTCATGAGCTGAAAAAAACTCCACATTTTTTTGGAATATCAATTCCATCTTTAACCTTGTCGTTGCACAACATTTCACAACCTAAACTGTGTGAAAACACGGGTCCTGGTTTTGGCTTTTTTCAACTTTTTGCAACTATACCACTCTAGAATTCATGTTTGTGAGGTCTATAATGCTAGAGAACTATCTTTAGTAGTCCTCAACATGTCCTGATGCTTCTAGGGAGAAATAAATGTTAAAGTTGTAAGTTATGACCAAATTACAAAAATGGTCAAATCCTGTTATTTAGCCAATTTTAGCTCTTCTATGATCTTTTTGGTGGCTTTCATGATATCCAAATTCATTTTTTACTTTCTATGTCGCATATTGTAACATAAAGCTAATATTCCTTGAGTTTTGGGGCACCTAATACCCTATTTTTCATAGTAGACAACGATGGTTGATTTTTTCAATTATAGAAGAAAACGAAACATTCTAGTATATCAAGTATAGCTTTTTCAATATTGTTAGTTTCTTGTGAAAAGTACATGCATTTTGTAGGTACTAACCATATCTCTTCATAAGGATCAAATTTGGCTAGATATTGAATAGTTTCTATGGGATTCTACAACTCATAATGTTGAACCCAGTTTTTTCATGTTTGCTGTATTTAGTCCTTCATCTTTGTCCCCAAGATTCCCCTTGGTAAGAGATGTATTATTCTTTTGACATGCTTCATTTCTCCTTATGAACCTAAAGGACAATAGGGAACTAAGAAAACATGCATATATTATTTTTATTGAGGGTGGCTATAGAAACTTTGATGATAGGTTTGCAGAATGGTAAAAAATCAACTTTTTTGTAACGCTATTTCTTTTGGCAAAACAAAAAATAGTGAGTGAGAAGCAATCATATATTCTGATCACCAACCCATTGAAGTTAACTAGGGAATTTACCTCAAGTCCTACAAAAATCCCTAATCTTATTTTTATGCAACAAAACGTAAGAAATGACTGTTTTGATGAAAATGTACTGGTCCATCAACTTTGAAGGCTTGGTGTGACCAAACGATGAGAAATTTTACAAGTTTATTATTTTTTCCATGTGTAGTAGACCTTGAAGTATAACCTCATGAAAGGATTTTACAAAATGAGTGGATCTACTATGGTTTTGGAGGTTTTTTTCAAAACCCCGAAAGGACACTTTTATGTCCTGTTAGGTTACCAACCTAGTGTTAAAGTCACTGGGGTTAGTTGGACTGAGCTCGATTCCTCTGACTTGTTGACTCTTGGTTGCATGCGTAGATTCTTGTATTTAAGGTGGGCTACTTCCACTACCAACTCATACGTTGCAAGGAATCTCCCCTTCAGCTTCTCTTTAAGCGGCGACCACAAGCCAGCAATGAAATGGTCCTTCTTCATGCAATTAGCTTCTCCTTCACCTTCCTCTAGTGAGGCAATCCACTGCTCCCACAAATCCACAAACTTGGATTCGTAAGTGGCATACTCTAGAAGACCTCCCTGCTTTAACTATGTCAGCAAATTTTCTGAGGTTGTGCCTCCACCAAACCTCTTTACAAAGGCAGTATGTAGTACATCCCATGCATTTTTGGTAGCTTGGGGGAAATCATTGTACCAAGACTTGTCCTCTACTTTCATCAGTAGAGGAAAAATTTGTAGCCGTGAGGCATCATCATTGTTGAGATGTAGAGAGAAAGAGAGAGAGAGACGAGACAAGAGACACACCATATACGCTCCCAAAGACTGATTCATGTTGAGGACAAGATACAAATATATAGGTGAGACCAAGTTCAGTAGAGTGAGCCATATATAGCTCCAACGCCCCCACTCAAACAAAGGTCTCTATCTTTGGATGAAAAAACCCTTGGGGAGTTCAAGGGAAAAACCCAAGCCCCTATACAATGTGAAAATATGAACCAACGCGGTGATGATGTGAAAGTGAATTGTGCATCTATGTACAAATATTCAAGTGACTTAGATATCACAATGTGAAAATGTGGAGTGTGCATAGTGCATGACACCTAAAAGATTACAATGTCATATGTACAAAGCTATTACAATAGCAAAGAAGCTAATCTAGAAAGAGTGAGGCCGAAGAAACTCCACGCTCCGAGCGCAAGAGGATGAAACGTAACTCATTGAGGCCTTTGGTCAAAATGTCTGCAATCATCTGGTCACTTGGACAGTGTTCAACCATAATGGTTCCTTTGCGTACTTCATACCTGACATAATGATAATGGACAGCAATGTGCTTTGACTTATTATGTTGAACATAGTTTTTTGCAAGACTAATAGCACTTTGGTTGTCACACCGCAAGGGTGTGCTAGAAAGAGGAGAGTGACCAATATCAACCAGCATTTGTCGAAGCCAAATCAACTCGCGAGCTGCAAGTGATGCCGCAACATATTCTGACTCAGTCGTAGAAACTGCAACACAACGTTGTTTCTTGCTGGTCCAAGAAACAAGACAACCATTTATAAAGAAGAAATTTCCACTAGTAGATCACATAGATAAATGTGAGCTTGCCCAGTCTGCATCTGTGTAACCCAAAAGAGAAAGGGATTGCATAGAATCCGATGTGATTTGTCGTCGATAGACTAAACCAAAATCTGTAGTGCCTTTCAAGTATTTCAATCCACGCTTTGCAGCAGACCAATGCTTAAGAGAAGGACATGCAAGATGTTGTCCAAGATAATTAGCAGAAAACAAAATATCAGGACGAGTGTTCATGACAACAAACTGAAGACATCCAATCAAGTTAGCATAAGGTTGATTTGTGACAAGTGGACCGCCATTGTCAGAAGTGTTCTTCGTAGAGCTCGCAAGACAAGGTGTGTTGGCTGAATGTGAAGATTCCATACCAAATTTTTGAATAGTATCTGCGATAAACTTTGAGTGTCGAAGGAATAAAATACCTTTTGTACGGTTCCGTTGGATTTGAATGCCAAGACAAGAGTGAATCTCTCCAAGATCCACCATATCAAATGCAGAAGACAATAACTTTTTCACTTGCTGAAGAAATCCCAAATCAATGGAAACAAGGATGGTATCATCCACATAAAGAGCAAGAATCACAAAGCTGCTACCTTGGCGTTTTATGTATAAGTTGGGGTCTGACGAGCAAGAGATGAATCCTTTAGAGGTGAGAAAAAGATGAAACTTTGTATACCAGGCTCGCGAAGCTTATTTGAGACCATATAGTGCCTTATGGAGTTGAGCAACAAGGTCTTCTTTACGTGGAATAACAAACCCTTCTGGTTGTTCCATATAAATTTCCTCTTCCAAGTCACCATTAAAAAAACAAGTTCGCACATCCATTTGATGAGCTTCTAAATCAAATTGAGCAGCAAATGCCAATAAAACTCGAACACTTGTAATGCGAACAACTGGTGAAAAAGTCTCTTGATAATCAACACCAGCTACTTGGGAGTAACCTTTTGCAAATAAACGTGCCTTGAACTTGTCAAAAGATCCATCTGCTTTTACTTTTGTCTTATACACCCACTTACATCTAATAGCTGTACGACCAGGAGGTAATTCAGCTAGTATCCATGTACCTTTAGAGATAAGAGAATTGTACTCTGCTTCTATAGCCTCTTGCCATTGATCCTTTTGTGGTGAAGAGATAGCTTCATAATAAGTAACGGGATCTTCAGAAGTAGAAAAAGCATTATCAGCAATATCGTCATCATAAACATGACATGAGCCATGTTCAAAATCAATAGGCATATCAACAAAAATATCAATATCATCATTGGAAACATTTGGAATGGATGGTTGTGAAGAGGAAAGTTGCTCTATAGGAAGAGTTTCATCTTATGAAAGAAATGGAAAAGCCTGAAGCAATGATTTAGTATCATCAAAATCATCCATGGACCATGAGCCTCCCATAAGCTGTTCGTTAAAAGTAGCATCACGATTCACAATTACTTTATTGGAGGAAGGGTCATAGAATTTGTAGCCTTTGGAAGTGTCAGAATATCCAATAAAAATAACTTTAAGACCAGGAGCATCAAGCTTTGTTCGTGTTTCTTTGGGAACATGAATATAAGCAATACATCCAAAGGTTCGAAAATGAGATACAGAAGGAATGTCACCTGTCCATGCTGTGATGGGTATCTTACCAGAGGGTGCACTAGTAGGAAGATGATTCTGAATAAATGCTGCCGTCAAAGTAGCTTCAGCCCAGAAAACACGAAATAAGCCAGAATGAATCAGCATACATCTTACATCATTGAGAATAGTGCGATTCTTTCGTTCAGCAACACCGTTCTATTGAGGCAAATATGGAATAGTGTGTTCATGATGAATTCCACTGTCAGCATAGTAATTCACAAACTCTCGAGAAACATATTTGCCTCCATTGTCACTACGAAGCTTCTTAAGGCGACGACCAGTTTGAAGTTCCGCAGCCTTGTGGAATTGTTTGAAAACAAATAAGGCTTCAAATTTTTGTCTAAGTAGAAATACAGTCGTATACCTTGAGAAATCATCAATGAAAGTAATGAAGTAGTGATATTGTGATCTCGAAGAAGGTAGAGGTCAGTATGAACAAGATCCAATATGTGATGAGCATGAGTTGTATTTCAAAGAGGAAAGGGTTTACAATTGTGGTTCCCAAGAGCACAAAATTCACAAATTCCCATATGGGGATGTGCTTTAAGATCCATGCCATGGACAAGATCACAACGTTGAAGATCAAGGAGTTTTGAGAAATCAGCATGAACAAAACAGTGATGCCATACTTTGCAATCATGATCACCTCCAGCAGTGACAATATTTGCTACAACATTGTTGAGAGAGAGTTCAAACAAATTACCATTTCGAGGAGCAGTGGCTATAGTCTATCCATCTTTCTCAATTCGGCATTTGGTATGATCAAATCCAACAAACAGACCAAGATCAACAAGTCTAGCAACTGAAAGAAGATTACGTTGAAGATCTGGTACATGTAATACTCCTCGCAAAATTCGAGTGGAAGAAGATAAGGTACCAAGATATAAGTCTCCAATACCCTTTACTTGACAAGTAGTATCATCAGCAAGATAAACAACACGTTGAACTGGCAGTGGATGATAGTTATGAAGCCACTTAGACTGATATGTCATATTTCCTGTTGCACCAGAATCGACAATAAAAAGTGATCCATCACGTACATGAAGTATTCTGTCTGGAGCAATTGAACATAGGACGCAGCTTGTTTCTAGTACAATGTTGTTTCGATGTTCAGTAGCATATGCTCTATTCCGATCTGTGTCGAATCGATGCTTATAGCACATATGAGTGGGATGATCAGATCGTCCATAATATTCACAAGAAGAAGAAGAAGAAGAGTCTCTAGATAAACGTGGTTGTTTTGTGGTAATATTGTGTTCTTCATCATATTGACGTGCCCAACAATCATCTTCAGTATGGCCATTTTTGTTGCAGTAAGAACATTGCTTATTAGGAAATTTGAGACGAGAGAAAATATTACCGCGACGGCCACCTTTGTGGTTTCCTCGTTGAAATGGACGCCTTCGAGCATAAAAAGCACATTCCATCTGTTGTGACTCAGTCTCCTCTTGTGAAATCATAGCTGTATCGTGACTAGCATTCCGACGTTCTTGACGTTGAGAGTATTCAATTAAAGACATGCAGGCTTGGTCGAAATCAAGACCATCTTTATTAGAGAGAATAGTAACAATGTTATCATAAGAAGAGTCCTTCACCGTATCAAGGAGAAGAGTAATCAGTTGCTTTTGTGGAACAGGATCATCGGCAGCAGCAAGTTGATTAATAATAGATTTGAAAGATTCAATATGTCTCGTCATCGCAGTACCAACTTCATATTGTAAATTGTTAAGAAACCCTCTCAAATAAAGTATTTTGGTAACAGATTTCTTCTGAAAGTTTGCAATAAGGTACTTCCATACGTCGTGGGAAGTAGGCAGCTCATACATATCAAGCAAAAGGGAATCAGTAAGAGCAGAAATAATATACCGACGAGCTGCTTTATCACGTCGTTGCCAATCCGTATAGGCAACATTCCAATCTTTAAATATAGGTCCTTCAGTGATAAGCACGTTATCATTATCCGTATCAGCAGGCTGAGGCGGACAAACACGATTTTCAAGAACAACATCGGAGAGTTCATCGCCTTCAAGAATTAACAACATCTTTGCTTTCCAGCCTGGAAATCCTTGACCTTGGAAAGGAGGAACAGAACGCTGGCCAGAAGAAAAGCCGTTGACGAGAATATTCATAGCCATATCTTGTTGCGAGAAGACGTATAAGATAAGATCACAGAATCTGCAGACCATATATGGTGAAGGCCGCAATTGAGAATGAGAGAGATATGAGTACTGTGTTCTGTCAACGATAAATGTAAGAAGGATTCTCAAGGAACGTTCAAAGATGTAAGAGACGTCACCCAAAAAAGGCAGGGTAAAGGAGACGTTAATAATAAACGAGTCCTCAAAATAGAGTGGCGTGAGACGCAAGATTGATGGCCACAATACGAATATCAAAAAGCTAAATCTTCTCGAAAAAGTTAACACCAAAATAAGAAAAACGATCACGGACGCTTCACGAAGAAGTAGGACGAAGAAAGCTGCGTCAAGCTCAATTGCAGTAAAAACAGCATAACTTTCTGCTGCAAACTCCGATTGACGCAAACCTAGAACTCAAATCGAAGAGCTCGAGGAGACGAACAAGTTTTGGATGAAAAAGAGCCATTGCGCTACGCTCCATTGCGCTTTTTTCGTTTCTCCAAATTTTGAGCAGAACAGCAAGAAAAATTGAGATGAAGTTCAGGGTGTCATCAACAAGAAAACGTAATCAACGACTAGATTGATTAGAAATAAACGCCACATAAAACACTAATCATATTCTTCTTAACACAAAACAAACACAATTAACAAGAATCAACGCTCAAAACTAAAAATTATAGCAGTTTTGAATCTTACATGCGAATCGCATACACATACTGTTGTGTCACCATGAATTGAATCGGCGCATGATCGCTATCGCTCTGATATTATGTTGAGATGTAGAGAGAAAGAGAGAGAGAGACGAGACAAGAGACACACCATATACGCTCCCAAAGACTGATTCATATTGAGGACAAGATACAAATATATAGGTGATACCAAGTTCAGTAGAGTGAGCCATATATAGCTCCAACAATCATCCTTGTTGAAAACAATACAAATGATGTCGAAGTCATCCAGAAAGTCTATGGTGATGTCTGCTCCCTTCTTTCCACTGAATGTGGGAAAAGAGACACTTGCCAAGGTAGTAACTCAGGAAATTACAAAGTTTTTTCTTTTAATATAACATTAACGATATTAGCGGCTCATAGCGTCTTTTTTTAGGGTTGGGTGGATAGATTTAAAATAGGATAAAAACGGAAACATTGAAGGAGTGGTGGTAATCCAATATGGAGAGAATGATAGGGTTTGGGGAACTAAGGATTTCTCCTAGCACCGCAGCACCAAACAGATACACAATCTTCTGTTGGTAGAAGATTTTTCTATCTGCATAAATATTCACATGCATGTGTTGCAAAAATCTAAACGGGAATGCTATTGGTCCGTTTTCCATCATGCACATAGGGTAGAGCACTTACTTATACTCTTACCATGCCAGTGTTGATGAGTCAACGCATCCACAGGAGGTCGTCGCTTTTCATAGGCTCCACTTTTCCTTCGTCCGCTCAGCACGTTGTCAAAGAGTTGGCAGTCTTGCCAGGAAGGCACAATGCCTCTAGTTGTGAGGGTTTGTGGGGAGACTGTAAAGCTTTTCACTTAAGCGAGCTTAGTTTTTGTAGAAAATACATTGTGTGTAGCCATTGGAATCTTACACGCAGACACATACATACGCACACGTGAAACCCTCAAAACAAAACAAAGATGAAAACATCAAGGCTTTGATCGTATCTAATCAAAGGTAAGATGAAAGGGTTCACTGATGCATTTATAAAGCAAGTCGTTGTGCTCCAAATAGAGTGTGAATGGTTCTTTGAAACTGTAACTTAGTGCTTACAAAGATGTAGATATTTTGTCTAGCGATAGGGGTGAGCCATGTGTACAAGTATTCTTGGTTCATAGAAATATTAAGAAAGTAAGACTCAACCCCTAGAGGAGAATAAATATGCGCACATCGAAAGAATTAGAGTAGTCTAGTAGTGGAAAAATAAGAGGACCTGGAGAAAGAATAATTTCTTGCAGTCTTTTCGGCCCAAAGAGTAACACAATTCTCTGTTGCAAGTGGATTTTACGGCTAATACAAACGTTAATTCTAATATGTTGCACAAAGTGAAAGGGTTGAAAATTTATACCATTGGCATTATTCATCTAAGAAATCTCAGAAAGCAATCAAACTCAAGCCTAAGAAGTGCCAGCACACCTTAAGACTTTGTAGTATTGTAGCCAACTTGATGAAGTAGAAGATGAGTAGTAGTCCCAAACACGTTGATGGAGCAAAAGATGTCGTGCGCACACTCACACACCCAAACAGCTCAACACAGCACAAAGAATTTACTTGAATTCCTCACCTCACTCACTACCAGTCAAAAGCTCCCTAAAAACTCTACCCACAAGCTCAATTCAAACTCCAAACGCCTCGACCTACAAGCCCTTGCCTGCCCACAGACACTACAAGGTGAGTCGAGGTGATCAACACTTGAAATCATGCTTTATGGTGACCAAAATATACAAGAAAAACCATAAAAAAACCAAAAAATCCAGACACAAAAGTCCACTCTCACACCATTGCAAAAACTTCACCAAACTCCACTCTGTTGGACTCTTTGTAGTAGCGCCAACCCTAATGGCACCGATATAGGGTCACATAGTCTTGCAGAAAGCCGCACCTTCTTCCCTCAATTCCTTGCACACACACATCCATGGAAACCTCAGAACTCCCATAGACTCTCGCAAGTGAAAAATTGAAGAGAGAAAGCTCTCGTTCACTCCTCCACACACTCGAAAACAGGACGGGAACGTAACGGGACTGGACTAGACCACCTGTAAGAACCCTGCTTCCTCCCACACACAGAGGGGTGAAAGTGTTGATATTTCTCTTCAAAAGTACTCCCTCAGCTGGAACCATCATGGCACCGTGAGTGATGTGTCAATTTGAAGCCATTTCACACCTTTTTTTGACCATTTTTTGACCTTTTTTGGCCCAATTTTGGCCAATTTTGACCCTCAGTGGGTATTTTTCGCAGGAAAACCCCCAAACGGACTCCAAAATTCACCAAATTTTGCACGCTTGATCCTCAATAACCAAATCACATTTCCACATTGCCTCATTCCATTTTTGACCACTTCTAGGGCGATGCACGTATCACCGCAGATCAGGCGCCGCAAATAGAGAGTTACCGCATGTGTCAAACTTCTCGAGCGAGATGAGAGTACCCACACTTGTCACTTGCATTATTTACATTATAGAAAGCTCAAACACATTATCTAGAACCAAAATAAGCCACCTAAAACCATATCCAAGGCCCCGATACGCTATACGGGCATGTACATGTGTTCGACTGCTAGCGCACGAACCTGACTATTCACAATGTGTACACGTTGCATCTTTTTTTGAACTTGAAACCACTTTACAAAGCTCCCAAATGCATGTATTTACATATTTTTGTACATATGACCATACATATAAACACTACTTTGTACACGCCAAAAGGGGTCTATCATCATTTCCCACCCTCTAGGTAGAGCATTTATGCTCAACCAAGAGACTGTTTGCATCTGAAACCACATCTCTCGCAAAATATTTCTTCAACCGATACCCATTTATTTTGTAGCGCAAACGTTCACCAGACAATTTTTCCAACTCATAGGTGCCATTAGGAAATATATGCTTCACTCTGTATGGACCCAACCATTTGTCCCTCAACTTCTTTTGAAAAGTAAAATTCAAGCGAGAATCATACTTTATCACCAGATCTCCCTCTTTGATTTCTTTCTCTGGCAGCCTCTTAATCATTTTCTCCATCCTTGTCTCTGATTGTTGAAGATAATAATCACTGGCTTTCTCTCTATTCATTCGCAGCAACTCTAGAGAAATAATTCTTTCTTGCAGCTTGTCACTATGGTCACCTTGCATTTTGCGCAACAACTTCAAGGCATCCAACTGCACTTGTATGGGCATAAGAGCTTCTTTTCCATAAACAAGTTCATATGGTGTAAACTGTATTGACACTCTATACGCAGTTCTATAAGCCCACAAACACTTTTCCAAGTCCAAGTCCCACTCTTTAGGATGCTCTCTAGCATACTTTGATAGCATCCTTACAATTTGACCATTGCAGTTCTCAACCAACCCATTGCATTGTGGGTAGTAAGGAGAAGAATGCCTATGCTAAATTTTAAATTTATCCATGAGAGAAGCAACAAGTTTCCCCCTAAACCCTGGTCCACGATAAGAAATAATAACCATAGGAGCTCCAAACCTGCAACACACCTATTCATATAGAAAAGAGGCCACTCTTCCTACTGTTACATCTTTTACTACTCTTGCCTCCACCCATTTTGTCAAATAGTCCACAGCCACAAGGATATACCTTTTACCATTGTTGGTCCTTGGCATTGGACCTACAGCATCTACTCCCCATTTTGCAAATGCATCAAAAGACATTATAGCTTTCTGAGGCTCAGCCAAAAGCTTCCAATTTGCAAACACTTGGCATTCATGGCATGACTTGCACCAAAAATAAGCATCTCTCATCATAGAGGGCCAATAGTAACCTGCTCTCAAAACACGAAAGACAACCTGATCCTTGCCTTGATGGCCTTTTTCTTCATTGCAGTGCTCCAAAATCAAGCCTATCTCCTCTTTGTACGGCACTTTTCTCAAAATGTTATCCTTGCCATAAAGCATGAGATCTTCACCTACCAATGTGTAGTTTCTTTCTTTTTCAACTATTCTCTTACGCCGAACCTTTGACATGCCCTCTGGACATTTTCCTTTACCAAGAAATACTTCTACATCTTGCAATGATTCCCTTCGTGCATACAAGGCTTCCTTGACCTTTAAAGGAGTTACCAAGGCATCCAACTTGTCCCTAGCCAACTCATCAGCTTCTTTATTCTGCTCACGAGGAACATGCTTAAACTGTATTTTCTCAAACTCATGCAAAAGCTTCTTGATGCCATAGAACCACTTCTTTAAATTGTCTTTCTTAACATTCCACAAACCAAGCAATTGATTCATGACTAGCAATGCATCCCCTTTTGCAATGACCCTCTTCAGTCCAAACTCAACACACTGCTTCAACCCAAGGAAAAGCATGAGGTACTCGGCATCATTGTTACTTTCAACTTCATCAAGATTGTAAGCTCTAGAAAAGATTACATCACCTTTTGGGTTCTTAATGACTACCCCACCACTTGCCTTTTGAAGAACTTTCCTGTATGCACCATCAAACATCAATGTATACGCATCTGTAATATCTACTTCCTCTTCATGATCATCCTTGTCAACCCTTGGGTAAGATGGAAGCTCGCCCCCCTTATGTACCACTATGTCTGCCAAGTGAGCTTTAACAGAATGATCCACTTTCAACTCAAACTCATACTCTTGAAGCTCCAAAGTCCACTTTAAGATGCGCTTGCTAGGCAACAAATAGGTTTTAAACCTTCAACATGCAAGAACCAAGGAGAATACCCACTGTTCCATTTCCGTATAGGAGAACTCGCTTACATTCTTCATCTTGCTATCAAAATAAACTGGCTTGAAGTTCCTTCCTTGATTTTGTAAGAGAACCGATCCAAAATCTACTGACCCCACACTAATAGATACATAGAAAATCAACTGCAAGTCGGGAGGACTCACTGTTGGTAAAGCACACAATACCTCCTTGATGCCATCAAAAGCCTGTTGCATGTCTTCATTCCATTCAAACCCTCGAACTCTTTGACTCAATTTCTGGAGAGGATACACATACTGACATAGCATCCAGAAAAAACGTGACAAGCACCTGAGCTTATGCACAAATGATGCTAAATTCTTTGTGTTGCTAGGCGAATCCATAAGCAATAAAGCCTTAACTTTCTATGGGTCAGCTTCTATTCCATTTTGCGAAACCACATGTCCTAGCAAATGGACTCTGGCATGATCAAACTTACACTTCTTTGGGTTGAGTTTCCCACCCTCTTGTTGAAGCCTTTCAAAACTCAACCTCAACTTCTCCAAATGTGTGACCCTTGAGCTATAACACCCAATGTCATCCATGAAAACACGAATGAACTTACCCAAGTAGGGATAAAACACTCTATTCATCCATCCTTGGAAGGTAGCATATGCATTAACTAGCCCAAAAGGCATTCTTTTGTAGGCAAAACAACCCCAAGGAGTAATGAAGGTCGTCTTCAATCGATCTTCAATTGCTATCAAGATCTGAAAGTAGCCATAAAATCCATCCATGATTGGGTAACGTTCATGACCTGCAACCTGATTGAGGATTTCATCTAGAAAGGGTAGTGGGTAATAATTCCTTTTTGTGGCAGCATTCAAAGGTTTGAAATCAACACATATCCTAAATCTTCCATTCTTCTTAGGCACAATAACAACTAGAGAGACCCATTCGGACTCCTCCACTCCAAAGATGAAATCTGCTTCCAAAAGCTTCATCACCTCTTCATGAAGTTCCTTCTCATGAATGACCCCCAACCTCCTAAGCTTTTGAACCTTTGGCTTGGCACCTTCTTTTAGATTGATCTTATGCTCGACTCCTTTAGCTCCTTGCAACTCTGTATATTCAGTGGCGAATAGATTTGGAAACTCTGTAAACATGTCTTCATACTCCTTTTTTTCTTTTTCTGTCAAGTCCTCTCCTAGCATGCTCCTTACATTCACTTTGGCAGGCTCTACAATTTCTTTTGGACTATCCTTCTCCTCATTGACCTTCACATCATGCATCGATGCTTCCTTTTCAACAATTATCCCAAAAAAGATCAGGACATAATTGCATCAAGCCTTCCTCTACACTTTCTTCTGATGATGTAGACGAAGCATCACTATCGTATGATGTGGTTTCTGCCGAATCCGTATCTTGCATCTCCACTAGGGTCTATGTACGGCTCTCATGTGTCTTCATGTTGTAGACAATGGTCCTTCCTTTCTTTTTGTCGGGGATGGTGATCAAGCTCGTGCCCCAATTCTGCTTAGCACCAAGGGTTATAATCCATGGCCTCCCTAAAATGATGGGATACTCATTCTCACCTGCTTGCATCACGTAGAAATCAACCAAGCACTCAATCCCCAAGACTTTTATCTTCACATCTTCAGCTATTCCAAGACACCTTGCTTTTTTGTGGTTGGCCATCCTCATACGGATCGAAGCATTCACTGACATCTTAACGCGTGCTTCCTTCATGATAGACTCGGTCATGACACACACCTGGGCACCACCATCCACATATGCTTGCACTTCTGTCTTCTTTCCCAGCATAGCTTCAACTATTGGCACCATATCCACTGGGTGACCAACCCTCAAGGATGACACCATGCTTTGACTCTTTTTCTTCTTGGAAGGGAGCCACGTACTCACACACTTGGTCCAGTGCCTCCTCAATTTAGCATTCAAAGCCACCAACTGACCAAAAGATATATTTTCCTTTTGATTTCGTATATCGTCGACAATATCATAGTCTTGAACACCTTGGCCAAGGAGGTAGTCCTTTGGACCAATTTTCCTTCTTTGTCGCCTCTTGCTACTTTCTGGTTTGTCTTCTACCTTAGCCTTTCCTTTCCTTGCTCTTGTTTCCCGCTCTTCTTCTGTCTCTTTCTCCCTATCATGCCTAGCTCTCTTATTGGCCAAAACATCCACATCTTGATGCTCAAGGGTAATGATGTTGATAGCCCTACCTTCTCCATTTGCAGGCAGCGGTTGCGGTTGTTGTTGCGGAGGCGGTGCTTCTAGTGCCTGTTCTTGATGATTTTCTTCTATTCTTCCTCGACCACGTCCATATAGGGGGTATATCGCTCCTCTCTCTCTTGGTGGTTCGGGACAATCAGGGGCGTAATGAACCTCTTCATCACAATTGTAGCATCTTCCTTGTATCCTTCGTCCCCTGCCTCTCCCACATGGCCGCTCCTCTCTTTGGTTCCTATTCATTATGTTAATTCTTAATTCCTGCAACTGACTAGCAATATCATGCAAAACCCGGGCCGTAATGGGATCAGGACCTTGAACCACTTTCTCCACTCTATCATCCGTTGTCACAGGGACCATTGGTTGCACCACAACTGGCTCAGCGTGTGTCAGACCTTGCTCTCACCTCCTCTTGATCTTCTTGCTCTTGGCCTCGGCAATTTCCACAGCTCTTTCAAATGTAGCAGGCTCATCTTGATCGACCTTCTCCCTTACACTTGGATGGAGACAATCCATAAACTGACACACTTTAAAGAAATCCCTTGGAGGTACTTGGGATGCCGCCTCTAATTGAACCCAAAGCCCTTTGAAGTGTTGCAAAAATTCTTTAAAGTTAGCATAAACATATTGCTGCAAACCTCTCAATTTTGTCGTCACTTCTGTTGCTGTTAGTTTCTTCCCAAACCTGTCAAAAATTGCCAGCTTCACCTGCTCCCATGTTTTCTTTTTGTCTTCCTCTAAACCTTCAAACCACTCCCGAGCTTCTCCTTTGAGCGCAAGAGGAAATACATGAAGCTTGGCTTCTTCATTCACAATGTGCATACCAAGCGTATGCCATTCAAAGTCCGCAATCTAGTCCTTCACATCCTCCTTCCCTGTAAACACTGGCCGACTATACGCCATCCCTTTGAAGTTGCTTCTCCCTTGCGTGAGTAATTCCACAAGATTTGAAGTCTTTCACCTCAACCAAACCATTCTTCAATGAAGCTCTAACTTCACAGCAAAACCGCTTCACCTGGGTGCACAACCGGCAAATTTCCGCTCCGCAGCGGGATCGCCAAAGGATGATGGAGCAAAAGATGTCGTGCGCACACTCACACACCCAAACAACTCAACACAACACAAGGAATTTAATTGAATTAATCAACTCACTCACTACTAGTCAAAAGCTCCCTAAAAACTCTACCCACAAGCTCAATTCAAACTCCAAACGCCTCGACCTACAAGCCCTTGCCTGCCCGCATACACTACAAGGTGAGTTGAGGTTATCAACACTTGAAATCACGCTTGATGGTGACCAAAATATACAAGAAAAATCATCAAAAACCCAAAAACTCCAGCCACAAAAGGCCACTCTCACACCATTGCAAAAACTTCACCAAACTCCACTCTGTTGGACTTTTTGAGTAGCGCCAACCTTAATGGCACCGATACAAGGTCACATAGTCTTGTAGAAAGCCGCACCTTCTTCCCTCAATTCCTTGCACACACACATCCATGGAAACCTCATAACTCCCATAGACTCTCCCAAGTTCAAAATTGAAGAGAGAAAGCTCTCATTCACTCCTCCACACACTCGAAAACAGGACGGGAACGCAACGGGACTGCACTAGACCACTTGTAAGAACCCTGCTTCCCCCCACACACAGAGGGGTGAAAGTGTTGATATTTCTCTTCAAAAGTAATCCCTCAGCTGGAACAATCATGGAACCGTGAGTGATATGGCAATTTGAATCCATTTCACATCTCTTTTGACATTTTTTGGCCCAATTTTGGCCAGTTTTGACCCCCGGCGGGTATTTTTCACAGGAAAACCCCCAAACGGACTCCATAATTCACCAAATTTCGCACGCTTGATCCTCGATACCCAAATCACATTTCCACATCTCCAAATTCCATTTTTGACCACTTCTAGGGCGATGCACGTATCACCAGAGATCAGGCGCCGCAAATAGACAGTTACCGCATGTGTCAAACTTCTCGAGCGGGATGAGAGTACCCACACTTGTCACTTGCATTATTTACATTCTAGAAAGCTCAAACACATTATCTACTACCAAAATAAGCCACCTAAAACCATATCCAAGGCCCCGATACCCTATACGGGCATGTACATGTGTTCGACTGCTAGCCCACGAACCTGACTATTCACAATGTGTACACGTTGCATCTTTTTTTGAACTTGAAACCACTTTGCAAAGCTCCCAAATGCATGTATTTACATATTTTTGTACATATGACCATGCATATAAACGCTACTTTGTACACTCCAAAAGCGGTGTATCAACGTTTGCAAGCCACCAACAATGCGTCTTTATTGATGAAAGAAGGTTACATAGAGTGTATGAGTATTACAAGTGAGGAGATAGAAGGCTTGAGGCATAAAGTAGCAAGCTCAAGATGTGTTGGAATGAAATTGAGAGAATGTTTTCTTCAAGGAGATGGCTAGGACGTTGGGTGATGGCTTGATAGAGTGGATTGATTATGGGGATTGCTTGAGTCCTTGATTGCTTGATGCTTTGCTTGATGCCCAAGTGAGGGGCAAGAGGCTCTATTTATAGGTGAAGTTGCCTCTTGAAGAGGATACTTGCTTAGAAATATCCAAGGGATTTGTGTGACAAGTGTCTCTCTTTTCAAAATATCTTGAAATTGTCTTCAAAGTTTCTAGATCTTTCTCTTCAAGAAATATCTAGAGGTTCTTCTAGATCTTTCTCCAAATATCGTCTCCTTGCCCACATGTCAAGAGTTGTTGAGCTATGGTGGGAACATGTGCATAGAGTAGCTTCATAAAAAATTGAGAGAGAGCTTGGCATACATATGGATGACATCAAACAAACTCGTAACCACTTTTCTAAGGGATTTTTCTAGGTCCATAATCACTCCACAGTGCACCTACTATGTGTAGAATGACACCTCATGGGGTATACTATGACTAAGGACACTTTTGGCCATGCTATACATGTCACATGCCACTTAGGATTCCTAGTAGATATGAGGTATGTTTTATAGGCTCATTTCATCATGGCTCCAAGAAGAGGCTCACAAAGAAGCCCGGATCGAAGCCCATTCCCAGAAAGAGTGACACATCAGACTTGGACTAGCTTTTTGCATGCTAAATGGAAAATTCATATACTTATGCACACTTAAGGTATGCACAAAAATTGATAATATTGTAGGCCTTAGCTTCTGTTCTAACCATGCACGTGCCACGGAATGACATCGACCCCCTCTAAACCTGCACATCCTCCGGTATGTGCCACATCTAATGTTTGCAGGTTCGACTCTCTTGGACTTTCTTCTTCTTCATCTTCACTGGGTGATTCCAAGCCTTCATTCTTGCTTATTTTATCAACCGGATGACTATCCTCTCTTCTTTTGAATACGTTGATTCTCTTTCCTGCAGTGGGTATCTTTATCTCTGCTCCATCCAATTCAGTGAGGGTGTAAGTGGCATTGTCATGTACGTACTTGACTATATACGGTCCAAACCATCTTGTTGAAACGTTTCACATGACAATATGGTGGTTATCAAGACTACTGTCATACACTAAAACCCAATCTCCTTGCTTAATTTCCTTCATTCTTAGCTTGTGTCGTCTATCAAAGTAGTCCTTGATTTTCAACCTGGCATTCTTCAATCTTTCTTTTGCAACCTCAATGTCTTCAGGCCTTCTTTCTAGCTCTTATACGCAAGGCAAGGAGATCTTCTCTGCTAAGCCCATCTTGAAAAGGTAGCACATTCCATGTGGGAATGGTCTCTTCAATGGGCATTATAGGCTTTTGACCATACATCAATTTTTCAGGCATGTATCCAGTTATATTGAGTTGTGTGTTGTGCGATCAACCCATTGAGCATATGGCAATAGTTTTGGCCACTCACTAATTCTCCCTTCACAAGCTTTAGCCAAGGCTTCGATGATTGGTGAAAGCCCTCTTTCACTTTTCCCGCTCCCTTCTGGATTGTAATTAGTGGTAAGGGAAAGCTTGATTCCTATCCTGGAAAAGAATTCCTTTGCTTCCTCGGCATCCAACTCTCCTCTATCTGCAAGTTATCTTTCCCACACAACCATAGAGGCAGATTACATCCTCAAGGAGAAATTTGCATACTGCCTCTGTAGTCTTTGTCCTTAAAGCTCGCCCTTCAACCTGATTAGTCAAGTCTTCTCTTGCAAGAACCAAGTACCTTATCTGCCAGAGTCCTAAAGGCATGGTGACTAGATCTACAACCCATTTATAGTCCATGGCTAGTGGATATGTAGGGTGCAATCCATCACGATGCCGGACATTTGAATACATTTGGCATGTTACACATGATTCCACAAATTGGGATACATCCTTGTACATAACTTTACACCAATACTTTTCCTTTAGCTTTGAAAAGGTTGCCCACACACCACGGTGTCCAGCTCATAGGTTCTCATGAAACTCCTGCATGAGCTTTACCCGACTCTGTTTGTTACATACTACCCTTTTTGGTATAGCACTCCTCTATTTTGGATGTTTCAATAAGTAACCATCCTACAGAAAGTACCCATATGCTTTTCTAAGTATCCTCTTAAAGTCATGCTCAAACCAATCACGTACTCAAATAACGACCAATAACCAACCAATGTCCTTCATACCCATCTTCTAAAAACAACTCAAGTGCACTAGGTGTGCCAACATCATTATGCTCAACATGATAAATGGAGTAGAACCTTGTGCCTACATCTTCACTATCATCTACCATGTCTTGCTCATCCTCATACCTTTCCCTTGATAGCATATCCACTACCGGATTGTCTTTTCCTACTATATGCTTGAGCTTGGGATTCAAGGACTTAATGTAGGCAATCCATCTTAGCATGGCAATGTCTGGTGTTGAACAGCTTGTAATCATTCCAAGGAGTGGAAGACAATTTGTTTCCACAATCACATATGCTCCAATCAAGTACTCCTGTTCACACTTTAGTATTGTAACCATGTCCCACAACTCCGGTTATACGTATGGGTAGTTCCTTTTTCGAGTACTTAGAACCTTGGCTCCGAACCTTACCACATACCTATGTCCCTCTTCGTCATCCTGCCCTATCGCTTATCCAACTCCTGTCGGACTCATATCCATGTCACTATTATTGGCTTTCCAAACTCATAGTTTACCTTTCTTAAAGTTGGTGCTTGTTGTAGCAAATCCTTTAGCTTTCTTATAGCCCTTGCTTGTGCGTCTCTCCAATGAAACTTTTGATTTTTCCTTAACAATTGGTACAAAGGATCTGCTACATGTGCATAATGTGGAATCCATATAACATAAAACACACATGCTTCAAGAAATCTGCAAATTTCACTCTCTCACAGATATGCATAGCTCCTTCATCTTCTGAATTGCATCAAATTTTGCTAGACAAGGTCGTCTCCCATTGGGACCACACATGTGCCCCACAATCAACACCTCCTTCACTCCAAACACAGACTTCTGTCCTAAGAGGGTAAGGTTCACCTCTTCCAGTTTGGAGAGGATCTTGTCACAATCATTTATGTGTTGTGCCGCAAACTTGCGGCACCCCTTAGAATCCAAAGCTTCAACTTTATTACTTACTTCACATCCTTTGATAGGAACATCATCAAGAAAAGGCATAGTTACTTGGGGAATAAAGTCACGTAAGACCTTATTCATACCATTCATCATATGTTCAACCGAATTGGTTGCTCCCTGTGGTAAGGTACACATCCTTACAAAACCCAAAGGTGTTCTCATGGTAGTCAGATCCTTGCTTTCCATTGCTAGTTGGAATTGATCATATCCTGACTACAAATCTCCCATAGAATATACTGCCCTTCCTGCAAATGCTTCTGTAAACTCATCCACAATTGGCCCTGTAGCCATATTCCTGATTGTGACTTTGTTGACCGGCTGCATATCTTGGATGAAGCGCAAAGCTCCATTCTTCTTTGGTAATGTGAACCACCTGTTTGAGTATGGAGCACATTAAGCTCCAAAATAACCATCTTGATCTTCTCATTTAGCAGCTCAATTAACTTTGGTAAGTGAGCCTTTGGAATTGGTATTGGCCGTAAGTTCCAAGGTACATGAGGGATGGTAAAGATCACCATAGGAGCAACAATGGTAGGATCTACACATCCTATCTCATGTGGATCGAATGCAAATACCTTTCCATGTTTAGAGAGCATCTCTTCAAAACATTCCCTTTCAACCTGTGTCAAGGAGTCTTTAATCCCAATCTTCAATCTCTTTAGAGACTCCTTGTGTCCAATCCCTTTTGGATCTCTGAGGCTAGGTTGCAAAGAAGCCTGTTCTAGATTTTCCTTGCAGTCCTTTGGCAAAGAAAGTGCCACTGCTTTTACCTTCTTTGCCACAATCTTGTACTTGGTGTCCACCTTTACTTCATGTTCTTGCTTCCTATCCTCCTGTTCCTTTTGAAATGCCTCCACCACATTGTACATTTCAAGTGAGCACACTTTCACTATCTCATTTTGGTCATGTGAACGATAATCTACTATAGACTGTAGATCGTGTAATGTGTCCACAAAAGAAAACTCCTCAAACAAACCTATTATGTTTTCATTGTTTCCTAGTAGACCATGTTATTTCCACTCCTTTTGTAGACTATGTACATGTTTGCGAAAACCTCGACTCAAGTTCTCACATTTTAGAAAAGAGACATATCCATATTCTGTTAGGCTTGCAAAACCTGTACAGAAATCCTCCTTATGTGAGTACCTTTCCCTTTTTGTACCTTCATAATCCCTCTCTACAAGGGTTCTTGGCCAAAACCCATTCTCTCTCAATGATCATAAAACTCTTTACTCAATCCGGGCAATGGGTGCTCTCGAAGGCTGTCACGATTTATTTCATGATTCACACAGACAGTGAGAAATTGAACAACATGTTTTCCATCTTTACTTCTTATCCTAGCATAAGCAGAACCATCATCCATTACCTTTGTTTCCATTCTAACCCCTACAATGTAGGGTTGTCCAAGGATGAGATCATAAGAAGATGTGTCCTGTACAAAGAAATTATGCTCTTCCTTCACATCACCAATAGTCACTTTCACACTAGGACAAGCTGCATATAACTCACCTGATGAATTATTTGCTACCTTAACCATCCAGCCATAATCTGTGTCCATTGATAATTTGCACTTGTTGAATAAGCTCTTTGACACTGTGTTTATTTCTAAGCCATGGTCAATCAAGGCAATAAATGGCTCTTCAAGATCACCCACCTTGACCATTGTCTCTATCGTAGCTCTTGCCCAATGATTCCTATAAAAGTGACTTCTTGGAATGGCTTCGTACTCCTCATCTCCATTTGAAAACTGTATTTTCTTTGTTCTTCCAGAAGAATGGTAGCACCCTACAACATCCTCATCATGCTCTCTATCTTCCACCTGTATTACCTCTGTCTTTAAGCTTTCTCCTTTAGATTGCGGGCGAATGGTGTCAATAAGAGTTTGCCTCTTACTTTTGATGATATCAATGATCTCCTTGTGAAACTCAAGCTTGGCTATGCCAAGGACCTCCACCAAGGTAAACTCTACTTTGCTATTCAAAATTCTTTCTTCTAGACCTTTCTTTAAGTCTGTAGGAGCCTCAATATCAGACTGTGACTTATAAGTTGGAGTTTTAGGCTTACCTTTTGATGACTCATTTTTCCTCCCAGTTGTACTTTCTTCCATAGTCACTTCCGGTGGGGGTGCTTCTTGTGTTGGAGGCGCTCGAGGAGGTATTGTGTCGCTTCTTCTAGTAATTCTTTTTTATGGTCCTTCGTCACCATTCTCTCGCCTGCGCTTTTCTTCCACAAACACTTTGTTGTTTTGACATCTTGCAATATAGGCATGCACTGACAAGGAGTCCACAGGGTCATTCCATCATGTTTCTAGATGGATACAGTCACCTGCTTCATGTAGGACTTCTCTTGTAAGCTTCCCTTTCCTTGCTAGCTCCATAGCACTTGGCCATAGCTTACCATTTTCTTCAGAACTCCTAAATGGTTCAATCTTGATTGTATAAGTAGATGCCTCGGATGCAGAGATGGAATGGGTAGTGGCCATATCCTCTACCAGACTCTGCATTCCTCCTTTCCCAAAGTTAGTCCTTAAGGGTAAACATGTCTCCCTTAAGTGAATCTTCCCATCCTTGAAGAAGACAAGATCTTTTCTCAAAGCTTCACTGAAGCTGTCACATTCTCTCCTAGCATGCTCTGTGCTGTCACACCATATGCATCTATGAATAAAACCTTCTTTAGGTTGTTGCTTTTGCCTTGAAGATGGTGCCAATGGTTGCCCTTCTCTTCAAGCTTTGTAAGTTTTACTTTTAAATCCATCATACCTTTCACAAGCTCATCTACTACAACGTCATCAACTTTTGGAAGTATAAAGGAAGAAGGTTTTACCATCTTTTCAGAAGCTATGGAGGTAGATGGTGCACCTGGGGCAGTCACTTATCAAAGGATCCCTATATCACGTGCCTTCAAGAGGTAATTAATAATACCCCAATATACATACTATACTTACACTGTGAGCCTATTTAAAAAACCCCCACCCCTCTCTAATGTATACATAAAAGTATACATTTTTATACATTTTGGTCTTTTAATAATCCTCTCTGGTTAACTCACGTGATATCATACACATTCTAAAAAGTGACCGCCCCGGGATGGTGCACTACCAACAACCATCTTATCACGTCTCCTTTGGCGCTTGGCAAGTAATCTCTGGTTAACTCACGTGATATCATACACATTCTAAAAAGTGACCGCCCCGGGATGGTGCACTACCAACAACCATCTTATCACGTCTCCTTTGGCGCTTGGCAAGTAATGAAACAACAGCTTTAACTTAATTCCAATCTGTCTTCAGTCTCTTCTCAGCATCTTTGTCCTCAATAAGTAGCTCCAATTTCTCAAGGAGCTCCTTTCTTGTTGCTTGTAAGAAGAGCTCTGTCTTTTCTGAGTCAAGTGTGGCCTTCTCTGTCCTTGTGAGTTGAGCATATCGTAGCTCAAACTTCTTGAGTAGCTCTGTTGGAGAGAGACTTTCCTTCGTCTTGGCTACCCACTCCAGGAAAGTTCTCTCTGTTACTCTCTGAGATTCCTCCATGAAATACTCCTCCTTCATTACTAGCTTGAACTCCTCCCAATTTCTTCCATGCCCATTCCTGATTCCTCTCACATGCTCTCTAATCTCGAGAGTCACAACAAGATCAAAGCTTTGGAGCATCTCATCTTCTGGCACACGATGTAAATCCATCTCCTTCACATAGCCACGAAGATACTTTGTCATATCTTTCCCATTAAACTGATCCATTTTGTGCACCACTGCTTGAATAGCTTTGGTTGTTGATACTTCTCGTCTTTCTGTATCATGCTGTTGTTGCATAAACAAGGCAAATGCTTGAAACATCTACATTCTGGCGGGATCAAAAGTCATACCTTGCTACTGCGGATGATGATTAACCATGGTTGAAGTAGCTTTCAGATCCCCACTAACTCACCCTGACAAACTTCGCGTCGGGTTCACCGAAAAGTGTGTCAAAGAGTTGGCGATCTTGCCGGACGGCGCCGGGCCTCTAGCTGTGAGGGTTTGTGGGGATATTGTGAATCTTTTCACTTAAGAGATTTTAGTGTTTGTAGCAAATACATTGTGTGTAGGCATTGGAATCTTACACGTAGACACACACATACACACACGTTGTGGTGCTGTGACACGTACATAGTGGGAACGCATGCTACAAGATTTATCTTCTAACTTTTTAGATACATAGTTATATTTCCTATAATGTACATATACATATTTAGGTATAATAATATGCTTTCTATCTCATCCTATTATTTATCTCATGGGTAACCTATTCTTACTTTACCATCAGAAAATACTATGGGAAAAGTGTCAATAGCTCCGCCTCTTTAACTTGGGGCAAAAAGCATTGATTCTTTATTTCTACTATCTCATTATCATCTCACACCCTAGCTAGATCATATATCTAGGGTAAACTCCAATATATATATATATATATTCTATGTATTTTTCATATTTTTCTTATATTTCTTTTTAAATAGCTACTAGGAGGGGATCAAATCCTAGTGGGACACTAGGTGGCATGATTTCAAAGATACACTTATTTTAATACATTACAAAAATTAATCAAGGAGCAATGTTATGCTTTCATATGGCATGAGGTGTCCCTTGGAATCAAATGAAAGTCTAAGCTAAGGGGACGAGAGAAAGAATTTTCCTGCCAGAAATGGACCCTATTTTGATGAGTTGTTTACACAAGGTTCCAATCTGAGTTGGAAAATGCATATAAAAAGGAAGACGTAGGTAAAGAGCTGAAGTTTTTGCCCATATTTTTATGTTTTTATTTGGAGCCACGGTTGAGGAGATATGATCAGAATACTGGACCCCAGTCTGCCCACATCATGCAGGGATAGCTCATTTCCAACTTTTCCAATTTCTGTTCACACTGGCTCCTCTCTTCTTGTGTAAACCCTTGGGGGTTCCCTTCACCTATAAAAGGGGACCTCTTCTTCCTTGAAAATAAATCAAGCATTCAAGCCATTGATGAGAGGATTTCATGAGGGAGTGAGTAGTAATGCCAAATTGTACTTAGCCATTAACATAAGCCTAAGCCTACACTTTCTCCTAGAGGAAGACTAGCCATTCTTGCATGCTATCCTTGTAAGATCAACTATAATCAAAGAAGGTTGTGTACTTGGCGTATCAATCAAAGTTGAATTCTCCCCTCTTCTTCTCTCTCCGTCAATAATGGTGCCGAAGGGTTTGTCAAGTAAGATGTGTTCTACATTGATGTTTTCTTGATTTCTTGATGTTTTCTACATTGATGTTTTCTTGATTTCTTGTTGTTTTCTTTTCATCTCTAATCCAACATATATATTATAATATATATATATATATTAATATATATATATATATATATATATATATATATATATATATATAATATATATATATGTATCTAATCTCATCTCCTTAACCAAACCTATCTCTCTCATTCTTAGTAATTCATCCTGTCTACAAATTCTAGGTTCTCTTTGCTACAGGTACATCTCTCCCCGCAGTATCCTTATTGCCTACGGGCAAGAATAGGGCTTGGGAGGGAAACTTCCTATCCCTTCACTTCTCTCATATCTACATTTCTCACATACTATCCTAGATGAATAACCCACATAATGATCTTTTCTATCACTTTCACTCTATACGATCTATTAGAATGAACCTATGGATTAGCCGTAAAATACACTTTCAACAACGTATAGTGTTTCTCTTTGGCCCAGAAAGGCTTAATGAAATACTTCTATCATTGGATCCCATCATACTACCTCTCATAGACTATAACTTTTCTTTTGACGTAAGCGTAGTTATCTTGCTATGAACCAAGAGGATTTGTACACACAATTAATCCCAATCACTAGACAAAATATATATATTATGGTAAGCACAAAACTACAATTCCAAAGAATAATTCGTAGCCTATTTGGTCAGCCAAGATTGAATTCCATTAACTCATCTATTAACCCTTTCATATTACCCATGATACGATATGACCATAGCCTTGATGTTTTCATCTTCGTGTTGTTTTGACATTCTCTTTTGTGTTCTTTCTTTGTGAGTGTGAGTGCAAGAGATGAAGAGTGGGTCTTCTTTGATTGCACTTCTTTCCAAACCCTAGTCTTCATGGCATCTCTGGTTTAACTCCGTCATATAATTTTTGTTGAGTTCTCTCACAAACTCTCACATCCATAAGCCCGGTGCTTTCCCGGCAAGACCGCAAATTTCTCGACATATTTTTGGTGAACCCGATGTGAGCAAGCCGGGGTGAGAGTACATAAAGATGCCTAGCAAAGTGGAGCAGTTATATGCTGAAATGAAAGAGCTTGCAGACATATGCAAATGGCTTGAAGAAGAAGACCGGATTCAACAAGCGATTGAAAGCGCTAGGCAATCCGTATATAATGAGCTTAATATATTCGAAGGCTATGATCCAGAAGGATATCTTGAGTGCTATGTGACAGAGATGAGGCTTCAAGAAATTCTAGAAGCTCGGATGATAGCAGCATTTGTTGAACTTGTGAGTGATGATTTCAAGCACCAAGTTCAAGACTATGCAAGTGTATATGCAAGAAACTAGGGTGAGTTTTCTACAGCTATAACACAGGTATGCTTGGAACATCAAGAAGAAGAGATGGAGTAGAGTGGAAGTGGATGTGACCAGCTAGAGTTGGTGTCTCTTGTAATCCATGCAAGTGTCAACACATCCATACAGGCTAATTTAGAAGCACTAATACATGCATATCTTTTGCAAGATGCAAATTTATTCTATACAGATGAAGCAAACATAGTGGAAGCTATTTATGCACATTTGGGTCTTGTAACCTTCGTATCTCAAGATAATGACTCTCATGATGCTATCCAAGCGCCTGAAACGGCTCAAAGCGACTTAGAGGATGATGCAAACTCGTTGGCTATGATAGATGATTTGGAGGCTCCTTTTGATTCGTTTGAAGATGCACATGAGTGTATATACAAGGATGGGGATGCTATGGTTTTGACAGAGGATGTGAAGGGAAAACATGTGGAAGATGGCTATATTAGTGATGTTCTACAATCTACTTTTGAGCAGATCCAGGAACTTTTACCAAGTTTAGAAGGGCCGGATGCCTATGCTGAAGACATATACCAGGATGAAGAAGTCATTATCAATGCTTTCCTATGCGATTTTGATGCATGTGGTACTACCCAAATGGATATGCCTAGCTGCAAAAGTGCTAATTTAGAGGGGGTGACTGAGAATCTCTTCCTTTGTGAGTATAGCTTTGCTAGTAGCATTGCGGATTGTGAAGTACCTCAGCTAGATGAGGTGGAAGAAGAGGAGTGCATTGATAGAGTAATATGTATGTCTTGTATATATGGGGTAGCAGATGTGATGTAGATGACTCATGAAATTGTGCCTTATTTAGAGCTAGATGCAGCAAGCTTTCACAATTCCATGGTAGAGGAAGGTGTTATGCAAAGTTTGGAGTCTTCAGCAGAGCTCATTTTGGATTGTCTATTCGTGATGATGACGTTTTTGAACTCGTGTTTGTAGGAATGACAGCTGCAGATTCTCTGCATGAGGATTGGGGTTCTATGGATGAAGCTATGAATCTTCAAGATTCACAAATCAAAGATAGAGAAATGTTTGGGAATGCTATACAGGCTGAAGTGACATAAGACGATAGAGTAGAAGAGCAAGAAACCTCTCCGGATATGGTCTATGATTGGGGTGATATTTTTGATCTATGTGAAGATGCAAATAAAGATGCTTGCCATAAAGTGCCTACTATATAGGGTTTTAAGAATTTCGGTTGCCTGCAGGTATGCAAACAATATCTGAGGCATAAAAGGGATTTAGGTCTTGTGTCACAGGGTATAAATTGCAAGCATGTTTGTGAGCATCTATCTGCTATGGATATGAAGGGTATACATGGTGATGCCTTGAAGCAAGAAGAGGATGCTAGCTCTATGCTAACACTAGAGTCATGTAATGAAGAAGGGTTCTCCCTAGATGAGTGGAGACATGATTCAGTTGAAGATAATTTAGGGATGGGTCAAAAAGGAAGAAGAGGTGAAGATATTGTGTCAGAGACTAACTCCAAGGAGGTTTTTGAGCACTCGGCTACAAGTGACCGGGAGCATACCTACCAGGATGATTTGGAAAGGGAATTAGACACCATATTTGAGAGGTATGCAAAGTTTTATGATGTAAAGCTGGAGAGGTATTTGGTAAAAGGTGAGAGAATTGATGAGAGGTTTACCATGCATATTTCTGAGGTTTCTCTCGATGTTGAGAAAGGCTATCTAGAGGATTCTTTTGAGAATGAAGATGCAGATTCAGACTTCTATGCGAAAGAGGTACATATGGATTTAGAGGTTGATGAGAAGGTTGAAGTGCAGTTTCAAAAATCTTTCAAGTATATTACAGGAATCCTGGAAGTGTTTTTTGAAGAGGAGGATGAGGAACTTATGTCTCTTCATCATGAAGATTTTGCGCATAATGGAGATTTGTTACAGATGTTTTGGAGACAGATGTATATAGCAATTCCTTCTGATCCGAGAGGAATTAAAAGATGCGGAGAATCTCAATGCTTAGTACAATACAAGTTTTTGAGATACCCATATGATCCTAGAGGAGGTCATGGGATGACAGAGAATACAATTTCTTTCACAAGTTACCATGAGGCTGGCACATGCCGGAGGATGTGCAGGTTTAGAGGGGGTGGATATTGTGCTGTGACATGTACATAGTGGAAACGCATGCTACAAGATTTATCTTCTAACTTTTTAGATACATAGTTATATTTCCTATAATGTACATATACATATTTAAGTATAATAATATGCTTCCTATCTCATCCTATTATTTATCTCATGGGTAACCTATTCTTACTTTACCACATCAGAAAATACTATGGGAAAAGCGTCAATAGCTCCGCCTCTTTAACTTGGGGCAAAAAGCATTGATTCTTTATTTCTACTATCTCATTATCATCTCACACCCTAGCTAGATCCTATATCTAGGGTAAACTCCAATATATATATATTCTATGTATTTTTCATATTTTTCTTATATTTCTTTTTAAATAGCTACTAGGAGAGAATCAAATTCTAGTGGGACACTAGGTGGCATGATTTCAAAGATACACTTATTTTAATGTATTATTACAAGCATGATTACAAAAATTTGTCAAGGAGCAATGTCATTCTTTCATATGGCATGAGGTGTCCTTTGGAATCAACTGAAAGTCTAAGCTAAGGGGACCAGAGGAAGACTTTTGCTGCCAAAAATGGACCCTATTTTGATGAATTTTTTACACAAGGTTCCAATCCGAATTGAAAAATGCATATAAAAAGGAAGGCGTAGGTAATGAGCTGAAGTTTTTGCCCATATTTTAACTTTTTTATTTGGAGCCACAGATGAGGAGATATGATCAAAATACTGGACCCCAGTCTGTCCACATCATGCAGGGACAACTCATTTCCAACTTTTTGAATTTCTGTTCACACTGGCTCCTCTCATCTTGTGTAAACCCTTGGGGGTTTGCTTCACCTATAAAAGGGGACCTCTTCTTCCTTGAAAAGAACTCAAACATTCAAGCCATTGATGAGAGGAATTCATGAGGGAGTGAGTAGTAATGCCAAATTGTACTTAGCCATTAACATAAGTCTAAGCCTACACTTTCTCCTAGAGGAAGACTAGCCATTCTTGCATGCTATCGTTGGAAGATCAACTCTAATCAAAGAAATTCATGTACTTGGCGTATCAATCAAAGTTGAATTCTCCCCTCTTCTTCTCTCTCCATCAATAATGGTGCCGAAGGGTTTGTCAAGTAAGATGTGTTCTACATTGATGTTTTCTTGATTTCTTGTTGTTTTCTTTTTCATCTCTAATCCAACATATATATATATATATATATATATATGTATCTAATCTCATCTCCTTAACCAAACCTATCTCTCTCATTCTTAGTAATTCATCCTGTCTACAAATTCTAGGTTCTCTTTGCTACAGGTACATCTCTCCCCTCAGTATCCTTATTGCCTACGGGAAAGAATAGGGCTTGGGAGGGAAACTTCTTATCTCTTCACTTCTCTCATATCTACATTTTTCACATACTATTCTAGATGAATAACCCACATGATGATCATTTCTATCACTTTCACTCTGTACGATCAATTAAAATTAACGTATGGATTAGCCGTAAAATACACTTTCAACAACGTATAGTGTTTCTCTTTGGCCCAGAAAGGCTTAATTAAATACTTCTATCATCGGATCCCATCATACTACCTCTTTTAGACTATAACTTTTCTTTTGACCTAAGCGTAGTTATCTTGCTATGAACAAAGAGGATTTGTACACACAATTAATCCCAATCACTAGACAAAATATATATATTATGGTAAGCACAAAACTACAATTCCAAAGAACAAAATATATATTATAAATTTTCTTTTGACGTAAGCGTAGTTATCTTGCTATGAACAAAGAGGATTTGTACACACAATTAATCCCAATCACTAGACAAAATATATATATTATGGTAAGCACAAAACTACAATTCCAAAGAACAATTCGTAGCCTATTTGGTCAGCCAAGATTGAATTCCATTAACTCATCTATTAACCCTTTCATATTACCCATGATACGATATGACCATAGCCTTGATGTTTTCATCTACGTGTTGTTTTGACATTCTCTTTTGTGTTCTTTCTTTGTGAGTGTGAGTGCAAGAGAGAAAGAGTGGGTCTTCTTTGATTACACTTCTTTCCAAACCCTAGTCTTCATGGCATCTATGGTTTAACTCCTTCGTATAATTTTTGTTGAGTTCTCTCACAAACTCTCACAGCCATAAGCCGGATGCTTTCCCGGCAAGACCGCAAATTTCTCGACAACGTAAAACCCTCAAAACAAAACAAAGATGAAAACGTCAAGGCTTTGATCGTATCTAATCAAAGGTAAGATGAAAGGGTTCACGGATGCATTTATAAGAGCAAGTCTTTGGGCTCCAAATAGACTGAGAATGGTTCGTTGAAACTGTAACTTAGTGCTTACAAAGATGTAGATATTTTGCCTAGCGATAGGAGTGAGCTGTGTGTACAAGTCTTCTTGGTTCATAGTAATATTAAGAAATTAAGACTCAACCCCTAGAGGAGAATAAATACGTGCACATCGAAAGAATTAGAGTAGTCTAGTAGTGGAAAAATAAGAGGACGTGGAGAAAGAAGAATTTCTTGCAGTCTTTCCGGCCCAAAGAGTAACACAATTCTCTGTTGGAAGTGGATTTTACGTCTATACAAACGTTAATTCTAATATGTTGCACAAGGTGAAAGGGTTGAAAAGTTACACCATTGAGGTTCTTCATCAAAAAAATCTTAGAAAGCAGGAAAACAATGGAGGAAAGAGATAAGAGAGACAACCAGCACACAAAGACCCACACAAGCTCAAGCCAAAGAAGTGAAGCACACCTCAAGACTTTGTAGTATTGTAGCCAACTTGATGAAGAAGAAGATGAGTAGTAGTCCCAAACACTGTTTGCAAGCCACCAACAATGAGTCTTTATTGATGAAAGAAGGTTACATAGAGTGTATGAGTATTACAAGTGAGGAGATAGAAGGCTTGAGGCATGAAGTAGCAAGCTCAAGATGCGTTGGGCTAAAATTGAGAGAAAGTTTTCTTCAAGGTTATGGCTAGGAGGTTGGGTGATGGCTTGATTATGGGGATTGCTTGAGCGCTTGATTGCTTGATGGTTTCCTTGATGCCCAAGTGAGGGGCAAGAGGCTCTATTTATAGGTGAAGTTACCTCTTGAAGAAGATATTTGCTTAGAAATATCCAAGGGATTTGTGTGACAAGTGTCTCTCTTTTCAAACTATCTCGAAATTATGTTCAAAGTTTCTAGATCTTTCTCTTCAAGAAATATCTAAAGGTTCTTCTAGATCTTTCTCCAAATATCTTCTCCTTGCCGCCACATGTCAAGAGTTGTTGAGCTATGGTGGGAACATGTGCATAAAGTAGCTTCATAAAAAATTGAGAGAGAGCTTGGCATACATCATGGATGACATCGAACAAACTCATAACCATTTTTCTAAGGGATTTTTCTAGGTCCATAATCACTCCAATGTGCACCTACTATGTGTAGAATGACGCCTCATGGGGTATACTATGACTAAGGCCACTTTTGGCCATGCTATACATGTCATATGCAACGTATGATGCCTAGTGGATAGGAGGTATGTTTTATAGGCTCATTTCATCATGGTTCCAAGAAGAGGTTCACAAAGAAGCCCAGGAATGAAACGCATTCCCAACAAGAGTGACACATCAAACTTCGACTAGCTTTTTGCATGCTAAATGGAAAATGCATATACTTATGCACACTTAAGGTATACATATAAAATCCATAATATTGTAGGGCTTAGCTTCCGTTCCCACCATGCACGTGCCACGGCACGATAATGTACGGGGTGATGGGGATGCGTTTGACTACTCCTAGCCTTTTAGCTAGCAACAACTGCATGTAATTACCGTAGTCGGTATATTGCATGAACTCCACTCCATTCAGTTGTAACTTGTCACCAGTCCACCATGGTGGAGAGATTCTTCATGATGAGCTGTACGGGGAGAGGAGGAAGACCATCTACCCATCCTACAAAACAGCGAGAGCAGTAGCCGAACTACTCTTCCTTAGGGCATGGAAACCTTCTTACCACTTTTGCTTCAAGATTGTCAAAATGGACTGGAAATACTCGCATGCGCCATGCGAATCGATAGGCGACCTTCCGCCACTTAACGTCGGATGACCTTCTTTTTGGCAAACTGGGTATGACCCGGCTTCCCGAACTTGAAGCACTGATGTGGCCAGATGATTCTTCCTTTGGGGTCATGTGTTTCCACACTGGCTTAGCCCTTCCTTCCCGTTAGCTCGAGTAGCCCCTTTCGGCCACCTAGGAGTAGAGGCTGTACATTTGCTTGCAGTTTCCTTAGGAAAGAGAGGCCTTACGGATCTTTTTTCTCCCTTGATATGGACGACCTCCTCGCGGTGAATGTTGATGTAGATGATTTCAGCCCCTTCGTTAGCTTCGTTTGCTGGCACTCATTGACAGTGTGCTTTGGTTGACAGCAGTGATGGAACTTCATAGCCTTCCCACCTTGATTCTCTCAATTTGTAGTTAGAACGAGCAACACGCGATGGGGATCTTACCTCTTGAATACTGACAACACTACAGTCTGGCAGTAGTACTTCAATGAAGGCAGTGAGTGCTTCTCTAGTCTCCTCCTCCTCTGTTCTCCAGTTAGAGAATTCTTTCAACCATTCATCCATGGTTGACGATGTGCGTTGTCTTCAACACTGTAAACTGGAGGTTTCCGAGAAACCCTCCTCAGTGGGGGCACCAAATGATGAGCACAAAGCGCGACACGGACCCTGACGGCCTCGAAACTCCAGGAGCCGACGCACACCGCGCCAGCCACGATGAAGCAAATAGGGGGCACCACCTAGCTTTGAGTGGCTAGGATGTGGACAACGGTGATTGGAGATAACACAAACTCTACACACACAGAGCGGGAGAGAGAGAGAGAGAGAGAGAGAGAGAGAGAGAGAGAGAGTGAGAGTGACGCAAGTGATGAAAACCTTCGGGGTGTGAGGGAAAACTATTTTCATGCAATATTTATAGCAACCTTATTTCCGGCGAGGTGTCAATCATGGTGATAGAGAGATAGAGAGAGAGATAGTGAGCTTAATAGTGCATTCTCTAGAGGTGACTCACAGACACGGAGACTTTGCTAGCGAGTGAGTGTGTGTGGTGACCATTGGAGTCAGTGTGTAGACATAGCTTCTTCACATAGTGTAAATTCCCCAAAATGCTAAACTAAATCTCCCCTCTCATGATGCAAGTGTTGCCAATCCCTCCCACCAAAATGCTACCAAGTGTTGACCTCTGATGAAATTGCCGCCCCCCCAATAGTGACCTCTCAGTGCCTTTTTATAGGTGCTCGCTGCTTTAGGTTAGGGTAATCTGATTAGATTAAGGGCTCTAATCAGGGGAGACAAAGTAAGGCGGTGGGTCTTGGATGGTTGACCCTTGCTTTGTCTTGGGGAATATTATAAAGGAAAACTCTTAGGTGGGCCTTTGTGGCCATCACCTAGAGAGAGGTGATAATTTTCAAGTTGGGATTTTTACAAGATTTGGTTTGAAAACTGGGAAAAATGATGACAACCTACGGATTTCACTGAAGTGCGCGTCGTGGATGGGATGCCTGTGAACGGAGGACTTAGCTGGTGGGTCGATGTAGCGCCTTTGTCATTTTCGTGGTCGGTCGGGGCATGCCTTCGGCGTCTTTTCTTGTTTCGGTGTCGGCGGTGCACAACTTGGCCTTCTTCTTTTTGTTGATGACGTCAAATCCTTCATTTTTTCTATTTTCTTTGATGTGTGCATGTATGTGTGCTGTGTTTTTTTTTTTTTTGAATATGTGCATGCATGTGTGGGGTTGTGTATGTATGTGTTTATGTGTTTATAGGGGGGGGGGGGGGGGGTGTGTGTATAAGTGTGTGGGTGTATACCGCAACGGTGTGCGCGGTAACGGGGGTATAATTTACTTACATATATATATTTTAATTCTTTTGGTGCCTGATGCATAGAGAGAGGGAGGAAGAGAATGGGAGGGGTAGAGAGAGAGAGAGAGAGAGAGAGAGAGAGAGAGAGAGAGAGAGAGAGAGAGAAAGAGAGAGAGAGAGAGAGAATATGGGCGCGTGAGGGGAGGAGAGAGTATGAGGGAGAGGGGGGGAGATGGGTGTGTTTGTGTGGATAAGAGAGAGAGAGGGTTGCATTTCTATGATGCTGCCTTCGGGATGTGGTCTCCACAGAGAGAGAGAGAGAAGGAGACTTCGGACTCGGGTGGCCCGCCCGTGGAAACACTAGAGGTCAACGTGTGGGAGAGTAGGGTTTTGGGTTATGTGAGCGAGATAGGATATCATTATGTGCCTTCGGGCTTTAGTCTCCATAGAGAGGGAGAGTGAGAGTAAATTGATGGAGGGAGAGATAGTGAGGAAAAGAGAGAGAGAGAGAGAGAGAGAGAGAGAGAGAGAGAGAGAGAGAGAGAGAGAGAGAGAGAGAGAGAGAGAGAGAGAGAGAGAGAGAGAGAATGAGGAAAGATAGAGAGAAAACGACAGCCAGCCGCCGTCGGTGGGAAGAAAACAAGAGGGGAGAGTGAGGTCGAGGGAGTGTGGACAAGAGACCCGTGGAGTATGGACAAGCGAGAGGTAAGAGAGAGAAAAAAAATATGAAAGTGGGTGTGTGTATAGATAATGCAAGAGAGAGAGAGAACTCCTATCGATGCATGGTGGCCCGCAGTGGAATATAGACAGCCATAACTTGGTTTTTGCGCCCATTGGGCCAGGTGACACAAGAGCAGGGATAAGAGAGATAGTGGTGGATTGGCGGAGCAGAGCAGGAGAGAGAGAGGCCTCTGTCTTCTGGCGATAATGGAGAGAGGTGTGGCCAAATTGGTGGCGGCCCACCTTTGGGGTTAAGCATAGATGGGGTGGTGAATGTTAAAAAAAAAACTACTTTTTATCGCTTTTTTCTTGGTAATGTGCTCTCCCCTACTTGGGGTTGGTTCTTGCGGCCGCGGTTTCGAAAACTGGCCATCAGTGGTCTACGAGTGTTACCACCAGGATGCCAAGAGCTTTGAGGGTAGGTAGCCCGACTGATGTTCTCTCGCTGGTGGATGCAATTATAGAAAAGAGGATGTGGGTACAGGCCCACATAGACGGTGGAGCACAGGTTTGTGTCATGACAGAAGCATCCATGAAAGAGACGGGGGCTAAGGCGATAGCCAAGTTGAATGTGCGCATAAGGATGGCCAACCATACTAAAGCTAGATGTTTAGGTGTGTCTCAAGATCCGAAGGTCAAAGTGATGGGCATAGAGTGCATGATAGACATTTTTGTGATGGAGGCAGGAGATAATGCTTATCCGATCATTTTGGGTAGGCCATGGCTTTTGGCAATACATGCTAAGCAGGATTGGGAGAGAAAATTGTTTACCTTGCCTGACAAAGATAAGGGGAGATAGATTGTGCTTGATTTGAAGATCAAAGAGAGCGGTTCCCATCCTATGGCAGCTAAAGATGAGGGCGACACGACAAGATATGAGTACGAGACAGAGACGTCCTATGATGAAGGCTACAGTAGCATAGAGGAAGAGGAAAACGCAGACGACATACTGAAGATAGATGCACACTTGTTTGGAATCAACATAGAGGACTCCCCTCCTAAAGAAATAGGTATGCAACATCAAGCTCATGGTTTAAGCATAGAGGAGGTTTCATTTACATGGTGCAAAAGGGATAGAGCACAAGATTGTTGTCAAGGAGGGACATAGGCATAAAGCACAGAAGTTGAGAGGACTAGGGGAAATCCAAAAGGAGGCCCTTTGGTAGGAAAACAATAAGTTGTTGGATGATGGCATCATATACCCTATGAAATAGTCAGAGTGGGTATCATCAATGGTTATAACCCCTAAGAATAATGGAAAATGGAGGGTGTGTGTTGACTACAAGCCACGAAATGCAGCGACCAGGAGAAATCACTATCCGTTGTTGTTTCAAGATGAAATCTTAAACCAGGTGACTGGGCACGAAAGGCATAAAGCACAAAAGCTGAGAAGACTAGGGGAAATCCAAAAGGAGGCCCTTTGGCAGGAAACCAATAAGTTGTTGGATGGTGGTATCATATACCCTGTGAAAGAGTCAGAGTGGGTCTCACTAGTGGTTAAAAGCCCTAAGAAGAATGGAAAATGGAGGGTGTGTGTTGACTACAAGCCACTAAATGCAGTGACCAGGAGAAATCACTATCCGTTGTTGTTTCAAGATGAAATCCTAAACCAGGTGACTGGGCACGAAAGATACTCGATTATGGATGGCTTTTTGGGGTATTTTTAGATAGGAACTGCACTCAAAGACCAGCTAAAGACCACATTCATATCTCCATGGGGGTTTTTTGCTTACCATAGGATGTTGTTCGAGTTGGTGAATGGATATGCCACCTTATAGGATTGGATGAACATGGTATTTGGTCCATACCTGGGCCGCTTCATCAGGGTCTTCATGGATGATATAGATTGCTATAGTTCAAGATTGAAGCACCTATCAAAGCTGAAGTTATGCTTTCAAAGGCTTGATGAAGAAGGAGGTCAATTAAACCCTAAGAAGTGCAAGCTAGCAAAGCCTCGAGCATAGTTGTTGGGTGATGTAGTGTTGCAAAATGGTATAGGGGCTGATCTCAAGAAAGTGAATGCATTGGTGTTGATAAAGCCACCGTCAGATGCTCAAGGTTTGGCTTTTTTTTTTCATAAGTCGAAGTATCTATCACGTTTCTTTTGGATGTTGTCGCAATATGTATATCCTCTTTAAAAGATGGCTCAACAGGTGCACGATTATGAGTGGGATGAGGAAGCTCAGGAGGCTTTTGATAGGGTTAAAGAAATTTTGTGTCAGTTTCCAGTGATGTGTCCTCACAATCAAGAGGATGACTTTATGTGTCTATGACAGTGGGCACAATTGCTATTGGAGCGGTTCTGCTGGTAGAAAGGAGCTAAAAAACAATATACTTTGAGAGCAGAGTGATTAGCCCAGGAGTGACTACCTACGCCAAAGCAGAACAATGGGTGATGGCTTGTCTTCACTTGCAGTAGGTTTAAAGTGCATTTAATTGTGCGCAAATTTTTTGTGCTGACAACTAACAATCTATTGCCAGAAGTAGTGTTACATTTGAACACAGGAAGGAGTATTATGAAGTGGGTGTTGGACCTGCAAGTAGATCACACAAGTCAATCTCACTTGGTGGACATTCTTGTCGGTAAGTCCCTTGATTTGCCAGCCTATCCAAGGGTGGTGCAAGATGAAGCTAAGGAGGAGCATGATTTGGATAATGCTTTTACGATGTGGTTCAATGGAGCATATCGAAGGGTAGTACGAAAGGCAGGAGGAGATGTGGTGATACACGACTCACGTGGCAAAGCTATATTTTCTAAGGTGTATGATCTAGAGGATGTCCACACCAATAATGAGGCATAGTATCTCACTCTGCATTTGGGTTTGAAGGAGTGTATAGAATTGGGCATTTCCAGATTGGTGGTGAAGGGAGATGCATTGTTAGTCATCAAGCAACTGCTAGCCCAATGGCAGGTAAAGCGGGATTCTTTGAAGCATTGGTTCTTTTCCATCAAGAAAATGCTAAGATCTTTTGAAGAGGTTTAGTTCAAGCATGTAAGGAGAGAGTAGAACTAAGAGGCAGATCAGTTGTAGCAAGTAGCAAAGTGCAAGTGCATGTTGCAGGTTTATATGTGGCCCCGACCACTTATGCAGACAGGGAGACTCTCAAAGCTTTGAATGGTTTTTGAGTACTGGGCAGTATCGAGAGGGTTTATCCAAGTTGTAGAGGAGAAGAGTGGTACAGAAAGCCTGCAAATTCACACCGGTAGGTGAAGATCTCATGAACTACGAGCGTGATGGAGTGCTAAGGAGGGTGCTCTACAAAGAAGAGATAAGTATAGTGCTGGAGAAATTCTAGGAAGTGAACGGACATCAGGGCAAAGACCAGGTTCTATTCCAAGTACTAAGAGCAGGCTTTGGTGGCCTTCCATAGTGAAGGATGTGCATTATTGGTGCAAGACTGCAAGACCTAGGGTAACGTAACTTGGGATCCTCCTCCCCACCGCCCCTTATATAGGCTAGGTTCTAGCACTTGCCCTAAGCGGATCCCCAAACCGCACTGGTCCAACCGGCCGTTGGCCTAGGTCCCTGACCCCCTAGGTTGGGCCTTGCCCCGTAGGACCCTTTTCCTAACATTACTCCCCACTTAAGGAAAAGTTTTCATCCTCCAAAACACAAGTAGTAATATCTTCTTAAGAATACTGATGTTCTCTTTATTGATGTCCCATAAGTGAGCCATTTGTCTGTATGACCGATAATTGGTGCAATGAAGAGGTTCAATGAAACCAAGAGCAGTTTCTTGATTTTCAACATTGTTGTCCGTTTGCAACCACTTGGGTCTAAATGGTAAGTCCATTTATGACTCACTCGAGTGCTGTAAAGGAGTAACACAACTTAGAGTCACTTGGGTCTAATTGGTAACTCCATTTATAATTCACTTGAGTACTGTAAAGGAGAAACCATAAAGAAGAGTTGCCGAAAGGCATAACCATGTTCATATCTTCTGAAGGTACTGGAATAATTCAAGGAAACCTTGGCGCAACTGTCCTTGAAGTTAAGAGCCAGATTTCCAACTCACGCGAGTATCTTAAAAAGCTTTATAGCTACGAAGAAGTATAGTAGGGTGTGTCCTTATGGCAGACTTTTGAACATATTGGAACACATTGAACTACAGGTTCTTCCCTAATGAAGGTTACTTGCCAACATACTTTGTCAGAACACCTGGTAAGTCCTTCATGTATGAAAGTATTGACACAATCTCCAACCCCACCACAAGAGGTGGTCGGAATCGAAAATCGTACTTAAGCAAATTCTAAAATAGGGAGAAAATCATCTATTTAGAAATGCGTTGTTTAACATATGCTCTTAGCACATCCTTTAGCACAAGATTACTCTTTGTAATTTGCCTATCCCCTTGGAGGACTGACAGTATTGAGGTGTGTTTTCCTCACGGTTTACAGACAGTCGTTCCAGATGACTGGTAAACGGGGAATCATGATAGTGTTTAACATTGGTGAAGAATCAACAATGTCTAAAATAACCATCGTGGTTAACTTGAAAAAATCCACAAACACCCAAACCGAGACATGACCTCTATTGGTGATTAGTAAACCCAAAAGTAATCTCATAGAGATAGTGCACATAGAGTGCAAATCGCTTCATAAGCAACAACCTGAGGAATATGCATGTCGTTCCAAAGCAGCCTTTGCTAAACACTAGGGCCCATAACACCTAGTGTGCATGCATTTAGCAAAAACTAACCCGAACCTGTATATCCATAATGACACTTGCCAATACATAAGGCAAAATGTGATGCGCATAGCACAAATTAAAGAAAGAATGTAAATAGTTCTGAAAAGAAACTAAATACTTTGAGTTGCAATCTTTTGCAAACCTTGCTGAAATGTCTGAATGGCAATAGAAGGTAAAACATTGATCACTTCTAGGTACAAACAATGAAACTTTTTCATTAACAACTTATAGCCTTGCTATCTGTATAAACAACCATCTGTAATGTTTTTTAGCAGTACTTGTACCTTAACACTAGATTGGTAATGGGACACTTTTATGTCCTGTTAAGTGACTATTTTCCTTGAATTATGTCAAGAGTTTCAAAATTTATTTTGAGGTGCTATCTGTCTAGAAAGTTGTCTCATGAGGTCTATAATGCTAGAGAACTATCTTTAGTAGTCCTCAACATGTCCCGATGCTTCTAGGGAGAAATAAATGTTAAAGTTGTAAGTTATGACCAAATTATAAAGTTTGTGAAATCCTGTTTTTTAGCCAATTTTAGCTCTTCTATGATATTTTTGGTGGCTTTTATGATATCCAAATGCAGTTTTGATTTTCTACGTCGCATATTGTAACATAAAGCTAATATTCCTTGAGTTTTGGGGCACCTAATACCCTATTTTTCATAGTAGACAACGATGGTTGATTTTTTCAATTATAGAAGAAAACAAAACATTCTAGTATATCAAGTATAGCTTTTTCAATATTGTTAGTTTCTTGTGACAACTACATGCATTTTGTAGGTAGTAACCATATCTAGTCATAAGGATCAAATTTGGCTAGATATTGAATAGTTTCTATGGGATTCTACAACTCATAATGTTGAACCCAGTTTTTTCATGTTTGATGTATTTAGCACTTCATCTTTGTCCCCAAGATTCCCCTTGGTAAGAGATGTATTATGATTTTGACATGCTCCATGGCCCCTTATGAACCTAAAGGACAATAGGGAACTAAGAAAACATGCATATATTATATTTATTGAGCGTGGCTATAGAAACTTTGATGATAGGTTTGCAGAATGGTAAACATTCAACTTTTTTGTTCCTATTTCTTTTTGAAAAAAAAAAAAGTGAGTGAGAAGCAATCATATGTTTTGATCACCAACCCATTGAAGTTAACTAGGGAATTTACCTCAAGTCCAACAAAAGTCCCTAATCTTATTTTTATGCAACAAAACGTAAGAAATGACTGTTTTGATGAAAATGTATTGGTCCATCAACTTTGGAGGCTTGGTGTGACCAAAAGATGAGAAATTTTAACAAGTTTATTATTTTTTCCATGTGTAGTAGGCCTTGAACTATAACCTCATGAAAGGATTTTACAAAATGAGTGGATCTACTATGGTTTTGGAGGGTTTTTTCCAAAACCCTGAAAGGACACTTTTATGTCCTGTTACGTTACCAACCTACTGTTAACAAGTCTTTCTAAGTATCCGCCGACAATTTCTGGCCACAAAATTGCTCCTGATACGTCGTGCTAAAAATGTTCTAGAAAACAGATCTGACCAGCACCTAGGGACTTTGTCGTGACACAAAATTGAAATAATGGCGCCAGTGTCAGTCCAGAGACACATATTTTGCACATGTGGAATATGTCTCATGTAAGGATGTGTAAAAAATAACATCCTTCAAGTACAAGATGTACTTGTGTGTGGAGGTAACTGCAAACACTCTACGATGGGAGTGAGAGGGACCCTCATTAGCCTTGCTCCACACTAGCTAAACCGAACTCCTTGAGTTCTTAGACCATGTTGTATCCCATGTGACAACATGTGCCAAATTGAATTCTACAAGGAGGTTCGTAACGGCATAAGGAAAAAAGAGAGATTGGGCACTTAGCCCAAATTACTTAGTGCCAACATGCCCTTGGCATGGCTCTATAGCATTCAAGCGTACTTAGACGTCTTGAAAAACAAGCAAAGCATACTAAAAATCAAGTAACACCAAATCAATAGATGCGTACCTGGAGATTTGAACGTAATGTACACTTACTTGTATTCAAATGGAGAGGAGCACCTCCCCTACCTAAAAGAAACAAGGAGCATTGCACTGGGAACCCTGGGTGTTGCCTTTGCAATCCAAGCCCTTGGATTAGAAGCTACGTAGTCAAATCCATTGGTAAGACTCTTTGTAGAAACTTCTCAACTAGCAGATAATGATAGCCAACATAGTCAATCGTGTACAGATTGATTGGAATCAACTTCTAGAGTGTGTTCGCCTGCTACCGTGTGGTAGATTGCGGAATTCTTTCCTTGAAAGTATAACTAGGGGAGATCGACTGTGATCCTCAATGCATATCATACTGTGATCCTTAATGCCTATGGGGTGATGTAACAATCACCTGCCGGGTCTTACCCCAAAACAGTGGTACTGTGACCACAAAACATCATAACCACCTGAGTCTATAGAATGCTATAGACAAGATGTTGTGACCTTGATCTCAAGACTAGGACTACCTACAAGAGAGTGGTAAGTCGTATAGATTGTTTACACATAAAACAATCTTAATGAAGAGTCCTACTCGCCTTGAACTATCGTATAGAAAAAGGACACTATCTCTGAGGCATTGAGAAGAGAAACACCTCACAAGGAAACAAGAATGAATCATAGTCATGAGAATCGTATCCAAGTGACGTACCACAGTAGAACTCATAGTCAAAACTATGGTAAAAGAACCACCAAGACAAAGTATCATCCATCTGCTGAAACTGATCCTCATGCCTTGCATGTATGGAGAAAACACCTCAAGTGTATACTACACTTGAAACTTTGTGCATAATGAGGGTAGACATTCTTTAAATCCCTACAATGTAGTGAAACAACTAGATTTTCACAAGAGAAGTTCATGGCTCCTAGCCTAGCTTGAAGTCGGACAAGCCTTGCTTACCAAATCCTAGTTGTGTCTTGCACAAGTCAAGAAATAACAACACGTCAAGAAATAACAACAACTCAAGCAGCTCTAGTGT
Source organism: Adiantum capillus-veneris (assembly GCF_014529385.1). Taxonomy (NCBI): domain Eukaryota; kingdom Viridiplantae; phylum Streptophyta; class Polypodiopsida; order Polypodiales; family Pteridaceae; genus Adiantum; species Adiantum capillus-veneris. The sequence continues at coordinate 40,148,145 of NC_140940.1, forward strand.
TGCATCTTACAACTCCCCACATGCCTTAGATGTGGTGCATACATAGCAATACAAACTTTGCGTGATGAGAGGTTATCTCGAAGACAGGAGATTTGAACACAACTCTTTTTTTTTCACACAAAGGAGAAAGCGTGTCGCACCAAGGTATTAAAAAGTCTCAATGGGACAACCACTGGAATTATACCTTGCATATTCCCTGTTGAAATCTCTAACACATGCTCGTAGCAGTGTGTCATGTAGCTCTGGAGAAAGTAAACGATAATAGATGTAATCACAGGCTAGATAGCATCTTCATGCATCAAAAAAGATGTACCCTTACTCAACATACGAGGTCATGCCCAATTCATAGAGTATGCATACCTTGTCATGTGAGTAGGAGGGATACCAATTCATTCAAGCAATAAAATCCCAAGAAACATGTAACATCCGATGGTCTACTAGTACTCCAATAGAGCATACACCTTGTGTGACCCCTCAACCTACCTTGTGAAGAAGAGTATGTTTTCATTCATAGGTTATGTCTCGTAGATACAAACGGAACATACTTTACATGCCAGAAACTACTTGCAGTCTTCATAAGACCTCGAAACTGGGAGTGTTCATAAGTGCACAAATACATGGCATCCATGACAGTAATTTCAAAGTAATCTGGATAGATAAAACAACGTAAGCTGCGCAAAAACTTCATAGAATGTGCAATCTGCTCATACACCTCTTGTGTGTGACTCCGATTTGATAATTGGGAAGCATGAAAGCCACTGCTTCCTAACCATCATAGACATATAGAATAAAGATGGATAGGTGCCAGTACAATAGTGTCAAGCACTAGATGACTTTACCATGACCAACGACCATCATTGCACCGTAAGTGATTACAAGCGCTTCAAAATAACATGCCATGCATTCTTGAATCTCCTTGAGAGAGCTTGTCATACCGACTCAAGCAATATAAAAATGTGTTTGTAATCCTTGTAGGATAATGTAATCCGTAGATGTGATGCCGTATGAAAGTTGTAGACATAGCGAAGACGGTCCGAGGAGGGAAACAAGAAGAGTGGCCTCTAAGGACTCTTCTAGGCTCCTGTGCTGCTCAGTTGGGTTGGGGTTGGAAAAAAATACAAACACACACACAAACCCGCAACCTAACCCTACACAAATTTGGGGCACCACCTAGTTTTGGATGCGAACTAGGACGCGTAAAGAGAGAGAGAGAGAGAGAGAGAGAGAGAGAGAGAGAGAGAGAGAGAGAGAGAGAGAGAGAGAGAGAGAGAGAGAGAGAGAGAGAGAGAGAGTGAGAGTGAGAGAGAGATGGGGATGATGAGTGGAGAAGTGTGTGGGAAAGAGGAAAATGATAAAGTGGAAGAGGGAGTGTGGCTGCATAGCATGGGCAAATTGGGGTTTACCAATAAAATCATAGCTCACAGCTCGTACCTCAAACAAATATGAAATAATTTGAGGTAAAATTTCAGCTCATGAGCTACAACTTTTGTTTGTATCACCTTTTCAAATTCAGAGAGCATGTGATCTTTAAAAATTCAGCAAAACCGACTGTTTTTTTCCATTGCACAAAGTCCTTGTGAGGTCCTTCTTTGGATGATTATTTTGAATACCTCCAAGAGTGAGCGCCCCATGGTGCATACATGCATGCCACATACCCTTGACCTTATTTGGTAGGTCTATAATTGAAGATATTGTTGAGATCATGATATAAGTGAATAGTACAACTAAGAAAATCAAATATTGAGGGGTGTAAAAAAATATGTACATGTCAAATATAAATAATATAGGTGGAAAAAATATAAAGGGGTCAAAATAAATCTCTCTCATTATAAGTCTACCATAAAAAGATGAATATTTTTGGTGGTCTAATTCATGAGAGTAATAGAGAATAGATGTAGGAAGGAAAAAATCACAATAGTGAAAAATATAGAACTAGTTTTTTTGGATTTTTGTTGGGATGGAGTTACACCAAAAATAAGAGAAGCTTGCATGAAAATATTTTTATATGGAATAAAGAGTATGCAAAGTGGTAAGAAAAAATATGGTAATGGTGAGTCAATGTACATAGCATAAATAACACACCATAGGTAGAAATATTTAAATAAATACCAAAATAATTATGAAAAATCCTTTTATTTAGGCCCTATATACAATGAAATATTTACACACAAATGGGTCATAATATACTTATAATTTTTGTTTTTTTGTATTTTTGTATTTTTTTGGCTCAACTAGCCCAGTGACTAGCTAATTGAGGGTTTTTAAGAAGATATGGGAAAAGTCTCCTAACTCACACACACCTATATACAGTGAAATGGTAGGGATAGCCACAGTGTTTGGATGATTTTGGTAGGGTGGGTTAACTCACTATGGCAATTACAGAGAGCCGAAAAATGGCTATCATTAGCGCTCGCCCAAGATGATGGTATATTCATGTACCATCATAGAGCATCTTTTCCAAAGAGAGTGCTTCAGAGTCCTTGACGAGATCTTCATTGTTTGGCCCCTCAGAATTTTGGATGGAGTTACACTCATGCTTCATGTAACAATACTTACATGAGACAGCTGCTCTTTGACAGATCTTTGGTAGATCCTTTGGTAGAAGGCGACTCAAATAAGGCTTCAAGCGATACCTGTTTACCATCCTGGAGTGCTCTTTCCCATTCAAGTCCATAAGTTGATAGTAACTTGAATTGAAAGCCTTCTTGACTATGTATGGCCCCTGCCATCTACTTTCAAACTTGGCATCAAAACGATTATCGAGTCGATTGTCATACCTTAGCACAAGATCTCCTTCATTGATGCCTTTGTTCTTCAGTTTCTTGTCAAGCTTTTCCTTCGTTTGTGTGGCGTTCCTCTTGTAGCACTCGCATGCTGCTTCTCTTTTCCACTCAAGATCAGCTAAGGTAAGAAGTCGATCCATCCATGCTTCTTGATCATTTTGTGCACCTTTGCCATGAAGCCGTATTGTTGGGATGTTGAGCTCAATTGGTTGCAAAGCTTCTTGACCATAGACTAGGTGAAATGGTGTAAACTCCGTGGCTTCCTTGTAGGTAGTCCGATAGGCCCACAATGCTCCATCCAAGAAGTCATCCCATAGCTTTGTCTTGTTCTTTACCATCTTTCAGATGATTCCTGCAATGATGCCATTAGCCTTCTCTACCAAACCATTTGACTGATGGTAGTAGGGTGTGCTATGCCGATGTAGAATGTGAAGCTCATCACAGACTTCTGTGAGAAAGCCCTTTCTAAACCCTAGACCATTATTAGAAAAAATCTTCAAAGGTGTGCCAAATCTACAACAAATGTGAGTGTAGACAAATTTTCTCACTGTCCTCTCATTTACCTTTGCCACACTTTGTGCTTCCACCCACGTAGTCATATAGTCTACAACCACTAGAATGTAGAGTTTACCATTTTTAGTCCTAGGCAGAGGACCCATAGCATCAATGCCCCACTTTTCAAAGGGTCCATTTGCAAGCACGATTTTCCTTGGACCATAAACCAATCTTCTATTCCCATTTACCTGACAATTGTGACAACTTTTACACCAATGTTGGACATCCACATGGAGACTTGGCCAAACATACCCCGCAAGCAAAATCTTCTTCACAGTTGACTCTTGGGCAAAATGACCACCACATTCCTCTTCATGAAAACCGTTTCGAATGGCTGGAATATCCTTGATAGTTGGTACTCTTATGCACACTTGATCCTTCCCTCTTTGATAGAAGGATCCTTCTAGCAAGAGATACGCGCTTGCCTTCTTCATGAGTCTCCTCTTCCGAGCCTTCGTGAAGTCTTGTGAAAACTCACTCTCCAAAATGTAGCCAATAATGGGAGTCAATGACTCGAATCCCTGGTATCTCGGTTGCTTGACAGTTGCTGCCACCATGATGACCTGCACTTCTTTCTCAACACATGTAACTACTTGCTGTGCAAGTAAATTGGCATCTTTATTCTATTTCCTAGGAATATGATATAGTTGCACTTCTTCAAATTGATTAAACAATCTATGAATGGCATGAACTTTTGTCCTTAGGCTTTCGTTCTTGCATGCCCAAATGCCTAAAATTTGCTTCACAATGAGAAGTGCATCCCCTTTTACCATGAGAAGTTGTATACCTTGGCCAATCCATATCTTTAAACCATGAAGTAGCGTGTCCTATTCTGCTTCATTGTTGCTAGTTGAACCTGGTAGATTGACCTTCTCTTTCATGACCACCTCCCCACTTGGGTTGAGCAACACTAGCCCTCCCCCTGCTTTTCCTGTGGCTCATCAAAAAGCTCCATGAAAGAACAAGGTAAAAGCATTAGGAATACTTTTAGGTGGTGGCAATGGTAAGGTCTTTACTTCAGGCACTTTAATCTCCTTCTCATGTACCCTATAAGTAAGGATCCCTCCCAATTGTGCACGCACACTATCTTCTACTTTGAAAGAGTATTGGAACTCTTGTCATTCCATAATCCACTTTGAGATCCTAGTGCTAAGATTCATTTGAGATGACACCCAAGGAAACAAATTTTCTGCAGCAGTGAGAACTAAAAAAGGTTTTGGTAGCAAGTAGGATCTAAACTTTCTCACCGCAAACATGAGAGAAAGCATCATGAGTTCTGCCTCTGTGTAGCCTCTCTCCAAATCATTCATGACCCTACTAGCAAAGTAGATGGGTCGCATCCTGGTACTTTGGGGATCTTGTTGTAATAAAACTGCACCAATTGTTTCCTTTCCAACACTAGAGCTAACAAAGAATGTGTACCCCCAACAAGGATGCATGAGTGTTGGTAGCTCTGACAAAATGACTTTAATGTTACAAAAGTACTCTTCAAGCTCATAAGACCATGAAAATTCTACTTGTTGTGTCAACTTTTGCAAAGGATGAAGCAACTATGAAGCTAAGTGAATAAAGCGTGACATATACTTCACCTTTTGAATAAATGAGATGACCTCTTTGAGATTCTTGGGGGATGGGAGCTGAATTAGAGCCTTTGCCTTCGAAGGATCCACCTCAATGCCTTTATAGTAAACCTTGTGACCAAGCAAGATCACTTCATAATCACCTATGTGACACTTTTCGGGGTTGAGTTGACCTCCCATGTCGTAGAGCTTCTTTAAACCTTCTTCTACCCTTTGTAGATGCAATGATTTTGAGCTATAAATGCAGAAATCATCAATCAACACCCTAATTGACTTTCCAAAGAATGCTTGAAACACCATGTTCATGAAACATTGGAATGTTGCAGAAGCATTTGTCAAACCAAATGGCATGACTCTAAAAGCATAACAACCCCAAGGAGTGATGAAGGTTGTCTTCAACTGATCTTCGAATGTGATACCTATTTGAAAGTAACCCGAGTAGCCATCACACACAGTGTACTTCTCATGACGAGCTACCTCATTTAGTATCTCATCTTGAAGTGGGAGGGGAAAGTGATCTCTTTTTGTTGCCTCATTGAGTGGACGGTAATCCACACACACCCTCCACTTGCCGTTTTTCTTAGGAGTGACAACAACGGGAGAGACCCACTCTGAATTCTCCACTGGATAAATGAAACCTGCTGCTAGAAGCTTTCTTACCTCCTTGAGTAAAGCATGCTCCTTGATGACTCCTAGCCTTCGTAGCTTCTGAGCCTTAGGTGTGGCCTCTGGCTTCAACTCAATTTTGTGTTGAACAGCATCTACTCCATGCACATCGGTGTAGTCTTTAGCAAAAAGCCTAGGAAATTTCCTTAACACACCTTTGAGCTCCTCTCTTTCATCCTTTGTAAGTGTTGTAGATAACATACCTTCTAGCATTCTTTCATCTTCCACTTTTTGGTTCTCTTGAGAACCTACCTCTTCCAAACCTGGGCAAGAGGTCTCTTGGTTGTTTGGCTTAAACCTTACCCCCATGACTTCAATGGAAGACTCCTCTTTAGTAATGATGCCGCTACTTTCTCCTTCTGAAGTGCTATCGGTCCAGCCAGATGATTCTTCATGGAGCTCCTCTTGGCATTGCTCCTTCATGTCAAAGACAACCTTCTTATGATTGTCATTCCTGCAAACTAGCTTTCCACTCTCCCAGTCCTGCAAAGCTCGCATTTTCATTAGCCATGGTCTTCCTAGGATAAATGGGTAACCATTTCCTTTGGTAGACATGACATAGAAATCCACTACCTTCTTAATGCCAAAGGCCTCCACAAAAACATTTTTACAAATGCCTACGCACCTAGCCTTGCTATTGTTTGCCATTTTCACTTTGACTTCAGGTGTCTCATGGATGTGCATGCCTAGTCTTCGCATGAGTCCCTCTGTCATGATGCAAATTTGTGCACCCCCATCCACTAGACCTTTCCTAACCAATCTTCCTTTGATGTAACAATCTAGCACCGGTGTAATATCCTCATTCATTTAAGCTTGTGAAATTTTTACAAGCAACAGGCACTCTCTCTTTTACCTTTCTCCTAGTGCTAAGTGCCTTTTTTAAATCCCTCCTAAATTGTGGGCATAATGCAAGAAACTGAGGCCATGAGATATCCGGACCCTTACCTCTCATGTCTTCCAACAAGTTGTATGGGGCCATACCATATCCAAGAGGAAAGTCTTGGAGGTTGATACGACGTTGAGTCCTCTTGGTTTCCTTGGTCTCCTTTGCCTTATTTTCTCGTCCATGATCACTTTGTGACGTGACTCCTTCTTTCTCCTTCCCTTTTCCACAGCCACGCTTAATTCCATTTGCTTCCATGTCAACCTCTTTTGAATTTGTCACCTCTACCACATGCACATTTGGGTCTGGCAAAGGTGGAACTCCTTCCACTCCTCGTGGAGGTGGTCTTGCTCCATTTGGCCTTTGTAGAATCAGTGGTTGCTGACTAGTTCCTTCACCTGCATTCATCACTGGGTAATTCAAGTCACGTCTCTCTGGCTCCCCATGGGGCCAAGGACAATTGTACATCCCATGTCCAAACTCTCCACAATTCCAATATTGTAAGACTCTCCTAGGTCGTGGATCTCGCTCTTCAGACTTCCTTGCTTGTCCTTTTGGACCTACAGCTTGTGCAAGGTGAATTGACAGGCTACTTAAAGATTCATTTAACTTGTCAATTACTTAAGTTGTTACCTCAGGAAGCTCCCTAGATGTCGATGCTTGTGACTTACCTTTGGGTCTAAGACCTTCTATTGGAACCTCTCCCTTTAGGCACTTGAGTTTCCTATACTTCTTGGAAGCTCTAATTTCAGCTGAATCATAGGTGGAAGGTGCATCCGCCTCCACCTTTACCTTAAGATCAGGAAAGAGTCCAACTATGAATCTCTCCTTCTTTAGAAATTCTGCACCATCACCAGGGTTAGCAACATTTCGTATCCATAGAGCCCAAAGACGTAGAAACTCTTTCTTGTACAAGTAGTAGTCATCTAAATCTTTTTGCTTATGACAAACAATGTCTTGCCATAGTTTTTGAGTGTTTTGGAGATCAAAGAAGTATCTCTTGAAATGATTCAAAAATTCTGTGTAATTCCCCTTAGCTTCCTCAGGCAAAGAGTCAAACTAAGTGCTAACATATTTCCTAAGGACCACCTCAAACATTTCTACATGCTCTTGATCAGTTACTATCCTCTTGATACGGAAAGACATCTTGAAATTTGCGAAAATTAATTCTGCATCCTCTCCAGGCTCTCCAAAGAAAAGAGGGTATCCGGACATTTGGCGTTGGCTTTCCATTATTATGAAAGATTACAACAGGAGTTGCAACAAGGGATACAATAGAAATTTAGAACCACTTGCCAGCAAATGAAGAAGTAAGAAAGTACCACTCTAGGTTTTCTTCTTCAGCTATCCAAGCTTCAACGATGTCTCGATTTGTTTGATCAAAACAAAAGGGTAGACTATTTATGATCTCTAAGAAGGGTTGAAATTATTCAAAGCTAAGGCGATATACATAAATATCTAAACTTCATTTTATGGATCTAGAAGAGAAACCACGTCCCAAGTAATGAGTTGCACTTGCTCTACAATTCCCAATGCACAAGTGGTTTGTATAAAAACTAGATCTTCATGCTCGTCAAAGGCTGTGAGAAAGTAGCAATTGACTAGGAGATCCTTTCCTTCTAGTTCCACATAGTCGGAATGAGGCAACCTTCTCACAATTTCATAAAGAACATCCTCCTCAAGTCCAATCAAGCTTGCAAGATTTAAAGACTCCACTTGTGCTACAAAACTCCTGGACAAAAACTCCTTCGGATTATGGTTAAATCATTCATAAGCATCAAGAGATTTACAATGTCTCTATGAACAAATTGTCATATAAAGTAGAGAAGGATGAGAATTTATACAAATTTGCAATCTTCCCTATGCTCTCTTTATTAAGACAAGCCCTAAATAGCTCCCTATCTCCTTTGTTGAAAGTGAAAGGAAGACTATTAATAAGACACAAATGAGGGAAAAATTCACCAAATGTGAGTCTATGAAGCATGAACTCTGGCCGCAAGTTTCCTGATGAATCTTCCTCAATGGTGAAATGCACTCGCCAAACACCAAATTTCACTCTATTTACCAATCTTAGGGCACACACTATTCGGATGAATGTACGGTCTTTCTTAGTGCCCAACAGCAAAAGGAAAATGGAATCCACACGCAGGACCTTTCGTCTTAGCTTCACCACCCTCTTGTTATGAGGGAGACGCTTTACTACCTGCTCCTGCAACTCAATCGGTAATAGAGCTAGATCTCTAAGGATTGAATTTTGACTGCACACACACTCCTTGTTAGAACAAATGATCGTTTTTTTGTTTTTGTAACAAACGTGGACAAAGAGAAAGCCAACATACACACTATTTTGTTTGGCCGCACTTCATTTTAAAATAAAATGAACACATGTACATCAAAAGAAGTGTGGTAGTTGACGAGAGGTTGTGGAGATGCAAGAATTTCCCCTGTTCTTTCATCCCCAAACATAAACACCATACGCTGCTGAAAATGTATCTTTCTACTGAGTGCAATATTTATCCTAATATGTGGTGTGAAGTAAAAAGGGAAAATTTATGGGCCATTATCCATGCTCTATACATAACCTAATGCCTAAAATAGAACAAAGATATATACATAAAAACTAAGATCGTACCTAATGAGAGCCAAAATAAAACAATTTACCGAAGCGTTTATTTCGGCTAACCTAAGCGAACCTAAAATTCTAAGAATTACGCATTGAAATTGCAAATTATTACTAACAATTATGTGTGCCTTTTGACTTGCAATCGGAATGAAAGGATCATACAAGTTCTCGTGATTCATGCAAACTACTTGACTATTCTAAAGATTGATCCTACACAAAAAACATACACAAGTTGGTTCCTCCGTGGGGGCACCAATTTGGAGGCGGTCCGGGGCGGGCAACAAGAAGAGTGGCCTCTAAGCACTCTTCTAGGCTCCCGTGCTGCTCAATTGGGTTGGGGTTGGAGAAAACAACAAACACACACATAAACCCGCAACCTAACCCTACACAAATTTGGGGCACCACCTAGTTTTGGATGCGAACTAGGACGCGTAGAGAGAGAGAGAGAGAGAGAGAGAGAGAGAGAGAGAGAGAGAGAGAGAGAGATGGGGATGATGAGTGGAGAAGTGTGTGTGAAAAAGGAAAATGATAAAGTGGAAGAGGGAGTGTGGCTGCATAGCATGGGCAAACTGGGGTCCACCAATAAAATCATAGCTCGTAGCTCGTAGCTCAAACAAATATGAAAAACTTTGAGATAAAAGTTCAGCTCACGAGCTACAACTTTTGTTTGTATCACCTTTTCAAATTCGGAGAGCATCTGATCTTTAAAAATTCAGCAAAACCGACTGTTTTTTTCCATTGCACAAAGTCCTTGTGAGGTCCTTCTTTGGATGATTCTCTTGAATACCTCCAAGAGTGAGCCCCGCATGGTGCATGCATGCATGCCACATACCCTTGACCTTATTTGGTAGGTCTATAATTGAAGATATTGTTGAGATCATGATATAAGTGAATAGTACAACTAAGAAAATCAAATATTGAGGGGTCTAAAAAAATATATACATGTCAAATATATATAATATAGGTGGAAAAAATATAAAGGGGTCAAAATAAATCTCTTTCATTGTAAGTCTACCATAAAAAGATGAATATTTTTGGTGGTCTAATTTATGAGAGTAATAGAGAATAGATGTAGGAAGGAAAAAATCACAATAGTGAAAAAATATAGAACTACTTTTTTTGGATTTTTGTTGGGATGGAGTTACACCAAAAATAAGAGAAACTTGCATGAAATTATTTTTATATGGAATAAAGAGTATGCAAAATGGTAAGAAAAATATGGTAATGGTGAGTCAATGTACATGGCACATAAATAACACACATAGGTAGAAATATTTAAATAAATACCAAAATAATTATTAAAAAACCTTTTATTTAGGCCCTATATACGATGAAATATTTACACACAAATGGGCCATAATATACTTATAATATTTTTATTTTTTATTTTTTTGGGTCAACTAGCCCAGTGACTAGCTAATTGAGGGTTTTTAAGAAGATATGGGAAAAGTCCCCTAACTCACACACACCTATATACAGTGAAATGGTAGGGATAGCCACAGTGTTTGGATGATTTTGGTAGGGTGGGTTTACTCACTATGGCAATTACAGAGAGACGAAAAATGGCTATCAATAGAATCATTGCCTAGTGGCATGTAGACAAGCTATTGTTACCTGGCTTACATGTTGCCCTATGTGCTCACCGTCTAGGTCGCATCATCGTAAAATAGTGGTATGTACTCCAAGATCAAAGTAAGTGCATAACATGTTGTACATGTCAGCAACTATGCCATGAAAGGGTATGCCGTATACACTATTGTTTATATATATTAAAAACATGATTTACTGAAACAAGAAGCCGTGCTTGATGTGGACGTGTAACTAATAATTGGCCCTTGCCAATAATGTAGGACAACAATATGTGAATGCTTCAAATATAGGTCACAAGTTGTGCGTGCTTGGAGTGCTTATCAAACAGAAAATCTATGCATACCTTGTAAATCATGCTACTTGACTTGCCGTGCCGTCAAAGTTTTGCATGATGCATGAGCATGTATGCTAAAAATTTTATCTACGTGCAGATGTTCCCTGCCGCGCCGAGTCTCGAGCGGTGCTGATGGATACCACTGTGTTGGGGTTGTGGAATTGGAGGAAGATGCTGCCAAAAAACTCAAAAACTAGGTCGATTTTTCATGTCAACGATTGGCTGTGTATTGTCTTGCCGATGGTGTAGTGAAGCGTAGGAGGTGCATGCATGTCGTTTCATGCCCATGGAGGTCAACCCGGACTACTTACTTGAGGCAGCCCCCGTGGGTGAGACAGCCCCCTTGTCTAGGAAAACCTAATGAAAAATAAAAATAAAAATAAAAATTCACCTTGGCTATGGAGGCAGCGCAGTGTCTGTTGCGCAGGGAGGAATATTGCTCAGCCCTCGCGCTACGCTGGGTATCTTGACCCGCTCCAGAAATGAGAAACCCTATTGGCTGCCTAGCGAATCCATCAAGCCCAAGATGGAGTAGTTTTGTGCAGGTTACATTGGGAATTGTCTGTGTGCAAGAGCTGCTTCCCGCGGGCCACCCCTCAGCTGAAACCTGCCAGTTGAGGCTGATTCCACTGCTTGCTTGTCGGGCCTTGCCCTGACAAGGAGTCGGGCCATGCCTTCCTCGCCTGTGAAGCAGTCCTTCCCACAGCCTGAGCGCCCTTGAGAGGCCATGCTAAAGTCGATTGAGTTGATGAGAGGTTGCCTCCTTCTTCGATCGAGAGAGAGAGACCTAAAGAGAACCCTTTCCCCTCCTCCATGGCTCTCCCTTCCCCCTGAGCTCTGATACCAATGTAAGACCTAGGGTAACTGAACCTGGGATCCTCCTCCCTACCGCCCCTTATATAGGCTAGCTCCTAGCACTTGCCCTAAGTGGATCCCCAGTCCGCACTGGTCCGGCCGGCCCTTGGCCTAGGTCCCTGACCCTCTAGGTTGGGCCTTGACCCGTAGGACCCTTGTCCTGACAAAGACGTGCCACGATTTTCAGACTATAGGTGAAAGATGACTAGAAGAGGAGTCACAAGGTGTCATCATCGCAGAAAGCGCTTTTGAAAAGTGGGGTCTCGATGCCATAGGTCCTCTCCTAGAGTCTACAAGCGGTAAGAAGTATGTGGTGGTAGCCATTGACTACCTTGCAAGGTGGGTCAAGGCCAAGGCTATGAAGGAAGTGAATGCTAATGTGGTCGCTCAATTTGTGTTTGATAACATCTGTTGCCGTTTTGGTGTTCCATGGGTATTAGTTTCTGATAGGGGTCAGGGGTTTAAAAGCAAGCTCATGGGTGCATTAGTGGAAAAAATAAAGATTCAACATCGGTTTTCCTCACCCTATCACCCCAATGCGATGGTCTAGTCGAGAGTGTTAATGGTAAAATCTTCAAAAATGTTAACAAAGTACGTGTATAAGAAGTGTCTATGGGCGTACATGACATCCTATAAAGTAACTACAAATTTCATGCCATTTGATCTAGTGTATAGTAAAGAGGTTGTATCGTTGGTGCATGCACAGTTGGGTGCTTTAAAAGGTATGTGGCATGTCATTGCCACTCAACAAGGAGTTCTACAAGATCGGATAGCTAGTTTGGAGGCTTTGGAGATGGACAGAGAGGCAGCAGCAGACTATTATGTGAAGCAGAGAGAGAAGCGGGTTCCCAAGTTCAATCAGAACCTGCCAGACAAGAGAATAGAGGAACGAGACCTGGTCATGAAGTACAAAATTTACCTGGATATCACATGCGAGAAGAAGTTCAAGAAGAAGTGGACATGTCCGTATAAAGTGCAGAAGGCCTTTTTGAATGGGACCTATTAGTTGGTGAGAGAAAATTTCAAACTTCTTAGGAACAGGGTGAACGGTGTGCGGCTCAAGTTGTATTTTAGGAGGGATCTAGTGCCTGAGGTACATGAGATTGTAACCAAGGGGGGTGGGAAACCCACCTAAAACTTGCAGTGTCCAAAGAAGATGAAGCTTTTGTACATAGCCTGTACATAGGGTTGAAGTTTTTGCAAGTGCTTTGAGTTGTCAGTTGGGTGTGCCAGTTTTCAAAGTTCTATAAATATACTTTTGGTTAAACATTTAGGGGCTGGGAAATGATGATGTAGCAAAAGTTGGTCTGATCTGGAAAGTATGCTATGCCAAGCTAAGGCTACAGGCTTGTGCAATGCAGAAGGCTAGTGTAGGTATGGAGTCCTTAGGCAGACTAGTGGCAGCAAAAATGTATGCTTGATGCGGATTTTTACGCCAAAAGAGCTAAAGAATGGTCCAAGTGGGATGGCAGGTAAATGTTCCCAAAGTGCCAAGTCACATCTCTCGAATGTAGTTTTCAATGTGCTCTAATCTGATCCAGACAGCTCATGAAACGGAGCCCCGGTGTGCAAGATACTGAAATTCAAAGTTAGAAGATGTTGTAGATCCCCGACAGAGAGGGCAGCTGGGGACAGATGGCCCAAGCAGGTGTCAGTAGACAGGTGTGTAAAGCTCAAATTATGGAGCATGCATGTCTTCTCGAATTGTGGATCGGAGCTCTGGATAGCGAGTTATGGCCAATTGAAGTTTTGTCGGGGGCCAATTATGGGCCGTTTAGGGATTAGGGTTCAAATCATCTACGCCTTGCTTGAATTTACTACAAATCCTCACAAACAGAGGCTCGACACTTTCCTAGTTGCATTGCGCACTTGTTGACACATTTTTGGTGAATCCAACGTGAAGTAGGCTAGGGTGAGGGTTCAAAAGCTTTGTTGAAGGTTTAAAATTAAAGCTTGAAAGCTATGGAGCAACAAGAGCAACAGGGGGTTTGGTTTGATCCAGTCACAATGCAAATGTTTCAAGCTTTTGTAGTGTTTATGTAGTAGCAGCAAGCTAAGGAAAGAAGGGATCTTCCCTCAACCAAAGCGCTTCAATCTGTGGTGAAGAAAATGGACCAATTAAAGGTAAAGATGTAACAAAATATCTTTGTGGGTATGTAAAGGAGATGGACCTACATTGAGTGCCCGAAGCAGAGATGGTGCAAAGTTTTGAACTAGTTGTGGTTCTCAAGATCAGAGAGCATGTAAGGGGAAGTAGAATGAGCATGGGGCAACTTGGGAAGCATTCAAGTTATCCTTAAAAGAAGAGTATTTCATGGAGGACTCAGAAAGGGTAACAAAGAGGACTTTTTTAGAGTGGGTATTTCGGCCAAAAGAGGGGCTTTTGCCTAGCGAATTGCTAAGGGAATTTGAATTCCTTTATGATCAACTCTCAAGGACTAAAAAGGATACCCTAAACTCGGAGAAGACAAAGCTCTTTTTGTAGGCCGCAGGTAAAGAGATTCAAGAGAAGTTAGAGCTACTACTTGAGGATAAGGATGCGTAACAAGGCTTAAAGACTAATTGGAATGAAGTTAAAGATGCAGTTTTGTTGCTAACTAAGCAGCAACGATGAAGAGACAAGATGATAGTCAGCCCTACTCAAGTCCCATAAATCCTGTTATTGTGGTTCCAAAGAGTGACAAGTCCATTCTAGATCATATTGCCAGGGGAATGCAAGAGCTAAAGCTAAATCTTACAAGGCTAGAAGAAAAGGGACAATCATCAGGAAAATCTACAGGGGCAAAGACCTCAAAACAAAGAAGGCTTTGTAAATATATGCATATGGTGTGATAGTACTAACCATAGAAGGAGGTATTGTGAAAGTTTTTAAGATGCTTTGACAAAGGAGTTGTTTTCTTTAAAGATGGAAAAATTTACTTAAGTGAAACAGGTAAGCTCTTGGGGACAAACTTTGGGAACGGCGGGATGAAGAAACTAGTCGAGAACATGGCTACTAGCCATGCCATCTCAATGGTTGAGGCAGCCGCCTATGGGTTGAAGGTGGATCCTATTAAGAAAAAAGGATTAGTCAAAGTTGGACAGAGGAATCTAATGGTATTGGAGCGCTATGGCCATGTACTATAGAGTCTGCTATGAAGGGAAAAATGAATTCAAAGGTTTTACATGAAGCTGGAGATTGCATTTGGCTTGAAACAGGTTGGAATGACCTTGTGGACTCTTTGTCAGTGCATGCATACATTGTCAAATGTCAAGCAAATGAGTCCATTGTTGAAGAGAAACGTAGGCGCAAGAATGGGGATGAAGGGCCTTCAAAACTGGCGACGCGGAGTGGAGGCAGAAATGACAGAGTGCCTCCTAGATCACCTTTGCCGCAACAGATGCTTGTCCCCGAACTCCCTATGCAAGAAGCCTCTAAAGAAAGAAGAAGGATGCAACAAAATACAAAGAAAAGGGCCTGGCCTACAAACTCCAATCCAATATAGATGTAGCAATAGATCTCAAAAAGGTTTTGGAAGAGAGGATTCTAAACAGTTAAGTGGAATTTACCTTGGGTGAGGACCTTGGTATAGCAACGCGTGAATTCCACGAAGAAATAATTGATATCATAAAAAATAAGCGATAGTCTCTTACTGAATCTATCCATGTACAGGGTGAAGGAGAGACTTTAAATGCACGGGGAGTACAGGTCTATGGCGAACAAGGTGATGAAATTATTGTTGGATGCTACAAGTCTAGGGGAGGAGTAAAACGCGTTCGCTTCTTGGATGATCAAGATGAACTTGAGACCACTCACAAGAGTTACTACTTGAAGAGTCACTGGGAAAGAGAAACTTTTGAGACCCTGGTAAAAGTGGGAGACTTAGAAGATCCCTACATTTCGTTGATAGATCATGGGTCAAAGATTAACCTCATGTCAAATAGTCTTTATCAAAAAGGAAAATGGCCAATTGATATAAATCATGGATGGATGGTTCGTGCAACAAAAAACTCATCAGGGGAGTTGTACGGAGCTTGTCCAAATGTTAAGGTGACAATAGGGAATGTGAAAGATGACCAAAATTTCTTTATATAGGAGATTTCTACATACCCTCTTATCCTTGGGCAGCCATACATCACTGCTACTCACATGGAAACCAAGGTAATTGATGATGGGTTAGCTTATGCAAGGATAAGGAGCAGGGATGGGAAGTGTCAGGCCAAGGGCCAGGACGGACATGCGGTCAAGGGGCTCTATATTTAGGGGCTAGGAGTCTATATATGGCACGGTTGGGTGGAGAGTTGCATGGTCCAGCCCTCCGCAGTCTTACACTGGTATCAGAGCCATGGAGAAGGGGGAGGAAGAAGAAGGGGGCATGGAGGCCATGGATCTTCGATCTCTCTCTCTCTCTCTTTGGGGTTCATGGAAGCTCGCCCTCCTTTCGGCGATGAAGGAGTATGGCATAGTTTTTTCATGGATGCATGGCGAGATTTCGTGCTGCAAGGACGGCATGGATTTTCTCTCTCTCGTGATCGGGGTTCTAGACACCGTCATGGCCGTAGGAATCGGCGTTCTACAGAACCGGAGTCGGGAAGCTTGGTGGGATCGGCTGCTAACACACACAAAGGGAAGCATGTCGACGTGCTCAAAACCCGCCAAGACTGGACTCATCGGGTGCGTCCCGGCATGCTATGCAAATCCCGTCCCTGCTGCGAGCCCCAACAAAGCCCGTGCAGGCCAGCGCAAAGAAGTTTTTTTCCTGCAGAGTCGCGTGCGTCGCCGCCATGGAGGTTTTCTTCATAATTTTGATTTAGAGGGTGCTCTTGATAGGGGCAGGGACCCGCGGCTCTTGCGGATTGCATGTCAAGGCATGCAACCATGCATGCACATAGGGCATGGCATGCTTGGCATGCAACCAAGGCCATGCCATAATTCTGTTGGGACAAAAAATTCTGGAGTGTTTTCCACTGAAGCAAGCTTCTCAATTTACCGCCGATTATTCAGTAAGCGACGGAACCAACATGGTACGACCATGTCGGAACACGGATATGTAGGTACGGCTATTCACGGGATCGAGCTTCCCAAGGGATTATGCTTGTGGAAAGCGGTGAACAACTTTGCAAGCAAAAGCATTGCAAGCAAGGCTTCAGGACGGCAGTCAAAATGTTTGGCTTGGCCGACTAAGAGTAGGATCCTTCAGTGGCTATAATGCCTTCATGGATTTTCGCCATGATTCTAGGTATTTTTGTTTATGTTTTGGCATTACTTTTTGCATTCTTTATACAATCATCTGCACTTTGTTTTGTTTTGTGAATTCCGACGACTGGTACAATGGTTGCTGCCAAGAGATAGGTAGAATTTATCAAGCAAGGCTTGAATGATTCTACTGCAACGCTCTTGTTCAGGGTGCATAGAACTCGGCACGGCCGACGCACGGTTTGTGTAACACCACAGGAGCATTGTAGTTGCTCACAAGATTCCAAATTGGTTGCGAATTGGGCAAGGCCCTTGACAGCATGAAGTGGAGTACTTATTGCACATGTGCTTCGTAACTCTCGTATGCAATGGAATGAATAATCACGGCTATCATTCATAATGCCAAGCAGGTATGAGATGCATCACTTGCATGTGTTTTATTGTTTTTCCATTACGTTTATAATTCGTCACGGTCAGTTTTTATGCATGCTTGACAAGGTCGACTCTTTTTGCTATGTCGTCGGTTGCTAATAGCATTTATTGGCAAAGAGGCCAGACATAGTTATATTAAGCATGGATTCTCCTGAATAAGTTGATGGAGCACGCTCATCATAGGTTAATTTTTGCTTCAAAGGTAGGGCCAAGGGCCAATTTTTCACCATCTCAAGGTGACAGGCATGGCATATTACTGGATTTGTTGAGGGCAGCAAGTTGCTCGGCATGGCCGACTCCTTGTCACTGTTTCTACAAGGATGCTTGCCACACAATACTGGTTAATTTCACTTGAAATTTCTCGACAAGGTCGAATATTTTTGTCATGCTATTGGCAGCCACATCAGTTGGCCATTAGGACTACCCGATTTAGGTGAAGCAAGGCTTCTCTTTATGCATCTTGCATAGAGACTCCCCACGTTTGGCATATGCTATGAGCATACAAACTGGGGACGGATTTTGCAAAATGTTTGCAGATTCTTTCATTCCATATACAACGGATGTATATGATACAAGAGGGCGAATATACATATGCGACAACTCTCTCTCGCATGGCAGATTTGGCTATGAGCCACCTTTACGCGAGGTTTTCCTTTGGAATTTCATGACAACTGGTCGCAGCAACAACTACCAGGTTAGCCAAGTTTAAGTTTTTCTTGTTTTTTTTTTCCATGTTTACACTTTACTTGGCAATTACTGTCATTGTGCAAAGCAAAGTGCTTTGGCAATTTTACATGAAGCACGGCTTCTCCCTTGTGCCGAGATACTGCTATTGATTTGGAATCAAGGGCTTTGGCACACAAGTTTGGGAATGTCAGCACACAATACGCATAGGGAATGTCAGCTCACAGAATCCCTATCAGTTTATTCTGTGCAAGGCACTTATGGTTTTGGTTCTCACGCTTGAGACCGTTATAATAGCCAAGGGCTTACGTTTTTGCATACAAGGCATGCTAAGCAGGTGGCATGGATTCCACCACTTTATGCATTATGCTTCCGCTATCACACTCGCAACTCTGGGACAGACTAAGTGATGGATTGTTGAACCTGATGGTTGGTTGCTATTGATGGGGGCTTTTCACAAGCCAAGCTCCCATACCCCTCTTCTCTCGTCCCCACCCCATGAAAACCCCCTCTTAGGGAGGGAGTGATAAAAGACATTGGAAAAAGTAAGAAAAAAATAAAGTATGATTATGTAAATATATAAGAAAGGTAAAATAGGCCACCTCATGCCTGCGGGGTAGCCCATCCCCACCTTGCCTCCTTTTTCTTCACTGTTGCCCCGCCGGATGTCCCTTTTCCTCTCCTCCACTCAAAAGGTCAACCCGCTCTCTCTTCCCCTTCTCCTTTCTCCTTTCTCTCTCCCCTCAAGCTACCCCACCTCTCACCAATAATGCATTATAACTCACCAATAATGCACCCTAACTCACATGCAACTTACCCTATCTTCCAAAATAGTATACCCTACCCCCTCTTTCTCTCCCCTATCATATCCCATGACCCAAATACCCCCCTCTCTCTCTAAAGAGCACCATGACTCTTGTCTTGTAGCTAAATAATCTCCCCCACACTCACACACACTCAGTTTCACTGAAAAAGGTGCCCACAGACCCATCCCCACCCGATGGTTACCTGATTTTTCTTGTGTTCACACACAGATTCACCTCTGAACACACTCCCCTCTTGTAATTACTTTAGTCTCCATGTCACCTCTCACTTTTTTTCATCAACCCATCTCTCTCTCTTAGTCTCTCTCTCATGAGACTGCTGTTCTGGTAGATAATGATTTCTTTATTTCTAAATTCTAGAATTTCTCCCCCCTCCTCCCCTATATAAAGAGGGGTCACCATCACACTAAGGACACAACATCACCAAAGAATACACTATGCACTGTGTGTGCCTAGTGCACACACACACACCCACACCCACACCATCACCATCACCATCACCGCAATCACCATGCTTGTCTTGAGCATGACCTCTACACCCTTGGCTATGGAAGATGAAGGGCAACTAAATGAAGGATGATGGCCATAATCCTCATGCGAGTCTTCGCCATCAACTCCCACCTATCCGCCATGTGCTCTACCACTCTCTCCCTTCTCATTCCCCTACCCTATGCTCCCCATTTCATCGCCTATTCTCTAAATAAAGCTTGAGGTTTTGTGAGTATGTTTTCTTGCAATATTTTGCCCATGTGAGGTGTGCGGAATCGCCACCTAGTCTTGTGTTTTGGAGTGAGCTTGTGTATGTGTGAAGGGTGTGCAGATTCGCCATCCTTTTGTGGTGCCTAAATACTAAGCCGCTATACCCCCTCCCTCACTCTCTCTCTCTCTCTCTCTCTCACTTGATCTCATTCCCTTTCCTCTTCATCATTACTCCCAAGTATCCATCTCTCTTGGATGAAAACTTTGTTATGGTGGTGTGTTGTTTGCGTCCTAGCCGCTGAAGCTAGGTGGTGCCCCCTGTTTGCTTTACCAGGACAGGCTCGAGGCGCGCCATTCGGTCCCCGGTGTTTTAGAGGCCGTCGAGGTTCGGGGTTCGCTTTGCTCCCGTCATTTGGTGCCCCCACTGAGGATCTTTTCATGAAACCCTTCAGTTTACAAGAGTGAAACCCCTAAACTATTGTGAATGGATGAATGGCTAGCAGGATTTGCTAATTGGACGACAGAAGAAGAAGAGCTCCAAGCACAACTAGACGAACTCCGCATCTCCATCGAAGCTCGAGTGCCAGGCGTAATGGTAATCGATTTGCAGTGGGAGAGTCAACCAACACGCCAAACCCAGTGGATATACATAGGCCAAGTGCCAAGAAGAAGAAGGAGAAGGTTGAAACCATGTCCGCAACCTACAACCAACCCACAACAACAAAATGGAAGGAGCTCTACACAATAGAGAATCAACACTATTCTACTTTGAGAATCAGGTAACTCAAGTCACCGAGGTAATTATCACAGTCAGTTTTCAAGTCACACCTGATGCTGCAGCACAGATAATGAAAGCATTGGCTTACACTCTCACTAGAGAAACTAGGGATCTACTGAGTTTGTTTCAAGAAAGAACACCACCCTCTCCCACAAGCTTGGACAGTGACTAAGCACCTCTAAGCTTCACATGAATCAGTACAACCTACCTCAAGACAGATCACACATACCAACACGTGTACGCTCAATCAAGGTAATACTGGATTTGAAGGCTCACTACCAGCACGTCATTGACACCATGCTGGGTGGGGAGCGGTTTTTGGAGGTTCTGGCATGAGATCAACCATTTGTCTTACCTTTGGTACAAGGCAATGTACCGTTTGAAGTTTTAATCTATGTCCTAGTATAAGAGGGTATACACGCCTCCTTGTAAAGAAGAAAAGAAACTTTTTCAAGTTAAGCAGTGTGTCTTTCTAGCTCTCTCTCAGTAATCATGGCAAGTGTAGCATTTCCAACATTTAAAGGAAAGAAGGGGGAGGATTTGGTAACAGACTTCCTAGATGACTTTGAAGTAGCATGTGTAGTGAGCAACAAAGATACGGATGAATCCTGGGTTAGAATCTTTAAGCATCTCATGAAGCTAGAAGCTAGATCATGGTACAATGCACTTCCACAAGCAACCAAGGATGACTGGGAACCCTTAAAAACCACTTTTAAGAGGCGCTTTGGGGGAGGTACCACTTCAGAAAAGTTGTGGGACAAGTTGAGAGACTTGAAGCAGGAGGGTCTTTTAGAATCTGCCACCTATGAGTCCAAATTTGTGGATTTGTGGGAATGGTGGGTTGAGTCACTGACTAGGGGGAAAGCTGCACCCGATTTCCTAAAAAAAGATCGGTTCACGCATGGCTTATGGCCGCTTCTCAAGGAGAAGGTGAAAGGTAGATTCCCGGCTACGTACGAGTTAGCCGTTGAGATTGCTCGCCTTAAGGACAAGAAGCTGCGAATGAAAGCCAAAGAAACCAAGTCAACAGAAGCAGGAACATCGCGTCGACCAGCAACTACGACAACCACCATACCACCACCACCGGCTCTTGGGGTAAGAGATGACCAACAAGATATGTTGGCCCATATTACTGACCAACTGCAGAATTTTTCTGTCCACTTAATATAGCAAGGGAGGAGTCAAGAAAGAGATCAAGACCATGGAAGAGCACGACGACAAAACAGGGAGTATCATTGCTACAACTGCAGAGAAGACGGTCACGATATGTACTACTGTCCCAAACCATGACAAAAATATAATAGAGGAGGTAGGAGGAACCAATTGTCACCCCCTAGAGAAAGAACACCCCCACCCCGAGCACCACCCCCACCAAGACAAATTCTACGTCCACCCTAGACACCACTACAAGCATCCATCCCACCTCTTCCACCAGCCCCACCACCTGATCGCCATGTAAACATCATAAGGCTGGAAGAGAAAGGAAAAGCCGTAGTAGTGGATCCACCCAGAGTAAAGGAGAGGGACAAGGGTAAGGAGAAGTTAACCTTTTTAGAACCACTTGAAGCCATGACTGTGAAAAGAGCTAGGAGGGAGAAAGCTACACAATCAGATGATGAGAGAAGCATGAGAGGAGAAACTAGCAAGAGGCCATCCAGGCCACGACGGAAATTGGGCATCACCGACTTCCAGCTAGGGGAAAGTTCTAAGCCCTATGATCTAACATTGGATGTGGCAGAGCAAGGACCGAAGATTACATGGCCACAGCTGCTACATCTTGCACCAAAAGTAAGGCGACAATGGTCTAAAATGGTAAGTACAAGACGCTCCAAAACAAAGGTAGCCGGAGTAATTTCGGGATGCAACATGGATGACATCCTTCCAATTGTCGACGTAAACATAAAAGGAAAGAGGGTTGGAAACACCTACATTGATGGAGGTGCACAAATCTGTGTAATGAGAGAAGCTATGATGCTTCGATTAGGGCTCGAGGTTGACAAGCCTTCTCCGTGCAAGGCAAAGATGGCAAACAACGCAAAAGTAAAGTGTGTGGGTGTGGTAAGTGCCGTGAAAATCAAAGCTTTCAACACTGAGGTAGAGGTAGATGTTTTTGTGATGCCTACTAAGGGGGAGGGCTATCCACTAATTTTGGGAAGGCCATGGTTGATGGCCATAAAGGCAAAACAGGACTGGGGTACTGGCCTTCTACGCATGACTGGTAAGAAAGGGGAGACAATCTACTACGACATGAGGATTGGCAAGCAGAAGCAAATGAATCTGGAAACATCGGTAGATGAAACCGCTAGCGAATCTTCCAGTTCTGAGGAGGAGACCACATCCACCAACGAAAGTGACAGTTCCATTGATGTGATGGGTATCATTATGAAGGATCCACAAAGGGTAAGCACAACTAGTGATCCATCACCAAAAGGGCAACACAATGAAGAGGGGAGCAAATCACATGGCCTAGGAGGAAGTAGGTTGAAGGGTATGTTGTCTACGGAATTAACACTTGAGGAGAAAGATAGTTTTTTGCAAATGTTGATGGGATTTCCTAACCTGTTCATTGACAACTATGAAAGAATCACAGGCATTACAGTGGTGGGACATCATATTAAGCTAAAGGAAGGGGTAAAACCAGTTGTGCAAAAGCTACGACGATTGGGGGTCATACAAGAAAAGGCACTCTTGGCCGAGGTAAGGAAACTGCTGGAGGCGGGATTCATCTATCCTGTAGAAAACATAGAATGGGTGTCACCCGTAGTGGTGACGCCTAAAAAGAATGGTAAGTGGAGGGTTTGTGTTGACTACAAACCACTAAATGCAGCTACAAAGAGAGACCACTTTCCTCTCCTTTTCTTGGATGAAATTCTGAATGAAGTAGCGGGTTTTGAATGCTATACCGTTGTGAGCGGGATGAAAACACACAGAGCGCCTCTATAACGACCCGACACACACTCTTGGGAAGATACACACACACACTATGGGGCACCACTCGGCTTACACAACACACCTGGCCGAGACAGGGAACACACCTTTGGAGTGAGAGGAGAGAGACTATCCACTTGCCCACTCCACACAGACACACACACACACACACCCAAAAAACTCAGCTCAAAAGAGGAGAATTTCTGATGTTTAGATACAAATGAGCTTGGGCCAACACCAATGGGGCAAACAGCTCACACAATATGGGTAAAAGATACCAGATACAATCACAAACTAGAGCAGAAACTTCGCTCATAGAAGAAACTTACACAGAAAAACAACAGGAAAAGAGTGAGGAATTTGGCAAAATGGACAGCGCCATCGCATCCGAAACGGCCCAAAACCCCAGTCTACAATGTCAAAGTGCTCAAATCCGACCTCGGATGAGCAGTTTACGGCCAAAACAGGCTCCAAAATGAGCAAAAACACAGCTGCGGCTGTTCCTCCTCCCTTCTCCACGTTTTTCTGGTCTTCTCTCTCGTTTTTCAGTTCCCACACTTAGCTTTATTGGTTGGGCACCCTTGGCCTTTTAGATGACCTCAAACGGAACCCGAACAGGCCAAAAACTGACCTCGTAGTGCATAGTTGTCACCTTTTTGCATCATTCGCACACCGGGCACTTAGCTTTTTTCCAATAATGCATGCATCTCGCCACCACGTGAAGTGGCCCCAAAAAGTGGTCCTAATGATGACCTTTCTACATAACTCTCGCAAGAAAACACCCACGTTGTGTCTGTCCTCATCCGCGTGCAAATATTGACCTCGTTCGCCCCCCTGACGCCACTAGATGCCATCTGACGCACCTGCTGACCTCACGTCGTCGGCCTGCGGATAGCTTCCTCGAGAAGTTTTATGCGCTATAAACTCCTCATTATTGTAGAAAAAACACACTGGTACTGGTGATAGTGAAAATCGATGCACTATGTACACACTCTCCTACCTGTACACATGTGGGCCCCACATAACCACCTGGCTAAGGAAAATGGGCAATCCTTTATTTGATGCACCATGCATGTATATGTATATATGCACAATCCCTTGCTCCAAAAAACTCCTGACATAATTTGCCCATCCCCTAGCCTGTTAGATCATTCATGATCAGCAGCAGCAAAGAGAGATATGAGACTCGCCGCATCACAGGTCTCCTCATCCCTCACCAACACTGCTTGATCCACAGACAGCTCATCTTGCTCCACCATCATCAATCTAGCATGATACAATTTAAGACGCAACCCATTTACCCTTGACTTATGTAGAACACCATCCAGGTTAGCCAGCTGATATGTGCCATTTGGAAAACACTCCACTACCTTGAAAGGGCCTTCCCACTTAATTTGAAACTTCTTTTGGAAGGTGTTGTCCAGCTTACTATTGTAGCGCAAAACCAAGTCATGTTTCTTGATACCCTTACTTTTAACCTTTTCATTTATCTTTGCCAAAGCCTTATCCTGCATCTGCCCATAATGCTCCAATGCGCTCATCCTATCCAACTGGACCTCTTGTAACTGCAAGAGCCTCTCTTTGAATGCATCACTAGGTGACCCAAGAAACTTCTCTAACATCTTGACCGCAGGCAACTCTACCTCCACAGGCAATAGTGCTTCCTTTCCATACACCAAATGAAATGGAGTAAACCCCATACCTGTCTTCACCGAAGTACGGTAAGCCCATAATGCACTAGGCAATTCCAAATCCCAATTCTTTCCTTGGTGCTCTGTCACTTTAGAAAGAATTTGTACCAACTCACCATTGAATCTTTCATTTAAGCCATTACACTGCGGGTAATAAGGAGTGGTATGCTGGTGCCTAATCTTCGTCTTTGTGCATAAGAAGTCTAGCAATTTAGCTCTAAATCCTGGCCCCTTATCTGAAACTAGCTCTAATGGCACCCCAAACTTGCAACATATTTCATCATACACAAATTTTGCCACATCCTTTGCAGTGATCTGTTTTACTGCTATAGCCTCTGCCCATCTAGAGAGATAGTCCATTGCCGTCAAGATATAGCTTTTGCCCCTGCTTGTGATAGGTAACGGGCCTATTGCATCAATCCCCCACTTTTCAAACACATCAAACGCCATAATGGTTTTTCGTAGCTCTGGCTCCAACACTCTCTTCCCAAATGCTTGACATCTATTGCAAGACCTACACCAATGGTGAACATCCTTGTGCAAACTAGGCCATACATACCCCTCTTGCAAAATCTTATGCAAGGTGATCTTTAGAGCAAAATGGCCACCACATGCGCCTTCATGATTCTCTTCCAGCACTCTGTAAAGCTCCTCCCGCCAAGGTACACGTCTCAACACGAGATCAGCCCCTTTCATGTATAAGACATCACCAATCAATTTGTACCTGTATGCTCTACGCACAAAGCCATACTTCTTAGACTTCTGAATCTCCTTTGGAATGCTTCCTGTTAGCAAAAACTCCTCTTCTTAAGACAAACTTTCCCGACCATGATAAAGAGGTAAATTGGTCCTCAACACGAATAGCTCCCCAATCATGCCTTGAGCTGCTTCATGTGCCTCTCCATTTAGAGCACGTTCAATGTGTTTGATGCTCCATGCTTCAAACTTTTTTAACAGGCCTTTAATTCTGAAGCACATTTCCTTCAATGAGGTGTTCTTGCTCTTCCACACACCCAGCACTTGCTTCACCACTAACAAGGCATCACCTTTTATGCTCAACCTTCGAACCCCATGCTTCAAACAAATGTGTAATCCGGCTTCCAATGTAGCATAGTCAGCCTCATTGTTACTATGCGCATCCAATTTGAACCCTCTCTTGCATACTAGCTTCCCCTCTGGATCATAAAGTGCTATACCCCCTGAAGCTGCATCGTGGCTCTTTCTGTATGAACCATCAAAGAAAAACACATGTGCATTGCTAATCTGTGGCACTTCTTCAACTACCTTTCTCACCACCTCTTCCTTAACAATAAGGGGATTCTCCTTGTAGGTCAACAAATCAGCTAGGGTAGCCCTTGTACTATCTTCCACTAGAAAAGAGAACTCAAACTCTTGCAGCTCAATTACCCATTTCTTCACCACATTTGACATGTTAGTACCATTAATTAACTGTGGCAAAAAGGCATAACTCGTCAAGAAAACAAAAGGCCGTGGTAGCAAGTAATGACGAAATCGTCGACAAGCAAATATTACACTGGCCATCACTAGCTCTACTTCCGATAACTTTCTCTCCGCTACCAACTTCACTCGGCTTCCACAATACACTGGCCTCATATAATGGCTGCCCTTGCTCTTTTGCAATAGCATGGCTCCAATGGCATCATCCCCTACTGATGGATTTACATAAAAAACTTTCTCCCAATCAGGAGCCTGCATGGCTGACAACCCCCCTAACACCTCTTTCACCTCTTGAAACACTTCTTCACACTTGTCATCCCATTGCAATGGATCATGCTTTGCCACTTGTTGTAATGGATAAAGAATCTGAGAAGACAATGGAATAAACCTTGCCATGTACTTCACTTTGTGTATAAAGGTTTCCAATTTCTTCGTACTCGTAGGTGATGGAAGAAGAATAATAGACTTCACCTTATCTGGATCAGCCTCAATGCCATTTTCTGACACCATATGGCCCAATAACTTCACCCTTGGCTGTGCTAGATGACATTTCTTTGGATTTAGTTGTCCTCCACATTCATCATATCGAGCCAATACCATCTGCAGCTTCTCATGGTGATCAGCCCTACTGCTATAGACATAGAAGTCATCCATAAAAGCTTTAACACAACTACCAATGAATGGTTCCAACACCCAATTTGCTCTCTCTTGATAGAATGAAGGTCCATTTGACAACCCAAATGGCAATACTGTGTAGCAATAGCAGCCCCATGGCGTAATAAAAGTTGTCTTTGTGCGGTCTTTAAGAGCAATCTTCAATTGAAAATAGCCTGAAAAACCATCACACACACTGTACCTCTCATAACCTGCCACTGAATCCAAGATCTGATCGATAAATGGAAGAGGATATGGGTTCTTCTTAGTGGCTGCATTTAAGGGTTTAAAATCCACACAAATTCTCCACTTCCCATCCTTCTTTGGACTGACTACAACTGGACTCACCCATTCTGTGGTCTCCACTGGAACTATGAACCCTGCCTTCAGTAACTTGTCCACCTCTACCCGCAAGGCTTCCATTTGCTCTTGACCCATCCTTCTTAGCCTTTGCCGCACTGGCTTAGCACCTTCTTTCAGCTCTATATGCATCTCTCCACCCTTGAACCCTCTGATCTCTTCATATGAAGTAATGAACAAATCAGGAAAACTAGCCAGCATATGCAAAAATATATCCTTCTCCATAGCTGAGAGGTCTCCACTAATCATTTGTGTCATTAATTCCTGCTTCTTTGACAACTCAACCTTGGTTTGCATCAGCCCTTCAATCACTTCATAAGGCCCTTCACTTTCATCTTCAACCTCATTCGCAAATGCAACTAAGCCAATCTCCTCGATTTCTTTGTCCATCAAAAGAAATGCAACATCAACATCCTCATCACTGCTGGTAGTGCTATCACTGTCCTCATCTGTCACCGTGGAAGAGTCTTCATCACTAGACTCATCCTCATCTTCATAAAGCTCCTCTAATCGTTTCCTTGTGTCCATATTATAAAGCTTCTTGGTACCTGTCTTTCCTTAGAGGCTAATCGTACCATGTCGCCAATCTTGAACGACTCCCACTACACGTAACCATGGTCTGCCCAGTATAATAGGATATGCTCCCAACCCTGCTGGCATCACATGAAAATCAACCACTGCCTTTGCATCATATGCCTCCACTTCTAAGCTCTTTACAACACCCAAGCATTTTACTTTTTGATGGTTTGCCAATCTGATCCGAAAACCTGACACCCCAGCCACTGTGAGACCCATCTTCTCAACGCATGAGTGTGTTATGACGCATATTTGGGCTCCGCCATCCACATAACCTTGTCCCAAATTTTTCCTTTTATGCCACACATCTACTATTGGACAAATTTCTGGTAGCTCATCCATTGCCAACACCTTCACTGAACCTCTCTCAGGCTCTTTCTCCATTGGGTTAACCATCCTCTTCCACTGTCGCTTTAGCTTAGGCACCATCTCTATAAGCTGCCCAAAAGTAACATCTGCCTTCCTGCTCGTCAGATCCTCCCTCAAGTCATAGCTTAATTGCCCATCCCCTAGTGGAAAATCTGAAACATGAAACTTTCGACGAGCTCTCCTTTTCCTCTTGGCCTTAACATCCTCACCTTCATGGCTCTTTCCTTTCTTCTTACTAGGACCTGAGGCACTTCTTCCTTCCTTATCCTCTGTGGTCCTCTTCCCAATAGGCATCACTAATGTATCCTCTAGCTTTGATGCCTTCTCCAAGGTGACTACACTTAGCACTTTTGTCTTTCCCTTTTCCTCCTAGGTCAATCCACTGGTTCCTTCGTCTCCCTTAATTTCGATGCCATAATCATTTGACCTAGTTAGCACCTGTCTTGGCAATGGATACATGTCTCCCCCCATCCTTGGTGGCTTATCACATTGCGGGCTGATGTGACCGAACTCTCCACAATTGTAACAGGTGGGCGTCTGCCTCCAAAACCTACCATTGCTTTGTCCAACACCATTCCTAGGCCTTTCTTCACCTCCTTGCTGATTTGCAAACCTCCCTCGACCTGGATTATTTCCCACTTGACCTAGCATGTTTAGGCTGAGATTCTTCATCAAATCTACCATTTGCCTCATGTCTTGCCTTAGCCCATCATCTTGCACTGCTGTAGTGACCACTGCTGGCATAACCTGAGTAGTAATAGGAACTACTGGTTCATGATGAACCCCTAACATGCGCCCTTGTAAAGACTCTATAGGCTGAAATTCAGACCTCATGGGCAAAGACTCCACCCCTAACTGGCTCATTTTCCTCAGCTTACACTCTTTGTTCCTTGCTACCTCTAGTGCATCTTCATATGTCCTAGGCTTCTTTAGCTCCACTCTCCAACGTATATTCTCCCAAAGACCAGCTAAGAACCTGTCCTTCTTCATCATGTCAGGCGGGGGTACCTGTGGTGCTAAAGCCTTGCACATTCGCTCCCATGCCAATGAAAACTTACGTATGTACACATCTACTGGCTCACCTTCCTTTTGCACCAAAGCCTGTACTTCTTGCCACACCTTGTTAGGATCTTCTATCTTCACAAACTCCACTTCCAACCCATGTCGTAGATTGTCCCAACTCAACCTTACAGGTGGATAAGCCACACGCAACTCCTCTTCAAATGCTTTGGACCAAGCTCGTGCATCACTCTTCAAACAAATTTGGAGAAGGCGTAACATTTGCGTAGGGTCATGAATCTGGTTGCTAATGCAGGCAACCTCCATCTTTTCCAGAAAGTCCTCCACATCTTCATCACTTCTTCCATGAAACTCCGGATAAGAGAAATCCATGGCTAGAGAACCCCTTCAAACACACGTGCAAGAACCCAAAACTTTTCACTACCCAATCCCCAGAAACTTCAATGGAGCTCAGCTTTAGATGAGAACAAACACATGCACATCAAATGAGTTTTCATAGTTGATCATCGGAATTACAACAGGCAAAGGACATTCTAGGATCTCTCTCAATCTTCTTGGCCCAAACATAAAGACTATGCGCTGCTGGAAAAAGATCTTCTTGGACACATGAATATTAATCTGAATTCTTTGAGTTAAATGAAAAGGAGTGAACTAAGGGCCATTTTGATCATCCATTAAAGCCAACCATGAAGCTCCCAAGAAGGCACACCTGACTCAACCTCTGATTTTGCCAGAATTTCAGCAGCATAACAGCATAAATGGCTCAAAATACCAAAAAACCAGCCATCATAACTTGGGAAAATTTCGACAGAGTTTCCCCAGAAGTAGAGCAATGAGAACCCAAAATATAAACTGTATCTGTATGCATAAACTGCCAACAATAGAACCCGAGCATCAAATAGGACTCACTAGTACATAGCCTATGGCAAGGTCACGAAAAGGGTGCTCCAGCTACCTGTATCACCGAAAGGATTTCCACATTTGAGAATCCCCCAGCTCAATAAAAACCTCACGCTATCGACCCTCACACGAAGGCTAATGCAAATCGCATATAGTCAAGTCTTAGAAATGACTATCTTCCAGACCAAGTCTCAGAAATGGCTGGGACTGCCAAATACAACCAAGTATGGCTCCACAAATGCGTACAATGGCAGTTTCCACAAGTAACGTACAATCCAACAGACAATGCGCTCAAATAGGCGCCAAGTGATGCATTCCCACAACAACTGCAAGTGACATCACTGCTAGTATATCATTGTACTTCAGCTACCTGTACCTGTGTGAATCACCTGTACCTGTACCTGTACCTGTACCTGTCCCTGTAACCTGTAACCTGTAACCTAGAACTTGTAATCTGTAACCTGCAACCTGTAATCCCAAAGCTCAAAGCTCGAAGCTCGAAGCTGAAGGTACTCGACGAAGATCCTCAGTGGGGGCACCAAAAGAATGTGAGCCGGATGAAAACACACAGAGCACCTCTATAACGACCCGACAGACACTCTTGGAAAGATACACACACACACTATGGGGCACCACTCGGCTTACACAACACACCTGGCCGAGACAGGGAACACACCTCTGGAGTGAGAGGAGAGAGACTATCCACTTGCCCACTCCACACAGACACACACACACACACACCCAAAAAACTCAGCTCAAAAGAGGATAATTTCTGATGTTTAGATACAAATGAGCTTGGGCCAACACCAATGGGGCAAACAGCTCACACAATATGGGTAAAAGATACCAGATACAATCACAAACTAGAGCAGAAACTTCGCTCATAGGAGAAACTTACACAGAAAAACAGCAGGAAAAGAGTGAGGAATTTGGCAAAATGGACAGTGCCATCGCGTCCGGAACGGCCCAAAACCCCAGTCTACAATGTCAAAGTGCTCAAATCCGACCTCGGATGAGCAGTTTACGGCCAAAATAGGCTCCAAAATGAGCAAAAACACAGCTACGGCTGTTCCTCCTCCCTTCTCCACATTTTTTCTGGTCTTCTCTCTCGTTTTTCAGTTCCCACACTTAGCTTTATTAGTTGGGCACCCTTGGCCTTTTAGATGACCTCAAACGGACCCCGAACAGGCCAAAAACTGACCTCGCAGTGCATAGTTGTCACCTTTTTGCATCATTCGCACACCGGGCACTTAGCTTTTTTCCAATAATGCATCTCGCCACCACCTGAAGTGGCCCCAAAAAGTGTTTCTAATGATGACCTTTCTGCATAACTCTCACAAGAAAACACCCACGTTGTGTCCGTCCTCATCCGCGTGCAAATATTGACCTCGTTCGCCCCCCTGACGCCACTAGATGCCATCTGACGCACCTGCTGACCTCACGTCGTCGGCCTGCGGATAGCTTCCTCGAGAAGTTTTACGCGCTATAAACTCCTCATTATTGTAGAAAAAACATACTGGTACTGGTGATAGTGAAAATCGATGCACTATGTACACACTCTCCTACCTGTACACATGTGGGCCCCACATAACCACCTTGCTAAGGAAAATGGGCAATCCTTTATTTGATGCACCATGCATGTATATGTACATATGCGCAATCCCTTGCTCCAAAAAACTCCTGACACCGTCTGTGATGGTTATTCTAGATATTTTCAAATACGCATAGCCTTGGAAGATGAGCTAAAAACCACTTTTATCACGCCATGGGGTTGTTTTGCATACAGGGTTATGCCATTTGGTCTCACAAATGCACCTGCCACATTCCAAAGATATGTCACATATGTTTTTCAACCGTTCTTTGGAACATCCATAAGAGTGTTCATTGATGATTTTTGTATATATAGCTCCCGTATTTCACATTTAGAAAAGGTAACTGAAGGTTTGGCCAGGTTGCAGAGCCTAGGTGGGCAATTAAATGTGGATAAATGCCACATTGGGGAGAGTAAAGTCATTCTACTAGGCCATGAAATTTCAGCAAAAGGTATCAACGCCGACCCAAGTAAGGTGTCCGCACTCATAGCCCTATCTACACCAACGGCCGCACGTCAACTGGTCTCTTTTCTACAGAAGGTGAGGTACTTAAGTAGATTCATACATCTACTATCACAACTTTTTCTACCACTACAACAACTCACTCAAAGATCAACTTTCACTTGGGACGAGGAAAGCGAACATCACTACAACAAGGTAAAGGAGGTCTTAGCCACTCTGCCAACTATCTCACCACCTAAGTGGGATGAAAAATTCTATGTCACCTCAAGTGTTGGTGATGACTCATTGGGGGCTGTGCTACTCCAAAAGGATACGACGACATCTTTCATGAGGCCAATCTACTTCTCTAGTCGAACGATGACAGCAGGTGAGAAAGGTTTCACCCATGTGGAACACTTAGTCCTAGCTCTTAGATTTGCAACTACAAAGTTTAGGTCATATTTGCTGCCTAAGCAATTTGTGATTCTAACCACGGATGAAATATTTCCCTATGCTGTACAACACATGGATGTGTCTGCTAGAATTACTAAATGGCTAGTTCGTCTGCAAGAGTTTGACTACACGGTACAGGTAGAAAGCACGACAAGGGCAAGTTTGGGGGGACTCATGACCTACCAAGTCTTTGAAAGGAAGGAGAAGCAATCTAAGGAAGGAGAAGTCCGATTACCTTCACTACCACCCATGGTAGAAGGAGCATACTCTCTCTACTTTGATGGAGCCTACAAGCGAGCGTCCAACAAAGCAGCTGCAGGCATAGTGGTCTTTGATGACAAAGGTATTTTCGTTGGGCCAATTGTTAGATTCACATTCTAACAATGAAGCTGATTATGCAGTACTAACCAAGGGTCTACAATGGTGCGTCTCACAAGGTGTACAACGCCTTAATGTATTTGGGGATGCTCTACTTCTGGTAAGGCAAGTAAATGGAGCATGGACATGCAAGAATCCTAGTTTAAGGACTCACTTAAGTGGTGTAAAAACCTTGTTGGGTAAGTTTGAAGAAGTTCAAATACACCATATCCCAAGGGCTCAAAACCAAGAAGCAGATGCCCTAGCAAGTGAAAGACTACAGGAAGTGGTGGTTGGAGCAATAAAACTAAAGCTCCCTCTATTTCAAGGAAGTGATGCCTTGCCTGACTTCATGCATTTTTTGGAAACAGGGGAATGCCCATCAGATTCAACAAAGGGACAGAAGCAATGGCTGATGCGGAAGGCCACAAGGTATCGACTCATCAATGACAGTTTGTACTATAAGGGTAAGGACCAAATACTCAGGAAGGTCCCTCTCTCTCAGGAAATCACAGGAGTAATTGCTAGTTGTCACGACGGGGTTTGTGGTGGTCACTTTGCCCAAGACATAATAAGTAGGAAAATCTTGCAGGCAGGCTTCATATGGCCTAGCCTCAACCGTGATGTACACCATTGGTGCAAAACGTGTAAGTTGTGTCAAAAGGCCGGCACTAGGTCACTTATGCCTGAACCACAGACACTTATTCTCTCATATGGCCCATTTGAAAAATGGGGTATCGATGCCATTGAGCCATTACCTAGGGCCAACTCAGAAAAATTCTACATTATCATGGGGGTCGACTACATGACTAGATGGGCAGAGGCTACAGCCACCACTAGAATCACAGTGGTAGAGGTAGCTAAATTTATCTATGAGCACATATTCTGTAGGTTTGGCACACCTTTAGAGATCATCTCTGATAGAGGGCCAGGTTTCAGAGCAGACTTGGTAGGAGAATTAATGCAGAAATTGGGCATTACAAGGAGGCACTCTTCACCATATTACCCTCAATGTAATGGCCTAGTTGAAAAGGTAAATGGAATGGTTTCTAAAATTATTACCAAGCAGGTAAACAATCATCCTGGAGACTGGGATAAGTATCTACTACCAGCTTTATGAGCCTACAGAACTTCATTTCGTACATCCTTGGGATTCACACCGTTTCATCTAGTATTTGGTAAGGAAGCAATCTTGCCCATTGAAGTACAACTACAAAGTCTCAGAGTAATGGCAAGCCAGCTTCAATAGCCCAACATGCATTTGAGAGATCACATCATCAACTTGAAAAGACTGCAGCTGGACAGAGAAGAAGCAATAAATTATTATGCAGCACAAGTAGAGCATAGACGGCTTAGCTTTAACGAGCATCTCCGGAAAAAAGAATTGAAGAAAGGAATGTTGGTGCTCCGCTACGACAATCGCTTCGACACGCGCAAGGATAAGAAACTCCTACTCCGATGGAAAGGTCCTTTCATCGTCAGAAAAAAGTATGCCAATGGAAGCTACCAGCTTATGGAGGCTGATGGAAAACTTCATAAAACCAGGGTAAATGGTTGGCGACTTAAACCTTATTTTCTTCAATTTGACCAGGCTCCACCTATTGACATTCCAGATGAGGCACACCATCAGCCGCCACCTCCGACGATAATGATCAAACCGATGAGCTAGAGACATGAATGCCTCTAGCCAAAAGGGGAGGGCTACAGATGGGGGCTTTTCACAAGCCAAGCTCCCATACCCCTCTTCTCTCGTCCCCACCCCATGAAAACCCCCTCTTAGGGAGGGAGTGATAAAAGACATTGGAAAAAGTAAGAAAAAAAAAAAAGTATGATTATGTAAATATATAAGAAAGGTAAAATAGGCCACCTCATGCCTGCGGGGTAGCCCATCCCCACCTTGCCTCCTTTTTCTTCACTGTTGCCCCGCCGGATGTCCCTTTTCCTCTCCTCCACTCAAAAGGTCAACCCCCTCTCTCTTCCCTTTGTCCTTTCTCCTTTCTCTCTCCCCTCGAGCTACCCCACCTCTCACCAATAATGCATTATAACTCACCAATAATGCACCCTAACTCACATGCAACTTACCCTATCTTCCAAACTAGTATACCCCATCCCCTCTTTCTCTCGCCTATCATATCCCATGACCCAAATACCCCCCTCTCTCTCTAAAGGGCGCCATGACTCTTGTCTTGTAGCTAAATAACCTCCCCCACACTCACACACACTCAGTTTCACTGAAAAAAGTGCCCACAGACCCATCCCCACCCGGTGGTTACCTGATTTTTCTTGTGTTCACACACATTTGTACACAGATTCACCTCTGAACACACTCCCCTCTCTCCCCTCTTGTAATTACTTTATTCTCCATGTCACCTCTCACTTTTTTTCAGCAACCCATCTCTCTCTCTTAGTCTCTCTCTCATGAGACTGTTGTTCTAGCACATATACAAACAGCCAGACAAGTGGGACCCACAGTCACATGGCCTATGTAGATAATGATTTCTTCATTTCTAAATTCTAGAATTTCTCCCCCCTCCTCCCCTATATAAAGAGGGGTCACCATCACACTAAGGACACAACATCACCAAAGAATACACTATGCACTGTGTGTGCCTAGTGCACACACACACACCCACACCATCACCATCACCATCACCGCAATCACCATGCTTGTCTTGAGCATGACCTCTACACCCTTGGGTATGGAAGATGAAGGGAAACTAAATGAAGGATGATGGCCATAATCCTCGTGCGAGTCTTCGCCATCGACTCCCACCTATCCGCCATGTGCTCTACCACTCTCTCCCTTCTCATTCCCCTACCCTATGCTCCCCATTTCATCGCCTAATTCTCTAAATAAAGCTTGAGGTTTTGTGAGTATGTTTTCTTGCAATGTTTTGCCCATGTGAGGTGTGCGGAATCGCCACCTAGTCTTGTGTTTTGGAGTGAGCTTGTGTATGTGTGAAGGGTGTGCGAATTCGCCATCCTTTTGTGGTGCCTAAGTACAAAGCCGCTATACCCCCTCCCTCACTCTCTCTCTCTCTCTCTCTCTCTCTCTCTCACTTGATCTCATTCCCTTTCCTCTTCATCATTACTCCCAAGCATCCATCTCTCTTGGATGAAAAATTTGTTATGGTGGTGTGTTGTTTGCGTCCTAGCCGCTGAAGCTAGGTGGTGCCCCTTGCTTGCTTTACCAGGACAGGCTTGAGGTGCGCCATTCGGTCCCCGGTGTTTTAGAGGCCGTCGGGGTTCGGGGTTCGGTTTGCTCCCATCACTATCAACACCCAATACCACTAAAAGGAATCTAAATCTAGGACTTATTTCACAGGCAAAGTGCCAATGCTAAGTCATTTTCATAAAATCACGACCCTGTAAGGCAGGTAGATCAAGATGTGGTTGTGTTTTTCTGTACCTCTCTCAATGAGAGAGTCATAGCAAAAACTTGTTGCATGCTTATAGGATACGCTGCACGTTAGGTATAAGATGCACACAAGCATGGAAATCAACTATACACGTCATAGTCGTTCCAGGAAAGTTCTGCAGCCTAGCATGCTCTTCTCATCTCTCGTTTTCTCTCTTTAAGGGAATAATGAAAATCTTCTAAGAAGCTTTTGATACGTGTTTTGCTCGTGAGTCAGTCTGAGCCAAGGTGCTCTACCTGTCAGCTAGCACATGGCTAAGATGCTACTCAAATTGGTCTTCATCGGTTCGTCCATTGAACACTAATTTGCACAAGGGCTATGAGCCACACAGGCTAAGAGCCATTGTCAGGCCAAGGGTAAGACCCAACTATTGGCATTATTTGGGTGATTGTTTTTAAGCGTGAAAAAGTCTACCCAAGGAAGTATACATCGACGTTAATCAACAAGCAAGGGTCTTGTCATTCAGGATGTTTACAATGTCATTTTTGCACTACCTGTTCTCAGTACAACACTCAAGTTGAGTTTTTGAAAATCTTCAATAGCTGATCTCTACAAGGAAGTATAGATGCAGCAATCAATTGAGACAGTATGGTTGTCCACAGGAGCTAGGCAGTTCACTTGTGTGGATTTCCTGCTCTCTCTATAGCACTACGGAGTGTCTATGGACATAGTGTTTTGGGGCACGACCCAGCGGGTGACTGCTACATCATCACATAGGCATTGAGGATCACAGTTGATCTGCCTTGAGGATCACAGTTTGATCTCTCCCAGTTAGACTTTCAAGGAAAGAATTCCGCAATCTACCACACGGTAGCAGACAAAATCAACTTTTTAAGTTGATTCCGATCAGTATGTACACGGTTAACTATGTTGGTTAACGTTAACTGCTACTTGAGCAGTTTCTACAAAGGGTCTTACCAAGGGGTTTGACTACGTAGATTTTAACCAAAGGGGTTGGATTGCGAAGGCAACACCCACGGTTCCCAGTGCAATACTATTTTTTTGTTCAGGTAGGAGATGTGCTCCTCTCCGTTTCTGTACGAGTAAGTGAACATTACGTTCAAATCTCTAGGTACGCATCTATTGATTTGGTGTTATTCCATTTTCTGTATGCTTTGCTTGTTTTTTTTTTCTCAAGACGTATAAGTACGCTTGAAGGTTGCAGAGCCATGCCAAGGGCATGTCGGCACAAAGTATTTTG
The DNA here is from genome assembly GCF_014529385.1 of Adiantum capillus-veneris. Taxonomy (NCBI): domain Eukaryota; kingdom Viridiplantae; phylum Streptophyta; class Polypodiopsida; order Polypodiales; family Pteridaceae; genus Adiantum; species Adiantum capillus-veneris. Next base: position 40,186,026 of record NC_140940.1, read on the forward strand.
GGCCAAGTGTCCAATCTACCTTTCTGCCTTCTGCTGTTACGAACCTACTTGTAGGGTTCGATTTGGCACATGTTGTCACATGGGATACAACATGGTCTTGGAACTCAAGGAGTTTGGTTTAGCCAGTGTGGAGCATGATAATGAGGGTCCCTCTCACTCACGTCGCAGAGTGTTCGTAGTTACCTCCACACACAAGTATAGCTCGTACTTGATGAATGTCACTTTTCCTGGCATCCTTACTTGAGACATATTCCACATGTGGAGAATATGAGTCTCTGGGACTGACACTGGCGCCCAATTCAAAATGATGTGTCGCGGAGAAGTCCCTAGGTGGTGGTCGCATCCGTTCATTAGACCAATTGACGCACACAGTATTAGGAACCATTTCAGTGGCCAAAAATTGTCGGGTACTAAGTACAGACTAGTTGTGATTACAAGTGCTGTGAAACCACCTTAACAGAGGGTCGTTTCTACATATAGCAAAGTATGCTACGTTCATGAGAATTTCTCATGGTTGGTTCCTAGGTGTGACCGGGTTGTCACATTCTATTATGGTCCAACTTTGTTGCAAGATTTTCACGTAAGTATCGTGGAAAGTCTCGTCATGGAATTGCAGTTTGGATATGTTTGTGTTAAATGCATGCACACTAGGTGTTATGGGCCCTAGTGTTTAACACAAATTTATTTGGAGCGACATGCAAATCCATGGACTTTATTCTTTCTGCACCCTTTTGCATTGCTAGTGGAATCTCTCTTGCAGATTTCGTATGAGTTTACACCTTGCCATACAAGGTGATGGCTGAGTATGGATGTTAGTGATTGGTTGCTGGAACCTCCAATCTACCTTCAACCTAGTTGGTTGTCTCCATTCCATATCAAGTATATGGCTGGATACTCAATGGTTGAGTCATAGTTTGTCGTCAGTCGTGGAAGACTGTCTGTAAGTGGTTGGGGAAAGTACCTCACTCTTACTGCAGTTATTCATCCCACGTTGGATGTGCAGCTTACAAGTATTCTATTTAGTACTAAAGGATATGCTAAGCGCATACGTTAGTAAACCGTTCTAAAGTATCTCCTAAGAGCATACGTTAGCACAATGCATTCTGAATAGGTGATTCTCTCCTTATTCTAGAATTTGCTTAGGTTAGGTTTTCAACTTTGAACACTTGTTGTGGTGGGGTTGGATACCGATAGTTTCATAAGTCAAGGACTTAGTAGGTCTGTTGACAGAGTATGTTGGCATGTAACCTTTGTTAGGGGTGAACATGTGGTTCTGTGTGTTCCAAAATGTTCAGAAGTCTGACATGAGGACACTCCCTATTCTATCTTTCAGTAGCTATGAGCTTTACAAGATACTCACATGAGTTATCATGAGTTACCATTTAGATACGGGTGGTTGCAAAAGGACAACAAATCAAGATGTTACTCTGGTTCATTGAACCTCCTCACTGCACCAGGTATCGGTCATATGGACATTTGGCCCGTGTAGAGGATGCCAATAAGGAAAACATCAGTGTTCTCACGAAGATACTACCACTTGTGTTTTCGAGGACGAAAACGCTTCTCCAAGGGGGGAGTAATGTCAGGCCAAGGGCAGGGCCAAGGGCCAGCACGGACATGCGCTCAAGGGGCGCTATATTTAGGGGCTAGGAGTCTATATATGGCTCCGTTGGGTGGGGCGTTGCATGGTCCAGTCCCCCACAGTCTTACAGGAAGCGTGCACTATAGTTCCTTATTGCTTGTGTGGACCATGAAAGGAATTGTGAAAGTCTTAAAGAGCAACCCTTGCCAAAGACAAACAAAGAATCCAAGGACTACAGGGATATGAGGGGTTTTGACCATGTACCATTGTAGAGAGGGATTGTAGTTGTAAAAGAAGAGAAAAGTTCTCGCATGATGTATATGCCAAGGAAACATTTTCTACAGGTTTTGTAGGATTAACAACCTATGGATCTATTTCTTTTACAAAGTGTGAGGAGTTAAAGTGGGGTGAATGACAACATGTAAATAGTATACAAAGAGGTTTGAAGATGAATGGTTTGCTAGACGATGGGGACTGCATTGCAGGTGTGTTTGATGAGTGTTCATTTGTGGATACTATGTAAGACTTGGACTCTTTAGTGGATTGCAATTTGGGTATGGGAAGTGAGGTCGTGAAAGTGTGCTCAATAGAAATGTACAAGGTCATTCAGGATTTCAAAAAGTCTCAATGTGTTGATGTATGAGTGGAGACTAAGTATAAGTTTGTGGCAAAGAAAGTGAAACTGGTGGCATTACTTCTACCAAAACATTGCACAAATAAGATGGAGCAAGCTGCTTTGCAACCTAGCCTTCATGACCCAAGCAAGATTGGACACAAGTTCGCACAAGATTCTTTGAAGGAGTTAAAGGTTGGTTGCGAGGACAATTTGACAAAAGCTGAAAAAATATGCTTTGAAGACATGCTTGCCAAACACAGAAAATATTTTGCATTTGAGCCCTATGAGATGGGGTGTGTTGATCATCCATTTTTTATCCTATGGTGATCTTCACTATCCCTCATGTACCTTGGAACTTGAGGCCTATTCTTGTTCAAAAGGCTCATTTGCCAAAACTCATTGATGTTGCTTAATTAAAAGATCAAGATGGGTATTTTGGAGCCTTCTTGTGCTCCATATTCAGACAAGTGGTTCACAGTTCCGAAAATGGTTCTTTACGCTTTATTCATGATATGCAACCTGTAAATAGGGTGACAATCAGAAATGTGGGTATAGGGCCAATTGTCAATGAGTTTGCAGAGACATTTGGAGGAAGGGAAATATATTCTATGCGAGATCTATACTTAGGGTATGATCAGTTCCAACTAGCAATGGAAAGCAGGGACCTGACTACCATGAGGACACCCTTGGGTTTAGTAAGGATGTGCACCTTACCTCAAGGGGCAATTAATTCAGTTGCACATATGATGAATGGTATGAACAAAGTCCTACGTGACTTCATACCGCAAACTACAATGCCATTCCTTGATGATGTGTCAATCAAAGGATGTGATGTTAGCATTATAGATGTGGCTCTGGACTCTAGGGGGTGCCACAAGTATGTGGCAAATGTAAGAACTAGGGAAACTTGACCTGAGATCCTCCTCCCAACCTGCCTTTATATAGGCGGGCTCCTAGCCCCTTGCCCTAGACGGATCCCCTATCCACACTGCCTAGCCCCACCCTTGGCCGTAGTCCATGACTATCCTAGTTCTTAGGGTACAAGACCCTTGTCGTGACATTAATCCCCCCTTAAAGAAGAGTTTTTGTCCTCGAAAACAAAAGTGGTGATATCTTCGTAAGAAGACTGACGTTTTTTGTGTTGGTATCCAAAACGTGATGCAGTGAGGAGGTTCAATGAAACCAAGAGCAGCATCTTGATTTTAAACATTGTTGTCCGTTTTCAAGCACTTGGGTCTAAATGGTAGCTCCATTTATAACTCACTTGAGTACTATAAAGGAGGAACCATAACTAAGAGTTGTCCAAAGGCATAACCAGTGTTCAGATCTTCTGAAGATACTGGAATAATGCAAGAAAACATTGGTGCAACTGTCCATGAAGTTGAGAGCCATATTTACAACTTGCGTCAGTATCTAAAAAGACTTCATAGCTACGAATAAGTAGAGTAGGGTGTGGCCTTATGTCAGACTTTTGAACATATTGAAACACATAGAACTACATGTTCATCCCTAATGAAGGTTACTTGCCAACATACTTTGTCAGCACACCTGGTAGGTCCTTGACTTATGAAACTATTGAAAAAATATCCAACCCCACCACAACAGGTGTTCAAAGTTGAAATCCTTACTTAAGCAAATTCGAGAGTGGGGAGAAAATCATCTATTCAGAAATTTGTGGTGCTAACGTATGCTCTTAGCAGATCCTTTAGCAAAAGAAATATTTGTAAGTTGCCCATCCAACACGAGATGAATAGCAACAGTAAGAGTGAGGTGCTTTTCCCCAACCACTTACAGATAGTCTTCCATGACTGTCGATAAACTAGGACTCAATCATTGAGTATCCAACCATATATTTTATATGGAGTGAAGACAACCAACTAGGTTGAAAGCGGGGTGGACTGGAGTAAACTCCTAGAGTTTAGACCATCCAACCATAAACACCCATCCTGAGCCAGTGCCTTGTATGGCAGGGTGTAAACCCATAATAAATCTGCAGCAGAGATTGCACATGCAGTGCAAAAAGGTGCAGAGAGAATAAAGTCCATGAATTGGCATGCCACTCCAAGTAAATCAGTGTTAAACACTAGGGCCCATAACACCTAGTGTGCATGCATTTAACACAAATTTATCCAAACCGCAATTCCATGATGAGACTTTCCACAGTACGTAAATGAAAGCCTTTCAACAAGAAACGACCCTCCGTTAAGGTGGTTTCAGAGCACTTGTCATCGCAAAAATTTTTGGCCCCACTGAAATTGTTCTTGATACGGTGTGCTCCAGATGGTGGAGTAAACGGATGTGACCATCATGTAGGGACTTCCTCATGACACATCATTAAGAAGTAGGCGCTAGTGTCAGTCCCAGAAACTCATATTCACCACATGTGGAATATGTCTCAAATAAGGATGGTCGAAAAAGAGACATCCAACAAGTACAAGATGTACTTGTGTGTGGAGGAACTGAAAACACTGTGCGACAAGAGTGAGAGGGACTCTCATTATCTTGCTCCACACTGGCTAAACCGAACTCCTTGAGTTCCTAGACCATGTTGTATCCCATGTGACAACATGTGCCAAATTGAACCCTAAAATTAGGTTCGTAGTAGCATAGGACAGAAAGATAGATTGGACGCTTGGCCCAAAATACTTTGTGCCGACATGCCCTTGCCATGCCCTTGGCATCGCTCTGTAATATTCAAGCGTACTTAGATGTCTTGAAAAACCAAGGAAAGTATATTAAACATGCAATGACACCAATTCAGTACACTTACCTGTATGCAAATGGAATAACATAATGTACACTTACCTCTATGCTAATGAAATAGGAACACATCCCCTACCGGGAATCCTGGGTGTTGACTTTTCAATCCAAGCCCTTGGATTAGAATCTACGTAGTCAAACACTTGGTAAGACTCTTTGTAGAAATTGCTCAACTAGCAGATAATGGTAACCGACATAGTCAACCGTGTATAGAATGATTGGAATCAATTTGAAGAGTGTGTACGTACGTTATCGCGTGTGGTAGATTGTAGAATTTTTCCTTGAAAGTATAGCTGGGAGAGATGAACTATGATCCTCAATGCAGATCAAACTGTGATCCTTAATGCCTATGGGGTGATGTAACAGTCACCCGCCGGGTCTTACCCCAAAATAGTATGTCCATAGACACTACGTAGTGCTATAGAGAGAGCAAGAAAGCCGCACAAGTGAACTGCCGAGCTCTTATGGACAGCCATGATGTCGCAACTGATTGCTGCATCGATACTTCCTTGTAGAGCTCAATTGTTGTGAGTTGAAGAGTAAAAAAAACTCAACTTGAGTGTCGTCTGATATGTTGCATTTCCCAGTTTTCCGGTATGAGTCTCCCGATGAGGGAGGTAATAGAAAACTTATTCCAATCCACCTAGCTTGTAGGGGTTGTAATTGTATGAGGAAGAATTAGCATCGGATCTTTGCCCCTAGAGGTAGGTTCCTTTTAGTGTTGTTGTGTTGGTGATAGCAACCAACAATCATATTAAACAATCCCTTTGTTTAGTATGTCCATGACAGAGTTGCAAGTGTGATAGCGTAATCCTTTCATGCCTTGCATATAAAAGTGGAAGCCCATGGCTACCGTAGAAGTTACTACCAAAAATGCCTTGCATCGATGGGACTGGTAGTGATTTGATGAAATGAGGTCCTGATTAATGTAGATTCCCTAACCTTGGTTGCCACTGATCTTGCCCCCCAAGTCAATGTAACACGATTTAGAAACCGTGTTTCACGTGGAATTGGTTGTACCAAAAATGATGATTTCAGAAACAAAATTAGGGCATAATCCTACCCAAATGGAAAAAAATAGGCAATACTTTGAAAAAGTCACTTGTACATATAAAATCATATAACTACTGTGCCTTGCACCAAAATATGGAGTTTATGTCGAATCATGAAGTAATGGATCATGTTTACGTTTGTCGGACATGTGGACAATGTTTTTTTTATGCATTCCTAAGCAAATAAAGCATAATTTTTTACTTTTGAACGTTGAAATTCGGATGGTGATAGTCACTTCCTAACCACGTTGGTCGTGCCCTGATTTGTTCCAACACAATCGAATTATTTTGGACATGTTGGAACTCTTTGGTCATAACTGGTAGATTAGCAACCCCTTCGATTGCTGGCAAGTGGGGAGCTGATTCTGGTAGCATTATATAAATTAGTTGTGTAATATTTTCTACTTGCGTAACCAATATTTAAACCCTAATAGCGAGCTTGCCAAATCGGGCATCAAAAGTTTGTCAATCCTGTCGAGTGACAAACTCCCTGGCATCCAGCAATTGACTATCATCCTCTAGAATATCCAACACGCTCTGAGGAGGAGGGGTTGATAAATGAGGAGATGGAGATTGATCACCTGGGTTTGCACCATCCATCCCTGTTGCCACGATGGAGCCCTCAGTGAGAGTATCCGGCCCCATGACTGTTGGAGCTATATATGGCTCAGTCTACTGAACTTGGTCTCACCTATATATTTGTCTCTTGTCCTCAATATGAATCATTCTTTGGGAGCGTATATGGTGTGTCTCTTGTCTCATCTCTCTCTCTTTCTCTCTACATCTCAACATGGTATCAGAGCGATAACGATCACCCGCCGATTCAATTCATGGTGACACAACAGTATGTGTATGCGATTCGCACGTAAGATTCAAAATCGCTACAATTTTTTTTTTTAAGCGTTGATTCTTGTTAACTCTGGTTGTTTTGTGTTGAGAAGAATATGATTAGTGTTTTATGTGGCGTTTATTTCTAATCAATCTAATCGTTGATTAAGTTTTCTTGTTGATGATACCTTGAACTTCATCTCAATTTTTCTTGCTGTTCTGTTCAAAATTTGGAGAAACGAGAAAAGCACAATGGAGCATAGAGCAATGGTACTTTTCATACAAAACTTGTTCGTCTCCTCGAGCTCTTCGATTTGAGTTATAGGTTTGCGTCAATCGGAGTTCGCAGCAAAAAGTTATGCTGTTTTTACTGCAATTGAGCTTGGCGTAGCTTTCTTCGTCCTACTTCTTCGTGAAGCGTCCGCGATCGTTTTTCTTATTTTGGCGTTAACTTTTTCGAGACGATTTATCTTTTTTCTATTCGTATTGTGGCCGTCAATCTTGCGTCTCATGCCACTCTATTTTTGAGGACTCGTTTATTATTAACGTCTCCTTTACCCTACCTTTTTTGGGTGACGTCTCTCACATCTTTGGACGTTCCTTGAGCATCCTTCTTACGTTTATCGTTGACAGAACGCATTACTCATATCTCTCTCATTCTCAATTGTGGCCTTCACCATATATGGTGTGCAGATTCTGCGATCTTATCTTAGAAGTCTTCTCGCAACAAGATATGGCTATGAATATTCTCGTCAACGGCTTTCCTTCTGGCCAGCGTTCTGTTCCTCCTTTCCAAGGTCAAGGATTTCCAGGCTAGAAAGCAAAGATGTTGTTAATTCTTGAAGGCGATGAAATCTCTGATGTTGTTCTTGGAAATCGTGTTTGTCCGCCTCAGCCTGTCGATACGGATAATGATAACGTGCTTATCACTGAAGGACATATATTTGAAGATCGAAATGTTGCCTATACAGATTGGCAACGATGTGATAAAGCAGCTCGTTGGTATATTCTTTCTGCTTTTACTGATTCCCTTTTGCTTGATATGTATGAACTGCCTACTTCCCACGACGTATGGAAGTACCTTATTGCAAACTTTCAGAAGAAATCTGTTACAGAAATACTTTATTTGAGAGGGTTGCTTAACAAGTTACAATATGAATTTGGTACTATCATGACAGAACATATTGAATATTTCAAATCTATTATTAATCAACTTGCTGCTGCCGGTGATCCTGTTCCACAAAAGCAACTGATTACACTTCTCCTTGATACGGTGAAGGACTCTTCTTATGATAACATTGTTACTATTCTCTCTAATAAAGATGGTCTTGATTTCGACCAAGATTGCATGTCTTTAATTGAATACTCTCAACGTCAAGAACGTCGGAATGCTGGTCCCGATATAGATATGATTTCACAAGAGGAGACCGAGTCACAACAAAGGGAACGTGCTTTTTATGCTCGAAGGCATCCGTTTCAACGAGGAAACCGTAGAGATGGCCGTCGCGGTAATATTTTCTCTCGTCTCAAATTTCCTAATAAGCAATGTTCTTACTGCAACAGAAATGGCCATACTCAAGATCATTGTTGGGCACGTCAATATGATGAAGAACACAATATTACCACAAAACAACCACGTTTATCTAGAGACTCTTCTTCTTCTTCTTGTGAATATTGTGGACGATCTGATCATCCCACTCATATGTGCTATAAGCATTGATTCGACACAGATCGGCATAGAGCATATGCTACCGAACATCGAAACAACATTGTACCAGAAACAAGCTGCGTCCTATGTTCAGTTGCTCCAGACAGAATACTTCAAGTACGTTGTGACGTGTTTTTACGGAATGATGCAAGCCACCCCAAGGACTTTGGAAAGGTTTTTTTAATGCTTTTGGGTCCCTCATATGTAAATAAATCATGCTTGTACAAAGTGTACAAAGGTGGTCTGTGCCAGCTGTCTCTACGCATGCGGGCCAGTTGTGCGGGGTGCATAGTTTTGCTGTTTTTGTACATAGACGTGTCGAAACTTGAAAGAGTCACTAAGTACTTGAAAAATATGAAAAAAAATGAGTTTTTATCATCTTGAGGTCGTGAGTGAGTGGGGAATTTGACAAAGGAAGATCTAACAGCAAGAAGCCCTGATTGCCGCGAGGGATAGAAGCATTTGGGAGTAGAGCGGCCTGTCTTGCTAGTCGAGGGCCCGATGTGGTGAGTTGAGAGTGTGTCTCTCCTCAATGGGCTGATGAAAGTGGGTGCTTAGATCTGCATATTTACCTCTCTTCATATTGTTTTGAGGTATGGTGGCTATGGTGTGTGCAACTCCTTGTGGTACAGCTAGTCGAGGGTACACTATGTGATGCAATGCCTTGCTTGTACATATATCAAAGGGAAAGGTTTCCCCAAGTTTTCTATCACTTTTTTTGATTTTTTTTGCTGATCTTTGTGGGTTTTCAAATTAAGCTTGATTTGAGTGGGTTTTGGTGAAGCTATGTGTATATATGGGAGCGCCTATGGAAGCCCTACTAGCACATGAAAGGGCGTTTGAAAAGCAGTCAAGCTCTTTGAGTTATGGTCAAAAGTGCAGAGATTTACATGGTTTTTTTCTCACTTTGTTCCTTGATTTTATTGCTTCCTTGGTGTCTTTGAGTGCAATGGAGTGTAGTGGGAGTTGTAGTGGTGTAGAGGGAAGCTAATCGGAGCTAGTCGAGGCTAGTCGAGGTTGAGTGTGTGTCAAATTGAGAAAATTAGTGAGAGAAACAGCCCATATTATCTCGAGAGAGCTATACTTTTCATACTCGTTTCTTGGTGTTGGTTGGAGCTGTTGTAGAGGCCAGCCCCCCAATCCTTCACATAAACTGGTGCCCTCACGGAGGAGAAGAGAATCCTTCTAATAGGGTTTTGATCTACAGATTGGCATCCATTTGAAGATCAAATCAAGGCCTATGGCGGGAGATGGGTATGTAGTCTTCGAGGGTGGAAAAGGATAAGATGTGGACAAGTTCATCCGAAGGATTGAATTGATTGCATTGAAGAGCAATAGGGACGATGGTGCATTCAAGGTACGTTTGGTGAGTTTGCTACTTGAAGGTGAAGCACGTGAATGGTATGAAGATAGTCTTGAAGGTGGTGTAAAGGGAGATTGGAATCTTCTTTCCCATTCCTTGAGGGAAGAGTTTGAGAAGGAGGATGATCCTGAGTATTTGTGGAGAGAGCTCAGCAAGCTGCAACAAGGAGAACATGAAGACATCAATGTGCACATAAACAGGTTTTAAGCTTGTTGGAGAAAGATCATAAAGGGACTTGAAGAGAATAAAATGCCCCCTGATTTCATGAAGAAAGATAGGTTTGTGGTTTTCTTACATCAAAGAATTAGAGACAAGGTGGAGCTCAAGGACCCAGGGACCTACAATGAGGCAGTAAAGGTTGCTAGAGAGTAATGGAGAAAGAAGGTGAGAAGACATGAAATGGAAAATAGGGAAAGAGAAGCAAATGTACATCAAAGGGATGGTTATGTATCAACAAATAATGTGGTCGATCCTTTGCCTTTGGATATGCATGTTGAAAGGAAAATCCATGTAGAAGCTCCGAGAGTGGACAATAGAGGACAGGAATCCTTTCACCAAGACATTCAAAGATTGACAGAGCAAATAGGAAACCTCAACCTTGCTATGCAAGATATCAAGGAGAACGGCCTCAAAGGAATAGAGGTGATAATGTGATGTGTTACAATTGTGGGGAGAGAGGGCATATATCGCCCAATTGCAATCAACCAAGGAGAGAGCCAGGAGGTATATATCCTATCATACAAAGACAAATAGGTAATGAAGGAAATGTAAATGGAAATGTGCAACCTCTCCAAGGTCAAGGACTTGCACAACAACAGGGACAAAATCAAGCTCAAGCACCTCCACAATTTAACGTAGGAATTTTGGAGGCAGTTGAGGAGGGAGATGACGATGATGAGGTTGATGTCTTTGCAAATAAGAGAACAAGGGCACAAAAATCAGGGAGTGAAGGAATTTTCAAAGAGGAAAGAGCAAGGACGAAGCCAAGGAGAGATGTAGATAAAGGAAAGGCACCTATGGAAGAGGCTGAAAGTAGTAAGCAGGCAAAGGTAAGGGCAAGAAGAAGGAAGATAGGCATGGATGATTTTCAGCTTGGGAAGGGTCAATCACAATACAATCTCTAAGAAGACTTTAAGAACAAGAGGGCCGACATATCATATGGGCAACTCTTGCATTTGAGCTCAAGTATGAGAAGGCACTGGCATAAGCTAGCTAGTGTTAGAAGGGTGAAGGTAAAGACACGCGATGCACATGTAGTGCAGCTTCATAAAGTTACTGATGTTTTGCCTGTGGTTGATGCTTGGTACATGGAAGGAGGATGAATAAGGCATATAGGGATGGTGGAGCCCAAGTGTGCATTATGACAGAGGAAACAATGCAGCAATTGGGATTGCAGCTCACAGGAAAATCCTTGTTCAGTGTGAAGATGGCAAATAGTAGTAGAGTGAAATGCTTGGGAGTTATTCATGACTTGGAGCTTAATGTTTTGTGTCAAAGGGCTGTCATGGAAATTCATGTGATGCCTGCAAAGCTTGGGGCATATCCAGTTATATTGGGTAGACCTTGGTTGATTGCTATGAGGTCACGACAGGACTGGTATAGGGGATGTATTGACCTCTTTGTGGGCAGGCCTAAAGAGAAGAGGATTAGATATGATATGAAAACATGTAAGGTGCTGGAAATTGATGATGAACCAGCTATGCATCAAGATTTATCGCCATCCACTTATGACATGTGTGACAGTTCTTCTAGTGCATCCTCTACATGTACCGATGATGAGGTTTATGATCAAAGTCTTCTTGATCTTGATGTGGATCTTTGTGGGATAAATGTATATGATGAAAATTGTGATAAAGGTAATGCTATGAGATCATAAAATGACCATGGGGCTGATCATGAGCCGAATGTACCAAAAGTTGAATTAATGGATATGCTTGCAGGTGACCTGACTAGTCGAGAGAGAGAAGCATATGATGCATTGTTTGATAAGTATCCTAATTTGTTTGCCAAAGATTATGCTCAAATGAGGGGAACAAAGAGTGTTGTTCATGAAATAAAGCTTAAAGAAGGTGCAAAGCCTGTTGCTCAAAAGCTAAGGAGATTGGGCACCATTCAACAAAAGGTATTGGAGATAGAGGTGAGTACGCTTTTGCAAGATGGTTTTATCTACCTTGTGGATGATGAAAAATGGATTTCCCCTGTGGTTATAGTTCCAAAAAAGGGAAATAAATGGAGAATATGTGTGGACTATAAGCCATTGAATGCGGCAACAAAGCGGCATCACTATCCCCTTCCCTTTCAGGATGAGATTTTGGACACTGTTGCAGGTCATGAGAGATATTCGGTATGTGATGGGTTTAGTGGGTATTTTCAAATTGGGATTGCATATGAAGATCAAACGAAGACCAGCTTTTTGACCCCATGGGGAGTGTTTTGCTATAGGGTGATGCCCTTTGGCTTGACGAATGCTTATGCGAGCTTCCAAAGTTGGATGGACAAAGTATTGGGGCCTTACCTTGGAAGCTTTGTAAAAGTTTTTATGGATGATTTTTGTGTTTACAGTGATAGAATGCTTCATGTGAAAAATCTTGATATGGTTTTCAAAAGGATTGATGATGATGGGGGTCAACTCAATCCTTTGAAATGTAAAATTGCAAGAGCTAGAGTGATACTTCTTGGCCATGAGGTAAGTGAGAATGGGATAGCTCCAGATCTTGCAAAAGTGGAATGTTTGCTTATGATGGAGAGTCCTAAAGGTACAAAGGAATTGATGAGTTTTGTACAAAAGCTAAGGTACTTGTCAAGGTCTTTTTGTATGCTTGCTGAATATGTCCACCCTTTGCAAGAAGCAACACAAAAAGACCCTTTTCTTTGGACTGAGCATGAGCAACCAGCTTTTGAGGACGTCAAGGAAAAGCTATCTACATTACCTTTGATGATGCCTCCTTGTTGGGATGAAATGTTTTACTTGAGCTTGAGCGTGGGTGAGCATGCTATTGGTGCAGTATTGATGCAAAAAGGAAACAAGCAATCTTATTTGAGGCCGGTTTACTACATAAGCAAAGTGAAGAATGATGCACAAAAATCTTGGCATGAGATCGAGCAATTGGTTTGGGCATTGGTATATGCAACAAAATGGCTGAAATCTTATCTTATTTGTAAGCCTTTTGTGGTGTTAACACCATGTAGTTTATTGCCTCATGCACTAAGGTATCGTGGGGATAGTCCTAAATTGCAAAAGTGGATACTTAGCTTGCAACAATTTGACATGAGCTTTACTAAGGAGGATAGTGTGATAGCAAATATGGCGGATATGCTCACTTTTAAAGAGATTCATGCAAGGAGTGAGTTGAAGAAGGATTTGGAAAATAAGATAGCACCAAGTCCAACTATGCATGCGGAGCTTCAGGATGTAGAGGGTACCTTATACTTTGACAGGGCTTTCAAAAGGAGCATTAACAAGGGCACTATTGGTTATGTATTTGTGGATAAAAATGGCATTGAGTGCTAGTTTGGAAGCCAAGAAGTGGATGTAAAGAGTAATAATGAGGCTGAGTATGCAAGCCTCTGTTTGGGCTTGGAAGAATGTGTCAAAAGACTTGTAAGGAGGCTTTTAATCAAAGGTGATTCTATGTTGATTGTGCGGCAAGTTCAAGGTACCTGGAAGGTAAATCAAGAAGGCATGAAGGGTTGGTTTTTCAAAGTGAGGAAGTTGTTAAAGTCTTTTACTTCCTTTCAAATACGGCATGTACCACGAAATATGAATGTAAGGGCTCATGAGTTGGCGGAACAGGTGTTCACAAAGGATGTGCATGCGGTGATAATTAGAGAGCCAAGGTATCTTGGAAGGGAATCCCTCCATGAGGAAGAACATGTGTTGCAAACGGGTTTTGCAAGAAAGGGATTGGCTTCTCAACAAAGGCATGAAATCCCACGAAGAGCTATGAGGTATGTCTTGATTGGAGAGCAAATGTATCACAAGGGGGCTGATGGTGTCATGAGAAGAGTTCTCTACCATGATGAAATTTTTGATTGCTTAAAAGCATGTCACGAGGAAGGATGTGGAGGCCGTTTTGGAGTGGAAATTACAAGAAGGAAAGTATTGAATGCTCAACTTATGTGGCCAAGTATGAATAGGGATGTTGTGCATTGGTGTAGAAGATGTCACGAGTGCCAAATATATCAAAAGAGAAAGCTGATGCCCGAGCCTTTGAGACACATTGTAAGCTATGGGCCTTTTGAGAAGTGGGGTGTGGATGTAATTGGTCCTCTTCCAGGCACTAGAAATGGGAAGCACTACATACTTAGTGCAGTGGATTATATGACAAGATGGCCAGAAGCAAAGGCTAGTAGAGGGGCTACAAGCAAAGATGTATGCAGCTTTATCTTTGATTGCATATGTTGTAGATTTGGAGTGCCGTTGGAGCTTGTAAGTGATCAAGGGAAAGAGTTTAGGAATGATCTTATCACTGAATTGGTGGAGAAATTGGAGATCAAACATAGGTATGCTACTCCTTATCATCCACAATGCAATGGGTTGGTGGAGGCATTCAATGGAGTTTTACAGAAGATATTGTTCAAGCTTGTGAAAGAACATCCAAAATATTGGGATATGTATTTGGAGAGGGCATTGTGGGCATGTAGAGTGACTCAAAAATCATCCACGGGATTCACTCCATTTCATTTGGTATATGGAGAAGAGTGTGTTATGCCGATTAATGTGATGCCTCCTTCATTGGAGTTCATTTTGAAGCATAGTTTGGTTGAGGAAGAGCATGTAAAAGAGAGACTTGCATCTATGCATAGCCTCTTGTTGGATAGAGAAAGTGCCATTAGATACTATGAAGACTTGGGAAGAAGAAGGGATGATGTATTCAATGAAAAGATAAAGGAAAAAGGGCTATGTGAAGGCATGTTGGTTATGAGGTATAATAGTGCTTTGGACAATACCTTTCAAACAAAGTTCAAGGCAAAGTAGGAAGGTCCTTTTGTGGTGCATAAGGTGTATGATAATGGAAGCTATCAGCTCAAGGACTTAGATGGAAAGATGCATAAGGCAAGAGTCAATGGGATCCGAATCAGGCCTTATGTGACGAGAATCATGTGATGAAGCAAGAAATGTACATGAAACACTTGAAAGTGTTCCATGCTTGTTGGGGGGGCAATATGTGACGTGTTTTTACTAAATGATGAAAGACACCCCAAGGACTTTGGAAAGGGTTTTTTAATGCTTTTGGGTCCCTTATATGTAAATAAAGCATGCTTGTACAAAGTGTACAAAGGTGGTGTGTGCCAGCTGTCTCTATGCATGCGGGCCAGTTGTGCGGGGTGCATAGTTTTGCTGTTTTTGTACATAGACGTGTCGAAACTTGAAAGAGTCACTTAGTACTTGAAAAATATGAAAGGCGTTTGGGAGTAGAGCAGCCTGTCTTGCTAGTCGAGGGCCCGATGTGGTGAGTTGAGAGTGTGTCTCTCCTCAATGGGCTGATGAAAGTGGGTGCTTAGCTCTGCATATTGACCTCTCTTCATCTTGTTTTGAGGTATGGTGGCTATGGTGGGTGCACCTCCTTGTGGTGCAGCTAGTCGAGGGTACACTATGTGCTGCAATGCCTTGCTTGTACATATATCAAAGGGCAAGGTTTCCCCAAGTTTTCCATCACTTTTTTTGATTTTTTTTGCTGAACTTTGTGGGTTTTCAAATTAAGCTTGATTTGAGTGGGTTTTGGTCAAGCTATGTGTATATGTGGGAGCGCCTATGGAAGCCCTACTAGCACATGAAAGGGCGTTTGAAAAGAAGTGAAGCTCTTTGAGTTATGGTCAAAAGTGCAGAGATTTCCATGGTTTTTTTCTCACTTTTTTCCTTGATTTTATTGCTTCCTTGGTGTCTTTGAGTGCAATGGAGTGTAGTGGGAGTTGTAGCGGTGTAGAGGGAAGCTAATCGGAGCTAGTCGAGGCTAGTCGAGGTTGAGTGTGTGTCAAATTGAGAAAATTAGTGAGAGAAGATCAGCCCATATTATCTCGAGAGAGCTATACTCTTCATCCTCTTTTCTTGGTGTTGGTTTGAGCTGTTGTAGAGGCCAGCCCCCCAATCCTTCACAACGTGATGGATCACTTTTTATTGTCGATTCTGGTGCTACAGGAAATATGACATATCAGTCTAAGTGGCTCCATAACTATCATCCACTACCAGTTCAACGTGCTGTTTATCTTGCTGATGGTACTACTTATCAAGTAAAGGGTATTGGATACTTATATCTTGGTACCTTATCTTCTTCCACTCGAATTTTGCGAGGTGTATTGCATGTACCAGATCTTCAACGTAATCTTCTTTCAGTTGCTAGACTTGTTGATCTTGGTTTGTTTATTGGATTTGATCATAGCAAATGCCGAATTGAGAAAGATGGACAGACTATAGCCACTGCTCCTCGAAACGGTAATTTGTTTAAACTCTCTCTCAACGATGCTGTAGCAAATATTGTCACTGCTCCAGGTGATCATGATTGCAAAGTATGGCATCACCGTTTTGTTCATGTTGATTTCTCAAAACTCCTTGATCTTCAACGTCGTGATCTTGTTCATGGCATGGATCTTAAAGCCCATCCCCATATGGGAATTTGTGAATTTTCTGCTCTTGGGAAACACAATCGTAAACCCTTTCCTCTTTCAAATACAACTCATTCTCATGACATATTGGATCTTGTTCATACTGATATATGTGGACCTCTACCTTCTTCTAGATCACAATATCGCTACTTCATTACTTTCATTGATGATTTCTCAAGGTATACGGCTGTATTTCTACTTAGACAAAAATATGAAGCCTTATTTGTTTTCAAACAATTCCACAAGGCTGTGGAACTTCAAAATGGTCGTCGCCTTAAGAAGCTTCGTAGTGACAATGGAGGCAAATATGTTTCTCGTGAATTTGTGAGTTACTGTCGTGATAGTGGAATTCATCATGAACACACTATTCCATATTCGCCTCAATAGAACGATGTTGCTGAACAAAATAATCGCACTATTCTCAATGCTGTAAGAAGTATGCTGATTTATTCTGGCTTATCTCGTGCTTTCTGGGTTGAAGTGTTGGGGTATAAAGCCCAATGTGGTCGCCCAGGTAAGTGGGCGGGCCGCCAGGTATGTACACATATTCTTTTTTAAAAACCTAATAAGAACTCACTATGCTCTACACATTACAGTAGAGCGAGTTCACCATATCGTCGTGCTCTTCTTCTCGCACTCTCTCTCTAGCATCGCACTTCCGCTCGTACTCCTTCAACTCGTATTAGAGCTCAGATTGAGGCTCGCGGCAGCACCACAGGAGGCTAGAGTCACCAACTCAGATTGGAGTGAAATTCGACAGGCGAAGACACGGCCCCAAATCTCGTGGTTGAGCCCGAAGTGGTCGGTGTTGAGAGAATTTCATTCTGAGGTCATCTCGGCCACCATTTGGTTTCGACAAAGGTCTGCGCAGGCCTTTTTCGACTACGTGGTCTCGACGGGTGCAGATCCGACTCTGCAAATTTGGGGTTTTCGGCCTACGACTGCAGGTGCTGAGGATATCGACACTCCCAGAGTGTTGAATTGTGGTTGTCTACACATCGAAGGACGGCTCACAGTTCTTGGAGGTGTGTCACATACGACACGGGCGTATCTACACACAGACTGTAGGCGACATCCACTAGTTCATCAGGTAGCTTGTGTTTGCTGCTTGATATTCCAGATTTCATCCTGACATTGCACGTACTCCCACATGGGATGTATTGTCAGAGATGATGTATGTGTGTTGAGGGTTTGCTGCCTGTGAGTCACGCAGCAAACAACCGCCGCAGTGGTTACAGCATACAGTGGGAAATTTGTGGATGTATGACTTTGTGGGAAGTCTATGTACTGTCAGATTTACTGCAGCCTTTGTTGAGGGTCGAGTGAGGTTTTATTGAGCTGGGGGATTCTCGAATGTTGAGATCCTTTCGGTGATACAGGTCTTGGAGCGATCCCTCGAGCACCCTTAGATAGGCAGCTAGGATGTATTGACTGTGAGTTAGACAGTTGGGATTGCATCTTTTCTTTACTGTCGTTGAGGCATTGTCACAGTCTATGCTTACAGGATAGTGACAGGACAATCAGAGACAGTACAGGTGCAGGACAGGTTTACCCACAACTTACAGTGTTAGAGAGACAGTGGTTTTTTGAGCTGTTTTTAGTACACCAGAGCCATTTTACAAAGGAGACTACCAAAAATTCTGCAAAATCTGAAGCTTTCTTGGTCATTAGGAAAAATATGGACTCTCCTAGGGCCCTTTTGATTAGGGAAGGGTTAGTGGAGGACCAATGAGAGGGCTCTTGGGATATCACCTATAGCCTAAGGAGAGATAGGGGGGTAGCCAATTTGTCCCCCTCTTCAATGCTTGATTCCTAGAGAGAAAGGGGAGGTGGACTAGAGGGGGGGGGGGGGGGGGGTAAAAAGGGGGAAAGAGGTGTCATAAAGCCTAGAGAGGGACCCTTGACAAAAAGGGACCCCAAAAGAAAAATTTCGCAAGTCAAAAAACCCTAAAAATTTGAAAGTTTTGAAAAGTCTCAAAAATGACCGTTTCCCCTCCAAAATTGCCCAAAACATAACCGAACATCAAAAAGTCACTTTTTCTCTCCAAATTCCCTCTCTCCCACAATCTTCTCTCCCCTGCCCCCTCCCCTCCCCTCCCCTCACTTCCTCTCTGCAGTTAGCCCCACCATAGCCAAAATCTCACTCTCCATCTTCTCTAGCTCTCCCTCCCCTCCCCCCTCCATTCTCTCTGTGCTGTGCAGCCCACCATAGCCCAAAGCTCATCACTATCCTCCTCTTCAGTTTTCCCCCCTCCCTCTCCTCACTCTCTCTACAGTCAACCCACCATAGCCAAATGCTCACTCTCCATCCTCTCTATGTCTCCCTCCCCTCACCCCTCCATTCTCCACAATGCAGCCCACCATAGCCCAAAGCTCATCACTATCCCACCATAGCCAAAAGCTCACCCTCCATCCTCTCTATCTCTCCCTTTCTCCCCTTCATTCTCTCTCTACTGTGTAGACCTCACTATCCTTCTCTCCAACCCTCACCCCCCTCCCCCTTCCCAATCTCTCTCTACTGTGTGGCCACCCGACCTCTTCTCAAGCATGTCCACCCATACCACGCATAGACGGCCCAAGTTGGAGATACAAAAGTTCATACTGCACAACACAAAGAGCTCGAAGGTGGAATGGATCCCACAGGTATTTAGCAAGGCTCATGGGTCTACATGCAACCGTTCAGTGTTGGTCCTCATGGAGTACAATGTCGAGGCATACTGGAACGCCATTGGAAGTGAAGACTGATGGCTTTCAAAAAAAAATTTGGAATGGTGTCCATCACTCAACATGCGTATAGTGTACCTGAGATCCATTTGCAGAGAGCTTCAAACCAATTTGCACCTCATTGTAACTCTAATGCTAAGTCATCTTATGTATATGTCCTCTTTAATTTGCATGTGTTCATATTTTTTGACAACGGTATTTGTGAACGTATTTTTTTATCCAGCTTACTTGCAAAGCAACCGCTTGAATGCCTCTCGAGTACCTTTATGGTTGTGCATGCTATAGATAAGAACTAATCTATATAGCTCAACAATGTATACTAACTTAAAATATAGTAGCTAACACCATATTTGTTGTATTACAGAATGTTATTGTAGTGGATGCTTGGGCTCAACTTGGTTTGGTGTCAAGTGGAAAGTGCGACTTCTCCAATCAGAACCTCATTCTAAACAGTCTTTGTTTGGTGTGTATACTTGTGGATATGGAGGTCCATGGAGTTATCAATTATGAGACAAGCCTTGCTAAGAGCATAGCAATTGCCTCAGTCTATATTCCATTCAATGTATTTGATCCAGTACATAACATCCCAAGCTATTATTGTAGACAAGCTACAAACTTTGTAATGCAACTACTTGAATAGAAAGCACTCTTGTTTCATTACATTTTTGTCCACTCTAGTTAATCTTCAACTATATGATGTTGTGCTTGTGATCAATTTTTTTTTCATCTAATCTTGTATGTTTATTGTGCTTCCTGCCAAATTTTTGGTGCTCATAAGTGATTGATCAAGTAAATTGATTTTTTGGTAGCAAGTACACATTTGCAATGTACCTGCATGTAGATCTAGTAAGCCATCTGACCTCAAAGGTCAGGTTTGATTCATTTTCTGTTGTATGAGCACTTAGAGTTTATCTCAAAATGGTGGCAAGCTTTAAATTCTTAGAAGAATCCCATACTCAAGACTAATCTAAGCAAGATAGAGCAATCATATGTCCTTGTGTTGCAGGCATAGACATGAACCTCCTTTGGCATTGAACAAACATTTAGTTCATGAGCACTCAGAGTTTATCTCAATATATTTGGCAGGCTTCAAATTTTTGAAAGAATACACTCAAACCTAATCCAAGAAAGATAGAGCAATCATATTCCCTCATGTTTGCAAGCACACACATGAATCCCCTCTTGGCATTGTGAAAACACTTCATTCTACCTTTGCCATCAATAATGCAATGGCATGCTATTATGTTGTATTTGATATGAGTTTGTGTAAGTTCAACCATAAGCTTGTGTTCTTTGAAATCCCTAAGGAAAACAGAGTATGAAATCAAAATAAAGAAAAGAGAACGAACAAACAAGATAGAGATAGGGTATATATATATATATATATATATATATATATTACATAGATAGATGGAGGATAAACAGACAGAAAGACAGATAGATATAGATAAATACATTAATAGATAAATAGATAGATGGATAGATAATTCGATAGATAGATACATAAATACATAGATAGATACACATGCAAATAAAAAACACAAAGATAGATACATAGATAGATAACTAGGGATAGAGAGAGAGAGAGAGAGAGAGAGAGAGAGAGAGAGAGATAGAGAGAGACCCTTTTGGAACTCAAGGGCATTGCCCCTTTATTGAGGATACACTTTTATGATGGACAAATGACATGATACATGGATCAAACCCAAGACAAGTTATTCCTTGTATTGATTGCTAATTGAGTATGCATCATGCATACTTTGAGCCATCTGTAGTAGCAGAGAATGAGTAGAGAATGCATCATGCACATGGTGAGCCATCTATAGCCATTTGTAGTAGAGGATGAGTTTGCTTTTTCTAGATATATCATATGAGCTATAGTTTTGTAAAATGCTTCTTTGGATGGATGTTCATGGTTATCTTGTAGGCCCAAGGCCACCATGCCCAAAACTAAGCAAGCACAAAGAGTAGGAGGCAAGGCAGGGGGTGCATAGGCCTTGGGAGGCCCAAAGAAAGCCTTCCACAAGGGAGCGCATTTGGGCCTTCCATAGACCTATGGAAGGCCCAAATGCGCTCCCTTGTAGCAGCCTTTCTTTGGGCCTCCCAAGGCCTATGCACCCCCTGCCTTGCCTCCTAATCTTTGTGCTTGCTTAGTTTTGGGCATGGGGTCTATGGAAGGCCCAAATGCGCTCCCTTGTGGCAGGCTTTCTTTGGGCCTCCCAAGGCCTATGCACCCCTTGCCTTCCAAAATGCTTCTTTGGATGGATGTTGTTGGTTATCTTGTAGTCCCAAGGCCACCATGCCCAAAACTAAGCAAGCACAAAGAGTAGGAGGCAAGGTAGGGGGTGCATAGGCCTTGGGAGGCCCAAAAAAAGCCTGCCACAAGGGAGCGCATTTGGGCCTTCCATAGACCTATGGAAGGCCCAAATGCGCTCCCTTGTGGCAGGATTTTTTTGGGCCTCCCAAGGCCTATGCACCTCTTGCCTTGCCTTCTATTTGTGCCAGCTTGCTTTGGCATGGTTGACATGGTCCTACAGGATGTTCAAACTTCACTCAACCATGCAATAATAGCTATCTCATACCATGGCGCGTTGCAAGCCCCCCTTTGATTTTCAGGATAGTGCCCCATAGTGTGTATGTTGTGTTTTGGTCTCGAAAGAAAAAGGGGGTTCTTTGCTTGGTTGTACAAGACACTTTTTAGTCTCACAAAGGCCTACTAGTGAAACAGAGCTGAAGCAAATGGCCATAACATCCAAAAAAAGGAGAGATACAGAGAGAGATAATTGATTCTTAAAGAAGCTACCCATAAAGGAGCCAATATTCTATTAGTACAAATAATTTTATGCAAAAAATAATTGATCATACATGGCTAGCTAGCTGTAAGCAAAGAGATATTGGGGGGGGGGGTGGGGAGAGAGAGAGAGAGAGAGAGAGAGAGAGAGAGAGAGAGAGAGAGAGATAATAAAGGTTTTCTAAACCCATCCCATGCCTCTTTTCCATCCAATGCATGAATAGGCACCCTTGTCTCCTTTCCTAAACTAACCAACTAGCCCCTACCTTTGAAGCATTGGTTGATATAGTTTTCCATCCTCAAAAATGCTACCATGATGCAATTACATGGCCCATCTTGATGCAGGCTTATGAGTGATGGGTAATCCTCCCCACTAGCATAATTCTCAACATTGGTTCAACACTTTCTATATTAGTTATGAACCCCTAGAATTCACCAAGAATTTACCGTATTCATGTGACACACTTGTATAAGCATCAAACCCCTCAGTAAGAATCAAATATTTAAGGAAATTGCTACATGGAAAATAATTTGCAAGATCAAAGATTTCATATATTAAAGCCATAGCACTTGTTGTTACTAAACCATGTCCATTGTAGACCACCTAAAACATGATTGAGATTACAAAGTAAAAGCTATGTTGATATCTTTGGGCATTATGGATACATGTTCACCATGTATAGAGTAAAGATCTAAATTCTTCAAATGTTGCCTCAAATACACTCATGTTTGAAACCAGTGCCCTTGTGTAAAGTAACATCGCCATTGCTTGACATACTTGACCTTCCTATGCTTGGGATCCATCTCTGTCTCATGGCTATGGAGTTTCCACCTGTGGTGCACGGGCACCCTTCTGTGTCCTTCCAACTAGAAAGTTTATGATGTGACTCCACCTTACATGAAAAAGAAATATTATGTTCCATAGCTAACAAGAAGTTGGGTATGCTAGAGTCTTTTCCATAGCTTGTGTGACGGTTGTGTATTAGTGTTGTGGGATGCAATAGAGGCAAAGGTGGATGTGAAGACAACTACATTAGCTTGTAATCATGGTGGGCTTGGTTGATAGGGGAAGTTGAGTATGAGGGAAGAGGTAGGGTCAGGGGAGCGGATGTTGACACTGAAATGGAAGATTGAGGAGGTAGTTGCTGTAGATCTTGGCTTACGGTAGACTTG
Organism: Adiantum capillus-veneris; assembly: GCF_014529385.1. Taxonomy (NCBI): domain Eukaryota; kingdom Viridiplantae; phylum Streptophyta; class Polypodiopsida; order Polypodiales; family Pteridaceae; genus Adiantum; species Adiantum capillus-veneris. Next base: position 40,209,226 of record NC_140940.1, read on the forward strand.
GTATTTTTGAGGGAGGACACTGAACAATGGAAGAGGGTACATGGATAGAAAGAAGAGAGGAGAGAGGAATGTGACAGTGAGACGAAGGGTTTAGCAGGTAGATGAAGAGGCAGATCCAGGAGTGTGTGAGAATGAGAGGGAGGGTTTAGCAGGTAGATGGAGAGGGAGATGCAAAATTCTGTAGGAGTGAGAAGGAGGATTTAGCATTTAGATGAAGAGGGAGATGCAGCAGGTCCTGGCTATGGTAGGCATGGCTACTTTGAGGAAGGGGAGTGAGAGAGACAAAGAGGAGACATGGAGAGAGAAAAAGGGATTTTGGAGGCAAAAATTGATGTTTTGATATTAGAATAGGTTTGGGGTCACTTTTTGGGGGGAAATGACTACTTTTGAAAATTTCAATAAATTTCAAATTTTTAGGGTTTATTTTTGGCCGCGTTTTTAAAAAAACATGAAAGGTGGGGTTCTCTTTCTGTACAAGGTTCCCTCTCCCTCTTTATGACACCCCCTTTTCTCTAAGAGATGCTGAAAAGCTAGAGAGAGAAGGTAGCCTCCTAGTCACTACTTACCCCATCTTTTCTAGGCTTGAAGGATAGAAAATGACCTACCAAAATAGCCCCCATCATTTCCTTTGTCTCCCTTAATCACAACATACTTCCTTAAAATTAGGGATTCTTACAAGGCCCATGGAGAGTCCATATTTTTCCTAATGTTCATTTGATAGGTTGATATTGGTTCAGAGGTCAGTTTACAGGGGAAACTCTGCCGAATTTTTCCCAGGAAAGTAAACTACTGTGAAGCGTAGGTATGGTTGGATCACAGGACACTGCTCTTTACAATATCAAGAAGATGGATGGAACCAATTTCCCATTGTGGAAGCAACAGATTTGGCACGTGTTGGTACAAAAGAAGCAGATAAAACCTATAAAGCTCAAGGGGATAAAACTAGAAGATATGGACGAAGATGAATGGAGCGAAATGGATGAATTGGCACTTTCTACCATTATGCTGACTTTGGCAGAAAGCGTTTACTTCAATGTAGCAGACGAGATGTCGGCTTATCAAGCATGGTTAAAGCTGAGTGATCTTTATGAGAAGCAGAGTGCAGCTTCACAGGTATACTGGCTTAAGAATCTTGTTGACTTGACGATGAAAGAAGGGACACCTATGTCCAATCATTTGAATGAATTCAACACAATCTATAGTCAGTTGTCAGCTCAAGGTGTCAAGTTTGATGAACCTGTTAGAGCTATGTTCCTATTGATCACATTGCCGGAAAGTTGGGACACTTTTCACACAGCTTTGAGTAATTCTGCATCTCCAGATGGTTTGAACATAGCAAGTGTAGAAGGAAGTCTGCTTACTGAAGAAACCAATAGAAAGACAATGGACAAAGGCAAAGGAACAGCCTTAGTTGTCAGGGGAAGGACCAAAGAAAAGTACAAAGGTGGAAAGAGGAATCAGTCTCGTAGCAAGTCCCGCAGTGCTAAAGGCAAGAGTGACATAGAATGCTACCATTGTGGCAAGAAGGGTCACATGAAAAGAGACTGCAGAGAATGAAAAGCAGAAAAAGGCAAAGAGAAAGCTGAAGACCATGGTGAGAAGAACAAGTCCTCAGTGAAGATTCAAGAAATAAATGTGACAAACACTGTTGCAGAGGATGACAGTCTAGTGTCAGGAGACATCTACTTCTTGAAGAATACAATGGACTCAGCTCTTCTTACAGCATCTGATGGAAATGCACTAAGTGACTGGATTATAGACTCAGGGGCATCACTTCATGTGTCTCCAAACAAGGAGTGGTTTACCTCTTATGTGACCACTAAAGATCATGTTCGGCTAGGCAATGGGCAGACATGTGAGATCTTAGGTGTTGAAGATGTTCAATTGAAGTTTCAAAATGGCTCTTCTTCACGCTGAAGAATGTGAGACATGTTCCCGCAATAACAAAGAGCTTGATCATCACATGTTTACTTGATGATGCTGGCTACGTCACCACTTTTGGACAGAATATGTGGAAGATATCCAAGGGTTCTATGACAGTAGCACATGGAGTAAAGTCTGGAGGACTTTACATGATTTATGTATCAAATGTCTCTCAAAATGTAATCAATGTAACCGAGCAGCCGAACATTTCTTTGTGGCATAGCCGGTTAGGACATATGTCCAAGAAGGGAATGGATATCTTGTCTCGTTCTGGTTATTTTCCTGGCTTTTCATTTAATGATTTTGAATTCTGTGAACATTGTCTGTATGGTAAGCAAACACAGCAGCCACATAAGCATAGAAGCAGTAGAAGATATACACAGTTGACACTTGTTCATAGTGATTTGTGTGGACCTATGCCTAACCTATCTCTAGGGGGAGCTTCTTACTTTATGACATTTATAGATGATTACTCGAGGAAAGTATGGGTTTACTTTCTCAAGCACAAGGATGAAGCATTTAGTGTTTTCAAAACATTTGTGACACTTGTGGAGAATCAGAGTGGCAAGAAGCTTAAATGCTTACGCACTGACAATGGTGGAGAGTATGTTTCAAAAGCCTTTCAGGACTTTTGTGAGTCAAAAGGTATAAAATGTGAACTTACCGCCCCTTACAATCCTCCTCAAAATGGTGTTGCTGAGAGGATGAATAGGACCATACAAGAGAAGGTCAGAAGTATGTTGTCTAATGCACAGCTACCAAATGGGTTTTGGGCTGAAGCTGTATCAACAGCTGTTCATCTTGTAAATAGATCTCCTAGCAAGGTTTTGCAGAAGGATTCAGTGCCAGAGATCGTATGGTCAGGCAAAATGCCCTCATACAAGCATCTCAGAGTCTTTGGCTGTGACGCATATACTCACGTTCCAAAGGAATTTAGGAACAAACTTGAGCCAAAGAGTAGAAAGTGCATCTTTCTAGGCTATGGTAATTCTGGTGAGATGGGGTACAGACTTTGGGATCCCGAATCCAGAAAGGTTGTCCGCAGCAATGATGTTCACTTTAATGAATCCAAATATCATTCTAAACTAGAGAGGGTTGAGGAGATTAGAAGAGTTGTGTTCCAAGAAGATGGACCTACACGTGCAAGACAAAATGTCAGGGCTCAAGAGGAGCAAGGACAAGATAGAGTGGAACCACAGGTTGTGGCTGAGCCTGAGCCACCTATTGTGCGTAGATCTGGACGTGTCACGCGACCTCCTGATAGGTTTGTTCCATCTATAAACTATGTCATGTTGACTGATTGCAATGAGCCTTCATGTTACAAGGAAGCAGTGCAAATGAAGGACTCCGGGAATTGGCAATTGGCCATGCAGTCAGAGATGACAGCTCTGCATAAAAACAAGACATGGAAGCTAGTTAAATTACCACAGGGCAAAAAGGCTCTACCTTGTAAATGGGTTTACAGGTATAAGATCACCGCTCATGATAGTCAACCAAAGTACAAAGCAAGGCTTGTTGCCAAGGGCTTTAAGCAAGAACAAGGCATTGACTTTGATGAAGTCTTCTCTCCGGTGGTCAAGATGACTACATTGAGATGCTTTCTTGCATTGGTTTCCATATTAGATTTGGTGTTGCACCAAATGGATGTCAAGATAGCGTTCTTGCATGGTGATTTAGATGTGGAAATTTACATGCAGCAGCCAGAAGGGTTTGTTGAGAAAGGCAAGAAAAATTGGGTATGCCAGTTGTTAAAGAGTCTTTATGGCTTAAAACAATCACCAAGGGCATGGTACCATAAATTCCACAAGTTTATGCTTTCTCAAGGCTACTAACGTAGTGAGTTCGATCACTGTCTATATACAAAGAAGGCTAAGGATGGTAGTTGGCTGATCCTTATTTTGTATGTGGATGACATGTTGATTGTTGGCAAGCACTTGGAAGAAATTTCAGCTTTGAAGTCAAAGATGGCAAAATCGTTTGACATGAAAGACATGGGTGAGGCAAGTCATATACTTGGTATGCGCATTGAGAGAGACAGATCAAAGAAGTTGATTTGGTTATCTCAAATAGAGTATATTGACAAGGTTTTGCAACGTTTCAATATGGAGAAGGGAAAGGCATTGAGTGTTCCATTGCCACCATATGTGAAACTTAGCAAACAAGATTGTCCTGTGTCTGAGGAAGAATAGGATGAAATGGATAAGATTCCATATGCGTCTGCAGTGGGTAGTTTGATGTATGCAATGATTGCTACTCGCCCAGACATTGCATTTGCAGTGGGAGTAGTAAGTCGATACATGTCAAACCCAGGCAAGAAACATTGGGAGGCAGTTAAAGGAATATGGAGATACCTGAAAGCTACAAAGAGTATGCGTATATGCCATGGGAGTCAGGAGGTAAGTGTAAAGGGTTTTACAAACTCAGATTATGTAGGTGACTTAGACAACCGAAGGTCTAGGTCAGGGTATGTCTTTACATTCGCTGGTGGAGCAGTATCATGGCGTTCTAGATTACAGGATTGTGTTACTCAGTCTACTACAGAGGCTGAATATGTTGCAACATCAAAGGCATGCAAAGAATCAATTTGTCTTAATCGACTAGTAACAGATTTGGGAATCAAAGAAGAGATGCCTGTGTTATATTGTGATAGTCAAAGTGCTATACAATTGGCTCGCAATCCAGTTTATCACTCAAAGACAAAGCATGTGGATGTGAAGTATCATTTCATCAAGGAAATGCTCGAGGATAAGCAACTTCAGCTTGTCAAAGTTCACACCACAAAAAATCCTGCTGATCTACTTACAAAAGGACTTCCCTCAAAGAGCTTTGCACATTTTCGCAAGCAGTTAGGTGTAGGGTAGTACATCACTTCTCTACATCTCTTGTATATTAGCTTTTATAGTAGCTTCTCTCACACTTAAAGTACCACATTGGACTTTAAGTGGGAGTTTGTTGGGGTATAAAGCCCAATGTGGTCGCCAAGGTAAGTGGGCGGGCTGCCAGGTATGTACACATATTCTTTTGTAAAAACCTAATAAGAACTCACTATGATCTACACATTACAGTAGAGCGAGCTCACCATATCTTCATGCTCTTCTTCTCGCACTCTCTCTCTCACATCGCACTTCCGCTCGTACTCCTTCATGAAGCTACTTTGACAACAGCATTTATTCAGAATCATCTTCCTACTGCTGCACCCTTTGGTAAGATACCCATCACAGCATGGACAGGTGACATTCCTTCTGTATCTCATTTTCGAACCTTTGGATGTATTGCTTATATTTATGTTCCCAAAGAAACACGAACAAAGCTTGATGCTCCTGGTCTTAAAGTTATTTTTATTGGGTATTCTAACACTTCCAAAGGCTAAAAATTCTATGACCCTTCCTCCAATAAAGTAATTGTGAATCGTGATGCTACTTTTAACGAAGAGCTTATGGGAGGCTCATGGTCCATGGATGATTCTGATGATACTAAATCATTGCTTCAGGCTTTTCCATTTCTTTCAGAAGATGAAACTCTTCCTATAGAGCAACTTTCCTCTTCACAACCATCCATTCCAAATGTTTCCAATGATGATATTGATATTTTTGTTGATCTGCCTATTGATTTTGAACATGGCTCATGTCATGTTGATGATGACGATATTGCTGATAATGCTTTTTCTACTTCTAAAGATCCCGTTACTTATGATGAAGCTATCTCTTCACCACAAAAGGATCAATGGCAAGAGGCTATGGAAGCAGAGTACGATTCTCTTATCTCCAAAGGTACATGGATACTAGCTGAATTACCTCCTAGTCGTACACCTATTAAATGTAAGTGGGTGTATAAGACAAAAGTAAAAGCAGATGGATCTTTTGACAAGTTCAAGGCACTTTTAGTTGCAAAAGGTTACTCCCAAGTAGCTGTGTTGATTATCAAGAGACTTTTTCACCAGTTGTTCGTATTACAAGTGTTTGAGTTTTATTGGCATTTGCTGTTCAATTTGATTTAGAAGCTCATCAAATGGATGTGCGAACTTCTTTTCTTAATGGTGACTTGGAAGAGGAAATTTATATGGAACAACCAGAAGGGTTTGTTATTCCAGGTAAAGAAGACCTTGTTGTTGAACTCCATAAGGCACTATATGGTCTCAAACAAGCTTCGCGAGCCTGGTATACAAAATTTGATCTTTTTCTCACCTCTAAAGGATTCATCTCTTGCTCGTCAGACCCCAACTTATACATAAAACGCCAAGGTAGCAGTTTTGTGATTCTTGCTCTTTATGTGGATGAAACCATCCTTGTTTCCAATGATTTGGGATTTCTTCAGCAAGTGAAAAAGTTATTGTCTTCTACATTTGATATGGTGGATCTTAGAGAGATGCACTCTTGTCTTGGCATTCAAATCCAACGGAACCGTACAAAAGGTATTTTATTCCTTCGACAGTCAAAGTTTATTGCAGATACTATTCAAAAATTTGGTATGGAATCTGCACATTCAGCCAACACACCTTGTCTTGCGAGCTCTACGAAGAACACTTCTGACAATGGCAGTCAACTTGTCACAAATCAACCTTATGCTAACTTGATTGGATGTCTTCAGTTTGTTGGCATGAACACTCGTCCTGATATTCTGTTTGCTGCTAATTATCTTGGACAACATCTTGCATGCCCTCGTCTTAAGCATTGGTCTGCTGCAAAGTGTGTATTGAAATACTTGAAAGGCACTACAGATTTTGGTTTAGTCTATCGACGACAACTCACATCGGATTCTATGCAATCTCTTTCTCTTTTGGGTTACACAGATGCAGATTGGGCAAGCTCACATTTATCTATGTGATCTACTAGTGGAAATTGCTTCTTTATAAATGGTTGTCTTGTTTCTTGGACCAGCAAGAAACAACGTTGTGTTGCAGTTTCTACAACTAAGTCAGAAAATGTTGCGGCATCACTTGCAGCTCCTGAGTTGATTTGGATTCGACAAATGCTGGTTGATATTGGTCACTCTCCTCTTTCTAGCACACCCTTGCGGTGTGACAACCAAAGTGTTATTAGTCTTGCAAAAGACTATGTTCAACATAATAAGTCAAAGCACATTGCTGTCCATTATCATTATTTCAGGTATGAAGTACGCAAAGGAACCATTATGGTTGAACACTGTCCAAGTGACCAGATGATTTCAGACATTTTGACCAAAGGCCTCAATGAGTCACGTTTCATCCTCTTGCGCTTGGAGCTTGAAGTTGCTTTGGCCTCACTCTTTCTAGATTAGCTTCTTTGCTATTGTAATAGCTTTGTACATATAACATTGTAATCTTTTAGGTACCATGCACTATGCACACTCCACATTTGCACATTGTGATATCTAAGTCACTTGAATATTTGTACATAGATGCACAATTCACTTTCACATCATCACCGCTGGTTCATATTTTCACATTGTATAGGGGCTTGGGTTTTTCCCTTGAACTCCCTAAGGGTTTTTTCATCCAAAGATAGAGACCTTTGTTTGAGTGGGGGTGTTGGAGCTATATATGGCTCACTCTACTGAACTTGGTCTCACCTATATATTTGTATCTTGTCCTCAATATGAATCAGTCTTTCGGAGCGTATATGGTGTGTCTCTTGTCTCGTCTCTCTCTTTCTCTCTACATCTCAACAATGACATCCACAGGTGGATCCAATTCCAGGTATTCAAAGTCAAACATGTGCTGATCATCAATTTCCGCACTCATGGCGAATCTATGTTGTGTGAACAAAAGAGAAAACAATACCTTAGAGTGAAAAAATGTTTGTAGCCATATTGAACACAGAGGCCGGTGGTCCATGCTAACTTCACGGGCGGTAGAATTGGCAAAGAGGTGAAATCACCGAAGAACTTTAAATTGCCGATGACTTTGAAGGTGTTGAGAAAGTCAAGCTTACCAATAAACTTGTTCACATCGTGTGCAGTCTAGCAAGTTGCAAGTCATCTTATGTAGACTTGATGACGATGTTGCAAACGTTTTGAAACCCTGATTCAGAACGAGCTCATAGCAGTTTGCGATAATTACCTGGGTAATTATGTCTTCAACTGAACCAAACACCGAATTCGAAGTCGGATTGTAACTCCCAAGCAACCGTGAAATCAGCAATTGGCTTGCAGCTGAGGATGCACTCGAAAACACCAATCAATTCATAGTGGCCGATAGCTAGATTTGGATCCTATGCAAACGGCAAATGGGTTGGAATTTGTGGTTGTTTGCCTTCCACCGGAGCACGCAGGTTCTGGATTTTTTTCCAGTAACTGACTCAAATCGTAAGCCATGAACGTCGAGGGACTTTCTTCGACGGCTTGTAGCTTGCTCTGGCTTTCTTGACCGCCTTGATTCGTCGATTTGCTTGTGGGAAGGGCCACTAATAGTGGCCAAGGCTCAAAGCTAATGGCCAAAAGGCCTTGAAATGTGAACTTGGAGAGTTTTTTTGAAGCAAAAACTCACAGACAGCGTGCCGTTTACTGCGAGGAAGAAGATGGTGATGGTGTGGTTTGCTCAGGCCGGCTACGGCCGCGAGATGTTGGCAAACGTCCTATCTCCCATGGCGCTACCTTCAAGCCAAACTCCTCGCCATGCACCACATAGTCGGTTCCAAAACGAGAAAGACTACCCGAATCGGCAAGAAAATATGCTATTTTTGGAAAAGCCTAAAAAAAGCCACGATTCTCACCTAAAGAACTTGCTTTTAGGGACCTACAGTGACCACGCCTAGAGAGAGACTGGAAGAGAAAATACTAAGCTCTGATACCACTATAAGAACTAGGGAAACTAGACCTGAGATCCTCCTCCCAACCTCCCTTTATATAGGCGGGCTCCTAGCCCCTTGCCCTCGACGGATCCCCTGTCCACACTGCCTAGCCCGACCCTTGGCCGTAGTCCATGACTATCCTAGTTCTTAGGGTACAGGACCCTTGTCCTGGCAGCAAACCATATCAATGATTTTGATAATATCTTGTCAATGTTGGAAGAGGTGAACCTTACCTTGTCTGGCCAAAAGTCAGTGTTTGGTGTGAGCGAAGTTCTTATTGTGGGACATATGTGCAGGCCATATGGTAGAAGGCCTTGTCCTGCAAAGACTTATGTTATTCAAAGAATGAAAGAGAAATGTAAAAATGTCACTGAGGTTCAAAGATTGTTGGGTGCATGCATGTTTTATGTTATCTAAATTCCGCATTATGCACATGTGGCAAAACCTTTGTATCAACTTTTGAGAAAGAACCAAAAGTTATAATGGGAAGGAATGCATACTCATGCCATGGGAAAATTAAAGAAGTTACTACTTATGTCTCCAATTTTGAGGAAAGCAAACTATGAATGTGGAAGATATGTAATTGTGAAGGTGGATACTAGCCCCACAGGATGGGCGATTGGGCAAGACGATGATGATGGCAAGCGATATGTGGTGATATTTTGAGCAAAAGTCCTAAGTGCTCATCTACGCAACTATCCACATGTAAAAAGAGAGTTATGGGGAGTAGTCATAGTTTTGAAATGTGACAAAGAGTATCTGATAGGAGAAGATGTCATAGTAGAGACTGATTGTCTACCCCTTCTTGGAATGATCACAAGCTACTGAACTCCCGACATTGCTATGTTGAGATGGATTTCCTACATAAAGTCCTTGAATCCTGAATTTAAGCATATTGTAGGAAAAGATAATTCAATTGTGGATATGCTTTCAAGAGCAAGGTATGAAAATGAAGAAGACATGGTTGTCGAGGGCGATGATATAGGCACATAGTTCTATAGTATCTCTCATGCCAAGGGTGATCATGTTTTCCTCTCAAATGCACTTGAGTCATTTATAGATGCTCATTGGATGCTATCTGAGCTCTTTGACAAGGCAAGAAGGGTATACTGATCAAGAGTTCAAAAGATTTCGGAGAAAGGCCTGTGGATACTTTTTGAAAGATGGGTACTTATGGAAGCGTCCAAAACAAAGAAACGGAATGCCAATGAGATTCCTGAATGATAAGGATGCTCAAAATGAGCTTATGAAAAAGTTTCATGAGAGTCTTTCTACTGGACATAGAGGTGTATGGGCCACCTTTACTAAAATGAAAGAGAGGTATTGGTGGAAAGATATGTATAAATATGTATCTCACATTGTGGAGTCCTGTGAAACCTGTCAAATGTATCCAAATGCACGTCATCATAATGGGTTGCACCCTATTTACCCATTGGCCATGCATTACAAGTGGGTAGTAGATCTGGTTACAATGCCATTGGGCTTATGGCACATGAGATACATAGTGCTTGCACGAGAAGACTTAACCAATCAAGTTGAAGGTCGTGATCCAAGAACAAAAAGCACAGAAGGGGTATGTAAGTTCCTCTTGGATGATGTAATTATCCGTTATGGTTGTGTTGGGAAAATAACAGCGAACAAGGGTGAGTTCGATGGTGACAAAGCAAGGGAGTTTTTCTCTAGGTTGGGCATTGAACTTGCTCTCACTACTGCATATAATCTTGAGGGAAATGGTAAATCGGAGCATCGGCATCCTCCTATCATTAAAGATTTGGATAAGGCGTGCAAAGGTAAAATGGGAGAGTGCTAGGTTATTGGCTTATGCTTTATGGGTTGATCGTAAAACTCATAGATTAGTTATTGGTTATATGCCTTTTGAGTTGATGTAAGGTCAGAAACCTATAATGCGAATTGAGGATGTAGTTCCCACATGGAATGTATTACCTTGGAAAGATGGAATGAGTAGAGAAGACCTTCTTGCTTTGCGCATACAACAGTTAGAAAGAAGGCCTCAAGATATTGAGAATCCAGTAGCACGATTGAAAGATGCAAGGTTAAAGAATAAAGAGAGATTTGGTAAGAGGCATAGGCTCAGATCTAAAGCTATTAAGGAAGGTGATTGGGTGTTGGTGTATGAAAGTAGTCTTGACAACCAGTATTCAACAATAAGAAATATTTTAAAGAGATGGTTTGGTCCTTATATGGTTCAACATGTACATGGGAATGCGATTTACACCTTGCATAAACTAGATGGGACAAAAATGAAGATTCCCATTGTTGCAGGGAAAAGAATCAAGTTATCCAAAAAGAAGAGGTGATACAGATCCCTTTCATTCACAGGATAGTTAGAATGAAGGCTCTGTGAAAATGTTATGGATGTGGATAAATAACGAGAGGATGATGCGTTAGATCTTGTTGCAAGTGATGACGAAATTTATATGTATGTTGACTTAAATGAAGACTAAACCTGCAAAAGATATGAGTGGAACATACCGGAGGATGTGCACATTTAGAGGGGTTGGATGCCGTGCCATGGAATGTCCATAATGTGAAATCAAAATATCTACCTCACTCTTAACACTAGGTTGGTAATGGGACACTTTTATGTCCTGTTAAGTGACCATTTTACTTGAATTATGTCAAGAGTTTCAAAATAGATTTTGAGGTGCTATCGGTCTAGAAAGTTGTCTCATGAGCTGAAAAAAACTCGACATTTTTTTGGAATATCAGTTCCATATTTAACCTTGTCCTTGCACAACATTTCACAACCTAAACTGTGTGAAAAAACGGGTCCTGTTTTTGTCTTTTTTCAACCTTTTGCAACTATACCACTCTAGAATTCATGTTTGTGAGGTCTATAATGCTAGAGAACTATCTTTAGTAGTCCTCAACATGTCCTGATGCTTCTAGAAAGAGATAAATGTTAGAGTTGTAAGTTATGACCAAATTACAAAAACTATCAAATCCTGTTTTTTAGCAAATTTTAGCTCTTCTATGATTTTTCTGGTGACTTTCATGATATCCAAATGCAGTTTTGATTTTCTACGTCGCATATTGTAACATAAAGCTAATATTCCTTGAGTTTTGGGGCACCTAATACCCTATTTTGCATAGTAGACAACGATGGTTGATTTTTTCAATTATAGAAGAAAACGAAACATTTTAGTATATCAAGTATAGTTGTTTCAATATTGTTAGTTTCTTGTGACAACTACATGCATTTTGTAGGTAGTAACCATATCTAGTCATAAGGATCAAATTTGGATAGATATTGAATCGTTTTTATGGGATTCTACAACTCATAATGTTGAACCCAGTTTTTTCATGTTTGCTGTATTTAGCACTTCATCCTTGTCCCCAAGATTCCCCTTGGGAAGAGATGTATTATTCTTTTGACATGCTCCATGGCTCCTTTTGAACCTAAAGGACAATAGGGAACTAAGAAAACATGCATATATTATTTGTATTGAGTGTGGCTAAAGAAACTTTGATGATAGGTTTGCAAAATGGTAAAATTTCAACTTTTTTGTACCTATTTCTTTTGGAAAAACAAAAAACAGTGAGTGAGAAGCAATCATATGTTCTGATCACCAACCCATTGAAGTTAACTAGGGAATTTATCTCAAGTCCTACAAAAATCCCTAATCTTATTTTGATGCAACAAAACGTAAGAAATGACCGTTTTGATGAAAATGTACTGGTCCATCAACTTTGGAGGCTTGGTGTGACCAAAAGATGAGAAATTTTACAAGTTTCTTATTTTTTACATGTGTAGTAGGCCTTGAACTATAACCTCATGAAGGGATTTTACAAAATGAGTGGATGTATTATGGTTTTGGAGGTTTTTTTCAAAACCCTGAAAGGACACTTTTATGTCCTGTAAGGTTACCAACCTAGTGTTAATGGTTTTGTTATGTGGGACCAAATGCTATGATGTACATAGTGTGATATTTGGGAAAACGGTTGCCATATTTGCAGGTGTATACATACTTCGCCGAGGCAAGTGAGGCCGGGGACGTGGCACGGTTGCATGTTTTAACACATTAAAGCATTCCTAATTTGCTTTAGGAATGTACGAATGTCAAGTGTTCGGAAGTGGCACGCTCATTTTGCCTAGAAAGTTCAATGCGAGCAATCTTGGCCAAAAATCGCAGGTTTCATGCACGAGCATAAAAGACGTGTCCAAAGTGCTTACCAAGTGGAAAAATGAGGTTCAACATGAAATTTGAGTCCAATGGGACATTTTTGGGAAAAAAATCACTAAAAATGACCTTAAAATGGTCACAAACAGCCTAAAAAGAGCTCAACATCGATCAAAATGCCACATTAACGATGGCTCCATCATTGCTCGAGTTGTGTGGGAAATTTTAGAGCCAAGAATGAACTCATTTGGGGCATATAAGCAAGGAGAGGTGCTAGTGGAGTCCTGTGCTGCTTTCACTACATGGTTGAGGCTGTGAAGCCTCCAATTAGGGTTTCCCTTCCTCAAATAACTACTTTGGCTTCTCCAATGAAGTATTGAAGCTTCCATGAAATGGTCACAATGAAGAATTGAGGTGTAACTTAAGGGTTTTTAATAGGTCTAATGAGCACTGCATCTGTGCAATTGCGAGTGAGGATACACCTAATCTTCACACACACAAGAATTTTGAGTTGATATTGATTCATTTTCTAAGTGGAGCTTTCATGGCTCGATTTGTATTCTTTTGTAGTGTGTTTTTTGCTTCAAATCATCTACCCCTTTCTTGAATTTGCTACTAATCCTCACAGTCAAAGACTCGGCGCTTTCCTAGTCGCACTGCACACTTCTTGACAGCACACCTGTTAGGAGTCTGCTCTCGTGGACCTTGAAGACCCATTTTCTAAAGGCAAGGGAGGATGGAACTAGCTATTGTTTTGCCGGAATATTCCTTCTTGCCGGAATATTATGGCCGGACGGCGGCCGGAAAGTGGTCGGAAAACAACCGGTTGGTTGGCAGGTGGCCGGTAGTCAATGGCCGGTGGCCGGTGGTCGGAAGTCAATGGCCGGTGGCCGAATTCAATAGCGGACTTGTCTTCTCAAGGGCGGCCACACATGGGCAGATTGGAGGGTCCGATTTGGACTTATTCGCACAAGGGCGGCTACACATGGCTGTCTCTCATAAGAGAGGGCAGCCCTTTTGGCCTATAAAAGGAGGCCATTTCTACACACATTTCATAGTGTGAAGTTTATGCAACAAGGTGAGTGTGAGGTGGTGAGAGTGAAGCAAGGAGGGAGCTCTATCAAGGGTTTAATCCCTCTGTAAACTACTTCTTCTTTTGAAGTGCTAAAGCCATTGAGTGGCTGCTTTCCCGTGGACGTAGCCCACATTGGGTGAACCACGTATATCGTGTGTACTCTCTCTCTCTCTCTGTACTCTATAATCTCTTGTGTGTGAAATCTATCTCTCTCCATTAAGCAATCTACTCAAAAATCTATATAGCTACGTCTTATTTCCTAACAACTGGTATCAGAGCAAGGTTTGCTCGTAGCTAAATTATCTCAAGGAAAGGATTCCTTGAATTGAGTGGGAGTTATGGCGGAGGAAGCGAAGCTCAAGATTGAGAAGTTCAAGGGCAAAAAATACCAACATTGGAAGATGCAAATTGAAGACTATCTCTACCAGAAGGACCTCTATTTGCCACTAGGCGGTCTTGCAAAGAAGCCCGCAACAATGGCAGATGAAGCATGGATTGTCCTTGATCGAAAGGCATATGGAACAATCCAGTTAAGCTTCGCGTCAACGGTGGCCTTCAATGTTTCGGAGATGAAGACCACGGAGGACTTGATGAAGTCACTTGACGACTTCTACGAGAAACCATCGACATCCAATAAGGTAATTCTTATGAAGCGCTTGTTCAATCTAAAGATGGCAGAGAATGGTTCAGTTGCAGAACACATAAATGACTTTAACACAAACATAAGTCAACTTCGGATCAGTGAAAATCAATTTCGATGACGAAGTGCGAGCTCTCCTTATACTATCATCTCTACCGGATAGTTGGGACAGCCTTGTGATGGCTATAAGTAATTCTATCTCTGGAACAAATACTCTTAAGTTTGATGATGTTGTGGGTGTTCTCCTAAGCGAGGAAATGTGAAGGAGAAGCACAAGAGAATCATCAAGTGTTGCACTATCAGTAGAAACAAGAGGAAGGCCTAAGGAGAGGTTCAAAAACCAAAAGGGTCGTGATCGCTCAAGGTGGAGCAAGTCACGCACAAAGTCAGTTCTTGAATGTTGGAACTGCGGCAAGAAGGGCCACGTCAAGAAGGATTGCTGGTTCAAGAAGAAAAAGGAGACAGAGTCTCAAGACAACAAGCCAACATCGGAGGCCAATATGGCAGGTAAAGTAGAGCAAGATGCTCTAATTCTCTCATTAGACAATGTGTCTAATTCCTGGATAGTAGATTTTGGGGCTTCATTCCATGCGACACCACACAAGCAACATTTCCAAGACTACACAAAGGTGATTTTGGGTATGTATACTTGGGAGATGATGAAGCTTGTGAGATTGTCGGCAAAGGTACAGTTTCTCTCAAAACTGCTAACGGAAATGAATGGAAGCTTAAAGATGTTAGGCATGTTCCTTCTCTGGTCACAACATTGCATTCGGAACAAACGGTGGAAGATATCAAAGGGATCTTTGGTGGTTGCAAAGGGAGAAAAAGTCGGTACACTTTACTTGTGTACTGTTGGCACGCAACCTTCAACTTGTGCAGCAACTACAAAAGTTGACAGTGCGGTGTGGCACTATCGACTTGGGCATATGAGTGCCAAAGGAATGCAAATCCTTCAAACAAAGAAGCTTCTACAAGGTTTGAAAGAAGTGGACTTAGAGTTCTGTGAAGATTGTGTTTATGGTAAATAAAAGAGGGTAAAATTTCAAAAATCAGGAAATGAAAGAAAAAATAAAAAACTTGAGTTGGTTCATTCTGATGTTTGGGGTCCTGCAAGTGCACCATCACTTGGTGGCTCATTGTACTATGTAACATTCATAGACGATGCGACTAGAAAAACATGGGTTTATGTCATGAAGAATAAATCCGATGTATTTTCCATATTTCAAAGGTGGAAAGCCTTTGTGGAGAATGAAACAGGTACCAAGGTTAAATGCCTCAGATCCGACAATGGAGGCGAATATTGTAGCCAAGCTTTTGAAAGCTTTTGTGCTAGCAATGGCATTCGGAGGCAAAGGACAACCCCAAGAACACCTCAACAAAATAGGATTTCGGAAAGGATGAACAGGACAATCATGGAATGAGCACGAACCATGTGGCTACATGCAGGCCTACCGCTTGAGCTTTGGGCGGAAGCTGTAAGTACGTCTGTGTGCTTAATCAATCGGTCACCCTCAATGGCATTGGATGGGGGAGTTCCAGAAGAGGCATGTACAGGTAAACCGGTGAATTATGCATTTCTCAAAGTGTTTGGGTGTGAGTCTTTCATGCACATAGATAGAAGCCTAAGATCAAGGTTAGATGCAAAGTCCAAAAAGTGTTTCTTAATTGGCTATGGAGAAGGAGACTTTGGGTATCGCCTATGGAATCCTGAAGATGGTAAAATCTTAAGGAGTAGGGATGTAATTTTTAACAAATAAAATATGTACAAAGATTACTTGGAAAGAAAACAAACAAAAGAAACAGGTGATGAGTACATGGAGCTTGAGGACGGTGAAGACGCAAGGACTGCAAACGGTGACAATGTGCAACAACGTCAACCAAATGAGGAGCCTCAACCTATTCCCCGAAGATCTACGAGAGCAAGTAGACCTACAGAAAGGTTTGTTCCTTCCTTCAACCATCTCTTGATCTTAGATTCTGGAGAGCCGGAATCATATGAAGAAGCTATGCAACATGAATCCAAAGAAGAATGGCCGAAGAGCATGCAAGTGGAGATGGACTCACTACATCGCAACCAAACATGGGAGTTGGTTGAGTTGCCTAAAGGTAAGCGGACACTTCAAAAAAAATGGGTGTACAAGTTGAAGGAAGAAGGTGGGAAGAAAAGGTACAAGTCTAGGCTGGTGGTAAAAGGTTTTTCTCAAAAGAAAGGTATTGATTTCAATGAAATATTTTCTCCTATTGTAAAAATGAACTCAATTAGGTTTGTCTTAAGCCTTGTGGCTGCTCATGATCTAAATCTCAAGCAAATGGATGTAAATACGGCATTCCCTCACGGTCACTTAGAGGAGGAAATCTACATGCTTCAACCAAAGGGGTATGAAGTAAAAGGTAAGGAGAAAATGGTTTCCAGATTAAAGAAGAGCTTGTATGGTTTAAAGCAAGCATCAAGATAATGGTACTTGAAGTTTGATCGATGGATGTTGGATCATGGATTCACAAGATGCAACTCCGATCACTGCGTCTACACGAAGAATTTGGGAGATGGGAAATTCATCATCCTAATGTTGTATGTTGGTGACATGCTGATTGAAAGTGCTAACATGCAAGACATCAAAGACCTAAAAGAGGAGCTGTCTATATCTTTTTCAATGAAAGATTTAGGTGCTGCAAAGAGGATACTTGGTATGAAAATATCAAGGGACAGGACGAAGAAGACAATAAAGCTATCTCAAGAAGATTACATCAAGAAGGTACTAGAAAGGTTTGCAATGCAAAATGAAAAACCAGTTTCTACACCTTTGGCTGGTCATTTTAAACTAACGAAGGATATGTGTCCAAAGACACAAGAGGAGATAGCCTATATGTCTAAAGTTCCATATGCTGCAGCGGTAGGTTCTCTAATGTATGCTATGGTCTGGACAAGGCCAGACATTACACATGCAGTGGGAGTTGTGAGTAGGTTCATGGACAAACCAGGTAAAGAGCATTGGCAAGCTGTGAAGTGGATACTTAGGTATCTAAAAGAGACAACAACAAATGCTTTGTATTTTGGAGGAACTGATATTTTTCTAGAAGGGTATGCTGATGCAGATATGGCACGTGACAAAGATACTCGAAGGAGCACTACTGGCTATGTGTTCACGGTTGAGGGCACAGCAGGAAGCCGAGCTTCAAAGCTGCAGAAAGTGGTTTCACTTTCTACCACGGAAGTAGAGTATGTAGCAATGACGGAGGCAAGCACAGAAATTATGTGGCTCCACAGATTCTTAGAGGAGCTTGGATTCAAACAAGACAATTGTGTGTTGTACATTGAAAGCCAAAGCGCTATCCATCTTGCGAAGAACTCAGCCTTTCATTCAAGGACAAAGAACATTGAGGTGAGATATCACTTCATACGCACTCTTTTGGAAGAGGGACAACTAAAGCTAGGAAAGGTGCATACAAGTGAAAATCCTGCAGACATGTTTACAAAGGTGGTCAACAAGGAGAAGTTGAGCTTTTTCTCATCTTCAATCGGCATTCAAGGATAAGAAGCCAAAATGGAAAGCAGTCATAGGTTTGGTTTGGAGATCAGTCTCCAAGTGGGAGATTGTTAAGTATGGAGCCTGATTTACCCTTGTAATTTTCTGTGGTAAAAGCTCACATTTGTAAGGCCCCCATTATGAGGAGAAGCCATCGTGCGTGAAGGAAAATCACTCTTCGGAAACCAAAATTTTCACGAACAAGAATTAGGGGCAACTTTAGAGGCCTCGGGGGCGCGGCCCCCGAGATTTTTTTTTTGTTTTGCCGGAATATTCCTTTTCGCCGGAATATTATGGCCGGACGGTGGCCGGAAAGTAATCGGAAAACAACCGGTTGGTTGGCCGGTGGCCGGTAGTCAATGGCCGATGGCCGGTGGCCGGTGGCCAAATTCAATGGCCGATGGCCGAATTCAAAAGCGGACTTGTCTTCTCAAGGGCGGCCACACATGGGCGGATTGGAGGGTCCGATTTGGACTTATTCGCACAAGGGCGGCTACACATGGCTGTCTCTCATAAGAGAGGACAGCCCTTTTGGCCTATAAAAGGAGGCCATTTCTACACACATTTCATAGTGTGAAGTTGCTGCAACAAGGTGAGTGTGAGGTGGTGAGAGTGAAGCAAGGCGGGAGCTCTATCAAGGGTTTAATCCCTTTGTAAACTACTTCTTCTTTTGAAGTGCTAAAGACATTGAGTGGCTGCTTTCCTGTGGACGTAGCCCACATTAGGTGAACCACGTATATCGTGCGTACTCTCTCTCTCTCTCTCTACTCTATAATCTCTGGTGTGTGAAATCTATCTCTGTCCATTAAGTAAACTACTCAACAATCTATATAGCTACGTCTTATTTCCTAACACAAAGAGAGCAGAGGAAAGAAAAGCGGCTCCCTCCTTCTTCCAAAACATGCCAGTTTGGGATGCCAGATGGGCCAATTAAGGTGCAAATTTTAAAGTTAAGACCTCCCACTATAAAAGCCATTTTGAAATGAAATGGGGGCTTTTTTGTGCCGTTTGAAGCCTTTAGAGGCGAGCCCTTTGGTAGAAGAGTGTGCTTGTCAAATCCCTTCGTAATTTTTTCTTGATAAATGGCGATTGTGATGGCATTGCAAGCTCTATACATGCCTTTTGAAGCATAATCAAGCCACTATTGCCCTATTTTATTGTCATTTCCACTTCCCCCTTTCTCTCTCTCTTGCTCTTGTGCTTTCCCGCGGTTTGTGTGAGAGAGTGAGATTGAGTGGTTTTGTGCATGTGTAAGGGTGGAGAACGACCGTGGTAACAGGTGTGCCTTATGTGGTGGACTCGTGGAGTGTGTAGGCACTAGAAAGAGAGTAGCCCGTGGTCTGCTAGTGAGAAGTGTGTTTTTTGGAGGTGTTTCCTAAGAGGATAGGGGTGTTGTGGATACCTTGAGGCCTTTGTTGTTGTGCGGGGTGTGTTTCCCCATTCCCCCTCTCTAACGTTACATGAGGAGTTTTTTTGCCCCCGAGCTTGCATATATGCCCATCATTCTAGGGTAGTTTCTATCTTTGTAGTAGCACACTCAGCAATATTATGTTGTTTGGTCTTGAGATTTTGCCTCATCTCCTCCATCTTTACATTCATTATTAAGGGTGTATCTTCAACATGATTATCCTTATGAGGTTGAGGTGCAAGTTTAGTAAGATACTACCAGAGCGAGTTCACTTCAAATGAAAGGACCTTCATTATCCTTTACACAATGTTCAACTAGAAAGTCTAAAGACCAAGAAGTCAAAGTTGAGGAAGACACATGCAAGGGATTTGATATCTACCTAATTATATCAAAATTTGTGTGATCACAAGGTTTTATTAATATCTCACACTTAACATGATTTGTTACGAGACTAGTCACCCTCCTATTGTATACGGTTAACCGCAATTGGGATAACTACCGTAATGGTTAATTATGTGGTGTCTATTTGATTTTATTACTAATAGTGAGTTGATGATGATTTGTAGGTTGTAATTTTGGGATTTCAAGCGGAGGCACACCCAAATATTAATCCTCTTGGCCATTTTACCTTTTCACAGTATTTTAAAATTTTTATTCAATAAGCCACTATGGTTGCTCATCAGAGAGGAGGATGAAGAGGAAATGACACAGCAACTAGGGAACGTGGTGAATCTTCTTTTGCCACTCGAAGGTAGCAGATTGTTGGACGGGAGAGCTACTCACACACCCATGAAGTGCATGCAAACACTACCTAGATGAACATAATGTCAATCGAGGACACAGATGACACGATAGGCACACGGAGGAAATCTCTTAAGCTTGTCAGGCTGAGACCATCCTACACATACAACACTCTGGAAGGCGAACTAAACCACAATCAAGAACCTCACTGCTCTCAACTACACCACCTAGCCACATACACACATACAGAAGGTAACTCACCTAATCATGCCAGATTCGTACGAAACTTAAGGAACACCATCCCCTCACTAGGATACACCTGTCCCTAAGCTTCTACACTCAAAACCCTCACCCTAAACCCATCTGCATAAAACGCGTAGAATGACAGATCAAAATTTTGAAAGTGCCCGAAACTTAAATTTATGAGTACCTATGCGTAGCTTATGTCGCCACAATTCTATAGACTACTAGCACGCAGAAAACAGACATCGTTTGATACACTTACAGCCACAAATAGCTCCTAGATGCGTCGGTGTGTGCGCTTCGTCTCGCATGGAATGCTTGGCGTTGTCGCATAGCTCTCCTTGCGCCTACAGCAATGGTGCAGTCGGATCTCCAATGTGTTGAGCGAGCCGGGCTTAGCGGGAGGATGAAGCTCACACTCACTCTCTTTCTCTCTCGCACACAGTAGACGGCAGCGCTGAGTTTGATTATGATAAAAAGTCTTTTTACAAAATGACCTAGGTACCTTATATACTAAGGCTACCTTAGGTTTAACCAAAAATGGGGTTGAAAGGGTCAAATGGCTTTCTATTTACAATCTGGAAGTGCCATTGCACCCCGGCTTCTGAAACTAGAATAACTACTCATTACAATTGACGTTTATAGCCATAATCCGCAGCATTTCATAACTCGCAAAAGATTAGACTTTGGTACAAAACTTGAGTTATGTTGTGTTTTTGACCCAGGAGTCAGCATTCCCCCCTTCCGCGTTCATGTCGTCCCCGACATGACCTAATTGTCGATGGAGATGTGGTCTTTGCTGTCGTTTTTTTGTTGGAAAGAAAGTATAGACTAAAGCCTTTGCATTAGCTTGTCTTGTTTGTCCAATCCGATGTACATAGTCTTCACATGATTGAGGAAAATCATAATTGATGAAGAACTTTATGTCTTTCACATCCACGCTCCGAGCTGCAGCATCTGTTTCTGTCATTATAGGTCTACTACCATATCTAAATTCAAAAAGAACCCAATGTCGTTGAACTTGATTCTTATCATCATGGATAGAGAAAGCTCCATCCATCACTTGCTCCAACAAATCTGTGAATTCGGAGTGTTTGTGATTCTCAGAAACAACTTCTACAATCTGTAGAATTAAGTGATTGGCTTTCTGATCTTGTGAGCCAATGACAACTTTGTAAGGATTTTGTAGAAATTGTATGGCTAAACCCATAACTTCTTTAGGCCAAGATGCACTCAAATGCAAAGTCTGTCTGTCAGGCCGAATCCAAGACTTAATTATTCTAATTTGAGGTTCAAAACCCTGCCGAGCATTCGATGCGCATTATCAAGGACAAGCTTTTGAGATCCTCTGATTACTTTTATGTCTGCTCTTCTTCATTGGGGACTTCTTTGTTCTTGTGAAATCATGTTGTTAGTGTTGTCTGCAACTTTGTCATTGTAGGCCATTCTTCGACTCGCCATTGAGGAGAAGTATGCTATGGTCTGAAATTGGTGCTCCAATTCATTTGTCAATTGATTTGAGTATCATTTCCTTATTGTTGATGTAGAAGGAATATGTACAAGAGAATGGTGATATGTGTCTTTAGATTAGGGTCTAAAACCTGGATGACCAAAGGGAAAAACCCGGTGGGAAAAAAATGCCTTTGGTATACGCTCTTATTGGAGTTGAGCAGTTGAACATGAATTACATGTTCATGAAAGGTGAGTGCTTGGGTGAAACACGGAAAGAGTGCCTGATGCAAGTGCCAATTATGGGACACTCTATATGCATATGAGAAATTTGTCAACAAAAGCATGCAATGTGAAAGAAGGAGATGATGGGTGTTTCGAGGAATAAATGTAGCAGATGTGACATCAAAATATGTCTCAATAGCTTCCACCTTTCCAAGAAGGGTTTTCGATGTAGAAGTTTCTCCACTCGTATCTCATAGTGCTCAGTACGTGAGTGTCTTTTGGACCTTCTCCTCCACTTCACCAGACTTAAGTATAGTAGACTTCGACTCTTTTGCTCACCTATACCATCATGAGCGACACAACATAAATATGCTCAACTCTTCCAGCTTGAGCAATACCTAGAATAGCTAAGACGCTTAGACCACATATAATATTACTTGAAGCTTTGGGACTAACACATCACTCATTTTGTGGCTTAGCTACTCGACTTTGACTTGTATGACTTGTCGGTTGCATGTTGACACTACTTTGTGACAAGTTCTTCGGCTCTTTGTAGTGCTCAGGCCTCTCGTCGGTCTTTTCTTCATGTGGATTATGGATTTTTTTAATTTTTTCTTAGTAATAAACAAAGAAAATATTTTAAAAAAACTTAACAAAAGAAAAATCGTTCAAATAGAGATCTAAATGCTATGTACACTATACACATGTCCCTAGGGGCTTATATATGGATTTTGTCCCCATACTCCTCTGTAACACTACTATGAGGGCATATACTCTAAATTGCGTCAAAAAATTATCACAATAAAATGCAAAAATTCAATGCATCTCACAAAACATTGCCCTCTAATAGTCATAATGTTAGGTCCGCATTCAGAATGCCTCCCCCCTTCCTATTTGGAGTCATCCTTTACGACAGGGTATCGCAAAGGGTATGTGTTGTGCTTGGGCAATTAAAAGTTGTGCCTATGCAGGCCTTGTAATGTAGCCCTATTATGCATACACAGTCAATGCATGGAAAAGATTTATGTTGTGTAAGATGTGGGTATAATAAATTTGCTTATTGGCATTTGTTGGCAAGGCTTCATATTTTAAGCAATGTAATGGTCTTTGAAGCTCCTGTATCGTTGCTTGATTGAAGCGACTTGCTCTCTTCTAACTGTACTGTAATCGTAGGAAGAATTGTAAGAATTCAAGCAGCGATGCACTGACAGCAGTTTGGTTGTTCTTCTTTGGGACCCATTTCTTTGCGTTTATTGGCTGTTTTGTTGTTGCCGACGCTCGTTTGGGAACCCATACTTGCCCGTGCTTCGTTTGTGTTTGAAGAGACTTCTTTGGGATCCACCTTTTTGTTGTGTGAGTCGATAGTGATTTTTGCTTCAGCCCTTGTACGCTTGGTTGGTGACGGGATGCAGGCTTTGAAAGTTGATACTATGGTTGTTTTGGAATCCAAATGAATTCCTGACTTTTTGGTGCTTGAATCAACTTCTTTGGAGCCCAAACCTGAGTTTTGAAAGCTTGTGACTTTGTGATATTCTTACCCATTCGTGCACGCTTTCCTTGTTTTTGTTTTGGTGTTGGATCTTGTGATTTGTCGTTAGAGATGTTTGTCTTCTTGATCCATATCTGTTTTTGGCCGATCTGGTTTTTTGGTATCCAGATTTGTCGAGCTTTTTGGCTTTGACTTGTTGCCCTGTTCTTTTGACTTGTCATGGTTGTTGTTGAAGGGGTTGGTGATAGTGATATCCTGAGTTGATGATAGGGGATGTCGTAAGATCCATCACTATCGCTACTATCCTCCGCAAGGTTGATTTCTTGTACTTTCCTTTGATTTTTTGGCTGGTAGTAGAAAGTTACTATCTATTTGCTCGTGGGTGGTAGTTTCTTGGAGGACCTTTCTAGCCCATTGATTAGAGCATTGTTAGCTCGTTGCTCTATTTGTATTCCTCCCAGATGAGTCTTTGCCTCCTTATTAGGAGCCATGTATGAGGATGCTTGTGGTGGTTGTGTCTTCACGGAGGACTTTGGAATCCACTTTTGATGCACTTTATTCGTGTAGCGATGACATTGATTCTCTGGTCGTTGATCTTCTTGAAGCTCGAAGTGTTCTACAGAGTCATAGAACTCATCGTCTTCTTCATATTTTGATTCTCCACATTTCTTTGTTTGCTCCTTATTTTGAGAGCTTTTGATGTCTAGTTCTCTTCGTTTTCCTGGATTACACTCACTGCAAAATAAGGAACGACATCATAGCCATTTTCATCACAAAACTTTGTTGTGGGAGCATCCTCCACGGCGCACACGTCCATTGTAGCCAAGATGTGTTCCCATCCAAAAGGCTCTAACTCTTCTTCAGGAAATGGTTCTGGGATATAGTCCATATCCTTTATAACCCGTTCTAGGATACATTCCTCACGTTTCAAGCTACCACATTGTGAAGCTCCACACATCTACATTTCTTTAGTCTTACCTAACCAAGCTGGAAGTTCTGATCCTACTACGGTGGCGGAATCAAACTCCTCAACCGGTGTTCTCGTCACATCCCTATAGCTATGGTCCCTCAAGTTTATCTTTGTTATGGTTTCCATATGTCTCAGGTATATATGGTCATAACCCCAATCTTGGACCATTTTCAATTGTCGCATGAATGGTCTTCCCAGAATGATTTCATAGTTGTTCTTCTTGCCAAAGTCAACAACAGCAAAAGTGTGTTCATATTCAATGCCACAAGAAGTAACAATTACTTTTTCTAGCAGTCCTAGGGGCTTTTCCTTGTGTCCGTTTGCAAGCTGCAGGGTCATTCGTGTGGATCTCAAGGCAGGTTTTCCCCATTTTTTCCAAACCTCTTTGGTTGCAATCGCCACACCAGCTCCACTGTCAAGGATTGCCATGGTTTGTACACCATTGAATTCCACAGGAAGGGTGGTGTTTCCATCTTCTCACTCATAATACTCGCCTACCTTGTTTAATGGCACTGGCCTAGTATTTAGTTGAGGAATTTCAAGCTCTTTGATGCCTTCCTTGATTTGAGTCATTGGGGTTTTTACACCAAATTTCTCTAGACATTTACCCACATTAGCCCACATGTTTGGTCTTATTCTGAGAAACTCGACTAACATTATTGTACAGGTGACTGGGGTAGATAGAATATCTACTAGCCCCTTTGAATCGATGGCCTTGTTGGGAGACAGTCTTTGCGATGGGACTGCAACCACATCTGACTTGGTCTCATACTCTCCCATGTAGGACGGTAGTGTTCTTAGCGAACGGGGTTGACTATCCATAGATTGTACAGATCCTTTGTCGCCCCAACATGATTGCACGTCTAGATTCATTTGAGATCCAGTCTCAAATTCCTCTATTGGTGGTAGAAACACTCCTCGTTCATCACCAGCCTTGTCTACTCGTCTTCTTAGGTCATCCCCTTCATTGGCCTCTCTGACTTGTTTCCACAATTCGTCAAGACCATCTATCTCTTTACAATCCTCAGGTATAGCTTGGAGAAATCCCTCGGAAGAGTTATCCGTGGTATTCAGTACTATCCTTGATTCTAATGTTGGGTCTTTGAGGTTTGGTCTGTGCTCATGACGAGAATATGGCTCTTTTAGTTCCTGGTTTGGTGGGATTGCTTGTGTAGGCATGACACGGATCATATCCTCAGGTTTTGCAATTGGTGGTTCTAGTAAAGCTTGGGTTGTTTGAATCATTTTCTTGCTCATTTCAAACCTTTGCTTTTCTCGTTTTGTATAGGGATATGTCGTCCACCTTTGTTCTTGGGTTTGGTTGTTTTTGAGCCTCGCATCATAGGCTTTCAAGAGGGCATCTAATGTCTCGTTAACCTTCTTTGCCAACACAGATCCTCCTGAACTAGCACTTCTCGGTTTCTCATCTGTGGATGGTTCTTCTAGAGGTTTAGCCATCTGTGTAAGAGAAGGTGCCTCCTTTTCCTCATGTTAATTTATCTTCTCCTGAGCTTCGGTAAGCTTCTGAGCTAGGGATTTTTGCTCTTGTTCCCTGCGTGCTTTCATCCTAGTCTTTCTAGCTTTCCAACTATTTTGTTTGCTCTTGGTTTTCTGACTAGGTGCGTTTGTCTTTGGTCCATCATCTATCTCTGGACTCGTGTCACTTTCCGTGTTCTTTGTCTCTGGATTCTCATCAGCTTTCTTTTCGGCTTGTGCTCTCGTAACCACTTGAACTGGTACGACATTTTCATTTTCTGAGCTACTAGGGAGCTGAACAATCCCTGATACATTTGTTGTGACTTTTCTTATTTGGTTTGCTTTTTTCGGGCAATCGGGGATCAAGTGAGTGATGCCACACTCAAGACAATAGGCATTTACTTCAGTGATCTCCGTATGAGAACATTGTTTGACCAAGTGGTTGTCACGACTTTTGTGACAATCTGTCTCTGGTTGAGGAGATTCTTTTAGCATTTCCTCTTGGCTATAAGCAAGCTTTGACCTAGATAAGCCGCTATTTGCAATGAATCGCAATGTCCTGTCGTCCATTTCATACCTTATTTCTTTCGACTAAAACCCAGGAGGTGGAGATTGTACCGGCCTCACCACTCCATGTGTTTTTCTCACATTTTGTTTCTCCGAAGGGTAGTACCCACTTTGGTTGCTATACCACATTGTAGCTGGTAATGGCGTTGGTTTATTTGATGCTTTCATCATTGGCATGTATCTCATGTCTACCTGCATTCTAGGACCTGGCAGCGGAGGTGGTTGTCCTAAGACAAGCGGTGGCGTTAATACTCCTACTGGTCCTGGCGCATTCCCCGTAATGTATCTAGGTGGAGTAGGTGCTTCTGGAATAGGTTGTACATACCTTCCCTAGAATTTTCCATGCTATAATAGCACTCTTCCCCCGTACGGTTCGTCCATTTTCTCTAATTTCACACCTCTTTGGCTCTCCCGAATCAGACCTTACAAGAGGGATCAACCTCTTGACCAAGTCGTCGATAAGATTTTCTTGATCAATAGGTGCCGTTGGATTGGCAATGGACTCACTTATCTGTGAAACACTGTGCTGAGAGGATGTGTCATCTCCTTCACTCTTTAAGTCCTTTTCTTTGTATGCCTCACAGTTATCCACTAGATAAAGAGCTTCTTTGATCAACTCGTTTAGCGTCATCCTCCTTATCATATGCAGATCCTTCTGAAGGCCCGCATGTCTCATTCCCTGGATAAAGATCAGCATCAGTCGTGCTTGCATAGGTAATTCCTCTCTCGGACAGAGCTTAACATATCTCTTGAGTCGTAATGATGCTTTGCGTACTGATTCATCCTCTTTTTGTTTGAATCTATGGATTTGCGAGACCATGTTGTGAGCAATGCCTTTTGGCGATAATTCTTCAATAAACTCCTCAAACAGCTCATCTAGGGTCTCAAAATCCCATATTTCCACCGAGTCGAACCATGTAGCTGCATCATCTTCTAGAGGCAATCAGAATCCCGCAAACTGTGTCGCAAAATCTCAAACTTCCTCTGCTCTAATCACTCTTCTTAAAGCCGTTACGTGATCTCTCGGATCTTCATCTCCAGAGTATTTTCTGTTTACCCATTTCTGGACTTGGGATGTTCTAACTCGTCGATTGTCTACAAGTCTAAACAGAGACTCTCCCAATCCTTCTCTCGTTATCGCTCTTGAAGGGAATCCTGGTGGCTCTCTTCTTGGAATTCCTATAGGAATTCTCGTGTTTGGTGGAGGCATTTGTGGTCCTTCATTGACCAAATATCCACCTCTTTCTAGTACAGTCTGTGGATTTGTGCTTTCTACAACTCTGTATTCTCGTCCATACTTGTCGACAACTATAGATCTCCATTGACAGTCGACTCCGTATGTGTAGACATATAAGAGCTTGTAATCCGTTATCTCTTCTAGGTATGGATATGAGCACCTATAAAGATTGACCTCATTGTCGTCAATGTATCTATATAGTCCTTCACTCTCATGACCAATCATCCAAACTCTCTCAACAAGATGGGTCTTTATCAATTGCAAGTTTGGAAGATCCATTGTGGGAGGATATTCCTATATCGTCGGGCTCTCCAAGCTTGTGTAAGCTGCATTTGAATCTAGGGTAGACATGATTTCTAAGATTAAGAGCTTTTTCTTGGTTCAAGTAGACTTAGTCGACTGTGTTCAAGTTCTTTGGTTAGGGAAAAGTTGAAACTATGTCTAAAACCGCAACCGTTTCGTCACAATTCTCGCAAATTGTCGGTTTCAGACACCCCTAACTTCTGGATGAATTTTGAGGCCTCAAACGATGTTTTTTTCAAAGTTCAAGTTCTACTCTAAGATCTATAGAGCCGCTCTCAGGCTACGTTTTGATATAAAATCTTTTTCGATCCAATACCGTTTGTGAAAGTTATGGCCAAAATAGTGAAATGCAGTTTAGACTGGTCAAAATGAGTCCAAATTCAATTTTGAAAAAATATTTGGGATCTCTGTGACACTGTGAACACTCCTGTATAGTCAAAAGTATAGTTGGACCCTAAAACTAGCCTAAAGACATCCTACGCGTAGTATGTCTATGTGCTCAGAATTTAACAAAATTTGGTCCAAAGACCCCCCTTAAGTCCAGCAACACAGTGGTATGCTCAGATTTTTGTTTGGATTTAAAAATGGCCTTGAGACATCCTACGCGTAGGATGTCTTTTTGCTCAGAATTACTTGAAATTTTCACCCCAGTTTCTCCTTGATGTGCTGATCACAGTGGTGTGCTCATAGGTTGGTTTGGAGTCCTAAATCAAGTTGGAGACATCCTACGCGTAGGATGTATTTTTGCTCTGTTTCAGCTCAAACTTGCACTGTAGCTTTCCCTTGAGGTGCTAAACTCACAACTATTTTTACTTTTTGATTCTGACACCTATAGGCTGGTCAAATGATCAAGAATCTGTTCCAAAAGCCTGATGTCTTTTCTGATGAATTCCTAAGTCAAATCAACTCGAAATTGGACCAAATTTGCCTAGGAGGCTTATCTAAGGCTATATGACAGCATGGTATTGTCACAATAGAATTTTGGTTTCAAAATTATGCCTTAGACATCCTACGCGTAGGATGTCTCACTGCTCAGAATTACCCCAAATTTGAATCACAGACTCTCCTTAAGGTGCTGATCACTGTGGTATGCTCAGAAATGTGTTTAGAGTCTTAAATCACACAGCAGACATCCTACACGTAGGATGTCTTTTTGGCTTGTTTGACCCCAGACTTGACCCAAAGCTTCCCCTTGATGTCAGCAACCCAGTGCTATGCTCAGATTTTGGTTTGGATGTCAAAAGACCCCAAAACTAGCTATTCTTTCCTTTTGTCAGTCAGAAGTGCTAAAGTCCGCTTTGAACCCAATTTTCTCACCCAAATGAGATGAAAGTTATCACATGCATTCAATATAACATTTAGAACATTCCTTTGAAGTCACCCTATGGTTTGGTCTCAAAAATTATGCCTTGGGCATAATTTGGTTAGGATGTCTGGCAATTCTTGTCTTTTGGCTTTGATCTGTCAAAATTTGGTCAAATTTCCACTTTCCAGGTGAAAATAGGGTAAAACCTACCTTCTGAACACACTGGTAACCTCAGATTTTCAAAAAAATGCCCAGATCACCTTGTAGACGTCCTGCGCGTAGGATGTCTACTGCTGATTTTTTGAGACTGAAGTGTCCCTGATGCTTCCTTATGCTCTCAGCAAGTGCAAGTATGCTTCACAATTGCAAAAACATGCAAAAATCACTCAATTAAGCCTTTGCTGAAATTTTACGTTTTCTGACTCCGCCTTTTGGCTTTTGGTCAACAAAAATAGGGAAAAACACCCAAGTCAATATGTTACTAGAGTAAAACCTACCCTCTGAACCCACCGGTGCAGTCAGAATTTTCAAATTTGGTCCCCAGAACCCCCTTGAGACATCCTACGCGTAGGATGTCTATGTTTACAGAATTACAAGTTTTCTTCACAAAACCCTTGCATATGCTCTTTTACATGCACATCATCAGTCAGTCATACAAAAATATCCACAAAAGCTTGTTTAATGCATTTTTACCCTCAAAAGCACACTTTTCTGTGATTTCAAATGCAATCAATCACTTTAGCAAATAATTCAATGCTGAATAGCTCTAGATCAGAATCAGGTCACTTACCTAAATCTACTCCTACAAATCATATGGGGTTTTGCATCTATGAGTAGAAAAACGCTTCACTGCCACACACAGACTAGTAAACGCCTTTATCACCTCACAAATCACTCGACCACCAATAACTACTCTAATCCATAGATCCTAACTAAACCTATCTAGTCGCAGACCCTCGGCAAGACACACGCTTCATGGCTATCCACTTGATCCTGGAATATCCTCTTCCGGATCCACATAAGAAAAATGCTTTCTTTAGCCGAAACTAAATCAAGCAACCATCACACGAGTGTTAGTAGGAAACCTACTTAGGTCCTTGTGTCTCGGGCAGCGGTGCTAATGTTGGACGAGAGAGCTACTCACACACCCATGAAGTGCATGCAAACACTACCTAGATCAACATAATGTCAATCGAGGACAGAGATGACACGATAGGCACATGGAGGAAATCTCTTAAGCTTGTCAGGTTGAGACCATCCTACACATACAGCACTCTGGAAGGCCAACTAAACCACAATCAAGAACCTCACTACTCTCAACTACACCACCTAGCCACATACACACATACAGAAGGTAACTCACCTAATCATGCCATATTCGTACGAAACTTAAGGAACACCATCCCCTCACTA
Organism: Adiantum capillus-veneris; assembly: GCF_014529385.1. NCBI lineage: Eukaryota > Viridiplantae > Streptophyta > Polypodiopsida > Polypodiales > Pteridaceae > Adiantum > Adiantum capillus-veneris. Next base: position 40,240,127 of record NC_140940.1, read on the forward strand.
GGATACACCTGTCCCTAAGCTTCTACACTCAAAACCCTCATCCTAAACCCATCTACAGAAAACGCGTAGGATGACAGATCAGAATTTTGAAAGTGCCCGAAACTTAAATTTATGAGTACATATGCGTAGCTTATGTCGCCACGATTCTATAGACTACTAGCACGCAGAAAACATTCATCGTTTGATACACTTACGCCACAAATAGCTCAGAGATGCATCGGCGTGTGCGCTTCGTCTCGCGTGGAATGCTTGGTGTTGTCGCGTAGCTCTCCTCGAGCCTACAGCAATGGTGCAGTCGGATCTCCAATGTGTTGAGCGAGCCGGGCGTAGCGGGAGGATGAAGCTCACACTCACTCTCTTTCTCTCTCACACACAGTAGACGGCAGCGCTAAGTTTGATTATGATAAAAAGGCTTTTTACAAAATGACCTAGGTACCTTATATACTAAGGCTACCTTAGGTTTAGCTAAAAATGGGGTTGAAAAGGTCAAATGTCTTTGTATTTACAATGTGGAAGTGCCATTGCACCCCGGCTTCTGAAACTAGAATAACTACTCATTACAAATGACGTTTATAGCCATAATCCGCAGCATTTCATAACTCGCAAAAGATAAGACTTTGGTACGAAACTTGAGTTATGTTGTGTTGTTGACCCAGCGGTCAACACAGATCTACTCCTAAAACTGGGCCTTTGAGAAGATGAACGCTTCTTGCATATGTAATGCAAGTGCAATAAAATGTAACTTTCTATTATTAATGGATGTTATTATTTTAAGTACCCTTAGCTCACATATCTTTGAATATGTTTCAACCTCCCTAATACCTCTCTCTCTCTCTCTCTCTCTCTCTCTCTCTCTCTCTCTCTCTCTCTCTCTCTCTCTCTCTCTCTCTCTCTCTCTCTCAGAGATAGAGATATGAAAAAGGCCAAAGAGTCGACAAGGAGGAAGAGAGAATCTTTTTAAGAATTTGCTCACCTGATTCCTAAAAAGTGCTCACCAAAAATTGCTCGCGTGGAAATATCCCCCCGTATAAGATTGTTGGCATATGCTCAATCATTGCTTTGAGCTGTGTAGTGTCTATCTCTAGTAAGTGTTGATTTGCTGGTGGGAACTTCCTCCAACCAAATTGTAGCCTATGCATGCTATGTCTACTGCTCCTTGGGTGAACGACAGGCTACACATCATGTCTCCCAAGGTAACCCCATTGTAGTATGGGAAGATTATGATCCAAGGGACTTCGGTGGTAAATCCCTTGTATGCCTTGCTCTGTCTAAAAGCTATCAAATTTTTCCTCAACCCCTTCCTTGTATCATTTGCGTACATATGTGGCGTTCTCTGTAAAGAAAGACATTCTTTTACCAGTGTATAATGTGCATACATTAAAAGAGGTGTGCCGATGCCGTTGGTATCTAATCGACCACCTACGGTTGCTTGCGTTTCTTTGGTCCATCTTCAATTGCTTAGGTAAGGAGGATTGATCTTGAGCTTCTACCTGCTTCATCTTTATCTTCAACTCCTTCCATTGTTTATCCCACAACTCTATTTTTTCCATATTGCAAGTGGGAGGGAGATCTTCTTTCAAGTCTCTGTAGCACTCTTTCATATTGCCGAGCACTAGCCTAATGTTGGGGGGGGGGGGGGGGGGAGTTGAATTCTCTTATCCCTGTAGGAATCAGCAACACAATCTATGCTCTATGTTCTCCCAAATAGCACTAGTGAGATCTTTAATGAAGACATCACTTTCATTATTTATTGTATGTAGATATATGCACATAAAGATATTTCCAATATACACTCTTTGTAAATGGCACGTATAATATTTTTCTTTTTCTCTGGCATCGTTTTTGCACTAAACAATAAAAAATAACATACCAAATACATTTTCATGGGTACATCGGCACTCTCACACTAGTTCAACAGACAAACCATAACCATGACTTAAAGACTTCAAAAACTATGCAAGATTATATTAATACAGATTGATAACTAATTTCACTTTAAAAACCTATGTTTAATCATGTAAAATGTATTAAAAACAAGTAACTCTTCAGAAAAGCATCCAGATCAAACAATACAAGTTAAAACCCCTGAACAAATTAGAAAACAAATGAACCCCAAAAGGGCCTTGTAAGGATTCGTAATTTTAAGGGATTAACACTAGGTTGGTAATGGGACACTTTTATGTCCTGGGACACTTTTATGTCCTGTTAAGTGATCATTTTCCTTGAATTATGTCAAGAGTTTCAAAATGGATTTTGAGGTGCTATGTGTCTAGAAAGTTGTCTCATGAGCTGAAAAAAACTCGATATTTTTTGGGAATATCAATTCCATCTTTAACCTTGTCCTTGCACAACATTTCACAACCTAAATTGTGTGAAAAAACTGGTCCTGTTTTTGGCTTTTTGCAACTATACCACTCTATAATTCATGTTTGTGAGGTCTATAATGCTAGAGAACTATCCTTAGTAGTTCTCAACATGTCCTGATGCTTCTAGGGAGAAACAAATGTTAAAGTTGTAAGTTATGACCAAATTACAAAAATTGTTAAATCCTGTTTTTTAGCCAATTTTAGCTCTTCTATGTTTTTTTTGGTGGCTTTCATGATATCCAAATGCAGTTTTGATTTTCTATGTCACATATTGTAACATAAAGCTAATATTCCTTGAGTTTTGGGGCACCTAATGTTAAGTATGGAGCCTGTTTTACCCTTGTAATTTTATGTGGTAAAAGAGCACATTTGTAAGGCCCCCATTATGAGGAGAAGCCATCGTGTGTGAAGGAAAATCACTCACCGGAAACCAAAATTTTCACGGACAAGAATCAGGGGAAACTTTACAGGCCTCGGGGGCGGAGGCCCCTGAGACTTTTTTTTCACCGGAATATTCTTTTTCGCCGGAATATTATGGCCGGCCGGCGGCCGGAAAATGGTCGGAAAACAACCGGTCGGTTGGCCGGTGGCCGGTGGTCGAATTCAATGGCCGGTGGCCGAATTCAAAAGTAGACTTGTCTTCTCAAGGGCGGCCACACATGGGCGGATTGGAGGGTTCGATTTGGACTTATTCGTACAAGGGCGGCTACACATGGCTGTCTCTCATAAGAGAGGGCAGCCCTTTTGGCCTATAAAAGAAAGGCATTTCTACACACATTTTATAGTGTGAAGTTGATGCAACAAGGTGAGTGTGAGGTGGTGAGAGTGAAGCAAGGCGGGAGCTCCATTAAGGGTATAATCCCTTTGTAAACTACTTCTTGTTTTGAAGTACTAAAGCCATTGAGTGGCTGCTTTCGCGTGGACGTAGCCCACATTGGGTGAACCACGTATATCGTGTGTACTCTCTCTCTCTCTCTCTACTCTATAATTTTGTGTATATAAATCTGTCTCTCTCTATTAAGTAATCTACTCAATTATCTATTTAGCTACAACTTATTTCCTAACAACTGGTATCAGAGCAAGGTTTGCTCGTAGCTAAATTATCTCAAGGAAAGGATTCCTTGAACTGAGTGGGAGTTATGGCGGAGGAAGGGAAGCTCAAGATTGAGAAGTTCAACGTCAAAAACTACCAACATTGGAAGATGTAGATTGAAGACTATCTCTACCAGAAGGACCTCTATTTGCCACTAGGCGGTCTTGCGAAGAAGCCCGCAACAATGGCAGTTGAAGCATGGATTGTCCTTGATCGAAAGGCACTGGGAACAATCTGGTTAAGCTTGGCGTCAACGGTGGCCTTCAATTTTTTGGAGATGAAGACCACAGAAGACTTGATGAAGTCACTTGACGACTTATACGAGAAACCATCGGCATCTAATAAGGTATTTCTTATGAAGCGCTTGTTCAATCTAAAGATGGCAGAGAATGGTTCAGTTGCAGAACACCTAAATGAATTTAACACAAAGATAAGTCAACTTCGATCAGTGAAAATCAATTTCGATGACGAAGTACGAGCTCTCCTTATACTATCATCGCTACCGGATAGTTGACTACACCTTTGGCTGGTCATTTTAAACTAACGAAGGATATGTGTCCAAAGACACAAGAGGAGATAGCTTATATGTCTAAAGTTCCATATGCTGTAGCGGTAGGTTCTCTAATGTATGCTATGGTCTGGACAAGGCCAGACATTGCACATGCAGTGGGAGTTGTGAGTAGGTTCATGGATAACCCAGGTAAAGAGCATTGGCAAGTTGTGAAGTGGATACTTAGGTATCTAAAAGGGACAACAACAAATGCTTTGTATTTTGGAGGAACTGATATTTTTCTAGAAGGGTATGCTGATGCAGATATGGCAGGTGACAAAGATACTCGAAGGAGCACTACTAGCTATGTGTTCACGGTTGGAGGCACAGCAGTAAGCTGGGCTTCAAAGCTGCAGAAAGTGGTTTCACTTTCTACCACGGATGCAGAGTATGTAGCAATGACGGAGGCAAGCAAAGAAATTCTGTGGCTTCACAGATTCTTAGAAGAGCTTGGATTCAAACAAGACAATTATGTCTTGTACAGTGATAGCCAAAGGGCTATCCATCTTGGGAAGAACTCAGCCTTTCATTCAAGGACAAAGCACATTGAGGTGAGATATCACTTCATACGCACTCTTTTGGAAGAGGGACAACTAAATCTAGGAAAGGTGCATACAAGTGAAAATCCTGCACACATGTTTACAAAGGTGGTCAACAAGGAGAAGTTGAGCTTTTGCTCATCTTCAATCGGCATTCAAGGATAAGAATCCAGAATGGAAAGCAGTCACAGGTTTGGTTTGGAGATCAGTCTCCAAGTGGGAGATTGTTAAGTATGGAGCCTGATTTACCCTTGTAATTTTCTGTGGTAAAAGCGCACATTTGTAAGGCCCCCATTATGAGGAGAAACCATCGTGCGTGAAGGAAAATCACTCACCGGAAACCAAAATTTTCACGACAAGAATCAGGGGAAACTTTAAAGGCCTCGGGTAATTGGTCGGAAAACAACCGGTCGGTTGGCCGGTGGCCGATGGCCGGTGGTCGGAAGTCAATGGCCGGTGGCCGGTGGCCGAATTCAATGGCTGATGGCCGAATTCAAAAGCGGACTTGTCTTCTCAAGGGCGGCCACACATGGGTGGATTGGAGGGTCTGATTTGGACTTATTCGCACAAGGGCGGCTACACATGGCTGTCTCTCATAAGAGAGGGCAGCCCTTTTGGCCTATAAAAGGAGGCCATTTCTACACACATTTCATAGTGTGAAGTTGATGCAACAAGGTGAGTGTGAGGTGGTGAGAGTGAAGCAAGGCGGGAGCTCCATTAAGGGTATAATCCCTTTGTAAACTACTTCTTGTTTTGAAGTACTAAAGCCATTGAGTGGCTGCTTTTCCGTCGACGTAGCCCACATTGGGTGAACCACGTATATCGTTTGTACTCTCTCTCTCTCTCTCTCTCTCTCTCTCTACTCTATAATCTCGTGTATATAAATCTGTCTCTCTCCATTAAGTAATCTACTCAATTATCTATTTAGCTACAACTTATTTCCTAACACCTAATACCCTATTTTGCATAGTAGACAACGATGGTTGATTTTTTCAATTATAGAAGAAAAGAAAACATTCTACTATATCAAGTATAGCTTTTTCAATATTGTTAGTTTCTTGTGACAACTACATGCATTTTGTAGGTAGTAACCATATCTAGTCATAAGGATCAAATTTGGCTAGATATTGAATAGTTTCTATGGGATTCTACAACTCATAATGTTGAACCCAGTTTTTTCATGTTTGCTGTATTTAGCACTTCATCTTTGTCCCCAAGATTCCCCTTGGCAAGAGATTTATTATTCTTTTGACATGCTCCATGGCTCCTTATGAACGTAAAGGACAATAGGGAACTAAGAAAACATGCATATATTATTTGTATTGAGCGTGGCTATAGAAACTTTGATGACAAGTTTGTAGAATGATAAAAATTCAACTTTTTTGTACCTATTTCTTTTGGAAAAACAAAAAATAGTGAGTGAGAAGCAATCATATGTTCAGATCACCAACCCATTGAAGTTAACTAGGGAATTTATCTCAAGTCCTACAAAAATCCCTAATCTTATTTTTATGCAACAAAACGTAAGAAATGACTGTTTTTATGAAAATGTACTGGTCCATCAACTTTGGAGGCTTGGTGTGACCAAAAGATGAGAAATTTTACAAGTTTCTTATTTTTTCCATGTGTAGTAGTTCTTGAACTATAATCTCATGAAAGGATTTTACAAAATGAGTGGATCTACTATGGTTTTGGAGGTTTTTTTCAAAACCTTGAAAGGACACTTTTATGTCCTGTTAGGTTACCAACCTAGTGTTAAGGCTAAAAATGTGTGTGATTTAGGAGACAAGGCCATTGAATGAGGGTATTCTCATAGGCATTTTTTTAAGACTGTAATAGGCTTTTTGTAGGCTGAAATAGAGGCTAGGGAGGAGGATAGGTACATTCTCTTTGTACCCAAAAGAGTAGTGGACCTTATGACAGTAACTTCCCTCCCTCCCTTTCTTTTGCCACATCATCAAGGGTGTCCATAGCCCCAACCCAAAAAAACACTTTTTCCACAAAAACTCCAAAAAATCTCATTTTTCCTCAAAACTTCTCCCCAACCTATTTGTATTCCAAAAAATCAAATCTCTCTCTCAAAATCTCACTGCTAGACTTGCAAAATATCAACCTTCACACCTTATTTTTATTTCCCTCCAAAATCACTCCTCTCTCTCTCTCTTCTCTCTCCTACTTTTAAGCACACACTCTTCCTCCTTCCCTCTCCTTGTTGCAGGTCCACTCCATTGCTTTGTTGCAGCGCTCCCCCCCCATAGATCTCCACTCCATGGCCCTCCTCTCCACTTCATATCTCTTTTGCAACGCTCCATCCCATAGATCTTGTCTCCAATCCGTAGCTTTGTTGCAGAACTCCATCCCATAGATCTTCACTCCATCGCTCACCTCTCCACTTCGTGGCTTGGTCCGAACTCTCCATCCAATATTTCTCTCTTGCTTGAGGCCATATTTCCCCCCCTTGTCATGGAGCTAAATGAAATTACAAACCTAGCATCCACATATAGATCGTCAAGTTTGAAAACGGTTTCTCTACATGTTTGGCTACTAAAGGACTTCGCACCCTCAAAGCATCATTATTAGCAAACTGCACAACAATGTTGTGGTGCAGGTCACATCAATGTGGACCTTTGGGTGCATGTTTGCCTCTAACCTAATGATCCATCCATCGATGTGTATCCAGTATTCAATAGCCTTGCTTCATTCCATTAGGCAAAATTTGGACTCACAAAGCGGCCCTTTAAGGAGTTTGACTTTACCTCTCTCCACCAAAACGGGCGCATGGATAATTTTTTGCAAACAAACTCCAAAGTTGGCGGAGGTTTGACAGCTAGAATGTCCTCTTCAAGCTCTATCTACTAATATATAGCACGCCATGAGATTCCTTATATTTTAGAAGATTCTTTTTTTGATTCACTTAGATTCCGACAGAGTTGTCACATCATAGGTGAATCAAAAAAAGAATCTTCTAAAATATGAGGAATCTCATGGCATGCTATATATCAGTAGATAGAGCTTGAAGAGGACATTCTAACTGTCCAACCTCCGCCAACTTTGGAGTTTGTTTGCAAAAATTTATCCATGCGCCCGTTTTGGTAGAGAGAGGTATAGTCAAACTCCTTAAAGGGCCCCTTTGTGAGTCCAAATTTTGCCTAATGTTACAATATGTGTTACCATATACATGTGGTAGTGATGTGTGTGAACAGAGTTAGGACCGTCGGGGCATGTTTTCTCCATGCATTGTATATACTTCCATTGATTCTAGGGCTATCTATCTCTCCATTGCAAACTAAGTAAAACACTCTCTGTTGTGTGCCTTGAGCTTCCTTCCAAGCTGTGTGTGTTTTCCTGCAACCCTAATTCCGATGATTGGTATCAGAACAAGTTTCATCCTCTCGAGCTTAGTTGCTAGCAGCTCCAGCACACACTTACTCACTTTCTCAAACTTTTGTGAGCTCTGGCAAGCGTTCGTAGGTCAAAAAATATTATGGGAGAATTCAAAGAGCTCAATCTGCTCAAATTTCTTATTCGGGCTCATTTCGATCTTTGTTTCCAACAGTACTACACAAACTATTTTGTCATTTTGTGCAAAAATTTTGTTAGTGTTATTTTTTGCATAACATGTTTCTTGCGGTCTTCTACAGTTTTTGCTATATAGCACGTGTTTAACCGCTTTTCTTCTCCTCTTTTTGGACAGTTTCACATCAGGTGCAATATCTACCATGTTTGACAACAACATATATGTGTTCAAGATGTGCTGCTGAGGACATATCAGATGGGGACAATTACCCTATGTGGGCTTATATGATGCAATATGTTCTTGTTTTGAAGGGGATTTAAAACATTTGCAGGAAATTGATGTTGGTTCTCAGGTACATGCGATGTTGAGGATGTTGTGGATCTTGTTGCTGTTAGAGTCATTTTTCCTACGACAAAACAAGCTTGTTGGGATGTAAAAGATGCGCAAGCTCATGAATTTATTGCGTTGTATGTGAAATGTACTATAAGTCCTCACATTCATTCAATGAAATCTACAAAAGAGTATTGGGATACTCTAGCTGGACTTTATGCAAGTCGCAATGAGGCTAAAATTGGATTGATGTGTAAAGAGTTGGAGTCAAATATTATGCATGAGGAACATGACATGGAAACTTTACTTGATGGTATCAAGGATATCAACTAGAAACTTATTTATATAGGTGAAGTCATTTCAAATAGCTCCCTTGTGTAGATTGTTCTTGATGCCTTGCCAGATTCTTAGCAGACTTTTGCAAGTACTTGGAGAATTATGACCCAAGAAAATTCTTAAGTTGTCAAGTTTGATGCATTATGCACATTGCTGTTGCAAGAGTCACTTTCCAAAAAAAACAGGACTAGACAGTGTGCAATTGAACAGGCCTTTATTGCTGCTCAAAGAAAAGGTGGCAAAACAACAATGCATCCACTTCTTATGGTTCTTCTGCGAGTGGAAAATCACCTATTCCTAATGCTTTTGCTTGCATCAATTTGTCTAGAAATTCTGGTGATAAGCGTAAAAACAAGATATGCTGCCATTATTGTAAAGCTAATTATCACTTGATCAAGCACTAACCTAAGTTGAAGGCCAAAGAGGCTAAGAATAAAGAGGATGGTTCCATTGCAAATGTTGGTTCCACTACAAATGCAACTATTGTTGAGCCTTCTATGAAAGGATATTGTGTTGTTGATGTTGATGCAAAATGTGATTTTAGTGTAAAGTGTACCTATAATCATGTTGTCCATGATGCATGCATGCATGTTAGTTGGTACAGATTCACATTGGTGGTATTTTGACAGCGGTGCTACAAAGCACATTACCTCATGACATGATTTGTTCACCTCTCTTGAGTTTGTCCCTCATGGGAATTCAGTTACTTGTGCCAACAATGCCTCTTATCCAATTCAAGGAGTTGGAAATATTGTGCTTACTGTTGCAAATGGTAGTTCTTTCACACTTGCTGATGTACGTTATGTACCTGGGATCAAGAAGAACCTTTTCTTTGTATCTGTGCTTGCTAGACTTGATCTTGTAGTCAAATTTGTGGATGATATTATGTACATTACATGATCTCAGTTTCGGTGATGAAATGTTGCATCTGGATTTTTATGCTATGAGTTGTATAAGATCATTTTGTATCAAAAGTGTGGGTAGAATTTTGCAACTGCAGTTGTGGATTGTAAGGCTATTTTAGATGCAAATCTTTGGCATGCACATTTTGGACATCTAAATTTTTCTAGTTTAGTAGCATTTGCAAAAATCTGATATGGTTTCTTCTTTGTCGCCTCTTGAAGCACCTGTAAAACATGTATGTGAAGGATGTATTTTGGGTAATATTCAGCGTTCGAAGTTTCCAAAGGATGGTTTAGTTAGGGCCAGATGTAAGTTACAGATTGTACATAACGATGTTTGTGGGCCCATGAAAACTCCATCCTTGGGCAATTACCTTTACTTTGTGACTTTCATTGACGACTAATCCAAGCATGCATGGGTATATCCACTTAAAGCAAAGTTCAAAGTTTTTTTGTGCTTTAAACAATTTTTGGCTATGGCAAAAAACGTTTGAAATGTGCTATGGGCATCCTCCATTTCGATCAAGGGGGGGAGTATATGTCTCATGAATTTAATGCATTTCTGTCTAGTCGTGAGATAAAACACCAATGTATAGTACCTTATACACCTCAACAAAATGGTGTTACTGAGAGGAAAAACATGTCACTTTCAGAAATGACACGATGTATGGTCAAAATTCAAGCTTGACCGCATTCATTTTGGCTTGAGGCCATCATGTGTGCCACTTATGTACTAAACATGTGTCCTACAAAAGCTTTGCAGTGTATTAGTCCATATGAAGCATGGTATGATAGAAAGACTTCTATTGAGCACATGCATGTTTTTGGTTGCTTGGCATATGCTTTGGGCCACAAACACAACAAAAAAATTTGGATCATAAGGCTATCAAATGTATTTTTGTTGGTTATAATGTTGAAAGCAAAGGCTACAGGTTGTATCATCTAGAAACAAAACGTATCTAAGTCTCACGGGATGTTGTGTTTGTGAAAGATTCTGTTCAACCCTTGCTGTCATGTACTAGAGACAGTAATGTCAGCTCACACAACATTTATGACACTTTGCTGCCTCTTTTCAGTGGTTGAAGCTCAAATTTGTAAATTCCAATGAGGTAAATGTATAGCCTATGGGGGTTTTTGAAATGTTACAGATCAGCCTATTACTGATACAGATGTACATGATGTACTTGATGAGGATAGGGCTAAGAATGAGTAGTCTAGAGGTATGCCTAAAGGGCTGGTGCACACTTTTCGTGACAGTAAATTGGATGCACCTTTGTCTAGTCGTACTCGTTCAGGTTCTCGCCATGCATCTTGTGCATCAGAATATTATGATTTGGTTGTGTCTAGCCCACATGATGTTGAGAAACCTCTATCTTTTGATGAAGCATACAGTTCCAAAATTGGATGGCTGCCATGCAATCAAAATACGATGAACTTCTAGAAAATGACACATGGACTTTATGTTATTTTCCTCCTAGCACAAAGGCCATTGGTATGAAGTTGGTTTACAAGTTGAAATGCAAGCTAGATGGTGCGATTGAATGCTATAAGGCTCAAATTTTTGCAACGGGTTATGCACAACAAAAAGGCATAGATTATGAAGGGATTGTTGTTGTAAGGTCTCTGACCCAACCACAAGAGCACCCTTGTACCACGAAATGAATACAATGGAATAAGTTACTATTTTTAGCAGTTTTCCAGATTCTGTCAACGCCATGATGTTTAGAATGTTATAAAGCTTCAAAATGTGAATTAAAATAATTTTTGCAAAAAATTTCTAAAAATAGTCAGTTTTTGGTCACCCGAACCATGCAGTCTCGACCGTCTCGAAAATCTGCACCCGTACCCCGAATTTGAAAAAAATGCATTTTCGGACCCCGAGGGGGGGCTTCTAAATATGGCAGGTACTCAGACCCGTACGTCTTAGTTAGAGCTTAGTATAGCAATTTACGGCATCAAAATCCGACTTGTATGGTCCGTTTTAGCCTAAAAACAATTTTTCACAAAATTGTCCGGGAGGCACAGGGGGCCCGAGGCTGTGTGGGAACAGGTCCCAGCCCACTCTAGACCTGCTTTAGCAGCTAGGGGGCGCCCTCTTGCTTTGTGGGAGTCTTGGGGAAGCTGCCAAGCCTGCAACTCAGTGTGAGAGTCAGTTTACTGAGCCAACTGGACACTTGGTGGGTAGGCAACTAGACTTGCCATGCAAGAAGTGAGTGCTCATCCATATGCAATTAGCAACACAAATCGATTTCCAGCCTGTAGGAGCCTATTTAAAGGCCTACACACACACACAGACAGACAGATATGCTCACACACACACATTGCATACTCACACACCTACACACTGGGAAGGTGCTGCCGGCACACACACAGCTTTTGAAGGAGAAGCAAGGAGGGAGGTGCTGCCGAAATTCCCATATCGAGGATTCATTACATCAGAAATTTAAGAGGATTCTCAGCCCCTAATCACGGTAATTATGGTTTAATTACTGCTCTTGTTAATCTCATCATTACCCACTCATAATTCTTGTCTACTATGCCTACTTTAAGCTATAATTCTCTATAACTGCTCTCTAAGTTTTCATAGCTATACTTCATTAAATAATTTTCATTCATTTAGTTAATTTATTCAACCATTCATCATCCTTAATCAAGGATTAATGCATGATAAGGAAAGATTCTCTCTCTAGGCGGTACAATCAATAAATTGTCAACTAGTAATAGTGTAGATTTGTCAGAATTCAATCTTTCACTACTCAATAGAGTTGTAATTAAATTATACTTAATCTTATCTCACATTTAGATGCGATTAAGGCTGAAAATTAATCCGTCATTAGTCCAATAAGAAGAAGGTTTTTCCATCACACATGCCTGCGGTCACTCTGCACCTTCATATTGCTCTAGGAAAATGAATGAGCTTGCTTACTTCACATCTTTCGTGAATCAATTAGAAAAACTATGAATTTATTAATCATCTAAGCCAAGTAATTAACCTTAGAGTCGTTTCCCATAGGGTGGATACAAAATTACCCTTAAAATTGCTAGGGCAAAAAGGGAGAAACCTAACCTCGTGCATAAGAAGGAGTCTTTAATAAATCTAATCTGCCGATTGGTTTGTCATGTTACTCTCGGACCTTAGCTCTTTTTTTTCAAGTCTATCATTTAAGTAGTGAGAAAAATGGCCCCGGTTAAGAGAACCCGGTTAACAGAAAAGGAGAGGCTCTCATGGACGAGCAAATACCGGCCATCTCACGGGCTATTGACGAAGAAATGGAAGAGGTAGGTCCCAATTTCTATTCAAGTTGTTTAATTAACATTGCATACGATTAGTTAGGAATGAACATATCCCCGAACATGTTGGAGAAATCCGACAGAAACCTCAGCATTGAATGCATAGTACATTTAAGTATAAAGTAGGAAAGAAATGATTGATGGGTATGCTGTTTGCAAGAGGAAAGAATGTTTTCTAGGGAAAATTTAGCTTGACATGTTCATTTTATTTCCAATGTTGAATCAGTCCTGACCCCCCTACTGATCACAGGGGGCAGAGTTCCTCGTTAGGGCTCTTGAATCCACGACTTGCTTTTTATGCGATGGATACCCACGACTTGCTTTCTATGCGGTGGGAACCCACATCTTGCTTTCTATGCAGTGGGAGTGTCCATGACGTGCCTTCTATGCGGTGGACATACCTAGTTGTATGGGCAGCTAGGCGACAATGGGAGGAGTGAGCTCTCGCTGGAGGGGGGATGTTGTACCTCCAGAACATTGGAACTTTTATGAATAAGTTTGAGTAGAATTTTTACTAGAATTCTATCTCGGTGTTGTTTGTAATACTGGTTGAAGGGCTATTTTAACGAACCATGTGATTCGGAATTAAACAAGGAATATCTATGTTGAACAACCTTGTGGTAGTAATTAGGTCACACAAGGAAGTGTGAGTGTGGGGGTGGAAAGTGGGGGCTTGGCTCAAGTTGCCAATGCCTACGAGATGGGTGGTCCCGATTGGTCGGGAACTCTCTGTCCCCATAGTGCTTACTCGATATTGGTATTACTCATTGCCCCTTGAGCGGCGAATCCTCGAGAGTACGTTCCTCTGAAACATGGGGAAAAAGGCACTCGGGGTTTCTCTCCTCTTGGAAGGTGGGTCTTAGGATCGCTAAATAGTTAAGTACGTTTCCCCTGCGAGGTGGAGCTAGATCTCATGGCTAGTAGGCTCGAACTCGACTCACTTTGTGATGAGAGATCGTCTGCTAGTTGAACCCTGAACCATTTTGTTTGCTTCCGCTATAGATCTAGTGGCCACCAGGTTTACCATCAGATCCGTTGTTTGATACGACGGGGTGGGGACCTCACACCTGGTATCAGAGCCCAGGGTTAGGCTGGGAAGATAAAGTCGTATTGTTTGAACATTTAAAAGGAACTGAAAGTATATAGGTAGTTGATCCGAATTCCTTTCATTGGTGTTGTAGGAAGACCCCGTGCTCGAATATCGGAAGTTCCAAGTGTTTGAGCTTATTTATGAGCAAGCTCAAAGATCCCCTGTTTACCAGTTCAGGTGAGATTTCATGGAGATACTGTTGAAGGCTTATACGCCACACTCCACTCGCATTGACAAAGGATAGGAACTTGATTGGACATTTCCAGGAGGGGTTTACTACATCAATGCTCGGAAGCTAGGGTGCCTGGCTACCGACTTGAAGAAGATACGTTGGGGAGAAGAGTTAGGAGTTAGAAGACTCTAGAAAGATGTTAGAAGATATGGAAGCACAGACTAGAGTCATTCGCCAGGACATTCAGGCAGCTCAAGATAGGCAGAAGCACTATGCAGATAAGAACCGCACAGATAGAACTTTCAAGGAAGGAGATAAGGTTTTTCTCCGAGTCCGACCTAAGAAAAGTAATTTATCGCTAGGCAGGTACAAGAAGCTAAGCCCAAGGTATTGTGGACCATTTGAGATCGTTAAGGTTGTAAGTGACCAGGCCTACAAGCTAAAGTTACCTGCAAACTTGAAGGTTCATGATGTATTCCATGTCAGCTTACTCAAACCCTATATTCCCAATCCTGATCAATTCTTGGACTCAGATCAGATAGTCATGCCAGCACAAGGAGTTCTCGAGCTCCAACCTGACTATGTACTTGAAACAAGGGAAAGAAAGTTACGCAACAGAACTATCACGGATCATCTAGTAAAAGGGAAGGATTACCCTGAAGAAGATGCAACTTGGGAGGACGAATCGACGCTCTTAACAGATTACCCAAACTCATTCTTGAGATGAGGACATCTCAAATTTTTCACGTTGGGGAGGTTGTAAGGTCTCTGACCCGACCACAAGAGCACCCTTGTACCACGAAATGAATACAATGGAATAAGTTACTATTTTTGACAGTTTTCCAGATTCTGTCAATGCCATGATGTTTAGAATGTTATAAAGCTTCAAAATGTGAATTAAAATAATTTTTGTGAAAATTTTCTAAAAATAGTAAGTTTTTGGTCACCCGAACCATGCAGTCTCGACCGTCTCGAAAACCTGCACCCGTACCCCGAATTTGAAAAAAATGCATTTTCAGACCCGGGGGGGGGGGGGGGCTGCTAAATATGGCAAGTACTCAGACCCGTACGTCTTAGTTAGATCTTAGTATAGCAATTTACGGCATCAAAATCCGACTCGTATGGCCCGTTTTAGCCTAAAACCAATTTTTCACAAAATTGTATGGGAGGCACCGGGGGCCCGAGGTTGTGTGGGAACAGGTCCCAGCCCACTCCAGACCTGCTTTATCAGCTAGGGGGCGCCCTCTTGCTTTGTGGGAGTCTTGGGGAAGCTGCCAAGCCTGCAACTCAGTGTGAGAGTCAGTTTACTAAGCCCACTGGACACTTAGTGGGTAGGCAACTAGACTTGCCATGCAAGGACTGAGTGCTCATCCAGATGCAATTAGCAACACAAATCAATTTTCAGCCTGTAGGAGCCTATTTAAAGGCCTACACACACAGATATGCTCACACACACACATTGCATACTCACACACCTACACACTGGGAAGGTGCTGCCGGCACACACACAGCTTTTGAAGGAGAAGCAAGGAGGGAGGTGCTGCCGAAATGCCCATCTCGAGGATTCATTACATCAGAAATTTAAGAGGATTCTCAGCCCCTAATCACGGTAATTATGGTTTAATTACTGCTCTTCTTAATCTCATCATTACCCACTCATAATTCTTGTCTACTATGCCTACTTTTAGCTATAATTCTCTATAACTCCTCTCTAAGTTTTCATAGCTATACTTCATTACATAATTGTCATTCATTTAGTTAATTTATTCAGCCATTCATCATCCTTAATCAAGGATTAATGCATGATTAGGAAAGATTCTCTCTCTAGGCGGTACAATCAATAAATTGTCAGCTAGTAATAGTGTAGATTTGTCAGAATTCAATCTTTCACTACTCAATAGAGTTGTAAATAAATTATACTTAATCTTCTCTCACATTTAGATGCAATTAAGGCTGAAAATTAATCCGTCATTAGTCCAATAAGAAGAAGGTTTTTCCATCACACATGACTGCGGTCACTCTGCACCTTCATATTGCTCTAGGAAAATGAATGAGCTTGCTTACTTCATATCTTTCGTGAATCAATTAGAAAAACTCTGAATTTATTAATCATCTAAGCCAAGTAATTAACCTTAGAGTCGTTTCCCATAGGGTGGATACAAAATTACCCTTAAAATTGCTAGGGCAGAAAGGGAGAAACCTAACCTCGTGCATAAGGAGGAGTCTTTAATAAATCTAATCTGCCGATTGGTTTGTCATGTTACTCTCGGACCTTAGCTCTTTTTTTTCAAGTCTATCATTTAAGTAGTGAGAAAAATGGGCCTGGTTAAGAGAACTCGCTTCGGTGAAGCCCACGACCGCGAGGCGGGAACAAGCAATGTCAACAGAAAAGGAAAGTCTCCCATGGACGAGCAAATACCGACCATCTCACGGGCTATTTACGAAGAAATGGAAGAGGTAGGTCCCAATTTCTATTCAGTTGTTTAATTAACATTGCATACGATTAGTTAGGAATGAACATATCCCCGAACATGTTGGAGAAATCCGACAGAAACCTCGGCATTGAATGCATATAGTACGTTTAAGTATAAAGTAGGAAAGAAATGATTGATGGGTATGCTGTTTGCAAGAGGAAAGAATGTTTTCTAGGGAAAATTTAGCTCGACATGTTGATTTTATTTCCAATGTTGAATCAATCCTGACCCCCCTACTGATCACAGGGGGCAGAGTTCCTCGTTAGGGCTCTTGAATCCACGACTTTCTTTTTATGCGATGGATACCCACGACTTGCTTTCTATGCAGTGGGAACCCACGTCTTGCTTTCTATGTGGTGGGAGTGTCCATGACGTGCTTTCTATGCGATGGACATACCTAGTTGTATGGGCAGCTAGGCGACAACGGGAGGAGTGAACTCTCGCTGGAGGGGGGATGTTGTACCTCCAGAACATTGGAACTTTTATGAATAAGTTTGAGTAGAATTTTTACTAGAATTCTGTCTTGGTGTTGTTTGCAATACTGGTTGAAGGGCTGTTTTAACGAACCATGTGATTCAGAATTAAACAAGGAATATCTATGTTGAACAACCTTATGGTAGTAATTAGGTCACACAAGGAAGTGTGAGTGTGGGGGTGGAAAGTGGGGGCTTGGCTCAGGCTGCCAATGCATACGAGATGGGTTGTCCCGATTGGTCGGGAACTCTCTGTCCCCATAGTGCTTACTCGATGTTGGTATTACTCATTGCCCCTTGAGCGGCGAATCCTCAAGAGTACGTGCCTCTGAAACATGGGGAAAAAGGCACTCGGGGTTTCTCTCCTCTTGGAAGGTGGGTCTTAGGATCGCTAGATAGTTAAGTACGTTTCCCCTGCGAGGTGGAGCTAGATCTCGTGGCTAGTAGGCTCGAACTCGACTCACTTTGTGATGAGAGATCGTCCGCTAGTTGAACCCTGAACCATTTTGTTTGTTTCCGCTATAGATGTAGTGGCCACTAGGTTTACCATCAGATCCGTTGTTTGATACGACGGGGTGGGGACCTCACACTTACTCCCACTTGTCGTATGACTACTGCATGATGTCTATGTGCATTGGAATCTCATTTTGGCTAGGATGTACATCAATCAGACATTGTTACTGTTTTTTTGAATGGTGACATATTTGAGGAAGTTTATGTAATGCAACCTTGCGTTTTTGTCAAGAAAGGACAATAGGATAAAGTGTGCAAGCTTCGTATGGGTTGAAGCAATCTCCTTGTGCTTAGTATGAGAAGGATGACACTCATTTGGTCAAATAAGGCTTTCATAACAGTCTAGCAGAAATGACATTATATGTAAAGTGTGAGGGTGATGTACTTTTCATTGTGGTTCTTCATGTGGATGATTTTCTGATCATTGGACCAAATAAGAGACATATTATTGAATTTAAGTTTGATTTGAATTCTACTTTCAAGATGAAAGATTTGGGATTGTTGCATCATTACTTGGGTATATAGTTTAAGCAGTGTGATGGTTGTATTTTCCTATGTCAAAAACGTTACATAGAGACATTGCTATGTAAGTTTGGACTTGAGGATTGAAAACCTATTGCCACTTCCATGGAAATAGGTTTGAAATTGAGTCTTCTTGATGCTGGTGATATTGCAGATGTTACTCTTTACCAAACTGCTGCCTCATTTATGTATGCAGCAAGAGGTCGGATATTTAGTTTGCAGTTTCACATGTTAGCAGATTTATGCATAGCCCATGGTCTAAGAATTTGTAGACTGTGAAGAGGACTTTCCGCTACTTGAATGGCACTTTACATATTGGCTTGTTTTATCCCAAGGGGCATCATTGCCGCCAAGCTCATAGGCTTTTTCGGACTTAGATTGGGCTGGTTGTTTTGACACATGAGTGTCCACAATGTTCAACTCGAGGGAGAGAGCGACAGGTAGACAAGAAGAGAGAGAGACGACACCATCATATACAAGCCCCAAAGTGTGTAGAATACACACATGAGATGATTTATATATAGAGGGGACCTGGGTGCCATATATAGAGAAGCCATATATTGAGTAGCTTCACATATAAGCTCAACACCCCGCTCAAATAAGGGTCCCTAACTATGGATGAAAAAACTCTTGCGGGATCAAGGGAAAAACCCACAGCTCTATATACACCCACCGTTATATTATAAACATCATTGAATATACAAATGTTCATGAGGAGCTACATCACTCCTTTTACAATGAATATTTTATGAGGAGCTACATCACTCCTTTTACAATGAATGTTTTATGAGGAGTTACCTTACTCCTATCCTATCAAATAAGTAATGAATACAAAGGTTCAATAAATAGGTGTAAAGGCTATCGATTAGCTCGTAATTAGAAGTGTCTCCATGAATCTTCTATGTAGCTTGTCATCACTATCGTATCACCAAACATATCTTCATGTTGTCATCAATATGACATCACCAAATATGTCTTCTTTGATCAATCCTACATAGATCATAGACTCAAAAACATAGTCATGAAAATTATTAGCATCGTTAGTGAAATAATTACGTTCATAATGCCCTAAGAGATGGTTCGCGACGCCACTCTTTTGATGACATATAAACGCACGACAACATATGTGGACATAAATTATGAACATAAAAAGTACATGATTCATGATACACAATGCAAATGACATGTGTGTATACTACATAAAACGACATTTATTAACGTAGTGATATCAATGAATAAATCATCATTGTATCAATAAAAATTAATAAATCATCATGGTATCAACGAAAAGCATCATAGAATAATCATTGTATCAACAAGACAACATCATGGTATCACCAAGAATAACCATGGTATCAACGAAACAACATCATGATATCACCAAGAATAATCATTGTATCAATGAAACAACATCATGGCATCACCGAGAATAACCATGGTATCAACGAAACAACATCATAGTATCACCGAGAATAACCATGGTATCAACGAAAATCACCATGGAATCAACAAAATATCATCATGGCATCACCGAGAATAACCATGGTATCAACGAAATATCATCATGGCATCACCGAGAATAACCATGGTATCAATGAAATATCATCATGGTATCAACGAAAATCACCATGACCAAAGTACTAACAAAACATCATCATGGCTTTATGTACCATGGCATTAGAGACAGTCACCATCATGGCTTTACGTACCATGGCATTAGAGATGCTTATAATTTTTTTTGAAATAGGAATCACCATTATGGATTTACGTACTATGGCATCAGAGACGCTTTCCACGAATAAAAACATTGAAATAGTAATAATCATCATGGATTTACGTACCATGGCATCACGGTATTCGCCATGGCATTAGAGACACTGAGAAAAACTTTGAAATAGAAACCATTATGGCTTTACGTACCATGGCATTAGAGACACTAGTTTTGTGCAAAATCTACAAAACCTCAAGACAATGATTAGTCAGCAGATAATGGCTTGGTAAAAAGCTCCAAAAATCTCTACATTAATGATTCGTATGAAAACCATCACGCACGTTAGTATACCATCATAAAATGGTCGCCAAATTATGTGAAGTAATTTATGACAAATTGTGACAAGATCAATAGCATGCATCAAGAATCAAAGCCATGGACGGAGAAAATAAGACATAACACATAATATGTCATTGCAGGTCTTGGTGAACCTTGCCAGTCTACGTCGATAATCATGCACATGAAGACCATCATACACATTAGTTTACGATCACATAAAATGATCATAAAATTACATGAAATATTTTATGAAATATTGCAGCAAGAGAGACCATGCGAGGTTGAATTAAAAGGAAGGGCCGTAGTTGTGTGCACCTCGGTCCGGGACTACAACCCCACCCTAGACTATCACCACTTAAATTGAGTCCTACCTGCATAACTTCAACCAAGTGTACCTACTCGTTATTGTCTTCACACACCAAGTCTAGAGCATGATCAAAATGATTCAATATTGCCAAACTGTGAATAACTTGACTTCTTAGCTTTTATCAGCATCCAAAAACAATGTTGGCTATTTTGAGCATTGGCCGGCATCACTCAAAATAACGACATGTTGAACCATGCGATACAAGGAGATACATCCAAAAGCAACGCTAGCTATTTTTAGCATTGTCCGACATCACTCAAAATAACGAGATTTTGAACCATTCACTAGAGGGCGTGGACAAAGGCAATGCACTACAGGGCGAAAAGCAGACAGCGTCAGGACTGCATTATAAATCAAGGCGTCAACAGCTGACCTGCAGCTGTTGCTCCTCCTGTACAACATGCCACCACCCTTGTGCAGTCTTTCTGCTTGCCCTCTTTCCATTGCTTGTAGTTTCCCTTAGTTTTGCAGTGGTGTTTGACAAAGTGGACAACCCATGGATATCAGAACTCGACTACCTGTGTCAACTCGGCTTTTATTTGTTTTCATCATTGAGACGAGAGGCTTCTTGCTACACTCTGGCTGCAGCTTGCTTGTTTCAGCATTGACACGAGGCTTCTCTCTACATATGAGCGACTGGAGCTTGCTTTGCAGCCTCTCTTCTAGCTAGGAAGAGTTGCTACTGCCATGCTTGCTAGAAAGATAAACTGAACCTCTGAGAAGGCGTGTTCTAGCAGTTTGTAGCATGCAATAAGCACACCATATTCTAGCAGTTTTGTTGCTACGCATCACACAAACCCGCGAGTTCTGCTAAATTTAGGGAAATCGCAGCATACGCTATTCATGTACCCACATCAAAGTAGCTTTATGTTTCCTTAAAATAGCATCAAAATAATAATAATAGCGATGCTGCAATCATTATACACAAGCAATTGGAGCCAACAGTATGTCGCCGTCGCTATAGTGAGGCGGCCTTTGCCATCGCTAGGTATTGCTGCTATTGCTTCTGCAAGTTTCTTCACAAAAAAAATTTATCTTCATGCCCAATGTGACAACCTATACATAGATATACGCAACTACGAGACCATGCAGAAATACTCTATGCTCATCAACACCTAGGGTTCATCCTTAGGATGCCATGCTTATTAATTAAATAAAAAAAAGTATGTACTACAGTCAAATACAAACAAAATAATGTTGAATCGAGCAAATAATAGGACTTATCTCTGCGGCCCAGATTGGATTTGAATTATAGGAGTGCTTTTACGAATCAGGTTGAGAAAAGCTCACCTGATGAGAAAAGCTCTGATACCATGTTGAACTCGAGGGAGAGAGCGACAGGTAGACGAGAAGAGAGATAGACGACACCATCATATGCAAGCCCCAAAGTGTGTAGAATACACACATGAGATTATGTATATATAGAGGGGACCTGGGTGCCATATATAGAGAATCCATATATTGAGTAGCTTCACATATAAGCTCAACACACAAGTGGTTTTTGTTTTATACTTGGAAGTTCACGTATATCATGGTTGAGCAAGAAGCAACGTAATGTGGCCACTTCTAATTGTGAGGCTGAGTACATGGAAATCTTCACAGCTACGATTGAGTGTGTATGGATCATATGCTTTATGGATGATTTGGGTGTTGGACAAGACACTCCCAACAATATCTACACTGATATTTAGAGCACATTTGTAGTTGCGAGGAATCCAGTTTCTCATGCTCACACAAAGCACATTGAGATGCATTACCACTATGTCAAGGAGAGACTCTCAATAGGACAGATCAGCTTGGCTAATGTGCCAACAAAAGACAACCTTGCAGATATTTTCACAAAGGCATTATCTCATGAGAATCTTGAAGCTTTTTGCAAAGCTTTGGGGTTAATTTCCTTTGTGGACTGATCGTGCCCTCATGGCATGGCACTTCCCTTTACTCTATGTGCCAGCTCTCGTTCATTTGCATCACTCCAAGGTTACCATATACATGTGGTAGTGATGTGTGTGAACACACTTAGGACCTCCGGGGCATTTTTTTCGTCACTAGGAGGTGTTTTCCCCTGTGCAATGTATATACACCCTTTCATTCTAGGGATGTCTATATTTCCATTGCACACTAAGTAAAACACTCTCTGTTGTGTGCCTTGAGCTTCCTTCCAAGATGTGTGTATTTTCCTACAACCCTAATTCCAATAATATGTAGGTGGAGGGGAGAAAGGTCTTCTTGGATACTACAAGCGATTGTCGACTATTGGAGATGATAGTGCACAATGATCTTTCCACCAATGCCAACTTCTTTCCCATACCACTAGTAGATTGCACGAAAGGATCATTCATGCAAAGCAAAAAGTGGAAAGTCTTGAGCTACATGTGGAACAGAAGGATGCTAAGATTGCAAAGCTTGAAGATAAGATCCTGCATATTAAAAAGAATCCCTTACGTAAAAGGGAACGTAAGGAGGAGCTTCGATGTCATAGAGACTTTAGCCCCTGAAGGTGGTGCTCAAAAAAGAAGGGTTACATCTACAGGGTGCATTTTCTACGCTCCAATCTCTGCTTTAAGTTGCTTCTGTGGTAATGCTTTTGTCTATTCTTGTAGGAATTGCATCCAAGATCTTTGTGGTGGCCACATCTATGAGGGCTGCATCCATTTGTTGAGTTTGTGTCTCAAGAAATCGGATGTCGTAGCCCTTGTACAAGCACCAAATGCAGAACAATGTAAACAATGCTGTCACAAAGGAGGTGATGCAAAAGTTTTTAAATCTTGTGAGCAATGTTGATGTACATAAGGCTTATGATGAAGTGCAAATTAGTATTAAGGGCTACATTTCCTTATATGGTTTCCTTAAGGATACTTTAAGGGAAAGAAATTGTTGAGAATTTTTTTTCTTTACCACCTAAGGTCGATCTTTCTAAGAAGGCCTCTAACGAGGATGTGTTTTTGCACATAGAGGACATAATGACTTCATCCATCTTTACCAAGCAGTCAAAAGGAGTAAGTAAATGTAGCAATGCAAGCATAGGTGTAGAGGATTGAAAAGGGATTTCCTTACTCATAGATGGTACATTTTTATGGTGTACCACCTAGCGGTGAGACTACAATAATGCATAGTCTTTTTTTTTTCTCAAATTATGGTTTTTCATATGTTATTCTGGACATTTTGCATTGCTAGGATCAATGTTGGTGTTTGTGTCCAAGCTAAACAAGTTTCATATTGTGAATAAATGAAAACTAGAAAGGATGAGTATCACTCTCATGAACGAGGAATTATTTCATGCAAAACGTACAACTATGAACGAGGATTGTGCACCATATTTTAGTGTCCACTTGAAAAAAGAATTTTGTAGGCTTGGTGCTATTGAGATTCCCAAGGAGACCCATGAAGTGCTTGCTTGGATTTTTGAATGCATTCAATGGATAAAACATGTCATAAAGGCACAGCTAGATGGGAAAAAACTCCAAGTAGATGGCATTGCAAGCACAACCAAGGTGGTGGAGTTCACAAAGGTGATTGTCCCACAACAAGGGGTGAAACAAACAATACACACTATATGTTGAGTGCTTGCTATTCTGCCTTGGTCTGTTCTATGCTTTAGTTTTGATCATCAATGTGTTGTGGCTTTCTGAGTAGCACATCCTCTATGCACATGGTGTATAGTTTATGAACATGTATGGTTCATTGGATATTTGGAGAACACAAGGTATGGAGAAGTCACATTACTCTTCCAGAGGTGTCTACTTCAAGAATACAAGACATGGAGGGGGTTTAGTGCGCTCATGATATCTTCAAGAAAAGTTCAACTGGTTTTAGCATACCAACTTTGGATGCAAAGTGTCCGATTGAATGCGCAAGGTCACGCACCTGGCAAAGGAAGCCTATCGATTGGCCGATGATCGTTCCTTAGAGCACTGGAGATCCTCACAAGGTCCAACATAGCATGCAATGTGGTGAGCATCAAGGACTAGGGTGGGAAAATTCTGGGCTAGGAGACAGTAGATGTACTTGGAATCTCATGATAATGGAAAATCCATTGCACTTGGATGCACATGTTATCCCCGTAATCTAAGAATTACAACATATTTTTTTGTGTCACAACCCTCTCGTTTTTTGGATCGAGTGGTTTCATTGTTTGATTGTTTATGCAATTTTTCAAGTATTAGCTCTATATTTTTCAATAGTTCTCTACTTCCATGTGGTTTTGTACTTCAAAAGATTATTTTCTCGTGCTTTTAGCGGCTCTTTTCTAGCATGTGAACCCACCTTTATATGTCCACCCTATATAAAGAGGGAAAAAACCCCCATCACAAACACAAAACACTCCCTCCCTCTCAAAAAACCACAAGCTCTAAAGACATACCCAAACACACTTTCTAGATGGCAAGGACCAAACGAAGTGCAAAGAAGAATCCAAATACCGATGAGTGTGCAAGAGGTAGAAAATGTGTGCAAATCGGCAACCTGAAGAGCTAGCTGACCCCGAATGCTCAAAGACGGACATGTCCAATGAGCGTCCACCATGGGAAGGGGAGGACATCCCAATGAATCATAGTTTGGGCGGAAAGACGTTGCCACCCAGGAGGGATGGACGTGATGCCATCTGGCCCAAGTCGCCAAAATGTGGCTAGCAAGTCACTTCCCAAGGGGATGGGTGCCATGACTTTTGATCCATCCAACAATGATTAGCGCATCATTGATGATGAAGATTATGATCCTCATGACGATGCCCCCGATCCATCTCCCAAGCGTCGTCACCTTTTGTTGTAACTAACCATTGTATTAAAATCAAGTTTTCTTTGGAACTCAAGCTAGAGGGCATATCTCTTGATGAACTTGAGCTTAATGTCTAATTGTTTACATTTCTTTTAGTTAACTGTTTGAAGGTGCGATGATAATAAATTGTCCAAAAGGTTCTCGAGATGTCCTGTATATATTAGATGATGGAAAATTAGGCTAAAAAAATTTCCTCTAACTGGCATGGAAATGTCCATTAGGTACACCAGATGGCCTGCACATACTAGATGATAGCTAATTGGGAAAAATTAGCTCTATCCACAAGGTAGCAAGGAGAATTGGCCAGACAACAATCTTGCAAGGCCTTTTCTCGTGCTACCTTGTGGATAGAGCTAATTTGGCCCAATTAGCAATCATCTAGCAAATGCAGGGCAGCTGTAGTACCTAATAGAAATTTTCATGCCAATCACATGATAATTTTTCATCAATGTACAAAAATAACATTCAGATCTTTAATTTAGATCACTAAAGATAATTTTTTTCAAATTGCTTGGTCACAGAACATGATCAAAACAATAAATTTAACTTTGTAAAAGATCATGGAGAAGAGAGATGATTTTTATTTAAAAAACTTGTACATCAAGCTTCCTATCTTTTGATAGGAGGCACTTTGCGATCTCTCTACGATGTTATTTAGCAATTAGGTAGGCTAGATGTAAGTACAGAGACAACTATGTCTTGGGCACTGTCAACCCTTAGGGCTTGACTAAGTGCTATGTGTGTCATTACCTTTTCACGAAATCCAATATCAAAAATGGAAATTGCAAGGGACTTTTTCACCAGAATAATTACATGGACTATTTGAGGGATGACGGCTAGGCATAGGATATTACTAGCAACCTTAAGCACCCACAAGAAAAAATAGCCGTTGGGGGAGAAATACTCGTATATGATGCAAACATCCTACATTAGTAGTTTTCCAATGTAGTGTGTGAGGCCTGCTAGTTGAGGCCCAAACACTGGTGCTCCCCCCCCGGTTAGCCCATAGGTCCATGTCCAAAACATCATGAAAAAATGGAATTAACTAAATGCAAAGAAGAAAGGTAGAATTATCAATGTACACGATGCTTAGTATTACTTCTTGTTGCTTATCCCCATCATCCATAGTTGGTGTGGCTTCAAGGTTGATAGAGGATTTTCTCTCATAAAATTTGCGGGGGATGTGCAAACCAAGCGAGTCGGGGCGAATAGGAGTTTGATTGGATACAAAACTTGCTTGTGCTACAAGAAAAATCCTCGTCTGTGACTTGACTCTACTCTACATCAAGAATATCTGCTTTCACTAGTGCAATTGTGTTAGCAACAGAGTCCCCCAATAGAAGCAGCTTTTCATTTGTAGGTTCTGGTGTAGGATCAAGGGGGAACTCCATCTTGGTGCATATGAGGCTAAGACACTCATCTAGCTGGACACCAAAAGCCTTTTCCAAATTGTGCAAGAATAAATACTCTTCGTCTTCAATAATTATGTTGCTAAGGTGGTTGATCTCCACTTTGGGATTGCAGCTTGGTCATGGATGTCAAGGTTAGGCACCTCGGAGGTGCTAGCAATCTGTCCTCTCGCTACAACTGCCCCTCCCAAGCCGTGGGGATATGTGAGATGCATCTTATTGCAGTATTAGCGAGAACCATAATTAATTTGTCAAAGCATGGGACCAAGCTAATTTGACTAGTGCATAGAGGCTACAAGAGGTTGTCAATCTCTTGGAGAACAACTAACAATTCGCATCCAACTCAAGACACACTCAAGTGACTGAAATCACCAAAAGCCAATCGTTCATCGGCAAGCAAATCACATCCGTTACAACATCAAATGACATCCAAACATAACAAAACTTCTACGACAAGTTTATAAGACCTAAGCACCTATGCTTATGGTCTCAAACCCCACTTTAGGTCAAGCTCCAAAATCGCGATTATTAACAACAGTGGATTTTTGACCTAGTCGTTTTCGACCCAAAACGCATCTAAATGCTTAGCAATGATGCCCCAATATCCCTCCTATGCTTACTTTTTTATTTAAAAGTATAATTTTTTAGTTATGATAAAATTATACCGCGGGTCGTCGACGCCAAAAGCTACGAAATACTGTGAATGGCTTACGTCAATGCGTAGAGCTCTTACCTGCGGTTGCAATGCAACAAATGCAATTGCAAGGTGATAACGGGAGAGGGGGTAGGAAGTGCAAGAAGGAGAGAAGTGAGAGCTGTTAGCTCATGTTGTGTATTTCTTATCCAAAAAACTTATAAAAAATTTACAAAAACTGGCTTTTATACCTTAGCCAAGGTTTTTGGGTGGTCAAAACTAATAATCTGAAGTTCTACCAAAGCTGGGTGATAACTGATACAATCTACAAGCTTGTAGCCCCGGCTCATTAATTACAGAGTTTATCGAAGAAAACAGGAGTTACAATATTTCCAATTTATCAAAATAATAAATGTGTCACAAAGAGAACTCCAAAAAATGGTGTCCGTGCTAGCTTGCTCCTAACATTCTCCCCTCCTCGCCTGTGTCGTCCCTTGACACAGCTTTATGGGCTGAAATAGTCTTCAGGTTGACGGCTGGTGAGGTGGTCTTTAAGCGCGTCCCCCGCGCGTCCAGTGCCTTCTGGTATCTGATTCTTCTTTCCTTGTCAGGCACTTGTAGAAATTGCATTTTTACTTTATTCTTCAGCTCCACCGTTGAGTAGCCTACAAACCTGGATGTTAGGTTGCTGATAACCGGTGCAAATATATTCGTTTGTCAAGTGAATAATCTAGTGTAGAATGCTTCTTCAAAGGCCAGCATATTATTTGATGGCAAGAACATACATCTGGCATAGAATCCGTAAATGACTTCTTCTGAAGGATTCCCACTCAGATCGTAGCATAAGCCTTTGTTTCCTTCCAAAAACGATAGCCATGGGGCTCTTGCTTGCTCAGGCTCATTAAAAACTTGTATACATGTGAGAAACATTCTGCAAATTTTATATAACATGACGTAGGAGAGATCTGGTAGACTCTTGAAGAAAGACATGGCGCCCGTTACGGTTTTCACCATGTATTCTTCTGTATCCTGTCGTCTCTTTGGAGCTGGCAGCCTGGGGAAGTTAAGCCAAGTTGGCCTCTTCTTTTGTAGTGCTTCGTGCGCTTGCCATGTCCTTACTCTGGGTACAGGACAGAAGGTTTGATCTCTTTGAAGGGTTGCAGGTGCTCTTGTGAACAGAATCAGGTATCTTGGATTCTTTTTCATCCAGCTTAACCTCCAATTTGGGTGGTCTTTATTGCGCCATCTTCTTGCATATCTTTGTACAGCCTCTCTTTCACCTGTAATAATTCTACTTTGATGAGAGGGTACGGCAGGGATTGTTGATGCCATTGAGTGTTGATCTGATTTCAAGTGAGCTGAGTGACATTGACAGAGTGTAAAACTCTCAACTCTCAATCCATTGCGGCTTTCCACTACTCATCCCTGATCTTCTCCTTCAGTGCGTCTTCTTCATCTTTTGACAGCTCGACCATTGGCACTGTGTCTTCATCCGTGATGTTAAATTTAAAATCTTCATCACCACTCGGCTCTGTTGTGCACTGCATTTCAAACTCAGCACACAAGACCGAGGGTATGTCTATCTGTGGCGGCTCTGAAGTGCCTGACTCTTCATGCATGTTTGGTTTTCCATCTTTGAGGAGTTGATTAATCCGCTTTAGTTCTGCTATCTTCTTTAGGATCTCCTCCTCTCTCTGAAGCCGCACCAATACCAGGTCCCTACGCTATGATTGTTCTAGCTTTATTTCCAATTCAAGGTCTTTTTTTAAATTCTTGAGTGCCTTATACACTTCGTCAGTTCCTTTGATCAAGGCCACGACTGGATTTTCTCTGATTTGTCGTAAGAAAATTCCATGATCATTGATCCTATGTTCACAATACTGCAGAGAAGCATTGGCAATATCTAATTGCACCTGAATTTTTTGAGCTGACAGAGATGTCGTAAGAAGTTCATTTGTAGCTTCTGTCAGCTGCTCGTCTTTTGCTTCGTAGGCATCAGATAATTTGGTGAGTAGATCACCTAACTTCATTTAGGCATCAGATAATTTGGTGAGTAGATCACCTAACTTCATTTATTTTTGTTGCCTATCTCTGGCTAGCTGATGATGTTCCGCTTCTGCCTTCAGCTCTTGCACTACCTTTGAAGATCAGTGATGACAGTCATCCTGTCTTCTAACTCTCCTTGGAGAGCGTCGATCACCATTTGAAGTTCTTTGTCCTTTGTCCTACGATTTAGTGCTGCTGAGCGCAGTCTCTCCGTCATTTCCTGCATCTGCCGTGCATATTCATTGACTTGGAGGATTACCTCGTCGTTTGACTGCCACTCCTTCTGTCTTTCCAACTGGGATGTGCCTGCAGCCTCATTTGTGGCTTCCTTCTGCTTCGTTGTAACTGCTGGTGGTTCTTGTGTAGAGGCAGATGGTCAGTCTTCTTCTTGGGTATCCTGAGGCTTTGATGCCTTGGCAGTTTTTGGCTGAGTAGAAGTAGAGGGTGTTGGCTCCGACCTTGCTGTCTCTTCAAGTGCGGTCTTTCTTCCTTCTCTAGCTCAGGTTCTGCCTCATGTGTAGTGGTAGACTCTTTTTTCACATTTTTATCAGACTCTTGTTGAGATCCACTTGCCTTTTTCTCTCCATCTTGCTAAGTATCTTCGGCGGCCTTCTTCTGTTCCGGCTCAACCTCTTTTTCTTTTTGTCTCTCATGCTGGTCAGCTCCTTGTGCGGATTCTGTTGGTTTTGGTGGACTCAGAATCTTTATCTTTCTCAGGATCTGCTTCTCCATTGGTGTCTTTGCCCGCAGGTGATGGTTGTGGGCTAGACATGGGATGGTCTTGTTGTTCTGTATGCGGTGAGGTTGGTCGAGGAGATCCATAACTTTGTTCTTGTCTAGCCGTTTCCTCGGCTTGTATTTGGTCTTCCGTCTCCTTGGCTTTCTTAGCAGCTTCTTCTGCCTCCTTCAACTTTAGAGCTTCAACCTCTTGGTACATTCTTTCTAAATACTATATTGGATCATCCGCCTCTTTTCTTGTATGATGCTTCATTCGACGGCCTTTAAGTCCAACAAGTACCTATTTTTCTGGGTCCTTTCCTTGTGCTTGCCTACTTCACCTGTTTCTCTCTTTCAAAGTGCGCTTGTTTTTGAGCTGGCTCTTCTTCGTGTGTGGTCACAAATTTTCTTTTCATCTCTTCTCTCCGAGCTCTCTTTTCTTTGTTGTGAGATCTCTCACTGTTGTGCCTTTCTGGCGAGCTGTTAGGCCGACTCTTCATCAGATTTATATGATCTTTTACGTGACCTTGTAGCTCTTGGAGAGGGTTGTGCTTGCAATATCCATGTGTTCTAATCAAGGGCAAGTGGTAGGTTGTCGGCCATGCCGATGGCATGATATGCTATTCTAGTCAAGACCTCTAGTGCACCCAAGTACGTGATTTTTCCTTCCTTCTTGGTGCTCTTCAAGGTTGCCAAGACATAATGCACATGGTCCACTGGTTGTCTTGTTGTTGATTTGAGAACCTGTTTGAATGTGGTGGCCACGTAGTGATTTGGTGTAGTGTACCTTGCTAGCCTTTTTGCTAAGAAATGGAAGTGTTGATGGTACAAACAGGTTGGCTCTTCCACTTGTCTGTGAATGAGGTCGATGAATGTAGCCGCGGCTGTCTCTTTGGTAAATGTGCCTGTGGTTTTCTTGTCTCTTGCTTGCATGGTCATTCCTTTTGTGGGAATTCTAAGTGTCTCTGTCACTATCTCTTTTGTGATCACTACTTCAACTTGGCTCCCTTGGGTGTCGAATATCTCTGCGGTTCCGTCTTCTTTAATTGTCGATAGAAGCTCATAAGCCTTCTGAAAATCCACTCCGCAAGGCTCTTCTTTGTAGAAATCCCTGAGCCCAGCCTGTGGTTAGCCTCTTTTGTCTCTGGCTTGGCGGCTACATCATAGACTTGTTTGGGTAGGATTTTCAACTCCACCGGATGCCCTTCTTCACTCTTGAATCTGCCAGCGAAGACTGTAGTGTAGTGTTCTTCCAGCTGTTCTCTAGAGAGGTATGATGCCTTGGCTACTTTGACTGGCTCGCGGTCTAGTTGATACGCGGGCAGTTCCTGTAGTTTCTCTTTTTGGTTGAGCTTCTATTTAGCCCTCTCCGCGCTACTTACATGGCTCCTGTTCAGTGAATAGAGTGCAAAGTTAGCAGATTTGTCAGAATCTTCTCTGAAATGCTGACAATTTGGTCCACTTTGCTTCAAGTCAATTTTTGAACAAGCAAAGATACATAAAAACATGCAAGGAACAAAATTGTATGGTCAAAACAAATATTTGCAATCAAAGTAAATAATTGCGATTATTTACAGTTGAGGAAACTTTTCAAATTTTTTTCAAACTTGGCTTTCTAGGCGTAAAGTATATACCAAATACATGCTCTGAGTGAAATATGGGCTCATTTGGATGCATAGGGTGAAAATGGTACCAGATTTTGGCTTTAGGTCTCTGAAAAAATAGCATAAAGGAAATTTGAGATTTTGAGCTCCACATTGATTCAAAATTGACTAGTGGGCTTAACACATCGTGTACTTTGGATGTATGATGGCAAAATATCAAAATTCCCCAATTTTGACCAAAAAGTAAATAATCGCGATTATTAACTTTCCTTCAAAATTGACATTTTTTGGTACAAGTTGGTTCTAGGAATTGTATAGACCTTTGGTATGAGATATAAAGTGATTTGGATCAAGAAATGTTGTCCATAATCCAAATTTTGGCTTGCAAAGACTTCTTTGCATTTTTTGACAATTTTACAAGTAATGGGTGGCCATTGTGGCTCATACTTGATTTTTGGCATGTAATAGGTGTGTAAACATGATAGGTGAGGTGAGGTGACAATTTCCAAGCAAAATTGATGCAAAAGTAAATAATCGCGATTATTTACAACAGTGTTAAAATCTTTGCAATACTTACCAATTTTGACCTAGACATGTTCAATACAACTAATACAAGTCCTAAACTGAATTTGGTCAAGTTTAGTCATACCGGCATCACTTTGTGCTTTGTCAACTCTAAAATCATCGCTTTTTGTGACTACACTTCCTGTTGGGTTGGTTGGTCAACTTTGAGGCTCTAGACTTGTCTGCAACATAGTTGTGAAGAAACCTGTCCAATTCTGGCTCATTTGGAGTCAGTTTAACCCCGTATGTTGAATTTGACGCTTTGTAACCTTCGAGCCGTTTTTTGCTTTTCGAGGGCTTTGCTTGATAGATTTCACCAAACCAATCATGTACATTGTATATGGACCTCATAAGGAAGCCATCTGTGGCGTCAAGTCGAAATTCTTCCATTTGCCAAAAACCTGACTTTTCTACTAGGGACCCCCTCGACCCCAGCCGAATGGTCATATGATGGTATATAAAGGTTCTATTATGTTAGGGCATGCTATGGTTCAAATCCCACTTGCTTCAAGTACAGATAGTTGTTTCCCCAGTCTTGGATAAGCTGTACCTGTCACATGAAAGGTCTTCCCAATACGATTTCATAGTTGAGCTTTTTTCCAAAGTCTACTATGGAAAAAGTGTGTTGATATTCAAGGAATTGACTATCGCTTTTTCAAGCAGGCCTAATGGTCTCTCAATGTCTCCGTCAGCCAACTGCAATTTCATTCAAGTTTGTCTAATGGCTAACTGTCCCCAGGATTCCCATACTACTTTAGTGGCTATGGCTATACCCGCTCCACTATCCAGTATCTCCATGGTTTCAATGTCATTATATTTCACTGGGAAGGTGGTGTTTCCTTCCTCCCCTTCATAATATTCTCCGACCCTGTTCATAGGAATTGATCGAATCTCTTTGTTTTCCATTTCATTTTTCAATTTTCCCAAATTCCTCCGAGATTAACCCCGTTGTCCCCGCCTTCTCTAGGGTTTTCTTTAGATCACTCCATAAGTTGGTCTGATTTTTAACAGTTCTCCCAAGGTAAGAGTGCATTGGATGGGTGAAGACATGATTGAATGAATGTTGTCTACTTCTAGGGTATGTTCAACTCTTTTTACTTGAGTGGTCTTTCACACGATGGATTCATCTTCGTTATCTCCCAAGTAAGAAGGTAATTTTTTAATGTCAATGGTTTTGACATTCCTGAAGCTTTCGATCTACAATCCCTATACAAGGATTGTAAATCCATGTTCATATCAGAAGGTAGGTTATCCAACCAAACTTCCTCTATACGAGCTGACTTTAGAGTTAGGATCCCATTATTGATCTCTCTCACTTTTTCCCATAAGTGTCATGGCTAGTCTTCCTCTATGAATAGAATTCCTTCTACGGCATCTTTGTTGCGGGAGCGACTCAGACACCCATGAAGTGCATGCAAACACTACCTAGATCAACATAATTTCAATCAAGGACACAGATGACATGATAGGCACATGGAGGAAATCTCTTTAGATTGTCAGGATGAGACCATCCTACACATACAACACTCTGGAAGGCCAACTAAACCACAATCAAGAACCTCACTGCTCTCAACTACACTACCTAGCCACATACACACATACGAAAGGTAACTCACATAATCATGCCAGATTCGTACAAAACTTAAGGAACACCATGCCACGATTCTATAGACTACTAGCACGCAGAAAACAGACATCGTTTGATACACTTACGGCCACAAATAGCTTGTAGATGCATCGGCGTGCGCGCTTCGTCTCGCGTGGAATGCTTGACATTGTCGCGTAGCTCTCCTAGATCCTACAGCAATGGTACAGTCGGATATCCAATGTGTTGAGCAAGCCGGGCATAGCGAGAGGATAAATCTCACGCTCACTCTCTTTCTCTCTCACACACAGTATACGGCAGCGCTAAAGTTTTGATTATGATTAAAGTCTCCCTTTACAAAATGACCTAGGTACCTTATATACTAAGGCTACCTTAGGTTTAACCAAAAATGGGGTTGAAAGGGTCAAATGGCTTTGTATTTACAATCTGGAAGTGCCATTGCACCCCGGATTCTGAAACTAGAATAACTACTCATTACAAATGACGTTTATAGCCATAATCCGCAGCATTTCATAACTCGCAAAAGATAAGACTTTGGTACAAAACTTGAGTTATGTTGTGTTGTTGACCCAGCCCTCAACACTCCCCCCTTTCGCGTTCATGTCGTCCTCGACATGACCTGATTGTCGATGGTGATGTGGTCTTTGCTGTCGTTTTGGCTTCATCTATTGCACTGCTTGTAACTTTGTCGAACCGCAACAAGAACTATGATCCATTAGAGCGGACATGTATCATCATAACCATTCATCTTTTGAGATCCTCTGATTACTTTTATGTCTGCTCTTCTTCATTGGGGACTTCTTTGTTCCTGTGCAATCATGTTGTTAGTGTTGTCTGCAGCTTTGTCATTGTAGGCCATTCTTCGACTCGCCATTGAGGACAAGTATTCTATGATCTAAAATTGGTGCTCCAATTAATTTGTCAATTGATTTGAGTAGCATTTCCTTATTGTTGATGTAGAAGGAATATGTACAAGAGGATGGTGATAGGTGTCTTTAGATTAGGATCTAAAACCAGGATAACAAGAGGCAAAAAAACCCGGTGGGAAAAAAAAATGCCTTTGGTATACGCTTTATTGGAGTTCACCAGTTGAACGTGAAGTACATGTTCATGAAAGGTGAGTGCTTGGGTGAAACACGGGAAGAGTGCCTGATGCAAGTGCCAATTATGGGACACTCTATATGCATATGAGAAATTTGTCACCAAAAGCATGCAATGTGAAAGAAGGAGATGATGGGTGTTTCGAGGAATAAATGTAGCACATGTGACATCAAAAGATGTCTCAATAGCTTCCACCTTTTCAAGAAGGGTTGTCGATGTAGAAGTTTCTCCACTCGTATCTCACTATGCTCAGTTCGTGAGTGTCCTTTGGACCTTCTCCTTCACTTCACCAGACTTAAGTACTTAGACTTTGACTCTTTTGCTCACCTATACCAGCATGAGAGACACAACGTAAATATGCTCAACTCTTCCAGCTTGAGCAGTACCTAGAATAGCTAAGACGCTTAGACCACAGAGAATATTACTTGAAGCTTTGGGACTAGCACCTCACTCATTTTGTGGCTTAGCTACTCGACTCTGACTTGTATGACTTGTCGATTGCATGTTGACACTGCTTTGTGACAAGTTCTTTGGCTGTTGTAGTGGCTGCTGAGACATACTTCGTGAAGTTTCATTGTTTTCCTGTACCTTCTTCTCTTTGTAGTGCTCAGGCCTCTCATCAGTCTTTTCTTCATGTGGATTATGGATTTTTTATATTTTTTTCTTAATAATAAACAAAGAAAATCTTAAAACAACTCAACAAAAGAAAAATCATTCAAATAGAAATCTAAATGCTTGTACACTATACACATGTCCCTAGGGGCTCATGTATGGATTTTGTCCCCATACTCCTCTCTAACACTACTATGAGGGCATATACTCTAAATTTCGTCAAAAATTACCACAATAAAACACAAAAATTCAATGCCTCTCACAAAACATTGCCCTCTAATAGTCATAATGTTAGGTCCGCATTTAGAATGCCTCCCCCCTTCCTATTTGGAGTCATCGTTTACGACAGGGTATCGCAAAGGGTATGTGTTGTGCTTGGGCAATTAAAAGTTGTGCCTATGCAGGCCTTGTAATGTAGCCCTATTATGCATACACACTCAATGCATGGAAAAGATTTATGTTGTGCAAGATGTGGGTATAAGCAATTTTCTTATTGGAATTTGTTGACGAGGCTTCCTATTCTAAGCAATGTAATGGTCTTTGAATCTCCTGTATCGTTGCTTGATTGAAGCGACTTGCTCTCTTCTAACTGTACTGTAATCGTAGGAAGAATTGTAAGAATTCAAGCGGCGATGCACTGACAGTAGTTTTGTTGTTCTTCTTTGGGACCCATTTCTTTGCAATTATTGGCTATTTTGTTGCTGGCTCTCGTTTGGGAGCCCATACTTGCCCGTGCTTCGTTTGTGTTTGAAGAGACTTCTTTGGGATCCACCTTCTTGTTGTGTGAGTAAACAGTGGTCTTTGCTTTAGCCCTTGTACGCTTGGTTGGGGACGGGATTTCGGCTTTGAAAGTTGATATTGTGGTTGTTTTTGAATCCAAATGAATTTCTGACTTTTTCGTGCTTGAATCAACTTCGTTGGAGCCCAAACCTGAGTTGTGAAAGCTTGCAATTTTGTGATATTCTTACCCGTTCGTGCATGCTTTCCTTGCTTTTGTTTTGGTGTTGGATCTTGTGATTTGTCATTAGAGATCTTTGTCTTCTTGATCCATATTTGTTTTTGGCCGATTTGTTGAGCTTTTTGGCTTTGACTTGTTGTCCTGTTCTTTTGACCTGTCATGGTTGTTGCTGAAGGGGTTGGTGATAGTGATAGCCTGAGTTGATGATAGGGAATGTCGTAAGATTCATCACTATCACTACTATCCTCAGCAAGGTTGACTTCTTGTACTTTCCCTTGATTTTTTGGCTGGTAGTGGAAAGTTACTGTCTGTTTGCTCGTGGGTGGTAGTTTCTTGGAGGACTTTTCTAGCCCCTTGATTAGAGCATTGTTAGCTCGTTGCTCTGGTCGTATTCCTCCTAGCTGAGTCTTTGCATCCTTATTAGGAGCCATGTATGAGGATGCTTGTGGTGGCTTTGTCTTTACGGAGGACTTTGGAATCCACTTTTGACGCACTTTATTCGTGTAGCGATGACATTTATTCCCGGGTCGTTGATCTTCTTGAAGCTCGAAGTGTTCTACAGAGTCATAGAACTCGTCGTCTTCTTCATCTTTTGATTCTCCACATTTCTTTGTTTGCTCATTATTTTGAGAGCTTGTTGATTTCTGGATCTCTTCATTTTCCTCGATTACACTCACTGCAAAATAAGGAACGACATCATAGCCATTTTCATCACAAAACTTTGTTGTGGGAGCATCCTCCACGACGCACACCTCCAGAGTAGCCAAGATGTGTTCCCATCCAAAAGGCTCTAACTCTTCTTCAGGAAATGGTTCTGGGATATAGTCAGTATCCTCTATAACCCTCTCTAGGATACACTTCTCAAGTTTCAAGCTACCACATTGTGAAACTCCACACATCCACAGTTCTTTAGGCTTACGTAACCAAGCTGGAAGTTCTGATCCTGCTACTATGGCCGAATCAAACTCCTCAACCGCTGTTCTCTTCACATCCCTATAGCTATGGTCCCTCAAGTTTATCTTTGTTATGGTTTCCATATGTCTCAGGTATATATGGTCATAACCCCAATCTTGGACCATTTTCAGCTGTCGCATGAATGGTCTTTCCAGAATGATGTCATAGTTGTTCTTCTTGCCAAAGTCAACAATAGCAAAAGTGTGTTCATATTCAATGCCACAAGAAGTAACAAGTACTTTTTTTAGCAGTCCTAGGGGCTTTTCCTTGTGTCCGTCTGCAAGCTACAAGTTCATTCGTGTGGATATCAAGGAAGGTTTTCCCCATTTTTTCCAAACCTCTTTGGTTGCAATGGCCACACCGGCTCCACTCTCAAGGATTGCCATGATTTTTACACCATTGAATTCCACAGGAAGGGTGGTGTTTCCATCTTCTCCATCGTAATACTCGCCTACCTTGTTTAATGGCACTGGCCTAATATTTAGTTGAGTCATTTCAAGATCTTTGATGCCTTCCTCGATTTGAGTCATTGCGGTTTTTACACTAAATTTCTCTAGACATTTATCCACATTAGCCCACATTTTTGGTCTTATTCTAAGCAACTCGGCTAAAATTATTGTACAAGTGACTAGGGTAGATAGAATATCTACTAGCCCCTTTGAATCGATGGCCTTGTTGGGAGACAGTCTCTGTGATGGGACTGCAACCTCATATGACTTGGTCTCATACTCTCCCATGTAGGATGGTAGTGTTCTTAGCAAATGGGGTTGACTATCCATAGATTGTACAGATCCTTTGTCGCCCCAATACGATCGTACGTCGAGATTCATTTGAGATCCAGTCTCAAATTCCTCTATTGGTGGTAGAAACACTCCTCGTTCCTCACCAGTCTTGTCTACTCGTCTTCTTAGGTCATCGGCTTCATTGGCCTCTTTGACTTGTTTCCACAATTCGGCAAGACCATCTATCTCTTTACAATCCTCAGGTATAGCTTGGTGAAATCCCTCGGAAGAGTTATCCATGGTATTCAGTACTATCCTTGGTTCTAATGCTGGGTATTTGAGGTTTGGTCTATGCTCATGACTAGAATCTGGCTCTTTTAGTTGCTGGTTTGGTGTCATTATTTGTGTAGGCATGACACGGATCACATCCTCATGTTTTGCAACTCGTGGTTCTAGTAAAGCTTGGGCTGTTTGAATCATTTTCTGGCACATTTCAAACCTTTGCTTTTCTAGTTCCACATAGGGATATGTCATCCACCTGTGTTCTTGGGTTCCGTTGTTTTTGAGCCTCACATCATACGCTTTCAAGAGGGCATCTAATGTCTCACTAACCTTCTCTACCAACACAGATCCTCCTAAACTAGCACTTCTCGGTTTCTCATCTGTGAATGGTTCTTCTAGAGGTTTAACCATCTGTGTAAGAGAAGGTGCCTCCTTTCCTCATGTTGTTTTATCTTCTCCTTAGATTCGGTAAGCTTCTCAACTAGCGATTTTTGCTCTCGTTCCCTGCGTGCTTTCATCCTAGTCTTTCTAGCTTTCCAACTATTTCGTTTGCTCTTGGTTTTCTGACTAGGTGCGTCTCTCTTTGGTCCATCATCTGTCTTTGGACTCGTGTCACTTTCCGTGTTCTTTGTCTCTAGATTCTCATTAGCTTTATTTTGAGCTTGTGCTCTCGTAACCACTTGAACTGGTACAACATTTTCATTTTCTGAGCTACTAGGTAGTTGAACAATCCCTAATACATTTGTCGTTATTTTCCTGATTTGGTTTGGTTTTTTTGGGCAATCGGGGATCAAGTGAGTGATGCCACACTCAAGACAATAGGCATTTACTTCAGTGACCTCTGTATGAGGACATTGTTTGACCCAATGGTTGTCACGACTTTTGTGACAATCTGTCTCTGATTGAGGAGATTCTTTTAGCATTTCCTCTTGGCTATAAGCAAGCTTTGACCTAGATAAGCCGCTATTTGCAATGAATCGCAATGTCCTTTCATCCATTTCATACCTTCTTTCTTTCGACTGAAACCCAGGACGTGGAGGTTTCACCGGCCTCACCACTCCATGTGTTTCTCTCACATTTTGTTGCTCCAAAGGGTAGTACTCACTTTGGTTGCTATACCAAAGTGTAGCTAGTACTGGCATTGGTTTATTTGAAACTTCTATCATTGGCATGTATCTCATTTCTACCTGCATTCTAGCACCTGGCAGCGGAGGTTGTTGTCCTAAGACAAGCTGTGGCCTTAAAACTCCTACTGGTCCTGGCGCATTCCCCGTAATGTATCTAGGTGGAGTAGGTGCTTCTGGAACAGGTTGTACATACCTCTCCCTAGCATTTTCCATGCTATAATAGCACTCTTCCCCCGTATGGTTCGTCCATTTTCTCTCAATTTCACACCACTTTGGCTCACCAGAATCACACCTTACAAGAGGAATCAACCTCTTGACCAAGTCGTCGCTAAGCTTTTCTTGATCAATAGGTGCCGTTGGGTTGGCAATGGACTCACTTATCTGTGAAACAGTGTGCTGAGAGGATGTGTCATATCCTTGACTCTTTAAGTCCTTTTCTTTGTATGCCTCACAGTTATCCACTAAATAAAGAGCTTCTTTTATCAACTCGTTTAGTGTCATCCTCCTTATCATATGCAGATCCTTTTGAAGGCCCGCATGTCTCATTCCCTAGATAAAGATCAGCATCAGTCGTGCTTGCGTAGGTAATTCCGCTCTCGGACAGAGCTTAACATATCTCTTGAGCGGTAATGATGCTTTGCGTGCTGATTCATTCTCTTTCTGTTTGAATCTATGGATTTGCGAGACCGTGTTGTGAGCAATGCCTTTTGGAAATAATTCTTCAATAAACTCCTCAAACAGCTCATGTAGGGTCTCAAAATCCCATTTTTCCATCGAGTCGAACCATGTATAGCTGCATCATCTTCTAGAGTCAATCCAAATCCCGCAAACTGTGTCGCAAAATCTGAAACTTCCTCTCCTCTAATCACTCTTCTAAAAGCCGTTACGTGATCTCTTGGATCTTTATCTCCGGAGTATTTTCTGTTTACCCATTTCTGGACTTGGGATGGTCTAACTCGTCGATTGTGTACAAGTCTAACCAGAGACTCTCCCAATCCTGGTGGCTCTCTTCTTGGAATTCCTATAGGAATTCTTGTGTTTGGTGGAGGCATTTGTGGTCCTGCATTGACCAAATATCCACCTCTTTCTAGTACAGTTTGTGGATTTGTGCTTTCTACAACTTTGTATTACTGTTCATACTTGTCGACAACTATAGATCTCCATTGACAGTCGACTCCGTATGTGTATACATATAAGAGCTTGTAATCCGTTATCTCTTCTAGGTATGGATCTAAGCACCTATAAAGATTGACCTCATTGTCGTCAATGTATCTATATAGTCCTTCACTCTCATGACCAATCATCCAAACTCTCTCAACAAGATGGATCTTTATAAATTGCAAGTTTGGAAGATCCATTGTGGGAGGATATTCCTCTATCGTCGGGATCTCCAATGTTGTGTAAGCTGCGTTTGAATCTAGGGTAGACATGATTTCTGGGCTTAAGAGCTTTTTCTTGGTTCAAGTAGACTTAGTACACTGTGTTCAAGTGCTTTGGTTAGGGAAAAGTCAAAACTATGTCCAAAACCGCAACCGTTTCGTCACAATTCTCGCAAATTGTCGCTTTTAGACACCCCTAACTTGCGGATGTATTTTGAG
This sequence comes from Adiantum capillus-veneris, assembly GCF_014529385.1. Taxonomy (NCBI): domain Eukaryota; kingdom Viridiplantae; phylum Streptophyta; class Polypodiopsida; order Polypodiales; family Pteridaceae; genus Adiantum; species Adiantum capillus-veneris. The sequence continues at coordinate 40,281,422 of NC_140940.1, forward strand.
GCCTCAAACAACATTTTTTTCAAAGTTGACCTAAATGGTTGCCGTGGGCATGCATTTAGTTGAAGTTTTGCTCTAAGATCTGTAGAGTCGCTCTCAAGCTACGTTTTGATATAAAAACTTTTCCGATCCGATACCGTTTGTGAAAGTTATGGCCAAAATAGTGAAATGCAGTTTAGACTGGTCAAAATGAGTCCAAATTCAATTTTAAAAGAAGATTTGGGATCTCTGTGACACTGTGAACACTCCTCTATGGTCAAAAGTATAGTTGGACCCTAAAACTGGCCTAGAGACATCCTACGCGTAGGATGTCTATATGCTCATAATTGAACAAAATTTGGTCCAGAGACTCCCCTTAAGTCCAGCAACCCAATGGTATGCTCAGAATTTCATTTGGACCTAAAAATGGCCTTGAGACATCCTACGCGTAGGATGTCTTTTTGCTCAGAATGACTTGAAATTTTCACCCCAAGTTCTCCTTGATGTGCTAATCATAGTGGTGTGCTCATAGGTTGGTTTGGAGTCCTAAATCAAGCTGGAGACATCCTACACGTAGGATGTCTAACTGCTCAGATTTTGTCCAAAGTTGATTCCGAGATTCTCCTAGTGCTCAGAAACCCAATGGTATGCTAAAAATTGAATTTGGATGTCAATAGGTCAAGATTTGGGCTACATAAGCTTCTAGTGCACTCCAAGAGTAGGATGTCTGACAATTCTTGTGTTTGCTTGGTAAATAGGCCAAACAAGGTCCAAATTCACTTTTGAAAGAAGTTCTCGAATCCTTGAGACACTTAGAACCTCCCTATATGGCCAAAGTAGAATTTTGACCACTTTATGACCCTGGAGACATCCTACGCGTAGGATGTCTTTTTGCTCTGTTTCAACTCAAACTTGCACTCTAGCTTCCCCTTGATGTGCTAAGCTCACAACTATTTTTACTTTTTGATTCTGACACCTATAGGTTGGTCAAATGATCAAGAATCTGTTCCAAAATCTTGATGTCTGTTCTGATGAATTCCTAAGTCAAATCAACTCCAAATTGGACCAAATTTGCCTAGGAGGCTTATCTAAGGCTATATGACAGCATGGTATGGTCACAAAAGAATTTTGGTTTCAGAATTATGCAGTAGACATCATACGCGTAGGATGTCTTTTTGCTCATAATGAACCCAAACTTGGACCAAAGATTCCCCTAGTCTTTAACAACCCACTAGTATGCTTAGAGGTTCATTTGGAGTGCTAAATCATGGTGAAGACATCCTATTCGTAGGATGTCTAAGTGCTTAGAATTGCCCCAAACTTGAGCCACAGCTTTCCCTTGATGTCAGAAACCTAATGCTATCCTTAGATTTTAATTTGGATGTCAAAAGACCCCAAAACTAGATATTCTTGCCTTTTGTCTGTCCAAAAACGCTAAAGTCTATTCAATCTTCACTTTCAATGACCCAAATGAGATGAAATCTATCACATGCACTCAATAGAACATGCCTATGGAGTCATCCTATGGTTTGGTCTCAAAACTAGGCGTTGGACACAATTTGGGTAGGATGTCTGGCAATTCTCACCTTTTGGCTTTGATCTGTCAAAATTTGGTCAAATTTCCACTTTCCATGTGAAAATAGGGTAAAACCTACCATCTGAACACATTGGTCAACTCAGAATTTCAAAATTTCCACCAGATCACCCTATAGACATCATACGCTGTCGTGTTGTGACACGTACATAGTGGGAACGCATGCTACAAGAGTTATCTTGTATTTTTTTTAGATACATAATTATCTTTCCTATAATGTACATATGCATATTTAAGTATAATAATAAGCCTTCTATCTCATCCTATTATTTTTCTCAAGGGTAACATATCCTTACTTTACCATCAGAAAATACTATGGGAAAAGCATCAATAGCTCCGCCTCTTTAACTTGGGGCAAAAAGCATTGATTCTTTATTTCTACTATTTCATTATCATCTCACACCCTAGCTAGATCCTATATCTAGGGTAAACTCCAATATATATATATTCTATGTATTTTTTATACTTTTCTTATATTTCTTTTTAAATAGCTACTAGGAGAGAATCAAATCCTAGTGGGACACTAGGTGGCATGATTTCAAAGATACACTTATTTTAATGCATTATTGCAAGCATGATTACAAAACTTTTTCAAGGAGCAATGTCATGCTTTCATATGGCATGAGGTGTCCTTTGGAATTAAATGAAAGTCAAGGCTAAGGAGACCACATGAAGACTTTTGCTGCCATAAATGGACCCTATTTTGATGAATTTTTTACACAAGGTTCCAATCCGAATTGGAGAATGATTTTAAAATTAAAATCCTAGCTAATGAGCTGAAGTTTCTGTCCATATTTTTACTTTTTTATTTGGAGCTACGGTTGAGGAGATATGATCAAAATACTGGACCCCAGTCTGCCCACATCATGCAGGGACAGCTCATTTCCAACTTTTCCAATTCCTGTTCACACTGGCTCCTCTCTTCTTGTGTAAACCCTTGTGGGTTCCCTTCACCTATAAAAGGGGACCTCTTCTTCCTTGGAAAAGACTCAAGCATTCAAGCCATTGATGAGAGGAATTCTTGAGGGAGTGAGTAGTAATGCCTAATTGTACTTAGCCCCATTAACGTAAGCCCAAGCCTACACTTTCTCCTAGAGGAAAACTAGCCATTCTTGTACGCCATCCTTGGAGGATCAACTCTAATCAAAGAAGGTGTTGTACTTGGCGTATCAATCAAAGTGGAATTATCCACTCTTCTTCTCTCTCCATCAATAATGGTGCCGAAGGGTTTCAAGTAAGATGTGTTCTACATTGATGTTTTCTTGATTTCTTGTTGTTTTCATTTTCATCTCTAATCCAACATATATATATGTATCTAATATCATCTCCTTAACCAAACCTATCTCTCTCATTCATTCATCCTCTCTAGGTTCTCTTTGCTACAGGTACATCTCTCCCCGCAGTATCCTTATTGCCTACGGGCAAGAATAGGGCTTGGGAGGGAAACTTCTCATCTCTTCACTTCTCTCATCTCTTCACTTCTCTCATATCTACATTTCTCACATACTATCCTAGATGAATAACCCACATGATGATCATTTCTATCGCTTTCACTTTGTACGATCTATTAGAATTAACGTATGGATTAGCCGTAAAATACACTTTCAACAACGTATAGTGTTTCTCTTCGGCCCTGAAAGGCTCAATGAAATACTTCTATCACCGGATCCCATCATACTACCTCTCATAGACTATAATTTTTCTTTTGATGTAAGCGTAGTTATCTTGCTATGAACCAAGAGGATTTGTACACACAATTAATCCCAATCACTAGACAAAATATATATATTATGGTAAGCACAAAAGTACAATTCCAAAGAACAATTCGTAGCCTATTTGGTCAGCCAAGATTGAATGCCATTAACTCATCCATTAACCCTTTCATATTACCCATGATACAATATGACCATAGCCTTGATGTTTTCATCTTCGTATTGTTTTGACATTCTCTTTTGCGTTCTTTCTTTATGTGTGTGAGTACAAGAGAGAAAGAGTGAGTCTTCTTTGATTGAACTTCTTTCCAAACCCTAGTCTTCATGGCATCTATGGTTTAACTCCTTCATATAGTTTTTGTTGAGTTCTCTCACAAAATCTCACAGCCATAAGCCCGGTGCTTTCCTGGCAAGACCGCAAATTTCTCGACATATTTTTGGTGAACCCGACGCGAATCTGCTAGGGTGAGAGTTTGTGGGTAACCATGGGTGATCATGTTGAGCATTAGGGTGTGCATTTTGACCCAGCAACAATGCAAATGTTTCAAGCATTTGCAATGTTCATGCAACAACAACATGCTACTGAAAGAAGGGAGATTTCAGCAACGAAGGCCATACAAGCGGTCGTCAACAGAATGGATCAGTTCAATGGCAAAGATGTAACCAAGTACTTACGCGAGTATGTGAAGGAGATGGAGCTGCATCGCGTGTCAGAAGGTGAGATGATTCAAAGCTTTGAGCTAGTTGTTGCTCCATAAATTAGGGAGCATGTTAGGGCAATTAAAGATGGGCATGGGAGAAATTGGGAAGAACTCAAAGTAGCTTTAAAGGAGGAATATTTCATGGAGGACTCTGAGAGAGTGACCAAAAGGACATTCTTAGAATGGGTAGTCAAGCCAAAGCAAGGACTATCAATAACAGAGCTACTTAGGGAATTTGAGCGGCGCTATGCACAACTCACTAGGACAAAAAGGGCCACACTAGATGCAGAGAAGACAGATCTTTTCTTACAAGCTGCAGGTAAAGAGTTTCAAGAAAATTTGGAGCTTCTTCTTGAAGATAAAGATGCTGAGCAAGGACTAAAGACCGACTGGAATGAGGTTGAAGGTGCTGTCTCACTGCTTGCCAAACGACAAAGAAGAAGGGACAAGATGGTAGTAAACACTACAAGTCCTTCCACCTCAACTTCTGACAAAATGGTAAAGCCTACTTTTATCGCTCCTAAGTTTGATGAGTCCATGCTAGATGAGCTTGTGAAGGGAATGCGTGACTTGAAGGTGAAGTTTGCAAAGCTTGAAGAAAAAGGCCAACCATCAGGGTCACTTCCTAGGCAAAGACAACAGCCCAAAGAAGGGTTTGTTAATAGATGTATTTGGTGTGATAGTACAAACCATGTAAGAAGGGATTGTGATGATTTTAGTGATGCTTTGTCAAAAGATGTTGTCTTTTTTAAGGATGGTAAAATCCACTTAAGAGAGACAGGTCTACCCTTAAGAACTAACTTTGGGAAGGGGGGAATGCAAACCTTAGTTGAAGATATGGCAACCAAGCATGCCATCTCTTCAGTTGAGGCAGCTACTTATGGAGTCAAAATTGAACATTTTTGTGATGAAGAAGTGAGTGACCATCATGGTCAAATTTGGCCAAATGTCATACAATTAGCTAAAAAGGGGAAGCTTACAAAAGAGATTCTACATGAAGCAGGTGATTGCATACGTCCAGAAACAGGATGGAATGATCGAGTGGACTCATTGTCAGTGCATGCCTACATTACAAAATGCCAACAAAATGAGGCAATTGTAGAAGAGAAGCGCAGACGTGAGAATGCTGATGAAGGACTATCAAAAAAAGCTTCTAGAAGTGGGGGAAGAAGCGACTCAATGCCTTCTCAAACACCCTCAACACAAGGAGCATCTCCACCTGAAGTACTCATGGAGGAGTCTACAACAGGAAAGAAGAAAGAGCCAACGAAAGGTAAGACAAAAGGCCCAACTTATAAACTACAATCTGATATTGAGGTTGCTATAGATTTAAAGAAAGTCTTGGAGGAAAGGATCTTGAATAGCAAGATTGAGTTTACTCTGGGAGAAGTTCTTGGCATTGCAAAGCGTGAATTCCATGAGGAGATCATTGACATCATCAAGAGAAAGAGGCAAACCCTTGCTGAAGTTTCTCGTCCACAGGTTGAAGGGGAAACCTCAAAGACACAAGGGATGCAACTGCAAAATAAGGAGAAAGATGGAGCTGTGGTAGGATGCTACCAATCTAGTGGGAGAGTGAAGCAAGTGCATTTCTCAAATGATGATGAAGAAGTTGAAGATATTTCTAGGAGTTACTATTCACGAAGTCATTCGGCAAGGGCTACTATAGAAACTTTAGTCAAGGTAGGTGATCTTGAAGAGCCATTTGTTGCCTTGATTGACCATGGTTCAGAAATAAACATAATGTCAAAGAGTCTCTACAACAAGTGCAAATGGCCAATGGACACAGATCATGGTTGGATGGTAAAAGTGGCAAACAATTCATCCGGTGAATTGTATGCAGCATGTCCAGGTGTGAAGGTGACAATAGGTGATGTAAAGATTGACCAAAACTTCTTTGTACAGGATACATCTTCATATCATCTCATCCTTGGACAACCCTACATTGTGGGAGTTCGAATGGAAACAAAGGTTATGGACGATGGTTTAGCATATGCTAGAATACGTAGCAAAGATGGTAAACGAGTTGTCCAATTTCTCACAGTCTGTGTAAACCATGAAAGAAATCGTGACAACCTCAGAGAACATCCTCTACCAAAGGTAAGCAAAGAGTTTCATGATCATAGAGAAATGATGGGTTTTGGCCAAGTACCATTGTAAAGCGGGATTGCAATGGTACAGAAAGAAAAAGGGTCTCGCCTGATCCAAAAATAGGTGAAACTTTCTCGATGAGCTCCTTGGTAACAAGGAATGGATCAGTATGTTTTACAAAACTTGAAGATTTGAAGAGATATGAGAGGCAATATGTGCATAATGTACAAATAGGCATGAAAAAGAGTGGGTTGCTAAAGCCTACTGAAAATGTTTTGGGTTTGTGTGAACAAGTTTCTTTTATAGATACTATGGGTGAGCTTGATGCTATAATGAGGTCTAGTTTGCATCTTGAAAATGAAGTTGTGGAAGTTTGCTCTATGGAAATGTATCAAGTAATAGAAGCCTTTAAAGAAAGCCAAATAGTAGGCCCAGAAGTCCATGTTGAAACTAAATACAAGAGTGTAGCAAAGAAGGTGAAACCAGTAGCTTCACCTTTACCACCCAACAACAGGGAAAAGATTGAACAGGCTTCTTTACAACCAAGTTTGCGGAATCCTAAAAAGATCGGGCATACCTTCACAAAGGAGTCTTTTCAAGAGTTGCAGATTGGTTGCGAGGAGTTTCTAACACAGGAGGTGACAAAGTGCTTCAAAGAAATGCTTTCAAAGCATGGTAAGGCTTTTGTATTTGAGCCACATGAGATAGGATGTGTTGATCCTTATATTGTAGCTCCTATGGTAATTTTCACAATACCTCATGTGCCTTGGAATCTGCGGCCTATTCCGGTTCCAAAGGCTCATTTGCCAAAGTTAGTAGAGCTACTCAATGAGAAAATCAAAATGGGAATCTTGGAGCCTTCTTGTGCTCCATACTCAAACAGGTGGTTCACAGTTCCAAAGAAGAATGGTTCTCTACGCTTCATCCAAGATATGCAACCAGTGAACAAGGTGACAATTAGAAATGTAGGTACAGGTCCAATTGTGGATGAATTTGCAGAGGCATTTGCAGGGAGAGCAATCTACTCAATGGGGGATCTCTACTCAGGGTATGATCAATTTCAGCTTGCAATCGAAAGCAGAGACTTGACAACCATGAGGACACCTTTGGGTTTGGTAAGGATGTGTACCTTGCCACAGGGAGCAACCAACTCGGTTGCACATATGATGAATGGGATGAATAAGGTCTTACGTGACTTTATTCCTCATATCACAATGCCTTTCATTGATGATTTGCCTATCAAAGGATGTGAAGAAAGTGACAAAGTTGAAGCTTTGGATCTCAAGGGATGTCGCAGGTTTGTGGTAAATCACATAAATGATTGTGATAAAATTTTGTCTAGGTTGGAAGAAGTGAATCTTACATTGTCAGGGAAAAAGTCTATGTTTGGTGTCAATGAAGTGCTCATTGTGGGGCACATGTGCGGGCCATATGGTAGGAAACCTTGTCCATCAAAGGTAGATGCCATCCAAAGAATGAAAGAAACATGCACTAGCATCACTGAGGTTAGAAGGTTTCTGGGAGCATGTGTCTTCTATGTTATTTGGATTCCACATTATGCACATGTAGCTGATCCTCTTTATCGGCTGCTTAGAAAGAATCAAAAGTTTAAATGGACAGAAGCACATGTAAAATCCATGAAAAAGCTAAAGGAGTTACTCCAGTCAGCAACGACTTTGAGAAAGGTAGACTATGAGTGTCAAAGGCCAGTGATTGTGACAGTAGATACCAGTCCTGCAGGGATTGGATGGGCAATAGGGCAAGATGACAAAGAAGGACACAGGTATGTGGTAAGATTTGGAGCAAAGGTACTAAGTGCTCGCCAAAGAAACTATCCACAGATAAAGAGAGAGTTATGGGGTATGGTTATAGCCTTGAAAAGTGGAAAAGAGTACCTAATTGGTGCATGTGTGGTTGTAGAAACAGATTGTCTACCACTTCTTGGGATGATTACAAGCTGCTCAACACCAGACATTGCTATGTTGCGTTGGATTGCCTACATTAAGTCCTTAAATCCCGAGTTTAAGCACATTGCAGGTAAAGACAATATAGTGGCAGATATGCTATCAAGGGCAAGGTATGAAGATGAGTCACAAATGATTGATGAGGGAGATGATGTAGGCACAAAATTCTATTCTATCTCTCATGTCAAAGGTAACAATGTCTGCATGACTAATTCACTTGAATTGTTCTTGAAAGATCTTTATGAAGGTGATTGGATTTCTATTGGAAGGTACTTGAGTACTCTAACAAAACAGGATGATTGGTCTGAACAAGAATTCAAGAGGATACGCAGGAAAGCATATGGGTACTTTTTAAGGGATGGTTACTTGTGGAAGCATCCTAAGCAAAAGGGTGCTACACCACAACGGGTTATATGTAAAAAAGAGACTCAAGTAAACCTCATGCAAGAGTTTCATGAGAGTCTATGGGCTGGACACAGGGGTGTGTGGGCAACCTTCTCCAAGTTGAAAGAAAAATACTGGTGGAATGGTATGTATAAAGATGTATCTCAGTTTGTAGAGTCATGTGTAACTTGTCAAATGTATTCAAATGTTCGACATCGTGATGGATTGCACCCTACATATCCACTAGCCATGCACTATAAATGGGTTGTGGATCTAGTCACGATGCCTTTAGGACTCTGGCAGATGAGATACTTGGTTCTTGCACGAGAGGACCTAACTAACCAGGTTGAAGGAAGAGCATTAAGAGCTAAGACCACAGAAGCTGTCTGCAAATTCCTTGTTGATGAGGTGATTTGCCGTTATGGTTGTGTGGGAAAAATCACTGCAGATCGAGGTGAACTGGATGCCGAAGAAGAAAGGGAGTTCTTTTCTAGATTAGGGATCAAGCTTTCTCTTACTACAGCTTACAACCCTGAAGGCAATGGAAAGAGTGAAAGAGGGCATCCTCCTATCATCAAAGCTTTGGCCAAGGCTTGTGAAGGAAGAGTTGGTGAGTGGCCAAAACTGTTACCATATGTTTTATGGGCTGATCGTACAACACATAGCTCAGTAACTGGCTACATGCCTGCGGAGCTAATGTATGGTCAAAAGCCAGTGATGCCGATTGAAGATACAATTCCTACATGGAATGTACTACCTTGGCAAGAGGGGCTTAGTAGGGAAGATCTCCTTGCACTGCGTATAAGGCAGCTAGAGAGAAGACCTGGAGACATTGAAGCTGCAAAAGAACGACTCAAAAATGCAAGGTTGAAAAACAAGGACTATTTTGATAAGCTACATCGACTCAGGAGCAAAGCAATTGACAAAGGTGACTGGGTTTTAGTGTATGATAGTAGCCTTGATAACTAGCATAAAGTCATGCGTAAGTTCTCAAAAAGATGGTTTAGACCGTATGTTGTAAAGCATGTGCATGAAAATGCTACTTACAGCTTGTCTGAACTAGATGGTACAAAAGTAAAGATTCCCATTGTAGGAAAAAGGATTAAAATGTTTAAGAGAAGAGGAGACAATGATATTGAAGATATGGATGAGGAAGAAGAGAAAAACACAGGTGAAGATCGAAGTGAACATGAAGCTCTGGAATCATCCAGTGAAGAAGAAGACAAGGAAGATGTACAAGAGTTCTAATCTTACAAAGAGACAATGTGGCACATACCGGAGGATGTGCAGGTTTAGAGGGGGTGTATGTCGTGTTGTGACACGTCCATAGTGGGAACGCATGCTACAAGAGTTATCTTGTACTTTTTTTAGATACATAATTATCTTTCCTATAATGTACATATGCATATTTAAGTATAATAATAAGCCTTCTATCTCATCCTATTATTTTTCTCAAGGGTAACATATCCTTACTTTACCATCAGAAAATACTATGGGAAAAGCATCAATAGCTCCGCCTCTTTAACTTGGGGCAAAAAGCATTGATTCTTTATTTCTACTATTTCATTATCATCTCACACCCTAGCTAGATCCTATATCTAGGGTAAACTACAATATATATATATTCTATGTATTTTTTATACTTTTCTTATATTTCTTTTTAAATAGCTACTAGGAGAGAATCAAATCCTAGTGGGACACTAGGTGGCATGATTTCAAAGATACACTTATTTTAATGCATTATTGCAAGCATGATTACAAAACTTTTTCAAGGAGAAATTTCATGCTTTCATACGGCATGAGGTGTCCTTTGGAATTAAATGAAAGTCAAGGCTAAGGAGACTACATGAAGACTTTTGCTGCCATAAATGGACCCTATTTTGATGAATTTTTTACACAAGGTTCCAATCCGAATTGGAGAATGATTTTAAAATGAAAATCGTAGCTAATGAGCTGAAGTTTTTGTCCATATTTTTACTTTTTTATTTGGAGCTACGGTTGAGGAGATATGATCAAAATACTGGACCCCAGTCTGCCCACATCATGCAGGGACAGCTCATTTCCAACTTTTCCAATTCCTGTTCACACTGGCTCCTCTCTTCTTGTGTAAACCCTTGTGGGTTCCCTTCACCTATAAAAGGGGACCTCTTCTTCCTTGGAAAAGACTCAAGCATTCAAGCCATTGATGAGAGGAATTCTTGAGGGAGTGAGTAGTAATGCCTAATTGTACTTAGCCCCATTAACATAAGCCCAAGCCTACACTTTCTCCTAGAGGAAAACTAGCCATTCTTGTACGCCATCCTTGGAGGATCAACTCTAATCAAAGAAGGTGTTGTACTTGGCGTATCAATCAAAGTGGAATTATCCACTCTTCTTCTCTCTCCATCAATAATGGTGCCGAAGGGTTTCAAGTAAGATGTGTTCTACATTGATGTTTTCTTGATTTCTTGTTGTTTTCATTTTCATCTCTAATCCAACATATATATATGTATCTAATATCATCTCCTTAACCAAACCTATCTCTCTCATTCATTCATCCTCTCTAGGTTCTCTTTGCTACAGGTACATCTCTCCCCGCAGTATCCTTATTGCCTACGGGCAAGAATAGGGCTTGGGAGGGAAACTTCTCATCTCTTCACTTCTCTCATCTCTTCACTTCTCTCATATCTACATTTCTCACATACTATCCTAGATGAATAACCCACATGATGATCATTTCTATCGCTTTCACTCTGTACGATCTATTAGAATTAACGTATGGATTAGCCGTAAAATACACTTTCAACAACGTATAGTGTTTCTCTTCGGCTCTGAAAGGCTCAATGAAATACTTCTATCACCGGATCCCATCATACTACCTCTCATAGACTATAATTTTTCTTTTGATGTAAGCGTAGTTATCTTGCTATGAACCAAGAGGATTTGTACACACAATTAATCCCAATCACTAGACAAAATATATATATTATGGTAAGCACAAAACTACAATTCCAAAGAACAATTCGTAGCCTATTTGGTCAGCCAAGATTGAATGCCATTAACTCATCCATTAATCCTTTCATATTACCCATGATACAATATGACCATAGCCTTGATGTTTTCATCTTCGTATTGTTTTGACATTCTCTTTTGCGTTCTTTCTTTATGTGTGTGAGTACAAGAGAGAAAGAGTGATTCTTCTTTGATTGAACTTCTTTCCAAACCCTAGTCTTCATGGCATCTATGGTTTAACTCCTTCATATAGTTTTTGTTGAGTTCTCTCACAAACTCTCACAGCCATAAGCCCGGTGCTTTCTTGGCAAGACCGCAAATTTCTCGACAACGCGTAGGATGTCTATAGCTGATTTTTTAAGACTGAAGTGTCCCTGATGCTTCCTTATGCTCTCAGCAAGTGCACGTATGCTTCACATTTGCAAAAAAAATGCAAAAATCACTCAATTTAAGCCTTTGAACTAGGGTAAAACCTACCCTCTGAACCCACTCGTGCAGTCAAAGTTTTCAAATTTGGTCTCCAGAACCCCCTTGAGACATCCTACGCGTAGGATGTCTATGTTTACAGAATTGTAGGTTTTCTTCACAGAACCATTGCAAATGCTCTTTTATATGCAGAGCATCAGTCAGTCATACAAAAATATCCACAAAACCTTGTTTAATGCATTTTTACCCTCAAAAGCACACTTTTCCGTAATTTCAAATGCAATCAAGCACTTTAGCCAATAATTCAGTGCTGAATAGCTCTAGATCAGAATCGGACCACTTACCTAAAGCTACTCCTACAAATCATATGGGGTTTTTCATCTATGAGTAGAAAAACACTTCACTGCTAGACACTGACTAGTAAACGCTTTTATCACCTCACAAATCACTCGACCACCAACAACTACTCTAATCCACAGATCCTAACTAACCCTATCTAGTCGCAAACCCTCGGCAAGACACACGCTTCCTGGCTATCCACTTGATCGCGGAATATCCTCTTCCGGATTCACTTAAGAAAAACGCTTTCTTAAGCCGAAACTAAATCAAGAAACCATCACACGAGTGTTAGTAGGAAACCTACTTAGTTCTTTATGTCCCCGGTAGCCACGCCAATGTTGCAAGAGCGACTCACACACCCATGAAGTGCATGCAAACACTACCTAGATGAACATAATGTCAATCGAGGACACAGATGACACGATAGACACACGGAGGAAATCTCTTTAGCTTGTCAGGGTGAGACCATCCTACACATACAACACTCTGGAAGCCTATCTAAACCACAATCAAGAATCTCATTGCTCTCAACTACACCACCTAGCCACATACACACATACGGAAGGTAACTCACCTAATCATGCCAAATTCATACGAAACTTAAGGAACACCATCCCCTCACTAGGATACACCTGTCCCTAAGCTTCTACACTCAAAACCCTCACTCTAAACCCATCTACGGAAAACGCGTAGGATGACAGAGCAGAATTTTGAAAGTGGCCGAAACTAAAATTTATGAGTACCTATGCGTAGTTTATGTCGCCACGATTCTATAGACTACTAGCACGCAAAAAATAGACATCGTTTGATACACTTACAACCACAAATAGCTCGTAGATGCGTCGGCGTGTGCGCTTTGTCTCGTGTGGAATGCTTGGCGTTGTCGCGTAGCTCTCCTCGAGCCTACAGCAATGGTGCAGTCGGATCTCCAATGTGTTGAGCGAGTCAGGCGTAGCGAGAGGATAAAGCTCACGCTCACTCTCTTTCTCTCTCACACATAGTAGACGGCAGCGCTAAAGTTTTGATTATGATAAAAGTCTCCCTTTACAAAATGACATAGGTACTTTATATACTAAGCCTACCTTAGGTTTAACCAAAAATGGGTTTGAAAGGGTCAAATTGCTTTGTATTTACAATCTGGAAGTGCCATTGCACCCCGGCTTCTAAAACTAGAATAACTACTCAATACAAATGACGTTTATAGCCATAATCTGCAACATTTCATAACTCGCAAAAGATAAGACTTTGGTACGAAACTTGAGTTATGTTGTGTTGTTGACCCAGCGGTCAACAATCTTCGTTTTGTCAAGCACTATGAGCTCTGGTTCGTCTGTTTCAAGGTGGGGTTCTGCCACCATACCAGATTTTGCTTTCGTTTCTTTTACTACAAGCTCCTCAGGTTTGCAATACTTTCAAGCTTGGGTTTTTGTTTCTCCAGCATTTCTTGCATGATTCTTACCAAATTTTGATAAGCTTCCAGCTTAGTTGCTTCCATGTCTGAAGATGGATAATTGTTCTATTTTTTTTTCATGTTTTGGCTTGCTTTATGTCTTGCATAGGCTTCGAAGGCGGCATTAATAGGCTCAAAGATTTTATCAACCAGAATGGATCCTCCAGATTTCATGGTTGTCTCCTTGAATTCACTGCCAGTTTCTTTCAACTTGTCTTGGACTAGCTTCTTTGGTTTGTCCTCGATTTCAACCCGTTGTTTTTGTTTTCTCATCTCATATCTTTTGCTTATCACATAGAGACTAATAAAGAAAGCTACAATTGATTGCATTATTTTTACACCAAGCATATCGATAAGCATATGAGAGAAAGCTTCATTATTAGAATTCAACGTTATACTCAAACTATCTTGTGATACATAAAAAATTTAATTTCTTAAGACATTGATTTATCTCTATAACCTATAAGACCCTCACGACACACATGCACGGTAGCAAGTTTTTGATTCAACCTCCAATCTGAATGTTTATGAGAAAAAACATGCTTTCACTATCATAGACTAAGCAAGTAAGAATTAACACCATGAAAGCATAAAGTCTCAACTATTCTACTTTTTCCCAATCCTTTTTACCACTTAGAAGGGCTAGAGGCTAGAACTTAAGTCTGAGCCCGATGGTTTTTCCACTTAGACAAAGGCTCAAAGTTAAGTTTGAGCCTCCGCTTGTGTCCCGCACACAAAAGGCATTTAAGCTACTTGAGATACTCAACCCCTCACATTTTTCTACCCCTTGTTTCCACCTCCAAATGATCAAGTTTCTTCCTCGATCTTTTATTTAAGTTGGGTTTGAACTAGCTTGAATTCAAGCCTCGTAGTGTTTTCCTTCCCTAAAACAGATTGACGTTCAAGTTTACCTTTAAGCCTCCTAACATTTTGCAAGGATATTCTTGGCCCTTCCTGTGTTTTTGTAGCCCTTCTATCCACATACTAGTGGTGGAGGCTCGAACTTGAGTTCAAGCCTCTTAATGTTTTCCTCCAAAAGAAAATCTAAGCCTCTTGAGATTTTGGCTGGAGATGCAACTCTTCTCTTCTCTTTCTCACAACTAGAAGGGGTGGAAGAGCCTTATAATACTTTCTCCTCCACAAATGGGATTGTGACTTACTTTAACATTTTAACATGGAAACTCAACCCTTTCTCTACACCTACTTTCCAACTCAAAAGTGTGGAGGCTCGAACTTAGGTTCGAGCCTTGTAGTGTTTTCCCATCTGCAAAAGCGATCTAGGCTCAATTTTATGTGTAAACCTCTAGATATTTTGCATGGAGATTTAACTCTTTTGTTCTATTTATTGCCTCTTTTTTCCACCTCCAGGGGATGGGCTCGAACTTAAGTTCGAGCCTTGGAGTACAAAATTGTGGCTCAAACAGGGGTGAACATAGTAATTGGGCTGATGTATTTCTTAAAAGCTCCAACCAAACATGGTCGAGCCATGTATGATCGGCGGAGGTAGCCTTGGCGGTTGAACTTCAAAAGTATATCTCCATGTGCCGCTACTTTGACATACA
This sequence comes from Adiantum capillus-veneris, assembly GCF_014529385.1. Taxonomy (NCBI): domain Eukaryota; kingdom Viridiplantae; phylum Streptophyta; class Polypodiopsida; order Polypodiales; family Pteridaceae; genus Adiantum; species Adiantum capillus-veneris. Next base: position 40,296,612 of record NC_140940.1, read on the forward strand.
TGATAGGGCGACTCCAATATGTGTCAAACGATAGTGGTCAAGCCAAGAAGGTGTGGGAGGCAGCCTTGGTGGTTAGAGACACCTCTTACAAATTTTGTTGGTATGATCTGCATAGTAGAATACTCCATCCTGCTCTCTCAAAGCTGCAGGGGATCCCCTCTACATGTGGCGCAATCTCCTTGATCCGACTAGTTTTGATAGTTTCGCCTCTAGCTGAGTGTGATCACAGAGAGAGAGAGAGAGAGAGAGAGAGAGAGAGAGAGAGAGAGAGAGAGAGTCGGTTGTACTAGTGATCTATAATGAAGCGCCGTGGTGGGGAGCAAGATATTAGTGATTTTTTGGTGTTGTTAGCAACGTTCACGCTGCCAACACAGACTGAAAGGGTGGCATGGCATGGGTGCAACGTTAGAGGAAAAAATGAAATTGGACCTCATACTCTTAGAGACCAACATCAAGAAAATCGGCAAGGCTGACTATGGTTGGCTGCTCGTGTGCTTCATTTGGCCATTCTCTCTCCCAAACCACTGTTTGATGATTCTGAAGCTCATTTTTAGGTTGAGAATCTTTGACGATGCCATCCACAACAGCATGACATAGCTTGTCAAGGTTTCCAAGCATCAATTAGCGCTATCCCAGGCATGACACAAATGATATAGTTGACCATGTAGGGATTGGTGGTGAAGCACCATAGCTTTGGTGGGGGCAGTTATTGATGTTGATGCACATTTTTAGAGTCCTGGACGAGGAGAGCTAGTGCCGCTGGGCAACCAAATTTACATGATGGTTATCAGATCTGGAAGGAGTCTACCCCAACGCCTCTTGCTACTGCTGCTATAGGCGATGGGGGCTGTGACATGGGCTATTACTACTTCTCACAAGAGGTTCCTAGGCTGCTGCTGCTACTACAAGGGTTCTAGGAGAGTGCGATGGGAGCTACCGCTTCTTCTTGTCAGAGGTGCACAGGAGGCACCAACTGGAGACAGCGGTGTTGGATGACTATGTGCGGTAAAAAAATCGAGGGAACGTTCAAGCCCTCTTAGGCACCATCTATGGCAGCAACCGCGGGAGATTCTACACCATCTCCATCCTGGTTCCTGCAAAGCATAACTGACGGGTGGTAGAAAACTTGACGGCACCGAGAAGGTATTTTAAATCCACCATCAAGTTCAAATTTGAAACTTGGCGGAGATTTTGTGTGAAGTAGCCTTTATTTTCCCTTATTTTAATGGTTTGTCATATGCTTTACACGTGCACTCAAGTAGATAATGTTAAGTTGAAAACTCTCTTGTGCATTTGTTATGGACACCCAGCTAGGTATGAGTTAGGTATGTGGTGCATGCCTTGCAAAATGTTATGATGTTCTGGTAAGAGACTATGTTCTAATAAACAATTTTTTTAAAAAGGTCTTTTGATAGATGTAGCCCATGTGGAGTTGCATGTAGTTTTGATAATAATGGTATCTATACCTCAAGTTACTCACATTCTAGCTATCGCTCTCGTTGGAACTCAAGTTTGAGCCGTCGTCATGTGTAGCCCAAGTGTAACTAGGACTTTGGGGTCACATACAAGCTAAGAAAAATATCCTTGTAAAGTCACAATGCTACACAATATTTGTAGCTAGAGCTCAATATTGAGCCATGGTTGAAATAGTTTTGATTATAGTGTTGTGGGGTGAAAGCGTGGTTTGGTGGTACAAAAAAAGGACCCATTTTACTTCTACCAATGAAAAAGTGGGGACTGGTAAATTTTTTGTAGTTTAGGTCAAAACTTTTTGGACCTTGTATTTAGATTCTTCTTTTGAAGATTTATCCACCATTGATATATAGTATGATAGGTAGTTTCTCATGTGACAGGTAAAAATTGTTACTCAAAGATTTGTCAAAGGTGCTATCAAGGACAGTCCTTTTTGTACCACCAAAGCGTGCTTTTAGCCTGTGGAGCATTTATACCTCGAGCTTAAGTTTTGATTGTAGTATGTGTTATGGTTATGTCTAGCCAAAATGAAAGTAGAAGTTTTAGGTACAAGCTACCCAAAAAAGTTTAAAGTCAAAAAGCCATAATGCTAAAACAATTGTGGCTCAAGCTCAAGATTGAGCCATGGTCATGTGCATCCCACTATAATATTTCCTATGTAGAAGAAAGCTTGGAAACATTTTCTTTATATGCCTTGTTGAACGTCAAAAAACCTCTTGTTTGACTTTCCTCTTCGGTCTCTCATTTTTTGCTATAGTAAAAAGCTCACTATCTAGCATCCTAAGATCATCTTTCGTCCCCATTTGTGATTTCCAAGACTTCTCTTCATGCAGTGGGGTATTGTTAGTCTTTGAGATTCAAGTAGCCATTCATGTATAAACGTTTTAAAGCATGTTGTTCTTGCAAGCTATTTCACTAGAGTGGATTCTCTCATTCTTTTAAATACTAGGAAAAGCCAATGATAAAGGACATCTTTGGCTCACTGAAGTATGAGTTGCAGTAACGTGTAGCCTAAATGAAACTTAAAGCAGACATGGTTTCTGTATACAAGATACTCAATAAGTACTCTTGTTCTCTCTCCACATCATGGCCCCATTCTATTGATCATGTGGGAAATTTTGTTCATGCAAACCATTGCATTGGAATGGAATCTCTATTCCATTGATCACAAAGAAAAATACAATGCCATGGAGAATCTGAAGGTCAATGTCAATTTGAAACCATGGTTATGTGTAGCCCAACTACAACTAGAAAAGTGTGTGGTTTCTCATGTACAAGCTACCCACTACTCCTAAGATCGCCTCCAACAAGTCTACATTCTCCTTATTTGTAGCCGTATTCTTTTTCCTTGGAGGTCATTGCAAAAGAGTAGAATTGCATGTCCTTTTTGAGCTTGAATGCATGCATAGAAAATGTAAACTGCTTTCATTCCTATGAGCATGTAGATCCAAAGCACCTTTTTGATTCTGTTGAGAAGGCATGTCAACCCTTCTTCTTTTGTCTTAGCATAAGCCTCCTAAGGTATTCCCACTATTTTTAATCTCCTCTTTACAACAAGAGTCCCACAAGCCCACAACTAAACCACTCATGCTATGTAACTTTAGTGTTGGGTCAAGGTCTACATTAAGTAATCTGGGTCTTCAACCATAATGCATTGCAATTGCAGATAGAACTACGTACAATATAGCTATAGCTATCAAGTCTCTAACATGTGTTCATTTCAACCTCGTGAGTGTAGTAACAAGAAAACTTGACATTATTCTCTCCCTAGCCTTGTTAAGCATGAACACCCATCTTTGTGAAAGTTCAGTTTATTCATTTTTCAATATCACTCTAACTTATTTATGTACTCTTGAATCCCCATTTGAAACGGCTAAAACCTCTCAAGGAGACTCGTTGATTATTTATTTGAAAAAGCCATTCATGTAGAGATCTTTCAAATTGTTTTTTCTTGCTTCTTTGTGTAAGTTTCCGAGATGTGATTTTTTGACTAACTTGTCTCATGAGTTTTGTGACCACATTCTTATTGTTGTACACTATAAGAATTTTGAGTGTCTCTAAAGTTTAAACTCCGAATTTTCTCAAATATATGAATATTTTAGACCCACTATGTAATCTTAGACTCAAACTGAGCAACACTACTAGATGTTCCTTACAATTTACTAGAGATTTCATGCACCTTTTTTTGTGGTGGTGGTAGTCAAGGGAATTTGATATGTGTGGTGTGTGAACTTACGTATGAGTGTGCACACATCCATATACTATCAATTATGAGTGAATATACAAAAAAAAAAAACGTACACTAATGGAGAACAATGATCAATACCAATTTGCAACCTCTCCTCTAGAACTTAACACCCAGTTGTTGTGACAACAATAAGACCTTTCAGAATGAAATGTATATTCTAGAATTGACACCCAATTTTTGATAACAATGCAACCTCGCACAATGTAGCCTCTGCTCCTCTCGAACTTGACACCCAATCATTCACAACAATGCAACCTACTAGACTGTAACTTAGCACAATGTTGGCAATCATGCAACCTAGCACAATGCAACCACCACTCAAGCACTGGTGTCACAAAGAATTGTCCCAAAATCATGCATTTTTCCCAGAATTCCTAAATACATCTTAATAGATATTGCTCGCCTAAAATTCCTTCATTGCTGTTGTTGCAAAGAAGCGTTGCAATTATAATTTATGTTGCCAAACAGATTTGAACCTTCTTGGCTCTTGCGTGTGGGTCAACAGTCAAAATCCTTTGCACTATCACCTTGGTGTTGTCCGTTAGTGTTTTGGATGTGCCGCTGTGCACATCGTGTCGATGTGTACCACGATGAATCATGACTCTAGTGGCAGTCTCATCGGATGGCATGACATAGTATACTACACAATCACATGTTGCAATACAAAAAGAAATTGCCTTACAAAAGTGGCATGTAAGGCTCTTATCTCCAATCTTACAATATTGTCTCGGTGCAGTTGCCTTTTGTATGTACCCATTGGAATGACTTGTATTCGGAATATGATAATTAACCAAGCAGACACATTGTTCATTCATGCACTTGAGAGATCCTATGCAATGACTAAGATGCACTACACCTGGAAAAACTATATTGGACGTTTGTGGCTTTGACCACAAATGAGGATCATACTTATGCTTCATTGCATCCATATGGTGCAGCTTTCCCATGGTAGGTGGAAATTTTAAAACAAGATCACCATTGTAAGACATTTGGAATCTCTGTAACTTGTTCCACTTGTTGTATTTGCATTAAAAGCTTTGTATTTGTGCCCTTCTTTTTGGCCTGTAAGAGTTTTTGTCTTGTACTCCTTTTGAAGCTATTTGAGAGAAAACTCGAGGCGGGGTGCATAGATCTATTAACTCCTTTTGAGAAAACTGTACCTGTGAAGGACTATCCACAATGGCAATGGGAGTCGTGCTAGGTGAGCCTATATATTGTGTTTGATGCGATACATTGACTTTCTATTTACGTGAAAGTTGTTCATCTAGTACATAAATGAATTCACCCAAATTGTTGAGCGTCCTTTCAAGAGGCAAATTCATTTCAATATCATGAACTTCGATAACTACATCTAAAGTTGTAAATTGCATTGGAGAAATTAATTCTAAAAGAAATGAACTAGATATTAAAAATTTACCATTGTAAAAAGGATAAGAAAACTCTTTACCCAGGAAAAATAAAGAGAAAGCCATAATAATATGCTAAAAAAATAATTAAGTATAAGATCACATTGTATAAAGTAACCAATTGTTTATATACTCACGTCTAATAATATAGCCATTATAAATTTGAATTTAATAATATTTTATTATTTTAATAAATTTATGTAAAAATATACAAAATATTTAATAAAAAATATATGTTGGTGACTCTGTGACTGTGTGAGCACGTGAATATTAGTATAGTGCAATAGATAAAAGAAAAAAAATTGGTCAAATAATTATTTAATTATTTTTTTTCAATGTTCGTGTGTAAGGGGGATGTGTGAGCGGTCGGGTGTGCTAACGGGAGGGGGGCAAGAAGTTGTAAGTTGAAGGGTTGGAGACGCGGGAAACAGGGGCGTGCGAGCGATAGTACACCCCGCGCCCTCTCCCGCCATGCGAGTGACGAGGAAGGGAGGGACGTGTGTGCTAGCGCTACCAAGGACGTGTGTGAGGACGCAGGCACTACCCGGGGCGGGGGCTTGTGTGAGGGGCCCGGTAAGGGGGGGCGGGGCAGGGTTTTCCAGTAGCCTTTACACAGGGGCGACGCTCCTGTGTGTGCGGGCTTCCAACGCTTTGGCCCATGGGCGGCCACGTGCCCCTGGCCAGCGTGTTGGCCATGGGCGGCCAAGCACCCTTGGCAGCATGGGCGGCCACGCTCCCCTAGCCAACGCGTGGCCAGTGGGCAGTCCACACACACACGTGCAGGCCAGCATGTGTGTGTGTGTGTGGACACATACACATGGCAGTCCACATGGCCACGAAGCCGCCACCCAAGCCACCTCATGGCCATGTGGATTTGCCACCTGTACTGTTGATAGGCGATGGTACACGTGGCATGCCACGTGGCCTGCCACATATACTGTCGTTGGTCGTGCCATGTGGCGTGCCATGTGTATTGTCGACCAACTGCAGTACACGTGGCCTGTCACATGGCATGCGTGGTGCCTGCGTGGCAGTACACTAGGCCACATGGCACGCCACGTGTACTGTCAGGCTACAAACGGTACATGTGGCAAGTCCACATGCCCACGAGGTGGCCTGCATGGCTACTCCATGGCCACGTGGACTGCCACGTGAGTGCTTGCAGCGTGTATGTGTAAACACATACACACACACATTGGCGTGCGCGTGTGTGTGTGTACACACACACATGCCAACGCATGTGTGCATGTTGTGTGTGGCACAAACACATGCACACGCCCAAGGATACGCACACACATAGGCCAACACACACGCACGTGCACACACACACCCACGGATATGCACACGTACATGCCAACACACACACACGCGTGCACGCACACACACAAAGACCTTCACCCACCTCTCACACACACACATTTCAAATTAATTAAATTAAAAAATTAAAATTAATTAATAAAATTTAAAAGCTTTATAAAGAGCATTGACACACTCTTTTCACTTTTCTCATCTCTATTTTCTTCTATTGCATATATCTCTCTCTGTCAAGTCTTCTTTTGCTTACTTATCTTTCTCAAACTCTTAGCTACAATTTCTCATAAGTCATACTTATATCTATCTTTCGTAAATATTTAGCACAAATATGAGAACAAGAAATCAATCCAAAAATACTGGTACAGTGGATGAGGTTGATGTTACTACGTCGCAAGAAGTCCCTCCGGAATGCACTCAAGAGACCAAACAATCTCAAGCCTTGAGTTCTTTAGATCGCATTGTGTCCATCCTAACCGGAGTGGATGGAACAACACAATCAAGTGGAGGATTGAGTCACCGTGTGGAAACAGCTAGCGCAATTGAAGATGTAAGAGATGAAGTGTTTAATGTGGTCGAGAAACACATTTCATTGGGTTGGGTGGATTCTCATAGAGATCCATACGATGGAAAACTTCCATGCTTGCCTCTATGTCGACTTCTTTCAAACCCCGCCATCCACACGCATGATGACCATTGGGTGGATTTGCAACTCTCCATTGCAAACAAAAGCTACCAGCCAACCATGACAAGATTTATTTTTAGTGGTGAACGTATTCCTAGGGAGGATCACAAGCAATTTTCTCGTCGTGGTCACCCTTCAAGAGATCTTGTGATGTCATATGATTTGGATGAGGAGCTTCGTCAGATCCCCAAGCTTAGTCACATGGTCGAGAGGTACTTTGTGGTTCGGGATGGTAATCATAGATTGGAGGCATGGATGCGGTGGATGAACGAGAATGACATCCCAATTGAGAAGTCACCAAAGGTGGAGTGCGTTCTTGTTGATTTTCAACCCCATGAGACAATGGAGTTTCTATTAGTTTTGGGAATGATCCGAGGGTAAGCCCAACTATTTTTTTGCAAATGTAAATGCATCTTATTTTTTTCACAATGTAAATTACAATCGAGTGTTAAACAGGGCCACGAGGGTTTCAGTGCCTCACACAACTGCTCATGACATTTTCATGATGAGAAAGCTAGGGTTGGCGGACCCTACTTCACTTTTGCAAAAATTTCCCGAAAGAGCATGTTTGGCAGCAAAAAGGGCTTTGAATTTTAGGGTCCAAACAAGTCAAAGTGGCTAAAATTGCCAATGGCTGTCCTTGCACAACTCATTTGGAAGGTATGTTGTAAACCAATTCTAAATGAGAATATGTTTTAAATGAAAAATTATATTATGTGTATTTTGATTGATTCCTTGGAAAATGATAGGAAGAGTTCGATGCTATGTATAGTAGTAAAACGGAAGGGCTGCCATCAAAAGGGAGTTTTGACTACGAGTTGGCACCTGACGCATACGAGGAAAGCATTAATCTAATGCTATCTCAAACGGAGCAATATTTCACGCACAAAGGGCTTGAGATAGTCACCATTGCAAATCCAGAGAATGGTAATGATTTTTTCCAAAAATGTATATCATTTACAGATTGGGGCGAGAAGAGCACTAAAATGGCACCCTTGAGAGTGGCAAAGGTTGCGTGTGCACGCATTATCCCAAAAGAGTAAGTAAATGTCATTTAAATCATTCAATATCTTTCTCTTTTTATTATGTAGCAATGACAAATAAGTCCCCCTTCTCCTTTTCTAGGAAGTGCCGCTTGATTGATTTCCTCAATGTGGTGATGCATCCTTGAAGGAGAATGGCATAGGGTTGACGGAGAAGGCCTGGATCTAGTGGCTTTGATATCACATGTATTGGTGGCAATTGGAAAGGTTAGATTTAGTGATTATGTGTACCATCTACCAATTTGTTGATAATCTAACTTGTGACTTATTATTTGCTGCAGGAGAGTGCTTGAGATGGCCAAGAAAATGAAGGCCGAGAATCATAATGTTGCTATCCAACACGAGAAGACTGAAGGTAGGCATGGTTGCACACTTGCCTACACATTACTGACATACAGATGCAAGCACTTTGACAAGGCCTTCAAGAAGTGGAGTGCTCGGATCAAGTCCACATAGGATCCCAAAGAGCAACCCCACTTTGCTTGCATGACACGACGCTTGTTATACAGGTTTTACATCTTTAATTGACAAATTAAGAATGTAGTAGGATACACTAATCTTGTTCGTAGTGGCTCAAAACATTGTGGTCTATCTTGTAGATGGTGGAGAGATACTCTTGTCTTCCACATTCCCGAGCACCCGAGTGATGCATAAAGCATGTCGGAGAGAGAGGAGATGGGCTTATATCCTGATGAGTGGATAGACGAATTGCGGCCAAAGGGAGCGTGGCTCAAGTGTCCTTGGTGGCTGGACTACCCAAACAAGGAGTACCCACCCGAAGAGGAAGCACTATACATAGGTATCATACTATATAGTTTTTACCTTTACCATGCAGCAATACAACATGGGCTCAATAACTGTTCTTTTTTAATTAATAGCGGAGCATACTGTGTCACTGAAGAAAGCCATTGTGATAGACGATGCTCTATCTACAAACAAGACAAAAAGAAACAGGCCTCAAAGAAAGACCCGCAAGCACCGTTGGCTGACCGCCGACAACGAGGGAAGGGAGAGAAGAGGGTTGTTGTTTCTAGTGATAGTGAGAGCGAGCATGTGGTTGAGGAGTATTCTATAGAATTCAGCGATAGTGCTCATACCCTTGGTGCTATGATCCACAGTGTACTGACACTTTCCTTCACTCCAAGACCAGTAGGGGGCATCGAGGAGTCCCCTCCATGTTCACTGTCACATGGCAGGGCTGCAGAGGACCTATCAGACATGGCCAGAGTTGTGGGAGATAACCATCCAGGTACGTGAAAATAGTTAATGTTGTCTTGATCTCTTTAGCATTGATTGAAAGATATATTATCTTATGTTGCTACATCCAGATGTGTTGTGCAATGACAAGTAAGCCACGCTAATTTATAATCAAAGTTATGTCCACAATTTTAGTGCTAACAAAGATTGCATGCAATTCTATGCAGTCACTATGTAGATTATTGGGCTCTCTATTAGGAACACGGCAGATGAACCCCAGCTTGAGATTGGGTGGCATACGTTTGATGTATATGGCCTTTCCCTTACACACTAGGCCACATACAACTAGCACAGGTGGGGTTCCTTTATGAAACCAATGGGATAGTGAGATGTGGATGCTGCATTCCTTCTGGCAACCGAGTTTCTTTTGGTTGATGGAATCGTTGTGGAGACATGTCATGCAGAACATCTGTCCATTGTCACTTCGAAGGCAGAGGGAGCTTGTTTCCAATTGTTGAGGATATTGTACATACGGATGTAGGTGTCTAGTTGCACGATTGTTCAGGACTATGTGGAGAGGGTATGCTATTTTTTGTTTTGATACTAAATAGTAACTTCGATGTTTGCATTTTAAAATAACAACATTTTACTATTAATCATAGGTTGGTACTTTGTTGTTGGTCATTGTTTCACCCCCTAGAAACGATGGGTGTCGACTTCCGCGTTTGATCAATCGGATGGAGAGATTGCAGCAAATGTACGTGGCTTCTAGAGCTGCAGATGACGACATGTTGTGGGAGAAGCTACCAAGCTCAAATTCCACAAAGTGGACGCTTGATCGTATGGGCAGGCTTTATCGTAGAGGTGTTGAGAGGAGTCCAGCGTTTTCCAGGTGGTAGAAACTTTTTGGAAGTTTTTCTTCATGTTCCTATAAAATTATAGGTATAACAAATCTAAAGATTACTTTTTTTTTGTAGATGGATACTAGGTACCTCCGCAGACATGGGAGATGCTGTGTTGGATTGTTTTGCAGGAGTGGGGACATTGGCAACACAATGTTTACTACTACGCAGGCATTGCATCGGTTTTGTGAGAAGGATTGGTCAGTTTTCAGTGCTTCTCTAGAGCCAGCTCAGTGCCTATCTTTCGATTGAGGCTCGACATTAATGTTTCATAGGAGTGTCAGAGCTCAAGTAGCTGAGCAACCGAAGCAGGTGACAGAGCAGCTTCATGCGCTGAAGCCACCTTTCCCGACGTCACTTAGCAGTCAAGGCGGGGCAGTAGCAACTTTGTATCCCACTTTCACTGCCCCAGTTTTGTCATGGCATGCAACTAGATCGTCTCCCAGTGCATTCATTGCCTCCACATCTGAGGCCCCACCCGGAGTTGATCCATTGCCTCTTTCACTATCTACATCCCCCCCCCACATATAGTTCGTACCCTCTGCCATTTGGAGGAGTTCTCCCCACCATTTAATGCACTGCCCTCGTTGGCACGACCTTTGTTTCCTCCCAGAGCATATGGCCCCCCACCGTCCTTCTTTCATCCACCTCACCCATGATATATCCCCCCCCCCCCATATGTATTTACTTTTGATGCAATGGAACACATAGATTTAGGGGGGGGGGCATAATTGTGTGTAAGGAACTTTTGTTTGTCTTATTAGTAGTGTATTGAATGCATCCATGGTGTTTTTTGTTTGAATGTAAGTTGGCCGTGAACCGAGAATCAAATTTTAGTTGAAAAGAGAGAGAGAGAGAGAGAGAGAGAGAGAGAGAGAGAGAGAGAGAAAGAGAGAGATACATGGGTAGATTATCCCTTCTTTTGGGAATCCACTCGCCTGATTCTTAAAAAGAGCTCGCCAAAAATTGCGCCCTCTTACACACTCTTATTGATGGCATTGAGACACCTCACTCTACTCGTATAGTTCACACCGACTTACATCCCTACAACATAATGCTAGATTTTACTCGCACAAATAAACCCTACATTGGAATTATTGATTGGGTCATGATGTTTAGGACCTCAGCCAAGCGTGTATCAAAACATTTTGTGCATGCTACAGCTCAATCGAACTTTGCAATTTTGGAGCCAAAGGATGTAGGGGAATAAAAGCTTGCAGAGCGACCATGGATTGCTCCAAAAATATATGATCCACAATGCGTAGATGCATACTCAAAATCTAACGACATTTGAACATTAGGTTTTTTATTGGACATGTTAATAGACTTTTGGAGTGCAACTAGGAAACCCATCAAGATGCCAACCCACCAGTCGGTGCTACACCTACACCAATGACTTGTCGTGCATGTACATGTGCTTGCTAAAGTAATCATTAAAACTCAAAAGAACATGTCCACACACTCTAATAAAAGTCTATCTCAATCCCATATGTACATTTTTTACAAAAATACACGGCTCTCAAAATGCATGCAGCATAGTTTTTCAAACCCCTAGTCTGGTAGTGCATTCATGCTCAACAGTAGCCTACACACAAGCTTTGTGCACATGTACATGGTCAAAGGTTTCAGAACCATGGAATCATTCCATGATCAAATGGGAAAGTTTAGTCCCTTGCACCCATTAGGCCCACATAATGGCATAATCCTATGTCGCAAGGCCAATTCCTTAGCATTGTCAAGCTCCAATCATTCATGTCATTCCAAGAAGAAGACCATGAATCACCATTCCCATCACCATAATACGTGTACTTATCATTCATGCCAAGAAAAGATATATCTTCTTTGTTATCATGATCGATATGGTGGTCCCATCTTTCTAATTCATAGTCATCTTCAAAAGACACACGTGCATTTGAGATTTCTCTAAGCTTTTGTATTTGTGACATTGCATGGCACACAAGGAATTTCATCTTCTTATAATCCATCTTCACTTGGGGATCATCAAAGCCCCAATAAAGACTACTGACATCATCCCCATAGGTCTCATAAACATCACTTTTATTACATGCCACCTTTTGATTGTAGTCAAGAGCATGACTAGCAGGCAAACAAGAATCCCAACCAATGTCACCAACACCAATCTCAACATCCCAAATGGGTCCACATGCCCACAACTCATCCGAATACCACATCAACTCATAAGATGGAGGAGCAAAAACATCACCCATAATGTCAACATGTGTGTCATTTGTATCACAAGTAAGAGCATCCATAGGCACATAATGCAAACACATAGTGCTAGATAAATCCTCAACTTTATGAGCATCCATACATGGAATTAAGTTAGCCATATCATTACCCTCGTTGTCAAACATGCACTCCGAGGTTTTCTCTTTCATGATATTTCTTTCATATAGCTCTAGGGAGGTTCACCTCTTAGACATGTAAGTTACCATGTGATTTCAAATGAATGGGTTTTTCAATTACCAAAATTTAAGTATTTTAACGGGATGATATTAAAAAGGGTTTTTTAGTCGATTTCAAAGAAAACCCGTAATTTTTTGAAGAAAAGGGGGTCTTTTTATTACCTTAAGCATGTAATCAAAGGGGTTTTTAAAATACCCTTTAAATGCATGTTATATGAATAGTTTCTTAAAGGTGTACCCCCCAAGATATAACTCCTCATTAAGATTTCTACTATCAAGAGACAAAACCTCATCATATGTAGTTGGCTTACTCTTTGCCTTAAAGCTCAACATCAATGCTACAATTATTGTCAATGATAGAGGAATTATCATATAGCCCATGAAGAAGCACTAGATTGATTTACATACTCAAGCCATCTATCTTGCTTCAAGAAATCCACTAGGTTCCTCACACCCAACAAGTTTGTGCATGCAACCTCAATGCCCAAGCGTGCTTGAAGAGTGCCAATAAGCAATAATCTCTCTCTTTTTGCATTCAAAATCATATCCTCAAGAGCCTCTAACTCTTGTTTGAGAGATCAAAACCTCATGTAATGCATATCCAACTCTTTTAACCTGCTTAGCTTCAACTGCTTCATTGCATCATTCATCTGAATCAATGCATCACTAAGCTTAACCACGACTACACTTTTATGCATGCACCATCAAAACTAAGGGTAAATCAAGCCAAAACTCCAATCAAACCTATAAATTGAAGGTCATGTGAAGCAACTCCTCGGTGGAAGGCACCAAAACACTGTTGGGAAAATAAGAGCAAGGGGCATCTCTATAGATTTATAGCCCAGAAGTGTTCAAAATTCAACCTCAACACCAAAACGTATACCACCAGAAAGTATACCAAAAAAACTCTTCGTAAACCCCAAAAAAAAGACCTATGCTCCCTTGGGAATTTACAAGCACACGTCCACCCAAAAGATCATAGCATAGAGGGTCAAAACCATGTCAAAGCATAGATTTACAGCACACGTCGACTAATGCATATGAAGACAAGGGCCTCCCCTTTCACAATTGAAATCACAAACCCAAAATTCAAAATCAATTCCGCCATTCATCAATACATTCCCTCCCAATCTTTATGCATGCAATTTGCCACTATGCTGTCACAACTATAACCCTGCATAGAACTAGTCGTAACTTAAAGACCATAACTCCAATTGGGTCACTTTAAAGCTTCAAAAAAATCTTGAAAAATGAATTGAATTAAATTTCAAGATGATAAAAATTGATTCTACATGCCACTACATGCAAAATTGATGTGAATAAAGAGTTGTCTTGATATGACTACGCATAGAGAAGGCAAGGCGAGGGCAAAAACTGCATCCAAAAGCATCAAGGAGACAAACAATCCAAAACCTGAAAATCTATGAGCTTTGGTTGAATTTTGTGTAGTTTTTACATTATATTTATTTATATACAAGTCTCATTCAAAAAACTCACTAACGGGCACTAGTAACCCGCCAGCTGGCTCTACACTAGTGACTTGCCATGCATGTACATGTGCTTGCTACAACAATCATAAAAAACCAAAAGAACATGTTCCAACACTCTAATGAAATTCTATCTCAATACCATATCTACAATTCTTACAAGAAATGGGGTTCTCAAAATGCGTGCAACAATGTAATGCATTTCATGTGAGTCTTCTTGAGCTATTTAAGGATACACTTCCAATGGACCCCATTGAAGAGGATCCTCTAAACTTTGATGAGCAAGAGGAGATCCTACAAAATGAGGATATCCTTAAGCATGAAGATATGTTTTTATAAAGTGGAAAGATAACACATAGGTATTTGATTAAGTTTATAGATTACACACTTTAAGATTCTAAATGGATATAGGAAACCTAGTTAAAGGATTCTCTTCCTTTATTGCAAGACTACAAGCTCTTTCATGGATTAAATCTAAACTAAGCTATCGATATACAAAATGTTCAATGATTAAATGCAATTTCTCTCAATGTGCATTAAAACACAATTATTTCAAGGAGTAAGTTTTTCCATGACTATGTCATCAAAAATCCTTCTAAACTTTCCATTTAACTTAAGGAAAGTATTCTCACTTAAATGGTTCCAAACAAAAGGGATGTTGGAATTAGGGTTACAAGAAAACACACACACCTTACAGAAGATGAAGAAAGCTCAAAACACACAACAGAGAGTGCATTACTTAGTGTGCAATGGAAAGATAAGATAGCCCTAGAGTGATGGGCATATATACAATGCACGGGGTGAAAAGCCCCCTAGTGAGGGAAAAAAATTCCCCGGCGATCCTAAGTGTGTTTGCACACACCACTACACATGTTATGGTAGCAAAGCCCCCCCCTGGGAGTGATAAGGTGAATGAGACCTGGCACATAGAGTATAGGGAAGTGTCATGCCCTAGGAGGATATGATCAGTCCACAAAGGGGATTAAGCTCAAATATCTGCGGAAAGCTTTAAACTTATCATGAGACAATGCCTTTGTGAAAAACTTGCAAGGTTGTCCTGTGTTGGCCCATAAGCCAAGCTGATCTCTCCTACTGAGAGCCTCTCCCTGACATAGTGGTAATGCACCTCAATGTGCTTTGTGAGAGCATGAAAAATTGGGCTCCTCACAAATACCAATGCGCTCTGATTGTCAGTGTAGAGAGTGGTGGTAGTGTCTTGTGCAACACCCAGGTCATCCATAAGGCATCTGAGCCATACACACTCAACCATAGCTATGACGACTACCCTGTACTCAACCTCACAGCTGGAAGTGGCCACAGTAGATTTCTTCTTGCTCAATCATGATATGCATGAATTTCCAATCATGAATTGCCGATCATGAAACGAAAACCACTTGTGGACATTTGTGTGTCAAAGAGACCAACCTATTCTAAGTCCAACAAAGCATGTAAATCTAGCAGCAATGATCCCCCCTTGTGATAAAACAACCAAAGATATAAATTGCCACTCAAGTATCAAAAGATCTATTTGACAACCTACCAATACTTAGACCCTAGGCTATGAATAAATCTATTGACCTGTGATACTGCAAATTGAATTTTTGGACTCATGTTGCATACAAAAATGAGGCATCCATTGGTAAAGAGTGACATCGGCAGGATCACCAGCATCATGAAGACTCAATTTGAAACCTCTTCCCATGGGAGTGGAAATAGGTCTGCAACCCTCAAGTTCAAATTTACATAGCAATGTCTCTATGTAACTTGTCTAACACAAGGAAATACCACCATTGCACTGCTTAAACTATATACCCAAGTAATGATGCAATAGCCCCAAATTTTTCATCTTGAAAGTAGCATTTAAATCAGCCTTAAATTCAGCAATATGTCTCTCATTTGGTCTAGTGATCAACAAATCATGCACATAGAGAACGATAATGAGAAGTACATCATCCTCACACTTTACATACATTGTTCTTTCTGTTGGACTGTTACAAAAACCTCGTTTGACTAAATGAGTGTCAGCCTTCTCATACCAAGCACAAGGAGATTGCTTCAACCCATAAAAATCTTTCTTACATTTGCACACTTTATCTTGTTGCGCTTTAATAACAAAAGTGTGAGTCCATGTTACATAAACTTCCTCAAATATGTCACCATTCAAGACAGCAATAACAATGTCTGACTGATGTACCTCCCAGCCAAAATGAGATGCCAATGCACATAGAAAATGAACAGTAGTCATACGACAAGTGGGAGAAAAAGTCTCTTCATAATCTATGCCTTTTTGTTGTCCATAACCCTTTGCAAAAAGTTGAGACTTATAGAAATCAATCTCACCATCCGGCTTGCATTTCAACTTTTAAACCCACTTTGTACCAATGGACTTTTTCGAGGAGGCAAATCACATAAAGTCCACGTGTCATTTTTTATAAGTGCATCATATTTTTTATTGCATGGCAGCCATCCATTTTTTTGCATTTTGTGCTTCATCAAAAGATAGAGGTTCCTCAACATCACATAAGCTACATAACAAAATGATGCATAAGATGCATGGCAAGAACCTAAACGAGTACGACTAGACAAAGGTGCATCCAATTTACTATCACTCAAAGTATGCACTAGCCATTGTGGCATACCTCTAGTATAATCATTCTCAGGCCTCTCCTTATCAAGTACATCATGTACATCTACATCAATAATAGGATGATCTATAACATTTTCTAAAACCCCCATAGGCTATACATTTGATCTTCCACCACTGAAAGAAAGCAACAAACTATCATAAATGTCCTACAAGATTACATTATTGTCTCTAGTACATGACAACAAGGACTGAACAGAATCTTCCACAAAAACAACATCCCAGGAAGTCAGGACACGCTTTGTTTGTGGATGGTATAACCTGTAACCTTTGCTTTTAGCATTAAAACCAACAAAAATACATTTGCCAACCTTATCATTCAATTTTTTGTGTTGCATCTGTGGCACCAAAGCATAAGCCAAACAACCAAAAATGCACATGTGCTCAATAGAAGGCTTTCTATCATGCCATGCTTCATAAGGAGTCATAGACTACAAAGATTTTGTAGGAGACCTACTAAGTACATAAGTGGCACACATGATGGACTGAAGCCAAAATGAATGCAAAAAAGCTTGACTTTTGACCATACATTGTGCCACCTTCGTAAGTGACCTATTCTTCCTCTCAATAACACCATTTTCGTGAGCTCTATACGACATTGTACATTGGTTTTCTATCCCACGACTAGCAAAAATGCTTCAAATTCATGAGACAAATACTCCCCCCTTGATCTAAATGGAGGGTGCCCATAGTACATTTAAATACATTTTTAGCCATAGCAAGAAATTGTTTGAATCACATAAATACTTCTAGCTTTGCTTTAAACGGATACACCCATGCATGCCTAGAGTAATCATCAAGGAAAGTCACCAAGTAAAGGTAATTTCTCAAGGACAGAGCTTGCATGGGTCCACATATCACTATGCCCAAGCTGCAACCTGCATGTAGCTCTAACTGAACCATCCTTTGGAAACTTTGAATGTTGCATCTTACCCAAGTGACATAGACTTCACAAACATGTTTGACAGGTTCTTCAAGAGGCGGAAAAGAAGAAACCATATCAAATTTTTGCAAAAGGAGCAAACTGACAAAAGTTAGATGCCCAAAATGTGCATTCCAAAGTTTTGCATCTAAAATAGCCTTAGAATCCACAATTGCATTTTCCCAATTTTGCCCACACTTGTGATACAAAGTGAGCTTATATAGCCCACAACATAAAATGTCATATGCAATAATTTTATCACCAAAACTCAGATCATGTACTGTACATTTGTCTTTCACAAATTTGACTACAAGTCCAAGTATAGAAAGTGGAAATACAGATATAGACAAAAGATTCTTCTTAATCCAGGTACATACAATGCATCAACAAGTGTGAAAGAACTGCCATTTTTAAAAGTAATCACAATCTTTTCAGCTCCCTGAACCAGACAAGAGGCATTGTTGGCACAAGTGAGAGTATTCCCATGAGGGACAAACTCAAGAGAGGTAAAAAGATCACGATGTGAGGTAATGTGATTTGTAGCACCATTGTCAAAATACCAAACATGTGAACCTGCAAAAAGTGACCTGGAGGAATCATGGACATTAGGGTCATAAGTCCACTTTTCACTAAGATCCCACTCTGCATCTACATCAACATAACAATCTCCTTTCAGAGAATACTCTACAATAGCTTCACTTGTATTGGACCTTGTAGTTGATCCAGCCTCTTTCTTCTTAGCCTCTTTTTCCTTCAATTTTGGACACTACTTGATCAAGTGATCATTAGCTTTGCAGTAATGGCAATGCGTCTTCTTTTCTCCCTTATCACCAGACCAACCAAGATATCCCCAGCTTGTTTTTCTAGATTTTGTTGAACAAATGTGAGGAGTAATAGTGTGCTACCTTGTTGCACATTTTTGTGGATAAGTTTAGTCAAGCTTGTTAAAAGGTTGATGGGAAGCTTAAAAATCTCTCTCCACCACTCTTCATCTACAAGAGCGTAGAGAACAAAGCGGTTTCACCAATGGATTGATGATTGTGGCTTTATATACCATCAACCCAGCGCATTATTGAATGAACCCTAATACTTACGGGTACACTGAGTAGAGCTTGTTGTCCAGAGAAGAGGCAAATATGGTGCTATATATTCCTCCGACTCCACATATATCCTCCTCCTCAGCGAGAAATCCATCATACAGAAGGCCATGCAAGGAGTCCCACTCATGAAGCAAGGCACACATTAGTGCATTTATGGATGGGATGGTTTCTCTCAAATGTTGTTTGATATCCATGCCTCTGAGACCTACACACAATGAAAAAAGTTAGGAATGAAAATTGACTTGAACGTAGAGATTCAAAAATTGACTTTAGCAAAGGACGCGAAATGAAATCTTGAAAAAGAGGATTTTGATTGTGAGTAATACAAACTATAGATAAACATGCACGAAACTAGCATTGGTGGAGCCAAAGTTGGTATAAAAGGCCTGGGCAGGCGAGGTGCAATTGAAATGCATGTTTAATGCGGTTTTTTAGGCCAAAGGTTCTCTAGAAAGGGCCAATTGGGATGGTGAGCCAAGGTGTCTCGGGTATGAGGAATGTACCTTGGAATGCCTTACTTAAGATGCTCTAGAAGCCCATCTAGACGGCTTGTCAAACAGGGCCACGATGGTGTGAAAGATAGAGCAATTCGAAGTTAGAAGGTCTTGCAAATTCTTCACGTGTAGGGCAGATGGGGATAGGTGGTTTGAGCTTGAACAAGCAAGTAAGTGTGTAAAGCTTGAATTGTGGAGCATGCCAGTCTTCTCGGATTGTCAATCGGAGCTCCAGGAGGGAAGTTATAGCCATTTGAAAATTTGTCGGGGGCCAGTTGTGTGCCCACTTGTTTGTACTGGTAAGCGTGCCATCTAAAAGTTTTGAGGCCTCAATAAAGTTCTCTGGGGTAGTGCTTATCATGTGGGCTTATCAAGAATCAACGTCTCCTTAATCAAAGTCCCGGACGGCCTATTATACCAATTTGTGAAGTGTGGGACACCCGCTCGGGGTGAAGTGCCAAATTTCGAAGCTTGGGAGGTGGTGAATTCCATGCGGATTAAATTCAGCAATGGGGACTTTTGGACAAACTTTATGGTTTGATCATCAGACGGTTGTGCACCAAATAGCAGAACCCTGAAGGGGAGTGAAAAAACAAAGCTTTGTGAGTTTTTTTATGGAGTGGATGGGGGACTTTGGAAGAACTTGAAAGGGAGACTCCAGAAAGCTACCACACACAAGGGCCAAAGCCTCAAGGTGAAGGTATAAGGACCAAACCATGCACCATATGAAGCTATCACAAGGTAGAGAGGCTCATGGAGCTCCCTTAGCTATGGCATGTGCACGAGTGGTGTTGTTTCGATGGTGTTGGGTGCACGCTAGCATCCAATGGTAAAAACAGGCTACCCAAGGCTAGTTTTGGGTGGTTCCGCTCAAGCGGGCGAGATGATGACTTCGCAATGGAGCCCGCAAGGGCATGTTCACATAGGGGCACGAGCCTGCCCTCCCCAAAAAGTTTTTTGAAGGCAAAGTCACTCAAAGGGAGCATCAAAACCCCCCCCCCCCCCCCCCCGGAGTAAAACGGGGTTCAAAGGGTGCACAAGAGAGAGAAGGGCATGTTCTTTAAGGATTTCCAAATGGGTACCTAAAATGGGTCAGTGGGATCCAAGTTTCCAAGTGGTGAAGTGGGATGCTCTACAAAAGAAGGAAAAAACGTTTTTTTTAGAGGACAGCTCTAAAAAAACGCTTTTTTAGAGGAGAGCTCTTGGGCAATCTCTTAGGCTTCTCTATTCCTTTTTTGCCTCCTCGAATGGAAGCAAGCTCAAGGAGGGTCCTTCCCTTTTAGATGGCGGAAGCTCAAGGGAGGAGATAGCACACAATATAGTGAGGGCTCGGACGTTTGCCGTTGTGCTGGAGTGGATCACCTTGTAAATGTGTGTTGAGCAATAAAGAAACATTGTTGCCCGCATCTTGGCATCTATTCCCCCTTCCCCCCTTTTCTTGTCTTATGCTCTGGAGCAATCCATGGTGTTGTGTGCATGTGTGTGTACGCCTCGAGCCGGCGGTGTGTGATTTTGTAGAGATAGAGAGGGAGAGAGGTTGTCTATGTTGAAGGGCAGGGATTGAGTACTGCGGGATGATTATGTTCGATTGCAGCATTGCCAATGGTGTGTGTGATTGAGTGGTCTGCAAGAGGAGCTCTATTAGTAAGCATTATACTTTTTGAAGGTGTGCTTGATAGGATAGGGGTGCTATGAGTGCCTTGAGCTATGGGGAGGCATTCAAAAGAGGGCTTCTTAATCAGTGGAAATGACTTTATTCAATAAAATGTTTTTGTATGAAAATGAAGTAATATAATCCATTCTATTTTGTTCAATTGTATGTCGTTTAATGTGCAAAGTGTTGTTCTTCATTGTTCAACAATTTCTCGTGTACTGATATTTGTGTGTGCATGTATGCACGTGCTCATGCTAGAGCATGAAAAGACATTGCAGATAGGTATGAATAGTAATGTAATGAAAGTGGCATTAGACTTGCATATGGGAGTTGTATTGTATCTCAACGTTCACGACAAGGTGTTGAATTTTAACTCTTGTGCAAGCAAAGAAGTTGTGATTCAGTACATCAAGAGTAGTAAGCTCAACAAAAAAATTGTGCTTTTGAATGAAAACAATACATTGTCTAGAACATCCATTTCTTTCTTTCATGAAATTGAAGTTCTTTAAAAGTAGGATATACAACATATCTTGCAATCCATAGACTGCTGGGAAGGATGTTGTGATTGAAAACTCTTCCAAAATGTTTGCTGCTTGTTTTGGTGGGTGTTGTGCGAATGGGTGTCTATCTCACTTGAAGGTGGGGTGAGCATTCCCTGTGACGTTACTGCCGGAGAAACAGGTACAACATTGTTGCATGTAGGTGACAAATGATTGTAACAGAAGCGTTGCAACTATAATAGTGCTATAGGTAATGGAAGCCTATGTTGGGAGCGTTGATGGAATTGGCCGTAGGTCAAAGTCATAATAATTTTATTTTCTTCTTTCTACGGGAGTCAAATGCAGCCAACCGATGGACTACAAACGTAGCTTTTCCATCATTATGCCTTAGCACTGGGTGGGTGCGTCCAAGGGTTAGTGAGGGTGGGGATAATTCTTCCCTATTACTTTGAGAGCCCCATAAGCCCATGATGCAATCCAGCTCTTACATCTGAAGTCGCGGAGCGGAGCGTGGGTCGACTCTCTCTCTCACACACACACACAGTGAGCTTACACAGTACACAGTACACAGAGATCTGTTAGAAGGGTTATCTCCCAAATCCTTAGTATTCACAAAGAATATGTTAGTATATACAAAGAGTTAGAGGTAAGTGAGTTAGGCGGGCGGCCGGCCATATCCGCATAAGAGGCCACTTGGGCTTTAATCCCAACAACCTCCCACTTAAAGTCCAATGTGGCACTTTAAGTAACTGTAAATCTATGAACATAAATGTACAAAGATTTACATGGCTGCCATCTATCCAATGCCCAATAACTCACGACAATGCACAAAGCCCTCTCCTGGAAGTCCCTTTGTGAGTAGATCAGCAGGATTGTCCTTGGTGTGGATCTTCAGCAGTTGTATCTGCTTGTCTTCAAGTACTTCCCTAATGAAGTGATACTTCACATCAATATGCTTAGTCTTCGAATGGAACACTGGATTCTTTGCCAATTGTATAGCACTTTGACTATCACAATATAACTCTGGCATATCTGCATTGATTCCCAAGTCTGCAACCAATCTACCAAGCCAAATAGCTTCTTTGCATGCCTCATTTGCTGCAACATACTCAGCTTCTGTAGTAGACTGCGTAACACAATCTTGTAATCGAGATCGCCATGATATGGCACCTCCAGCCAATGTAAAGACATAGCCTGATGTAGATCTCCTCTTATCCAAGTCTCCTGCATAATCTGAGTCAGTGTATCCTCTGACACTCAAATCCTGACTACCATAGCATATGCGCATACTCTTTGTATGTTTTAAGTATCTCATGATACCTTTCACTGCCTCCCAATGTTTCTTGCCGGGATTTGACATATATCTGCTAACCACTCCCACTGCAAATGCAATATCCGGACGTGTAGCAATCATTGCATACATCAAACTACCCACTGCAGACGCATATGGAATCTTATCCATTTCAGCCTTTTCTTCCTCAGACACAGGACAATCTTGTTTGCTAAGTTTCACATATGGTGGCAATGGAACACTCAATGCCTTTCCCTTCTCCATATTGAAACGTTGCAAAACCTTGTCAATATACTCTGTTTGAGATAACCAAATCAACTTCTTTGATCTGTCTCTCTCAATGCGCATACCAAGTATATGACTTGCCTCACCCATGTCTTTCATGTCAAACGATTTTGCCATCTTTGACTTCAAAGCTGAAATTTCTTCCAAGTGTTTGCCAGCAATCAACATGTCATCCACATACAAAATAAGGATCAGCCAACTGCCATCCTTAGCCTTCTTTGTATATAGACAGTGATCGAACTCACTACGTTTGTAGCCTTGAGAAAGCATAAACTGGTGGAACTTATGGTACCATGCCCTCGGTGATTGTTTTAAGCCATAACGACTCTTTAACAACTGGCATACCAAATGTTCCATGCCTTTCTCAACAAACCCTTCTGGCTGCTGCATGTAAATTTCCACATCTAAATCACCATGCAAGAACGTTGTCTTGACATCCATTTGGTGCAACACCAAATCCAATATAGCAACCAATGCAAGAAAGCATCTCAATGTAGTCATCTTGACCACTGGAGAGAAGACTTCATCAAAGTCAATGCCTTGTTCTTGCTTAAAGCCCTTGGCAACAAGCCTTGCTTTGTACTTTGGCTGACTATCATGAGCGGTGATCTTATACCTGTAAACCCATTTACAAGGTAGAGCCTTTTTGCCCTGTGGTAATTTAACCAACTTCCATGTCTGGTTTTTATGCAGAGCTGTCATCTCTGACTGCATGGCCAACTGCCATTTTTTCGAGTCAACCACTTGTAATGCTTCCTTGTAACAAGATGGTTCTCCGCAATCTGTGAGCATGACATAATTTAGAGATGGCACATAACGATCAGGTGGTTTGGAGACACGCTCAGAACGTCTCACCACAACTGATTCTGCCTCTCTAGCCACTATAGGCTGTTCCTGAGCCTGACCATGCTGTCTTGATGTGCTAGCACTAGGTCCATCTTCCCTGAAGACAACTCTTCT
This sequence comes from Adiantum capillus-veneris, assembly GCF_014529385.1. Taxonomy (NCBI): domain Eukaryota; kingdom Viridiplantae; phylum Streptophyta; class Polypodiopsida; order Polypodiales; family Pteridaceae; genus Adiantum; species Adiantum capillus-veneris. Next base: position 40,320,640 of record NC_140940.1, read on the forward strand.
GATCTCCTCTGTCTTCTCTGGCTTAGCGTGAAACTTGGCTTCATTGAAATGCACATCATTGCTACGAATAAGCTTTCTGGACTCAGGATCCCAAAGCCGGTAACCCATCTCGCCCGATTCTCCGTAGCCAAGAAATATACACTTCTTGCTCTTTGGTTCTAACTTATTTCTGAACTCCTTAGGAATATGGCTATAAGCTTCACAACCAAAGACTCTGAGATGCTTATACGAAGGTGCCTTGCCTGTCCATAGCATCTCGGCCACTGCACTCTTATCCAGAACCCTACTAGGAGACCTGTTGATCAAATGGACTGCTGTAGCCACTGCTTCCGCCCAAAATCCATCAGGCAACTCAGCATTTGACAACATGCTTCTGACCTTCTCTTGTATGGTCCTATTCATACGTTCTGCAACCCCATTCTGTGAAGGATTATATGGTGCAGTAAGTTCCCGCTTAATCCCTTTTTCTTGACAAAAGTCTTGAAAAGCTTTGGAAACGTACTCTCCACCATTGTCAGTTCTCAAGCACTTCAGCTTCTGACCACTCTGATTCTCCACCAGCTGCAAGAATGTCTTAAAGACCTTGAGCACCTCATCCTTGTGCTTCAAGAAGTAAACCCATACTTTGCGAGAATAGTCATCTATGAATGTACAAAAGTACGCTGCTCCCCCTAGTGACAAACTAGGCATTGGTCCGCATAGGTCACTGTGTACAAGAGCTAACCGTTCGTCCCTACGATTCCTCTTTGATCTGTGCGGTTCCTGTGTTTGCTTACCATAAACACAATGCTCACAAAACTCGAAATCTTGAAATGAAAAGCCAGGCAAATAACCATAATGAGAAAGTATTTCCATTCCTCTTTTTGACATATGTCCCAACCTACGATGCCACAGTGACACACTTGGCTGCTCAATCACATTAATTACATGGTTTTTAACCTCTGAAACATGTAAAGTGTACAGAGTTCCTGACTTGCTGCCATGTGCTACAGTCATCGAACCTTTGGAGATCTTCCAAGCGCTGTTCCCAAAAACTGTCACATAACCCGCATCATCCAACTTCCCTGTACTAATCAAGCTCTTTCGGATTGCTGGAACATGTCTGACATTCTTGAGCCATAAAGAAGAGCCATTCTGAAACTTCAACTGCACATCTCCCACTCCAAGTATGTCACAAACCTGCTCATTGCCAAGTCTGACATAGTCTTTAGTAGCCACATATGATGTAAACCACTCTTTGTGCGGAGAAACATGTAAAGATGCCCCTGAGTCGATAATCCAATCACTCATAGCATGTCCATCCTCTGCAGTCAAGAAAACAGAATCAAGATTGCTTGTAAGGAAGATGTCACCAGCTGCTATACCAGAATCACTGTCTGAACCAGATCCTGTGACATTCACCTCTTCAATCTTCACTGAACTCTTCTTTTCATCTTGCTCAAAACTCTTTGTTTTGCCTTTTTCTTGTTTCCACTTCGTACAGTCTCGCTTCATGTGACCCTTCTTGCCACAATGGTAGCATTCTATGTCATCCTTTGACTTCGAATCACGAGACTTACTTCGGTTTTGTGCCTTCTTACCCTTCTTCTCTTTAAACTATTGTCTCCCTCGAACGACCAAAGCACTATTGCCTTTGCCTTTGTCAATGTTCTTCCTGTTCACTTCCTCTGTGAGCAAGCTGCCTTCTACATTGGCACTTGTAAGACCTTCTGGCGCGACAGAATTACTTAACGCTGTACGAAAAGTATCCCAACTGTCTGGCAAAGTGATTAAGAGAAACATAGCCTTCACTGAATCTGGAAAGACTATCTCTTGTGCTGTTAACTGGCTGAAAATTGAGTGAAATTCATTCAGATGATTTGACATGGCTGTCCCTTCCTTCATCTTCAAATCCACCAATTTCTTGAGCCAGTAAATCTGAGAAGCAGCACTTTGTTTCTCGTACATATCACATAGCTTTTGCCATACGCCATACGCTGTAGTCTCTTCTGCTACGTTGAAGTAAACATTTTCTGCCAGTGTCAGCATGATTGTGGAACAAGCTAACTCGTCAAGCTCTTCCCACTCATCTTCAGCCATAAATTCTGGTCTCTCCCCTTTGAGCTTCAGTGGCTTCACTTGTTTTTTCTGCACCAAAACCTGCCAAATCTGCTTCTTCCAGAATGGAAAGTTTGTGCCATCCAGCTTCTTTATGTTGTAAAGAGTCTCACTGTGAGAAGATGCCATATCTGCCAAACTGTTTACTCCTGAGAAAAATCCGGCAGAGTTTCCCCTATAAACTGGCCTCTGTACACAGTAAACAAGCTGTAATCAACAAGCTGAACACCTCTCCTCAGGAACTGTCAGTATTTTTGAAAATTTTTGACAGAGTCTCCCCTGTAAACTGAGCTCTGGGAACCAAAAGATAGCTCAAGAAACAATCATAAATAGCTGACCAATGACAAATCTAAAAAATCCCTGTAATATGCTGTCCTGTAAGCATACACAGTCTCCTCTCTGGGCGATGACAGAACCTGTATCTGTCTCAAGACTGAACCCTGAACAATGCCTCAACGGCCTGACGCATAAGATGCAATCTAGTGTCTACACAAAGTCATACATCCTAAGGGATAAAAGTCGCCGAAGAGGATGCGTGTAGAGGGGAACTCCAGCAACCTAATCCACCTCACACTGGGTAACCCAGCCCCCAGTGCTTGGCTTCAAAAAACCTCACACACGACCCTCTCAGATGGCTTAGCAAACTGCCCAGAACTAGCATACATCCTATAATAGACCAATCACTGTCCTATGACCGCTGCGGCGGTCTGTCTGCTAGCGTGACTCACAACTAGCAGACCCACAATCACAGTACATCAATCTGCAATACATGCCAGTGGTGTCAAGCCGTCGTATGGCCACACCTCCCCTGGAACCTGGCAAGCACAAGAAGTAGCAATGCAGACTGCAATATATATATCTGATGATATATATGTGTACCTGGTCTATAGATGATGCTCTGAAGACGAATAAGTGATGTATGTCGATGTCGATATTGATGTCGACCACCTCCTGCTTGCCAATCTACACAAGACGGATTTCTTTGCGGCTGAAATCTATCTTCTGCTGTAGTGCTCAGAACGAAATTCTGAGGGCATAAACGGCTTCGAAAGGGGGGTAAAACTCCAGGTCGCCTGGTGGAAACGCTCCCGGAATGCCGAGTGTGAATTTTCGAACTCCGGATCCAGAATCTGCCGGAAAAGTGCGCGCGCGCGCGATTGCGCAAATCCGCACTGAACCAAGGCTCTGATACCAATTGAAGTCGCGGAGCGGAGCGTGGGTCGACTCTCTCTCTCACACACACACACAGTGAGCTTACACAGTACACAGTATGCAGAGATCTGTTAGAAGGGTTATCTCCCAAATCCTTAGTATTCACAAAGAATATGTTAGTATATACAAAGAGTTAGAGGTAAGTGAGTTAGGCGGGCGGCCGGCCATATCCGCATAAGAGGCCACTTGGGCTTTAATCCCAACAACATCCACCCCCAAGGGACACCCATGTGCCTTTCTAACAACACATTTTGATACCTATTGCAGCTCCAACAAGGTAAATCCTCAAGTGGCCTTTCTAAATCTATACTATTATAAAAGGAAGAGGGAATCCCCCCCCCCCGCGCGATGTGTGTCAGCACGAGTTTAATCAGAGAGCATTCAGGCAGTGTACCCTGCACAAGTGACATATTACACAGGCAGTGCGGGCCCGCAACACACACACATACACATAGAGAGAGATAGATAGAGAGAGAGAGAGAGAGAGAGAGAATCTTGCCAGACTTCATAATTCAACTCTATTTTCTTAAATTTAACTGTATTTTTAGAGAGAGAGAGAGAGAAAATGCAAAATCACTATCTCCTTTGTCAAATTCTCCTTTGTCTGGTGCCTTCAAGCCAGTGCTCTTTGACCAGCGGACACTGTCACACACACACACACACACACACACAAAGAGAGAGAGAGAGAGAGAGAGAGAAAGAGACAGAAAGAGACAGAGAGAGATCGAGAGGTGACAACTCACAGATATTAGTGCCATAATGCTCCTATTATTTACAAGAAGCTACTGTAGCTGACAGCTACCGCCCGCAATATGTCATCCCCTCCCTCCAGGCTCCAATAGCCTTGAATTCTAATGCCAAATCCCCACTTTTGCATGATTGGGTGTTGCCCTCTTAGTGAGCTATGGACTTTGGGGTTCTCCACACTACACACCATGAAAGAAAGAGTGAGAGAGAGCCGTAGCAAATTTCGATTGTGTGTGTGTTAGAAGCTGGACACACCCCATGGAAACTGACTACTCGGAAGATTATCATTTTTTGTAATTATTCATTTATTGAGGAAACCTGATTTTTCACCTTGTAAATATTGGGGCTTACAGAAGTTTCCAGATTGTATCCCAGTTTTGATAGTTAGATTGAGTAGATGGTTGATTTTGGAACTTTAGGGTTTGAGAATTGTAAGGTATTTATACCACTTTTTGACCTTAATGAAAAAAACCTTTTGTCATTTTAATAAAAACACAAGTTTTGAAGTCTGTGAGTGAGCGTACTGTGTATGAGAGAGAGTGTGAGCTTCATCTTGACCCTACATCTGCACCGGTGGTCGGAATCGAGTGCGAAGAAGTGTAGCGTGTTGCCCCCGACGAGAGCTACGCGCTGATACCTACATTGCGCACGTACGGTCCGGTTTTGCGAGCTCCTTCTATGAGCTTCATCTGGTGATTTGGTGAGCATACATTGTCCGATTTTGCATGGCAGCATATCCACGCGTTCACATTGAGTAGAGCTACACATTAGGCACTTTAGAATTCGAAAACGAAGACCTATAAATTTCGGCCAGACATCCTACGTGATTTTGCACCGGGTGTTTTGGGTTGGGGTTTTGGTTCATAGACCTTAGGGAGAGCGACCTATTAGTGTTAGTAGGGTCTCCTTCAAGTTCTATGGTGTTTCGAGACTGCTTGATGGGTGTTCGGCTCTAGACAGCGTTGTAGAAAGTTTCCTCTTAAGCACTCTTGAAGGCTGTGACTTAGACAATTGGTAGAGACCTCTGTAGGTATTAGTTAGGAGTCGGTCGAGTGTAGGTTGACACCTTATGCTTGCTTCCACATGCCTGCGGGTCGAGCTTCGTCCTTAGCTGACAAATCTTGCTAGGTGAGTTCTCGCTGTGCTGACGTCCGTCGCGGCGTATCCGTCCAACATTGGTGCCGCTGCCAAGGATGAAAACCTTAGGTAGGTGACCGAGACTAGTCCTTGAGGATAGGGATTTTTGGCTTGCCAACAGTCTCATTTTACAATTTAGATAGGATCAGAGGGTGGAGGACTCTCTAGGTCTTAGAGGGAGTCTAGGAAGCGTGTGTCTAGCCTAGATCCTTCGACTTAGGTAGATTTAGGTAGACTAAGATAGTCTTAGGTATTAGTCGAGTTCTTGAGTAGGAACTGGAGTGGTAGAAGCAGTGAGAGGAAAGCTTGAAAGTCCGGAGAGGCCAGAAAGCAACCAAAACACCATTATCACCATTTCACATGATGAGTAGGAGTAGAGTAAGTAGGACATCATGATTCAGGATCTAAAGCACTTCATGCATGTATATCAAGAGGAATCCATCAAGGGGAATCCATAGTGCAAAAATCCAGGCAAAACAAAGCAGGAGACATCTTACGCGTAGGATGTCTAATGGGACCTACTGAAGAGAAAATTTGATTGGGCTTAGACAGTGAAATTCCATTTGGCTTAAGGGTTCCAGAACTTCTTTCAGAAGTAAATTTGGACCTTGTTTGTCCATTTGACCGAGCAAAGACTGAATTCAGACTTTTTCGCATAAATTGACCAACATCCGAGGGAAGTACAGTTCCAAAATAGCGGACCTAGTCCACAACATCAGCAGTGTGTAAAATACAGTAGTGGTTGAGATTAACTCTCCAGTTATACCAATCATTACTAAGATAACCTCTAGTAGATAAATGCTTTGATTCCATTGCCGAAATTAAACGCTTGTGTACAGGTATATTCAACAACAAAGCAAGAAGTTGTGCTGAGACTGATCCTTTGCCAGGTGAGTGGTTGGACTTGTGATTAATTGCATTGATAAGTTTAATGAATTTAAGACACGAAGATACATTTTTAGAGACCAGAAGGTGGCAAGTGACTAAGGTAGCTTAGTGTCCACCGAGGAGAGTGTAACTCAGGCAAGGCTAGATCCACTAGCACCGATTATTGAGAAAGGTAGTGATACTGACACTTTGTCAAAAAAATATTTCTTCATGATGGGTAGTCAACAGCCAGGAGGTTTCACCTATGATGGACCAGTGCCAGGAGGAAGCACCTCCCTAAATCCTTTGAATGATTCCAAGCTCACTGTGATCTTTTTAGAGGGAACAAACTCGAGGGGAGCCCTAGTCTATTTTGACTATCGAGGACGCAAGTGCATTTGTATCGAAAAGAGGCCGGCTCAGAGATTGGAGATAATTCGAGTCTATGATGATGGAGATAGATTCCGAGACGAAAAGGGGAACCACTATCTAATAGTCGGTAACCCTGAAGATTACAACAGATATGGAGATAATGTGTCGAAAGGGAAAATGGTTTCAGAAGCTCAAGAACCGCCACCAAACATTGATCGGCCCGGAGCTATCTTTATGTATGATAAGAAAACAACCAGGGTTCCAACTTATAATGAGAACGTGGGAATATACAAGCATGAGAGTGAGGGTATAGTTGCTTACTTTCACAGCAAAGAACCATACTTAAACGAATTGAGCAAAGACAAGGTTCTTTACTTATTCTCTTATGAAACTGCTATAGGGAAGGGTATAGTTTTTGCTGATAGATACGGGCGAGAATACCAACGTATTCTCCCAGAGGAGGTAGAAAGGGCAACAAGTCCAGGAGCATCAGCATATGCCCGTGAGGAAGTGCCAAGAGCCACCTACACGCCAAGCAAGTCAACGAATCCTTTTTTAGGAGATTATGATGCCACCTCACATTCCACCCGATCCACAGGCATTCAACAACCAAAACCAACCAGCAAACTAGCCATCATTGCAGGCATGGCGTCGACAGAGTGCAACATTGGAACAAGACCAAAACCGAGATGGTTATCAAGCCGCACGAGGGCTAAGGGATTTGCAAGAACCACCACTCTATTCAAGGTATCAAGGAGAGAGTAATCCAAAGACTCAAGGGTCAACAAAGCCTGGAGGGCCACCCATAGAACGAGTTCGAAGAGATGAACCATCCCTGGTGAGAACTGTTAGAAATTATGGCCTAGGAGCACCACTGGGAGAGGAACCAGCCTATACAGAAGACCTGAGGAGGTATATCGATTAGGACGTGGAGATCCAATGATGAGGTTTATAGACCATCGTAGAATTAGACCTTCTCAAGTGCAAAAATGGGTAAACAAGAAATACACAGGAAACAGAGACCCAAGAGATCATGTAGCATCCTTTGTGCGTGTAATTAGAGCCGAAGAGGTGTTAGACTTGCCTACCCAATTTGCAGGGTTTGGACTAACCCTAGAGGATGACACTGCCACTTGGTTTGACTCTGTAGAGCGTAGAGACTTTGAGTCTATGGAGGAAGTGTTTGACGAATCTATCGAGGAATTCTCACAAAGGGGGATAGCTCATAATACCGTCTCACAAATCCATAAATTCAAACAGAAAGATGGGGAATCTGTACGAAAGGCAGCCCTAAGACTAAAAAGATATGTGAAGTTCTGTCCTCTTTGAAGAACTGCCAACTCAGTCCAGACTTATGCTTATATTCATCCAAGGACTAATGAATGCGGATCTCCAGAAAGACTTACATATGAAGAGGAGCACGGCGTTGAATGAGTTGACCAAGGAGGCTCTTTACCTTGTGGAAAATTGTGTGGTCTACAAAGAGGGGGAGTTCAAGTACCTTGACGACGATTCATCTTCACAACAACAAAATGGAAGCAAGTCTTCTAAGACAACACCGAAAGGAGAAGTAGATGTAAAGCAAGAGCTGCTTGTATATGAAGTGCTAAAAAAGATTAACTTGTACACCAAACCCCAGGCTAAACAGCCGAAGTGGTGTGCTATTGAACAAAAATGGACAAACCATGGGACAGAGGAATGTTATTATAACAAAGGATATGTGAGAGAGAGAGACCTTACACTCCCCAAGCTCAGGTAGCTTCTCCTCAAGTTCCACCGATGCCTAGGTATCAAGCAGGCAACCTACCAAGACCTGTAGGTGTAGAAAGACCACAACCGGTGTTGGGGCAACAACCACCCCTACCAGGATTCCCGGGGAGGTCACCTAATAAAAATGTAACCTATCACGTGAGTTCAACAGAAGGGTATTTAAAGTTCTTGAAACTTACAGAAATATATATACAAAAGGGCATTATTTTTTCAAATTTGAAAAAAGCTTACAGATTTTAAAAGAAAAGGGTACATTATATTCTTTAAAAAATTCACAGATAAGGGGTTTTACAAACATGTCTTGAACGCACGTGATTTAGTAGTTTTACACATAGTGAACCCCCCGAGCCAGGATTACGACCAGTCGGTATAAGATACACACCAACCGTAACCGAATCAGATGATAAGTCTTTTGTACCTATGCATGCATATTATAAAGATCCCAACAGATATGCTACAATCTCTGTCTATTATCCACCAGAAGAAACCTCGACACCAGAACCATGGAGCATAATAGGAAGTACAGGGCCACCAACAGCTGCACAGGCAGCAGGAGAAGGAAGATATAGCTTAGATGAACGAACATTGTTGTTCATAGCCAACGGAGGCATGGGTAGACAGAGACATGCATAGCAACAAAGAGGAGCTCAAGGAGCACCTCAACAACCCAAGGGACCCTGCTACAAGTGTGGCGGAGACCATTGGCTAAGAGACTGTCCTCATGATGAAATCATTAGAGTCAACGCATATTGCACCGAGTGTGGAGTTACTCATTTGATTCCTGATTTCCCTAAAAATCCCAGCAAAGGAGCAAAAACCACCTTGAACATGCTAGAAACAATACCTTCCAGTGAAGGGTCGGAAAATGAAACAATCATACCTATTCAGGCAGTAACACGAGCCCAAGCTCAAAGAATGATGAACGAACCCATAGTTGAAGAGCCAAAAACCGATGCCCAAGTTCAGAAATGAAAAATCAAAGAAGCACTTGGAAAGCTAGAAAGGCGCGTATGAAAGCCAAGAAAGAACGAGAGCAAACAGCTCTATCTGAGGAGTTGAAAAATACAAAGGATAGATTAGAGCGGTTAGAGAATCTCTCTAGCTTAAGTTCACACACCATGGCAACCATAGCACCCAAGGAAATAGCAGAGCCCAAAAGTGCAGGATCAGGAGGATCTGTACTGGCAGACAAGGTAAATGAGCAGTTGGATGCGCTTCTAAAAGCTTATGAAGCCAGACTCAAAAAGAACCAAACCCAGGAGCAAAGATGGATGACTTATCCATATGCGGAAATAGAAAAACAAAGGTTGGAAATGTGTAAAAATATGATCGAAACAGCTCAATCATTCATGGAAGATTCGCTGGGTAAACCTGCAAATTTGCATGAAGCACCAGCTCCAACCCCTATCCATCCAAATTTAGAGGAACAAGTAGAAACAAAGGAAATACTCACTAATGCCTATGAGTCCAGAGGAGAGCCTATCATAGTGCCAAATACAACAGATGAGGCAAGTGACGGGTTCCAACCTAAAACATTGACAGAAATGGGTAAGGACTGTAACGGTCTAGATGATCTGTGGAAGAAAATCCGTGAGGCCAACAAGGCTAACAGGATGAGTCAACACATGAATAGCAAGATAAAAGAGAAGAACGTCATCTCACCTCCTATTGAAGAATTTGAGGCAAGTTCACAAATGAACTTTGAGATACATTCACAAGGGGGAGACTAGGGATCAATTAGTTCGGGGCACAGCCAACCAGACTCGCTGAAAACTTTACCTTCTTACCTAGGAGAGTATGAGGCCAAGTCTGAAGTGAGATCAATCCCATCTCAAAGACTTTCTTCTAGCAAAGTGATGGATTCACAAGGACATTAGCAAAACTCCTAAGGTTACGACCAAACATGTGGACCATCACAATCACATTAGCAAAACTCCTAAGATTACGACCAAACATGTGGACCACAGTAGGTAAATGTCTAGAAAAATTTGGAGTGAGAGACCCCACCTTGAGGCTACAGGAAGGGATTCGAGAGTTGGACAGGACTCAACTAAACACTAGGCCGGTACCATCAAACAAGGTTGGAGAGTATTGCGAGGAGAAGATGGAAACACCACGCTACCAGTAGAATTCCAAGGAGTAGTTTCCAAAGCTATTCTTGACAGTGGAGCGGGAGTTGCTATCACCACCAAGGAAATCTGGAAAAAATGGGGAAAACCAGCTTTAAGAGCTACCAGAATGAACTTGCAATTGGCAGCAGATGGGTTCATGAAGAAGCCTCTAGGACTCTTAGAAAAAGTGATTGTCACTTCGTGCGGGATCGAGTATGAGCATACATTTGCGATAGTCGATTTCGACAAAAAGAACAATTATGAGATCATCTTGAGAAGGCCATTCATGCGACAATTGAAGATGGTCCAAGATTGGGGTTGCAAAAGGTATTTGAAAAATATAGGACATATTGAATTTGTCTTAACCCGGAAAAGTGTATCTTTATGGTTAAGCAAGGCCACATCTTAGGACACATTGTCTCAAGAAATGGCATAACCACTGACCTAAACAAAGTCAAAGTCATAGTAGACCTACCCAGGCCCACTAATGCGAAACAAGTGCAATCCTTCATGGGACACTACGGATATTATCGAAGATTCATATACATGTATGCAGTCATTGCACAACCTTTGTACTGAGGAGTGTGAAACTTCATTCCCAAAGCTGAAGGAAAACCTTATTTTAGCACCCGTACTTAAAGCACAGGATTGGAAAAAGATATTCCATGTTCACATTGATGCTTTTGCATATGCAATCGGGAGTATTCTGGCTCAACCTGGAGACGGAACAATGGATTTTCCAGTGTGTTATGCAAGCCGACAGTTAAACAGTGCGGAAAAGAACTACACAACCACCGAACGAGAAGGGTTAGGAATGATATATGCTATAAAGAAATTTTTGCATTATTTACTCGCAAACAAATTTGTCTTCTTCACAGATCATCAAGCTCTTTTGTATCTGTAAATAAACCATGCAATACAGGGAGAATTGTACGCTGGTTTATTATATTGCTAGAGTTTGATTTCACAGTGGTGGTCAAAAAGGGTAAAACCCATCTACGAGCGGATCATCTTTCAAGGATACACAACGGGGAAGCTCCTGAAGGGGTAGATGATGACATACCAGATGCTTATATTTTCAATATTGAAATGATACCCAAATGGTCACAGGAAAAGTTTAACATTCTTTCCTTTGGAAGTAGATTTGATAATATGGAATACAGATCCAAACAACAAACAATTCGACAAACAAAAAACTTCCAGTTGATAGCAGGACGGCTGTATCATCTAGGATCGGACCAAATCCTATGATTATGTATAAATCCGAAAGAATTCGAGTGCTACATTGAAGAAACACATGTCCAGGATTGTGCATTTCATTGTTCAACAGTAAAAACACACCAGAGATTGAAACAGTTAGGGGTTTATTGGCCAACTATGTATGCGGACACACATTCTTATGTTACCAATTGTACTATATGTAGTGCCAAACGACCAGTGGATCACGCGACATTGTTTCAGGTAAACATTGCACCTGCATGGAGTCAATATATCATTGATTTCTTAACCACCAGGACGTTTCTTGAGAACATAACAAGAGCACAAAAAAAATCTATAGAGCTGGAAGCTCGTGACTTTCAGTTAATTGGGAACCAACTCTATAAGCGAGGAAAGGACAATCAACTTAGAATCTATGCAAGTGAAAGCGAATACCTGCTGATTCTAGAACATGCACATAGCGGAATAAGTGTAGGCCATTTTTCGGGCGATAAGACGGAAAAAATTGTCTTAACCGCAGGTATATGGTGGCCTACATTGCACATGGATGCTGAAGAGTTTGTAAAGCGTTATGACGCATGTCAGCGCACCAAGGTGCCGATAAACAGAGATGAGATGCTACTACGGCCAATGATGGGAGCAAGAGCATTTGCAAAATGGGGCATTGATTTTGTGGGACCTATCTCACCCCCTGCATATCGCACCCATACCCAATATATCATTGTGGCTACGAACTATCTCACAAAATGGGTCGAAGCCAAGGCAACGCAAAAAGCAGATGCACGAACTACTGCACAATTTTTGTATGAGAATGTTTTTGTACGATACAGTTTACCAATAGAAATTTTCAGTGATCTTGGGACACATTTTCTTAATGAAGTCATTGAATATCTACTAGAGGAATTCATGGTCATACATAGGAAATCTGCTCCATACCATCCACAGGCCAATGGACAAGCTGAGGCCAAAAATAAAACACTATGCACGGTTCTCACTAAAATAGTGTCAGAGTCAAGAACAGATTAGAATCAGCAGCTACACTCAACACTGTGGGCATACAGTGTAGCTTACAAAACATCGATAGGAACAACACCGTACAACATGGTGTTTGGCCTAAATGCTATACTACCCATAGAGTTTTTAATTCCAACTCTACGAGTAGCGAAACGCTTAGAATGGACAGGGCATGAACTCTCTTCAAGAATAGATGATCTTGAAAATCTAGATGAACTCCGCTTGAGAGCAGTAGCTTCAATCTATGCTAAAAAGAGAAGACAAAAAGAGTTTTTTGACAAGCATGTGCGCACTAAAAAGTTCAAAACAGGTGATTATGTACTTGTTTATATTTTGAAGCAACATGCCAAGAAACTTAAAAAGCGAGGGATGGGACCCTTTGTGATTATTGATCTATCACAAAGCGGAGCTGTCAAGCTTACTACATTAGCAGGTGAAGAAATGCCGAACTGGATTAGTGGATGTCAGCTGAAGAAATATCATCTACCACTCACACAGGAGATGCTCTAACAAATCCATCAAGGAAAACAACGAATCAAGGAAAAATAGAGAGTACGAGAGGAAGCTCAAGCAGAAGCACAAGAACGCATTGCAAAAAGAAGACTTCTACGACAACAACAACAAAGTGGAGCACCATTGCAAATAAATACCATTCGACTAACAAACTTGGATGAAGACACAATGGAGCCAATAATTTCAGTCAAACTGGGTAGCAATCAAGTTGAATCGACGGCATTGCTTGATTCTGGAGCTCCAGCAAATTTGATCTCTTACGGATTATACCAACAGCTCAAATCCGTAGGCCAACTTCATTCTACTCCTCTAGTGCTGGAAAGTAGTACATCACACTCATTGACAACATTGGGCTGGACTATATTGCATGTACAAGTACATCAATATATTTACTCACACAAATTCTATGTGGTAGAGGATGAAAGCACACACACCCAATGATGTTGGGACAACCTTGGCAAAAAGAGTACAATGTGCAGATAGATTGGAATGCGAATGCAGTCAAAATTCAGCATGCACAAGAACAACAGGTGATAGCCTTTGCTCAGCAATATCGGAATAATCAGCGCTGCAAGCAATGCAATCACTGGCCAAAAAAACCAAAAGCAAGAATGGCACCAAAGAACAACATGATACCCAAGGCCAACAGACAGATAAAATCCAACCATGCTAACTACATACATACAACATCACGGACCGCAATACAAAGATCTAGATTACCAAAACAAGGGAAAAAAGTATGGATGCGGAAGGATAGAAATGACATGGCAGACAAGCAACAATGCAATGAAATAATTCAACCGAAGCCGATAGTTCAACCAAAAACCAAGGGCATAAAACAAATATGGATCCCAAAGAAAATGCTCAACAATAACCCAAATGTTACTCGCATTTGGATAACAAAACAAAAGCAAAAGGAACTCCCTTCAGTACAAGCAACAACGGAAGGCAGACAACTGCATTTGTAAAAGGACAACCGACTTAAGTGGATGCCGATCCGCAATAAAACAGTGGCAACCAAGGAAGTAGAAAAACACCTACAAAAACTGGCAAAAAACAATCTACCAATGGACAGCAAAAGAAATACGATCCACGGCCATTCCGGCCAAGCCAATCCTCTCCATAGAAACAACTACGGTTATATCAACAGTAGCGGCAAAGCAATTGCCTTTTGCAAAAAAGACAATTAAACAGAGAGCAGTAGAGTTACAGCTGTTACTTGCAAAGAAAATTGGAAACCTCGACGGCGAATGCCAATAAGCATCTTGCTTATTCCCTTCTCTTGCACAGCATTAATTTTTCCATGCATTGACCGAGTATGCATAAAATAGAGCCACAATAATCGGCCAAGCATTACCACAAATTTTTCAACCTATTCACAGCACATACTCCGAGGCGATACCTTGTCATCTAGGAGGACTCCGGCTATGAGGGGGGGAGGCATTCTCAAATGCGGAACCAATAGCAGAAAGAACAAAAACGGGCATGATTTTCGACTATTTTAAGCATTTTTGTTTGATTGCGAAATTTTCTGGAAGAACCCAAGTATATATGCCCTGATACAGCATGTATCTATAGGTATATGGGGCAAAACGCCAAATCAAGCCCCTAGGTGTGTGTATATAAGTAGAAATAGCCATTTTTCGGGCAAAATATTGGTAAAACGGGGAAATCCGACCATAAAAATTGTATGTGAGTAGATATAATGTTTTGTGGTGATGTTTGTGATTTATTATGATTTTTGGGGATTTTCTCGGTTGGATTTTCTATTTTCCTTTTAATTTTGCTAATTTTCAATAGAAAAACTTCAAAAATACAAAAAGTATGTGAAAAACGGTCGTAATGAAAAACAAAAAAGATGGGGATGATCAGTGACTATAGGACAACCTATGGTACAGTGGGGTGCAATTATGAGACTGGAGCGAAAAGCGTGTTTTGGCCAGGTTTTGACCGAAATGCCAAATTTCTGGTAAACAGAGCAAATGGAGTCCAAATCAACAAATTTTTGAGCCTAAACCACATCTGGCAAGAAGATGGGAGCACATGTCAAATTTCATGAAAAGTGGTTCGGGGACCTCCATTATAAGAAATTTTCACCTCATTTTTAGCTCATTTTCACTATTGACCTTTTGGAGATAGCCTCTCTAACCTAGAGCGAACGGACCTTCCAGCAGCTTCTACGACCCGCATGACTATCCGACGGGCTTCAGATATGAGAGTTAGGCTCACCACCTTGAGCTTTTCGCGCATGTTTGTCGTTTTGTCGCGAAAACTAGCGTAGGGTTCACACACAAAGCGGGGGGTAGAGACCTACAAGTAGAGGTGGCGAGCTAATGGCTAACCCAAAAGCAACAAGACTTCATCGGCAGCTTACCTTAGCATAGGAGACCAGTCTTGGATGCTCAAAGGCAATAGAAAACCCTTTGGGAAAAACCCTAATTCCTAGAATCCCG
Organism: Adiantum capillus-veneris; assembly: GCF_014529385.1. Lineage (NCBI taxonomy): Eukaryota > Viridiplantae > Streptophyta > Polypodiopsida > Polypodiales > Pteridaceae > Adiantum > Adiantum capillus-veneris. The sequence continues at coordinate 40,336,151 of NC_140940.1, forward strand.
CAAGAGGCCACCAAATGGGAAATCGGCGAAAAGGCACCCAAATGCTACCAAAATTCATGTGTAGGAGCATCTCGACATGCTTGACAAGTCTATGTGACCCACATTACCAAAAAGTGACCCAAAGCGGCACTAAAATTCAGAAACGGCATCGGACAGACTACCATGTGGACTAAAATGGTGGGTGTGGCAGGCCCTAAAACTGAGTGGTCACACTTATAGGCCTAGAGGTGGAGGGGTCTTTTATTTATTAATAAAATGATAAAATAAGAAAAACTTGAACGTTTTTCATAAAGCAGGGATAAAAACCCGCTCTTTCTCTCAATAGAGGCTATTGACACCCCCCTAGTGTTTTAAAAAATGTGCTGACATTCTCTCTCCTCTTTACTCTCTCTAAGGCTGCTACATCTACTCTCTCTCCCCTTTATCTATCAAACCTACATCTCGTTCTTCAAGCCCACTTTTCCCTCCAGATACCTCTTTTAACAGAGGTTTGAAACCTCCCTTTTCCATTGATCACTCAGCCTTACCTTCACACCTCTACAAAAAAATGTAGATCTACAACATTGGATACTTCTAAGTTATCTTTATCAGCACCTCCCTTCTCCATTGATCACTCAGCTCACCTTCACACCTCTATGGAAAGCTACAGATCTGCAACACGACTACTTCTAGAGTATCTTCAGCAACACCTTCTTTGGTCCTTCTTCCTCATCTAGTTGTGAAGGTGAGGTTAATCACTCAACCTCACCTTCAAACCTCTACATGAAGGTATAGATCTGAAGCAGTAACTGCTTCTTGAGTATCTTCATCAACACCTTCCTTGATCCTTGTTCCTAATATAGCTTTGAAATGATCTCTCCTCACTCATCCACGTCATTTTGGAGTTTTTTCATAGGGGCATTGTTGGGTAAGATTATTAGGTTTCTTCAAAAAACAACTCAGTCTTAGAATAATTTTTGTACAATGCTTATAACAATAAAGCCTCATTCTAGTATATAGATATCATAAGTACTTCCCCTACAATAGGTGTATGTGTAATCATGTGTGGACAACTCCTTTTAGCCAAAAACAATTCCAAGATAAGATAGAGTCCTTACCTGCATCCATCCAAGCAAGACAACAGATATGTTAGCTTTGGATGTGTTATACAGTTATCAATGGACTATACCAGTTGTTATCCATGTTCATCTCATAATGTTTTGTCATTGCAAAGTTTATATAGTATTTTATTCTTACCAGAAGGCCATAACCCCTCCAAGTGGCATGCTCCCCCTTTAATCTAAAAAGACCCACTTTTTGAGTCTATATCTGCCAAATTAATTAGGCTCCATCACATGAAGCCGTAAAGAAGCCTGAAAAAATACCATTATGAGTTCAAACTTGTTTTTGTTTATTATGAACTGATATCGTTTATGTTTATATGGTATCCAATCCTTTCCAAGTTAATAAATCACAATCTCTCAGCAAACCAAGTGGCAGAAAACCTTTATGGTAACCTAGCCCATCCAACTGTCAAACCAAAAAGGGAGCTAGATTTTTATAGTGATTCTTTGTACCAGACCATGTGAATGCAAATAGTGTATAGCATCATCTCGTCCAAACAACTAATATCTAATAGGTTCAACAATGGTATGTATCCGGGCCATATTCCCCCAAAGTCCCCAACATTTATAAAAACGTGCAACATCAGTGTGAAGATAGGTAATATAGACCCCAATATTCACTAATCCAACCCAAACGGTGGGCTTTACCCGGTTTTCTAAGCGACAGTCATCACGATGCCAACTTTTAAGCGACAGTTTCAAGTGTAAGAACCAATATACATTCGGGGTATAACCCCCATCCGAAAGCTCCACTATGTATCAACACGTTACTTACCATCAAAGTTTTGCATTGTCAAGCCAAGCGGCAGTTAACATACACTTCTCTCCAACATCAGTGCATAGAAAAAACCCCATTATATATACTTATCCAACCCAAAATGGTGGTCTTTACCAGGCTCAAAGCCACAGTGGTCAAGATGCCATGCTTAAGTGGTGATAGTTCTCACTGAAAAAATTAATACACAGCACGGGAATACGCCCCACCCAAAACTTTTTGATGAACAATATGCACCGTCAGGCTACGTATCACGAGAATTTTCCATGCCAAGCAACTTAAATATATATATATAGCTCCTATTCAAAAAAACCAGTGAACCAGTTAACGCAGAATAACATCGCATCAGAATTTTACTGTGTAAAGCCGCAAAACCCCAAATTTTAAGGATCACTTTCATTCAAACCATATAATTATGCATGTTTTACTAAAAAAACCAAAACCAATGTAGAGGGGTTAGAGTTTTTTTTTAAAAAATCATTCATCCTTATGTACTGTAAAGAAAACCCATTCGGTGGGCCTTATCAGACATTCAATGAAGGTGATCAAGATACCATAGCCTAGTTATATTTGCAGTTTAAAAAATAAAGAAAACCAAGTTTAGCAAACAACGACAGTGGTTGAGCTACAAGCTCCATGTTTGGTGTGGGAGTGAGTAACAAAAACAAACACACAGTCCTAACTCCCAAGTAAAAACACACCCAAAGTTAAGTGAGGATCAAAAAGTGCCCTCACCTCTTTAAATAGAGGAGGGGAGACCACCATTACTCCTGAGGTGTGCAAAATCCTCCCAAGTATTGATTATAGCATGCCCCTTCCAGGGAATCGACAATATCTTGCCGCCTCAGTAGTGGTCTGCCGGCTCAGTGAAGCAAATTTACCACAGTGCCTCATAGCAGGGTAGGAGAGGCTCATTAGTAGAGAGACCCACGTTTTTTACTTGCCAACTAATACTTAAGTGTCAGTTATTAGCCTATAAGGGTTCCATCCCATTGTAAATTTAAAATTAGTGTATCTTTAAAAAGTTGTAGGTTTTACAGTGTAGCTACCTACCCAGGGTGACAACATTAGGGTTTAGTAAAGCATTTTCTAATATGCTGAAAACCCAAAAGAAAGTAACGTGTGTGTGTGTGAGCGAGAGAGAGAGAGAGAGAGAGAGAAGAGCTATTTAGAAAGCTGGGGGATGGTTGTAGTTGCACACAATTTTCAAGGTCTTTGCTGCATGCTCCAAACCTCAGAACATGCAGCATGCAGCAAAGACCTTGAAAATTGTGTGCAACAGATTCTTGCAACTACAACCATCCCCCAGCTTTCTGAATAGCTCCTCTCTCTCTCTCTCTCTCTCTCTCTCTCTCTCTCTCTCTCTCTCTCTCTCTCTCTCTCTCTCTCTCTCTCTCTCTCTCTCTCTCTCTCTCTCTCTCGCTATATATATATATATATATATATATATATATATATATATATATATATATATATATATATATATATATATATGTCCCTACTTATTGATGTCCATCTTGGCCACCCGATTTCCAGCTCGCATCAGAGTTGGTGCTAAGAAGATACATGGGTTTAGTGTGATGATCCCACCTACAACCAACTAGTGTTTGAGAAAAATCATTTTTCCAAAAATACAAAATTCCTTTCCTGGATTTTTTCAAGAGGAAATTTTAGGAAATTAGTTCTAATTTTTGGGTTTTATAGCTAGCTTTCTCCATTTTGGGCTGGAGTTTCTCATTTTCCCCTTGCCCTCAACTGGCATATTGAGATTGAAAATGGCATGATATCAAGTTGAGACACATTTTTCTTGAGCACTGCAGAGCCTCTAGCCCCTAACAGTCTCTCTCTCTCTCTCTCTCTCTCTCTCTCTCTCTCTCTCTATATATATATATATATATATATATATATATATATATATATATATATATATATATATATATATATATATATATATATATATATATATATATATATATATATATATATATATATATATATATATGATCCATGCGTATCGAGGTGTGTGATGTGTGATTACAGGTCCATTTTGACCACCTGATTGGCAGGCTGCATCTGGGTCAGTGCTCACCACAAACCTAGGTATATTGTAATCCCACCTAAATTTTTTGAATTTACCTAAATGTAAAGGAGAGAAACCCTACTAAATGTAGAGAAATTGAGCGTAAAACCTTTCAAATTTAATCAATTTTCCTTTAAAATTTCACATATGTAGGTTTGCCAAGTGTCTCGAAAAAGGTTTTTTGAGCACTTATATGAGTGCAAGGATAACCCTAGAGGATTTTACATGTTGATCCATCTTTTCTTTTTTTGCAAAACTCACAATTGTGAGTGGTTAGTATTAAGAAAATCAAAAATATACACCAACCTCGATCTCAGACCGAGCCTTGAGGATTAGAAGTGTTTTGCTTGACATAGAGACCACAACTACTCATAGGCTTTACTTAGTACAAAATGACATGTATTGTTCTAGACCAGTCCTCTCAGGCTTGTTTAGCTCCGATCATGTGGATCGTCACTCTACTCTCTTGTATTATTTCACCAAAGCTTGCCACAGTTAGATCCCCCTCAAACACGCGGCGGTTCCTTGCTTGCCAAATATGGTGAAAGAAGTAGTACTTGATTATTTGAGTGCAGACAAGAAGAGCAAGACTTCCCAGCCTGTTACTACCAAAGAACATATCATTCTTGAAGAACTTAATTTTACATGTCCTTTGAATCACTTGCATATTTTCCCAGCCATGCCACTGATTGCCTAGCATCCTATGAAAAGGTGGGCTCGGTCTTCACTAGCTATTTTGCACCTCGAGCAACGATCGGACCCGATCCCTCTTTCTTGTATCTTACCTGTCGATCCATCTTCTAATGTTGTCAACTTCTTGCTCTCTTTCCCTATGTCTATATAAACATAATAACTATATTGTCTACAATAGAGGTAAGAATTATGGCTCCCTCCCGGTCACGTGGTGCAAGGAGCTTCGTCCGATGGTGTTCTCTCAAACACCGGCGATCACAGGTAGACACAGAGACAAGGAGACGTGCTGACCAACGTTAGAAAAAGAGAGAAAGACAGAGAGAGGTGGCCCAGGGGGCACGGCTAGAAAAATAAATTTTCCCTAACCGAAGAAAATAATAACTATGCCCAAGCGCCATGGCTTGATCACCATGAACAAGGTGCAAAACGAGAGAGAGAGAGAGAGAGAGAGAAGGGGGGGGAGAGCTTGATAATCAACTCTACACAAGCGCCGCAACTTCATTTCCTTGAACAACAACCTTCAGATGCAGGTTGATGAGATGAAGTGATACATCTTGAGGGTCTTGAAGACAACCATGGGAAGGCAATAGACGAGCCCTCATCCACAACCTGGCCATTCTGGGGTGCCATAACTTTACATACCCTCTCTGTCTCGCAAAACTTACCATCCCTACGCTCGTGTGACTAGCACCTACGTTTGCTTTGGTTTGGGGGGGGGGGGGGGGGGAGAGAGAGAGAGAGAGAGAGAGAGAGAGAGAGAGAGAGAGAGAGAGAGAGAGAGAGAGAGAGAGAGAGATCACGGTGACCAATATTGGGGAAAATTGTGTGCATCTATCGCACATGTCAATGCAAGGGCCTTGCCGATACACTATGCACGAGCCACAAATGGCTCCAAGCACAGAACTAGCCTAAACTACTAAGCTCAAATATGGTGATGGTGTGTCACTCACCGCTCTACGCTTGCTGTGTCGTGGAGGATTCCTTATCGCGAAGAAGAAGGAGCCGCTACTGCACCGCGCTCAACCGCTTCACTAACGTTGTGCCATCGTCGCAATGCTCTCTCTCTCTCTCTCTCTCTCTCTCTCTCTCTCTCTCTCTCTCTCTCTCTCTCTCTCTCTCTCTCTCTCTCTCTATCTATCTCTCTCTCTCTCTCTCACGCATACACACACGCACAAGGAGATGAAGAAGAAGAAGATGGAGATGGAGCAAGAGCACTCTCCAATTGCACAATGAGAGAATCATTGAATTTTAGATTTATTTGACTTTTATATGAGCTCGCCCATTCACACTTGGGCACCCATGCTTAGCCAACTAATCCCTTGAATGTTCCAGTCAGACTGCACCTCTCATCGGTGATCACTCTTAACCTTTTCCTATTGGACCGACAAGCCCAGTACCCGACTCTACCAAATAAATAATACGGTGTCTGTCTTAGGTGATAGGAATGTGCATGAGGGTTAACATGCCCCCCTTCCTGATGTAGATTCTGCCCCCAAAAGTTATTGAGTTGAAGCTCGTTCATCAAGGTGGAAGAGCATTTGAGATGAATGTCCTTAGCCTTCTTTAGTCACTACAAAACCAAACAACATTGGCACAGTAATTGCATTCTCATATAAAATTAAAAAGCATATGCAATTGTAGGCAGACAATTTGATTGGTAACATAATTTTAAACCATTTGTCAGCAACAATAAACATTAAATTGCAATATAATCAATTGCATAAACAGTTGTAAAGATAAAAAATTAAACAAGTCTGGGATCGCTAATTTAATGATCGAAAGGCACTAAAGATCGATTATTAATACCATGGGCAAGCTTCTTAATTTTCTCTGGTCATTACGTTGTTTAATCACGAGAGACAAGTATTTCATGTCCGAGGGCTGACTAGACGCTATACCTAGAATACCTTGTAGTTAAGCTACAATAAAAGGAATTCCTCATGAAATCATCGCCTGACTTATTTCCTTTTCTTTGACCCCCCAAAATCTTTTCGTAGTGATTCAATTTTGATGTACGTGCGTATTTTGTATGCCTTGGGTTTTTTTCTTTTCAAAGAAAAGCGCCCACACTAGGAAGCTCTAGGGCTCTAATACCATAGGTGATACATGTGAGTGGAGTACCAAATCAAGCTAAGGTTTCTCTTGTAGCTTAAGATTTTACATTGTGGCACTTTGATTTTTTTATTTGTTCGTTTTCAGCATTTTAATTTTGTAACTTTGGGGGGTCATATAACACTGTTACCCTCCCCAGGCTCATCACATTAGTAAACTCCCTTTTTAATACTTAAGTTAAAGGTCAATAGGGACTAAGCCCACTAGAAATCCCTAGTACATTCCACGCAATGTTTCCTATATCAGATTAAGAACCTAAGTACCCATTGATTATTCGGAAGGCATTCCCCATGGTATTAAGAGAAGATCTCTAACGATTAGCTTGGTCAAACTAGCTTAGTCGGACAGCTTGATTTTTAAACCTAGACAAGTGATTATGACAAAAATTACATTGAATTTAATGTTTGATACTAAGCAAATGTGCTGGATATTATGCTACCAATCACAATTAAAGCAAACAAACATGGATGCAAAAAGATAAGGGGCGATGACAATGGACAAGAAACACCTGTTTGTGTTGATGGTCGCGCTTGATTTGAAGTGTGAGCAAGAGAAAGATTCCATGAAGGTCCAAATCCTAACAACAACAACATGTTCGTGTACACACTGGGAAACACAAAGAATATCTCTAGGAGGCACATCGGTGGGAAAAGGTACCAACACTTATTGAACACAATTAAAAACATAAGAAACCCTAACCTAATTATTTGCACTCCCCGTAGAGAGTCAAGGAAATAGGATATTGTAGAGATTAGAGGGAGACCCCAAGGCTAAACCCCTATCCTCGTCAATCGAGAAAAACAAAGTGATCATCCATGAGATATATGTGCCATCCATGTAGTCATGTAAATATTCTTCTTTAGTAGAGGCACCCATGTTTACTTAGAAGGTCACTAGACGCCTATAGTCATCTTGGTCAAAAGGGTAGGCTTGTGCAATGGGAGAAACGATCTCTACTAAGTATGGATCAGTCAAGGTCAAGAGAGGGATCAGCCATTCTAACTCCTCGCAATTCCTCTCACATGCTAGCGTACCTATCAAATCCCATTCACAGGCAAGCACCGGAAAGACCATGTGAAACATTTGTGAAAAGTAACGAGGGTACCTCTCACCCAAGGTAGAAGTGGATGACTCTAGCGTACTAGCCATATCTGTACACGCAAATAGATGATGGTTAGAGTGCAAATAATACAAGGATCGTGTTCTTGTGCATAATGTGTTTTTATGATTTTGTGTTATGGATCTTGCTCTTTTACTTTTTTATCTTGTTTTTGTGAGTATAAGGCTTTATATATACATTCCCAAAGCTTGGAGATTGACAGGTCAAGGAGGAAGGTTGAGAGGGAAGCAAGTGAATGATGGATGTTAGAAAACACTCCCCTCTTCCTTGGGTAGATCATACCATTTGGAATGATGTCGCCACCTTTTGAAACCAATTGTTCCAAGTTTTTATGGGTAAAATCTTTAACCAATAGTTTTTGACCGCCCTATGTGTTTCATCTAGTTGCAATGGTGGTAAGGTACTCTCCCATGATTTTATTTGCAACGTTGTTGTAGGTGGTGAACTTACAACGGGAGGTGAAAACTCTTTCTTGCTTGTATGGATATGTACAATGGTAGGTGGAGGTTGTGTCGAAGCTTCTATTTCCGTATAGGAATTACATGAAGAGCAAGAAGCTTCATTGATTTCCTTGTTCTTGAGCTAGGTGGAACAAATTGTTCTTTCTTTGGTACCCAAACTAGCTCTAGAGCGAGTGTGTAGCATTCCATGATTTTTTCCTTTCCGTGATCTTCAATTTGTTTTGGAGCCATAGGATTGGGCTCATATGGTCCCGGTGACAAGTAAGAACACAATCTACATTTCGGCACCCAGATTTGATCATTTCCTTGATAGTATCCTTGGGCTTTCAATACCGTTTAGGAATCCAACGCCACGTTTCCTTACATTTATTGGAGCGAGTGGGACGTCTCTTACCAGGCTCCTGTCTTTTAGCACTAGCTATGGTTACTAAAGAAGCTTTAGGGACCCACTTTTATGTTTTCTTTGCTATATTGGGATGGGTCTTGTGTGTCTCAAGCTTTATTGCAACTACATTAGCTGAAGCTCTAGAGAGTTGGCCTATGGGGACATATGTTTCAACCTCTTGGACATGCAATGTTTTGGGTTTTATTTCCTTAAGAGGCAATATCTCAGGGACTATGGCTTGAGTGGCAGGGCTAAGAGTTGGTTTCTGTGTTGTGACACCCCCTGTCCACCAATCAATAGTGCATTTGGTGGCTATCATCCACGTGCGTCCTAGGTTTATATTACCCTCCATAGTTCAAACAGGCATGACCAAAAATCCTTGAGCTACAACCCCATTTCCATAATTGACAGAAGTGTGTCAGATTCCAAAAACCACAATTTTTCTCTTGTTGACACCCTTGACTTGGATAATACTCTCAAATAGAGGTGGCTTCTCTAACTGACACAACACCCCATATGATAGCAGATTATATTTAGCACCCGTGTCCAATAAGGCGTTATATAGCACTTTTCCATAGGTGATGTTTAGCTCAATAGGCTATCGTAGAGGTGTGTCAAAGTCCAGCCAATCCTCATCGATTTCAACGTGGAATGCATGTGTAACTCCAAAGTTAGCCTCTCATTTTCATCTTATGCGTTGTTGTCGCTCCGTAGCCTCAGCTTTAGCTTGTATCTTCTTCAATTCTTTTTGTGACTTGGTTACCTTTTTTGTATGGATGGCATGTAGCTCCTCTTGGATTAAAGAATCATAGTATCTTTCAAATTTGCTCCCATTGAGGAATCTAATGGTTTCAACTCAATCAAGAGTCTCCACACGAATGGTTCCTTGTGGGGTGATCTCACATACTCTATATGGTCCTTTTCTCGCATATTTCAACTTTTTCTTTTTGTTACGCACTCCATACATAAGGACTTTATCACCAACATTGATATCTTTGTTCTTTACATGATGGTCAAACCATTTCTTCCTCCTATCTTTCTCCACAAGTATATTTTGCACAGCTAATTGCCTCTCTTCATCTAGCCTTTCAAAGATATATAATTGCTCAACTAAGGGGTTACCATCCCAACCTTCTTGGGAAGCTACTCAAAGACTAGGAACGAAAAACTCCCATGGCATAACGGCTTCTTGGCCATACACCATCTTAAACGGTGTGCAGTTAATGGCAACTTTCTACGCAGTACAATAAGCCCGTAGAGTTGATGTAAGATTTAAATCCCAATCTGTGCAATGAGCTTCCACTGTTTTGGCCAAAAAAGAGATTAAGGTCTTGTTGGTGCTCTCAGCTTGGCCATTTGCTTGTGGATAATAAGGTGTGGACTTATGTGAGCTATCATAAAGTTGGTAATGAGTTCTTTTATTACTCCATTTATAAAATGAGTACCATTGTCACTCACAATCTCAAAGGGACAACCAAATCTTGTAATAATTTTCTCAAAGAGAAACTTGGCAGTTGATCTCGCATTTTGTGGCTTCCGCCCACTTTGTCACATAGTCAGTGGCAACGATAATATATCGAGATTGAGTGCTACGAGCTACCGGACTAATTGGGCCTACAAAGTCCAAACCCCATTTTTCAAATGGTTGAGTCACTTTAACCGGATGTAAGGGCATCTTATGCTTTTGTTGTGTGATCTTGTAATGTTGGCATTCATCGCATCCTTTTGCAAAAACTGATGCATCCTTGAATAAGGTAGGCCACCAATAGCCTGATTCCAACACCTTTCTAGCTATTAGTTCCCCTGAGAAAGGTCCTCCGGCTATACCCATGTGGGCTTCTTGTAGTATGTATAAATACTCATCCTCACGGGCACAACATCTAAGAATATCATCCTTCCCTAGCCTGTAGAGAGTTCCTGCAATGAGAGAGTAAAGCTCACATTCTTTAAACAGTTTTCAAGATATGTCCTTACAAAGATTTTTGGGTGAAAAACCATTAACTAGAAAGTTCACAATCTTCTCACTCCATTTAGGTATGTTTTTGACTAGGAATAGAGAAGTATCGGGCAACTCATCATCGACTCCGCTTCACCATTGGGTATGCGAGGCAAATGATCCTCCATGACATGTCTTTTACCAAGTCTTACCACAACGATAAAATCAAACTCAAGGAGAATTAACAACCATCGTGTAATTCTTCCCATGGAAGAAGGTTTATTTACTAGATACAACAAGGTTTGATGATCAAAAAAGAAAACAAACTTGTTGGTCAGAAGGTAGTAGCAAAATTTCTTCACTGCATAAATCGTACCTAAACCTTCTCGCTTTGTAGTGGTATAGTTTCTCTGGGCATCATTCAATTGACGACTTGCAAAGCTAATGGGGTAGTCTAGTCTATGTAATCCTGGTTGAGCTAGAACACACCCAATAGCAAAGTTCAATGCATCAATATGCACATAGAAAATTACATTCCCATCGGGCACTCATAGAATAGGAGTGCTAGTCAAGGTCTTTTTCAATGACTCATAAGCATGGTCACACTCCGCGGACCATTGGAACTCAATAAGAAGCTTGTTCAAAGGACAATATTTATCAACAAAGTTTAAAATAAAACGTCGGTAATAACCAACATGGCCCATGAACCTTTGAGCTCCTTTATAGTTTGTAGGTGGTGGCAATTCAGCAATGGCTTTAATTTTGCTCTCATGTGAAAATCCTTTTTTTTTTGGACACTATATGCCCTAAATTGACTCCATGTTTAACCCAAAATTGGCATTTGAAAGGGTGTAAGGAGATAGGATACAATATGCACTTCTCAAACACTTTCCGTAATCATGATAGATGTTCTTTGCAAGAGGAATAACCACAAAGGTCATCTAAGAAAGCTTCATAAAACTCCCTCAAATATTCTCTAAAAGCAGTGTTTATTAATCTTTGAAAGGTAGCAAGGGCATTGGTTAAGCCAAAATCCATAACACAGAATGAAAACAATCCAAATTCGGTTATAAAGGTTGTTTTAGCTTGGTCCTCCAACACAATTGTGATTTGATTGTAGCCAGAGTATCCATCTAAAAAGCTATAAGCTTCCTTCCCTGAAACTCTTTCAAGCACATGTTCTGAATATGGCAAGGGGTAATGATCCCTCCTAGTGGCAGCATTGACCTTCTTGAGATCCACGCACGCTCTGAGTTTCCCATTCTTTTTTGGCACAATCACTATTGGAGGCACCCATTCTGAGTGCACAATAGGGTATATGAATCCGCATTCCACAAGCTTTTCAATCTCTTCTTGAATGATCTTTGCATATTTAGGATTCATGGGGATTGTGTGCTGCACCACGAAAGGTGGAACACCTTTCATATCAAGATATGTCCAAGAAAATATATTCCTGAATTCCTTGAGAATTTCTCTAAGTACATACTTCTCCGTCTCTGTCAGATCTCGGGCAATGAAGAAAGGTCTGGGCTCTTCTCCTGGGACTACTAAATCTATTTCCTTAACTACTAAGAAAGGTTTGGGCTCTTCTCCTGGGACTACTAAATCTATTTCCTTAACTATCGTTGGACCATCATAGACTCCATTGCTTCCATTGATAGGCTTTCTTTGAGCCTTTGTATACACAACCTTATGTTCCTCTGTGGTGTAGGATTTGAAATGTTCAGGTGCAAGGTGTAAGTCTGTGGGGTCTTGTTGTTCTGTGGACTGTGATTTCACCTCTGATTTTTTTCTTGTTGATCTCTCTCTCGATTTTGTCATCTCCTTATGGTACGGCTCAAATTTGGATTCTCTGTAGCCTCTAGTTATGCGATGTCAATGGGTTGTGGGCTACATCACATAACGCTGTGAAGGTATTCACCCTAGTTATCTACCAACTTTCGATGAGCATCACATGCCCCTACATAATTAAGCTATTCTGCGGTAGATTTCTTTTCATTTATTCTAGCATGCACATTTGCTCGATATGTTGGTCATGAATGGCGAATTTACTTCCCCACCCCCCTCATTTACATCGTTAGCTCCATGTTCAGACGAGTGGCCCTACTAAAGGTTTCCTTGAAGTGGCTAAGCACGCTCGGCCCGGACTGCGGGACCATGGCATGCATGTCTTGGCTTGAGCTATTGGAATTAGGCATTAGGAAACCCTCCATGATGTCGTAGTCAGAGGAAGAGTCACTAGCCACTATATTTGAGTCTTGGCTTGTACTACCTTGGGTCCCCGCCGAGGGCCCTGAACCTAAGGTAATTAAGTGGATATTGAGAACTCGCGTAAGTCGAAATGCTCTCTAGTTTCTCAACCTCTAGCACACGACCGGAGCGTAGATGCATGTGCCTTTGGCACCCTACAAGCGCCGGTGAATAACCTCGAAGGTTAACATCTTACTTTTTTAGGCGTCCGTTTTCACTCGTTTTTTGATGTTTTCTATTGATTAGTTTTTTTTATTAAATTGTGTGATAGTTTGAAATGAGCGTATCACCCAGAGGGTCACAGTGTGCTTTACAGCACAACGTTTGGTCACCTGAAGCTCCGTTGGTCCTCAAAAAGGTTGATTTTTAGCTACGTGCAAGGCTAAAATACGTAATTTTAAAGGGCGACTGAGGCCTGAGCCTAAGCGTGAGCTTGGGCTTCGGTCCGGACTTGGGTCTCGACTTGGGTCTGGGAGATATTTCTGATCCCAATCCTACCTTTATTTTTTTATAAAAAATTTATTATTATTATTTTTTGGGGGATAAGGTCGTCGCGGCCACGATGTGCGCCCGAGCACACATACACCTAACCTACTTACAACTAATACAACTATTATTACACACTAACACACTACTACAGTAACTCATTAGCTCTAACAGATCTACTTATTACTTACTGTACTTTACACAGAACTAGTATTATGGATCTACTACCTTAATCCTAACACATTATCACAGAAAAAACATAGTACCTTTCAATACGTTATTAACAAAACAATACTAAGCAACAAAACAAACTCCTTCTCAACACACACACCTTCCTTCTCTACCTTTCATACAATTGAAATTGCACCACAAAGAAACAGAGAGTGCCATTCAAACTTAGTGTATGGCATTTCCTAAGCAACGACACCAAAAATGTGTACGTCTGTTGCACGTGTCAATGCAAGGGACTTGCCGATACACTATGTGCGCGTCACAAATGGCTCCAAGCACGCAACTAGCCTAAACAAGTAAGCTCAAATATGGCGATGGTGTGTCACTCACCGCTCTACGCTTTCTGTCGTGGAGGATTCCTCTCTGCGAAGAAGAAGGAGCCGCCACTGCACCGCGCTCAACCGCTTCACCGCTGCCATGCCGTTGTCGCAATGCTCGATCCCACTCTCTCTCTCTCTCTCTCTCTCTCTCTCTCTCTCTCTCTCTCACACACACACACACACACACATACACACGCGCACAAGGAGATGAAGAAGAAGAAGATGGAGATGGAGCAAGAGCACCCTTCAATTGCACAAATGAGAGAATCAGTGAATTTTAGGTTTAGCTGACTTTTATATGAGCTCGCCCCATTCACTCTTGGGCACCCATGCTTAGCCAACTAATCCTTTGAATGTTGCAGTTAGAGTGCGCCTCTCATCGGCGATCACTCTTACCCTTTTCCTATTGGACCGACAAGCCCGGTACCTGACTCTACCAAATAAATAATACGGCGTCCGTTTTAGGTGATAGGAATGTGCATGAGGGTTAACAAAAATCATTTTACCAAACATATAAAATTTCTTTCCTTGAACTTGTCAAAAGAAAATTTTAGGAAAATAGGTTTGTTTTTTTGGTTTTTACACTATTTTGTCTATTTTGGGGTGGAGTTTGTCCTTTGTCCCTTGCCCTCAACCAGCATTTTTGAAATTGGAAACAACACAATATTAAGCTGAGACACATTTTTCCAGAACACTGTTGTGGACTTTGTCTCCATTTGTGTATGAAAGAGAGAGAGAGAGAGAGAGAGAGAGAGAGAGAGAGAGAGAAAGATTAATTATCAGTTACCGAGGTCAGATATGACCTATGGGACCGAAAACAAGACATTACAAAGAGTTCATCAAAACGAGGAAGTTGTGAGATACATTTTCAGCTTAGGACTAAGTGTCCAACAAGGGGTAAATAAAAAGGAAGATAAGCTGGAGGAAAAAAAAACCTATGGAGGGGAAAACAAGGACAGATCCGGTTCGGCAATTCTAAAGCCCGATAGCTTTACCTTCTCGATAGACTGCCCATTTTCCTGTTGTGCGTGCTTCTCGCATCTTTTGAAGTTCCCCCTTCTTTTGTTTGAGTTGAGTGGGTGTAAGATCTTCTACAAACCACATTGTGGTGTCCATGAGAAGCCGCGATTGCTCAAGGAGATTGATTTGGTATGTCTTTGTGTTGAAGGTAAGGATGGCATGGTTGGTGCGGTGTTCATGTGTAAGAGAGGTGATTGTTGCTATATCCCATTCTATCATGTGGGTATTTGATTGGATGCCGGAAAGGGACTCGTGGAACTCGAGGTCCCCCTACCCTTTCCACTCGCTTGGGAGCCCACCAATGCAAACATTGGGAGCAATTTACTCTTGTCGTTGTCGTTCGTGCAGCGTGGTCGCCACATAGTTGTCAACCTTGCGGGACATTTCCTCTTTCACTTGAGTTTGGATTTCCTTTGTGAGGGTCATCTTTACTGCCACCTTTGCTTCGTTAAATTTGACTTCCATTTGCTCCAATTATTTTTTTTACAGTTCTTCACTGCGACGAGCCGAGCTTCATAGGCCATAAGCCTTTGCTTCAGCTCATCATTCTCCTTGCGGAGTCTTTCAACTTCGGTTTGAAGGTGAGCCATGTTGTCCATCTTCGGAGGTGTTTCTACACTCTAGCAAAGTTGAGTTTGCCTCGGGATGATGCTCAAGTGGCCATGGGCGATGCTGGACAGCTTGTCGTTGGCTAATGAACAGAGGTAGCTTGCGGCGGCGTTTCGGATCGTGGTTCATATTGATTGGCTCAGTAAGATGTTGGAGAGTGTGATGTCCAGCGAATCGGGTACACCACAGGTTGCATGTCGTGGTCGAGCAGCACGTCACACCTTCGTCGGGCTTCAAGTTGAGAGACCAGCAGTTCACACCATTGTCACTAGAGCAGCGGTTCACACCCTTGTCGGGCTTCAGGTTGAGAGAGCAACAAAAAATATTGTCGGGCTTCAAGTCAGCAGAGCAGCAAGTTCACATCGGTGTAGAGCAACAGATTCATGAAGTCAGGTCGTCGATTCAGGGTAGATGACGTTGTTGTTGGCGGGTAGAGAAGCCGTTGATTTAGGACAGATGACGTGTTGTGGTTGGCGGGGAGGGACTGGGCTGTAGATTCAGATGTAGGGTGGGGCTCGGCTATGGATTAACACCTTCCCCAAGGGAGCCGCTCACCCAGGGGAGAACAAGAGATTGAAAGAGAAAGAGGACAGTGGCCTGTGCAGAGTTACGGGGTAGGGCTAGGGCGCACACACACACACACACACACATAGAGAGAGAGAGAGAGAGAGAGAGAGAGAGAGAGAGAATCTTGCCAGACTTCATAACTCAACTCTATTTTCTTAAATTTAACTCTATTTTGTAGAGAGAGAGAGAGAGAGAGAGAGAGAGAGAGAGAGAGAGAGATCCAAAATAACTAGCTCCTTTGTCAAATGCTCCTTTGTTCGGTGCCTTCAGGCCACTGCTCTCTGACAAGCAGACAGTGTCACACACACACACACATAGAGGTGACAAGTCACGGATATCAGCGCCATAATGCTCCCATGCTTTACAAGAAGCTTATATAGCCAACAGCTACCACCCACAATATGTCATCCCCTCCTTCCAGGCTCCAATAGCCTCGACTTCTGATCCCCAATTCGAACTTTCGCATGATTGGGTGTTTCCCTCTTAGTGAGGTGTAGACCTTGGGGTTCTGTATATTACAGGCCACACAAGAGAGATCGAGAGAGAGCTACAGCCACTTGCGATTGTGTGTGTGTGTGTGTGTGTGTGTGAGAGAGAGAGAGAGAGAGAGAGAGAGAGAGAGAGAGGCTCCCTTTCCGGCATGATTGGACGATGCCTTCTTCGTAAGGTGTAAGCCATGGTGGTTTATAGGTGACCACCTGTACACATACATCCAAGATTCAATGCATGCATGTGTGTGTGAGTGTGTGTGCGTGTGTGTGTGTGTACCGAGAGAGAGAGAGAGAGAGAGAGAGAGAGAGAGAGAGAGCGAGAGAGAGAGAGAGAGATAGAGAGAGAGAGACGTTCTGAGATTTGGAGCTTGCAGGAAAGGCATTGAAAATTGTGTACAATGGATTCTCGCAATGCAACCATCTCCCAGCTTTCCAAATAGCTCCATTCTCTCTCTCTCTCTCTCTCTCTCTCTCTCTCTCTCTCTCTCTCTCTCTCTCTCTCTCTCTATGTCCCTGCTTATCGATGTCCATCTCAACCACCTAATTGGCAGCCCACATCAAAGTGGATGCTCAACAGATACATAGGTTTAGTGTGATGATCCCACCTGCAGCCAACTAGTGTTTGGGAATAATCATCTTTCCAAACATACAAAATTCCTTTCCACGATTTTTCTGAGAGGAAATTGTAGAAAATTAGTTTTAATTTTTGGGTTTTGAAACTAATTTCCTCCATTTTGGATTGGAATTTATCATTTTTCCCTTTCACTCAACCGACATATTGAGATTGAAAACAGCATGATATTAAGCTAGGACACATTTTTCCCGAGCACTCCAAAGCCTCCCTCCCTCTCTCTCTCTCTCTCTCTCTCTCTCTCTCTCTCTCTCTCTCTCGGGGGGGTTCACTATGTGTAAAACTACTATATCACATGCGTTCAAGACATGTTTGTAAAACCCCTTATCTGTGAATTTTTTAAGGAATAAAATGTACCCTTTTCACTTAAAATCTGTAAGTTTTTTTTAAAATTTGAAAAATAGTATCCCTTCTGTATATATATTTCTGTAAGTTTCAAGAACTTTAAATACCCTTTTGTTGAACTCATGTTGGTGCAGCCAAAGTTGGTCGAAGCTAGAAGGTGGTCTATGCCAGGAAAAGGCAGTAGTCGAGTGCAATGCAGAAAGCTAGGGCAGGTGCCAAGGCACTTAGCAGCCAAAGGATAGCGAGAATGTATGCTTAAAGCGGTTTTTTAGGCCAAAAGTGTTGTGAGATAGTCCAAATGGGATGGCAGATTAAGGTGACCAAAATGCCAAGTTAGTGTCCAAACATGTAGTGTTTAGTGTGCTCTAGAATCTGGTCCAGATGGCTCGTCAAACGGAGCCCCGGTGGGCAAGATGCTGAAGTTTAAAGTTGGAGTGCGTAGCAGATCCTCGACGGATAGGGCAGTTGGGGAAAGGTGGTCCGGGTTGATCTCAGTGTATACATGCGTAGAGATCAAGCTACGGAGCATGCATGTCTTCTCGGACCGCAAATCGGAGCTCTGGATAGCAAGTTAAGGTCAGTTGAAGATTTTTCGAGGGTCGGGTCTGAGCTCATTTGACCGCACTAGAAAATGTGCCATCTGGCGTCTTTTGAGCCTCACCAAAGTTCTCTGTGATAGTATGTATCATGTGGAGTTAGCACAAATTGACGGCGCGTCAATCGGATGCTTGGTCGGCCAGATACAGGAAGATGAAGTTTGAAGCCTTGGACAGTGAAAGGTTGGCATATGATTTTTTTCGGTTTTTGTGGCCTTGGATAGCAAGCTCAGGTGAGTTGGAAGATGACGAGGTTCGCATGGTCCGGGACTGACAAAATGGGCACTTGGCACAATTTTACAGCTGAGCAATTGGGTCATTGAGTGCCAATTGGCAAGCAAGACAGACAAAGGGGGAAAAAAATGGGTTTTTAAAGGGGGGCTTCTTGGAAATTTTCAAATGGCTTGAAGCCATGCGCCATGAGACTGCCACCTGGCCCGCTTTATCCCACATGCGGTGTCGAAGGCGGACATCACGCACTTTAAGATCTGGGCCATGAGCCCCCATTTGGTGTGAAGGTTGGAGAGGGGAGCTCCCCTGTTGGTTATGGCGCTGGGCGTCGCTGGCGCTGCGTAAGCGGCCGGTGGAGTTCCACGGTGGTTTTGACGAGGCGGGGCGGCACAGTGGCGCACGCCCACATGAGAAAGGGGTTGGCAGTGATGATGACATGGCGATCCTCGCTAGTAGTGGCATCCCGCGGCCCAGATGGGCTCTAAACCTTTTGAGAGTTGTGCAACAAGGGGGCATTAGCGACATCGCTAATGCCTCCCTTGTATTATAAATGGGGCAGTCCCACACTTGGGGCATATAGTGGAAGATCCAGATTCCGAGCCCATCAAGGAGAAGATAAGTATAAAGGCTCCCAAGCCAGACATGTCCCATGGGAATAAGAGAGAGAAAAATAAAGAGGAAGAGCCCAAGTGGGTTGAGCAAAGACCAAAGGACAAACCAAAGCAAGGAAAAAAATGGAGACCAAGGCCAAAAGAGGGCAAAAGAGGAGTCTGATAGATAGAGAAAGTCAAAGTCAAGCTAATTGAGCAGTATAAGATTAATCCTAAAGAGGGTAAAATATGAAAGGTAAAAAATAAAAAATGAAAAGGCTAGGGAGCAATGGCAACATCGCTAATCCCCCCCCCAAGTGCAAAGAGAAAAGAAGAGAGAGATAGAGCAAGGCGGTGCCCCCTTTCCCCAAAATTCCAATTCAAGGTGCTAGGTGGACCAATTAAATTGTAAATTCCCAAATTAAAGGCCCTCCCTATAAAAGTAAAAAACGGATCAAATTAAGGGCTTTTTTCCTGGCTTTTGAGTGTTGTTTGAAGCCTGCAAAGTGGAGTTCTCTAGCAAGCTAGCCCCTTTGTAACTTTTGCTTGAAAATGGCCATGGTGATGGCATTGCAAGCCTGTGTATATGTTTTTTGAAGTGCAGTCAAGCCACAGTTGCCTCCCGTGTTGTTGTTTCCCCTTCTCTTTCTCCTGCTTTCATGTTTCTCCTCGGTGCCGACTGCGTGGAAGTGTGTGCCCCCCGGACCGATGGTGTTTTGAGTGATAGAGTGAGACTGAGTGGTTGTGTGCGTGTGTAAGGGTGGAGATAGGCAGTGGTAGTAGGTGTATCTTGTGTGGTGGTTTGTAGAGTGTGTGAGCAATGGCAATTGAGCAGGCGGTGGTCTGCTAGTGTAAAGTGTTTCTTTGAAGGTGTTTTCTGAGAGGATAGGGGTGTTGTGAATACCCGGAGCTATAGAGAGGCCGTTTTTTTTGTGCTGGGCGTGTTCCCCCATTCCCCCTCTCCACCTTCTGGTGCTCCCACAGAGGAGCACACTAATTGCTCCTAGATAATCGAAAAAAAGTGGTTTTTCGCGTTGGAAGTCATGGCAGCTAGAAGCTATGGAACGATTTTCATAGGAGAAGAGAGCCCTGACGAGTGGATGTCAGATTTCGAGCTGTACATGCTATCATTGCGTATGCCGAACAAGGATAGAGAAATGCAGAATTTTCCTTTGGTGATGCGTGGTAGAGCTAAAGCATGGTACGATGCATTGGAAGGTGAGACGAAGCAAGCATGGCCAGCTCTATGAGCGAGGTTTCTTCACAACTTTCGCAAGGAGACTTCCCTAGTCAAGATGGATGCAAAGTTGAAGGAGCTTAAGCAAGATGTAAGTGAAGACCTCAATCTGTTTTTGGGTCACTTTGAAGAGTGTTGGGCAGAGTTAGCGGCAGCCATGCAGCTGGCTAATGGAGACTATTTCAAGCTAGACAAATTCATGGAGTGTCTGCATCCCAAGGTGAGAGAGAAAGTTGATTTCGAGAGCCCAGAGAATTACAATGGTGCGGTAGCCATTGCACGATCGAAGAGAAGAAAGATAAAGAAGAAGATGGAGCAAGGTGTGTCCGGCTATGAGATGATGGCCCATGTTCAACCGTAGAGTCCGAGAGAAGATGCACACAAAAATAATCATGGAAATCGAGGTGTAGCTGTTGTGCCGCAAATTGGGTGCGTTCAAGATTTATCCAAGTAGATGCAGGAGTTGCGGCTCAGTGTCATGGATAGAGGAGCAAGGGGCAGGGCACGGCCACTGCCAGGTAGGTGTTATAATTATGGAGAAGAAGGGCACTATGCACCCGATTGTCCTCAACTACATAGAGAGAGAGAGAGAGGAGGTATTTACCCGCTTTTTGGTAGAGGTCGAGGTCAAGGAAAATACAATGGTCCAAGAGAGCAAGCGGTGCAGAATCCTGTGCAGCCAGCTCCGCAAAACGGAGGTGAGGTCCCAAGAGTAAACATCATAGGGGTGGATAAGCAGGATGTCAAAGTTTTGGCCAATACGAGGGCAAGAGCTGAGAGGGAGACAGAGACAAAGCGGGAAACTAGAGCTCGCAAGGGCAAAGAGAAGGTGTATGAAGGTACAGAGCACCCTGAGCTTAGCAAAAGAAGGAGGCGTTGCAAGATCAAACAAGCGGATTTCCAGCTAGGACGTAGCTATCCCGAGTACAATCTGGTGAGTGATGTTCAAAATCAAAAGACAAATATTACGTTTGGTCAGTTGTTGTTAGATTTAAATCCAAAGTTAAGAAGGCAGTGGTCCACATGTGTTAGCACCAGGCTGCCAAGAGCTAAGGGAAATGTGCAAGCGGTGCAAAAAACATGGATTTAAGGGTAGGTAGCCCCACTGATATTCTTCTGTTGGTAGATGCAATTATAGAGAAGAGGATGCAGGTACAAGCTTACATAGACGGTGGAGCACAGGTTTGTGTCATGACGGAAGCAGCCATGATGGATACGGGAGTCAAGGAAGTAGTCAAGCCAAATGTACGCAAGAGGATGGACAACCATACCAAAACCAGGTGTCTGGGTGTGGTGTAGGATGTAAAAATCAAGGTGATGGGCATAGAGTGCCTGATCGATTTTTTTGTGATGAAGGCAGCGGATAATTCTTATCCAATCATTTTGGGTAGGCCATGGCTTTTGGTGATAGGAGCAAAGCAGTGATAGCCGTTTTTCGGCTCTTTGTAATTGCCACAGTGAGTTACCTCACCCTACCAAAATCACCCAAACACTGTGGCTATCCCTACCATTTCACTGTACATAGGCGTGCGTGAGTCACGGGACTTTTCCCATATCTTCTTAAAAAACCCTCAATTAGCTAGTCATTGGGCTAGTTGAGCCAAAAAAAATAAAATAAAATAAAAAATATAAGTATATTATGGCCCATGCGTATGTAAATATTTCTTTGTATATAGGGCCTAAACAAAAGATTTTTTCATAATTATTTTGGTATTTATTTAAATATTTCTACCTAGGTGTGTGTTATTTATGCTCTGTACATTGCCTCACCATTACCACAATTTTTCTTACCATTCTTCATACTCTTTATTCCATATAGAAATATTTTCATGTAAGCTTCTCTTATATTTGGTGTAACTCCACCCCAACAAAAATCCAAAAAAAACTAGTTTTATTTATGTGTATATGTTTTCACTATTGTGATTTTTCCCTTCCTACATCTATTTTGTTTTTTTTCTAAAAAATTGGAACACCAAAAATATTTATCTTTTTATGGTAGCCTCATAATGAGAGAGATTTCTTTTGACCCCTTTATATTTTTTCCACTTATATTATTTATATTTGACATGTACATATTTTTTAGACCCCTCAATATTTGATTTTCTTAGTTGTACTATTCACTTATATCATAATCTCAGCAATATCTTCAATTATAGACCTACCAAATAAGGTCAAGGGTAGGTGGCATGCATACATGCACTATGGAGGGCTCACTCTTGGAGGTATTCAAAAGAATCATCCAAAGAAGGACCCCACAAGGACCTTGTGCAGTGGAAAAAAACGGTCGGTTTTGCTGAATTTTTAAAGTTCACTTGCTCTCCGAATTTGAAAAGGTGATACAAACAAAAGTTGTAGCTCGTGGGCTGAACTTTTGCCTCAAAGTTTTTCATATTTTTTTGAGCTACGAGCTGTGAGCCATGATTTTATTAGTGGACCCCAGTTTTCCCATGCTATGCAGCCACACTCTCTCTTCCACTTTATCATTTTCCTCTTTCACACACACTTCTCCACTCATCATCCCCACCTCTCTCACCACTCCTCTCTGCACCCTACTCACCTTCTCCTCAACCTTGAAGAATAAGAGAGACCATGGTGAACTCATACCTCCCACACACAATTCCATTCCAAAATTGACCACCTAGTCTCATTTTTCCTCCTCCAATTTACCCATATCTATCAAAAAAACCACAAAATTCAGCCTCTTCTCTTAAAAGACAGCATCATGGTGGTTGATTACTCAGCTTCAATTACCTTGTCTCTCAAGGAAGGTCAAGAGTGGAGAAAAAATGTACCGTCAAAGCTAGTGGACCATCAACAAGCGTCAAAATTGGCCCTACTCAAGACACTTGGAGCATCAACCTTGTAAGAAATCCACCTTTTCTTACCTCTTAAGAGTTTTTCTTCCTTATTTGTATCCTACATGGATACTCCCATTGTAAATATCCAATTCCATTTGTAAATTAATACTAACTCTACTAACACTAACCCACTATGAAAAGTCCTATCACCTCCATTTCTCTCCTCTCTCTTTCCCCACCAACTTCTTGATAATTCCAAGCAAAAGAAATTAGATAAATTGCTGAAAATCTAACCCAACCATGGTTAGAGGAGTAACTCTAGCCTTCAAAATTGCTATAAAAGGAGGGTGTAGCTAGCACAAAAGGGGGAGCCATAAGCAAGAGCACTATGCTATAGCTTGAGAAGCCAAGCTCAACCTCTCTAGAAGGAGCTCTTGAGTGGAAGCTCATTGTCTTATGCACGTGCATGTGTTGTAATAGGAGATTAGCAAGGGAACTCTATGCCATTGTAAGAGAGAGAGTGATCACTCAATTGAGAGTAGGAAATCTATCATTTCTCCTACTAGTGTAAGCTCAACATTTGCTGAATCAAGGAGGGTGGATTTGGACTAAGCTTGGATACTTTGTCTCTCTTCCCACGTGAAGTAATGGACAACAATGATGTGTAAGTGTCTTGGTGTTTTTTTTTTTTGTTAAGTTCTTGATAGCTTGTCTCTAGTGTTGTCATCAATTTAGCCATAAATCCCACATACTGTAAGAGGGCGACAGGGTGGAGAGGACTCCCCTGGCCTTAAGACAGTGAGTGGGGTGGCTTTTCTTGTGATGTGTTGTGGTGTAATTTACTCAAGCTATGATGAACAAATACTAATATCACTTTGATTGGTCATGACAGATTTGTAAGAAGGTATTAGTGCAACAAACACCCCCTCCCGCTTCTCTCTCTTTCTTACATATATAATTGTGTTTGCTTGATCATTGCCGATACGTTTCAAAGCAGCCCGAGCACTATCTCTCTCTCTTTCTCTCTCTCTCTCTCTCTCTCTCTCTCTCTCTCTCTCTCTCTCTCTCTCTCTACGCGTCCTAGTTCGCATCCAAAACTAGGTGGTGCCCCAAATTTGTGTAGGGTTAGGTTGCGGGTTTGTGTGTGTGTTTGTTGTTTTTTCAACCCCAACCCAATTGAGCAGCACGGGAGCCTTGAAGGGTGTCTAGAGGTTGCTCTTCTTGTTGCCTGCCTCGGACCGCTTCAAATTGGTGCCCCCACGGAGGAACAGGCTTGTGTATGTTTTGTGAAGGCTCAACCTTTAGCATAATCAAGTAGCTTGCATGAATCACGAGAATTTGTATGATCCCTTCATTCCCATTGCAAGGCAAAAGGTACACATAATTGTTAGTACTAAGTTGCAATTTCAGCGAGTAATTCGTAGTATTTTAGGTCCTCTTAGGTTAGCCGAGATAAACACTTCGGTAGATCCTTTTATTTTGCCTCTCATTAGGTACGATATTAGCTTGGACGTCTATTTTTTTGTGTTATTTTAAGCATTAGGACATGCATAGGCCATAGGACATGCATAGGCCATGGATAATGGCCCAGGAATAGAGGTTTTTCCCTTTCATTTTACTCCACACATTAGAATAAACATTGCAATTAGTAGAAAGATCCATTTTCAACAACGAATGGTGTTCATGTTTGGTGCCCAAAGAGTAGGAGAAATTCTTGCATCACCAAACCCTGTCATTCTACCTCTCATCAACTACCACACTTCTTTTGATGTACATGTGTTCATTTTATTTTAAAATGAAGTGCAGCCCGGCAAAATAGTGTGTATGTTTGTTTTTTCTTTGTACAAGTTGTTACAAGAAACAAAAAAACGATCGTTTGTTCTAACTGGGAATGTGTGTGCAGTGAAAGTTCAATCCTTAGAGATCTAGCTCTATTACCAGTTGAGTTGCAGGAGCAAGTAGTAAGGCGTCTCCCTCATAACAAGAGGGTGGTGAAGTTAAGACGGAAGGTCCTACGCGTGGATTCCATTTTCCTCTTGTTGTTGGGCACTAAGGAAGACCGCGCATTTATCCAACTAGTGTGTGCCCTAAGATTGGTAAATAGAGTGAAATTTGGCGTTTGGCGAGTGCATTTCACCATTGAGGAAGACTCTTCAGGAAACTTGCAGCCAGAGTTCATGCTTCATAGACTCACATTTGGTGAATTTTCCCCTCATTTGTGTCTTATTAATAGTCTTCCTTTCGCTTTCAACAAAGGAGATAGGGAGCTATTCAGAGCTTGTCTTAATAAAGAGAGCATAGAGAAGATTGCAAATTTGTATAAATTCTCATCTTTCTCTACTTTCTATGACACTTTGTTCATAGAGACATTGTAAATCTCTTTATGCTTTTGAATGATTTAACCATAATCCTAAGGAGTTTTTGTCCAGGAATTTTGTAGCACAAGTGGAGTCTTTAAATCTTGCAAACTTGATTGGACTTGATGAGGATGTTCTTTATGAAATTGTGAGAAGGTTGTCTCACTCCGACTGTGTGGAACTCGAAGGAAAGGAGCTCCTAGTCAATTGCTACTTTCTCACAGCCTTCGAGGAGCATCAAGATCTAGTTTTTATACAAACCGCTTGTGCGTTGGGAATTGTAGAGCAAGTGCAATTTATCACTTGGGACGTGGTTGCTCTTTTGGATCCAGAAAATGAAGTTCTAGAGATTTCTGTTTATCGCCTTAGCTTTGAAGAATTTCAACCCTTCTTAGAGCTCATCAATAGTCTACCTTTTTGTTTTGATCAAACAAATCGAGACCTCATTGAAGCTTGGATAGCTGAAGAAGAAAACCTAGAGTGGTATTTTCTTACTTCTTCATTTGCAGGCGAGTGGTTCTAAATCTCTATTGTATCCCTTATTGTAACCCGTGTTGTAATCTTTCATAATAATGGAGAGCCAACGCCCAATGTCTGGATATCCTCTTTTCTTTGGAGAGCCTGGAGAGGATGCAGAATTATTTTTAGCAAATTTCAAGATGTCTTGCCGTATCAAGAGGATAGTAACCGATCAAGAACGTGTAGAAATGTTTGAGGTGGTCCTCAGGAAAGATGCTAGTACTTGGTTTGACTCTTTGCCTGAGGAAGTTAAGGGGAATTACACAGAAGTTTTGAATTGTTTAAAGAGATACTTCTTTGATCCCCAAAACACTCAAAAACTATGGCAAGACATTGTTTCTCATAAGCAAAAAGACTTAGATGACTACTACTTGTACAAGCAAGATTTTCTACGTCTTTGGGCTCTATGGATACGAAATGTTGCTAACCCTGGTGATGGTGCAGAATTTTTAAAGAAGGAGAGGCTCATAGCCGGACTCTTTCCTGACCTTAAGGTAAAAGTTGAGGCGGGTGCACCTGCTACTTTTGATGCAGCGGAAACTAGGGCTGCTGAGAAATATAGGAAACTCAAGTGCTTAAGGGGAGAGGTTCCAATAGAAGGTCTTAGACCCAAAGGTAAGTCACAAGCATCAACATCTAGGGAGCTTCCTGAGGTAACGGGTGAAGTGATTGAGAAGTTAAATGAATCTTTAAGCAGCCTGTCAATTCACCTTGCACAAGCTGTAGGTCCAAAGGGACAAGCAAAGAAGTCAGAAGAGAGAGAGCCACGAACTAGGAGAGTCTTGCAATGTTGGAATTGCGGAGAGTCTGGACATGGGATGTATAATTGTCCTTGGCCCCGTGGAGAGCCAGAGAGACCTAACTTGAATTACCCAGTGATGAATGCAGGAGAAGGAGCTGGTCAACAACCAAGGCTTCTACAAAGGCCAAATGGACCAAGACCACCTCCACAAGGGGTAGAAGGAGTTCCACCTTTGCCAGATCCAAATGTGCA
Source organism: Adiantum capillus-veneris (assembly GCF_014529385.1). Classification (NCBI taxonomy): domain Eukaryota; kingdom Viridiplantae; phylum Streptophyta; class Polypodiopsida; order Polypodiales; family Pteridaceae; genus Adiantum; species Adiantum capillus-veneris. Next base: position 40,363,088 of record NC_140940.1, read on the forward strand.
TGTGGTAGAGGTGACAAATTCAAATGAGGTTGACATGGAAGCCAATGGCATTAAGCGTGGCCGAGGGAAAGGTAAAGAGAAAGAAGCAGTCACATCACAGAGTGAACATGGACAAGGCAAAAAGGCAAAGGAGACCAGGGAAACCAAGAGGACTCGACGTCGTATCAACCTCCAAGACTTCCCTCTTGGACATGGTATGGCTCCGTACAACTTGTTGGAAGACATGAGAGGTAAGGGTCCTGATATTTCATGGCCTCAATTTCTTGCATTATGTCCACAAGTAAGGAGGGATTTAACAAGGGCAGTTAGCACTAGGAGAAAGGTAAAAGAGAGTTTTCCTGTTGTAAAAATTGTACATGCTGAAATGAACGAGGATATTACACCTGTGCTAGATTGTTACATAAAAGGAAGATTGGTTAGGAAAGGTCTAGTGGATGGGGGTGCACAAATTTGCATCATGACAGAAGGGCTCATGCAAAGACTAGGCATGCACATCCATGAGACACCTGAAATCAAAGTGAAAATGGCAAACAATAGCAAGGCTAGGTGCGTAGGCATTTGTAAAAATGTTTTTGTGGAGGCCTTTGGCATTAAGAAGGCAGTGGATTTCTATGTCATGTCTACCAAGGGAAATGGTTACCCATTTATCCTAGGAAGACCATGGCTAATGAAAATGCGAGCTTTGCAGGATTGGGAGAGTGGAAAGCTAATTTGTAGGAATGACAATCACAAGAAGGTTGTCTTTGACATGAAGGAGCAACGCCAAGAGGAGCTCCATGAAGAATCATCTCGAAGTGAGACGGAAGAAGATTGGACTGAAAACACTTCAGAAGAAGAAAGTAGCGGCAGCATTACTAAAGAGGAGTCCTCCATTGAAGTCATGGGGGTAAGGTTTAAGCCAAACAACCAGGAGACCTCTTCTCGAGGTTTGGAAGAGGTAGGTTCCCAAGAGAACCAAAAGGTGGAAGATGAAGGAATGTTAGAAGGTATGTTGTCTACAACACTTACAAAGGATGAAAGAGAGGAGTTCAAATGTGTGCTAAGGAAATTTCCGAGGCTTTTTGCTAAAGACTACACCGATGTGCGTGGAGTAGATGTTGTTCAACACAAGATTGAGTTGAAGCCAGAGGCCACACCTAAGGCTCAAAAGCTACGAAGGCTAGGAGTCATTAAGGAGCAGGCTCTACTCAAGGAGGTAAGAAAGCTTCTAGCAGCAGGTTTCATTTATCCAGTGGAGAATTCAGAGTGGGTCTCTCCCGTTGTTGTCACTCCTAAGAAAAACGGCAAGTGGAGGGTGTGTGTGGATTATCGTCCACTTAATGAGGCAACAAAAAGAGATCACTTTCCCCTCCCATTTCAGGATGAGATACTAAATGAAGTAGCTGGTCATGAGAGGTACACTGTGTGTGATGGTTACTCGGGTTACTTTCAAATAGGTATCGCATTGGAGGATCAATTGAAAACAACCTTTATCACTCCTTGGGGTTGTTATGCTTTTAGAGTCATGCCATTTGGCCTGACAAATGCTCCTGCAACTTTCTAACGCTTCATGAACATGGTGTTTCAAGCATTCTTTGGAAAGTCCATTAGGGTTTTTATTGATGATTTTTGCATTTATAGCTCAAAATCATTGCATCTACAAAGGGTAGAAGAAGGTTTAAAGAAGCTCTATGACATGGGAGGTCAACTCAACCCCGACAAGTGTCACATAGCTGAGGATGAAGTGATCTTGCTTGGTCACAAGGTTTCCTATAAAGGCATTGAGGTGGATCCTTCAAAGGCAAAGGCTCTTATTGAGCTCCCCTCATCACCCAAGAATCTCAAAGAGGTCATATCATTCATTCAAAAAGTGAATTATATGTCACGCTTTATTCACTTAGCTTCGGAGTTGCTTCATCCTTTGCAAAAGTTGACACAACAAGTAGAATTTGCATGGTCTGATGAGCTTGAAGAGTATTTTTGTAACATTAAAGTCATTTTGTCAGAGCTACCAACACTCATGCCTCCTTGTTGGGAGTACACATTCTTTGTTAGCTCTAGTGTTGGAAGGGAAACAATTGGTGCTGTGTTGCTACAACAAGATCCCCACAGTACAAGGATGCGACCCATCTACTTTGCTAGTAGGGTCATGAATGCTTTGGAGAGAGACTACACAGAAGCAGAACTCATGATGCTTTCTCTCATGTTTGCGGTGAGAATGTTTAGATCCTACCTGCTACCAAAACCTTTTGTAATTCTCACTGCAGAGAATTTGTTCCCTTGGGTGTCATCTCAAATGAATCTTAGTACTAGGATCTCAAAGTGGATTATGGAGTTGCAAGAGTTTCAATACTCTTTCAAGGTAGAAGATAGTGTGCGTGCACAATTGGCAGGGATTCTCACTTATAGGGTGCATGAAAAGGAGATTAAGGTGCCTTAAGTAAAGACCCTACCATTACCACCACCAAAAAGTATTCCTAATGCTTTTACCTTGTTCTTTGATGGAGCTTTTCGTCGAGCCACAGAAAAAGCAGGGGGAGGGCTAGTGTTGCTCAACCCAAGTGGAGAGGTGGTCATGAAAGAGAAGTTCAATCTACCAAGTTCAGCTAGCAACAATGAAGCAGAATACGACACACTAATTCATGGTTTGAAGATGTGCATTGGCCAAGGGATACAACGCCTCATGGTAAAGAGCGATGCACTTCTCATTGTTAAACAGATTTTAGGCATTTGGGCATGCAAGAATGAAAGCTTACGGACAAAAGTTCATGCCATTCGTAGATTGTTTAATCAATTTGAAGAAGTGCAACTATATCATATTCCTAGGAAACAGAATGAAGATGCCGATTTACTTGCACAGCAAGTAGTTACATGTGTTGAGAAAGAAGTGCAGGTCATCATGGTGGCAGCAACTGTCAAGCAACCGAGATACCATGGATTGGAGTCATTGACTCCCATTATTAGCTACATTTTGGACGGCGAGTTTCCACAAGACTTCACGAAGGCTCAGAAGAGGAGACTCATGAAGAAGGCAAGCGCATATCTCTTCCTAGAAGGCTCCCTCTATCAAAGAGGGAGGGATCAAGTATGCAGAAGAGTACCAACTATTGAGAAAATTCCAGCCATTCTAAAAGATTTGCATGAAGAAGCATGTGGTGGTCATTTTGCCCAAGAATTAACTGTGAAGAAGATTTTGCTTGCGGGATATGTTTGGCCAAGTCTGCATGTGGATGTCCAACATTGGTGTAAAAGTTGTCACAATTGTCAGGTAAATGGGAATAGAAGATTGGTTTATGGTCCAAGGCAAATCGTGCTTGCAAATGGACCCTTTGAAAAGTGGGGCATTGATGCTATGGGTCCTCTGCCTAGGACAAAAAATGGTAAACTCTACATTCTAGTGGCTGTAGACTATATGACTAGGTGGGTGGAAGCACAAAGTGTGGCAAAGGTAAATGAGAAGACAGTGAGCAAATTCGTCTACACTCACATTTGTTGTAGATTTGGCACACCTTTGGAGATTGTTTCTGATAATGGTCCAGGGTTTAGAAAGGGATTGCTCACAGAAGTCTGTGAAGAACTTCACATTCTACATCGTCACAGTACACCCTACTATCCCCAATCAAATGGTTTGGTAGAAAAAGCTAATGGTGTCATTGCAGGCATCATTAGAAAGATGGTGAAAAACAAGACAAAGTTGTGGGATGACTTCTTGGATGGTGCCTTGTGGGCGTATCGAACCACATATAGGGAAGCCATGGAGTTCACACCATTTCACTTGGTCTACGGTCAAGAGGCTTTACAGCCAATTGAGCTAAACATTCCAACAATGCGACTTCATGGCAAATCAGCACAAGATGATCAAGAAGCATGGATGGATCGACTTCTTACCTTAGCTGAGCTTGAGTGGAAAAGAGAAGCAGCATACGAGTGCTATAAGAGGAAAGCCACACAGACAAAGGAGAAGCTTGACAAGAAACTGAAGGACAAAGGCATCAATGAAGGAGATCTTGTGCTAAGGTATGACAATCGACTCGATAATCGTTTTGATGCCAAATTTGAAACAAGATGGCAAGGGCCATACATAGTCAAGAAGGCTTTCAATTCAAGTTACTATCAGCTTATGGACTTGAATGGTAAAGAGCACTCCAGGAAAGTAAACGGGTATCGCTTGAAGCCCTATTTGAGTCGCCTTCTACCAAAGGATCTACCAAAGATCTGTCAAAAGGACACTGTCTCATGTAAGTATTGTTACATGAAGCATGAGTGTAACTCTAGCCAAAATTCTGAGGGGCCAAACAATAAAGATCTCGTCAAGGACTCTGAAGCACTCTCTTTGGAAAAGATGCTCTATGCTGGTACATGAATATACCATCATCCAGGGGGAGGGCTAATGATAGCCGTTTTTCGGCTCTTTGTAATTGCCACAGTGAGTTACCTCACCCTACCAAAATCACCCAAACACTGTGGCTATCCCTACCATTTCACTGTACATAGGCGTGCGTGAGTCACGGGACTTTTCCCATATCTTCTTAAAAAACCCTCAATTAGCTAGTCATTGGGCTAGTTGAGCCAAATAAAATAAAATAAAATAAAAAATATAAGTATATTATCGCCCATGCGTATGTAAATATTTCTTTGTATATAGGGCCTAAATAAAAGATTTTTTCATAATTATTTTGGTATTTATTTAAATATTTCTACCTAGGTGTGTGTTATTTATGCTCTGTACATTGCCTCACCATTACCACAATTTTTCTTACCATTCTTCATACTCTTTATTCCATATAGAAATATTTTCATGTAAGCTTCTCTTATATTTGGTGTAACTCCACCCCAACAAAAATCCAAAAAAACTAGTTTTATTTATGTGTATATTTTTTCACTATTGTGATTTTTCCCTTCCTACATCTATTTTGTTTTTTTTCTAAAAAATTAGAACACCAAAAATATTTATCTTTTTATGGTAGCCTCATAATGAGAGAGATTTCTTTTGACCCCTTTATATTTTTTCCACTTATATTATTTATATTTGACATGTACATATTTTTTAAACCCCTCAATATTTGATTTTCTTAGTTGTACTATTCACTTATATCATAATCTCAACAATATCTTCAATTATAGACCTACCAAATAAGGTCAAGGGTATGTGGCATGCATACATGCACTATGGAGGGCTCACTCTTGGAGGTATTCAAAAGAATCATCCAAAGAAGGACCCCACAAGGACCTTGTGCAGTGGAAAAAAACGGTCGGTTTTGCTGAATTTTTAAAGTTCACTTGCTCTCCGAATTTGAAAAGGTGATACAAACAAAAGTTGTAGCTCGTGGGCTGAACTTTTGCCTCAAAGTTTTTCATATTTTTTTGAGCTACGAGCTGTGAGCTATGATTTTATTAGTGGACCCCAGTTTTCCCATGCTATGCAGCCACACTCTCTCTTCCACTTTATCATTTTCCTCTTTCACACACACTTCTCCACTCATCATCCCCACCTCTCTCACCCCTCCTCTCTGCACCCTACTCACCTTCTCCTCAACCTTGAAGAATAAGAGAAACCATGGTGAACTCATACCTCCCACACACAATTCCATTCCAAAATTGACCACCTAGTCTCATGTTTCCTCCTCCAATTTACCCATATCTATCAAAAAAACCACAAAATTCAGCCTCTTCTCTTAAAAGACAGCATCATGGTGGTTGATTACTCAGCTTCAATTACCTTGTCTCTCAAGGAAGGTCACGAGTGGAGAAAAAATGTACCGTCAAAGCTAGTGGACCATCAACAAGCGTCAAAATTGGCCCTACTCAAGACACTTGGAGCATCAACCTTGTAAGAAATCCACCTTTTCTTACCTCTTAAGAGTTTTTCTTCCTTATTTGTATCCTACATGGATACTCCCATTGTAAATATCCAATTCCATTTGTAAATTAATACTAACTCTACTAACACTAACCCACTATGAAAAGTCCTATCACCTCCATTTCTCTCCTCTCTTTTTCCCCACCAACTTCTTGATAATTCCAAGCAAAAGAAATTAGATAAATTGCTGAAAATCTAACCCAACCATGGTTAGAGGAGTAACTCTAGCCTTCAAAATTGCTATAAAAGGAGGGTGTAGCTAGCACAAAAGGGGGAGCCATAAGCAAGAGCACTATGCTATAGCTTGAGAAGCCAAGCTCAACCTCTCTAGAAGGAGCTCTTGAGTGGAAGCTCATTGTCTTATGCACGTGCATGTGTTGCAATAGGAGATTAGCAAGGGAACTCTATGCCATTGTAAGAGAGAGAGTGATCACTCAATTGAGAGTAGGAAATCTATCATTTCTCCTACTAGTGTAAGCTCAACATTTGCTGAATCAAGGAGGGTGGATTTGGACTAAGCTTGGATACTTTGTCTCTCTTCCCACGTGAAGTAATGGACAACAATGATGTGTAAGTGTCTTGGTGTTTTTTTTTTTTGTTAAGTTCTTGATAGCTTGTCTCTAGTGTTGTCATCAATTTAGCCATAAATCCCACATACTGTAAGAGGGCGACAGGGTGGAGAGGACTCCCCTGGCCTTAAGACAGTGAGTGGGGTGGCTTTTCTTGTGATGTGTTGTGGTGTAATTTACTCAAGCTATGATGAACAAATACTAATATCACTTTGATTGGTCATGACAGATTTGTAAGAAGGTATTAGTGAAACAAACACCCCCTCCCCCTTCTCTCTCTTTCTTACATATATAATTGTGTTTGCTTGATCATTGCCGATACGTTTCAAAGCAGCCCGAGCACTATCTCTCTCTCTCTCTCTCTCTCTCTCTCTCTCTCTCTCTCTCTCTCTCTCTCTCTCTCTCTCTCTCTCTCTCTCTTTACGCGTCCTAGTTCGCACCAAAACTAGGTGGTGTCCCAAATTTGTGTAGGGTTAGGTTGCGGGTTTGTGTGTGTGTTTGTTGTTTTTTCAACCCCAACCCAATTTCGCAGCACGGGAGCCTTGAAGGGTGTCTAGAGGTTTCTCTTCTTGTTGCCCGCCCCGGACCGCTTCAGCAGGATTGGGAGAGCAAAGTGTTCACTTTGCTCGACAAAGAGAAAGGCAGACAAATTGTGCTTGATTTGAAGACCAAAGAGAGCAGTTCTCGTGCTATGGTAGTAAAAGATGAGGGCGACACAATGAGCTATGAGTATGAGACAGAAACGGGCTATGATGAAGGCTATACTAGCACAGAGGAAGAGAAAAGCGAGGACGACATGCTGAAGATAGATGGAGACTTATTCGGGGTCACCATAGATGACTCCCCACCTAAAGAAGAAGGTATGCAGCCTCAAGCTAATATTTGGCTCTCGGAACTATTGACTCGAATCCACAGAGCTATATATCTGTTGTCTCTTGCCACCCTTTTTGGAGAGCTCTTCTCTCAAACGCTTTGCAACTGCAGGTGCTTGAGAATGTTCATATTTCTTACAACGGTTTTTAGCGCTACCGAGAAAATGATCCCTAATACGTGGTGCACCATCTGATTTTGTTGTGTGACAAAGTTTACATTGCCACTCCATATATCGGCCACATATGTTGTGAGCATAATCCCACTCTTTGCCATGAGCTTTTTTATTCTTTGGCTTCTTCGGATCACTTGTGCCACATTTTGCTCCATTGCTTTTAAATTAAAACTGAAGACAAAAGAACAAAATGTTCAATTTTTGAAACATTTTTCTTATTTTCAATATATATTATAATTTAAAAACCATTCAATATGAAAGTAACCATGATGCACAATATAAGATTTTCAATGCACGCTAGTCAATCCACATATCGATCACCTATATTGTGAGCAACCATACACATTGCAATGTAGTCTATGCACGGAATAATAACTATAACAATGCTATTAATCTCTCTATGCAAGTATTATTATAATGATTATTTATATGTCCACTTTGATTTGCAAACAATAACACACATATAATTTTATTTGCTACAAAAAAGAAAACGAAAGCAATAAATATATATGATCGGTCATTTCATGCACTAATAATCTATCGTAATACATAATGCACTCTCTGTATAAACCAATGCATGAACTAACACAAATAAATCTTCAATATAATCACTCAATTGAGGACTACTTGTATCCAATGAAGGATTGTAGCCCACCCATGCAACCCATTCGATATATAAAAGCTATTTTAAACCAAACAAGGATTATGCTCTTATATTGTGAAGTGACAAGTGTAAATCAACTCAAATGCAAGACTTCAAGGATCTTTATATGCCCGGTACACTAGTATAGAACATGCAACCCTTGACTATCGACTTGCCATTTACATATGCTCATCTTCTAAAACCAATTACAGCCCTCATTTGGACCAATGGCTTGTTCGCAATGAGCATGATTCTCCAAGTTTTCAGTTGTTTTAGTTTCGTACCTTTATGACGATAAATGAATTAAAAAATTTTAGAAGTGGTTACCGAATTAAGAATCACGTTCGGCCCAAAAAAAGGACCTGTGACTCTGTAACCTTAGGTCAATTCACAAGGAGATGACTATACCCGGCACTCGGATTGACTCCCCAAGGATCTACCTAGCTAAAAGACTGTGGTTAGCACACTATTTACTATATATAATTACTCCCGCCAGGCTTTTTCATTTTCTCGGCGGGTTGGCCAGGCTATTGCATATGCCCAACGGGCCCGCCGTGAAAATGAAAAAGCTCGGCGGGCCCCGCAGGGAAAAATAAAAACCCTGGATAGGTCATGTTGAAAATGGTCTAGAAAACAGATTTGACCAGCACCTAGGGACTTTGTCGTGACACATACTTGAAATAGTGGTCCCACTTGAAGGTTAAACATAGTGTTCACTAATCCATAATGAAAAAGCACCTGCCCCAATTTCCCACCTGTAAAGGCCTAGGAACATTAATTGAAAAGTAGTGATATGCAAGTAGTATTGCACATGTAACCTTGGGTGTTGCCTTTGCAATCTAAACCCCTTGGTTAAAATCAACATTGTCAAACCCCTTGGTTAAACTTTTCAGGAAAACTTCTCAATTAGCAGCCGGCCCTTGGCCTATGTCCGTGACCCCTCTTGGGCTTGCCCATGGCTTGACATTCCTTTGGAAGTGGAAATTTTTCCACTACCCCATGTAGTCTGTGGACTTCTTTCCTTGAAAATCCAACTGTGAAGGTTCCAAGAATTGACCATCAACCCTTGCAAAGTGATTTAGTAATCATGGGTTGAGTCTTACCCCAAAATTGTACTCATATAGGCACTCTTAGTGCTATAGAATAAAGAAGAGATCCACTCAAGTTTGGATCATATTCAAAATTGTATCTTCTGTATAACCACAAATTCATAATCTTGGGTTGTTTGTGAACAACCATGCTAGAGGAAATGGTGGCTTTGTTTGTGAATAGCCATGCTGTAGAAAACGATGGCTTCACCTATACACCTGATGGAGCTATATATGGCTCACTCTACTGAACTTGGTCTCACCTATATATTTTTATCTTGTCCTCAATATGAATCAGTCTTTGGGAGCGTATATGGTATGTCTCTTGTCTCGTCTCTCTCTCTTTCTCTCTACATCTCAACCTGATTCAACATTGGAAGTAAAATGAACATGTCGAGCTAAAATTTTCCCTAGCAGACATTCTCTCCTCTTGCAAACAGCATACCCATCAATCATTTCCTTCCTACTTTAGAACTTAATGTACAATGAGTTCAATGCCGAGGTTTTCGTCGGGTTTCTCCAACATGTTTGGGGATATGTTCATTCCTAACTAAACGTGTGCAATGTTAATTCAAACGACTTGAATAAAATTATGACCTACCTCTTCCATTTCTTCGCCAATGGCCCGTGAGATGGCCGGTATTTGTTCCTCCATGGGAGCTTTTCCCTTTCCATTGACATTGCTTGTTCCTGGATCGCAGTCATGGGCACCACCGAAACGAGTTCTCTTAACCGGGGCCATTTTACTCACTACTTTAAATAGTTATCTTGGAGAAAAAGCTAAGGTTCGCAAGCGTCACAACAACCCAATAGATAGATTAGTAACATCAAATGGTATCAAAGCGGTAACGATCACCCACCGATTCAATTCATGGTGACACAACAGTATGTGTATGCGATTCGCATGTAAGATTCAAAATTGCTACAAATTTTATTTTTGAGCGTTGATTCTTGTTAACTGTGGTTGTTTTGTGTTAAGAAGAATATGATTAGTGTTTTATGTGGCGTTTATTTATAATCAATCTAATCGTTGATTACATTTTCTTGTTGATGATACCCTGAACTTCATCTCAATTTTTCTTGCTGTTCTGCTCAAGATTTGGAGAAACGGGAAAAGCGCAATAGAGCATAGCGCAATGGTACTTTTCATCTAAAACTTGTTCGTCTCCTCGAGCTCTTCGATTTGAGTTCTAGGTTTGCGTCAATCGGAGTTCGCAGCAAAAAGTTATGCTGTTTTTACTGCAATTGAGCTTGACGCAGCTTTCTTCGTCCTACTTCTCTGTGAAGCGTACGCGATCGTTTTTCTTATTTTGGCGTTAACTTTTTCGAGAAGATTTAGCGTTTTTCTATTCGTATTGTGGCCGTCAATCTTGCGTCTCATGTCACTCTATTTTTGAGGACTCGTTTATTATTAACGTCTCCTTTACCCTGCCTTTTTTGGGTGACGTCCCTCACATCTTTGGACGTTCCTTGAGCATCCTTCTTACGTTTACCGTTGACAGAACGCAGTACTCATATCTCTCTCATTCTCAATTGCGGCCTTCACCATATATGGTGTGCAGATTCTGTGATCTTATCTTATACGTCTTCTCGCAACAAGATATGGCTATGAATATTCTCGTCAACGGCTTTCCTTCTGGCCAGCGTTCTGTTCCTCCTTTCCAAGGTCAAGGATTTCCAGGCTGGAAAGCAAAGATGTTGTTAATTCTTGAAGGCGATAAACTCTCCAATGTTGTTCTTGGAAATCGTGTTTGTCCGCCTCAGCCTGTTGATACGGATAATGATAACGTGCTTATCACTGAAGGACCTATATTTGAAGATTGGAATGTTGCCTATAGAGATTGGCAACGACGTGATAAAGCAACTCGTCGGTATATTCTTTCTGCTCTTTCTGATTCCCTTTTGCTTGATATGTATGAACTGCCTACTTCCTACGACGTATGGAAGTACCTTAATGCAAAATTTCAAAAGAAATTTGTGACAGAAATACTTTATTTGAGAGGGTTGCTTAACAAGTTACAATATGAAGTTGGTACTGTCATGACGGGACATATTGAATCTTTTAAATCTATTATTAATCAACTTGCTGCTGCCGGTGATCCTGTTCCACAAAAGCAACTGATTACACTTCTCCTTGATACGGTGAAGGACTCTTCTTATGATAACATTGTTACTATTCTCTCTAATAAAGATGGTCTTGATTTCGACCAAGCCTGCATACTCTCAAGAACGTCGGAATGCTGGTCACGATACAGCTATGATTTCACAAGAGGAGACTGAGTCACAATAGATGGAACGTGTTTTTTATGCTCGAAGGCGTCCATTTCAACGAGGAAACCGCAGAGGTGGCCGTCACGGTAATATTTTCTCTCGTCTCAAATTTCCTAATAAGCAATGTTCTTACTGCAACAGAAATGGCCATACTGAAGATGATTGTTGGGCACGTCAATATGATGAAGAACACAATACTACCACAAAACAACCACGTTTATCTAGAGACTCTTCTTCTTCTTCTTGTGAATATTGTGGACGATATGATCATCCCACTCATATGTGCTATAAGCATCGATTCGACACAAATTGGAATAGAGCATATGCTATTGAACATCGCAACAACATTGTACCAGAAACAAGCTGCGTCCTATGTTCAGTTGCTCCAGACAGAATACTTCATGTACGTGATGGATCACTTTTTATTGTCGATTCTGGTGCTACAAGAAATATGACATATCAGTCTAAGTGGCTCCATAACTATCATCCACTGCCAGTTCAATGTGCTGTTTATCTTGCTGATGATACTTCTTGTCAAGTAAAGGGTATTGGAGACTTATATCTTGGTACCTTATCTTCTTCCACTCGAATTTTGCGAGGAGTATTACATGTACCAGATCTTCAACGTAATCTTCTTTCAGTTGCTAGACTTGTTGATCTTGGTCTGTTTATTGGATTTGATCATACCAAATTCCGAATTGAGAAAGATGGACAGACTATAGCCACTGCTCCTCGAAACGGTAATTTGTTTGAACTCTCTCTCAACGATGCTGTAGCAAATATTGTCACTGCTCCATGTGATCATGATTGCAAAGTATGGCATCACCGTTTTGTTCATGCTAATTTCTCAAAACTCCTTGATCTTCAACGTCGTGATCTTGTTCATGGCATGGATCTTAAAGCCCATCCCCATATGGGAATTTGTGAATTTTGTGCTCTTGGGAAACACAATTGTAAACCCTTTTCTCTTTCAAATACAACTCATTCTCATGACATATTGGATCTTGTTCATACTGATATATGTGGACCTCTACCTTCTTCGAGATCACAATATTGCTACTTCATTACTTTCATTGATGATTTCTCAAGGTATACGACTATATTTCTACTTAGACAAAAATCTGAAGCCTTATCTATTTTCAAACAATTCCACAAGACTGCGGAACTTCAAACTGGTCGTCGCCTTAAGAAGCTTCGTAGTGACAATGGAGGCGAATATGTTTCTCGAGAGTTTGTGAGTTACTGTTCTGATAGTGGAATTCATCATGAACACACTATTCCATATTCGCCTCAATAGAACGGTGTTGCTGAATGAAAGAATCGCACTATTCTCAATGCTGTAAGATGTATGCTGATTCATTCTGGCTTATCTCGTGTTTTCTGGGCTGAAGCTACTTTGACAGCAGCATTTATTCAGAATCATCTTCCTACTACTGCACCCTCTGGTAAGATACCCATCACAGCATGGACAGGTGACATTCCTTCTATATCTCATTTTCGAACCTTTGGATGTATTGCTTATATTCATGTTCCCAAAGAAATACGAACAAAGATTGATGCTCCTAGTCTTAAAGTTATTTTTATTGGATATTCTGACACTTCCAAAGGCTACAAATTCTATGACCCTTCCTCCAAGAAAGTAATTGTGAATCGTGATGCTACTTTTAACGAACAACTTATGGGAGGCTCATGGTCCATGGATGATTCTAATGATACTAAATCCTTGCTTCAGGCTTTTCCATTTCTTTCAAAGATGAAACTCTTCCTATAGAGCAACTTTCCTCTTCACAACCATCCATTCCAAATGTTGCCAATGATGATATTGATATTTTTTTTTATCTGCCTATTGATTTTGAACATGGCTCATGTCATGTTTATGATGACGATATTGCTGATAATGATTTTTCTACTTCTGAAGATCCCGTTACTTATGATGAAGCTATCTCTTCACCACAAAAGGATCAATGGCAAGAGGCTATGGAAGCAGAGTACGATTCTCTTATCTCTAAAGGTACATGGATACTAACTGAATTACCTCCTAGTCGTACAACTATTAAATGTAAGTGGGTGTATAAGACAAAAGTAAAAGCAGATGGATCTTTTGACAAGTTCAAGGCGCGTTTAGTTGCAAAACGTTACTCCCAAGTAGCTGGTGTTGATTATCAAGAGACTTTTTCACCAGTTGTTCGTATTACAAGTGTTCGAGTTTTATTGGAATTTGCTGTTCAATTTGATTTAGAAGCTCATCAAATGGATGTGCGAACTGCTTTTCTTAATGGTGACTTGGAAGAGGAAATTTATATGGAACAACCAGAAGGGTTTGTTATTCTAGGTAAAGAAGACCTTGTTGCTCAACTCCATAAGGCAGTATATGGTCTCAAACAAGCTTCGCGAGCCTGGTATACAAAAGATCTTGTAGTGATGCCAACTAACCTTGGAGAACAACCTGCGCAAGGAGGGGAAATTCCAGGCAATGTTCCTTTTAAACATCACAATGAAGGTGGACTTTGTCAAATGCGTCAAAAATCATTACATCAAAGCTTTTGAGTGCAGTCTCTAGAAGAAGCACAAACTGCACTCGCCAAAGCAATATTGTTTACTACTGGAAGTGCTTTGGTCATGGTAGACAGCAATCATTGGAAGGTTGCTTGGAAGAAAATCAGTGAGTTTCGTCCAGGACTTTCAGCTTCTTCTTATCACACGATAAGAAATGTTTTCTTGGACAAATGTTACATCGAAGTCAAAGAGCGTGTTGGCAAAATAATACTTGGGAATAATACATAATACTTGGGAATAATACGATTGTGAGTGATGGCTGGTCAAATGGTCAGAGAAGACCACTGATCAATGTAATGCTGGCCGTTTGTCCAAGGGGAGAAACATTTATAAATGCTATTGATAGTTCTTGTGCAATTAGAAGTGGCAAATACATTTCTAAGGTCTTGATTAATGTAATTAAAGAAATTAGTGATGAACATGTCGTTCAAGTAGTCATGGACAATGCAAAGAATTGTAAAAACACCAGTAAATTAATAAAGAAGTGCTTTCCACACATTTTTGCCAATGGTTGTAATACGCACAGCTTGAACTTGGTGCTGAAAGATTGGTACACTAGCGAAGAAACCACATGGTTCGCCAAAATAACTGATACAACATGTTATGTTGTGAAATTTATCTTGAAACGGCAAAGAGTGCTTGGTTTGTATAGGATGCGCATGTCAGTGATGTTGAAACTTCCAATTGAAACTCGGTTTTACACACACTTTTATACCTTGGAAACACTTCTCTGTACTACATGCGTTGTGATTGACACATTCAATTGCACGGCTTTTGATGAATGGCAGCTTGAGCAGAAAGAAAAAGTAAAAGATAAAATTACATGTCTATGTGGCAATGTAAACAAGGTTGCTTGGTGGAGGAGTGTAATGGATGTATACCATGTAATGATGCTCGTTATGTTCGTGATCCGCAATCTTGATCATAGGGCACCAAACTTGGGCAAAGTGTGGATGACATGGTGGTCAGTCCAATAGAGTCTTGAAAATCCTGAAGAGATGAAAGAGTATGTAGTAGAGAAGGAGTGGCGATTACCATTCTCTGGCAAACAACGAAAAATTTTGGCTAAGTATTTTCATGCAAGGTGGAAGAGCGCTCATAGTCCACTCCATAGCATTGCTTACATGCTCGATCCAGAGTATTGGAATTTAGATCTGATGTCCAATAGAGAGGTGGTAAGAAATTTCTATCATGTGGTCAACACGTTCTACTCCAACGTTGAGAACTGATTTTATTGCATCAAAGAAATGAGTGCATTTAGATTAAAAGAAGGTCCTTTTGTGAATGATTTTGTACAGGTAATGGCAAAAGAGCAACCTGCATGGAAGTGGTGGATGAGGAATGGTGGAGAGCATTACTCTACCTTACGTCCCCTTGCAATGAAATTACTCGCACAATGTGCAGCAAACTCAAGTTCCGAGAGAAACTGGATTATGTATAAGTATGTTCACAACACTATTCGCAACGGACTATTAGCAGACAGTGCAGAAAAATTAGTGTATATGTTTTGCAACGAAGAGATATTGAATCACATCGAAAGTGCTAGCTATGAGGAGGAAATGCCAACCTGGTTGTATGATTGTCAAAACAAAGATGAAGAAGAGTTCAATGTTGATGTATCTCAATGTACTGTAGACAAAATAGAAGAGAATTTGATAATAGATGTGGAGGTTGAATTACAAGGAGAACCACAACACTCAGACTTAGAACCAGATAACAACTCAGCTGGTTCAATATAGCTTGAGAGTAGAACGAGTAAATGTCAAAAAACATTGTAAAAGACCTTGTATTCAAATGTGTTTTGAGTAATTACAATGTTTCATATTTGCCATAGTACATAGTTTTTCGATCTCAATTGTGCTACCCTGATGCAGCATCTTGCTCATAAAACGGATTTCTAATTGTGCTAGGGGTATTTGGGTGTGCTTGCTTGAATTTATATTCGTTTGCCATGCCAAACATAATATATATTCCTTCTGGAATATCTTGCGAACAAATTGTGCATCGACTACTATTTCGCATTAAACGAATAAGACGAACTAAATGATAATAATGACCACATGTCAATGTATAATATCCACTCCATCCATCAAAATTCTTGTAGCGAACTGGACATTGGGAAGATGAGGATGCATCTGAAGTAGACGAGGGGGACCAACTCCGGATGCATGACAAGGTGGTTGATGTGTGTCCCTTGTACAAGTGTTGGATTCACTCGCTTTGTCAGATTTTGAACGTCCTGACTTAAGCGGTGAATGCTTTTCTCCATCTGGACTTGTGAGGGTTGGGGTGTCTAGGTGGCTATAGAAAGCCGTATTATTTTTGCATCTTTCTCTGCCAACTGTGTCGTGTAAATATCCTTCTCTCTTTTTAACTGTAGGTCGGTGCCTTCCACTATCAATGACAGCTCATCTCGGGTGAAAGTGACACAACTCTCCCTTAAATCATGAGTGGCAACAATTGTCTCCTTTGATGAGAAGTCTACTGGTTGCTGTTGCACAAAGTGAACATATAACATTTTTGCAAAATATAGCGCACAATCTGCATTGTGTAGGGGATGGCCATAAACCTCCAAATAAATCCTCTTAGCGTTATCTTTGATCGCATCATGGTTGCACTTAGAAAAATTTCACCTTCCTTTCTTGATCTCTGTGTCCTCACATGGCCATATTGTCTTTATAATGTCCTTCGTCACTTCTTTTTTGATCTCTTTCCATTGCATATGGTTTGGATTTTCCCACTTTGAGAGTCAGCGAGAGCAGTACGTGTCGCTTGTTGTCTCGACATGCCGTGTGCCAGAGACTTCATGCGCTAAAATGCATTAACAGTCGCTTGTTGTTGATCATCGGGTGGTGATTGGGTGCCAATATCTTGTTCTTCATCGGCCATTTTCTCTTAGAGTTGCAGTCAATAGATAGACAAATATTCAATATCATTGGCAAATATATATTCTCACTCAGTGGGAAAGTGTGCGGAATCCACTAAATCAAACCACAACAAATGCGACTATTTGAACCACAAGGCAAATTTGAAATACTGACAGTTAAATGACAAATTTGAAATGACTTATAAAGATAATTGACTCAATTAGGTGAACCACTTCAAACCATATAATACACTTCGATAAAAAAAAGAAAACCCTGGACAAGACATATGTATATATTCATAGATATGTTTAAATCGGATAAAATGATGGTGCAAGTTCAATAAGTGGACGTTGGACAGGGTTAGGGTCTGTCTTTAAATGTTCTTTGAAAAATATCAACACGTCAAAAGTATTCCTTCTTTGGTCCCGCTTTTTAAACTTCATCCAACAATCTACTTTGATTCGAATAGCCCTCATAAAATCTTCGTCCGGGTGGTGAAAAACTTCTTCTTGAAAATAAACTTTTCTGGTTGCACTCCAAAAATCTACCAGCATGTCTAATAGGTAACCCAATGCATAAATGTCGCTCGCTTTTATGTATGCATATGTGCATCGTGGATCGTATAGTTTGTGAGAAATCCATGGTCGCTTAGCGATCTTGACATTCCCTGCTCTCTGTGCATTCAAAACTGCTTCGTCCGACTGTGCGCTTGGATGCAGATAATTATTTGTTGCGCGCTTAGCTGGTGTTCTCAGCATCATACCCCAATCAATGATGCCGATACGGGGTTTATTGACGCGAGTAAAGTTCAACATTATGTTGAACGGGTGCAGGTCACTGTGCACTATACCGGCCAAGTGGGCAGCCGCAACGCCGTAGATTAAGGCATGACAAATGGCTGGCATCTGCTTGATCACTGCTTTGATCTGCACCGTGTCTATCTCGCTTACAGGAAGATTTGCTATAGGCAATGACCTCCAGCGGTGTTGTAGCCAGTGCATGTGTCGTCTGAACATTCCGTGAGCGAACAGTAAGCGACACATCATGTTGCCCACGGTATCCCCATTGTAGTATGGGAATATCGTGATCCAAGGAGCTTCTATAGTAACCCAATGCACCTTACAATGGAGGGGTGAACCGTTTGCATTCTTTGCTCTGTCTGAAAGCTGTCAAATTTCGCCTGACTCCCTCCCTTGTAACATTTTCCCACATATGTAATGTGGTCTAGAAAAAATGAGATGCCTTTGATGGTCTACAATGTGCACACACCGAAGGAGCCTGCTCCAATCCTCATACCTTCTACCAAGGCTTCGTGAGGGATGCCGACAAGATGAGTGCACTTTGCATTCAAAGTAGTGTGCATGATTGTGTCGTTGCCGCTGGCATTGGATCGACCTCCCAAAGCTACTTGCGTATCTTGGGCCATCTTCAATCTCTTGGGTAAGGGTGCTTGGTCCTACGCTTTCACACGCTTCATATCTACCTTCTGTTCTTCCCACAATTTATCCCATAGCTCTAATTTTGACATGTCGCATGCAGGTGGGATATCTTCCTTTAAGTCTCTACAAAATACTTTCATATTGCCCAACACTGTCCTGACCTTATGGTGGGGGTCAAATTCTCGTACCCCTGTTGGAAGCAACAACTCGTATTGGACTTCAAGTCGCAACCTGTACTCTGTGTTCTCCCATATAGCGCTAGTGATATCTTTGATGTACACATCGCTTTCACTAATCTATTGTATGCAATCAGCTGCACATGATGAGATTGCCAAAATACATTCTTTACGAATGGCACGCATAATACGTTTCTTTTGATGTGGTGTCATATTTGCACTGGACAATAAAAAAACAACGATAATGCTTGAAAGTCCTTTAAAAAGATTAAACAAGAATATTAAACATGCAATTTTTGTGCAAATACTTTTTTACATATAATTTATATAAATGGAACATTAAAAATAGCGATGATTGATGAATAAAGTATTCTTTTGAATATGATTAGCTAGTATATAATTTCAAATGGACAAGTAAAAACAATAAAATCAAACAATTCATACATTTTGTATATGAAATACCCTTCACAGCCGCGTTGCAGACCAAGTATTTCATATACTTAATACTTAAAAAATTCAGTGCACATGCACATACAAATTATATGACATTCGTACGACGGGTTAACAACCTGAACGCCACATTTATGCAAAAACAGATGCTTCTAACAAACGACACTCTATTAGCCACATTACCGATCGAGTGCCGCCTGAATCTAAGGAAAAACAATCGCTTGCATACGAACATCATATAGCCGCGTTACCGACCGATGCCCATATTTTTTTGGAAAAGGGGAAGGAAAGTCGACTTACCATAAGGATACTAGATTCGCCGCGTTACCGACATAGTACCCAAACAATAAGCCAATACTTACCACAAGGACACCATCTTCCCCGCGTCACCGAGGTGATGCCCCCGTGATAAGCACTGTTCTAGAACAGCTTACACACACACTCCCATTGTGTGGTAAGGTACCTTATTACTGCCGTGCAATATGACGAAAGGCACGCTACCACACAATGCATACACACACACAACACATATCCGGATTGTGTGGTCAGGTACTCTGCTTTTGCCGCGCATTGCAAAGCAGAGCACGCTCCCACACGACCCCCTCTCTCCCTCTCTCCTCTCTCCCTCTCTCCTCTCGACGTACCTGCAAAGGTGGTCGACAAGTGCTCTCTCTCTCTCTCTCTCTCTCTCTCTCTCTCTCTCTCTCTCTCTCTCTCTCTCTCTCTCTCAAGATGAAAGCAAGACAAAATAAAACCCAGCGTGCCCGATCGTGCCCACGTACATATAATTCTGCGAGTCCGCCGGGCTTTTCAGTATTCTCGGCGGGCCCGTAGGGAAAATGATAAACCTCGGCGGGATCTTAGTGGGTTTGTAGGTCGCCCTTAACCGGGTTCTGTGTGATTATGTTTAGTGTAATCATGTAGATGTGTCAATAAAACCTTGTGTTCACACAAAATTTGACGTAATTACGTAAATAGTAAATCCCTAAGGAGTAATTTCGGTGGCCATAAATTGTCGAATACTTAGAATGACTTGTTAAGGTACAAGTGCAGCTAAACAGAATTACAAATGGTTGTTTATGCATATAGCAAGGCTACGATTTGTTAATGAAAAGGTTTCATTGTTTGTACCTAGAAGTGATTACTGTTTCACCTTCTATTATGGTTCAAACTTTTTAGCACGGCTTGCAAATGATTGCACCTGAAAGTATTTAGTTTCTTTTCAGAACTATTTACGTTCCTCTTTAATGTTTTCTAGGAGCATCACATTCTCCATAAGTATTGGCAAGGATGATCATGGATACACAAACTCGGATCTATTTTTTGCTAAATGGAGGAAGGGAGGAATGCTACTTTAGGAAGAGGAGCTTTTGCAGTTAGCCTAGTAACAAAACTTGTTTCAACTGTGTCAAAGAAGGGAACATATATAGCAAAGGATTGTGTAGCATTGAAGACTTGCAGCATTTGTGGGAAGAAGGGCCACCTTCCTTCCAAGTGTTTCAAAAGGGATAGAGGCAGCACCAACCGAAATCCAAGGCCCAAAGTGTATTTGGCAAAAGAAGAAAAAGATGAAGATAAAGAAGAAGACGGCAATAGCCTTCTAGTCTAGGACGACATTCTCTAGCTTTTGTTTTGACATTTCCCCTTCAGTTATATTTTGTTTGTGTTGAGCTCTATATATAGCATGAGCTCCATATATAGCACCTAGGTCCCCTCTATATATACATCATCTGTGTGAGTATTCTACGCACTTTGGGGATTGCATATGATGGTGTCGTCTCTCTCTCTCTTCTCGTCTACCTACGATCTCTCCCTTGAGTTCAACACCGTCTACCTACGGTCTCTCCCTTGAGTTCAACTTGGTATCAGAGCCAACCGCATGTGTTCTTTGTGCAGCTATGGCTATGGAGAGCTCTTCCCTCTGCTTCAAGCACGAAGATAAGTTTTACATATTTCTTCTTGATTTCTTTTTCTTGAATTTTGTTGTAGTTGCTTTGTTCTTTGTAGACGAGAATAGTTAGATTAGAATTTCTCTATTTTGGGCTCGAAACTGATGAGCGATAAGGAGAAACATAAGCAGCTGGTTGTGCCTGCAAGCGGTTGCAAGAAGGATGTGTGTGTGCACGGAGCATATTGGGGCCCTTCAAAAAGCAGCCCAAAGTGGAGAGAGGAGGTTGCTTTGACGCATCTTTTAGGGAGCGCTGCATTGGAAGGAGATCAGAGGGTCGCTATATTGGGGCCCGTTACAGTGCAAGGGCTGAAAGCATGAAGGGAGGCTTCCACTTATGAATATCATCTCAGGGACTGCACGGTGAGCACAAAATTAAGTAGACAGTTCCAGGTTCATAACTTATGAGCGATCAGGGTGTCTGTGTGTGCAAGAGGTTGCAAGATGGTGTGTAGCCCGAACTTTAGCAGACATCTATCATGTCACAGGGTGGCGGAATATTTAAAATCTCTCAACGGCAGAAAATATCTGAGTGGCCCTCCAGCGATGACGCTCATCTGCTACTTTTGGCATGATTTATTTATCCTGTTACGGCCCTCTGCACGCAAGCCGCTTTTGACCATGCTTTATTTAACCCCTTCTCGCTATTTACAGTGGTATGAGTACTTTCGCTATTTATTAGACTTAAAACACATGTGTACACGGAGGCGGTTTGCACAAAGAGAGAGCTTTGTCTATGCATGGCGGCGGTGACTGGCGCAGGCCTGCCTAAAAAAGAGTATCTACCTTCAGCATTTTTTTTTTAGAAAGCTGCGTCCACAATGGTCGTGCCGAGCTTACTGATGACGAAAGCCAGAAACGCATAACTGATTGCGTGCAGCTCTAAAAGTTTTGGCTATTACTCTAGGATAGTCTGCAATTGTAAAAAAAGCGACGCCTTTCTCAGTAGTAGGCATCGTCGGCCTGCAAGACCTGCACACTGCATTGCCGCAACTCCTTGCGACATAGTCAAAGCAAACCCTGACCTGCAAGCTCTCAATGCAAAGATGGTATAGGAATCGATGTAGACTAGGAAAGCCGACTGCAGAAGGCGCATTCCTATATAGCGGCCAACGCACACCTACATCCTCCAAACGTGATGCCGCTTGTATGTTGCCAAGCACACCACTCCTTTGCTGTTGAGAAGATCTCGTCTATGGTGCTTGTGAAGATCAAAGAGATTGTTGAGGCTTTTCTTGGAAGTACAATGCGGCTGTCACTTTTCCTGCCTACTTCAAGGATTCTCAAAGGTAGGCAACTAAGGACGCAAGAGTTATCTTCGGTTTGAATCCTGAGTGCAACTGTGCCGATTGTATACATCTTAAGTCATGACTGCAGAGAGAATTCATGGTTTCAAGAACTTATTTCACATGCTATTTTCATGTTTTGTTTTTTTTTTTTTCAGTACAACGAGCATGCATGACCACCTAGAATTATGATATTATGCCTAGCTGAGTTGACGTGCGCTATGGTATTACTTAGATCCTTTCTCAACAAGCACAATTTTCTCGCATCTTGACCTTTTGCTTGATTATATTAGTGGGTTGCAAGACCTACTGGAATTATTAGCTGAGCTGACAAGTCTATTATTAGCAGCTTATGAGACGTGCAGGCACTGGAAAAACAGAAACCACGAAGGACCTTGTTGAGACACACTCAAGTATACACTGTTTTATGTAAGGTCCTTGACTCAGTAGGCCGCAACCTAGATGTGATGGCCGAATACATCATTGCGGATAGTTTATGTCTAAGGTCTTGATGGGGAATAAGATGTAAATTGCAATTGGAATCAATAGAAGATTAGAGACCCATAGGCATCTGGGACATTGACCAGTGTGGTCTTTGAGTGATGTGATGCATGCTCTATGGTGGTAGCATTGTGTGTATGGATAATCAAAGAGCATGTTTGCACGATGTCAGTGTCTGTTCAGGTGATGTCCGCCCATGGTTTATTGAGTAAGTTGATCTCTACTCTCAAGAGAGTAACGTCTAGCTTCCATGGCTTTGACATCAATGGTGATGAGGAATGTCATATTTGGTTTATTCATGAGTAAGTTGATCTTGGTGCTGACTGTAGGCTCTGCAATAAGTTTGTAAGAAGAGGTTGTAGTTTGCAAATCATATAGTTTCTTTCATTATATTTTGATTGAAATTATAGAGTGAGATTTAATTGAGCAGGCCCTTGAAAATCATGTAGACAGAAAATTGTAGGGGTTACGTTCTTAAGGCTCCTTTGTCATATGTGAGGCTTATATTTCTAGTTGGACTTTATAAATTTGTCAACCATAGATTTTCTTTCATTATATCTTTGATTGACATTGTAGAATTAGATTGACTGAACAGGCCCTTAAAAATCACGTGGACAAAATTGTTGGGGCGGGTTATGTTCTTAGAGCTCTTATGACGTACGCGAGGCTTATGTTTCTAAGTAGACTTTGTGTCATATTTTACCACTAAATTCATTCAACAGAGAGGAATTTTATATCAACTGACTTTGATCCCATGGAATAGTATGCCCATGGATTTAAGTATTACTGCTTCATATGATGATTTGCTAGACGATGTGTTGAATATTTTAACTTCAATTTATGATGCTCCAAGGATTTGAGCATTAGCTGTGCTTGGTATGATGGTCTACTAGACATTGTGTTGAATATTTTAACTTCAATATATGATGCTCATGTAGATACATGACCAATATTGGAGAGTTTGATGCTCTATCACTCGTAAAGAAATTTATATAATTTACAATGAATTATTACTAAAATTCTTGATGGAGTAATTTACTTGATTTTGTGCCTTGATGATCATTCTATAGAGTCGAATGCGTCATCTTGCCACCTAAAAACTTATTGTTATGGAAATCACTTATGAATATCATCTCAAACATGATCGTCATTGTCATGCCATTATTGTTATGCCCATTGGTATGAGTATCGTCTCGGACATCGTCATCGTCATGCCATCATTACTATGGTCATTGTTATGAATATCTTCTCGGACATCATCTTGTGTCATGTATTTATGTGCACACATACATTCTTATTTTGTTATACATACATATGTGCTATCTGATCATCATGCCATCATTGTTATGTCCATTGTCTTGAATATCATCTCAGACATCTTCATCCTCAAGTCATCATTACTATGGTCATTGCTATGAATATCATCGCGAACATTATCAATCGTCATGCCATCATTATTATGGCCATTGTTATGAATATCGTCTCGGACATAGTCATTGTCATGCCATCATTGTTGTGGCCATTGTTATGAATTTCGTCTCGGACATCGTCATCGTCATGCCATCATTACTATGGTGATTGTTAAGAATATCTTCCCGAAAATCATCTTGTGTCATGCATTTATGTGCACACATACATTCTTATTTTGTTATACATACATATGTGCTATCTAATCATCGTGAAATCATTGTTATGGCCATTCTTATGAATGTCATCTCAGAAATCTTCATCGTCACGCCATCATTGTTGTGGCCTTTTTCTTTGAATATCGTCGTGGACATTATCAATCGGCATGCCATCATTGTTATGGCCATTGTTATGAATATCGTCTCGGACATCGTCATCGTCATGCCATTATTACTATGGTCATTGTTATGAATACCTGCTCGGACATCATCTTGTGTCATGTATTTATGTGCACACATACATTCTTATTTTGTTATACATACATATGTGCTATCTTATCGTCATGCCATCATTGTTATGAATATCATCGCGGACATTATCAATCGGCATGCCATCATTGTTGTGGCCATTCTCTTGAATATCATATGGAGATCATCTCGTTATATATACATATGTACGCACCTATACTTTTTTTTTGTTATACATGCATATGTGTTATTTGATCGTCATGTCATCATTGTTATAGCCATTTTCTTGAATATTGTATGGACATCATCTCATGTCATGTATTTATGTACTATCCATTGCTATGTTACAAAAAAGGACAACATTGCAAACCGTCTCTTATGACATTTTGACTGTGATTATTTTCATTGACATTGCTAAGATTTTCTCGATTGTATTTCTTGAGTTTATGATATTTGCAGGTATGACCAACATTTAAAGTTTATCAAGACATTTTCTAGTGAAGAGATTATGGCAGAATAAAGAAGTTTATGAAGACATTTTTGGTGAGCAGATGTTGGCAGTCTACACAAAGATATCTCTCTCTTGAGCCTTTTAAGGCCATTGTTGTACTTGATAGGAGTGATGTAGCTCCTCATAAGCATCCATTGTAAATTCAATGATATTATTAATATAACGGTGGGTGTATATAGAGTTGTGGGTTTTTCCCTTGAGCCCCCAAGGGTTTTTTCATCCACAGTTTGGGACCCTTATTTGAGTGGGGGTGTTGAGCTCTATACATAGCATGAACTCCATATATAGCACCTAGGTCCCCTCTATATATACATCATCTGTGTGAGTATTCTACGCACTTTGGGGATTGCATATGATGGTGTCGTCTCTCTCTCTCTTCTCGTCTACCTACGCTCTCTCCCTTGAATTCAACACCGTCTACCTACGCTCTCTCCCTTGAGTTCAACAGTTTGGAGATACCTTGGACTAGCTTGGTCACAGTTTTATACATCCGTCTCTTGGATTAGAGATAGTTTGTCCCCTGGATTGGGGATGGTCTCTTGGATTGGAGATGCTCCTTTTTGCTCCTAGATTGGAGTGTGCTAGAGATGCTAGTTTCTTCCTAGTCCAAACCTCAAGGGGAGGATTGTAAAGTGTGACTTTGTTAAGAGTACAAGAGTATGAGTTAAGGAGAGGAAATGTGGATTTATCCCACGTGCAATGTTGCAAGGCTGTAGAGCTACTTAAAGCTCATTTCATGAATGAACAAACACAAGTCTATTTTGCATTACATCTCTCTCTTGTTTATAGTGAGCTTGTGATGGCTTAGCAGCAACTCAAGATCATGTTTATGAGTCCAAGCTTATTGATCTTGGAACCTAATTTTCTTGAGTGATAACTTAGCCAACACATACTCATTGCATGCATGATGTTTCTCTTTCATCCACCATATCTAGCATGATCTCGTTCCCATCAATGCATACACAAAAAGTGTTGTGTTTTACACCAACTAGTCAGAAACCCATCATAGTGATTGTACTAGCATTATCCATTCTTTGGCAATTAATATAAAACAGTAAGGATAAGTGAGAGGTTAATCCTCATGATGAGCTCCATCAATGCACTTGTATCCTTTGTGACCACACTTGCACCTTGCACGCACCACACGTGCTCTCACAAGCACTATCAAAGCCATGCTGGTCCTATCTTGGTCCACGTGCACAAGGCCTTCCCAAAGAGCTAAGGCTTGGACCTTGTACTTGATGTGTTTGTTAACAAAGGACTTGCAGTGTCATTGAAAGAGTGTAGAGAGGGTTTGAACACTGATGATCAGTGGGAGGAGCTTGATGCTCATGCCATGGAAACTATTAAGTTGCATCTTGGTGGGTCTATATTCTTCACAACAATGCTAAAAAACTGTGGGAGTTGTTATGATCAACATGGAATGGTGAGAGTGTATCAAACAAAGTGTTTCTCATGAAGAATCTTATGCGTCTTCACATGAAAGAAGGTAGCCATGTTAGTTCATGCCTGAACGAGTTTAACAATGTGTTTACTCAATTGACATCAACGGGGCTTAATTTTGATGATGAGATGAAATACATTTTCTTGTTATTTTCTTTGCCTACATTGCGGGACACATTTAATACTGCTATTAGTAGCTCTACACCTTAGGGCAAGCCCGCTTTTAGTGTTGTTACTAGTGCTTTGCTCACGAAAGAGATTCGTCAAAGTCGGTCTCTTGATATTAATGGGCATGTGGCATGTTTATAGCAAGTGGCAATAGCCAAAGGAACAATAAAAAACAAAGAGTTCGTAGTCGCAGTCATTCCCAGGATCGCAAGAATGCACATAGCAGGAGTCGTGGACATGACACGAGGACCTTTGAATGATACCTTTGTCACAAGAAAGGACTTATGGAGCAAGATTGATGTTTGTCGCGAAGAGAGAAGGGTAAGGCCATTTTTGTAACTTTTGCATCTTCCAAGAGCAGTGTGAAGATGTTGTTCCTGACGTGCAACAACCATCAAATTTCCTCGTCTTTACTTCTGATTTGAGTCTAGAGGTTCTGTTAGCTTTGGAAAATTTTATGCATAGAATTGGATTATTGACTCAAGTGCCAGTTTGCATGTTGCCCCTCACTAGGAATGGTTCTTCAGTTATGCTTCTACACATGGTTTAGTTAAGCTGGGTGAGATACGTGGCATTGGAGATGTCGTGTGCTATTTTTGAACATTTTTCATAAAATTGACCATACACCACCCTAAAATGTCTCTTAGTGAGTTTTGGGTGCTACATAGGTAGCCCTCATCATTATAAAGGTTTTCAAATGATTCTAATGCATGAATACTCTATGTATTTGAAGTTATAGCCTATTTATGAAAACCATGCCATGTAGATTTATGGATAAATTTTACACTTTGATCCAATTTTTGGCAATGTATATGCAATAGAAAGGCAAGTTTAATTGTACATATAGATTCATCACTATGTGTTTCATTTTTCTTGAGTTTTGAGACACATAAGACCCCAAATGACTAACAACACAAAGTCAAGAAAAGAATTTCAATTTATAAAAATCACACTCATTTTGAGTTGGAAATGAATTATGTTCAATATTGCTCAATTTCTTCAATGATCATGGTCAATTTGTAGCTTAGGTCCAAACCGAAGCATATAATACCAATTTTGCTATAGGTACATATTTTTCAAAGATATTGAGATGGTCACAATGTGGAAGCTAGTTTTTTCATTCGTGCAATTTTTGGGCTTTGTAGTTTTGTTTATAATTATCATAAGAAAATATTTTTATATGTTTTTGATGCTTGGTGTTACTATGAAGGTGAATTACAAAGGTTTCTTGATATAAAGCATATATAAGAGTAAATATGGATGTAGTCATGCAAACACTAATGATAGGTATGCACAATCAAAGAAATGTGGGCTTATAGCAACCTTAAACTTAGATTAGGAACTGATCTAAGCTAATTGAAAAACTAGATTGGTCATGTGAAAAATTTTCTATGTGGTGAAGCATGTGGCTAATCATGAAAATTTGTTGTTTTTAGTCAAATGCAGCACAACATTGACCTTGGAAGCTTGCCATGACTTATGAATCAAGAAATATGCATGATACTTATTTTTTCCATGTAGAATGGGTTCTTGGCATCAAGCTTATGTAAGCATGCTTGGAACTTCCCACATGTACAAGGAAAATTGATTTTTTTTCCAAAACCCTAAAAGGACACTTTTATGTCTTGTTACGTTACCAAAATAGTGCTTAGGTGTACATAATGTATCTAGAGACCATCACCCATCAACTAAGATTTTTTTTGAGGTTTAAGCTCACAAGAACCTTGTAATTTAAGTTCATTTAAGAAAATTTATAGTATGTGAATATCTTGAAAAGCAACCATTGCTATGAAACATATAGATTCCCCAGTTGTGTCCATATGAGGGATTTGCATACAAATAGATGAAATAAATGATTTTTTTTCCAAAAGTGGACTTTATTTTAAGGATAATCTTTGATAAATAAAAAATAAGAATTTCAATATGCGTAATTTTTGTAATATGACATAAATCACTAAATGTGGCTTGTATAACCATGAAATAGTATCACCTTAAGTAATGGAGCAGTAAATCTAGTATATATGCTGCATAAGACAATGCAAATTTAGATGAAATAAATATTTTATGTGGTCATTAATTAAATTCACAAATATTGTATATTTGACCCCACAACTTTCTATATTTAATTTTAATCAAAAATAAAAAAATTCATATGAGAGTTGAAAAACTATCAAGCACAAATATAAGTAGTTACCATGAATTATTGAATGCACCCTGCTCATTTTTTTCCTTAGACTAGACGCATTTTGGTAAAAAATCAAGTGTTGTTTTGTGTAAGTGCTTTTCATGAGACAAGTTACTATTGAGTTTGTGTGCAAAAGTGGAGGATTATAATTTTTATGAGTACTTTGACTAAACATTTAATAGGTTTGTAAAAGCATTTCTTGAGATCTTTTCTAAATTTCAAGTACCATTTTACTTAAACTCGTGAATAAAAGACACTAAAGTGTTCTTTTTGGTACCAAACTAGTGTTCAAATATTTTGATTTTAGTTTGTGAGAGCATTGCTTATACAAGAAACAGACTAGGCTTACCACTTCTTTATTTTTTATTCCACATAGAGGGGCATAAGGTAAGGTTACTTTGGGGTCACAGTCAAAGTAAGCATGAAGGGAGAGCTCTTGGAGGAAGAGGAGCAAGATGAAGATATTGTGGTCCATTCTCCTTTTCATTTAATGCTCTCTTTGGTATTGTACCTGATGTGGGGTAAGGAGTTTTTCTTTATTTGGTTGGGCTTATGTATACCCTAATGAGGATTTCATCATTAACGAAATGAAGTTGTAATTTTGTGCGATATGAATATTATGAATGGTGTATGATATAGCTAAGAAGGTTGATGACTCTGATCCAACATAAAGGTGTAGTATTTGAAGTTAAAGCTTTTGAACTATGTAAGGTAATTGCACAATCACCCCATGGTTACACATTAAAGATGCTTCTTTTTTTTTGGTTGAGCATGAACTTTGCAGTTTTTATAGAGGATCCTCCATGGGAAGTTGTTGATAAGATTTCCTTTTAAAAGGCCGCCACCTCTGGCCGTGTTGTCTGCAGGATATACTCAAGGAGGGTAGAGCCAAGACACAGAGTGTGGAGCATGGAATCCTCTCCAATTATAGTTTACACCTCGGATAATGCCCTCCTGGTGTGTCCATTGAAAACAATCTAGAGCTTCCTTGGTCGCTTGCTGGGCATATGCTCCTAATAATACCTTCAAGAATCACTTTTGGTTAATGTGGTGCATGCATGTACTTTGACTTGAAAATATTCTTTCTTCGCCATTGTCGGAGGTGGCGGGCATATCCACTCGTTCATTTAGAAGTCATCTGGTTACTTTTGCGACAAGATATATGAGTAGGGGCCATTGATCCCTGAATCCCATCTCTCCATACAGATGTGATTACAACAAAGTTGCTTGTCGAAGGGACGGACAACTCGAGGTATGTTGGACATACAAAACCATAGTAGAGTGTGATGCCTTATTACTGCGTTAGCGAAGTGGAAAATGGAAAGCACAGAGAAATTACCCATTCTGCCCAACGACTTGCTTCACAGAGTCCTGTCTTTGCTGTCCTTGAAGGAGCTCTTTCGCCTTCGCTGCGTGTGTAAGCTATGGCGATCTCTGCCTTTCTCGTTTCTCCTTTGCGACATTCCATCGCCGCCGCTTCACGATGCAGTCTGGCTTTTTTCTTTCCGCCTTCTAGCGCGCAAGGTAAACGAGTATCGCAGATCTACTTACAAAGCTACCTATTACAGCTACAACATCGCCTATGACAGAGAAATGCTTGGCTCTTGTGGTTATGAACTTCAGCCACCATGTGGGGGCACAGCCTCGGATCCTGCTCTTCCAAAAAGCTATGCAATTTTCGCCTCCACCTGCCCGTTGATCGCCCTTCTGGGCATGGGCACCCTGGATATTGTCGCATCCTCGCCTGGCCTGCTTCTGCTAACTCTGCGTTTGAGCAAGGTACACGATCATGAGGAGAACAATCTGAAGCTTTTTGTGTATAACCCCATCTCCAAGGACATAAGGTCATTGCCACCTGCAAGATATGCCCCTCAGAAGCTTTCCATGGTTCCTTGCAAAGATGAAAAGGGGATAGATGCCTACAGGATTTATTCAATTGGAAGGAGTTATCGCCCTGGAACGAGATCCCTGCTTTACTCTGTTGAGGTGTTCGACTCGACGCAAGCTCACAACGGATGGCAATTTCTTAGCCATGTAAGAGCAAATCTGAGTGGGAGTGGGGATTTGCATCCCGGAACTGAGACACTTCTCATGGGCTATGTCAATTCCAAGAGCTTAGGAAATGAGCTTGGCTTCATCTATTGGATGCCATCCCTTGAGCATAAATCAGAGACCGGTCGGCATGCAGAGCTTTCCTCTTGCCATATGGCAACTGGCTTTCTATATGGCCTGCCGGGACTACCGTTCAAGACCACCTTTGCAGAGATGTGGCCATGCAGGACCGGGCTAATGTTTGTTTGTGGTGTGGCCGAAGGGAATGATATGTCTTGCACATGTGGAGTAGAGATATGGGAGCTTCTTCAAGGCGAGGAAGGTCCAGTGGAAGAGGATGGATTCTATGGAGTCAAATGCCTTCCGCAAGGTACGCAATGGCAACCTTACAGTAGAATGGCTCATGATCTTTGGGAGCATTTTATTCACAAGAGCACTTGTAGAGTTGCATGTGTAGTGTCTATCCCTTTTGTTTTGGTGGTTGCTGAGAATGAGGAAGAGCATATGGTTGTCTTTGACACTAATAAAAAAACATGGCAGCTTGCTAGATGCTGGCCATTACTCCAAAACCTATTTCAAGACAAACATTCACAATATTACAAAGTCTATCCGTGGATCCTCGCCTTTACACCCAATGTAGGTGCTCTTGTTTAGCTTGAAATGGCTAGATTGCTATGGCGAAATTAATAAAACGTATCATGTTTTGTGTAGGTAGAAGCTATTATACTTTTAAGGTTTATAATTTCACAGTCTATTGGGTGCTTTTATGCTAAGTAACCTTAAACATGTACTGGATTGCCAATCCAATTTGTAATGATGAAGGGTTTAGGAAAAACACCAAGCTCTTGGTACATAAGGAGCACTTAGATCAGATGTCCTTGTTGGAGCCATCAAGAATAAAAACTCAATTGGATTATTCTATTTAACATCACATTGATTGTTTTACTTATATAGATTTCAAGTTTATGATTGTAGATGGGACTCCAATTTCTCATATCTACTCAAGTTAGCAATATGCCAAATGTAAGGTGTGGAAATGTTTTTCTTGCGGGGGGGGGGGGGGATCCACTATCATGAACCCCCTTGTATAACGTGTATTCATGTGGTACTTAAAAAACCTTTATGTTAAAATTTTGACATGAATAAATTCACCCCTCTTTTTTAATGAATTCACAATGATCATTGATCACATTCAACACCCATGACCAACGCATGAGTGAGGAAAAATATTAAAAGATTAGTCCTCACCGAGGAGTTCTTTCAAGGTCCTCACTTTAGAAGTTTGTGTTTATTTGACTACTTGTTTTATCTCATATCCATAAACGAAAGATTTGCCAATAATCACTTTAGTGATGTATCAATAACATCTTGGGTTTGCAACATCAATCGTGTTTTCTAAGGATACAATATTTTATATAGATTACCACATAATGAGGAGCTTATCTTTGTGAAAGGGATGAGTGTGTGCCTTCATGCATATTTCTTCATTATCTAGGGAGACACATGGATTCTTCTTCATCAAATCATGTGTGTGTATTGAAGGGAGCTCATTAAGTTCAAAGAGAGAACGTTGCATGCTTTTATAAGCACTTGGCCATGACCGATGCATTGTTTGAAGGGATAAGGTAATATCACGTAGGTAATTGACACCATACCATGGATCCAAGCATTCAATTGATCCACGAGCAGTGGTTATGCTCATAGCCTCTCCAACTCCTTGCGAGGGATCTTACAGGTCTTGTGAGCTTGTGGTTGATCAATCTCATCATTTACTATCAATATGGGTTTCTTGTTTGGACACCCAATAAAATCTAGTATGACTATCTTTTTTGGGATGTTGGGAATCTTTCCCTTTGATTCATGGGAGATATGATTGTTTTAATATATAGTCGTGGATAAGATTCCAACTTGAAAAGATCTGCTACTTAGTTGTAGTGTTGATTGGAGTGGTATTTTTAGGGGTACGCCCAGCTAATACAAAATCATTCCTTAGATGTTGAGGGTCACGGACGGCCTCTTCATAGTTGTACTTTCAAGGAAATAAGTCATCAATCTACCTAGGGGTATTGGATAAGTTCAACTTCACAAGCTAATGCCAATCACTTTTTGACACAGTCGATTGTGTTGGTCACCGTTAACTGCGTAAGGGGTTTCACATTACATAACCTAACCAAGATATTTGACACTGCAAAATCTAACCAAGAGCTTTGAAATTGCATAATATAACCAAGGGGTTTGAATTACCAAGGCAACACCCATGATTACTAGTTCAATATTGCTTGATTTTCACTAATCTTTCATTTAGTGTTTAAGAGGTTACATACATATTGGGAAAATATATTTTGAATATCATGGAGGAAAATGTATGATCTCTCACCAAATTTGAACTCTCGCAATCCAGGAAGCATCAATGTGGCTTGCTTCTCATTAAAGTCAAATACATCTAAATAAGGTAGTTTGATGTCAGATGTTTTAACTGTAAGTATTTTGCTTTGTTGCACCTCTTTAGCCTCTGCCTCAAGATTAATATCCTCCTCAATCTCGCGAACCTCATTGGACTCCATGTCCTCATCATCTTGTTCATCGGGTGGTAGATCCTCCTCATCCATTACCTCTGAAGGATCTTTCAAGAGACTAGAAAGTAGAGAATTTAAGAATAGAAGGAACCCAAAGGATTATTTGATTAGCTTGCAATCTCGTTCGTGCATAAGACACCATGATGGTCTATAGATGATAGGCAGCTGATGATACTTCTTGTATGACTGTCTTGTGGAATCACAATCTTTTACGTGCACCACCATCATGTCAACAAGAACCACCCTGTCCCTTTGGACCTCAAGCTCAAACTTGTCTCTTTCAGACTTGAAGAAATCCTTGTGCTGAACTATAAGGTCATCTAGAATGAATGGGGCACTGAAGATAGAGGACACCTTGTCAAACATTTCAGCAGCTCCTGCAGATACTGCAAAATCAAACATTCATCCACACATGCAGGATTTTCAATCCCATTCACCCCTTCCTTAAATTTTGTAGCTGGCTCACAGGAACAAGAAAGATCAATGTTTCTCTTTTTGGTGCTAGTCACTTGAAGCTTTTGGCTTACAGGCACTTCTTCTTGTTCTGATGCTTCTGAGTCATTGGGGGGTTCCTCTATCCCCATAACATCACCTCCAAGGAATATATCTTTGGCCTGAGCAAAGTCCACATATCTCTTTAAAGAGCCTCTCAACAACTAAGGTGGTCTCCCGTCTGCTTCCTGTTCACCTAAGACAATTTTTGGATCGACCCTTTGCCTCTTCATTCTGTGAGATCTTAATCCTAAGCAGGGATTTCATTAACGTAATCACGATCGGGTGATTACATACATAACTATAGTATTTACACAAAAACATCACGTGATACGTTAATTGTTAGCGTGACTTTGATGATGACCTGTAAAAACCTATAGAGCCGGTCAGCCCACCGAGCTTCCACAATTTCACTGCGGGCACCGCCGAGCATTTGCGTTATATCGGCGGGCCCGTCGGGATAATGAAGTTACCTGACGAGCCCGTCGGGAAAATAAAAAAACCCGACGGGCTTAATTATATATAGTAAATAGTATGCTAACCCCGGTTTTTTATCTACGCAAATCCTTGGGGAGTGTATCCGGGTATTGTCATCTCCTTGTGATTTGAACTAAGGTTACAGAGTCACAGGTCCTTTTTTGGGCCGGACGTGATTCTCAATTCGGTAACACTTCTAAAAAAATTTAATTCGTTTACCGACATAAAGGTACGAAACCAAAACAACTAAAAACTTGGCGAATCATGCTGAAGAAGCCATTGGTCCAAATGAGGGCTGTAATTGGTTTTGGAAGATAAGCATATGTAAATGTCTAGTCGATAGTCAAGGGTCGGATGTCCTCTACTAGTGTACCAGGCATATAAATATCCTTGAAGTCTTATATTTGAGTTGATTTACAATATACGAGCTATAATCCTTGATTGGATTAAAATAGCTTCTATATATTGAATTGGTTGCATGGGTGGGCTACAATCCTTCACTGCGTTCAAGTAGTCCCCAATTGTGTGATTATATTAAAGATTTATTTACGTTAGTTCATGCATTGGTTTATATATTTGTTTGCATTATTTATTACGATAAATTATTAGTGCATGAAATGACCAATTATATATTTTATTGCTTTCGTTTGTTTTTGTAGCAAATGAAATTAGATGTGTCTCATTGTTTGCAAATCAAAGTGGACATATAAATAATCATTATAATAATAATTGCATAGAGATATTCATAGTATTGTTATGGTTATTACGTCATGTATAGATTACATTGCAATGTGTATGGTTGCTCACAATATAGGTGATTGATATGTGGATTGACTAGCGTGCATTGAAAATCTCATATTGTGCATCATGGTTACTTTCATATTGAATGGTTTTTAAATTATAATATATATTGAAAATAAAAAATTTGTTTTTAGTTTGTAACATCTTGTTCTTTCTCTTCAGTTTTAATTTAAAAGCAATGGAGAAAAATGTGGGCACAAGTGGTACAAAGAAGCCAAAGAATAAAAAAGCTCCTGACAAAGAGTGGGATTATGCCCACAACATATGCGGTCGATAAATGGAGTGGCAATGTAAATTTTGTCTCACAACAAAATCTGGCGGTGCACCACGTATTAGGGATCATTTCCTGGGTAGCGCTAAAAACAATTGTAGAAAATGTGGACATTCTCACGCACCTGCAATTGCAAAGCGTTTGAGAGAAGAGGTCGCCAAAAAGGGTGGCAAGAAACGACAGATATATAGCTCTGTGCCTTCGAATCAAGAGTTCCCAATATTAACTCCATAGATCCTGTAGTGACGCCAACTAACCTTGGAGAGCAACCTGCGCAAGGAGAGGAAATTCCAGGCACTATTCCTTCTAAACGTCACAATGAAGGTGGACTTTGTCAAATGCGTCAAAAATCATTACATTAAAGCTTTCGAGTGTAGTCTCTAGAAGAAGCACAAACAGCACTCGCCAAAGCAATATTCTTTATTGGAAGTGCTTTGGTCCTGGTAGACGGTCATGGTAGACAGTAATCATTGGAAGGCTGCTTGGAAGAAAATCGGTGAGTTTGGTCCAGGATTTTCAGCTTCTTCTTATCACACGATAAGAAATGTTTTCTTGGACAAATGTTACATCCAAGTCAAAGAGCGTTTTGGCAAAATAATACTTGGGAATATTTCACTTTCAGGGTGTACGATTGTGAGTGATGGCTGGTCAAATGTTCAGAGAAGACCGTTGATCAATGTAATGCTGGTTTGTCCAAGGGGAGAAACGTTTATAAACGCGATTGATAGTTCTGGTGCAATTAAAATTGGCAAATACATTTCTGAGGTCTTGATTGATATAATTAAAGAAATTGGTGTTGAACATATCGTTCAGATTGTGATGGACAACGCAAAGAATTGTAAAAGCACCAATAAATTAATAAAGAAGTGATTTCCACACATTTTTACCAATGGTTATAATACGCACAGCTTGAACTTAGTGCTGAAAGATTGGTACACTAGCGAAGAAACCACATGGTTCGCCAAAATAATTGATACAGCACGTTAGGTTGTGAAATTTATCTTGAAACGACAGAGAGTGCTCGATTTGTATAGGATGCGCATGTCAGTGATGCTGAAACTTGCTGAAATTTGGTTCTACACACACTTTTATACCTTGGAATCACTTCTCCGTAATAAATGTGCTCTGATTGACACATGGAGTTGCGCGTCCTTTGATGAATGGCAGCTTGAGCAGAAAGAAACAGTGAAGGATAAAATTACATGTCTACGTGGAAATGTAAACAAGGTTGCTTGGTGGAGGAGTGTAATGGATGCATACCATGTAATGATGCCCGTTATGTTCGCGATCCACAATCTTGATCAAAGGACGCCAAACTCTGGGCAAAGTGTGGATGACATGGTGGTCAGGCCAACAGAGTCTTGAAAATCCTGAAGAGCTGAAAGAGTCTGTAGTAGATAAGGAGTGGCGATTACCATTCTCTGGCAAACAGTGGAAAAATTTGGCTAAGTATTTTCATGCAAGGTGGAAGAGCGCTTATAATCCACTCCATAGCGTGGCTTACATGCTCGATCCAGAGTATTGGAATTTAGATCTGATGTCCAATACAGAGGTGGTAGGCAATTTCTATCATGTAGTCAACACCTTCTACTCCAACGCTCAGGACCGAATTGATTGCATCAAAGAAATGAGTGTATTTAGATTAAAAGAAGGTCCTTTTGCGAATGATTTTGTACAGGTAATGGCAAAAGAGCAACCTGCATGGAAGTGGTGGAGGATGAATGGTGGAGAGCATTACTCTACCTTACGTCCTCTTGCAATGAAAGGACTCACACAATGTGCGAGTACTTTTAAAATTCAAGTTCAGAGAGAAACTAGAGTATGTATAAGTATGTTCACAACATTATTCGCAACAGACTATTAGCAGACAGAGCAGATAAATTAGTGTATATGTATTGCAATGAAAGGATACTGAATCACATCGAAAGTGCTGGCTATGAGGAGGAAATGCCAACCTGGCTGTATGATTGTCAAAACGAAAATGAAGAAGGTTTCAATGTTAATGTATCTCAATGCACTCTAGACGAAATAGAAGAGAATTTGATAATAGATGTGGAGGTTGAATTAGAAGGAGAACTACAATACTCAGACTTAGAACCAAATAACAACTCAATTGATTCAATATAGCTTGAGAGTAGAATGAGCAAATGTCAAAAACCATTGTAAAAGACCTTGTATTCAAATGTGTTTTGAGTAATTACAATGCTTCATATTCTCGATAATACATAGTTTGTCCTGAAATTACATAGTTTGTCGATCTCATATGTGTTGCCCTGAAGTAGCATCTTGCTCATCAAACAGATTTCTAATTGTGCTAGGGGTATCTGGGCGTGCTTGCTTGAATTTATATTCGTTGGCCATGCCAAACATAATATATATTCCTTGTGGAATATCTTGTGAACACATTGCGTATCAACTATGGTTTTGCATCAAACGAATAAGACAAACTAAATGATAATAGTGACCACATGTCATTGTATAGTACCCACTCCATCCATCAAAATTCTTGTAGCAAACTGGACATTGGGAAGATGAGGATACATCTGAAGTAGACAAAGGGACCAACTCCGGATGCAAGACAAGGTGACTGATATGTGTCCCTTGTATAAGTGTTGGATTCACTCGTTGTGTTAGGGTTTGAACGTGCTGACTTAAGTGGTGAATGCTTTTCTCCATCTGGCCTTGTGAGGGTTGGGGTGTCTGGGTGGCTATAGAAAGACGTGTTATTTTTGCATCTTTCTTTGCCAACTATGTCGTGTAAATATCCTTCTCTTTCTTTAAATGTAGGTCGGCGCCTTTCAGTATCAATGCCAGCTCATCTCGGGTGAAAGTGACACAACTCTCCCTTAAATCATGAGTGGCAACAATTGTCTCCTTTGACGAGAAGTCTACTGGTTGCTGTTGCACAAAGTGAACATATAACATTTTGGCAAAATATATCGCACAATCTGTATTGTGCAGGGGATGTCCATAAACCTCCAAATAAATTCTCTCAGCGTTATCTTTGATACCATCATGCGTGCACTTCGAAACCCTCCACCTTCCTTTCTTGATCTTTGCATCCTCACATGGCTATATTGTCTTGATCATGTCCTTTGTCACTTCTTTATTAATCTCTTTCCACTGCATATGGTTTGGATTTGCCCACTTTGAGAGTCAGCAAGAGCAGTACGCGTTGCTTGTTGTGCCGACATGCCGTGTGCCAGAGACTTCATGCGTTGAAATGCATTAACACCCGCTTGTTGGCAGTGATTGGGTGCCAATATCTTGTTCTTGATCAGCCATTTTCTCTTACAACTGCAGTCCACAGAGTGACAAATATTCAATATCATTGGCAAATATATATTCTCACTCATTGGGACACTGCGCGGAATCCACTAAAAATCACCACTTCAAATGCGACTAATTGAACCACAGAACAGCTTACAGACACACTCCCATTGTGTGGTAAGGTACCTTATTACTGCCGCGCACTACGTCAAAAGGCACGCTACCACACAACGTATACACACACACACAACACATACCCGGATCGTGTGGTCAGGTACTCTGCTGCTGCTGCCGCGCACTGCGACGCAGAGCACGCTCCCACACGACCCTCTCTCTCCTCTCTCCTCTCAACGTACCTGGAAAGGTGGTGCAAATACTCTCTCTCTCTCTCTCTCTCTCTCTCTCTCAAAAGGCGAAAGTGATAATAGACCCAGCGGGCCCGCTGGAGAGGGGGAATGGGGAACACACCCGACACACACGCAATTGCCCCTATATAGCTCAGGATATTCACAGCATCTCTGTCCACTCGAAAACACCTTCAAAAAAGACGATTCACACTAGCAGGGCCTTGTCTGCACTTCGTCTAATGCACACACGCTCTGCACAATCCTCGGATAGCGATCACACCGATCTTGCCCGCTTCTCGCACTTCCACAATTCAACACCTCGCTCTCTTTCTCTCTCACACAGACAGGGGATTCGGGGGGACGCACACGCTCGCACACACCGGCACCACACACCCTGGGGACGAGGAAAGAAGAAAGAGGGGAAGGGGGGAAAGACGACGCCAAAACCAACAATGAAAGATTCTCCTTCAAAACAAAAACACATGTACAAAATCCATGTGGCCTGCTCTTGGTCGCAACAAGGCCATCACCAATCCGTGCCGAGGGGCACACACTTCTCTCGAAACTCGACTTCCTGGGCACACACTTCGATGAAAAATCCACCATCGTCTTCGCTTGCGTAGTAACTCCTTCGCATGAAAGCCCTTGTTGGCTCCCCTTTCTACAGAGAACTTGCCGTTCCAACGTGCTTCACGGATGACGCTTCACCATGGCGTGGCGACTTCAACCGGCGAGCGCACGAAGCTGCTTTCTTTCTCCAACTCTCTTTCTCCTCCCCCAAGCAAGAAGGAAAGAAACCCCACTCTTCTCGAAGGCCATTGCCCCTCCTTGTTTCTTCCTTTTTTCCCCAATTTAAAAAAAGAACTTCTTTTGCAATAGCGCCTGGCGCTACTCGCTTTGAGTCCTCCCCTTTTTTACATAAACTTCCCTTTTCTTTTACTTCTCCTCAAAGTATTGGACATTCCTCTTCTTTTGTAAACTCCAGCCACCGCTCTTTAACTTTACAATTGATAACCAAGGTAGAGTTTTGACATAAGTCTTCCATGATGTCGGTGCTTCGCGTGCTCAAATTCGTCAAATGAGTTTCTCTCAGTCATGCCACATGAGAATTTCATCGTGCTAATTCCGAATTCCAACCCTTGTCCACCACTCGATGCCACGCTAGCCTCGAAAAACATGTCCGAAAATGGAAAAAAAAACATCCGATCTCTTTTCATCATGGTTGCTTGCCTACTGGAACTGTGCGTATCGCGATGCCCATGACTATGATCGGTGATCCACAAATTTTGGCTAGCTCCCCACATCGCATACAATTTTCTAGAATCTTGGCAAGCTTAAAAAACATGACTATTAGCGCGCCTACCAAACGCCATCCGGTGAGCACATACCCGACCCCCGGTAAATATTCCACAGGCCATAACTTGCTCGTCTGAGCTCCGAATGGACAACCGAAAAGACCGGCATGCTCCACAGCTCGAGCACTTCCCGTGTATGATTTCACACCCGCCTTGACCAACCACTTGTGCCTGCCCAATCCGGCGAGGATATGCCAACGCATCCCACTTCAACTTGCCATATCTTGCACATCCGGGCTCCATTTGACGAGCCGTCTGGACGAGATTCTAGAGCACCTTGAATACCACATTTTAGAACACCGACTCAGCATTCCGGGCACCTTTACTTGCTATTCCACTTGGACCATTCTAGGGCCTTTTTGGCCTTAAAAAACCACATTAAGCATACATTTCCGCTCCCACTGTCTTATTGAGGTCTCCCACACTGGCTTTAGCCCTTTGCCATGCACATACTAGCACCCTTTGCACTGCATAGCATACTTCCCAACGCAGACCAACTTTGGTCGCACCACCGTGTATATATAACCCAAATATCCCGCCGGGCTTATCCCCTTTCCCGGCGGGCCCGCACGGAAAATAATAAAACCCGACGGGCCCGCCGAGCTGTTCTGTTAACCTGGTGAGAGTTTTGTGGGTTTGCAAGTACCCCTAAACCAGGTTCTGTGTGATCATGTAAATGTGTCAATAAGACCTTGTGATTACACAAAATTTGACGTAATTACGTAAATATTAAATCCCTGATCCAAAGAGAAATATAATACATGCAATAATAGGTAAGTATTGGGACATGCCAGCATTTGACGTTTTTATTAAATATTATAACACATTTCTCCTAAATTGAAAGCTCTCTCTCTCTCTCTCTCTCTCTCTCACACACACACACACACACACACACACACACACACACACACACACACACACACAGATTGGTCTCATAGGTCATGTTGACATTTTACAGACGTTACTAAAGAAGCTCATTTTATTTGAGTTCCAAATACTCTCTCTCCCTATTTTGCTACCCCTTATATGCTCCACGACGTGTGAAGACCAATCTGCATACATTTATGTGCACCATAGGACAACAAATAAAGTTTCTCTCTCTCTCTCTCTCTCTCTCTCTCTCTCTCTCTCTCTCTGTGATAGATTGGTTTCATAGGTCACGTTGGCATTAAGGAGGTTAATATAGCATCTTCTCTTGTTTGATTACCTACCCCGTGACATACCCATTTTGTGTCTTTAGCGCGCGAACGACATTCGGTAGACAAACAACCTCCGTTCGCACGCCATAATACAAGTAAAATTATTCTCTCTCTCTCTCTCTCTCTCTCTCTCTCTCTCTCTCTCTCAAAATTTACATTAAAAAGCGTCTATAAGAAATAAACAACAATAGGTTTTACCTTTTCCTCGGCTTGGCATGGCAACCTTCCATAGATGAAAACCTCAATAAGACCCTCGGCACACTTCAAGCCTTCACTCTCTACTCTCTATTTCTCCATACCTCTATGTGTGTGTATGTGTGTGTGTGTGTGCAACCTCTCCCTGAGTCTCTCTCTCTCTCTCTCTCTCTCTCTCTCTCTCTCTCACACACACACACACACACACACACACACACACACACACACACACACACACACACACTTATCTAGCTGGCAAGTTTTTGGCTAACCCTTCGCGGATAGCTTCCCTTTCTGGTGTGCCAACCTAGAGCTGCTAAGTTTCACTGAGTCTCTAGAGAAGACCACAGGTTTTGAATCCACCTCATCAATAATACACCGGGAATGCATCCCTGGCTGATCTTTGTATGAAGGTATCCTTGGTTGACCTCCTTCACCTTGGTACGGTTCATCACTCTAGCTTCACCTACCTAGCTTCTTGGTGGGTGGATAACAATAGGGAGACATAATTCGCTCACTCCTTACCATGGTTGGCATATATGCTTTAAATGGATTTTCAGTGGCCCTCTTCACACCTAATTTCATGAGGGTGGTGTAGGAGATTTTAAAGCTGGTGTAGCACCTGCATGAACATTCCCTCGTCTATTGTCGGTTTGCATATGACGGGTACTTCTCCCTTTCTTTGGTGCTTGCCCTCAAAAGTCTCCCCTCTACTCACATACACTGGAATATCGATACCTCACACACATTCTCTTGGAGAGATAAATATCAAGCCATCCCCAGGCAATCCTTATCCCCAGTCAACAAAGGTGGGTGCTTCATAATGGACCCTCTATTTTTTATTGAAGTTCATTTATATGAAACCGTTGGCTTTATATGCATACTCACAAACCCATCTGGGTCCCGTTTTGCCCTGTGAACGAATGTCTGCATACACTGTCGTGTTGTGACACGTACATAGTGGGAACGCATGCTACAAGATCTATCTTGTATTTTTTTAAGATACATAATTATATTTCCTATAGTGTACATATGCATATTTAAGTATAATAATAAGCCTTCTATCTCATCCTATTATTTTTCTCAAGGGTAACCTATCCTTACTTTACCATCAGAAAATACTATGGGAAAAGCATCAATAGCTTCGCCTTTTTAACTTAGGGCAAAAAGCATTGATTCTTTATTTCTACTATTTCATTATCATCTCACACCCTAGCTAGATCCTATATCTAGGGTAAACTCCAATATATATATATATATTCTATGTATTTTTTATACTTTTCTTATATTTCTTTTTAAATAGCTACAAGGAGAGAATCAAATCCTAGTGGGACACTATGTGGCATGATTTCAAAGATACACTTATTTTAATGCATTATTGCAAGCATGATTACAAAACTTTGTCAAGGAGCAATGTCATGCTTTCATATGGCATGAGGTGTCCTTTGGAATTAAATGAAAGTCTAGGCTAAGGAGACCACATGAAGACTTTTGTTGCCATAAATGGACCCTATTTTGATGAATTTTTTACACAAGGTTCCAATCCGAATTGGAAAACAATTTTAAAATGAAAATCGTAGCTAATGAGCTGAAGTTTTTGCCCATATTTTTACTTTTTTATTTGGAGCCACGGTTGAGGAGATATGATCAAAATACTGGACCCCAGTCTGCTCACATCATACAGGGGCATCTCATTTCCAACTTTTCCAATTCCTGTTCACACTGGATCCTCTCTTCTTGTGTAAACCCTTGGGGGTTTCCTTCACCTATAAAAGGGGACCTCTTATTCCTTGGAAGGAACTGAAGCATTCAAGCCATTGATGAGAGGAATTCTCGAGGGAGTGAGTAGTAATGCCTAATTGTACTTAGCCATTAACATAAGCCCATGCCTACACTTTCTCCTAGAGAGAGACTAGCCATTCTTGCAACAAGCTAACCTTGGAAGATCAACTCTAATCAAAGAAGGTCTTGCACTTGGTGTATCAATCAAAGTGGAATTATCCACTCTTCTTCTCTCTCCCATCAATAATGGTGCCGAAGGGTTTCAAGTAAGATGTGTTCTACATTGATGTTTTCTTGATTTCTTCTTGTTTTCATTTTCATCTCTAATCCAACATATATATATATATATATATGTATCTAATCTCATCTCCTTAACCAAACCTATCTCTCTCATTCTTAGTAAT
The DNA here is from genome assembly GCF_014529385.1 of Adiantum capillus-veneris. Lineage (NCBI taxonomy): Eukaryota > Viridiplantae > Streptophyta > Polypodiopsida > Polypodiales > Pteridaceae > Adiantum > Adiantum capillus-veneris. The sequence goes on from NC_140940.1 coordinate 40,407,168, forward strand.
TCATCCTCTCTAGGTTCTCTTGCTACAGGTACATCTCTCCCCGCAGTATCCTTATTGCATACGGGAAAGAATAGGGCTTGGGAGGGAAACTTCTCATCTCTTCACTTCTCTCATATCTACATTTCTCACATACTATCCTAGATGAATAACCCACATGATGATCATTTCTATCGCTTTCACTCTGTACGATCTATTAGAATTAACGTATGGATTAGCCGTAAAATACACTTTCAACAACGTATAGTGTTTCTCTTCGGCCTTGAAAGGCTCAATGAAATACTTCTATCACCGGATCCCATCATACTACCTTTCATAGACTATAATTTTTCTTTTGATGTAAGCGTAGTTATCTTGTTATGAACCAAGAGGATTTGTACACACAATTAATCCCAATCACTAGACAAAATATACATATTATGGTAAGCACAAAACTACAATTCCAAAGAACAATTCGTAGCCTATTTGGTCAGCCAAGATTGAATGCCATTAATTCATCCATTAACCCTTTCATATTACCCATGATACGATATGACCATAGCCTTGATGTTTTCATCTTCGTATTGTTTTGACATTCTCTTTTGCGTTCTTCCTTTGTTTGTGTGAGTGCAAGAGAGAAAGAGTGAGTCTTCTTTGATTGCACTTCTTTCCAAACCCTAGTCTTCATGGCATCTATGGTTTAACTCCTTCATATAGTTTTTGTTGAGTTCTCTCACAAACTCTCACAGCCATAAGCCCGGTGCTTTCCTGGCAAGACCGCAAATTTCTCGACAACGCGCGTGCACACACATCCACAACATCGGATATCGCTCTCCCCACACACCTTATCTCCAATTGACATACACACCTTACCTATTGGCATACACACCACATAAAGGTGAACAACCGGCAGTCCTTCTGCATACAGTACTCACGTTCTCTCTCTCTCTCTCTCTCTCTCTCACGCACACAGACACACACACACACACACACATAGGTGCATACAGGTCATGGTCTTGCATTCCTTAAATATGACGATTTAGTAGGGCCACAAAACAGTAAGCAGATAGAATATGATCATTGGCTTATGCTGCCTCCCATTTCGTATGCATGGATAAGTTTACAAAGGAGAACACCTCAACACAGTAAACCTCTCTTTCAAGGCTCCTACCCTACCCTCTCGTATCTGCAACAATTGAAGCTAGCCTTAAAGAAACGACGCACAAGCACATTGGAGGAGCGACTTGGATGAGCACATACAGGTCCACTCACAAATTCAGAAGGAATGTGCTTTGAATCTTGAATGATGGATACTGCTAGCTACAACATTTATTCAACCTATGAGATGGAGATAAATACAGGTAGGTGCAGCTGCACCTACTCAGTATAGAAATTCTTGCGTTTATGGTTCATATGAACTCCTCAGCTTAAATCAGTTTTCTAATGGTTTTTTTTGGACACGACTACATATGAAGATACTGTTGGTTGTTGCTTTGAGTAATACACATAGCTCTAATTTAATGAGAAGTGTCAAGGTAAGTGATTAAACACATGAAACATGTGTGTGTTGTTTGCATTTGATAGGTAGTATATCAGATTCCTTTCAAATTCAAAAAATGATTTTGAGTCTTTGTACATATGAAAGAATAACATTATTTATGGTAATCAGTTACAAAAAGTTGTTTAGAGGTTTTCACTCGATGTTCCTTTCAAGGGTGAGGATAAACATTGGCTCTAGATTGCAGTTGGTACTTGGAAAATTATGCACAAAAAGATTTACTTTTGACGTCTGACCCTAGTTATGGACATCTGATTCATGGTTTTTTAATAACATAGCTGATTCTTTTGGATCCTGAGTCTGATTTTCTATAAGACTTTGAATAAATAATAGGCAATATAGTCATTTTAATATGACTAAGCGTGTGACTTACTCGTTCGTATTGATACCTTGTTTCTTTCCATTTTCTGAACAATCGATTAACCATACCTAAATAATCACTTTGACGGAGTTTGTACTGTTGCCTTTTAACTTTCCGTCTAAAAGCTGGCCGATGCACTTTTGTCGGAAAAAGATGAAACATAATAAACTTTGATATTTACATAGTGGTAATGGATATATGGAAATTGTAGGCAAAGCCTTTACTATTGAATGATTGCTAGAGCCTTAAACCTCATGTGAGGGTCTCAACAGAGATGGCTTTGACTGGAATTTTGAAAAGTTATCCGTTGTACAAAGGAGATGCTGCCCAAATTTTCAATGTTTAGAGATCTGTAATACTAGAAATTGGAGGGATACTTCATACTGATACCTTTCTTTGTCTGTTAAAAATAATTGCAGGATTAGAGGTAAAATTATACTAGTTCATAAGTTCTGAACACTCACATTTTTTTGACATAGAAGTTTACACTCTTGAATATTCTTAATTGGTTTTGTTAAAACAATTTTCATACTTAACTGTTTGTCGTACTACTCGGATGAGGATTGACATTTTGCAAATTGTTTATCTGGGTATGGACTATCGCTTGGCTGCGAACATGTGGACCAGCATATGGTGCATACAACTTCCATTGGGCTACCTCCATGGATTGAAGCTCGACACTTAGATCTAGTTTACACAGATTAGGTTATTTTTGAATTTTTACTTAATTGCTTAAGATATTATCGATCTTTCGAGCTCAATCAAATTATATAAATACGCTTATGCCTCTGGTAAAGATCTTTGAGGAAGTGGTAATGACTGGAACTTTTGATATACAATCTATATGTAAATAATATGCTGTCCAACTTAAACATCCACCTAGCAAAATGGCCTTATAGACATGTACTTCTATCTTTGTGTGCAGGAAATCACTTCTGATGAAGGTAAGTATATAGTGGTGACTTCACAATTACAAAGTACTTTTTGATGCTCTTGGATAAGTACATAATTCTTGACACAAATGTTTTACTTTGAAATTTGTTCAAATTAAAAGAGACTTAATCCTCAAGTGGGGGTCTCGGAAGAGATGGTAGTAGACTGGACTTTTGAAAATTGATCCAATTTACAAAGGAGATGATGTCCAATTTTTTCTAGAATTAAAAGATGTAAATATTAGCATAAATAAATGGCTCAAACTTGATATTAGATCTTTGTTATGGTGATAGTTTGTGTTGTAATTTTTGACACCAATAACAAGGGAAGGGAGTCGTTGACACCTGTCTTCCCGAGTAATGCTAGTTTTGACAAGCTTGTGTTTCTTAGATGGTGGCAGGTAAGAGATTCTTTCCTTGGGATTACAACGAAAACTTTAGCAGTAACGGAAGATCGTCCAATGTACCAGAAAATGTACCAGCTAGATCCTTCTACATCCAGATGTAGTGGAAGCTCATCCCAAAGGATGGACACATAAGATACAACACTAAGATATTATAGTGTAATGAGCAAAGATCAAAATTTTGATCTAAATGATTGTATTATCCATTAGATACGGAATGTTGTATTGGTGTATATGAAATGATTTTTGACATCTTATTTTAAAATATTGTTATTTAATATATTATCTAATGCAAATGTCTAAGTATGGTTCAAGTATGAGGGGATTTTTCATACTTAAACACACACACACACACACACACACACACACACACACACACACACACACACACACACACACACACACACACACACATAATCTAATCGTTCATAGTATCGTTGCCGTCATGCACAAAAAATAACCATTTTTTACACGTGTCAAACGGCTAAAATTAACTAGTGGGTATTTATTGCACCATATAATTTTGATTGAGAGGTTACTTTCACACTTAATGGGTTGTACAATACTCATTGGCATGCTTATTGTAGCACCTTGAGAGAGAGAGAGAGAGAGAGAGAGAGAGAGAGAGAGAGAAAGAGAGAGAGAGAGAGAGAGAGAGAGAGAGCACAACTCAGAAGAGCATCGCACAAGGTGACAATGCTGAGGGTCTTGTTGTCCATCAGAGAAACCCAAATTCTACATATACTTGTATGTATGAGAGAGAGACATAGAGAGGGAAGTAGATTAAGAGCAGGGAAAGGGGAGAGAGAGAGTATTGTTGTGTGTTGGTGTCCCTGTGTGTAATAAAGAAGAATTTTAATTTTATGGCACAATGACTTGGACTAGTGTGCACAATGGCACACTGATATCGATATATCTTTCGCTAAATCGCACCCACGTGCCATAATGCCACTTTCACACACACACACACACACACACACACACACACACACAGAGAGAGAGAGAGAGAGAGAGAGAGAGAGAGAGAGAGAGAGAGAGAGAGAGAGAGAGAGAGAGAGAGAGAGAGAGAGAGAGAGAGAGAGAGAGAGAGAGTTGTTAGAGAGAGGCACTGAGAGAGAGAGAGAGCGGGTGTGTGTGTGTTGGTGTCCCTGTGTGTAATAAAGAAGAATTTTAATGTTATGGAACGATGACTTGGACTAGTGTGCACGATGACGCATGGATATTGATCTATCTTTCGTTAAATCGCACCCGCGGTAATTCCACTTCAGAGAGAGAGAGAGAGAGAGAGAGAGAGAGAGAGAGAGAGAGAGAGAGAGAGAGAGAGAGAGAGAGAGAGAGAGAGAGAGAGAGAGAGAGAGAGAAATGAAATGAAACGAAATGATATATTAACGTCTTCAAAAGGCCAAAATGACCTATGAGACCATCAGATACAAAGTGGTGAATCTAATACAATGTTTGAAGTACAAGTACAAAAAGTACTGAAAGTAAAAATGAAAACTGAAATGAAGTGTGAAATGTGAAAGGTGAAAATGTAGAATAGGCCCTCAACGACAATCTGGGTGTCATGCTAGAATGCCTTTGATCCTTTGCTGGAGTCTCTATCGATGTAGTGTGCTCTTGTGTCTCGGTTGTGGTCGTCTCGATCTCTCGAGCTCAATCGCCCTGTCAATGAGGGTGCCTCTGGTATGAATGCGGGTATAACCCTATGCTGGTGGTTGGTCTCTTGGCTCCCTCAATCCAAAGAAATCTGTGATCTATCTCTGCGACTGTCGTACTCCATGTCTCCCCAACAGACTGTCTCTATGTCGGTGTAGCTCAAGTAGATATAAGCCAAGGCATCCTTGGTCCTGATACCTCATGACTCTATCTAGGGGTCCAAAACCCTCCCTGAATAAGAAATGGAAGCGCCCTCGTATCTAATAATACACAGTGCAGTGGCATATGTAGTGTAGCTCTGTCTCTGGCTCTCTACCGCATAGTTGACATATCCTAGACTCTAGTGGTATCCCTCTGAATCTACCCATCTCAATCTCCAGCTAGTGTGAGGATGTGTTAATATGACCAATAGCACAACGAAGACCATGCGATAAATGAGTGTCCATGTAGTTCAAACGAGTCACAAACCCATCCCCTGAAAGTTGGAGAAGGTGCTCTTTGTAGAAATCCATCTTCGTGCCCAACTCCTGTATTGCTGGTGTCCAACTGTATATAAGATCCTGACGAATGAGTCTAGTGATCTCCGTCCGTGTGACTGGCAGGGAGGGTGCATCTAGGGAATACTAAAAGGGAGGCAATCTATCCATGTTGAAACCATGAGGTCATCTGTGCATACCAACATGATGCATCTCCCTGCATTGTTAACTGTCTAGAGGACTCAAGAGCCAGTCTAGTATATCTGCCTCTATGTGTATCCCATAGACTGTGCATAAAATACACTGATCTGGTAAGATCCTCAATCTCTATAGGAGGGGCGGCTACCTCCGCTCGAATATTCGAATGTGGTATAGAGGCCTTGGCTCTAATCATTCGGGATATCATAAATACCAAGGGTCTCTCCATGTTTCTCCAACTGTCATGATTCACAGATGGTCCCCAAACTTGGACCCCATAAAGCATAGCTGAAGCAACCAAAGTATCAAAGAGCCATAGTTTTGTTCCTGGTTCTTGAAACTGAACCTGCGAACACATCCTCTCTAGCCCTCCTAATGCCGCATAGGCTCTGGATAGTCTAGTCTCTCTGCTGCTCTCCTCAGGGTAAACCTAGGTCCCGTGAATACCACCCCTTGATATGTATATTCATCTGTGTACTCCACAGTGTCCTAGCCATATATGAGTGTAGGTGCCGATCTCTTGACCCACTGTGGTGTGGTGTTAAACACCATAACCTTGGTTTTACCAAGGTTCACAGATAGTCCACTATCCTCTGCAAAGTTGTGAAATGCATCCAAATGTCTTTGCATGCCCTCTGGCGACTCTCACATTAACACAATATCATTAGCATATAATAATAAAGGGATCCATGTCCCTGCCAGCTGAGTGCCTTTGTCACCCTCTTTGTCAATGTAGTTAGAGACCTCATCTACATACATACCAAAGAGTGTAGAGGACAAAGGACACCCCTGTTTCACTCCAATAGTGGAATGAAAAATGTCAGAAATCCCCTCATGAGTGCGTACCTGGCCAGTCTCACTGAGCTGTATAAAGCCATGATCCCCCATATGATCTCTCTGGGTACTCCCAACTTCAGTAGCCTGTGCATCAATCTGGCCCTCGGCACTGTGTCAAATGCCTTGCGTCTCCCATGTGCCCGACCCTCCTCAATAATGGCTCTGAGTGTAAGAATATGGTCCAAAGTGGAGAAACCCCTCCTGAATCCAGCCTGTCCTGCTGCTCGTATGCCCTCATTTTCTGCCCATTTACTTAGTTTCTGTTCAAGAATGGATGCATACAACCGTGCCAATGTGTGCCCTATCATAATAGTACAGTAGTTCCCTGGTACCGTGGGGTCACTTGCCTTGAAAAGAGGTACAATAGTAGATAATCTCCAGGACTCGAGTAGTCCGTCACACATGACACAGTTAAACAACCGCGCAAGAACCTCTGACAGTAAATCTCTAGCATGTATCAAGTGCTCTGCCACCAAACCATCATGATCATATGCTCTCCTAGTCCTCATCCTGTCAATGGCGTTCTTCACCATCTCAATGGTAAAGAAGGTACTAGTGGCTGGACATGGCTCTAGAGGGTCTGGTAATGGTGGTTGCCAAGTTACTGTATATAATGATGCTGCATATTGACCCCAAATCTTGGGAGAGGTAATCACTGGAGGAGGTGAGTGCTCATGGAAGAGACGCCAGGCCTCACCTGAATCTCGGCTCAAAAAGAGCTGATACAAATCACGTTCCATCTGGGCTTAAATGGCCCGCTTCTTCCGTCACACTAAACGCTGAAGGGCAATCCGAGACTGTCTATATGTAATGACTCCAAGTATAAGCTCACTCTGAATCTAAACTCTCATCTCTCTGCACTCCTCATCATACCAACTATTCTGAGAGAGAGAGAGAGAGAGAGAGAGAGAGAGAGAGAGAGAGAGAGAGAGAGAGAGAGAGAGAGAGAGAGAGAGATCGGCTTACAAGTAAATGGCAAGAACAAAGTTGATTGCAAGAAAGGCAGGCAAAGTACTAGGTCCGGTTGCTAAAGCAAGAAGAAGATTTGCTAGTAAAAAGAAGAGACCAGGAAAGCCCATGAAAATCTTGAAAGCTCCAAGGATGAAGAGGCTACAAAGACACATCAAGTTGTTCAAGGAAATCAATAAGGGTCAAAAATGTATTGAGCTTGTAGTACCAAAGCTTCCATTCCAAAGACTAGTGCGGTCAATATGTGAGGAAGCATGTTTTGGGACCATGAGGTGGAAGCTTGCTGCACTGCTGGCACTACAAGAGGCAACATAAGATTTTTTGCTAGAATATTTAAATGACATAGCAATTGTTGTAGCAGCACATGCACATAGGGTAACGATTATGGGCAAGTAACAATGAACCTTTGAAAAGAGTAAGGTGGGGATATGATAAGCTGCTCTAGCCTAATGAATTTATAGACAATAAAATGAAATAACTTTTGCTTATTCCTCCATCAAAGCCAAAGGCGATGAAGATTGTAGAAGTCACCCACGATGTGAATACCAGGGCCAGGACTGAGCAGGATAATCGGTGTACAGAGGAGATGAATAAACTGAAAGAGAAAGAAAAGACATCAAATGCTTTAGAAGAAGAGATTAGCAGCTACCACATTGTTACACACAAAATCGACGTCAGCAACAACAAAATTTTATCATCTATGGAGGAAGGATTAATAGTAGATATACAACTAGAAGATGGTATAAGAAGACTTGCATTAGATTTGACGAATATCAATATATTGTGGGATCCAGATGCTCGAATTATAGATTCAATTGTATATATGTTCCTGAAGTAAGATTCTTTCACCAGCTTCAACATATTTTTATTCTGCCTTGAGGTTAGAGACTAACAACTAGTAACTGTCTTGTAGTTTGATCAAGAGCCAACTATTTTCACAAAGCCATGCAGAGATATATATCTTGGATTCCCAGATTTTTGTCTCTCTTAGAATGAAAAACACCCCTATTGGCACATTTGAGAAGTGGCTTGCCCATTGTTCAATGCTGCAAGTAACAACCATAATTTTTCCATATGAGAGCAACCACCATTGGAGCCTCGTTTCCATTAGGAGAAAGTTGAACTCACTGTTGGGCCCTGTAAGAAGTGCCACGTCGGCTTAGAGAGAGAAAATGAAAATGTTAAATTGTGCATTTTATATGATACTTTTCTGCGCAACAAAAAGCCAAAATGACATTCTTTGGTAGGTAGCCTCCGTCTTTATCATTCTTATCTTTCGTTCTCTTGTCAAGAATCCAACTAACCATATGACTAATGATTTGAAATGTCAACTTACAAGCGTTCCCTGCAGAAACATAAGCCACACGAACTCTATCAACTCTAAACTTGAGAATATGGCTTTCCCTCCCAAAACCTGAGACATTTCTCCGTCTTCTTGTCTATCAACTCTAGGAATGGAGAACGCATCTTTTCTTGATGAAAACACTAATTTGAACTTACAATCCTCAGCCCCTTCATCTTTAACACTTACCCAAAGAAAAAACACACATCATCTTCATGTTGATGTATTGCAAGAGTACGCACCGTTGCAGAAACGTAGGAGGGAGTCTTTCTTATCTCAACGGGAGAAAGAACTTAGAAGGACAAACAAGGAACATCATTTGGATTTGTGGACCGATGGGTCTATTTATCCAAAGGATCCTACGAAAAATGCGCCACCTCCCTTTGCTAATATCACTAACCTCTTACATTTCACAGGCCATGGCAAGGATGGGCTATTGGGATACACCGAACATTTGGAAATGAGAGGATTGAATGTGGAAAGGCAAAGAAACTTCCTGGCAATGGAGAACATGCAGCTGAAGAACTTAATGAAGCATGCTCTCAAAAGATTTCATCAAACAAAGAGACAATCCAAGGCCTTGAGAAGAAGATCACAAGTTTGCGAGAGAAAGACACAATGCTTGGTAGTCGGAAAAGAAAACGAGATCTGTGCAACATTGAGAACATGAAGGTTGGTAGTGGTGGCCTGAAAAAAGGAATACGAGCTTTAAGGTAACTCGAAGTTTGTTTCTTCAATGTGCTTCATTAAGAAATGGATACACTTACATTCCTATACATGATCATAACGCATTGTGATTTTTTGGCAGGTCTTTACTGCATCCAAACTCGAACGGTGCACGCTTCAATGCCGGAGTGCATTACAGCCGTCTAGTTCCAAAAGAAGTAGTTGAAGAGATGATAACTCAGAAAAAATTTCGTAAGTTGAAAAGGAGGCTACTTACCTCCTTCATGAACGAGAATCAGCTGGAACCAATGAAAGTGCAAGCAATACTTGATGAGAGTGGCATCTCGTAGATGGGATACAGGGCACTCTTCAAAGCATTAGCTAAAAAGTCTCAAAATAAACTACAGAGAGGATGATTGCTGCCAAAGCCATCACATCTAAAGGCTGCTCGCCGGCACGTAAATGATGAGGTGTTTGAGAAACTTGGGTCACCATTCCATATTGAAGCAGCGTTCTTAGGCAAGGGCGGTAGAGAGGTACAGTTTAACGAGCACAACAACCTCTTCGTTGATCTTGAAGCATTGCAAAGGTATGCAGTTCACTTCTTTGACATCAGTCGAGACGAGTACGGTGGGGTTCTCAAGTTTGTTTTGAAGCTCGACGAGTGTGAGGTCCTGAAGAACAAGAAGTTGGAGAGAGTTATCATTACCCTCATGAACAGAGCTCTAGATCCATCAATAACGAAAGAGGATCCATGATACTTCAGCGTGCAATCACAAAACAACATTCTAACTCTAGGATCCTTTCAGGTATACTTCGTTCACCCTATGATAACAAAAATATTGATTATTTGGTTGTTGATTTTGTGTTTTCATTTTTCACTGCAGGTTGATAAGGAAAATTTTGAAATCCTCGATTGGGTTTTTAGTTAAACCCAAATTCCTTCTATCATCAGTGAATAAAGAAACGGAGCCGTTCTTTCAGTGGAAGGATTTGGTGACTACACAGTGGAATGGCACATGGCAGGTGACTTAAAGACTCTTAAGTGTATGTACAACAGAACACACAGAGCAGCTGTGGCAAATCCATGCTTATATTGCATGGCTGATGCACAATCACTTGAGAGTGTGCAATGGATTAGAGCTCCCAACAGACATCTTCAAGATAAAAATTTTAAACCAGTGCTTGATATTCATCTAAGTAGAGTTCACGCCTGTACACTTTATGCACTCTGTCGAATAATTGAAAAGGTGGTTCATTTGTAAATATGTTTTGCATGGACACTAAAGCCAGAGAGTGAGTCGAAAAGAGTGATCAAAGCATTAGAGGGAGTGCTCTCAGACATTAATTTGCATGGAGGCAATGTCAAAATTGAAGAGGACCCTAAGATGTCTCAAAGTCAGTACAAGGTACCGAGGAAAGCATCGATAGGCGGAGTGAAGGCAAGAAGGTTTCTTGGGTTTAGCCTCAAAGATTCAGATAGAGAAGAAAGGAGAAACCTGCTCAACAAATGGAAACAGTTACATAAAGTGGTTAAAGACAATGCTGGTGGTGGGGCAATCCAGAATCACAAGGCGAACGTGTGGAAATCACTAGATAAAATTTTCCATTACGTTGAGCAGCATTCTTGGGACCAAAGTAAGCTCACATCATTTCAAGCAGCCTTGCTAGATTGGAAAAAGGCTTACCTAACAGGGTGGGGTGGGCAACATATCACACATTACATGGTGGGTTGGCATTCTACGTATACAAAACAAAATTTTAAATTGTACTCTACTGACCATTTTGTTGTATTTCAATGCAGCACATACTGTTCAACCATGGCCCATATTTTGCCAAGACATATGGCTCAATATCAATATGGTCCACACAAGGCATGGAAAAAACCCACTACTTGGCAAGAACAGGTTATTTTAAGCACACTCAACATGGGGGAGGAAAAGAAAAGTCCAATAGCCTATTAGAGTTACACCAATGGACTTATAGACAACTAATTCATAAAGCAAGGCAGAAGGAACTTCTTAAGAGTTCAGAAATTACATGGTCTTTACAACACATCCGCAAAGAGAAGAAACAGATGGCTTGGGGAGCTTCAAATGTGGTGGAGTGCCATGCGAGGTGGCGCCGGTCACGAGTCAGGAGTGGGAGAAGATGGACATGAGCCCGTCGTTTTTATCCTCTTCGATGCACCTCCTTCTTCCTCACTTTGTACCTCTTCGATGTGCAAGCTCTTTAGAGGAGCTCGTTCCTTTGTCGATGGAATCATCCCCACGGGCATCAGGCGTCTTCTTTCCCTCAGAAACAACCGCTTGTTGTATGGATCTAATATTTCCGGGTCTTCAACCCCTGCAACCAGAGCATGAGCTGTGTAGGACATGAAATAGGGGGCTCTGAGTGCTTGGCACCCATACCCAATGCCAAATACTCGTAGAGAAAACTGTTTCTTAATCATAATTAGTCTTTCTACGTTTAGTGGAAGGGGATGCCCACCACACAATCTTGTAATAACTTTCATTGCAAACAGTGGGAACTTTGCATTGTCATCGGAGTATTCCTTATGGTATATTATGATCTACATAAAAATTGCAATGAATTTATGGGCCGTAAGTGAGATGAGTGCAATTGCCAAGTACTTGAAATGTTTCTACAAACCTTTTTGTGGTTGAAACGCCCGATGTAGTGAGACAAAGCCGCATCCTTGCCTTGGACTCCAATGACAAGCCCTTGCCGTGAGCCTCCCGCTCTTCTAAGGAAACTATCGTCATACACTAGCACCTGGCAGCAAAAAAAAAAGATAATGATATTTTATCACTGGGCCATCTCTAATACCATCTGAATGCATGACAAAAGTTACCATCTGATTCTCGTCCATTTCCAGCATCAATCTCCCCCACAAGTGAATAGACTGACTATTCATTACATGATCTTTGGGTGCCACGTGCCTACCCATGTTTTCCAAGCCAAGTTGTTTTGTTGTTGATTCAAACTGCTCATCTGTTGGCAAATTGTCCTCTCCGGGCTTCGCTTCATTGAACGTATCTTTGATCAATTGCCACCCTGAAGTGAACTGTGAGTCACGGACAGCTGTGTCAACAATAAGATGTTGGTCCACTCCATCATCGTCCACAAACCCCATGTCTGCCTCACAAAAATTCGCAATTGCCGCTAGGCAGTAGTCCTCCCGTATATTGAGCTCATGCATGATATCTGTGAGCAGAACATAGTGGGTGTCGCCCGCCGCCATAGCAAAGCTGGGAGCACAATTCAGAGGCAAAGTCACTTCCTTACTTGGGCTTTCTTGCATGCACCCTATTGCTGCATCCGCAAGAGAAACAAGTGTTAAGCCCGCATCAAATGTTTCCTTTAGTACCTCTACCCGCTCTTCTTCTGGGTTGAATTGCACCTCCACATCCTCTACCTCTTCCTCCCACGCCAATGGACAACTACCGAAAGTTGTTGACTGCGAAGTCTCTGACTCACCATCCGTCTGCAAGTATAAGTAACAGACAAACCCATGGTAGAATTCCAATGAGCGACACTTTTTGAAGTGCTTCATACACCTGTCTTGTACAAGCAATGCATTGGAGTGACACTTTTCTAGATAGCGATTCAGTCTCCTTGAAGCACTCTTGTCAGGGTCAAGGTCGGCAGGGTGCACATATCTCATGCCATCAACTGTCATGGAATTTTCACAAGTGAATGCCTCATACTGTTGCAAATGGTTTTGTAGGTACTCAAAGGAGCAATCTATAATCCTCTGTATAGAAAACTCTGCATTGAACATTCCTGATAGTTCTGATGTACGGTGATGAGCACGGGCGTTATATAAGAATGTGAATAGTTTTTCTTCACATGTATCCTTGCTCACGTCTATCTCTAGGACTATGATCCCCATGACTGAAAGAAAAAGCAAGACAAAACTATTTGGTGTCATAACCAAGCGAATGTTGAGCCTCGAGTACCCCTCAATGTCCTTTTTGCTTGGTTTTTTTCGGTGCGCTAATGTCATAAGACGTGACATTAGTTGAGTCAGAACCAAGCGAGTAGGGTCCCAAGAATCACCAAAGGGCCCTATTCGCTTGCTTCTGTCCTGTGCGCTTATGTCATAAGAGGTGACGTTAGTTGAGTCAGAACTAAGCGAGTAGGGGTCCAAGAATCACCAAAGGGCCCTATTCGCTTGGTTCTGTCCCATGCGCTAATGTCATAAGAGGTGACGTTAGTTGAGTCAGAACCAAGCGAGTAGGGGCCCAAGAATCACCGAAGGTCCCTATTCACTTGGTTTTGTCCCGTGCGCTAATGTCATAAGAGGTGACGTTAGTTGAGTCAGAACCAAGCGAGTAGGGGCCCCAAGAATCACCGAAGGGCCCTATTCGCTTGCTTCTGTACCGTGCGCTAATGTCATAAGAGGTGAAGTTAGTTGAGTCAAAACCAAGCGAGTAGAAGCCCCAAGAATCTCCGAAGGGCCCTATTTGCTTGGTTCTGTCTTGTGACCTCATCATTTGGAACAGGTGGATAAGAACAGAGCATATTATGTTATCAGTGATAGATTTATAGGCCTACTCACTCACTATGCCCAAACTCAGGCACGGTCACATAAGGAGTAATTATTCCAACCATGAATGAGGTACGGTCACATAAGGAGTAATTATTCCAACCATGCATGCGTTTTTATCCTAATGCAGTGGCTTCGGTGCGCACACAGTTAACAGCACACATGAAGGGGAGAGGCAGGGAGAAAGAACATGTCTCTGCAATATCCAATGATGCCGAGTTGGATGGTGATGTCGCACGCCACCAACAACAAGAACCAGAGGGGGGCGATGGCGACGCGGCAGCAAAGGACTCGACTGAGTGGAGGTCACTCAACGTAGGATCACAAGAGCTAGCCAAGGGGAAGAGCACAAAAAATGCAAAGGAGATGGCGATGTTTGTTCTACTTGGAGATGGAGATGGTGAATGTAAGGGCGATCGGCGTGTGACTCTAAACACAGGATCACGAGAGCTCGCCAAGGAGAGGGTCGCAAAAAAGGCAAAGGCAACGGTGATCTGTTTGTTCCACTCGAAGATGGAGATGGAGATGGCGACTGCAAGGGCGATTGGCGTATGTCTGACCCTAAACGGTCGCTCAAAAAGGCACGTGGGCTGCGCTCTCAAGGACAACCAGTATTAAATGGTCTCAGATTCCCATGCAGTACGATTTAGCAACCGAAATCTCGCGCATAAGTGAAGTTGTCACCCTCCCCGAGGTGAGCATTCTAAGTTGAGGCATTACCCCCACCAAAAATCTCAAGTTTCAACTATTCTGCCTCTTTTCGCGTCCTCTACTGCGCATCATTATAATTAACTCTACCCCCATCGCCGCTACGCGATAAGCAAACTCCACCACTTCTTACTCTCGCGCATCATCCTTCTCTTACTCTTGTTCTACAGTGCTTCAGTGACGTGGAACTCTACACACAATGAAGAGGTATGCTACTTACTACCCTTCTGTGCACTTGTATTTTGTGTAGTTAGTACCAGGCGAATAAGGGAAGGTAAACCCTATTTGCTGCACCTGCTCGCTTGTTACAGGTCATCATCCTTGGTCAGTACCAAGCGAATAAGGTAATGTCACTTAGTTTGAAGGGCCCTATTTGCTTGGTACTGACCAAAAGAAAAGTTAAGTGATGTCTGCTAGTACAGAGGTCAATATAAGCAGATAAGGGGAAGGTAACCCTTGCTTGTTGCAGATTTAGTTTTTTCTTTTGCGAAATACGCATTTTGATTTTATAAGAAAGAAACAAAATTACAACTGAACACCGGGTTTTGAGTTAGAAAACACTTCACACTTTACAAAGAGTGGACTATTAATTTCTGGGGGTTTAGGGTTTGCAATAACCATGTAGTCCTTTTCCTTCACAGCCAGGCTATCTCTTTGCAAAGCATGTTGGCAAAGTTAATGGCTTCCTCATATTTACTAGCTAGCTCAAGCACTTCATCCTTCATTTCTTGAAGCCAATTAATGATAGCCTCCATAGAGCCATTCTCGGCAAGCAATCACTGCATGTCTTCAGGCCTTCTTGCTTCTAGAGAGTCTTTAAGGATTGAGACCCTCTGACTGACGATCAGCGTTTGTTGCAGCTTCAGGCTAGCATCCTGCACAGAGCATTTAGCAAGTAAGCTCTTCAAACTAGGAGCTTGGAAATTGGGAGCAGAAAGCAAAGAATTACCTGCGGCTTACCTCGAGAATTGACTCCCGTGTTCACACCAACCACTCCTGAGCTGTGTCGGTTGAGAACATTAAAGGTAACATCGAGGGAGGGCCAAGGGGGGACCTCATAAGAAGGCCCCGGATGCAGTGTTGCTGGCGCTGCGGGAGTATACCTTGGAAAGGCATCACCACTATCCTAAGCTTCTTTTAGTTGTTCTGCAAAACCGTGAGGAATGTTCTGAAACAACTGCTTCTTAAATAGACTTTTAGACATGCCTAAAAAGCAGAGCCTGGGTTCTCGCTTATGAGTGAGTGGTCTGTGAGGGGTGGTACCGCCATGCGGTTTCATGAGAGGTGGACGTGGGAGGGAGAATCAATGGTACCATCCCCCCGATATTAGGGGAGGTGATGGGAGGGAACGACATGACAGCATCGATTTAACATCTCCTTTACATTGGTATTTTGTTGCAGCGGATGCAAACCTGTTCGCTTGCTTGTACACTTTTCTGAGGTCACTACCCATCGAATAAGGTATTTTGTTTGCAGGGGATGCAAACCTGTTCACATGGTGGTGACCTCAGAAAATGTAAGTGATGTCTGCTATTACTATATTCTGAGGTCACTACCGAGCGAATAAGGCAAGGCAAACTCTTTCCTTTGCACCTATTCGCTCGGCAGTGACCTCAGAAAATATAAGTCATGCCTGCTATTACTATTTTTTGAGGTCACTACCGATCGAATACGTCAAGGAAAACACTTTCCTATGCACCTATTCGCTCGACAGTGACCTCAGAAAATATAAGTCATGCCTGCTATTACTATTTTCTGAGGTCACTACCGAGTGAATAAGGCAAGGAAACTCTTTCCTATGCACCTATTTGCTCGGTAGTGACCTCAGAAAATATGAGTCATGCCCGCTATTACAATTTTTTGAGGTCACTACTGAGCGAATAGGTGCATAGGAAAGAGTTTCCTTGCCTTATTCGCTTGGCTGTGACCTCAGAAAATATAAGTCATGCATGCTATTACTATTTTCTGAGGTCACTACCGAGCGAATAAGGCAAGGCAACTCTTTCCTATGCACCTATTCGCTCGGTAGTGACCTCAAAAAATATAAGTCATGCTTGCTATTACTATTTTCTGAGGACACTACCGAGTGAATAGGGCAAGGAAACTCTTTCCTATGCACCTATTCTCTCGGCAGTGACCTGAGAAAATATAAGTCATGCCTGCTATTATCATTTTTTGAGGTCACTACCGAGTGAATAAGGGAAGGCAAATCTTTCCTATGCACCTATTTGCTTGGTACTGAACTTTTCTGAAATCTGAAGTCCCTTGTGCTGACTAATGAATTGTCTTTTGGTGTTATTGTATTTGTAGAGATGCCTCGTGTAAAGGCCATGGCTAGGAGGGAAACAGGTGAATCTTTGAATACTCAAGCAAGAAGACGCCGATATGAGGTGCACAGAGGTGTACTGCAAGAGCTGTGCAGGATAGAACGACATGTTCAACCTGCTATTCCACGTCTTCCTTTCCAGCGAGTAGTGCGGGAGATTTGCGAGCAGTGGAGAGTCGGCATGCAATGGGCCAGCACTGCACTCCTCTTCCTTCAAGAAATTGCTGAAGACTACCTCGTGGAATTTTTCAGCGATGGATATATCGTGGCTGCCCATGCACACCGCGTCACTATCATGCCGTGAGATTTTAATACTCTTCGTAGGCTTCGTTTCCGCTACGATGGGCTGCTTCATCCAGTGCCTATCCGGGATAGTAGAACCTTATATATTCTCAACATCCCCCCTCTCCATCCTTGTGCACGACAGACAGAGCCGTCTAGGGCTGAAACAAACAGCAAAAGGACCCGATCATGGGTCAAGAGAAACGACACAGATGGGTAGGCTGAGATAGCCACAGAGGGCCAAGAGCAAGCCAGAGTGGATCCCAAGGCAGTCATGGAAGAAACAGAGATAGTTCTCGAGGAGCCAGCTAGACACCAAAATGAGCAAGTCATGGAGGGTCCGCAACCCATCGTGGATGATGAGGGACAAGAGCAGGTCAGGGTGGAGCGTGAGGCATCTATGGAGCAACCAATATTGAAGGAAAATGATCCAGAGCCTGAGGAGCCTGAGGCTATTAGGGAGGCTGTTAGGGAGGAGCCTGAGGCAGCCAGGGAGCCAGCTCAAGAAAGGCAAGGGCAAGGCTCTGCATCAGAAGGGCCATCCAACGTATCGGATGAGTCAATTATTTTAGAGAAAATCAACGAAGAGAATGAAGAGGAGTTAGATATTTGTTGAGCTCAGCGCCTCTGCATGCACACATACAGCTGCCTGCAAGGTCAGAGAAGGCCTGCATTACCAACCTCGATAATGTAGACTTCATGTGCATGTGCAGTTTCACCGACTCGCTCGCAATGAATGAGATCGTCCATGTTGCTTTGTGATAATTCTCATGCTCATTAAATGGGTCTCTACGGAGACATGGGTCTACCAAGCGAGATAGTGGCTAATGAAATTGGATATTGGTACTACTCGCTCGGTATTGACCCATGTCTTTGCTGCAGTTGCCAAGTTTTTCTTTAGAATGGTTCACTACCTTAAAGACATGGGTCAATACCAATCGAGTCAGTTGCTTATGGAATTGGAATCTGCCACTGACTCGCTCGGTCTTGACCCATGTCTTTGCGGAAGTCGTCAAGTTCTTCTTTATAATGGCTCATTTCAGCCAAGACATGGGTCAATACCAAGCGAATTAGTGGCGGATGGAATTCGATAGCTGCCCCACTCGCTCGCTATTGACTCACTTGGTGTTCAAGTCTAATCTCTGCCATTTTTTCATGTTAGCCATGCTATCTCGCTTCTGCCCCCTGAGGTTCAAGAGAAAGTATACATAATAGATCCGCTGATATCGCCTTATCTGCAGAACAACTCAATTTCCTTTTTGAGTATGATGAACTGGTTTAGTAGAGTCAACTTTGATCTAGCGCGCTTTCTGGTCACTGCTTACAATCAATCATGAGTATTTTCTTGCCTTGTAAAAAACATCTTGCTTTGAGAATCTCTCCTCATCTTTGATGCTGTCTTTGTAGTGATCATTGGAGTCTGATTTTATTTGACATGGAAGCTAAGATTGTTTACTACGCAAACTCCGGGAAAAGCAGGGCATTTCACGGTCGTGTAAAAAGGTAAGGTCCATTTGGGTACATTTGAAAAGCAGTGTCTCTTCGTAATGTGTTGCTGACTCTAGTGGTTATGTATGTAGTGCCGCGAAAACACTTGTATGCTGTATAGAGCTTTGTTACAACATGATCTCGGAAATGTAGTCCTGCATGAATTGGTAACCGTGCCTACGCAGACTGATGACTATAGATGTGGCTGGCGAACCTGTTTAAATGTCGTGTTGCTCATCAATCAAATTATGGATATACCGAACGTAAGTAATCTGCTGTTTTATTGTTTGCTGCAACAGATGTCTGTATCACGCTTCTACAGGAACTTCGATTACATAACTATACCAACAACGATGTGAGACATTTTTTTGTAATGGACATCCAGCATATTATAATCTCAGTAAACAGACGCACAAGAGAGGAAGCGGTGAGAGCTGACGAGTTCGAAGAGTCTCGCATTACCGAAATGATGTAACGCCACAATCAGACTCAAGAAGAAGTTCGAAATATGCAAGAAGCAATAAACCAATATTATGCGGACGCCGCAGAAGTAGAGGAATGGGCTACACGTCGACGGCAAGAGCAAGAACAGTGGGAAGCTTCACAGGTGCAAGAAGCATGGGAAGCCATGGAAGAGGCCCATGATTTCGAGCAATGCGAAAGGATGCCCGAGACCAGCATCCCTAGAGGCAGAGGTAGCAGCAACCGGAGCAGAGGGCAAGGGACGAGTGGCACAAACCGCGGGAGAGGACAGGGGACGAGTGGCACAAACCAGGGGAGAGGACAAGGGACGAGTGGTACAAACCAGGGGAGAGGACAGTAGCAGGGAAAGGGAGCAAATTACTTATATAAATCTTGACAGAAACAACACAATATGTAAAGTTTTGAAACATTGAAAATGTACATTTTTGAAACATTGTTTGACTGCCAAAAAATATATCTGCATTAGTCATTTTGAAGAGTACATCATGGTTTGCATGGCATCAAAGCTCTTTGCGTGCACAAGGTATGTGACCTAGCTTTCGGTGGAAGCAATTAAGTGAAGTGTATTTGTTAGTGACTCCTTGCACAATGTTGTTTTCTCCTTGCGCCTTGGAATTTGAAAAGAAGAAAAAGTTAGATTCAGTCATAGTGTATTAAAGACAATCAAAATTTATCGATTTAGTAAGCACCTTTCTATTGTTGAGACTGAATGCATACAATTTCGGCAAAAGTGGAAGTTCTTCACATGTAAGATCTATCCTGAGCTGTGCCAGAGTTGTGCTTGACATTGTCTCCATCATAGTAAGTAGGCTGTCTTGAAAGTAGAGCTCCATTGATAAAGGTTTGTTCTTGAGGTTGTTCTCTGTATCTTGGTCGAGTGGAATAAGCTGCCCACTAAGAAGATGATATCTAATATAGTAAAACGATACTAAGAAATTTTGAGAGCTTATAATGAACTTGCAAATTATGGACTTCTTTTGCAAAATACAGATTTTTTGCTGTGATTGTTTCCTATCCCAGTTATCATCTAAAAAGTCCAAACAGCTCTCAGACTTGCAAATGAACATTGTTGCGGTAGTTCTTATTTGCTCATCGAAGAAAAAATCTACAAACACTTCAAGAGGCATAAATAGTGCGAGCCGAACTATTTTTGTGGCAATTGAATACTTGAGGGATTTTTGTATATCCTGAAACAACTTATTCCTAAAGCTTTCACTAGTTTGCGAAGCAGGCAGGGACCAATCCTTGCTGTCAAAGGATGGAAGTGACAAAGGAGCTACACGACCCCAACCAATGGAAGTTCTCGGTTCCACATATGACATATCATAAAATAAATTTCCATTATCTTCAAGTTCCTTGTGTTGTCTTCCTCGGTACATTTGCTCACCAATAAATGCATGGAAAGCATCAAAAATCCCAACTATACTCTCAACTGGTTGCCAATCTATCCTATTCGATGGATAAATATATGAAACATACCAAAGATGATAAGCAACACTTAATATTCTAATATAATCATGCACTAAGCGAGATTTTGAAATAACTTACAGTTGGGTCGATGCCTTGGAAAACTTGGAGGAGATGTTTGCAACCTTAAGTTTGCATGCTGGAAAGCATGTTGTATGAGGACCTCTTTCACCCGCTTGCTTTGTGCACACACTTTAAACTCTTTAACTTGACCCTTGAAAGCCTCCACAAAATCATTGCGTTGCCTCCTCTTCCTCCTCCTAGTTTGCAGTAGAACCCAACTTCCGATAGTTATTCAAGATGGAATCCATGCTTGATCGTCTGTAGTATAACTGTTAAAAATGCTCTTAAAGTCAATGGTAGTGCTAGGCCTTCGAGAAGTAGACATGGTGTGCAGTAGAATGAATATACAGAAAGGTTAGTGCAAATATGAAAAAGGGAAGAAGTTTTGAGAGGGAAGTAGAGCTACTCAAAGTCATATTTAAGCGGGAACAAAGATACTAGATAGAGTCTTCAGTGAAAGTTCTGAAATTCCTTGGTACATACTTAGTAGGACTTACGGAATTTATGCCTTGAAAGCGTGAAATTGTGCAATTTGATGAACCAAAATAATATTTCCTCCATTTTTAAAAAAAGAGGTTGACTCAATGTCGATTTTCAACGTAGCTTTAGCCTCTTCCTCATTGGTCGAGCGCCACTCTCTCTCTAGAACTGAAAGGTCCAAAAGTGAGTCCAGCTTTCTCCTAATGCATTGAACTTGACAAGCTAGATGTCTGGACTCTAAACTCAATTCGAGGAACGAATCTAGAATTAAGACTGTGAGTATTGAGAATTATAAATTGGTTTTATTTTGGATAAAGTATGGAGACAATTATTGTGTTGGGTTCATACCAACTCCTCCTGCTTGCAGATGCATAAAAAGACTGTTGCATATATATGGAAGGCTATGCAAAAATCTAGACCTGTACAGGGTTAGAAATTAAGGAAGTCACGGTGCCTTTACATACGGATGACAACTCGTGTGGATGGAGGTGCCTCCTCCATGCTCACTATATACTACAGATCTTTTTTATACCAAAGCCATTCATGTCAAATTTATGCATTTTGCATAGCATTACTATAACATTGTGACAGTTTGGAAAAAACTGTGTCTCAGTCTCAGTTCCTTTTTTTTTTGTTTTGTCTTTTGCAGAGTGTATTAAAGAAGTACACCATACAGTATTTGCACTGATAATGTGTCACCCTAATCAAGCATGTGCTTTCAATTTCACATTCCATGAGCATGGACGCGAAACATACCCTATTGGGTGACCACATTATAGAGTTAACGATGAACTGATGAGGACAACAACAAACATATTTCATAAGGACAACTAAGAAAGGACAAGAGCAAGAGGGAGGAACTTCTGAGAAGATAAATGCTACAGAGGGAGAGTTTGACAACGAGAAAATTTCAAATGAGAGGAAGCCCACACATGAGCAAGATCCCACAGATCCAGGGGCTGACGCATAAATAAATGTTGAAACTCCCTCTACGCTTGGAGGGTTTCAGATGGAGGAAGTTTATGTAGAGGGAGCGGTTGAGAAAGAACACTCTAACCCTCAAGCTGAGCACACCTCTGCCACAATTCCACCTATTGAGCTTGAAAATCAAGAATCATTTATGCGTGACACATAAACAAATTATAGCACATTAGAAGCAAATTCAGGTGCAATGGAGCCCTCAACACTGGAGACACAAGAGTCTCGAACAACAGAAGAACAAGAGAAGAATCTCGAAGATGTCAACATTGGACAAGGAAACCTCCACGACAGGCAAACCTAGTATGGACCTTTGCTAGACATTGACATGATTGTTTCGGTAATAACCAATGTAAAATTTTCTAACTACTTATTTGTTATACAAAATGTTTGTAGAGACTAATTATTTTGGACGTCAATGGATTGTTGTTGTTTCAAGAGCCCTATGATCCCCACGCAGAACTTGTCTAACCTATGCACCTTCAAATAGGTGATCGCTTGCAGAGCCATTGTGCGTCTGAGAACCAAGGAATTTATACAGTTTCTACTTCCAAGGTTTCGGGTTGCGATATGGTCCTGTATGTTGCACCCTATAAAGGCTTGCTAAATCCACCGGGCACCACTCTCTCCCCACTCTCATTTGAAGGTCATGAGCATGACTTTTATCTAGAGAACATTTTGATCCCTTATCTCTAGAATTTGTATTTTAGCCCATTGACTATTTCAGAATTTATACTTACAAATACTCTCCAAAATGTTAACTATCTACATTAATATGATTCTTTGTACTTCTGAATGTGGTGCCATGGAAATGTTTGTGTGTGTGTGTGTGTGTGTGTGTGTGTGTGTGTGTGTGAGAGAGAGAGAGAGAGAGAGAGAGAGAGAGAGAGAGAGAGAGAGAGAGATTATACATCAAACTCTGCATATGTTGTTCAAAATATACAGTAATCACACTTCCACCTAACAAAGGGACAAGGTAGTGAGACAATTTCATCTTACAATTGAAATAAAGATATAACCAAATTGTGGGAGTCATCTCACAATTAAAACAAAAGGTTTAAATTGCAAGAAACTTTGAAATGGAAGTCATGAAAATAGATTCATTCAAGTTACATTGGCACAATTTGGACTCGTCTAGTCAGTTCTCTACATACAATCTCTTTTTCCCTTCATTTCATTACTTTGCGTCCACCAATTAAGAAATAGAACTGCGAGGGCTTGTTCTTCACGGTCTTGTCCACAATGTTGTGCCAAAGTTGCAAAAGGTTGCATTGCTCTCTTATTGTGACCACTGTCACAAGGTTGAGCTCTTTGTTGAATACCTCCACATCTATGACACCATTGTTCTCTAAGCCTACCGACTCTTGATCAATAGGAATAAACTTAGAGTAGCCTGCAACAATTTGAGAATGCTGGTACCAGAAGGAGATGAGAAGGAATTGTGTGCCGATCATGTACTTGGCCACCAAAGTGTTCAGTGCCACCTCCCAATGTAAGCCATCCACCTCTTTAACATACAAGAAGATTGTCACAGAAGCAAGAATCTAGAGATTTACATACCAGCATTGTCTTTGCAACATGTACGTGGCAGGTGTGAAATAGTTCCACAAATAAACTTCTAGGAAAGAAATTAGCATCTTTACCAATTTCGTGGGCATTGAATTTCATAGAACCTCTGCACATCCCTAAACAGCTTGCTTCTAAGAGCTTCACACACTGTGGTGTTGGGGACTGGACAATACAACTCCAATTGGTAGGGAGAGGGAGTTTAACCAGAGTACCTTTTTGATTTTTTTTGGTTGAGCTTGTAGAAATGCTCGTAGAAGAAAATTCCCTTACTTGCAAGACTCTTGCTAGTTTTTCCATTATACTGTAAAACACCAATCTCAACGTAAATTACAGAGATGAGACCTATAATGCACTCCACTGGCTCCTATTCCTCGTATGATGAAGGGTAGACATCTGCAATTGCAACAAAAAAATGTAATAGACCACCTAGTCTAACTACTAAATAGAATTTAGAACTTATGAGAACTTGATCTACCTCTGTTAATATTGTTCTACCTCTTCAAAAAGAAAAAAGGAAATTAAGAGAACAGCAAGGTCTGAAAGAAAGAATAGAGATTTAAAGCTATGAACACACTTACAGTTGCATCGAGGATGATAAGCCGATGAGACATCCCTGCCATTAGCAATCACATTGGAGTGACTATAGACATGCTGTACCAAAACCTCCTTAACAGTTTTCTTGCTCACCTCCAATTTTAAATCTAGCACTCGTGCTTTCCATGCTAAACAAAATAGATTTCTTGTTAAGTATCTTTTCCTCCTTCTCGGTTGCATAAGAACCTATCCTTTGTTCTTCACGGTCTCTATCCATGGCTTCACACTGAGCCTGTTGTTGTAGCATCATCTCCATCATTAACTCAGAGTCTATATAGGGCTTGGTGAAATCCATGGAATAGATGGAGATGGGGGAGGATTGGAAAACAATCCTCTTGGTGTAGAGACCTCGTCTCCTCCAACTCCACTCTCATCACCTTCATGCAAAGTATCCATTCTGCTTTTGGTGTTGACCATGCACTGAGTACTTGGGTTCTTGGGATACTTGGATTCTTGGCCCTTGGTGCACCCCTTAGCGGACTTGCGCTAACACCAAGGTTACTTTTTCCCACCTCAAGTTGATTAATTTTCCGCTAAGTGCAAGGTCCTCTCTTAAAAGAGGAATGATAGAAGGCTGGACAATCCCTTCTTTTTTGGGTTACCTACCACTCTTCAAAAACACAGATTAGGGATCGACATGCCCAAGTGGTTTTGGGTCATGTGTGATTATAACAAGCAAAACAAATTATATGGTTCTTTAGGCTTCTTTTCCTTGAGTGATGATATCGAACACTGCCAAAGATCTCTGATACCAATGTAATGTGCAGCGGAAGTGAATGGTGATGCATGCTCAAAATGAGTGATCAGTGAGTGCTCAAGGTTCCTTTTACTGAAGGGGAGAGAGAGGCCCCCTTGTCTTAATGAGAGATTGCAATGGACCAAAACAAGAGAGAATGGACAACTCTGAGAGAAAGTGCTGAGAGAGAGAGAGAGAGAGAGAGAGAGAGAGAGAGAGAGAGAGAGAGAATTTTGACACCATATTGGGTCCCAAACCCCCCTCCAAGGGCCCCCCTCTCTATTTCTAGAGAGGTGTTTGCTTTAGATTGCACAAAGTCTGTTGCAATGTTTCTAAATATTGAGATGCTTGACAACGACTATGACGATGATGCTTGCGGAAGATGCTGAGACTGCGAGGCTAACGGGATGAAATCTGAAATCGCTATAGATGGTGAGAGAATAGTGCAAATGCGGTGAGGCTAAGGGTTGATCTGCTATTGTCAATGACAATGATGGTTGAAAACTAAAAAACCCTTACTATAGGGCTGGCTGAAAACTGAAAACAATGGTTTGTCTGCGATGAAAAATGCGACCATGACAAGGCTATGGCTATCTACAGCGGTACTGCTGCGGAACGCTGATGAAGAAGAAAAAACACGGAAGCTGCTAAAAACACTGGGGTATTGGTGAGCAAAATTCCAGGAGGGTTGCTTGCACTGCGGGTACTGATGCTCTCTTGCTTCTTCTACCTACGCTCAAGGGACTGCATATATAGGTGTTTTGTGCTGGGTAGAGAGATCTTCCCAACAACCCATGATTATGGAGATTGAAAGGTTACTTTATGAATAAAATTCCTATAAGAGGTGGTTCACGCACATTTTCAAAAATGGTCACATCAATGAAAAATGCTCATGCTTGGTGCTAGGTATTGATGTTAAAGCTAATGGGTGATGACCTGCTTTGAGGCTCTACCAGCCTATTCATGGCGTCCCATGAATTAATTGATGGATAGCGAGGCGATGCCTACTTGTGACAATGTATACCAAATATAAAGAATCATCTATAGTGGTTGCACCTTGTGCATAAAGGTAATGATAGAAAATGCCCGCTATTGTAATCATATACAACAATCATAAACAAATATACCAGCCTCACTATTAGCGAGCAAAAGGTTATAGCTATGGGTAACCCCTGCAACAACATCAACAAGAGAAGCATCGATCCCAAGAAAAATCATTGAAAACAAATAAGGTCATACCTCATCCTAAAGGATGTGCTTGATAGAGTAGTTGATGTTATAGTGGAACTGTAAGCAATGATTTAGTGGAATGAAACCCACCGTACTGGCATACCATGCATGCATATGAAAAAAAGAAAATGATAAGCCCTTGGTTTCGATGACAATCTCAACATTTTGATTCGACGACGTGCATGCCTTGCACAATGGATACATCATAGTTTGTTGTTACCAAATGCAAACTTTGAGCTTATATCCTCTTATTGCCAATTTCTCAAACCCGTTTGCCATTACTCTTGATCCTAAGTCAGTGGGTAATACTTTGGCACGTAGTTGAATCCTTTCTTCTTGTTAACACTAGAATGGTAACCTAACAGGACATAAAAGTGTCCTTTCAGGGTTTTGGGAAAAAATTCCAAAACCATAGTAGATCCACTCATTTTGAAAAATCCTTTCATGAGCTTATAGTTCAATAACTACTACATATGGAAAAAATGAGAAACTTCTGATTTTTCTCATCCCTTGGTCACTACAAGCCTCCAAAGTTGATGGACCATTGCATTTTGCCCAAAACAACAATTTCTTATGGTTGATTGCATATAAATAAGAGTAGGAATTTTTGTAGGACATGAGATAAAATGCCCCGTTAACTTCAATGGGTTGGTGACCAAAACATATGGTTGCTTTTAACTCACTATTTTTTTTTTGGGCAAAAACAAAAGGTACAAAAAAGTTGCATTTTTGCCATTCTGGGGACCTATCATCAAAGTTTCTATAGTCACGATCAATACATATACTATATACATATTTTCTTAGTTCCCTTTGGGCCTTTGGATTTAAAAGGATCCATGGAGCATGTCAAAAGGATAGTGGATCTCTTACAATTGGAACCTTGGGGGCAATGATAAAGTGCTAAATACAGCAAACATGAAAAAACTGGGTTTAGCATTATGACCTCTAGAAACCCATAGAAACTACTCAATATCTAGCCAAGTTTGTAGTCTATGATTAGATATGATTACTACCTACAAAATACACAAAATTGGCCTAAGAAAATAGCAATATTGAGAAAATTATACTTGATACTCTAAAATGTATCGTATTCTTCAGTAATCAAAAAAATCAACCATCATCATATACTATGCTATATAGCATATTAGGTCCCCCAAAACTCAAGGAAGATTAGATTTATGTTATACATTACACTTACACAATCAAATTGAATTTGGATATCAAGAAAGCCACCAAAAAATCATAAAAGTGCTAATTTTGGCCAAAAACAGGATTATGCAATTCTTATAAATTGGTCATAACTTTCAATTTTAACACTTAGCTCTCCCTAGAAGCATCAAAACATGTTCAAAACTATGAAGGCCTAACCTCTAGCCATCTAAACCTCACATACATTGATAGCCATTTTTCGGCTCTCCATAATTGCCATAGTAAGTTACTCCACCCTACCAAATTCACCCAAGCGCTATGGCTATCCCTACCATTTCACTGAACATAGGCGTGTGTGAGTTAGGGGGGTTTTCCCATATCTTCTTAAAAACCCTCAGCTAGCTAGTCACTGGGCTAGTTGAGCAAAATAAAAAAATAAAACTATATTATGGCCTCTTTGTGTGTAAAT
This sequence comes from Adiantum capillus-veneris, assembly GCF_014529385.1. Taxonomy (NCBI): domain Eukaryota; kingdom Viridiplantae; phylum Streptophyta; class Polypodiopsida; order Polypodiales; family Pteridaceae; genus Adiantum; species Adiantum capillus-veneris. The sequence continues at coordinate 40,435,117 of NC_140940.1, forward strand.
ATTTCATTGTATATATGGCCTAAATATAGGGATTTTTTATAATTATTTTGGTATTTTATTTAAACATTTCTACTTAGGTGTGTGTTTTATTAAACCTATGTACACCTTCTTTCATCCTCTTACACCATAATTATATTTTTTGCCAATATGTACATACTCTAACCTCATATTTTTCCTTTATACAAATCACTCCCACATTTTCACCCTCACCCTCGTGAAAACAAAAAATTGATTTCTACTCATTTGTTACGTTTATTATATTATTTACTTGCATACCTTTTCCTCTTTCACCCAAAATAATTCAAGGAGGGACCATATCATATGATTCCAATATCTTTCCATATCCATAACTCCTCCATATTTTTATTATTATTTTTAATCATTATTCTAACACCATGTGCTCATTGAGCTAAAGTCCATGAATAGTCCATACACTAGTCCCACCATGTATATATTTCTTTATTCACCAATAATCCTCCTCCATGCATGGGTCAAGGGCAACTTGGATGCTTTGTATTATAATATGACAAAGGAGGGGCTCACTCTTGGATGCATTGTACAAATTCAACAAAGGAGGGGGCCACTAAAAGACTTTTGCAGGCATAAAAAACAGGCTTTTTGGTGAGAATTTTAGCACCTATCTCCACTCCGAATTCGGAGCGGTGGTCAAATGAGAAAATGTAGCCCACGCTCTGAATAATCACCTCAAATTGTTTCATGATTTTTGGAGATACCAGCGGTGAGCTATGATTTTTGGAGTGGACCCCAGTCTGCCCACTTTTCTCACAAGTAGCCCTTAGTCTTCTCTCACCCTTCCGCACACCTACTCACTCTTACACATCCCTCCCTCTCCTTCCCTCACTCAAACTTGCAGTTTCCATGGCTTCTCCCACCATCTTCACCATTACCCTTCTCTCTCATCCCTATAGTTCTTTTATGAACCTCTACATACATACACCCTCTCCATGTCTCTCTCTATTGCTTCTATGTTACAATTTCATTTACCTCTCCTAAAAAATATCTAAAATTCAGCATCTTAACCATGATAACTTCTGCAAATTGAGGATTTTTCATCAACAAATCCTGTTTTCATCTTGGTGGTCAACTGTGGCGGCGGCGTAAAGAAGCGAAGAAGAAGAAGAAGACCACCGATCATTTTTTCCACAATCTACACAAGGGTGAGTTCATGCTTCTTCAAAGCTTCACCATCTCAATGATTCTCTTTTAATTCACCCCTCTTCCTTCATCAAATCAACTCATCATACCCACTGTAAATGTATCACTAACAGTTCTAGTGATTATTACCACTAACAACTAACTTCTCTTGTAAAAATGCACCCACACTATCAACATATGGAGTAGGCAACCGCACAAGTAAAACAAATTCACTCACTCCCATGGAAATTTCTCTCCTTTCACCACATCAATAATTCTCTTACTTGAGCCCACATCCATGTGACTCAAGAGAAAAGAGAGACCCCATTCTCATTTGAAATTCATAAAAATTCATAATCCTTGATCTTTCCTAATAAAATTGATTAGGCTTAATCCTAATCAAGGCTTCTAAAACCTATAAATAGAACCCATTCCTTCTTGTAAAAGACATCACTATACCATTGCACACTAGATTGAGCGTACCACACGCCAGTTCTATCTTGGTTGTAAAGAGAGAGTAAGCTTTCTATACACCATCACCTTGGTGCATAGAAAAGCTTGAGCTAGTTTGAGTGAGTGCGAGTAGAAGATATTATTCCTACCATTGTTGTATCTACCCCAACATCAATGAATTGGTAGTTTTGAGTGCAATTCATGTCCAAAGGCTCACGCTTCTCCTCCAATTTGGCTTGGCAAACTCATTCAACTTCATAAGGTGACTTGTTTCATTGAACGTTGTTGTTTTGTTGCTTGTCATTCATTGGCTATTGTTTGGCTACCATTGTAAGAGGGTGGATGGTGAGAGGGCTCCCATAACCCTAAGACAATGTGCTAGTGATGCTATAACCAAATCTTGTCACTTGATTTCGCAAGCTCTAAGTTTCTTTTTGTGCAAAATATAAAGTTGAAGCTAAGTTGTACACCATCTCTCTCTCTCTCTCTCTCTCTCTCTCTCTCTCTCTCGTGTTTTAGTGTGTGAGAGTGTTCCATTGGTGTTAGGGTTAGTGTAAATTCCTTGTTTGTTTGTGGGTTTCTCTAACGATTCTCCTCTTTTGCGTCCTAGTTCGCTCTTAAATTAGGTGGTGCCTCTTGTGTAGTTGGGATTTGGCTGTGGGTTTGTTGTTTTGGTTTGTGTTGTGTTTTGCCCCAGTCCCATTGAGCAGCACGGGAGCCTTGAAGGGTGTCTAGAGGTTGCTCTTCTTGTTGCCCACCCCGAACCGCCTCAATTTTGGTGCCCCCACGGAGGAACAGGCTTGTGTATGTTTTGTGAAGGCTCAACCTTTAGCATAATCAAGTAGCTTGCATGAATCACGAGAATTTGTATGATCCCTTCATTCCCATTGCAAGGCAAAAGGTACACATAATTGTTAGTACTAAGTTGCAATTTCAACAAGTAATTCGTAGAATTTTAGGTCCTCTTAGGTTGGTAGAGATAAACGCATCAGTAAATCCTTTTATTTTGTCTCTCATTAAGTACGACCTTAGTTTGGACGTCTATATTTTTGTTTTGTTTTAAGAATTAGGTCATGCATAGACCATGGATAATGGCCCAGGAATACAGGTTTTTCCCTTTCATTTCACTCCACACATTAGAGTAAACATTGCAATTAGTAGAAAAATCCATTTTCAACAACGTATGGTATTCATGTTTGATGCCCAAAGAGTAGGAGAAATTCTCGCGTCACCAAATCCTGTCATTCTACCTCTTATTGATTATCATAGGTCATTTGATGTGAATATTTTTATTTTGTTGTAGAATAGATTGCAATTTAGAAAATATTATTGTGTAAATCTTTTAAAGAAAGAAAAAACAAAAACGCGTCACTTTGAAATCAATTCAATGGAGAGCCAACGCCAAATGTCTGGATATCCTCTTTTCTTTGGAGAGCCTGGAGAGGATGCAGAATTATTTCTAGCGAATTTCATGATGTCTTGCCGTATCAAGAGGATAGTAACTGATCAAGAACGTGTAGAAATGTTTGAGGTGGTCCTTAGGAAAGATGCTAGCACTTGGTTTGACTCTTTGCCTGAGGAAGTTAAAGGGAATTACACGGAAGTTTTGAATCGTTTCAAGAAATACTTCTTTGATCCCCAAAACACTGAGAAATTATGGCAAGACATTGTTTCTCATAAGCAAAAAGAGTTAGATGACTACTACTTGTACAAGCAAGAGTTCCTACGTCTTTGGACTCTATGGATACGAAATGTTGCTAACCCTGGTGATGGTGCAGAATTTCTAAAGAAGGAGAGGTTCATAGCCGGACTCTTTCATGACCTTAAGGTAAAAGTTGAGGCGGGTGCACCTGCTACCTTTGATGTAGCTGAAACTAGGGCTGCTGAGAAATATAGGAAACTCAAGTGCTTAAGGGGGGAGGTTCCAATAGAAGGTCTTAGAGCCAAAGGTAAGTCACAAGCATCAACATCTAAGAAGCTTCCTGAGGTAACGGCGGAAGTGATTGAGAAGTTAAATGAATCTTTAAGCAGCTTGTCAATTCACCTTGCACAAGCCGTAGGTCCAAAGGGACAAGCAAAGAAGTATGAAGAGTGAGACCCACGACCTAGGAGAGTCTTGCAATGTTGGAATTGCGGTGAGTCTGGACATGGGATGTATAATTGTCCTTGGCTCCGTGGGGAGCCAGGGAGACCTAACTTGAATTACCCAGTGATGAATGCAGGTGAAGGAACTAGTCAGCAACCACGGCTTATACAAAGGCCAAATGGAGCAAGACCACCTCCACAAGGAGTGGAAGGAGTTCCACCTTTGCCAGACCCAAACGTGCATGTGGTAGAGGTGACAAATTCAAGAGAGGTTGACATGGAAGCAAATGGCATTAAGCGTGGCCGAGGGAAAGGTAAGGAGAAAGAAGGAGTTACATCACAAAGTGACCATGGACGAGAAAAGAAGGCAAAGGAGACCAAGGAAGCTAAGAGGACTCGACGTCGTATCAACCTCCAAGACTTTCCTCTTGGACATGGAATGGCTCCATACAACTTGTTGGAAGACATGAGAAGTAAGGGTCCTGATATCTCATGGCCTCAATTTCTTGCATTATGTCCACAAGTTAGGAGGGATTTAACAAGGGCAGTTAGCACTAGGAGAAAGATAAAAGAGAGTGTGCTGTTGTAAAAATTGCACAAGCTGAAATGAATGAGGACATTACACCTGTGCTAGATTGTTACATAAAAGGGAGATTGGTTAGGAAAGGTCTAGTGGATGGGGGTGCACAAATTTGCATCATGACAGAGGGACTCATGCAAAAACTAGGCATGCACATCCATGAGACACCTAAAATTAAGGTCAAGATGGCAAACAATAGCAAGGCTAGGTGCGTAGGCATTTGTAAAAATGTTTTTGTGGAGGCCTTTGGCATTAAGATGGCAGTGGATTTCTATGTCATGTCTACCAAAGAAAATGGTTACCCATTTATCCTAGGGAGACCATGGCTAATGAAAATGTGAGCTTTGCAGGATTGGGAGAGTGGAAAGCTAATTTGCAGGAACGACAATCATAAGAAGGTTGTCTTTGACATGAAGGAGCAATGCCAAGAGGAGCTCCATGAAGAATCATCTCAAAGTGAGACGGAAGAAGGTTGGACCGATAGCACTTCAGAAGAAGAAAGTAGCGGTAGCATTACTGAAGAGGTGTCTTCCATCGAAGTCATGGGGATAAGGTTTAAGCCAAGCAACCAAGAGACCTCTTGTCAAGGCTTGGAGGAGGTAGGTCCTCAAGAGAACGAAGGTGTTCAAGATGAAGGGATGCTGGAAGGTATGCGATCAACAACACTTACAAAGGATGAAAGAGAGGAGTTCAAATGTGTGCTAAGGAAGTTTCCTAGGCTTTTTGCTAAAGACTACACCGACGTGCGTGGGGTAGATGTTGTTCAGCACAAGATTGAGTTAAAGCCTGAGGCCACACCTAAAGCTCAGAAGCTACGAAGGCTAGGAGTTATAAAGGAGCAGGCTCTACTCAAGGAGGTAAGAAAGCTTCTAGCAGCAGGTTTCATTTATCCAGTGGAGAATTTAGAGTGGGTCTCTCTTGTTTTTGTCACTCCTAAGAAAAATGGCAAGTGGAGGGTGTGTGTGGATTACCGTCCCCTCAATGAGGCAACAAAAAGAGATCACTTTCCCCTCCCATTCCAGGATGAGATACTAAATGAGGTAGCTGGTCATGAGAGGTACAGTGTGTGCGATGGTTACTCAGGTTACTTTCAAATAGGGATTGCATTGGAGGATCAATTGAAAACAACCTTTATCACTCCTTGGGGTTGTTATGCTTTTAGAGTCATGCCATTTGGTCTGACAAATGCTCCTGCAACATTCCAACGTTTCATGAATATGGTGTTTCAAGCATTCTTTGGAAAGTCAATTAGGGTGTTCATTGATGATTTCTGTATTTATAGCTCAAAATCATTGCATCTACAAAGGGTAGAAGAAGGTTTAAAGAAGCTCTACGACATGGGAGGTCAACTCAACCCCGACAAGTGCCACATAGGTGAGGATGAAGTGATCTTGCTCGGTCACAAGGTTTCCTATAAAGGCATTCAGGTGGATCCTTCAAAGGCAAAGGCTCTTATTGAGCTCCCATCACCGAAGAGTCTTAAGGAGGTCATCTCTTTCATTCAGAAGGTGAAGTATATGTCACGCTTCATTCACTTAGCCTCGGAGTTGCTTCATCCTTTGCAAAAGTTGACACAAGTAGAATTTGCATGGTCTGATGAGCTTGAAGAGTATTTTTGTAACATTAAAGTCATTTTGTCAGAGCTACCAACACTCATGCCTCCTTGTTGGGAGTACACATTCTTTGTTAGCTCTAGTGTTGGAAGGGAAACAATTGGTCCTGTGTTGCTACAACAAGATCCCCACAGTACAAGGATGCGACCCATCTACTTTGCTAGTAGGGTCATGAATGCTTTGGAGAGAGACTACACAGAAGCAGAACTCATGATGCTTTCTCTCATGTTTGCAGTGAGAAAGTTTAGATCCTACCTGCTACCAAAACCTTTTGTAATTCTCACTGCAGAAAATTTGTTCCCTTGGGTGTCATCTCAAATGAATCTTAGTACTAGGATCTCAAAGTGGATTATGGAGTTGCAAGAGTTCCAATACTCTTTCAAGGTAGAAGATAGTGTACGTGCACAATTGGCAAGGATTCTCACTTATAGGGTACATGAGAAGGAAATTAAGGTGCCTCAAGTAAAGACCCTACCATTGCCACCACCAAAAAGTATTCCCAATGCTTTTACCTTGTTCTTTGATGGAGCTTTTCGACGAGCCACAGGAAAAGCATGGGGAGGGCTAGTGCTGCTCAACCCAAGTGGAGAGGTGGTCATAAAAGAGAAGGTCAATCTACCAGGTTCAACTACCAACAATGAAGCAGAATACGACACACTACTTCATGGTTTGAAGATGTGCATTGGCCAAGGGATAAAACGTCTCATGGTAAAGGGAGATGCACTTCTCATTGTTAAACAGATTTTAGGCATTTGGACATGCAAGAATGAAATCTGAAGGACAAAAGTTCATGCCATTCGTAAGATGTTTAATCAGTTTGAAGAAGTGCAACTATATCATATTCCGAGGAAACAAAATGAAGATGCCGATTTACTTGCACAACAAGTAGTTACATGTGTTGAGAGAGAAGTGCAGGTCATCATGGTGGCAGCAGCTGTCAAGCAATCGAGATACCAGGGATTGGAGTCATTGGCTCCCATTATTGGCTACATTTTGGAGGGTGAGTTTCCACAAGACTTCACGAAGGCTCAGAAGAGGAGACTCATGAAGAAGACAAGTTTCTATCTCTTCCTAGAAGGCTCCCTCTATCAAAAAGGGAAGGATCAAGTGTGCAGAAGAGTACCAACTATCGAGGAAATTCCAGCCATTCTAAAAGGTTTGCATGAAGAGACATGTGGTGGTCATTTTGCCCAAGAATCAACTGTGAAGAAGATTTTTCTTGCGGGGTATGTTTGGCCAAGCTTGTATGTGGATGTTCAACATTGGTGTAAAAGCTGTCACAATTGTCAGATAAATGGAAATAGAACGTTGGTGCATGGACCGAGGCAAGTAGTTCTTGCAAATGGACCCTTTGAAAAGTGGGGCATTGATGCTATGGGTCCTCTGCCTAGGACAAAAAATGGTAAACTCTACATTCTAGTGGCTGTAGACTATATGACTAGGTGGGTGGAAGCTCAAAGTGTGGCAAGAGTGAATGAGAGGACAGTTAGCAAGTTTGTGTACAATCACATTTGTTGCAGATTTGGCACACCTTTGGAGATTGTTTCTAATAATGGTCCAGGTTTTAGGAAGGGCTTGCTCACAGAAGTTTGTGAAGAGCTTCACATTCTACATCGTCATAGCACACCATACTACCCACAGTCAAATGGTTTGGTGGAGAAGGCTAATGGTGTCATTGCAGGAATCATTAGAAAGATGGTGCAAAACAAGAAAAAATTATGGGATGACTTCTTGGATGGTGCCTTGTGGGCATATCGAACCACATATAGGGAAGCCACGGAGTTCACACCATTTCACTTGGTCTATGGTCAAGAGGCTTTGCAGCCTATCGAGCTCAACATTCCAACAATGCGACTTCATGGCAAAGGAGCACAAGATGATCAAGAGGTATGGATGGGTCGACTTCTTATGTTAGTGGAGCTTGAGTGGAAAAGAGAAGCAGCATATGAGTGCTACAAGAGGAAAGCCACACAAGCGAAAGAAACACACGACAAGAAACTGAAGGACAATCAAGGAAGGAGAGCTTGTGCCAAGGTATGACAATCGACTTGACAATCGTTTTGATGCCAAGTTTGAAACTAGATGGCAAGGGCCATACATAGTCAAGAAGGCTTTCAATTCTAATTACTATCAGCTTATGGACTTGAATGGTAAAGAGCACTCCAGGAAGGTAAACGGGTATCGCTTGAAGCTTTATTTGAGTCGCCTTCTACCAAAGGATCTACCAAAGATCTGTCCAAAGGCCGCTGTCTCATGTAAGTATTGTTACATGAAGCATGAGTATAACTCCAACCAAAATTCTGAGGGGCCAAACAATGAAGATCTCGTCAACGACTCTGAAGCACTCTCTTTGGAAAAGATGCTCTATGATGGTACATGAATATACCATCATCCTGGGGGAGGGCTAATGATAGCCGTTTTTCGGCTCTCCATAATTGCCATAGTAAGTTACTCCACCCTACCAAATTCACCCAAACGCTATGGCTATCCCTACCATTTCACTGAACATAGGCGTGTGTGAGTTAGGGGGGTTTTCCCATATCTTCTTAAAAACCCTCAGCTAGCTAGTCACTCGGCTAGTTGAGCCAAAAAAATAAAAAAAATAAAAAAATAAAACTATATTATGGCCTCTTTGTGTGTAAATATTTCATTGTATATATGGCCTAAATATAGGGATTTTTTATAATTATTTTGGTATTTTATTTAAACATTTCTACTTAGGTGTGTGTTTTATTAAACCTATGTACACCTTCTTTCATCCTCTTACACCATAATTATATTTTTTGCCAATATGTACATACTCTAACCTCATAGTTTTCCTTTATACAAATCACTCCCACATTTTCACCCTCACCCTCGTGAAAACAAAAAGTTGATTTGTACTCATTGGTTACGTTTATTATATTATTTACTTGCATACCTTTCCCTCTTTCACCCAAAATAATTTAAGGAGGGACCATATCATATGATTCCAATATCTTTCCATATCCATAACTCCTCCATATTTTTATTATTATTTTTACTCATTATTCTAACACCATGTGCTCATTGAGCTAAAGTCCATGAATAGTCCATACACTAGTCCCACCATGTATATATTTCTTTATTCACCAATAATCCTCCTCCATGCATGGGTCAAGGGCAACTTGGATGCTTTGTATTATAATATGACAAAGGAGGGGCTCACTCTTGGATGCATTGTACAAATTCAACAAAGGAGGGGGCCACTAAAAGACTTTTGCAGGCATAAAAAACAGGCTTTTTGGTGAGAATTTTGGCACCTATCTCCACTCCGAATTTGGAGCGGTGGTCAAAGGAGAAAATGTAGCCCACGCTCTGAATAATCACCTCAAATGTTTTCATGATTTTTGGAGATACCAGCGGTGAGCTATGATTTTTTGAGTGGACCTCAGTCTGGCCACTTTTCTCACAAGTAGCCCTTAGTCTTCTCTCACCCTTCCACACACCTACTCACTCTTACACATCCCTCCCTCTCCTTCCCTCACTCAAACTTGCAGTTTCCATGGCTTCTCCCACCATCTTCACCATTACCCTTCTCTCTCATCCCTATAGTTCTTTTATGAACCTCTACATACATACACCCTCTCCATGTCTCTCTCTATTGCTTCTATGTTACAATTTCATTTACCTCTCCTAAAAAATATCTAAAATTCAGCATCTTAACCATGATAACTTCTGCAAATTGAGGATTTTTCATCAACAAATCCTGTTTTCATCGTGGTGGTCAACCGTGGCGGCGGCGTAAAGAAGCGAAGAAGAAGAAGAAGACCACCGGTCATTTTTTCCACAATCTACACAAGGGTGAGTTCAAGCTTCTTCAAAGCTTCACCATCTCCATGATTCTCTTTTAATTCACCCCTCTTCCTTCATCAAATCAACTCATCCTTGTTGAGCTTATATGTGAAGCTACTCAATATATGGCTTCTCTATATATGGCACCCAGGTCTCCTCTATATATACATCGTCTCATGTGTGTATTCTACACACTTTGGGGTTCTACTTCTGTGTTCTCTCCTTCTCTCTCAACATGGTATCAGAGCAATACGTTTTTGTTTTCAATTTTTCTCCTGATCAAAATCGATTTTGCAGAAACTACCCGTGTAATGGATCGGAATCGATGTGGTCTGCAACTTTGCAAAAGGAAGTTTCTTCAAATTCTGCACCGATTTTGAGTTATCATTCACGGACTGCGTATATACCTGAAAAACAGCTTCCGCGTTTTGTTTTTTATTTTTCTGCTAATTGGAAACGATTTTGCAGAAACTACTCTCTAGGGAGACCGCAATCGATGTGGTCTACAACTTTGCAGAAGGAAGTTTCTTCAAATTCTGCACCGATTTTGAGTTATTGTTCACAGACTGCGTACATACCTGAAAAACAGCTTCCGCGTTTTGTTTTGTTTTTTTCTGCTAATTAGAAACGATTTTGCAGAAACTACTTTGCGAAAGAGACCGGAATCGATGTGGTCTACAACTTTGCAGAAGGAAGTTTTTTCAAATTCTGCACTGATTTTGAGTTATCGTTCGCGGACTGCGTACATACCTAAAAAGCAACTTCCGCTTTTTGTTTTTGATTTTTTTGCTAATTCGAAACGATTTTGCAGAAACTACCCGCTGAGGAGACCGGAATCAATGTGTTCTACAACTTTGCAGAAGGAAGTGTTTTCAAATTCTGCATCTATTTTGAGTTATCGTTCGCGGACTGCGTACATACATAAAAAGCAATTTCCGTTTTTTATTTTTTTTAATTTTTCTGCTTATTGAAAACGATTTTGCAGAAACTACCCGCGTGAGAGACCGGAATCAATGTGTTCTACAACTTTGCAGAAGAAACTACCCGCCATGGGAGACCGGAATCGATGTGGTCTATAACTTTGTAGAAGGAAGTTTCTCTAAATTCTGCACCGATTTTGGGTTATCGTCTCGGACTGCGAATATGTTTGAAAATCAAAATTTTACTTTTTGCTTTTGATTTTTCTCATAATTGAAAACTTCTCAATTATATTTTTCTTCATCAATCATATATTTGTTACTGACGTAACTTTGCTGCAGAAGCCAGTTACACATCGTTCCGATTCAGTCGAGCCGTTGATGATCGTCCAAATTCTATCGAGCTACTGTTGGTACATGATCTTTTGTTATATGATATACTCGTTCATTGATTCTCGTATAATTATTCTTTTAGAGATATAGTTTACGTCGTTTTATTGATAATTTCTCATTGATACCATAGTGATTTGATGGTACCATGATGATGTTTTGTTAATACTTTGGTCATGGTGATTTTCGTTGATACCATGATGATATGTCATTGATACCATGGTTATTCTCGGTGGTGCCATGATGATATTTCGTTGATACCATGGTTATTCTCAGTGATTCCATGATGATATTTCGTTGATTCCATGGTGATTTTTGTTGATACCATGATGATGTTTTGTTGATACCATGGTTATTCTCGGTGATACCATGATGTTGTTTCGTTGATACCATGGTTATTCTCGGTGATGCCATGATGATGTTTCGTTGATACCATGGTTATTCTCGGTGATGCCATGATGTTATTTCGTTGATACAATAATTATTCTCGGTGATATCATGATGCTTTTCGTTGATACCATGATCATTTATTCATTTTTATTGATATAATGATGATATTTTGTTAATACTTTGATGGTATTCATTGATCACTACATTGATAAATGTTGTTTTATGTAGTATATACACATATCATTTGTATCACGTAATCACACATTTTGTACTTTTACGTTTATACTTTATGTACCATATGTTGTCGTGCGTATATATGTCGTCAAAAGAGTGGCGTCGCGAACCATCTCTTATGGCATTGTGAACGTAATTATTTCATTAACGATGCTAATAATTTTCATGACATGTTTTTTTTTGGAGTCTATGATCTATGTAGGATTGATCAAAGAATTGATTTTATGAAGACAAACTTGGTGACAATAAAAGATTTATGAAGATATGTTTGGTAATGCCATATTGATGACAGCATGAAGACATGTTTGGTGATGCGATATTGATGACAAGCTACACAGCAGATTCACGGAGACACTTTTGATTACAAGCTAATCGATAGCTTTTACACCTCTTTATTGAACCTTTGTATTCATTATTGTATTTGATAGGATAGGAGTAATGTAACTCCTCATAAAACATTCATTGTAAAAGGAGTGATGTAGCTCCTTGTAAACATTTGTATATTCAATGATTTTTATAATATAACGATGGGTGTATATAGAGCTGTGGGTTTTTCCCTTGATCCCCCAAGGGTTTTTTCATCCACAGTTAGGGACCCTTATTTGAGCCGGGGTGTTGAGCTTATATGTGAAGCTACTCAATATATGGCTTCTCTATATATGGCACCCAGGTCCCCTCTATATATACATCATCTCATGTGTGTATTCTACACACTTTGGGGTTCTACTTCTGTGTTCTCTCCTTCTCTCTCAACAATCCTACCCATTGTAAATGTATCACTAACAATTCTAGTGATTATTACCACTAACAACTAACTTCTCTTGTAAAAATGCACCCACACTATCAACATATGGAGTAGGCAACCGCACAAGTAAAACAAATTCACTCACTCCCATGGAAGTTTCTCTCCTTTCACCACATCAATAATTCCCTTACTTGAGCCCACATCCATGTGACTCAAGAGAAAAGAGAGACCCCATTCTCATTTGAAATTCATAAAAATTCATAATCCTTGATCTTTCCTAATAAAATTGATTAGGCTTAATCCTAATCAAGGCTTCTAAAACCTATAAATAGAACCCATTCCTCCTTGTAAAAGACATCACTATACCATTGCACACTAGATTGAGCGTACCACACGCCAATTCTATCTTGGTTGTAAAGAGAGAGTAAGCTTTCTATACACCATCACCTTGGTGCATAGAAAAGCTTGAGCTAGTTTGAGTGAGTGCGAGTAGAAGATATTATTCCTACCATTGTTGTATCTACCCCAACAACAATGAATTGGTAGTTTTGGGTGCAATTCATGTCCAAAGGCTCACCCTTCTCCTCCAATTTGGATTGGCAAACTCATTCAGCTTCATAAGGTGACTTGTTTCATTGAAGGTTGTTGTTTTTTTGCTTGTCATTCATTGGCTATTGTTTGGCTACCATTGTAAGAGGGTGGATGGTGAGAGGGCTCCCATAACCCTAAGACAATGTGCTAGTGATGCTATAACCAAATCTTGTCACTTGATTCCGCAAGCTCTAAGTTTCTTTTTGTGCAAAATATAAAGTTGAAGCTAAGTTGTACACCATCTCTCTCTCTCTCTCTCTCTCTCTCTCTCTCTCTCTCTCTCTCTCGTGTTTTAGTGTGTGAGAGTGTTCCATTGGTGTTAGGGTTAGTGTAAATTCCTTGCTTGTTTGTGGGTTTCTCTAACGATTCTCCTCTTTTGTGTCCTAGTTCTCTCTTAAACTAGGTGGTGCCTCTTGTGTAGTTGGGATTTGGCTGTGGGTTTGTTGTTTTGGTTTGTGTTGTGTTTTGCCCCAGCCCCATTGAGCAGCACGGGTGCCTTGAAGGGTGTCTAGAGGTTGCTCTTCTTGTTGCCCGCCCCGGACCGCCTCAACATGAAGTTTAGAGTGGTATAGTTGCCAAAAATTGAAAAAAAGCCAAAAACAGGACCTGTTTTTTCACACAGTTTAGGTTCAAAAATGTTGTGCAAGAGTAAGGTTAATGGTGAGATAGATACTCCAAAAAAAAATACTAAGTTTTTTTCAGCTCATAAGGCAACTTTGTGGATAGATAGCACCTAGAAATTCATTTTCATACTCTTCAAATAATTCAAGAAAAATGATCACTTAACAGGACACAAAAGTGTCCAAGGACATAAAAGTGTCTTGTTACCATTCTAGTGTTAAGGCTATCAAAACACTTTTCTTTGCACATCAGGGAAATATTTTTCAAATGAAAATTAAAACATAAAAAAACAAGCATAACTTGAAATTGCCTTCACTTGAATCTGGCCCATAAGCATGCATGCTGATAAATTTAGAGATTTCGTGTGTACCATGCATGACCTCTTGATCTGGTCTAGTGAAAAAGAATTCAGAAATTACAAAGTCCTCCCAAGTTCATATGCTAATAGCATATTCCAAACGTGAAAGCTTCTAGGTAGGATGCCTAAAATTGAAGCCTTGCTTTGCATAAGTCCATCAAAAAGATACAACATGAGAAAACATGTGTGCTCATAGCCAATAGGTGTTCCTGCCAATATACAAATGCCATGGAAAAAATAAAATCTACCTTGTCGATCATTCACAAACAATCAACTTTGTCAAATTGTGACAATAGCTAGCTTAGGAAAGATAGCTATCAAACTCTGTCAATCGACCTTGTCAAATTGTGACAATAGGTATCTTAGGAAGCATAGCTATCAAACTCTATCTAGCTACCAAACTCTGCTTGATCAAAGCAACATTTGCTTGTCAAGTTGACATTATGGAAAAAATTCAAGATCTAATAAACTCAAAATTGTATTCTTTAAATTTAACTCACTTACCAACGTGATTGTGTCACTACCCCTGGCATCGAAATTTGTATTTTCACCCCTTGGTGTGGTTTGCGTTAGCAAGATACATCACAAGTAGAGAAGGGTTGCTCCATGGGAGAATTCACATGCCATGCAGGAGAAAAATATAAGCATCCCAACCGTGATAGCTATATTTCATGTAAGAAAGTATAGCATCACCTTGGCAAAAAAAAAATTAAAAACGACCTTGTGGACAATAAACAAAGAATCAAAACTTGGTGCATGCTTCTCGTTAGGGCTTTCCCTTTCCACAATGGAAAATCAAGAAGAGGACTCAAGAGGTAGGAACTGCACCGTGTGCATGGCTTTCTCTTTATCTTCGACAATAGATTTTTCATGGGACAATCCTTTTCATCGTGTCCACTCCCTAAACAATTAAAAAATATATTTACCTTCTTTGCTTTCTCAAACTCTTCACTAGATAGATGGACCTTTGGGCTTCTTGGATGCATCAAATGTAATTAGTTGAAATCTCTCTTATTATGCCCATGAGGTGTTCATACATTTGCATGTGCATGATCACATATGTGTGTGTTAGGTAATTCTTTTTGGATGCATCAAATGTAATTAGTATGAAATCTCTCTTATTATGCCCATGAGGTGTTCATACATTTGCATGTGCATGATCACATATGTGTGTGTTATGTAATGCTTTTTCATCAGGATCATCATGTATATGTACATATCCTATAGCTTCTGCAAGCATCTTGGGGTCCTCGATTTTAACGTGCCCTTTAAAAGCTCTAGTGTCAACCCATGGATGAACCCAACAATTTTTGAAAGGTGTCTAGACCCTCCACCTTGGGAATCACATTACAATAGTGGGAGGTATACTCTAGCAATATCTTATGCTTGAAAGGCTATGGTGGATAGACAAGAGAAGCAACCATATTGAAATGACCATAATGACTATACTAGACTTAAGAGAGTATAGTCAATGAAAATAGAAATGCTTTGATTGATTATAATAATAGAGTAAATTACAAGCTAAGCATTATGACCTTATATAGGCTCAAAGTGGAAGGTGGAATTTAATGCTTCACACACCTTCGAAGATGGTGAGAGCTAGCAGGGTATGATAAGAAGGAGTATTCTTACGAGAAAGATGTACATCTCCTCACATAATCACTCATATTAGCATAGCTTAGCTTAGTAATTAGCATGGTAGAGGAGATGAGCATGCATTGAAGCTTGGCTCTTGGTTGGATTTGCATCACAAACCCAAGAGTTGTTGGTGTAGGCCTCCCTTTTCACAAGCTTGGAGTAGGTGATAAGCTTTCGATTAAATCTTCCGAAGGAGAGAGAGTCTTCTTTGCTTCACACATGAGATTGTGTGAGTGTGTGTGTGATAATTCCTTGCAAAAAGCAGGCCCCTCTCTCTCTCTCTTGGTCGACCCCTCTTGCTATTTGCTCATCCTTACACCTCATTGGACCTCCCCAGGCCTAGCCAATGGAAATTAAGCAGCATAAGTGATAGTCTTCTGACATGTGTCCCCGTTTCCCCTTTTGTGAGAGCTTTAGGTAATTACTTAATTCAACTAAAATATCATTGGACCCCTTTGCCTCATGGCCAATAGGAATCAGGCAAGCCATTGGGCTTCTGAATGCTCATTAGACCCCTTGGGAGACTGTCCAATAGTCTTCTAAAGAGCTTAATTCATATTGGTTCTTTTATTAAGTGTTATTAAATTAATTAAATTAGATTTACTCTAGATTAATTCTCATTGGTCCACCTCCAAGGCCATCCAATAGGAATTGGGTACACCTTTTGGGCATCTAGGCTAGGGAGCTGACATGTGTCCCTTATTCCCTTTGTGTTAAGGGAGCTTGTGTGTGTGTGTGTGTGTGAGAGTTTCTCTCTCATCTTCCACTTCTAGGGCTCGCCCCCTCCTATATAGAGATGGTTGAAGACTTTTGGGACACACACAAAGCATCCAATTTCCCCAAGCTTTTGGCCTTTGCACAGAACCTTTGAATTTTGGAACCTTAGCATTTTGGAAGTCTTAATGGGCTGAACCTTAGGGTCTTTTAAGCCCATTGGTGAACATTTCTCTTTTGCATATGGCCCCCTTTTGGATCTCTATTTTCCCACCTTTGGATCCCTAGTGTGGCTGGTATGCTAGCTTAACCAATATTCTATCTTTTTCTCCCCCGGCACTTCCCCATATTAAGTGATCAGTTTAACATGAGAAAATCATTTAGGAGAATTAGATATTGATCATTATGAAAATGGGATGGTTTTCACGATCTTAAACAAGTCAAACACTAGAGGGTAAGGCGTAAAAATGGTGGGTGTTCCTCAAGGAGAAGGGCATCATACCGTAGACATGGGCAACCTTTGAAGGTGTGTTCAAAAAGGAAATTATATCCATATATGAAGTGGGAAAAACTTGTTCTGCATGGAACAAGTGCTCTATGCGTCAGCATTGTTGGGATAAGCTGTTTAGACTACACTCAATATGTGACCAACCCCTAAAGCCAAGCATACCACCCATGCAACGTTATGTGCATGTATGCATACAACTACATATATTTTCCTAAAGACATGCTTCTTCATAGTCACATGCTATTTGCTATAGCCATGCGTTGCTTGACCTTTCTCCCACATGCGATGAAAATCACTTCCAACATTAGATGCGACCTTCGACTTTGAGCTTATATAAGGCCATAATGCTTAGCATGTAATTTTCTCTATCATAATCATCAATCAAGAATTTCTATTTTCAGTCGGAGGACACTCTCTCAAGTCTAGTAAAATCATTATGTTCATTTCAATATGAATGACTTGCTTATCTATCCACCATAGCTTTTCAACTGGTAATCCGAGCTTGCAATGCGATTAACATTTCCTAGTCACTCTATTTGGTCCTAATCTACTCATCCCCCTCCCTATGCTAGATTGAGCATTTAATCATTAATAATAATTTTCCTTTACACTATTTATCAATAAGCACCACTAATCAATTTTGATTATCCGTGTTCGGAAACGTTCTTGGCTTTGCTACTTGAACCATTACACTTTGTATTAATATGAAATTAATTAGTTGCATTGGAGCTACTCCATTAAAGGACACCATTATACTTTTTTGATCCATTCAATTGGAAGATATGCCAACAAATTTAAGAGATACACTTATGTGTGTATGTAGATGTTGACATTAGCCTTCGATCGAGTCCACCTACACAAATTCAGAAGTAAGCTATGCTAAGTAACACCTTGATTAAATTCTAAGCTTTTAAGCTCAACCTCTAGTTTTGCTGGAGGAAAGACTTATAAGTTTTTTGTGTGTGTGCAATTGAAAGCATGTAATGCCCAAAATACATTTAGGTGGAAGTCAAGCTTTACATTTTTCAAGGGAATTTAAAAACGTGTGAAGGAAGCTTTTGTTTTTGAAAGGCTTTGTTTGGAAAAGAGCACAACTTACAAAACATACAACCATGTCAATTGTCAAATAGCCTCGGTAAGGGTACTCTCCTATGCGATTTTTGAGCATTTTTCCAAATTCAACACTTGCTCTAAAGGTTTTTTCCCACGAACCTCGAGCTTCAAGATCTTCAAGCAATGTCAAAAACTTCACAAAAGTAAAGAGTGACTTCACATTCGGTCAAAAGATGTTGTAAATTCTATTGAGGATTCATTTGCACAAAGCTTGCCTTGATATGTAAGAACCATCTAATCCCAAGATTAGCAAAGGCCCTTCTAACATCTAGCCATGCATTTGCACAAGTATTTTCGCGTTTTAAACAAATCATGTGCATCCATATTTGCACATATACAAGCACTATGTCCACCAATAAGAAGGGACATGCACCTGATTAGTGTTTCTTCAAAGATAATGCTAGGAAAAAAAAGAATCATAGAGATTCCAAAGGCAAAGCACACAATGTGGAAGAAGAAGAAGAAGAAGGAGGAGGAGGAGGAGGAGGAGGAGGGAATGTCAACACTTTTTGTATGAGGATGTATTGTAATGGGTTTTAGACACTGTCCCAAATCCAAAGTTTGGAGGTAAGACCCACCCTCTCTTGCGTCAAATTCCATCTTTATGAGTCCCATGTAGTTACCTGATGTAACCCATGTTAGACTCCCTTATTAGAATCCATGCTCCTTCGTGTAAGCTTCATCTTACGAGGCCTCTGTTGGGGTAAGCCGTTTAGTTTACACTTGATACGTGACCAAATCCTAAGGCCAAGCATACCAACCATGCACCCTTATGTGCATGTATGCATCCCACTACATAGATTTCCCTAACGACATGCTTCTCTATAGTCACATGCTATTTGATATAGCCATATGTTTCTTGACCTTTCTCCCACAAGCGATGAAAATCACTTTCTAGCATATTAGAAGCTTGACAAGAGCCGGTGCTGTTTTGGTGTTGAACGACCCTCTCTTCTATTCCTTGCAATTAATGGTATTTGAGCCATGGGTACAGTAGTGTGAGTGCTTTTTCTAAAGGGGTAAAGAGGAGTAGCAACTAGGGCTTGAAGTGCCAAAGTACACCTAAAAAGTTTGCACCTAAATGTTTTTGGAATGGCTAACAATAGTAAAGAGAGTGAAATTAATGTAACTTTGATTTTGCTAATGAGCAAGATACTAATGATGCCCCGATTCTTGTCAACATCTTGTTTCTAAGCTTCAACAAGCCATGGGCAATCCATCCCTCCAAAGTGAAGTGCAATGTAAGCTTCGTGCTCATGGGATTCTCCAAGCTCCCCACCATGACGAGAGAGCACCTAGGAATCCTCCTTACAAGACTTCCAAGAGGCCTCTCTCCGATTCGGGAAGAAGAAGAGGATCCATATGAAGGGCTCAAAAATTTTCTCCTTGATGACACATCTTCTTCTCAAAGGAGAAATCAAGAGCCTCCACCGAAGGAACGAGAAAGAAGTGAGTCTCTCACCATCTCGGCAGAGATGGCTCCACGAACACGGCGGGCTAAACGCTCTCCATCACCTCCAAAATGGAGAAGATCATCGCATACTTCTCCACACCATACTTCAAAGAGGGATGACAAAAAGCAAGAGAAGAAAATGGCGAGAAAGAGGACACCCTCTTCTCTATCTTCTTCATCCTTTTCCTCTTATGAAAGTGATGGTGAAGACAAAGAAGATCAAGGAGAGAAAAAGGCGAGAAAGAGGTCACCCTCTTCTCCATCTTCGTCAAATTCTTCATCTTATGAAGAAAGTGATGCTGCAACCTTTGAACCATAAAAAAGAAGAGGCCATAGAAAATCCTATGCCGCATGGAAGAGGTCGTCCAAGCTCAAGAAATTCAAAGAGGGAGGGAAGAGAATCTCTTTCTTTACCTATGATGGCACTTTTCGTGCTACGGACAAAGTCTTGGCCTTTATCCAACAATTTGATGCGGCGTTTGGAGATGAGGGCTTCACGGAGTCCTCTAAGCTACGCCATGTAGCTATGCACTTTCAGAAGTCCGCTAGGAAATGGCTGGTCTAGCCTACGGGCCAACGGTGAAGCTCCACAAACATGGAAAACTTTAAGAGCTTCCATTATGAAGCAGTTTTTGGCCACCTTTGCCAAAGACAAAGTACTCACCGAATGGCGAAGCTTGAAGATCTCTCCGTACGAATCCATTCACAAATATGTAGACAAGTTTTGGGATTTACAACTCAAAGCCACTGCCTTCAAGAAGTTGGATTTTGGAAAGCAAAAGCAACAATTTTGTGCGGGCTTAGCTGAAGAAATGGCGGACCATGTCAATTGACAAATGCCACGCACCATATTGGCGGTTATACACCATACTATGGTGGCGTCTCAAATCAATTTCCAAACGAGGGCTAAAAGAAATTCTAAGCCCACGGAAAACAAGGGTGAGCCTAAGGGGAAGGACAATGTCCAAAAGTCTCCTAAGGGCAACTCCAACAAAGCTAAAGAGAAGGGAGTTTATAAAGGCAAAAATAAACTCTCTCCTGAAGAGCTTGAGCGTTATCACAAAGGATAACCATTGTTTCAAGTGCGGCGAGCAAGGGCATGCGTACCGTGCTTGTCCCCAAAAGAACACCCGCCATGAACCTCCTAGAGCTACCTTGGTTGAAATCCAAGAGGAGGAAATTCACCACAAAGGATCTCCTCTATGCCATGCTTGGTGAAAGGTAAGAGAACATGATTATTTTATTCTCTTTGACCCTAGTTCTACTCACAATTTTATATCCATAGAGTTGGCCACCAAGCTAGGCATACAAGCCTACGAGATGGGATATGTCCTACCCTCAGACAATGCTTTCAAGGGGCAAGAAGCTTCAGTAACTCACTTAATCGGGAAATTGAGGCTCCATGTCCAAATCTATGTGGACAAAGAGGACTTCTTTATCTCTCCTATCAAGCATGAGGATGTAATCCTAGGGGCACCATGGTTTGATTGCATGGCTGCCAATGTTAAATTCCCTGAAAGGAGAATCTCCTTTAAGTTCACGGAAAAATATATGTATATAGATGCTAAGGAAATGGGTAACACTATACCCATTGTACATACACAACCTTTCAACCTTTGTCCACCTCATTTGTTTGTTGGAGAGCTTGGTCTGCATCATGAAGTACTTTAAAAGACTTTGGTGATCCGTTCGCAGAATGAAAGGAGTCACCAATAAATAGTGCTTCCATGAGTCTAAGGCATGTAAGATTGTGAGGATTTTCGATCTTGCTCAACTGAGTCGAGCCTTTGACTTTCATAGCCTATGGCATGCCCTTCTTGAAGAAAAACAGCTCCAAGGCAATCACCACAAGCATCACATTGGACCTCAAATGGCTTTGAGAGATCCGGTAGTGTAAGCACAAGTTGAGAGATAAGCTTTTTGAAAACATTGTTCTACTTGGCAGACCATGTGTACCTAACGTTTTTCTTTGTTAGGTCATGTAACGGTCTTGCAATTAGTGATGAGTGGCATAAAATGGTAACCATCTTTTTGCAACATTTGTCAGCCTACTCAACGTCCTCTTCCTCATATGTGTATATATGTTTCTACGCTATTAATGTTTGGAAATAAGACGTAGCTAAATAGATAATTGAGTAGATTACTTAATGGAGAGAGACAGATTTATATACACGAGATTATAGAGTAGAGAGAGAGAGAGAGTACACACGATATACGTGGTTCACCCAGTGTGGGCTACGTCCACGGGAAAGCAGCCACTCAATGGCTTTAGTACTTCAAAACAAGAAGTAGTTTACAAAGGGATTATACCCTTAATGGAGCTCCCGCCTTGCTTCACTCTCACCACCTCACACTCACCTTGTTGCATCAACTTCACACTATGAAATGTGTGTAGAAATGGCCTCCTTTTATAGGCCAAAAGGGCTGCCCTCTCTTATGAGAGACAGCCATGTGTAGCCGCCCTTGTGCGAATAAGTCCAAATCGGACCCTCCAATTCGCCCATGTGTGGCCGCCCTTGAGAAGACAAGTCTGCTTTTGAATTCGGCCACCGGCCATTGAATTCGGCAACCGGCCACCGGCCATTGACTTTCGACCACCGGCCACCGGCCATTGACTTCCGACCACCGGCCATCGGCCATTGACTACCGGCCACCGGCCAACCGACCGGTTGTTTTCCGACCACTTTCCGGCCGCCGTCCGGCCATAGTATTCCGGCGAAAAGGAATATTCCGCCGTCCGGCCTTTAAAGTTGCCCCTGATTCTTGTCCGTGAAAATTTTGGTTTCCGATGAGTGATTTTCCTTCACGCACGATGGCTTCTCCTCATAATGGGGGCCTTACAAATGTGCGCTTTTACCACAGAAAATTACAAGGGTAAATCAGGCTCCATACTTAACAATTAAGTTATCTAGAGTAAATTCTCCCTCTTCGTTTAACCTTTGTGGTGACACATACATTATACTCTTCCCAAAAATGTCACCTTAGTCATATATTTATATTACCACCCTTTTCGTTTTTGCTTTGTAAATAGAATAAGCATACAATAACCAACTATATACTCCCAAACTTTCTTACCTCTTGTGAATTAGTAGTAGAAAAATAATATATCCATCTTCCACCCCATATAGATAAATTCCCATGGAAATCAACTCTCCACTTGTCTTTACCAAAGATTATGGTCCCTCTCTACAAGTTTTCTATGCCCCCTACATAGGTGGCCAAATATCTATTAAGAATATACATATAGTTTCTCTCCTTTCAAAAAGACTCCAATTGTATATTCTTTTCACAATCAAATAATATTGGGCCCTCCTCTATTTGTTTAAGCATCATAGCCTTTTGAAAAAGCATGATTCCCCTTGGATGCATACAAGCAAAGGGCCCATACAAGAAGACTTGGAAGCAAAAGGTTCCCTAGCTTAGTGTGGACCTTCCAAAACGAATTCCTTGGTGAATGGGCATGAATAATAGTACAAATTCATATCAAACATGTTGAGAAGGTCAAGTTTGCCTTTTGAAGCATGTCATTCCGAGCTACAGGTAAAAAGTTATGGTCAAAATAGTGTAAATCTGTCAGATTCGCAGCAAAAGGGAATTGTAAATCAAGTAAATCAAGAGGGTGAGAAATTATTTTTCCCCTACTCATCTTCTAGAAGAGCAATGAGTGTTCAAGGTCACTTGCATGTGATGGGACCAACCTAAAGATGCTTTCTAAATGCCAAGACAGACAAGTTGAGATACCCCACAGGAGCCACTCGTAGGGCCTCATGGTGGGGCCCACCTACATTATGCACCCAAATGGAGCCTTCACGGTCTAAAATTATATTTTTGGTGAATAAATAGTCCCTTTTATGTCCAATATTCAATGAGTGGTCAAAGGACACTTAATTAGGTCTAATCACTTACTCTAATTAAGTGTAGCATAATCCCACTCTACACAACTATAAATAGCCCCCCTTGGAGAGACTAAAGGACACACACCTATATTTTCAACTTCATGTTGTTGCTTGATCAATAGTAGAGAAAACCCCAACTCTCCCTCTTTCACATCCTCCCTCCTAACCCTCCTCTTTGGAGGAAGTGCAACTCTATCCTCCACTCTTTCCATTCTACAATCTGTTACTCCATCAACCCAATAAATCATTTGTAGCACCTCAATAACTTGTAAATACATCATGATCTCTCTCATGGTTATGTTAATGATCATGAAATCATCTTCAAAACTTTCCAGTGTCGCAATTCGTGATGGTTAGCCAGCATCTGTCCTCCCCTTAAAAGGTGTGCGCGAAATCAAGTAAGTGTTCTATTCTCAATTTACCATTGGTTTGTTTCTCCACACTTATTCAATTGGTCTAAAGAAATTTCTCACTCCAACTCTCTTTTGCTTCATTACATATGCATGTGGCTACCTCTCATGGTGATTTTATTTGTGTCACGGCATTGCATAGATGGAGATGAGCTCTCTATGCAAAGTGTGTTAGTTTGATGTAAGTGATTTTCTTGTGTGTTTGAGAGGCAAGTCTTGTGCGCATGATTTTTTGATGAGTGATTGAGAGAGGAAGAGTTTGGATGTATTATGGGTATTCTTATGGGGAGAAGGTGAATGCTATTCCACAAATTGCATATTTCATTTTGATGCACGACATTGGGTTGCATAATCATTGATGGTGTTCAAGTGTCCAAAGTGTACATAGAGTAAGGGGGTTTTCAAAGTGTGTTGCTTGAGTGGGTGAGTGCAAGTGTTATTTTGATTGGTTTCCTTCTTCACTCCCAAAAGAAAGTGGGGCCCCAAGTAGTGTGCGTACCTCTTTACGAACATTTTGTGAGGGTAGGCCCATTGGTTTGGGTTTAGAGGCCCCATTTCAAAAAGCTCGCCCTCATAAAGTGGTGCCCCCACTGAGGAACATATTTCCAAGTTACCTTCAAATTTTTTAGTGATGAAGAATGGAGTTCCCATCTATCCATTTCATTTTGCACAACACATTAGAGTAAATGTTCACATAGATAGAAAAGTCTTTTTCCAGCAACGCATTGTTTTTATGTTTGGTGTAGAAAGACTTAGAGAAATACTCGCATCACCCAATCTAATTATACTTCCAATCATCAATTATGAAACTTCTTTTGATGTTCACGTTTTCATTTTTTTTTAAAGGCAGGAACAAGGAGTGGTGAAGGGGTGCTCAAGGGCTATATGAAGGAACGAGGTCTTCAAACCAACAACGAGGAGTAGCACATGAATCATGATCAAAACAATGAACCTTTAGGCCTATTTCTCGGCAATCCATTCATATAATCATTGCAACTAAGTTTAGGTTTCAATCTATCATAAGAAGGATATTTGGATCCACTCGCCTCAATGAAATCAATGCTTCAATTAATCCATTTATTCTACTTATGATAAAGTACGAATTAACAATGGATGTGTACATCTTCATTTTAATGTAATCAGATTTATAGTGTCAACAATCTTGTGCAGCCCGTAAGAGAAAAGTTTCTTTGAAAAAAAGAAATTTCAAAAAGTCTAAACAAAATGTCAAGTTCTTTTCCCACGTTCTATGCAAGAAGTGTGGAAGATGCGTAAGAGTTTCTTGACAACTTGGAGATGGCACATCTCATATCCGGGAGAGATGAAGAGGAAGTAAAGCTACGAGCCTTCCCGTTGGTTCTAAAAGCAGAAGCTAAAGCATGGTATGAGACCTTGCAACCCCAAATCAAGTCCAATTGGGAGAGACTGCGAGCAAGCTTCCTCTCCAAGTTCGGGCAAGGTGATACTTCTGAAGGACTATGGAAATGTCTTATTGGACATAAGCAGGTATCACTTGAAGACTATGCCTCTTATGAAGCAACCTTTGTCAATCTATGGGGTAGGTGGGAGGCTACATTAGAAAATCATGGTGGTGCACCTAAATTTCTAAAAAAAGAGAGATTCATGGTTGGCTTGTATCCACTTTAAAAGGCTAAAGTAGAGCTAAAATTCCCATCCACCTTCGAAGAAGCACGTGAGGTAGCCATCATCAAGTTCAGAAAACTACACTTCCAAGCACATAGAGCAAGGGGTTTGAATGAAGTGAGTGAGAGGGAGTCTTCACAAACCATGGAAGCACCAATTAGGGCCCCTCTTGCACAATCTTCACAAATAGGAGATAACTCTCAACAAGAGGTTTTACAATGGCTAACTCAACAGCTTGAGAACCTCACTCTGAATCTAGTACAGGGCCTACCTCAACAACGACAACCAAGAGAAGGGAATCGCAATCAACGAAGACAAGCTCAAGAGTTGCGATGTTGGAATTGCAATGAAATGGGCCATGGCATGTACAGTTTTCCAGATCCAAGGTCACTTCTGGGAGACATATATCCCCCTAGACCGCCTCCTCTCACTCTGTAGCAAGAACTAGCTCAATGCCCACAAATCCTTCGTCGACCACCACCACCAGCAAATATACCTCCCGTCCCACATGAGGAGGAAGAAAGAGGAGTCAAACATCATCAAGCTAGAAGAGGTAATAGATGCGCATACTCTAAACTTTGATGTTATGCCGGCAGAAAAACGCACAAGAGCACATGATAAGGATGAAGACATGAGAAGTGAAGGAACAAATTCAGCCAGAAGGGACAAGAAGAAGAAGTCAAATATGGAAGAAGCTGAAAGTAGCAGGAAGAAAAGATCAAGGCCAAGGGAAATTGGTATCAACGACTTCCCATTGGGAAAGGAGCTAGAGCCCTACAACATCCTGGAGGATTTACAAACCCAAAAGCCAAACATTTCATGGCCTCAACTTCTACACCTATCAGCCAAAGTAAGAAGGCAATGGCCAAAGTTGGTAAGTACAAGAATTCCAAAAAAGAAAGCAAATCTTTCCATTAAGGTTGTGGCCTCAAAGCTACAAAAAGATGTGGAACCCATTGTGGATGCTTACATAAGGGGTAAAAAGGTGTCTAATGTATATGTTGATGGTGGAGCTCAAATGTGTGTGATCACGGAAAAATCAATGAACAAGTTAGGGCTTGAAATTACAAAGTCCTCTAATTGTCAAGCTAGGCTAGCCAACAACTCAAGTGTGAAGTGTTTGGGGATCATTGAAAATGTAAAAGTCTCTGTATGTAACATAGATGCACGAGTGGATATGTATGTCATGCCAGTGATAGCCGTTTTTTAGGCTCTTTGTAATTGCCACAGTGAGTTACCTCACCCTACCAAAATCACCCAAACACTGTGGCTATCCCTACCATTTCACTGTACATAGGCGTGCGTGAGTCACGGGACTTTTCCCATATCTTCTTAAAAACCCTCAGCTAGCTAGTCACTGGGCTAGGTGAGCCAAAAAAAATAAAAAAAATAAAAAAATAAAAGTATATTATGGCCTCTTTGTGTGTAAATATTTCATTGTATAAATGGCCTAAATATAGGGATTTTTTATAATTATTTTGGTATTTTATTTAAATATTTCTACTTAAGTGTGTGTTTTATTAAACCTATGTACACCTTCTTTCATCCTCTTACACCATAATTATATATATATATTTTTTTGCCAATATGTACATACTCTAACCTCATATTTTTCCTTTATACAAATCACTCCTACATTTTCACCCTCACCCTCGTGAAAACAAAAAATTGATTTCTACTCATTGGTTACTTTTATTATATTATTTACTTGCATACCTTTTCCTCTTTCACCCAAAATAATTCAAGGAGGGACCATATCATATGATTCCAATATCTTTCCATATCCATAACTCCTCCATATTTTTATTATTATTTTTACTCATTATTCTAACACCATGTGCTCATTGAGCTAAAGTCCATGAATAGTCCATACACTAGTCCCACCATGTATATATTTCTTTATTCACCAATAATCCTCCTCCATGCATGTGTCAAGGAAAACTTGGATGCTTTGTATTATGATATGACAAAGGAGGGGCTCACTCTTGGATGCATTGTACAAATTCAACAAAGGAGGGGTCCACTAAAAGACTTTTGCAAGCATAAAAACAGGCTTTTTGGTGAGAATTTTGGCACCTATCTCCACTCCGAATTTGGAGCAGTGGTCAAAAGAGAAAATGTAGCCCACGCTCTGAATAATCACCTCAAATTTTTTCATGATTTTTGGAGCTACCAGCGGAGAGCTATGATTTTTTGAGTGGACCCCAGTCTGCCCACTTTTTTCACAAGTAGCCCATAGTCTTCTCTCACCTCTTTCCACACTTCTACACACACACACACACACACACACACACACATCTCTCTCTTCCCTTTGCTCTAGCTCTCTCTGGTCCATTTTGTGTGTGTCTTGGTGTGAGGTTGTTTGTGTGTGTTGTGTGGTGCATCTTCTTGGTTGTGCCAAAATCTCTCTTGCGTCCTAGTTCGCATACCATAACTAGGTGGTGCCCCTATCTTGTTTGGGTTTGGCTGTGGGTTTGTTGTTGTGTTGTGCTTGTGGTTGCCCCAGGCCCAATTGAGCAGCACAGGAGCCTTGAGGGGTGTTTGGAGGTCGCCTCTCTTGTTGCCCGCCCCGGACCGCCTCAATTTTGGTGCCCCCACTGAGGACAGGCTTGTGTATGTTTTGTGTAGGCTCAACCTTTAGCATAATCAAGTAGCTTGCATGAATCACGAGAATTTGTATGATCCCTTCATTCCCATTGCAAGGCAAAAGGTACACATAATTGTTAGTACTAAGTTGCAATTTCAACGTGTAATTCGTAGAATTTTAGGTCCTCTTAGGTTGGCAGAGATAAACGCACCAGTAAATCCTTTTATTTTGCCTCTCATTAGGTACGACCTTAGTTTGGACGTCTATATTTTTGTTTTGTTTTAAGCATAAGGTCATGCATAGACAATGGATAATGGCCCAAGAATAGAGGTTTTCTCCTTTCATTTCACTCCACACATTAGAATAAACATTGCAATTAGTAGAAAAATCCATTTTCAACAACGTATGGTGTTCATGTTTGGTGCCCAAAGAGTAGGAGAAATTCTCGCGTCACCAAACCCTGTCATCCTACCTCTCATTGATTATCATAGGTCATTTGATGTGAATATTTTTATTTTGTTGTAGAATAGATTGCAATTTAGAGAATATTATTGTGTAGATCTTTTAAAGAAAGAAAAAACAAAACGCGTCACTTTGAAATCAATTCAATGGAGAATCAACGCCAAATGTCTGGATATCCTCTTTTCTTTGGAGAGCCTGGAGAGGATGCAGAATTATTTTTGGCAAATTTCAAGATGTCTTGTCGTATCAAGAGGATAGTAACTGATCAAGAACGTGTAGAAATGTTTGAGGTAGTCCTTAGGAAAGATGCTAGCACTTGGTTTGACTCTTTGCCTGAGGAAGTTAAAGAGAATTACATGGAAGTTGTCAATCATTTCAAGAGATACTTCTTTGATCCCCAAAACACTCAAAAGCTATGCCAAGACATTGTTTCTCATAAGCAAAAAGACTTAGATGACTACTACTTGTACAAGCAAGAGTTCCTACGTCTTTGGGCTCTATGGATACGAAATGTTGCTAACCCTGGTGATGGTGCAGAATTTCTAAAGAAGGAGAGGTTCATAGCCGGACTCTTTCCTGACCTTAAGGTAAAAGTTGAGGCGGGTGCACCTGCTACCTTTGATGCAGCTGAAACTAGGGCTGCTGAGAAGTATAGTAAACTCAAGTGCTTAAGGGGAGAGGTTCCAATAGAAGGTCTTAGACCCAAAGGTAAGTCACAAGCATCAACATCGAGGGAGATTCCTGAGGTAACGACGGAAGTAATTGAGAAGTTAAACGAATCTTTAAGCAGCCTGTCAATTCACCTTGCACAAGCTGTAGGTCCAAAGGGACAAGCAAAGAAGTCTGAAGAGCGAGATCCACGACCTAGGAGAGTCTTGCAATGTTGGAATTGCGGAGAGTCTGGACATGGGATGTATAATTGTCCTTGGCCCCGTGGGGAGCCAGGGAGGCCTAACTTGAATTACCCAGTGATGAATGCAGGAGAAGGAGCTGGTCAACAACCAAGGCTTCTACAAAGGCCAAATGGACCAAGACCACCTCCACAAGGGGTAGAAGGAGTTCCACCTTTGCCAGATCCAAATGTGCATGTGGTAGAGGTGACAAATTCAAATGAGGTTGACATGGAAGCCAATGGCATTAAGCGTGGCCGACGAAATGGTAAAGAGAAAGAAGGAGTCACATCACAGAGTGACCATGGACAAGGCAAGAAGGCAAAGGAAACCAAGGAAACCAAGAGGACTCGACGTCGTATCAACCTCCAAGACTTCCCTCTTGGACATGGTATGGCTCCGTACAACTTGTTGGAAGACATGAGAGGTAAGGGTCCTGATATTTCATGGCCTCAATTTCTTGCATTATGTCCACAAGTTAGGAGGGATTTAACAAGGGCAGTTAGCACTAGGAGAAAGGTAAAAGAGAGTGTGCCTGTTGTAAAAATTGCACAAGCTGAAATGAATGAGGACATTACACCGGTGCTAGACTGTTACATCAAAGGAAGATTGGTTAGGAAAGGTCTAGTGGATGGGGGTGCACAAATTTGCATCATGACAGAGGGACTCATGCAAAAACTAGGCATGCACATCCATGAGACACCTGAAATTAAGGTCAAGATGGCAAACAATAGCAAGGCTAGGTGCGTAGGCATTTGTAAAAATGTTTTTGTGGAGGCCTTTGGCATTAAGAAGGCAGTGGATTTCTATGTCATGTCTACCAAAGGAAATGGTTACCCATTTATCCTAGGGAGACCATGGCTAATGAAAATGCGAGCTTTGCAGGATTGGGAAAGTGGGAAATTAATTTGCAGGAATGACAATCATAAGAAGGTTGTCTTTGACATGAAGGAGCAACGCCAAGAGGAGCTCCATGAAGAATCATCTCAAAGTGAGACGGAAGAAGGTTGGACCGATAGCACTTCAGAAGAAGAAAGTAGTGGCAGCATTACTGAAGAGGAGTCTTCCATCGAAGTCATGGGGGTAAGGTTTAAGCCAAGCAACCAAGAGACCTCTTGTCAAGGCTTGGAGGAGGTAGGTCCTCAAGAGAACGAAGGTGAATATCAAGATGAAGGGATGCTGGAAGGTATGCTATCAACAACACTTACAAAGGATGAAAGAGAGGAGTTCAAATGTGTGCTAAGGAAGTTTCCTAGGCTTTTTGCTAAAGACTACACCGATGTGCGTGGAGTAGATGCTGTTCAACACAAAATTGAGTTGAAGCCAGAGGCCACACCTAAGGCTCAGAAGCTACGAAGGCTAGGAGTCATCAAGGAGCAGGCTTTACTCAAGGAGGTAAGAAAGCTTCTAGCAGCAGGGTTCATTTATCCAGTGGAGAATTCAGAGTGGGTCTCTCCTGTTGTTGTCACTCCTAAGAAGAACGGAAAGTGGAGGGTGTGTGTGGATTACCGTCCACTCAATGAGGCAACAAAAAGAGATCACTTTCCCCTCCCATTTCAGGATGAGATACTAAATGAAGTAGCTGGTCATGAGAAGTACACTGTGTGTGATGGCTACTCAGGCTACTTTCAAATAGGTATCGCATTGGAAGATCAATTGAAAACAACCTTTATCACTCCTTGGGGTTGTTATGCTTTTAGAGTCATGCCATTTGGTCTGACAAATGCTCCTGCAACATTCCAACGTTTCATGAACATGGTGTTTCAAGCATTCTTTGGAAAGTCAATTAGGGTGTTCATTGATGATTTTTGCATTTATAGCTCAGAATCATTGCATCTACAAAGGGTAGAAGAAGGTTTAAAGAAGCTCTACGACATGGGAGGTCAACTCAACCCCGACAAGTGCCACATAGGTGAGGATGAAGTGATCTTGCTCGGTCACAAGGTTTCCTATAAAGGCATTGAGGTGGATCCTTCAAAGGCAAAGGCTCTTATTGAGCTCCCATCACCGAAGAGTCTTAAGGAGGTCATCTCTTTCATTCAGAAGGTGAAGTATATGTCACGCTTCATTCACTTAGCCTCGGAGTTGCTTCATCCTTTGCAAAAGTTGACACAACAAGTAGAATTTGCATGGTCTGATGAGCTTGAAGAGTATTTTTGTAACATTAAAGTCATTTTGTCAGAGCTACCAACACTCATGCCTCCTTGTTGGGAGTACACATTCTTTGTTAGCTCTAGTGTTGGAAGGGAAACAATTGGTGCTGTGTTGCTACAACAAGATCCCCACAGTACAAGGATGCGACCCATCTACTTTGCTAGTAGGGTCATGAATGCTTTGGAGAGAGACTACACAAAAGCAGAACTCATGATGCTTTCTCTCATGTTTGCGGTGAGAAAGTTTAGATCCTACCTACTACCAAAACCTTTTGTAATTCTCACTGCAGAAAATTTGTTCCCTTGGGTGTCATCTCAAATGAATCTTAGTACTAGGATCTCAAAGTGGATTATGGAGTTGCAAGAGTTCCAATACTCTTTCAAGGTAGAAGATAGTGTGCGTGCACAATTGGCAAGGATTCTCACTTATAGGGTACATGAGAAGGAAATTAAGGTGCCTCAAGTAAAGACCCTACCATTGCCACCACCAAAACGTATTCCCAATGCTTTTACCTTGTTCTTTGATGGAGCTTTTCGACGAGCCACAGGAAAAGCAGGGGGAGGGCTAGTGTTGCTCAACCCAAGTGGAGAGGTGGTCATGAAAGAGAAGTTCAATCTACCAAGTTCAACTAGCAACAATGAAGCAGAATATGACACTCTACTTCAAGGTTTGAAGATGTGCATTGGCCAAGGGATACAACGCCTCATGGTAAAGGGAGATGCACTTCTCATTGTTAAACAGATTTTAGGCATTTGGGCATGCAAGAATGAGAGCTTACGGACAAAAGTTCATGCCATTCGTAGATTGTTTAATCAATTTGAAGAAGTGCAACTATATCATATTCCTAGGAAACAAAATGAAGATGCTGATTTACTTGCACAACAAGCCGTTGCATGTGTAAAGAAAGAAGTGCAGGTCATCATGGTGGCGGCTGCTGTGAAGCAACCGAGGTACCAGGGATTGGAGTCATTGGCTCCCATCATTGGCTACATTTTGGAGGGTGAGTTTCCACCAGACTTCACAAAAGCTCAGAAGAGGAGACTCATGAAGAAGGCAAGCGTATATCTCTTCCTAGAAGGCTCCCTCTATCAAAAAGGGAAGGATCAAGTATGCAGAAGAGTACCAACTATTGAGGAAATTCCAGCCATTCTAAAAGGTTTGCATGAAGAGGCATGTGGTGGTCATTTTGCCCAAGAATCAACTGTGAAGAATATTTTGCTTGCGGGGTATGTTTGGCCAAGCTTGCATGTGGATGTTCAACATTGGTGTAAAAGCTGTCACAATTGTCAGATAAATGGAAATAGAAGGTTGGTGCATGGCCCGAGGCAAATAGTGCTTGCAAATGGACCCTTTGAAAAGTGGGGCATTGATGCTATGGGTCCTCTGCCTAGGACAAAAAATGGTAAACTCTACATTCTAGTGGCTGTAGACTATATGACTAGGTGGGTGGAAGCTCAAAGTGTGGCAAGAGTGAATGAGAGGACAGTTAGCAAGTTTGTGTACACTCACATTTGTTGCAGATTTGGCACACCTTTGGAGATTGTTTCTGATAATGGTCCAGGGTTTAGGAAGGGCTTGCTCACAGAAGTTTGTGAAGAGCTTCACATTCTACATCGTCATAGCACACCATACTACCCACAGTCAAATGGTTTGGTGGAGAAGGCTAATGGTGTCATTGCAGGAATCATTAGAAAGATGGTGCAAAACAAGACAAAATTATGGGATGACTTCTTGGATGGTGCCTTGTGGGCATATCGAACCACATATAGGGAAGCCACGGAGTTCACACCATTTCACTTGGTCTATGGTCAAGAGGCTTTGCAGCCTATCGAGCTCAACATTCCAACAATGCGACTTCATGGCAAAGGAGCACAAGATGATCAAGAGGTATGGATGGATCGACTTCTTACGTTAGTGGAGCTTGAGTGGAAAAGAGAAGCAGCATACGAGTGCTACAAGAGGAAAGCCACACAAGCGAAAGAAACGCACGACAAGAAACTGAAGGACAAAGGCATCAAGGAAGGAGAGCTTGTGCTAAGGTATGACAATCGACTTGACAATCGTTTTGATGCCAAGTTTGAAACTAGATGGCAAGGGCCATACATAGTCAAGAAGGCTTTCAATTCTAGTTACTATCAGCTTATGGACTTGAATGGTAAAGAGCACTCCAGGAAGGTAAACGGGTATCGCTTGAAGCCCTATTTGAGTCGCCTTCTACCAAAGGATCTACCAAAGATCTGTCCAAAGGCCGCTGTCTCATGTAAGTATTGTTACATGAAGCATGAGTGTAACTCCAGCCAAAAATTTGAGGGGCCAAACAATGAAGATCTCGTCAAGGACTCTGAAGCACTCTCTTTGGAAAAGATGCTCTATGATGGTACATGAATATACCATCATCCAGGGGGAGGGCTAATGATAGCCGTTTTTTAGGCTCTTTGTAATTGCCACAGTGAGTTACCTCACCTTACCAAAATCACCCAAACACTGTGGCTATCCCTACCATTTCACTGTACATAGGCGTGCGTGAGTCACGGGACTTTTCCCATATCTTTTTAAAAACCCTCAGCTAGCTAGTCACTGGGCTAGGTGAGCCAAAAAAAATAAAAAAAATAAAAAAATAAAAGTATATTATGGCCTCTTTGTGTGTAAATATTTCATTGTATATATGGCCTAAATATAGGGATTTTTTATAATTATTTTGGTATTTTATTTAAATATTTCTACTTAGGTGTGTGTTTTATTAAACCTATGTACACCTTCTTTCATCCTCTTACACCATAATTATATATATATATTTTTTTGCCAATATGTACATACTCTAACCTCATATTTTTCCTTTATACAAATCACTCCTACATTTTCACCCTCACCCTCGTGAAAACAAAAAATTGATTTCTACTCATTGGTTACTTTTATTATATTATTTACTTGCATACCTTTTCCTCTTTCACCCAAAATAATTCAAGGAGGGACCATATCATATGATTCCAATATCTTTCCATATCCATAACTCCTCCATATTTTTATTATTATTTTTACTCATTATTCTAACACCATGTGCTCATTGAGCTAAAGTCCATGAATAGTCCATACACTAGTCCCACCATGTATATATTTCTTTATTCACCAATAATCCTCCTCCATGCATGTGTCAAGGAAAACTTGGATGCTTTGTATTATGATATGACAAAGGAGGGGCTCACTCTTGGATGCATTGTACAAATTCAACAAAGGAGGGGTACACTAAAAGACTTTTGCAAGCATAAAAACAGGCTTTTTGGTGAGAATTTTGGCACCTATCTCCACTCCGAATTTGGAGCATTGGTCAAAAGAGAAAATGTAGCCCACGCTCTGAATAATCACCTCAAATTTTTTCATGATTTTTGGAGCTACCAGCGGTGAGCTATGATTTTTTGAGTGGACCCCAGTCTGCCCACTTTTTTCACAAGTAGCCCATAGTCTTCTCTCACCTCTTTCCACACTTCTACACACACACACACACACACACACACATCTCTCTCTTCCCTTTGCTCTAGCTCTCTCTGGTCCATTTTGTGTGTGTCTTGGTGTGATGTTGCTTGTGTGTGTTGTGTGGTGCATCTTCTTGGTTGTGCCAAAATCTCTCTTGCGTCCTAGTTCGCATACCATAACTAGGTGGTGCCCCTATCTTGTTTGGGTTTGGCTGTGGGTTTGTTGTTGTGTTGTGCTTGTGGTTGCCCCAGGCCCAATTGAGCAGCACGGGAGCCTTGAGGGGTGTTTGGAGGTCGCCTCTCTTGTTGCCCGCCCCGGACCGCCTCACCAGCTAAGGGGGAGGGCTATCCCATCATCCTAGGGAGGCCTTGGCTCATTTCTGTGAATGGAGATAAAAAATGGGGAAGTGGTCGTTTGATTCTTAAGAAGGGTCAACCGGTGGTGTATGATTGGCGAGAAGGAAAGCAACTAGATATCAACTATGAAACCACGGCAGATGAAGAGAGCGAGGAGGAGAGTCCTTACTCAAGTGATGAGGAAGCATCAACCAGTGAAGAGGAGTCTTCTTTGGAGGTAATGGGAATTGTATTCAATGCCAACACTCAAGATGGTCCTGTAGAAGAAAAGCCAACAGACAATCACACACGAGGGGATGAAAGATGCCACCACCTTGAAGAAGGATTTGAGAAGATGCTTGCAAAAGATCTTACTTGTGAGGAGGAAGAAAGAGGAGTCAACATCATCAAGCTAGAAGAGGTAATAGATGAGCATAATCTAAACTTTGATGTTATGCCGGCAGAAAAACGCACAAGAGCACATGATAAGGATGAAGACATGAGAAGTGAAGGAACAAATTCAGCCAGAAGGGACAAGAAGAAGAAGTTAAAGATGGAAGAAGCTGAAAGTAGCAGGAAGAAAAGATCAAGGCGAAGGGAAATTGGTATCAACGACTTCCCATTGGGAAAGGAGCTAGAGCCCTACAACATCCTGGAGGATTTACAAACCCAAAAGCCAAACATTTCATGGCCTCAACTTCTACACCTATCAGCCAAAGAGCAATCTTCAATTGAAAATAGCCTGAAAAACCATCGCACACACTGTACCTCTCATAACCTGCCACTGAATCCAAGATCTGATCGATAAATGGAAGAGGATATGGGTTCTTCTTAGTGGCTGCGTTTAAGGGTTTAAAATCCACACAAATTCTCCACTTCCCATCCTTCTTTGGACTGACTACAACTGGACTCACCCATTCTGTGGTCTCCACTGGAACTATGAACCCTGCCTTCAGTAACTTGTCCACCTCTACCCGCAAGGCTTCCATTTGCTCTTGACCCATCCTTCTTAGCCTTTGCCGCACTGGCTTAGCACCTTCTTTCAGCTCTATATGCATCTCTCCACCCTTGAACCCTCTGATCTCTTCATATGAAGTAATGAACAAATCAGGAAAACTAGCCAGTATATGCAAAAATATATCCTTCTCCATAGCTGAGAGGTCTCCACTAATCATTTGCGTCATTAATTCCTGCTTCTTTGACAACTCAACCTTGGTTTGCATCAGCCCTTCAATCACTTCATAAGGCCCTTCACTTTCATCCAATGGCCAAAGTTGGTAAGTACAAGAATTCCAAAAAAGAAAGCAAATCTTTCCATTAAGGTTGTGGCCTCAAAGCTACAAAAAGATGTGGAACCCATTGTGGATGCTTACATAAGGGGTAAAAAGGTGTCTAATGTATATGTTGATGGTGGAGCTCAAATGTGTGTGATCACGGAAAAATCAATGAACAAGTTAGGGCTTGAAATTTCAAAGTCCTCTAATTGTCAAGCTAGGCTAGCCAACAACTCAAGTGTGAAGTGTTTGGGGATCATTGAAAATGTAAAAGTCTCTGTATGTAACATAGATGCACGAGTGGATATGTATGTCATGCCAGCTAAGGGGGAGGGCTATCCCATCATCCTAGGGAGGCCTTGGCTCATTTCTGTGAATGGAGATCAAAAATGGGGAAGTGGTCGTTTGATTCTTAAGAAGGGTCAACCGGTGGTGTATGATTGGCGAGAAGGAAAGCAACTAGATATCAACTATGAAACCACGGCAGATGAAGAGAGCGAGGAGGAGAGTCCTTACTCAAGTGATGAGGAAGCATCAAACAGTGAAGAGGAGTCTTCTTTGGAGGTAATGGTAATTGTATTCAACGCCAACACTCAAGATGTTCCAGTAGAAGAAAAGCCAACAGACAATCACACACGAGGGGATGAAAGATGCCACCACCTTGAAGAAGGATTTGAGAAGATGCTTGCAAAAGATCTTACTTATGAGGAGAAGAGGTCCTACATCAATATGTTAAGGAGGTATCCCAATTTGTTTATCACTGACTACTCACAAATAAGAGGTGTAGATGTAATAGAGCATCGAATTGAATTGAAACCAGGGACCAAACCCGTGGCTCAAAAGTTAAGGCGAGTATGATCTGTGCAACAAAAGGCTCTCCTACAAGAAGTGAATCGACTCTTGAAGGCTGGCTTCATCTATCCAGTATCCAACTCCGAATGGGTATCACCTATTGTAGTCACTCCCAAGAAGAATGGTAAGTGGAGGGTCTGCGTGGATTACAAACCCCTCAACGCTGCGACAAAGAGGGACCACTTCCCTCTCCCTTTCCAAGATGAAATTTTGAATGAAGTAGCAGGTCACGAATGCTACACTGTGTGTGATGGGTATTCAGGATATTTTCAAATTAGAATAGCAGAAGAGGACCAACCAAAAACCACCTTCATCACACCTTGGGGATGTTTTGCATTCAGAGTAATGCCTTTTGGGCTCACCAATGCTCCTAGCACCTTCATGAGATTCACAATATTTGTATTTCAGCCATTCTTTTGAAAATCCATAAGAGTCTTTATGGATGATTTTTGTATTTATAGTTGTAGATCACTTCATTGCCAAAAGGTTGAAGAGGGGCTTAAGAGGCTCCATCAATTTGGGGGACGACTCAACCCAGAGAAGTGTCATATCGGTGAATCTCAGGTGGTTTTTCTAGGCCATGTGGTTTCTTCATAAGGAATTCAATTGGATCCCTCTAAAGTAGAGGCCCTTTTGTCATTATCTCCACCAACAACAACTAAGGAGCTAATGACCTTCAACCAAAAAGTGAGGTATATGTATCGCTTCATCCATCTCCTAGCAGAAGCCATCGCCCCTTTGCATAGGTTGGCAAGCCAATCTACATTTGAATGGGGGAGGGAACATGCAAAATGTTTTGAGGAAGTGAAGGGCATTCTTAGCTCTCTCCCAATCCTAATGCCACCAGATCCAAAGGAGACCTACTATGTCACTCCAAGTGTAGGTTTCAAAGAAATTGGTGTTGTTTTGATGCAAAAAGATCCTAAAACATCATACATGAGGCCGATCTATTTTGCAAGCAAGGTGATGACTCCGGCTGAGAAGGGATACACTGAAATGGAGAAAGTGGTCTTTGCAATCTTGTTTGCGGTAAGGAAGTTTCGATCGTATCTTCTCCCTGTGCCGTTTGTTTTTCTCACCTTAGAGCACAATCTACCATATGTAGTACAACACATGAGCCTCTCATCTAGAATAGCAAAGTGGGTGCTTGAACTCCAAGAATTTGAATACACTTTCCTTGTAGAAGATAGCACAAGAGCAGGACTTGCAGACATTCTCACCTACAAAGTGAGAGAAAGGGAAGGATCACGACTACAAAGAGAGGAAGGCTCAAAACAGTTCAAAGTAAAGGAGATTGATAATGCCCATACTTTACGATTTGATGGAGCTTATAAATGCCAACAAGACAAAGCAGCAGGGGGAATCATCATTTTGAACCCACAAAAGGAGGTAATGGTTAGAAAAGGTATCACTCTACCCAGTGTTCACTCTAACAATGAGGCTGAGTATGCTACTCTAACCCTTGGGTTAGAAGAATGCAAAGAATTAGGCATACAAAGACTTATTATAAAAGGTGATTCTTTGCTAGTGGTCAGGAAAGTCCAAGGGACTTGGAGATGCAAGAATCGTACATTGTTTGAGTGGCTTAGTAGTGTAAGAGCTTTGATGAATGTTTTTAAAGGTACAACACATGTACAACACATTGTGAGAACTCATAACAAGGAAGCAGACTTACTCGCAAATGAAAAGCTTAAAATGGCGGTAGGAGGTGTAAAACTATATGAACCCAAATATCAAGGTCAAGAGGAGCTAAAAGACATTATCTTCTTTCTACAAGCAGGTGAGTGTCCCGAACACTTAGACAAGGTGCAAAGACATAGACTAGTTAAGAAGGCCACACCTTACCAGTTGATCGGGGATGATTTATATCACAAACGGAAAGATTTGGTCTTGAGGAGAGTACCAGGTGTGCAAGAGATAGAGAAAATTCTTCTTTCATGTCATGATGATGTCTGTGGTGGTCACTTTTCTCAAGATATTACAAGTAGGAAGATTTTACAAGCAAGGTTTATTTGGCCGAGCTTACATCGTGATGTCCAATATTGGTGTAAGGCATGTAAGCCATGCCAAATTGCTGGGGATAGACGACTAACATATGAGCCTCGAGTCCCAATAATATCTTATGGCCCTTTTGAAAAGTGGGGTGTGGATGCAATAGGTCCCCTACCTCGTACTTCTACAGGGAAGGTTTTCATCATCATGGGTGTTGACTACATGACACGATGGGCGGAAGCAACAAGCACAACCCGAATCACAGCTGAAGAGGTATCAAAGTTTATTTTTGATCATATTTGTAGTAGGTTTGGAACACCCCTAGAAATCTTATCAGATCGAGGCCCGGGTTTTAGGGCTGACCTTCTGAATGATCTCTTGAGGAGGTTAAAAGTGAAACACCTGCATTCCACACCCTACTATCCTCAATGCAATGGATTGGTGGAAAAAGTGAATGGAATGATATGTAAGATCATTTCTAAGAAGGTTGTGGACCGGTCTAATGATTGGGATCGCCATTTGAAGGCTGCTCTTTGGGCGTATAGGACATCTTTCAAGGTATCTACCCAATTCACCCCTTTTCATCTAGTTTATGGACAGGAAGCACTTCTCCCCATTGAGGTAGAGCTCTCAAGCTTGCGCGTTCTTGCAAGAGTGGCAAAAAAACCAAAAGAGGTTCTACATGAAAGGATCTTAGATCTCCAACGACTTGAGCTAGATAGAGAAGAGTCCATTGATCACTACATCACCAAACCGACAAGCCAAAGGGATAAAATCAACAAGAAGCTCAAGGGGAAAGGATTGAAGGAAGGTATGTTGGTTCTTCTCTATGATAATCGACTTGATACTCGACTTGACAAAAAGTTTTTGCAAAGATGGGAGGGACCTTTCATTATATAAACAAAGTTTGGGAATGGTAGTTACAGATTAGCAGATTTATCAGTAAAACTCCACAAGACCAGAGTCAATGGATGGAGATTAAAGCCCTACTTTCAACGTATCAATCCGTTGATAGGCAGTCATCTGCCTACATCGTCTAAGCTCCAAATTGACATGGATCCCTTCGGCTTGGCAAATGCTCCCCCTATTTTTAAAGCTTTGATGTGCAAAGAAGAACCAACCTTGGAATCTGAACATACCCAAGGCAACCCTCCCATCTCCGATTTATGGGATTGAGGTAATGAAAAGCAGGTCTAATGGAGTAAAAGAGTGCATGACACTCCTCCTATTGAAAAACAAAAAAGTGGAAAAGGAAAAATGACCAAAAAAAAGAAGAAAAAGAAGCAACACCATCCTCCTAAAGATATGAATATCGCTAGGCTTGGGGGAGGGCTAATATGAGTGGCATAAAATGGTAACCATCTTTTTGCAACATTTGTCGGCCTACTCAACGTCCTCTTCCTCATATGTGTATATATTTTTCTACGCTATTAAGTTATCTAGAGTAAATTCCCCCTCTTCGTTTAACCTTCGTGGCGACACATACATTATACTCTTCCCAAAAATGTCACCTTAGTCATATATTTATATTACCACCCTTTTTGTTTTTGCTTTCTAAATAGAATAAGCATACAATAACCAACTATATACTCCCAAACTTTCTTACCTCTTGTGAATTAGTAGTAGAAAAATAATATATCCATCTTCCACCCCATATAGATAAATTCCCATGGAAATCAACTCTCCACTTGTCTTTACCAAAGATTATGGTCCCTCTCTACAAGTCTTCTATGCCCCCTACATAGGTGGCCCAATATCTCTTAAGAATATACATATAGTTTCTATCCTTTCAAAAAGACTCCAATTGTATATTCTTTTCACAAGCAAATAATATTGGGCCCTCCTCTATTTGTTTAAGCATCATAGCCTTTTGAAAAAGCATGATTCCCCTTGGATGCATACAAGCAAAGGGCCCATATAAGAAGACTTGGAAGCAAAAGGTTCACTAGCCTAGTGTGGACCTTCCAAACCAAATTCCTTGGTGCATGGGCGTGAAGAATAGTACAAATTCATATCAAA
Source organism: Adiantum capillus-veneris (assembly GCF_014529385.1). Lineage (NCBI taxonomy): Eukaryota > Viridiplantae > Streptophyta > Polypodiopsida > Polypodiales > Pteridaceae > Adiantum > Adiantum capillus-veneris. The sequence continues at coordinate 40,476,474 of NC_140940.1, forward strand.
CATGTTGAGAAGGTCAATTTTGCCTTTTGAAGCATGTCATTCCGAGCTACAGGTAAAAAGTTATGGTCAAAATAGTGTGAATCTGTCAGATTCGCAGCAAAAGGGAATTATAAATCAAGTAAATCAAGAGGGTGAGATATTATTTTTCCCCTACTCATCTTCTAGAAGAGCAATGAGTGTTCAAGGTCACTTGCATGTGATGGGACCAACCTAAAGATGCTTTCTAAATGCCAAGACAGACAAGTTGAGATACCCCGCAGGAGCCACCCGTAGGGCCTCATGGTGGGGCCCACCTACATTATGCACCCCTATGGAGCCTTCACGGTCTAAAATGATATTTCTGGTGAATAAATAGTCCCTTTTATGTCCAATATTCAATGAGTGGTCAAAGGACACTTAATTAGGTCTAATCACTTACTCTAATTAAGTGTAGCATAATCCCACTCCTACACAACTATCAATAGCCCCCCTTGGAGAGACTCAAGGACACACACCTATATTTTCAACTTCATGTTGTTTCTTGATCAATAGTAGAGAAAACCCCAACTCTCCCTCTTTCACATCCTCCCTCCTAACCCTCCTCTTTGGAGGAAGTGCAACTCTATCCTCCACTCTTTCCATTCTACAATCTCTTACTCCATCAACCCAATAAATCATTTGTAGCACCTCAATAACTTGTAAATACATCATGATCTCTCTCATGGTTATGTTAATGATCATGAAATCATCTTCAAAACTTTCAAGTGTTGCAATTCGTGATGGTTAGCCAGCGTCTGTCCTCCCCTTAAAAGCTGTGCGCGAAATCAAGTAAGTGTTCTATTCTCAATTAACCATTGGTTTGTTTCTCCACACTTATTCAATTGGTCTAAAGAAATTTCTCACTCCATTACATATGCATGTGGCTATCTCTCATGGTGATTTTATTTGTGTCACGGCATTGCATAGATGGAGATGAGCTCTCTATGCAAAGTGTGTTAGTTTGATGTAAGTGATTTTCTTGTGTGTTTGAAAGGCAAGTCTTGTGCGCATGATTTTTTGATGAGTGCTTGAGAGAGGAAGAGTTTGGATGTATTATGGGTATTCTTATGGGGAGAAGGTGAATGCTATTCCACAAATTGCATATTTCATTTTGATGCACGGCATTGGGTTGCATAATCATTGATGGTGTTCAAGTGTCCAAAGTGTATATAGAGTAAGGGGGTTTTCAAAGTGTGTTGCTTGAGTGGGTGAGTGCAAGTGTTATTTTGATTGGTTTCCTTCTCCACTCCGAAAAGAAGGTGGTGCCCCAAGTAGTGTGCGTACCTCTTTACGAACATTTTGTGAGGGTAGGCCCATTGGTTTGGGTTTAGAGGCCCCATTTCAAAAAGCTCGCCCTCAGTGAGAACTTTTCTATGAAGCGTCTATAGTATGCACACATACCTGTAAAGCTTCTTAACTCATGGAGATTCCTTGGTTTAGGCCATCCTTTTACTATCTCTAACTTTGATGGATCCATTTGTATGCCATCTTGAGAGATAATGTGACCTAAATACTGAATCTCTTGTAAGAAAAATTAACTTTTCTTTCGATTAACATAAAGTATTCTCTCTTAGAAATTGAAATATTACTTGGAGGTGTTGCTTGTGTTAGTCAAATGAATTAGAGTAGGTGATGATATCATCAAAGAACACTCCAATAAAGGTTCGGTGAGGCATGAATAGCTTCTCCATCAAGCGGTTGAATGTGACTGGTGCATTGGTCAAGCCAAAAGGCATGACAATGTATTCGTAAAGACCAAACATAGTGCGAAATGCGGTCTTTACAATGTCTTGATCAACTATCCTTATTTGATGATAGCCACTTTTTAGGTCAATCCTACTGAAATAGGTGGACCCTTGTAGCTTATCAAATAGGTCTTCTACCCGTGGAACGAGAAACCTATTCTTGATAGTGATCCTATTTTGTGCTCTATAGTTGACACACATACGATATGTGCCGTCTTTCTTTTGCACTAGTAGCACAGGAGAACAAAATGGAGATGAGCTAGGCCTAACCATGCCCTTCTCTACTAACTCATGCACTTGTCGCATAATCTCCTCTTGTTGAGCTTGAGAAACTCTATAAGGAGGTTTGTTACGCAGTGAACTTCCTAGAATAAGTTCAATTGCATGGTCATCATTGCCTTGTTTAGGAGGTAGCTTACAAGGGATGTCGTCAATAAAGACATCTTGAAACCCCTTTAGAAAATTGGATAACTCTAATTCCTTTTGATTGTGTATATTTTCTTTTGCTAAATCATTAGGCTCATTTTATACCTGTCAAAAAGACTATCAAAGCCCATCTAATGGCAACCCTCTTCATTTCACAAATCTTCAAGTACCATGGCTTGCCAATGTCCATAGTGTCGGATAGAAATCCTATAATGACTAGTAATTCTTGGAAGGGTCTCTTTGAGAATTTCGGAACAAGGCTAAACTTCTCTTCGGCCTATCACCCGCAAAAGGATGGCCAAAGTGAAATAGCTAACCTCACAATACTCGATATACTAAAAGCCTATGTAACAGAAGTAGATGAAAGATCCCAATGGGAGAAGTACTTACCCTTAGTGGAGTATGCCTACAATAACACTCTACATACTTCCACGTGAAAAGCACCTTTTGAGGTAATTGAGGGAAGATCAAAAATTCCCTTGCTACTTAAGGTACACAAGAAGACCTTCGTTGCAAATGAGTATAGCCGAGACCTACAAGAATCTTTCCAAAAGATTAAGGATGCTATCTCTATCTCACAGCAAAGGCAAAAGGCTACTGGTGACAAGCACAGAAGAGCCCAAGCCTTTAAAGAAAATGATTGGGCTTACTCAAATTTCCCAACGCTCGATTAAGGCACACGACAGGCAAGAATCCTATGGGACACCAAAAGTACTATGCTAAGCTAGCAAAAAGGTACTATGGTCCCTTCCAAATTCTTAGGCCAATCAATGAGAGGGCCTATCAACTCAAGTTGCCCAACCATTGGCTCATACACAATGCTTTGCATGTGAACCTACTAAAGCCTTACAAAGAAGAGCCACCTCAAGAACCCAGTATTAAAGACCCACCAAAGATCGAGAACCAAGAAGAGGTGCTGCAGTCCGAGTCCATTCTCCGACATGAAGACAAGGTGCTAAGAGGCGGTAAGACTATCCGACGATATCTTATGAAGTTTAAGAATTATCCTTTTGAAGATGCTAGATGGATGCAAGGCATACAATAAAAGGATAACCTAAACCTTGTCAATGCTTACAATTCTTTCCTATAGTAAGAAAATGTACAAATGTTAAAAATGAACAAATTTTCTATGTTATAAGACTCTATTTTTCTTTATTGTGCACAAAAATGAAGCGGTATGCATGCTTAGATCAAGTTTGCGGAGACGACATCTTCCAAACACCAAGTAGATCTTGTCACTCTACTATGGAAGATTGATAGGACTAATGCGCAGACATGCTTGCGGCAGCTTAGGCTCTCAATCGCCAAATGGACTAGTCATCCATTCTGGAACAATGTGGTAGGGTGGGGTAACATGATGATCCTCTACCCGCTAGGAAAAGGGACTAATGAATATGCTTTATCTTCTCTATCCCATACTCGGGGGGTTCACTATGTGTAAAACTACCATATCACGTGCATTCAAGACATGTTTGTAAAACCCCTTATCTGTGAATTTTGTTAAGAATATAATATACCCTTTTCTTTTAAAATCTGTAAAAAAATTTCAAATTTGAAAAAATAATACCCTTTTGTATCTATATTTCTGTAAGTTTCAAGAACTTTAAATACCCTTCTATTGAACTCACGTGATAGGTTACATTTTTATTAGGTGACCTACCCGGGACCCCATAGTCGAGGATGACTATGATTGCAAGAGAGAGGTAATGTCATAATAATCAATATCTAATTGTCCTAAATGATTTTCTCATGTTAAACTAATCAGTTAATATGGGGAAGTGCCATGGGAGAAAAAGCTAGAATATTGGTTAAACTAGCAGACCGACCACAGTAGGGATCCAAAGGAGGGAAAATAGAGATCCAAAAGGGGGGCCATCTACAAAAGAGCAATGTGCACCAATGGGCTTAAAAGCACCTAAGGTTCAGCCCATTAAGACTTCCAAAATGCTAAGGTTCCAAAATTCAAAGGTTCTATCCAAAGGCCAAAAGCTTAGGGAAATTGGATGCTTTGTGTGTGTCCCAAAAGTCTTCAGCCATCCCTACATAGGAGGGGGTGAGCCCTAGAGGTAGGAGATGAGAGAGAAACTCGCACACACATAGACACACACACACACACACACACACACACACAAGATTACTTTAGACAAAGGGAATGAGGGACACATGTCAACTCCCTAGCCCAGATGCCCACAAGGTGTACCCAATTCCTATTGGATGGCCTTGGAGGTGGACCAATTAGAATTAAGCTAGAGTAAATCTAGTTTAATTAGTTTAAAAACACTTAATAAAAGAACCGATAAGAATTAAGCTCTCTATAAGAAAATTGGACAGTCTCCCAAGGGGTCCAATGAGCATTCAACAACCCAATGTGATTCCTATTGGCCAGGAGGCAAAGGGGTCCAATGAAAGTTTAGTTGAATTAAGTAATCACCTAAAGCTCTCACAAAAGGGGAAAGGGGGACACGTGTCAGAAGACTATCACTTAATCTCCATTGGCTAGTAGGCTTGGGGAGTTCCAATGAGGTGTGAGGATGAGCACATACCAAGAGGGGTCGACCAAGAGAGACAGGGGGCTGATTTTTGCAAGGCATTATCACACACACACTCACACAATCTCATGTGTGAAGCAAATAAGACTCTCTCTCCTTCTCAAGCTTTAATGGAAAGCTTACCACCTACTCCAAGCTTGTGAGAAGGGAGGCCTACACCAACAACTCTTGGCTTTGTGATGCAAATCCAACCAAGAGCCAAGCTTCAATGCATGCTCATCTCCTCTACCATGATAATTACTAAGCTAAGCTATGCTAATATGAGTGATTATGTGAGGAGATGTACATCTTTCTCGTAAGAATACTCCTTCCTCTCAATTTACTCTGATATCCCGCTAGCTCTCACCATCTTTGAAGGTGTGTGAGGTCTTGGGTCTGAGACCATGAGGGAATTGATGTTGTGTTTGATATATGTTTTGCTTAGTGCATGAAGTTTCCATCTTCATTGCACTAGCTAGTATTGAAGGAACACAAAGAATTGTATTGTGAAATGTCTCTCTTGATGGGAGAAACCATAATACAAAGCCTTTTGGAGAGGGGACCGGCTCCATGCAAATCCGGTCCTCAACTGTTGTCAATTTCTTATTTTCTCTCTCTTTTGAAGTATTGTTCATGCTATCTAGCTAGGTGTTATACTTTTTGTTGCTCTCTCCACCCAAGCACTCTTGTTATTCTCATTAGGAAGCTATTCTAATGAAACTCTCACTATGTTCATGGTATTTTCCGCTACACACAAGTTACTAGACCATTAAATGTTACATTGGTAGTGGAGTACGCCTACAATAACACTGTACATACTTCCACCGGAAAAGCACCTTTTGAGGTAATTGAGGGAAGATCAAAAAGTCCCTTGCTACTTACGGTACATGGGAAGCTGTTCGCTACAGATGAGTATAGCCGAGACCTACAACAATTTTTCCAAAAGATTAAGTATGCTATCTCTATCTTATAGCAAAGGCAAAAGGCTGCTGGTGAGAAGCACAGAAGAGCCCAAGCCTTTACAGAAAATGATTGGGTCTTTCTCAAATTTCCAAGGCTTGATTAAGGCACACGATGAGCAACAATCCTACGGGACACCAAAATTACTTTGCTAAGTTAGCAAAAAGGTACTATGGTCCCTTCCAAATTCTTAGGCCAATCAATGAGACGGCCTATCAACTCAAGTTGCCCAACCATTGGCTCATACACAATGCTTTCCATGTGAGCCTACTAAAGCCTTACAAAGGAGAGCCACCTCAAGAACTAAGTATTGAAGACCCACCAGAGATCAAGGACCAAGAAGAGGTGCTGTAGTCCGAGTCCATTCTCCGACATGAAGACAAGGTACTAAGAGGCGGTAAGACTATCCGATGATATCTTATTAAGTTTAAGAATTATCCTTTTGAAGATTCTAGATGGATGCAAGGCATACAATTACAGAATAACCTAAACCTTGTCAATGCTTACAATGCTTCCCTAGAGTAAGTAAAAAGTACAAATGTTAAAAATGAACAAATTTTTTGTCTTATAAGACTCTCTTTTCTTTATTGTGCACAAAACTGAAGTAGTATGCATGCTTAGATCAAGTTTGCGGAGACGACGTCTCCCAAACACCAAGTAGGGCTTGTCACTCTATTATGGAAGATTGATAGGACTAATGTGCAGACATGCTTGCGGTAGCATGTTAGGCTCTCAAGTGCCAAATGGAATATTCATCCATTCTGGAACGATGTCGTAGGGTAACATAGGGATCCTCTACCCGTTAGGAAAAAGGACTAATGAATATGCTTTATCTTCTCTACCCCATAGTCGAGGAAGACTATGATTTCAAGAGAGAGGTAATGTTATAATAATCAATATCTAATTATCCTAAATGATTTTCTCATGTCAAACTGATCATTTAATATGGGGAAGTGCCAGGGGAGAAAAAGTTAGAATATTGGTTAAGCTAGCAAACCGGCCACAATAGGGATCCAAAGGAGGGAAAATAGGGATCCAAAAAGGGGGCCATCTGCAAAAGACCAATGTGCACCAATGGGCTTAAAAGACCCTAAGGTTCAGCCCATTAAGACTTCCAAAATGCCAAGGTTCCAAAATTCAAAGGTTCTGTCCAAAGGCCAAAAGCTTAGGTAAATTGGATGCTTTGTTTGTGTCCCAAAAGTCTTCAACCATCCCTACATAGGAAGGGGCGAGCCCTAGAAGTAGGAGATGAGAGAGAAACTCGCACACACATAGACACAAGCTCCGTTTACACAAAGGGAATGAGGGACACATGTCAACTCCCTAGCCCTAATGCCCACAAGGTGTACCCAATTCCTATTGGATGGCCTTGGAGGTGGACCAACGAGAATTAAGCTAAAGTAAATCTAGTTTAATTAATTTAAAAACACTTAATAAAAGAAACAATAAGAATTAAGCTCTCTAGAAGACTACTCGACAGTCACCCAAGGGGTCCAATGAGCATTCAACAGCCCAATGGCTTGCCTGATTCCTATTGGCCAGGAAGCAAAGGGGTCCAATGAGAGTTTAGTTGAATTATGTAATTACCGAAATCTCTCACAAAAGGGGAAAGGGGGACACATGTCAGAAGACTATCACTTATGCTAGTTAATTTCCATTGGCTAGGCCTGGGGAGGTCTAATGAGGTGTGAGGATGAGCAAATAGCAAGAGGGGTCGACCAAAAGAGAGAGGGGGCTGATTTTTGCAAGGCATTATCACACACACAATCTCATGTGTGAAGCAAAGAAGACTCTCTCTCCTTCTCCAGATTTAATGGAAAGCTTACCACCTACTCCAAGCTTGTGAGAAGGGAGGCCTACACCAACAACTCTTGGCTTTGTGATGCAAATCCAACCAAGAGCCAAGCTTCAATGCATGCTCATCTCCTCTACCATGCTAATTACTAAGGTAAGCTATGCTAATATGATTGATTATGTGAGGAGATGTACATCTTTCTCGTAAGAATACTCCTTGTTCCTCTCAATCTACTCTCATACCCCGCTAGCTCTCACCATCTTTGAAGGTGTGTGAGGTCTGGGTTTGAGACCATGAGGGAATTGATGTTGTGTTTGATAAGTGTTTTGCTTAGTGCATGAAGTTTCCATCTTCATTGCACTTGCTAGTATTGAAGGAACACAAAGAATTGTATTGTGAAATGTCTCTCTTGATGGGAGAAACCATAATACAAAGCCTTTTGGAGAGGGGACCGGCTCCATGCAAATCTGGTCCTCAACTGTTGTCAATTGCTTATTTTCTCTCACTTTTGAAGTATTGTTCATGCTATCTAACTAGGTGTTATACTTTTTGTTGCTCTCTCCACCCAAGCACTCTTGTTATTCTCATTAGGAAGCTATTCTAATGAAATGCTCACTATGTTCATGCTTTTTTCCGCTACACACAAGTTACTAGACCATTAAATGTTACACCATTTACCGAGAATATATCACAATACCTTTGTTGCATTTCTTTTCCTTCCCGCATGAAAAATTGGTTGCAAGGTACTTTTAAACAAGTCATCCACCTCTTTTGGAAAGAGAAGGTGCAACCCCTCTAGGTTGGATCCTTGCTCCTATAGACTAGGGGTGCTCCTGCCAGGCACAAGGGTCTAAGAAACCCTAGTCTCTCGATTAACTTGGCCTTAGCCGGCTATCATATGATTCTCACAAGCATATCAGACATCTTAGTGTGATTTTCATTCAACTATGCAAACCTAGACTCTAAAACAGTCATATGTAATTACAGTGCCCTACATTCTTGGATGTCAAGCAGTTCAATGCTATCATCTGACCCAATTGCCACAAAAGCACCCTCCATGAGAGTGGCTAATTGTGGGGCAATAGCAAGTAAAACTAGGGGAGGGTTATCAAAATAAAAAGTAAAACTAGGGGAGGGTTATCAAAATAAAAAATATGATGCATGTCAACATCCAAATCCATGGCGTAACGTGATGTGCTAGCAAGAAAAGAAGAGTACCTTGTTGTATAAAACACCTAGCAAAACTAAAGAGTAACCTCCTATAAGAAACCACAAGAAAAATCAATTATCCATGCTAAATTGAAGAAGTCAATTCATAATAACGTGTCTCTTGATTTCGAACATCAAAAGTCATGGTCTACAAGACGACACCATGTCAAAAAAAGCTCTCGTTCTCGGGTCACACACCAACCGACACATGCCTCATGTGCGTGCAAGGGCAAAGACGAAGAGAGAAAATCGGACAACGTGTTCACAAGGGAAGAGAGAGAGAGAGAGAGAGAGAGAGAGAGAGAGAGAGAAATTTAGGGCATTGGGAAAGACATGTGTGCACCCCTGTTTATCAAGAAGAGAGTTTTAACGCTGCAGGAAACTATCCCAAGAAACTTACCTTTTCCTAGTGAGCCCCAAGCCAAGGAATCTTTGTTCATTCCCCTTAATGAGACACTTTGGCAAAACTAGTAGAATAGCTTGCCAAAAGCTTTAAAACCCAAGGAAATTGACCTTGTCAATTCTGATGAAGAAAGAGCCTTCAATATGAGTATATCAAGAAGATCTTTAATCGGTATGTATCATCTTCTTTGACTTATACAAATACTTTGTCGGAAAAAGAAAGATTCAAGGCTGGAAGATTTTTTGTGACTCAAAAAATTCAATGTCGTTGGTGTCAATTGCCACGTTCATAAAATCTAGTTGAAATTCCTCTGCTCTCCACCAATTTCACAAGCAATGGAAGGAGGTGTGCCTGTGTGGACATGCTCCTTTATATAGTTTTAATTATAGGGTGGCTCCACCTTGGGCACTCAAGTTTGTACACAAAAAACTTAGAGCTATGGCGGCAAAACACAACAATGCAAGGAAGGAGAGAGAGAGAGAGAGAGAGAGAGAGAGAGAGATTATGAACATTACATCGATGTCCAAGGAGTAAGTTGAATCCTTGAAAGCACATGTAGCAGGTTTAGGGTCTGAGATTAGGACCTTAAAGATGGCAATTAATTGCCTGAATTCCATTGACAAGATTTGGCCATGGGTGCTACGGGTGTGAACCTGTGTCCCTTGCAAGCTTCACTTTAAACCTAAACGATTTTTCAAAACTTGATTTTTCTCTTAGAACTATAGCTAGACTAGATGAGGTTTGGTTTGATGGTGATCTCTTTTTGGGCTTGGGATTCCTTTTGTTTATGACTAGTACTTTCTTATAAAATATGCAGGTTTTTTGTATTATTTGCTTATATCTGGAATGAAAAACCATGTTTATATCCACTCCCCCCCCTTTTGCGTGTGTGTGTGTGTGTGTGTGTGTGTGTGTGTGTGTGTGTGTGTATATATATATATATAGAGGGAGGGAGTTGTTTGAATTCAATCTAAGCTTATTGGAAATGCTACCTTTCAGATAGTAATTACACGAGAGATTTTAATCCCCTGCCTTCCTTCACGACATTGTGGTCCAACTGCGAGCAAATCATGTGAGTAGGACACCAATCCTGACCCACTCTCTTTGATTATGAAAACAGTTTAACACCCCCAAGCCTTGCAACAAAAAGAAGCACTGCACTTAGCAAGATCATATCCCTATGTTGCCACCACATTGCAATGAGGTTGATAATCACATCATGCCCTTGCAGATGATTGTGCTCATAGTCACCTAGCGGATCATTGATAAAAGTGAGCGAGACCCGCTGTAGGCAGGTCGCGCAAGCTGGTACGTACACACACACACACACACACACACACACACACACACATACATAGAACTTAAAGATCGCTTACATAAGCTATCGTATCCCGGATGCATTATTGAGCATAGGGGTGAGTTACCCCACGAAGCAAAGGATTAACACCATTGCAATGACTTTTAACTCCGTAGAATTTGGTGTGAAGATCTTCGAGGAAAGGTATATCATGAAGTCCACCTCAATAAGTGGTGCGTGCACAATGCACAGGTGGGAGCTCTACCTCAGGAAACTTCTATTAATTTGCGTGATGAGAAACCTGACCACAACATGCACAGCTTGCCAATGACTACAAAAGCAACGATATGTTCTAATCTAAGCACACTACAACTTTCTACTTTGGGGGAGGGGGGCTCAACACTAAAGATCACGGGGTCTTTAATGAAGAACCCATGTTGGGATCTACGGAGGCAAACTAAGTGCACGAGATGCAAGGTAAACTCCATTGTCTGATTTGAAAGGGGCGTGTCCAAGTTTACTTTCTGTGTCCTAGTTTAATTCTACCTATGTGGGTTCCTTATATGTTTTTGTTTGGGCATTGGGAACACCAAAAGGCACATGCTCTATGGTTAGGCCTTAGCGTAGGTATCGGATTCAAATCCAAGGAGCCGCCAAGATGGGGAACTTTTGGCTAGACGTCTAACTTCCTCTAGATTCCCATCCTCAATTTGTTGCTGTAGATTTAGTCACGGGGTCTTACTTAAAGACCATGTGCCCTTTAGTGCTTATAGAGGAGGAGGGAGGGGAGATTATTCCTATATGCTGGAAAGTACATGACCAAGGCTCGAGAGGAGCTCCTAGGTGCACAATAAGAGTATATAGCTACTCTGACAAAAAAATCTAGTCAACCCTGTCATGTCTATCTTTGAGGGTGAAATTCAAGAATGCAAGGGGAGAGTCAAAAGAGATTGAAACTCATGCCCAAACTAAAAAATGGAGCTATAGTGTAAGGTTGACACCATGAAGGAAACCTTATTTGACATAGGGGTGTCATATTATGAAGAGCCTACCCTTGAGCTAGACCTTACATTGCTGCTGGTAAGCAATGGTGTGCATTCTTCCATGGCCTATCGCGTGCATATGGCTCTGATTTCCACATTGTCGGAGAGCTTATGTGTGATCAATAAGTCGGGTTAGCATCGGGCTGCTAGCTGCAGGAAAAGTGTTAGAGAAGGATGCATAACACCAAGCAATAGCCAGGCTTATCATATGCTCTGGAAGCTTTAAAATTATATCTGAATACTTAGTACATAACCAATATGGGCTTTAATCACAAAATTGGTTGTTAACGGCACTGGCAGCTTCTTGATAATGAAGAGAGAGAGAGAGAGAGAGAGAGAGAGAGAGAGCCCTTTCTTTGTGGCTCTGTACTGCCTCCTTCGTCGACTCACCTCCTGCTACTCTCCAATTCCCCTCAACTCTTGTCCTCTTTTCTACAGACGGTCGGTTGTCCCACTCTCGTTATCGATGCCCTCCTTTAACCTTTTTCTTTAACTCATTGTTGTCAACTTTAAAAAAGACTTCAGAAGCTATGGCTCTTTTTATTTGCCGGCTTACCCGAGATCCAGCGTGGTAACTGTCTTTTTTTTAACTTTTAAAGTAAATAAAACAATCTTTACAGACTCCTTTGTTTTTTTTTTTTTTTTTTTTAAATATTGTCTGTTGCCTTCGTCTGTAGAAGCCTTTGCAGACGGCTCTCTCTGCCCGCCAGCGCTATTCTTTCTCTGGGTTGCTTTTTTTTTAGCTGCCGATGCTGTTCTCGACCAAAAACACTATGTCGATCCTCCTCGTCTAAGCGTCGCTCTGTCGGCTCTTTCAATTCCAGCTTTGTCTGCATCTCGACTTGGCTTTGTTCACTTCTCGTCAGGTTTGGCTTCTTCCACAATAGCCAGCTGGTCTTCATCAACATCTCCTATTTCGTCTCCTTCCAAATCATCTGCAGAAGCCTCCTCCTATCCCTCGCTCTGTTCGCCTCGCCCTTGCTGTACATCGTTCATTCTTCCAAATCCGTCGGCACCTTTCCCTAGTACCGACCTTGCTCGTCAGCGGCGTTTTCTTTTTTCTCTCCCAGCTCGTGCTCACGTTGCAGCTCGAGGGTTCTTCCGAATGCTATCCCCTCTGCAACTTGCGGGCGGCGTGCTGCTTTTTCTTGCCAGCGCCTATAATGAAGGTAACCTGGTTCTTCTGCAAAGTCCATGTACTGGTCGTCCACTTGTATAACTGCTGCTTCAAATTTGGCCCAGCTGCTCCTTTTAGCTTGAATCTTTTACTTTTCCTTGAAGAGAGAAAATGAGAAAATGGGGTAGAGATGTGCAATATAGAGAAAAGTTTTCCACCAAAAAGGAAAAGAGATGTGTAGCGAGAGAGAGAGAGAGAGAGAGAGAGAGAGAGAGTCGCTATGGCAGATCAGGGCTTGCTCGTCTCTATCTCGACGAGGTCCCCCAAGCATGCATGTGCAAAGGGGTGGTCCCACGTCAAACTGGCTACCTACCTCAACCTCTGCGTTGATACCACGTCCATATTTGATCTATTGAGATGATGGGTTCACTTCCCCCCGCCTACCAACTTGACCCTCGTACTGCGGTTGGTTATGCCGTCTTGAAGAAAGGGTCTAAGGACTTTGACCAAATGTCATGGCTAACATCCTTAAGGATGCTCTCACACCAGAGCTCGATTTCATTGGTGAACATAAACTTTAAAGTCTCTATTGACTCGTCTATTGTGTGGTCTCAATTGTCTGTGTTCTGTTAAAGAGCTATTATTTTGTTTTTCACTAGGAAACCCCCTGATTTAGCACTCATTGCAAGTGAAATTGATTCGAGCTTCAAATGTCCAGTTGTGGACAAAATTTCTACCCGAGATCAAGGCTTTTTGAATTGCTCTTCTTCAAGAAGGAAGATGAAATGGCTCTTCTGTCTACTCCCACAGTCATTCTGTGTAGCCAAGTAGTGCATGTCATTCCATGGAAACCTATCAAGTTGAAGCCTGATAAAGGACAAAATGCTGACAAATTAATGCCCTGTTTGGGTGGAGTGTGTTGATTTGCCCACTTTTCTATGGCGGTGCATTGAAGGGCTTGCTACATCTATGAGGAAAGTCCACTTTTCACCCTCTATTCACTGTCCTAACCAAAATAAAGAGTGTATTCTTTGGCAAACTGAAAAGAAGTTTCCTAACACATTGGAAATAGACCTTGATTTTGTGTGGAAACTGGTAATCTACGGAAATGGGCGGAAATGGTTGCGTCTTGTCTCCATTGTGGGCACCTAGGGCACTTTTTTGAAAACTACCCTCAATTAATAGAGCAACGTACGGACCTCATTCTTTCCTACCTGGGGAGTAAAATCATGGTGCTCCGTGTGCAGATCTATGGCAAATTTATTGCTAAAAGGGGATATACCTAAATGTTACCATATACATGTGGTAGTGATGTGTGTGAACACACTAGGACCGCCGGGGCATTTTTTCCCTCTTTAGGAGGGTTTTTCCCCCGAGCATTGTATATACGCCCATCACTCTAGGGCTATCTATCTTTCCATTGCATACTAAGTAACACACTCTCTATAGTGTGCCTTGAGCTTCCTTCGTCTTCTCCAAGCTGTGTGTATTTCTCTGCAACCCTAATTCCAACAATTGGTATCAAAGCAAGTTGCGTCCTCCCAGGCTTAGTCGCCAGATGCTCCAGTACACGCTTGCTCACTTTCTCGATTTCAGTGAGCTTTGGCAAGCATTTGCAGGTCGACAAATTTTGGCTGAGCTCGTAGAACCTAGTCTGCTTACATTTCTTATTCGGGCTCATTTCGGCCTCCGTTTCCACTACAGACAGTATTGCACAGGCTATTTCGTCATTTTGTGTAGAGTTTCTATCAATGCCATTTTCTGTATAACAGGTACCTTATAGTATTCTACGGTTTGTTTTATATAGCACGTGTTGTTCCCGCTCCATTTCTCCCATTTTTAGAAAGTTTTCACATCAGGTGCAGCATTTACCATGGCTGACAACAACACAAATCTGTTCAAGATGTTTGCTGCTGCTGAGGACAGGTTGGATGGGGACAACTACCCTATGTGGGCTTATATGATGCAACATGTTCTTGTGTCAAAGGGCGTGTGGAACATTGTGCAGGGCATTGATGTACGTCCTGGTTCTGAGGATGCAGGCGATGTTGAGGATGTTGCAGGTCTTGCTGCTATTAGAGTTGTTTTGCATACGGCAGAACAATCTCGTTGGGATGTAAAGGATGTGCATGCTCATGCATTGATTGCATTGTCTGTGAAGCACACCATTGTTCCTCACATCCGTTCAGCAAAATCTGTAAAACAGGCTTGGGATATTCTTGCTGGTCTTTATGCAAGTCGCAATGAGGCTAAATATGCTTTGTTGCGTAAAGAGTTGGAGTCAAAGATTATGCATGAGGAAGATGATATGGACACTTTCCTTGCTAGTGTCAAGGATATCGATGAGCAACTTATTCTTGTAGGTGAAGTCATTTTATACAGTTCCCTTGTGCAGACTATTCTTGATGCCTTACCAGATTCTTACCAGACTTTTGCTAGTACTTGGAGACTGATGTTACCATATACATGTGGTAGTGATGTGTGTGAACACACTAGGACCGCCGGGGAATTTTTTCCCTCTTTAAGAGGTTTTTTCCCCCGTGCATTGTATATACGCCCATCACTCTAGGGCTATCTATCTTTCCATTGCACACTAAGTAACACACTCTCTATTGTGTGCCTTGAGCTTCCTTCGTCTTCTCCAAGCTGTGTGTGTTTCTCTGCAACCCTAATTCCAACAATTGGTATCAGAGCAGGTCACGCCCTCCCGGGCTTAGTTGCCAGCTGCTCAAGCACATGCCTGCTCACTTTCTCCGATTTCAGTGAGCTTTGGCGAGCGATCGCAGGTCGACAAAAATTTTGGGTGAAATCGAAGAGCCAGGTCTGCTCAGAATTTTGATTTGGGCTCATTTCGGCCTCCGTTTCCACTACAGGCAGTACTGCACAGGCTATTTCGTCATTTTGTGCAAAATTTTTGTCAGTGCCGTTTTCTGCATAACAGGTGCCTTATAGTCTTCTACGGTTTGCGCTATATAGCACAGGTTGTTCCCGCTCCGTTTCTCCTATTTTCGGGCAGTTTTCACATCAGGTGCAGCATTTATCATGGTTGACAACAACAACACAGATGTGTTCAAGATGTTTGCTTCTGAGGACAGGTTGGATGGGGACAACTACCCTATGTGGGCTTATATGATGCAACATGTTCTTGTGTCAAAGGGTGTCTGGAACATTGTGCAGGGCATTGTGCAGGGCGATGTTGAGGATCTTGCTGCAAGGATTGCAGCTGTTAGAGTTGTTTTGCCTACGGCAGAACAAGCTCGTTGGGATGTTAAGGATGCGCAAGCTCATGCATTGATTGCGTTGTCTGTGAAGCGCACCATTGTTCCTCACATCCGTTCAGCAAAATCTACAAAACAGGCTTGGGATATTTTAGCAAGTCTTTATGCAAGCCGCAATGAGGCTAAAATTGCTTTTCTGCGTAAAGAGCTGGAGTCGAAGATTATGCATGAGGAAGATGATATGGACACTTTCCTTGCTAGTGTCAAGGATATCGATGAGAAGCTTATTTCTACAGGTGAAGTCATTTTAGACAGTTCCCTTGTGCAGACTATTCTTGATGCCTTACTAGATTCCTACCAGACTTTTACTAGTACTTGGAGACTTATGACCCAAGGAAATCCTGAAGTTGTCAAGTTTGATGCATTATCCACATTGCTGTTGCAAGAGTCACTTTCCAGAAAAAATTAGGACTTGGCAGCGTGCAGTTGAACAGGCTTTTATTGCTTCTCAAAGAAAGGGTGGTAACAGTAATGCAGCCACTTCTTATGGTTCTGCTGTGAGTGGCAAAAATTATGTTCCTAATGCTTCTGCTGGAAGTATTGCGTTTGGCAATTCTGGTGATAAGGGCAAAAAGAAGATGCGTTGCCATTATTGTAAAGCCAATGATCACTTGATCAAGTCGTGTCCTAAGTTGAAGGCCAAAGAGGCTAAGAAGAAAGAGGGTGGTTCCACTACAAATGCTGGTTCCACTACAAATGCAGCCATTGTTGAGTCTTCTGTGAAAGGAGACTGTAATGCTGATGTTGATGCAGAATGGGCGTTTAGCGTAGAGTGCACTTACAATCCTGTTGTCCATGATTCATGCTTGTTAGTTGCTGCGGATTCACATGTGTGGTATTTTGACAGTGGTGCTACAAAGCACATTACCTCTCATCGTGAATTGTTTACCTCTCTCAAGTCTGTCCCTCATGGGAATTCAGTCACTTGTGCAAACAATGCCTCTTATCCAGTTCAGGGAGTTGGAAAGATTGTGCTCACTGTTGCTAATGGTAGTTCCTTTACACTTGTTGATGCACTTTATGTACCTGGGATCAAGAAGAATCTCTTGTCTGTATCTGCACTTTCTAGACTTGGACTTGTAGTCAAATTTGTGGATGACAGATGAACAGTTCATGATCTCAGTTTTGGTGATGAAATTATTGCATCTAGCCTTTTGTGTCGTGGGCTCTATAAGCTCACTTTGTATGACAAGTGTGGAAAATTTTTTGCAAATGCTGTTGCAGATTCAAGGGCTATTTCAGATGAAAAACTTTGGCATGCACGTTTTGGTCATCTGAATTTTGCCAGTTTGCTGCGTTTGCAGAAATCTGATATGGTTGCTTCTTTGCCGCCTCTTGAAGCACCTATCAAACATGTTTGTGAAGGCTAAATTTTGGGTAAGATGTAGCGTTCTAAGTTTCCAAAGGATTGTTGAGTTCGGGCCACATGCAGGTTGCAGCTTGTGCATAGTGATGTTTGTAGGCCCATGCAAACTCCGTCCTTGGGCAATTTCCGGTACTTCATGACTTTCATAGATGATTACTCCAGGCATGCATGGGTATTTCCGCTTAAAGAGAAGTCTGAAGTTTTTATGTGCTTCAAACAATTTCTGGCTATGGCTAAAAATGTCTCGAAATGTACTATGGACACCCTCCATTGCGATCGAGGGGGGGAGTATATGTCTCATGAATTTAATGCATTTCTGGCTAGTCATGGGATAAAATACCAATGTACAGTGCCTTATACACCTCAAGAAAATGGTGTTGCTGACAGGAAAAACAAGTCACTGATGGAAATGACACGATGTATGGTCAAAAGTCAAGCTTTGCCGCATTCATTTTGGCTTGCGGCCATCATGTGTGCCACTTATGTACTTAACAGGTGTCCTACGAAAGCTTTGCATTCATAACTCCATGAAGCATGGAATGATAGAAAGTCTTCTATTAAGCACATGCCTGTTTTTGGCTGTTTATGATATGCTATAGTGCCACAAACACATCGCAAAAAATTGGATGATAAGGCTGTCAAATTTATTTTTGTTGGTTATAGTCCTGGAAGCAAAGGTTACAGGTTATATCATCTGCAAACAAAGCGTATTCTGGTTTCAGGGGATGTAGCGTTTGTGGAAGATTCTGTTCAACCCTTGTTGTCATGTACTAGAGACAGTAATGTAAGCTCACAGGACATTTATGACACTTTGCTGCCTCTTTTCAGTGGTGGAAATACAAAACTAATTTCGAATGATGCAAATGTACAGCCTATGGGGGTTTCTGAAAATGTTACAGATCAGCCTATTACGATGCAGATGTACATGATGTACTTGATGAGGAAAGGGCTGAAAAAGAGCAGGCTACAGGTATGCCAAAATGGCTGGTGTACACTTTGCGTGATAGTAAATTGGATGCACCTTTTTCTAGTCGTACTCGTTCAGGCTCTCGCCATGCATCTTATGCATCATATTGTTATGCTTTGGCTGTGTCTAGCTTACATGATGTTGACGACCTTTGTCTTTTGATGAAGCACAGAATTCAAAAAAATGGATGGCTGCCATGCAATCAGAATATGATGCACTTATAGAAAATGACACATGGACTTTATGTGATTTTCCTCTTGGCAAAAAGGCCATTGGTACGAAGTGGGTTTACAAGTTGAAACGCAAGCCAGATGGTAAGATTGATCGCCATAAGGCTCGACTTGTTTGCAAAGGGTTATGCATATCAAAAAGGCATAGATTATGAAGTGACTTTTGCTCCCACTTGTCGTATGACTACTGTGCATTGGCAACTCATTTTGTTTGGGATGTACATCAATCAGACATTGTTACTGCTTTCTTGAATGGTGACATATTTGAGGAATTTTATGTAACGCAGCCTCGCGGTTTTGTCATAAAAGGGCAAGAGGACAAAGTGTGCAGATGTAAGAAGGCTTTGTATGGATTGAAGCAATCTCCCCGTGCTTGGTATGAGAAAGCTGACACTCATTTGGATAAAAGAGGCTTTCGTAGCAGTCCAACAGAAAGCACATTGTATGTAAAGTGTGAGGGTGATGTACTTCTCATTGTGGTTCTTTATGTAATTGATTTGTTGATCATTGGACCAAATGAGAGACATATTGCTGAATTTAAGGCTGATTTGAATGCCACTTTCAAGATGAAAGATTTGGAGCCGATGCATTATTACTTGGTTATAAAATTTAAGCAGTGTGATGGTGGTATTGCCTTGTGTCAAAAAAGTTACATAGAGACATTGCTATGTATGTTTGGACTTGAGTATTGCAAACCTATTGCCACTCCCATGGAAACAGGTTTGAAGTTGAGTCTACATGATGATGGTGATCCTGTCGATGTCTCTCTTTACCAAACTGCTATTGGCTGCCTCATTTATGTATGAACACGAGGCTGGACATTCCGTTTGCAGTCTCACAGGTCAGCAAATTTATGCATAGCCCAGGGTCTAAGCATTGGTAGTCTGTCAAGAGGATTTTCCGCTACCTTAGTGGAACTTTACATCTTGGATTGTTTTATCCCAAGGGGGGATCATTGCCGCCAGACTTACATGCTTTTTCGAACTCAGATTGGACTGGTTGTTTTGACATACGAGTGTCCACAAGTGGTTTTTGTTTCATGCTTGGTAGTTCATGTATATCATAGTTGAGCAAGAAGCAACCTACTGTGGCCACTTCGAGTTGTGAGGCGGAGTACATGGCAGTCTTCACAACTATGGTTGAGTGTGTATGGCTCAGATGCCTTATGGATGATTTGGGTGTTGGACAGGACACTGCCAACACTATCTACATTGACAGTCAGAGCGCATTGGCAGTTGCGAGGAACCCATTTTTTCATGCTCGCACAAAGCACATTGAGGTGCATTACGAGTATGTCAAGGAGAGTCTCTCAGCAGGAGAGATTAGCTTGTCTTATGTGCCAACACAGGACAACCTTGCAGATCTTTTCACAAAGGCATTGTCTCGTGAGAAGCTTGAAGCTTTCCACAAATCTTTGGGCTTACTCCCCTTTGTGGACTGATCATGTCCTCAAGGCATGGCACTTCCCTTTACTCATGTGCTAGCTCTCGTTCACCGCATCACTCGAGGGGCGATTTGTTACCATATACATGTGGTAGTGATGTGTGTGAACACACTAGGACCGCCGGGGCATTTTTTCCCTCTTTAGGAGGTTTTTTCTCTCGAGCATTGTATATACGCCCATCACTATAGGGCTATATATCTTTCCATTGCATACTAAGGAACACACTCTCTATAGTGTGCCTTGAGCATCCTTCATCCTCTCCAAGTTGTGTGCATTTCTCTGCAACCCTAATTCCAACACTAAAGGAGGTACCACCTCATCTAAAACTGCTCCTGCTACCCCTAGCTATGCTAGGAAACCTGGTTCTCGAGCTCCAGCCTCCAATCCAAGACCTTTGTTCCATTCTAATACAGGGAGTAATGCGGGGGCAACTTCCTCCTCAAACCCTAAAACAATTGATAAGGTGCAAAGAGTTATGGATTTGGATGGGTTCACATCTTCAAGAAAAACCTTCAAACCTACAGGATTCTTATTGGGATATTCTTCACATGACTTTTATGAAGTCTTAATGGAGGATATGACCTCCCTAGATTTATTGGTAGCCATAGAGAATATAGTGAAACAACATGATTCTAGCAAAAAATCAAAGCTATCTATGGCAAAGGTCAGAGGGTGCTCCTCAAGGGATACACTTGAAGTCCACATATGTGAATCTGACAATGATGATGGGGGTACCCAAACTACATAAAACACCCCCCTATGAAGCTATCAACTTTCAACATTGAGGGATTGAAAGACCCCACTAGATTGTACTTGTTTAATAAATGGCTATTGGCTTCAGAGTTAGATATATGTTTTGTTCAAGAGCACAAAATGGATGCCCAAGCACGTAAGCTGCTTCATTATTGAGGGTTTCATTGTTTTATGGAGGATCCCCTCAAGGCTACTTAGGTGTGTTGACTTGTATCAAAGTGTCTTTGCATCCTCCATGATTGTTAGACCATCCTAGTGGTCAATGTTTAATCTCCCTAATCTCCATCCCATGGGGTTTGAGAACCATTTCTAATATTTTTTCTAACAACACCCTCATGCATCGTTAAGAGCTGTGGGAATGGTTACAATATGCTGATCTGGCCAGCAGGATTGTTGGGGGGGATTTTAACATGGTTTCCAATAGAAATGATACTACTTCCACTAGTATATCATTACCAGAATGGAAAGAGATGAATGGGATGAGCTAACTTCTGGTAACTAGGATGACTCCTGGCTATCAACCCATGTAGGTAATTATGGGTAAACATGTCACTCTCAATCCCACAATGCTTCTTGGTATAGATTAGATAGATTATATTTTTTAGGGCTCTGAATGGATTCCACCTTCTGCTCATATGTTTGTTGACATTCAAATGCCTTTGTCTGACCACTTTCCCTTGGTATTGAGCTTATCTGATACAATTGATGTGGATGTTTTTAAATAATGTGGTTATGCAAGGCCCCTTATGGTCAATAATCTGTTGTTGAAAAACCAAACTCTTCGGTTTGATGTACATAATGCACTGGACTTGGCCATCGGTAAGTATGGGTTGGAACAAGTGGTCCAGACTTGGCTCTTGTTTTGTGTAGATATGCAACACTCCATAAGACATGTAGGTAAGATTGTGATTATGTAGAAAAAGAGAAAAGTAATACAGGCATAAGGGTTGGTAGAACATGTAATGGCCAGGCATGCAGGCACTTTGGATGAGAAAGACATAGCAGTGTTGCTTGATGCTAGAAAAGTACTCAGAGATTTTGAAGTAGAGCAAGCTGGAAGAGCTAGATTTTTGTGTAGGCAACATGAGCGTAAAGACAATAACTGTTCCTCAAAGGTATTTTTTGCCATCAATATTACTGCAAGAACACTCTAACTAAGAAGGAGGGTTTGCCTCTTGAGAGACAACAATATATTGATATCTTGTGATCAATGGTGGATCCATGCATTGAGGAATGTAAGGCAAGAATACCAAAAAGTCATTTTGATGAAAAAGAACTACTATGGGCAGTAAAGAAGTTAGGTAATGATAAGACCCCTGGCATATGTAGTATGATTAAAGATTAATGATAACATGTTGGGATATTTTGAGCCCACTAGTGGTGGCAGCTATCAATAGAATTTGGATCATTCAATGCATGGATCCTACTCTAAAGCAAGGTATCATTAAATTTCTGCCCAAGAAGACGTTTCCTACCTCCTTATCTGATTGAAGACCTATCACCATGATAGACATTTCATACAAATTGATGGCCAAAGCCCTTGCAGTGAGGATTTCCCTCTTTTTGAAGAAGGGTATCCATGTAGCACAGTCAGGTTTCATTGGGGGTAGATCCATCCTGGACAACATCTTGACAGTAATGCTAGGAGTAGAGGTGTGCCAAAAAACCAATCAAAAACTGGTGCTACTGCAGCTAGACTTTACTAAGGATTTTGACTCTATCATCTGGGACTTTGTGGTTAGAACCATGCAAAAACTAGGGTTTGGCACTAGAATGGAAGCTTGCATTTGTTAGGTTCTAAACCTACTTCTATCCTATGCCGATCTGAACAACCCCTTATGTAAGCTTGCATTTGTTAGGTTCTAAACCTACTTCTATCCTATGCCTATGTGAACAACCCCTTATTGTGCTACTCTCACATCATTGTGGGAAACGTGCCTACACCTAGCATTTTATCTTCATGCCACATGGATCATACACTTGTCCTAAATTTCCTCATGCACTAACACCTAGCTATATATGTGGATGCACTAGCATTTTCCACTTCTACTTCTTGCATGTATCCCTCCATCTATAAAAGGAGTTCTGCTGTACAAATTCACTCTCTTGATAAATATAGTCTACTGCATCCTTTTGTATATTATTATTGAGTGTTATTTTTCAAGTGTTGTCTTAGCTTAAGATAGGTTGTTTTATTATGAATGCGAGCAATAACTATCTTCCATAATCAGTAAGCCTTACAAGTGGTATTAGAGCAATTGTGAGCCTCATTGTAATTATTATTAGTATTATTACTCATTGTAAATATCTATATTTTGAGATATCAATTTTAGAAATAAGTTAAATATCTTTTTGCATGCATGTTAAGTGAAAAATATATGCCTCATATGGTTGCCCTCATGACCATGAGCATTTAAATAAGACTAAAGATGGTTTTTCCTTATAAACCTTTTTGGTTTTTTCTTTTTTGTTTGTTATCTATGCACAAGCTTCAAATTGTGTCACTTTCTCTTCTATCTTCTTCCTATCGAAAGTAGGTCTTAATCTGTGTTGCAGTTGTATTGTTTTAATATAAAATTGTATTGTCCATATACAGGTGAAATAAAAATATCCATTTAATATTATAAAATTTAAATAACATTTAAGGTAAGTCTCAATCATGCCATTTTTTTATTTTCTTCTAGTCGGTACCCGCTACTTGCAAATGGCTTATATATTATAGAGGGGCCCCAATAATAAGGTAAATGGTGCACATTGCATATCAGTATTTTGAAACAAAATAAAACAAAAAGAAGTAAAATAAAAAGATACATTAATAATCAAAACAAAAGAATATTTTAATGCTTTCAAATAAGCATAGAAAATAATTAAACAATTTAGTGAAGTGGTTTTTTTAAAATCCTAAAATGAAAGAATCGTTTATCAATACCTCAGTGTTTGAAAAAGGTGTGTTTGAGCTTAGGCTTAAGCCGATTGAAATTCGACATTAGCCAGTTGCAAAGGATGGCAAAGGAGAAAAAACCTGATAAAATATATTAGAAAATAGTTTGAATATTTTGCAAATTTGATTTTTTTACTAGTATTTCTATTTTTTGTATTTGTATAAGGAGGAAACTTGCCGCTTAGACAAAATACTTTCTCAAAGACTATATCATAAGATCAAACCCCTAATTTGTTTAATGTTTTGATCTGTAAAGTCATTTTCAAGCATGCTGACAGAGTAAATGCTGCTTTGGAGAATAGCTTTCTATTTCAAAGTTTTAGCTTTCTATTCACAAGACTTTTGAATCCCTTGGGGCAGTTGTCTCTCAAACAATGTGATCTAAGGAAACAAAAGTAACAACAAAGTTATTTTACCAAGACCCTTGCCATGTGGCGCTCATGGAGTCAAAGAATGCAAAGGCTTCAATGTTTGCAACAACCTTGCACAATGAACCTTATGGCCTTCCACATGCCAAAACAAACATGTAAAAGAACATGCCAAAACTTACAAGGTACCATGGAACAAAAAAGTATAAGGAAAGTCCTAAGTATAAGGAAAGTTCTGCACATGGCCACATGGGTGAAAGTGGTGCAATTTTGAATGAAAGTATAGGCTAGTGTTGCATGGATGAAACACACACATTTTGAATTTTGTCTTAAAGTGACCTTCCAAAAAATTGAAATGAAAGCATAATCAACTTTGAATGAAAATAACCTTTTAGTCTATAGTTTTGAAATGAACAAATGTTTACAACTCATAGAATTGGGCGCTTTTGAATGAAAACTTCTATGAAGGGACACATTTTCTACTCACATATTTTAATGGATACATCTCAATGCTGAGGCTTGAGTGAAAGGATTTACACCAATCAAAGCAAAACACTGACCCTTTTCAAAAGTAAAAACACATTAGGGTGTACTTTTTGACCACATTAAGTCTCAATGTTTTGATGGAATCAAACATTTAGAAGAAGGCCTTGAGGCATCCGCAAAGAAAATACTAGTGAGTTTGCTCCTAGCACATGTTGAATTGAAACAAATTGTAAAGGCATTCCAAGCTTCAAGCATGTGTGTGCAAGAAAGGGATTGAAGAAACCCTTACTTTGAGGTGTGTGCAGGAAAAAAAGACAAACAAACAATTTCTTACCTTAAGCTTGTAAGAGGGCTTGACTAGAAAGCTGCTCCACATGTCCTTCCTCCAATCTTGAAGCTTCATGCACCATTACTCTCATATGCACCACCACTCTCATATACAGGCTCCACTCTTGCCACACAATCTTTTACCATAGGAGAAGGCTAGGGATTGGTATAGGACCCTAAGGGTGGAAGAGAAAACGATTTACCCTACTCTTAGGAGACTAAACTTGAAAGAGTACATGTGAGAGTGAGTTCTTTTATCCTCTCAGCTCCAAAAATCCCAACGAGAGGAAGGAGAGTCCGTGAGAGACTTTAAAAGTCGCCTGAAGCATTTGAATTCTTGTTGTTATCCAAATGAGCACTTCAATAATAATCAATTTCTCGATAAATTCATTAGGGGGGACTACAACACGAGGATATTTACAATGGCCTAGTCATTCTAAGAGTATCACCACTTGGGAAGCAGTCACCACCAATTCAATCCAATTGGAGGACAATTTAATGATTCAAGGAGAAGGAGTGTCTGTTGAGCCGAAATCTACTAGCTCGTAAGCATCATGGCATGAGTGAATGACCATAAAGCATATTGCTAAAGAGCCAAAGATATCTGAGATGACTTTAGCAGATCTCACCAAGGCCATTCAAGAAAGTCTTAGAGACAATTGTGCTCCACAAAACAATCATATGTATCCAAGAAGGGATGAACAATGGTGCTCAATTTTCTTTAGTCCACATAATTACAAGTGAACTCCCTATGCTCATAGTAAAATTTAATGGGAATTTCAATGCATGTAGGAGGTACGGTCATCAAGCCAAGGATTGCATAGTATTTAAACGCGCGATGGCCAATCGACCACCAACCTTGGCATGGATGGACACACCTCAAGTGTCTGCATTGATGTCGGCCCCACCTCTTGAACAACCATCACAACACATGGTCTTTAGGACCCAAAATATTGTTCAAATGACACCATTACCACCTCCAGTGCTAGGATTGCAACCACCACATCCGAGACACTTTTGTGAATCAAGTGGGTTGTGAGTCATCTTGCTTGTGGAAAATGCGAGGATGAGTTAGACCCTAATATTGCCTATGGGATTGATGCACTTGAAGAAAGTCCACAATACTATATGGAGGACTATTAGGGACAAGTCAAACCTGTCTATCAAGTAGTTACTCTTGCTTCAAGAGGCCAAAATTTACCCTAGGGTCATGTATGAGAGTCACAAGGATTAATAACAAACGTGCAATCTCTATGAAAATACCCATGCCAATTGCATCAATGCCACGTGCAATGATCTCTGCAAATCTATCTGCAGTAGATATCTCAACCCTCATTGCATCTAGTTACATGTGAACACGTCAATCCCTACTCCCGGATATTCATCACTCCCTCATCATTGATAGGGATTGCATCCACATGTCGTGGCATCACCATATCACCCTCTAGCATGAGCATATCAAAGAACTCTATATTTCTCATCTCCCTGGTAGGAGGCATCTCTCTCCTAAGAGGATCAATCTGTTGTGTCTCGCTAGAGCATGGCCACCCTAACTCTACATCTATAGACATGTTGTGTATAGCACTCTAGAGCTCATTCGCAAAAGTACATGTCTGCAAAGTCATTGAGTCTGTACCGTCTCGTATGTGTGCCTCGCTGCTCTGCTCCCTGATTGGCAAAGCTTTGAAATCTATCACCACCATTGTTGACTGCTCTAGTTGTGCACTCAAAGAGCTCTCTTGCTTTACATATTTTTCATCAAACCCTACATGCACAACGAGAAAAGTATCACACTGCTCATCAATAAGGTGTACTCACCTAGACTATGAATGTCTATATGGTAATGGACTCACAGAGACTTTGACATCTTTGACACCAAGAATGTAGAGAAGAGTCAAACGAGCACTACGATGTCCTTATGCTATCACAAGCAAACCTCTCCTCGTCAAGTAAGACTCATCAGTCAAGTGAAAATGACACCCATGATCTCTGAGCTACAAGTTGGAGATCAAACTCCTACATGCATCAGACACATACTGAACATCATGGAGCACAAGCATACTCCCACTAGCAAAGTGAAAATGAATGTTACCCACATTATCCTGTCTCAGAGCAGAAAATGTGCTAAACCACTCAATGTGAGGAGCAAAATGTTGTAAAGCACTGATGTCCAACTGCTAATCATGAGAGAAAGTCCACACATGTCTAGGTAAACCTATAGAAGTAGGAGTGTACACCACACTTGTATTATCAACAAAAACCAATGGAAACCTTTACTGTCTCCAACACCTGAAATAAAATCTTTGCATGTGCCCTGATCTACCACAATGCCAGCAAACCACATGTCTCTGTCTCTGAGATCTTCCTGATACACCAATCTTTGTATTCAATGATGAACCGTCATTACAAGATACCATAATTGAGCGCAAAATGAGTCTATAGATCATCCCACACAAAGTGTAAATACATTTTTCACAAGAGCATAACCGCTCTACACAATGTAAAAGAAAACTAGATGATCAAACACCTACCAACAAATCTATGGAAAACATCACTTTGATCATGTGTAAATGCCTCCATGCTTCGTTGCCTAAAGCTACCAAAAAACCCTCAAACCACAATCTCTGTTCAAAATTTATGCACCCAACTTTGAGCACTTGTCGTGCTTCCAAAAAGTGCATCAAACTCGCAAACTATGCAAAAACAGAAAACCTGAAATTTTTGTATCAATCATTCCGAGTTGAATATCAACAAAATGGTGAGGAATTTGCAAAAAGTTTCTCCAGCAAAGTTGTAGACCACATTGAAGCAAAGGAGCTTGATGGCTAGAATATTCAAATATGCATTCTACAAAGATAAAAATGAATTTGAAAATAGTGCTGCTGTGCACACAATTTTTTATTGCAACACTTTCACTTACACACAATCTTCCACACTCTTTTTTGAGCTTCCACAAGAGTATACATCACTCTTTGCTGAGCTCACAAGCTCCCATTGAATTCTCATGAAGCTTCAAAGATATCTTGATCTCTTCACCATGAAGAGCGAGCGACCTATCACCTCAAAGCTCTCGGACACCACCGTGCTCTCTCTGATCACTATTCGCTTTGATACCAATTGTGAGTGCAAAAATGTGGTGTGTGTGTGCGTGTAGGGAGTGAGCAGGAGAGAGAGAGAGACAAAATAGGATGTGTGTGGAGAATCTCAACACAATGTGTGTGTCAAAGAGCCCCTTATTCTTGTAATCGGTGTGTACAAGTAATGAGCAGTTGGACGTCTTTGGCATGTCCAAATGGGGTAAGAGGCACACCTTTACACCAAACATGCATCATATAGAATATGAATATTGGTAGTAGCGGTCTAAAATAATGAATATGAATTTTAAGGTAATTCAAAGTTTGTTTCTAATTTTTATCTTATATATGCTTTACACTTTCTTATGTTTGATCATGAACCATGGTGCTATGATTGGAGATATTTTTTACATCCAAATGCGAACTTAGTAGGTTCCAATGTCGGAGTACATTACAGCCGTTTAGTTCCAAAACAAGAATTTGAAGAGAAGATAGCTCAAAAGAAAAATCAAAGAAATACTTGATGAGATTGACATCTCACAGATGGGCTATATGGCACTCTTCAAAGCATTAGCTAAAAAGTCTCAAAATAAGTTACAGAGAGGATCATTGTTGCCAAATTCATCAAATGTAAAGGTTGCACGTCGGTACATAAATGATGAGGATGGTTTGAAAAACTTGGTTCACCACTCCATATTGAAGCAACATTCTTAGGCAAGGGGGGTAAAGAGGTACAGTATAACAAGCATAACAATGTCTTTGTTAATCTTGAACCATTGCAAAGGTATGTAGTTCAATTCTTTGATATGAGTAAAGAGAAGTGCAATGTGGGTTCTCAAATATTTTCTTTGAAGCTTAATGAGTGGGAGGTCCTAAAGAACAAGAAGCTGGAGGGAGTCACTATTACCCTCATGACAGAGCTTTGGATCCATCAATAACCAAAGAGGACACAAAATATGTCAATATTGTTGAGCTATATATAGTGTCTCTATATATAGCACCCTGGTCCCCTCTATATAACTCATCTTGTGTAGTCATTGGACACACTTTGGGGCTTTTACATGTTGGTGTCATCTCTCTCTCCTCTCGTCTACATGCTCTCTCTCCCTCCTGTTCAACATGGTATCAGAGCCATCCTTCCAAGGCAAGGTTCGGCATGCAAGACATCTTAAGGCAAGGCTCAATGTCCGTTGATGTGGTGCGCAACACAGGGCCTTTGGCCTTCCAAGATAGAGTTTTGACCAAGGAAAGGGTCGGTGTCTATGACGAACCTTTGCGACACAGCAATCATCGGAACACATAATCAAAGATGAGTTCTTTCTTTGACGGGTAACTGTGATGAAGCTCGCAACAAAACAAAGGCAGTTCTAATGTCTACGTCAATCTGCCCTGCTTTTGGACGCTCGTAATAGCTAGCTGGTGGTGATGCTTGCTTGTTTTTCTTAAAATAACTCGATGTATTTCTTAAATATGGGGTTGCCTGCTCGAAGCACTACTACGTCAATCTGCGCTGCTTCTAGATGCTCATAATAGCTAGCAGGTGGTTTTTGGTAGACCTGCTGGAGTGGTTGTCGTGGCTTACAAGTAGCGCAGGATTAGATGCAGCATAAGCCGCTGAAGGCTTACTGGGCAGGAGAAGGACTAGAAGGAAAACTGAGCAGCGCGCGCATAAGCCACCATAACTGCAAACTCACGCGTAGGCCACGGGTTGCCATGAATTGAAGCGTGGATTCTGATCAACCACTCTCCCTGTGCGTTTTACCCTAGGAATTCTTGTGCAAGCTCGCAGGCTAGACAGCAAAGCAATGAGTGCCATCGACTGCAATGGCCAAAAGCCTATGCTATTATTAGTGCTACGTCTTCTATATAATTACCTCACCTTGTATTCAAGAATAGATTTAATTACATTAATCTAATAATAACAAAAATAAAAACCTCCACGTGCCTTGAGGAATCAAAATACAATGCAATAGACAAAGAGGATGAGCAAGCAGCGGTTATATTCCGTACACAGATGCTTTGAGGTTGTTGGGCTTAATATCACGATGGATGATGCCCTGAGCATGGCAGGAGATGAGGACATGAACCCCGTGAATAGTCTCCCCTCTTGTTTTTACAGCGCTACCAAGTAGTGCTTTGCTACGCTACCAAGCAGTTCCCCGTGACATGAATATGGACTCTGTCCACTTATCAAACATCGACCATCCTACTCTTGACATGAATAGCGGCTTCATTTAGTTACCAAACAGCACTAATTAAGCATCGGGGGTCAACAACATATCGGGGGTCAACACATGCAAATACAGAGTTAATATTTTGGGGTGATGACTCGGACAACTAGTTGCCTGATATTCTAGATTGGTCAGCCTTGCATCTACGTAGCTATAAATTCTGCATAGAATCTTCCTTGGGTATCAATGTTGTGGGAAGGTCTATTGCATGGCGTCAGAGGATGATAAGGTTTGAGAGCACAGAATCATGTCTCTTCATGTTGGTACTCATCCATGCCTACCACAACCAACTATTACAGGTATTTATATTTATGATCATGTTGTAGTCATGGCCTGCCTGCTTGTCACCCCTTGCAAACCACCATAAAAAAAATTCAAAAATACTATTTTTTTCCCATAAGTAATTGTACTATTTATTTTGATACAGGATGAAGTTACATGATGCGTCTTCATCTAGATGACAAGATTTACCAAAAAGCTATTATCTATTGACTAGTCATTCTCTTGAGGTTTTGCAGATTTGCACAAAACTAGCATCTCTAATGCCATGGTACGTAAAGTCATGATGGTGATTACTATTTTAAAATTTTTATTTGATTTGAAGAAAATGTTTCTGATGCCATGGTACGTGAAG
This sequence comes from Adiantum capillus-veneris, assembly GCF_014529385.1. Lineage (NCBI taxonomy): Eukaryota > Viridiplantae > Streptophyta > Polypodiopsida > Polypodiales > Pteridaceae > Adiantum > Adiantum capillus-veneris. The sequence goes on from NC_140940.1 coordinate 40,507,114, forward strand.
CCGTGATGATTTCTATTTCAAAGTTTTTCTGAGCGTCTCTAATGCCATAGTAAATGTTGTGATGCCATGGTACATAAATCCATGATGATTATTCCTATTTCAAAGGTTTTATAAGTGTCTCTTATGCCATGGTGAATACTGTGATGCCATGGTATGTAAAGCCATGATGATGATAGCTATTAGCTGTTGAGATCTTGGGAGCCTCGACATGTTCATTACATCACGGCTTTGTATATATGTGTGCACATGTGATTATTATTTTTTTTCTATGTCTTCTACAAATGTGATTGCATGGGCATTATGTTTGTTTCTATGTCGTGTCCAGAGCGGTGTCGCGAACCGTCTCTAAGGACAATGTGATGTGATTATTTCCAACCTTCACATTTCCATATGTTTCGTGAGTTGATGTTGTTTACAGAATTTAAATCACATCAAGCAGTATGTACGGGGGCTCAAGGATACTGAAGTTGCTCTATCGAAGAATTTGAGGTAGCTCAATCCTCTATATCTTGGATTATAAGAAGACCCTTGAAAGGGCACATTGTAAAACGGGAGTGATGTAGCTCCTTTCAACATTGTAAATATACATTTAAAATATTTTAATATGACGGTGGGTATATATAGAGCTGTGGGTTTTTCCCTTGAGCCCCCAAGGGTTTTTTCATCCACAGTTAGGGACCTTCAGTTGAGTGGGGGTGTTGAGCTATATATAGTGTCTCTATATATAGCACCTTGGTCCCCTCTATATAAACTCATCTTGTGTAGTCATTGGACACACTTTGGGGATTGTACATGTTGGTGTCATCTCTGTCTCCTCTCGTCTACATGGTCTCTCTCCCTCCGGTTCAACAAATCTGCAATCAAAAAACAATATATCACACTAGGATCATTTGAGGTATACTTAGTTCAATCTACAATAACAAACATATTGCATGCATGGTTCTTGATTTCATGTTCTTATTTTTAATTATAGATTGACAAGGAAGATTTTGAAGTCCTCCATTGGCTTTTTAGTCAAACCAAAATTCCTCCTATCATTAGTGAACAAAGAAACAAAGTTGTACATTTGGTGGAAGGTTTCGGTGACTATACATTTGAATGGCACATGGCAGGTGACTTAAAGAGTCTTAAGTGTATGTATAACATATTACATGGTGCAAATATGGAAAAATCAAGCTTCTACTCCATGTTTGATGCCCAATTCTTTAAGAGTGTGCAATGGACTAGAGATACCAATAGAAATATTCAATAGAAATATTCAATATAAATATTTTAGGCCAGTGTTTGATATTCATCTGAGTAGAGTTCATGTATGTACACTTCATGCACTCTGCAAAAAATAATTGAAAAGGTGGTTCAGTTTTACATTAGGTTAAATTACAATTGAAAGAGAGAGAGAGAGATTAGGTTAAGATTTAAATTCGATTAGGTTAGATTACATTTAGATTTATGTTTATGTTGAGTTTAAGATTAGGTTAGATTTAGATTTACGTTAAATTAAGATTAGGTTAAATTTAAAATTAGGAAAGTATTAGAGATTAGCTAGCTATGTTAGATTTAAGTTAGATTACATTTAGGTTTAGGATTTAAGATTGGATTAGGTTTAGGTTTATGTTGAGTTTAATATTAAATTAGATTTAGATTCAAGATTAAGACAAGATTTAAAATTAACTAGATTAAATTTAGATTTAAGTTATATTACATTTAGGTTTAGGTTAGATTTAAGATTAGATTAGATTTAGGTTTATTTTAAGTTTAAGATTAAATTAGATCTAGATTTATGTTCGATGGACTAACCGTTTTTTAAGATTTAGGTTAGATTTTAGTGAATGCCAATGAAGGCGCGCTTTGCCCAAAGAGCAAACACTAGTTACACAACAATATGTATATTCCCATCAGAATCTGACACCTGTTAACTCACACACTAACCATATTCAATTAGCCGTGAATCACCACATGTTCAATTAGGTTAAATTTAAGATTAGATTCTGGATTGAGTTTTTATATTAGAGTCTACCTTTGGGATTACAGTAAAAAAATTAGAGTTAGACGAACGATGATCCATCTCTTCCTCTCTACGGATGCGACCTTAAGTTGGAAAACTTTCAACGGCATGATACTCAGATTGGAGGCCAACATGCAATGTGCTAAGTAATCCCTCAAAAAAAGATCTACTATGAAAAGATGTTAAGATGATGTAAAATGATGCAGCTAGAGAAGAGGCAAAGGGGTTTTGTCCACTACATTCACTATCATGTAGATGTGGATATGTAGATTTCTCGTACCCACAAATATAGGCATTGACCAATAAAGAAGAGATTATAACCGGGTGGTTTTGATCTCCGTGCACCTCTAGACCGAGGTGTGCGGGGATTGGACATGACTAGAGAATGTAAGGTAGTTTACAATGTGAACAGAGAGAGAGAGAGAGAGAGAGAGAGAGAGAGAGAGAGAGAGAGAGAGAGAGATAAAAGAATGAGGATGCCACTAGAAGATTAAATTTATGTCCAGGTTATAAGGTTTTTACCATCATTATGAGTAGTGACGAAGATGTGGGGATGTCCAACCGAAACACCTATCCCTCAACGAGGATCTTATGTCCTTGTAATCAATGCAAGCATGATGTGCGATGGACAAGACGCGTTTCTTTGCAGCACATTTGCGAATTTGGTGAGTTCGATCCATCTATTATAGATCAAGTTGTTGCCAATTATAACTCGTTGTACTCGTTCTCTCTCTCTCTCTCTCCCTCTCTCTCTCTCTCTCTCTTTGTGCAGCTCTTTTTGTATTTCTCTCTCACTCTCTTCAAGCGTCTTTCTTCTACTTTGTAGGCGAGTAGAACTCATGGTGGAACTTGCATCTTTGGAAGGGGAGGATAAGGAACAAGTACCTTGCCATTATATATATTTCTCTCCCTCTCTTTTTAACTCCTGTGCTTTGGGCAGGTTTGTTTTAAATGCACTTGTTATGTTTGGGATGGGAGTGAGAGCGGCTACACACACACTCCTTTCTGACGACCACTAGAAAATATGTAGCCTCTCTCTCCTGTCGCCAACCACTCCCATGCAATGGTTCTTTCATCCCCTGGCCCGTCCTCATTTTAGTCGGGCACCTTAAACCAACTTTGGTTACTGATTACAGGGCCGCCTTTGATTATGTCCAATGGTTGCATGCACTCCAAGGCCAATACCTCATCCAAAATCCACCACTGGGAGTTTTTTGCAGGGCTGCAGCATGCACCCTCCCTCCCTCATTTCTTTTTCACTCCCACCCCACAATCACTCTCGCTCGGCTGCTCAGTAAAGTGAGCGTTTAGCTTGGATTTCAACACCATACCATGACTGTCGGTGTGCCTTCCTTCCCCACAGCTCCCAATCTCCCTCAACCTCTCGTGTGGCCAACCTGGACATACACTATGGTGTACTCGCAGTAGACTTCTCGCAAGCCAATCTCTTACTCCTGGACTACATGCATTATGCAGCTCCAATGGACGCTCCTTAGACACTTGGTCAAGTGCCTTATAGTGATTGCTGGCTTTGCATGCACAGGTGATGCAGTGGACACCACAATAGCTCATGGTTGCTGCTCACAGAAAATTGAGGTTGCAACATGCGAGCCCACTCTCTCTTTTGCAACTACCTCAAATAGATTCTTGGAGGCTTCTAGAAGCTGCACTACTGCAGAGTCTCATGTAAATTTATGTGGCCACCTTCTAATGGTGGTGGAGGTTCACCAAATTCCTCATCAGCTGTGCAGGGCCAGCTACCAGTGTTTATTGCAATACTAGTGATGATATTCCTATCATTTTCTGGCACTCGATGGATTATGCTCTCGACATCTTACGACCATCATCACTTGTAGTACTGTAGGTAAGCAAGTGAAATCATGCATTCGCCATCACTAAAAGACGTGTGTTATACGATTTTCAAGAGACACAATATTAATACAGTACCTTCTTCACACATTTCTTCTCTCGGACATCGTACCGGCCGCATGACAAATCGGTCAGCCAACTTAGGGGAGATAAAGAACTTGGGCCAGTCAAGCTCAATCTTTGCTGCAGTTATTTTGATGCTGCAGGAATAACACTTCTGCAGGGAGAGCAGATGCTTTGATTACATAAGATATATGCAAGTTGTTCCTTTGAGCATTATGTGAGGGGGAAGCATCCTTGGCTTCTTTTGAAACGGTTCCCATATTTGCTTTAACCGGGTGAGGGGCTACTCCCCTCCTCCTCCTTTCATGGCGTGTGTATGCACTTCAACCTCGGGATGTGGTAGCCGAGGGCGTTCCCGCATACCATTCTTGACCTTAGTCATCTCTGTGGCCACAACCTTTACTCTGACAGTCTTCCTCACACTTACACCGTGGCCTCATACTTACACCTCTTTTGTAACTCATTAATTAATTGGTTATAATTGGGGTAGTCTCTCATGACTATCTTGTTTGTCTTCTTCCCTGTTGCTTTAGTGATCACATCGGCAATCAAATAATTGATTTATAGCATCACTTGCTAATGAGCAGCTCCCCCTTTCCGCCCACCACAAAACGTTATATTAATCATCTTCAAAAAGGTCAAAATAACCTATGAGATCCAAGCGGTACAATCTTGGTGGATCTAATACAATGATTGGATACAACATAACTTGATGTAAAATATAGACATTAGCAAGACTGGAACCTCCATATAGACATGTCAATATGTAAATTGTATGTATTCATTAGTGACATAGAAGTCTTCAATAAATCTTCCAAATAAAACACTATTACTGTATATTGATAATGGCACATAATTGTGATTATTTTGAACAAGTATATAATGCGTTCCTAAAGAATCTTTTACTTGTTTTTGCAAACTTTGTAAAATTGATACTGATCTTTTCAATAATTTTTGCATGCTTCCTTCACAACTTACTCTTATACAGTGTTGTAGGATCTAAACTTTATGCGCACTACAAAGTTGTGAAATTTATATTGATCATAATTGCATTGAAAGTGGCTTAACATTTGTATTTTGGTTAGTCTATAAATTTTGTTATATAATCCAATTGTTTATCTTGATTGACATTAACCAAATGATGCTTTTGCTACTAACCTTCACTTTTATAGCACTTGTTTAGCATTCGACAATTTGACTCCTAGCCTTTTCCTTGAACCACCCCTCGCTATGTAATTTCTCAATGTTTTCTATTGCATTTTAATTCCCTTCAACGAGTGAGTTCCAAAACATACCTATTGCTATCATTTGTCTTAAGATCTCGTCATTACGATCCTTCTCCCCTCTGAATATACTATAACGCACTCGCTTGATATACTACTATGATAATACTTACCCTCTCCATTTATTTATCAATTGTTTTTCTTGATACATATATTTAGGGAGATCAACTCAAGCAGTTTTCAATAAGGAAAAAAAAACATTGGACACTTTCAAAATAAATAAATAAATAAATCCTTTGTATATATACATTCTCTTATAGCAGGTGCGATTAACCACCTCTAAAGTTAGGGCCTATACTTGCACTGAATATTGAAGAGGATTTTTTATTTAGCTATACAACTACTCATGTGACCTAAGCTGCTTTGGGATAGTAAACAATAGTTTGTAAGTACTCTCATAATCCAACATGCTCCAAATTGGTCTTCCACCTGTGAAAATTGTTATTATTTTTATGTCTAGCCTAGTCCATTGGTCACCAACACACAGATTTGCCGATTTAGGAAGTGTGTAAATACTCATCTTGGTACAGATCTGTCGATTTAGGCAGCACATTGATAAACTTCAGATTTATTATTTTTAAACAATATCCAATGCAGATTCGCCGATTTAGGCAGCATTAGTGCAGATCCGCCGATTTAGGCAGCACGCTTTATTGGTGTAGACTCGCTGGATGAGGCAACACCAATCACAAAATCATGTTGCAGTGGCTGACCATCACTGCAACTGGTATGATTTTGTTACCCTGGTATAGAAAATGAAAGATATTTTGGATTTGGATTTGGATTGGGAATTGGTATATGTCGATGCTTTTCTGTCATGACAGTATTTATGAAATTGGACTTCAGATTGATGAGAATTAATTATTGAATGATGAGTGTGACCAATGATATCCTAATTCATCAGGGTATGACATGTACTGCTTATTCTAGTGGTATGGGACACTAGAATAGGTAGTATATGGATGACGGCAGGCATAAGAAATGTTATCTCGTTTCATAATTTTTTTTTATTTTTCAATGAGCTATTTTTGACACAGAATACTAATCACTATTTTTAACAAGTATGGTTTGCAGATTTTTATCTTTGCAACTGAGAACAGTTGCTTTCCAATGGAGAGGTATGTAATGGAATTGACATTTCTTTTAATTATTGCAGCTGACAGGTGGAAAAGACTTGACGGAGCTAGGTCTACGGATACGGAAATATATTTCATGTATTATTCAAGTGCTCTTTATGAGCTTTGGCCATTTATGACCGGCTGGCCAATTTCTACTCACATTTGACCATTTAAGAAATCTATAAAACAAAAATGTGCAAGAGGGAAATGGTCACTCTTGCACGGGGGGAGATTGCACCCAGTGCTCGTGTCTATTCTTCTCTCCTCTCTCTCACCGTGTTGGGCGCAACACTCCACTGTAGGAGGTGACCCTACGCATGTTCTCTGTCTCTCTCTCACTCGCTATCTCTCTATGTTTGTGTTGAGATCCATCATGTGCGTGTGCGACAATTGAGGTATACCGATTTATCATTTTATTGTATGTATTGTGCTATTATGAGTATTTTTCGGGGCAACCGTGCATTCTGTCTGTAGCAATGGTGATCTGGGAATACGAAGCTTTCCGCAAGAGAGAACAAAGAACCCGATTTTAAGAGAAGACCAGATGTAGGTCTGGTTGTTGAAAGAGAAGGGAATGAAGCAGTTGAAGGAATAGAAGACTTAAGAAAGGCACAGGGCTGTGCAGAAATCGTCGAGAATGAAAAAACAACAAAGATAGCAAAAGGGATTGCACGATATGTACTTCAAAGCTCTAGTGCAATGGACATGGACACTAAGAAAGACATCTTCAATCAGATGATTTAGCACGCTTCACTGAAAGATATCCAAAATGACAAATCATCAAGACCCTGTTTTGCAGATACACTGATAGGAAATATTCGGAACACACTTCAAGACTTGAAGAGGCCACAAATTGAAGATAAGATGTTCCTCAAGAGGTCTATCATGATGATGCTTCTGAACTCAAAAAACCCAGAGGAGGCACAAGGTCTTAATGTTAATTTTGTCTCCAAGCTACTTTCTATTCATAGAAGGAACTTGTATGGAGCCAAGAATCGGCTACTCCAACAAACTGAGAAGGCCACTTTGTCCTTTGCCACATGTCATCGGAGTCTTCAAAAAAGTCGCTTACCTGAAGAGGTAAAGGAGCTAATAGTCAAATTTTGGATGCTTGAGACTCGTGCATCCCCCAAAAAAAGAGACATATGTTGGAAGAGAATTGGTCAGAAGGAGTATATTGAACATCGCATCCATTTATTGGAAGTATCACAAGTATGGAAGAAAGTGTATGCCATGTAGTGGCTTTTCGTATTTGTTAGATATTCTATGTAGAACCTTTTCGACTACACAAATATTTGAATTACTTACATAACTATTTCCACGGTTTAGCTGCCAATTATTGACCATTATCTATCTGTTTTGCTGCCAATTATGTGTTTCATGGCTGTTCGTTATAGTTATACTTTGGCAATGGCTAGCTAATAGCTATCAAATTTTTGGCTGGTAGTTATCCGTGTTTTATAGATAACTCTTGCCACACTAATAGTTATCAAATGCAGTTTACTTCATAGCCACCCACTAGCTATGTTGTACCATCTTATAACTAGTCAAATATATATCATAGTTGTTCACTATATTGGCCAGTTGATAGCCATCAAAGTTTGACTGGTAGCTATGTGTTGTTACATAACTTCTGCTAGGCTCTTCGATTGGTATTGATATTGATAGCCAATAATGACTATTTTTGTAATTATCTACTTGTTGATAGTGATAGATACTAATAAATGTTTTGTTATTAGCAGTTGTGTAATAGCTATTGATAAGGTATTTTCCTTAGGTGAAACTATTTTATAGCGAGTGATTTCTATAAAATAGATCTTGTTAGCTCTTTGATAGCAATTGATAGCTCTTCATGGCTTGTGATTGCTTTCATAGCCAAAATTTGCTTTTTAATAGGTAATCAATAGATATTTTATATCTAGTCAATGACATTCTATTGTTAGTGATGACTATTGGTAGCTAATAATCAAGTATTTTATTTAGAATGAGGTATTTCATAGCTAGTCTGAGCTATTTGATAACTATTCATGGCGAGTGATTGCTATTTCATAGCTAGTGTTTGCTATTTGAAAGATATTTTATATGTAGTAATTGCTATTTGATAGCTATTGATAGCTACCAATAGATATTCATTGCTAGCAATTGCTATTTTATAGCCATTTATTGGTATTTGATAGCTAAATAATAGATATTTCATAGCCGATGATTGCCATTTTATAGCTAGTGATCGCTATCAATAGCTAATAATCAAGTATTTTCTTTAGTTAAAGCTATTTCATAGCTAGTGATTGTTGTTTGATAGCTATTGATAGTTGTTCATAGCTAGTACTTGTTGTTTCATAGCTATTGAAAGCTATTTGATAGATATCTCATGGCTAGTGTTTGCTGCTATTTCATAGACAAAGCTATTCCATAGCTAGTGATTGCTACACGATAGCTACTAGAACAGCTCTTTGATAACTATAATAGCTAATGATAGCTATTTCATAGCTAGTGTTTACTATTTGATAGCTATTTTATAGATAGTAATTGTTGTTAGATTGCTATTGATGTTCATAACTACTATTTGATAGCTCTTAATAGCTCTTTGGTAACTGCTATTTGATAGCTTTTCCCAGCTAGTGGTTGTTTCATATCTATTGACTGCTATTGGATAGCTATTGGCAGCTATTCATAGATAGTGCTTGTTTTATAGCTATTTATACCTTTTTGATAGATATCTCATAGCTATTGTTTGCTATTTCATAGCCAAGGCTACTTTATCGCTAGTGATTGCTACTCGATAGCTAATAATAGCTCTTTGATAACTATAATAGCTTTTCATAGCTAGTGATTGCTATTTCATAGCTAGTGTTTAGTGATTGCTATGTGGTTTCTATTGGTAGGTGAAGCAGATAGCTATTGATAGATCTTTAATAGCTGTTTATAGATGGTGATAACTACCTCTCAACTATTGATAGCGGTTCTTAGATATTTCATAGTTAGTTATAGCTATTGATTTTGATAACTGCCATTTGACAGCTATTGGTAGCTCTCTGATAGCTATTGATAATAATAGCTATTGATACTGAATGATCAGGTGTTTGCTTTAGTTAAAAGGTAATTTATAGTTAGTGATTGTATACAAAAGCTACTAGTAGCTGTTTGATAGCTATTTATAGCTAGTGATTTCTACTTTATGGGTATTTGATAGATAATGATAGCTTTTTTCTATAGATATTTATAGCTAGTGATTTTTATTAATTTATAGCTATTAATAGCTACAGCTTACTATTGATAGCTATTGATAGCTAATGGGTAGCTTTGACACATGATTTCTTCATCATTCAAGCTTTCTTGTTGTGGAATGCAAGCTGAGCTCTACCAACATTTCAAGGATGCCAATCCGGATGTAGCAATCCAACTTCGTGCTTTTGAATCAGAGAATCCCTACTTTGTGTGAAAGCTAAAGGATAGGCTGACATGTTGTTGTATTTACCATGTGAAAATTTCATATTTGAAGGAGGTTGTGAATCATATGTGTAGTCAAGCATTTGGAATGCATGGTGGGTTGTGAAAACGTGCATGCGCTATGTGCAATGATTCATCACTTGCAGGAACATGTGTTGCTACAAAGTACACTGTGAAGAGCATTTCAAAGCTTATAGATTCTCTATTGTGTCCCAAGCAAGCTGGCTCTACCTACCATGGTCTAAAATGCCACATGGGTCAATGTACAAAATGTGGGGCAGAGAAATTTGTATGCTATCCACAGGAGCTACTAAAGGATACAAGAACCATCAAAGTCAAAGTATTTAAGGATGTGGAAACAGGCAAATGTGAAGGTGGAAAGAAAGAAGAAAAGGAAGGATCTTCTATGCGAGGAGATGATCACTGTTGATTTGCTACAGGTATTCAAAAAGGATCTCCAATTTTGCTACAGGTTATCCAGCACTCAGTTTGGTCAGATGGGGCAGCATCACAGTTAAAGGCAAAAAAGCCTTTCTATTTTGTTCGTAGATATGATTCTTTGACAGGGAAAGTGATGATGTGGAACTTCTTTGGAAGTGGCCACGGGAAAGGAGAACATGATGGGGCAGGAGCAGTTGTGAAAAGGGCACTTACACAGGAGCATCTGAAGAGCAATGGAGCTACACTCAAATGTGTACCTGATGTTGTGAAATTTCTTCGCCAGCATTTGTCCGATGGGTCCATTGCTCACTACCCTTCCAAGCATAGGCAGGTAGAGCGTGTGTTTTGGGAGGTCAATCTTGGAGAAGTGTCCCAGAAGAACAGATGGGACTGTGAAGCTATCCCTAATGCATGCTCCATACATTCTTTTTGGGGCTACTCAAAACAAGATGGCTCCTCCATCCCACACAGGCAACTATCTTGCTATTGTAGTGCATGCATGCACAACTAGAGGAAGAATTGCAGCAAAAAAACACACGTGTCTAGCTGGAATTTCCACAAAATCGCTCAAAGTGATGGTGGAAATAGTGATGAAAAATCTGAGGAGCCTATCTATGAAGGGCACTATGAAGCATTGAGTGATGCAATTCAGGTAAGTGACAAATTTGTTGTCAATGCCGAGGAGGGGACTGAAGAAGGTGTCAACTTTTACTTGATCAAGTGCACAAGCACATTGGAGAATCTCAAAGCACACGACATCGACAGTTGGGGCAGTGTGTTTGAAGCACGGTCGCACATTTTGAATGGCCTCTATTTTACCAGGTCGATGATTATTGTTACAAGCTTTTGGGTAGAAACACAGTCTTCATGATCTTGTTAGGTGTATAGAAATCACACTGACAATAGTCTAGGGTGCTAGGGGATTGTATACGATCTTGTTGGAGGTCTTCATTCTATTCATATGGTCTACATGCGTTGCTAGTCAGTTATGTGGGGTTAATAGGTACAGTTTTTTACCATTCGTTGCCAAATCTACAAGTAATTTGTCCTATTTCTATCAATACAACTCTCATGGCACCAAAACATGGAAATTGAGCAAATCCTAAACAAATGATGTTTATGTACTCGAACTGAAGACTGGAACTTAATAAGCTTCACACAAAAGTAAATAGTGAAATGTTGCATAAAGCCAGATTTTGTATAATGTACTCAACATAAGAGTGGAACTTAATAACCTTCTCAGGAAAACAATAGTACATGGTCGCTTTGAGCGATGAATTATATTACAGATTTTTGGAATGAGCAAGAACCATAAAAAAGTATGGTGTTACAAATAGGATGACCAGAGGGGAGTTCTCTAAATCTGCACAAAAGCTACATCCACTAGCTGTTACAAAAAGCAGGATGTCCAAACATCATAGGTAGTCCACCAATGTGCCCAAGCATGTTTGTCCAGGCCTTTTATGAAGAGTAGGGTCCCACACCACCTTGTGGTCCTCCTTTCCTCTGGGCAATCCCCCACTTTGTCAGATGCCTCCTGTTGAATCTCCTCAGAGGTCTTCTTTTCAATTCCGCCCCTTCTAACACGATGGCAACACTCTAGGCTTCTCTGTCTATGCAACTCTATAAGATCCTTAACAATCAAGTCCTCTTCACTAATGAGTGCGCGTGTGCGTGTACGGAGTGTGTGCAAGAGAGGCGAAGAAGATAAATGGGGAAGGGGGAGATACACAGGCAGCCATTGTGTAGGTTACACTACAAGAGGCTATTCATATTAGCGACGCTCACACAGCGACGCTCAAAAAAAACATTCCCAGCGTCGCTATGAGCGTCGCAAATTTACAAGTAAACTTGTAAATTTGCGACGCTCATAGCGACGCCGGCTGGGCTAAAAAAATAACAGAGAGCGCCCAAAAACTCAGATCTCAGATCTGAGTTTTTTGGCGTCCTCAAGCAAGGGCAGGTAACGCTCTCCCTCTCTCTCTCTCTCTCTCTCTCTCTCTCTCTCTCTCTCTCTCTCTTTCTTCTCCACACACACACACACACACACACACACACACGAGGAGAGGAAAGAGAGCCAGGTATGCTCCTTCCCTCTCCTCACTCTCATGTTCCCTTCCCCTCTTTCTCTCTCCCTCTCTCTCTCTCTCTCTCTCTCACACACACACACACACACACACATACACAGTGTTTTTGAGAGAGAGAGAGAGAGAGAGAGAGAGAGAGAGAGAGAGAGAGAGAGAGAGAGAGGAAGAGTACAAATATAAACAAAAACGCACACACACATACATAAACAAAGAATGCACACACACATTGAAAGAGGAAAAGAGAGGGAGAGAGCATGCATAAACAAAAAACGCACACATTGAGAGAGGAAAAGAGAGAGAGAACATGCATAAACAAAAAACGCACACATTGAGAGAGGAAAAGAGAGAGAAAACATGCATAAACAAAAAAACGCAAACACATTGAGAGAGAAAGAGAGAGAAAATAATTTAACGTCGTAGGAAACTAATTAAAATTAAAAGACCTAAAGATCTAGCCGACGAGGAGTTGAACTCAAGACCTATTATTCAAGAGGGAAATGGCATAACCAATCTATCATACTTGGCATGGGTGATAGAAAGGTTATACCATTTATCTCTTTTTATTGGCACACACATCCACACACACGCACACACACAAGAAGAAGAGAGTTATAACGTCGTAGGAAACTATCCTAAAAGACGTTAAAGATTAGGTTAGATGTAGACTTATGTTAAATTAGATTTAGGTTTATTTAAGTTAAATTAGATTAGATTTAGGTTTATTTTTAGTTAGATTTACGTTTATTTACGCTAGATTTAGATTTACGTTATATTTGATTAGATTTAGGTCTCCATAGACTGCGATGCCTGCATGAAGCGGGTGAAGAAAGCCCTCAATGGAATATAGGGTATTGCTAGCAGCCTTCACTCATGGTGGGCTCCGTCGATCCAAAAGTACTGGTGAAATGTCTTCAGAGGATAGGGAAGAAGGAGGATCTTCAGGGCGGCAAGAGTCACTACATCCCCGACAATGACCATCTAGACAACCTCTAGTCATTCAACAGCAACTTCAAAGTTAGTAACAAGAGCAAGAACGGTCCAAAGGGCCAATTGTTGTCGTCAGATGTGGATGGAGATGAGGCAGCGTCACCGCCGGAAGTTAACTCTCACATCTTTAGTGATGAGAATGCCAACTCTTGGCGAGTTATGTGAAAAATTAGTTTTAAGGTTCTTATAATCCCTGTTAGTTTAGTTCTTTGTTTTTCATATAACATAATTTACGTTAGATTTAGATTTATGTTATATTAGATTAGACTTAGGTTTATTTAGGTTTACCCACACACACACACACACACACACACACAAGAAGAAGAGAGTTTTAACGTCGTAGGAAACTATCCCAAAAGACGTTAAAGATTAGGTTAGATGTAGACTTACGTTAAATTAGATTTAGGTTTATTTTTAGTTAGATTTACGTTTATTTAGATTTACGCTTATTTACGTTAGATCGAGTCCACGCAAGAATTACTTACGGTTTAGGGTTTAGAGTTAGACGAACAGTGAAAAGATCTACTGTGAAAAGATGTTAAGATGCTGTGAAGTGCTACAGCTAGAGAAGAGGCAAAGGGGTTTTGTCCACTACATGCAGTATCATGTAGACGTGGGTCTATAGATTTCTTCTACCCACAAATATAGGTATTGACCAATAAAGACGAGATTATAACCCGGTGGTTCTGATCTCCGTGCACCTCTAGACCGAGGTGTGCGGGGATTGGACATGACTAGAGAATGTGAGGTAGAGAAAGAGAGAGAGAGAGAGAGAGAGAGAGAGAGAGAGAGAGACATAAGACGAAGAATGCCAATAGAATATTAAATTTGTTGTCCAGGTTATAAGATTTTTATCCTCATTATGAGTAGTGACGAGGATGTGGGACCGTCCAACCGAAACACCTATCTCTCAACGAGGGTCTTCTGTCCTTGTAATCAATGCAAGCATGCTCTGCGACGGAGAAGACGTGTTTCTTTGCAGCACGTTCGCGAATTTGGCGAGTTCGATCCATCTATTATAGATCGAGTTGTTGCCAATTATAACTCGTTGGACTCTGACGCTGGCCAACAAGCAGCAATCTTGCAACCCAATAGACGTGTTTGCAGGCGCTTTGGTCAAGCAGCATATGTGAGACCACAAGATGTAGCCTCTGACAGCTCGGGGGATGATCATGCAGAGCACATTCCCAACGAGGCAATGTTTGAGCCCGAGATTGATGAAATGATCGAGACGATCATGGATTCAGAAAGGCTTATCTATGATGATATGAAAAGTGAAGCCGATACGCCATTGTATAATGGAGCACGTATGTCTAGATTGAAAGCACTCCTGGTTCTTCTCAACATGCAGGCAAAGTTTGGATGGAGTGACACTAGCGTCACAGCGCTTTTCAGGTGATCTATTACAATTAGTTTACTTTAATAAAACTCTAAATGTATAATGATCTGATAGATTTCCACACGACTGTATCGTATTTTTATGTTGTGTAGATTGCTTAAAGAGCACATACTACCAGCTGACAATGTGATGCCAGATTCCCGAGATGAAGCAACAAAGATTTTGTGAAACTTGGGGATGGATTACAATTCTATCCACGCTTGTCCTAATGACTGCATTCTTTTCAGAGGGGAATACATAGACATGGAGAAGTGTCCGAAATGTGATTTCGAAAGATATCGAGTAGATCTCCACGGGACAAAAATTCCACAAAAGGTTTTGCGACATTTTCCTCTTCTTCCTCGCATCAAGCATTTCTTCGAATGTAAGTCCATGGCCGCCCTAGCATCATGGCATGAGGAGAATAAATCTTTGGATGGTGTGCTACGAATTCCTGCAGATTGCGCAGCCTGGAAACATATAGATGGAACATGGTCGGATTTTGCCAGGGAAGCTCGAAATTTGCGCTTAGGCCTGGCTATGGATGGCGTAAATCCATTTGGTCAAAGATCAACATCTTACAGTGTATGGCCTGTTGTCATCGTCAACTACAACATTCCCCTGTGGTTGACTACAAAGAAGGGGCACCTATGGCTAAGCTTGATTGTGCCAGGGCGATATAAAGTGGAGAATATGGATGTGTATCTTTGTACACTATTGGAAGAGCTACAAAAATTGTGGATTGGCATAGAGGTGGTGGATATGAGCCGACACACAGAACGACGGAATGCTTTGATCAGAGGCATTCTAATATGGACCATGCATGACTATCCCGGGCTAACAGAATGCTCAGGTGATCTATTGACACTCCTCACTCAGACACTGTAAATCTTGTTTTTTCCCATAGTTGATCTATTATCATGTGTATACATGCAGGGCTTCAAACAAGCGGATATAGAGCATGTGTCACATGTGGACCTAGACTGAATGCACGTAGGTCGCCCTCACTGAAGAAGCAAATCTACGAAGGTCATCAAGCGTATCTTCCAGAGAATCATGTGTTACGCGATGGCTTTTTGGGAAGAGAGCCACCAAGGATGTCTGCACAAGCATGGTTAGAGCAGAAGGAGATGTGCGATGACGGATTGCCTCCAGGGATGAAGAGACTATCTCTATGGTACGAGTTACCATACTGGCCCCGACTCATGATCAATCACTTGCTCGATCCAATGCACATATTCAAGAATGTGGGTAATCTACTATGGGACCATCTGACCGGCAAGAAAGATACTTTGGGAGCCTGAGTTGACCTTAGAAATGTGGATCGTATGGAGCAATATTGGCCGCAAACAGAGCTGATGGATCGATAAAACTCCCTAAAGCACCATGGATTTTCACAAGAGCCCAAGAACGCAAAGTAAAAGAGACCATTCGATCTTTGCGGACCCCCACTGGCGTAATGCACTTGCTCCAAACGTGTTTTACTAAAGAAGGAAAGCTTACCGGTTTGAAGTCACACGATTGGCATAAAATGTGTCAGGTACGTTCATAGTGGACTTTAATATCATTGCATAAAATGTGGACTTTAATATCATTGCTGCACATACTTTACAGCTTATTTTACCAGTTGCCATTGAGGGATGTTTGTCTCTCGACATCCGTAACACAATCTACAAACTTGCAAAGCTGGTGCAATGGATCTCACAAAAGGAGATCAACGTAGACTCCATACCATTCGCCAAACTAAATGCTGCGGAGCTTGTGTGCATGTTTGAGAAACATTTTCCTACTACCATGCTAACCATTCAGGTGCATCTTCTTGTTCACATAGTTGATGAGGTGGAAATAGCTAGCACAGTTCATTCCAGATGGATGTTCTTCTTCGAACGTTTCATGAAAACGCTTAAGGGATATGTGCGTCAAAAAGCACGTCCGGAGGGTAGCATGGCAGAAGGTTGGTTGGTATCAGAGTCCCTAGTGTACATTGGAGAGTGGCTAGACAGATTTGATAAAGCTGGGGACACGCTATGGCGAACCATATATGATGAGCGCATATCTGGGATTGTCATGTGCAATCTCAGTGTTGAGAAGAAGATGACGAAAGATCTAGAGGCTAAAATCAACCAATTTTTCATGCTTCACAATCCAGTGATGCAAAAGTGGATTTCACAATATGAGGATGCAAAGCAAGAGCGACAAAGGGCACCAATCGAGTGGAGACAGGGAAGACGACCACCGATGCACTATCCGACGGTTCTGGAGAGCCTACCAACATTCATGAGCGTAAGATGGTTGCACAACCAATTGAAAAGCGCACAACAATGCGGTGACGAAGTGACTGAGGAAGAGTGGGAGTACTCTCGGGGTTGCGCGACCAAGGTAAGTTTGCAATGTACGACTAGCTAGTGACTTTATTTCTAAACGTTTGAACGGCCACTCATAATCTTTGTTCATTGTAGTATAAGTCATACACAGCAGCATGGTGTAAAGGTCGACATTTTAGGGTGGAACGGATCGACAAAAAGTGTTTTACTCAAGATTGTGGAATCATGGTAAAATTTGAACAGTCTAGTCGACGACGTTCCTCTGATGCAGATCCTGTGGTGGTGGAACTCACTTACTTCGGCACACTACAAGAGATTTTGAGGATCGATTACAGAGGATTTTTTGTCGACTTGTTTGACGTGCAATGGTTCAAGATAATCATGGAGGGTCGCAACGCTACTGTGCGTAGAGGAGAGTCTGATTTTCTTGAGGTGGATTCTACTAAGAAATGGAATGACCTAAGAGACACTTTCGTACTACCCGAGCATTGTGAACAAGTAAGTATGTAAATAGTTAACATCCCCCTTTTACAAGTTATGTTCTTGAAAGCTCTCATGTAAGTTATGTGGCTCTGGCAGGTTGTTGTGGTGGCGGTGGCGGTGGCGGTGGCGGTTGTTGTGGGGATTCCGCCGCCGATGCCTCCACACCACCTCGTGTTCGACGAGGCTCTTTACCCTCCCCTTCTTTGCCCGCCCCCACACCAGCCACAACATCGCCATCTACGCTAGGTTTTGTGCGGCTGACTGTTCCTAGCAGCTACACACCTCTACCTACTCCGCCAGGAGCCACCCCACTCGACACTCCTCGCTTCGGGGCCCAGACGCCGGTGGAGACACCTGACGTCCGTACCCCCATCGACACGCCGCTAGAGACCCCTGCCGGGACACCTAGGTTCACGCGTCACCGGCCAGAGGGCTTGCCTTACTCCGTCGACTTCATTAGACACTACATACTAAACAAATGGAGTGAAGTACCAAGTGATTTAAAAAACAGAGTCATCAGCATACTTCATGATGAGTTTCCCGTTCCAACACGGGATCAGCGCTTCAATGAAGACCTGATGAAGATTCTAATGCGCGAATACTGCAAACACAAGCGTTCCGAAGTGCAAAAAGCAATCAAGCATGGGTGGAACAAGCCAGATTGGCTAGCCAAAGAAGATTGGAAGAATGCGAAGAAAGCAGCGCGCGAGAATCCCGACAAGTGGAAGCAACAAAAGGATGCAGCCAAAGCGTGAGTAGAGGCAGGGAGCTCGCACCACTTGGGGAGCGGTGGATGGGCATCATTTGAGGCCAATTTTGTAAGTGTTTTTCATTGCTCTTTATGTTCGATAGTTTAGGGTTTATGAGTTTTTTAATTCTAACATAATGAAATCTTTGTATGTTTTGATAGTGGTCGATGACAGGACGTGATCCCACACCGTACGAGCGCGAGTACGCAGGCAGGAAGGGCTTAAATGCCCTGATGGACATTCTCAGTTCTCGTGGCGGCATGGTTAGTATTAGGGTTTACTCTTTTCTATTTTTTGTATTGTTTTATAAATGTCGTTATATGTTTATACTTACTGAAAGCTGTCTTATTGTCTTTTTTTGCAGAATCCGATAGATACCCCGCTTGGACGCGATGAGACGTCTGACTAGACGACGTCAGTTTAGCCGTAGCTAGATAGCATTAGTTTAGGGTTTCTCATAGCTCATGTATCATGAGACGGATTTTATACGTCTTTTTGAACCATGTATATTATTACATTTGTCACCGCAGTTCATTTTGCCAATCAATTCTTTATGCCTATGATGTTGTACAATTGTCATTATTACATTTGCCAATCAATTCATTTTGCCTATGATGTGTACAATTGTCAATTTTACGCTTGTCAATTTTGCAAACAATGTGTCTTGTGGGTGACTATTTTGGGTCTATTATCTACCCTTGCACTTTTTTTTAAAAGTGAATCAAGTACAATATGCTTGATGGGTGGCAGGGCATTCAATGTCCTGTCACCAAAAAAAAATCTCTCGAGCGTCGCTATAACCGTCGCTATTTATGGCTCTGTAGCGTCGCTATAGACTTCTGTGTAAACGTCGCTATAACGGTTGCTATGACCGTCGCTATGAGCGTCTCTATATAGCGACGCTTATAGCGACGCCTATAGCGACGTATATAGCGACGCTCTCGTAGCGACGGTTTTAGCGACGGTTTTAGCGACGTCGGGGGTTATAAAAACCCATTGTATTTCCGTCGCTAACAGCGTCACAAGAGCACACAAACTCTTGTAGTGTTAGTGGAGTAGAAAGAGAGGTCAACCCTTCCTCTTTCTCTCCCTATATTGAATAGGTGTACAAGGGTGGTTTCCCACGGCCACCCGGCCTACACCCCAACAACCTCCCACTTGAAGGTCATGGTGGCCAATATTGGCATTAGTATAGTTAGTCTATACAAAATTGATGAAGCATTGCCAAGGCTTCATCCTACACCCATAAGTTCTATACAATGTGTAAATCGCTCCGAGGCTAGGCTCTTTGTGAGAGCATCTGCGGGGTTGTCATCAGTGTGAACCTTGACAAGCTCGATACGCTTGCCAGCCAATGCATCTCGTATGACATGGTATCTGACCTCTATGTGTTTCGACTTTGAGTGAAACACTGGATTCTTTGCCATAGCAATGGCACTCTGACTATCACAATGTAGTACTAGAACCTCGTGAATGCCCAAATCTCCCACTTGACGAGCCAGCCATATGGCTTCCTTGTTGGCGTCAGACGCAGCAACATATTCAGCCTCAGTGGTAGATGAAGACGTACAATCTTGGAGACATGATTTCCAAGAGATAGCTGCTCCAGCAAACATGAACACATAACCAGATGTGGATCTTCTACGATCCACGCAACCCGCATAATCCGCATCCGTGTAACATACAATAGATGCATCAATGTTTCCGAAGCGTAAACACTTGCTAGCTGTACCTTTCAAATATCTGAGGATTTTCTTCACTGCTTCCCAATTCTTCTTGCCAGGGTTTGCCATGTACCTACTAACCACTCCCACTACATGTGCAATGTCTGTTGTTGTGGCTACCATAGCGTACATCAAACTGCCAACTGCTGAAGAATATGGTACTTTCACCATTTCCTCTTTCTCAGCCACTGTCTTGGGAGAGTCTTCCTTGCTAAGCTTGGAGTATGCTTGCATTGGGGTACTCAATGACTTCCCCCCCCTGCATACTAAAACGTTGCAAGACTTTGTGAATATACTTTTCTTCAGATAATTCAAGAATTCCACGTTGCCTGTCTCTCTTGATGTGCATATCAAGAAAGTGATTGGCATCTCCCAAATCCTTCATGGAAAACTGAGTGCTTAGCATCTTTTTCAACTGATTGATTTCATAAATTGATTTGCCTGCGATAAGCATATCATCTACATACAAGATCAAGATGATTAAAGAACCATCGTTCAACCTTTTTGTGTATAAGCAGTGATCCTCTTGACTTCTAATGTAACCCTGAGACTGCATGAATTTGTCGAATTTTTGATACCATTGCCTTGAACCTTGCTTGAGGCCATAGAGTGCCTTTTTAAGTCTACAAACCAATTCTGTTCTCGTTGGTTTTTGGGTTTCACATACGAAGCTTTCTGGTTGTTTCATGTAGACGTCTTCATCTAGATCCCCGTGAAGAAATGCTGTGTTCACATCCATTTGGACAAATTCCATGTCCTGGATAGCAACCAAGCCAAGCACGGTGCAAAGTGTAGTCATCTTGACTACTGGAGAGAAAATCTCATCAAAATCCACACCTTTTTGCTGCTTGAAACCCTTGGCAACTAGACGAGCCTTGTATCTAGGCTCGGGATCTTCCGCTGTATACTTCTTTTTGTATACCCACTTGCAAGGTAAAGCATTTTTGCCTTTTGGTAATTCAACCAAATCCCATGTCTCATTAGCCACAATCGAATTGTATTCTGCTTGCATAGCCTGCTCCCACTTAACGCTATCCTCCATTTGTATAGCTTCTTTGTAGCAGGTTGGCTCTCCACTGTCAGTGACCAAAATGTGGTGTATACCCGGCTCAAACCGCTCGGGTGCACGTGATACTCTCTCAGAGTGTGTTAGTGCCTGACTGTTGGACTGTGCTCTCTTTGGAGCAATAGTAGTATCTAGCACTTGAGGAGTAGGTGCAACACTACTGAACTGAGTTGGTTCGGAGGCTACATCCTCAAAACGAACACATCTGTACTCAACATCTTTGATGGGCTTCTTGTGCATTTTTGATTCATTGAAAATCACATGTGAGCTACGAATGACTTTGTTTGATTCTGGGTGCCAGAGACGATATCCCATCTCTCCGTTTGCACCATAGCCAATAAAGATGCATTTGTGTGATCTGGGATCTAACTTCCGACGAAGTTCTTTGGGCACATGTGAATATGCCTCACATCCAAATACACGTAGATGCTCATAGCTTGGCCTTTTGTCATTCCATAATTCCTGTGGAATTTTGAAATTCAAAGGAGAACTAGGTGACCTGTTGATGATGTGCACTGCTCTCAGAACAGCTTCCCCCCAAAACTCTGGAGTAAGCTTCACCATAGACATCATAGAGACAACTCTCTCTTGAATCGTACGATTCATTCTTTCAGCTATCCCATTTTGTGCAGGTGTGTATGGAGCAGTAAACTGCCTCCGAATGCCTCTTCTATTGCAAAAATCCTTGAACTCTGTGGAGACGTATTCTCCACCATTGTCCGTGCGAAAAGCTTTGAGCTTTGTTCCTGATTGGTTCTCAACCATGGCGAGGAATTTTTGGAATGTTGAAAAAACTTCTTCCTTACGCTTAAGGAGATACACCCACACCTTTCTGGTAGAATCATCTATGAACGTGAGAAAGTAGTTTGCCCCTCCTAGAGTTTTATGTGGCATTGGACCACACAAATCAATGTGCACCAAGTCTAGAGGTTCGCCTAGTTTCTTATTTAATGGCAAAGATGTCAATCTAGTCTCTTTGCCATACAGACAATGCTCACACAATGGAAAGTCCGTGTAATCTAACATAGGTAAATAGCCAAAACGCTAAAGTGTTTTCATTCCCTTTTGGCTAATATGCCCTAGCCGGCTATGCCACAACTCAGAAGACGCCAGCTCAGCAACATAGATAGAGTGTTCGTCGACACTTGAAACAAACAAAGAGTACAGGGATCCGTTTTTATTTCCTTTCATCATGATAAGGTTGTTCTTGCGGATCATCCAAGAACGATTACCAAAAACTGTAGTGTAGCCAAGATCATCCAATTGCCCTATAGAAAACAAGCTTTTCATAAGCTTGGGTACATGTCTGACATTCTGCAACACAAAAGTAGTGCCACTATGCATCTGAAGTTTCACATCACCAATTCCAATAATGTCAAGCTCATAGGAATCACCAAGCTTGACTATTCCATGCATGGATGCATAAGAGGAAAACCACTCTCTATGCGGTGTGACATGAAAACTTGCACCAGAATCAAGGATCCAATTCTGTGCATAACCCTCATCCTGTGCAACCAAAGCATCTGGGGTGAGATCTGAAGTGAAAATGAGAACATCTGAGGCATCTGTTGTCACCTCGGCATGAATCTCTGTGGACATAATGAGCATCACTGGAGGAGGAGCATCCTCTACTGCAGTGGTAGGTATGGGAGACTCAACAATATTGAGCTCCTCAATGTTTACTGTACTTTTGCCTTTGCCAGAATTATCCTTTTGCATGTTTTTCTGATCTCTTAGGAAACTCCGACAATCCTTTTTGTAATGACCCTTCTTGTGGCAATAGTAGCACTCGACATTTTTGGCATTGCGGTCTCTACTTTGGTTCCTGTGTCTGCTAGGACTATGAGGATTCCGGTCTCTACTTTTGCTTTTGTATTTGTGCCTGTCACGGCCTCTTGGCTTTGTTGAACTGCCAGTCATATATGCATCTCCATGACTAGCATTATCGAGAGATTTACGACGATTAATCTCTTCAGTGAGCAACGCATCTGTGACAGCATTGAATTCTAACTTGCCATTCGGAGCCGAATTGCTAATGGCTGTGCAAAAGATATCCCATGAACTGGGTAGAGAGCATAATAAGAAGATAGACTTGAGTTCATCGTCAAACTCCTTAAAGCCCTGAGATGTCAGCTGACTGAACAAGGAGTTGAACTCATTTAAATGACTGGAAACTGTGCTACCTTCTTTCATGTTGAGCTTCATAAGCTTTTTCATGAGAAAAAATTTGTTGGATGCACTTTTGGTCTCCCATGCTGAACATAAGCTATCCCAAAGTTCCTTGGTTGTTTTCTTTCTGATGATAGTGAAGAAGACAGACTCGGCTAGATGTAGACGTATCGTAGCCATGGCTTTTGCATCCAAAAGCTCCCATTGAGCTTGTGTATAATCATCATCCTCTACACGCTCTTTCAACGGTTTTGAGAGGCCTTTGTTTATCAAAACATCTTTCATGCGCTCTTTCCACATGGTGAAGTTGCTGCCATCGAACTTCCGAATGAAATACTCCTCCTTTTCTGAAGAAGAAGCCATCGCTGATAAGAGGGTTTGAGAGGTGCCAAACTATGGCGAGACGCTGTAGAAATTTGGGCAGAGTAACCTTTGTATCGGGAGTAAAATCTCAACCGAAATAGACTCAAAAGTGCCAACTATGGAAGGCACCACTCGCGGGAAGTAAATCCGGCAGAGTCTCCTTTGTATGAGGAGTCAAAACTCAACTCAAAATGCATATAAATGTGCCAACTGCACTAACTGGGCATCTGCTGCACAAAACAACTACTATGTGAGTGCCAACTCGGTGTCAAAAGCATAAATAACCGTCCAGATACATATCATATGGCGAGGGTACCGTAAAGGGGAACTCCAGCTACTTGTATCACCAAAAGTGTCTCAACATTCGAGCACACCCCAGGTCAAAGAAAACCTCACACTATCGACCCTCCAAAAGGCTAATGCAGACACAAATGGACTAGCCACAGTCTCAGAAAGTGCTCTTCTGGTCCGAGTCTCAGAAACGGCCGGGAAAAACTGCCAAAATAGCCAAAAATGGCTCCACACGTAGTACAGTGGGCAGTGTCCGCAACTCAACGTACATGAGTAAAACCGCGCTCAAACAGGCGCCAAAAACTGCTGTATACAGTGAAAGTGATCCTTGCGGGGATATCTGCTCTCAAAAGAGCTCAGTAGCACTAAGTGTGCTCACAACAAAATGCATCTGTCAACGCATGTGTCAGCAGAGAATCTGCTGTCAAAATGACTGCCAAATTGCCAAAGCGCTGTGTCTGGTAACGTGGAGAATCTGTGAGTGAATGGGCTGAAAAACCCCCTTGTAGCCTGTAACCTGGGTGTCGGTGTCGCTATGTGTTGATTTCTACCGCCGGGCAGAAATATGCTAGTCGAATAGCCGCGAAAGGTGTCGTATCTGTAAACTGTGTTGTAGAAGGCGATCGGTGCGCTCTGTTCCGATGTCGGGTGTCACTCCTCTAGGATAGAGGTACCTCACCCGCGCATGTCACAAGCACGGTCGTCGATCGCGAGAACACGCTCGTGTGGGGAAGCGCCCGGTGTGGGTCGAATGTCGGAAATCCGCTGCAAGGAGGAGTGTCGAGCCGGTGCGCATGAGCGGTGCGATGTCGATGTCGCCTTCCGTCGTCGGACGGAAGTGGCTAGCCGAATAGCCGTAAAACGCCAATGCTCGAGCGTTCAATACCGAGTCGGATCCGACAGAAGGTTTGATGAAGTCGTGTCGAAACCTTCCAGAAGATGTAGTGCTTTGGGCGGAACGAAGTCCTCCTCTTTGATGAAATTGTAAGATAGCGTGGTGTCAAGATCGACTACTATGGGAACAAGGTTTTAATTTGAATGGTAGTTTCAAATTAAAATATGCAATTTGATCAATAGCTTGACAGGTTGGCCTCGAGTTGAGGATTCAATCCGAGTTCGAGAATTGCTGCCAATGAAAGGCGGACTGCAGTTGTTGGGTTGATTGGGAAGTGGAATTGTCGAGCAACCAAGATGACGAGGGAGTAGGTGCAGCGCTGGCCAGCAATTGAGTGCCGAGGATGGGGCCGGGGCTCTGAGTGGTGGGCTACGGTGTTCACAGCTGTGATGGTAGGCTGGTAGCCGAGAACGTACAGTCTAAAGGTGTTCGAACTTTGCAGCTGTGATGGTTGATGTCGACAAGGGTGATGACAAGGCAATGCGGGCTATAGAGGGCAGCGGGGCTATGGCGGATTTGATTGTGGCCAATGCATGATGGGGTTGAAGGTAATAACGAGCTGTTTGTAGTTTTGATGTGGAATTATGGTCGGCAGGAGTGGAATGGGATAAATAGCAGGAGCTGCAGCAGATTGAGGCTCTCAGTGAGCTTTTTGATACTGCACAACTCGGTACTGCCCGGTTCTACTCCTGCTCACAATTGCTTGTCCTGAAGGGCTCGCAGTGCTACCTGATTCCAAGCTTTGCAATCCCTCAATGCTCACACCGTGCCTTTGTTTTCCGTGCTCACGAGCTCCTCAGTTTCTTGATTTTGCTCCAAAAGACTACACACACTACAGAATGCTTCCTTCCAGACAGTAGCTCGACTGCTCTTCGGTCTACCTCCTTGCAGACTCTCCTATGTTCCCAGACCTTATATAACTCAGAGACTCAACTGTGTATGCTAGATCCAGGCTGCTCACCCCACATTTCGAAGCAATGCTTCCTTCCACCTTCCACTCCTGCAAGCTTGCTCTGCCGCTTTGACCTGATCTACACAGTCTTAAACTTCTCCTTGCTTGCAAGATTAGCAGACTTCCTCGACTTCATATAAATCTTCCCTCTGTTTCTCCTGATTCACAGGGCTCGATTTTCACAGAATGCTCATTTTCCACCAATCATGGCCAATGATTGCTGTGTGCAAGCCTCTATTCGTGCGCCGAGCCTTCGAGCTCCAAGACCTCTTGCCGATCCGCCTCCGATGCGCTTCGATCCGGCTCCCACCTTGCTAGATCTTCCACCGCCAAGCTCAAGTACGAGTTTCGACCTCCGCCATAGCCGGCGAGCTCCGTTGCTTTCGAGTCGATCGTCGGAGAGCGGTTGCACGTGCGGTTCATCGCCGCAGCTCTAATACCAATTGATGAGTGCGCGTGTGCGTATACGGAGTGTGTGCAAGAGAGGGGAAGAAGAGAAATGGGGAAGGGGGAGATACACAGGCAGCCACTGTGTAGGTTAGTGGAGTAGAAAGAGAGGTCAACCCTTCCTCTTTCTCTCCCTATATTGAATAGGGAAAATCAAGTGTACAAGGGTGGTTTCCCACGGCCACCTGACCTACACCCCAACATTCACTGCCCTAGGTGCCAAACATATCTCCTCCTCCGGTAACAAACTGTGTTCTATCCCCTACCTTGAGGTACTTGTACAGCCATGGGGAAGCTTATGTGTAAGGAATGGACTTCGAGTTGTATCGTTAGGCGAGCCAAATGCTGGCACAATGCAACAATTGCCAGAACAATTAAATATACACTTGTACAAACTGTCATCAACCAGTAGCGTATTCTGTGGACCAAACTGACCATTACACATGTTCTAGAAATCCTTGAGGTGCTTGAAGAAAATGGGTTTTTGCCCTTGATTTTGTGATTTTGAAGCACATCATAGGAAGTCTGTGCAGTGAACCCTGCTACGAGTCCTTGTAAACCTGGTAGGCATTCACGAAAACGCTTTACAAAATTATGTTCCATGGCTGATCTCCAAACAAAGACATTGAAATGAGTTGCTGCCCACAATAAGAACCGTCTTGCATCGGGCTACACAAGGAAGTATAACCTTCTTGGGCTCTCCTCGTACCTGGTCATATTGTAGATTCCATGTAGGGAAAAACATATCTTCTTCGAGATCCACTTTATGAATCAAAAGACCATTCATATCCAAAATAAGAGCCCCGGGATCATTCTGCACACTTTTTGGGACAACATGATAATCCTCCTCACCTGATGCAAGCATCCTCCTTGGACCGTTGCAATTAGGGAAAGCCCATGAACATGAGATGGATGCATACACATGTGCCAGCCTGATGTGGTACATTTGCTTGAGCGCCATGTACCGTCTCCACCTTTTAAACGGGTAATCTATCACAAGTTTTTTTGGCCTTGACTTGGGCTTCGTTTTTGACGGTGGACATACTACTAGCATCAACATTAATTCCTTATGAATTACTGCATACACAAGACTGTCTACATAAGTTGACTAATTGCGAGGAAAAACAACAAAATATTTGCGAAAATAGCTTGAAATAGCATTCATATTATGTCCTTGAAACAAAAAAGTTTACAAAGATGCATCATGGGAAAATAGACCAGCACCATGATCTTGGCTGGTGGTATTAGGGTGATCAGCCAAAGGGCTTACTTGATGAACTTGTTGTGGAGCACGCACACTGCCATCAACACTATCATCAACGCTCACACAATCTTCACACTCGTCTAGGCACGGACGCTCTAGTGGTGACGGCGGAGGTTTTTGTGGGATGCCATCGTCGATGCCTCGATACCGCCTCGTGCTCGACGAGACTCTTTACCCTCCCCTTCTTTGCCCGCCCCCACACCAGGCATCACCATCTATGCCAGGTTTTGCACGGCTAACGACCCTTCCTAGCAGCTACACACCACTACCTACTCCTCTAGGAGTCACCTCGGTCGTCACTCCTCGCTTTGGGGCCCAGACTCTAGTGGAGACACCTGACCTCCGTACCCCCATAGACCACGCCGCTAGAGACCCCTGTCGGGATACCCAGGTTCACGCGTCACCGGCGAGAGGGCTTGCCTTACTCTTTCGACTTCAGTGGTGGCATTATCTTGGATGATGAAGGCAAGAAGGTTATCCCGCGCATGCACGGTTTTTGATCTCACGTGTTTAGAAACTACATACTAAGAACCTGGAGTGAAGCACCAAATGATTTAAAAGACAAAGTCATAAGCATGCTGCATGATGAGTTTCCCATTTCAACACGGGATGACCGCTTCAATGAAGACCTGATGAAGGTTCGAAGGCACAAATACTGCAAGCACAAGCGTTCCAAAGTGAAAAAAGCAATTAAGCATGAGTGGAACAGACAAGATTGGCTGGCCAAAGAAGATTGGAAGAATGCGAAGAAAGTAGCGCACCGGAATCTTGACAAGTGGAAGCAACCAAAAGGAGGCAGCCAAAGCGCGAGTAGAGGGAAGGAGCTCGCACCACTTGGAGAGCGGCGGGTGGGCATTATTTGAGGCCGATTTTGTAAGTGTTTTCGCATTGCTCTTAAGGTTTGATAGTTTACGGTTTAGGGGTTTTTAAATTCTAACATAATGTATTCTTTGTATGTTTTGACAGTGGTCGATGACAAGACGTACCCCACACCGTACGACTGCAAGTACGCAGGCAGGAAGGGCTTAAACGCCCTAATGGAAATTTTGAGTTCTCAGGCGGCATGGTTAGTATTAGGTTTTACTCTTTTCTATTTGTTGTATTGTTTTGTAAATTGTCTGTTTCTACTTTTTTTCAGAATCCGACAGATATGTTACTTGGATGCGACGAGACATCTGATTAGATGACATGAGTCTAGCCATAGCTAGATATCATTAATTTCCTCTTGTCTTTTTGTAACTATTGGAAAACCAGGTATATTTTTTCAATAATGACAGTGTTGTTGTAACTATTACATTTGCAAAGCTTAACAATCAAGTGATTTTACCTACAATGTGTACAATTGTCATTGACTTACTTTCATCAACTTACTTTTGTCACTTTTGTATCTTTATTCTTCAAACAATACTATGGATGATGGAGTTAATGGTTATATTATCTTGTGGGTGACTACTTTAGGTCTATATCTAAGCTTGCACTTTATTTCAAAGGTGAATCTGGGCTTATCTTGGATTCATTTAGGTTTACTCTATTATTGAAACATTCAATATGGTTGATGGGTGGGAGGGCATTTAATGCCCTGCCACCAAAAACTAATTTACTCGGGCGTCGCTATATAAGGCTCTACAGCGTCGCTATGAACATCGCTATAGGTGGCCTGTAAACGTTGCTATGATCGTTGCTATAGGCATCGCTATATAGCGACGTCTATAGCGATCCATATAGCGATAGTTATAGCAATTCTCATAGCGACGTTCCCGTATCGACGTTGTTAGCGACGGTCTTAGCGATGCCGGGGAGTATAAAAACCCAATGTATTTCCGTCACTAACACCATCACAAGTGCACACAACCTCTTGTAGTGCTATAATCTAACCTAACCTAATCAAAGTTCATTTGCATTTTTTGAAGTACACGAGTCATCTTCGAAGTCCGTTTACATACGTTTTTTCTACTATTAAATTGTCGCTAGCTCTAACCTAACATAACCTATAACCTAAACCTAACCTATAACCTAACCTAATTTATAACCTACCTAACCCATAACATAAACCTAACGTATAACCTAACATAATCAAAGTCGGTTTGCATTTTTCTACTATTTGTTGCTAGCTCTAACCTAATTTATAACCGACACAATATTGCATGGCGAATGGTGTGTATTCTAATCTAACCATTGTTGTCAAGGTGTTATCTTAAATAGACCTTCCTTTGATGAAGCCTTCGAGAGTGAGAGAGAGTCTTAGGGCAATTGACTTGGCAATAATTTTGTAAGATACTGAAATCATGGTTATGGGCCGCCAATGTTTCAATTGGGAGCATCATATTTTTTTTGAATCAAACCTATAACCTAAACATTAGTTAATTTAACCTATAACCAAACCTAACCTTTTACGTATATACGACCTATAACCTAATCTGTTGCCTAAACCTAACATATAATCTAACTAACCTAGCCTATAACCTATAACTTAAACCTAACCTAGAACCTAATCTATAAGCTAATCTAACCTAAATAACGTCCTATAACCTAACCTAACCTAACCTAACCCAAACCTAATCTAGCCTATAACTTAAACTAAACCTAACCAAAACCTCATCAATTGCATAATTTCAAAAACGACATAATTCACTACAAGAGGTACTTCACATTAGTGACGCTCGCAGTGCGACGCTCAAAACTGAAAATCCATAGAGTCGATATGAGCGTCACTATAGGTGTGGCTGACAGGGGTAAAAGATAAATCGAGAGCGCCGGCCAAAAACTCAGATCTCAGATCTGAGTTTCCGACGCTCAAGCAAAAGAGGTAACCCGTGCTCTCCCTCTCTCTTTCTTTCCCTCCCCCCCCCCACACACACACACGCATACACACACACACACACAAGGAGAGGAAGGAGAGCCAGGTATGCTCCTTCCCTCTCCTCTCTCTCATGTTCCCTTTCCCTCTTTCTCTCTCTCTCCCTCTCTCACATACACACATTGTGTCTTTGAAAAAGAGAGAGAGAGAGAGAGAGTACACTATGCATAAACAAAAAACACATACACACACACACATGCATAAACAAAGAATGCATACACACACACATTGAGAGAGAGAGAGAGAGTAAAGAGAGAAAATGAGAGATAAAGTAAAGAGAGAGAATGAGAGAGATATAAAGCAGAGAGAGAGAGAGAGAGAGAGAGAGAGAGAGAGAGAGAGAGAGAGGGAGCTAGAGAAGACGAAAAGAGAGAGGTAAGGGGACACAACAAAGAGAGAGAGAGAGAGAGAGAGAGAGAGAGAGAGAGGGAGGGAGCTAGAGAAGACGAAAAGAGAGAGGTAAGGGGACAAAACAAAGAGAGAGAGAGAGAGAGAGAGAGAGATAGATAAAAAAAAGTAGAGAAAATATGAAATGAAATGTTATATTAAGCTTTAGGGTTGGGTTAGATTTAAAATTACATTTAATTAAAATAAGGTTAGATTAAGATCTAAGATTAAGTTAGATTATATTTAACTTATATTTAAAATTTATGCTAAATTTAAAATTAGGTTAGACTTAAGATTATGTAAACATTTAAATTAGATTTAAGAGTGGGTTAGATTACATTATCTATGTTTATGTTGAGTTTAAGATTAGGTTAGATTTAGATTTATGTTAGATTAAGATTAGGTTAGATTTAGATTTATGTTAGATTAAGATTAGGTTAAATTTAGATTTACATTAGATTTAAAATTAGGGCAAAATTTAGTATTAGCTAGGTTGGATTTAAGTTAGATTACATTTAGGTTGAGGATTTAAGATTAGATTAGATTTAGGTTCATGTTGAGTTTAAGATTAGATTAGATTTAGATTTAAAATTAAGACAAGATTAAAGATTTAGGTTGAGGATTTAAGATTAGATTAGATTTAGGTTCATGTTGAGTTTAAGATTAGATTAGAATTAAATTTAAGCTAGTTACATTTAGGTTATGTTAGATTTAAGATTAGATTAGATTTAGGTTTATTTTGAGTTTAAGATTAGATTAGATCTAGATTTATGTTTGATTTAAGATTAGATTATATTTAGGTTAGATTTTAGGGCATGTCAATGAAGGCTTTGCCCAAAGAGCAAATTACTAGCTAGTTACACAAAAATATGTATATTCCCATCAGAATCTAACACCTATTAACTCACACACTAACCATATTCAAATAGCCGTGAATCACCATCCATTCATTTAGGTTAGATTTAAGATTAGATTTTGGATTTAGTTTTTATATTAAAGTCTACCTTCGAGATTACGGAACAAAAATTAGAGTTATGCCCTCTCTTCCATAAACGGATGCGACCTTAAGTTGAAAATCTTTCAATGGCATGATACTCAAATTGGAGGCCAACATGTAATGTGCTAAGTCATCCCTCAAGAAAATATCTGTTGTGAAGAGATGTTAAGATGTTGTGAATTGCTACAGCTAAAGAAGAGGCAAAGGGGTTTTGTCCACTACATGCACTATCATGTAGACGTTGTCAGGAGTTTTTTGGAGCAAGGGATTGCGCATATGTACATATACATGCATGGTGCATCAAATAAAGGATTGCCCATTTTCCTTAGCCAGGTGGTTATGTGGGGCCCACATGTGTACAGGTAGGAGAGTGTGTACATAGTGCATCGATTTTCACTATCACCAGTACCAGTATGTTTTTTCTACAATAATGAGGAGTTTATAGCGCGTAAAACTTCTCGAGGAAGCTATTCGCAGGCCGACGACATGAGGTCAGTAGGTGCGTCAGATGGCATCTAGTGGCGTCAGGAGGGCGAACGAGGTCAATATTTGCACGCGGATGAGGACGGACACAACGTGGGTGTTTTCTTGTGAGAGTTATGCAGAAAGGTCATCATTAGGACCACTTTTTGGGGCCACTTCACGTGGTGGCGAGATGCATTATTGGAAAAAAGCTAAGTGCCCGGTGTGCGAATGATGCAAAAAGGTGACAACTATGCACTGCGAGGTTAGTTTTTGGCCTGTTCGGGGTCCGTTTGAGGTCATCTAAAAGGCCAAGGGTGCCCAACTAATAAAGCTAAGTGTGGGAACTGAAAAACGAGAGAGAAGACCAGAAAAAACGTGGAGAAGGGAGGAGGAACAGCCGCAACTGTGTTTTTGCTCATTTTCGAGCCTGTTTTGGCCGTAAACTGCTCATCCGAGGTCGGATTTGAGCACTTTGACATTGTAGACTGGGGTTTTGGGCTGTTCCGGACGCGATGGCGCTGTCCATTTTGCCAAATTCCTCACTCTTTTCTTGTTGTTTTTCTGTGTATGTTTCTCCTATGAGCGAAGTTTCTGCTCTAGTTTGTGATTGTATCTTGTATCTTTTACCCATATTGTGTGAGCTGTTTGCCCCATTGGTGTTGGCCCAAGCTCATTTGTATCTAAACATCAGAAATTCTCCTCTTTTGAGCTGAGTTTTTTGGGTGTGTGTGTGTGTGTGTGTGTGTGTCTGTGTGGAGTGGACAAGTGGATAGTCTCTCTCCTCTCACTCCAGAGGTGTGTTCCCTGTCTCGGCCAGGTGTGTTGTGTAAGCCGAGTGGTGCCCCATAGTGTGTGTGTGTATCTTCCCAAGAGTGTGTGTCGGGTCGTTATAGAGGCGCTCTGTGTGTTTTCATCCCGCTCACATTCTTTTGGCGCCCCCACGGAGGATCTTCTTCGAGTACCTTCAGCTTCGAGCTTCGAGCTTTGAGCTTCGGGATTACAGGTTGCAGGTTGCAGATTATAGGTTCTAGGTTACAGGTTATAGGGACAGGTACAGGTACAGGTGATTCACACAGGTACAGGTAGCTGGAGTACAGTGATATACTAGCAGTGATGTCACTTGCAGTTGTTGTGGGAATGCATCACTTGGCGCCTATTTGAGCGCATTGTCTGCTGGATTGTACGTTACTTGTGGAAACTGCCATTGTACGCATTTGTGGAGCCATACTTGGTTGTATTTGGCAGTCCCAGCCATTTCTGAGACTTGGTCTGGAAGATAGTCATTTCTGAGACTTTACTATATGCGATTTGCATTAGCCTTCGTGTGAGGGTCGGTAGCGTGAGGTTTTTATTGAGCTGGGGGATTCTCAAATGTGGAGATCCTTTTGGTGATACAGGTAGCTGGAGCACCCTTTTCGTGACCTCGCCATAGGCTATGTACCAGTGAGTCCTATTTGATGCTCGGGTTCTATTGTTGGCAGTTTATGCATACAGATACAATCTATATTTTGGGTTCTCATTGCTCTACTTCTGGGGAAACTCTGTCGAAATTTTCCCAAGTTATGATGGCTGGTTTTTTGGTATTTTGAGCCATTTATGCTGTTATGCTGCTGAAATTCTGGCAAAATCAGAGGTTGAGTCATGTGTGCCTTCTTGGGAGCTTCATGGTTGGCTTTAATGGATGATCAAAATGGCCCTCAGTTCACTCCTTTTCATTTAACTCAAAGAATTCAGATTAATGTTCATGTGTCCAGGAAGATCTTTTTCCAGTAGCGCATAGTCTTTATGTTTGGGCCAAGAAGATTGAGAGAGATCCTAGAATGTCCTTTGCCTGTTGTAATTCCGATGATCAACTATGAAAACTCATTTGATCTGCATGTGTTTGTTCTCATCTAAAGATGAGCTCCATTGAAGTTTCTGGGGATTGGGTAGTGAAAAGTTTTGGGTTCTTGCACGTGTGTTTGAAGGGGTTCTCTAGCCATGGCTTTCTCTTATCCGGAGTTTCATGGAAGAAGTGATGAAGATGTGGAGGACTTTCTGGAAAAGATGGAGGTTGCCTGCATTAGCAACCAGATTCATGACCCTACGCAAATGTTACGCCTTCTCCAAATTTGTTTGAAGAGTGATGCACGAGCTTGGTCCAAAGCATTTGAAGAGGAGTTGCGTGTGGCTGATCCACCTGTAAGGTTGAGTTGGGACAATCTACAACATGGGTTGGAAGTGGAATTTGTGAAGATAGAAGATCCTGACAAGGTGTGGCAAGAAGTACAGGCTTTGGTGCAAAAGGAAGGTGAGCCAGTAGATGCGTACATACGTAAGTTTTCATTGGCATGGGAGCGAATGTGCAAGGCTTTAGCACCACAGGTACCCCCGCCTGACATGATGAAGAAGGACAGGTTCTTAGCTGGTCTTTGAGAGAATATACGTTGGAGAGTGGAGCTAAAGAAGCCTAGGACATATTAAGATGCACTAGAGCTAGCAAGGAACAAAGAGTGGAAGCTGAGGAAAATGAGCCAGTTAGGGGTGGAGTCTTTGCCCATGAGGTCTGAATTTCAGCCTATAGAGTCTTTACAAGGGCGCATGTCAGGGGTTCATCATGAACCAGTAGTTCCTGTTACTACTCAGGTTATGCCAGCAGTGGTCACTACAGCAGTGCAAGATGATGGGCTAAGGCAAGACATGAGGCAAATGGTAGATTTGATGAAGAATCTCAGCCTAAACATGCTAGGTCAAGTGGGAAATAATCGAGGTCGAGGGAGGTTTGCAAATCAGCAAGGAGGTGAAGAAAGGCCTAGGAATGGTGTTGGACAAAGCAATGGTAGGTTTTGGAGGCAGACGCCCACCTGTTACAATTGTGGAGAGTTGGGTCACATCAGCCCGCAATGTGATAAGCCACCAAGGATGGGGGGAGACATGTATCCATTGCCAAGACAGGTGCTAACTAGGTCAAATGATTATGGCATCGAAATTAAGGGAGACGAAGGAACCAGTGGACTGACCCAGGAGGAAAAGGGAAAGACAAAAGTGCTAAGTGTAGTCACCTTGGAGAAGGCATCAAAGCTAGAGGATACATTAGTGATGCCTATTGGGAAGAGGACCACAGAGGATAAGGAAGGAAGAAGTGCCTCAGGTCCTAGTAAGAAGAAAGGAAAGAGCCATGAAGGTGAGGATGTTAAGGCCAAGAGGAAAAGGAGAGCTCGTCGAAAGTTTCATGTTTCAGATTTTCCACTAGGGGATGGGCAATTAAGCTATGACTTGAGGGAGGATCTGACGAGCAGGAAGGCAGATGTTACTTTTGGGCAGCTTATAGAGATGGTGCCTAAGCTAAAGCGACAGTGGAAGAGGATGGTTAACCCAATGGAGAAAGAGCCAGAGAGAGGTTCAGTGAAGGTGTTGGCAATGGATGAGCTACCAGACATTTGTCCAATAGTAGATGTGTGGCATAAAAGGAAAAATTTGGGACAAGGTTATGTGGATGGCGGAGCCCAAATATGCGTCATAACACACTCATGCGTTGAGAAGATGGGTCTCACAGTGGCTGGGGTGTCAGGTTTTCGGATTAGATTGGCAAACCATCAAAAAGTAAAATGCTTGGGTGTTGTAAAGAGCTTAGAAGTTGAGGCATATGATGCAAAGGCAGTGGTTGATTTTCATGTGATGCCAGCAGGGTTGGGAGCATATCCTATTATACTGAGTAGACCATGGTTACGTGCAGTGGGAGCCGTTCAAGATTGGCGACATGGTACGATTAGCCTCTATGGAAAGATAGGTACCAAGAAGCTTTATAATATGGACACAAGGAAACGATTAGAGGAGCTTTATGAAGATGAGGATGAGTCTAGTGATGTAGACTCTTCCACGGTGACAGATGAGGACAGTGATAGCACTACCAGCAGTTATTACGCCATGGGGCTGCTATTGCTACACAGTATTGCCATTTGGGTTGTCAAATGGACCTTCATTCTATCAAGAGAGAGAAAATTGGGTGTTGGAACCATTCATTGGTAGTTGTGTTAAAGCTTTTATGGATGACTTCTGTGTCTATAGCAGTAGGGTTGATCACCATGAGAAGCTGCAGATGGTATTGGCTCGATATGATGAATGTGGAGGACAACTAAATCCAAAAAAATGTCATCTATCACAGCCAAGGGTGAATTTATTGGGCCATATGGTGTCAGAAAATGGCATTGAGGCTGATCCAGATAAGGTGAAGTCTATTATTCTTCTTCCATCACCTACGAGTACGAAGCAATTGGCAACCTTTATACACAAAGTGAAGTACATGGAAAGGTTTATTCCATTGTCTTCTCAGATTCTTTATCCATTACAACAAGTGGCAAAGCATGATCCATTGCAATGGGATGACAAGTGTGAAGAAGTGTTTCAAGAGGTGAAAGAGGTGTTAGGGGGGTTGTCAGCCATGCAGGCTCCTGATTGGGAGAAAGTTTTTTATGTAAATCCATCAGTAGGGGATGATGCCATTGGAGCCATGCTATTGCAAAAGGGGAAGGGCAGCCATTATATGAGGCCAGTGTATTGTGCAAGCCGAGTGAAGTTGGTAGCGGAGAGAAAGTTATCGGAAGTAGAGCTAGTGATGGCCAGTGTAATATTTGCTTGTCGACGATTTCGTCATTACTTGCTACCACGGCCTTTTGTTTTCTTGACGAGTTATGCCTTTTTGCCACAGTTAATTAATGGTACTAACATGTCAAATGTGGTGAAGAAATGGGTAATTGAGCTGCAAGAGTTTGAGTTCTCTTTTCTAGTGGAAGATAGTACAAGGGCTACCCTAGCTGATTTGTTGACCTACAAGGAGAATCCCCTTATTGTTAAGGAAGAGGTGGTGAGAAAGGTAGTTGAAGAAGTGCCACAGATCAGCAATGCACATGTGTTGTTCTTTGATGGTTCATACAGAAAGAGCCACGATGCAGCTTCAGGGGGTATAGCACTTTATGATCCAGAGGGGAAGCTAGTATGCAAGAGAGGGTTCAAATTGGATGCACATAGTAACAATGAGGCTGAATATGCTACATTGGAAGCCGGATTACACATTTGTTTGAAGCATGGGGTTCGAAGGTTGAGCATAAAAGGTGATGCCTTGTTAGTGGTGAAGCAAGTGTTGGGTGTGTGGAAGAGCAAGAACACCTCATTGAAGGAAATGTGCTTCAGAATTAAAGGCTTGTTAAAAAAGTTTGAAGCATGGAGCATCAAACACATTGAACGTGCTCTAAATGAAGAGGCACATGAAGCAGCTCAAGGCATGATTGGGGAGCTATTCGTGTTGAGGACCAATTTACCTCTTTATCATGGCCGGGAAAGTTTGGCTCAAGAAGAGGAGTTTTTGCTAACAGGAAGCATTCCAAAGGAGATTCAGAAGTCTAAGAAGTATGGCTTTGTGCGTAGAGCATACAGGTACAAATTGATTGGTGATGTCTTATACATGAAAGGGGCTGATCTCGTGTTGAGACGTGTACCTTGGCGGGAGGAGCTTTACAGAGTGCTGGAAGAGAATCATGAAGGCGCATGTGGTGGCCATTTTGCTCTAAAGATCACCTTGCATAAGATTTTGCAAGAGGGGTATGTATGGCCTAGTTTGCACAAGGATGTTCACCATTGGTGTAGGTCTTTCAATAGATGTCAAGCATTTGGGAAGAGAGTGTTGGAGCCAGAGCTACGAAAAACCATTATGGCGTTTGATGTGTTTGAAAAGTGGGGGATTGATGCAATAGGCCCGTTACCTATCACAAGCAGGGGCAAAAGCTATATCTTGACGGCAGTGGACTATCTCTCTAGATGGGCAGAGGCTATAGTAGTAAAACAGATCACTGCAAAGGATGTGGCAAAATTTGTGTATGATGAAATATGTTGCAAGTTTGGGGTGCCATTAGAGCTACTTTCAGATAAGGGGCCAGGATTTCGAGCTAAATTGCTAGACTTCTTATGCACAAAGATGAAGATTAGGCACCAGCATACCACTCCTTATTACCCGCAGTGTAATGGCTTAAATGAAAGATTCAATGGTGAGTTGGTACAAATTCTTTCTAAAGTGACAGAGCACCAAGGAAAGAATTGGGATTTGGAATTGCCTAGTGCATTATGGGCTTACCGTACTTCGGTGAAGACAGGTACAGGGTTTACTCCATTTCATTTGGTGTATGGAAAGGAAGCACTATTTCCTGTGGAGGTAGAGTTGCCTGCGGTCAAGATGTTAGA
Source organism: Adiantum capillus-veneris (assembly GCF_014529385.1). Classification (NCBI taxonomy): domain Eukaryota; kingdom Viridiplantae; phylum Streptophyta; class Polypodiopsida; order Polypodiales; family Pteridaceae; genus Adiantum; species Adiantum capillus-veneris. Next base: position 40,545,441 of record NC_140940.1, read on the forward strand.
GAAGTTGCTTGGGTCACCTAGTGATGCATTCAAAGAGAGGCTCTTGCAGTTACAAGAGGTCCAGTTGGATAGGATGAGCGCATTGGAGCATTATGGGCAGATGCAGGATAAGGCTTTGGCAAAGATAAATGAAAAGGTTAAAAGTAAGGGTATCAAGAAACATGACTTGGTTTTGCGCTACAATAGTAAGCTGGACAACACCTTCCAAAAGAAGTTTCAAATTAAGTGGGAAGGCCCTTTCAAGGTAGTGGAGTGTTTTCCAAATGGCACATATCAGCTGGCTAACCTGGATGGTGTTCTACATAAGTCAAGGGTAAATGGGTTGCGTCTTAAATTGTATCATGCTAGATTGATGATGGTGGAGCAAGATGAGCTGTCTGTGGATCAAGTAGTGTTGGTGAGGGATGAGGAGACCTGTGATGCGGCGAGTCTCATATCTCTCTTTCCTGCTGCTGATCATGAATGATCTAGCAGGCTAGGGGATGGGCAAATTATGTCAGGAGTTTTTTGGAGCACGGGATTGCGTATATGTACATATACATGCATGGTGCATCAAATAAAGGATTGCCCATTTTCCTTAGCCATGTGGTTATGTGGGGCCCACATGTGTACAGGTAGGACAATGTGTACATAGTGCATCGATTTTCACTATCACCAGTACCAGTATGTTTTATCTACAATAATGAGGAGTTTATAGCGCGTAAAACTTCTCGAGGAATCTATTCGCAGGCCGACGACGTGAGGTCAGCAGGTGCGTCATATGGCATCTAGTGGCGTCAGGAGGGCGAACGAGGTCAATATTTGCACGCGGATGAGGACGGACACAACGTTGGTGTTTTCTTGTGAGAGTTATGCAGAAAGGTCATCATTAGGACCACTTTTTGGGGCCACTTCACGTGGTGGCGAGATGCATGCATTATTGGAAAAAAGCTAAGTGCCCGGTGTGCGAATGATGCAAAAAGGTGACAACTATGCACTACGAGGTCAGTTTTTGGCCTGTTCGGGGTCCGTTTGAGGTCATCTAAAAGGCCAAGGGTGCCCAACTAATAAAGCTAAGTGTGGGAACTGAAAAACGAGATAGAAGACCAGAAAAAACGTGGAGAAGGGAGGAGGAACAGCCGCAGCTGTGTTTTTGCTCATTTTGGAGCCTGTTTTGGCCGTAAACTGCTCATCCGAGGTCGGATTTGAGCACTTTGACATTGTAGACTGGGGTTTTGGGCCGTTCCGGACGCGATGGCGCTGTCCATTTTGCCAAATTCCTCACTCTTTTCCTGCTGTTTTTCTGTGTATGTTTCTCCTATGAGCGAAGTTTCTGCTCTAGTTTGTGATTGTATCTGGTATCTTTTACCCATATTGTGTGAGCTGTTTGCCCCATTGGTGTTGGCCCAAGCTCATTTGTATCTAAACATCAGAAATTCTCCTCTTTTGAGCTGAGTTTTTTGGGTGTGTGTGTGTGTGTGTGTGTGTGTGTGTGGAGTGGGCAAGTGGATAGTCTCTCTCCTCTCACTCCAGAGGTGTGTTCCCTGTCTCGGCCAGGTGTGTTGTGTAAGCCGAGTGGTGCCCCATAGTGTGTGTGTGTATCTTCCCAAGAGTGTGTGTCGGGTCGTTATAGAGGCGCTCTGTGTGTTTTCATCCCGCTCACAACGTCAGTGTGTAGATTTCTCGTACCCACAAATATAGGCATTGATCAATAAAGACGACATTATAATCGGGTGGTTTTGATCTCCGTGCACCTCTAGACCGAGGTGTGCGAGGATTGGACATGACGAGAGAATGTGGGTAGTTTACAGTGTGAACAAAGAGAGAGAGAGAGAGAGAGAGAGGGGAGAGAGAGAGAAAGAGAGAAAAGACAAAGGATGCCAATAGAAGATTAAATTTATGTCCGGGTTATAAGGTTTTTACATTAATTATGAGTAGTCACGAGGATGTGGGGCCGTCCAACCGAAACACCTATCTCTCAACAAGGATCTTATGTCCTTGTAATCAATGCAAGCATGTTGTGCGACGGACAAGACGCGTTTCTTTGCAGCACGATCGCAAATTTGGTGAGTTTGATCCATCTATTATAGATGGAGTTTTTGCCAATTATAACTCATCGGACTCTGACGCTGGCCAACAGGCAGCAATCTTGCAACCCAATAGAGGTGTTCGCAGGCGCTTTGGTCAAGCATCATACGCGAGGCTACAAGATGTAGCCTTTGACAGCTCATGGGATGATCATGTAGACCACATCCCCAACGAGGCAATGTTTGAGCCCTAGATTGATGAAATGATTGAGACAAAAGGAGATCAATGTAGACTCCATACCATTCGCCAAACTAAATGATGCGGAGGTTGTGTGCATGTTTGAGAAACACTTTCCTACTACCATGCTAACCATTCATGTGTATCTTCTTGTTCACATAGTTGATGAGGTGGAAATAGCTCGCATAGTAAATTCCAGATGGATGTTCTTTTTAGAACATTTCATGAAAACACTCAAGAAATCTAAATTGTGTTTAATCATCATTGCTTCCACTCCAAGTTTGATCCAGGTATGTTCTCACAAGCAGGGACACTCCTCAGTGTGTCGTGAAAGTTTGATACGACGACACAGCACTGCACTCTGAGTGCGATGGAGACTGAGGCTCCAATCGTGAAGGAGGTGATCTGTCATTGCTCAGAGATGTTGCATCTTTGAGCAGGGACGGATCACCTCTTTCACGATTGCAGTCTCAGTCTCCATTGCACTACGAGTTTCATCCTTTTACAAGATACATAGAATGCACATGGGAGATAAATTCACAAGAACTTCACAGGAATCCCTCTCCCTTTATGAGTCCCTTCTCTCTCTCTCTCTCTCTCTCTCTCTCTCTCTCTCTCTCTCTCTCTCTCCACAAGAATCCCTCTCTCTATTATCTATAGTATAGATTATAACTTGTCCATGTTTTCTTCTCCATTCAACATTAAGATTGAATGTTCATGTGTTTAATGTAGGTATGGATGATGATGAATCTATTTCTTCTTTGTCACCCTAGCAGAGGAGGTGGTACGAGGATCGTCATCGCTCTGGATCACCATCACATCGTTCTACTCCTTCAGCATGCTCTGAAGCTTCGGTGTTGACGAGACGAGCTTCACACTCGTCTAGGCACCGACGCTCTAGTGGTGGTGGCGGTGGTTGTTGTGGGGATGCTGTTGTTGATGCCTCAACACCGCCTTGAGTTCGACAAGGCTCTTTACCTTCCTCTTCTTTGCTCGTTCCCACACAAGCCAAGGCATCACCATCTACACCAAGTTTTTCACAGCTATCGGCCGTTCCTAGCTACACACCACTATCTACTCCTCCGGGAGTCACCCCAGTCGACACTCCTTGCTTTGGGGCCCAGACTCCAGTGGAGACACCTTACGTCCTTACCCCCATCAAGACGTTGCTAAAGACCCCTATCAACACCCAGATTCACGCGTCACAGGCGAGAGGGCCTGCCGTACTCCATCGACATCAGCGGCGGCATCATCTTGGATGGTGAAGGCAGGAAGGTGATCTTGCACATGCGCGGTCTTTGCTCTCAAGTGATTAGATACTACATACTAAACACCTGGAGTGAAGTGCCAAGTGAATAAAAAGACAGAGTCGTCAGCATGCTGCATGATGAGTTTTCCGTGTCAAGTCGGGATGAGTGCTTCAATGAAGACCTGATGAAGGTTCGAATGCACGAGTACTGCAAGCACAAGCATTATGAAGTAAAAAAAGCAATAAAGCATGGGTGGAACAGACCAGATTGGCTGTCCAAAGAAGATTGGAAGAATATGAAACGAGCAGCGCATGAGAATCCTGACAAGTGGAAGCAACAAAAAAAGGCAGCCAAAGCGCGAGTAGAGGCAACGAGCTCGTTCCACTTGGGGAGCAATGGGTGGGCATCATTTGAGGTCAATTTTGTAAGTGTTTTTGCATTGCTATTTAGGTTTGATAGTTACGTCTATTTGTACTTTTAAATTCTAACATAATGGATTCTTTGTATGTTTTGAATAGTGGTCAATGAGAGGATGTGACCCCACACAGTATGAGCATGAGTACGTAGACACAAAGGGCTTAAACGTGGTGATGGACATTTTGAGTTCTCGCGGCGGCATGATTAGTATTAGGGTTTACTCTTTTCCATTTGTTATATTGTTTTGTAAATTATATGTTTATACTTACAGAAAGTCTTATTGTTTTTTCTGCGGAATCCGACAAATACGTCGCTTGGATGTGATGAGACGTCTGGTTAAACCACGTCAGTCTAGCCATAGATAGCTAGATAGCATTAGTTTCCTTTTCTCATAGCATGTATAATGAGATGACGTGCATACGTCTTTTTGTAACTATTGGAAAACCATGTATATTTTCTCAATAATGACAATGGTGTTGTAACTATTGTGGAGGAACTAACTCGAGGGAGCTCTAACTAACTCCACGTAGGCTAGATCAGTTCACCTTTCTTGAGGTAGCAGCCAACCATCCAGATCTTGATGTAACACACGAGAATAATAAAGAGAGGTTTCTCTGCTGAGCGAGGCAGAGGGTTTCGGGCTAAACTGAATATTCTACATTGGTGGAGTTGACGGGCACGCCACTCTATGCGCCTACTCTCTAGCCCTGCTCGCCAAGCCTAGTACGCTTAATTTGCTGCTCAAAATTCCTTAACGCAGAGCCTTTACTTTCCACTCTCTCAGAACCCAATCATGATCCGTTTAGCCTCACCACGCCAATTCGCTCAGTCACCTGTGTATGAAGATGCATTTATGCATCCAGAGTTTGCTACAACCCAACCCGTGCAACAACCTGTGCAGATGGAGCACATGTTTCAAGCCGTATCCAACATGCTCCTACAAGTGAATCACACAAACCAAACCCTGCTCAATTTCTTATCATCCAGCGTTCCTCACACTCACAAACCTGATCCCAAAATCAGACCCAAACCATTCTCTGGGCTGCCAACTGAAGATGTACTGATGTGGCTGGACCATTTCGAAAATGTTTCGAGCTACCATCAATGGTCTGATGAGCGGAAGGCCATGGAGATTCGGACACTCTTGGAAAACGTCGCGGCAACTTGGTTCATCCAGCAACAAGAAGCAATTAAAGGTGATTGGCAAGTTTTAAAAACATTACTGATACAAAATTTTGCACATCAGAATATCACACAGAAGGCACTTCAGCAGCTCAACACTTTGAGGCAACAACAGCTTGAGCCGGTAGCTCAGTTTGCAGTCAGAATGAATCAGCTTTTACTGCGCGCTGACCCCACGATGTCTGAAGAAATGAAGTTGTTCTTCCTCTGGCCACGCCTCCGTCCTGACATTTCCAGGCGAGTACGGGATCAAGTCCCAACCTCTTTTCATGCTGCCATTCAGATAGCACAATGTATCGAAGCCTCAACTAATAATGATGCCCCACTCGCTATGGTTCCTCAACCAAGTGCACAGAGGCAACTAGTAGAATCAACTCCAATACCCATGGATATTGATATCCAGAACTCTCAAATCAATTCCCGACGAGCATTACCTACACGGGATGACCAAGGACGCCCTAAGTGTTTTTATTGCAACAACTATGGCCATATCAAGCGGCATTGCAAGAAGCTTCGTATGCAGCAACACCACCAGAATGCTCAAGTACAACTTGCTGATGCTGCCACCTTAGCCGAATTGCCGGAAAACATCTAGGCTGGGTGCTGGAGGAAGAGCATCGCCCGCATATTCAGGCCGCCTCATCTTCCAAACGCATGGTGTGTTCAACTTTAGCCCATTTAGGTACCACATCTCATGAAGTTCTTCTAGACTCAGGCAGTAGCATTTCATCCATTAGTGAACAATTAGTTTAGGAGTTAGGATTACGCACAACCACAGCACCTTCAATCCAGGTCTTGTTTGGTGATAACCAACAAGTATATCACTCTCATACTCAAGCTCATTGTACTTTCTTTTTAGCTCAGCACACTTTTCAGCATTCTTTTTATGTGTTGCCTAGGCAGCTGTTTCCCATGACTTTAGGCTGTGATTGGTTTGTCAAGACAAAGGCCCAATTACATTTTGATACCCAACAGCTGATGTTGCCTGCTTCACTTCCAATTTCATTAATGATGTGCTCACACATAAACCCCACGATCATTCACACACAAGTCACATTAGAAAACGCTCACAACCATCTGCATGATGTTCAAGGCATTTTAAGGAAGTTTCCCACCCTTTATCACACAAATCCCAAGACCTCACAAATTAATTTCCCCACACAGCATGTCATCAACACAAAAGATTCCCCTCCTGTACGCATGGCATCTCGCCGAAGGTCTCCTTTGGAAAAAGAAAGAATCGACCAGGCAGTTTCAGATATGCTTTAGAAAGGAATCATTGTGCCATCTAATAGTAATTGGGTTTCTGAACCTCATCTAGTGCGCAAGGATGATGGCACTTATCGATTTTGCATCGACTTCCGACCTTTAAATAAAGTCACTGTCCATGATCTTTATCCTCTGCCTGGGATAGATGATTTACTAGATCAGCTAGGTAAATCAAGATATGTCACATCTCTCGACCTGGCCTCTGGTTATTGGCAGATACCACTACACCCGAAAGATGCTCACAAAACAGCCTTTCGCACTCAAAAAGGGATATTTCAGTTTACTCGCATGCCCTTTGGATTATCCGACGCAGGAAGCACTTTCCAGCGCACAGCAAACACGATCTTTCATGATCTAATCGACAATGGTCTAGTCTTAGTGTATCTGGATGACATCTTGATTCACACACAGACGTGGCAACAACATCTACAAATTTTGGAACATGTGCTCAACCGCATCAAGGAATATAATCTCCAGCTTCAATTTAAAAAATGCCAATGGGGTAGTACGCAGCTCAAATTCTTGGGATTTTTAATCTCGGCAGATGGCATCCGGATGGATCCGTCTAAAGTCACAGCCATCTCGAACTACCCTCCACCATCCTCTGTCAAAACCCTCCAAAGTTTCTTGGGCATGGCCAACTTCTCACTACGCTTCGTCCCGAACCTAGCTGCAATCACCTATCCTCTCCGACAACTCTTGAAGAAAGGCATACGGTACAAATGGACTTCAGCATGCAACCAAAGCTTCGTCCGGCTTAAGCAAATCATTCAGGAAGCTGCTCTATTAGCCCACCCAGATTTCTCAAAGCCTTTTAAGCTACAAACTGATGCTTCCAATCAGGGCATAGGGGCGGTTTTATTACAGCAGGATGATCTTCAGAGGTGTCATCCCATCTCGTTCATTAGCCGTTCTCTTACAAAGGCCGAAGAAAACTATTCAACAACTGAGAAGGAGTTACTGGCCATTGTGTGGGCGTTTCACAAGTTTCACCCCTATCTACACGGCACAACAGTCCAAGCTGAGACCGATCATCAACCATTAATCTCTTTAATCCACAAACAACATCCACCAGGCAGATTACTCAGGTGGTCACTTGCATTACAGGAATATAAGTTCACTTTAACATATTGTAAAGGAACACAAAATCTCATTGCTGATGGTCTCTCCCGTTCCGAATATCAAGCAGCTCAGTTCACCCCCCCACCTATGACCTTACCAGTCCACATAAGCCAAATGGCGGCACTCCAACAGAACGACCCACTCATCAAACAACTCATTCTTCAGGTAACCGCGCCTCAGCCCCACACTACTCAGCGCAGGTTCATAGTGATAAATAATGTCCTACACTATGTGGCCCACAACCAGCACCCCCGCATCTTTGTGCCTCAGACACTACAGCGCCCATACCTAGAATTTTATCATAACCATCCTCTCTCAGGACACCTAGGTTTTCACAAAGTATTGCACAAGCTCAGGCTACATTATTACTGGTCAGGGATGCGCCAATCAGTGTCACAACATCTGCAGGAATGCCCTGTATGCCAGAGCATCAAATCGCCACCACACAATGTGGGTCTCTTATCCTCCATGCATTCAGGTCAATGAGCCATTTGAGCTGGTTGGATGGGACCTGATGGGTCCATTCCCTACGTCCATGACTGGAAACAAGCACGTACTTGTCATCAGTGAGTACCTAACTCGATGGTGTGAAGCAATTGCGCTACCCGACGCCTCAGCTTCCACAATAGCCGCCGCATTGTTGGAGAAGCTAATCTTCAGTCATGGCTGTCCGCAACAACTCTTATCTGACCAAGGCGCTCAGTTCACCAGTGAAGTCCTACAAATACTGACCCAAAGTTTAGGCGTCGAGCAGTTGTTCACTTCACCTTACCATCCACAGACGAATGGCCTAACAGAGAGATTGAATAGAACAATCAAGCAGGTACTAGCTGCATTTGTCGACCCCTTACATCAGGATTGGGATCAGGTACTTCCATTTGCAGTTCACGCATATAACACCTCAGTCCAAGCCTCGACAAAGGTAAGCCCATTTCGAGCACTTTATGGACGGGATCCGCGACTTCCACCTGATTTGCACTCTCTTCAAGTGGCCCCAACTAAAGCCGAAGCATCCGATTGGTGGTTGTACCTTCAACAACGACAACCCATCCTCCGCAGAGCAATACATCATAACCTTCACATGGCTCAACAGCGACAGAAACGAGACTACGACCAAGGACGGCATCCAGTGGAATACACTTCAGGAGATACGGTAATGGTCTATTTCCCATTGCGCCGCAAAGGGCTCAGTGAATCCCTTCTACATCGATGGGTAGGCCCATACAAAGTCCTTCAGCGCATACGCACCAATACGTATCGTTTGCAGCGACTGTCAAATCAGTCCATTACTATGGCCCATGTAATCAGAATCAAACCCTGTAAACTGCCCATTGTCTAGCTTACATCCCTTTAACCAGCAACATCCTCTATTTTTAGGGGGGAGGTGTGGAGGAACTAGCTCGAGGGAGCTCTAACTAACTCCACGTAGGCTAGATCAGTTCACCTTTCTTGAGGTAGTAGCCAACCATCCAGATCTTCATGTAACACACAAGAATAATAAAGAGAGGTTTCTCTGCTGAGCGAGGCAGAGGGTTTCGGGCTAAATTGAATATTCTACACTATTACCTTTGCAAAGCTTAATAATCAAGTGATTTTGCCTATGATGTGTATAATTGTCATTGATTTACTTTCATCAATTTACTTTTTGTCAGTTTTGTATCTTTATTTTGCAAACAATACTATGGATGATGGAGTTTAATGGTTATATTGTATTGTGGGTGACTACTTTGGGTCTATACCTTGCACTTTCTTTCAGAGGTGAATCTGTGATTATCCTCGATTCATTTAGATTTACTCTATTATCAAAACATTCAATATGGTTGCTATAAGCGTCGCTATATAAGGCTCTCCAACGTCGCTATGAGCGTCTCTATAGGAAGCCTATCATCACTATCTGTGTCACTATATAGAGATGCATATAGCGATGCTAATAGCGACACCTAAAGCGACGTTCTTGTAGCGATGCTAATAGCGACGTTCCCGTAGTGACGGTCTTAGCAACGCCAGGGAGTATAAAAACCCAATGTATTTCCGTCGCTAAAAACGTCACAAGTGCACACAACCTCTTGTAGTAATTTAAAACGAATTTTTTTCAAAACATAATTCCAAAACAAGATTTTTTCATAGGATAATTTTGAAACAACATAATTCCAAAACAACATGATGAGATGGTACCGTAATTTCATAACATAATTCCAAAGCATAATTTCGAAACAAAAATACCCCAAACCATAATTTCAAAATACAAACCATAATTTTGAAACAAATTTTTTCCAAAGCATTATTTCTAAACAAAATGGCATAAAAACTTAAAGCATTGCAAGCCTAAAGCATGAAATGTTATTTTGTCAATATACAAATTAATTTAATATGCATTAAAGTTTTGAGCACTGACATGCAGCCTATTTGAGCAATAAAGGGTCTTGTAAATGTCCTTAAACTTGCAAAAGCGCATGCACACAAACTATGTTAAACTCTAAACCCTAAACCTACAAGCAAACTTGAAAAGAATCTCACCTTGGTGCTGAAGAGTAGTCCACAAGCCAGATTTTCACCTCCGGCAAGTTGTTAGGCACCAAATCTGCAGTAGGTGAGGCAGAGGAGGGCAAGAGAAGAGGCACAAAAACTAGAGAAATGCATAAGGAAAGACCCGCGGATTTGTTTTTTGTAGGTTCCACCAATACAGGCACTGGTGTATGCGTCAAAAAATTCATCTATATAGGCGTCGAAAGAGGCATCGATATAAACGTTGGAAGAGACATCGGTATCTGCGTCAAAAATTCAAAAAAAAATATTTTTTAAAAATTTCATCTCCCTACATACTTACCTACACATATATCGACGATCGCCATTGATGTCGGTAATTTGGCACCGGAATTTAAGCGACCTCTTGTAGTGATTGGTGTAGACGTATCATGAGTGCCAAATTTATCAAAAGAGAAGGTTGATGCTTGAGCATTTGAGGCATATTGTAAGCTATGGACCTTTTGAAAATTGGGGTGTAGATGTAATTGGTCCTCATCAGGCACTAAAAATAACAAGCACTACACACTCACTCCATTGGATTACATGACAAGATGGCCAAAAGCAAAGGCTAGTAGAGGAGCTACAAGCAAAGATGTATGCAATTTTACCTTTGATTGCATATGTTGTAGATTTGGAGTGCCATTAAAGCTTGTAAACAGTGGAGGAAAAGAGTTTAGAAATGATATTATCATTGAATTGGTGGATAAATTGGAGATCAAACACATTTATGCCACTCCTGATCATCCGCAATGCAATGGTTTGGTAGAGGCATTCAATGGAGTTTTGCCAAAGATATTGTTCAAGCTTGTGAAAGAGCATCCGAAGGATTGGGATATGTATTTGAAGAGGGCATTGTGGGCATGTAGAGTTACTCAAAAATCAGCCACGGGTTTCACTCCATTCCATTTGGTTTATGGCAAAGAATGTGTATGCCAATTAATGTGATGCTTCCTTCATTGGAGTTTATTTTGAAGCATAATTTGGTTGAGAAAGAGCATATAAAGGAATGACTGTCCTCTATGCATAGCCTCTTGTTGGATAGGGAAGTGCTATTAGGTACTATGAGGACTTAGGAAAAAGAAGAGCTTATATATTCAATGAAAAGATAAAGGCAAAAGAACTATGTAAGGGCATGTTGGTCATGAGGTACAATAGTACTTTTGACAACAAATTTCAAATAGAATCCAAGGCAAAGTGGGAAGTTCCTTTTGTGGTGCATGAGGTGTTTGATAATGGAAGCTACCAGATCAAGGATTTGGATGGGAAGATGCATAAGGCAAGAGTTAATGGGATCAGGCTCAAGTCTTGTGTCACAAGAATCATGTGATGAAGCAAGGAATGTATATGGAACACTTGAAACTATTCCATGCTTGTTGGGGAGGCAATTTGTGATGTGTTTTTGAGAAACGATGTGCTATTCCCTGAGAAATTTTAGAAGTGTTCTTCTATGCTTTTGGGACCTTGGATGTAAATAAAGCATGCGTGTACAAAGCGTACAAAGGTGGAGTGTGCCAATTGTCTCTATGCATGCGAGTCGGTTGTGCGAGGTACATACTTTTGGTATTTTTGTACATAAAAGTGTTGAGAATTCAAAGAGTGAATAAGTGATTTAAAAATATAAATTAAAACTAAACCTAAATCAATTTAGGGTCGTGAGTGAAGAGGTATTTTCAGTTGTGAAGAGGAAAGCTCATGTTGCTGCAACTTGTGATGAAGGGTTGGGGTTTTGATGTAGGGGTGCCCCTCTTGCCTTTGTGAGAGCTTGGTGTGGTGAGTTGAGATTGTGTCTCTCCTCAATGGGATGATGAAAGTATCGGAATATATAGAGGATTGAACTTGTAGATGTGGTGCTTCCATTGATCATTCACTAATCTGTTTTCTAGCAAGAAGGCAAGGCTTTCCACATCTATAACCTGAATATTTGCACTTTTTACTTGTTGATTAACTCATAATCTCTTGCAATGTTTGTTGATAGGACCATACATTTTGTAATTAATCAATTTGGTCCACATGTGAGCCACATGGAGGCTAGAAATTTGTAGGTATTAGTACTCATTTTGTCAGCCAATTTCATCGGTCATTGTGCAAACTTCCTTTAGTACCTAGGAAATTTTGATTGCTAGATGGAGTAGACTCCAACCTTGATCTTGTATTCTTCAACATATACCGTGTCCTAGGTGAGGCCACAAGAATGATAGTTCATCTGCTCTGACATGGATAGGTTTGCTTGCTGTAGGAAAAGGACACTTGATGTCCTTTCCCCATAAAACATGCAAGCCACTGTGGCGACCGGCGAGAGCCGGGAGCCATGTGGTCAGCATGTTTTATGGGAAAGGACACTAAGTGTCTTTTTCCGATCATCATGGTCCAGGGGAGTGGGGCGCACGCAACATGTCACAAGACTTCAGTATTCATCAAGGTCTAGGGTCGTAATGGGACATATGCATGCTTTATTCTCGGAAACTGATCTGTAGTCATTGGATTTGTTTAGAGTTGCAGTTTTGCATTACGCACGCTAACTTGCCAGCTGCCCATTGATTTTTGAGCTAATGATTGGAGGTTTTATTACGCGTACTGAGTTGTCTACCATCATCGAACTGTTCAACACGATGATTACACTCAGTAAAGTTGCAGGTTTTGACGGCTGGGATCAATGGTCCCATGACCGTGGACCATGATGGAGTAAGAATTGATCCATGTTGACCACAAATGGTGTAATTTGCGCATTATGTTGTTAGTGTTTAAGTGCATCAAGCTATTGTAAGAGAGTTTGTGTAACATTTGCAAGGCATAACATTGAGCTAATAGCTTTTACAACATTGTCCAATCACCTTTTACTCCCTCTAGGTGTGGAACAAACCAAGTAGCTACCACACTTGAACTAGCAATGTGCAAGTTTTGAATGCCTTTTGTGAGAAAACTACTAAGAGCTCCGTTTGTGGGGTGAGGCATGAAGCGTGTGCTGCTAGATAATTCATGGTGTATTGAGGCCACCTCATACTCAGGACAACGAGTGAGAGAGGGTTGCTCATCTTGTTGGCGAGGGATTGTACCTGAATAGGTTAAGAGCCAAGAGTAGAAGGTTAAGAGCACACTCTACAGTACAATCGAGTAAGCTTTTTTCGAGTTTTTAGAAAAAAATTGATGTTGTGCACTAGTGTTTAGTGAGCATGTGATTAAGTGTACGTGGTTTCCTCGGGCGGCCACCCAGCATTTCTACAAAAGGCGCATTAGGGCATTCTTCCCTCTCCTCCGCCATTTTTCTCCTAAGTTGTAAGCTGCGCGCAGCGAGTTGGCATCGTCGCTATGGAAGGTTCTCTCTCTCTCTCTCTCTCTCTCTCTCTCTCTCTCTCTCTCTCTCTCTCTCTCTCTCTCTCTCTCTCTCTGCGTGCGCGTCGAACTTACTCATTTACTGAACAATTCTGATATATCCTGACCGCTCAAAGCTGGAAAAGAAGCATAAACTAGCTGGGTCCGTTCGTCGTGTACTCTCTCTTTCTCTCTCTCTCTCTCTCACACTCTCTCTCTCACACACACACACACACAGTGCACACACGCGCGCGGAGAGACTCATATATGATGGCTATAATGTACTGACTTTTGTGGGTTTTGCAAAACGCAGATCAGAATAATGAAAGCAATATGAAGAGAGACTGCAAGATCAACCCTTTTAGCTATAATCAGGCGGATGCTGATAAAATCGTCAAAGCAATGAAGAAGTTACATCTTCCTGAGGAACCAATATATTATCCAGTGCATCATATTGATGAGCTCTTCCCACATTTGCCCACTGCTCATCATCACCATCATCCATGCAATTTCGTGCCGCCGCCGAATCCTTTCGCGGCACCGTTTTTCCAGCCCATGCGTCAAGTGCAGCTCCCTTTACCATTTACTCCATCGATTCCGTCGCCTTCTCTCATTGCGCCTATGCGTCAAGTACAACCCCAATCATCAGGACTTCCCCAAGCTTCACCAAGACGCCCTGTGCTCCGCCCTCCCAATATTTTCACTGAGCTTCAAAGGCAAAGGGAAGTAAAAGTAACTCCCCTCACCTCTACACCTTCTCCTTATACCCAATCTGGTTTTCATGAATCAAGCTTTAGTTACTTTGAGGATTTTTATGCCTTTCATGACACTCCCAGCTTTAATGGTGATAAACCTCATGCTGAAGAACTGTGTTATGAGAAGGAAGAAGACTATGAGGTTGTTGAGCACCCTGATGATCACGAACTGCAGCTTGCTGGTGATGAAGAATATGAGTTTGTTCATCATAACCAATTGGAAGCTGATGATGAGCCTAATTTATAATGGCTCGTGATGCAACCCTTCTTCAGGTTTCCAATTCCAACCCCTTTTTCTTGGGTTGTTTTCATTTTGGAACCAGAACTTTCACTTCTATTTTTGGCCTTTTTTAAGGCATGATTAGTGTCAAGTTTTGAACAAACTAATTTTGTGTCGGCGTGTGCGTGCCACTGTTTCCACTTAAATATTCATAGCTTTATGTGATAAAATTATTCTAATTTCCAATAGTTTGCTATGTGGTTATGGTGAGATGAAGTGGATTGTTTGGTGTGGCTAGCTCTCATGTTGATGTCCAAGCTCATGCATGGTATTCTCGGATATGATCAAGCACGTTCTAAAATGTATTGCTTACTTTCTATGGCTTCTTTCCATGTTGATATTGTGGAAGTGTCTACTTGTGCTACATGAAATGTTTACATATTTGTCAAAGTTTTGTGATGCACTTACATAATACAAGTTTTACAGTCATGATCATAGTGGTGGGGTCTATTAGTGTAAGAAATCTTTTTGAGGGTTTTTATCAAGGCTTCCACCACAAGGGGTTCTTCACACTTGTGATGCTAGTCTCTCTCTCCCCCCCCCCCCCCCCCCCCCCCCCAAACACACCTTTGATATTGTCGCTACTCTTCATTGCTTGACCTTGGTCGGTGGCCTTGAGTTCATTTTAGCCCTTTGGATTGGTCAAGAGTCTCTTCTCACTCCCCCCCAGCCTCAAGGCGACCACGGCAAGGTTGTGTGCTCAAGTGGATTTGATTAGTAAATTTTCCCTCGGGCTCGAACAGTTTTTGTCAACCTCAACCTGTAGAAATTTCAAACAGTTTTTGTCAACCTCAACGTGTAGAAATTTCAAACAGTTTTTGTCAACCTCAACATGTAGAAATTTAAAAATGTGTTAAGCACAACTTCGAGTGACAAGCACATCAAGAATGGCAAGGCTGCTCTCTAGGAGAAGCATCTTCGACAGCAGTTGTGAAACTCACATGATTTTTTTCTAAATTTGATGAATTTTGCAGACTCTACAACATTGGGAAATTTGAGACTATTGTAGCTTCTACTTGTATGTAAAAAAGTTATTTGGTGGATTGATGGCATCATAATTGACATTAGCTTGGATTTTGACAAGTTATTTTGAATTTTTGGAGTTTCAATTTGGCATGGTCAATCTCATCTTTTTCCGTTTTTTCGTTGTCGTCAGCAACATCTAACTTTCTTTTCAACAAGTTTCACATGGTGCTTGTTATACAAGGTATTTATCTTTAATCTGTAACACATGATTGCACCATGGATTCAGACATAAATATGTATCATCAGCTCGAGTTTGAGCATAGTGCATTTGTTACAATTGTGGTTGCACCACAGACATCTACTGTCATGGAGGGTACTTGCCTAGACACATGCAAAGATGATAGCATATAATTGCTCAATTTGTGAGATTCAAGAGCATTGCAAACATGCATGTCTATTGTAGAAACAAAATTTGCACATTTGCATGAGAATGTCACTCACTACAAGAGGCTATTCATATTAGCGACGCTCACACAGCGACGCTCAAAACAAAAATTCCCGGCGTCGCTATGAGCGTCGCAAATTTACAAAGACATTTGCGACGCTCATAGCGACGCCGGCTGGGCTAAAAAAATAACCGAGTGCGCCCAAAAACTCAGATCTCATATCTGAGTTTTTCGGCGCCCTCAAGCAAGGAGCAGGTAATGCTCTCCCTCACTCTCTCTCTCTCTCTCTCTCTCTCTCTTTTTCTTCTCCACACACACACACACACACACACACACGAGGAGAGGAAGGAGAGCCAGGTATGCTCCTTCCCTCTCCTCATTCTCATGTTCCCTTCCCCTCTTTCTCTCTCCCTCTCTCTCTTTTTCTTTTCCACACACACACACACACACGAGGAGAGGAAGGAGAGCCACGTATGCTCCTTCCCTCTCCTCATTCTCATGTTCCCTTCCCCTCTTTCTCTCTCCCTCTCTCTCTCTCTCTCACACACACATACACACACACACATAGTGTTTTTGAGAGAGAGAGAGAGAGAGAGAGAGAGAGAGAGTACAAACAAAAACAAAAACGCACACACATACATAAACAAAGAATGCACACACACATTGAGAGAGAAAGAGAGAGAGAGAGCATGCACAAACAAAAAACGCACGCATTGAAAGAGGAAAAGAGAGAGAGAACATGCATAAACAAAAAACGCACACATTGAGAGAGGAAAAGAGAGAGAAAACATGCATACGATCCAAAAAAACACACACATTGAGAGAGAAAGAGAGAGAAACTAATTTAACGTCGTAAGAAACTAATTAAAATTAAAAGAACTAAAGATCTAGCCGACGAGGAGTTGAACTCAAGACCTATTATTCAAGAGGGAAATGGCATAATCAATCTATCATACTTGGCATGGGTGATAGAAAGGTTATACCATTTATCTCTTTTTATTGGCACACACATCCACACACGCGCACGCACACAAGAAGAAGAGAGTTATAACGTCGTAGGAAACTATCTTAAAAGACGTTAAAGATTAGGTTATATGTAGACTTACATTAAATTAGATTTAGGTTTATTTTTAACTAGATTTACGTTTATTTACGTTAGATTTAGATTTACGTTATATTAGATTAGATTTAGGTCTCCATAGACTGCGATGCCTGCATGAAGCGGGTGAAGAAAGCCCTCAATGGAATATAGGGTATTGCTGCCTTCACTCATGGTGGGCTCCGTCGATCCAAAAGTACTGGTGAAATGTCTTCAGAAGATAGGTAAGAAGGTGGATCTTCAGGGCGGCAAGAGTCACTACATCCCCGACACAATGACCATCTAGACAACCTCTAGTCATTCAACAGCAACTTCAAAGTTAGTAACAAGAGCACACATCTTTAGTGATGAGAATGCCAACTTTAGCTCGGGGGATGATCATGCAGAGCACATTCCCAACGAGGCAATGTTTGAGCCCGAGATTGATGAAATGATCGAGACGATCATGGATTCAGAAAGGCTTATCTATGATGATATGAAAAGTGAAGCCGATACGCCATTGTATAATGGAGCGTAGTTGATTCCCATAGTTGATCTATTATCATGTGTATACATGCAGGGCTTCAAACAAGCGGATACAGAGCATGTGTCACATGTGGACCTAGACTGAATGCACGTAGGGCACCCTCACTGAAGAAGCAAATCTACGAAGGTCATCAAGCGTATCTTCCAGAGAATCATGTGTTACGCGACGGCTTTTTGGGAAGAGAGCCACCAAGGATGTCTGCACAAGCATGGTTAGAGCAGAAGGAGATGTGCGATGACGGATTGCCTCCAGGGATGAAGAGACTATCTCTATGGTACGAGTTACCATACTGGCCCCGACTCATGATCAATCACTTGCTCGATCCAACGCACATATTCAAGAATGTGGGTAATCTACTATGGGACCATCTGACCGGCAAGAAAGATACTTTGGGAGCCAGAGTTGACCTTAGAAATGTGGATCGTATGGAGCAATATTGGCCGCAAACAGCGTCTGATGGATCGATAAAACTCCCTAAAGCACCATGGATTTTCACAGGAGCCCAAGAACGCAAAGTAAAAGAGACCATTTGATCTTTGCGGACCCCCACTGGCGTAATGCACTCGCTCCGAACGTGTTTTACTAAAGAAGGAAAGCTTACTGGTTTGAAGTCACACGATTGGCATAAAATGTGTCAGGTACATTCATAGTGGACTTTAATATCATTGCATAAAATGTGGACTTTAATATCATTGCTGCACATACTTTACAGTTTATTTTACCGGTTGCCATTGAGGGATGTTTGTCTCTCGACATCCGTAACACAATCTACAAACTTGCAAAGCTGGTGCAATGGATCTCACAAAAGGAGATCAACGTAGACTCCATACCATTCGCCAAACTAAATGCTACGGAGCTTGTGTGCATGTTTGAGAAACATTTTCCTACTACAATGCTAACCATTCAGGTGCATCTTCTTGTTCACATAGTTGATGAGGTGGAAATAGCTGGCACAGTTCATTCAAGATGGATGTTCTTCTTAGAGCGTTTCATGAAAACGCTTAAGGGATATGTGCGTCAAAAGGCACGTCCGGAGGGTAGCATGGCAGAAGGTTGGTTGGTATCAGAGTCCCTAGTGTACATTGGAGAGTGGCTAGACGGATTTGATAAATCCCGGGACATGCTATGGCGAACCATAGATGATGAGCGCATATCTGGGATTGTCATGTGCAATCTCGGTGTTGAGAAGAAGATGACGGAAGATCTAGAGGCTAAAATCAACCGATTTTGCATGCTTCACAATCCAGTGATGCAAAAGTGGATTTCACAATATGAGGATGCAAAGCAAGAGCGACAAAGGGCACGAATCGAGTGGAGACGGGGAAGACGACCACCGATGCACTATCCAGCGGTTCTAGAGAGCCTACCAACCTTCATGAGCTTAAGATGGTTGCACAACCAATTGAAAAGCGCACAACAATGTGGTGACGAAGTGACTGAAGAAGAGTGGGAGTACTCTCGGGGTTGCGCGACCAAGGTAAGTTTGCAATGTACGACTAGAAAGTGACTTTATTTATAAACGTTTGAACGGCCAGGAGCCACCCCACTCGACACTCCTCGCTTCAGGGCCCAGACGCCGGTGGAGACACCTGACGTCCGTACCCCCATCGACACGCCGCTAGAGACCCCTGCCGGGACACCCAGATTCACGCGTCACCGGCTAGAGGGCTTGCCTTACTTCGTCAACATCAGCGGCCGCATCATCATGGATGATGACGGCAAGAAGATGATCTCGCGCATGCGTGGTCTTTGCTCTCAACTGTTTAGACACTACATACTAAACAAATGGAGTGAAGTACCAAGTGATTTAAAAAACAGAGTCATCAGCATACTTCATGATGAGTTTCCCATTCCAACACGGGATCGACGCTTCAATGAAGACCTGATGAAGATTCGAATGCGCGAATACTGCAAACACAAGCGTTCCGAAGTGCAAAAAGCAATCAAGAATGGGTGGAACAGACCAGATTGGCTGGCCAAAGAAGATTGGAAGAATGCGAAGAAAGCAGCGCGCGAGAATCCCGACAAGTGGAAGCAACAAAAGGATGCAGCCATAGCGCGAGTAGAGGCAGGGAGCTCGCACCACTTGGGGAGCGGTGGATGGGCATCATTTGAGGCCGATTTTGTAAGTGTTTTCACATTGCTCTTTATGTTCGATAGTTTAGGGTTTATGAGTTTTTTAATTCTAACATAATGAAATCTTTGTATGTTTTGATAGTGGTCGATGACAGGACGTGATCCCACACCGTACGAGCGCGAGTACGCAGGTAGGAAGGGCTTAAACGCCCTGATGGACATTCTCAGTTCTCGCGGCGGCATGGTTAGTATTAGGGTTTACTCTTTTTTATTGTTTGTATTGTTTTATAAATGTCGTTATATGTTTATACTTACTGAAAGCTGTCTTTATTGTCTTTTTTTGCAGAATCCGACAGATACGCCGCTTGGACACGATGAGACGTCTGACTAGACGACGTCAGTTTAGCCATAGCTAGATAGCATTAGTTTAGGGTTTCTCATAGCTTATGTATCATGAGACGGATTTTATACGTCTTTTTGAACCATGTATATTATTACATTTGTCACCGCAGTTCCTTTTGCCAATCAATTCTTTATGCCTATGATGTTGTACAATTGTCATTATTACATTTGCCAATCAATTCATTTTGCCTATGATGTGTACAATTGTCAATTTTGCAAACAATGCGTCTTGTGGGTGACTATTTTGGGTCTATTATCTACCTTTGCACTTTTTTAAAAAAGTGAATCAAGTACAATATGGTTGATGGGTGGCAGGGCATTGAAAAAAAAATTCTCTCGAGCGTCGCTATAAGCGTCGCTATTTATGGCTCTGTAGCGTCACTATAGTCTTCTGTGTAAACGTCGCTATAATCGTCGCTATGAGCGTCGCTATATAGCGACGCCTATAGCGACGGTTATAGCGACGCTCTCGTAGCGACGCTCTTAGCGACGGTTTTAGCGACGCCGAGGGTTATAAAAACCCAGTGTATTTCCATCACTAACAGCGTCACAAGAACACATAACCTCTTGTAGTGACTAAAATGTCTAATCTAGAAGTGCAATATATGCATCAACAAACCAAGGGACCTGCAAATTCAATCCAGCTTGGCATGCTAAGGCAAGGCTCTAATAGGGACTAGTTATCAATTCTCACTTACGAAGAGGTGGTTTGGATGAGTTGTTGGAAAACATGAATGTCATGACAAGGATCCTAAGCCTAGGGGGTCAGGGACCCGAGCCGAGGGCTCGGACTAGACCAGTGTGGACTAGGGATCCATATGATGGCTAGGGCTAGGAGCTGGTCTATACATAGGATGGTAGGGTGGTCGATCCGGTATCACAGTCTCCTAGGTCTTACATTGGTATCAGAGCTTAGGGAAGAAAGGACAGGGGAGAAGGTCTCTCGCATGGCGATACAGGAAGGCTGCATGTTTTCTCTCTCTCTCTCTCTCTCTCTCTCTCTCTCTCTCTCTCTCTCTCTCTCTCTCTCTCTCTCTCTCTCTCTCTCTCTCTCTCTCTCTCTCTCTCTCTCTCTCTCTTTGGGGCATGGAAAGGATCAAGTCGACCATGGAAGATAGGGCTGATACGACGGCTTGAGCCACGCGGGTACCGCCTCTTGCAGGCATGAGGCACCAAAACAGATCATCATCAAACAGCATGGGGCTCTACTTAGTTGGGATCGCCATGCACTCAAGATCAAAAAATGTTTCTTCATCATGAACTGAAACGTTCTGTAGCGGCCAGCATGAAGTTTTTTTTCTTCGTTTTCGTGCCTTGTTGCCTTGCTGCGCCATAGCCAGTGAATAGATTCACATGTTGAAGCTAACATCGGCGCCCTATTTTGGGGCACCCACCGTTGATAAGAATCGGAACCCACGGCCTCATGCATGCCATGCAACCATGCATCCCCAGATTGCATGGCCATGATAAAAGATTCCGATTTCTTTTTCTCTGGTAAGCATCTCTTGTCGACACAATTGGTGACGACAAATCAACACTCTCTAGTATGCGACGGAACCTACCTGGTAAGACCACGGTTTAGGCCGTGACCAAATTTTCCAAGGTCTTCGACAAGGAAAGCTTGGCGGACAATGTTCTACGCCATACTCGATGTTTCTAGCCGCGACATCAATGGTGATGCAGCTCTTGCATCCAAGACGATGAGACGACGAGACTGATGTAGCTTTCGGATGGCGTGACTACACTTCCTCACTAATCTTCAAAAGTAAGTGCATCCATAAGAAAAGCTTGTACCACGCACAAGGTTCTTCTGTGATTAGCATCGGCATGACAAGCACGATTGTCCTCCATCTTGAGTACGATCCGGCATGCACGGCATGTCTTGGAAAATTATCCTGCTTGACATAGCACAGTGGATAGGCCGGATGTTTTCAGTCAATCCGGATTTGCACATAGCTTTTACATGCTTCGACAAACAATTTCAGGTACGCTTTGTCGATGCATTACAATGCTTTTACTCCCTTGTTATCTGCATAACTTGATCTACAATTACTTATTGTATCTCTGCATAAAGTAATGTATGAGAATCGCAAGATAATCTTTACATGCAACAAATATGAGTGCAATTTATGCACTCCACGCACAAGCACGGCTTGTGACTGTTGTTTTAAGCATTACAATTTTGTTGGCATCGAACCAATGCTTAACCTGCCAACTTGGATTCAAGCATGGCTTGAGTACCTACCACCTTGATCTGAAGCATGTCTTGTTAGTGCTTCGAGTTGCTACAGAAGCATACCAGATTTGCCTCTCAAGGAGATTGGCACAACCTATTGCTAGACTTGATGCAAGGGACACATTGCTCGGCATGGCCGACTCTTTGTCACCGTTTCTAGAAGCTCATAGAGGATGCTTGCCCCACAGTATTGGCTAATTTCCATTGAAATTGCCTGACAAGGTCTATTCTTTTTGTCATGATATTGGTATATCAACAGCCGCTTCAGTTGACTATCAGTAAGGCTTCAATTTAAGGGAAGCAAGACAGGGTATTTCTTTTGGAAAGTATTGTATGTTGTGCAAAGAAAAGTGCTTTGACAGTTTCACGTGAAGCAAGGCTTCTAACGTGTACACTAATACATCCCATTGACTTCAAATCAAGGACATTGGTATACACGTTCACAGAACTTGTGAAATACGAATATCTTCTCCCATTTTATGTGTGGAAACATCAAGTTAGGATGTCTCCCTAGCAGTACAGGCTACTGTGCAAGACACTTTGGTTTGGCAACTCTGTTAAGGACACG
Source organism: Adiantum capillus-veneris (assembly GCF_014529385.1). NCBI lineage: Eukaryota > Viridiplantae > Streptophyta > Polypodiopsida > Polypodiales > Pteridaceae > Adiantum > Adiantum capillus-veneris. Next base: position 40,568,114 of record NC_140940.1, read on the forward strand.
ATAAGTGATGGATTGTTTAGCATGATTTTTTGGTTGCTGTCAACACACAACAACACTAAAAGGAACCTAGAAATAGGACTTTTTACAGGCAAAGTGCCCTATTTAAGTCATCCTCGTATCGTCACGACCCCTACAAGATCGATGGGTCAAGATGTGACTTTTGTTTTCTGTTACCTTTCTTGATGAGAGCATTATACAGCCAGATGGTTGCATGCTTTTAGGATAAGTTTCACGCTACGCATAAGATGCACACAAGCATGAGCGCAGGATATACAAGGCAGTAACTTAAGGGAAGTTCCTTAGCACAACATTCTTTCTCTCTCTTTCTTATTTCTCTTGAAGAATAATGAAAACTTTTTAACAATCTTTTGATACCTGTTTTGCTAGCTAAGAGTCACTGTCAGATCTCGGGTATGACCCAACTATTGGCATCCCTTGGGTGATTTATTTTAAGATCGAACACATCTACCTAGTGGAGTACACATCGACATTAATGGACAAGCCAGAATCTTGTCATTACGGATGTTTAGGGTGTCATTTTTGCACTACATGTTTTCAGTGCGACGTTTGAGTTGAGTTTTTGATAACCATAAACTCGCATCAGTTGATCCCTACCATGGAGTCTAGGTGCAACAAACAGTTGCGACAACATGGCTATCCATAAGAGCTAGGAATTTCCCTTGCGTGGATCTCCTGCTCTCTCTATAGCACTACAAGTGTCTATGGACATATAGTTTTGGGGTAAGACTCAGCGGGTACTTACTAAATCACCCCATAGGCATTGAGGATCACAGTTTTTTCTATTCACGTTATACTTTCAAAGAAAGAATTCTGCAATTTACCACGCGGTAGCGGACAAATTCAACTTTTCATGTTGATTCCCATCATTTTGTACACGGTTCACTATGTTGGTTATCGTTACCTGCTAGTTGAGTAGTTTCTACATAGGGTCTTCTGAAAGGGTTTGGCTACGTAGATTCTACGGGTTTGGATTGCGAAGGCAACACCCAAGGTTTCCACTGAAATGTTTCTTGGTTTTTTCTCAGGTGGGCGACATGCTCCTCTGCATTTGAATACGGGTAAGTGACCATTAAGTTCAAATCTCCAGGTATGCATCTATTGATTTGGTGTTACTCTATTTTTTAGTATGCTTTGGTTGGTTTCTTCAAGTCGTATAAATCTTCTTGAATATTTCTGAGCCATGCCAAGGGCATGTCGGAACAAAGTATTTTGGGCTCTAGTGTCCAATATACATTATACTGTTATGAACCCACTTGTCCGGTTCGATTTGGCACATGCTGTCACATGGGATACAACATGGTCTATGAACTTAAGGAGTTCAGTTTAGCCAATGTGGAGCAAAGATAATGAGGGTCCCTTTCACTCTTGTCGTGGAGTGTTTTGCAGTTACCTCCACACACAAGTACATCTTGTACTTGATGGATGTCTCTTTTTCGGCCATCCTTTGAGACATATTCCACATGTGGAGAATATGAGTCTCTGGGACTGACACTAGCGCCAAATTCCTAATCATGTGTTGCAACGAGATCCCTACGTGCTGGTTGCATCCGTTTATTAGACCATTTGGAGCACACCGTATCAAGAACAATTTCAGTGGGCAAGAAATTGTCAGGTACTAAGTACAAACTTGTTCCGATTACAAGTCCTGTGAAACCACCTTAACAGACGATCATTTCTACATATAGCCAAGTATGCTATATTCATGAGAATGTCTCATGGTTGGTACCTAGGTGTGACTAGGTTGTCACATTCTATTATGGTCCAACTTTTGTTGCCAAGATTTTCTGTGTGTACCGTGGAAAGTCTCGTCATGGAATTGCTGTTCGGATATGTTTGTGTTAAATGCATACACACTAGGTGTTATGGTCCCTAGTGTTTAACACAAATTTATTTGGAGCGGCATGCGAATTCATGGACTTTACTCTTCTGTACCCTTTTGCACTGCCCGTGCAATCTCTCTTGCAGATTTAGTATGATTTTACACCCTTCCATACAACGTATTGGCTTAGGATGGGTATCTGTGTGTGGATGATCTAAACTCTATAAGCTTACTCCAGTTCAACCCGCTTTCAACCTAGTTGCTTGTCTCCACTCCATATCAAATATATGGTTGGATACTCAATGGTTGAGTCATAGTTTATCGTCAGTCGTGGAAGACTGTCTGTAAGTGGTTGGGGGAAAGCACCTCACTCTTACTGCTGCTAGTCATCCGGTGTTGGATGGGCAGCTTACAAGTATTTTTTGCTAAAGGATCTGCTAAGAGTATACGTTAGCATAATGCATTTTGAATGGGTGATTCTCTCCCTCTTCTAGAATTTGTTTAAGTAAGGTTTTGAACTTTGAACACTTGTTGTGGTGGCGGTGGATACCGTTTCAATAGTTTCATAAGTCAAGGACTAAATAAGTGTGCTGACAAAGTATGTTGGCAGGTAACCTTCATTAGGGGTAAACATGTAGTTCTGTGTGTTCCAAAATGTTCAGAAGTCTGATATAAGGACACACCCTATTCTACTTCTCAGTAGCTATGAGCTTTTCGAGATACTTACACGATTTGGAAATCTGGCTCATAACTTCATGGAAAGTTGCGTGAAGGTTTTCTTGCATTATTCCACTACCTTCAAAAGATCTAAAAACTGGTTATACCTTTGGACAACTTTTAGTTGTGGTTACTCCTTTACAGTACTCAAGTGAGTTACAGATGGAGTTATCATTTAGACCCAAGTGCTTGCAAAAGGACAGCAATGTTGAAAATAAAGATGTTGCTCTTGGTTTCATTGAACCTCCTCACTACATCAAGTATCAGTTGGTTCGCGTATGGGATGCCAACACGGAAAACATCACTGTTCTTACGAAGATACTACCACTTGTGTTTTCGAGGACAAAAACGCTTCTCCAAGGTGGGAGTAATTTGAGGACAAGGATCCTAAGCCTAGGGGTCAGGGACCTCAGCCAGGGGCTCGGACTGGACCAGTGTGGCTTGGGGATCCATATGATGGCTAGGGCCAGGAGCCGATCTATACATAGGGTGGTAGGCCGGTGTCATGCCGCTTTGCTTCCATGACAAAAAAATGAGCAAAGGGATGCCAATCAAGGTTATTTGAATCCAACATGATTATTCAGTAGTAATAAGGGCTTGCTAACAAGTCAACTTTAAGATAAAAGTATGCCAGATGTGGCTCTAAGGGCCAAAGGATATCTTGGTAATGCTAAACAATGAGTATACTTGAAGTGGCCATAGCTAGGATTTTATTGATTAAAGCTGAAGTACTTGAAGGGCTCTACATGCCTCTCTTTACGGTTCATCAATCGAAGCTACAGATAAGAAGTTATGACAATTTGAAGTTGAGTCGGTAGCAGATCTGTACCGGATTGAGTAGTTTCTGATAAAATTTCAAGAATGATATAAATGCATGGGACTAAAGTGCTCACTTCCAGGAGCATGTCAGTCTTTCCAGTTCGTAAATCGGGGTTTTGTTTGACAAGATATGGCCAGTTTAAGTATCACCAGGGACCGGTTCCGCGAACCGCCCTAGTCACCTTGATCAGTCAAGTTCATCTAGTAATCTTTGAGATTCAAACAGATTGTGGGTAATGGAGCCGTCAAAGCAGAATTGGTGGCAACTGAAGGCCAGTCTCCACTAACAATGTATTTTCAAGTTGGCCAATGTACAAGCTTAATGCAGTGCAGTGCCAATATGTACGCCAAATGTGGCCAATACAAAAGCATTTTGCCTTGACGAACACTTATACTTGAATCTTGAAAGCTACGGTGGCATTCAATGCACTGGAGTGGGCAACAAATTCAAGGTGATATTGGTAGTCGGGAATGTTGGAAAATGAGGTTTTGCTTTGGTCGATATGTATGCCTAATGTGGTGCCCGAAGGCCGCCCACCCAATAAGGGCCAATTCAAATGGCCGCCCATTCAATAAAAATAAAGGCTTTTGTGTGTGAACAAAATGGAAGGAAAGCAAAGGTATGGCCGGCAGAACGCAGGCAGCGTAAGAGAAGACAAAAGGCTCGCGCCCACCTGTGTGGTGCTCCTATGACGACACCGAAGAAGCAAAAAACGACCACCAGGCTTGCGCGCTTCAGTTTGGTACCAGCCGCGTGGGGCTACCCATTAGCGACATCACTAATGGGTAGGCCATTTTTAGCAAGGCAAAGTTCCATGCAGCCTATAAAGGAAAGGGGCGGCTCTCTTGGAGTCTCTCTTGTTTTTTTTTTGGGTTCTCTCCTCTTTTCATTTGAGCACTCTCTCTAGGAGAAATCCACAGTCCTTAATCTCATGAAGCCAAGCCAAAGCTCTCGATCTTATTAAACTCTCACTAGCCAAGCCTAAACCTTAATCTCCTTAAGCCGATCCTAATCTCAATATCCTTAAGCCAAGCCTAATCTCAATCTCCTTAAGCGGAGCCTAATCTCAAATTCTTAAGCCGAGCCTAATCTCAAACTCTTAAGCCAAGCCTAATCATAATATTCTTAAGCCAAGCCACTCAGCCATCAAAATCCTTGATGATCACGAGCTCTAAGCCAAAGCACCAATCTTATTAAACCATCATTATCATAAGCTCTCTAATCTAAAGCCTAAGCTATCTAAACCGCCTAAACCCAATCAAATCCGAAATTAAGGCGGTAACTTTAAACCAAATCAGACCACCTAAGGCCATTGGAAGTCAAAGCTCACAAAGCCATAGCGGGAAGAAGCAGAAGGCAATACAAGGCACTTCTTTATTGATTGTCTTGATTAGCACTTGGATTAAGACAAGTTAAACTTTGTAAGAGTATAAACGCCTCCATTAATATTTGATTAAAACAGGGGTAATGTTCAATATTCGATTTGAGTTATCAAGTTTCAATCTGTCTATTTTAAGCTCTGTCTTCATTATTTGCATCTGCTCCAACTCTTTCCCTCACACCTCTCATAGCCAACGGCCCCGTGCCATCCCGGATCACCTTTCGAATGGAAATCCCCCAATATTCTTGTTGAACCCGACACGAAATGAGCTGGGGTGGGAGGTAAAGATGGAGTATCCAGCAGAGTTGATGCAGTTTATTGAGGACCACAATTTCAATAGATATGATAAAAATCTAGCGATTGCAGATCTTCTAGAAATGTTGGGCTTAGTTCGGGGATTTTAGCAAGAAGTAAAAGCTATGAAGATAAAAAGGCAAACGGATGACGCAATGGAGATGGCACTTGATGCCATACATGAACAATATGGAAATTTCCAAGGACATAATCCAAATGGACTCCTTGCATGTTATAAAGAGGAGATGAAGAGCCGAGGAATTCCAGAAGGTCGGATGATTTCGGCTTTTGAAGATTTTGTAACCTCTGAGTTTAAAGTTAAGGTTCGAGAACTGGCAGAAACATATCCCACACAGTTGGATTATTTTGCAGATGGGTTTGTTCATGAAAGCTCGAAGATAATCGAGTTGGCAATGCAGGAGATTAACGAACAAAGCCAGATTGTTTTATATAAAGAAGAAGGGGATCAGATGTAGTTCCTTAATTATGATCAATTTTGGGATCATATTTCTGCAAGAAGTAAAGCCAAGGAAAATACAGCTTCGGAAGTAGCAGATTCAACTTCAAAGGACCATATTTTGAGCAACCTATCAAAGGTAAATAATGAATTTAATGCGAAAAAAAACATATATGATTTTTTTTCTAAGATAGCTTGCATGGAAGTTACCTTGAATAATGGTTCTAGTGAAGAGCTAGACTGTACAACCAAAATTTTTCAAGCTACTAACCTTGGCATGGGATGCTCTCAAAACGAAGATGAGCCATTACAGGTTTCTAATGGATTTATCGGCCCTATAGTTGAGCAGGACAACAGGTTTACTATAGATGATTGCATAAATAAAGCTATTATATACACAATAGCTGATGAAGTGGCCGAGATTGTGGACCTAACACAGGATGAGCATGAAGATGCCAATGAACCTATGGTTGCTTCTAGCAATATGCTTCCTGATTCTGTTATCACAGAAGAAGATTCCATAATAGATGGTTTATTGGCCCAATCTAAAGGAGAAGGTTATAGAAGTATAGGAGAGATTTGTGATGCATGTACCCCTTCAAAGGGGGTGCATGATGAACCTTTTCAAAGTTATAATGTCTTGCTAAGTATCATGGATGCAGATGAGGAAGCAGAGGACGATATTGATGAGTTTGAAGACTGCCTAGATCATGTTGATTGTGAACAGGATATTGACATGGATTTTACATCTATGCTTATATACGGGCTGCAAGAGGAGCCAACTCCTATAGCTTTGATGAATGTTGAGACTTCCAAGGGTGATTTTCCCAAGGATACTATGGATGAAGAGGTTCAGGATAAAGCTACTATCCATTATCAAACTCAAAACAAGGTAAAAATCTCTTTGATGATACAGGTCCAGGAAGTCCTAAAATTTTTCATAATGGCTATGAAGCTAGAGAGGGTGATGATGCTAAATCATCTATGATACTGCATAAAGTGCACAAGGTTTTTCATTTCTTTGGACAATGTTCCAAATGTGACTGGATCTGGATACTAATCCTAATAATTCTTATGTTAGTGATGTCCTGGCTACCAATAAAAGGGAGTCAGAATTCTTTAATTTTTGTTGGTAACGACCTTAAGTTACCAGAAGTTTATGAGATGTGGCTGTTGTGCTAAGCTTCAGGTGAAGATCTTGTTGGGGTATAAAGCCCAATGTGGTCGCCCAGGTAAGTGGGCGGGCCACCAGGTATGTACACATATTCTTTTGTAAAAACCTAATAAGAAATCACTATGCTCTACACATTACAGTAGAGCGAGTTCACCATATCGTCGTGCTCTTCTTCTCGCACTCTCTCGCGTCGCACTTCCGCTCGTACTCCTTCAACTGATATCAGAGCTCAGATCGAGGCTCGGGCCAGCACTGCAGGAGGCTAGAGTCACCAACTCAGATTGGAGTGAAATTCGACAGGCGAAGACACGGCCCCAAATCTCCTGGGCGAGCCCGAACGGCTCGGTGTTGTCAGAATTTCATTCTGAGGTCATCTCGGCCACCGTTCGGCTTCGACAAAGGTCTACGCAGGCCATTTTCGACTACGTGGTCTTGACGGGTGCACATCCGACTCTGAAAATTTGGGGTTTTCGGCCTACGATTGCAGGTGCTGAGGATATCGACACTCCCAGAGTGTTGATTTGTGGCTGTCTACACATCGAAGGACGGCTCACAGTTCTTGAAGGCGTGTCACATACGACACGGGCGCATCTACACACAGACTGTAGGCAACATCCACTAGTTCATCAGGTAGCTTGTGTTTGCTGCTTGATATTCCAGATTTCATCCTGACATTGCAGGTACTTGCACATGGGATGTATTGTGAGAGATGATGTATGTCTGTTGAGGGTTTGCTGGCTGTGAGTCACGCAGCAAACAACCGCCGCAGCAGTTACAACATACAGTGGGAAATTTGTGGATGTATGACTTTGTAGGAAGTCTATGTACTGTCAGATTTACTGCAGCCTTTGTTGAGGGTCAAGTGAGGTTTTATTGAGTTGGGGGATTCTCGAATGTTGAGATCCTTTCGGTGATACAGGTCTTGGAGCGATCCCTCGAGCACCCTTAGATAGGCAGCTAGGATGTATTGATTGTGAGTTAGACAGTTGGGATTCCATCTTTTCTTTACTGCCGTTGAGGCATTGTCGCAGTCTACGCTTACAGGACAGTGACAGGACAGTCAGAGACAGTACAGGTGCAGGACAGGTTTACCCACAGCTTACAGTGTCAGAGAGACAGTGTTTTTTGAGCTATTTTTTGGTATGTTTTTAGTACACCAGAGCCATTTTACAAAGGAGACTCTGCCAAAATTTTTGCAGAATCTGAAGCTTTCTTGGTTCATTTGACAGGTTGATAGTGGTTCAGAGGTCAGTTTACAGGGGAAACTCTGCCGAATTTTTCCCAGAAAAGTAAACTACTATGAAGCGTAGCTATGGCTGGATCACAGGACACTGCTCTTTACAATATCAAGAAGCTGGATGGAACCAATTTCCCATTGTGGAAGAAGCAGATTTGGCACGTGTTGGTACAAAAGAAGAAGATAAAACCTATAAAGCTCAAGGGGATAAAACCAGAAGATATGGACGAAGATGAATGGAGCGAAATGGATGAATTGGCACTTTCTACCATTATGCTGACTTTTGCAGAAAGCCTTTACTTCAATGTAGCAGACGACATGTCGGCTTATCAAGCATGGTTAAAGCTGAGTGATCTTTATGAGAAGCAAAGTGCAGCTTCACAGGTATACTGGCTTAAGAAGCTTGTTGACTTGAAGATGAAAGAAGGGACACCTATGTCCAATCATCTGAATGAATTCAACACAATCTATAGTCAGTTGTCAGCTCGAGGTGTCAAGTTTGATGAACCTGTTAGAGCTATGTTCCTGTTGATCACATTGCCGGAAATTTGGGACACTTTTCGCACAGCTTTGAGTAATTCTGCACCTCCAAATGGTTTGAACATAGCAGGTGTAGAAGGAAGTCTGCTTACTGAAGAAACCAATAGAAAGACAATGGACAAAGGCAAAGGAACAGCCTTAGTTGTCAGGGGAAGGACCAAAGAAAAGTACAAAGGTGGAAAGAGGAATCAGTCTCATAGCAAGTCCCGCAGTGCTAAAGGCAAGAGTGACATAGAATGCTACCATTGTGGCAAGAAGGGTCACATGAAGAGAGACTGCAGAGAATGGAAAGCAGAAAAAGACAAAAGAGAAAGCTGAAGACCATGGTGAGAAGAACAAGTCCTCAGTGAAGATTCAAGAAATAAATGTGACAAACACTGTTGCAGAGGATGACAATCTAGTGTCAGGAGACATCTACTTCTTGAAGAATACAATGGACTCAGCTCTTCTTACAGCATCTGATGGAAATGCACTGAGTGACTGGATAATAGACTCAGGGGCATCACTTCATGTGTCTCCAAACAAGGAGTGGTTTACTTCTTATGTGACCACTAAAGATCATGTTCAGCTAGGCAATGGGCAGACATGTGAGATCTTAGGTGTTGGAGATGTTCAATTGAAGTTTCAGAATGGCTCTTCTTTCACACTGAAGAATGTGAGACATGTTCCCGCAATTACAAAGAGCTTGATCAACACAGGTTTACTTGATGATGCTGGCTACGTCACAATTTTTGGACAGAACATGTGGAAGATATCCAAGGGTTCTATGACAGTAGCACATGGAGTAAAGTCTGGAGGACTTTACATGATTTATGTATCAAATGTCTCTAAAAATGTAATCAATGTAACCGAGTAGCCGAACGTTTCTTTGTGGCATAGCCGGTTAGGAAATATGTCCAAGCAGGGAATGGAAATCTTGTCTCGTTCTGGTTATTTGCCTAGCTTTTCATTTAATGATTTTGAATTCTGTGAACATTGTCTGTATGGTAAGCAAACACGCCTAACCTATCTCTAGGGGGAGCTTCTTACTTTATGACATTTATAGATGATTACTCGAGGAAAGTATGGGTTTACTTTCTCAAGCACAAGGATGAAGCGTTTAGTGTTTTCAAAACGTTTGTGACACTTGTGGAGAATCAAAGTGGCAAGAAGCTTAAATGCTTACGCACTGACAATGGTGGAGAGTATGTTTCAAAGGCCTTTCAGGACTTTTGTGAGTCAAAAGGTATAAAACGTGAACTTACTGCTCCTTACAATCCTCCTCAAAATGGTGTTGCTGAGAGGATGAATAGGACCATACAAGAGAAGGTCAGAAGTATGTTGTCTAATGCACAGCTGCCAAATGGGTTTTGGGCTGAAGCTGTATCAACAGCTGTTCATCTTGTAAATAGATCTCCTAGCAAGGTTTTGCAGAAGGATTCAGTGCCAGAGATGGTATGGTCAGTCAAAATGCCCTCATACAAGCATCTCAGAGTCTTTGGCTGTGAGGCATATACTCACGTTCCAAAGGAATTTAGGAACAAACTTGAGCCAAAGAGTAGAAAGTGCATCTTTCTAGGCTATGGTAATTCTGGTGAGATGGGGTACAAACTTTGGGATCCCGAATCCAGAAAGGTTGTCCGCAGCAATGATGTTCACTTTAATGAATCCAAATATCATTCTAAACCAGCGAGGGTTGAGGAGATTAGAAGAGTTGTCTTCCAAGAAGATGGACCTGCACGTGCAAGACAAAATGTCAGGGCTCAAGAGGAGCAAGGACAGGATAGAGTGGAACCACAGGTTGTGGCTGAGCCTAAGCCACCTATTGTGCGTAGATCTGGACGTGTCACGCGACCTCCTGATAGGTTTGTTCCATCTATGAATTATGTCATGTTGACTGATTGCAATGAGCCTTCATGTTACAAGGAAGCAGTGCAAATGAAGGACTCCGGGAATTGGCAATTGGCCATGCAGTCAGAGATGACAGCTTTGCATAAAAACAAGACATGGAAGCTAGTTAAATTACCACAGGGCAAAAAGGCTCTACCTTGTAAATGGGTTTACAGGTATAAGATCACCGCTCATGATAGTCAGCCAAAGTACAAAGCAAGGCTTGTTGCCAAGGGCTTTAAGCAAGAACAAGGCATTGACTTTGATGAAGTCTTCTCTCCGGTGGTCAAGATGACTACATTGAGATGCTTTCTTGCATTGGTTTCCATATTAGATTTGGTGTTGCACCAAATGGATGTCAAGACAATGTTCTTGCATGGTGATTTAGATGTGGAAATTTACATGCAGTAGCCAGAAGGGTTTGTTGAGAAAGGCAAGGAAGATTGGGTATGCCAGTTGTTAAAGAGTCTTTATGGCTTAAAACAATCACCGAGGGCATGGTACCATAAATTCCACAAGTTTATGCTTTCTCAAGGCTACAAACGTAGTGAGTTCGATCACTGTCTATATACAAAGAAGGCTAAGGATGGTAGTTGGCTGATCCTTATTTTGTATGTGGATGACATGTTGATTGCTAGCAAGCACTTGGAAGAAATTTCAGCCTTGAAGTCAAAGATGGCAAAATCGTTTGACATGAAAGACATGGGTGAGGCAATTCATATACTTGGTATGCGCATTGAGAGAGATAGATCAAAGAAGTTTATTTGGTTATCTCAAATAGAGTATATTGACAAGGTTTTGCAACGTTTCAATATGGAGAAGGGAAAGGCATTGAGTGTTCCATTGCCACCATATGTGAAACTTAGCAAACAAGATTGTCCTGTGTCTGAGGAAGAACAGGCTGAAATGGATAAGATTCCATATGCGTCTGCAGTGGGTAGTTTGATGTATGCAATGATTTCTACTCGCTCAGACATTGCATTTGTAGTGGGAGTAGTAAGTCGATACATGTCAAACCCAGGAAAGAAACATTGGGAGGTAGTGAAAGGAATATTGAGATACCTAAAAGCTACAAAGAGTATGCGTATATGCTATGGGAGTCAGGAGCTAAGTGTAAAGGGTTTTACAGACTCAGATTATGCAGGTGACTTAGACAACCGAAGGTCTACGTCACGGTATGTCTTTACATTGGCTGGTGGAGCAATATCATGGCGTTCTAGATTACAAGATTGTGTTACTCAGTCTACTATAGAGGCTGAATATGTTGTAGCATCAGAGGCATGCAAAGAATCAATTTGGCTTAATCGACTAGTAATAGATTTGGGAATCAAAGAAGAGATGCCTGTGTTATATTGTGATAGTCAAAGTGCTATACAATTGGCTCGCAATCTAGTTTATCACTCAAAGACAAAGCATGTGGATGTGAAGTATCATTTCATCAGGGAAATGCTCGAGGATAAGCAACTTCAGCTTGTCAAAGTTCACACCACAGAAAATCCTGCTGATCTACTTACAAAAGGACTTCCCTCAGAGAGCTTTGCGCATTTTCGCAAGCAGTTAGGTGTAGGGTAGTAGATCACTTCTCTACATCTCTTGTATATTAGCTTGTATAGTAGCTTCTCTCACACTTAAAGTACCACATTGGACTTTAAGTGGGAGGTTGTTGGGGTATAAAGCCCAATGTGGTCGCCCAGGTAAGTGGGCGGGCTGCCAGGTATGTACACATATTCTTTTGTAAAAACCTAATAAGAACTCACTATGCTCTACACATTACAGTACAACGAGTTCACCATATCGTCGTGCTCTTCTTCTCGCACTCTCTCTCGCGTCGCACTTCCGCTCGTACTCCTTCAGCTCTAGTATATTGCGGAGCCCATCAATGTTATGTGATCTTAATGGTATTTGATCTAGGAGATTTGAAAGATCTTCAAAAGCAGGTTCATTATGGATGGGTATTTTTGGGTATATATTGTGGTTTCTTTCTGCTAGCTCCAGGAATAGCATATTTGGAGCAGAAATGCTTGAAGTTGATTGATACAGGATATGTATGCTCATGTGGATATTTTGCTACGCCACTATTGGGGCAATTTCTTATTATCCCATTTGATCCTGGGAGCTATTGAAGAGCAACTTTCTTAAGGATATCATTTATTTTCCTGTGGCAGGTTACTTGGCAGTAGATTTGTTTTTAATTGTATGCTAAGAAAAAAGTGTTTTTGGTTATATGATCAATAAGCTTACATGGCTAGCTTCCAGTTGACATCTTTGTACAATTGTTATAGTATCTTTACATCTTTTGAGATGGTTCTGCTACCAGAACTTGTAGTAAAGGACTTGACGACCATTCCGTGTGCAGACAGAGTAAGGCATACTTGAGCTTAACAGGGTTCCCTAAAGCGAGCTACTCGTCAAGCCGTGTGCATAAGTAACTGGAGCACTTGAGTCTGGTGGGGTTTACTAAACAGATTTTTTATAATTGAATGCTTTGGAGATACAACCACTACGGTTTAAATATTTGTGATGGGGCAGCTACTACCAGATAATTGAGCTAGACTATTGATGCTATGATTTAAACCTTCTTTTGTTTTACATGTCCTTACCAATTACGTGAGCTTGATGACAAGTAGCTTAAGGTGTTTATGGCAGATGCAACTTGAAGACCGTTTGGCACAAACCGGAGGCTGTGCAGGTTCAGAAGGGGTGGATGTCGTGCCGCTCCGCTTCCATGACAAGAAAATGAGCAAAGGTATGTGAATCAGGTTTATTTGAATCCAACATGATTATTCAGCAGTAATAAGGGCTTGCTAACAAGCCAACTTTAAGATAAAAGTATGCCAATTGTGGCTCTAAGGGCCAAAGGATATCTTGGTAATGCTAAACAGTGAGTATGCTTGAAGTGTTCATAGCTGGGATTTTACTGATCAAAATTAAAGTACTTGAAGGGCTCTACATGCCGGTCTTTATGGCTCGTCAATCAAAGCTACAGATAAGAAGTTACGACAATTTGAAGTTGAGTCGATAGCAGATCTGTACCGGATTGAGTAGCTATTGATAAAAGGTCAAGGATGATATAAATGCATGGGACTGAAGTGCTCACTTCCAGGAGCATGTCAATCTTTCCAGTTCGTCAATCGGGGTTTTGGTTGACAAGATATGGCTAGTTTAAGTATCGTCGGGGGCCAGTTACGAATCGCCTTGGTCACCTTGATCAGTCAAGTTCATCTGGTAATTTTTGAGCTTCAGAAAGATTCTAGGAAATGGAGCAGTCAGAGCACAATTGGTGGCAATTGAAGACCCATCTCCACTAACAATGTATTTTCAAGTTGGCGAATATACAGGCTTAATGCAGTGCACTGTCGATATGTATGCCAAATGTGGCCGATACAAAAAAACTTTTCCTTGACGGACACTTATACTTGCATCTTGAAAGCTATGGTGGCATTCAATGCACTAGAGTGCACGACATATTCAACGTGATGTTGCTAGTCGAGAATGTTGGAAAATGAAGTCGTGGGAGGCTTTGCTTTGGTCGATATGTATGCCTAATGTGGTGCCCCAAGGCCACCCACCCAATAAGGGCCAATTCAAATGGCCACCGATTCAATAAAAATAAAGGCTTTTGTGTGTGAACAAAAGGGAAGGAAAGCAAAGGCATGGCCGGCAGAACGCAGGCAGCGCAGGAGAAGAAAAAAGGCTCACGCCCGCCTGTGTGGTGCTCCTATGACGACACCACAGAAGCGAAAAACAACCACTAGGCCTCCGTGCTTCAGTTCGGTACTAGCCGTGTCGGGCTTCGTGCAGGTCGAAAAGCAGCTGCCACGTCATAGGGTGCCTACCCATTAGCGACATCGCTAATGGGTAGGACATTTTTAGCAAGGCAAAGTTCCATGCAACCGATAAAGGAAAGGGGCGGCTCTCTTGGAGTCTCTCTCGTTTGCTTTTGGATTCTCTCCTCTTTTCATTTGAGCGCTCTCTCTAGGAGAAATCCAGAGTCCTTAAGCTCATTAAGCCAAACCAAAGCTCTCGATCTTATAAACTCTTACTAGCCAAGCCTAAACCTCAATCTCCTTAAGCCGAGCCTAATCTCAAATTCTTAAGCCGAGCCTAATCTCAATCTCCTTAAGCCGAGCCTAATCTCAAATTCTTAAGCCAAGCCTAATCTCAATCTCCTTATGCCGAGACTAATCTCAAACTCTTAAGACGAGCCTAATCTCAAACTCTTAAGCCGAGCCTAATCCTAATATCCTTAATCCAAGCCACTAAACCATCAAAAGCCTTGTTGATCACGAGCTCTAAGCCAAAGCACCAATCTTAGTAAACCATCATTATCATAAGCTCCTTTATCTAAAGCCTAAGCTATCTAAACTGCCTAAACCCAATCAAATCTGGAATTAAGCCGATAACCTTAAACCAAATCGGACCACCTATGGCCATGGGAAGTTAAAGCTCATAAATCCATAGCGGGAAGAAGCAGAAGGCAATACAAGGCAGATCTTTATTGATTTTCTTAATTAGCACCTGGATTAAGACAGGTTAAACCTTGTAAGGAGCATAAACGCCTCCATTAATATTTGATTAAAACAGGGGTACTGTTCAATATTCGATTTGAGTTATCAAGTTTCAATCTGTCCGTTTTAAGCTTTGTCTTCATTATTTGCATCTACTGTAACTCTTTCCCTCACACCTCTCACAGCCAGGGGCCCCGTGCATTAGGGGAATTTTGAGGTCATTTTTGTGCCTTTTAGCGTGTAGAGAGAGAGTGGTCTCAACCAATGGTTGAAGAGCTTCCGTTACGGAACCTCTATTTTTGAAAACTCACAAAAAAAGCAAATATTCTATCTTTACCGCAACTTTGAGCTGGTAAATAGCAATGTAAACAAGTAAAAGTGGAAAGGCATTCAATAGCTGTCGCTTTTAGAAAGACGTACTTCTCATATTATATTGTTTTCATTTTGCACGTCGTCATCATAAAACAACGTTTGGATTCTATCTCATGATCTTTTCCAGATTTGAACCGTTTTTTGCACATTCTGCTTATTCTTCTCTTGAACTCAGGCTAAACTTCTCTGCTCATTTCTTTTTTCACCATGGAATCTTCATCACGATCAAAACGACCAAGAACTTCCATTGAAGCCATTGTCACTTACAACACGACTGATCAAAATGGATAATGGATTCCAATAACTATACACAAAGGAACGTGGATACTGATGCAATAGAACAAGAGAATAAAGTCTTCCACCAAAAACTCTTTCTTGGCGGGATGGAAGGGTATTGTTAAAGATTTCAGCTTTGGCGACAACAAAAAATCAATCAAAGAGGTGCTAGTGCAGCATGTGTACATGCATAAAGATCTGCATATTGACTCAGAGAGTTCTGCTTTGCCATTACATAGACCAAACTGTAAGTCTCTTAACTTAAATCCTTATTTGTAATGCATGTTGTATAAGGTTATTTGTTGTACAGATTTGTATCCTTCAAACATTATGGAATGGCAGCCAGTAGAATGTGTTATAAATATTCTGGATGTGTGTCATGGATCAATTGGTGAAGAAATATACAAGGGAAGGACTAAGGGTTCATTGGCAGAGAATGGAATATTCTTCTTTGACCATATTGATGTTCCACCTAGAAGGACTGGAGAACTTGGAGCCACAACCAAGCTAGACTTGCCTGATTTCGTCTTTCCCTCATCTGGTTGTGCCAATATACAGCCTATTGCAAATGCCGAAGAATCTACATGTACATGGAAGATCTTTGACCAATCTGGTGCTTTTAGAATTGGTGCAGATACCAATGCATCTTTTCATTTCTAGAATGACTCCTCACATTCATTTGTCCAAATGAAGAGCGTGATTAGACTATACAAGGGTTTTGCTATTACAGCGTACATGTAGATAAAACGTCGGTAGTATCCACAATGTCCCATAAATGATTGTACCTCTCGTACAGTGTTTGGTCTTGGCAATTCTATGATCACCTTCACCTTGTCTTCATCATTGGTAATTCCATTAGCCGACACTATGTGGCCTAAGATTTTACCTTGTCGAACCATGAATACGCATTTTTCTGGGTTGAGGAAAATCCTATACGTTCTGCATTTTTTGAATACTTTTCTCAGATGATCTATATGGTCTTCTCTCAATAGAGAATAGACACACAAGTCGTCCATGTAAATATCCAAGAATTTTCGCAAGTATTCTTTAAAAGCGTGTGTCATTAATCTCTGAAATGTGGCTCGAGCATTGGTCAAGCCAAATGGCATTACCCTAAACGCATATATGCCCCATTCTGTTGCAAATGTTGTTTTGTATTGATCTTCTAGTTTGACCCCAAATTGGTTATAACCAGAGAATTCGTCCATAAAGCTATAGGCTTGCTTACCCGCCACTCGTTCCAGGACGTGTTCAGTGATAGGAAGAGGGTAGTTGTCTCCTATTGTTGCTGCGTTTACCTTCTTGAGATTTACACACACTCGTAATTTCCCATTTTTCTTAGGTACCACTACTATCGGGGACACCCAGTCCGTGTGTTCTATCTCATAAATAAATTCAGCCTCCATAAGTTTGTCTATCTCCTCTTTTATCCTTTTGGCGAATGTCTCATTATACGTGTATGGACGTTGTTTGCTTGGCTTTGCATCAAACTTCAAAGGGATTGAATGTTCACAAATGTTAGGATCCACTCCCTTCAAATCTTTGTACGACCATGCAAAGACATCTCGAAATTCCTTAAGTGTTTTGATCAGTAAGTCCTCTTCTTCTCGACCTACATCTATGGCAATGTAAGCAAGTCGAGGATTTTCTCCTGGCTCTGCTAAGTCTATTTTCTTGGCGTTCTCTGGCCCATCGTAGGATTCGTTTGATTTAGGCTCCCTCCTTGGCTGATGAACCACCAATCCTCTTTCCTCAATGGTGTACTTACAATAGTGAGGAGGTACATCTATCTTTTTACTCCCATCACTAGCGTTCGTTCCATCGCTACTTTCCATTTCAGTTGTCCATACATTTTTTTATCTTTTGTTTCAACTCATTGTATCTCGTTTTTCGTTCAATTTTCGTCATAATTGGACTACCACAGACATTCAGTTTTCCATTTTTTGGTTTGCTGGTTTTTTTAGGTTTCAACAGTCTGGACTTAAATCCTGAGTCTTCAGCCACCTTAAGAAATCTTCCTAACACTTTATCCTTAGCACAATCAGCTGCATGAATGTTCATAAGGAAATGTGTCTTACCCTCAAACTCCGGCATGGGTCTCAACCTGGTTGGTGTACTGATGTGGTTTCATTTACTCTTCTATCTTTTTTGTCGTTTCTCACTTTGGTTTGGGAAATTGTAGAAGACGTTGTCAGGAGTTTTTTGGAGCAAGGGATTGCGCATATGTACATATACATGCATGGTGCATCAAATAAAGGATTGCCCATTTTCCTTAGCCAGGTGGTTATGTGGGGCCCACATGTGTACAGGTAGGACAACATGTACATAGTATAGCGATTTTCACTATTATCAATACTAGTGTGTTTTTTCTACAATAAGGAGGAGTCTGTAGAGCGTAAAAATTCTCAAGGAAGCTATCCGCGGGCCGACGACATGAGGTCAGCAGGTGCGTCAGATGGCATCTAGTGGCGTTAGGAGGGCGAACGAGGTCAATATTTGCACGCGGATGAGGACGGACACAACGTGGGTGTTTTCTGGTGAGAGTTATGCAAAAAGGTCATCATTAGGACCACTTTTTGGGGCCACTTCACGTGGTGGCGAGATGCATTATTGGAAAAAAGCTGAGTGCCAGGTGTGCGAATGATGCAAAAAGGTGACAACTATGCACTGCGAGGTCAGTTTTTGGCCTTTTCGGGGTCCGTTTGAGGTCATCTAAAAGGCCAAGGGTGCCCAAGTAAAAAATCTAAGTGTGGGAACTGAAAAAATTGAGAGAAGACCAGAGAAAACGTGGAGAAGAGAGGAGGAACAGCCGCAGGTGTGTTTTTGCTCATTTTGGAGCCTGTTTTGGCCGTAACTGCTCATCCGAGGTCGGATTTGAGCACTTTGACATTGTAGACTAGGGTTTTGGGCCATTCCGGACGCGATGGAGTTGTCCATTTTGCCAAATTCCTCACTCTTTTTCTGTTGTTTTTCTGTGTAAGTTTCTCCTATGAGCAAAGTTTCTGCTCTAGTTTGTGATTGTATCTGGCTTATTTTACCCATATTGTGTGAGCTATTTGCCCTATTGGTGTTGGCCCAAGCTCAATTGTATCTAAACATCAGAAATTCTCCTCCTTTGAGCTGAGTTTTTTGGGGGTGTGTGTGTGTGTGTGTGTGTGTGTGTGTGTGTGTGTGTGTGTGTGTGTGTGGAGTTGGCAAGTGGATAGTCTCTCTCCTCTCACTCCGGAGGTGTCTTCCTTGTCTCGGCCAGGTGTGTTAACTAAGCCGAGTGGTGCCCCATAGTGTGTGTGTGTGTATCTTCCCAAGAGTTTGTGTCGGGTTCTTATAGAGGCGCTGTGTGTGTTTTCACCCCGCTCACATTCTTTTGGTGCCCCCAGGGAGGAATCCATGAGTCTGGTTTAGTCGCATTTTCAAATGAGGTTAAAGATCAAAATGAAGGGCCTTATGAAGCGATTGAAGGGCTGATGCACACCAAGGTTGAATCGTCAAAGAAGCACGAACTGATGACACAAATGATCGGTGGAGACCTCTTAGCTATGGAAAAGAAGATATATTTGCACATGCCGGTCTATGCCAAAGTAATTGATGGTTTTCTTGATGCAAGGTTGATGTATTGTTTTCCTTGGGAACCAGGTGAAACCTTGATTAATCTTTTGATGCAGGGAATGCAAAGTGTTTTTGTATGGGATCCAGGTGGCATGAATATCTCTTTTTGCTGCTGCTGATCATGAATGATCTAGCAGGCTAGGGGATGGGCAAATTATGTCAGGAGTTTTTTGGAGCAAGGGATTGCGCATATGTACATATACATGCATGGTGCATCAAATAAAGGATTGCCCATTTTCCTTAGCCAGGTGGTTATGTGGGGCCCACATGTGTACAGGTAGGACAATGTGTACATAGTGCATCGATTTTCACTATCACCAGTACTAGTATGTTTTTTCTACAATAACGAGGAGTTTATAGCGCATAAAACTTCTCGAGGAAGCCATCCGCGGGCCGACGACGTGAGGTCAGCAGGTGAGTCAGATGGCGTTTAGTGGCGTCAGGAGGGCGAACGAGGTCAATATTTGCACGCGGATGAGGACGGACACAACGTGGGTGTTTTCTTGTGAGAGTTATGCAAAAAGGTCATCATTAGGACCACTTTTTGGGGCCACTTCACGTGGTGGCGAGATGCATTATTGGAAAAAAGCTGAGTGCGAGGTCTGCAAATGATGTAAAAAAGGTGACAACTATGCACTGCGAGGTCAGTTTTTGGCCTGTTCGGGGTCCGTTTGAGGTCATCTAAAAGGCCAAGGGTGCCCAAGTAAAAAATCTAAGTGTGGGAACTGAAAAAACTAAGAGAAGACCAGAGAAAACGTGGAGAAGAGAGGAGGAACAGCCGCAGGTGTGTTTTTGCTCATTTTGGAGCCTGTTTTGGTCGTAAACTGCTCATCCGAGGTCGGATTTGAGCACTTTGACATTGTAGACTGGGGTTTTGGGCCATTCCGATTGCGATGGCGCTGTCCATTTTGCCAAATTCCTCACTCTTTTCCAGCTGTTTTTCTGTGTAAGTTTCTCCTATGAGCGAAGTTTCTGCTCTAGTTTGTGATTGTATCTGGCTTATTTTACCCATATTGTGTGAGCTTTTTGCCCCATTGGTGTTGGCCCAAGCTCAATTGTATCTAAACATCAGAACTTCTCCTCTTTTGAGCTGAGTTTTTTGGGTGTGTGTGTGTGTGTGTGTGTGTGTGTCTGTGTGGAGTGGGCAAGTGGATAGTCTCTCTCCTCTCACTCCAGAGGTGTGTTCCCTATCTCGGCCAGGTGTGTTGTGTAAGCCGAGTGGTGCCCCATAGTGTGTGTGTATATCTTCCCAAGAGTGTGTTTTGGGTTGTTATAGAGGCGCTGTGTGTGTTTTCATCCCGCTCACATTCTTTTGGCGCCCCCACGGAGGATCTTCTTCGAGTACCTTCTGCTTCGAGCTTCGGGATTACAGGTTGCAGGTTGTAGATTACAGGTTACAGGTTACAGGTTACAGGGATAGGTACAAGTACAGGTGATTCACACAGGTACAGGTAGCTGGAGTACAGTGATATACTAGCAGTGATGTCACTTGCAGTTGTTGTGGGTATGCATCACTTGGCGCCTGTTTGAGCGCATTGTCTGCTGGATTGTACGTTACTTGTGGAAACTGCCATTTTACGCATTTGTGGAGCCATACTTGGTTGTATTTGGCAGTCCCAGCCATTTCTGAGACTTGGTCTGGAAGATAGTCATTTCTGAGACTTGACTATACGCGATTTGCATTAGCCTTCGTGTGAGGGTCGATAGCGTGAGGTTTTTATTGAGCTGGGGGATTTTCAAATGTGGAGATCCTTTCGGTGATACAGGTAGCTGGAGCACCTTTTTTGTGACCTCACCATAGGCTATGTACTACTGAGTCCTACTTGATGCTCGGGTTCTATTGTTGACAGTTTATGCATACATAGACAGTCTATATTTTGGGTTCCTACTGCTCTACTTCTGGGGAAACTCGGTCGAAATTTTCCCAAGTTATGATGGCTGGTTTTTTGGTATTTTGAGCCATTTATGCTGTTATGCTGCTGAAATTTTGGCAAAATCAGAGGTTGAGTCAGGTGTGCCTTCTTGGGAGCTTCATGGTTGGCTTTAATGGATGATCAAAATGGCCCTCAGTTCACTCCTTTTCATTTAACTCAAAGAATTCAGATAAATGTTCATGTGTCGAGGAAGATTTTCTTCCAGCAGTGCATAGTCTTTATGTTCGGGCCAAGAAGATTACGAGAGATCCTGGAATGTCCTTTGCCTGTTGTCATTCCGATGATTAACTATGAAAACTCATTTGATGTGCATGTATTTGTCCTTATCTAAAGTTGAGCTCCATTGAAGTTTCTGGGGATTGGGTAGTGAAAAGTTTTGGGTTCTTGCACGTGTATTTGAAGGGGTTCTCTAGCCATGGCTTTCTCTTATCCGGCGTTTCATGGAAGAAGTGATGAAGGTGTGGAAGAATTTTTGGAAAAGATGGAGGTTGCCTGCATTAGCAACCAGATTCATGACCCTGCGCAAATGTTACGCCTTCTCCAAATTTGTTTGAAGAGTGATACACGAGTTTGGTCTAAAGCATTTGAAGAGGAGTTGCGTGTGGCTGATCCACCTGTAAGGTTGAGTTGGGACAATCTAAGGCATGGATTGGAAGTGGAGTTTGTGAGGATAGAAGATCCTGACAAAGTGTGGCAAGAAATACAAGGTTTGGTGCAAAAGGAAGGTGAGCTAGTAGATGCGTACATACGTAAGTTTTCATTGGCATGGGAGCGAATGTGCAAGGCTTTAGCACCACAGGTACCCCCGCCTGACATGATGAAGAAGGACAGGTTCTTGGCTGGTCTTTGGGAGAATATATGTTGGAGAGTGGAGCTAAAGAAGCCTAGGACATATGAGGATGCACTAGAGGTAGAAAGGAACAAAGAGTGGAAACTGAGGAAAATGAGCCAGTTAGGGGTGGAGTCTTTGCCAATGAGGTCTGAATTTCAGCCTATAGAGTCTTTACAAGGGCGCATGTCAGGGATTCATCATGAACCAGTGGTTCCTGTTACTACTCAGGTTATGCCAGCAGTGGTCACTACAACAGTGCAAGATGATGGGCTAAGGCAAGACATGAGGCAAATGGTAGATTTGATGAAGAATCTCAGCCTAAACATGCTAGGTCAAGTGGGAAATAATCGAGGTCGTGGGAGGTTTGCAAATCAGCAAGGAGGTGAAGAAAGGCCTAGGAATGGTGTTGGACAAAGCAATGGTAGGTTTTGGAGGCAGACGCCCACATGTTATAATTGTGGAGAGTTGGGTCACATCAGCCCGCAATGTGATAAACCACCAAGGATGGGGGCAGACATGTATCCATTGCCAAGACAGGTGCTAACTAGGTCAAATGATTATGGCATCGAAATTAAGGGAGATGAAGGAACCAGTGGACTGACCCAGGAGGAAAAGGGAAAGACAAAAGTGCTAAGTGTAGTCACCTTGGAGAAGGCATCAAAGCTAGAGGATACATTAGTGATGCCTATTGGGAAGAGGACCACAGCGGATAAGGAAGGAAGAAGTGCCCCAGGTCCTAGTAAGAAGAAAGGAAAGAGCCATGAAGGCGAGCATGTCAAGGCCAAGAGGAAAAGGAGAGCTCGTCGAAAGTTTCATGTTTCAGATTTTCCACTAGGGGATGGGCAATTAAGCTATGACTTGAAGGAGGATCTGACGAGCAGGAAGGCAGATGTTACTTTTGGGCAGCTTATAGAGATGGTGCCTAAGCTAAAGCGACAGTGGAAGAGGATGGTTAACCCAATGGAGAAAGAGCCAGAGAGAGGTTCAGTGAAGGTGTTGGCAATGGACGAGCTACCAGACATTTGTCCAATAGTAGATGTGTGGCATAAAAGGAAAAATTTAGGACAAGGTTATGTGGATGGCGGAGCCCAAATATGCGTCATAACACACTCATGTGTTGAGAAGATGGGTCTCACAGTGGCTAGGGTGTCAGGTTTTTGGATCAGATTGGCAAACCATCAAAAAGTAAAATGCTTGGGTGTTGTAAAGAGCTTAGAAGTGGAGGCATATGATGCAAAGGCAGTGGTTGATTTTCATGTGATGCCAGCAGGGTTGGGAGCATATCCTATTATATTGGGCAGACCATGGTTACGTGCAATCGGAGCTGTTCAAGATTGGCGACATGGTACGATTAGCCTCTATGGAAAGACAGGTACCAAGAAGCTTTATAATATGGACACAAGGAAACAATTAGAGGAGATTTATGAAGATGAGGATGAGTCTAGTGATGAAGACTATTCCACGGTGACAGATGAGGACAGTGATAGCACTACCAGCAGTGATGAGGATGCTAATGTTGCATTTCTTTTGATGAACAAAGGAATCCATGAGTCTGGTTTAGTCGCATTTTCAAATGAGGTTGAAGATGAAAATGAAGGGCTGATGCAGACCAAGGTTGAATCATCAAAGAAGCACGAATTGATGACACAAATGATCGGTGGAGACCTCTCAGCTATGGAAAAGAAGATATATTTGCACATGCCGGTCTATGCCAAAGTAATTGATGGTTTTCTTGATGCAAGGTTAATGTATGGTTTTCCTTGGGAACCAGGTGAAACCTTGATTAATCTTTTGATGCAGGGAATGCAAAGTGTTTTTGTATGGGATCCAGGTGGCATGAATATCTCTTTTTGCTGCTGCTGATCATGAATGATCTAGCAGGCTAGGGGATGGGCAAATTATGTCAGGAGTTTTTTGGAGCAAGGGATTGCGCATATGTACATATACATGCATGGTGCATCAAATAAAGGATTGCCCATTTTCCTTAGCCAGGTGGTTATGTGGGGCCCACATGTGTACAGGTAGGACAATGTGTACATAGTGCATCGATTTTCACTATCACCAGTACTAGTATGTTTTTTCTACAATAACGAGGAGTTTATAGCGCATAAAACTTCTCGAGGAAGCCATCCGCGGGCCGACGACGTGAGGTCAGCAGGTGAGTCAGATGGCGTTTAGTGGCGTCAGGAGGGCGAACGAGGTCAATATTTGCACGCGGATGAGGACGGACACAACGTGGGTGTTTTCTGGTGAGAGTTATGCAGAAAGGTCATCATTAGGACCACTTTTTGGTGCCATTTCACGTGGTGGCGAGATGCATTATTGGAAAAAAGCTGAGTGCCAGGTGTGCGAATGATGCAAAAAGGTGACAACTATGCACTGCGAGGTCATTTTTTGGCCTGTTCGGGGTCCGTTTGAGGTCATCTAAAAGGCCAAGGGTGCCCAAGTAAAAAATCTAAGTGTGGGAACTGAAAAAACTGAGAGAAGACCAGAGAAAACGTGGAGAAGAGAGGAGGAACAGCCGCAGGTGTGTTTTTCTCATTTTGGAGCCTGTTTTGGCCGTAAACTACTCATCCGAGGTCGGATTTGAGCACTTTGACATTGTAGACTGGGGTTTTGGGCTGTTCCAGACGCGATGGCGCTGTCCATTTTGCCAAATTACTCACTCTTTTCCAGCTGTTTTTCTGTGTAAGTTTCTCCTATGAGCGAAGTTTCTGCTCTAGTTTGTGATTGTATCTGGCTTATTTTACCCATATTGTGTGAGCTATTTGCCCCATTGGTGTTGGCCCAAGCTCAATTGTATCTAAACATCAGAAATTCTCCTCTTTTGAACCAGTGTTTTGTGTGTGTGTGTGTGTGGAGTGGGCAAGTGGATAGTCTCTCTCCTCTCACTCCAGAGGTGTGTTCCCTGTCTCAGTCAGGTGTGTTGTGTAAGCCGAGTGGTGCCCCATAGTGTGTGTGTGTATATCTTCCCAAGAGTGTGTGCCGGGTCGTTATAGAGGCGCTGTGTGTGTTTTCATCCCGCTCACAACGTCATTGTCTTGATCTTGATTGTCGTCTCCCTCTGTATTTTCCGACTTCTCGTCATCCGTGTTATCCTCATTTTCACTTTGATCAGAAGAATCATAAAATTCTTCTCCTTCCTGCTTGATTTCTTTAGTGGGGATGTCCACATAGCCCACTATCTTAATCTCAAGTTTAGTTTCCGTTTTATGGATCCTCGTATTCTCAGTATCTACCTCGTCCTCGTCCTCCTCCACAATTTTGCTAAACATGTAGTATGGTATGATATCGTAGCCATTCTCATCACAAAATTTGTGGGCGTGACTTCATTGACGCATACATCCAATGTAGCCAAAATTTGAGACCATTCTAAGGGTTCGAGCTTCTCTTCAGGAAAAGGTTCTCGTATATAGGCATCGTCTTCCAAGACCCTCTCTAGTGTCCTTTCATCGTGGTCAAATTTACTACATTGAGATGCCCCCACATCCATATCTCTTTTTTCTTACAAAGCCACACTGGGACTTCTGATCCACTAATGGTGGCTGAGTCAAATTCTTCCACAGGGGTTCTCGTGACATCATGGTAGCTATGATTTTTCATGTTTACGCGTGTAGTAGTTTCAGCATGTCTTAGATACAAATAATCATAACCCCAGTCCTGTACCATTTTGAGTTGCCTCATGAACGGCCCACGAAGGATAATTTCATAGTTGTTCTTCTTGCTGAAATCCACTATGGCAAAGGTATGTTCGTACTGTATGCCACAAGAAGATACCACAATTGCCTCAAGCAATCCATTAGGCCTTTCTATGTGCCCATCCGCCAGCTGCAATTTCATTCTAGTTGTTCGTATTGCTGGTTTTCCCCATTTTTCCCATAGCAATTTGGTCGCAACGGCAATGCCAGATCCACTATCAAGTATTGCCTTAGTCTCTATGCCATTATACTCAACTGGTAGGGTTGTGTTGCCGTCTTCACCCTCACAATACTCTCCTACCTTGTTGAGTGGCACTGGTCTAGTGTTGACTTTCTTCGGTTCTGTGTCATCAAGCTTCGTTTTGAAGAACTTAAGAGGCGTCCTTATGCCAAATTTTTCAAGACATTTGCCCACTTCCGTCCACATGATTAGCCTAATTTTTAACAATTCTGCCAATGTGATTGTACACTTGACCGGAGTGGTCAACAAGTCTGTCAGGATTTTAGTGTCCAATTGATTTGAACCGCCTATTCTCTGAGAAGGTACTCTTCGAATTTCTGATCTTGCCTCATAGTACCCCATGTATGATGGCAAAGTTCTGAGAGATTGTGGTCTGCTATCTTTGGATGCAACTGAACCATTATCCCCTTGAAATGATGATTTAACGTCTAGATCCCATGGAGTTTTATTCAAGTTCAGCTCCGAAAAAGGCGCTGACTCGATTGTTTTTGTCTCATATTTTTCTTGAGCTTTTCGCACCGTTTCCCATAGCTCTTCAGGCCAATTTTCTTTCACAACAGGGGAATATGGTGAAAAATATTTCAGTGATTCATCAGTGCTATTAGGTACGTCTTTTGCATCCTCTACATCCTGCAATGATTTAATGTTTTCTATCTTGTCGGATATCCTTGTTCGGTTTTGTGAGGTGTTTCATTGTTTGGTGGTTTGATTACTCTATCTCCTGCTTCCATAGGTGGAGGCTCCAGTAAAGCTTGTGCAATTTCAATCAGCTGTTTGCACATCTCTAGTCTCTGTTTTTCTATCTCTGGATATGGATATGTCATCCACCTTTGCTCTAGGGTCTGTCTGTTCTTCAATCTTGCTTCATATGCTTGCAAGATTGCATCTAAGGGTTCATTGATCTTATTTACCAATACCGACCCTCTTGAGCTTGCACTCTTTCGTCCTCCCGTTGATTTTATAGAGTCGGACTCTCTTTGCTGTTTAAGTTGCTCTCGAGCTATCGTTAGCTCAGCTTCTACATCTTTTTTTTTCCGCTCACGTCTAGCTTTCATTTTTGCTCTTCGTTCTTTCCAAGGACTATCACGACTGATGCTAGACTTGTCAGTCTTGATTTCTTCTTGATTTTCATCGTTACTCTTGGGCTGAATGTCATTTTTCCTTGCTTGGGCTCTCGTCGAGACCTTCATAGGAATCGGAGTTTTGTTTTCAGACCCTCCACTAGACGGTAGCACTCCCAGCATATTCAAGGTAGTTTTTGCTCCTTTGATCGGATTTTTAGGGCAATCACGGATCAAGTGAGTAATTCCACACTCCGTGCAATATGCGTTGACCCTAATGATTTCTTCATGAGGGCAGTCCCTCAGCCAATGATCTCCTCCACACTTGTAGCATGGTCCTTTAGGCTGTTGAGGTGCTCTTGGAGATCCTCTTTGTTGGTGCTCAATTCTTTGCCCGCTCATGCCTCCGTTTGCTATGAACAACAGTGTTCTTTCATCCAGGCTATATCGTCCTTCTCCTGCTGCCTGTGCCGGAGTTGGTGGTCCTGTATTTCCTATCATGCTCCATGGTTCTGGTGTAGAGGGTTCATCCGGTGAATAATAGACAGAGCTCGCCGCATATCCATTGGTCTCGTCGTAGTATGCATGCATAGGTACCAAAGCCTTCTTGTCCGATTCAGTTACTGTGGGTGTGTATCTTATGCCGACTGGTCGTAATCCTGGTAGGGGTGGCTGTTGTCCCAAGACTGGTTGTGGTCTTTCTGCACCTACTGGTCCTGGTAGGTTGCCAGTCTGATATCTAGGCATCGGTTGGACTTGAGGAGATGTCGCCTGGGCTTGCGGAGCATATGGTCGTTCTCTCACATATCCCTTGTTATAATAACACTCCTCCGTCCCATGGTTTGTCCATTTTTGTTCAATCGCACACCATTTTGGTTGTTTAGCTTGTGGTTTGGAATACAAGTTAATTTTTTTAAGCACTTCCTCTACCAGGTGCTCTTGGCTTACTGCTACTTCCCCTTTCAGTGTTGTCTTCGCAGACTTGCTCCCGCTTTGTTGCGAGGAAGAATCATCGTCAAGATCCTTGAACTCGCCCTCTTTGTAGACCGCACAATTGTCCACAAGGTATAGAGCTTCCTTGGTCAAATCATTCAACGTAGTGCTCCTTTTCATATGTAAGTCCTTTTGAAGATCTGCATTCCTTAGTCCTTGGATAAATATAAGCATAAGTCTGGACTGAGTTGGTAGTTCTTCCACGGGACAGAACTTAACATATCTTTTTAATCGAAGGGCGGCCTTTCTCACGGACTCTCCATCTTTCTGTTTGAATTTATGGATTTGCGAGACTGTATTATGAGCTATCCCCCTTTGTGACAATTCCTCGATAAACTCGTCAAACACTTCCTCCATAGACTCAAAGTCTCTTCGCTCCACCGAGTCAAACCATGTAGCCGCATCATCCTCTAAGGTTAAACCGAATCCTGCAAATTGGGTAGGAAAGTCTAGCACCTCTTCAGCTCTAATTACATGCACAAAGGCTGCTACATGATCTCTCGGATCCCTGCTTCCCGTATATTTCTTGTTTACCCATTTTTGCACTTGAGAAGGTCTAATTCTACGATGGTCTCCAAATCTCATCATGGGATCTCCCCATCCTAGTCGATATACCTCCTCTGGTCTTCTGTAGTGGCCAGGTTCCTCTCCCAATGGTGCTCCTAATCCATAATTTCTAACAGTTCTAGTGAGAGATGGTTTATCTCTCCGAACTCGTTCTCGAGGTGTTCTTCCAAGCTCAGTTGACCCCTGAGTCTTCGGCTTACTCTCTCCTTGATATTGTGCATAGAGTGGTGGTTCTTGTAAATCCCTTAACCCTCCTGCGGTTTGATAACCCTCTCGGGTTCGGTCTTGTTCTAATGTAGCACTCTGTCGAAGCCATGCCTGCAGTGATGGCTGAGTAGTTGGTTGGTCCTGGTAGTTGGACGTCGGTGGTCGGGTAGAATGTGAGGTAGCGTCATACTCCTTTGAAAAGGGATTAGTCGACTTGCTAAGGGTGTAGGTGGCTCTTGGTACCTCATCGGGGCCATAGGTTGATGCTCCCGGAACTGTTGCCTTTTCAACCTCTTCTGGGAGAATACGTTTGTATTCTCGCCCATATCTATCAACGAAAACAATATCCTTCCCCATAGCAGTTTCATAAGAAAATAAGTAAAGAACCTTGTCCTTGCTTAATTCATTTGGGTAGGGTTCCTTGCATCGAAAGTAAGAGAATATTCCCTCGCTTTCATGCTTGTAAAGCCCTACATTCTCATTATAGGTTGGGACCTTATCATACATAAAAAGCGCTCCAGGTCGATCAATGTTAGGAGGCGGTTCTTGGGTTTCTGAAACCATTTTCCCTTTTGCCACGTTATCCCCATATCTGTTGTAATCCTTAGGGTTACTCACTATCAAATAGTGGTTTCCCTTTTCGTCTCTGAATCTGTCTCCATCATCGTAAACTCGAATTATCTCTAGTCTCTGAGTCCGTCTTTCTTCAATACAAATACACTTGTGTCCCCGATAGTCAGAATAGACTAGGGCTCCCTTCGAGTTAGTTCCTTCCAAGAAGATTATAGTGAACTGGGTTTCGTGTAAAGGATGTAGGGAGGTGCTCCCTCCTGGCATTGATCCTTCACCAATGAAATTTCCTGGCTGCTGAATCCCCATCATGAAGAAGGACTTTTCCGACGAAGTGTCAGTATCACTACCCTCTTCAATGATTGGTGCCAATGGGTCTAGTCTCGTCTGTGTTACACTCTCTTCGGTGGACGTGGTGCTAATTTGACTTTTGACACTTTTAGTTCCCGACTTAACAAAGGCCCCTGACCTTAAATACATAAGAATGAAAGTTTTGTTGCAAAATTAAAGCTTACCTGGACTCCTTCTTCCTGTATAACTTTGTGATGGCCTCCTTCTGGGATCTACACAAGGATGGTTAGTCTGTTCACAAGTGCTTTTTCCTGAATTACCAAAAAATATTTCAAGTATCTACAGCAACCACTTCATCAGTCTTCTGGTGGTCCAATTTCAATTATGAAATGATGGTTGGGATCTATATAGAGAGTATGTTCTAGCAGTATAGTCACAAATTGCAAAAAGTGTCTGATTCACTACTTCCTTAGTCTGTCGCGATAGACTGACAGTTTTCTTTGGCACAAGTCAATTCAAAATTGTGACTTTACCCTTGAGTTCCAGTTACCCTCTATAGCCTATCCCTCAAGTTTTGTGAAGTTTGGACACTTGGGTTGGGTTTTGGTCCCATTTTAGTGTTTCAGTCGGAGCTTGATTCTCTATCTGACCCTCAGCTTGACCTTCAGTGATCTAAATGCCTTGAATTTTGGTGTGTCTACTATTTAGGCTCTAATAAAGCTCTCCCTAGGGAAAATTTGAAAGAAAAGTTCCCCAGAAGAAAGTTCCTTGGTCTATCGCGATAGACTGAGCACTTTCTTCATTTTCAGCTTTTTTCCAAAGTTTTCTCCACAATTAATTTAGTCTCCCCTTGTGTAGTGCATTGACCAATTTTGGCACTGTTTGGACATTTGGTCAAAGACTTCTTGCCCTTGTCTCTGAATTCAGACTCCACACACTAGTTTTGAAGTTTTGGGGTCAAAATTGGTGTTCAAATTCACTCAATTTTTGTGAGTACCCTTGTATTGATGTGTTAAGCTTGTGGTATCAGGGTTTTTTGCTTGTTTCTAGGCAAACACCACCTTCACCAATCTATCGCGATAGACCAGGCAGTGAGCAATGGGGACTTAATTTTTTGTCTGTTTTTGCATAGTCTTGTTCCCTGAGTCCATATAAGTCTATCCCCCAAGTTTTATGAAGCTTGGAATTATTTTGACCTCAAACTCTCAGCACTTCACAAATTTCACTTTTCTCTGACAATTCACAACTCCATTGCACTTGAAGTGATGCAAATTTGATGACACTGCATCTTAAACTTGTGCACATCAGTCATACCTCATGACACAGTCACTTTACCCTTGGCTAATGGTTATATCTCCTCTTGGCCTCTTTTAGGTTCACTTAGTGTTTCCTTATGACAATCATCTATTTCTTTTTTTCTTTTGCTGGTTTTGGTCACAGTTTTTATGTTTTCTTGAGTGTTGGATAATAAATTTCAATGTGAACTCTTTTCACCCCTTTCAAGGGTATATGGGGTGGGTTTTGCTTTCAAGGCAAGCAAACAGCCTTATTGTTCCTTCTTTTTGTTTGTTTTTTGCGGTTTTAGAGCGTTTTTCTACTCTATTTCTTCACAAGTATCACAAGCACTCAAAACCAAAAACCATAACTCCTCTTTATCCTATTTAACTAAATCTAACTAGTCACAGACCCTCAGCAAGATACAGGCTTCCTAGCTATCCACTAGACCTCAGGATACTCTATCCTAGATCTTGTTCTAAAAGTTTAAGCTCTCTCTAGTCAAAACTAAAGTAAGCTAACCATCAACACAGGTTCTTGTGCGTAGCGTGCGTGAACAGACGACGACAATTTTGACATCCAAAATCTGTTGTGATCACATATTCTTGTTATATGCATCAAGAAGCACCTTGGGTAGAAACAGGAGTCCATTCTGAGAACAAAAGACATCCTACGCGTAGGATGTCTACAGGGTGATTATGTGGAAATTTTGAAATTCTGAGTTGACCAGTGTGTTCAGAAGGTAGGTTTTACCTTGAGTAACATCCTCTTAACTCTTAGTCTATATGTCCAAATGACATGAGCTTTGGTGTGTGTGTCCAACACAACATGCAGAATATGGGTATGATGCCAAAACTTGATTTTTGCTTCCAGAATCACTCTCTATACATCCTACGCGTAGGATGTCTACTAATGAAATTTGTGGCAGAATTCATCCACAGGCATCCCCAAGTCTTGAGCACTATTTTTCAAGCATTCATCCCAGTTTTTATGCAAAATTGTGCTCAGAATCTTAAGTTTCTTGTTTTCGCGTTTTTGACCCTCCGTCTTTGGTCTTTTGGGTGTCAAGAGTTGGTCAAAACTTTAGTTTCAATGTATACTTAGGGTAAACCCCCCCTTCTGAACACACTGGCAACCTCAATTTTCCCAAATTCCCTGCCAAAAGTGCCCTGGAGACATCCTACACGTAGGATGTCTACTGTCTTAAAATGAAATTTTTTTCTGGCAGTAGTACTCCCTATGCTCTGTAGAGCTCTCAGCAATAATCACAGAAAATTTTGGACTCCAAATCAGCTTCCAAACACAATTTACCGTCTTTCCTACTTAGCGTTTTCCACTTTTTTGATGAGCCTAACAGCAAATAAGACATGCATAAAGTACTCTAGATCAGCCAATCAAGATATCCTACTTACCCTAATCCTACTCGTCAATGTGAGATGGTGATTTTGATGTCTTGGTTGCTTCCTAGCCTCACACGGACTCTCAAGTCAACCTACCACCACATCTACCACTCCAACTCCTACTCTCTACACCACAACCTACTGCTACCTAATACTACCTAAGACGGAAGATCCAGGCCAGACACACGCTCCCTAGACTCCTCCTAAGACCTAGAGAGTCCACCACCCTCTGATCCTATCTAAATGTAAAATAGTACGCTGGCAAGCCAGAGGGACCTCTATCCTCAAGGACTAGTCTCGGTCACCTACTTAGGGCTCTCGTCCCCGGCAGCGGCGCCAATGTTGGACGGGTACGCCGCGACGGGCATCAGCATAGCGAGAACTCACCTAACATATAATGTCAACTGAGGACAAAGCTCGACCCAGAGGCGCGTGGAAGCAAGCAAAGGGTGTCAACCTCTACTCGACCGACTAATGACTACTTCCTACAGAGATATCAACTCTACATGCCATCGGTTTTGTGAATGTGAGAGTCTCCTATGATGCTACCGCAAGCCAAAAGCCCATTAGACGTTCTCGAAACGTTACGAAACTTGAGGGATATCCTATCAACACCAATAGACCACTCTCCCTAAGGTCCATGACCAAAAAAACCTACTCAATACCCTCAGTGCAGAAAACGCGTAGGATGTCTGGCCGGGTTTTGCAGGTCTACGTTTCCGAAAACTAAAGTACCTAATGTGTAGCTCTACTCGCTCTGATTGCATGGATATGCTAAAATGAAAAAACGGACAACAGTTAATCATCGAAACTCCAAAAGTAGCTCACGGGTGAATCTGCCAAAACACAGACGAACTCGTGTGATGTAAGCATCAACGCGTAGCTCTCCTCGTGGGCAACTCACTGCTGCTCTCCGTTTGTGATTCCGACCACCGTAGCTCCTGTAGCACACACACACACTCTCTCACTCTCTTGCAGTCTCCCAACGACACAGAAGTTCAGATTTATTAGAAGTCTCCTTACAAAGCTTTAGGTTTTGGCTTATATACTAAGCCTTAGAAAACCTAATATCCGACCAAAATGACCTTATTTGTCCCTAGGCTTCTATAGAGCTTAATTACAACACCGTGAGCTGGCTTTGCTCATCCAACAAGCATCTGTGGCCTCAATAAAATTGCTGACTTAAAATATGAAGTTCCCGTAAACATTACAAAAGTGGCCGTAATGGCTAAAAATGATAATAACCGGATATTTGATGATGTCCATGAGCTTGTATCTTCACATTACAGCATCCACCTTCGTCTTCATCACTTCATCAGCATCTTTATTTGAAATCTTTAGAGAATCTTTGAGGGATCTTTATGGAATCTTTGTGGAAGCATTGTTGAAAGTTCATCAGCATCTTTATTTGGAATCTTTAGAGAATCTTTGAGGGATCTTTATGGAATCTTTGTGGAAGCGTTGTTGAAAGGTTGACCTTTCAACACTAGTGCGCACATGGCTCTAGCACATGAGGAGCTAGCACACTCACAAAATCATGTGCTAGCCCCTCTCATTAAGCTTAATACTGGAATCCACTGCTTGCTCGGGTTTCTAGTGTTGACAATGCGAATTTTGCAACCATATCGAAGGGGCCGACCAAGAGGTAGTGTGGGTGTGGCGGCACATCATTGACCACCCCAACATAGACAGAAAAGTAAAGAAGAGCATACTGCAATGGATAGGAGATGGAAACTACAGGTTGTGAATTTGACATGTTGAGATAGAGAGAACGAGAGAGAGGACACTATATACACAGAATAGAGAGAGAGAGAGAGAGAGAGAGAGAGAGAGAGAGAGAGAGAGAGAGAGAATTACCTTAGGATAAAAATGAGAGCACTGTTATAGATAGTGTGTCGTGGGATTTTGTGTTGCAAAAGGTCTTGCGCTTGCCGTTTGTCATGCTGATGTCAAGGCAATTGCACTACTGGTGTTATATATGCTACTGGACATAACTAGTCTTGCTTGGTGGGTCTCTTTTATGTCCAAATATTGGTATCTTGAAATGATAATGGCACTACGACACGTCGTGTGTACTCATACAAATAAGCATGGTCTAAAATTTAAAGCGTCAAAATAAGCATCCGTATAAACATTGGACTCTTTCATTGATATACGCATCGGTATAATCACTTTCTATACCAATGCGTATATCGACGTATATATTGACGCCTATACTGACACTTGTACAAACACCTTTAAAAACACACATATCCACGTTTGCACCTGTATATATTTTTTTGAGCAGAGAGTAGTGCCATTTTTTGCTACATGTGCTGTAGTAACAAAGGCACAACCTCTCTGCTCAAAAGAAGAAGGCAAACGCTATTGCACTTTGCATCATAAAACAATAAAAAAGTGTTAAGAAAACAACCATAAATATGAAACTAGAAATTGCAATAATCAAAACCATGATAACCATAACTATTACCAGTGCCATAAATAAACACAAAACTATAAGTATAACCATAATTATAATCGTAAGAAAAACCATAGCCTTAAATTTAAACAAAAATTATTACCTTAACCATAAACAACAGCATAACCTCACCCAATGTCAATGACATAATCATAAACAAAATAATAACCATTGCCACTATCATAAACATAACCATAATTAAGCATAAGCATGACCATAAAAGGGTTGCAAAAGCATAACCATTGCCACTGACATAACCATATAAATAGTATATCCAAAACCATTGTTAACACCATAACCATTTCCACTATCATAAGTATAAGCATAAACATAAACATAACCATAACCATAACCATAACCATAAGCATAAAAGAGTGATCAAAACCATAACCATTGTTGATAGCATAATAAAAAATAAACAATAACCATTGTTAGTGGCATAGCAAAAAATAAACCATAACCATAAACATTATCATAAGCATAAGCATAACAATAAAGGTATTATTAGAACCATAAACATTTTCATTATGTGCATCATAAGCTTAATCATAATCATAAACAATGATTATATGCGTGTGTGTGTATATTTATGTGTATGTGTGGGACGCATGTCTAACCTCACCATCCTATGTTATTGAAGTATTAGCAAGAACCACGATTAATTTGTCAAACCATGGGACGAAGCTGACTCGACTAGTGCATAGAGGCTACAAGAGGTTGTCAATTTCTTGGAAAACAACTAACACTTGGCATCTAACTCAGGCTACACTCAAGTGACTGAAATCACCAAAAGCCAATTGCTCATCAGCAAGCACATGACATCTGTTACAGCATCAAATGACATCCAAACATAACGAAACTTCTAGGACAAGTTTATAAGACCTAAGCACACATGCCTCTGGCCTGAAACCCCACTTTAGGTCAAGTTCCAAATTCGTGATTATTAACAGTAGTGGATTTTTGACCTAGTCGTTTTCGACCCAGAATGCATCTAAATGCTTAGCAATGATGCCCCAATACCCCGCATATGCTTAGTTTTCGTTTTAAAAGTGTAAATTCCTAGTTATGATAAAATTAGGCCGCGGATCGGCGACGCCAAAAGCTATGAAATACTGTGAATGGCTTACGTCAATGCGTAGATCTCTTACTTGCGGTTGCAATGCAACAAATGCATTCGCAATGTGACAACCGGAGAGGGAGTATGAAGCGGGAGAAGGAGAGAGGTGAGTGCCGTTAGCTCACGCTGTGTATTAATTATCCAAAACTTATAAAAAACTTACAAAAATTGGCTTTTATACCTTAGCCAAGGTTTTTGGGTGGTCAAAAGTAATAATTTTGGAGTTCTACCAAGTCTGGGAATTGACTGGCTGATACAATCCCCAAGCTTGTAGCCCTGGCTCATTAATTACAAGGTTTACCAAGAAAATAGGAGTTACAATATTCCCGATTTATCAAAATAATAATTGGCTTTACAAGGATAATCAGCTCATTAATTACAAGGTTTACCAAGAAAATAGGAGTTACAATATTCCCGATTTATCAAAATAATAATTGTCTTTACAAGGAGAACTCTGAAAAATGGTGTCCGCGTTAGCTTGCTGCTAACATTCCCCCCCTTCTTGCCTGCGTCGCCCGTTGACACAGCTTTATGGGCTGAAGTAATCTTCAGGTTGACGGCGGGCGAGGCGGTCCTTCAGTGCTTCTAGTGACTTTTCGTATCTGAGTTTGCGTTTTTTATCTCGCATGGTGACTCTATTTTTTAGTTCCACTGTTGAGTATCCGACAAATCTTGATATCAGGTTGCTTATTACCGGTGCAAATATCTTCGTTCTCCGGGTGAAAAATCCAGTGTAGAATGCCTCCTCAAAAGCTAGCATATTGTGTGAGGGCAGAAACATGCATCGGGCATAAAAGCCATAAAGAACTTCCTCTAACGACTGCCCACTTAAATCATAGAAAAGACTTTTGTTCCCTTTCCAAAAATGAGAGCCATGGGGCTCCTGTCTACTCAGGATCATTGAAGACCTGTATGCATGTGAGTAGCATCCTGCAGATTTTGTATAGCATTGCGCAAGAGATATCTGGCAGACTTTTGAAGAATGTCATGGCGCCCGTTAGGGTTTTCACCATGTGTTCTTTTGTTGGTTGGCCTCTCTCTAGAGTTGGCAGCCTGGGAAAATTTAGCCATGTTGGCCTATTCTTCTGTCACTCCTCCTGTCTTGCAAGTTGAGATGTGCCAGAAGCCTCTTGTGTTTCTTCTTGCTGTGTTGTTATTGCTGGTGTTTCTATAGAGATGGTTGCTTTTCCTTGGCCATCCTGAGGTTTTGAAACCTCGACAGTTGTTGGCTGAGTGGAGATTACATTCTTTCTAAATGATCCTTGGGATCCTCATCCTCTTTCCTTGAGTGATGTTTCGTTCGAAGTCCCTTCAAGCCGGTGGGTACCCACTTTTCTGGGTCATTTCGTTGTGCTTGCCTAGTGCGCTGATACGCCTGTTTTTCTCTTTTAACTCTCGCTTGCTTTTGAGATGGCTCTTCTTGGTGGGTAGCCACAAATTTTTGCTTCAATTCTTCCCTCCTAGCTCTTTTTTCTTCATTGTCAGAGCTTTCACTGCTATGCTGCTCTGATGAACTACCATCAGATTCATCACTTGATTTAAATGATCGCTTACCAGATCTTGGAGAGGGTTAAGCTGCCAAGATCCATGTGTTCTGATCTGGGACAGGTGGTAGGTTGTCGTCCATGTCGATGGCATGATAGGCTATTCTGTTCAATACTTCCAGCGCACCCAAGTATGTTATCTTTCCCTCCTTCCTGGTGGCCTTCAATGTTGTCAACACATATTGCGCGTGGTCCACAGGTTGTCTAGTGGTTGACTTCAGAACTTGTGTAAAAGTGGTGGCCACGGTGTGATTTGGTGTCGTGTACCTTGGTGGCCTCTTTGCCAAGAGATGGAAATGTTGGTGGTACAGACGGGCTGGCTCTTCCACCTGCTTGTGGATGAGATCGACAAATGTAGCCGCAGTTGGTTCCTTTGTAAACGTGCCCCCTGTTTTCCTATCTCTTGCCCGCATGGTCATCCCTTTAGTAGGCAATTTGAGTGCCTCTGCCACTAT
Source organism: Adiantum capillus-veneris (assembly GCF_014529385.1). NCBI lineage: Eukaryota > Viridiplantae > Streptophyta > Polypodiopsida > Polypodiales > Pteridaceae > Adiantum > Adiantum capillus-veneris. The sequence goes on from NC_140940.1 coordinate 40,605,848, forward strand.
TTCCTTTGTTATTACAACCTCTACCTTATTTCGTTGATTGTCTGAGATTTGAGTAGTTCCGTCTTCCTTGATGGTGGACAGAAGCTCGTAAGCTTTTTGAAAGTCTACTCCGCAGGGCTCTTGTTCATAGAAGTGTCGGAGTCCCAATCTGCGGCGGTTAGCCTCTTTGGTTTCTGGCTTTGCAGCTACATCGTGGACCTCTTTAGGCAAGATTTTCAACTCCATCGGATGCCCTTCTTCACTCTTAAACGTGCCTGTGAAGACCATGGTGTGGTGTTCTTCTAGCTGCTCTTTAGAAAGGTAAGATGCCTTTGCTGCCTTTACTGACTCGGGGTCCAGTTGATACGGGGTCAGTTCTTGCAGTTTCTCTTTTTGGTTTAACTTCTTCTTGGCCTTCTCTGTGGCTTGCATTTCTCCTATTCAATGAATAGAGTGCAAAGTTAGCAGATTTGTCGGATTTTCTCTAGAATGTTCTTTTAGACTGAAATGTTGATAATCTGGTCCAAATTGCTTCAAATCAAATTTTGAACAAGCAAAGATGCATAAAATCATGCAAGGAACAAAACTGTATGGTCAAAACAAAAATTTGCAACCAAAGTAAATAATCGCGATTATTTACAGCTCGGAAAATTTTCAACTTCTTTGCAAACTTGGCTTTATAGTCTTGAAGTATGTGCCAATTACATACTCTGAGGGAATTATGGGCTCATTTGGATGTACAGGGAGAAAATGGTACCAGATTTTGGCTTTAGGTCTCTGAAATAGTAGATATAAAATAAATTTGAGATTTTGAAATCCAAATTGACTCAAAATTGGCTAGTGGGTTTATCTCAACATGCTCTTTGGATATATGATGACAAAATATCCAAGTTGCCCCATTTTGGCCAAAAAGTAAATAATCGCGATTATTAACTTTTCTTCCAAAATTGACATGTTTTGGCATAGACTGGTTCTAGGCATGGTATAGACCTTGGGTATGAATTATGAGGTGATTTGGATCAAGAAAAGTTGTTCATAACCCAAATTTTGGCTTACACAGACTTCTTTGTGTTTTTTGGCAGTTTTGCAAGTAGAGGGTGGTCATTTTAGCTCATACTTGATTTTTTGCATGTAATAGGTGTGTACACATGATAGGTGAGGTGAATTGACAATTTCCAAGAAAAAATGTTGCAAAAGTAAATAATCGCGATTATTTACAACAGTGACAAAAACTTTGCATTTCACATAAATTTTGACCTAAACATGTTTCATACACCTAATACAAGTCCTAAATTGAATTTGGTCAAGTTTGGTCATGCCGGCATCACTTTGTGCTCTGTCGACTCTCAATTCACCGTTTTTTGTGATTACTCTGTCTGTTAGGTTGGTAGGACAACTTTGAGTCTTTGGACTTGTCCGTAACCTCATCGTGAAACTACCTATCCAATTTTGGCTCATTTGTAGTCAGTTTGGCCTCGTATGTCCAATTTGACGCCTTGTAACCTTTGAGCCGTTTTCCGCTTTTTGAGCGCTTTACGTGCTAGATTTCTCCAAACCAATCATATACATTGTATATGAACCTCATTAGCAAGCCTTCTGTGGGGTTAGGTCGGAATTTTGGCCTTCCCTAACAAACCATAATTCTCTATTGGGGACCCCCTTGACCCCATCCGAATGATTATCTCATGGTATGGAACTCTCCGAGGGTGAATTTGGGATAGGAAATGGCTGGAGTAATTCAGGTTGCTTCCCTCAATCATATTTGGTCTTCTGGCATACTACACATTTTGAAACATACTCTTGTATGTCCACTTTCATGGTAGGCCAACAGAAATGCGTCTCTAGTCCTCAAAGAGTAGGTTGAATACCTCTATGCCCCACATAGGGAGAAGCATGGGATTCATACATAACTTTCTCATCAAGGGAATGGGTAGCGCATAGCGAAAGTCAGGGTCAGTAGCATATTCATCTATCATAGAGAATAGATCATTGTGAGTAGCTATAGACACCGCCTTAACTTTTGGTCATCATGAAAGTGCATCGGCCACTTGATTGTGCTTACCAGCAATGTGAGCAATATGGAAATTAAATTGTGAAAGAAAAGTTTCACACCTTTTTTGTCTGTTGAAAAGCTTCGTTTGCATCATGAAATACTTGACACTTTGGTGATCGGTTTGTAGGATAAATGGAGTCCCCAATAGGTAGTGCTTCCATGTGTCTAGGGCATGTAGAATAGCTACAAGCTCTTTCTCATAAATGCCTAAGACTCGTTCATCTATATTAAGCCTTCGACTCTCATATGCTATGGCATGCCCTTCTTGAAGCAAAACTACTCCAAGGCAGCCACCACAAGCATCACACTGGACCTCAAATGGCTTTGAGAGATCCCAAAGCATGAGGACTGGTTGGGAGGTAAGCTTCTCCTTGAGCTTATCAAAATAATTTTTCTCCTTAGTAGTCCATACGTACTTAACGTTCTTCTTAGTTAAGTCATGTAGTGGTCCTGCTATTTGAGAGAATTTTGCTATGAAGCGTCTATAGTATGTGCACATACCAATAAAGCTTCTTAGCTCATGTCGACTCCTTGGATTAGGCCATGCTTTTATTACCTCTAGCTTTGATGGATCCATACGGATACCATATTGAGAGATAATTCGACCTAGGTATTGAATCTCTTCAAGGAAAAATTCGCTTTTCTTTTGGTTGTGAAAAAGCTTGTTCTCCCTCAATGCTTGAAAACTCACTTGGAGATATTGCTTATGTTCCTCCAAAGACTTGGAGTAGATAATGATATCATCAAAGAACACTCCAAGTAATTTGCGATAAGGTCTAAAGAAATTCTCCATTAGACGATTGAATGTAGCTGGTGCATTAGTCAAGCCAAAAGGCATGACTAGATATTCATAAAGACCCACATTGTGTGAAACGCGGTCTTTAGGATATCTTCATCCACTATCCTTATTTGATGATAGCCACTTTTAAGATCAATCCTTCTCAAGTAGGTAGAGCCTTGTAGCTTATCAAACAGATCCTCTACCCGAGGCACTAGAAATTTGTTTTCGATAGTGATATGATTTAGCGCTCGATAGTCTACACACATTCGGTATGTACCATCTTTATTTTGCATTAACAGGACTGGAGAACAAAAGAGAGAGGAACTAGGCCTCACCATCCCTTTTTCTACCAATTCCTGTACTTGCATCACGATCTCCTCTTGTTGAGCTTGAGAGACTTCATAAGGAGGCTTGTTAGGCGGTGAGCTCCCTGGAAGGAGCTCAATGCAAAGGTCATCATCCCCTCGTTTTGGAGGTAAGTCCATAGGGATATCATCAATGAACACATCTTGGAATCCTTTTAGAAAATAGACTTGAAAATTGGCTCTTAAGTATCTACACCCACGGCTCGAAGTGGTTAATTATAGAGAATACTGGAGTAGGTCTAACATAGCAGAGTTACCGAGGGCTAGCTCCTTTTGGACTTCTTGTGGCTCAATAATGGTAAATCCATAGGCAAGTCTAAAAATACTCCTTTTTTAAGTCCAAAGCTCCCGAGGTGTGCACCATATCCCACATAGTGGGCTCAACAAAACCGATAATAGATCCCAGTTCCACTTACCCTAATATGATTAACAACATCAACCATTTATAGGCTACTTAAGGACCTCTATTCTTAAGCAAGAAAAGAGAAACCAAATGCTCTGATACCAATGTAATGAAATTGGCCTATTAACTTGAGAGTAGCAGAAATTAATGAGAGTACTTTTGAGGAATTGATTTGTGAGCATAGCGGGTGAACATAATTGATAGTAGCAACATTCACATAGCATTTAGTTACCTTGGCACGAACAATACTTTTGCAAGAGAGAGAGTTTATAGAACATGACAACAGTTGAGGACCGGATCAAGGACACTAAGTTGCTTCCCCCTATTTAAACGAGAGATTTTATGGCACCAAGGCCATAACGCTCCAATGGTTCATATGTAGGTGCCCTTCAATGGCCCAAATTCTCTTTGAGAGCTACTACATTGACACCTATTCCACCCTATGGCCTTAGGTCCATAAGGTGCCAATGTATAAGGACAAGGGACATAGGTTGTTTCACTCTATTTCAATGAGAGATCCTATGGCCCTAGGGCCATAGGGTGCCAATGTATCTCAAGGGCCAAAGGTTGCTCTCTATTCCAATTAGAGATCCTATGGACCTAGGGCCATAGGACTATAGTGGTGCATATGTAGGTACCCTTTAGTGGCCGAAATGCTCTCTAAGAGATTTTATATTGATACCTAGTCCACACTATGGTCTTACGTCCATAAGGTGAAAATGTATAAGGATGAGGGCAATAGGTTGTTTCCCTCTATATCTATGAGAGATCATATGACCGTTGGGCCACAGGGTGCCAATATATCTCAATGGACAAAGGTTTCTCCCTATTCCAATAAGAGATCATATGGCCCTAGGGCCATAGGGTTCCATCTAGTATGATGTGACATCCTATGGCCTTAGGCCATAAGGTGCCAATGTATATGTACAAGGGCCATAGGTTGTTTCCCTCTATTCCAATGAGAGATCCTATGGCCCCATGGCCATGGGGTGCAGTTCTTACCCATAACACCAGTTTCATAGCCCCTAAATTTTAAGCCTCCAGAAGCAACTTTGAACCGGTTAAAACCGGGCCACCTATTCATGCATCCACCCAAAAGCAAAGCATCACCAAACACATTTAGGCATTGAATTCATTGTGAAATACATTGTTCCAACCCAAGAATTAGGGCTGAATATTCTACTTCATTGTTGGAGTGGGAGTGTAATAACTGCCCAATGGAGAATACTCTTTCTTGTTGTTCATTGAAAATGAATATGCCAGCTGCAGTCTGGTCCATTGTTCTCTTGTATGCTCCGTCAAAGAAAAGAGAGTGAGCTCTTTCTAGCCTAGGACTCTCTACCATTGGTGTTTCTTCCTTCCCTTCCGTGTTGACCTTCAGCTTCTTCTCATAATGGCGATGAGTGAGAATTCGCGCTAAACTAGCCCTGGTGGAGTTTTCTACTTTCATGGTGTAGTCAAACTCTTGTAATCTAATTAACCACTTTGAGATCCTAGATGATACATCCATGTGTCGCATTACATATGGGAAAACCTCTTCCATTGTCAGGATTACAAAGGGTCTAGGTAGGAGATAGGAGCGGAACTTTGTGGTAGCAAACATTATTGTCAGAACCATGTGTTCTACTTCGGTAAATCCCTTTTTTGACGGGGTCATGCGACTAGAGAAGTAAATAAGACACATGAAAGAAGTTTGGGGGTCCTTTTGCATTAGCACGGCTCCGAGTGTATCACTTCCTACACTAGGGTTCACATAAAATGGCTCGTCCCACTCAGGAGGTGAAATGGTGGGAAGCTTAGCTAGGATATTCTTTACCTCAGTAAACAGCTGCTCATTCTCTTCACTCCACGAGAAGACATCCCTCTAGGTGAGTTGTTGTAGGAGAAAGACCACTTGAGATAGCAAGTGAATGAACCTACTTAAGTATCTTGCCTTCTGAAGGAAAGAAACCAGCTGCTTAGAGGTGGTGGGTGACGACGAAGATACCAGGGCCTCCATCTTGCTAGGGTCAGCCTCAATCCCTTTTGCTGAAATTACATGGCCAAGGAGAGTGACTTTGCTTTCACCAATGTGACACTTATCCACGTTGAGCTGGCCACCCAAGGTTTGCAGCCTGGTTAAGCCATCATAGACTTTGCTTAAATGAAGGGCTCGTGAACTATAGATGCAAAAATAATCTATGAAAACACGTATCGATGTTCCAAAGTAGGGTTGGAAAACAAAGGTTACATAGCGCTGAGATGTGGACGGGGCGTTAGTGAGGCCAAATGGCATCACTCTATAAGAAAAGCATCCCCAAGGTGTGATGGAGGTTGTCTTCTTTTGATCTTCTTCCGCAATGCTAATCTGGAAGTATCTTGAGTATCCGTCGCACACTGTGTATCGTTCATGACCCGCCACTTCATGGAGTATTTCATCCTGGAATGGGAGGGGAAAGTGATCCCTTTTCGTGGCTGCATTGAGAGGTTTATAATCCACACATACTCTCCACTTACCATTTTTTTTGGTGTGATTACTACTGGGGAGACCCACTCTCAGTCTTCGACAGGGTAGATGAAACCTGCTTATAGAAAACTTCTCACTTCCTTAAGTGGTGCCTCTTGTTAGATTACTCGAAGTCTTCTCAGCTTTTGCACTACGGGTTTACTGCTTCCTTGAGTTTTATGTGGTGTTGCGCTACTTTAATTCCTGTGATCTTATCATAGCCATCAATGAACAAAGTAGTGAAGTTACCTAGCATGGAGACATACTCCTTCCTTTCTTCATCGGTTAACTCATTTGAGAGCATTTTTTGTAACTTACCTGCATCCTCTAAGGACCGCGTACTTGATGATTCTTCTTGGTTTGTCATGGGTGTTTCAGACTGTGTCAATCTTTTTGGGTCTTGAAGAATGACCCCCATCACTTCGATGCTACTCTCACTTCCGTCCGTGGTGGTTGTGTCTTCTCTTGAGGTAGACAAATAGTCGCGTTGGTGGACCCATCTTCTGAAACGTCCAAGATCATGTTGCGCTGCTTTTCAGTCCTCATGTCGTAGAATATGGACTTCCCTTTAGCATCCTTCATCTGAATCATTCCGGTGCTCCAATCTTGTTTAGCCTCCATAGCCATAAGCCAAGGCCTCCCAAGAATGATGGGGTAGCCCTCCCCTTTGTGTGGCATGACCAGGATGTCTATCTCCACTTCTGTATTGAATGTTTTTACTTTGACCGCATTCACAATGCCTACGTATTTTACTCTTACATTGTTTGCCATTTTGGCTCGGCACGGCCTACTTACCTCTAGAACTAGATGGTGCATCATCTTTTCACTCATGATGCATATTTGCGTGCCACCATCTATGTAGACATTCGAGATTCGTTGCCCCTTGATGTGAGCATCCATGGTCGGTAGGATGTCGTTGAGATCCTTTCCATAGATAGCCCCAGCTATCCTGGGTCTTGATTTCCTGGTACTTACCATTTTTGTCCATTGACTCCTCATCCTTGGTGCAAGGTGGAGTAATTGGGGCCAAGTTATCTTCGGGCCCTGCATTAACCATCCTAAACTAAGTCATAGGGTTACATACTCACCTAGTGAGAAGTCCACGATGTCTATTTTTTGTCGTAGTTTAGCTGCTTGCTTGCTAGACTTGGCCTTCCCTTTCATCTTCTCTTCTCTTTGAGAGGCCTCCTCATGCCTGGCACGCTTCACTCCCATAGAATCAACTTCTTCTACCTTTGCTTTCCCTTTGTGCTTCTCTCGAACTGATTCTTCTACCTTTGCCTTCCCTTTAGCCTCCAAGCTAATAACACTCACCGCTTGGCTCACAGCAGGTGGTGGGGGTACTAGTGGAATGAGAGGTTGGGGTGGTGGTTGCTGTTGTACATGTGGTCAAAGGATTTGGACCGGTGGGATCGGTCCTGGTTTCCTAGGTGGTGGTTGTCTTGCTCTTGGCAGAGAGATCTGATTCTGTCTCCCCCCTCTATTGAAATTCTGCCTCCTTGGGTGTGGGCAGTAGTACATTCCATGGCCGGATTTCCCGCAGTTGTAACAGTGGTAATCTTGGTTCTGCCTTCGTTTTCCTCTTCCTTGTTCTGGATTCCTGACAGGTGCATGCCCTTGCTGCACCAGATGCACAGATAAACTCTCTAGTTGGGTGGCGATGCGACTCAGCAGGTCTTGCTGCTCTTCCGATGCCTCCTGCGGTTGGGCTCTATGACTGGCTATTGCAGTCACTAGGGTTGGTCGATCCGAGCTTGTTTCCTCTGACTTGTTTACTGTTGCTTGCATGCACACCTTCTTGTCTTTAAGGGGGGCTACTTCGACTGCCAACTCATATGCTGCAGGAAACCTTCCCTTCACCTTCTCTCTAAGGGCGACCATAGACGAGCAATGAAACGGTCCTTTTTTAGGAAATTAGGTGCTCCTTCACCTTCCTCCAATGAGGCAACCCATCTCTCCCATAAGTCTACAAATTTGGACTCGTAGGTGGCATACTCTAGGAGACCTCCCTGCTTTAATTTTGTCAGTAGACGCCATAGCTTCTCTGAGGTTGTACCTCCACCAAACCTCTTTACAAAAGCAACCGTTAACACATCCATACATTCTTGGTAGCCTAGGGCAATGCATTATTCCAGGACTTGGCCTCTACTTTTATCAGTAGAGGAAAAATTCGAAGTCGTGAGGCGTCATCATCTTTGTTGGAAACGACACAAGCAATGTCGAAATCATCCAAAAAGTCTGTGGTGAGATCTTCTCCCTTCTTTCCGCTGAACGAGGGCAAAGAAACACTTGCCATGGTAGTGACCCAGAAAATTATAAACTTTTATTTTTTATTAATATATATTATATATTAACAACAATAGCGGCTCATAGCGGCTTTTTACAGGGTTGGGTGGATAGGTTAAAATAGGATAAAGATAGAAACATTAAAGGAATGATGGTAATCCAATATGGGGAGAATGATAGGGTTTGGGGAATTGAGGATTTCTCCTAGTACCGCTGCACCGAATAGGTATACAATCTTCTAATGGTAGAAGACTTTCCTATCTACATAGATATTCACATGCATATGTTGCAGGAATCTGAACCGGAATTCCATCGGCCTGTTTTCCATCATGCACAGAGGGTGGAATACTTACTTATCCTCTTACCGTGCCAATTTAATGAGTCGGCACATCCACAGGAGGTCGTCGCCTTTCATGGGCTCTACCTTTCCTTCGTCGCTCAGCACGTACAGGGTGATAGTGACGCGCCCGACCACTCCCAGCCTCTTGGCTAGTAGCAATTGCAGGTAATTTCCATAGTCAGTGTGTTACATGAATTCTACTCCATTCAGTTGCAACTCGTCCCCATCCTATTGGGTTTCACCCGTGGTAGAGAGCTTCTTCAGGATAAGTTGTACAGGGAGAGAAGGAAGATTCTCTACCCGTCTTACAAAATAGCGAGAGCAGTAGACAAACCACTCTTCCCTAGGACGTGGGAATCTTCTTACCACTTCTTCTTCAGGATTGTCGCAGTGGATTGGTAGCACTCGCATGCGTCGTGAAAATCGGTAGGCAACCTTCCGCCTCTTAGCTTCGGATGACTTCCTCTTTGGAAAGTTGGGTACAACCCGGCTTTTTGAGCTTGAAGCACTTGCTTGGCCAGATGCTTATCTGTTCGGGGTAATGTGTTTCCAGACTGGCTTAACTTCTCCTTACCTTTGGCTCGAGCAGCCCCTTTAGGCCACTTTGGAGTAAAGGTTATAACTTTGACTGCAGTTTCTTTAGGAAAAAGAGGCCTCACCATTTTCTTTCCTTCTTTGATGTGAATGACTTCTTCGCGATGAATGTCGATGTAGAAGATTTCAGCCCTTTCGTTGCCTTCGTTGCTGGCACTCATTGACAGTGTGTCTTGTTTGACAACAGTGATGGCACTTCACCGACCTCCCACCCGATGCTCTCAATTTGTGGTTAGAACGAGCAACAGGAGATGGAGAATTTACCTCTTGAATACTGACGACACTGCAACCTGGCAGTAGTACTTCAATGAAGGTGGCTAGTGCCTCCTTAGTCTCCTCTTCTTCCGTCCTCCAGTTAGAAAATTCCTTCATCCATTCGTCCATGATTGATGGCGTACGTCACTTCCAGCATTGTAAACTGAAGGGTCTTAGAAGCCCTCCTCCGTGGGGGCATCAAATGACGGGAGAAAAGCGAACCTCGAACCTCAACGGCCTCTAAAATGTCAGGGGCCGAATGGCACGCCTTGAGCCTATCACGATAAAGCGAATAGGGGGCACCACCTAGCTTTGAGCGGCTAGGACGTAGACCACGATGATATGAACACCGCAAACTTACACACACACACACACACACACACAGTGATAGATTGACAAATGATGAAAACCCTCGGGGGTGTGAGGGTGAATTATTTCTGCAGTATTTACAATAACCTTCCTTTCAGCGAGGCGGCACACCGTGGTGATAGAGAGGTAGGGAGAAAAAATGGTGAAAACTACTTGGTGTGTTCTCTAAGACGACTCAATGATTGTGAAGCTTTTTACCAAGAGCGTGTATACGTGTTTGCATTGACCATTGGAGTCGAGAGGTGGACGTGGCTCCTGTCACATGGTGCAATTCCCAAGGCAAACCAACACACAAGCCCCCTCCCCGTGATGCCAATAGTGTCAACTCTTCCCACTACACTCTACCAAGTGCCGACCTCTCATGAACTACCCCCCCCCCCCGCGATAGTGACCTCTCAGTGCCACTTTATAGGTGTTGGCTGCTTGGATTATGATAATCCCGTTGTGATTAGGGTAAGCTAATCGGGGAGACAAGCGAGTGGTGGGCCCGGTGTGGTTAACCTTTGCTTTGTTTTGGGAGTTTATTAAAAAAATGAGAAACTGAAGAAATGATGAACATAAACTACAAATTACTGAAAATGGCGTCGTGATTGCGTGATGCCAACGAATGGTGTGTTGCCGGTGCGTTGGTGTAGCGCGTACTTCTTTTCGGGGTCGACCGGGGCATGCCTTCGGCGCATTTCTTCTTTTTGTTGTTGGTGGCGCGTGCTTTGGGTTTTCCTTCTTTTGTCAAGGTCAACGTTGTCGTAGGATCCTCTTTTTTTTGTATTTTATCATCTCTGTGCGTTTGTGCATGTGTGTGTGTACGTATGGTTGCATGAGTGAGTATTTGTGTGTGTATTCGTATATGTATGTGTGTGCGCGAGTGTGCATGGGAACGGGGCCTTATTATGTATATAATATATATATTATATATTTTTTAATTTTTAATTATTTTTTGGCGGCCTGCTTTGCAGACTACGCGAGGATGGTGGGGGGGGAATGGTGTGTGTGTGAGAGAGGGTGTGTGTATAGAGAGAGAGAGAGAGAGAGAGAGAGAGAGAGAGAGAGAGAGAGAGAGAGAGAGAGAGAGAGAGAGAGAGAGAGAGAGAGAGAGAGAGAGAGAGAGAGAGTTTTCTACACCTTCACAGGCTTGCGAGGGAGAGAGAGAGAGAGATAGGCCATGCGGGCCATGTGTGCAAAGAGGTGTGTGTGTGTGGGTGTGTGTGATGCTGGAGAGCTGCACCTACGGGCTGTGTGTGTATGTGATAGAGAGAGAGAGAGAGCATCAGTTTACTGTGTTGCGGGCTGAAGAGGAAGAGAGAGAGAGCGAGACCGAATAGAGGCTTGCGAGGGTGAGGGCGCCAGAGAGAGAGAGAGAGAGAGAGAGAGAGAGAGAGAGAGAGAGAGAGAGAGAGGATGGGTAGGTGGTGAGGGTGCAAGGGGATAGGGGTGTGTGTGGCACTGTGCCTTCGGGCTGGGTCCAGGAGAAAGAGAGGGGAGGTGGCGGCGTGGCGACAGAGGGTCATGAGGGGGGGGGGGGGGGGTTAGTCAACGGGTATTTTTGGGAGTTATAGAGAGAGAGAGAGAGAGAGAGAGAGAGAGAGAGAGAGAGAGAGAGAGAGAGAGAGAGAGAGAGAGAGAGAGAGAGAGAGAGAGAGACAGTATATATTAAAAGGCGGGTTCCCACCCGGGGGGGGAGAGAGTGTGTGAGGGTGTGGGGTGTGTGAATGAGTGTGGGTGAGAGAGGATAGGGGGTGTGTGTGTGTGGTGGAGAAGGGAATCAAGAGAGAGAGATTCCTTCCATGGTCTGTAGGACCACTCTCCCAAGAGAGAGAAAGGATGGGTAGGTCTAGGTGAGGATAGGGGGGGGAATATAAAGCTGGTGGTCCTCCAGGGTTGGGTAAGAAAACAGAGAGGGGGGGGAGGGGGGGGGGGGGGGGGGGGGGGGGGGGGGGGGGGGGGGGGGGGGGGGGGTCTCGCATGGTAGCTCAAGGATGAGAGAAGGGGAGAGAGTCAATGGGGAGACAGGGAAAGGGGGTGTGTAGCGGGCCATGGGAGGGAGAGTGAGGCCGAGGGAAGGGTGAGGCGAGCGGGTGGGGGAGAGAGAGGTAATATTTTTGGGTTACCGGCTTGCATAGAGAGAAAGGGAGAGAGTGTGTTCGTATGCGGCTATGGGCTCGACACAGCAGAAGCGCGAGAGAGAAAGCGAGAGAAGGGGGTGGGTGCTTGAGGCCGGTCCTGGCCGAGGGTGGCCAATAAGGGGGTGTGTGGAAACGGGAGAGAGAGGATATTAGAGAGAGAGAGAGAGAGAGAGAGAGAGAGAGAGAGAGAGAGAGAGAGAGAGTGTGTGTGTGTGGGTGTGTTTGGCCTCTTGTAGGCCATGCGGGAGATAGAGAGAGAGAATTTCTTGGACCACCTACATGGGATGTGATGAACAGCGCTGGGCCACCTGCAGCCTGTGACCATTATCTTGGCTGTGAGCGAGAGAGAGAGAGAGAGAGAGAGAGGGAGAGAAAAAAATGGAATGGATGAGGGGAAGAGAGAGATTGAGGCGTACGAGGTTGGGGTATTGTCGAGTTAGGGCTCTGAGGTTGGCCAAGGCATTGCTTAAGCCTTCTGATGGTGTCGCTAAGGCTCTGGCACAGGAAAAATAAACCTTTTTTTCTTCCAAAAATCGGCCATCAGCACAATCAAGTGGCCGATGCACTTTCATGACGACCAAAAAGTTAATACAGTGTCTATAGCTACTCACAATGATCTATCTGCTATCATAGATGAGTATGCTACTGACCCTCACTTTAGAGACATAATGTCAGCCCTTGCTTTGGGGAAGAAAGAGGAACCATTCACCTTGCAGGATGGTTATCTTCTCCATGATAATAGGCTATGTGTTACACACTCCCTTCGTGAGAAAGTTACGTATGAATCCCATGCTCCTCCATATGCGGGGCATAGAGGTATTCAACCTACTCTTCGAGGAGTACAGACATACTTCTATTGGCATACCATGAAAGTGGACATACAAGAAAATGTTTCAAAATGTGTAGTATGCCAAAAGGCCAAGTATGATAGAGGGAAGCAACCTGGATTACTCCAACCATTGCCTATCCCACATTCACCATGGGAGAGTATATTCATGGATTTCATCTTTGGGTCATCCAAGTCTATCCATGGGAATACGGGAATATGGAGAATAGTTGACAGGTTTAGCAAGCAAGCACATTTTTTTCCTGGCAAAAAGACTATTAAGGCACATCAACTGGAAACTCTCTTCATATATCAGATTTTCAAGCACCATGGATTACCCACATCCATCGTGTCAGATAGAGATCCTAGAATGACCAGTAATTTCTTGAAAGGTCTCTTTGAAAATCTAGGAACAAGATTGAATTCTTCGGCCTATGACCCACAAACGGATGTCCAAAGTGAGATAGCCAATCTTACGATACTCGATCTACTCAAGATTTATGTTACGGAAGTAGATCAACACTCATAATGGGAAAGGTAATTACCTAAGGTAGAGTATGCCTACAACAATACTGTACATACTTGTACGGGAAAAGCATCTGTTGAGATCATTGAGGGAAGACCTAAAAGTCCCTTGCTACTCAAAGTACATGGGAAGATCTTTGCCACCGATGAATATAGCCGTGACCTACAAGAATCTTTTCAAAAGATTAAGGAGGCTATATCCATCTCTCAACAAAGGCAAAAAGCTGCTACTAATAAGCACAGAAGGGCCTTAATGTTCAAAGAAAATGATTGGGTCTTACTCAAGTTTTCCTTAACACTAGGTTGGTAACCTAACAGGACATAAAAGTGTTCTTTCAGGGTTTTGAAAAAAACCTCCAAAACCATAGTAGATCCACTCATTTTGTAAAATCCTTTCATGAGGTTATAGTTCAAGGCCTACTAAACATGGAAAAAATAAGAAACTTGTAAAATTTCTCATCTTTTGGCCACACCAAGCCTCCAAAGTTGATGGACTAGTGAATTTTCATCAAAACAGTCATTTCTTACGTTTTGTTGCATAAAAATAAGATTAGGGATTTTTGTAGGACTTGAGATAAATTCCCTAGTTAACTTCAATGGGTTGGTGATCAGAACATATGATTGCTTCTCACTCACTATTTTTTGTTTTGCCAAAATAAATAGGTACAAAAAAGTTGAAGTTTTACCATTCTGCAAACCTATCATCAAAGTTTCTATAGCCACGCTCAATACAAATAATATGTGCATGTTTTCTTAGTTCCCTATTGTCCTTTATATTCATAAGGAGCCATGGAGAATGTCAAAAGAATAATACATCTCTTACCAAGGGGAATCTTGGGGACAAAGATGAAGTTTTAAATACAGCAAACATGAAACAACTGGGTTGAACATTATGAGTTGTAGAATCCCATAGAAACTATTCAATATCTAGCGAAATTTGATCCTTGTGACTAGATATGGTTATTACCTACAAAATTCCTGTAGTTGTCACAAGAAACTAACAATACTGAAAAAGCTATACTTGATATACTAGAATGTTTCGTTTTCTTCCATAATTGAAAAAATCAACCATCGTTGTGTACTATGCAAAATAGGGTATTAGGTGCCCTAAAACTCAAGGAATGTTAGCTTTATGTTACAATATGCGACATAGAAAATCAAAAATGAATTTTGATATCATGAAATCCACCAAAAAAATCATAGAAGAGCTAAAATTGGCTAAAAAACAGGATTTGGCAATTTTTGTAATTTGGTCATAACTTACAATTTTAATATTTATTTCTCCCTAGAAGCATCAGGACATGTTGAGGACTACTAAAGATAGTTCTCTAGCATTATAGACCTCACAAACATGAATTCTAGAGTGGTATAGTTGCAAAAAGTTGAAAAAAACCAAAAACAGGACCCGTTTTTTCACACAGTTTGGGTTGTGAAATGTTGTGCAAGGACAATGTTAAAGATGGAATTGATATTCCAAAAAAATGTCGAGTTTTTTTCAGCTCATGAGACAACTTTCTAGATAGATAGAACATTTTGAAACTCTTGACATAATTCAAGAAAAATGGTCACTTCACAGGACATAAAAGTGTCCCATTACCAACCTAGTGTTAAGGCAAACGACGGGCAGAAATCCTATGGGCCATCAAAAGTATTATGCTAAACTAGCAAAAAGATACTATGGTCCTTTCCAAATCTTGAAGCCCATCAATGAGATGGCTTATTAGCTCAAGTTGGCCAACCATTGACTCATACACAATGCCTTTCATGTAACCCTACTTAAGCCCTACAAAGGAAAGCCACCAAGTGAACCAATTATTGAAGACCCTCCCAAAGTTGAAGACCAAGAAGAGGTGCTACAACCCGAAGCTATTCTTCGGCATGAAGACATGGTAAGATTATCCGACAGTATCTTATTAAGTTCAAAAATTATCGTTTTGAAGAGATGGATGCAATTAATATAGCATAAGGATAGTATGAACCTTGTCAATTCTTACAATGCTACATTAGAGTAAGAAAATGTACAAATTTATTTTAAATGACTCATGTTTTTGTCTTATAAGACTAGTCCTCTTTTTAATTGTGCACAAATTTAACTAGTATGCATACTTAGAATCATGTTTGTGATGATGACGTCTCTCAAACACCAAGTAGAATTTGTCACTCTACTTTGGGAGAATAAAATGGACAAAGAGCAGACATGCTTGTGGCAACTATGTCTCCCAAGCACCAAATGGATTAGTCATCCATCTTGGAAAGATGTCGTAGGGTAAAAAGGGATCCTCTACCCGCTAAGTAAAATTGACTAATGACTAAGGCTTTATCTCTTCTACCTCATAGTCAAGGACGATTATGATTTCAAGAGAGAGGTAATGTCATAAAATCTAATATCTAATATTCAACCAACCCAAATGATTATTAAAATGATCACTTAATCTAGGAGAATAAACGGGAACAAGGGTTAAGATATAGACATGTGCTTATAGATCTATCTCAGCACGGGGCCAATGTAAAGGGGTCCAAATGAGACATGCTCTATCAAAGAGCAAGGCTAACCAATGGAACATAAGACCTTAGGGTTAGCTTCATTGAAGACCTCCAATAATGTGTGTAGAAGCCTTTTGACCTTAGGTAAGCTAGGGTTGTGCTTGAGGCGGGAACCCGACCCAGCTCGAGGTGCTTGAGGTGTTTGATGATTGAGATGCTTGAGGTGCCTAACATGCTTGAGATTCTAGGGTTGTACTCGAGGTGAGAACCCAACCCAAGCTTAAAGTGCTTAAGGGCCAAGCTTGTGGTGGGAACTGGGCCTATGCATGAGGGGATTGGGGTGTCGAAAGGTCAATATTCAATCTCTACAAGGGGCAAGCCCTACAAGAGGGGGGATGAGAGAGAACACCCACACACTCACACAAGGCATGCATGGTACAAAGAAAGCAAAAGGGACACTTGGCAAGCTCCTCCTCATGTTGCCCTCATGGTGTGCCTGAAGCCTATTGGTTGGCCACCCAAGGGGTCCAATGATAATTTAGAAAATTTAATTAATTGATTTTTCATTTATCAAGTCCTCTCTCTCAAAGGGGAAAGGGGGACACTTGTCTCAAGGCTACCCTTGCTGCTTGTAATGTCTCCTACTTGTGATTGGCTAGGGCTAGAGGGGTCCAATGAGCTTCAAGCATGAGCTACAAGGGGGGTTCAACCCCAGGAAGCTAGGGGGTTTCTTAGGGGGTATAATCACCCACAAACACTCTCATTGTGTGCTATGCAAAGTGCAAGAGCTCCCTCTCCTTCTCCAAGCAAGTAGAGGTTGAGAGGCTACACCAACACTCTTGGCTATGGAGTGCAAATCCAAACAAGATCCATGCTTCAATGCTTAACCTTTCTATCTCCTTCTTATTCATTACTATGCTATTATGTATGCTAGCAAGAAGAGTTATGATAAGTGAGGAACTAATTCTTTCTCTTATGAAATGTTTCTTCTTCCTCTTCCCTACCCTCATTCCGTGCTAGCTCTCTCCACCTTCGAAGGTGTTTGAGTTCTTGGGATTGAGGCTTGGGATAGTTAAAGCTTTCTTCAAGTTTATGCTATGCTTGTGATGCATGATGTCTCTCTTAATGGTAGAAATCATAATACAAATGCCTATTGGAGGGGGGACCGGCTCCACATAAATCCGGTCCTCAACTGTTGCTAAATTCTCTCTTTTGCAAAAGTATTGTTCATGCCAAGTTAAATAATTTCTATGATTATGTTGCTATCTTCAATTATGTTCACCTGCTATGCTCACAAATTCATTTCTCAAAAGTACTCTCATTAATTTCCACTACTCTCAAGTTAAGTCGGAAAACTCCATTACAACTTATCCTGCCCAAATTTCTTACCTGCAAAGGCCTATGAACACTAATTGAAAATCTGTGAAATTCAAGTAGTATGGCACATATAACCCTGGGTGTTGCCATTGAAATCCAACCCCCTTGGTTAAAATGGACATTATCAAATCCCTTGGTTAAGCTTTGCAAGAAAAATACTCAACTAGTAGCCGGCCCTGCGGCCCTTGGCCTGTATCCGTGACCCCCCTTGAGTTTACCCTTGTTACTTTGGAAACATAAAATTGCTCACTACCCCTTGATAGTTGGTGAACGTATTTCCTTGAAAGCGTAAGTATGAAGGTTCCAAGAATTGACCATCAATACTTAATAAGTGATTTAGTAATCAAGAGCTGGTTCTTACCCCAAAATTGTACACATATATACACTCTTAGTGCTATAGATTAAATAGGAGATCCACTCGAGTTGGAATTGCGTTCACAACTAGACCTCCTAGACTAGACTTGAAAATCTATAATCTTTGTTGTGAGCAGCCGTGCTATCTAAAATGCTTGCTTCATCTATACACCTTGGTAGAGGTAAGCATTAAGACTTTCAAAAACTCAACTTGATCTTCACACTCAAAGTGCGTAGTGCTAAAATAACACCCAAAAGATTAGTAATGGCAAGACTCTTGCTTGGTCATTAAAATCGATGGGTACTCAACTGAATAGAATTGTTCAATCTTGAAAGCAATCAATGATGGATTAAAAATAGATGGCTTGTAGCCATTCCAAAATAGGTGGCAATAGATGTCTCTTAGCCCTTCCCACGAAGGATCTTAGTAAAATCATGCCTAGTTTCATTTTTCCCGCATAGAATTTGGAGAGAGAGAGAGAGAGAGAGAGAGAGAGAGAGAGAATGCTGGGTTGAGGAAAACCCCTTATTGTAACTTGTGGTATGTCCCTTGCATATACTCCAATGCAGACCATGTCTGTGTCAGAGCTTATCCTATTAGCGTACAACAGTGTGCTTGTACAACTCTCTCGTAGAGAGAGGTAACATAAGCCACTTCGTGACCCACCTACCTTGGACATGGTCATGAGTATATCAGGGTGACTTAAGTATGACACTTTGCCTAGTGACGTATGTATGGTACTTTGTCTGTAAATAAACATAAATTTAAAAAAATATTTTAAGACATCAATCACTTACCTTATCCTTGACAGAGTAGATAGTGTTATAGTGGAAGCGTAAATAGTAATGAGACAGAATTTGTCAATCTCACTGACATGCCATGCACGCAGATGTGTGCGCCCTTGGAGACATTTACGTCCCTACAGAGTGAGGCGATACCAAAATTGCCTTGCACAATCGGGCATGGGTACATCACAATTTTCCATTATCATACGTAAATTGTGAGCTTATATCGAATGCCCGAAATTGTGTGTCAATGTCGCTGATTTGAAGTCAACGGCAAGATTGTGGTATGAGTTAGAAACCTTGCTTCTCATAAATGGTGTCAAAGCACTTTGCATTGTACAATAGGCGATCTTTGCCAACTTAAAAGTTAAAATGTAGAAAAACAAGAAAACTTGAAAGTGTCTAACGTGGTTTCTTTGTTGTGGCCAAGAATTGTCTTGAGTTTTTGAATTAAAAACTCGCTTAACTCTGTCTCCTAGCCATATTTGTTGCTCGAGTGAGCTAGCTGCAGACATCTTGGCAAGTTTCCTCTAGTGCGTATGCTTTAAGTATATTCCAAACGTAGGAAATCGCTATGCCAAATATTGAAAAGGAAGCCTTGCTCTACATAAGTACTCATGTACTGTTATGGTGCTCATAGCTAACACATACTCTTGCCAATTTACAATGGCATAACAAGAGAAAGTCGACCTTGTCTAGCATTCACAAAAATTGACCTTGTCGAGTTGTACAAATTGTTGAAAAATAAAAAAATACTTGCAATAGATGTGCCTCGTGCCTGCTTGACTTGATTACATAGACGGAGCCTTTCTCCAGTGATGTCTTGAAAAACTCGTCGGATCACGGTTGCCGACAATGGGTGGATCATGTTGTTGTCTGATTGCTTTAATCATAGACAACTAGCCTAGAAGTCAAGCTCGAGCAACTTGCTTGATGGCTTCTTGGAATTGTAGTTAAGGGCGGCCTTGCCGGGTACCTATGTCTCCTTCATCAAGGCTAGCAACAAGCTAAGCCGATCTTCATGAGATTTCAAACGCTACCCTGCCATGATTGTTGCCATGCAGGGGGAGAAGCCAAGCCTTGCTTAACTGTGAGTGGTTGTTCCACATCGAAGCCTTGCTATAGCTTAACACAAACCGTGCTTGTCTGAAATGATGTGCCAACATATCATATATGCATAAGCCATATATATGCACGTGCAATTCTAAGCATGAACAATCAATCATGCGTGCCAATCCATGGAGAGAAATCGAATTAACCAAGCTCAGTAACAACCTTGTTATAATGGCAATCAAGCCATGCTTGCTAGATTCCAACCAATCCCTTGGGCAACGATCAAAGTCTTGTCGAAAAATCCATGAAGACAACATAGTTGAGGGTACCTGCTCTATCCCTTGGATATCTATGCATGCAAGTGAAAACAAAATCATTCGATGAAGCCTTACCCATTTTCAAATTCATTTGCCGATGTGCCTTCCCGTCGTCTTAATTCAACAACTTTTGATCAAGAAGAAATTGATATTGTTTGCTTGGCTGCTTGTCCTCAGCCATCATCACCTTGCCAACTTTGTATTTTGCTTTGCAAGACCCTTGAATGCGGGCTTGAGTAAGGTAAAGAAATTCCCATACAATCCTGTGCAAGCCCCAAGGCTTAAGTAGAAGGATGTCTGTGAAGATGTGAAATCGCAATCAACCACCATGCCTTGCATGGCTTTGGTATGTTTTTGTTTTTGGCCATCGGCTTGCCAAACATTGAGATTGCCAAATTTTTGCAATACTTCTTTGGCTTGATCTCGGTTTCCTTCGGATTCCAACTCTATGACTATAATGTACTGGTTGAGGACGTGCCCGGGTGGGCATGTTCTGTTATGGGTCAAATCTAACCAAAAATCATGTCCCTCGAGCGGCCGTGTGTGAAAGTAATCCATACAAACTATGGCTTGGGACACCGGCTACGCAGAGCGATGCACAGAGCAACGCAACGCAACCCACAGACGTCGTCCGGGCCTGCTCAAGAGACGAAATTGCTCCCCTGCCCCAGCGCAAGTTCAACGAGGCCAAAGAAGCTTGCTTTCGTAGTGGTTGACGGACCTCGCTTTCCTGGCTAAGAGCCTCTGCACACGCAGCGCTCCTTGACTCCCAACTCTTGCTTAGTCGCCTTGCCCACGGCTCTGTACCGATTTCATCTCCACGGCTTGCATGAACATGCAAAAGCTAGAGAGTAGCTCCAAGCCCTTGGCCCCAAAAGGAGAAGGTCTGATACGAGTGTGAGATCCTGGGACTGCCTAGCCTTCATCCTCCGCCCAACCTTCCTATATAAGCCTTGCCCCTCGGATCTCGTCTCCATGGGCAACCGGCGTCCTTTACCTCCAGGGTGGCCCTTGGCCTGACAAAAGACAACCAATATGCCGAGCCGAAGCCCTTTACGCAAACACTCTATTTACCATGAAGCTCAATCATATTTTCAATAAAAAGACTATCATCAATAGCGTCTAGACAACATAGCAAAGGAGATGTGTGTTGATGGCGACCACTTTATTTTGGCAATGTGTAAACATACCATGCCATTCTATTGCCCTCCATTTCAATAGTTACATTGGAGTCATACAGTGTGTCGCCAAATAAATGCCCGCCATTTCAAAGTGGTTTCCATCTTTACGTGGTAAGCCTAATACCGTTTTTTGGTCCACTTGGTAAGCTCACGCAAAAAGCTCCCAGCGTTAAGTAAATTACTGGCCAACTGAGGGATAACACAGCTGGCAAAGAAAGGCGCTGCCGAAGCATTGAGAGCCCTAGTGGCTTCCACCAACGAGTACGGCCACGGACTATTGCTGTTGGGAGGCACCCCCCTCCTGCTTGTGGGTGCTTCTGCACAAAGATTGCGGTGGCCCACGAGAAGGCCACTAGAGATGTGGCAGTGGCGCGGCAAGAGATTGATGTGGTGCACGAGCAAGCCACCAAAGAAGTTGAGAGGGCACACAGACAAACTTTAACAAATCTCTTGGCTTATGGGTTTACTGAAGAATATCAACGGCTGTTGAAACTACGGCCGCCCCCAGCAGAAACACGGGGGGGGGGGGGGGGGGGGGGGGGGGGGGGGGGCGCGGGGGGGGGGGGGGGGGGGGTAGTGCTACCGACAACTAAAGAGCAAAGCTTGTTAGGTCATGCATCATAAGTTTTCAGCATTGAATTGCTTACTTTGGCTATGTTTTCCCTTTTTCAAAATGGGAAACATTAGTTTACATTAATATCATTTTACCTTTGTGTAGGATTTAAACTTTATTGTTGTCCTACGGTTCTTGCGAATCAGACTTTTGATGTATTTAAAGTTGAGTACTTGAAAAATGAATGATCATTTCTAGAAATTCATGTTTTACAAGTGCTGGCCTTAGTTACAATAGTAAAACACATTTCTATAATCAATTCAATTTAGCGTACGTAGGGTTTTTAAGTTGTATTCGTGCAGTATGTCGCTCTAATTTTGCAAGCAGGTGTAATTAAGGAGAATCTGTAAAGATGCTCTTTAGCTTTGACGAAGAAAAAGGGCTAGATTGCACATGGAGAAAGAGACAGAGAGAGCGTTGCCATGCGTCAACAAAAGTATGAAGAGAGAGTTAGAGAGTCGGAGATTTTTTGTGTGTGAGAAGCCAAATGCGTACATACCCTGTTGGA
The DNA here is from genome assembly GCF_014529385.1 of Adiantum capillus-veneris. Lineage (NCBI taxonomy): Eukaryota > Viridiplantae > Streptophyta > Polypodiopsida > Polypodiales > Pteridaceae > Adiantum > Adiantum capillus-veneris. Next base: position 40,627,905 of record NC_140940.1, read on the forward strand.
GAAGAAAACACAGGATCGCAACGGTTTTCCTACTGCGTGGTTCCACTTATCGATGGCAAGGCTGAGAGCTGGCCTTCGATGCCTTCAGCTCTGCATACGCATACTGGAAGGTGAAAGTTTCCATGGTGATAATGTGGGAATCAGGGAGGGTGGGGGATAGAGAGAGAGTGTACTTCTTCTTGTAAGAGGAAGAAGAAGTAACATATGAGAAAGAGATAGTTCCTCACTTATCATCACTCTTCTTGCATAGAATAACATAATAATGATGATGACGAAGATGGAAAGCTTAAGCATTGGAGCATGGCTCTTGGTTGGATTTGCATTCCATAGCCAAGAGTGTTTGTGTAGGATCTCAACAAGCGGACAAGGATATGGAGCTCTTTGCACTTTGCACTTCACACAATGAGAGTGTGGATGTGTGTGTGTGTGTGTGGGAGAGTGTACCCTGCAAGCAAGCCCCTAGCTTCCTTGGTCGACCTCCCCTTGTAGCTCATGCTGGAACTGGAAGCCTAGCCAACCACATGCACATTGTATATCAAGAAAACATGCTAGCCTTGGGACAAGTGTCCTTCTTTCCCCTTTGAGAGAGAGGACTTGATAAATGCTTAAACAATTAATTAAATTAGCTAAATTATCATTGGATCCTTTAAGAGACCAACCAATAGGCTTTAGACACCTTATGCGGGCAACATGGAGAGGAACTTGACGTGTGTCCCTGTTGCTTCTTTAGACAAGGCTTCACTTGTGTGAGGGTGTGTGTGTTCTCTTTCATGCTCAAGCACCGTAGTCATGGAGCACCTTAGCATCTTTAGTCAGTAAGCACCTCAAATACCTTAGTCAGCAAACACGACAAGCACCTTAGTCAGCAAGCACTTCAAGCTTGGGTTTGGTTCCTACCTCAAGCACAACCCTAGCTTGCCTAAGGTCAAAGAATTTTTAACACTAACCTTTGGATGTCTTTAGTAAAGCTAACCCTAAGGTCTTTAATTTTAGCTCCATTCACTAGCCTTGGTCTTTGATAGACCATCTCTCATTTTTACTTGTTTAACCTTGGCTTAGTGTTGAGATAGATCCATAAACACATATCTATATCGTAACCCTTGTTCCTATTTACTCTCACTTTAAATGATGAGTTTAATATGAGAAAATCAATTGGGTTGGTTATAAATTAGATTTTATCACATTACCTCTCTCTTTAAACCATGTAATCTTTTGCCTTGAATGATCTATCGATGCAAAGTTCTGACCATGTATACATGGTAGAGGATATTTACAAAAGAGACTTTATCTTTAACGTGTGTTTTGCTAGCATTTGTGCACATGACTTTCTCTAAATTGTGCGTTATGTGTACATTTGTATACATGGTTGAGGGTATTTACTAGAGAGACTTTATCTTTATCGTGTGTTTTGGTAGCATTTGTGTACATTTGTACACCTTCGTTTCGGGGAAAGGCCGGCAGGAGATCTTTCCCTACAACCTCACTCCCTCTTTTATCACCCGCACTTGCACCATGTCTCCGTTCAATTTCAACTCTTCACAATCTCCATCTGTGGCCAAATCTTTGAGTTTCTCCTTGCCTAGAAACAACTTGACATACGCCGGTGAGGAGAGCACAGATGCAGATGCAAGAGCATTTTGAAAAAGCTACTACGTGAAACCCCCACCACCCTTACCTACATTGGCAACTCCTCTTGCCCCCCTTTCAAAGTGCTCACGATGGGAGTTTTACTTTGTGCTCCAGCTAGCAGACCATAAGACCCCGACTTTTTCATTTGGAGGAGGAGCCCAAACTTGGAGTGGTAGATGAATTTCGAGCGTTTATCTTTATGTGGCGTCACTGAAGGCGACGACGCCGTCGGAGGCGATACCATCGAATTATTCTATATTCTATATTAAAAAGCCTCGCCTCTGATCCACGGCTGGATCTAAGGCTTGCTTCAACTACTTTGGCTTCTGAATCAGTTCGGCTTCAGAATCATGCGTAGCTAGGCCACGTCGAGCACCAACGGACAAACTCTAGAGTAGTGAACCCTCGAGCTTCGGAGTCTTGGCTGCGCTCTTGAGGTGGGCTTAGACTGTGCCACTAAGCTCCTCGAGCAGCAAGCAAAAACACCCGACTTCCCTGTAGAATAGCGTGGTGCATCCCTTGGGACTCACTGACACAGGCATGGGAGGGTGGAATCTACGACGGGGGGATTGTGGGCCGTAGATATGGAATGCGGGTACCCTAGATTACTTTTGTAATGGAGGGTAAAAAGTCATCTAGGGTACCCGTGTTTCAAAAGTAATCTAGGGTACCCCATTTTGCGGGTGCGGGGTTTGCCCGTGACGTCAACAATGAGAGGCGCATACCGTCCTAACCACTTTGCTATGCACGCATTCTGAAGCGTGGGGACCCTAATTTACTTAATACATGTATGCAAAGAGGCAATAGCCGAAAGTAATCTAGGGTACCCTAGATTATAAGAAGTGATTACTTTCGGCACTGCCACCCAGATCTACGGCCCACAATCCCCCGCCATAGATCCCACCCTCCCATGCCTATGTCACTTAGTCCCCAGGTGCTGCGCCCCGGCAGTAGTCTCAAGGGCCAACTCAGAGAGAGAGAGAGAGCGAGAGAGAGAGAGAGAGAGAGAGAGAGAGAGAGAGAGGGATCCTCGATTAACGGGCAAATCATACGCTCTGTCCAAATTTATATCAAATTTCTTGCGCTCACCCTTGAGCTACTGACAAACCATTGAAGAGCTCTCTCTCTCTCTCTCTCTCTCTCCCCTTTTATTCCCTATATAAACTACCCAATCTCTCTCTCTCTCTCTCTCTCTCTCTCTCTCTCTCTCTCTAAAAGCACTCCAACAACAACAACCATGCCACACCTTCTCCCTTGCCAATGTGCTCAATGATGCCCAGAGACTACACCTATTGGTGGGGATGCCCTTGAAACATTACAATGAATAGTGAACAAAAGATCTATAGGTTTTAGGTGCCCAACAGTGTTGTATTGATAAGAAGTTCCAAGGCTTGTATACAAATCAAGTGCTGCTTAGAAGTTCCAGCTTTTGCGTGTTTGAATGCAACAAACAAAAGATTGTTTTGGACTTTGTTTTTTGACTACTTTTGAGGATCTTTACATTTTCAGCAAAAAATGATTTCACTGCCCACCACGTCCAAGATCACTTTTCATGGAGCATGAATGTAAAAGAATCTCCACTTAGCGTATGGGCCAGTTATAGCCATATATTAACTATTTACCTGCCCTTTTCGGTTGTACTAGCAAACAATGGTGTGAAAACCAAAACCCATGGGAATGAGTTTACCCAACCAGTAAGTAAGCAGTGACACTATTCCTTTATAAAGGACACGGGGTCAAGTGAAGGGATCGATGGCTCTGTATCCATCCATTGTTGATTTATGTTCAACGAGGCAAAAATTTTAGGGTTCCTTGCCAGCCTCAAACACAAAGCTGACCTCCCTGCCCACATTCATCACCCTTATCCAACCTGCCTATCGCGCGCCACTACAAGTAAAGTGACTTCATAGCTATATAAATCTTGCCCCCTCTTGCTACGGAGATCCGACGGCCTCAAACCCACAAGGCACCGATCGTGCGCCCTTGTCGTCGATCCCCCCCACTCACATCTCGTTTTCGCTTATAAACAAAGCCCCCCCCCCCCCCCCCCCCCCCCCCCCCCCCCCCCCCCCCTTCTCTCATTAATCCGTACACTCACTCAATTCATCACAAAAGCTGTATGTGTACTAGAACTAACTTCATTCGATAATTCACTCAAAGTTATCTATGATTCTGCTTTCTGTATTAGGAGTTAGGTTTTTCCCTTTTGGGTCCTTAAGTTAAGTGCCAAATTTACAAAAATGTCGTACAAATGGATTGAGGCCTAAGCAATGTTCTAGAAAAAGAGGAGCTAAGTAGTGTATGTTTAACCAGCAATCTCAAACGACTCAACTTTTGACCTAAATTCCGAAAAAGTTTCACATGTCCCCTTATTTCCTTCAATTAGGAATAATGATTTCGGCAAGCTTTGGGAGGCTTGACCTTGGTGTTATATCAGTGCCAGAAAAACTAAAGAAATATTGAGGTTTGATACTACATGAAATATTCTCTCCCTCTCTCTCTCTCTCTCTCACTCACACACACACACACACACACACACATTTGAATGTAATGTGTGTAAAACCATATGCCTTCAAGTTTGAGAGGCAAGCAACTTCATAGATATCCATATTAATGCTGGCCAGTTGGTTATAGCAAATGAAGGGGACACCTTAGCACTCAGTTAGTGCTATAGTTTATAATGATATCACTAGCTTACATTTGCAAGTAAGCTGTTGATGAAAGTAAAGTTGGATGTGTGTGTGTGTTGTTTTTCCCCTAGATACCACTGGAAAGCGTGATTTGGACCGTGCATTTATGTCCATGATACCCCTTGCAAGTTTAAGAGTCCAATCATCACCGCCGATAGAGACAAGTCCAGGAAGCTATAGGTTGATTTTAGTGATACAAACCTAGGCTTAGTTTCCAAACACATTAGCGATGAAAATACTTAGGAGGCATGTGACAAAATGCTGAACATGGGTGCACAAATTCATGTTGAAATTAAAAGTTAGATGTTATTGGAAAACAGAGTTGAGCTTGATGTAGCTTTTGTTGATATGTGTTCAAATTAGGGCTCTCTAAATATGATGAGCATCTTGAGGACATGTGGAATTACGAAAAACATTTACATCACTATTGCCAAAGGCGGCAGGAGTCACACTCGTTCTATGCTAAAATCCTTGTTATTCTAGAGTAAACCTCTACCTCTTTTAGCACAAAAGATCCTTCTATTAATTTTCAAATCTTCTTTCTTCCCTATCAAGAAGGTACACAATTACATAGGAAAATGGAGACTCCCATGTCAATGACAAGATCTTGTCACCATTTCAATTTGGTTGCATGTGACATTGGTATCAGAGGTTTGAAGATTTTGCACCAATCCGCTAATCAAAGAAATATTGGAGGCCTTTCTCTTTGGATGTCCCCACCACTCGAAAATTTTTGATGTGGAGGCCGGTGATCCAAAGAAATTACAAGAGGCGATCCACTTTGCTCAACTCCAAGAGATGAAGCACAACAAAGGTAAGCTCAAGATGGCCTACAATAATGGTAACTCTTCCTCTCACGGATCCTTTAAAGACAAGGATAAAAATTCTAATGGAATGTTAAAAATAAAAAGAACTCTCTAAATTCTTCATCTCAATCTAATTCTCCATCTACATCTCAATCTCAAAGTGACAAAGATAAAAAAATGCGATAACCTCAACTCACACCCAACGAGAAAGTTTCTCAAGGAATCATAGGTGGTCAACTGAGTAAAGAAAAGCAAGCTTTGTATGCAAAGAAAGGTAGGTGATTTCCTAATCACAAAGTAGGTCACATGAAAAAGGATTTTCCTAAGAATGAATCTAAAAATGGAACCCCACCCGCTATTGTATCAACTACCCCCTCAAGTGAATGCTATGAGTGCGGTAGAGCAAGAAGCTAAAAGCAGGAGGGGACTTTTCATGATGAGGAACTCATAAAATGCAATGGACAAATCAAAGGTCAAAAAGTGGTGGTGCTATTTGACTTTCGTAGTACAAAGGACATCATTAATGAGGTTGTCATGCCATGTGCCCATCTGTAGAGAAATTGGGCACCCCAATGATGTCCTTTGGTAGCACAAAGGACATCATTAGTGAGGTCATCATGACACGTGCCAATATGTAATGGACTTGGCCACCCCAGGTTCGGAATTTGGCACAACACACGAGAAAATACTTAAAAATCACTTAACAGATTTTATCACAATTTGAGAGAGAGAGAGAGAGAGAGAGAGAGAGGACACGGCCCGACATAGTTCCGTCCCAAAAGGTATTGGCCCCAAAGTCTAGCGCCCCTTTCGTATTTTTTAAAAAATTAATACTTGAGCAAAGTACAATGTCCGAGGGTCCTCTCTGCTCAATGCTCCTAGACCAATCTGAGAGAGAGAGAGAGAGAGAGAGAGAGAGAGAGAGAGAGAGAGAGAGAGAGAGAGAGAGAGACCCTAATTACAAATTTATAGGCCCATGGCCTTTCAAAACCAGTTACATGAAAAGCTAAAAGTTCCCAAAATCATCAGGTCCCAAAAGTTGACGTTAGGACAACTTTTGTAATTTGTGGAAATTCGTACGGATGCCATGTTAGATGTCAACACGATTCATGGTGGGGTTTACGGATGTCCCTACGGCCTCCCACTTCAGCAGCCCTCATGCGATTCCCTTTTTAATGATTCTTGTGTCCTCGAGGGCCCCATCGGTTGGGACCCTATAAGTTGGAACAACTATTCTTTAAGTCTTGTCAGTTTCTAGGACAGAGACGCCATGTCATCATTTTGTGGCATACCCTAATCGCCCTCAATTACGCTTGCAAAATCAAACATAAGGCAGAAACTAGTTCAGTAGACACTGACTCTAAGCACTGATGCACTAGACAACATAAATCCAACACTTGCACAAAGACAACAGTGACTGAACATTCAAATCACATTCACAACACATCGTCCATCGAGATATCGGATCATGATCTATCAGCAACGTGTTTAGCAATCATATCCAGATCTCCATAGATGTCTCGGTTGACTAAATCTTATTGCTATCATATCCATCTCATCTGGAATCACAAGATCAAAACACTACATTCATTTCGTCTTTCAAACATGCACTCAGACACTACTCACATGAGAGAGCACACGTTGTTGGGCGCATTTTTGACACCCTATTTTTTGTAAATTGTACATATGGACATGATACCCAATGTCAAAAGGGTGTGTGGCTTTCGTTTTGTGGGTTTTTTAGCTTGCTTTAGCAAGCACATGTACATGCAAAGAAAGTTGCTAGTGTAGCACCAGCTGTCTGTTGGGTTATTGTATGTCCTGGTCCTTTAGCTCCACCAAACCAGGGCTCAATGTGTATTCTTCTGGGTTAGGGGTTGATAGTTGCAAAGTTGTATAAGCTGCCTCTTCTCGGATGTATCCAATAGCTAGTAGATCGAGGAATATTCCATAGTTTTTTGCTTCCGGATCTTGCTTCTCAGGCTTTGGTTCAAACTCTTCCTTCTGCTCTTTCTCTTTGTCCTCTTCTTTCTTGGAGTCTTGCGGACTCTTAGATTTAATCAACTCCTCAGTCTGTAGAGGTTGAGGAGGACTAGGAGGATGTGGTGATGGTGGAGGACTAGACTCGTGGCTTGATGGTGGGGTTGATTGCTTCTTTTTGAAGTCCCAGTAGATTCAATTTTGGACATCTTTAGCTTTTTTGCCATTAATTTTTCAAGATTTCTTCCAAGATTTAAAGTGCCCCAATTGGAGTTGGGCTCTTCAAGCTACGCCTAGTTCTCTGCAGCGTTATGACTCCTAGGGCATTTACCATGGAAAACTTACCGCACCATGTAAGTGCACGGGAGGGGTTTTTTTTTTACAAGTTACATAATCATATAAGCTAGGATAGGCCCCCAATAATTTATCTCCCAAGCTTAAAAATAAGGGATGGAGGTATCACATTTATGGGGACGGAGAGGTGAGAACTGACCCATGTAGATTACAACGATTGGTCACCGGTGTACAGTAGAACTTGGATGAATTTTGGGAAAGTTTTTTATCAGGTCACACATCAAATTTTGCATCAAGCCGGTCACAGATAAGGGCTGATTTAGAGCAGGCCAAGGGTTGATTTACACCAGCTTTGGATGGGTCATAATTGGACGAGTAGCCAGAGTTCACGCTGATCAAGCAGGTTGATCAGGCACATAGTTTGAAAGTCAAACTAAGACACATTGAGGGTACATCTCTAGTTATCAACAAAAGTGGTTCCTTTTAGTACGTTGCCAATCACTATGCTGCACACTCTTTGACTAGTTTTACCCAGTTAGATAATGTGAGATCTAAATTGTATATGTAAGATAGGGGTATGATAGTTTTCTTCATTGATTGTCGTATAAGCGTAGAAAGGGGGTTCATATTCCCTAATATGAGTCGTACATAGGGGTTTTATCAAAGCTGTCCTCTCGCAGGTGGCGTCCTATTTTTTACATAGTGTGAATCCCCGAGGTTATGACTATGTCAGCCTAATGGAAAATTCGTTGCAGACAAATTTGGAGGGAATGTATCTATGAATTGTGGAGTCGATGTTGAAATTTTTTGTTCAATTGTGAAAGGGGAGGCTCTTGCCTTCATATGCATTGTTTGACATGTGATGTAAATCCGTGCTTTGAGAGGGTTTTGCTCCTATGTGCTATGGTCCTTTGGGTGGGCGCGTGCTTGTAAATTTCCAAGGGAGCATAGGCCTTTTGGTTGGGGTTTACTAAGAGTGGGTTTGGTATAATTTTTTGTGCCGAGGTTGAAATTTTAACGCTCTTGGGCCATAAAGCTATAGAGGTGTCCCACTTTTTCTTTTGCCCAACATTGTTTTAGTGGCTGCCGTCGCTGAGGAATTACCTTTAGTTTACAGGTTTTGGAAGACATGGCGTTTAGTTTTCTAGAGTTTAGTGGGAAACCAAATGAAATTGACGGTTTATTGAGCAAATGGAGTTTGCTTGCCTTCTTGCTGACAAGCAAGATCCAGCATTGGTGCTGCAAATCTTCTACTTCTATTTAAGCTAGGAATGGTTGGAATGCTAGGAAAAGGAGCTATAATGAGCCCAACCTCCTCAAGTTATGATTTATGAAATAGTAAGACATGATTTTCTTACACACTTTCAACAGGTGGAAGACCCACAAAAGGTATAGCAGTCTATTCAAGGCTTAGTACAGAGTGAAGACCAGACCATAGAAGACTTTGTGAAGACATTCAATGCGTTATGGACAAAGTGGTGTACATCTTTGGAGGCTGAAACTCCTCCAGCCATGCTGAAGAAGGATAGATTTATTGCAAGTCTGAGGAGTAGTCTGCGCTTGAAGGTGGAGCTTAAGCAACCAAGGACCTTTTGAGGAGGCAGTTGAAATTTCAAAGAATAAAGAGTGGACAGTGGAGCGTCTTCATCAACCTGGAATCAATGTCAAGGCAAAGGTTGAAGTGAAGGCTGTAGAGCAGCCAAGGGTCCTCATCACAAAGCCGTGACATATCCCCCTCTTGAAAGAGTTGTAATCGCCCTCGATTACGCTTGCAAAAGAGACAGAGGTCATAAACCAGTTCAGTAGGCACTGACTCTAAGGACCGATGCACTAGACCAACACAAATCTAGCACTTGCACAAAGAAGACTCAGCCAGTGCACATTCACATCATATCAATCACACAGAAATTGATTCCAGATCTAAGATTATGATTTTTGGCAACGCATTTAGCAATTGCATTTAGATCCATCCCGAACCTCACTCGTGTCAGATTAGCCAATCCTTATTGCGATCATGTCAATATATTCTCAAGATCAAAATGTTGCAGTCATTTCATCTTTCATCCCTACACTCAAACAAAAGCACATGAGAGAGTACACATCAATCAGGTTCAAGTTCGGGAATTCCCATTTTCAATATTCATAAATTCATACAACAGAATATTGTTTAGCAAAACAATATCCCTGAAATCCAAAGGGAAATTAGTGGCTTTATTCCATCCAACTAATCTGTGATAAAGGAACGGAGTGGCTCCCCTCTTATGGAGTCTCGTATGCACCAGATTCAACCCTAATGATTTGCGGGATCTTTTGGAATAGAGACACCTAATCCAAAAGCCTCAAGGTAGAGTTCCAACATTTGAGGAGTATCTGCTAGGTTTTCCACCTCCATCCACTTCGCATCCGATGCTGGATAGTTCTTAAATTTCACTAAGGACCGACGAATCACTTTACCTTTTACTTTTCTTTCCTTGTGTGAAAAAATCTATTATGGAATGAGTACCTCCTCGCTCTCTTCCACTTCGGATTGCTCATCAAGATCCCCATCAGCTATTACCTCACACTTGAAGGGTTTCAAAAGACTCACATGAAATGCATTGTTAATCTTCCAAGTGTCTAGAAACTTGAGTCTAAAGGATACATCATTTATCTTTTTTTAATCTCGAAAGGGCCATAATACCTCATGCTAATCTTAGAAAAAAGATGTTCCTTTCCTTTTTGTTTTTGTAGGCATGCCTTCTCAAAACGTAAGAGCACCTAATCATCTTTCTTCAACTTCAAGTTTATTCTATATCGATTTGTTGCCTTTTTGTGCCGTGCTTGAGACTTCTCTAGAGCCTCACGAACCTTGTCAAAAACAATGTCCAAGTCCCTTGTATACTAATTTGCTTCAAAAATCTTGTCTTGGTGCTTAGAAAGAGAGGGGCCTTCTTAGCACCTTCGATTGCCTCAAATGGTGCCTTCCCCATCGAAGAGTGAACCGTGTTATTGTAGGATAAATTCCACCAAAGGAAAATATTTTTTCCCATTGAGTCTTCTGATTCGAGATATAAGACTTTAATAAATCTAGAATCCCTGAGCTGGCTATCTCAGATTTCCCATTTGTCTGCGGGTGGAATGATGACAAGAACTGCAACCGCGTGCCAATGTTCTCCCAAATAGCCCTACAAAACCAACTCATGAATCGGGGATTTTTATTGGAGACTATGGTTTCGGGCATTCCATGTAACCAAAAAATCTGAGCAATGAACAATCGCACTAAATGATTAGGCTTGACTATTTTCTTTACTGGAATAAAGTGAGCTTGCTTGCTAAACCTGTCAATGACTGTCCAAATGCCATTGTTCCCACTTTGAGTCTTGGGAAGATCAAAGATGAAATCCATAGCAATGCTTTCACAGGGGTGGGTGGGAATGGGTAAAGGCTGTAGAAGTCCTGGTGCCTTATGCCTATCAAACTTTACCTTTTGGCATACTAAACAGCTGCAAACAAAGTCGTCCACATCCTTTTTGAGCCTCGATCGATAGAAGTAACATGGCACGCCTTTCAAGGTGGTATATATGCCGTAGTGGCTCGTAAAAGGTGAGAAATGGCACTCTATCAAGACCTTTTCCCTCAAAGGCTATGTAACACACAACATCATTTTTTGCAGCAAATAGCCATCCCGTATGGAATAACCTAAAATTGTCTCCCCATTCTGTATCCGAGTAATATCCTCAAAGCTTTTGTGGTGAATGGTAAAAAACCCGAGAACCAAGGGCTACCGAGACAATGCATCTACCACTAAATTCTTTGTCCTTGAACATGGAAAATCTAAAAGTGCAACTCTAACAAGACGTTAGCGCATTACATTTGCTTTTTCGAAAGCTGCTTCTGTGACAAGTAGCGTAAACTATGGTGATCTATAAAGACTGTGAAATCGGCTCCGAGTAGAGACTATTGCCACTGTGTAAAAGCATGGATCACTGCCAATAGATCTGTTGTAATGGAAATGTCCTATGAACTTTGAGAGTAGCGAAATTAGGAAAGTAGGTGAAGCACTATTAAGAGACTACTTTGTGAGCATAGTGGGTGAACTTAATTGATGGTAGCAACATAAACATGGTACTTAGTTAACTTGGCATGAACAATACTTTTGCAAGAGAGAGAGAGTTTAGAGAACATGACAATAGTTGAGGACCAGATTCATATGGAGCCGGTCCCCCCTCCAATAGGCATTTGTATTATAGTTTCTCCCATCAAGAGAGACTTGGTACAATACAATCTTTTTGTTCCTTGTGACCTTGGTGGTTCAATGAAGATGGAAAGGTTCATGCATCACAAACATAACATAACATAAACTTGAAGAAAGGATTAACTATCCCAAGCCTCAGTCCCAAGGCCTCAAACACCTTCAAAGGTGGAGAGAGCTAGCGGGGAATGAGGATTGGGAAGAGGAAGAAGAAACATTCCATAGGAGAAAGAAGTAGTTCCTCACTTATCATTTCTCTTCTTTCTAGCATACATAATAGCATAGTAATGGAGATGGAGAAGATGGCAAGCTTAAGCATTGAATCATGACTCTTGGTTGGATTTGCATTCCATAGCCAAGAGTGTTGGTGTAGTCTTTCACTCTCGCAAGCTTGGAGAAGGAGGTGGTGTTCCTCAAATTTCACCAAGTGAGAATGGTGTCTCCAACGAGTGTGTGTGATGGGGTATATCCCCCTAGAACCCCCCTTTCTTGCTTTGGAAAATTCTACTTGCTACAAGCTTATTGGACCCCTTTTCCCTTAGCCAATCACATCCAGCATGAAGTCAAGAATACGGGTAGTCCTTTGACGAGTGTCCTCCTTACCCCTTAGAGAGAGAGAGAGAGAGAGAGAGAGAGAGATTGAAAATATCTAGATATTTGTTAGGTGGAAGTAAAATCTCATTGGACACCTCTTTAGCCCAACCAATAGGATTCAACCACCTATGTGGTTAAGCTTAGTGAGAGTCTGACATGTGTCACATGTGGTCTTTTAGAGTTCCCCTAACTTTGAGATTTTTATACATAGGAAGTTTCTCAAGCAGCTTCCTCATTAAGTGAGTAGGTTCTCTTTTTGACTGAAGCATCTTACCCCCCATGCATAGGAAGCTTCTCAAGCAACTTCCTCATTAAATGTGACAAGTACCTCAATCATCAAGCATGACAAGCACCTTAGGTGGAGTTCCCACCTCAAGCACAGCCCTAGCTTGCCTAAGTTTAGGTTGGGTTCCCACCTCAAGCACAGCTCTAGCTTGCCTAAGTTTAGATTGGTTTCCCACCTCAAGCACATCCCTAACTTGCCTAAGGGTTCTCACCTCAAGCACAACCCTAGCTTGCTTAAGGTCAAAAGGACTTTTAACACTAACCATTGGAGGTCTTTAATGAAGCTAAACCTAAGGTATTTTAAGCTTCATTAGTTAACCTTGCTCTTTGGCAGACCATCTCTCATTTGGGCCCCTTTACCATTGGCCCTGTGTTAAGATAGATCCGTAAGCACATGTCTATATTCTAACCCTTGTTCCCATTTATTATCCCATATTAAATGATCAGTTTAATATGGTAAAATCATTTGGTTTGGTTAGATATTAGATATTTGATGACATTACCTCTCTCTTGAAATCATAGTCGTCCTCGACTATGAGGTAAAAGAGATAAAGTCATAGCCATTAGTCAATTTGTCTTAGAGGGTAGAGGATCCCTTTTTACCCTACGACATCATTCCAAGATGGATGACTAATCCATTTGGTGCTTGGGAGACATAGCTGCCGCAAGCATGTCTGCTCTTTAGTCCAATTCATCTCCCAAGTAGAGTGACAAATGATACATGGTGTTTGAGAGACGTCATCATCCCAAACATGATTCTTAGTATGCATACTACTTAAATTTGTGCACAATAAAGAGAGAATTTGTCTTATAAGACAAAAACATTAATCATTTGAAAGAAACATGTACATTTCGTTACTCTAATGTAGCATTGTAAGCGTTGACAAGGTTCATACTATCCTTAAGCTGGATTCCTTGCATCCATATAGCATCTTCAAAAGGATAATTTTTGAACATAATAAGATACCGTTGGATAATCTTACCATGTCGTAGTACCTTGTCTTCATGCCAAAGAATAGCTTTGGATTGTAGTACCTCTTCTTGATCTTCGAGTTCGGGAGGGTCTTCAATAATTGGTTCATTTGGAGGTTCTCCTTTGTAGGGCTTGAGTAGGCTCACATGAAAAGCATTGTGTATGAGCCAATGGTTAGGTAACTTGAGTTGATAAGTTACCTCATTGATTGGCTTCAAAATTTGAAAATGACCATAGTCTCTTTTTGCTAGTTTAGAATAATACTTTTGATGGCCCGTATGGTTTTTGCCCATCGTTTGCCTCAATTGAGCCTTAGGAAGCTTAAGTAAGACCCAATCATTTTCTTTGAACGTTAAGGCCCTTCTGTGCTTGTCAGCAGACAACAGTTTTTTGCCTTAGTTGAGAGATGGATATAGCCTCATTAATCTTTTGAAAAGATGTTTGCAGGTCACGGCTATACTCATCGGCAACGAAGATCTTCCCATGTACTTTGAGTAGCAAGGGACTTTTAGGTCTTCCTTCTATGATTTCAAAAGGTGCTTTTCCGGTAGAAGTATGGATAGTATTATTATATGCATACTCTACAAGAGGTAAGTACTTTTCCCATTGTGAGCATTGATCTACTTCTGTGACATAGGTCTTTAGTAGATCAAGAATCATAAGATTGGCTATCTCACTTTGGCCATCCGTTTGTGGGTGATAGGCCAAAGAGAAATTCAATCTTGTACCTAGATTTTCAAAGAGACCTTTCCAGAAATTACTGGTCATTCTAGGATCTCTATCTGACACGATGGACGTTGGCAATCCATGGTGTTTGAAAATCTATTATATGAAGAGAGTTGCCATTTGGTGTGCCTTAATAGTCTTCTTGACAGGGATAAAGTGTGCTTGCTTAGTAAACTTGTCGACTATTTTCTATATTCTCGTATTCCCATGGATATATTTTGGTAATGCAAAGATAAAGTCCATGGATATACTCTCCCATGGTGAATTAGGAACTGGCAGTGGCTGGAGTAATCCAGGTTGCTTCCCTCTATCATACTTGGTCTTTTGGCATACTACACATTCTGAAACATACTCTTGTATGTCCACTTTCATGGTAGGCCAATAAAAGTACGTCTCCACTCCTCGAAGAGTAGGTTGAATGCCTCTATGCCCCGCATAGGGAGGAGCGTGGGATTCATACATGACTTTCTCACGAAGGGAGAGGGTAACACATAGCCTATTTCCATGGAGAAGATAACCATCCTACAAGGTGAATGGTTCCTCTTTCTTCCCCAAAGCAAGGGCTGACATTATGTCTTTAAAATTAGGGTCAGTAGCATACTCATCTATCATAGAAGATAGATCATTGTGAGTTGCTATTGACACAGCATTAATTTTTGGTCATCGCGAAAGTGCATCAGCCACCTGATTGGGCTTACCAGCAATGTGAGCAATGTGAAAATTAAATTGTGAAAGAAAATTTTCCCACCTCATTTGTTTGTCGGAAAGCTTTGTTTGCGTCATGAATTACTTGAGACTTTGATGGTCTGTTCGTAAGATGAATGTAGTCCCCAATAGATAGTGCTTCCATGTGTCTAGGACATGTAGAACAGCTAACAACTCTTTCTCATAAATGCCTAAGACCCGTTTATCCGTGTTGATCCTTTGTCTCTCATAGGCTATGGCATGCCCTTCTTGAAGCAAGACTGCTCCAAGGCAATCACCACAAGCATCACATTGGCCGTCAAATGGCTTTGAGAGATCCGGAAGCATAAGGATTGGTCGGGAGATAAGCTTCTCTTTGAGCTTGTCAAAAGCACTTTGCTCCTTAGCAGTCCATGAATACTTAACGTTTTTCTTTGTTAAGTCATGTAATGGTTCTGCTATTTGAGAGAATTTTGCTATGAAGCGTCTATAGTATGCACACACACCAATAAAGATTCTTAGCTCATGTAGATTCCTTGGATTAGGCCATGCTTTTATTACCTCCAACTTTGATGGATCCATACGGATACCATCTCGAGAGATAATATGACCTAAGTATTCAATCTCTTGAAGGAAAATTTCATTTTTCTTTTGATTGAGAAAAAGCTTATTCTCCCTTAATGCTTGAAAAATCACTTGGAGATGTTGCTTGTGTTCCTCCGAGGAATTGGAATAGATGATGATATCATCAAAGAACACTCCAATGAATTTGCGGTAGGGTCAAAAAATTTTCTCTATTAATCGATTGAATGTAGCTAGTGCATTAGTAAAGCCAAAAGGCATGACTAGATATTCATAAAGGCCAAACGTTGTACGAAACGCAGTCTTTAGGATATCTTCATTCACTATCCTTATTTGATGGTAGCCACTTTTAAGGTCAATCCTACTGAAGTAGGTAGAGCCTTGTAGCTTATCAAACAGATCTTCTACCCGGGGTATGGGAAATCTGTTTTTGATAGTGATATGATTTAGTGCGTGATAGTCCACACATATGTGGTATGTACCATATTTCTTTTGCACTAAAAGGACTTGAGAGCAAAAGGGAGAGGAGCTAGGCCTCACCATTCCTTTGTCTACCAATTCTTGTACTTGCCTCGTGATCTCCTCTTGTTGAGCTTGTGAAACTTGATAGGGAGGTTTGTTAGGTGGTGAGCTTCCTGATAGGAGCTCAATTTGATGGTCATCATCCCCTCATTTTGGAGGTAAGTCCATAGGGATATCGTCAATGAACACATCTTGGAATCCTTTTAGAAAGTTAGACAAGTCTAACTCTTCTTGATTCCTACCATTCACCTTTGATGAAACATGAGGATCTTTTTGGGATTCTTTGACAAAAATCATGTACACAGAAACTGAGCTTTCATTGATTTATCAAGGGTGAGAGTATTTACAAGTGGTATAGCACGACTAGACTCATTAGCATCTATATACATAGTCTTTCCCCTGTAGGTGAAGTAGATTCTCCTTTCAAGGAACTTCATGTTGGCAGCCATGCAGTTGAACCATGGTGTCCCTAGGATAACATCCTCATGTTAGAGAGGAGAGATGAAGACGTCTTCTTTGTCGACATAGCTTTGGACATGAAGCCTCAACTTCCCAATCAAGGGAGTAACAGAGGATTGTTGTCCCTTGAAAGAGACATCAGCCGTTACAGCATCTCCCATCTTAAAAGCTTGAATGCCCAACTTGGTGGCCAACTCCATTGATATGAAGTTGACACCAGAAACAGGTTCAAACAGGATGAAAGCATCATGCTCCCTTACCTTTCCCCAAGCATAGGAGAGAGGTGATTCTTTGCAATGAGTATCCTCTTTTGAAGCTTTGATAGTGGAAGCTCTAGGAGTCTCATTGCGAGCATTTCTTTTGGGGCAAGAACGATAGCTATGTCCTTGCTCCTCACACTTAAAACATTTGTGATCCTTGCGAAAAGTTTCAAGATCTTCAGGAGAGAGTTTATTTTTACCTTTGTAAACTCCTTTCTCCTTGGACCGATTTTTGCTGTTGTTGTTGGAATGGCCGTGGGAAAAATTTTGGGCATTAGTTTTTCCCTTTGCATCACTTTTGTATTTATTTTCCATGGGTTTGACATTCCGTCTAACCCCTTGTTGGAAATTGATGCGTGAAGCAACCATGGTATGGTGGATTACTTCGCTGATAGAGTCAGGCCGTTGAGAGGTAACATACTCGGCCATCTCCTCAGGTAATTCTTCACAAAATTGTTGTTTTTGCTCAGCAAAGTCTATCTTTTGAAAGACAGTAGCCTTGAGATGTAAATCCCGAAACTTGTCCACATATTTGTGGATAGACTCATGAGAGAGAAACCTTAAACTCCTTAGAGAGAGAGAGAGAGCTTGAAAATATCTACATATTTGTTAGGTGGAAGTAAAAGCTCATTGGCCCCTCTTTAGCGCTACCAATAGCATTCAAGCACCCATGTGGTTAAGCTTAGTGAGAGTCTGACATGTGTCCCATGTGCCTTTTTAGAATTCCCCTAACTTTGAGATTTTTATGCATAGGATCTTTCTCAAGGAACTTCCTCATTAAGTGAGTAGGTTCTCTTTTTGACTCAAGCATCTTACCCCCCATGCATAGGAAGCTTCTCAAGAAACTTCCTCATTAAATGTGACAAGTACCTCAAGTACCTCAGTCATCAAGCATGAGAAGCACCTTAGGTGGAGCTCTCACCTCAAGCACAACCCTAGCTTGCCTAAGTTTAGGTCGGGTTCCCACCTCAAGCACATCCCTAGCTTGCCTAAGTTTAGATCGGGTTCCCACCTCAAGCACATCCCTAGCTTGCCTATGGTTCTCACCTCAAGCACAACCCTAGCTTGCTTAAGGTGAAAAGGACTTTTAACACTAACCATTGGAGGTCTTTAATGAAGCTAACCCTAAGGTCTTTTAAGCTTCGTTAGTTAACCTTGCTCTTTGGCAGACCACCTCTCATTTGGGCCCCTTTACCATTGGCCCCATGTTGAGATAGATCCGTAAGCACATGTCTATATTCTAACCCTTGTTCACGTTTATTATCCCATATTAAATGATCAGTTTAATATGGTAAAATCATTTGGGTTGGTTAGATATTAGATATTTGATGACATTTGTGCTACCAATTGTGGTCGTGAAAGCATCCCGCTTTCATAAGCAATTACATGGCCTTCTTGCACCAGAAATACTCATAGACTATGACCACAAGAATCGCAGTAAACTTCAAATGGCTTTTGCAAGCCTGGCAAAGCCAACACTGGTCCGGTAGTCAATTTTTCTTTGAGTATCTAAAAAGTAGTCACCCCTCTTGGTCTCACGTAAAAGGGACTTCTTTTTGAGTCAGAAATGCAAAGGTGAAGATATCTCTGCAAAGTTCCCAATGAACTGCCAATAATAAGAGAAGAATCCCAAAAAGCTTTGAACTTCGTGAACATTCTTTACGTCAGGCCAATCATGGATAGTATTGTTTTTGAAAGGGTCCATCTGTACTCCTTCTACTGAGACAATGTGCCCCAAGAAATGTATCTCTAATAAGAAAAACTTACTATTTTTGGCATTGATATCGAATCAATGCTTCTGCAACGCTTGAAAGAACTATAGCAAATGGTGTCTGTGTTCTGCTTCATTCTTGGAGAAAAAAATAATGTTGTCAAAGAAAGTGCCAACAAACAATTGATACTCTTGGAAAATCCTATCCATCATTCGATTAAAAGTTGCTGGAACATTTGTAAGTCTAAAAGGCA
Organism: Adiantum capillus-veneris; assembly: GCF_014529385.1. Classification (NCBI taxonomy): domain Eukaryota; kingdom Viridiplantae; phylum Streptophyta; class Polypodiopsida; order Polypodiales; family Pteridaceae; genus Adiantum; species Adiantum capillus-veneris. The sequence continues at coordinate 40,646,585 of NC_140940.1, forward strand.
TCACCAAATGTTCATATAAACCAAAAGTTGTCCAAAAGACTGTCTTGCAGACATCTCTTGGAGCGATACAGATCCGATGATATCCATTTTTCAATTAATTTCTACTGAAACAAGAGGATCCCTGAAGTCTGTTAAGAATATCATCGATTCTTGGGACAAGGAATTTGTTACTGATGGTGATTTTATTGAGAGCTTTGTAATCAATGCAAATTCTCTAGCATCCTTCTTTCTTTACTACTATAAAAATTGAAGAACAGTAGGTGATGTGCTAGGGTTGGATGAGACCTTTTTCTAGAAGTTCTTTTACTTGATTCATTATTTCTTCATTTTGAGCTCGGGTGACTTGATAAGGTGGCGGGTTCAGTGGTTTACTTCCAAGAATCAAACCAATCATATGGTCCTCAGGAGGAGGTGGAGGTAACTCGCTATGTAGGCCTTCAAAGAAGCAATCACCCTATGTGTGCAAAAATTCTTGTCTTTCCTTATCCGATTCAGACATATTGGCTCTTTGTTCATCATTCAATTCTTTCAAGTAGATCGAGTAAACAAAAAGAGTGGATTTCATTAATTTCAAAATGTCCTAACCTGATACAATAGGGACAGACTTGCGCTTCGATTTTACATCAAATATGATCTTCCTGTCCTTCTCATTCGTCAAAGTCGCTTTCTTGGCCTGATAGTCAACCACGACATTGTTCTTGTAGTACCAAGGGATTCCTAGGAGGATGCCACACCCTTCCAAGGGTATGATGTAAAAGTCATCGTGTCCTAAATACCCCTAAAAATGCAAACAAAGTTTTCCAATAACAGGTGTAATAGAAACATCTTGTCCGGGTACCGCTAGAACTATCTATGTCGGTGGCCGCATCCTGTTGGGCGTAATTCCAAGTCGAGCTGCCAATTCACGTGAAATGAAGTTGGTCTTGGATCCTCCATCAAAGAAGATGAGGGATTTATGATCTCTTACCTTGCCCATGTGCGCAAAGTTGTGTGCTTTTGTTCATCTAATTTGGTCAGTCTGGTCCCCATACAATCTAGCACCAGTCATGCTTTCAACATTTCTTTTTTGCCACGTTCTTTAGCTGCTCAAGAGCTCTTCGGCCTATCTTCTGATTGTCCACATTGTTCCTTTTGGGGCACGTTATAGAGATATGTCCTTGTTCTTCGTAGTCAAAACACTTTCCCTCTTTGAGATAATATGTTCTCTGTTCGTCGATTAATCTTGGTCGTGCATCCTTCTCTTTCTGAAACTTCCTCTTTCTTCTATTGTCAATTGTTGAGTTTTGTCCGATACTTGGGGTTGAAAATTGACCAATGAGGTAAGTCAAGTTACCCAAATGCAAAGAAAATCCCCACTTAGCATGTCCCATCAATTGTTGTATGGACTCAAACTTTTGCTCAAGGCAGTAATCCTTGAGGAAGGTAATGGGGTATAGGAGGGCCCCTTTATTTGGCAGTTTAAGGGAATGCTTAAAGCTTAATTAAGCCAAGTTTGACCAAGCCTAAAAGAAAGGGCAAAAAGACCTATGCTAAGATTAAAAAAAAAACAATTTTCATATTTTGTATTTGAAAATATTCTATTTAGTAACCCAAAAGAGAGGTGGATAAATGAATTTTAAAATGTCATTTTCTCACCCCTCTTCTCTCTCTAGAATATAAAACACTCTCTCTCACTTAGATCTTATTAAAGGAGGAAATTTTTGCCCCCCCCGCCAGAAAATCAGATTTTCCACATTCTCTCACTGCATTCTCTCTCTAAAATGTGAGTCAAATCTCTCTCTTTCTTTCCTTCCCTTTTCTCTCTTGTCATTAAGAAACATTCTTTGTTGCCTTCTTATAGAGTGCACATCCTCCAAGGTTGCAGATATGTCCTCTCTCTCACTCTCTCTTCCTTTATTATCTTTTTATCTCCCACTCCCACTCCCTCTCTCTCTCTCTCTCTCTCTCTCTCTCTCTCTCCCTCTCTCCTCATGCTTCTTCCACTCTAGCTCTAGATGAGAGTAATGGAAAACTCCATTATCTCTGTGTGAATCATCATTTCTCTCTCTACAGTCATGATCAATAATTTGAATTCAAAGGAGATTGATCTGCACTTCCTCTCTTTCTTCCCTCCACAACATCATCCTTTTCTCCTATCTCTGAGTGCTCCCTACTTCCTTGCTCCATAGCCACCTTCACGTGGTTGTAGCAATCACCATTACACATTCTCTCTCTAATTTTCTTGATTAGCTAACACAAATGTCATTCAATCACCTACCACTACAAGACAAAGGATATCGATTAAACGTTGATTTAGAGTAGGAGTACGCTATTGTGCTACTTGACACATCTAATCCCAATGTTAGAGATCATGTACAGAACCTTGGGAGCAAGGCAATCAACTTATGGGTTGATGGCCATATTAATCCTAGCGATCCAATGACCAATCCGGCACACATTCCGACACAAACTTTTTGCGTATTACGTAGAAACTCAGAGATTTCAAGACCACCAATTTGGTGGAGTTGCAGTACAAGTTTTTGGTCAACTCAATTACCTCTTTCAAGCCTAATTGATTCGGCTATCAAGAACTTGTGGAATTCCATATAAGGCGGATAATTTGAATCACTCTCCATCGGACTACTCTCGATTTCGACGGAGTTAGCAAGGCTCCTTATACTTTGCGAGTGCTCTCAATATCAGGTATTTTTTCTGAGTAGTCCTTACACCGCATTGTGTAGCCATGGATTCGGATATCAATATGACATTCGATTTTGAGCAAAGTACTCCTAGTCCTGCCAATGATGGCCCGCGGGCGGATCCTCTCAAGGAGAGTACCCGCAATGCTACAACAGGTGAAGATACTTATGAATTGCTTGATATTCAAGAATTTCGTGCACTTCAGACACGCATGATAGCCATGGATGAAAATTTTAAAGCTTTAAATGAAAAAGTTACTAAAATATCCACATTATTAATTCAATTAATGCATCAGCAGTCTAAGAGTCCTGGTGACAGGCACATGCATGAGCACGTTGCCACACAAGGGCAGGGCATTTCTAATCTATGGCAGGGCCCAAATGCTGATATGTTGCATACTCTCACTGCAAAATAGGTGGATGAATTGTTAAAGAATACCAAACCACCGATTTTTAAGGGAGAATACCGAGACCGCAATAAGGATGAAGTGAATATCTTTCTCAGTAAGTGGGATGGAATTCACGCCTTACGACGTACTCCGGATGCAGTCAGAGCTCTACAAACGAGCTTAACTCTGGAAGGCAAGGCCTACAAATGGTGGATGTCTCTCAAGGAGAAGAACATCATACCATAGAGTTGGGCAGCTTTTGAAGCAATGTTTAGCAAGGAATTTCTGCCTACAAACGAGGCCGATCGGAATTGGACGGTTTGGGACACATGTTCCATGCGCCAATACCCATCACTCCTTGAATATATCTCTCACTATTGGGATGTTATCCTCAAGTTGGAAGGCTTAGATACCTTTCAACAAGTACGGGGGTTCATATGAGGTCTCACACCCGAGCTTAACACTAGAATGGTAACAGGACATTTTATGTCCTTGGACACTTTTGTGTCCTATTAAGTGACCATTTTGCTGGAATTATTTGAAGAGTATGAAAATGAATTTCTAGGTGCTATATATCCACAAAGTTGCCTTATGAGCTGAAAAAAACTTATCTTTTTTTTTTGAGTATCGATCTCACCATTAACCTTACTCTTGCACAACATTTTTGAACCTAAACTGTGTGAAAAAACGGGTCCCGTTTTTGGTTTTTTTTTCAATTTTTGGCAACTATCCCACTCTAAAATTCATGTTTGTGAGGTTAAGATGGCTAGAGGTTAGGCCTTCATAGTTGTCAACATGTTTTGATGCTTGTAGGGCGAGCTAAGTGTTAAAATTGAAAGTTATGATCAATTTACAAGAATTGTATAATCCTGTTTTTTGGCAAAAATTAGCACTTTTATGAAATTTTTGGTGGATTTCTTGATATCCAAATTCAATTTTGATTGTGTAAGTGTAATGTATAACATAAAGCTAATCTTCCTTGAGTTTTGAGGGACCTAATATGCTATATAGCATAGTATATGATGATGGTTGAGTTTTTTGATTGCTGAAGAATACGATACATTTTAGAGTAGCAAGTATAACTTTCTCAATATTGCTAGTTTCTTAGGCCAATTGTGTGTATTTTGTAGGTAGTGACCATATCTAATCATAGACTACAAACTTGGCTAGATATTGAGTAGTTTCTATGGGTTTCTAGAGGTCATAATGCTAAACCCAATTTTTTCATGTTTGTTGTATTTAGCACTTTATCATTGCCCCCAAGGTTCCAATTACAAGGGATCCATTATCCTTTTGACATGCTCCATGGCTCCTTTTGAATCCAGAGGCCCAAAGGGAACTAAGAAAACATGTATATAGTATCTATATTGAGCGTGACTATAGAAACTTTGATGATAGGTCCGCAGAATGGCAAAAATGCAACTTTTTTATACCTATTTGTTTTGCCCAAAACAATATTAGTGATGTAAAAGCAACCATATGTTCTGGTCACCAACCCATTGAAGTTAACGGGGCATTTTATCTCATGTCCTACAAAAATCTCCACTCTTATTTATATGCAATCAACCGTAAGAAATTGCTGTTTTGGGCAAAATGCACTGGTCCATCAACTTTGGAGGCTTGTAGTGACCAAGGGATGAGAAAAATTACAAGTTTCTCATTTTTTTTCCATATGTAGTAGTTATTGAACTATAAGCTCATGAAAGGATTTTTCAAAATGAGTGGATCTACTATGGTTTTGGAAATTTTTTCCAAAACCCTGAAAGGACACTTTTATGTCCTGTTAGGTTACCATTCTAGTGTTATGAAGTATGTCAAGACCCAAGACCCTAAAACACTTGAGGAAGCCATAGTGAAAGCACATATTCATGATGGTCCTTACGAGAAGAAAACACATAATAGTCACGTGCATGCTAATATACATGGTAATACACGCACTCAGTATGGGCACAATAAAAGAAAATTTCTAGTTGCCAATCCAGATGCATCTAAAAAACCCAAGGGGTCCAGGGGTCCTCTCTCTCCTAAGGACTTTGCTAAATCCAAGAAAGAAAAATTATCTTTTCAATGTTTAGGAAGAGGTCATGAAAAAAAGAATTGTCCCCATGGGAAATCTGTTGCTCAGGGCAAGGAGAAAACAGTGCATACGGTGCAACTGCTGCCTCTTGATTCTTCTTCACGATTCTCTTCAGTGGAAGTAACACACACTGAGGTGGTGCATGAATGCTGTCTCACAGCGTCCATGTGGCAACCAACCTTTGGACGACATGAGTTAGTACGTACGCACGGATATCTGCAAGGGCACAAGGTGCACATCTTGGTCGATGATGGTGCTACTCACAATTTCATCAATTACGGATTGGTGAAAAAACTCAAACTGCTTCAAACTCTGAGTACCCACCGCTACAAGGTAGCAATGATGAATGGACATGATACTAAAATATGGGATACTCAATGCCGAGCTGTTCCATTGGAAGTACAAGGGTACTCTACATGTTTGGATTTTCGGGTTATGAACATGGAAAGGGCTAATGTGGTTCTTGGAGGGGAGTGGTTGCATAGCCTAGGACCATCATTGAAGCATAGCTATGAGCACAATAACTCGATGTTTGAATCCCATGGCTCACATGTGCTGTCGTTAGGAGAAAATGATATACCTTCATCACCACTGATTTGTACCGTTGAGCTTATGCAGATCGTTTTTGATAATGAAATAGATCAGGTTTTCTTGTGTTACTCACTGTCTCATTTTCTTTCTAACATCGAGTCTGTTGAAAATTCCTCAACGCCGCATGCTTCTCTCCTCTATTCCACCAATTGCTAATTCTAAACAAGAAAACGTTGCTAGTCAATTACAGAAATTATTAAAGGATGCCATCAGGATTACCGTCGACACGATCAGTACAACATAGCATTGATGTGGATGTTGGTTGTAAACCTGTTAGTAAACCTCCTTACCGTATGAGTTATTTAGAGGCTGCTGAGGTGGAATGTGAGCTTGCTGACTACCTTAGAAGAGGGTTTATACAACCCAATCTTTCACCATCGGCTTCGCCTATCCTCTTAGTGAAGAAAAAGGATGGCATTATGCGCATGTGCGTAGACTACCATGGCTTAAATGGGGTTACGGTTAAGAACAAATACCCATTGCCCAGAGTAGATGAGTTGTTTGACAAGCTCACTCATGCTTGCATTTTTACAAAAATAGACTTGCGGTCAGGATATCACCAAGTCCATATTCGACTTGCCGATATACCTAAAACTACATTCAGAACACGGTTTGGACACTACGAGTTTTTGGTGATGCCCTTTGGGTTAAACAATGAGCCCGCAACATTCATGATATTTATGGATAGTGTTTTGAAGCCCTATTTGGGAAAAGTTTTCATTGTTTTCCTCGATGACATCCTTGTCTATAATGCTTTTGAAGAAGAACACTTACAACATCTCAGGCAAGTGTTTGAGTTGTTAGGCACAAACAAATTATATGCCAAGGAATCTAAATGTGATTTTCTAAAAGATGAAATTCATTATTTAGGACATTTTTCTTTAGTAACGGGATATACATGGATCAATCCAAAGTGGATACCAATCGGAAATGGCCTCCTACTAAAAATCTGAAATAATTACAGATATTTTTAGGATTTGCAGGTTCTTACCAAAGGTTCGTTAAAAACTATGCTCTAATTGTTGTTTGTTTTAGGGCAAGACTACTCCCCTGTTCATGCTCACAAGCACGACACAGACAACATACTTATCATCCGATGACACGACTAACCTGTAGGTGCACGTAGGCAATCTCGTTAGCTTGTCAGGCTGAGACCAAGCTACACATACGCACTTTTATGATGCATCAATCACTAACCCTGGTAGAATGCAACCCACTCTATTCCTAAACGCTTAGAACACCATTTACACTTCCAATGAACTTGGAATCGCATCAAACTTACTAGGCACCATCCTCTCACAAGGCTAGGATATACTTACCTATAAGTCTAATCTCACCAGGTTTGAACCCTAGTTATCTCGAATACAGTCGCAATAGACTAACAGGTCATAATCCAAAAGTGGGCGAAACTTTAGTTTATGAGTATATATGTGTAGCTAATCCCTTTTTCATTCCATAAAGCACTTGATTGTTGAAAACAGACACTGTTTGTGCTACTTACAAGCAAAACAAGCTCGAGGAAGGATCGATCGCGAACAACTCGAAAAGGTGAATGCGTGGCGTGGGCGCGTAGCTCTAGGAGAGACTTCCGCGATGGTGTAGTCACGTCATGAATCCGGTGAGGGAGAAGCGCGTAGCAAAGAGGATAAGACTCTCTCTCTCTCTCTCTCTCTCTCTCTCTCTCTCTCACTCTCTCTCTCTCTCTCTCTCTCTCTCTCTCTCTCTCTCTCCTCTCTCTTAGACTCGTACGACACAGGATTAATGTTGAAAATAATATTTTTTCAAAAATGGTTCTAAGGTGACTTTTATACTTTAGTCACCTTAGCTCAAAAATGTACATGGGGTTCTCTTACTCATTATTACAAAGTGGGAACAAATCTGAGTCCTGACTAACTGATTAATCTTTACATAACCCAGACGAATGGATCAAAATGATAAGACGTCTTTGACATAAAATGGAAATTTGATATGCTTTACAAGATGGGCTCATTACAACAGTTGGACAAATGGGGCTCCAACACTCCCCCCTTCCTAATTCTTGTCTACCATGACATGATCGTCTTTGTCTTCAGTGTCGTTGTCGTCCTTCTTTGTTGATTTGATGTAGAAACGCATCATATCGCATAGACTCTCTTGCCATTAATGGGCCAAAAATTTTGGACTTGTACATGAAGAAGCCTATATAAAATGTTTCTTTGAAGGTTTGGAGATGGTAGCTTGGCATAAACATTAGCCGTCTAAAATAGGCATACAATACTCGCTCTGTAGGTGGCCCACTTAGATCGTATGACAACTCTAAGATGCTTCTTTCAGTATTCATATACTCTGAAGTCCAGCTTTCTGAGAAGACTGTGAGACATGCCAAAAAGGTTCGAGCTATTTTACATAGCATCTTGCAGGATAGGTCAGGAGAGCCTCCGAGTTCTGCAATGGTGCCCTAAAGGGTTTTCACCATGTAAGAACCGGATATTCTCTCTCCCTCTGTAGGCCCTGGCAATACTGGATAATTTAGCCATGTCATATTTCTGCTTTGTAGTGCTTTATGTTGGCTGTAGGTGTATGTTCGAGGAGTTGGGCAAAAACATTAGAAAATTTCGGAGGTCATTTGGAGGGCCTTGTAAGAAATTATATTTCTCTCTCTAGAAACTTTTTTTAAAATGCACTTGCACCTTGTGAGTACGTCCAAAAGGACAACCAGACACTTTAAAAAGTAGATTTATATTCCCAATCGTCCTTGAAAATGGTCACTTTTTTATTTAATGCGAGCGTTTTTTTCAGGAGGTAGGTGCGGCGCATTCAAGGCAGCTTACGTCATCACTAAAAGTTGAAAAGTCACAAACTGTCAAATAGTGATAGATTTTGAGGCTTTTGACACCACCAATGCGTCCGGAACGCCAAAATACCTTAAAAATGAATGTCTACTTGTCTCATTCCGATATCCGAAGAGGCAAAAAATGTCAAAAAAACCCAAAAAATGGGCTTTTTACTTAAGGCGCGCGAGGAGGCATTCTAAAATGCTAGAATGCCCCTCTGCGCGCCGTTAGTACAAAGCTCCTTTTAGTGATTTTTGGACAATTATCTTTCAAGAAATCCTACCCATGTTTCTCTATTACACTTTTGCACCATGCTCTCTATCTCTCTCTCTCTCTCTCTCTCTCTCTCTCTCTCTCTCTCTTTCTCCCTCTCCGTCTCCCTCTCCTTTCTATAGCTTAGCATATTTAAAGAGAGAGAGAGAGAGAGAGTCTCCCATTACTAACGGCGCGCGTGGAGCATGTTTTGACCTCAAAAAACACCTCCTCGTGCCGTTAGTATAAGGTAACAGAAAGACTCTCTCTCTCTCTCTCTCTCTCTCTCTCTCTCTCTCTCTCTCTCTCTCTTTCCTCCGCCTTACTCCCTCTCTCTATAACACTCACACATACACACATAAACACATACACTGGTGGATGCACAGTACTAAAGGCGCGCATAGAGACATGCACACCAGTTGTGCCTCTCTACGCGCGCCTTTAGTATAGAGAGAGAGAGAGAGAGAGAGAGAGAGAGAGAGAGAGAGGGGCTGTGTGTGTGTGTGTGTATGTTATATTTGTGTGTCTGTGTGTTTGTGAGTGTGTGTGTCTCTGTGTGTGTGTCTGTGTGTGTGTGTATGTTATATTTATGTCTCTGTGTGTTTGTGTGTATGTTATATTTGTCTGTCTCTATGTGTGTGTGTGTGTGTGTGTGATCAAAATGCACTTTGTAGAATTGTAACAATGGGTGTGCGTGCTCACTCTTACAGACCCGTCTAAGGCTAAGATGATGAAGAAAAAATCTATGTGATAGATGGAGGCCTTTTTAGAGATTTTTTGACATTTTCCTCTCAAAAAGCTCCCTAAAAGAGGAAAAAGGGGGCTTTTTACTAACGGCGCGCGATGAAGCATTCCAAAATTTTGGAATGCCCCCTCGCGCGCCGTTAGTAAAATGTTCTTTTAGGGGTTTTTGACATTCTTTGTCTCTTTGGATGTCGGAGCCAGGCAATTGGACATTCATTTCTAGGATATTTGGGCGTTCCGGACGCATTGACAATATCAAAAGTTTCAAAATCTTCCACCACTTGATAGTTTTGTAGCTTTTTGAGTTCTAGTGATGACGTAAGCCGTATCAAATGCACCGCATCTACCTTCTGAAAACGGTGCTCGCATTAAATGAAAGAGAGTGATCGTCTTCAAGGACCACTAGATTATTAAATGAGGAGAGGGACACCTTTTATATTTTTGTTAATATCAATCTATTTTTCTACGTAACGTAGGCTTCTTCTCTCATTGGAGGAGCTTATTTTCCTCTCTCTTCCAAAAGGCCCTCCAAAAGACCTCCGAAATCTCCTAATGGTTCAGTCATTCCTCAGCTCAGGCGGTGCGTTGACTAAATGGATCAGGTTATTAGGATGATCCAAGAGCCATTGACGCCTCCACTTTGGCTGGCTGTCTACTATTCTGTTTTGCTGTTCCCGATCCTGTAATTCACCTTCAAACACTGGCACTTGTTCTTCTTTTTGAGCTTCCGTTGATGTGTTAGAGTTTCGTATTTCAGCAGAGCATAGGGTAACATAGGGGCATTCCATTCCTCCCGTAGCTCTGCTACTGTTTTGCTTGATCTGGAGAGCCCTTGTAGCATCTCCTTTTCTAGTTGCATTGCCTTGTACCATATCATCTCTGATTGTTTTTCCATTTGTTCGGCCAGCCTCTGCTCTTTCAATCTTGTGACTGAATCTTCGTCTATTTCTTGGTCTTTGGAGCCAGTTTGATTAGTCTATGTATCTGGGGCCTCCTGATCATTTGATTCTTCCTCGTAGTCATCTTGACCCCCATATACTTCGGCGAGTCCAGCCAAATCTGTGGCTGCTTGCTCCAAGTGCACTCGTACATGTCCTTGGTGTTGCCTTGCAGTTTGAAGAGTTGCGATTTGCGCAGCCATTGTTCTACTATTGATTTGAAGAGCTTGAAATTCCATCTCTTTTTGAGTTGCAGACTCCTCTAATTGTTTTAACCTGATTTGCAAGTTTTCATTTTCTTCCCTGAGTGATTTGGAAACAATGCTTTCCATTTCACTGTCAGGAGCTGGTCCTTGTTGCTGTTCACTTTGTAATTCTGAAATTTGCCTTTGTAGTTGATCCTCTGCTCTAAGCGCACTTTCGGCTATCATTAAGCGCTGCTTTCTTTCCAATTCCAGCTCCCTCTTCAGTGCAGCCACTTCTTCTTGTGGGTGGACTACCGGTGTTGTTGGTAGTAGTGACGTTTTTTGTTTCTTAGCTCGCTCGATTTCCCTTGCTTGTATATCTGTTACTGCCCTCAAATCTTTGACTTCAATTTGTAAGTCATCGATGACGACTTGCAAACTTTTGACTGTCTCCAGCGCATCTTGCTTTTCTTTTTCCAACTTATGGATGTGTTCATCTCTATCACTAACATATTCAAGGAATACATTGATCGTATCTTCACAAATGGCATTGAAATCTTCAAACTTCTGTAAATTGTCTTTGAGGAGATTTACCGTGCTTTTGAGCCCCAAGATCTCAGCATCTCTGATGCTGATCAATTTTAGAGTGTCATCTCTTTTCTCCTGTAGTCTCATAACTTCTTGATGGGTTTATTCTAAAGTTTCGTTTTGTTGGACATGTTCTGATCAGCTAGCCATTGACTGTGCAGTCTTGTTCGGTTTAATATTGTCTCCATTGACTGCAAATCTTCATCTATAGTAGCTTCCAGCTCAATTTCTTGAGAGGAGGAAGATTTATCTTTTGTCTGATCCACCTCCTTTTGCTTGCCTTTATCAATTTGTGATATGGTTCCAGTGTTTGGGTGACCATCTGTTCTTTATTCTTCTTCTTCTTCACTCGGTGGTGTATGAACTCTCTCATCACGGTGTGAGCTTTCCGAATGCGAAGGAGAGTCAGCAGGTGGGGTAGATTGCCTCTCACTTGTCTCTGGACTTGGAGATGGTGGTGGTGTTTCCTGATCTCGTGAAGTTGGCCTCAACTGATCTCTCAAAGTTTGGATCTTTGCGGTGATCTTTTCAAGTAATTTTCTTTTGTCATCCACATATGAACCACTAAGTTTCTTTTGTCATCCACATATGAACCTTGATAGATCTGAAAGGCTTCTGCCTGTTGCACATATGCAGGTATCCAGGTGGCCATTGGCTTTAGTGAATTGGGTAGAAGTGCATATGGTATTTCACCTTCCGTTGCCAGGTTCTTGCCTTTTCTTTTCCCCGGAGAAGCATCCATGGATCCTGTATTCACAATTAACAGTTAATGTACAAACATAGTACTTCCCTTCTAAATTGATTACCACTTAATCGTGCATCTAGATGAGCCTTCTTAGTTCCAAGATGAGTTAAGGTAAAATGTTAGCAGATAGACAAGCTCTTCCCTTGTGCGACTCTGACAGCTTCAAATTAATGTTGTTGGTGATGGAAAACAAGTCCAAATGCTCTGAAATTTTTTGTGGTGTATGTTCACAGGGCATGTAAGGTCACTCTATGATCCCAAATAGAAAATCAGTTCATTTGCAGCTTTTGCTCAGTCTATCGCGATAGACTAGCCATTTTTTGACAGGGGTCCTATTTTGCAGTTGTGCCTCCACCAATTGGTTTCTCGTACCTTGCACATGAACTGATCCCATTTTCACCTCAAATGAATGTCAAGTGACCCCTTTTGGATCAACTCCCATTTTTCCAAATTCCTTCCAAGGAGATGTTGGTCTATCTCCTTCATTTTGTGTTGTTTTGGGCTCAAACTTAGTGGGTAGTCTTCTTGCATCATGTTGAATCCAATTGTTAATTCAAAATTTTGGTTAGATGGCCTAGCATCCCTCTGCTTGGTCTATCATGATAGACTGGTAATTAATTTGTCATTTTTTGGCTCTGTGATCATCTGTCTGCCTTCTCCAAGTTGATGTAAGGTTTCTTGACCTCTCACATGTGAATTCTAACTATCTGCCCTTGAGATGTCCTCTTCTGACTCTGAGTTGTCGTCATGTCTTTCTCGGCTTTCCATATGAGTCCATCCTGTCACCAAATTTGGTGTACTGCCTTCATGTGCTTCCCCAAGTTTATCTTGTTCAAATTTTGAAAAGTCTTTCCCCCAATTATTGGTGTAGCAAGTCTATCGCGATAGACTAGGTTATTTGGCCAAAAGAGATCCCTCTTGCACTTTGATTTGATAATGGTGGTTAATATTCCTTGTTAGCACCCTCATGAAGCCAAAATCTAAATTTTACTGGTCTAATTGTAAATTCAAGTCTATCGCGATAGACTAGCACTTAGTCATTTTTGCCATTTTTTAAAAAAATATATATATATATTTTTTAATGTTAGTTGACCACAATTGTGTTACTTAATTAATAGGCTCTCCTAGACACACACATCAAGTTTTAATCAATTTAGAAGAGTGTACTCCCTGTTTTCACACATAGCTGGTCCTGGAGTCGAAGTAGACCACTTAGGTGATGGTCGCCGTTCCTTTTGGTCATTGTATGACTCCGGCTGTCTTTTATTTCCTTTTGACCTTCTATCCAAGCAGTCAGTTGTTGTTTTGGTGTTTACAACACCAAAAACGAACATTTGGACATCTTTCTGGCCTGTTGCTGGCATTTGTCCTAGTGGAAGAGCTTTTTTCCTAAGTGGACACATTCCATCTCGTAGTTGACCTCTTTTGGATGTACCTTGTTAAATTTGGTGTCATTTTGTCACTTGGTCGGCCCGTTAGAGTATCGTGACACTTTGTGCAGTTTTCGTCAAATAGTGACTTTAGGCTCCGTTTTGACGAGCTTTTTCTTGGTCTAACCCTTCAGTCGGTTTGTCGAGGTTATTGGCTTTTTGTCTATAAGTTTTGGCTCACTTCCGATCACCTTGGTTCAGTTGCACTTTTGCAGGTCCTGTGAAATTAGGGTTTTTTGAGCGGCTTCCTTCGCGCTTTCCGAGGTCATAGGCTTGATCGCTAAGCTATAGGGATTGTGCCTTTCAATTTTGGTTCCATTTGGTGGCCTCTAGGTCTCCCTAACAACCGATCTACCGTATGTGTGCACAGGTTGTGATTGTGATGCCGGTGAGGTTTTGCGACTAACTGAAGTAAACAACACTTAGAGTCAGTGTTGACGAGCGTACCTCTCATGTCTGATGTCGATCTGGTGACCGTGCGCGATGGATGAGCTTCTGGAAGTCTCAACTGCTGTAGGGAGCTCTCTCTCTCTCACAAAGGAAAATGACTCAAATGAGAGATTTCTAGCCTAGCCTCTCTATATGTAATCAAGACTCCGACACAAAATTTTCCATCTTTTACTTGTGGCCAAAACTTTTGGCGAGATGCGGTTTAGGCTCGCAAATTTCTTGATTTGGACCTCGGTTGCTCCAGTTCTACCATTTTTTGTAGATTTCTCCTGTTGGAGGTCCCTTCATGACAGTGGTCATTTTGCCCTGTCACCTTTGCAATCCTTATTTTTTCTATGTCTTCTTTACCTTTCTCCAATAAGGCGTCCCTTCTTTTGTGTTTCCATCTGGATTACGGATTTTTTAAAATAATTTTTACTAGAAAATGGCTAAAATAAAGCAAATAAATCCCAAAATAGCCCGAAAATAGCAATTCTAACCTATAAAAATACAAATGAAAAGAAAAACACTTTGTAGCTCACTTTTCTCTCGTCTATGTACATTCTCACTCATAATCGTCAACCTTGGCCTATTTTTTGCTGTTTCTAGACATTTTTTGGCCAGATTTGACTCTCTATATAGTCTATACACGTCCCTAGGGGCTCATGTATGATGATTTGGTCCCCAATTCTGATTAATTACGAGGGCATATTCTTTTTCCCAAAATCACACAATAAAACGCAAAAATGGTTGAAAAATTGCTCACAAACATTGCCCTCTGGCATATGACATGAGTCCGCATTTGGAATGCCTCCCCCCCTCCTAGTTGGAGTCCTCCCGGACGATAGGGTATCGTCAAGGGTATGTGCTGTGCATGGGTGTGAACTCGTGCTAATGCATGCCTTGTAATATAGCCCTATATGCATGTGCAGTCAATGCATGTAGAAAGAATTTATGCGGTGTAAGAGGAAGGTATAAGCGATTCGCTTATTGGCATTTGTCGTTGAGGTTTCCTGTGGTAGCTTGAGTTGGCTGGCATATTTTCTTTGCAAGGAGTAGTTGTAAATCTGCCGCTCTTTGTTTGATTGTTTTCCACTGGTTTTGAATTGGCGTATGTTGATCCTTTGAAGTCGATATTGTCGTATATTTTGTTGCATTTTCTGGTGGAACATTCTTTCTTTCTCCTTTGATGACTTGGGTCTTATAGATCCTTGTAGTTTTTGTTGTTGATTCTGTTTGTTTCCTCGTGCTGGTTGAATGATTTGGCTTGACATTGACAATTGTAGATAACTGCTCGATGGTCATCTTTGGCCTCCCTTCTTGTGTTGTTGGCCCGTTTTGAATTGGTAATTTTGGCCGCCATACCAATATAGTCCGTTGCGTAATCGACCTATTCACTTTGGTTCTTTGAAGTTTTGCTGGCTTTTGGTGTTTTGTATGTTCTTCTGCCCCCTTTTTTATAGAAATTAGGCTGTCCTGGCTTATCCAAACTTTTTATTTCCTCTTTTGATGTAATTGTGCCTCGGCCAGATCTGTATGCCGTACCCAAACTTGCGTGGTTCCCTACATGGATGTTGATTTTTGATAAGACGTTGCTGGACTTGTAAACTCTGTTTGTTGTTGGGCATATCCTTGCGGTTGTATTGACTCATGTTTCCTCCTTGACATGTATTGGTTATATTTTAAGAAGGGTTCTGAAAAGTTTTCATTTCGGAACAGTGCTTCATTAGTATCCAAATCAATGAATACCCTGTTAGCTTTCATCCATGACACTGCTAAAATACACGGCGTT
Organism: Adiantum capillus-veneris; assembly: GCF_014529385.1. Lineage (NCBI taxonomy): Eukaryota > Viridiplantae > Streptophyta > Polypodiopsida > Polypodiales > Pteridaceae > Adiantum > Adiantum capillus-veneris. The sequence continues at coordinate 40,662,236 of NC_140940.1, forward strand.
GCTAATCTACTTGGTGGCAGTACATGGAATTTTGTAGTGTACTGGTGTGCCTGCACTGTGATTGGTATTATAATAGACCCCAACGTGGTCACCTCATCACCCGATGCTACTTTCAACCGGTGTGTCTCTGGGATCGTCCTCATAGGTCCATGTTTCTGAAAGAGCTCAAAGCTGATGACGCTCATTTTTGCTCCAGTGTCAAGCAATGTATAGATTTCAACTTGTTTTGTGCCTGCGTACGCTTTTATGGAAGGACTACACCATGTATCTTCCAAGTCGTCAATGATGCTATCATCCCGATCCCTAAAGTCTGTCATGGTATTTTCTAATTCTTCACTTTGTATATCCGCTTCGATTGTTTGGGATGTCGAAAGCGGATATTCGTCAGTCATCATTGGGGTGACCATGTTTATTGTCGTTAGAAACTGCTTTCGTTTAGCAATCCGTTGTCTTCTTGTTGAGCCTGGTCTTGGATTCTTTGCTGTCCCTTTCTATAGGCTTTTCCATAATTCAATTGAAACAACATTTCCGGTGTTAAAAGTAGATGATATTTTTTTAAACGACACCCACTAATCCAGTTCGGCATTTCTTTTCCATCTAGTGTCGACAGTTTTACTGCTCCGCTGGACGATATTTCTTGGATCAAATAAGGCCCCATTCCCCTTTTCTTTAGCTTTTTGGCATGATGTTTAAGGGTGTATACTAAGACATAGTCGCCCGTTTTAAAGTCCTTGTTCTTGACATGTTTGTCAAAAAACTCTTTCTGTTGTCTTTTTTTTCATATATGGCTGCTACAGCATTGAGTCATAACTCATCTAATTTTTTAAGGTCCTCTAACCGTTTTGAAAGTTCATCCCCCGTCCAGTCCAATTTTTTGGCTACCCTTAGTGTGGGGATCAAAAAGTCAATAGGCAATATTGCATTTAACCCATATACCATATTAAATGGTGTAGCATTGAGTGTTGTTTTATATGCAACTCGATAAGCCCACAATGTCGAATAGAGCATCTGATCCCAATCTGTTCTTGTTTCACTAACCAATTTTGTAAGAACTGTGCACAATATTTTGTTGGTCGCTTCCGCTTGGCCATTGTCTTGTGGATGATAAGGTGCAGATTTGCGATGAATTACCATAAACTCATTTAAGAGATGTTGGATAACTTCATTTACAAAGTGTGTCCCTCTATCACTAACCAGCTCGATTGGAAGGCCATAACGTGTAAACACATATTCATATAAGAATTGTGTCGTGGTTCTAGCGTCTGCTTTCGTTGTGGCTTTTGCTTCCACCCATTTGGTCATGTAATCCGTGGCTACTATGATATATTCTGCTTATGAATGATACGCTGGTGGAGTTATAGGACCAACAAAGTCCAATCCGCATTTAGCGAATGCTCGAGCACTCATCATTGGTCTTAAAGGCATTTCGTCTCTTTTAACTGGTACCTTAGTGCATTGACATTCATCACACCTTTTCACGAATTCTGCTGCATCTTGAATCATGGTCGGCCACCATATACCTGCAACCATAATGATTTTCACGGTTCTCTCTGTTGAAAAATGACCTCCTGCTATGCCTGCATGAGCTTGTTCAAATAATGGAAAGTAGTCATTTTCATGACGAACTAACCTTAGCTGGTCATCAGTTCCTCTTTTATACAATTGGTCAATAATGACGGTATACCTATTCGCTTCGATTTGTAAAGCCTTTTGTCTGGATTTTGACCAGTCTCTTGGCAGCTCCTTATTAGTCAAATATTCCACAATAGCATCACTCCATGCGGGTGCTACTGTCATTTGGTATAATGTGGCATAATCCACAGTAGTATTGGATGTGCAAAAGTTGCATTTCTTGATGTAATTAGCTACATTGCCTGCCATTCCTGGCCAATACACTCCAAGTCCTCGTAATTGTTCATACATCATTTGATTTCCTCTATGGAATCCCCCTGTTTGTGTATGAGCCTCCTCTAGATACGCTTCGTACTCCTCTGGTCCTATACACAACCTTAGAATCCCATCGCTTCCATAATGGTATAATCTTCCCGCAAGCATTGTGTAATTTCGTGCTTGTCTAACGTCTTCCACCATGTTTTTGTCGTCAAGATTCATTCCATATGTCAGCAACGGAATAATTTTCTATGTCCATTTCGGTACCATCTCTATATTAAACAGGTATGCGTCTGGGAGATCATCATCTACCCCAGTAGCTTTTTCGCCATGTAGTAATCGAGAAAGGTGGTTTGCTCTTTTATGAGTTTTCCCTTTCTTAACTACTACCGTAAAATCAAACTCCAGCAACACAATGAACCATCTTACAATTCGTCCTGTGTTACAAGGTTTGTTTACTAAGTACAAGAGTGCCTAATGATCCACAAAGAATGTGAATTTGTTCGCGAGCAAGTAATGCCGAAATTTCTTTACCGCATATATCATACCCAATCCTTCTCTTTCAGTGGTAGTATAATTCTTTTTTGCACTGTTGAGTTGTTTACTAGCATAACTGATTGGAAAATCCGTATTACCCTCCCCTGGTTGTGCTAATATACAGCCTATTGCAAATGCCGAAGCATCTACATGTACATGGAAGATCTTTGACCAATCTGGTGCTTTTAGAATTGGTGCAAATACCAGTGCATCTTTTAGTTTCTGGAATGACTCCTCACATTCATTGGTCCAAATGAAGAGCGTGATTAGACTATACAAGGGTTTTGCTATTATAGCGTACATGTAGATAAAACGTCAGTAGTATCCACAATGTCCCATAAATGATTGTACCTCGCGTACACTGTTTGGTCTTGGCAATTCTATCATCACCTTTACCTTGTCTTCATCAGTGGTAATTCCATTAGCCGACACTATGTGGCCTAAGATTTTACCTTGTCGTACCATGAATACACATTTTTCTGGGTTGAGGCAAATCCTATACGTTCTGCATTTTTCGAATACCTTTCTAAGATGATCTATATGGTCTTCTCTCAATAGAGAATAGACGCACAACTCTTCCATGTAAATATCCAAGAATATTCGCAAGTATTCTATAAAAGCGTGTGTCATTAATGTCTGAAATGTGGCTGGAGCATTGGTCAAGCCAAATAGCATTACCCTAAATGCATATATGCCCCATTCTGTTGCAAACACTTTTTTGTATTGATCTTCTAGTTTGACCCCCAATTGGTTATAACCAGAGAATCCATCCATAAAGCTATAGGCTTGCTTGCCTGCTACTCGTTCCAGGACGTGCTCAGTGATAGGAAGAGGGTAGTTGTCCCTTATTGCTATTGCGTTTAACTTCTTGAGATTCACACACACTCGTAATTTCCCGTTTTTCTTGGGTACCACCACTATCGGTGACACCCACTCCGTGTGCTCTATCTCATAAATAAATTCAGCCTCCATAAGTTTGTCTATCTCTTCTTTTATCCTTTTGGCGAATGTCTCATTATACGTGTATGGACGTTGTTTTCTTGGCTTGGCATCAGACTTTAGAGGGATTGAATGTTCACAAATGTTAGGATCCACCCCCTTCAAATCTTTGTACTACCATGCAAATACATCTCGAAACTCCTTAAGTGTTTTGATCAGTAAGTCATCTTCTTCCCGACCTAGATCTGTGGCAATGTAAGCAGGTCGAGGACTTTCTCCTGGCTCTACTAAGTTTATTTTCTTGGGGTTCTCTGGTCCATCGTAGTACTCGTTTGATTTAGGCTCCCTCATTGGTTGTTGAACCACCAATATTCTTTCCTGACTGGTGTACTTACAATAGTGAGGAGGTACATCTATCTTTTTACTCCCATCCCTAGTGTTTGTTCCATCGCTACTTTCCATTTCAGTTGTCCATACATTTTTAATTTTTTGTTTCAAATCATTGTATCTTGTTTTCCGTTCAATTTTCGTCATAATTGGACTACCAGAGACATTCAGTTTTTCTATTGCAACTCTTTTTTTTGGTTTGCTGGTTTTCTTAGGTTTCAACAGTCTGGACTTAAATCCTGAGCCTTCAACAACCTTAAGAAATCTTCCTGACACTTTATCCTTAGCACAATCAACAGCATGAATGTTCATAAGGAAATGTGTCTTACCCTAAACTCCGGCATGGGTCTCAGCCTGGTTGGTAGACTGCTATGGTGTCGTTTACTCTTGTATCTTTTTTGGCATCTCTAACTTTGGTTTGGGAAGTTGTAGAAGACGTCATAGTCTTGATCTTGATTGTCGTCTTCCTCCGTATTTTCCGACTTCTCGTCATCCGCATTATCCTTGTTTTCACTTTGATCAAAAGAATCATAAAATTCTTCTCCCTCGTGCTTGATTTCTTTAGTGGGGATATCCACAAAGCCCACTATCTTAATCTCAAGTTTTGTTTCTGTTTTATTGATCCTCATATTCTCAGTATCTCCATCGTTCTCGTCCTCCTCCACAATTTTGCTCAACATGTAGTATGGTATGATATCGTAGCCATTCTCATCACAAATTTGGTGGGAGTGACTTCATTGACGCATACATCCAATGTAGCCAAAATTTGAGACCATTCTAGGGGTTCGATCTTCTCTTCAGGAAAAGGTTCTCGTATATATGCATCGTCGTCCAAGACCCTCTCTAGTGTCTTTTCACTGTTGTCAAATTCACTACATTGAGATGCCCCGCACATCCATATCTCCTTTTTCTTACAAAGCCATGCTGGGACTTCTGATCCACTAATGGTGGCTGAGTCAAATTCTTCCACAGGGGTTCTCGTGACATCATGGTAGCTATGATTTTTCATGTTTACTCGTGTCGTAGTTTCAGCATGTCTTAGATACAAATAATCATACCCCCAGTCCTGCACCATTTTAAGTTGCCTCATGAACGGCCTACCAAGGATAATTTCATAGTTGTTCTTCTTGCCAAAATCTACTATGGCAAAGGTATGTTCATACTCTATGACACAGGAAGATACCACAATTGCCTCAAGCAATCCTATAGGCCTTTCTATGTGCCCATCCGCCAGTTGCAATTTCATTCTAGTTGTTTGTATTACTGGTTTTTTCCATTTTTCCCATAGCATTTTGGTCGCAATGGCAATGCGAGCTCCATTATCAAGTATTGCCTTAGTCTCTATGCCGTTATATTCAACTGGTAGGGTTGTGTTTCCATCTTCACCCTCACAATACTCTCCTACCTTGTTGAGTGGCACTGGTCTAGTGTTAACTTTCTTCGATTCTGTGTCATTGAGCTCCGTTTCGAAGAACTTAAGAGGCATCCTTATACCAAATTTTTCAAGGGGTGAAAGCATGTTAACATGTCATGCTTTTTCATGTCCCGGACAATGCTAACTAGCACAATTTTGACATATGCTAACTAGTACAATAACTTGAGCTACATCTCCAAGATCTATGACATATGATATATCAATAGCAAGCACTTGAAACAAGGAATCCAAATGTACAACCTCCTATTATTTGTAAAAAATTTACCGGACGCTCAACTTTTTGAAGATATGCTAACTTGAAACTGCTAACTAGCACAAAAAGCACGACAGGTTAACATGCTTTCAGCCCAAGACATTTGCCCACTTCCGTCCACATGCTTGGCCTAATTTTTAACAATTCTGCCAATGTGATTGTACACTTGACCGGAGTGGTCAACAAGTCTGTCAGGATTTTAGTGTCCAATTGATTTGACCCGCCTATTCTTTGAGAAGGTACTCTTCGAATTTATGACCTTACCTCATAGTCCCCCATATATGATGGAAAAGTTTTGAGTGATGCTGGTCTGCTATCTTCGGATGCAACTGAACCATTATCCCCTTGAAATGAGTTAACATCTAAATCCCATGGAGGCTTATTCAAGTTCAACTCTGAGAAAGGCGCCAACTCAACTGTTTTTGTCTCATATTTTTCTTGAGCTTTTCGCGCCGTTTCCCATAGTTCTTCAGGCCAATTTTCTTCCACAATAGGGGTATATGGTGGAAAATCTTTCAGTGATTCATCAGTGCTATTAGACACGTCTCTTGCATCCTCTATATCCGGCAAGGATTTAACGTTTCTATCTTGTCAGGTATCCTTTGTTCGGTTTTGTGAGGTGTTTCATTGTTTGGTGGTACTCTATCTCCCACTTCCATAGGTGGAGGCTCCAGTAAAGCTTGTGCAGTTTCAATCAATTGTTTGCACATCTCTAGTCTCTGTTTTTCTATCTCTAGATATGGATATGTCATCCACCTTTGCTCTAGAGTCTGTCTATTCTTCAATCTTGCTTCATATGCTTGCAAGATTGCATCTAAGGGTTCATTGATCTTATCTACCAATACCGACCCTCCTGAGCTTGCACTTCTTGGTCCCTCCGTTGATTTTAGAGAGTCGGACTCTCTTTGTTGTTTAAGTTGCTCTCGAGCTATCGTTAGCTCAGCTTCTACATCTTTTTGTTTTCGCTCACGTCTAGCTTTCATTTTCGCTCTTCGTTCTTTCCAAGGATTATAACGACTGACGCTAGACTTGTCAGTCTTGATTTCTTCCTGATTTTCATCGTTACTCCTTGCTTGGGCTCTCGTCAAGACTTTAACAGGAATCGAAGTTTCGTTTTCTGACCCTCCACTGGAAGGCAACGCTCCCAACATATTCAAGGTAGTTTTTGCTCCTTTGCTCAGGTTTTTAGGGCAATTAGGGATCAAGTGAGTAATTCCACACTCGGTGCAATATGCGTTGACCCTAATGATTTCGTCATGAGGGCAGTCCCTGAGCCAATGGTCTCCACCACACTTGTAGCATGGTCCTTTAGGTTGTTGAGGTGCTCCTAGAGCTCCTCTTTGTTGGTGTGCAATTCTTTGCCCGCTCATGCCTCCGTTGGCTATGAACAACAGTGTTCTTTCATCCAAGCTATATCTTCCTTCCGCCGTTGTCTATGCAGCAGTTGGTGGTCCTGTATTTCCTATCATTCTCCACGGTTCTGGTGTAGAGGGTTCTTCCGGTGGATAATAGACAGAGTTCACCGCATATCCATTGGGCTCGTCGTAGTATGCATGCATAGGTACCAAAGCCTTCTCATCCGACCCACTTACTGTGGGTGTGTATCTTATGCCGACTAGTCGTAATCCTGGTAGAGGTGGTTGTTGTCCCAACACTAGTTGTGGTCTTTCTACACCTATAGGTCCTGGTAGGTTGCCTGTCTGATATCTAGGCATCGGTGGGACTTGAGGGGATGTCGCCTGAGCTTGCGGGGCATATGGTCGTTCTCTCACATATCCCTTGTTATAATAACACTCCTCCGTCCCATGGTTTGTCCATTTTTGTTCAATTGCACACCATTTTGGTTGTTTAGCTTGTGGTTTGGAATACAAGTTAATCTTTTTAAGCACTTCCTCTATAAGCTGCTATTGGCTTACCGCTACTTCTCTTTTTGGTGTTGTCTTAGCAGACTTGCTTCCGCTTTGTTGCGAGGAAGAATCATCGTCAAGATCCTTGAACTCACCCTCTTTGTAGACCGCACAATTGTCCACAAGGTATAGAGATTCCTTGTTTCAATCATTCAACGTCGTGCTCCTTTTCATATGTAAGTCCTTCTGAAGATCTGCATTCCTTAGTCCTTGGATAAATATAAGCATAAGTCTGGACTGAGTTGGCAGTTCTTCCACGGGGCAGAACTTAACATATCTTTTTAATCGGAGGGCTGCCTTTCGCACAGACTCTCCATCTTTATGTTTGAATTTATGGACTTGTGAGATTGTATTATGAGCTATTCCCCTTTGTGAGAATTCCTCGATAAACTCGTCAAACACTTCCTCCATAGACTCAAAGTCTCTTCGCTCCACTGAGTCAAACCATGTAGCAGCATCACCCTCTAAGGTTAAACCAAATCTTGCAAATTGGGTAGGAAAGTCTAACACCTCTTCAACTCTAATTACATGCACAAAGGTTGCTACATGATCTCTCGGATCCTTGCTTCCCGTATCTTTCTTGTTTACCCATTTTTGCACTTGAGAAGGTCTTATTCTACGATGGTCTACAAATCTCATCATGGGATCTCCCCGTCTTAGCCGATATACCTCCTCTGCTCTTCTGTAGTGGCCAGGTTCCTCTCCCAATGGTGCTCCTCAGCCATAATTTCTAACAGTTATCACGAGAGATGGTTCATCTCTCCGAACTCGTTCTCGGGGTGGTCTTCCAGGCTCAGTTGACCCCTGAGTCTTTGGCTTACTCTCTCCTTGATATTGTGCATAGAGTGGTGGTTCTTGTAAATCCCTTAGCCCTCGTGTGGTTTGATAACACTCTCGGGTTTGGTCTTGTTCAAATGTAGCACTCTGTCGAAGCCATGCCTGCAATGATGGCTAAGTAGCTGGTTGGTCCTGGTAATTGGACATCGGTTGTTGGGTAGAAAGTGAGGTAGCGTCATACTCTTCTGAAAAGGGATTTGTCGACTTGCTAGGGGTGTAGGTGGCTCTTGGTACTTCGTCGGGGCTATAGGTCGATTCTCCCGGAACTGTTGCCTTTTCAACCTCCTCTGGGAGACTACGTTTTTATTCTCGCCCGTATCTGTCAACAAAAACAATATCCTTTCCCATAGTAGTTTCATAAGAAAATAAGTAAAGAGCCTTGTCTTTGCTTAATTCGTTTGGGTAGGGTTCCTTTCTTCTAAAGTAAGAGACTATACCCTCGCTTTCATGCTTGTAAATCCCTACATTCTCATTGTAGGTTGGGACCCTGGTTGTTTTCTTATCATACATAAAAAGCTCTCCAGGTCGATCAATGTTAGGAGGTGGTTCTTGGGTTTCTGAAACCATTTTCCCTTTTGCCATGTTATCCCCATATCTGTTGTAATCCTCAGGGTTACTCACTAGCAGATAGTGGTTCCCCTTTTCGTCTCAGAATCTGTCTCCATCATCATAGACTCGAATTATCTCTAGTTTCTGAGCCGGTCTCTCTTCAATACAAATACACTTGCATCCCCGATAGTCAAAATAAACTAAGGCTCCCCTCGAGTTAGTTCCTTCCAAGAAGATTATAGTGAACTTGGTTTCATTTAAAGGATGTAAAGAGGTGCTCCCCCCTGGCATTGGTCCTTCAACGTTGAAACATCCTGGCTGTTGACTCCCCATCATGAAGAAGGACTTTTCCGATGAAGTGTCAGTATCACTACCCTCTTCAATGATCGGTGCTAATGGGTCTAGTTTCGTCTGAGTTACACTCTCTTCGGTGGACGTGGTGCTTACTTGACTTTTGACACTTTTAGCTCCCGACTTAACAAAGGCTCCTGGCCTTAAATACATAAGGATGAAAGTTGGGTTGCAAACTTAAATCTTACCTGGACTCCTTGTGCGGCTTTGTTATGATCTCCTTCTGGGATCTACACAATGTTGGTTAGTCTGTTCACAAGGGTTTTCCCTGAGTTACCAAAAAATCTTTCAAGTATGTACAATAACCACTTAGTCAGCCTTCTGGTGGTCCAATTTCAAATATGAGATGATGGTTGGGATCTATATGGAGAGCATGTCCTAGCAGTATAGTCACAAATTGCAGAAAATGCTGAATCACAACTTTCTTAGTCTATCGTGATAGACTGACAATTTTCTCAGCACAAGTCAATTCAAAATTGTGACTTCACCCTTGAGTTCCAGGTACCCTCTATAGCCTATCCATCAAGTTTTATGAAGTTTGGACACTTGGGTTGGGTTTTGGTCCCTTGTAAGTATTTTAGTTAGAGCCTGATTCTCTATCTGGGCCTTAGATTGATTTTCAGTGGTCTAAATGCCTTGAAATTTGGTGTGTGTGCTGTATAGACTCTGTTAAAGCTCTCCCTAGGGGAAATTTGAAAGAAAAGGTCCTTAGCAGTAGTTTCCTTAGTCTATCGCGATAGACTGAGAAAGTTCTCTATTATTGGCATTTTTCTCAATTTATCTCCACAGCTGGTTCAGCCTCTCCTTGTGTAGTGCATTGACAAATGCTAGCACTGTTTGGACATTTGGCCAAAGCCTTCTTGCCCTTGTCTCTGAATTCAGACTCTAAAACACCAGTTTTGAAGTTTTGTGGTCAAGATGGTGTTCAGTTTCACTCAATTTTTGTGGGTACCCTTGTATTGATGTGTTAAACCTGTGGTAAAAAGGTTTTTTCCTTGTTGTTAGTCAATCACCACCTTCATCAGTCTATCGCGATAGACTAGGCAGAGAGCAATGGGGATTTAATTTTTGTCTGTTTTTGCATAGTTGTGTTCCCTGTGCCCATATAAGTCTATCCCCCAAGTTTTATGAAGTTTGGACTTATTTTGACCTTGGACTCAAGCACTTCACAAATTTCACTTTTCTTTGGCAATTCACAACTCAATTGCACTTGAAGTGATGCAAATTTGATGACATTTCATCTTAAACTTGTGAACATTAGTCGTACCTCATGACACAGTCAGTTTACCCTAGGCTAATGGTTATATCTCTTCTTGGCCTTGTTAGGGTCACTTAGTGTTTTCTTATGAGAATCATCTGTTTCTTTTTGTTGGTTTTGGTAGCAATTTTTATGTTTTTCTGGAGTGTTGGATCATAAATTTCAATGTCTACTCTTTTCGCCCCCTTCAAGGGTATATGGTGTGGGTTTTGCTTTCAAGGCAAGCAAAAAGCCTTATTGTTTCTTCTTTTTGTTTGTTTTTGCATTTTTACAACGTTTTTTTACTCTATTTCTACACAAGTATAACAAGCACTCAAAACAAGTATAACTCCACATTATCCTACTTAACTCAATCTAACTAGTCGCAAACCCTCGGCAAGACACAGGCTTCCCGGCTATCCACTAGACCTCAGGATAATCTATCCTGGATCTTGTTCTAAAAGTTTAAGCTCTCTCTAGTCAAGACTAAAGTAAGCTAACCATCACACGAGTGACGTAGATCTCCCTACTTAAGGTCTTGTGTCCCCTGCAGCGGCGCCAATGTTTTAGGGCAAGACTACTCCCCTGTTCATGCTCACAAGCACGACACAGACAACATACTTATCATCCGATGACACGACTAACCCGTAGGTGCACATAGGCAATCTCGTTAGCTTGTGAGGCTGAGACCAATCTACACATACGCACTTTTATGATGCATCAATCACTAACCCTGGTAGAATGCAACCCACTCTATCCCTAAACGCTCACAACACCGTTTACACTTCGAATGAACTCGAAATCGCATCAAACTTACTAGGCACCATCCTCTCACTAGGATATACTTACCTATAAGTCTAATCTCACCAAGTTTGAACCCTAGTTATCTCGAATACAGTCGCGATAGACTAACATGTCATAATCCAAAAGTGGGCAAAACTTTAGTTTATGAGTATCTATGTGTAGCTAATCCCTTTCTCCTTCCATAAAGCACTTGATTGTTGAAAACAGACACTGTTTGTGCTACTTACAAGCAAAACAAGCTCGAGGAAGGATCGATCGCGAACAGCTCGAAAATGTGAATGTGTGGCGTGGGCGCGTAGCTCTAGGAGAGACTACCGCGATGGTGTAGTCACGTCGTGAATCTGGTGAGGGAGAAGCGCGTAGCGAAGAGGATAAGACCCTCTCTCTCTCTCTCTCTCTCAGACTCGTACGACACAGGATTAATGTTCAAAATAATGTTTTTTCAAAAATGGTTCTAAGGTGACTTTTATACTTTAGTCACCTTAGCTTAAAAATGTACATGGGGTTCTCTTATTCATTATTACAAAGTGGGAACAAATCTGAGTCCTGACTAATTGATTAATCTTTACATAACCCAGACGAATGTATCAAAATGATAAGACGTCTTTGACATAAAATGGGAATTTTATATGTTTTACAAGATGGGCTCATTACAAGAGTTGGACAAATGGGGCTCCAACATTGTTCCTATGACGGATAAACTAAAAGGCAAAGGTAAAGCTTTTCAGTATTGGGGATCCACTCAACAGCACAGTTTCGATACGCTCAAGGATGCATTAGCTACATCTCCTATACTGGCTATTAAGACCATATTAGGTATTTTGGTAAAAATCTCACATTATGGGAATCTCCAAATCGACTAAATTCATGTAATTTGGGAATTTTCCACTTAAAGTGGGAAAAATTGAGGTTTGTGGTTAGTAAATAAAGTGAAAATCTCATAGGATTGTGGTGTTGATAAACACCAAAAGTCAAGAGGATGTACAACACATGGATTTGAATAATAACTATAAATTACATAAAACAAAGGAAGATACAAAGAAGATTTTGTTTACAAACTGACTAGTATAGTCACAATAGAAGCTCCACATAATTCTACTCCACATTTGATACCATATCTGAACTTTGATCCAAGTGTGGTTGATTTGCACGAGTGAGGCCTTCTTTGGCTTTTATAGCATGCCTTCTTGGAATCTTTATTCTAGAAAATGGTCCTTCTTTGTTGGGTCTCCGGGACCAAACAATTGCATCTACAGTTTCCCACACTTGTGGGTACTTATAGTTGACAACCCAATAACCCTTCCAACAATTACTGTAAGCTTGAGTATCTGTCATCCCACTTTTTCTCGTGCAAGATGCCCAATATTGAATGAAGAGTTTTTTGTAGTTTGGTGATGTAGGCTCATTATCAATGTCAGATAAAGCCATTGCAAGCCACACTGGATAGATTTCTATGTCACTCGGAACAAGCATAAGAAAGTCACCTTGGTGCACATCAAACATAGGGTCAAACTCTTCCCTTGGCCTATCTCGTTGAGGCCAACAAAAATGATCGTTCAACTCTTCAAGGCCTAGGAATCTTTCTGCTCCTTGTTGCAAATTCATTGTAGTGCTTTGTAGGTGAGAATATTCTTGAGTTTTTGGCCAAAACATTTCATACAAGACTCCCTCTGATATGATTGCTTTTCCAATCTCTTCAATTACCTTACTCCAATAATCTATCACGGGTCTATAATATCGCGGAATACTTGAACCATTCCCTAAATTTTTCCAAAATTTTATATAGTTCTTTAGCCCCAAAATGACTTCTTCGTGGGCCTTGACATACTCCGCCATTTGTACTAGAGGTGGATCTCCATGTGGTAACATTGGCTTGCCTTCTGTGTCTGTTTTCCAAAGGCAAATACTTCCGCTCCAACTTGATACACCTACATGTGCCTTATATTGCATCATTGGTGTCTCATCCTGCATAAAGAACCTGAACTTAAGCGGTTTGGAATGTCCAACAAGTATGTCTTGTCCATCACAAAGATAGCCATCACAATATTGCTTGAAATCGGGGATCTTTGTGAGAAAAAATGGAGCTGGAGATGAAGATGATTTGTTTCGTAATGTATCCATCAAATGTGGCAAAGTATAGGTTTGTGTAACTCTCAGCTTCTCTGAAAACCTACTAAACATGGTGTCTATGTCCTCATGTGTATGCCCAACCATTAAAAATCCCAGCTGGATAGTTTTGAAAACACCCCTTGCAACAAGCATTGACAAATAGGCAAATAAGTATCGATTTTTGTTTTCCCCTGCACAATTATCCAATTGTAGCAACAAGTTCTCTGGCAATGTGCGAAATGTTGACCCCAATTCCTCTTCTGCAATTTCTGACGACTGCACAATGGGCTCTTTTACATCACTCAAGTTATGGTAGTCCAAAGCATCCCTTGAGTTCAAAGCATGTAGTAGTGAAATATTGCTCCTTGGAAGTCCATTTGTTACTAGATCACCAAGAGGATGCTTATCTATCCTCTCTAGGTTATGTAAACAATTAGCAATTGAGCCAATTGTAAGATTTGGATCAGCTGGCCACAAACCATTTAAGACAAAGTGTCCATAATGACCTTCTCCATGTCCATGAGTGATCATGCCAATCAATGCCACCTGCAGATTATATCCTGAATCCACACCCTTGGGAACAATGCGTAATCTAGGAATGGCAGTCTTCTTTTGATCCATCTTATCATGGATTATGCATACATATTTTTATGGTTGAGTTTCTGAATACGTGCGCCATGTATAATATAGGCTTCTGCAACTCTTTTGTTGTGCCATGTGAACTTCTCTCTCCCTCAAGAGAAGAGCTCTCTCCTCAAGAGAAGGTTTAGCTTCTAACCTTGCCTTGATTGAGCTACAAATATTGCACTTAGAGAACTCACTCGTCTTTGTTAAAGTGACATGTGGGTACTCTTTGATCCAAATTCTACCAAAAGAAGATTGGGATAGCTTCTTCTCATAGCCCATTTGGTCAAGTGTCGTATTGATTTCACATAAAATATCCACTTGTTTGTATGTTGATGGAATCACCAATTGAGTCTCTCTTGAGCCATCTAGCAGTGTTCTACTTCTATGTGGCATCTTCTCAGAGTTGTTTTCCACAAACTCATTTAGTAGTGCTCTTGCTAAACTAGTATGTTGAAGTCCCCTTCTCAATGTACATGTGTTCCCATGTACATATTGGCGCACACCATTTTCAAAGTTCTCCTTGTATCGATAAAATGATGTCTTTGGTATTCCATGTAGCTCATACCATGCTCTACAACAAACAATAGAGCCATTTAGCCTGAATTGGTATCGTGACTTCTCATCTTTCTGATAACATATAGAAAGAACATCATAAACTTAATTAGTGCATGATTTTTGAGACTCTCCCCAAAACTGTTGTCGTAACCTTGTCACCATATCATGATCTGCAAATTGGCAACATTTTTGTGCACAACAATCAATGCATGATACCCTTTGAATTGATTTGTTTGAAAGGTAAAAAGTCGAAGCTGGTGCTGCTTTTGATTTTTGAGTCCTGTTCATGAAAGTGTATCGTCTCTTCCTTGACAACTAGACAACATTACTCCCATCAAGTTTTTTTCCAACATTTTCATCGTTGGATACATCCTCATATGTAGCATGCATGCCATCAACAGGAACAAATCGTTGTAATGGGCTCCCATTCAACATTGTTGTCTGCTTGATGGGCCACTTTAGCAAAGTGATGCTACCCACTTCAACCACATCATCAATGCTTGCATTTTCTCTTTCAATACCCACACCCACACAATCAGGACCAAGTTCTTGAAAGTTGACATAATCATGTGGAAATACATATAAGATGGTCCCTTCATTCATGGTTTGCATCATTGTGTCATCTTTTAAAAGGACCCTCTGATTTCTCCAAGACTCTCGAATCATTGCTTCAAATTCTAGGCTTGTCATAGGTATTGCATCTGTAACTAGAGGATCAGAATGATCATGTTCTTCATCACCATTGTAGCTTTCCTGTGGATCAATTAATTTCCCATTTAATACAAAAGATTGCAAAAGAATCTTTGACCATGAACAACACTCCATAATGAGCCTTGGAGAGATGAAGTATCCATTGTAGGCAAAAGTAGGACCACATCCTTCAAGCATTCCTCCACTAGTATGGAGACATTTCCTTGCCCTATCTTTGTACCACCACAAGTGGAATCTGGATCTGTTCTACACACACAGCCAATACCAACAATTTCATTGTCAAGTATCATATGTACTTTCTCCCCAGATTCAAAGTCCATCCTGTAAGTGAAAAAGATTACATTGTTAAATCCATAGTTATAGAAAAATACTCTTCAAATAAAAAATCATGCTACAACATGGAAAAGGTTTGCATAGGTTGGACAAGTGGTGAACCTTGAGACCAAATCCTCCTTGCTATATTAACGGAAGCAAAGTTGGAAATTATGGTGGATCTTGAAACCAAAGCATCCTTGCTATATTAGAGCATAGGTTGGACAAGTGGTGGACCTAGTTGTAATACTCACTGCCACCTATCAACTACTATAGGACTATGCTTTCCAATGTCCAAGTATCCCTTGAGGATTTCAAGGTTGAACACCTGGTGGACCTTGAAACGAAAATCCCCTTTCTATATCAGAGCATAGCTTGGACAAGTGGTGGACCTAGTTATAATGCCCAATATCCAAGGTGAAATACCTTAGGACCTTGCTACCTTGCTTGCCAATGTTTACGTAGCCCCTCATTTCTTTAATGGAAGCAAGGTTGGACAAGTGGTGGACCTTGAAACCAAAGCCTCTTTGCTATATGAGAGCATAGGTTGGACCTAGTTGTAATACCCACTACCACCTATCAACTACTATAGGACTATGCTTTCCAATGTCCAAGTATCCCTTGAGTCTTGCAAGGTTGAACACGTGGTGGACCTTGAAACGAAAATCCCCTTTCTATATCAGAGCATAGCTTTGACAAGTGGTGGACCTAGTTATAATGCCCAATATCCAAGGTGAAATACCTTAAGACCTTTCTACCTTGCTTGCCAATGTTTACGTAGCCCCTCATTTCTTTAATGGAAGCAAGGTTGGACAAGTGGTGGACCTTGAAACCAAAGCCTCTTTGCTATATGAGAGCATCGGTTGGACCTAGTTGTTATACCCACTGCCACCTATCAACTACTATAGGACTATGCTTTCCAATGTCCAAGTATCCCTTGAGTCTTGCAAGGTTGAACACGTGGTGGATTATTGAAACCAAAATCCCCTTTCTATATCAGAGCATATATTGGACAATTGGTGGACCTAGTTATAATGCCCCTCCTTTCTTTAATGGAAGAAAGGTTGGAAAAGTGGTGAATCTTGAAACCCAAACCCTTTGGCTATATATAGAGGATAGCTTGGACAAGTGGTGGGCTTAGTTGTAGTATCCAATGTCCAAGGTCCAAGGTGAACTATGTAAAGACCTTACTTCCAAAAACAAAGTCGTACAAGTGGTTCTCTTTCAAACCAAAACCTCCTTAGTGTATTAGAACATATCTTGGAGAAGTGATGGACTTAGTTGTAATGGTGAATGTCTAAAGCAAACTATTATAGGACCTTGCTTCCCAAATCAAGTTTGGACAAGTGGTGGATCTTGAAACCAAAACCCCCTTATTATATTAGAGCATAGCTTAGATAAGTGGTGGACCTAGCTACCATGGAAAATGTTCAATGTGAACTGCTACAGGACCTTGCTATTAAATGTCTAAGTAGAGCTAGCTTCTTTAATGGAATCAAGGTTGGGAAGGTGGTGCATCTTGAAACCAAAAGCCCTTTATTGTATTAGAGCATAGCTTGGACAAGTGAGGGACCTAGTTTTAATGTGTGATGTCCAAAGAAAAGTATTACAAGACCTTGCTTTCCAATATTTGAATTGGTCAAGTGGTTAAAACAAAGTATAAAACTTTGACCATTTTCTTCTCGAATTGCCAAAAAGCTAGTTTTAGACACCCCTAAATGAAAATGGTTTAGGGTGGCCTTAAACAACGTTTTTTCAAAGACTTGAACAAAAGGGTTGCCGAAGAGTAATGAAAATTTATTATGGCTTGAAGTGCCTGAGTATGTGAAAACAAGCCTAGGTTTTCCACGAGGCAAAAGGTGACATAATAAGAACATTGGAAACTTAGGATTGACCATGTGGCCTAAACTTTGGCAAGTGAAGTGGTGGCCAAGTTTTGTGGCACAGTGTGCACTTGGTCCTATATGTGTTGACCACTTAGCTAAATCTAGGACCATAAGGCCAAACCTTTGGCACCTTAAATATAGTATGGGACATAATCTAGAACTGTTATAATAAATTAGTAGTATAGTTAATATGTTAATATTTGTATTATATTTAAGTATATGCTAAATATAATTTATGTTCAAAATTTCACTAATGAAGAATGTTCCCATTTAGCACTCCAGATGCGGGGTCTTAGGGCAATGCCACAATGGGGTGACAAGGCAGTGCTTCCACGTGAGGTTTGGGGGTAGCGCTCTTGATGGGGATGTGGAATATAGCGCTCTCGATGGCGGGGCTTGGGAGGCTGATTTTGGGATATTATTCCGGGCGGGGTCCTGGGGAGGTGCCCAAAGATTTTTTTTTTTTAAAAGTGAATTGGTTAATGTTTTATATTCTCAACCATGATTTCTTTAATTTTGGCTGTGTGAATTGGTTAATGTTTTATATTGCTTTTGTTTTTCTTAATCCTATGATAAAACATGGACTTGTAGCATACGTGGCATTCTAATAAACCCTATCAAGATTAGGCACAGAGAGAGCGCATGAGAAATGCACACAGAGAAAGCAGGCGAGCAGCAAACACATAGAAAGCGCACTCGGATCGCACACAGTTGGAGTATACGTGCATGTAGAGGAGCAAGCCCGGCATCGTACACAACACATAGGTGGAGCGCACAGGATTGAAAGTTCGCGCACAAGATAAAGAAACAGTAGCGTACGCAACGCTTTCCAGAAGGGAAGGATCGGGCATAGATTCTCCTCGGGAGACATTTCACACCTCACGAATAGAGAAAAAACAGGTATTTCTCTCTCTCTCACTCTCTGTCTTTCTCCATATAGAGAAGATGGTTCTCTGTAACTCTTCTTGCACACACACACTCTCGTCAAAAGACATATATCCTTATAGGTTGGACAAGTGCTGGACCTTAACACCCAGATATTCTTAATATAATGGCATAGAGTGGAAAAGTGGTGAATCTTGAGATCAAACCACTCACGCTACTACCAATTATAGCTTGGACAATTGTTGGACCTTGAATGTAAACCCCTCATCTACGACATATCGTGGGTTTAATGTTTTTCGATGGAGCCTAGCATCTTAGAGACATGGTGCTGCTTGCTTCTCGTCATGCTTCAATGGAGCCTATCTTGGACAAATGGTGGAGCATCCTTCTCTCCATGTTTCAATGGAGCCTGGCTTGGACAAGTGGTGGACCTTTTCTTCTCTCTCTGTTTCAATAGAGTTAGCTTGGACAAGTGGTGGACCTTGGAACAAAATCCCCATGTAAAACCTATCATGGTCACTCCAAGTGGTAAGAAAGAATAACCTTTAAGATATAGACTTATAAGTTGGACAAGTGGTGAACCTTAACACCAACATATTCTTAATATAATGACATAGAGTGGAAAACTGGTGAATCTTGAGACAAAACCACTCATGCCACTAGCGATAATAGCTTGGACAAGTGGTGGCCCTTAAATTTAAACCCCCCATGTACAAAATATCGTGGGTTTAAGGTATTTCGATGAAGCCTAGCATCTTGGAGACATGGTGTAGCTTGCTTCTCTTCATGTTTCAATGGAGTCTATCTTGGACAAATAGTGGAGCATCCATATCTCCATGTTTCAATGGACTGTAGCTTAGATAAGTGGTGGACCTTTGTTGATCTCTATGATTCAATAGAGTTAGCTTGGACAAGTGGTGGACCTTGGAACCAAACCCCCATGTAAAACCTATCATGGGGGTCCACCACTTTCAAAAGAGTTAGCTTGGACAAGTGGTGGGCCTTGTAACCAAACTCCCATGTAAAACCTATTATGGTAACTCCAAGTCGTGAGAAAGAATAAAGTTTAAGATATATCTTTATAGGTTGGACAAGTGGTGGACCTTAGCACCCAGATATTCTTAATATAATGACATAGAGTGGAAAAGTGGTGAATCTTGAGACCAAACCACTCATGCTACTAGAGATAATAGGTTGGGCAAGTGGTGGACCTTGAATGTAAACCCCCCATGTACGAAATATCATGGGTTTAAGGTATTTCAATGGAGCTTAGCATCTTGGAGACATGGTGTAGCTTGCTTCTCTTCATGTTTCAATGAAACGTATCTTGGACAAATGGTGGAGCATCCTTCTCTCCGTATTTCAATGGACCCTAGCTTGGACAAGTGGTGGACCTTTGCTTCTCTGTATATTTCAATAGAGTTATCTTGGACAAGTGGTGGACCTTGGAGCCAAACCCCCATGTAAAACCTATCATGGTCACTCCAAGTGGTGAGAAAGAATAACCCTTAGGATATAGCCTTATAGGTTGGACAAGTGGTGGACCTTAACACCCAGATATTCTTAATATAATGACATAGAGTGAAAAAGTGGTGAATCTTGAGACCAAACCAGTCATGCTACTAGCGTTAATAGGTTGGACAAGTGGTGGAACTTGAATGTAAACCCCCATGTTTCAATAGAGTTAGCTTTGACAAATGGTAGAGCATCCTTCTGTCCATGTTTCAATGGAGCCTAGCGTGGACAAGTGGTGGACCTTTGTTTCTCTTTATGTTTCAATAGAGTTAGCTTGGACAAGTGGTGGACCTTGGAACCAAACCCCCATGTAAAACATATCATGGACATTTCAAGTGGTGAGAAATAATACCCTTTAAGATATACCCTTATAGGTTGGACAAGTGGTCGACCTTAACACCCAGATCTTCCTAACATAATGACATAGAGTGGAAAAGTGGTGAATCTTGAGACCAAACCACCCATGCTACTAGATATAATAAGTTGGACAAGTGGTGGACCCTTAATGTAAACTCCTCATGTACAAAATATCGTGGGTTTAAGGTATTTCAATGGATCTTAGCATCTTGGAGACATGGTGCATCTTGCTTCTCTTCATGTTTCAATGGAGCCTATCTTGGAAAAATGGTGGAGCATCCTTCTCTCCATGTTTCAATGGAGCCTACCTTGGACAAGTGGTGGACCTTTGCTTCTCTCTATGTTTCAATAGAGTTATCTTGGACAAGTGGTGGACCTTGGAACCAAACCCCCATGTAAAACCTATCATGGTCATTCCAAGTGGTCAGAAAGAATACCCTTTAAGATATAGCCTTATAGGTTGGACAAGTGGTGGACCTTAACACCCAGATCTTCTTAATATAATGACATAGAGGGGAAAAGTGGTGAATCTTGAGACCAAACCACTCATGCTACTAGTGATAATAGGTTGGATAAGTGGTGGACCTTGAATGTAAACCCCCCATGTACGAAATATCATGGGTTTAAGATATTTCAATGGAGCCTAGCATTTTGGAGACATGGTGCAGCTTGCTTCTCTTCACGTTTCAATCGAACCTGGCTTGCACAAATGGTGGAGCATCCTTCTCTCCATGTTTCAATGGAGCCTAGCTTGGACAAGGTGTGGACCTTTGATTCGAGCCTATCTTGGACAAATGGTGGAGCATCCTTCTCTCCATGTTTCAATGGACCCTAGCTTGGACAAGTGGTGGACCTTTGTTTCTCTCTATGTTTCAATAGAGTTGGCTTGGACAAGTGGTGGACCGTGGAACCAAACCCCCATGTAAAACCTATCATGGTCACTCCAAGTGGTAATAAAGAATAACCTTGAAGATGTAGCCTTATAGGTTGGACAAGTGGTGGACCTTAACACCCACATATTCTTAATATAATGACATAGAGTGGAAAAGTGATGAATCTTGAGACCAAACCACTCACGCTACTACCAATAATAGCGTTGACAAGTGTTGGACCTAGAATGTAAACCCCTCATCTACGACATATCGAGGGTTTAATGTTTTTTGATGGAACCTAGCATCTTGGAGACATGGTGCAACTTGCTTCTCGTCATGTTTCAATGGAGCCTATCTTTGACAAATGGTGGAGCATCCTTCTCTCCATGTTTCAATGGAGCCTAGCTTGGACAAGTGGTGGACCTTTGCTTCTCTCGCTGTTTCAATAGAGTTAGCTTGGACAAGTGGTGGAGCTTGGAACCAAATCCCCATGTAAAACCTATCATGGTCACTCCAAGTGGTAAGAAAGAATAACCTTTAAGATATAGACTTATCGGTTGGACAAGTGGTGGACCTTAACACCCACATATTCTTAATATAATGACATTGAGATGAAAAGTGGTGAATCTTGAGATAAAACCACTCATGCTACTAGCGATAATAGCTTGGACAAGTGGTGGCCCTTAAATGTAAACCCCCCATGTACAAAATATCCTGGGTTTAAGGTATTTCGATGAATCCTAGCATCTTGGAGACATGGTGCAACTTGCTTCTCTTCATTTTTCGATGGAGCCTATCTTGGACAAATGGTGGAGCATCCTTATAGGTTGGAGCATCCTTTTCTCTCCATGTTTCAATGGACCCTAGCTTCGACAAGTGGTAGACCTTTGCTTCTCTCTATGATTCAATAGAGTTAACTTGGACAAGTGGTGGACCTTGGAACCAAACCCCCATGTAAAACTTATCATGGTCACTCCAAGTGGTGAGAAAGAATAACCTTTAAGATATAGCCTTATAGGTTGGACAGGTGGTGGACCTTAACACCCAAATATTCTTAATATAATGACATACAGTGAAAAAGTGGCGAATCTTGAGACAAAAGCACTCATGCTACTAGCGATAATAGATTGGACAAGTGGTGGACCTTGAATGTAAATCCCCCATGTTTCAATAGACTTAGCTTCAACAAATGGTGGAGCGTCGTTCTCTCCATGTTTCAATGGAGCCTAGCTTGGACAAGTGGTGGACCTTTGTTTCTCTCTATGTTTCAATAGAGTTTGCTTGGACAAGTGGTGGACCTTGGAACCAAACCCCCATGTAAAACCTATCATGTTTACTCCAAGTGGTGAGAGAGAATAACCGTAATGATATATCATTATATGATATATCCTTATAGGGTGGACCTTTACACCCAGATATTCTTAATATAATGGCATATAGTGAAAAAGTGGTGAATCTTGAGAGAAAACCACTTATGGTACTAGCGATAATAGGTTGGACATGTGGTGGACCTTGAATGTAAACCCCCCATCTACAAAATAGCGTGGGTTTAAGGTATTTAGATGGAGCCTAGTTCCTTGGATACCAGTGGTGCACCTTGATTCTCTTCATGTTTCAATGGAGCCTATCTTGGACAAATGGTGTAGCATCCTTCTCTTCATGTTTCAATGGACCCTAGCTTGCACAAGTGGTGGACCTTTGCTTCTCTCTATGTTTCAATAGAGTTAGCTTGGACAAGTGGTGGACCTTCGAACCAAGACCCCAGTGTAAAACCTATCATGGTCGCTCCAAGTCGTGAGAAAGAATAACCTTTAAGATATAGCCTTATAGGTTGGACAAGTGGTGGACCTTAACACCCAGATATCCTTAATATAATGACATAGAGTGATAAAGTGGTGAATCTTGAGAGAAAACCACTCATGCTACTAGCGGTAATAGCTTGGAAAAGTGGTGGACCTTGAACGTAAACCCCCCATGTTTCAATTGAGTTAGCTTCGACAAATGATGGAGCATCCTTCTCTCCATGTTTCAATGGAGCCTAGCTTAGACAAGTGGTGGACTTTTGCTTCTTTATATAATTCAATAGAGTTAGCTTTGACAAGTGGTGGAGCTTGGAACCAAACCCCCATGTAAAACCTATCATGGTCACTCCAAGTGGTAAGAAAGAATAACCTTTAAGATGTAGCATTATAGGTTGTACAAGTGGTGGACCTTACGAGTTATCTTGGACAAGTGGTGGGCTTTGTAACCAAACTCCCATGTCCAACCTATTATCTCTAGTAGCATGAGTGGTTTGGTCTCAAGATTCACCACTTTTCCACTCTATGTCATTATATTAATAATATCAGGGTGCTAAGGTCCACCACTTGTCCAGTTTGGACAAGTGGTGGACCTTTGCTTCTCTCTCTCTTTCAATAGAGTTAGCTTGGACAAGTGGTGGAGCTTCGAACCTATCATGGTCACTCCAAGTGGTAAGAAAGAATAACCTTTAAGATATAGACTTATAGGTTGGACAAGTGGTGGACCTTAACACCCACATATTCTTAATATAATGACATAGAGTGGAAAAGTGGTGAATCTTGAGATAAAACCACTCATGCTACTAGCGATAATAGCTTAGACAAGTGGTGGCCCTTGAATGTAAACCCCCCATGTACAAAATATCCCGGGTTTAGGGTATTTCGATGAATCCTAGCATCTTGGAGACATGGTGCAGCTTGCTTCTCCTCATTTTTCGATGGAACCTATCTTGGACAAATGGTGGAGCATCCATCTCTCCATGTTTCAATGGACCCTAGCTTGGACAAGTGGTGGACCTTTGGTTCTCTCTATGATTCAATAGAGTTAGCTTGGACAAGTGCCACGTGGACCTTGGAACCTAACCCATATGTAAAACTTATCATGGTCACTCCAAGTGGTGAGAAAGAATACCCTTTAAGATATAGCCTTATAGGTTGGACAAGTGGTGGACCTTAACACCCAAATATTCTTAATATAATGACATAGAGTGAAAAAGTGGTGAATCTTGAGACCAAAACACTCATGCTACTAGCGATAATATCTTGGACAAGTGGTGGACCTTGAATGTAAATCCCCCATGTTTCAATAGACTTAGCTTCGACAAATGGTGTTGCGTCGTTCTCTCTATGTTTCAATGGAGCCTATCTTGGACAAGTGGTGGACCTTTGTTTCTCTCTATGTTTCAATAGAGTCAGCTTGGACAAGTGGTGGACCTTGGAACCAAACCCACATGTAAAACCTATCATGTTTACTCCAAGTGGTGAGAGAGAATAACCGTAATGATATATCCTTATAGGTTGGACAAGTGGTGGACCTTAACACCCAGATATTCTTAATATAATGGCATAGAGTGAAAAAGTGGTGAATCTTGAGAGCAAACTACTCATGCTACTAGCGATAATAGGTTGGACAAGTGGTGGACCTTGAATGTAAACCCCCCATCTACAAAATATCGTGGGTTTAAGGTATTTAGATGGAGCCTAGCATCTTGGAGACATCGTGCACCTTGATTCTCTTCATGTTTCAATGGAGCCTATCTTGGACAAATGGTGGAGCATCCTTCTCTTCATGTTTCAATGGACCCTAGCTTGCACAAGTGGTGGATCTTTGCTTCTCTCTATGTTTCAATAGAGTTAGCTTGGACAAGTGGTGGACCTTGGAACCAAACCCCAATGTAAAACCTATCATGGTCACTCCAAGTCGTGAGAAAGAATAACCTTTAAGATATAGCCTTATAGGTTGGACAAGTAGTGGACCTTAACACCCAGATATCCTTAATATAATGACATAGAGTGATAAAGTGGTGAATCTTGAGACAAAACCACTCATGCTACTAGCGGCAATAGCTTGGACAAGTGGTGGACCTTGAACATAAACCCCCCATGTTTCAATAGAGTTAGCTTCGACAAATGATGGAGCATCCTTCTCTCCATGTTTCAATGGAGCCTAGCTTAGACAAGTGGTGGACTTTTTCTTCTTTCTATAATTCAATAGACTTAGCTTGGACAAGTGGTGGACCTTGGAACCAAACCCCCATGTAAAACCTATCATGGTCACTCCAAGTGGTAAGAAAGAATAACCTTTAAGATGTAGCCTTATAGGTTGTACAAGTGGTGGACCTTAACACCCACATATTCTTAATATAATGACATAGAGTGGAAAAGTGGTGAATCTTGAGACAAAACCACTCATGCTACTACCAATAATAGCTTGGACAAGTGTTGGACCTTGAATGTAAACCCCTTATCTACGACATATCATGGGTTTAATGTTTTTCGATGGAGCCTAGCATCTTGGAGACATGGTGCAACTTGCATCTCGTCATGTTTCAATGGAGCCTATCTTGGACAAATGGTGGAGCATGCGTCTCTCCATGTTTGAATGGAGCCTAGCTTGGACAAGTGGTGGACCTTTGCTTCTCTCTCTATCTCAATAGAGTTAGCTTGGACAAGTGGTGGAGCTTGGAACCAAACCCCCATATAAAACCTATCATGGTCACTTCAAGTGGTAAGAAAGAATAACCTTTAGGATATATACTTATAGGTTGATCAAGTGGTTGACCTTTAACACCCACATATTCTTAATATAATGATATAGAGTGGAAAAGTGGTGAATCTTGAGACAAAACCACTCATGCTACTAGCGATAATAGCTTGGACAAGTGGTGGCCGTTGAATGTAAACCCCCCATGTACAAAATATCCTGGGTTTAAGGTATTTCGATGAAGCCTAGCATCTTGGAGACATGGTGCAGCTTGCTTCTCTTCATGTTTCGATGGAGCCTATCTTCCACCAATGGGGGATCATCCTTCTCTAAATGTCTAAATGGAGCCTAGCTTGGACAAGTTGTGGACCTTTGCTTCTCTCTATGTTTCCATAGAGTTAGCTTGGACAAGTGGTGGACCTTGGAACAGAACTCCCATGTAAAACATATCATGGTCATTCCAAGTGGTGAGAAATAATACCCTTTAAGATCTAGCCTTATAGGTTGGACAAGTGGTCGACCTTAAAATCTAGATCTTCTTAATATAATGACATAGAGTGAAAAAGTGGTGAATCTTGAGACCAAACCACTCATGCTACTAAGGATAATAGGTTGGACAAGTGGTGGACCTTGAATGTATACCCCCCATGTACGAAATATCATGGGTTTAAGGTATTTCAATGGAGCCCAGCATCTTGGAGACATGGTGCAGCATGCTTATCTTCATGTTTCAATGGAGCCTATCTTTGACAAATGGTGGAGCATCCTTCTCTCCATGTTTCAATGGAGCCTACCTTGGACAAGTCGTGGACCTTTGCTTCTCTCTATGTTTCAATAGAGTTAGCTTGGACAAGTGGTGGGCCTTGTAACCAAACTCCCATGTAAAACCTATCATGGTAACTCCAAGTGGTGAGAAAGAATAAAGTTTAAGATATATCTTTATAGGTTGGACAAGTGGTGGACCTTAGCACCCAGATATTCGGAATATAATGACATAGAGTGGAAAAATTGTGAATCTTGAGACCAAACCACTCATGCTACTAGAGATAATAGGTTGGACAAGTGCTGGACCTTGAATGTAAACCCTCCATGTACGAAATATCATGGGTTTAAGGTATTTCAATGGAGCTTAGCACCTTGGAGACATGGTGTAGCTTGCTTCTCTTCATGTTTCAATGAAGCGTATCTTGGACAAATGGTGGAGCATCCTTCTCTCCATGTTTCAATGGACCCTAGCTTGGACAAGTGGTGGACCTTTTCTTCTCTCTATGTTTCAATAGATTTATCTTGGAAAAGTGGTGGACCTTGAAACCAAACCCCCATGTAAAACCTATCATGGTCACTCCAAGTGGTGAGAAAGAAAAACCCTTAAGATATAGCCTTATAGGTTGGACAAGTGGTGGACCTTAACACCCAAATATTCTTAATAAAATGACATAGAGTGAAAAAGTGGTGAATCTTGAGACCAAACCACTCATGCTACTAGCGTTAATAGGTTGGACAAGTGGTGGAACTTGAATGTAAACCCCCCATGTTTCAATAGAGTTAGCTTCGACAAATGGTAGAGCATCCTTCTCTCCAAGTTTCAATGGAGCCTAGCTTGGACAAGTGGTGGACCTTTGTTTCTCTCTATGTTTCAATAGAGTTAGCTTGGAAAAGTGGTAGACCTTGGAACCAAACCCCCATGTAAAACATATCATGGACATTTCAAGTGGTGAGAAATAATACCCTTTAAGATATACCCTTATTGGTTGGACAAGTGGTCGACCTTAACACCCAGATCTTCCTAACGTAATGACATAGAGTGGAAAAGTGGTGAATCTTGAGACCAAACCACCCATGCTACTAGAGATAATAAGTTGGACAAGTGGTGGACCTTGAATGTAAACTCCCCATGTACAAAATATCGTGGGTTTAAGGTATTTCAATGGATCTTAGCATCTTGGAGACATGGTGCAGCTTGCTTCTCTTCATGTTTCAATGGAGCCTATCTTGGACAAATGGTGGAGCATCCTTCTCTCCATGTTTCAATGGACCATAGCTTGGACAAGTTGTGGACCTTGGAACCAAACCCCCATGTAAAACCTATCATGGTCATTCCAAGTGGTCAGAAAGAATACCCTTTAAAATATAGCCTTATAGGTTGGACAAGTGGTGGACCTTAACACCCAGATCTTCTTAATATAATGACATAGAGTGGAAAAGTGATGAATCTTGAGACCAAACTACTCATACTACTAGTGATAATAGGTTGGATAAGTGGTGGACCTTGAATGTAAACCCCCCATGTACGAAATATCATGGGTTTAAGATATTTCAATGGAGCCTAGCATTTTGGAGACATGGTGCAGCTTGCTTCGCTTCATGTTTCAATCGAACCTGGCTTGGACAAATGGTGGAGCATCCTGCTCTCCATGTTTCAATGGAGCCTAGCTTGGACAAGGTGTGTACCTTTGATTCTCTCTATGTTCCAATAGAGTTAGCTTGGACAAGTGGTGGACCTTGCAACCAGACCCCTATGTAAAACCTATCATGTGCATTCCAAGTGGTGGTAAATAATACCATTTTAGATATAGCCTTATAGGTTGGACAAGTGGTGGACCTTAACACCCATATCTTCTTAATATAATGACATAGAGTGGAAAAGTGGTTAATCTTGAGACCAAACCACTCATGGTACTAGGGAGAAGAGGTTGGACAAGTGGTGGACCTTGAATTTAAACCGCACATATACAAAAGATCGTGGGTTTAAGGTATTTCAATGGAGCTTAGCATCTCAAAGACATGGTGCATATTGCTTCTCTTCATGTTTCAATGGAGCCTATTTTGGACAAATGGTGGAGCATCCTTCTCTCCATGTTTCAATGGACCCTAGATTGGACAAGTGGTGGACCTTTGCTTCTCTCTATGTCTCAATATAGTTAGCCTATATTAGACAATTAGTAGACCTCAAATATCTCCATGTTGTCTAGAGCTGAGCTTGGACAAGTGGTGGACCTTACTTCTCCCTTCCCTTAGTTTACTAGCTTAAAAGATTACTATGTATACTTGCTTAGATCTAACTTGAACAAGTGGTGGACCTTGTATTCAGACAAAGTTAATTCATTACAAAAAAGTATATGCTAAAATAACATTTGGTTTTTTTTGTTTCAGGAAAGATGGCTCCAAAAAAACAGGTTGCAAGGGTTGCTGTCTCAGTTGACTATACTTGCAATGATCTTAGGAAATGGTATTTGGACATACATGGTATAGAGGGTGCACAATTTCATAAGGTGCATCTATTTATTGCCAAAAAGGAGAATGACAGCTTGTTTGAAGATGTTGGACAAGTTGTGGAAGTATCTGTCTCTGTAGTTGATAGTCATCTGGAGGTGGAATGCATTGACATTCTAGTTCCAATGAATCTAGAATTTCAACTATCTCCAGGAGCATATGCATTGGAGCGCATGTCTAGAAACAAAGAAGAGACAATGTTTTCTCGAGGATGGAAGTTTGCAGAATCAGATCCAAACATCACAACAGATCAACTTCAAAGCTCCATCATTGCCACACTACAACGAAAAAAGGTGAAAGCTTCACGACCACCATCCACAACGAAGCAAGAAAAAGTGCAAAAAGTAGCAGCTAAGCGAACTAGTTCCATTTTGGATGTAGACAAGGCATCTTTGGCATCCTCATCAACAGAGGGTTCAATGTCAAAGATGAGAATTGTGGATCCAGATGTTTTAGAAGCTAAGGCCATGAAAGGACAAGAAAAAGATACAGGTGGAATGAATAAGTACATAAATTATTTTCCTTTCCAATATAGGGAATTTTTGGAGTCTCGCCATAGCATAGGCAATCTCCCACAAAATCTATCAATCCGGAGAGAGAGAGCATGACCCGGCTAGGGCTTGGAGGCATCACACAAAGAATGTGCGAGAGCGTCATCGGATGCAAAGATTGAGAGGATTCAAGAGCGTGCATCCTCCAATGCAATTAGAAATCATCCCAAACAACTTATGCTAATCGCACATCAAGCATCAATTCAAGCAATCATCTACACACATCAAGCAACGAAGTGAAACACACTAATCTTGGAATCTCTAAGCACAACTCTAATTACATGCATTGACGATTAAGCACACAAGATCGCATTCAAGTCGGCCACCCCAACCATGCCAATCATGGTGTCCAAATCAAGTCACACATAATCAAATTAAGCTCAAGGCTTCTTAAACCTACACACACAAAAGAACACCATTAGAGGACAACTCTAATCCCTCAATCACGAGTACGCCCACTCCGCTTAATCGAGAGAGTTAGATAAGGACTCCACTAATCGGATAGCTTAGCATAAGTAAGAGTTTGATTAGATAAGATCAACACTTCAAAACAATGAAGGAAAGTAGATAAACATGATTGACAGCATAATGAAGACTAGATTAATTAAGAGAGGATTACACTAACTACATGTGATTAGCACTAGCCTTCTAAGCATGGGCATTAAGCTCAAAGGCTAGGCCATCAAGATCTCCTCTAGGGAGAGAGTTCTCAAAAGGACCACTCAAGAATGACCTCTCATTAAGCATAGGGCTCTTTTATAGTTTTGGGCCTCAAACCCTTAAACTATGGGATAAAGTGAGCTCTCTAGCCTAGACTCATACAACTTTGGAACTCTTAAGTGAGCCCAAGCCCTATACAATGAAAAGTAAATATTGTGCACTATGGCACATTTCCATAGCTTGGTGCATAATTTGTGTAGCCGTTGGTTAAAGTGAGCTCTCTTGCCTAGACTCATACAACTTTGGAACTCCTAAATGAGCCCAAGCCCTATACAATGAGAAGTAAATATTGTGCACTATGGCACATTTCCATAGCTTGGTGCATAATTGGTGTAGCCGTTAGCCGCTTCTAATACTCCCCCCTTCCTAATTTGGCGCAGGTCCTCGTGTGCCGGTGAAGCAAAACACGGTGACATGGTATAAAGCAAGTCCTTGGAAGAAATGTTAAGCTGCAAAACATAAGACCAAGTAATGAGCATCAAAGGCCACCAAGATTGAATATAACATGAAGCATAAATGAACAATCATGCAAAGTGATTTTTTGCTTCTAAAAGATGGGTCAATCATAGTCAAAAACTAGACAACATAAAGCAAAAAAATACTCAAACTATTGTGAATATTAAACCACTTGAAATTTTAGTTTTATGCATGAAACACAAGCAATCAATTATGACCCTAGGCTAATGCAAGTTCTTAAACCTACTAGCCTAAAAACTATGTAAACAATCTTAATAAATCATTCAAGTCTATCATGTCTATGGGCTATAAAAAAGCTCATAATCTATTAGTACATTGTCAAAGCTTTTTTTGAAGCTCATGGAAGTTTTGATTTAGTCATTCATTGTAAAATTGAAGCACAATCACAAGGCTACCACCCCAAGGAAAGTTTAGGTGCGACTCTCAGCTCCTTGAACCCTCAAGAAGGTTTTCCAAAAGCCTACTAGCTTACCAAGGCGATGGCTAACCCCTATCAACCCAAGGCATCGGTTTAGGGCTTTGACCAAGCGAGCCAAGGTGATTCCCCTCTCCTACCAAGTGCCAATAGGGCGCTAGGCCTCTCTCAGACACAAAATAACATAGAATTTTCATTTTCATGTGCCTTAGTAGCATTTTTGGTACTTTTTTGGACACTTCTTTGCTTCATGGTTCATTTTTTAGCACATTTTTATTGCTTCCTTTATGAGATATTTATGGCAATTGGACTAAAAAAGATTAAAGCCTAGTCATAGCCCTAGGTCGTGACAAAAATGAATGGAATATTACAACTATCACTAAGAATCTAGGACTAGCAAGAAATGAACCTACATTAACCTAAGGTCAAGGCCAATTACCTATGATTTGCATTCATAAAACCTAATTTTTTTGTGAGTTAATTTTCACAAATTAGGGTGTTGAAACTTTATGATGCCTAGCTTTCGAAAATGAAAAAAACCATAGCTTTAGAAGCAAAATTTCACTTAAACCAAGCAATAGAATGGAGAGATGAACAAAGAGCCAAATCGTGGAAGGATTACACCTATTCATGCTCTTTGAGCATCCTTGAGAAAGCATCCCCTTTGTGTAGAGAAGTCTCTTGATCCTTTTTATTTTCAAAAAGAAGCCTTTTGAAGCTAAGTGTAAACACAAGCTACAAAAGCCAATTATTGAAATCCAAAAGCACACAAAAAACATTAATGAAAACCTAAAGCTAGGGTCTTGTATACCCGAATTTGCCAAAGGGATAAAACCCAAGGGGAAAAAGTGCCTTTGGTTATGCACATGATGCTCTAATGTAGCAAATTTATTCATACACATCAACCATGAGAGATAAAATGAGCTTCTACATAAGCAAATAGTGCAATTTCAACCATCTCTCATGCATGATTCAAAGTTGATTAGTTTCTAGCTCACTTGAAGTATGGAAAAAAACAATACAAGAGCTGAAAATAATGCATCTTTTGAATGAAATGAAGTGGCTCTCGAAAGCCGAATTTTACATTTTAAAGCTTTTCAAAAAGTTGGCTAACAACTAGCTCAATAAATTTTACAATTTTAGAGCACGCTATGAGCTAGAGATGACTGCAACTTAATGAAATGGAAATGAGTGGCTCTCAATAGCCAAAGTTTGTACTTGAAAGCTCAAGATGTTGGGCAAACACTAGCTCAAAATGAAAAAAATTGCATTTTTAGACCAAGCTATGAGCTAGCATTACAACTTTAATCCACACATTTGGAATGGCTCTAATTAGCCAATTTTTGCAATATTGCAATGATGACCCCTTCTTGGATCATTTGGAATCACACATCTGCCACACCCCTTCAAAACAACTCAAATGTTAGTGCTCTTTAGCTTTTGATAATCCAATATGAGCACTAAAACTTGCACAAAGCCAAGTTCAAATTTTTACACACACTCTTGTCCATCAAAACAAGCTCAATTTTAATGCTTTCAAATAATTTCTCGTTCAATTCAAGCATAAAAAATACACAAGCAATGTTAATTTTAAGCACACACACTCCCAACCAAACAAGCACAACTCATCGTCTAGTGTAACTCTCACATGAAGCTCACATGCTTTTCAAAAAGAGCATCTTGACTTTTAGTGCAATGAAAACTTCAATAAAGCCAAACGCTAAAATCATACTCAATCATAGTATAACATGCATCAACTCATCATCCAATGTGGCTCTCATGCCCGTATGCCATACATAGCGTAAGAGAGAGAAAGCATATGATGAAATACATGTTATCTCTCTCTCGAAACCGTCATACCCGTTCGAATGAAGCTTGACCATTAGTGCATCTTTCACCAAAGATCAATGCTTAATTTTAGCGCATTTTTAGCATACATGTAAAGCACGCAAAATTTCATGCTCAAGCACAAGTCCCATAATTCAATCCATGCTACATTTTTCAATGAAAAATCACAACTTCCGCATTTTTGATGCAATTCAGTAAAAAATATTCAACGAACCAATGCAAAGCACAAGCACAAAATTCATGTTCCCTGCTCTCATAGAATTGTTCTAAAAGAAATATCAATCATGTCAAACACGGGCCATTAGTTGTAATCAAGCACCAAATCATGCATACGTGACGGTGAAATCATACTTTACCTTACTCTCGCAACCCATTGGATAGCATGTGAATTCTAGAGTATGCATTCTTTGCACAAAATCTCTCTCTTTTTTTTCTTTTAAATGGTCAAAGTAAGCATCCGAGAAAAAGTTCATGGGAAGCTCATCTTTTTTCTCTCTGTCTCTGCTTGTTAGAGTTGGTAACTGAGTGGGAACTTGTGTTTATTGGGGTGTCGATCACGCAAAGGTCTACCTCCAGCGGGTTTGACTACAAAGCCACATGCAGGAGTACCTTCCCCTCCAAAAGTAGACAGAAGGCGATCGTATTGCCCACCCCTGCAGATTGCACTTGCTTTCCTGGTTTGTAAAACCTTTCAAACAGTGTAGTGCCTGTGTAGGGAGCTCTCGAACAACTAAAGCATCAAAGGATAGCCAATCCACTAAGGGAAGTTATTGTTTTAGCTCAGTCTCACTGTCTCATTTCAGAACCAAGTAGCACCATATATGGGTAGTAGAGAAATGTGTGCATGCGTGTGTCCACCCTGGTTTACTACTAGTGCCAATACATGGACATGAGCGCAAAACGAGGGAGCATTGACTCCGTAGCAGAGGCCCGAAGTGTGCAACTCATTATGTTCTGACGGCAACTGTAAAAGACAGTTTTGGGTCAGCAACAAGTGATAGGTTGAAGCAAAGAGCTGGAGAGGCCTGAGATCCGAAATTGGTGTAATTACGGGCAGCAATCGTTTTTAGAGAAAGCGAGATGTGCGCCGGATGGGCTGTGGAAGAATTTGTGAGGCCAGAGCCAGAGCTCTGAGTTGACCGTGTATAGCAAGGACTCCTCAATCATGGCAGTGCACCTGCTCGACCAACTCCCCTTGCCAACCTGTTTTTTTTATATGAAAACCTGAACTGCTATGTGCGTGCGAAGGCAGCCCATTCAAAATTATAAGGCACCGTGTACGAAGGCTCTAGCCTCTAGTATGGCGGATATCGACAAAGATGGAAGCACATGATAAATGGCATGGCATGTGTGCGAGAGAGAGCAAGAGGGTGTTGTAAATGACTGATGAAGTGGGTAGGGGCGGAGTCGTCACTAGCAGGAGAAATCGGCAGCATGCGAGCAAGTGGGTCACGGGTGTCAGGTGAGCACGGGAAATCACATGTAGAATCATAGATTCCAGCGGCGCAAACTTGGCAGAGTGTGTTTGATTCTCAAGCCAGGCTGGAGATGTTGTCATTATCGGGGGGTCAGCAGCGCTATAAGTTAAAGGATGCTGCCTACACTCATGCAAATTTGTGACTTATATCACGTTGTGAGTCAAGTGGGCAAGTGGAGGTCTCACGTCATGGCTAGGGTCCACCATAGATGTGTGTGTGTGGAGTTGGATGCGCCCCATTCGGCAGCAAGCTAGATTGGCTTTTAGTGGAAAAAGGGTGTGTGTGTGTGAGTGTGTGAGTAGAGTTAAAGCCCAACTTGGGGAAGCCAAATAAAGCTTGTGTGTGTGGGTCGTTTGTATGCAGCCAAAAAAGGTGGCAATCTATTTTTTAGTTTTATTTTTATTTCGATAAGAGGTTGTTCCCATGACAAGAGGACCATGGTGCATGAGAATGAGCAAAACTTTTTTGGCTAATCATTGAGATTGACATTAATGCACATATCAAAAAAATGAAAATAAAAAGACTTTTCTTTTGTACTCTCGGATCCAATTTTTTAAATTCCAATTGAGCTAAAAGAAAATTTCTTTGTGCCTTTTGATGGTGTATACACATCTATTTGAGCATCCAAGCAAGGTGGATTCCATATGCATGGTGTAATAATCTATGCTGCAAAAGTTTTGCTTCACAATGAACAAAACAACAAAGAGATATTTGAAAGACTGATTAGCGTGTATAAATTTAGAAAGGCTCGCATTGTTGTGAATGCTCCTCCATTTGTTGCAACTGCTATATCTGCCATTGCAAATGAGGAGGCTCAGGCATTGTATGTCAAGCAACCTTACAGCCAAATATTAAGACATTTACGGAGTCAATGGATCTTCTCAGGACGACCACCAAAGGCAGTAAGTGGAATTGCAGAGGGACATGCATCTCGTGCCGGATGGGATGTAAGTTATTTTCTTTGTCTTTTTGATAGTGTTTAATTGACAAATCTTGCTCAATAGTTTAATTATTTCTCTATTTATTTTTAGGCTTTTCTTCGATTGGCAAGAATGAGTGCAGCAGCAAGTTGGATTGCTAAACAGGCACACATGGTCACGTACTCTGATTTAGTTTATGATTGCTGGATAGAAATCATTGAAAAGCTAGAAGAGGAGAATAAGAAACCCCCAACAACTGTATTTAGATACCTTTGTGGCCTTGAGGAATCAGAGGTAAAGACTATTCAAGAAGAGATTAGAGATGACAAGATTTTACTGTCAAAGAGTGCAAAGGATGTTGATGCAACTGACATGTATGATCGAATCAAGCAGTTGAAGCAAGACAAATTGATTAAAGATGCACTTCTTGAAGGCTTCAACAATTTGAATGAGTCTTCACCATGTAAATACTGGGAGGAGGTAGTCAAAATGTATAACATCAATGATGTTGTTTATAAAACAATTTTAATGCTATGCGAGGAATGGATCAAATCTAGTTTGACGCGTGGAACAAAGAAAATGGCTTTTCCAGATGGAGCAATAAAATACATGTAATGGGAAATTCACCTTCAAAAGGAGAAAACTGAGCCTAGAGATTTGCCATGGTCAATCTATGTGGTGAGCCTACAAATGGAAGGCAATCTCTACTTGATGCGCCACTTCAATAATAAAGTGCCTATTGGCTTATGTGTTTTAGATATGACAAAAAACGTTGGAGGCAATTTGAAGTGGAGTGAGGAGACATTTAACAATGCTTTGGATGGGATCTTGGCTATTGCTGGAGGGTCAACATATCCTGGATTTGTCTCTCTTGCATTTTTGGATTTCACTAACTTCACAAAATTGCAATGTGCCTTTCACGCCATGGGAGATAATCTGAGCTACCATTGTTGTGGTGCATTGCATCACTTTCCATTAGCTCCTTGCAAAGGAGCAATTCAATTCCTAACAGTTATTGCCTTCTTGGGACAAGGCAATGCATTTGAAGAACTGAGAAGAAGATCAGAGGAAAATCCCATGCCAATTGATTGTTCTCTTCTTCAAGTAGCAGATAACGATATGTCAGATTTGCAATATTTGGAGGCCAAAAAAAGAGCTTTGGTCAAGCACTACATTCGTACATATTGTTTTGAAGATCGCAAGCTTTTTGATGTTTTTGGTGATGTCTCCTTGGTTGCACAAGAAGGAATACAACAGAAAAAAGAAGTTATATGCTTAATTGATAGTGTGGAGGAGGCAAAAAACGTGGAGACCATGCTGCTAGACTTTGCTAAGTCTCATGAAGATATAGAAAAATGGGTTGGACTTCAACAATCCACTTTGCAATCAGATGACATTGTGCCTGTTACAGAGGAGTGCTCTCCACAAAGAGAAGAAGAACAACAACAACAACATCCTCTGTCAATGGAGGACTTTTTGGAAATGGAGACACGTATGTTTTGAGTTTCTTGTGTATGTTAGTGTTCTTGTTACTGATTTGATACTCTTAATGTTAGATTTTGCTTTATATAGTATTGATTGAGTTTGTATTTTTTATCTCAAGCATTCAAGGTTTGAATGTAAATAATAAATTACTGAGTTTTTGAATGGTGGATCTTTAGACTAAAACTATAACATTTAATACTCACAAAGACTTAATTACTTAAGAGCTTGAACTCAATAAGTTTTGGACCTTTTATCAATACCCCCTTGATATGATACATTACATCGTAGCATGGTTAAATGGTGATGCTTCATAAATTGAACCTAGCTTAGACAGGTGCTGGAGCCTAAATTTAAACTAACCTTGCTAGAAGGGAGCTTATGTTTGGACTTTGAGAACTAGCATAAGTAATCAATTAGAGCATAGATTAGACATGTGGTGGTGGCCTTAGAGACCAAAATCTTAATGAGCTTGGAAAGGTATTTAAGTACTGCAATTTACTTAGTTTTAGTACTCACTAAAGGCATAGCTTGACAAAAGGTGGACCTTACATGGATCCTAATTTCAAGAGGTGTGGTAGACCTTCAAACCAAGATCATATAGCTTGGACATGTGGTGGAACTTGCATGGAGACTAGTTTAGACAAGTGTGGTACACCTTGTAATCAACACCCATTTGTTATATTAGCTTGGACAAGTGGTGGACCTTGCTTTTATGTTTCAATGGAGCATATTTTGGACAGGTGGTAGACCTTGTTTCTCTCCATGCTTCAATGGAGAGAAACATTAGCTTGGACAAGTGGTGGACCTTGCTTTTATGTTTTAAAGGAGCATATTTCGGACAAGTGGTAGACATTGTTTCTCTCCATGGTTCAATGGAACCCACCTTAGACAAGTGAAGTACCTTGAAACCAAACCCCCATAATACAACCTACTAAATAGGTTGGAAAATTGGTGGTGTATGAAACCATCCATGATAGAGCATAGTATAGGTGAAAACGTAGTGGTCCTTATATCAATTACCCATGCATAGC
This sequence comes from Adiantum capillus-veneris, assembly GCF_014529385.1. Classification (NCBI taxonomy): domain Eukaryota; kingdom Viridiplantae; phylum Streptophyta; class Polypodiopsida; order Polypodiales; family Pteridaceae; genus Adiantum; species Adiantum capillus-veneris. Next base: position 40,699,892 of record NC_140940.1, read on the forward strand.
TTGGACAAGTGGTGGACCTTGATTCTCTCTATGTTTCAATGGATCCTATCTTGGACTATAGATATATCTTACTTATTTCCATGCTTCAATGGATTGTAGCTTGGATAAGGAGTGGACCTTCAAACAAACCTCCACAGCATAGCATATATTAACAATTCATGGGTTTTATAGATATTTTCTTGCCTATTTTGGAGAGTTGGTACACCTTTATTCTCCATTCTTCAATGGATCTGAGGTTGGACAAGCGGAGCTGGAGAAGTGGTCAACCTTAAAATGAAACCTCCCATGCTACAGCCCATCATAGATCGTATATGTAGTGGACCTTGAAACTCTTTTATGTCCCTAGCTTAGAGAAGCATTGCACTCTTTATTATCTCCATACATGAAGGCAAGGTTGAACAAGTGGTGGACCTTCAAACCAGAATCTCTATGCAATAATAGGCAAGTGGTGGAGCTTGTTTTCTCCATGTTCCAATGGAGCCTAGCTTAGACAAACAATGGAGCTTGCTTCTCTCCATGTTTCAATGGATCCTAGCTTAGAAAAGTGGTGGAGCTTTGATTCTCTCCATGTTCCAATGGACCATAGCTTAGACAAGTGGTAGACCGTGAAAAAACCCCCCGTATACAACATATTATGGGGTTTTCATGTTTCAATGGCACCTAGCTTGGACAAATGGTAGAGCTTGCTTCTCTTTATGTTTCAATGGATCCAATCTTAGCCAAGTGGTGGACCTTGAAACAAGAATCCCCCCCCCCCATGTACAACGTATTATGGGTTTTGAAAGCACTGGGAGAAAATAATAGCTTTGATAAGTGGTGGACCTTGCTTCAATGGAGCCGAGGTTGGACACATGTTGGAGAGAAGATGGTTGCCCATGAAATAAGACCATGCATGCTATAATCAATCATATGTTGTACACATGGTGGACCTTGCAATTGTTTTATATGCCTAACTTGGACAAGTGGAGGACCCTTGATTACCTCCAGATATCAACAACAAGCCAAGTTTGGACAAGTGTAGTACCACCAAACCAGAATCTCTATGCTACAATAGAGTATAGGTAGGACACACAGTGAACCTTGATATCAAACCATCCATGCTAATAGAGATGATAGGTTTCACATGTGGTGGAACCTTGTATCAATGTTCTATGTGTAGTTTTTGACTAGTGATAGACCTTGAAACTAATCCCTCTAGGCTACAAGAAAAAAGAGATGGATGAGGAGGCTAGACTACTTTTTTTGCATCAATGCATCCCATGTTACCACATATACTATAGGGTTCTTGGATAAGTGTTGGATCTTGTGTCAATGCTCCATGTCTAGCTTGGACAAGTGGTGGACCTTGGTTCTCTCTATGCTTCAAATGGGCAATAGATTGGAGACACAGTGGCCTTTTTTTTCCAATGATTTTATTTTTTGGAAACCTTGGAGGCACCATGTAAGAGGCACTCTAATTCTTCCATACAATGGACCTATTGGACTATAAAATAATGATATCTTTCTTTGATATTGTCATTATTTTATGCATAATATTTTCTTCTTTTTGCAGACACAAAGGAGTTAAGTGATATAAAAACTAGATGTATTTCACACTATGATTGGCATGAAGATCCTTTTGGGACACCAACTTTTCCTATTCCCAAAGATGTAATTTTCCATATTAACGGTGTGGATTTTGAAGTGCGACTTTCATGTATTGAAGGAGCTGGTTATGGGCTATTTGTGCATACTACCCTGGAAAGTGGTTTGACTATTCTAAAATATGGAGGGTATAAGTATAGATTTCAAGACTGGAAAAAGATATGCAAAATATTTCCAAGAGCTTATAAATATTCTCTTCTAGAGGATCCAAACATAGAAGAAGAGGAAGATCAATCATACATTATTGGTTGTGTAGAAGAAGGAAACGTGCCGGGCTATATAAATAGTTCTCACAGTACAAATGTCTGTCCCAACGTACGCTATACATTTGATCCAAATTTGCCACCTTGGCATAAATGCACCTCTTCACACATCAAATCAGAAGAATATGGCCATGTATGCATTGAGACTATTTGTCAAGTTGAAGCAGGAGAAGAGTTGTTTGCTGACTATAACTTTACTTGGCATTGTAAAGTATTGTACATGGATGGAAATCTCAAGTACATGCATCGTTTTCATTTTTCATGGATGAAATCTCAAGTGAATATAACATTTGATTATTGTTTAGTTTATGCTCAACAAGAATCTAGAGTGCTCTTATGCTTTGTGTGTTGTCTAACTTATTTGACTACCTTGGCCATAGAATCTTGATTCTACTCTAGTTTTGTGATAAATCTTACCAAAATTTAATCAATGTCTAGGTTGGACAAGTGGTGGGGCTTCAAACATTACTGTCTTAAACAAGTGGAGTTATCTTACTTGAATAAGTGGTGGCCTTTAAATCCAAATCTAAGCCAAATCTCTAATTGTTTTCTTGTAGTTTAGGTTGGACATTTGGTGGACCTTGTATCCATGTTTCCTCAACAAGGGTGGCTTTTAGTTTTCACTTTAAGTACTCATCTTTAATAAACTGTAGGATGGAAAATGTTCATGATTTAGTAGATTGTATTTTAGACAAGTGGTGTTTGGTGTACGAATGCTGAAAATGGTTGCAAGGATTCTAACAATGACTTTACCTTAAATAAATTTCTTTCTAGGAGTTCTACATATAAATATGGTGAATAAAATGCTAGTGGTTTTGAGATACCATTTGTGTGTGTGTTTACTTAGATTCACAAACTGGGATGGATAATGCTCCTATGGTTCAGTCAACAACTATAGAATCCATAGATTCTATGGTTTCTAAAGTGCCCAAGATGGATGATATTTCCATACTAGAGTCTAGTGTTGTGCAACTTGAGCAAGCTTCCAATAATGAGAACCAAGAAATCGATGCTTCAAAAATGCAACATACATCAAAAGAGACTGAAAAGTCCACTCACGAGCTATTGCCAATTGGTACTACATCATGTAGCGTAGATGTTGAGAAATCCATGCTTACAATTATATTGGATTTAAATGGTCTATTGTTGAAACGTTCCCCTCAACCATAAAGCAAGGAAAGAGAGTAGCAAGGTCCACTACTTGTCCAAGCTCAGCTCTAGACAACATAGAAAGATGCTAGTTCTACTAATTGTCTAATTATAGGCATGGAGAAATGATAGAAGGTTGACCACTTGTCCAACCTATCATCTCTAGTAAGATCGGAGGTTTGGCCTTAAGATTCACCATGTAACCAACCTATACATCATTGTATTATGAAGAGTAGAAAAGCAAAGCTCCACCACTTGTCCAAGCTAGTTCTAAAATCCACATGGAGATAAGCAAGCTCCACCATTTGTCAAATCTCTCTTCCATTAAAACATGAAAAAACTCAGCTATGTTGTACAGGGGGGACTTTTTTCCAAGGTCCACCACTTGTCCAAGCTAGGATCCATTAAAACATAGAAATAAACAAAGCTCCACCACTCGTCCAACCTTTAGAGTTGCAAAGTGTATGGGTTGTCTAAACTAGGTATGGGAAAATAATTGAAGGTCCACCACTTGAAACATGGAGCGAAGCAAGCTCCACCATGTCTCCAATATGCTAGACTCCATTGAAACACCCTAAACCCATGATATTTTGTACATAGGGGATGTACATTCAAGATCCACCATTTGTCCAACCTAGTATCCCTAGTAGCTTGATAGCTTTGGTCTCAAGATTCACCACTTGTCCACTCTATGTCATTGTATTAATAAGGATTGGGTGTTAAGGTCCACCACTTGTCCAACCTATAAGGTTATATTTTAAATGTTTTTTTTTCTCACAACTTGAACTACCCATGATATGTTTTACATGGGAGTTTTGTATCAATGTCCACCACTTGTCCAAGCTAACTCTATTGAAACATAGAGAGAACCAAAGATCCACCACTTGTCCAAGCTAAGCTATATTGAAACATGGAGAGAAGGATGCTCCACCATTTCTCCAAGATAGGCTTCATTGAAACATGGAGAGAAGAAAGCTCCACCATGTCTCCAAGCTAGGATCCATTTAAATGCCCTAAACCCATTTTATTTTGTACATGGGGGGTTTTATTTCAAGGCCCACCACTTGTCTAACCTATTATCCCTAGTAGCACGAGTGGTTTGGTCTCAAGATACACCACTTGTACACTCTATGTCATTATATTAGGAAGAACTATGTATTAAGGTCCACCACTTGTCCAACCTATAAGGTTATATCTTAAATAGTATCCTTTCTCACCACTTGAAATGCCCATGATATGTTTTACATGGGGGTTTCATTCCAAGGTCCACCACTTGTCCAAGCTAACTCTATTCAAACATAGAGAGAAGCAAAGGTCCACCACTTGTCCAAGCGAACTCTATTCAAACATAGAGAGAAGTAAAGGTTCACCACTTGTCAAATCTAGGCTCCATTGAAGCATGGAGAGAAGTAACATCCATCATTTTTCTAAGATAGGTGCCATTCAAACATGGAAAGAATCAAGATCTACCATGTCTCCAAGATTCTAGGATCCATTGAAACACCCTAAAACCATGATATTTTGTACATGGGGTGTTTACATTCAAGGTCTACCACTTCTCTAACGTATTATACCTAGTAGAATGAGTGGTTTGGTCTTAAGATTCACCACTTATCCACTCTATGTCATTATATTAAGAATAACTGGGTGTTAAGGTCCACCACTTGTCCAACCTATAAGGGTATATCTTAAATGGTATCCTTCACCACTTGTCAAGGTCCATCACCACTTTTCCAACCTATAAGGTTATATCTTGAATGATATTTTTCCTCATCACTTGTAATGTCCATGCTATGTTTTACAAAGGGGTTTTGTTCCAAGACCCACCACTTGTCCAAGCTAACTCTATTGAAACATAGAGAGAAGCAAAGGTCCACCACTTGTCCAAGGTAGGCTCCATTGAAACATGGAGAGAAGGATGATCCACCATTTCTCCAAGATAGGTTCCATTGAAACATTGAGAAAAGAAATCTCCACCATGTCTCCAAGCTAGGATCCATTGAAATACCCTAAACCCATAATTTTGTACATGAGGGGTTTACATTCAAGGTCCACCACTTGTCCAACCTATTATCCCTAGTAGCACGAGTGGTTTGGTCTCAAGATTCACCACTTGTATACTCTATGTCATTATATTAAGAAGAACTATGTGTTAAGGTCCACCACTTGTCCAACCTATAAGGTTATATTTTAAATGGTATCCTTTCTCACCACTTGAAATGCCCATGATATGTTTTACATGGGGGTTTCATTCCAAGGTCCACCACTTGTCCAAGCTAACTCTATTAAAATATATAGAGAAAGAAAGGTCCACCACTTGTCCAAGCTAGGCTCATTGAAACATGGAGAGAAGGAACCTCCAATGTTTCTCCTAGATAGGCTCCATTGAAACATGGGGAGAAATAAGCTCCACCATGTCTCCAAGTTGCTAGGCTCCATTGAAATACCCAATACCCATAATATTTTGTACCTTGGGGGTTTACATTCAAGTTTCACCACTTGTCCAACCTATTATCCCTAGTAGGTTTGGTCTCATGATTCACCACTTGTCCACTCTATGTCATTATATTAAGAGTAATTGGGTGTTAAGGTCCACCACTTGTCCAACCTATAATGTTCTAGCTTGAATGGTATTTTTTCTCACCACTTGTAATGCCCATGGCATGATTTACATGGGGGTTTTGTTCCAAGGTCCACCACTTGTCCAAGCTAAATCTATTGAAACATAGAGAGAAACAAAGGCCCACCACTTTTCCAAGCTAGGTTGCATTGAAACATGGACCTTAATACCAAATTATTTCTAGTAGCATGAGTGATATTTTGTACTTGTGGGGTTTACATTCAAGGTCCACCACTTGTCGAACCTATTTCCCTAGTAGGTTTGGTCCCAAGTTCACCACTTATCCACTCTATGTCATTATATTAAGAATAATTGGGTGTTAAGGTCCACCACTTGTCCAACCTATAAGGTTATATATTAAATGGTATTTTTTCTCACCACTTGTAATGCCCATGATATGTTTTACATGGGGGTTTTGTTCCAAGGTCCACCACTTTTCCAAGATAACTCTATTCAAACATAGAGAGAAATAAAGGTCCACCACTTGTCCAAGCTAGGCTCCATTGAAACATGGAGAGAATGATGCTCCACCATTTATCCAATATAGGCTGCATTGAAACATGGAGAGAATCAAGCTTTACCATGTTTCCAAGCTAGGCTCCATTGAAACACTCTAGGGGGTTTTATTTCAAGGCCCACCACTTGTTTAACCTATTATCCTTAGTAGCATGAGTGGTTTGGTTTCAAGATTCACCACTTGTACACTCTACGTCATTATATTGTGTTAAGGTCCACCACTTGTCCAACCTATAAGGTTATATCTTAAATGGTATCCTTTCTCGCCACTTGAAATGCCCATGATATGTTTTACATGGGAGTTTCATTCCAAGATCCACCACTTGTCCAAGCTAACCATATTTAAACATAGAGAGAAACAAAGGTCCACGACTTGTCCAAGCTAAGCTCCATTGAAACATGGAGAGAAGGAACCTTCACCATTTCTCCTAGATAGGCTCCATTAAAACATGGACATAAGTAAGTTCCACCATGTCTCTTAGATGCTAGGCTCCATTGAAATACGCAAAACCCATGATATTTTGTACATGGGTGATTTACATTCAAGGTCAACCATTTGTCCATCCTATTATCCCTAATAGGTTTGGTCTCACAATTCACCACTTTTCCACTCTATGTCATTATAATAAGAGGAATTGGGTGCTAAGGTCCACCACTTGTCCAGCCTATAAGTTTATACCTTGAATGGTATTTTTTCTCACCACTTGTAATGCCCATGACATGCTTTACATGGGGGTTTTGTTCCAAGGTTCACCACTTGTCCAAGCTAATTCTATTGAAACATAGAGAGAAACAAAGGTCCACAACTTTTCCAAGCTAGGCTCCATTGAAACATGGACCTTAATACCAAATTATTCCTAGTAGCATGAGTGATATTTTGTACATGGGGGGTTTGCATTCAAGGTCCACCACTTGTCCAACCTACTTTTCCTAGTAGGTTTGGTCGCAAGATTCACCACTTGTCCACTCTATGTCATTATATTAATAATAATTGGGTGTTAAGGTCCACCACTTGTCCAACCTATAAGGTTATATATTGAATGGTATTTTTTCTCAGCGCTTGTAATGTCCATGATATATTTTACATGGGGATTTTGTTCCAAGGTCCACCACTTGTCCAAGCTAAATCTGTTCAAACATAGAGAGAAACAAACGTCCCCCACTTGTCCAAGCTAGGCTCCATTGAAACATGGAGAGAATGATGCTCCACCATTTATCCAAGATAGACTCCATTGAAACATGGAGAGAAGTAAGCTCCACCATGTCTCGAAGATGCTAAAGTCGATTGAAATACCCAAAACCCCTGATACTTTGTACATGGGGGGTTTACATTCAAGGTCCACCACTTGTCCAACCTATTATCCCTAGTAGCATGAGTGGTTTCGCCTCAGGATTCACCACTTGTCCACTCTAATTATATTAAGAAAAATTGGGTTTCCATATCTAAATGGATCTTTGCTTGGATAAGTGGTAGACCTTGAGACCTAAATACCCATTCTACACTAGAGTATTGGTTAAGCCTTATGTACTTCAAGAATACCTTTAACAACAAGTAGTAGTTATTAGTTGACTTAAGTCTAGTTGAACTCCATGGTATTGACACTAAGAGAGAGTGTAGCATAAAAAAGTGTCAGGATTTTAAGTTGACTTTCTTTCTAGTAATGAGTAGATCATAGATGGATTTTGGTATCTAGTAAAACCTTAGGGTAGACAATGTAAAACTCATGTCTATTGTTGTGTTTGCATTAAGTGTTCTTGTTCTTTAATTTCAGAACCATAGCAGAAAAATGGATTGGCTATATGCTGGCATAAATTGAAGAAAACTATTGAATTACTCATCCAACCTCCTCCAAGACCTTGTCCAAGGAATGAATCACCTCCTTATCACCTACCACTTTCTTTCAAGGACATCAAAAGAGTACTTATCTTGGATCTAGAGGGGTTACTTCTCAAGACAATTGAAATGAAACATGGAGATTCTATGCCATCTTGGGCTCAACACATGCGACTTGTGGAGGATAAAGATGAAGTTTATCATGTGGTGCGACCAGACGCACAAAGTTTTTTGGATTTTTGTGCTGATTACTTTGAGCTATGGATATGGAGTTGCTATAGCTTAACAAGGTTGCAATGCATCACACAAAAATGTTTTCCTGAGCAGTATACCAAGTTCAAGGTGTTTATGAGTAACAAAAATTGCCAAAATCCAAATATCATGTTAGGATTTACAAGGGTTTATTACAAAAATTTGAGTGATATTTGGAAGATATTTGAGGATTTGGATGCAAACAATACCTTAATTTTTTATGACACTCCATATAGGGTGATGTGGAACATGCCAGGGACATATCTTATATTTCCAAAGATGTGGAGGCAAACTTCCGAGCAACTTCAAAACTTCTTGCAAAGAACCATAATTCCATGGTTGGTAGGATGGTTGTATGCAAGAGATAAGAGAATCTATACATACAACATAATTGTAAATCAGTATAGTGATTCTGAGACAAATTATGTCCTTGGTGTGTACTTGTCAACATGAAAGCATTGAATAAATATGGCCATAAGATGCTTTTTTTATTCTAGTGTGTATCTTTCAACATTTGTATAATTTGATATAGTCTTTTTTATAAAAAAACAAAGGTGTGTCAATTTTATGAGCACTTGAATGGAGTGCACCCTACTCTAAGGGGACTTCAATGTACTATTGGAGTGCATCCTATTGTAAGGGGACTCTGATGTATTGCTAAAGTGCACCCAAATTTTTGGAGACTCATTTTTTATTTGATTGGGGCCTATGTTGGGTCATATAGTAAAAGAAATTCATTTTTTGTCAATTCATATCGAGGTTGCATTTATTTGTAACTATGAGAGAATTGATGTTTGATGTCAAAATAAAACTTGTAAGTATGGATCAGAGAATTCATGGACTTTAAATATGTGAGAGGGATCTTTTTCTTGGGCCCAAATGTTTGCTTCAAGAATTTTGTCATTACATACTTTATGTGAAAGAGTTTTAGAACCTAAAAGACTTTGAAAACAAAACTATGCAAATCTAAGTGCATATATTCTTGAATGGCTTGAAAGTTGATGTATACATGCATGTCGCCTTGATGAAGATTTAGATCTGACAAGATGCAAAGCTAGAATTCTTGGACGTTACCTTTGTCAATTTGGTAATAACATATTTAACTTTATTTTATTATGGGTGGAAAATATATTATTATGTGCATTTGGAACCTAATTGCTTGACCTTCAAACCAAGATTCCTATGTTATTTTTTCATATACTTTTTTGTAATGAATTAAGATTGTGGATACAAGGTCCACCACTTGTTCAAGCTAGATCTAAGAAAGTATATATACTGAGTCTTCAAACTAGTAAACCAAGGGAAGAGAGAAGCAGGGTCCATCACTTGTCCAAGCTTATCTCTAGACAACATAGAGAGATGTTAGGTCTACTAATTGTCCAATATAGTCATGGAGAAATGATAGAAGGTTGATCCACTTGTCCAACGTATCATCTCTAGTAAAACGGGAGGTTTGGCCTTAAGATTCACCATGTAACCAACCTATACTTCATTGTATTATGAAGAGTAGAAAAGCAAAGCTCCACCACTTTTCTAAGGTAGTTCCAAAATCAACATGGAGAGAAGCAAGCTTCACCATTTGTCCAAGATAGGTTCCATTAAAACATGGAAAACCTCATATATGTTGTACATGGAAGCTTTTTTCCAAGGTCCACCACTTGTCCAAGCTAGGATCCATTAAAACATGGATAGAAACAAGGCTCCACAACTCGTCCAACCTTTATAGCTGCAAAGTGTACCGGTAGTCTAAACTAGGCATGGGAAAATAATAGAAGGTCCACCACTTATCCAATATATTATCTCTAATAGCATGGGAGGTTTGGTCTCAAGATTTAGGAATTGGCTAACCTGTATTTCATTGTATTATGATGAATTTGGTTTTAAAGTCAACTACTTATCCAAGCTATAAGTTTATATCTTGAATGGTATTCCTTCCCATCACTTAGAAAACCAATGATATGTTGTACATGGGGGGGTTTGTTACAAGGTCCACCACTTGTCCAAGCTAGTCTCATTGAAATATGGATGAAGACAAGCTCCACCATTTGTTAAATCTAGACTCCATTGAAATCTAGAAAATCCATTCTATGTTGTACATGGGGTTTTTGTTTTAAGGTCCAACACTTGTCCAAGCTAAGATCCATTGAAACATGGAGTAGAGAAACACTCCACCACTTGTCCAAGCTAGGAAACATTGATATTAGTTGGCTTAGTTTGAAGATCCACCACGTGTCTAAGCTAACTCTATTGAAACATAGAGAGAAGCAAAGGTCACTAACTGTTCAAGCTAGGCTCCATTGAAACATGGACAGAAGCAAGCTCCACCATTTCTCCAAGATAGGTTCCATTGAAACATGGAGAGAATCAAAGGTCCACCATTTCTCCAAGCCAAGCTCCATTTGTCCAACCTATAAGGTTATATCTTAAATGGTAATCTTTCTAATCACTTGGAATACCCATGATATGTTTTACATGGGGGTTTTGTTCCAAGATCACCACTTGTCCAAGCTAACTCTATTGAAACATAGAGAGAAGCAAAGGTCCACCACTTGTCCAAGCTAGTCTCCATTGAAACAAGGAGAGAAGCAAGCTCCATCATTTCTCCAAGATAGGCTAGCATGGATAAGTGCACCTTGAAACCAACCTTCCTATGAGGAAATAGAGCATATGCTACATATTTTATGTATGCCCCATGCCTCAGATTAAGAAGTTATAGATTAGAAGTGGACCTTGCTTGAATGTCACATGCAATAAATTAAGAAAAAATAGCCAAGTGGATTGTATTCCTCAATGGATCCTTGCTTTCACAAGTTGTGAACCTTGAGTCACTTTTACATTAACTTGGACAAGTGGTGGACCTAGAAACCAAGCTCTCCATGTTGAGATAAGTTGTAGGTAGGACAGTAGAACATAGACAACGATAATGGATGCAATATACTCGTCTCCTAATAATCCAATTTATTGAAACCATGGTATTTTAGTTGTTTTCATTGTGTATTGTATGTGCATAAAGTGGAATGAGACCTTAAGAAAACTCAAATTTTTGACAAAATCTCTATATTTTGTACATGATATATTGAAAGTTGTCCAACCTGGGAATTGGGATTTTCCCACTTTACCTAATATGGTCTTTATTGTAGATCCTTTGAAACCATTTGTTTTGGAAACGGATGCTAGTGACCGTGCTATTGGAGCAGTTCCGTTACAAGACGGACGACCGATTGGATTTGAAATCAAGAAGCTTGATGCAGCTCAGCAGAACTATTCTGCTCACGAGCAAGAACTCTATGCAATAGTGTCTGCCTTAAAAACATGGCGGCATTATCTGTATGGTACTGAGTTTGAGATTGTGTTTGTCCATGAAATCATCAAATGGTTTACACAACAAACGGATTTAAAGGGTCAACAAGCCAGGTGCGCCGAGATCCTTCACGAATACTAATGCCAAGTTAAGGTATCGCAAAGGCCGATACAATGTAGTGGTAGACGCTCAAAGTCGAATGCCAGAGATCAATTCGTTCTTGTTCACGGAACTTCGTAGTGAATTTTTAGATTCTCTCACAGGCAAATATGAGTGTGATGAAGCATATTCCAAAGTGTGGAGCCATGTTCAAAAGAGAGATCCTTCTCACTCCAATGACGGTAGTGTACAGTTAACCTCCACACCTAGTTCTCCTTTATCAAGGGATGAACTACACTAATGGAAGCATTTTGCCATTAACAATGGGTACCTACTCCATAAGGGGAGATTTTGTGTATTGACAGACACAGACATTTGGTGCCAAATTCTTTATGAATGTCATGATAGTCCAAGTGCAGGGCACCCGGGGATTAGAAAAACTTATGCTTTCGTATGACGACAGCTGGCCAGGTCTACATGGATTTGTTCAATCTTATGTCTTGCATTGCCAAAAATGTCAAGTTAAAAAAGCAGAGCGCCTGAAAGCAGGAGGACTCTTACATCCTTTCGAGATTCCCAATGTAAAATGGCAAAGCATATGGATTTTATTGTAGGTTTACCAACCACTGTACGAGGTCATGACTCAGTACAGGTGGTCGTAGAAAGTTTGACTAAACTATGTAATTTTATTCTGACCAAATCAATGGTTAAGACACCAGAACTCGCCAAGTTATTTGTGGAAAATCTATACAAACTCTATGGTTTGCCAAGTAACATTGTTAGTGACCATGATCCCAAGTTTAACAGCCACTTTGGGAGGGCTGTATTTAAACGATTGGGTACACAACTAAACCTCTGTGCAGTTGATCATCCAGAAACGGATGGTCAGACGGAACGGGTTAACCAGGTGCTAGGGGATATATTAAGAGCATACGTCAGCAAAAAACAATCAGACTAGGAAGAATACTTACCTATTCTCGAGTTTTCCTATAATAGTGCTAAGCATGTCACAACAGGTTTTAGTCCTTTCATGCTCATGTACAGGTTTCAACCTAGGTCACCAGTTACAGTAGGGTTGGCAACCAAAAAACTCTAACAGGTTAAGGATTTTCTCCAAGACCACATGGATATGCTGAAACTTGCTCATCAGAACGTCCGAAAAGCACAGGATCAGTATAAGAAGTATGTTGATGAGAAACCTCGACAAGTTACCTTCGAAGAAGGAGAGGAATTATTTTTACGTGTGCTAGAACATTCAGAAAGTCTGAAAACTGGGCCGACACCTAAGTTATCTCCCCGATATTGTGGGCCTTTCAAAATACTCAAGTGAGTAGGTGATCGTTCCTACAAATTATTACTACCTTCACATTCTCGCATTCATTTGGTGTTTCATGTAAGCCGTTTACGTAAGCGGTTACATGGGAATGACAATGTCATTGACCAACAGGTTTTGGTTGATTTCATTGAACCTCCTACCCTACCGCATGAACCTGAACGTGTTCTTGATTGTCATGAGTTGCATACACGTCATCACGCACGTCAACAAGCCTTAATCAAGTAGAAAGACTAACCTGAAGAAGGTTCCACTTGGGAAAACATTAGTGTTCTTAAGAAGAATTTCCTCACTTTTGTTTTCGAGGACGAAAACTCTTCTTAAGGGGGGAGTAATGTCAGGACACCGGCAAGGCCGAACTAGACAAGGGCAGGGGCCGGGCTAGGCGGTGTGGAATGGGGAGTCCAACTAGGGAAAAGGGCTAGGGGCTTTGCTATATAACGGATGGTTGGGTGGTGGAATCTCAGGCTCTAGCTTCCCTTGTCTTACACTATCCTCCCGATTCCTCTAATAAATGTGCATGTGTTCACTCTTCATGCTTGTCTACAAATTCTTGACAAGTTGCTTATGTTCCATATTAATTATTCTGGGAATATGGAGCTTGCAAAAAGAAGAGAAGGGTGTATCAGAAAACTCGAATCTATTCTATCAAGTGTTGGTATATATGGGGGTGCAATAGAGTTATCCAAAGACAAGAAGGCATCATGAAGTACACAGGATCGTCATAATACAATATGTATGGTTAGGCATTTTCTTTCAGACTATTCTGACTCCCAAAGTCCCAATGATTTTCAATTGTGGAAGTAGGTGTGTGACATAACCACCTACAGAGGTAACGAAGTAGCCCTAGGAATTGAGCATTGTCGGAATGTGTACAGTCTAGCTGGGAAGGTGCAAAACCTCTGGCTGTGAGAGTTCATGATGAGAGTCACAAACACTTTGTGAAAAGTTTTTGTGGAGAATCACCAATCCTCTTTCTAAGGGTGACTGAAAATCTAAGAGCGTTTGTGACAGCAAAGTCAAAAACCCTCTTTCCTATCGTGCTTGGAAATTGCTTGTTTTCGTAGTCGAGATTATAATGAGAGGATCACCAAATCCCATTCAGTTTCACTTAAAAAGACCATTTAAAAAACATTAAAGTTTCAGCCATGAAATATTAATGCTCATACAAGCCCAAATCTCAATCAAAACCCAAACCTCTTTCACGGTATCATGTAACCTCGCTCCCAATTACATAGTCGTAACATCAAACAGCTGAAGGGAATACACAAGCTTTTACCTTCATGAAGACCATTTTTTGAATTTGAAGAATCTCTCTTACCCACAGAAATATGAGTTGTTGTGTCATTTCTGGGCCATTTTGCCACTTTGGACCAAAACTAGGTCATTTTTAGCTCATTTTTGACCCAAAAAATGCCATTTTTGATGTGAAAAATCCCAAACGGAGTCAAAAAAATCCCTAAATTTATGGGATCACTCGCATAGGAATAAAAACCATAGATAAGAATCATTTTTCATCAATATAAAATTTTGGGTCATTTTTAATGTAATTCTGTAACGGCGCCTGTTAGCTGCTATTTTTGGCAAATTTTACCCGCATCAATCTTTATAGGCGAGATGAGTGTTCCACCATGAAACACTTGGAATATGTACATTTTAAAACCAAATTAGCAATATTATCAAGTGGGAAAGCATGCAAAGGTGCCACATCTATGGCCATGATTCCCTGGATAGGTATGCACATGATAGCGACCGCAGTAGCCGCTTTAGCATATATCACAATATGTACATTATTGATTTTCTTTCCATGCCTCGAGAAGTGTCAAAAGTGAGATGAATGTTTTTATTTAACACTATGTAAGTGCTACGGCACAACATCCACCGCCTCTGAACCTGCACATCCTCCAGCATGTTCCAACATTTTTCTTATGTAGGTTTAATCTTCATTAAGATCCACAAATATTTGGATGTCATTTTCATCTTCTGCAAAGTCTGGAAGATCATCCTCTTCTTCTTCATCCTCATCTGTAGCAATATCATTAGGTTCTTCATCATCATCTTGTTGTGAATCAAAAGGATCATTATCATGTCTCCTCTTGAACATCTTGATTCTTTTGCCTGCTATGAGAATTTTAAGCTCTGTTCAATCAAGCTCCCTCGAAGTATATGTAGCATTTCCATGCACATGCTTGACAACATAGGGACCAAACAACCTTTTTGAAAATTTTCTTTGTGTGGTGTGCTGGTTGTCAAGGCTACTGTCATACATTAGGACCCAGTCACCCTCTTCAATAGGCTTTGGTCGAAGCCTATGTCTTTTATCAAACCTATCTTTATTCTTTAGTCTTGCATCCTTCATTCAAGCTTTTGCAATGTCTATGTCTTCCTGTCTTCTTTGCAATTGCTTTATGCGCAAAGCAAGTAGATTTTCTCTACTTACACCAGCTTCCCAAGGTAACATGTTCCAAGTAGGAACTACATCCTCAATTGGCATGACTGGGTTTTGACCATACATCAATTGAGTAGGCATGTAACCAGTCACTGAGCTATGAGTTGTACGGTTAGCCCATAAAGAATATGGTAGCAACCTTGGCCATTCACACATTGTTCCTTTGCATGACTTAGCCAAAGCTTTGACAATAGAAGGATGTCCTCTTTCACTTTTCCCATTTCCCTCTAGATTATAAGCACAAGTCAGGGCTAGCTTGATACCAATTCTCATAAAGAAATCCCTTGTTTCATTTTCATGTAACTCACATCTATCAGCAATTATCTTTCCCACACAGCCATAGCGGAAAATTACATCTTCAAGCAAAAATTTACAAACAACTTCTGTAGTTTTTGTTCTCAATGCACGCCCTTCCACTTGGTTTGTCAAGTCTTCTCGTGCAAGTACCAAGTATCTCATTTGCCAAAGTTGTAAAGGCATTGTGACTAGATCAACAACCCATTTATAGTGCATGGCTAATGGGTATGTAGGATGCAATCCATCACGATGGCATACATTGGAATACATTTGGCATGTGACACAAGACTCCACAAAAATCTGCTACATCCTTATGCATGCCTCTCCACCAATATCTTTCTTTCACTTTAAAAAACGTAGCCCATACACCTCGATGTCCAGCATATAGGCTTTCGTGAAGCTCTTTGATAATTTTGAGCTGAGTAGGCTTATTATATACTACTCGTAATGGAGTCCCATCTCTTCTTTTAGGATGTCTCCATAAGTAGCCATCCCTCAAGAAGAATCCATACGCTTTCTTTCTGATCCTTTTGAATTTTGATTCAGTCCAATCATCTTGCTTTTGTAAAGTACTTAGACAGTAACCTATGAGCAACCATTCATCCTCATAGAAATCCTCTGAAAAGGACTCAAGTGAAGATACAATGCATATATCATCACACTTTGCATGAGAAATTGTGTAGAATTTTGTGCCCACATCTTCTTCCTCATCAATCATATCATCCTCATATTCATACCTTGCCCTTGAAAGCATACCTGCCATTGCATTATCTTTTCCTGCAATGTGATTCAATTCTGGGTTCAAGGACTTTATATAAGCAATCCACCTAAGCATAGCAATATCAAGAGTAGAAGGGCTTGCAATCATCCCTAGAAGTGGTAAGCAATCAGTCTCCACAACTATAGATGCTCCAATGAAGTACTCTTTATCACACTTTAATGCTCTAACCACCCCCCATAACTCCCTTTTTACCTGTTGATATGCTCTTTGGCGAGATCTTGGAATCTTGGCCCCAGACCTCACCACATATATGTGTTTCTCTTCATTGTCTTGTCCTATTGCCCATCCGATTCCCAATGGACTAGTGTCCACTATCACAATCACCGGTCTTCCACACTCATAGTCAATCTTCCTCAAAGTTGGTGAAGACAGCAACAATTGCTTTAACTTTCTCATAGCTTTTACATGTACATCATTCCAGTAAAACCTTTGGTTCTTCCTTAGCAATTGATAAAGAGGATCTGCGACATGTGCATAATGTAGAATCCATATGAGATAGAAGACACATGCACCCAGAAACCTTCTCAGCTCCGTGATATTTACACATAATTCCTTCATCCTCTGTATTGCATCCAATTTAGTTGGACAAGGTTGGCAGCCATGAGGATTACGAAGATGTCCCACTATCAATATTTCTTCAACCCCAAACACTGACTTTTTCCTAGATATGTGAGGTTCACTTCTTCCGGCCTTATCAAAATTCTATCACAATCATTAATGTGGTTTTCCACATATTTATGGCACCTCCTCAAATCAAGAGCCCCATTTCTTTTAGCTACATTAGGAGATTTCAGAGGTCATCTAGAGGGCCTTCTAAGAAATTCTATTTCTTTCTCTAGAAAAATGTTCTTAAAATATACTTGCACTTGTTGCGTACGTCCAAAAGGACAACTGAACACTCTAAAAAGTGAACCTAACTTTTCAAAATTCCTTGAAAACGGTCACTTTTTCATTCAATGCGTGTGGCGTTTCATGAAGTACACGACACTCATTCAATATAGCTTTCCTCATCATTGAAATTAAAAAAATCACAAAATTAGCAATTGGTGTTAGAATTTAAAGTTTTAAACACCGCCAATGCGTCCAAAATGATCAAAAACTTAAAAAATGTCTATCTACTTGCCTCAACCTGACACCGAGAGAGAGAGAAATTGTCAAAATACCCTTAAAAAGGAGATTTTGCCTCACGACGTGTGGGGGCCATCTGAAAAATTTCAAATGGCCCTCTGCGCACCGTGAGGCAAAAAATAAAAAGGTTGGTCACACCGCGTAGAGGGTCATCTAGAATTCTGCAAATGGTCCCTCGTTTGCCATGATCCAAAATCCCCTTTTTAGGGATTTTTTTGGCGATTTCTCCCTCTCCGGCTATCATATTGAGGCAAGTAGATAGGCATTTTTTAGATTTTTGGACGTTTCAGATGCATCGGTGGTGTCAAAAGCATCAAATTCCAACTCCATTTGACAATTTTGTGATTTTTTTAAATTTTAATGATGACGAAAGCCATATTAAATGAGGGTCGCCTATCTCATGAAAAAGACATTGCATTGAATGAAAAGGCGCCCATTTTCAAGGACCAGTGACACCTTTTTTATATTTTTCTTGATATCAATCTATTTTCTACGTAACGTAGGCTCTTCTTTCATTGGAGGAGCGCTTTTTCCTCTCTCTTCTAAAAGGCCCTCCAAAAGACCTCCAAAATCTCCTAATGAGTCGCATCCATTGATCGGAAAGTTATCAAGAAAAGGCATTGTAATTTGAGGTATGAAGTCACGAAGGAGTTTGCTCACCGTTCATCATGTGCGCAACCGAGTTAGTTGCTCCCTGCGGTAAGGTGCACATCCTTACCAAACCCAAGGGTGTTCTCATGGTGGTCAAGTCCTTGCTTTCCATTGCTAGTTGGAACTGATCATACCCTGAGTATAAATCCCCCATGGAATATATTGTCCTTCTTGCAAATGCTTTTTCAAACTCATCTACAATTGGCTTGTATCCATATTCTTGATTGTGACTTTGTTGATAGGCTGCATGTCTTGAATGAAGCGTAGAGCTTCATTTCTCTTTGGTACTATGAACCATGTGCTTGAGTAGGGGGCACATGAAGGTTTCACAATCCGCATCTTTATATTTTCATTGAGTAAATCTATAAGCTTTGGCCATAGTGCTTTTGGCACTGGAATTGTTCATATATTCCAAGGCACATGAGGTATAGTGAATATTACCATTGGTTTGACTATAGATGGATCCACACACCCTATCTCATGCGGCTCAAATGCAAAAGCTTTTCCATGTTTGGAGAGTGTCTGTTCAAAGCATTTTCTTTCAATCTCTATCAAGGAGTCATTGCCTCCAATTTTAACATCTTCAATGACTCTTACGTAAACTTGTGTCCAATTCTTTTTGGATCTCGGAGACTAGGTTGCAAAGAATCCTAGTCCATTGTTTTATTGCAATCTGTAGGCAAAGGCAATGCCACTGGTTTCACCTTCTTTTCTATAGTCTTGTATTTCGTCTCCACTCTCACTTCTAGATCTTTTTTCACATTGAAGCACTCCTCATCTTTGAAAGACTCAATGATCCTGTACATGTCCATAGAAGCTACTTTTACTAGGTTATTTCCTTGTTGAAAACTAGAACCTATTATAGCATTGAGATCACCCATAGTATCTACAAAAGAAACCTCGAAGGAAGTTGAAGGGAGCTCGGTAAGCAAGGGCTCAAGAAGCTCTGACGACAAAGGTAAGGAAAGGCAAGAAGAAGGTACTTGAAGCAAGGTCTCGGCGAAGGGAGAGCTTGGACAACCAAAGCATGCGCTTTTTCTCGTGCATAAGCGAGGAAGGGACTCGACCAAGGGAAGGTATTCAACTGATATCAAGATTAGCAAGCTAAAAGTTCCAAACTCGCTCCAGCTTCGTAAGAGAAAGCAGTGAAAATATTCAGAGTTCAACAACATTCAAAGCAGAGAAACCAGACACGAAGGAAATTTTTGATCATCGATGACATCTTAGATTTAGTTAATCCTTTTGCTAAATCACGGAGCAGTTAATGGCTTGGGAAATGGTAAAGGGATCCTAAACTCCTAGTTTTCAGTTAACCCAAGTGTTGGTGCTGCTAATAGCCCGCCTTGGCTATCATTTGCATTGTACTCAAAGCTTGACTCGATTAATTAAAGTTTATGGTGATTACCACAACCTTTTTCACTTGCTGTTCTTATTCTGTCTCATAGCTAGATGCCCAACTCACATTTCAAACACATATCCTCAGACAACATGACACTTCTTCTCTCTTGCTTTCATCTACCTTTCCTCCTGTATCCTTTGCATTGGTCCCATACCATTGACTTCAGGATCCTTACTACCACCATCACATGCGATACCCATTAGCGAGCTCATATCTCCCACAATGGGTTCCTTACGGCCCATTTTAGTGCATAGTATGGGACTTGACTGCCCAAACCATATGGGGTGGCTGTGTGTGGCTGTGTAACTTTGCACGAGTGGGATAATGATACTCAACCCTATTTGTGAAAAGTCTCGTGGACATCTGGTATGGTTTGTCGCTAGGGGGATCACGAGGGAGGGACAAAGGGGGGAGGGGGGGAGAAAGGTTGGAAAAAGATGCGTTTTGAATATGAATTTGTATATAATTTTACAAAAAATGGTATGATATTTGTCATGTGGTGGAGGGACTCCTGTACACATTGTACGAGGAGAGAGAGAAAGAGAGGGCGAAAGAGTCTCAATAGAGATAGAGACAAGGAGTGACAGAGATTTGATCCACACATTCTTTGAGCTGGAAGCTCGGTAAGATTTTGGTAAAAAAAGTCCATATATTCATGTGGGTCCATGTTCAATCATCTTTTCAAGTCTCACCTCTCTTTGTCTCTACATGCTTGAAATAAGGTTCATCCACATAACTCGACGAGTTACATGGACCCTCCACGTGGCTCTGAGCTTGGCGCCACGAGGCCCGACCTTAAAACACATCAAATTACATGTTCATACCACATGGCACTCAGCTTGATGCCGAGCGGGATGTCCACATAACTCGACGAGCTAGGTGGTCATATCGTGTGGCACCAAGCTTGGTGCCACTTGAAGGGTCCACGTAACTTGATAAGTTACGTGGAACCTCCACGTGGTATTGAGCTTGGTGCCACGCGGTATGGCCACGTAACTCGTTGAGTTACGTGGACATCCCACATGGCACCGAACTTGGTGCCACATGGACGGTCCACGTAACTCGTTGAGTGTTTTGAAGAAACCACATGGCATTAGTTGGACACTTGGAAGGCCACATTTCTTCACAACATATGCAGCTTGAGTCACATTGTAAGTGTCACACTTGGGGGGAACTGCGAAAAGTAGGTAGGCTTGATTATACATACACCCCCTTACATTGGTATCAGAGCTGAGGTTTATCTTTTCTTACCTAAGAAGAGAGGTCCTTGAGTAATCTATGAAAGGTTGTTGTTCCTCGTTGCAGTAAGATAAGTGGGACTGGGTTTATTGACTTGGTTGGTATGCCTATTTATAGGGTAGCGGGGACACCATCAGGATCTATGGTCGTAATAGTGGAGTTTTTCAAAACATGATTATGGCTTAACCATTATTGATCTATTAGTCACTTGATAGGAACCGTTAACTATGCACATGTAGAACCCTTGAGTGTTAAGTTAGTGTGTAACATAATTCACTGATGATGTGATTCCTTGTGAATAAAAGCACATGAAAACCCATTTATCAATCAATTTTCCCTACACATGACTCTACCATGCTTGCGTTTCTAGGTCTTTACTACTTTTGGTACCTTTATTAACACCTCTTATGGTTGGCATGCACGTTACGACAACCATTCACTTTCTTAAAATGGACACACACACATCGTGGAATGTATCCAAAGAGGGATTTGATGCATTTTTATGTTTGAAATGACTTGTGAATGGATAATTTCCTAAATTTTCCAATCTTTTCTGGTATGTTTGATTCATTTTTGCTCGTTTAGAGTTCTCAGTTCTATTTTTTTTTGTTTTCAAAAAAAGGAAAAAATAAAATGTAATAAAGTTCAAATAAATTATTATAATGGTTACGGCGTCGTATCCTGCCTCTATGTATGGTATACGAGGGCAATAAAAGAGGAAATTGCGTTAATTCTCCCCAAAAGTCCTTTCTTGTGCATGTGTAATCACCTCTCCTTCCCACCCCCTGCAAAAAAAAAAAAAAAAAACCGCAAAAATCCAACACACACACGAACACCACCAACACCAACACCTTTCTAGAGACATTCTAGGGAAATATCAAAAGGTGTAGGTGTAGTGCATGTGATTCAACACCACCACCTTTCTTGATACATCCTAAGGAAAGATCAAAAGGTGTAGGTGTAGTGCATGTGATTGAACATTGTGCCTATGCATGGTCATATAAGATGACCCTGTAGATGAATCTGAAGAGTTATGTATAAGTAAGAGATGTTGTGAAAGTTCTGTCAAGCAGAGAACTTGTAATCCTTTGACCCTCAAGGCTCGGTCTGAGCTCGAGGTTGGTATATATTTCTGATGTTCTTAATACTATCCACTCACAATTGTGTGTTTTGCAAAAAAAAGAAAAAAGAGAGAGCTGTTGTGCAAGATGGGATCTTGAGAAAATATCTCAATGAAATTTAAAGATGAGGTTACTTTTCGTAGATGTCAAGGAATGATGCCCAAAGAGTTTGGATTCAATAAGAATCTTGATAGCTATTTGGTGGATGAATGTTGTCAGCTCGTGGTTGTTGTTTTGCCACACTAATCAAGGTGTATGCATGAGTAACAATGTGGCATGAAGAGTCCCATGATTGGTTCTTGATCTTTGTAGGCTTTACATGTGGGTTTGTTATTCAGAAATGTGACGAACTTTGTGTGCATAAGAAATGGGTTCATGGATAGTATGTTCAATCGTTTTGTAGCCCATATATTTGTGTGGCCAGCTTGTGCTCCTATTGAATTCTCGGCACTCTTATTTTCCGTTTCACTCCTCTTTGTGTGCCCTATTGTGATACATATACATGTGGTTTCTTCCGTTTGGAGAACTGAGGTTGAGGTTTCACTGGTGGATTTGGACTTTGAGATCCAAATCGGGGGTCAGTTTTAAGCAAAAGCTTCTTAGAATCGATACCTATGTATAAGGACCATGCCTATAGTCTATTGATAAGGGTTGATTTTTGCTGAGTATGAGTTATGTGTTGGGATTGACGTGTGAGAACACCCCCTGTCTACATGGCATCCTCGGTGGATTGGAGCATGTGGAGCAAGGCCCAAAAGTGGTCCAAGTCATGATACTATCCATGGAGGATTTTTCTAGGCATAGTAAACGCATCTTGGAGTAGTTTGACTCACCTAAAAGTGCCCTACAAAGGTGGATCCTAAAATCCAAGCTCTCTTTTTTTCAGATGCATGTGCCAAATGGAGATGCCTCTTTTGTGATATATAAGCACCTTTTGTAATCACTCCTTAATTCATCATTTGAGTCTACATACTCTCTCTCTCTCTCACACACATACTGTGTAATTCGCAAGTTTACTAGTGTATGTTAGCATGAATGCTACTCTACTTAATCCCCCTTGATCCTATAATTGGTATTCAAGCTATTGGTACTAATTAGCATCTCTTAATCATTTCCCTACGACAAGTCACATTAACACTTCCTCTGTTGCTAATCATGATTTTTTATTGAACTTCCTTGCATTGCATATTAGGCTCCACAAATATCTTTTGGAGGTTTAATAACGATGGGTTATGTACCACTTGTTTGAGGGGAGGATACAAATACAAAGACCATGAAGACAAAGCATTGAAGAAGACAAAGGTGCTCTTGGATTAGAGCGAAGCAGGATTTTTCTCTTGGATTAGAGTATTGTTTTTGCTCCTAGATTGGAGTGCTATCCTATTTGTATCCTGGATTGTGAATGTATGTTGTCTGTGCTCTTGGATTGAAGTGTTGTATTTATTCATTGAGTTGTAGCCTAAAGCCCAAGAGGAGGGTTGTTGGGATTGTGGGCTTTGGTCTAGCCCAGAAATGAACATGTGAGAACACCCCTTGCCAACATGGCATCCTAGGTGGCTTGGAGCATGTAGATCATGGCCCAAAAGTGGCCCAAGTCATGGTACTACCCATGGGGATTTTTCTAGGCATAGCAAACCCATTTTGGGGTAGCCTGACTCAACTAAAAGTTCCCTACAAAGGTGGATCCCAAAATCCAAGCTCTATTTTTAGTAGATACATGTGGCAAGTGGAGATGCCTCTTTTGTGCTATAAAATCACCTTTTGTAATCACTTTTTCATTCTAGATAATTCATCATTTGGTCTACTCTCTCTCTCTCTCTCTCTCTCTCTCTCACACACACACACACACACACACACATCTTGTGTAATTAGCAAGTTAATTAGTGTGTGCTAGCATGAATGGTACTCTACTTAATCCCCTCCATTAGTCCTACATTATGGGAGGTCATGGATGCATGAAAAATGTGTCAATTATTTGTGGATTGCAGAGTATGGGTCAAGCTATTGGAAACTAATGGCCACATCGATATTAGTGGCATGGTTTCTTGCTTTTGTGCTACCTATTGTGAATTAACCATATAATTATCCTATGAGATGGTGATATGCCTCATGTGTACCTCAAAGACCATATGGAAATTTTTGAAGGATAAGATGCATGCTACTGAACTTAGTTCTATCCAAACCTCATCCAACTAGATTGCCAAGATTTTGTTGCCAAATTGGTAGTAATATGTAAAAAGGGTCTTAAAATCTTCCACCAATGTAAAATGCCTACCTACTTTAGCCCCCTAATTCAAATTTGTCTTAGTAGTAGTTTTCAGCCCCTATTGTAAAAGACAGTTTCTATATAATTATAGTTAGTCTTCAAATTGCAAAGAGCTAAAGAAAAAGAGAGAAGTTATAGCTTTTGGCATCCACCACGCTTTGTACACTTGTCGTTTTCAAATGGTAATGAGTTCATTGCGTTTGTCTCTGTCAATTCTATGTTTTGATGCTTGTGTTTGTCAATTTTTCCACCATAAATTATACACAACTAAGAGAGCATGCATGTAATAATGTGTGTATCTAGGATGATAAAGTGATCAACATTATGGTATGACTAGATAGGAGTGACCCTAGAGGCCTTATAGACTAGCAAACTTAGTATCAAGCCAAGATCTAGAGCTCCAAAAAAAGATAGCTCTTTTTCACCTCTTGTATGATTTGATGCTAGGACATATGGCTTATGTGGAATGAGTCATTGTGAGTCTTTAGTGATCCTTTCTAGCTAGCACATGCATGTATCCCTCTTCTATTGCCCCCCCCCCCCCCGCCCCCCCAGATAGAGTAGATGCCATTGTAGAGATGAACTTACTCTAGCTTCCTCTCTGTATATCTCTTGACACTAGCTAGCAGTTCCTCAATCAGGTACATCCTTGGTTGACATTTATGTCTCTGAGTCCTCTCTAGATTACACCGTTCGTCGGGCAAGCGAAAAACATTGGTGCCACTGTTGGGGATTAGATCACCTAGACTAGTAGCTTGTTGCACGCCTGTGCTTATAGACTCCTCTAGGGTCACCTATAGTATTTTTTCCTCACTTTTGACACCCAGATTTATCAGAAGGTTGAGAGAACTTCTGAGAGCTCCAATTGGATTGCCCACAAAGGTGTGTTGTGTGTGATCATGTGTGCTGCCTGTTTTTTGTGCTCTCCTATTTATTTTGTTTTAGAGATTTTTTTATTTTTTTTTTGTTCTCCTATTTTTTGTGTTCTCGTATTTTTTTTGTTTTAGAGGTTTTTTTTGTGTTTCTAATAGATTTTCTTATAATTTTTACCATTTTCTTTTGCACATTGCAGTAGGATAGATATCTTTAGCATCCTAGTAGTGTGCATGCACCATTGCACTTGTGTCTCAATAGCTAGCATCCTACCTGCATTTTTCCAAGCGTCTAATTAATTGAAAATTCTATCTTGGGAACATCAAAGCTCACAATTTAGCATCCCTAGGACACTCACATTGTGGCCAAGAGGTTCCGTTTGCAAACGGGTGTGTCTGAAAAAATGCGCATGTTTTTCATTGGTCCCCTTTTCTAGATCTGACGAGTCACAAGACCCGTCTCTTTCTCTATCTCTTTTTGTGTCTTCTCTTTCATTCAACTGAAGTAAAGTAACCTTGTGTTTTGTGCAGAGTCATCAAGTTGCGTTTGTCAGATGATGGGTCTAGAAAACGTGCGTGTTTTTTCATATGCCATACTTTGCACATCTGACTTCACCAAGCATCCACCACACCACATAGGCTTAAAAAACACCTCAAAACACTTACATGAAATTTGCACACAAGTGAGATTGTCATATTTGTAGTGATTTGTGGCTCAAACTGACACTTGAAATCCTTGCAAGACTCAAAGCATGGGAAAAACATGATCCCTAGCATCCCAAGTGTACCACAAAAGCATAAGAAGTGTCAAAACACCAAAATCCATTCCTTCCTTATGTGAGCATTGGAGACTTGACACTTGGACAAGAATATTCTTTGACCCATCACCACACAGAATTACACAGAGCCAAACTTGAGGTGAGCGTGTAAAATGAGCGGCATCTTTTAGTTGGCCTTGCACTTGTGAAGTGTCGTTCACACCACCTCCTCATATCCAAAAGCTTGCTTGTGGAAGTAAATGGCGTATGTTGTAGGGGGAGCCTTGACAACAAGATGAAGAACACATGCATTGTAAATATAGATCACTGCTTGTTGTTTGTAGCTTGCTACTCCCCCATGTCTATGAAGAGAGAAGAAAAGGGGGAGGGGGCAAATTACAAGGATAGAGAGCAACCCATGTGCCAACCATGAGATTGACGACCCATATTTTTAATTGAGGTCGTTGCTGAATCTCGATCGTTGATTTGTAAAAACTAATCTTAGGATCTTGAGATTAGTGCAAGAAAAACAAATTTCGAGATGTGGAGTTGACACCCTTCTCCTTCTAATGAGTGAATATTGCTTGCTCAACCAATGAATTTTTTTCTTAAAAATCTATTTTCCTATGGAAATTTGTATTTTTGCCAAGGAACACGCATATGGAATGGCAGGACCAAAAAAACCAAAATATTATTCCTCTTGAAACATCATTGCACTTACACGCCTGTCTCCTCATGAGTAGCCACTATCTCATGGAGCCAACCACAAATTTTTAGAATTTTATTTTTACATCATATATTTAGCCAAAACAAAACTCTCCTTTTTTATTAGGAAAAAGAGGAGGCATCACTAAAGCCTCACCACTTTGGGGCAGACCAAAAAGTTTCAAAGCTTCTTGTGTTTCACTTGAGGGGATTAATTGGTCTACTTCAAGGGTGATTGGGTTGAGAGTTCCTGATATGTGTTTTTTTTGGTATTGTGGGCCTTCTAGGCCATGTTTGAAGCTTGTGGTAGGAGAGTCTGACATGGTGGCAGGCATGGTAGGCTTGTTTTTGTTTCAAGGTTATTAAGCTTGTATTCCAAGGCAAGTTGGGGCTTCCTTGGCCATGTTTGAAGCTTGTGGCAGGGGCATCAGGGGCGTCTGACATGGTGGCAGGCATGGTAGTCTTGTTTTTGTTTCAAGGTTATTAAGCTTGTATTTCAAGGCCAGCTGGGGCTTCCTTGTAAAAAACCCAAGGACTGTTATGAACGGCATTATTAGGTTTCTATGGTATCCATCACAAGAAGATTTAGAGCTTTGCTCATGTAGGAAAAGAGTCTTTTTCAGTGTTTTTCATACAATGCATAACATCATGAGCTTCTGCTCAAGAGGCACCGCATACCTAGCTAGGTACGATTGGGGGCAGGGGACCACTGGCCCCTCCACCAGGTCGGCGGTCCCCTACCCCCAATCGTACCTAGCTAGGTATACGGTGCCTCCCTTTCGGAAGCTCATGGTGTTGAGTTAAGTCACGATGTGGGAGTTATTGTGAGAATTTATCCAAAATTTCTTGTGCATGGCTCGAGCTGAGCATGTTGTAAGTTTCTGTTATTATGCTTATATAATATACACCACTCAAATTTGTGACTTTGGCAAAAGAAAAAAAAAAGGATTGCTCCACAAGAAGCATTCTTGTTTCAAGCTAATTATAAAGAAATACACGACAAGTAACACAATGTCGAGTCGAGCAAGGTTGAAGTAAAACAAGATTTCAAAAATTTGTCTTGATGAATGATTACATCGGGTAACAAAAAATCATGTTTGGACCAAGCAATATTGAGAAATCCATCCATGGCCAGTTTGCCAAATAGCACCATGCTCTCCTAAATTCCTTGTGTTCAATTTTGTGGCGTGTGTGGCATTGGTGAAAAATTGAGTTCGCCAAGTGCCACCCCCGCTTATGTAAAGGACCGCCTAAATACCCGAACTTGCAAACTGTGCATGCCTGCTACTTTCCTATTGTTGCTAGGGGAATGTGAGGATTAAAGACACCATGACCTCCATAATGACCCCTTCTTACGACTTCTTCCACTTCCAAGCAATACGAAGATCGCGGACGATATTGAAATTCAAAATTGGCTTCATTGGTACTCCTATTGTAGTTCTCCTCTTCTATTCTAGGTGAAACAAGCAAGAATCCCTCTATATGTGACCCCAAAAAGACTTTGTCACTGTGTGGTGTTGTCAGGGGAATGTCTGAATGACAAGATTGAGATAAATGAGCTTCAATATTGATATCAATGTTTGCATTGTCCTCGTCAATCGCAGTAAAGGTTGTCGATGCAGGCATGACATTCTCTGTACTTGCTAAAAGAAGAACGTCCGAGTGAAAGAATTGAGATGGATGAATTTCATTGACAATATTGATGCCATGTACACAATGTTCATGGGCTTTATCCTTTGAAGATGTCTAGAGGACTTCCTCTATATCTGCAGAGTGCAATGCCGAGCGAAAGTATCCAGATGGATGAACGTCATACCCATCTTTGTTACCACAAATGATAGATTCATGCAGTTTAACATATTCATTTGAAGATTGCAACACAGTTGATGCACCATATTCTTCACAATGCAGGGTGGTAGCATCCTCACCCTCTATAGGATTGAGCATGAGGGGTGGCTCAAAAGCTTGAGATGGTACTAGAACAATCTTGTTATCGGTAGCATTCTCGTTCTCCACAAGCTCATAATCTTCATCGCTCTGGTTCTCCACAAGCTCATAATATTCCTCCTCCTCATAATCGTCATCATGTCAAAGGGACGGCCTAGCATGCCCGTCCAACGTTTCACCATCTACAAAAGTGAGCGGCGTGAAAGCGGCTTACTGGCCTTGATCTCTGACTCGTAGCGTGCCACACTCGTTGGCTGTAGAGGATGGCAAACAGTTGATTTATGTTCTAGTATGACAGCAATGGGATGTCCACACTTGCCAATCAGACTTGGACGTCCGTCTAATGTGACTGGGGCCTAATATTGTCTTCGTCATGATCAGAGATGAATGCAGTCCCGTACTCTTGACGGTCACATCTTTCCCAGGAAAGCTCGCTCAGATGGTCATGAAGATCATTTCGACCGGGGTCGTCAAATTCGATGGTCTGCCAGTCGTTTGCTATAATATTATGGTCTGGGTTGCCATCACGAGCGTCTAGTGTCTGCTCATCTACGCGTAACTCACACTTAAATGAGCCAGAGCCACAGCTAAATATCGGCCTGCTAGGCCGCGTGTAGGTGGGTGTGACTGGCCCAACCGGTCATGTCGCTTTTTGGGGGGGCAGGATACATCTTCAACACATGTAGCGCATGCGCCCGAGCATGTGCATATGCACCCACGCAGTGCAGTGGTTGGGGTAGTGCTCCTAGGATGTGAGGTTGGGGATTCAAGACTCCGTGTGAGCTACACGTGTTGACTTTTTGGTCAACCGTCACCCAACGGTTACATTCGACCGGCAACCGGTGTCCCTTGCTTTGCCATGCGGCCTAGCAGGCCGAAATATAACCAAATCTGAGCCGGAGGTAGGCAATATTGCTGGGTCCATGTCGCGATCGTCGCGAATAGATGAGCAAACGTGCTCTGGCTACATCTCTCTGCTGTTGATATCTCTGAGGATTGTCTTTTGTCTCTCGTGCAATCTCCACCCACTCCTTTGCGTCCAACCATGCCGGCTTGGGACTTCCGTTATTGTACCTATCTCTCACCTTTGACCAACGGTCTGACATTGTGGACTTCACCACGCTCAAAATCCAGGGTTGGAGACCTGATTGTATCCCTCTGTCGGCCTGTACTCTCTGTGAATGGCCTCAACGATGTAATTCTTTCTTTCAACATCAAGGTTATTTCAAACCTCCATCACAAAGTGACCAAACTGAATCGTACAGAGCTGTCGAATCCTCTATCGCATGGCCATTTTGACCCTATCCTCCACAACAACCCCATCCTTGCTCTTGTACACCCTACTATAATCATGATCGTGTGATCCCCAAGGTGTACGTGGTTTGCCAATCGGTGAAACATTTACTGAAGAGAGTGGCGGACGCTCTCTCGATGGTGTGGACGCATCGGTAAAACCTCCCATAGAAACCACCACCTCCAGAAAGACGCCTACCTCATCTCAAGGATGAACAGCCCGTCGGTGTAGGGGGCACACTAGACTGAGGTGTGGGGCCGCTAAATGTAGGGACCACACTAGTCCCAGGCAAAGCTAACATAAAAACAACACAATGGTAGGATTTTGGCAAAACGTGAAGCCATACAGCTTGCCCACAATGCATATGCAATGCCGGCAAGCTCTATGGCTTGCCAATTTGCCAATTAGGGTTGCGAAGTGATTTTAGGGTCTGAAAACCGCTCGCAGATATATAGACAACACAATGGCGAGCCGTTGGCAATATGGCAAGCCATAGAGCTTGTCCACAATGCATATGCCTTGTGGGCAAGATTTATGGCTTTCCGTATTGCCAAACAGATCGCCACTGTGTTGTTTTTAGGGACAGGAGAAAATTTTAGTGCTTAAAAATCGCTCGCAAACACATAGACAACACAATGGCCAGCCGTTGGTAATACGGCAAGCCATAAAGCTTGACCACAATGCATATGTGTCGTAAGCAAGATCTATGGCTTGTCGTATTGCCAAAAGGCTTGCCATTGTGTTGTTTTTAGGGTCGCTTATCTATTTTAGGATTTGAAAAGCGCTTGCAGACATATAGAAAACACAATGGCGAGCCGTTTGGCAATACGTCAAGCCATAGAGCTTGCCCACAATGCATATGCATTTTGGGCAAGCTCTATGGCTTGCGTATTTCCAAATGGCTTGCCATTGTGATATTTTCAGGGCAGCTTAGCTATTTTAGGACTTGAAAACCGCTCGCGAACATATAAACATCACAATAGCGAGCCGTTGGCAATACAAAAAGCCATAGAGTTTGCCCACACTGCATATGCGTTGTGGGTAAGCTTTATGGCTTGCCGTATTGACGAACCGATCGCCATTGTGTTGTTTTTAATATGCGTTGTGGGTAAGCTCTATGTCTTGCCGTATTGCCGAACATAGCTTAAACTAACCTAACCAAATGTAGCTTAACCTAACCTAGCCTAACCTAACCTAACATAGATTAACCTAACGTATAAGATAACCTAATTGAACTTAACCTAACATAGCTTAACTTAACCTAACCTAACCTAACCTAACGTAGCTTAGCTTAACCTAACCTAACGTATAAGATAACCTAATCTAATCTAACCTAACGTAACGTATCTTAACTTAATCTAACCTAACGTATAAGACAACCTAACCTAACCTAAACATAAACGAAATGTTTCTTCAAAACAAGATTTTTTCATAAACCAAACCAATATTTTTTCATAATTCAAAATGAAATTTCACATCACAAACCATAATTTCTTTTAAAGCATTGAAAGTTAAAGAACTCAAAGTTTAAGCATGAAATTTTATTTTATTAATATACAAATTAATTTAGATCAATTTCATATGCATTTAGAGGTTCGAGCACTCACATTCGTTCTATTTGAGCAATAAAAGAAGTTGTAAATGTCCTTGAACCTGCAAAAACGCACACACAAACACAAAGTTAAATCCTAAATCCTAAATCTATAGGTAAACATGAAAACAATCTCACGTAGTGTTATGTGCTAACCCACAAGCAAGATTAGCACTTCCGGATGCTTGTTTCGCACCAAATCTGTTAGAGGTGAGGAAGGAGAGAGCTTGAGAAAAGGTGCAAGAAGAAGAGAAATGCGGAGAGAAAGCCCGTGGTTTCTTTTTTTGCAGGTACTGTCGGTACAGAAATCAATATAGACGGCGGAAAGCGCGCCGGAGTTGGCATCGAAAAGTGCATGCGCGCTGATGTCAGATTAATAGGCGCCGGAACATGCATCGGAAATGTTAAAATCAAATTTAAAAAAAACTTGAGCTTCCTCCATATATTCCTACACATGTATCGATGTCCGCTAGTGACGCCGGTAATGTGGCGCTGGAATTTAAGTGACCTCTTGTAGGATCAGTGTAAAGAATGAGGATGCAAGAGAGCTACACAAGACAAGCACAAAGCACACAGAGATGGAAAGCTTCTTCTTCTTCTTTACAGAAAAGAGAGTACAAAATGACTAAGTGCTAAAGCTGAAAAGTAGCACATATGTACATGCGATCACTAAGTGTGAACTCGCTAGAAGCGTACTAGGCTGGCACTATAAGTGTAGTCCAGCTGTAGAATCACTGGCAGAGATCCTCCGTGTCGGTCACCTAACACGCCAGTGAGTAAATGCCGTAAGCGGCCAAGACCCGTAGTGGATGCCAGCTCAAGGTGTAGAGCTCGACATCTCAACACTCCCCCTCGAGCTCTGCATGTCGCAGAGTCCAAGCATAGTCCGAAAACGTCGAAGCTTCTCAGCTCCGAGGGCCTTGGTAAAGATATCCGCTATCTGCTCCTCTGTGCTGACGTAGACCAAGTCGATATCGCCCGCCAACACTCGCTCTCGAACGTAGTGGTAATGGACCTCTATGTGTTTGGTCCTGGCATGGAACACTGGGTTCCTAGCCAACTGCATGCTGCTGAGGTTGTCATAATGGATGAAAATCTGTTGGTCCACCTGCACTCCCAAGTCCTCAAGTAATGTGCGTAGCCAAGCTACCTCGCACGCCGCAACTGCTGCACCTCTGTACTCGGCCTCTGTGCTCGATAAAGCAACCGTAGGCTGCTTTTTGCTACTCCAAGTAACAGCAGCACTCCCAAAAGAGAACATGAAGCCACTCGTAGATCTCCTATCAACAATGCTATCTGCCCAATCTGCATCTGTATACCCATACAATGCTAATGGTGCATCTGCTGCATAGAACAATGCGTAGTCAAGAGTACCTTGCACATACCTAAGTGTGCATCGTACTCCATCCAAATGTGGCTTCCTCGAAAGCTGCATGAACTGACTCTCCAAGCCTACTGTGCTCAAGTCTGGCCTCGTGATAGTCAAGTAGATTAGACTACCCACAATCTTCCTGTACATGTTGACATCCTCAACAACATCACCCTTCTCTGCACTCAGCTTTGCATTCACATCCAAGGGAATAGAAATTGGCTTACAATCAGCCATACCATACTTTGACAACATGTCCAAAGCATACTGTCTCTGTGATAGCCATACACCCTCTGGAGTCCTGATCACCTCAATGCCAAGAAAGTAGCGCAACTCGCCTAAATCTTTCATTTCAAACTCCTGTTTGAGAAGACCCTTCACATGGTCAATCTCCATAGCATTGTCACCAACA
Source organism: Adiantum capillus-veneris (assembly GCF_014529385.1). Taxonomy (NCBI): domain Eukaryota; kingdom Viridiplantae; phylum Streptophyta; class Polypodiopsida; order Polypodiales; family Pteridaceae; genus Adiantum; species Adiantum capillus-veneris. Next base: position 40,733,182 of record NC_140940.1, read on the forward strand.
ATAATAAGGTTATCTATATATATGTTAATGACCACAATCCCCACATCACTCTCACGTACATAGAGTGAATGATCAGCATGAGCTCTCCTAAAACCAATACTGACAAGATACTTGGCAATCATGTCATACCATGCTCTAGAGCCCTGCTTCAAACCATACAAAGCTTTGAGAAGTCTGCATACATAATCTGGGTAACCTGGATCGACATAACCAGGTGGCTGATCCATATACACTTCCTCTTGCAACTCACCATTCAAGAAGGCATTCTTTACATCCATTTGATGCATAATCCATCCTCTAGATGCAGCCACTGCTATGACAGCTCTCACAGTCGTCATCTTTTCCACTGGAGCAAAGGTCTCCTCATAGTCTATGCCATATGTCTGTGCATAACCCTTTGCGACCAGCCTTACCTTGTGACGCTCAATGTTACCATCAGCCTTATGCTTGGTTTTATACACCCATTTCTAGCCAATAGCTTTCTTGCCACTTGGCAATGGCACCAACTCCCATGTGTCATTTGCTTCCAATGCAGCCATCTCTTCATTCATTGCATCATCCCAATGCACATTTCCAACTGCATCCTCAAAACATGTGGTCTCCACATCCTGTATCACCTTAGCCATGTAGGCTTGGTGATGCGCTAGATACCCATCATAAGTCAATTTCTGAACTGGATTTCTGACTCTATTAGATCTGCGCGGTCCTGGGTCACTCCTTTGCCCTCTAGCATCTTCTTGTACTTTCCTTACACCAGGTGTCCTGACAGCCGGAATTCCAAATTCCTCATCAAGACTTTGTTCAGAACCATCTGAATCCATGTCTACATGTGAAAAACCTGATGATGCATCAGCCATAAAGGGAGGTTCATCAACCTTTTCCTTTCCTTTTCGTGATACATTCCCTGTACCTGTTGGTGGAGTAACCTACGTATGTAGTATACCATTTCATGGTTTCTCAATAGAGCCATGAGAAGAGGACTCTTGTGGTCCACTCAAAACCTGTGACTGTGGCCTCACATTTTGTACAACCACATCATCTTTTACATCAGCCCCAATAGTGCCATGTGCATTACTGTACCAGCTGCTCATCTCATCAAAGACTACATCTCTGCTCACTCGTAATTCTCGTGTAGTAGCAACTCATCTGGTACATGCACGTAAGCTATGCAGCCAAACACTTTCAAGTGTGCCAAATCAGGCTTTGTACCTGTACACTTTTCCTCAGGTGTTACATCATGCACCGCAGCTGTAGGTGTCGTGTTCATAATGTACACAATTGTATTTACGGCTTCAGCCCAGAAATGATGAGGCATGTTCTTCTCATTCATCAATGCACGTGCAACCTCTGCAATGTGCCTGTTTTTCCTTTCTGCGACCCCATTCTGTTGTGGAGTATATCTGCATGTAAATTGCCTGCATATACCATGCATTCGCAGAAAATCTGAAAAATCATTTGAGAAGTACTCTCCCCCTCCATCTGACCTCAATGTCTTGATTTGCATATCTGTCTCCTTCTCAATCATGACTTTGAAGTCTTGAAAGTGACTAAACACTTCACTTTTGTTACGCATGAAGTAGACCCATACTTTCCTTGTATGGTCATCAATGAAAGAGACATAAATCCTGCAACCATGTATACTTGCAGTATCGGTTGGACCCCAAACATCTGTGTGCACCACCTAAAGTGGCTTTTTACATACATTGCGCTCATGTGGAAATGAGCCTTTTGACTGTTTTCCAAACTGGCATGCTACACACACTTTATGCATACCATCCACCTTGAATTTGGGCAAACCTTTCAGAGAGCCGAAAAACGGCTATCACCGCAAAGCATTTGACACAGTGCCTAGAGCTAGATTGATGCGCAAATTACAGCAGATGGGAGTACCCACACAGCTCATTTGGGGGGTCATGGAATTATACAGGTCAGTAATAGTGGGGCAGGTATGCACCTCAGAGGGTCTATCCACACCGATTCCCTCCACTATTGGGGTGAAGCAGGGCTGTCCGCTCTCTCCTACTCTATTTGGTATGTATGTGGATGAGGTTTTTGACTACATTGAGAGAGATGGTGATAGAGGTGCACAACTGGCAGGGACATGGATTCCATTATTGTTATATGTTGATGATATTGTGTTGATCTCCGACTCTCCGGAGGGGATGCAACGTCACTTGGATGCTTTGAATAGGTTTGCTCAGGAAAGTGGTTTGTCCGTCAACCCAATCTCTGCTCATTGACATGGCCAATGCATTTGTGCCAAATGTCAACATCAGCCACAACACCTGTGCCCTGTGCAAATAATGCAGCTTTTACCTCAGGCATGTCTACATTCAGCGTAAACATTCTGCCCACATATTTGCCCTCTGTGATCAGCTTACAGCCATTCTGGAAATCTTCTACATAACACCCATTTGGATTGAAGCGAACCTGCAAACCCTGCTCAACCATTTGTCTAACAGAAACAAGATTCTTTGTAATGTTTGGGACATGAAGTACATCTGCTAAGTACTTTGATTTCCCACTCTTCGTATTTAGAGGTATGTCCCCTACATGAGCAATGGGGTGAGCTGTGTCATCTTTTGTCTGCACATAGCCTGACACATCTGGTTTGCGTATATCTCTAAACCACTCTCCACGAGACGTCATGTGATTAGAGGCACCTGAATCCACATACCAAACATCATCTTGGGTGGAATTCTCTGCAGTCATTGTATTCATTACATGCTGCATATCAAACATGCGCTCGTTTTTGATGTCATCTGCATCTCTGCTAGTAGATGCATAGTTTCCCTGTTCTCTATTTCCACTTGCTTTTCCCTTTGGACAGTCACGTGACATGTGACCTCTTTCACCACAAGTCCAACATTCTCTGCTATCTGGAGTATGTTGATGCCTGCTTGATCCTGCACCACGACCTCTTTGACTCCCCCTGCCTTGAGACTGGTTTCCCCTGCCACCTGTATTGTTTTGATTTGATTGACCTTCCAGAAATTGGCCCCTGCAACCCCTTGGGCCTCGACCACGACCTCTACCTCTACCTCTGTTGGAGTTAGAATAGAAGGCCTGTTCAGAATTATTTCTGCCATGACAAGAAGATGTGTCAAGGTTCTTCTCCTCAAGAATAAGCATAGAAATCAAATCTTGGAACACGGGGATGTCATCTCTTGTATTCATGGAAGACCTAAAATGTACATACTCATCTCCTAGACCATCCAAGCATGCATGGACAATGTCATCGTCTTCCACTGAGACTTTAATAGATCCAAGAGCCTCAATGATACTCTTGATCTTCAAGGCATAATCATAGATTGAGAGGTTGTTCTTCTTAACCTGATTTAGCTCCGACTTTAGTTGAAGCTTCCTGGCCTTGGTGTTCACCTCGAACACTCTGCCTAAGTTTCTCCATGCAATGGCGGGGGTTTCAGCATCCTGTAGATAGCCCATCATGCCATCTGTGATGCTCATAGAAAGCCAATACATCACTTTGCTCTGGCCTTGTTGCCAGTCCCTCAAAGCTTTCCTTTGTTCTGCTATAGCATTTGCCTCGGGAATCTCTGGTTCCTTTTCATTGTCTCCTTCTACATAGTCCCAATAACCTTTTCCTTTTAGGAAATTTGTTATTCTGAACTTCCATGTAGGGTAGTTATTTTTGTCAAGCTTCTCAGTAACAATCTGACTGAAACCGTCAGACATCTTGAAGCACTAAGACAAAATAGCTGCAATCTGCAAAAACCTGCAAATCTGTTGAACCTGCTATCGTGGTACCTGTAACGCTTTCTACACTCAACGAGTGTCCACAATCAAGCGTACATACAACCACTGTACTTGTACAGTAAATCTCTGTATACTGCACTTTTGGAGACCTATTCAGAAACGGCATCTGGTCGTGGATTGTGAACGAAGGGATTGTGATTCTCTTGCTCTCTTAGCCTCTCTTGCCTGCACCAGGCTCTGATACCATGTAAAGAATGAGGATGCAAGAGAGATACACAAGATAAGCACAAAGCACACAAAGATGGAAAGCTTCTTCTTCTTCTTTACAGAAAAGAGAGTACAAAATGACTAAGTGCTAAAGCTGAAAAGTAGCACATATGTACATGCGGTCTAAGTGTGAACTCGCTAGAAGCGTACTAGGCTGGCACTATAAGTGTAGTCCAGCTGTAGAAGCACTGGCAGAGATCCTCCGTGTCAGTCACCTAACATGCCAGTGAGTAAATGCCGTAAGCGGCCAAGACCCGTAGTGGATGCCAGCTCAAGGTGTAGAGCTCGACATCTCAACAATCAGGAGGTCAAATGGGGTCAAGACTTGCACGTGGGTACGCGAGGACACAACGGGAGTGTTTTCTTGTCATGAATTATGCAAAAAGTTCATCATGAGAACTATATTTGGAGCCCCTTCACGCGATTGTGGGATGCATTATTGGAAAACGTTGAGTGCCAAGTGTGTGGATGGATGTAGAAGGGTGACAAAAACGCGCTGCGTGTCCAGCTTTTGGCATGTTCGGGGTCCATTTGAGGTCAATCAAAAGGCCAGAGGTTCCCATGTGATAAAGTGAAGTGTGGACATTGAAAAATCTAAGAAAAAGAACAGAAAAAAATGGAGAGAAGAGGAGGAACAACCGCAACTCAATTTTTGTTGTTTTCGGAGCTTGTTTTGCTATAAACTGCTCATCCGAGGTGGGATTTGAGCACTTTGATATTGTAGATTGGGGTTTTTGGCTGCTCCGGACTCAATGGTGCTACCTATTTTGCCAAATTCCTTAATTTTTCTTGCTATTTTGGCTGTGTAAGTTTCTCATGTGAGTGAAGTCCCAGTTCAAATTTGTGATTGTATCTAGCATATTTCATCCATATTGTGTGAGCTATTTTCCCCATTTGTGTTGGCCCAAGCTCAATTTTATCAAACATAAAAAATTCTCCTCTTTTGAGCTGAGTTTTTTGGGTGTGTGTGTGTGTGTCTCTGTGTTGAGTGGGCAAATGGATAGTCTCTTTCCTCTCACTCCATCGGTGTGTTCCCTGTCTCAACCAGGTGGGTTGTGTAAGCTGAGTGGTGCACCATAGTGTGTGTGTATATTATCCCAAGAGTGTGTGTCAGGTGATCACAGAGGCGTGTGTGTATTTCCATCCTGCTCACATTCTTTTGGCGCCCCCACAGAGGATCTTCTTTGAGTACCTTCAGTTTGTAGATTACAAATCACAGGTTTATAGGTACAATTGATTCACACAGGTACAGGTAGGTGGAGTAGAGTGACATACTGGCAAGTGGAAGTCACTTGCAGTTGCCTTGTGTATACATCATTTGGCGTCTGCTTGAGCGCATTGTCTTGTAATGTACATTACTTGTGGATATTGCCATTGTACGCCTTTGTGGAGCCATACTTGGTTTTATGTGGTAGTCCCAGTCATTTTTGAGACTTGGTCTGGAAGATAGTCATTTTTGAGACTTGACTATACAAGATTTACATAAGCTTTTATTAGAGGATCGATAGCGTGAGGTTTTATTGAGTTGGGGGATTCTCAAATGTGAGATCCTTTCGGTGATACAGGTGGTTGGAGCACCCTTTTTGTGACCTCGCCATAGGCTATGTACTAGTGATTCCTACTTGATGCTCAGGTTCTTTTGTTGGCAGGTTATGCATACATATACAGTATATATTTTCGGTTCTTACTGGTCTACCTCTGGGGAAACTTTGCCAGAAATTTTCCAACTTTTGAGTCATTTATGGTGTTATGCTGTTGAAATTCTGGCAAAATCAGAGGATAAGTCAGGTGTGCCTTCTTGGGAGCTACATGGTCAGCTTTAATGGATGATCAAAATGGACCTCAATTCACTCCTTTTCATTTAACACAAAGAACCCAGATAGATGTTCATGTGTCCAGGAAGATTTTTTTCTGCATAGTCTTTATGTTCGGGCCAAGAAGATTAAGAGAGATACTGGAATCCCCTTTGCCTCTTGTAATTCCGATGATTAACTATGAAAACTCATTTGATGTGCATGTGTTTGTCCTTATCTAAAGATGAGCTCCATTGAAATTTTTGGGGATTGAGTCAGTCAAAAGTTTTGGGTTATTGCACGTGTGTTCGAAGGGGTTCTCAAAGCATCGTAACTTGGGTAACCATGGCTTTCTCTTATCCGGAATTTCATGGAAGAAGTGATGAAGATGTGATTTTTTTTTTGGGAAAGATGGAGGTTGCCTGCATTAGCAATCAAATTCATGATCCGGTGCAGATGTTACGTCTTCTCCAGATTTGTTTGAAGAGTGATGCACGAGTTTGATCCAAAGCATTTGAAGAGGTGTTGAGTGCGGCTGATCCACCTGTGAGATTAAGTTGGGACAATCTACGACATGGATTGGAGGTGGGGTTTGTGAAGACAAAAGATCCTGATAAAGTGTGGCAAGAAGTACAAGGTTTGGTGCAAAGGGAAGATGAGCCAGTAGATTCATACATACGTAAGTTTTCAATGGCATGGGAAAGGATGTGCAATGCCTTAGCACCACCGTTACCCCCACTTGACATGATGAAGAAGGACACGTTCTTGGCTAGTCTTTGGGAGAATATACGTTGGAGAGTGGAGCTAAAGAAGCCTAGGACATATGAAGATGCAATAGATGTAGCAAGGAACAAAGAGTGGAAACTGAGAAGAATGAGCCAGCTAGGAGAAGAGTCTTTGCTCAGGAGGTCCGAGTTTCAGCCTATGGATTCTTTGCAAAGTTACATGCTAGGGGTTCATCATGAACTAGTGGTTTTTGTTACTCCTTAGGTTATGCCAGCAGTGGTCACTGCAGCAGTGCAAGATGAAGGGTTAAGGCAAGACACAAGGCAAATGGTAGATTTAATGAAGAATCTCAGCCTAAACATGCTAGGGAATGTGGAAAATAATCGAGGTTGGGAAAGGTTTACGAATCATCCAAGAGGTGCAGAAAGACCTACCCAAGAATGGTGTTGGACAAAGCAGTTGTAGAGTCTCGAGGCAAACGCCCACATGTTATAATTGCGGAGAGTTGGGCCACATTAGCCACCAATGATGGGGGGAGACATTTATCCATTGCCAAGACAAGTGCTAACTAGGTCCAATGATTATGGCATTGAAATTAAGGGAGAAGAAGGAACCAGTGGATTAACCCAAGAGGAAAAGGGAAAGACAAAAGTGATAAGTGTGGTCACCTTAGAGAAGCAGCAAAGCTAAAGGATACATTAGTGATGCATGTTGGGAATAGGACCACATGGGATAAGGAAGGAATAAGTGCCCCAGGTCCGAGCAAGAAGAAGGTAAAGAGCCATGAAGACGAGGATGTCAAGGCCAAGAGGAAAAGAAGGACTAGACGCAAGTTTAATGTTTCAGATTTTCCACTAGGGGATGGACAATTATGCTATGACTTGAAGGAGGATCTGACAAGCAGGAAAGCAGATGTTACTTTTGGGCAGCTTATAGAGATGGCTCCTAAGCTAAAGCGAAAGTGGAAGAGGATGGTTAACCCAATGGAGAAAGGACCAAAGAGAGGTTCAGTGAAGGCATTGGTGATGGATGAGCTAGCAAACATTTGTCCAACAGTAGATGTGTGGCACAAAAGAAAAAATATGGGACAAGGTTATATTGATGATGGAGCCTAAATATGTGTCATAACACACTCATGTGTTGAGAAGATGGATCTTATAGTGACTGGGGTGTCAAGCTTTTGGATCACATTAGCAAACCATCAAAAAGTAAAATATTTGGGTGTTGTAAAGAGCTTATAAGTGGAGGTGTATGATGCAAAGGTGGTGGTTGACTTTCATGTCATGTCAGCGGGGTTGGGAGCATATCCTATTAATTATACTGAGCAGACCATCGTTACATGCAGTGGGAGCCGTTCAAGATTGGAGACGTGGTACAATTATCCTCTATGGAAAGATAGGTGCCAAGAATCTATATATATGGACACATGGAAATGATTGGAGGAGCTTTATGAAGATGAGGATGAGTCTAGTGATGAAGACTATTCCACAATGTCTAGTGAGGACAATGATAGTACTATCAACCATGATGAGGATGTTGATGTTGCATTTCTTTTGATGGACAAAGAAATCCATGAGTCTCATTTATTTGCATTTGTAAATGAGATTGAAGATGAAAGTTAAGGTCCTTATGAAGTGATTGAAGGACTGATGCAAAACAAGGTTAAATTGTAAAAGAAGGAAGAATTGATCACACAAATGATCAGTGGAGACCTCTCAGCTATGGAGAAGGAGATATATTTGCACATGCTTGCTAGTTTTTTTTATTTGTTCACTACTTCATATGAAGAGACTAGAGGGTTCAAAGGAGAAGGGATGCATATAGAGCAAGAATCTACAAACCACTAAAACTTCAACTTTCAATAGCTTGGGCTCCGTAGCGTGGTTTGATGAACCTTCTGGACACGTTCCTTCAGCACTTCAATCTCTTCATTCCTGTACCCCAAAGCTACACTTTGCATCTCCTTCACCTACTACCCAAATTAGCCCCTCATGGAGCCTTTCTTGTCCTATAAGCCACATCATGCATACAATTCCGGTGCTACCTGCCATCCCATGATTTTCCTAGCTGCTCCAGCCCCTTTCCATGTCTGTACTACCTTCTAGAATTGACACACTTTGGCTACACCAGCGTTACTACTTGAAGAGTCACTGGGCAAGAGCAACTACTAAGACCGTGGTAAAAGTGGGAGACTTAGAAGGGCCATATATTGTGTTGATAGATCATGGGTCAAAGGTTAACCTTATGTCAAAGATTCTTTATCAAAAAGGAAAATGGCCAATTGATATAAATCATGGATGGATGATTCGTGCAGCAAACAACTCGGAACACGGGAGTTGTACAGAGCTTGTCCAAATGTAAAGGTGACTATAGAGGATGTGAAAGACTACCACAATTTCTTTGTACAGGAGATTTCAACATACACTCTTATCCATGGGCAGCCATACATCACTGCTACTTGCATGGAAACCAAGGTGATGGACGATGGGTCAGCTTATGCTAGGATAAGGAGCAGGGATGGGAAGCGTACATTACAGTTTCTTACTGTTTGTGTGGACCATGAAAGGAACGGTGGAAGTCTTAGAGACCAACCCTTGCCAAAGACAAACAAAGAATGCAAGGACTACAGGGATATGAGGGGTTTTTCCACGTACCATTGTAGAGCGGGATTGCAGTGGTACAAGAAGATAAAAGGTATCGCATGATGTAAATGCAAAGGAAACATTTTCTACAGGTTTATTGGGATTAATAGACTATGGATCTATTACTTTTACAAAGTGTGAGGACTTAAAGCGGGGTGAACGACAACATGTAAATAGTTTACAAAGAGGTTTGAAGATGAATGGTTTGCTAGAAGATGATGAATGCATTGCAAGCATGTTTGATGAGTGTTTGTTTGTGGATACTATGCAAGACTTGGAGTCTTTAGTGGATTGTAGTTTGCGTATGGGAAGTGAGGTTGTGAAAGTTTTCTCAATAGAAATGCACAAATTCTTTGAGGATTTAAAAACTTCTCAAGGTGTTGATGTACGAGTGGAGACTAAGTATAAGTCTATGGCAAAGAAAGTAAAACCATTGGCATTACCTCTACCAAAAGATTGCACGAATAAGATGGAACAAGCTTCTTTGCAACCTAGCCTTTGTGACCCAAGCAAGATTGGACACAGGTTCACGTAGGATTCTTTGAAGGATCAGTTAGAGGTTGGTTGCGAGGACTTTTTGACAAAAGGTGAAAAGATATTCTTTGAAGACATGCTTGCCAAACGCGGAAAAGCTTTTGCATTTTAGCCTATGAGATAGGGTGTGTTGATCCATCCATTGTTTCTCCTATGGTGATCTTCACTATCCCTCATGTACCTTGGAACTTAAGGCCTATTCCAGTTCCAAATCTCATTTGCCAAAACTCATTGAGTTGCTTAATGAAAAGATCAAGATGGGTATTTTGGAGCCTTCTTGTGCTCCATGTTCAAATAGGTGGTTCACAGTTCCAAAGAAAAATGGTTCTTTATGATTTATCCAAGATATGCAACCCGTCAACAAGGTTACAATTAGAAATGTGGGTACAGGGCCAATTGTAGATGAATTTGCAGAGGTATATGCAGGAAGGGCACTATATTCTATGGGAGATTTGTACTCGGAGTATGATCAGTTCCAACTAGCAATGCAAAGCAGGGACCTACCTACCATGAGGACACCTTTGGGCCTGGTAAGGATGTGCACCTTACCTCAGAGAGCAACTAATTCAGTTGCGCTTATGATGAACGGTATGAACAAAGTCCTACGTGACTTCATACCTCAAACTACGATGCCTTTCCTTGATGATGTGCCAATCAAAGGATGTGATGTAAGTGATATAGATGTGGCTCTGCACTTGAGGGGGTGCCGCAACTATGTGTCAAACCATATCAATGATTGTGATAAGACCTTGTGAAGATTGTAAGAGGTGAAACCTTACCTCATCCGGGAAAAATTCAGTGTTTGTTGTGAATGAAGTTCTTATTGTAGGACCTATGTGTGGGCCATATGGTAGAACGACTTTTCCTGCAAAGATTGATGTAATTGAGAGAATGAAAGAGAAATGTATAAATTTCACCGAGGTTTGAAGGTTCTCGGGTGCATGCGTGCTTTATGTTATCTGGATTCCGCATCATGCACATGTAGTAGAGACTTTGTATCAACTTTTGAGAAAGAACCAAAAGTTTCAATGGGAAAAAATGCATACACATGCCATGAAGAAATTAAAGAAGTTGTTGCTTATGTCACCAACTTTGAGAAAAGTAAACTATGATTGTGGAAGACAGGTGCAGGGGTGTACTAGGTAGAGCTAAAGCAGGTGATAGTGTGCTGGAAAACTTAAATTAAGAATTGATTTCACCTTTTCTAGTGTCCTTGAGTGTTAACAAGGATCCATCTAAATTAATGATGCAAAACCAATTGCTTTCAATAAATTTGTGTTTTTTAAGTATCCTAGGGGGTAGATAAGCCTACCACGTGCCCAAAAAAGGGTGGCCACAAGGGCGCGCAAATGGGCCATCCAAAACTGGTGGAAGGGCCATTTGCGCGCCCTTGTGGGGCCACCCTTTTTTTTGCTCCTGATAGGCATCTCTACCCCCTAGGATACTTAAAATACATAAATTAACTAAAAAGAATTGGTTTTGCATCATTACTTTAGAGAAACCACTTCTCACTCAAATTTGTTTTATACTTTCCCTAGTATCATGTGCATCCAACTTCCGTTGTGTTGTTACTTCAAGCAAAAAAGACAGCTTATTGAAACATATCACCAATTACAACAATTTTCAAGATTGACAAATCACATTTAGAAGAATTTGCAAGATAGAGAGACAATTCCAAATATTTTTTATTACTTCCAAAATGATGATTTTACATCATTTATCTGAGGAGTTCATAATTTTCTTGACCATTTCCTAGCGCCTATCTTGCGCGTAAGGCAACTCCCCAGTCAAGAGGGACTGCGCTATGGCCTTTGGGTCAGTTGAGCCAATGGAAGCATGTATCCCTATCTGGGCAAGAACTTTACCATGAAAGCCAGTGCCAAACACTGTGCATACAAGGGATCTTCGCACTAGGAACACGAGATGCGCAGATTGAGCAATGGTGCTCAAACACAAAAACTTGCTCAAAGCTTTCAACAACCAAGTCATAAAATGGGCTTGGGAAGTAAATTCATTATGGATAATGGCCACATCGCCAGGGGGAAGTTGTCCTAGGTAATGCGCAAGGGAAGCTTGAGGTCCAAAGCCGGTCCGCTTGCCACCTGTCCTTGCAACAAAATCATCAAGCTCCACACATAAACCGATGAAGGTTGAGAAAAAATACAATGAAGGATAAAATAGTAACATGAAAATTAGGATACAGTTTACCTCCTGCTCCTTGTCGTCCTCCTCCTTGTTGCCCTTTGCATCAAAGTCAATGCTCCCATGCACCGCAGCTACGAGCTTTGGATCATCAGATGGGAGGCTGTATAATGGCATAGGCATCCTAGCGGCCTCAACCTTGGCTTGCGTGGCTTGGAATTCTTCCTCGGCCACGTGCAACTGCTCTGCTGCCAGGACCTCCACACATACAACTGCAATAGCGTCAGCAACAGAGTCCCCAACTGGCAAGAGCTTGCTTTCTAGGGCATCTGGCGTATTGTCTAAGGGACATTTGGTGCTGTTGCATAGCACGTTCAAGCATTCATCCATGCGCAGGCCAAATGCTTTCTCTAAATCATGCATAAACACATACTCCCCCCATCCACTACCACTGAGGAGAAGCGGCTGATTTCTATCTCTGGGATAGCCACATCCATCAGTGGTAGTGGCATTGGAGTGGCATCCACTACCACTGAGGAGAAGCGGCTGATTTCTATCTCTGGGATAGCCACATCCATCAGTGGTAGTGGCATTGGAGTGTCACTAGGGCCAGCCAAAACTATGGATTTCTCAACCACTTCCTCGAGCCCCCTGGGGTCATCGAGCTGGAGTGTCTTTCCTTCCGCTGCAAGGTTCATGGGGATAACCTCCTGCTCCTTGGTGTCCTTGATAAAGGACCCAACCTAAAGGTGTAGTAAGCGGAGCTCCTCCAATCAGGTTCCTCGCTCACCAAGAAGATAAATGTTGCGAGCGGATAAAGGTACTCCACCCCCAACTTGCGCTTCTTGAGTGCTGACACCCCTGGGGCTTGCTCGTTTAAGAAATGGCCTTCATCGGTGGTAATTTCTTGGAATAGTTGCAACCGCTTGGAGAATGGGCGATCACCTTTGTGTATATAGTGCAAAAGATTGCAAGGCACCCAGATCCCTGCATGTGGGGAGATAGATACAGAAACTTTTTGATGTGCTCCTCCATGAACGCAAAAATCTCGGCAAAATGCATCCATGTGAAGGGCAATTGTGGCGTCAAGGTCAGGGAGACGAGTAAAAAAGGTGTGGAGGTCCAACTTCCCTTTGTATTTGGTGTCCTCGAGGAAGAGGATGAAGCGTGACAAAGGGGTGGATGTGGGTGCAGATGCAGAGGCCGTGGAAGCATCCATGTCTAGCCTGAGGTGTAGATAGAGAGTGGAGGAGCTCAAGAGTTGCAAAAGTGAAAATAGTGAATGAGTTAGGCGGCCCCCCTTTTATAATGGACCCTTTTTTAAAGACATTAAAAAAAGGAAATTTCACCAAAAAATGATTTCTCATATCAATGCGAAAAATTATATTCAAAGACATGATTTGCCGAAGCAAATCATGTTGATTAAATCGGGGATTTTTTTGAAAATTGCAAGAGTTACAAAGTTATAAGATCGATAGCATAGTTCCATACATCCCCCAGTCCTCCTCGACCTTAAATTTGTCTTCCATTATCTTCCCAATTTGCAGACATTCATTACAATAAGCATCGAATGATTGACAAACCATGATGTATTGAAAATGTGGTGGAAGGATTTTCACCTTGTGACCTTGTAAACAAAATTGTGCTTGTTGAAGGTCCTCAAAACCCATAATAACCAAATGTTCTCGCACATTACTGAGATTCCAATGCTTGTTCACTTGTACTGCCTCCAAAGCATCGTTGGACATCTTCACTACAATGTCAAAGCTTCCAATAGCGCCCTCTACACTCTGTAAGGGAGTCCACACTCCAAGCTTGCACATCCAATGATCATAGTGAAATCGTATGTACAAGGAAGTGCGGTATTTCAAATAGCGCATTCCAATACCTGAAGCTCCAACCTTACAACGGTACCAGTCCCCGTTGTGCATGCCCTCCACAAAACCCTAGTCCTCTTCTAAAAGCCTTCCTAATTCCTCGTGATGCACATACAAGCATTGTGGTAGTCTCCACAAATCCAAACTCTTTAAAAATGTGCACAAAAAAATGAATAGGCAAAAACCAACTCAAGCCCACAGACCTAGAAGCTTTAGAGTATTTCAAAGAGTTTTGGACATCTATTATCATCTTTTTCTTGAAAGACGCTATCGACCACAAATCTGGCACTGGCCACTCCATACTTAATAAGGAAGTTACTTTGATGGGTTCAAGCGTTCCAAACTCTTGTGTAGAAGTAGGCACAATATAGGAGTGAAATAGAAGAAAATTCTTATTTGAACCAGTTTGGTTGGGCAAAGATATGGGAACATTGTTGCTCCAATATCCGCATGTATAGCATTGAATGTGCCAGAGAGACTATGTAGTGGTTGCTCCTCAACCAACGTGGATGGAAATATGACTATAAATGCATGACAAATCTTAAGTATGAATCCATAATAACATTACACTGTGATTTCACACCTAGCTTTGTATTCTCAAAACATGTACTTACAATGTGTTGGAAATCGAGGTGGTTGTTGCAATTGCATGGTTGACATTGAGAAAACATGTTGCACAATGGCTACGGTCCCCTTGTCTTTGCGGTTCTTGAAGCCAAGGAGCTTTCCTTTCCAATGAAGATCCAAGTTTGCACGATTCCGCACACGATGAGGGCCAATAGAAGATGGTTGCATGTATACCCAAGTACCTTTGGTGATCTCTTGTGGCACCCACTCCTCATCTATACCTCTAGTGTTGTGGCATGCAAGTGCTGTGACCTCATCCTTTGGCTGCCTTTACAAATTAGAGTTGGCCATGGTTGAGCAAAGAAAATTACAAGGAGGAGCAGGACCTTGCTTGTTGCTACAATGTAGGTGGGATAAAGTGATAGGAGAAGGTGTATAACCCTTGCTTGGTGTGGCAATAGAAGGAGAAGGTGGATAACCCTTGCTTGGTGTGGCAATGGAAGGTGGTAGGGGAAGGGAGAGGAGCTTCCTTGCTACAGCAATGGAGATGGTGTAGAGAGAGAGAGTGTTGGAGTAGAGGATGAGTGTGATGGTTGCAACCAAGGAGGGGTTGGAAAAGGGGTTCTAGAGAGAGAAAAAAACTTTTTGCCTGAGGACTACTTATGGGGGAAGGAGCTCTGGATAGTAGAAAAAGCTTTTTCAAAAGCTCTAAAAAAAATAAGAATTTTAGGGTTTTTGGGTGCACGTTTTGACTTTTTGAGGTCAAAAAATGCTTAAAACAGATTTAGGGGGGTTTTAAGAAGATAAAATTTGAGTTTTGAAAATTTTGAAAATTTTCAAATTTTTGGGATTTTATCAAAACCGGATCAAAAAGGAGGGAAGTTGGAGGTTCTATATGCCCCCCCCCTTCTCACTAGGTAATAGCCCATTTAAGAAGTGTAAAACTACTTTGTCCCCCTACATTTTTGAGGGCATAGAGTGTATCCACCACCTTAAAACCAAAGGGCCCCTAAAGGGTTCATACTTTTCCTAATGGTCATATGACAAGTGGGAGAAAAAGTCTCTTCATAATCAATGCCTTTTTGCTGTGCGTAACCCTTTACAACAAGTCGAGCCTTATGGCGATCGATCTCACCATCCGGCTTGCGTTTCAACTTGTAAACCCACTTCGTACCAATGGACTTTTTGCCAAGAGGCAAATCACATAAAGTCCATGTGTCATTTTCTATAAGTGCATCATATTCTGATTGCATAGCAGCCATCCAATTTTTTGAATTTTGTGCTTCATCAAAAGACAGAGGCTCCTCAACATCATGTAAGCTAGATATAGCCAAAGCATAACAATCTGATGCATAAGATGCATGGTGAGAGCTTGAACAAGTACGACTAGCTAAAGGTGCATCCAATTTACTGTCACGCAAAGTGTGCACCAGCCACTTTGGCATACCTCTAGCCTGCTCATTTTTAGCCTTTTCCTCATCAAGTACATCAAGTACATCATGTACATATGCATCAGTAATAGGCTGATTTGTAACATTTTCAGAAACCCCCATAGGCTGTACATTTGCCTCATTGGAAATTACATTCGTATTTCCACCACTAAAAAGAGGCAACAAAGTGTCATAAATGTCTTGTGAGATTACATTACTGTCTCTAGTACATGAAAGCAAGGGCTGAACAAAAACTTTCACAAACACTACATCCCGTGAAACCAGAATAC
Source organism: Adiantum capillus-veneris (assembly GCF_014529385.1). Taxonomy (NCBI): domain Eukaryota; kingdom Viridiplantae; phylum Streptophyta; class Polypodiopsida; order Polypodiales; family Pteridaceae; genus Adiantum; species Adiantum capillus-veneris. The sequence continues at coordinate 40,749,167 of NC_140940.1, forward strand.
ATGTTGTTTGCAGATGATACAACCTGTAACCTTTGCTTTCAGCAGTATAACTAACAAAAATACATTTGACAGCCTTATCATCCAATTTTCTACACTGTGTTTGTGGCACCAAAGCATATGCCAAACAACCAAAAACATGCATGTGCTCAATAGAAGGCTATCTATCATGCCATGCTTCATATGGAGTAATAGACTGCAAAGCTTTCTAGGACACCTATTAAGTACATAAGTGGTACACATGATGGCCTCAAGCCAAAAACAATGCGGAAAAGCTTGACTTTTGACCATACATCGTGCCATTTCCATAAGTGACATGTTTTTCCTCTCAGCAACACCATTTTCCTAAGGTGTATAAGGCACTGTACATTGGTGTTTTATCCCACGAATAGCCGGAAGTGCATTAAATGCATGAGACATATACTCCCCCCCTCGATCGGAACGGAGGGTGCCCATAGTACATTTCGAGACATTTTCAGCCATAGCCATAAATTGTTTAAAGCACATAGAAACTTTGGACTTCGCTTTAAGCGGAAGTACCCATGCATGCCTAGAGTAACCATCAATGAAAGTCACAAAGTACAGGTAATTGCCCAAGGACGGAGTTTGCATGGGCCCACAAACATCACTATGCACAAGCTGCAACTTACATGTGGCCCGAGCTGAACCATCCTTTGGAAACTTAGAACGTTGCATCTTACCCAAAATACAGCCTTCACAAACATGTTTGATAGGTGCTTCAAGAGGCAACAAAGAACAAACCATATCAGATTTTTGCAAACGCGGCAAACTGGCAAAATTCAGATGACCAAAACGTGCATGCCAAAGTTTTGCATCTGAAATAGCCCTTGAATCTGCAACATCATTTGCAAAATTTTGTCCACACTTGCCATACAAGGTGAGCTTATATAGCCCACGGCACAAAAGGCCAGATGAAACAATTTCATCACCAAAACTGAGATCATGAACTATACATCTGTCATCCACAAATTTGACTACAAGTCCAAGTCTAGCAAGTGCGGATACAGACAAAAGATTCTTTTTGATCCCAGGTACATAAAGTGCATCAACAAGTGTGAAAGAATTTCCATTTGCAGCAGTAAGCACAATCTTTCCAACTCCCTGAACTGGATAAGAGGCATTGTTGGCACAAGTGACTGAATTCCCATGAGGGACAGACTCGAGAGAGGTAAACAATTCACGATGTGAGATAATGTGCTTTGTAGCACCACTATCGAAATACCACACATGTGAAACTGTAGCAACAACTGACAAGCATGCATCATGGACAGCAGGATTGTAAGTACACTCTGTGCTAAAATCCATTCTGCATCAACATCAACATCACAGTCTCCTTTCACAGAAGATTCAACAATGGCTGCATTTGTAGTGGAACTAGCATTTGCAGTGGAACCACCCTCTTTCTTCTTAGCCTCTTTGGCGTTCAACTTAGGACACGACTTGATCAAGTGATCATTAGCTTTAAAATAATGGCAACACATCTTCTTTTTTCCCTTATCACCAGAATTTCAAGACGAATTGCTTCTAGCAGAAGCATTGGGAACATAATATTTGCCACTCGCAGTAGAACCATAAGAAGTGGTTGCATTACTGTTACCACCCTTTCTTTGAGAAGCAATAAAAGCCTGTTCAATTGTACGCTGCCTAGTCCTATTTTTTCTAGGAAGTGACTCTTACAACAGCAATGTGCATAATGCATCAAACTTGACAACTTCAGGATTTCCTTGGGTCATCAGTCTCCAAGTACTAGCAAAAGTCTGGTACGAATCTGGTAAGGCATCAAGAACATTCTACACAAGGGAACTGTCTGAAATGACTTCACTTACAGAAATAAGTTTCTCATTGATATTCTTGAAACTAGCAAGGAAAGTGTCCATATCATCTTCCTCATGCATAATCTTCGACTCTAGCTCTTTACGCAGCAAAGCAATTTTAGCCTCATTACGACTTGCATAAAGACCTACTAGAATATCCCAAGCCTATTTTGCATATTTTGCTGAACGGATGTGAGGAACAATGGTGCGCTTCACAGACAACACAATCAATGTATGATCATGTGCATCCTTAACATCCCAAGGAGCTTGTTCTGCCGTAGGCAAAACAACTCTAACTATAGCAATCCTTGCAGCAAGACTTGAAACATCCTCAACATCGCCTACATCCTCAAAACCAGGATGTACATCAATGCCCTCCACAATATTCCAGACGCCCTTTGAAACAAGAACGTGTTTCATTATATAAGCCCACATAGGGTAATTGCCCCATCCAACCTGTCCTTAGCAGAAAACATCTTGAACACATCTGTGTTGTTATTGTCAGCCATGGTAAATGTTGTACCTGATGTGAAAACTCCCCAAAAATAGGAGAAACGAAGTGGGAACAACACATGCTATATAGCACAAACCGTAGAAGACTATTAGGCACCTGTTATGCAAAAAAAGGCACTGACAAAAATTTTGCACAAAATGAGGAAATAGCCTATGCAGTAATGCATGTAGTGGTAACGGAGGCCGAAATGAGCCCAAATAAAAAATCTGAGCAGACCAGACTCTACGAGCTCTCCCGAAATATTTGTCGACCTGCAAGCGCTCACCAAAGCTCACTGAAATCGGAGAAAGTGAGCAGGCCTATACTGACATAGCTGGCGACTAAGCCCATGCGGAGGATGCAACGTGCTATGATACCAATTGTTGGAATTAGGATTGCAGAGAAACGCACACAGCTTGGAGAAGACGAAGGAAGCTCAAGGCACACAATAGAGAGTGTATTACTTAGTGTGCAATGGAAAGATAGATAGCCCTAGAGTGATGGGCGTATATATAATGCACGCGGGGAAAGACCTCCTAAAGAGGGAAAAAATGCCCCGACGGTCCTAGTGTGTTCACACTCATCACTACCACATGTATATGGTAACAAATCCATGTCTGTGAATCTTAATGAGTGATGTGATGTACGATGAGAGAAAACACATAAGAGATGTTTTCAAAATACAAAAAGAAAACCATGGATGCATCTCAAATGTCCAAAAACCTTAGGATAGCACTTTAAAACACTGCAATCCAACGTCTCTAGCTCAAGATACAGTCGTTTTAAGCCTAGGACTCATGAGGTGAAAACCAAGCGAATGGAGGCCCCCAAGACCCCTTGTGGGCCTTTATTCACTTGGTTTTGACCCCTTCCTAGTCTTAAATAGTACCTATCAATTGCTATCAACTACAACCCATTCAAATTTGAATTGTGAGTACCTCATAAAAACATGATTGATGCTTGTGCGAGATAGCAACAGCTGGTCGTAAAAAGGCGCTCGGCGCTTGTGCAAGATGTCATTATCAAGCGTTCACTTTTCTCATGAAAATGATAATTTCACCAAAATGTTTTTCATGGATATTTTCAAAAATGAGACAAAAGGCTTTTCAATGTAACGTTAGCCTTCTTCCTATTGGCTAAGGAGCATTCTCTCACTAGAGCTAAAAGGCCCAAAAATGAGTCCATTTCTTTCCTAATGATACTCATAATGGTAGCACAAACCCCCTTTATCCTACTCCATTATGTGCTACACAGCATATTCCAAGGGATCTTCTGTCGAGTTTACGAAAATCCTGGGCTGCAAAGAAAAGTCAACAAAGAAACATGCAAGGAAGGTTGGCACGAGCGTGAGAGGATGGCGACATTTATGAGAAGGAGGCAAACAAAATATGTAAGGCAGTTGCTAAGTGTTGGCGTAATCAAATAGACGGGCTTTCCGAGGGTCTTCAATGGAGCATTCTACAACAATGTTGGGGGTCCCATCGTTGCACACGGTTAGTGAGCTAATCGTGGCAACACAAATGGTTAACTCTACCAGGCGAGCTTCTCGGCCTATGGAGGAGCTAAGCCGCAATGAAGGGCAATCTCCATATCCACTTCGCTTCACCTCTAATCAACCCAATCACACACACTACGATTGCAAGACGCACACAACACTAATCCTATCATGAAACACACTAATCGCAAGCACACACACATAGATCTATCGAGCACCACACTCCAATCAAACCTACATGTACACACAAGAAAAAGAGGGCGATCACACAAGATTAGAGAGGGATTACCCACTTTTTAGTTAAGATCTAGTTAATATAAGCATCATAGGAAATCATAAGAATTAAGAGAGAGGCATAGTGAGAGAGAATGAATCATTGATTAGTGTTAATCAAGTCTCATGAGCAAGGAGAAGCTCAAGGACTCCATAGCCACACACCTCAGGAGCTCTCACCAAAGAGTGCTCTCAACAAATGACTTGAGAACCCTATTTTCTTTTACACACTACCTTATATACCTAGGTTAAAAATATGCAATGTCCGAGCTCGCAAGGCCTTTAGAGCTCACCACTTACTGAATCTGCAACCTAGGCACAATAAGTGACCTATTCTTTACAACTTGGAACTCCCATTGAGCCCGTAACACATTGAAATATTACAATGGTTTGAAATAAATCGAGAATTTACAATACATGACCATTTTGGGAAAACGTGAAAAATGTGTAACTCCAATCTTTACTGCTTCTTTGCATTCATCCTCAATGTGCATTTGTACGTCTTCGGTCTTTAGCAGCTTTTGTTAACTGGCGTTGACTCAGTTAACATTCCCTCCTTCCTATTTTAGTGCCCGTCCTCGAGCACTGTTGAAAAGTGTCCGTGGAGGCAAGGGAAGGTTTTGATTGGTTGTTGATGGGTTGATTGTCTTAATTTGTCGTTGAATTTGTTCATGAGGTTGAATTTGCTGCAGCATCTTCATTGGTCTGAATATGTATGATGTGAGAGATGATGTTGCATTCTTCCGTTGTAATAGCATAATGATGAGGTTGATCTTTATTTATGAAAAGTATGTACAAGGGAAGTAGAATGATGAGTTTCTTAATTAGGGTCTAATACCTGGATGACCAAAGAGAAAAAACCCAGTGGGAAAAAAGTGCCTTTGGGATACGCGCATTATTGGAGTACTTATTAGCATGAGAAATATTAATAAAGTACTCAAGGGATTATTTGCTGATAGACATGGAAACAACAAGGTAGAAAATATGAGAGGGTAGCATGATGGAACATTGGTTTTCCTGTTGTAGTCCACTCAAGGTGCATAGGTGGAAGCAAAAAAGAGTGTCTAATGCATATGTCCAATGATAGGACATCCTATTTATGCATACACAGAAATGCATGGAAAACAATATGCTGTGCAAGAAAGATTTTGAGGGGTTATTCAGAAAGATGGTGTAGTTATAAAAGCATTTGACATGGCTTTGCAAGCTGACACCCCTTTAAGAATGGTTTTCATAGGATGTGTGCTCTCATCTTACTGTGCACTATGCGTGAGTGTTGGACTCCACGATACTCCACCAATTGTAAGTTAATAGACTTCGACTCTTATGCTCATCTCATCCAACATGAGCAACATGAATTTAGATATGCTCAACTCTTCCATCTTGAGCGTAAGCCTAATAGCTACGACTCTTAGCAGAGAGTTTAATATGACTTGAAGCTTTGGGACTAATGCTTTGCTCATTTCATGGCTCAGCAGCCCGACTCTGACTATGCCAAAGAGTGTTTTTTGCACCGTGGCGACTTGACTTTTTACATTCTTGTGCTTACTTCAAACATTTATTCAAGTAAAAGTAAGCTTGAATCCTCAAAAAGAGGATTACTAAAGGACCAAGTTGGCATTGAAGATTTCTTTTGCCATACCTGTTTTATCATCTTTGAATCTGCATTCTTGTTGGTTGAGTTGTCCTTCTTTGTTTGTGAAGACTCCATTATTTGTTTGATTTAGAGTCTTTGATGTTGTTGTAGGCCTTTGTTGATCTTTGACATTTGACTTTTGACTAGGAGCATTGGAAGACATAGGAATCCAAATCTCTTGAGGACCTTTGTTGCTCCATTGTTGACTTTGCTTGGGTGCAGGTCTTGTTGATTTCTTGTGATCTTCATGCAGGTCTGGTGTAGTTGTAGTTGGCTTGTGATTGACTGGTAGCCAAATTTTTGTATAGCCTCTGTAGAATCCTTGTCCAAGAGGACGATTCTTTGAGATCCGTCTTTTTTTTGTATCCTCTTCTACGTTGTGGTAGCCTTCAACATCTTTCGATGTTGTTCTATTGTATACCTGCTTCTTAGGTATCCTAGAATATTGTCGAGGTTGATACCTTGTGGGCTTTCTTTCTTGGAAGGGACTTGAAGTTACTTCATATGATCTAACCTGCAGTTTTGGCACCCATATCTCTCTATTGCCTTGATAGTACTCCTTTTCTTTTAGGCTCCATTGTGATGCTATCCAACCGATGTGTTTGTCTTCATGTGTTGATGTCCTATCTTTAATCCAAACCGGATCATTGAATTTGACTAAACTGCTCGGAACAAACACTTGCTTGACTTTCCTTTGTTTTCTTGAGTACTTTGGCTAATATACCTTTTCTTTTCTGGGTGTCTCTTTAGAGGTTTCATTTGGGTCAGCAGACTTGAAGTTTTGAAAGCTTGACTTGCTTGAAGAGGCTAATACATGAGGTTTTTTTGATGTAGAGGCATATGCTATCACACCTTCTTTGCTAATCGGAGGAGATTCCACTTTAGCTTTACCTTTGTTTGCAATTTTGATCTTCGTTCCTTCTGGCTTTGGTGGCATTTGCTGCTCATTAGCTATCGTGATTGCTCTTTGTTCTATTTGATCTGAACTTGCTATTTCCCGATTTGCTTTAAGCTCTTCTGAAGTTCTGATTGATGGAGATGAATCATCTTCAATAAGATCTGCTTTGATATCAGTCTCCATTCTAACTGTGCTTGAGGACTTTGTGCTGTCATCCGCGGGTGACCAGTCTTGGTCTTCATTCTTTGTTGTCTTTGATGGCTGCATCTTGTTTGCATTCTGTATCTCTAACATCTTCTGGGCCATTGGCATTCCCATTATGATGTCGTCTGGCATATCTTTTGTTGTGATCACATAGAATTGAGCTATGATGATCTTTGAACTTACCTCAATGGTGGTGGAGATGATTCCCCAGCATTTTGCTCGTTTGTTTCTTGATATGCTCACAAATTCGAGAGCATCTTCCAGCTGTGGTTGGCCATATCTTTTCCAAGTGCGAGAAGACATGAGGTTCTTGTCTAACTGAAAATCTATTTTTACTTCTCTTGACAGCTTTTCTTCGTGCTCACTGATGATGTTGCACTTGATCATCTCAGGATTTCTTTCTATATTGACTGCCTTTGTTGTGGCAGTGTTCTTTGGTTGAGCTTTATTTGCATTTGCTTTGCTTTGATCACCTGATTTCGTTGATGTTGGCTCCATTGACTGTGATACTGCACCTTTTTGAAAATGTTGAGCATTGTCTACCTGCATTTGAGTAACCTTTGACCTTAAAAGATCCACTGTACTTTCTGGCAGAATTTGTCTCTTCGGGGAGATTTTGGGGGTGACCTTTGTGTAGCTTTCTGGACTTTAGCTCCCATTGACTTTGACTTTTCTATCACTTGTTTTGGCAGCTTCAGACTTTGCATCATCTTTACATAGTCTTTGACTTCAATTGGGCCATTTGTAGGGGTTTGTACAAGGTCATGACCTAGCTGATATTCATTACCATGTGGATCTTGATATGCATATGTCAGCTTGGTCACATGTAACTGTTTGAACACTATGGGCTTTGTCGGCTTTTGACTCTGATTTGTGGAGATCAGCTAAAACTTGTGTCCTTGATGATCTTCATAGAAGCATTTGTCTGCAGATTCTGATCGAATCTGGGTCAATTGGAAACTTCCAACAACCATATGATCTTTCAATGGTTTCTGCCTTGAAGGGGTCTGTTGGCTAGAAGCTCTAGGGCTTCTAACTGGTGTAGCATTTTCCGGTAAAAGAGCTGAGCTTGATGGATTTACAGGTCCCCCCTTCCTAATGTGATCACTATAGCCTGCTTCATTGTAAGAGTTCAAAATTGTTTTGCTTTGGTACAGTCTCACCTTTTGGGATTGTGAAGGTACACTTTGGGTAGCACTGTTGACATTTGGCATCTGCAAACCTTTTACATAGTTTCCTATGTATCTTCGTGAAACATGATAAATTATTCCCCAAGTCAAGCTGTAGATAGCATTATCTTTGCCCTGATATTGTCTATCCCATGGGTCTCCTATGATATGAGCTTCTATGTTTCAGGACCCAAGGCATCATAGATGCTAGACTCTCGTCTATATCTATGACTGTTTTGGTCAAAGTATATGCTCGTTTGGTCACAATTTTGAATCTTGATTTCCAATGGAGGAGGATTTGTCTCTGAACAAATTTTCGAGTTCACTTGGGTAATATCCTTCAACTCTAGAGAGGATGGGCTATAATAGATTCTTTCCTCTGATATGAACCATCCTTTTTTATCTATCACTGGATGCACTTCTATGATCTGGTATGTGGACCGTTCAAACACAGGTTGATCCTTTTTGTACAGTTTTCCTTTTTGGTCTACATAGTGTGCATATGAATTATGTGTACCATATAAAGCTAACATTATTCTATTTGATGTGTCCCTCAGACTCGTGAATGATTGCACACTTGTGGCAGTGGATGCAAAATATTTTGCAAATTTAACATTCTTTTCAACCTTTGGTGATATCTCGACACCTTGACTAAATTCATGCAAGAATTTGTTGTTCAAAGAATCAATTTTAAGCTTTTCAGGTGCCTGTGCATCTTTATGCTGATTTTGTACTTGTAGTGATTTTACTGGTGCTTCTAATGATAATGCAAAATCATTTGATTTCATTAAAAGTGACAAGCTAGATGCACTTACATCAAGATTCTCATTTCCAATTTTCTTTGTACCTTGCTTGGCGGTTGATATGTCCCTGTTGTCCGGATTTTTGGGACAATCTTCAACAAAATGTCCACCATTTCGTCCACAATCTGAGAAATACTCCATGACTGGTGGTATTTCAACTGGTTATGGCATGTCAAGATCTAGCTGAGAAGTTTCTGTTCCAGTGCTTACCCAGTTGTCAGCATCTTCTTTTAAAACACTGAGCATCAAGCTGTAGATTGCTCCATCTTGATCTTTGTATGGTCTCTGGCTTGGTTCTCCGATTAGATTTGCTTCTATTGGTTGATCTGTTGGATCTTGCAATTCTGGCTCTCGACTATAGATCTGACCACTGTAATCCATGTACAATGATCCTGATTGCATATACACTAAATGGATGCTTTGCGGACTTATGCAGATTTCTAGATAACCACTTGGGTTGATTTTTTGAACCTCTATCTGCACTTCATCTTTAAGTTTGCAATACCTGGCTCCACTAAAGTCTGTGAACATTTGGGAGTTCTCTGAATCTGGCTTTACTCTGATCAATAGAATCTTGGCTCCTGTGTTGCTTTTACTGCTCATAAGATACCTATGACCTTCTGTATCTATGTACAAAACCTTATCCCCATTGTAGACATATAGCTGAAAATTTGCTATGTTGCAGTTGTGCATGTGTTGGAAGGTGAGTAGGGTGCAGAGAGGAGTGGTGAGAGAGGTGGGGATGATGAGTGGAGAGGTGTGTGTGAAAGAGGAAAATGATAAAGTGGAAGAGGGAGTGTGGCTACATAGTGATGGCCGTTTTTTGGCTCTTTGTAATTGCCACAGTGAGTTACCTCACCCTACCAAAATCACCCAAACACTGTGGCTATCCCTACCATTCTCACTGTACATAGGCGTGCGTGAGTCACGGGACTTTTTCCATATCTTCTTAAAAAACCCTCAATTAGCTAGTCATTGGGCTAGTTGAGACAAAAAAATAAATAAAAATAAAAAATATAAGTATATTATGTCCCATGCGTATGTAAATATTTCTTTGTATATAGGGCCTAAATAAAAGATTTTTTCATAATTATTTTGGTATTTATTTAAATATTTCTACCTAGGTGTGTGTTATTTATGCTCTGTACATTGCCTCACCATTACCACAATTTTTCTTACCATTTTTCATACTCTTTATTCCATATAGAAATATTTTCATGTAAGCTTCTCTTATATTTGGTGTAACTCCACCCCAACAAAGATCCAAAAGAACTAGTTTTATTTATGTGTATATTTTTTCACTATTGTGATTTTTCCCTTCCTACATCTATTTTGTTTTTTTTCAAAAAAATTAGAACACCAAAAATATTTATCTTTTTATGGTAGCCTCATAATGAGAGAGATTTCTTTTGACCCCTTTATATTTTTTCCACTTATATTATTTATATTTGACATGTACATATTTTTTAGACCCCTCAATATTTGATTTTCTTAGTTGTACTATTCACTTATATCATACTCTCAACAATATCTTCAATTATAGACCTACCAAATAAGGTCAAGGGTAGGTGGCATGCATATATGCACTATGGAGGGCTCACTCTTGGAGGTATTCAAAAGAATCATCCAAAGAAGGACCCCACAAGGACCTTGTGCAGTGGAAACAAACGGTCGGTTTTGCTGAATTTTTAAAGTTCACTTGCTCTCCAAATTTGAAAAGGTGATACAAACAAAAGTTGTAGCTCGTGGGCTGAACTTTTGCCTCAAATATTTTCATATTTTTTTGAGCTATGAGCTATGAGCTATGATTTTATTAGTGGACCCCAGTTTTCCCATGCTATGCAGCCACACTCTCTCTTCCACTTTATCATTTTCCTCTTTCACACACACTTCTCCACTCATCATCCCCACCTCTCTCACCACTCCTCTCTGCACCCTACTCACCTTCTCCTCAACCTTGAAGAATAAGAGAAACCATGGTGAACTCATACCTCCCAGACACAATTCCATTCCAAAATTGACCACGTAGTCTCATTTTTCCTCCTCCAATTTACCCATATATATCAAAAAAACCACAAAATTCAGCCTCTTCTCTTAAAAGACAGCATCATGGTGGTTGATTACTCAGCTTCAATTACCTTGTCTCTCAAGGAAGGTCAAGAGTGGAGAAAAAATGTACCGTCAAAGCTAGTGGACCGTCAACAAGCGTCAAAAATTGGCCCTACTCAAGACACTTGGAGCATCAACCTTGTAAGAAATCCACCTTTTCTTACCTCTTAAGAGTTTTTCTTCCTTATTTGTATCCTACATGGATACTCCCATTGTAAATATCCAATTCCATTTGTAAATTAATACTAACTCTCCTAACACTAACCCACTATGAAAAGTCCTATCACCTCCATTTCTCTCCTCTCTTTTTCCCCACCAACTTCTTGATAATTCCAAGCAAAAGAAATTAGATAAATTGCTGAAAATCTAACCCAACCATGGTTAGAGGAGTAACCCTAGCCTTCAAAATTGCTATAAAAGGAGGGTGTAGCTAGCACAAAAGGGGGGGAGCCATAAGCAAGAGCACTATGCTATAGCTTGAGAAGCCAAGCTCAACCTCTCTAGAAGGAGCTCTTGAGTGGAAGCTCATTGTCTTATGCATGTGCATGTGTTGTAATAGGGGATTAGCAAGGGAACTCTATGCCATTGTAAGAGAGAGAGTGATCATTCAATTGAGAGTAGGAAATCTATCATTTCTCCTACTAGTGTAAGCCCAACAATTGCTGAATCAAGGAGGGTGGATTTGGACTAAGCTTGGATACTTTGTCTCCCTTCCAACGTGAAGTAATGGACAACAATGATGCGTAAGTGTCTTGGTGTTTTTTTGTTAAGTTCTTGATAGCTTGTCTCTAGTGTTGTCATCAATCTAGCCATAAATCCCACATACTGTAAGAGGGCGACAGGGTGGAGAGGACTCCCCTGGCCTTAAGACAGTGATTGGGGTGGCTTTTCTTGTGATGTGTTGTGGTGAAATTTACGCAAGCTATGTTGAACAAATACTAATCTCACTTTGATTTGTCATGACAGATTTGTAAGAAGGTATTAATGCAACAAGCACCCCCTCCCCCTTTCTCTCTCTTTCTTAAATATATAGTTGTGTTTGAATGATCATTGCCGATACGTTTCAAAGCAGCCCGAGCACTATCTCTCTCTCTCTCTCTCTCTCTCTCTCTCTCTCTCTCTCTCTCTCTCTCTCTCTCTCTCTCTCTCTCTCTCTCTCTCTCTCTCTCTCTCTCTCTCTCTCTCTCTCTCTCTCTCTCTATCTATCTATCTATCTATCTCTACGCGTCCTAGTTCGCATCCAAAACTAGGTGGTGCCCCAAATTTGTGTAGGGTTAGGTTGCGGGTTTGTGTGTGTGTTTGTTGTTTTTTCCAACCCCAACCCAATTGAGCAGCATGGGAGCCTAGAAGAGTGCTTGGAGGCCACTCTTCTTGTTGCCCGCCCCAGACCGCTTCAATAGCATGGGCAAATTGGGGTCCACCAATAAAATCATAGCTCACAGCTCGTAGCTCAAAAAAATATGAAAAAATTTGGGGTGAGAGTTCAGTCCACAAGCTACAACTTTTGTTTGTATCACCTTTTCAAATTCAGGGAGCATGTGATCTTTGAAAATTCAGCAAAACCGACTTTTTTTTCCACTGCACAAAGTCCTTGTGAGGTCCTTCTTTGGATGATTCTTTTGAATACCTCCAAGAGTGATCCCCCCATAGTGCATGCATGCATGCCACATACCCTTGACCTTATTTGGTAGGTCTATAATTGAAGATATTGTAAAGTGCACGGGAGGACAGAACCAAACTGAGTCTGCCCCCTGCATCCGAGAGCAACTCCTTATATTAAGTATAGAGAGAGTACATGCCAATAATGGCTTCTACCAAGATCTACCACGAGTCCTCCCACACTAGGTGGTCAGACTCTACTTACACGACCACACACCACACCTCCCCCCTTAAGGAGAAAAAGATGGACATATTTTTTACAATTGTGGTCGGAGAAGGGACTCGAAAAAAGAGGGATCAACTCCAACGCCTCATCTGGGGGGGAGTGATCATACAACGGCTTAGGGGCTGGGAGTGATCTTAGGGGCTAGACTCGACATCATGCCGAACATGATCAAGGCATGGAACTCGACATCTCGCTTATGCAAACATCAGGTCGCTATCCCAATGTAATGGACAAGACGAGTAAGGACTGAGGACTGCATCATAATAACAAGTATGTGATCTCTTTAGGACATACATCTCTTCCAAAAGGGGTTTGGTGCGTGTGACTCCATTCTTTATTGAACACAAAGTAATGCTAAGAGCTAGATCCAGCAAATGTTTAAAGAAACATTTGCAAAAACGCCAAACTGAAAACTAAGATAAACTGAGGAGAAGATAATGAACTGGGGGCTTGTTTCCATTTTACAGACGCAATGATTGCTTTAATGAATCTTCTCAAGGCACCTCCTTCTGTAGAGAACTTTGTGACTTGGTGACCTGTAGTAGCAGCAAGATGCAACATCTTCTATCCAGACTTGTGCTTGTAGAATGGCCCTTCAACTTTAGGAGCTTTAAAAGGGTACATGAGCCACAGGACAGACAGAATGAGCTTTGCTTTCTTGAATCTAGAGAGAAGCAATGCGAGCAAGAATTAAGGGTGTAGGTTGGGCAAAAGAAACGCATGTGCTGATATCAGCATGAGGGTTCGAAATCCCAGCCATAGCTTTCATTCTCACTTTCATCCCCCCATCTTTGGTACCTGCAGCTCTCCATAAGCTATGAAGAGCCTTTACCTCTTCAACCAGATGATCAACAAACTCGTGACATTGTGATTCACTCTTGAGCTTTTGCACACTCTTAGCTTGGGTACTTGCAGGTCCGCTAGGTCTCCATAAAGCATGCAGATTCATTACCTCTTCAGTCAGAGGCAGTGTCTCAGCCACCATAAACGTTGGCGTCTGAACTTCATTCTTGCCCTTCCGAGCTTGGAGCTTGTTAGCTTGAAACGGCATCGTCAAGGAGTTTTCACCTTCTATGTGACGATTTGAAAGGATTCTTGAAAACCTTGAGGTTGTGTTTCCTCTTGGAGCGCACCTTGATTGGAGCACGATCAAGCTCGGAGAAAGCAAGATTATCAACCGTCTGGGCAATACAACTTGGAAGGCTCAGGTGCAAAACAAGCAAAGGTCTACGCTGTTGCTACTGGATACTACGAGAGCGATGCTATGGAGCTAACAAAAGTAGTAGGCAGACTGTGTGAGCTTGCTAGCCAGGATCCAAACAGAGCACCATGCCATGGTTCAGGAAATCAAGACCTTTAAGGGGAACCAGGAGGGATTGCACGACGATAAATAGGCAAAACTTAGCAAGAGAAAGGGAGCTCGTAGAGCATAATCAAAGAACCGCGGGAGCAGCTAGCCCGTATCGAACAAGAAAGCCATGGAAGACGGAGACAGACGTGGGCTGAGCAAGAAGTGAAACGTAACTACCACCTCTACCCCTTGCCCGTCTCCTCCACCAATGTAAAGTGCACAGGAGGACGCAACCAAACTGAGTCTGCCCCCTGCATCCGAGAGCAGCTCCTTATATTAAGTATAGAGAGAGTACATGCCAAGAATGGCTTCTACCAAGATCTACCACGAGTCCTCCCACACTAGGTGGTCGGACTCTACTTACACGACCACACACCACAATATTATTGAGATCATGATATAAGTGAATAGTACAACTAAGAAAATCAAATATTGAGGGGTCTAAAAATATACGTACATGTCTATATAAATAATATAGGTGGAAAAAATATAAAGGGGTCAAAATAAATCTCTCTCATTATAAGTCTACCATAAAAAGATGAATATTTTTGGTGGTCTAATTTATGAGAGTAATAGAGAATAGATGTAGAAAGGAAAAAAGGACAATAGTGAAAACATATACACATAAATAAACTAGTTTTTTTGGATTTTTGTTGGGATGGAGTTACACCAAAAATAAGAGAAGCTTGCATGAAATTATTTTTATATGGAATAAAGAGTATGCAAAATGGTAAGAAAAAATATGGTAATGGTGAGTCAATGTACATAGCATAAATAACACACCATAGGTAGAAATATTTAAATAAATACCAAAATAATTATGAAAAATCCTTTTATTTAGGCCCTATATACAATGAAATATTTACACACAAATGGGCCATAATATACTTTTATTTTTTATTTTTTTATTTTTTTGGCTCAACTAGCCAAGTGACTAGCTAATTAAGGGTTTTTAAGAAGATATGGGAAAAGTCCCATAACTCACACACACCTATATACAGTGAAATGGTAGGGATAGCCACAGTGTTTGGATGATTTTGGTAGGGTGGATTAAGTCACTATGGGAATTATGGAGAGCCGAAAAACGGCTATCACCACCACCCGGGTGACGAGCTGCAGTAGACAGCCGAGGGCGGTCGAGTGCGCTAATTAAGATAGGCGGGAGGAAACGGGCTGCAGAAGAGCAGTGCCATCAAAGGAGGGGCCGATACCGGCTGTGGAGGGCTGCAGAGAAGGGGTCGTGAGCAGTAAGCAAAAGCTACAGAGGAGAAAGGAAGCAGTGCTAAGTGGAGGTTTTCTCGGGTTACAGGGTCTAGTTTACATGAAGAGGTGCCAAGAGTGCATGTCCGTGAACAAAAGCTGGGGGTCGCCACTGTAAGGAGTACCAAGGACTACATAAAGAAGGAGTGCTATTAGGGCTTCCAACGAGGGTGGCCTCAGGCATTTTTTGACAAGGACTTGTGAAGCAGAGAGTGAGGCCGCTAGTGTGGGCTGCCTTTAGCCGAGGAAGGGTGCCGGATTGCACCAAATCGATCACCGCCAGCATTGTACATACGCCTTTGTGATATCCTGGTTGTCTAGGGTCTTGTTCACTTCTTCGAGTTCTCTTGTCTCTTTCACCTTGTCTCGTGCATAGCATCCATGGTAGTTGTGGCTCTAGATAAGGCTGTGAGTGTGCAAAGAGAGAGAGAGGGAGGGAGATTTTGTGTACGGATTCAGAGGCGATAGAGGCACATGTAGCCTCCCGATTTGGGTGTGTTTACAGTGTATGATGGTGGGCTATGGATAAGTGATTGTGTGTAGCTAGGGGTGCGGGTTAATCCCTGGGCTATAGAGAGGCAGTGTGGAGTGTGCTGGATTTGTTCCCCTTTTTCCCTTTCTAACGAGCTTCGTCATGATGTCCTCAGTTTTTTTCTAATTTTGATTGTGTCTCATGCTTGAAGGGTTTTTCATAAATCTCCATAGGTGTTTACCACAGGTGTTTTTGCCCGTGCAAGAGTTCTTCCTTCCGATGGTGTGACCCATGCAAGGCTATAGAGGCACTCGTTTTTCTTGTCATTTGCACGCTAACATTGTTTTGGTGTCCCCACGGAGGAGCAAGTGCTCTTATGCTCCAATTGCTGTGAAATATGTCTATTCTACCGGCAGAGAATGTAAAAGGGATGTGGGTCCTTATGGACAACCGTCTATGTATGCGCAAATTGTGGACAACACTCAAGGCGGTCATATAATTGAATTGCAGCCTTTGGAGGATCGTGAGGTTTTGTGAAGCCAAGCACTAAGGGCCGGGTTACCCAGTGTGAGGTGGATTAGGTACTGGAGTGAACCATCAACATCCCTTGAGCTTTTGACGTCGCATGTAAGTGTTTTTGTGTCAATCAAACATGGCGGACCAGCTCCGACACTTTCATGGATTGCCTAATAAAATGCATAGACTTTTATTGAAAAATTGGAAGTCAATTGCTTACTGCAAAATATACTAGACCAAGCTATATTGTTGCGGCTGCTGCAATACAGTTTACAAGATGAGGCAAAAGTTTGGTTACACAATTATGAAGGGTTGGTGCAGGCAGAAACTCCAGGGGTGGTTTGGACTACAATCGTGTGAAGCAAGATTTTCTAGCACAGTACAGATCCATTAAAGTGTCTGATGAAGTTTGGCATGAAATTTTGGGGTACAGTCAAAAGGTTAATCAAAGTGTTGATGATTTTGTCATGCAGTTCACCCATTTATGGGATAAATGGGCGCGGCCTTTGGGAAATAAGATCCCTCCATCCATGCTAAAGGAGGACCGTTTCGTGGCAAACTTAAAAGAAAGTCAGAAGTTCAAAGCAGAGCTAAAAAGGCCCGCCACCTTTGAGGAAGCAACCACTATTGCCAGGGAGAAGGAATGGAAGGCTCAAAGACTTAATGAGTATGGGAAATCAGTCCCTGTGCACACTAATGGTATCCGAAAGGAGGAAAATCAGGCAGATATTGAAGCCCCTAAGGCTGCTCAAAGGGTTGCTAATATTGAACAGCTACAGCAAAATATGCAAGACATGATGACCATGATGCAGGAATTATGACTCAGTGTTCTGGGAGGTGGTCGTGGTTGCGGTCGTTGTAGAGGAATGGCCCAGGCATGTGAAGCTCAGCCTAATGCTTGTTAGTAGCAAGCTAACTCAGATACCATTTTTCAAAGCTTTCCTTGTAAAAACATTTATTATTTTGATGAATCAGAATATTGTAACTCCTACTTTTCAGATAAACTTTGTAATTGATGAGCTGGGGCTACAAGCTTCCAAATTATATCAACATGTCTTTAGTTAGAGCTCCTAGATTATTAGTTTTGACCACAAAAACCTTGGCTAAGGTATAAAAGCCAATTTCTATAAGTTTTATACAAGTTTTTGGATAATGAAAAACAAGTGTACATGCTCAGTTGACCAAAAAGATGCAAAAAAATTCCAGAAGTAAATAATTGCGATTATTTACTTCTATCCCATTTTTCAAGTTTTTTTACCAAACCAGCATACCACTAGTTTTAGCATGTTATATTAAGCCCACAAATCAAATTTGGCAAGATTTGGATCTTTGGATTGAAAATTGTGGCCAAATTTGCAAAGTCAGTCTGTAGATACAAAATTGATGACCATTTGAACAAAAAATTATCCAAACTTTATGAAACTTGGCTAGGGAGTTTAAGTTCAGCTGCTTAACAGATCTATGTCAAAATTGTTGCAAAAAAGTGCACAAAAATTAGCAGGAGTAAATAATCACGATTATTTATATCTCCTACCAAATTTGATATTCTTGCACATTTGAATATACCACAAGGTCAAGCATATCAAGTAGGCCACACAAATCAATTGGTGAAATTTGAAATTTGGATCACAAAAGTGAAACTTAAGACAGATTCTTGAAAACTGAGTCTGCGGACACGAAACAGTTGATAACTTGAACAAATTTTGTCCAAACTAAGTGAAACTTGTCTAGAGACCTTAACAATTTGCATACTTGGCAAATCAAGCTAAAACGTGTAAAAATTTAAGAAAAGAAAATAATCGCAATTATTTACTATCGATACAAGAGACATACTTTTTTACTTTTGAACTTGTACAGTGTTAGACCAACATAATACAAGGCCACCGGGAAATTTTGGGTTCAATCAGATCCAAATTGGTACATGTTCACTTAGCTTCCAGGTTGAAGATTAGTCCTTTGGCTTTTTGCAAAAGTAGAATCTGAAAGTCTCAACTACTGACTCACTTAGCTCGATTTGAAGTGATACACCACCAGCCACAATAGTTAGCAAGAATTGTACAGTCTTTGTGAAAGAATAGCTAACTTGATTAAACCCAACACCGACATTGGGAGTATTCAACTTAAATTTGATAGTCCATGGTTGTTCATGCCCTCATCAATTTGTATGCTTATCCGATGAACAGAGGAATGAAACAATGATTCTTAGAATCTCATGGATGCGGATGTACAAGGTTGTACCAGGTTAGGATACCAATCAGCTCAAGCTATCACCTAAAGGCATTGCACCAAGCAAGGAGGAATGGAAAGGAGATTACCAGCAGAACAAACCACAAAGTGGTCAATCTTTTCCACCCTATAGACAACAAATGCTCCAGTAGCATGCAAGGAGTCAGGAAAATTTGGGTACCAAAAGCACAGCTTAAGGACAAGCCGATTCAAATTTGGGTGCCCAAAACATCATCTACTGTACCAAAGATATTTCCAAGGTTCAAAACACAAAGGGGATCATCTTCAAACATGGAACCTTTAAAAAAAATTGATTTGGAAGAAAAAGGATCACTTATCTTCTCTGCAACTACAAAACCGATAAAGCAATGGAGAATTAAGTCTCAAAACAATCAACCACAACATTCAGCCCAAAGCAAACCAACATATCAATGGCAGGTAAAAGCTCGACAACAACCAATATTGATACCAAAAACTTAAGAAATCAATGTGCCAAAGCATCTTGATGGTATCAAGCAAAGAGCACACAAGCTACAAGATTTTCTCTTTGGAAGACTGCAAAAAGAAACCTCGACATCAGAAACCCTTGAGTTAATTACTCAAGATTACTCAAGACCCAACTCTTTCATAGCATCATGGTTTTAGCGCATTGATATTCAAAGTATCGTAGAGCCAACCAAGGCTATGCATAGACACGATTGTTCAACCCATGCACACAGTCGTTCCGGAGTACGCCATCTAGGAAGGGTGGAAGGGAACTAAGTGGGCAATGTTTGAAGAGGGAGGAAAAAGTTTGATGTTAACGTGTGATTTTTTGTAAAATTACCTAATAATGCCCTTAACAAGTCATCAACAGTGAAATTTTAACTGATAACATCTCTCCGATGAGTGTAAATAGTGTATATACTATGAGAAAATCATCAAAAAATGGTCTTTGTTTAGTTATTTTTATCATTTTTCTTGATATTCGGACTTAAAAATAGAGAAATCCACTAAAAAACAATAAAGCTATGTTTTTCAATGGATTTTCTTAATTTTTGGATTTTCACTTTGCTTTTTTATCACATTTTGTTATTTTCTTTGATTTTTTACTAAACAAGTCAAAATTTAAAATAAATAGCAAAAGAGCTCAGATGGAAAAACTAAAAATACGGTGATGATCAAAAGGACAAGGCGGACAGGCACAAAAAATTTCATTCAAATCTAGATGAAAGTGAGAAGCCTAAATTAGCCGGCCAAGACCTACTTTCGCAAAATTCTTGCAGAATGAGCTACAGGAATCCGATTGAGAGATTTTTTGAGTCTAACATAGATTTCACGGTCTAGTAGGACTAACAGGGGAATTTGGGGAAAAATGTTTCGAGAAGTCCGAGTATAGATATCCAAGGTAGCCTAAAATCACCTCATTTCCACTAGTTGCCCTTGGAGAAGAGAGCTCTTGACCTTCTTCGCGCGCAATTTTTGGAGTCCACAGTTGGCTGTTTACAGCGCCATCTCACACAAGTTCTATACTTATCAATGATCACTTCTGTATGGCCGGTAGCTAGTCTAAGCACACCTATTACATGCCACATTTCAAGTATGAGCCAAAATGATCAATGATAACTTCGAAAATTGTTAAAAAACACAAAGAAGTCCTTCCAATCCAAATTTTTAGTTATCTATCACATTTTTTGATCCAAATCACCTCATATCTCATTCACAGAGTCTACATCATGCAACAAAAAATGTGCATTTTGATGAAAAAGTTAATAATCACAATTATTTACTTTCTTGCCAAAATGGGGGAAAATTGCAACTTTGACCTTATGGGAACAAAGCACATGATGTCGCAAGCCCACTGACCGAGTTTGAGCAAATTTGGATCTCAAAATCCCTTTATATCTATTGTCTCAAAGACGAAAAACCTAAATCTAGCACCATTTCCACCCTGTTCACTCAAATGAGCCCACACTTCACTCAGAGCACCCAAATGATATATATTTCATGGCAAAAATGCAAAAAGTTGGAAAAAATCCCCAGTTGTAAATAATTGCGATTATTTACTTTTGTTGCATATTTTTGCTTGAACTTTATGATTTTGATCTTTACATGTTTTTATGCATCTATGCATGTTCCAAAATTGATTTGAAGCAAATTGGACTCAATTTGTCAGCAATTCAGATTGAAGGGTATTTCAAGATGGAAATTGCAAAAAAATTCTAACTTTGGCATTGTATTCACCTAACAGGAGCAATGCAAGCTACAGAGAAGGCCAAGAAAAGGGTATCCCAAAAGGAGAAGCTGCAAGAGCTGCCACCCTACCAACAATTGGACCCAAGTTCAGTAAAGACGGCCAAGGCAACATACTTGTCCAGAGAACAGCTTGAGAAAAACAATACAACAATTTTCACAAGCAGGTTCAAGAGTGAAGAAGGACACCAAGTAGAGCTACAACTTCTACTGAAAGAGATCTATGATGTCACTGCAAAGCCAGACACAAAGGAGGCCAATAGAAGGCTGGGCCTCAGGGACTTCTATGACCAGGAACCATCCGGTGTAGATTTCAAGAAAGCCTATGAGCTATTGTCTACAATTAGAGAGGATGGATTAGCCAAAATTATTGACCAACAAGGGCAAAACGTAGAAGTGGTGATCACAAAAGATATTGTGGCCGAGGCATTGAAGTTGCCGACAGAAGGGATGACAATGAGGACCCGAGACAGAAAGACAGCAGACACCTTCACCAAGGAGACTGCTATTGCAACCTTTGCCGACCTCATCCAAAGGCAAGTGGAAGAACCAGCACGTTTGTATCATCAGCACTTCCACTTTCTAGCAAAGAGACTGCCACGGTACACCACCCCTAATCATGTAGTTGCGATTACCTTCATCCAAGTGTTGAAGTCAACAACAAGGCAACCGATTGATCACGCATAGTATGTGCTAACAACGCTGAAGGGCACAAAGAAAGAAGAAAAGATCACCTATCTAGGCATTCCTGAGGTACTGACAAGAATAGCATACCATGTTATTGGCATGGTAGACAATTTGCCGCTTGAGAATTTGTGTTTCAAGGTGAAATTTTTCTCAAAAAGTTTGAAGCACGGAGTTTGCAGCATATTGAGAGGTCTCAGAATAAAGAAGCTCATGATGCTGCCCAAGAAATGATCACTTGTGTGTTTGTGTTGAAGGAAAATGCCCCTTTATATCATAAGAGGGAAGTGTTATCAAAGGAGATGGATTTTTTGTTGATAGGTATCCTACCTGAAGGTTTACCATCCTCCAAAAAGTATGTGTTTAATATAAGAAAAGCTAGGAAATACAAAATGCTTGATGATGTGCTTTACATGAAAGGAAGTGATTTGGTTTTGTGTCGTGTGCCATGGAAAGAGAAAATTTACAAGATCTTGGAAGAAAATCATGAGGGATCTTGTGGAGGCCATTTTTCCATGAAGATGTGTTGCATAAAATTTTGCAAGAAGGCTATGTATGGACAAGCATTCAGCGGGATGTTAACCATTGGTGCAAGTTTTGTTTGCCTTGCCACAAGATGAGAAAGAGAATTTTGAAGCCTAAATTATGACAAACAATTCTAGATTTTGATGTGTTTGAAAAATGGGGTCTTGATGCTATTAGACCCTTACATATGACTAGCAAAAGAAATGCTATTTTGGCAGCAGTGGATTATTTGCCACGATGGGTAGAAGCCAAGGCTATCAAACAGATTACTAGTAAAGAAATGGGGAAATTTTTTTGTGAGCATATATGCTGCAAGTTTGGTGTGTCCCTAGAGCTACTTTCTGATAGAGGACCAGGATTTAGAGGAGATTTGTTTGATCTCTTATGCGAGAAACTCAATATACAGCATAGGTACATTTCTCCTTATTATCCACAATGCAATGGAATCAATGAGAGGTTCAATGGAGAGCTGGTAAAGATCTTGACAAAGAAGACCCAAGCACATGGAAATACTTGGGATTTTGAGTTTCCTTGTGCATTATGGGCCTATAGAAGTGCTATCAAAACGAGTAAAGGATTTTCTCCTTACCACTTAGTTTATGGCAAGAAAGCTTTATTGCCAATTGAAGTGGAGATTCTTGCACTCAAGTTATTATCATTGGGAGATGACGAGAAAAGAGATACTTGGCAGAAAAGGTTGTTGGATTTACAATGTTTGCAATTGGATAGAGTTTTAGCTTTGAGCTACTATGAAGAAGTGTCAAAGCAAGCTCAGATAATAGCTAATGAATGTGTAAAGGATAAGGGAATTGAAAAGGGTGATTTGGTGTTGCGATACAATAGTAAGTTGGACAATACCTTTCAGAGAATGTTTTAGATCAAATGGGAAGGTCCTTTTACTGTTGTAAACAAATTTGAAAATGGCACGTATCAGTTGGAAGATTTGAGTGGTGCACACCATAAATATTGTGTTAATGGTTATAGATTGAAAAAATATCTAGCACGTTTGATGACAATTGTGACAAATGAGACGCTATCAATAGAGGGAGACAGTGTGGAAACATCTGAGAATGTAAATGAGGTTTCTGGGAATGAACTGCAGTAGTTGTTCACCCTAGGAATCTTTGCTTGTCATGAATGATTAAGCAGGCTACGGGGGGGCTGGCAAGCTATGTCACGCATTTTTTGGATGAGCATAAAGTCACTAGGTCATGCCGAAAAGCTTGACCATTAGCCTCATGTATATATGTGTATATAGCCCTGCAAGTTTTGGAAGTGGCCCTGTAAAAATTCGTGTACAAAGGTGTAATTTTTCTAGGCTTGGGTGCTGATATTTTAGATTGTTCCCCAAAACATGATTTTTAATAAACATTTTCATCCGTGCTTTATAGCTCGTGAATCGGACTTGTATATCATGAGTTATGAGCACCGAAGTGGGCGGTCTCAACTTAGAAAGTGATTGCAAGTGCATGCGACAAAGGCAACTGGGCCAACTTGATAATTCAATTTAGAAATTCTGAAATTCAAGATTTTTGGAGATAGCCAAGATGATGGGCTTCGAGCTGTGTGTTACAATGCGTCACTCGATGACCGAAGCAGCAAGTTATGCTTGGGTGAAAATCTAGAAATTTTTGGGCATGAGGGAGTTGGGAGGAGTGAGGAGGAAGTTGCCAAGTGTCATGGGGATTATGCCACATGAGAAGGGAAAAGTGGGAAGTGGGGGGTATATAGCCTAAAGGGGGATTACCGTTTAGGTGTATCAATTGGAGAGAAGCTTGGCTTGATGGGTTTCATGGGCTCGTGGAGGCTAGGGGGGAGAGATGGATCTTTTTTCCAGCCTATTCACACCTCTTGCCCAGGCGCTTGCCCTCCTTTTTGGTCCCCGACCACTTGCCCCCACCCCATTCCTTGGTAAAAGGGTCACCGAGGGCCTCATTTGTTTGCCCAAAAAATGCCTAGAATGAGCCAATTCAAAGGTGTTGTGATAGAGAGGCTTGTCAACTAAGAAGAGAGAGAAAATCCTTGGGGATAAATGATAAGAAAGACCCCATTTTAATAGTTGCAACACCTGCACAACTTCCAGATTGCTCATTTTTTAGCAAGAAAGAGAACACCCCCTGTTTTGGGTGGCCATAACTTCTTTATCTTTCATTTGATTTTTTCCTGTGGATACTCTACATACATCTCCATGAGATGATCTTCATCATGATATCCTTGGTTTCTTCTAATTCTAAGTGTGTCTCATGCTTAAAGGGTTTTTGATAAATCTCCACAGGTGTTTATCATAGGTGTTTTCGACCGTGCAATAGTTCTTCCTTCCGACGATGTGACTCGTGCAAGGCTATAGAGGCACTCATTTTTTTTTCATTTGCACGCTAACAACGTATAATTGTCAAAAAGTTAAACAACTCGTGGTCTATGGCATGTCTGATGGAGAACAACATACTATAGAAATTTTCAAGTAACCAATGTATAGATCACATGATATTACATTCGTAACATAGATCCTTTGCATGATTGCATAGTGTGGTGGTAGTTGGACAAGATCTCCAAACAAGATGACACTTTTTTCATTGGAGGGGTCTAGCAATGTGCCACATGTTACATGGACAACTTGCCTGATGACAATATTGAAAGTCGTGCATGTGAGCATGGAGACCTCATGAATTATTATCACATCTGCCTCCTAGACAAAAATACATATATATCATTAGTTTTGTAATTGGACATGGGATAGTTTTAAGTTCTTGCTGGTATCTTGAATTGGTGATGAACAGTTGATGCTATGTTGCTAAGTCTTGTTGCTTTTGCTCCGATTGATGCAATGAGAATAAAGCTCTTGTTTTTTTTATGCATTTATATGTCAAATATTTGATCCAACGTGTTTTTCCACTCCTGGGGTGTACCTATTACAATGTGTAAATAGTTTCTCACAGCTAGCAATCACATGTATATGTATATGTGTTCCATAGTGACTTTTGAGTTGGCAACACTAGAGAACTTGTTTAGCATAGCCAATGACTTTAGGCGATGTTGATTTGTTGTTGGCGCATTATCTATTGTCAAGCTTTAATTTTGCATGTAGCCAATGTACAAATCTAGTAATATTACATTCGTAACATAAATGCTTTGCATGATTGCATACTGGTGGTAGTTGGTCGAGTTTGAAAGGCAAGATGACACATTTGTCATTGAAGTGGTCTAGTAATGTGTTGTCTGTTACATTGACAATTTTCTTGATAACAAGATCAAAAGTCAATTGCATGAGCATGGAGAGCTTAGCAATGATTATCACATATGCCTCCTCTATAAAGACATATTTGTCATTAGTCTCGTGAATGGAGAGGGGATATTTTTAAGTTCTCATTGGTATCTTGAACTGGTAATCAATAGTGGATGCTATGCTACTAAGTCTTGTTGTTGTTGCTTTGATTGATGTAGCAAGTATGACACTCTTGTTTTGTTTGATGTATTCATAGGTCAATTATTTGATCGAAGGTGTTTTGTCACTCCCTAGCATACTTGCTATAATGTGTAAACCATTTCTCACAGTTAGCAGTTACTTATATATGTGCATTTGTTTCACCCATTAAAAGATTAATCTTTTTGAACAAAAACAATTATATGTGATATGAATGCACGTCTATGCTTAAGCAAAATGCAACTTTTAAAAAAGCACTATCTGTATTTAATTTTGAGCTTGTACATAAAATATAAATCTTAAAAATTTTGCCAAAGTCTCCTTTGTACGGAGACCTCTTTCTCAAAACAAATCAGTACACCCTTTTCTTAGGCTCCCACATGGGATTTTCATCACATAATTTCTTTTTCCAAAAAAATTGTCCACCTCATCTTGGGCTCCCACGTGGGATTTATCGTATACATTAAAATCAAACACATTTTCAATAGAGTCAAAGTAATCTAACTTCAAAGTGGTGGTATGACCTGCATATCGTAGTACATAGGAAACCTCCAATCACATAGTCTAATCACACGGTAACCAAAAGTGTCAGGCCAAGGGCTAGAGGGCAGGGCCCGACCTAGAGAAGTCAAGGACTTAGGCCAAGGGCTAGACTGAAGGTGTGGATAGGGGATCGAGTTAGGGCAAAGGGCCATGGGCTCTCCTATAATAGGTTGGCTAGGAGGTGGATCCGGTGTCAATCTCCTCTTGATTCTACATTGGTATCAGAGCTAAAGTTAGCTGGGAAAGGGGCGTGGTCTTCTTTTGCAAGTTGCCTATGCATGGCTCGTGGAGCTTCTCTCTTGCCAAGCAGGGAAATGACTCAAAGAGGGAGCATTGCATGCAGGGCCTCTTGAGGCGAGGAGGGACGAACTGTTGGCCTCCACCATAAGCTACATTGTCAGGCTCAGTGGATGTGTACTACGTTTTGTTGCAACTCCCGTCACTGGAGCTATCCCCAGAGAGCATCATATGCGTCGTCATCTCCTTGCCAAGCACTTGCGGCACTGTCAAGCACCATAGCCGACTGCCAGTGTTTGTTTTCCACACCAAAAAGACCTAAGGCCTTTGGCCTTGGGCATTCTCCTCAAATTTTTTGGGAAAGGGTGCATGCCCACCTGGAACACACCCGTACATGGTTCTTCCCCGGTTGTCAGCCAAGGTGCAACCCAACCTCGTCTGCAAAGGGCCGGGCTTCGACAGGACGTCAATTTGCTGCAGATTCTCCAAAATTGCAAAAATTGCAGAAGTGCATCAAGATTAATTTACGACGGCTTTGAAAATTTCCAAACAAGTATCCATCACCACTTGGTTCTTTGGAAGATCAAGTTGATGCAACGTTTTTAAGCGGTGTATCTGAACGGGTGAAATTACGGATTGACAAAGCTTTGATAAACATCGTAATTAGCACGGCTAATTCTCACCGTTTGTGGTGCATACTACGGCTACAAGATTGTTTTTTGAATCAAGGTATTCTTCTTTCTCTCTCACACACTACATAGTGTTGCCATAGATTCAAATATCAACATGACCTTTGATTTCTAGCATAATATGCATGATCCTTCCCATGATGGCTCACGGTCGAAAACTCTCATGGAGGGTGCCCGTGATGCTACGGAAGGAGATGATGCTTATGAATCACTTGATATCCAGGAATTTTGAGAGTGACACAATTTATGCATCAGCAAGCCAAGTGCCTTGTTGACACACACATGTATGAGCACGTTGCCGATCAGGGGCAGGGCCCTTCTGGTCATTGACAAGGTCCCTATCCAGATTCTCTACACTCTCTCACTGCAAAGGAGGTGGATGAGTTGTTGAAAAACACCAAGCCACCAACTTTTAAGGGAGAGGGCCGAGATTGCAATAAGGATGCAGTGAATATCTTTCTCAGGAAGTGGGATGGAATTCAAGCCTTACGGCGTACTCTAGATGCGGTCAAAGCACTGCAGACAAGTCTAACTCTAGAAGGTAAGGCCTACAAATGGTGGATGTCTCTCAAGGACAAGAATGTCATACCATAGAATTGGGCAACCTTTGAGGCTATGTTTCGAAAAGAGTTTCTACCCAAAAATGAGGCAGATAGAAATTGGATGGATTGGGACACGTGTTCTATGTGCCAACACCCATCATTGCTTGAATATATCTCTCACTGTTGGAAGGACTAGACACCTTTCATCAAGTTCATGGGTTTATCCGTGGTTTGACGCCAGAGCTTAAGAAGCACTTCAAGACTCACGACCCTCAAACACTTGAGGAGGCCATAGTGAAACCACACATTCATGATGATCCAGATGAAAAGAAATCACATAATAATCACATGTCTACTAATACACATGGTAATACACGCACACAATATGGGCACAGTAAAAGGAAATTTCTAGTAGCCAATTTTGAAGCAGCTAAAAAACCCAAGGGGTCGCATGGTCCTCTTCTCTCTCTTGAGGAATTTGAGAAGGCTAAAAAGGAAAAGTTATGCTTTCAATGCTTGGGAAGCATCCATGGCAAAAAGGATTGTCCCAAGGGAAAATTTTCTACTCAAGGTAAGGAGAAAGCAATACACACGGTGCAGCTGCTGCCTCTTGAGTCTTCCTCACGTTTCTCCATGGTGGAGGTAACACACACCGAGGTGGTGCATGAATGCTGTATTACAGCTTCCATGTGGCAGCAAACCTTCGATCCACATGAGTTTGTGTGTATGCACGGATCTCTTCAAGGGCACAAGGTGTGCATCTTGTTAGATAACGGTGCTACTCACAATTTCATTAACTATGGATTAGTGAAAAAACTCAAATTGCCCCAAACTCCAAGTTCCCACCGCTACAAGGTAGGAATGATATGGTTATGATGCTAAAATATGGGATACTCAAGTCAGAGTTGTACCGTTGGAAATACAAGGCTATTCTACATCTTTGGATTTCCAGGTTATGAATATGGAGAGGGTAGATGTGGTACTTGGTAGGGAATGGTTGCATAGACTAGGATCATCATTGAAGTGTAGCTACGAGCACAACATCGTGATGTTTTAATCCCATGGTGCACATGTGTTGTTGTTAGGAGAGAAGGATATGCCTTTCTCACCCCCACTGATATGTATATCAGAGCTTATGAAGCTCGTTTCTGATAATAAAATAGATGAAGTTTTCTTGTGTTACTCATCATTGTGTTATTTTCTTTCCAGTGTTGAATCTGTTGAACATTCCTCAACGCTGTATGCTTCTCTCTCATCTCTTCCAGAAATGGCTACTTCTCAACAAGCAAACGTTTCTAGTGAATTAAAAATTTTATTAAAGGAAATTCACGATGTTTTTCCTAGTGATTTTTTGTCGGGATTACCGTCGACACGATCTGTGCAACATGGCATTGACGTGGTTGTAGGCAGTAAACCAATCAGTAAACCACCCTACAAAATAAGTTATTCTGAAGCTGCTGAGGTGGAATGTCAGCTTGCTGACTATCTTAGCAGAGGGTTTATTCAATCCAGTTCTTCACCATGGGCTTCTCCTATCCTATTAGTGAAGAAAAAAGATGGTAGTATGTGTATGTGTGTAGACTACCGTGGATTAAATGCGGTCACTTGTTAAGGACAAGTATCCATTACCACGCGTGGATGAGTTGTTCGACAAGCTCACTCATGCTCGTATTTTTACGAAGATAGATTTGCGATCAGGCTATCACCAAGTACATATTCAACTTGTTGATATACCCAAAACTACATTCTGAACAAGGTTTGGACATTACAAGTTTTTGGTTATGCCTTTTGGGTTAACCAATGCGCTCGCAACATTCATGAAACTCATGGATAGTGTCTTGAGACCTTACTTGGGCAAATTTGTTATCATTTTTCTCAATGAAATTCTTGTATATAGTGCTTCTGAGGAAGAACACTTGCAACATCTGAGACAGGTATTTGAATTGTTATGAACATATCAATTATATGCCAAAGAATCCAAGTGTGATTTTCTCAAGGACGAAATTCATTATCTTGGGCATGTTATCTCAGCTACTGGGCTTCACATGGATCAATCCAAAGTGGATGCCATTCGGAGGTGGCCTTCTCCTAAAAATCTGGAAGAGTTACTGATTTTCTTGGGATTTGTGGGTTTTTATCGAAGGTTCTTTAAAAACTATGTTAATATTGTTGTTCCCATGACGGACCAATTGAAAGGCAAAGGAAAGACCTTCCAGTGGGGAGCCGCTCAGCAGCATAGTTTTGATACCCTCAAGGATGCACACAGCTCCTATTCTACCTATTGTGGATCCTTTGAAACCATTCGTTTTGGAAACGGATGCCATTAATTGTGCTATTGGAGCAGTCCTTCTACAAGAGGGGAGGCCAATTGCATTTGAAAGCAAGAATCTTGATTCAAAAAGCAAAATTATTCTGCTTATGAACACGAACTCTACGCAATAGTGTCTGCCTTGACGACATGGCGATATTATTTGTATGGAGCTCAGTTTGAGATTGTGTTTGACCATGAAAGCATAAGATGGTTTACACAACAAACCAACTTGAAGGGTCGAAAGTCCAGGTGGGTTGAGATCCTTCAGGAGTATGATGCACAACTCCGGTATTGTAAAGGATGATACAATGTGGTGGCTAATGCTCTTAGCTGTATGCCTGAGATGAATTCACTTTTGTTCACGGAGCTTTGTAGTGAATTTTTGGATTCTCTAAAGGGCACGTATGAGCATGATGACGCATACTCAAAGTGTGAAGCCATGTGCAAATGAGGGATCCTTCTCACTCCAATGTTGGTAGTGTGTCGTTAACCTCCACACGTAGTTCTCCTCCGTTGAGTGATGAACTGCAGCGATGGAAGAATTTTTCCATCAAGGGGAGAGTTTGTGTACCAACGGACACGGACATTTGGTGCCAAATTCTTTATGAATGTCATGATAGTCCAAGTGCAGGGCACGCGGGTATTAAAAACACTTATGCTCTTGTAGGATGATAGTTTTACTGGACAGGTTTACATGGATTTGTTCAAGACAATGTCTTGCATTGCCAAAAATGTCAAGTTAACAAAGTAGAGCACCTAAAGGCAGGAGGACTCTTACATCCTTTGGAGATTACCAATGGGAAATGGGAAAGTATCTCTATGAATTTTATCGTGGGTTTACCAACCACAGTATGCGGTCATGACTTAGTATGGGTGGTCATAGACTGGTTGACTAAACTATGCAAGTTTATTCCAACTAAGTCGACCATAAAAACTCCAGAATTAGCCAAGTTATTTGTGGACAATATATACAAGTTGTATGGCTTGCCAAGTAACATTGTGAGTGATCGTGATCCCAAGTTTAACAGTCATTTTTGGAGGGCTATGTTTAAACGATTTGGTACACAACTCAACCTTAGTATCGCAGATCATCCAAAAACAAACAGTCAAACTGAACGAGTTAGCCGAGTGCTATAGGATATGCTACACACATACGTTAGCAAGAAACAAACAGATTGGGAAGAGTATCTACCTCTTCTTGAGTTTTCTTACAATAGTGCTAAGCATGTCACGACTGGATTTAGTCGTTTCATGCTCATGTATGTTTTTCAACCTCGGTCACCCATTACGGTGGGGTTGGCAATGAAAAAACTCCAACAGGTTAAGGATTTTCTCCAAGACCATATGGATATGCTGAAACTCACTCGTCAAAATGTCCGACAAGCACAAGATTGGTATAAGAAGCACGCTGATGAGAAACATAGACAAACTACCTTTGAGGAAGTGAAAGAAGTGTTTTTACGTGTGCCAAAGCATTCAAAAAGTCTAAAAACTGGGCCAACACATAAATTATCTCCAAGATATTGTGGGCCTTTCAAGATACTCAAGCAAGTTGGTGATTGTGACTACAAACTATCATTATCAGCACACTCTTGTGTCCATCTAGTATTTCATGTAAGCCGCTTACGTAAATGATTACATGGGGACAACAATTTCATTGACCAATAGATTCTGGTCGATTTCGTTGAACCTCCTACCCCACCGCATGAACCTGAGCAGAGACTTGACTACTATCATGATTTATGTATGCGCCATCATGTACATCGACAAGCTTTAATGAAGTGGAAAGATCGACCTGAAGAAGGTGTCGCTTGGGAAAACATTAGTACTCTTAAGAAGAAGTTTCCTACTTTTGTTTTCAAGGACAAAAACACTTCTCCAAGGGGGAAATAATGTCAGGCCAAGGGCTAGAGGGCAGGGCCCGCCGACCTAGGGGAGTCAAGGACTTAGACCAAGGGCTAGAGTAAAGGTGTGGACAAGGGATCCAGTTAGGGCAAAGGGACATGGGCTCTCCTATAATAGGTTGGCTGGGAGGTGGATGCAATGTCAGTCTCCTCAGGGTTCTACAAAAAGGCCATGTCAACATCATGTGGCCATCGTGTACAAAACAAACACAAAATGAAAATATAAAAGTAGCCTACAAAATCAACTTAAGAACCCTCAAAATCAAATTACATTCCAATTGCTATATGTCATGCTTCTCATACTACACAATCAACAAAATGGCATGTCCATGTCATATGACTGTCGTGTAGATAAAATACATAAATTAAAACATCAAAATGAAATGTCTGAAGATAGTTTGCTAAACCAAGTGTGCACCCCATAATCAACATTTTATTGGTCCACATGCCATGTCAAACAAACATCTTTCATAGAGCACATCATCTTTTTATGCAAGTACTCATATCTAGGTGATGGGCACAATTCTAAGTCAAGCGTAATCATCTCTCATCTTTTCCACTTGCATCTAGCATAAGTATCACCCTGTAAGATCCAAAATAGTTACGCTTAAAATTAGCAAATAAATATAGCTTTTTATTATACAAACCAATCCCATGAACTTTTCTCTTGCACATGCTTGAACCTAATTTGCAAATGAAGTCGATTTACCTTTCACATACTCATTGAAAACCTTGTAGTCCTTAGCATCAAGCTGGTATTTCTTTATCTCCAAATCATACATCAAGTTTGCAAGTGAAATTATAGACTCCAAGGATACACATTGATTGTCCACAAGATTGTATGTATAGCTTCTTGCACCCTTAGCTTTTTTGTACCATGCAAGATGTATCTCTACATTTGTAGGCCAGTCAAGAAGATCAATAGGACTCCTGGTCTCTTTCATAGCATCTTCCACTTTAATGAAAACTCAAAAGATGCGGCACATCGTCCAATAGGATCCATCTACAAATAAATTTCATAAAAAAGTATAAACTATCTTTGTGACTATAAAAGATAAATTTAAAATACACAAATCAAATCTTTAAGAATAAATACACTTGCGATACAATGGTTGAAACAAAAGAAATATATCTTTGATGACCACATCTAGTCCAAAAGAAAGTTACTTTTAATAGCTAACATCTTGCTACAAGGCAAAAGAGCTTAACTCAATAAAAGACTGGCAGCATTTCTACCAATGATCGCAGATATTTATTCCCATCCAAGTGCATGTGGGTTAAGTCTTCATACAATACTTCAAATGATTTTCTATTCTTTTCTTGTAGAAGATACCCAGCTAGCCAATTGGTATTCTATAGACAATTGGTATTGTATTCCATAGACAACTCCCTACAAAACTTGACCATTTGATTAATAAGCCATGCTAATGCATAGAAATCAACCTCTCTGGTATACACATGGTCATTATGTGTGTCCTTCAATAGCTCTGGAGCAATCCAAGGTTTAGGCCAATGGGCTTTGCTTTGACAACAACTAAGTGACTGTCACCTCTCTGATGCAGGCCTCATGGATAATCCCCAATCAATGATGTCAACTCAAGCATTTGAATCCTTAGTAAAATCCAACATAACATCGAAAGAATGCAGGTCACAATGAAACGATGCCCAATTGATGGGTATAGGTCATTGTGTGTGCTAAAACAGCTATGATATTTGATAGATTGTTTGCAAAGGCCATGACTTGAGTTAATTCTCCTTGATTCAGCTTAGTTATCTTACCTTTACTTAACTTGTTTCATCTTTCTCTTCCTTCTTCACAATTCAACTAAAGGTACCTTTTTCAAAAGGTAACTCTGCATCATTTTCCCAATGCTTCCTCCATTGGAGTAAGGAAAAATGGCTATCAATGGCTGTGTCAAAGATCAAACCTAAACTCATTCTTGAAGGACTTCAATTTTTGTCCAGGCATTCATCGATATTGCTTCACTGCATACGTATTTTCACTTGTAAGATACAAAATACAATCAATTCCTACTTGGAAGCATGTACCAAAGAAGCCGACACCCAAGTTCTAAAAATAGGTGATAGTATCATGTGGTATACCAAGCATCAAAGTACACTCCAAGTTTCTTGCAGACCTCTATAGAGATTTCGCAATTGGATATCCATGGCATTCTGTCTCTGAAACCGTCTTCTCTTAGGTATGGTTGACTTGCTCTCTTTGTAGCTTTTTAGATAACACATATTGTGTATCTATATCTTTCGCATGCTTACTCTTCTCTCTTTCTGCATGTCAAGCCAAATCCCAAGCCTTGAGCTTTATCAACTGAACACTTTCGGAAAGAGCTTCATATAAATCATGGGTGCACTTTTCCATGTTAGCAATGATATTATAAGAAGACTGGTGAGCTTTGTCTTTACTTGTAACAAAGGTTTCCTTGGAGATCCCACTTACAATTGCTTTTTCAAGCATTTTTTCTATGAGCGTCTTATTTTACACGATACTTTTCACCTGCTTCTCTAGTAATTCACTAATTATCTTACAGAGAGTTGACCTTAGAGACTAAAGAAATGCCTTCTTCTTACCCTCTTCCATACTGACTATATATATATATATATCCTAAAAGCAAAAATATTTGAGAAGTCAACCTACATATAGGTAGATATTTTTGAGTCTATTTTAAACTATCACATAAAGGCTCCTACATTAACCTAATGTGACTCATATATCACTTTGAAAGTTAAAAGAACTGAAGGTAAAAATCAATAGCTCAAAATGGCACACCCGATCAAGCCATATGACCATGTGACAAATTGAGACTATATTTCTAATTATATGCAAAATAAAGACATTGTGTATGTGTGACACACAAACCCAAGGTATACTAGACATGTCTTGGCAAGAGACTATAGCTCAAGATCAACACACCCGGTCAAGTCATATGACCATGTGAGAAATTGAGACTATAGAATTCGTAACTACAAAGAAAAGAAAATAACAATCTCAAAATCTATAACACTTTTTATTGTAAAAAGAGACACAACTTAACATTTGGTAAGAATGGATAGCTCAAGAGACCCGGTCAAGCTTTATGGATAGCTAGAAGAACTGAAGGTAAAAATCAATAGCTCAAATGACACACCCGATCAACCCATATGACCATGTGACAAATTGATACTATATTTGCAATTATATAAAAAATAAAGACACTCTCTATGTGTGACACATAGACCCAAGGTATACTAGACATGTCTTGGCAAGAAATTATAGCTCAAGATAACACACCCAGTCAAACCATATGACCATGTGAGAAATTAAGACTATATAATTTGTAACTACAAAGAAAAGAAACTAACAATCTCAAAATCTATAACACAAGCAGTCAAACCATATGACCATGCGATGAATTGAGATTATTTTAGTTGTAGATTCATTCCAATTTTGGGTTGTCCAATAATCTACATGTACATTTACAATAGAGAATTGTCGCTAATAGCTAAGGCAACTCTTTAAAAGAAGAAACTCTTGAAAATTTAATACATTTTGGTCTACACATAGAATGACCACTTCTTCTACTTCAAGAAAACTTGAAAAGACAAGATCTTTAAGTCTTCAAAAAAAACATACGATGTCACACACCCAGCTTGAACATATGATGTCTCATTTCTTTTTTTGTTGAACATCTAGTCCTACATAATACAAACTCTATAGTTAGCTAGATAAATATTGAATCTTTCACTAAGAGTCAAGAGTATTTCACTATGGTAGATGAAGTAGTTATTTAGCAAAAATCAACATACATCATATGTACATAGTCCACATTGTTTAATGGAAAGTTGAACTCTTTAATGGACATTGAAAATTGAAATAATGCATTCTAATTTCTATAGATTATCACTAACTTGCAAAATCTCGGCTAGGTTTCGAGCTTTCCTTGGAAAAAAATTGACAAAATCTAACAAGATTTAGTGTAATTATCGATAGATACTTCAAACTGTGATCTAAAAACCGAAATAGTTTTAAGTTTATTATTTGTCCCTATTTTCTCCGGATAGTGTTCTTAGCATGTAATTTGTCACAAATTACCTTGCAAAAAAGGCAATTATGTCTAAAAATAAGAAAGCAATTCATCTCCGTAGCCCACATAACCAACTCAGATTCTAGTTTTAATATCTTGTATTGATAGATAATCGGTCTGCTTATGAAAAGCTACAAAAAAAAAATGGAGAAATTTAATCTCACAACCAGGGTATTTTGGGAATTTTGAAAAATTTGAAGGGCATTCTGAGAATTCAGGACAAAATTTTGCGGGTATTTTGGGAATTTTGACATTTGAGGTGTATTTTAGTGATATTTCATAGCTTCATGATTGATTTATGGAAAATCCCAAAATACCCCTAAAACTTTAAAAATTCCCAAAATACCCCAATATTTTGTCATGAGTTCCCAAAATGCCCTTCAAATTTTCCAAATTTCCCAAAATACCCCTGGTCGTGAGATTAAATTTCTCTAAAGATTAAAAAAAATTTGCTTTCCATAAGAAGAGTGATCGTCTGTCAATACAAGATGCTAAAACTAGAATTTGAATTGGTTATGTAGGCTTTGGAGATGAATCACTTCATTATTTGTGGATATATTCGCCTGTTTTGTGAGGTAATTTGTGACAAATTACATGCTAACCACTCAAAAATGCATCTCAATTGTCAAAAAGGAATAAAAATCAAAAAAGCTTGAACAATCCGACCAAAATAGATACATGGATACTTTGGGAATTTTAAAAATTTGAAAGGTATTTTGGGAACTTTGACAAATTAGAGGGGTTTAAGCATGGCTTTAAGAAAACGAGGAAATTTACATAAGTTTTAGTGTAATTATTGACAAAAGCTTTTAATTTTGACCAAAACAACAAGAGACTTTCAAGTTTGCCCTTATTTTCACCACGCCATGACAGTACTCATTGATGCACACACACACACACACACACACACACACACACACACACACACACACACACACACACACACACACACACAGAGGCTTACTAATGTATTTAAGGTGGCTCAGGTAGTTGAATGTAGCCCCAATGTAAACCCCCCCCCCCCCCCCCCCCCCCTCCCCCCCCTCCCTTATGTATATTGTATGAGCATGAAATAATGAGGGGCTACCCCTATTGTATACGCTTATGTACAAAATCCAAAAACCCCCCTATTGTACACTCACGTGGTACCGTACAAAAAAACACAGTG
Organism: Adiantum capillus-veneris; assembly: GCF_014529385.1. NCBI lineage: Eukaryota > Viridiplantae > Streptophyta > Polypodiopsida > Polypodiales > Pteridaceae > Adiantum > Adiantum capillus-veneris. The sequence goes on from NC_140940.1 coordinate 40,786,124, forward strand.
AATCCCCCAGGACACTAACAAACTCGTTTTAGCATAGACAATGGATTTAGGCAATGGTGATTTGTGGTTGGCTCATTGTGAATTATCAATATTGTCATTATTTTGTTTGATCTCTGCAATGAAATCTTTAGAAGGATCATATTGATAAGTTGGTAACTTGGTCAATTTGGTTAGAGACTAGCATATTTTGTTGCGTGTACTATGTAATGTACATTTCTACTCCACTTTTCGATTTGTTACCTTGATTGTTTAATATCGTTTTTGAACATGCTGCAAGGAGACCTATGCCACTTGGCAACACCTCATTGAAGGGAGAAAATCAAAAATAGAGAGGGAAAAGGTTGTGAGCTAATTTTGGAAAACCAAGGCGACTCAAATAATTGTGGAGCATACCCTAGCCACACACACACACATAGAGAGAGACAGAGAGAGAGAGAGAGAGAGAGAGAGAGAGAAAGAGAGAAAGAGAGATTTTATTATCATCCTCAAATGTCGAATATGACCTATGGGACCAAAGTTACATGTGATGTAGTATGTGTGTGGCTGATGAGTGATTCTCGATGCTCCAAAATTGTGGTGATGAGAGTCGCAATGGAGAGCCCACACCATGGCTCGGAGAGGAAAGTGTGTAGGTCTAAGTCATTGGATAAAAATGTGAGAGAAGCAAGTTCGGATGTGACCAAAAGCTGAGCCCTCTAGTAGTGTGTGGTACGCAGACTCTCAAACTTGTAGTGAGCATAATGTGCACAATTGATTTGATTTTTCTCCATCATCCCAACATCCTATCTCACATCAAACGGAGTGGGAACTAAGCCGAATGGCTACAATAGTGCGTATTGCTAACAATGACCCATTGCGGCATGCACTCGTGAGTGAAAGTCCCACACAAAGACGTAGAATCTCTCTCTCTCTCTATTGGTGGGAAGCAGCTTGAAGATGGACGAACACTAGCTGCCTAGAATATTCCAAAAGATTCAACCCTCCACCTTGTCTGTGGATCCTCCACCTTGTACTCACATTGAGAGGCGGTGCCAAGAAGAGAAAGAAAAATACTTACACCAAGCCCAAAAATTTCAAGCACAAGAAGAAGAAAGTGAATCTCCTTGTGCTCCAATTCTACAAGGCGGATTACTCTAGAAAGGTGCAATAACTTTGAAAAGAGTGTCCAAATGCAGTATGTGGACTTGAACTTTTATGGACAATCATCATGATAAGCCACTATTCTGGCAAGTGTGGTCTCACCTATGTCTATTAGAAAGCTTGATGTTTGTGACTTTAAAAGTTGTGTTTTGGATGTAGAACAAGAAGCTACTACTTTGCTGAATTTAATTTTTTGAGGCTTAATGATGTCGTTTACTTCTGTCTTTGAGAGAGAGAGAGAGAGAGAGAGAGAGAGAGGAGGGCAAAAAGAAGAGAAGTTTTAGATTTAGGAACATTTTACAAGAGATCTCATGTATCTATCTGATGAATCTTAAATTGCTACTATAGAGGGAAATGAGAGAGAGAAATAGGATGCCTTAAGATTCACTTAATAACTTTTCTCGTTTTTTTTTTTGCTTGGTGTACAACCCGGATATTTATATAGACTTCCAAAGGAGGAGAATGGTTGCGTGGTATGGCACAAAATTTAGGTGTTCATAGATTGGGAGATAATATATTAACTTCAAGCAATGAAGGTCTAGAATTGGATCAATGTTTGGTTGTTATCGTATAAAAATCCATACTTGCACTTGTCATTATTATTGTGTGTGTGGCATGCATCATGGCAGACATACATTTTCTTTTTCAAGACACTCTCTTGAAGTATCTCTGCTTGTCTATTAATGGGAGTTACTATAGGGACATGAGCAAAAATATCCGATGTTGTTTGCTCAATGTCGTACTCATCCACCCACAAAATGACATGGGCATGAAGGGGTTCCCTATTTTGAGTCTCATACCGCATAAGGTAGTGATGCACGATTCAAAAATTTCCATAGTCAATTGTGGAAGAGTAGCGTGCATTCCACCGGGAAATCTTTCCAAGAGAAGTTGGAGTTGAATGCTCAAGCTATATCTTCAATTATTTGGACCTTTGTCCACTTAGTGGTGGTGATTTCATTTGCATGAGTGTAATGAACATATTAGGTAAACCCCATGTATCAACCATGCTGATCAAGTCCTTTAAATAATGTCTACACCATGATCGAGTCCCAATACTTTCTGTTGGAAGAGTGAAGCAAATTATATTTTGGATGGCCTTGTCCTCATTGGCATCCCCATGTGCTCTCTTATACTTGTCAATATCTCACCACAACATGGTAGTTGTTGTACTGTTTGCAATGAGTCTTACCATACACCAAGCAAAATTTATCGAGCTAATGGAAAAACCGAGCAAGACCCATTGGAAAAACCAAGCAAGAACCGCGGGGCGGGAGGGGGGAGCTTAATGCATACATTCCATACCACGTGTGATGGAGTAGAATGCAAGACATCTCCAAAACACAGATATAAGAAAACCAACTCTACCGCCTATAAAACACATCTACCATCCCTCCTTTACCCAACATTTGCTAATAGAAATTCATAAGGAGATCAATAACACAAAAATCAAAATCCTTCAACAAAGATAACCATAGAATCATATTATCTACCTTTGCATCATAAAAATCTATGAGATTAATCTTTTGTAGGACCTTTAGCATAAAAAATTGAACAAATCATAAACTGCCATCAATCTACATCTAGCCAAAATAGACATAAAATTCTTGACCAAAATATGTCCTTATTGGCAGGACCACTTACATAAAATAATAGGCAAGAGAGATATCTCCTAGTAAAAAGATGTCATGGCTCTCATCATTTTGTCCCTCTTTTTCAAATATTGCCAATGAGTTTTTAATCTGCCTCTAGTAAAGCATGCAGATAATCTTTATGATCAGTCACACAAATATTTGTACAACTAACAAACCCATTCTCAAGTGAGAGGTAACCAAAGGACATGTATTTGTGCTAAAAAAAATACCATAAACAAATTTAAAGTTTTTCAACATAAAGAAACTTAACTTTAAGATCTGAACTCACAGCTTCATCCATTGAAGACGTGTCAACCAAGAAATCTCTGATGCCTTTGTGGCATCAATCACAATACACAAAACTCTTGAATATTTATCTTCATTCGTAGTGTACATCTCTTTGATGGATGCCTCCCAAGACATAGTTCTATGGTTCCTTACCTAAACAAAGAACACCTTCTAAGAAAGGCCCTCAAATTGAGGATGTGCAGCAAGCTCTACTTCATACTATTGGTTGATTTGTTTCCATATAAGATTCCATTCCTTCATAACTGGACTTTGAAGAAAAAAAAACAAATAGAAGATACTATCTTATTGAGCAAAGATAATTTTAATATTATAAGATTATATTAGAGCTTAAGATTATCATATCAAACCTTAAGCTTTGAGCTATGTGGCCAAATGAGCTTGCATAGTGTCACAAGAGGACACCTAAAGTAACCAAACAATCTAGTTCTAGACAAGATGTCCTTCTCTTTGTCCATATGCAATAATCCTCATCAACACCACCTCCTGGCTGGATCTTGGGTCTCATTTTGTCTCCTTTCAGGCTTCAAATGTAGCTGCCTTCTGGTCTATTTTTTATAGAGACCATAAACCCATATCTTGAATGTCACTCTTATCATGAAACTCTATCTCAATGATTGTGCTAACCTGATCACTACACAATGGCAATGGAGTTGATGTACTCTGACTACATCTTCTAGAACCACCACTAGAGGAGGGACTTCATACATACAAGCTAATGTATAACCTAAAAACGTTGTACGGGTTAGGGAACCTATAATGAAGCCCCAATGTAGACAAGGGAACGGCAAGGGAACAAAAATACCTTGTTTGTTGCTCCAAAGGACACTGCACTGGTGCAATATGCTTTTGGGAATGTGACCTTGGCCATCAAAATGGCAACAATGCTGACACAACTGGATATCGACAATCTTTTCATTGATCTGCTTCCAAATTGGAGCTCAAAAATGACACCATTGTAGATCCGATTGATTCCACGGAAGGATAGGTCTATGATGGTGATGTAATTAAGAACTGCATAGCAAAATGATGATGGGAAGGATAGACCTATGATGGTGACATAATCAATCAATGCATAGCCATAACATGATCTGTATATCTTAGGCTAAGACACAAACTCTTCATTTTCACAAATATGCCTAGTAACCTTTTTGATACCCCACCTTTAAAAAGTCATCCTCTCATTTGCATGTCCACATAATTATGAGAAGTGGCACGTTTTGACAGCAGCTTAGGATGGCCATTGAGAAAGTTGAGGACACTCCATGAAACTGAGGATGGAGCTTTATTAAGTTCTTGGCAAAGGCTCTTACTATTAGAAAACAAAATAAACAAGGGCCACAAAGAGGGCCGAAACTATAGCCGTGCACCACTCAAGAGTCAAGAGGCTAGCGTTGAGGGAGACATCAAATGCAACTCACAAGGACTGGCCAAGTTAGAGTCAGACCTTCTGTAGCCACGGTCAAGGAGTCTTGAGGCAAAGCGTCAACAAAATTTTCCCTAAAGTTGACGATTCACATGAGCTCAAAATGTTGTCCCCAAAAAAGGTCCGTGCTTGGGTTACCTCAAATTGGTGTGCAATAGGGTTACTAGGGACAAAATTAACTGTTATTTGAATTTCACAAGAAAGATTCTAATCTTCTAGCAAAAAGATCAACCTTGTACACTTATATTTTTTTCTCTGCAAGAAGGCCACCCACAAACTTTACTGTTATGTTATTTTCTTTGCAAGAAGGTCATGTGAATGAATGGCTTGGCATATTACCATCATCCGCCTTGCACATGGGAAAAGGTTGTTGCTTATGTTTGACGGTCAATATCAGACAATCAGAGTGTAATCTCTCAAAGATAATTATTCTAAAATGGAAGATTTAAATTTTGCATTGTAGCCACTAGCATTGCTTAAGGAGCAGCTAAAGCTTGAACGTGCCTACAATGAAGCAAATAAGTTGTTTTATTTGCTAGATCATGAGGTGTCATAGTACTACAAGGTTGAAACCACTGAGAATCAAGCTACATCTTTGGTTGGTTCCAAGATATCACCAATCATTTTTGAAAGATGGAAGTATACAACCAGACCTTGTGAGCACCAAAAGTGTTCCTAAAATCATTGATGCTCTTCCATTGTAGATTAGTCTATATGTTGCCCTTTTTTTTGTTTAAAAGGTTGTAGACATTTTGGAAAAGCCAACTATATAAGATGGCTACATTGCTTACGTGTTTCCTCCTCAAAAAGAAAACTAATCAACTATGTATTGAATGGAGTAAATTTTTGATGGACATGCTTGGATAGAGTATGTAGCTTGTGGTAATGATTTGTTTTAGGGAGTGGTTTTAGATTTTCCTTATTTTCGAAGAAGAAAGACATTGAATGAGTCTCACTAGAGAGACAGACTAGTGCATACCCCAAGTAAGGGTATGTTGAATGCAAACAATGGGAAAGATGTATGTATTGATTTTTGTCAAATGCTAGAGTGCATTTGGACTTCTCTAGAAGTAATATACTATTGCCAAGAAAAAGATGCCTAAGAAGAAGAAATCATGTGTGATTTACTGGGAGAAAAGCTAGTAAAGCAAAGTAGTATTGGTGCCAAATGAATTGCACTTTTCTAATGGTAGCACAACTGGTTTAGTTCAAAAGGGGGTGACTTATACCATGGACATGCATTTTATTAGCTAAGATAGATACGCATTGTATATCAAGTTTTTGACTAGATTCTCTCGAAAAAATGTCTCTCTCGATTTTGTTTGCTCGAGATATGGATCTCCTCTTCGCAATTAAGATTGCCTACATTAATTGGAACATTAGCAAGAGGTTAGCTTATGTAATGTATACAAATTACAATGAGAATAAGGTGCAGATCCTCGCTAAATCTGATGTGCCCATTGTATTGACAATGGCTGAATGGAAATACAAAAGAAAAAATAGCTGACTGAATGATTGTGATGCCTTTGAAGACTGAGTTGCAAGGTGGCAAGCCATTGTACATGAAGAAGCTACATGGTCAAGAAGCATATCTTCATTTCAAAGCTATATGGATCTGAACTTGTGCATATTAGATGAGATGTATGTATGCCTCATGTATGGCTTGGTTAATGTCTACAAAATTGAGAAACTGCTCTCATTCTCTACTTGTTTCATGAGGTCAAAAGGCTATAGTTTTTCATGACGTTTGATCATTTCACCTAGAACATGTTTAGATAATATTCTATGTGGTGTCTTAGCCAAGCATTTGTACTTTTGTAGTATAGGATTGTTCTTCATATTGAAAGCAAGGACATCTAGTAGTGACCTCTTCTCTAGTAATTTACGTGCAATAAAATGTGGAATTTTTGATACACTTACTGAAATGTTGACAATGTTGGGTAAGTGTACATATAGCTTTCATGTAGAAAGAAGCCTTTGTCTGACATGTACATGATGTTTCATGGGGTTAAATTTCTTGCAAGAAGTGCATGTCATCCATGAATATTGGACATGTACATGTTCAAGAGTATTTAGCAATAAAAATGAAGTGAGTGCAATAGGGATTTCTATGTCAATTATATGATGTTGCCACTTATCTTGGTATGTGAAATCTACAATTGTGCAACATAGATAGAAGGTAATCCTGGAACGACTTTCTCAGTGCCCCTTTGGAGCCCACATTTTTCAATCTTCATCATGATAGAGCGAAGTGTGCACACATTTTGCCTGATGGTAGCACCTATGTTAGTTTCTTCAAGATCTATCTTGCAAGAATATGCAAGTCTCCTACACTTTTGCAAGAACCTTTCTCATTATCTTGCAAATGGGCTGTCCAAAGAAGAGAGGGAATGGGACGCCAAATTTTTTGTGTTTAAATTTATCGCAAATATTATTGCTTTTTCTTTATCGCCTTGATTACTGCATCTACTACCTGAGCTACTACTGCATGCTTCCTCTGAACAGTGCACACATTTCACTTGAGTGACTGCATCCATACATTATTTGCATATTCTGAAAGGCTTCATGTAGTGGTGCCAAAGAGCTCTCTTGTCATGATGAAAAGGTGTTGAGCAAGGAGCACAACAAAGGAGCTCTTCTTCAAAGCACTCTCGCATTGCGCACAACACAAAATTCTAGCTCCACTTGCACCCATAACGCTCCATAATAACAACAAAATGCAATGTGTGAAGGTGAATGCAAGGGAGAGAAAGAGGTTATAATCATCGTCATTGTATGTAGCATTATCGTGCAATGATTTGGAGCCAAAATATGCAAATTTGTGTAAGTTTATCTATTTTCCTTAGAAAAGTATAAAGCATTTGTTATTTTCCATAAATAATTGTTCCAAAAAAAATTAAAGATATTTTATCATTAATTAAATTAATCACACCTACTGGATTAACATAATTTAGCATGCTTCACAAAAATTAGACAGAGAAAGAGGGAGGGGGAGAGAGAGAGAGAGAAAGAGAGAGCCAAAGAGAGAGAGAGAGAGAGAGATGAATGGACAACACGACAAAAAATTCATAACTTAAAGTATACAAATGTTTATAGATCATCGTCCAAAATATATCTCCAAGAAACACCATCCACCAATTCTAAGCCCATGGCTCCTAAATCAATAAAGAGAGAAATAGAATTATTGTTTGTGGGTGTGTTGGCTTCATGATCTTTGAATTTGTCATCCTCCATCTCATCATCATCATCATCATCCTCGCTAAGACTGTCGGCCATGGGACTTGAATCATCGATCTCTCTCTCTCTCCTCTGTCTCCCACTCATCCAAAGTAGTAGGTGGGAGAGGGTCAAAGATGGTCTCCACTTCATTAGTGGAAAAAATGGTTCTCTCCCGAGGTGTTACAAGAACTACGAGCCAACGTTTTGGTTGGTGGATTGATGGGATATAGATGATCTATAGAAGAAAAGTTCAAAGCGAGTAACATTGGTATAATTAATTCTACGAGCAAATAAGGGTAATGAAGGTAATCACTCGCGTGCTTACAATTGTGCGGCAAAACTAAATTGTCATACCTTCTCCGGTGATGCACACTAAAGTCCACCATATAAAAGCCATTCTCATGCCGTCTAGACACATTTGCAAACCACTTTCACTCGAATATGAAGGTATGAAAGGTTCTAAAATTGAATTTTAGTATCCTTTCAATAGTCCCATAGTACCTGGCTTCATCACCATCTATGTCAAAGCTGCCCATGATGCCACAGTCCATGGTGGTTAGATGCTCGTCAATGTGGCATGTACTAAAGTATTGACCCTTTGACCACACAGAGTTAAAGAAAAGGCACTATAAAATAGAAAAAAAAACTTTGATCAATTACAATTACAAAGATAAAATCAAGGAAAAACTAGACAATATGGTTTAAATATATGAGTACTCTACCTTTGGCATGCAACTTTGTGCATATTCCCAATCTTGTCGGTGATCTCTTCTCTGCGTGCTTTTGCTTCAGTCATTCTCTCATGAATCCACTTAGCACTAATGAGTTCTGGGAAACATGCAGTGAGGGATCAACTTGTGCCAAATACTCTAAAATGTAAACAAATGCCTCTTGCACGATCCATCCTTTGACTATGCATCCCTTTGGATGGGACCGCAAAATCTTTGAGTGCCTTTAAAATCCTCTCTAGAAAGAACATCCATCATGCATGCACTACTCCACATATAGAGATCTCCTCAATTATGTGAACCAAGGGGTGGATTTTTCTAAGAAGAACAAATTGAGAAAGTGCATCCTCAATGGCACACATGGTTTTCATGGAAAGTTTTTGAGCCGCAAGGATGGCATCTATTTCAATTCTTTGGAGGTCACAGATCTACAAGATAACACACAAGAGTACATTAAGTGGTGGTTGAGGATATTGTGTACTTAGAAACGTTTAGTTGAGTGGAGATGTGAAGTACCTTACTAACTCTCCAAGTTTGAAAATAGCTTCCCTTACTTTCTTGTCCCGGAATATGCACATACTCACCAAAAAAATGAACTACACTATAAAAAGATAAAACAATATATGAGAGAAAGTCATACATACAAATCAATATATTAAAAAAATGAGGGAGAGGATAAAAAATGAGAGAAAGAATTACCTGTAACACCTTGTGCCAATCATGGGACTTCAACCTATACAATGGAATGCTTCCACCTTTCTTTGCTTTTATGAAATCTCCCTTTGGTGACCTCATGTGTCCTACTAATGTGCAAATAGATGCAATGGAACACTTCACTTGATCTAGCTCATCTTTGGTTAGCATCCATGGTGCTTTAGGAAGCACAATCATGCATCTGGAGGAGATGTCAAAGTAGAACTAGTGGGAGAGTCGTCATGCACCATGCCTTTGCTGAATAGCTCTTGTCATTGTCTTTCGGCCTTACATGACAAAGCACCACCATTGAACACAAACCAATGGGAGGCATCCTCAAGCAACGGGGAGGGGGGAGGGAAGGGGGCTATGCTCCCATCTACTTGAGTGCTTTTTTGAGGACTCCAAAGCCCTTTGTTTCCACATGCTCCAAAGCAATGCGCTTCAAGCAAGGGATTGCCTCGGATACTTTTTCAAAGGTTTGAAAAAATATAGCATGGTAATAGGCATGATAAATGGCACGATAATAAGCGTGATAATTGACGTGGTAATAAGCACGATAATAACCAGTGCCTAATAAAGAGAGACATAGTAGAGTATGCCACGTTTTTGTGACATACTCTGCTCTCAATCTCCCGGGGGTTCCACCTCAAAATATGTAAGTGTAGCACATGAGTTCACCCGGAGGGGTTTTTTATATACCAAAGAGTTACAACATTACATGTACAAGAGGGGTTTAAAAATAAAAATTTGAAAAAAGGTTACACGTTTATGAAGGAAGAGGGGTCTCTTAATTCATGATAAAGTGTGTGTGTGTGTGTGTGTGTGTGTGTTTAGGAGTTTTAAAAATACCTCTTGAATGCACATGCTATTAATATTTTTGAAAGGTGGAACCCCAGGCCAACTTTCCCCCTACCACGCACATGCATGCTCTCAAGCTTCTCCCCACCTCTCTCTCTCTCTCTCTCTCTCTCTCTCTCTCTCTCTCTCTCTCTCTCTCTCTCTCTCTCTCTCTCTCTCTCTCTCTCTCTCACACACACACACACACACACACACACACACACACACACACACACACTCACACACACACACACACAAAGACTATTATGGATAACGTTTGAAAGAGATTTCATGGAGAAGGGCTTACTGTGAACGACATAAGATGCTCAACCAAATCCACAACCTAACCTACAAGTCAAAAGGTAAGAACATAACCCCCAGGTCCCCACCCCCCCTTTCCCTATTGTATCATACCACACACACACACACACCCAAAAAGATTAAAAAAAGTAAAGAGAAGTAGAGACGCACTTACCTCCTCCATTTGCTTGTAGGAGTAGATTAGGTTTAAGGTTTTATGGTTTTTTCTTGTAAATCAATTGCTAGAGTAGATTAAGCTTAGGGCAATCGTTGTAGAAGATGCATTTGGTTTGTAAATCGACTTGATTAAGCTTGCCCGAAACTTTCTTGATCACTTAGCTTGAAACTTGAAAAGAGATTAAAGAAAGGGATTTTGTAGAAAAAAGATTAAAAAATTAATGAAGTGTTAAGTAGAAAATAAAAAAAAGTAGGAGAGAGAGTAGAGAGAGAGAGAGATACATATATTTTATTATCGTCCTCGGAGGTCAAATATGACCTATGGGACCAAAGTTACGTGTGATGTAGTATGTGTATGACTCATGAGTGACCCTGGATACTCCAAAATTGTGGTGATGAGAGTCACAATGGAGATCCCACATTGTGGCTGGGAGAGGAAAGTGTGTAGGTCTAAGTCATGGCTAAAATGTGAGAGAAGCAAGTTCAGATGTGACCAAAATATGGGCAGTCTAGTAGTGTGTGGTACTCATACTCTTGAACTTGCAGTGAGCATAATGTGCACAGTCGATTTGACTCTTCTCCTTGCCGCAATGCCCTATCTCACATCGAAGGAAATTGGAGCTAAACCGAATGGCTGCAATAACGCGTATCACTGACAAGGGGATAGGCTCAAGCATGTAAGTGTGAGTACGGTTTCCTCTTTCAACAAAGAACATGGCTTTGTAGTTGGGGGGAATATGGGTGGTGTAATGTATGAAGCACGACCCACCGGATTTCTCCCAAGCCGAATTACATTGGCATTGTAGGAAAGCTTCATTCACTTGGGAGTCAATTGAAGCATCATGTAGCAAGTGTAATGTATCCCATCTCCCAAACCACTTCTTTATGTCTTGCATCCATCCCGTACTCAAGATCTTGCTTTTTTGCATCTTTTGAACTTTTTTGCTTGCTTCCCATGAAATTGTAGGAAGTCAATGTGAGGGGTTTTGACGCATCTTTATCATGTACTCCACAACCCTTTCCATGCCCATAACCTCAATTGAAAGAGATCCCGACTCAAGAAGTAGGAGCATGTATGGTGTTTGTGTCTTAACTTGGAGAAAGTTTGTAAGAAAGCACTTTTGGACATTCTCAAACTCTTTCCAAGTAGATTTTGAGATGCTCCCACCCCACACTTCAACTCCATAAAGAAGAACTGTTAGCAGCAAGCTAACACAGATACCATTTTTCGGAGCTCCCATGTAAAAACACTTATTATTTTTTATAAATTAGGAATATTGTAACTCCTATTTTTTGAGTAAACCTTGTAATAGTTGAGCCGGGGCTACAAGCTTCCAAATTGTATCAACCTTTCATTACCTATCTTTAGTTAGAGCTCCCAAATTATTTGTTTTGACCACCAAAAACCTTGGCTAAGGTATAAAAGCCAATTTTTGTAAGTTATTTGTAAATTTTGGATAATAAAATACACAGCATGAGCTAACGGCGCTCACTTCTCTCCTTCTCATGCTTTCTACTCCCTCTCCGGTTGTCACATTGCAATCGTGTTTGTTGCATTGCAACCGCAGGTAAGAGCTCTACGCATTGACGTAAACACATCACAGTATTTCGTAGCTTTTGGCATCGTTGACCCGTGGCCTAATTTCAACATAAGTAGGAATTTACACTTCAAAATCAAAAACTAAGCATAGACGGGGTATTGGGGCATCATTGCTAAGCATTTAGGTGCATTCTAGGTCGAAAACGACTAGGTCAAAAATCCACTGCTGTTAATAATTGCGATTTTGGCACTTGACCTAAAGTGGGGTTTAAGACCATAAGCATGTGTGCTTACTTCTTATAAACTTATCCTAGAAGTTTCATTACGTTTATGTCATTTGATGTTGTAACGGATGTGATTTGTTTGCCGATGAGGGATTGGTTTTTGGTGATTTCAGTCACTTGAGTGTAGCTTGAGTTAAATGCAAATTGTTAGTTTTTTTCCCAAGAGATTGACAACCTCTTGTAGCCTCTATGCACTAGTCGAGTCAGCTTCGTCCCATGGATTGACAATTTAATCCTGGTTCTCGCTAAAACTGTAATAAGATAGGATAGTGAGGTTAGACACACGTCCCACATTTGGCGTTGTTGCCGGGGATCGAAGAGACCTAAACTAGGAAAACACACGAGCGTCTTGTGAAATTATCCTTTAACTTCCTCTATAATCTCCTAAAGTAAAAACTTTCTTTTAGAAACCGCATAGCTTAAGATTTTCGTCTTCTGCTGTGTAGAGGTAGCTTGGAAGTAATCATACTTGTCGAGTGCCTTTAGGATTGTAGGATTGTAGAATTAGATTAGGATTTTGAGAATGATTGATAGACGAGACAAAACTTAAGATCAATGTTCAGAAAACCATAAAAAACAAGAAAACGAGAGTTTGTGGACACTTTCCACAACCCCATTGCATGAGAACCTAGGAGTAGGGTAAGTAGGATCCGAGGTGGATTTTAGAACATTGCTCTCTCCAAAAGAATCATTGTGAGTTGTTATTTGATTTTTTAACTTTTTTTAACAAGTTAGCATACCAATGGTTTTACCATGTTATAATAAGCCCACAAACCAAATTTGTTAAGATTTGGATCATTGGATTGAAAATTGTGACCAAATTTGCAAAGTCAGTCTCTCCGGATAGAAAATTGATGACCATTTGACCAAAAATAGTCCAAACTTGATGAAACTTGGCTAGAGACCTTAAGTTGAAGTGCTTAACAGATCTGTGTCAAGATTGGGACAAAAACTTGCAAAAAAATTAGCCAGAGTAAATAATCGTGATTATTTACATCTGCTTCAAAAATTGGTATTCTTGCACATGTGGGCATACCACAAGGTCAAGCATATCAAGTAGACCACACAAATCAATTTTGGTGAAATTTGGATCACAAAAGTGAGACTTAACCAGATGCCTGAAATCATAGTCTGCGGACACGAAACAATTGATTAACTTGAACAGATTTTGTCCAAGCTTGTTGAAACTTGTCCAAGGACCTTAACAGGTTGTATACTTGGCAAACCAAGTCAAAAAGTGTAAAAAGCTGACAAAGGTAAATAATCACGATTATTTACTATTGCTACAGAGAGATATCATTTTTTACTTTTGAACTTGTACAGTGTTAGACCAGCATAATACAAAGCCACCGAGAAATTTTGGGTTCAATCGGATCCAAATTGGTACATGTTCACTCAGTTTTTGAGTTACAGATTAGTCCTTTGATTTTTGCTAAAGCCGAGTTTGAAAATTGCAACTGTTGACTCAATTAGCTCGATTTGCAGTGATACACATAGACCAATCATAATAGCTAGCAAAAGCTATATTGTCTTTGTGGTAGAATAGCTAACTTGATCAAATTTGTACAGGAATCGGGTTGCAGATGAGGAATCGGTAGCTTGACAGAAAGTGCAATCTAGTCAAGTGGAAGAAATTGACAACAAGTCAGTCCAAAGGTAAGTACTCTATCCAGGGCTTCATAAGTCTTTATGAACCTTAGATCTGGTTGTGTACTAGGAAATCAAGACATATTTGGAGAAACCTCCAGTAGACTATCCACTGAAGAAAGTGTGAATCAAGGCAATTCATTGCACACTATTCTTGAAGAACTCTCAGACACTTTTTCAGATTCAACATCTGAAATGTCTTCCTATTCGATTCACTCAGAAACCGAAACGACAATGCGCTATAAGCATATACTCTCTCTTTATAATACTAATCGTGATGGAGCTCAGGTTTACCTGGATCCTAACGAAGAGTATGCTATTCGCATTGATGACCATGGTATTGAGTTCAAAGAGGAGATTAGGGCAAACAAACAAGGAAAATGGTACATGGATCGAAACAAAACTCAATATTTACAAGTCGAAGACCCTGACGTGATAGACAAATGGGGTTTAGAAGTAAAGACCATAATTCCAAATATGGCTACAAAAGAAGGACCACCAACTTTAGAATTTGAGGGATAAGATCAAGTTGATTTGAAGCCCTTGAAAGGGCTTAGTACTGATAATCCTAGGATCGGAGTCTATTGTTGGGAGGATAGAAACGTAAAAGATCTTCTGTGGACTTTACATGCCAAATCAAGACAATTAACGACCATGAAGATCATTTTTATCTTCAAGATCAAGGATAAGGGATCAGCAGACCTACCAACCTACCTATTTAGGGATTGTTATAACAACAACTTTGTTATGATGACTCTTGAGGAGGTAGAACAAACCAAATACCAAGGGTATTCCATAAGGGATTGGATATTGGGACAAGGACCAGAAACAATTCCAAGAGATGAACACCGTGAGAGATCATCTGAGAGTAATTTTAAGAAACCAGAAACCATCTCATCACGAAGAAAACCGGGTGACACTAAGGCCAATCCAGGGCTACATGAGTCACTATTTCCAACAGACTGGTTTGAAGGACTCGAAACAGGACCAACTTTCAGGAGACCGGGAGTTGAACCAAAAAGACGTGTCAGACCAATTGATTTTCATAAATGGGTCATAAAATACAGTGGGTCAGGGGATCCATGCGATCAAGAGAAACACATATTCGATTTCCATACTCAATTCAAGGGGTTTGGAATGACATTAGAGGAAAAATCATTAACATGGTTCCAAAACATTCCACCAAGGTCAATCATGGACTTAAACACATTAGATCAAGGATTTGTAGTTGTGTGTTCCAAAACGAGGATCAAACACAATATAGTAGCTCAAATCTACAGTTTTAAATAGGAACATGGTGAGTCTATTATGGATTGTGCAACTCGAATGAAACAATACATTGCCAGATGCCCAGGGCTAGAGATACCTGCAAAAGAACGACTAGTATCATTGTTTCTAGAGGGACTGCTAAACAAAGAACTTCATGCTATACTCTATAGCAAGAAGCATACAACCCTAGAAGAGTGTGTGTCAGATGCTATTGACTTAAGAGACAATTGTGATATTTTCAATGAAGAAGATGTTCCTAAGGATAACCAAAGTGAGAAAACAGCATCCACTAAACCAGCTCAAGTGGGGATAGCTACTGCACCACCACTTTTATCCTTAGAAGACATGCTCAAAAGGATGAATGACATGATGAATAACATGCAAAAATCACCTATGAGGGGACCAGAACAAGGGATACCTCAACAGGGATAACCAATTAGACCCCAAAATGGTGTGCAATCGAGGGTAAATGGACCAACCATGAGACCAATGAGTGCTACTACTGGCCAAAGTATGATGGGAATGTTCATTACATGCCCATGGGGCCACAAGGACAACCCATGTACAGATACCAACCTAACATAGCACCAGCTCAAAGACCACCGATGGGTATGGAAAGACCTCAACCTGTGTTGGGTCAACAACCTCCATATCCATGACATAATGCAGTGCCTGTAAAGTACATGCACCCAGAGGGAGTAATAGATGAACAAGCACTAGTATCTGTTACACCCTATGCTGAGCCTAGTCCATCTACAGTAATGGTAGAAGAAGATTGGTATAATTCACATCCACCACCAATGGAAGAACCTGTGACTTATGCTCCACCAAATCTTGCACCAATGTATTATATGGCTAATCAAGGTGTTAGATCTCCTATGATAAGACCCGTGATTAAGCCAAGAACGGAAAACTATCATAACTTTGGTGCAGATGATCATTGGAAAAATGAATGCCCAGAGGCTGACAATAACCTGTAGCAAGTTGAAGCTTATTGCATACAATGTTGCAAAAAGGGAGGACACTTCTCAGAAGATTTTCCTAAAAATCCTTTAAACAAGGATAAAACAGTAGTAAACATAGTCCAAGTGATACCTAGTAGCTCATCTAAGAGTGAATCGATTGTCCCAATCAAGGTAATCACTAGAGCCCAAGCTAAGAAAAAGAAACATAACTCCTCTTATGATTCAAAGAATACAAAAATTGTCTCTCAAAAGGCCAAAAGAAGTAGAAGCAAAAGGTATGAGATGAGAAAACAGAAACAACGAGCTGAAATCGAGCAGAGAGCAAAACAACTATTCCAGGAAAAGGTGAAAGAACCTGGAAGTGAAATCAAAGAAACAACCATAAAATCTGAAGGATCAATTTCGGTTGATAAAATTTTGAGCCTATTAATGCAACCTTGGAAGCCTACCAAGCAGGACTTCAAGCAAGCCAAAACATGGAAAACAAATAGAAAAACTATCCTTCTCTAGACATGGATGTAGCTAATTAAGCTTGAAGCTTATCAGAACTTGGCAAGAATCACGCAAGAAATGCTAGAAAAACAAAAAGCCAAGCTCGAAAGTATGGAAAAACCTGAGGAGCTTGTGGTAAGAGACACTAAAGAAAATTCCTAAGTGGTGATAGAACCCCACTTTGAAACAAAAGAGCCAGAACTTATAGTTCCGGACAGTGAAGATGCCTTAGACTCAATTCCATTCGTAGAGGAAGACTCGCCAGGACACTTATGGGAAAAAGCTCAAGAGATCAATGAAGGGAACCTAACTCTAAAGTTAGCTCCTATAGAGGAAGTTTGGTTAGACAACCTACCTCCTGATATGGACATGGATGTACAATCCTTGTATGGGGATTGTGGATCTGAAGCTTCAGGAATGTCTAAACCATTGACCTTGAAAACATTACCCTCTTACTTGGGAGATAATGAAGATGAATCCATAGTGTGTAAAACCACTCAAGTAAAAAGAATAGAACAGTCCCTAGAAGTAGACAACATACATTCAATCATGTCTACACCCATCCAATGCACTCTTACTTTGGGAGAGTTGTTAAAACTCGGACCATACTTATGGAATGATCTACATAAAACCTTAGAAAAGGTGGGGATTACGGGGCTAAATTTGGAAAAATTGAAACATGAAATGGACCAAAGAGACTCGATCTGTTCCAATGAACAAAGTCGGAGAATATTACAAAGGGGAAGACGGAAACACCACCCTTCAAGTGAAATATAATGACATTGAAACCATGGCAATAATGGATAGTGGAGCAAGCATAGCCATAGCCACAAAAGCAGTATGGGAATCCTGGGGACAGCCAGTCATTAGACAAACTCAAATGAAATTGCAATTGGCTAATGGACACATTGAAAGACCCTTAGGACTGCTTGAAAAAGTGATAGTTAATTCATGTGGAATTGAATATCAACACACTTTTGCCATAGTAGACTTTGGGAAAAAACTCAATTACAAAATCATATTGGGA
Organism: Adiantum capillus-veneris; assembly: GCF_014529385.1. Taxonomy (NCBI): domain Eukaryota; kingdom Viridiplantae; phylum Streptophyta; class Polypodiopsida; order Polypodiales; family Pteridaceae; genus Adiantum; species Adiantum capillus-veneris. The sequence continues at coordinate 40,803,811 of NC_140940.1, forward strand.
AGACCTTTTATGCGATAGGTACATCTTATCCAAGATTGGGTAAACAATTATCTGTACTTGAAGCAAGTGGGATCTATAACAAGAGTCAATCTAAAATATCACACTTATAGAGATGTCATGAAAATGCCCCTACAAGAGTTTGATTTAGTCTCTTCGGCTGAAACTAAGCTTCCATCGTGGTTGAGCAAAGACACTCCTATTTGGACGTGTGGAGCTTCAGAAATGGGAGTTTAGAACGATAAGAATGTATTTTAGAAAGGGATTGCACCGACGAAGCCTATGTGCCTGAACCCTTTCCAGAGCATTTGTTTGAGCCATTTGAGTGGACTCAAATTTTAGCAACAATGGATGTATATGTGAATACGTCCATGCCTACTCAATTTTGCAATGAGGACGGCTATGACATAATTCCTATCCACATGATTTCAACCCTCTACATTGAAGATGAAATTGAGAAACCCAAGGACTTGATGAAAGCTCAACAAGTCTTTTCGGACCTCTACTATGATGCAACAGATGAGTTAGACAAACACTCAGCTATCTCAGAAGATTCGGGGTCAGAAAAAGAACATGTGAGAGCTAAGCTACTCATGAAAGGAGGGGAGGAAAAGTTTTTGACTTTCCTAACTAGAAACCAAGAAGACAAAAATGGTATAGACGAAAAAAGGACACCAAAAACATGAAAGCTAGACCTATGCCATCAGTCTCCAGTAGAGCACAGTTCCTGATGCAGATCGATGCATATGATTGTGTCAAGGACAAAATCATTGGCAGATATCCTTTAAATGAAAACCCAAAAATGTCAAAAACATCGAGCAAAACGAGGAAGGATACTCAAGCATAACCGAAAAAAATAGGAAAAGGAGTCAACCATGACACGAGTTGAAGCGGAAAAAGAAGTATCAAGAGTTGAAAAAGCTCTAAAGGAGATATATACAACCAAAATGGAAACCACAAAAGAGGATGGTAGAGATGTAATGAGTGTTCCATCCCATTACAAAAAGTATACTCTCCAAGATCGCAAAATCATTGTCGAAGAACTTGTTAAAGAACTACAAAAATAGGGCAAATCCTACGAAGGGCCCAAACATGCAAAAAAGATAGATTTGGTTGAGCCAGGAGAAGAGCCTAGGCCTACCTACATTGCAAATGACCTAATAGAATATTTTTTAAGCTTGCTAAAAGAATACTGAGATATCTTGCTTGGTCTTACAAGGATCTCAAGTGTGTTGATCTAAAAATCTGTCAACGTACCATACCCATGAGAGATTATGCAAAACCAAGTAGACAAAGGCCATACACATATAATGAAACATTTGCCAAGAAAATTAAAGAAGAGATTGAAAAACTAAATAAAGTTGAATTCATTTTATGAAATTAAACACACAGATTGGGTGTCTCCAATTCTGGTAGTACCCAAGAAGAATGGAAAATTACGAGTGTGTGTCAATCTCAAAAAAGTGAATGCAGCTACCATTAGAGACAACTTTCGTCTTCCAATCACTAAGCATGTGTTAGAACGAGTTGCATGTAAAGAAACTTATAGCTATGCCGTAAAAAAGTATAGACATTACCTATTAGTGAATAAATTAATGTTCTTCATGGATCACCAAGCCTTGTTGTACTTGGTCAACAAGCCATGCAGCACAGGAAGAAGAGTGAGATGGTTCATCATTCTTCTGGAATTTGATTTCACTATAGTTGTAAAAATGGGTACTACTCATCAAAGAGCAGATTATTTGTCTAGGATTGTTTTAGGAGAACCTCCTAAAGGAGTAGATGATGATCTACCAGATGCATATCTGTTCTCCGTGGAAATGATACCTCAATGGTCTAAAAATATGGTATCATTGATGACCATAGCTCAAGTGGATTTGCAAATACCACTTCCTATTACAATCGGATTAATTGAGCAATTGGCTATGTATCAATTATTAGCTGGGAGGCTATACAAAATAAACCAAGATGGAATATTGCTCTTATGCATTAATCCTGAAGATAAAAACCAATACCTAAGTCGAGCACATATTACCATAGTAGGGTCTTCACTTTGCTAAAGACCAAACTATGCAAAGGATCTTGAGACTTGGAGTATTTTGGCCAACTATGAGGAGTGATGTTCGCTCTTTCGTAAAGGATTGTCCTCAATGTAAACAACAAACACCCACACCTCATGTAACATTGTTTCAAATGTCGCATGTTCCTAAGTGGAGTAACTATTTAATCACTCACTTATCGAGCCGAACATTTCTTGAGGATATGAGTAAACGCCGTCAAAGAGAAATTAAAACTGAAGCAAGTATGATAGTACATGGATGTTCATGTCCTCATAAGTTTGTATGCTTACCAGATGAACACATGAAAGAGACGATGATTCTTGGAATTCCATGGATGCGCACATACAAGGCAGTACCAGATTGGGATACGCGTCAGCTCAAGCTATCACCTAAAGGCGGGCAACTCATTGTTCCAATTGCACCAAGCAAGGAGGAATGGAAAGGAATCAATCAGCAGAGCAAACTACGAGGTAATCAATTTTCTCCATCCTATCGACGAGAAAATGCTACAAATAGCATGCAAGGAGTCAGGCAAATTTGGGTACCTGAAGCACATCTTAAGGACAAGCCGATTCAAATCGGGGTGCCCAAAACATCATCGACAATACCAAAGATGGTTCCAAAGGTCAAAACACAGAGATGAGCATCTTCGAGCATGGAACTTAACACGAAATGGATTTGGCAAAAAAAAGAGCACTTATCTTCTTCGCAAACTGTAAAACCAATCAAGCAATGGAGAGTTAAGCCTCAGAAACCTCAACAACACCATTCTCACCAAACAAACCGAGATATCAATGGCGAGTAAAAGCTCAACAACAGTTAAAAGTGCTACCAACAGGTCACAAAATCAGCGTGCTAAAGCATCATGATGGTACAATCAAGCAAAGAGCACACAAGCTACAAGATTTTCTCTTTGGAAGACAGCAACAGCAAGCCTCGACATCAGAAACCCTTGAGTTAATTACTCAAGACCCAACGCCTGCACAGTATAATGGTTTGAACTGCATTGATCTTCAAAGCATGGTAGAGCCAACCAAGGCTATGCATAGACACGATTATTCAACCCATGCACACAATCGTCCCGGAGTACGCCATCTAGGAGGGGTGGAAGAGTACTAAGCAATTAAGGGCAATGTTTCAAGAGGGAGGAAAACGTTTGTTGTCAATGTGTGATTTTTTGAAAAATTACCCGATAATGCCCTTATATATGATCAACAGGGGAAATTTAACTGATAATATCTCCTCGATGAATATAAATAGTGTATATACTATCAAAAAAGCATCAAAAATAGTCCTTTTTATTATTTTTCATCATTTTTCTCGATATTGAGACTTAAAAATAAAGAAATCCAACAAAAAACAATAAAGTTGTGTTCTTCAATGAATTTTTTTAATTATTGGATTTTCACTTTGCTTTTTTAGCACATTTTGTTATTTTCTTTGATTTTTTAAAACACAGGTCAAAAACTAATAATAAATAGCAAAGGAGCTTAGATGGAAAAATTGAAGACACGGTGCTGATCAGAAAGTCAAGGCAGACAAGCACAAAAAATTTCAATCAAATCGGAGAATGGAAGCGGGAAGCCTAAATTAGACGGCCATACCTACTTTTGCAGAATTCTTGTAGAATGAGCTACAGGAATCCGATTGGGGAAATTTTTGAGTCTAACATAGATTTCACGGCCTAGTAGGACTAACAGGGGAATCTGGGAAAAATAGTTCGGGAAGTCCGAGTATAGATACCCAAGATAAGCTAAAAGTACCTCATTTCCACTTGTTGCCTTTGGAGAGAGAGCTTTCCGACCTCTTTCGCGCGTCTTTTTCAGAGTCTGCAGTCGTCCGTTTTCAGCACTGTCTCACAGAGACATGAGAGGTAAGTTCTTTACTCATCAATGATCCATTTTTCACTACCGTAAGCTAGTCTAATCCCCTAGAAAAAACCCTAGAATCCGAGTAGTGCACGAAGACCTACGACCAAAAATCGGCCATAGCGGCCCGTCAGCTCAACCAAATTGGATGAGATTTGAACTATAGCATGCCCCAACATAATAGAACACTTCTATATCAATAGTTGACCATTCGGCAAGGGTCAAGGTGGTCCCAAGTAGAAAAGCTAGGTTTTTGACAGATGCCAAAATTGGGTTCTGACTCCACACACAGCTTGCTTACGAGGTCTACATACAATGTATATGATTGGTTTTCATGAAATCAATCAAGCAAAGCTCTCGAAAAGCAGAAAACAGCTCGAAGGCTACAAAGTGTCACATTCGACATACGAGGTCAAACTGACTCCAAATGAGCCAACATTGGATGAGTTGCTTCACAACTATGTTGCGGACAAGTCCAAAGCCTCAAAAGTGACTAACCAACACAACAAGCACTGGAGTCAACAAAAATCGGTGATTTCAGAGTCGACAAAGCACAGAGTGATGCCGGCAAGACCAAACTTTACCAAATTCAATTTAGGACTTGTTTTAGGTGTATAGAATGTGTTTAGGTCAAAAATTTTAAGTTTTGCAAGAAAAATGTGACTGCTGTAAATAATCGCGATTATTTACTTTTGCACTAATTTGGCTTGAAAGTTGCATCATCAACTCACATATCATTTATACACACCTATTACATGCCAAAATTCAAGTATGAACCAAAATGATCACATATAACTTGGAAATTGCCAAAAAATACAAAGAAGTCTTTGCAAGCCAATTTCTGAGTTATGAGCCACATTTTTTGATCCAAATCACCCCATATCCCATACACAAGGTCTATACAATGCCTAGAACCAAGTTGTACCAAAAAATGTTTATTTACTTTTTGGCCAAAATGGAAGAAATTTGCAATTTTGCCATCATACATCCAAAGTACATGATGTCTTAAGCCCACTAACCAAGTTTGAACAAATTTGGAGCTCGGAAACTCAAAATTTCTTTACATCTACTGTTTCAGAGACCTAAAGCCTAAATCTGGTATGATTTTCACCCCACACATCCAAATGAGCCCATATTTCATTCAGAGTATCTATTTGGTATATACTTCAAGCCTGTAATGCCAAGGTTTGCAAAACGTTGAGGAAATTACTAGGCTTTTGTATTGACTTTATGAATTTGATCTTTACATGTTTTTCTGTATCTATGCATGTTCAAAAATTTATTTGAAGAAAATTGGACCAAATTTGTCAGCATTTTAGCCTGAAGGATATTTTTAATGAGAATCTTCCAGATTTACTAACATTGACACTCTATTTACTCAAAAGGAGCCATGCAAGCCGCAGAGAGGGCAAAGAAGAAACTCAATCAAAAAGAAAAGTTGCAAGAGCTACCAGCATACCAACTGGACCCCAATTCAGTCAAAACAGTCAAAGAAACCTATCTGTCAAGAGAACAGCTAGAAGAGCATAACACCACAGTGTTCATGGGAAGATTCAAGAGCAAAGAGGGACACCAGGTAGAGATGCAACTTCTACCAAAAGAGGTATATGATGTCACCGCAAAGCCCCAGACCAAAGAAGCCAACAAAAGGCTTGGTCTCAGAGAATTTTACGAACAAGAGCCGTGTTGAGTGGACTTCCAAAAAGCTTATGAGCTTTTGTCCACGATCAAAGAATATGGAATCGCTCAAATCTTTGACCCACAAGGGAATAAGGTTGAAGTAGTGATTACCAAGGAGATAGTGGCAGAAGCACTGAGACTGCCAACAGAGGGAATGACAATGAGGGCAAGAGATAGAAAGATGGTAGGTACTTTCACCAAGGAAATTGTCGCTGCGACATTTGTCGAACTCATCCACAAACAGGTAGAAGAGCCCGCAAGGTATCAGCATTTCCACTTCCTTGCAAAAAGACCGTCAAGTATACAACACCAAATCATGTGGTTGCCACAACCTTTATACAAGTTCTCAAATCAACAACCAAGCAACCAATTGACCATGCACAATATGTTTTTTCCGCATTGAAAGGGACAAAGAAAGAAGGAAAAATCACATATCTGGGTGCACCAAAGGTTTTGACCAGGATTGCTTACCATGCAATCGGCATGGCCGACAACTTACCGCATGCCCCAGATCATAACACTTGGATAGTGTTAGTGCAACCTTCTCCTTGAGCTACAAGATCTGCCAAGAGATCATATAAGTCTGATGAAGAGTCTGTTGAGAGCTCACCAAAATGGCACAGCAATGAAAGCTCGAATAACAAGGAAAGGAGAGCTCGAATTGAAGAAATGAAGAGAAAAGCCGTGGCAAAACATTAGGAGGAACCTGTACAAAAGCAAGCGAGATTTGAAAGAGAAAAGCAATCATACGAACGCAGCCACCAAGCACAAGGCAAGGACCCAACAAAGTGGGTACCAATTGAGCTTAAAGGACCAAGAACCAAGCATCATACCAAGAATCAGACTAAAGATCCCACGAAATCACTGGAAAAGATGTATCAAGAAGCAGAAGCTTTGAAGCTGAGGGAAGCCCAGGAAGTGGCAAGGAAAGTGAAAGAGGTGGCAGAACAGCAAAAGCAAGCAGAGGAAGCAACTGAACAAGGAGAAATACAACATTATCAGGGTGATGTGTCTCGCCGACCTTCTTCACCTGTTTCTGAACAGCATGATCACCCCATGCCAGGTCCACCACCATCACCAGCAGTTAGAACCACAGCAATTGAGCCAACAAAGGAGACAGCCTAAACAGTAAGAAGCAATGGAATCTGCACAATAGGCAGCTACTACACAAGAGCCACGCAAAGAGCAAGAGCCAGAGCCAAAAAGGGCAACAAGTCCTGAACCAGAGGACAACACAAAGTTTGAGGAACCAAGAGAACAGGATGCCAAGGAAACACCCTCTACCTCAACACAGTACGAGAAGGCCGAGGCATCCATGAAGCATCAGGATGACAAAGCAGAAGAGGATCAGCCACCACAGCCACAAGGGCAACAGCAACTAGCCACCATGATGCCGCCAAAAGATACACAAGAATCTGCAGAAACATCAAGTCAGCTGCTGGCACAAAATGAAGATTGGCAATCAAACAACAAAGTGATCCTACAAGTTAATGAGTATGCCAAGCAAATGCAGGACATGACCGAACGACTTCGCTCAGCAACACTTAGACGTAGCACAAGGGCCAAGAAATTAGAAATGGTGATTGATGCACTCCAAGGGAAGTTAGACGACCTACTAAGCGTCATCACCGATCTACAAAGGAAAGTGCAGGAGTTGAAAGCAGAAGCTGAACAACATCAGCTCGCAAGGGATAAACAGCTGCTGAAAGAGATGGATGAGCTCGGTGATCTACTTACAAAGCTGTCAGATGCTTGCAAAGCAAAAGATGAACAGCTGACAAAAGTTATGAACGAACTGCTAACAACAACCCTGTTAGTTTAGAAGATGCAAGTACAGTTAGATGTAGCAAATTCTTCCCTACAGTACTCAGAACAAAGAATAAATGATCGGGCAATTTTCTTGTGGCAAATACGAGAGAATCTAGCTGTAGCCTCGATCAAAGGAACAGAGGAGGTCTACAAGCCATTAGAGAAAAAGAACAAGGACCTCAAGCTGGAGCTTAAATTGGAACAATCTCAGTGTAGAGACCTGGCTTTGATGCGGGTCCAAAGAGAAGACGAGCTGCTAAAAGAAATAGTAGAACTTAAAGGAGTCAACCAGCTATTGAGAGAGGGACAGCCAGAAACCCAAGAGGAGGCAAGCACTTCCGAGCAACCACAGATAGAGATCCCCTCAGTTACTTTCGTTGAGATGGAGACACAGCCAGCTAAAGAGCTAGGTGGCGATAAGGAATTTCAAGTACACATAATCAAAACGGATACAGTGCCAATGGTCCAGCTCTCAAATTCTGAGGAAGATGCAATGAAAGAGAAGATTGCACAAGAGGTAGATGAGCAATGGAAGGCAGCAATGGATTGGGAGCTAAGAGTCCTTCATTCCGTCAACTTTACACAACTGACACCCAATCAAATCAATGCACAATGGCATCAACAATCTTTGCCTTACCCTTTGATAAAGGTGGAGTTTCTCCAGGTAAAGGAAAGGTTGTACAAAGACATGCAAGAAGACGGTGCAAATCAAGACCACACAAAGTGGAGGCTCAACTGGTTGAGCAAGAATCCAAGGTATTTGATTTTTTTCACAAGAGCATTTGCGGCCATACAAAAGGATCCTAATTTTTGTCATGTACCAAGAGTAAGGACTTGGCAAAAACAGGAGGCATTAACAAAGAAGCGCCCAACTTGGCTGAACTACCCCTGATTTCTTGCTCCAAAAAAGGGACCGCCGACTGAAAATTACACGGTGAAAACCCTAACGGGTGCCATGTCCTTCTTCAAAAGTCTACAAGATTTATCATATGCAATGTTATATAAAATCTGCCAAATGCTACTCACCTGCATCTAAGTCTTCCATGAGCCAGAGCAAGCAGGCGCCCCATGGATGTCATTTCTCGAGGGTAATAAAGGATTACGCTACAACCTTAGTGGTCAACCTTCCGAAGAAGTCCTCTATGGCTTCTACTCCAGATGCATGTTTTTACCTTCTCACAATATACTGGAGTTTGAGAAAGCGTTCTACACAGGGTTCTTCACTTGACGAACGAAAATATTTGGGCGAGTGATTAGCAACCTCACATCAAGGTTTGTATGCTACTCAGCTGTGGAGCTGAAAAACAGAGTCAATATGCAATTCTTCCAAGTGCCAGATAAAGAGAGAAAGATCAAATACTAAAAGGCACTAAATGCGCTTAAAGATCGCCTCGCCAGTCATCAACCCAAAGACTACTTCAGCCCATAAAGTTGTATCAAGGGACGACACAGGCGAGGAGGGAGGAAATGTTAGCAGCAAGCTAATACAGATACCATTTTTTGGAGCTCCCATGTAAAAACACTTAATATTTTGTATAATACTATAACTCCTATTTTTTGAGTAAACCTTGTAATAGTTGAGTCGGGGCTACATGCTTCCAAATTGTCTCAACTTGTCGTTACCTATCCTTAGTTAGAGCTCCCAAATTATTAGTTTTGTCCACCAAAAACCTTGGCTAAGGTATAAAAGCCAATTTTTGTAAGTTATTTGTAACTTTTGGATAATGAAATACACAGTGTGAGATAACAACGCTCACTTATCTCCTTCTCGCGCTTCCTACTCCCTCCCCGGTTGTCACATTGTAGTCGTGTTTGTTGCATTGCAACCGCAAGTAAGAGCTCTAGGCATTGACGTAAACACATCACAGTATTCCGTAGCTTTTGGCGCTACCGACCCACGGCCTAATTTCATCATAAGTAGGAATTTACACTTCAAAGTAAAAAACTAAGCATAGGCTGGGTATTGGGGCATTATTGCTAAGCATTTAGGTGCATTCTGGGTCGAAAATGACTAGGTCAAAAATCCACTGCTGTTAATAATCGTGATTTTGGCACTTGACCTAAAGTGGGGTTTAAGACCATAAGCATGTGTGCTTAGGTCTTATAAACTTGTCCTAGAAGTTTCGTTACGTTTGGATGTCATTTGATGCTATAACGGATGTGATTTATTTGTCGATGAGCGATTGGCTTTTGGTGATTTCAGTCACTTGAGTGTAGCTTGAGTTAGGTGCGAGTTGTTAGTTATTTGCCGAGATATTGACAACCTCTTGTAGCCTCTATGCACTAGTCAGCTTTGGCCCATGGATTGACAATTTAATCATGATTCTTGCTAAAACTACAATAAGATAGGATAGTGAGGTTAGACACACGTCCCACAAGAACCGGTGTCACCAATGCATCAAAAAGGTACTTCACCTCAAGCATAGTGCAACACCCACATACCGTAAATTGTTGGCAACTTAAGCTTGTTACCAGAAAGCACTTAAGAAATCTGACTTCCTTTTACTTGCAGCCAAGACATCACTAACATAAGCATCAATAGAAATAGCATTCAAATCTAGCCACATTTGGCACATTGTCCAAGGAAATGAAAAACCCTGTGCATCATCACCCCCTCTAGCTTCATAGCCATCATGAAAATTCTTTGGACTCTTTGGACCTGTATCATCAGAGGAATTTTTACCTGCTGGGATTTCAGCTTGATCATGAAAAACAACTTAAACTTGTAAATCTTCATCCATAGCATCTTCGAAAAAATCACCCTTGGAAGTCTCAACGTTCATCAAAATTGTAGGAGTTATCTCCTCTTGCAGCCCATGTATAAGCATAGATGTAAAATCCCTGTCAATCATCTGTTCACAATCAGCATGATCTAGACAATCTTCATACTCATCCATGTCATCCTTTGCTTCCTCATCTGCATCTATATTACTTAGCAATACATCATAGCATTGCAAAAGTTCATATGGCACCCCCTCTGAAGAGGTACACGTATTGGAAAGCTCTTCTACATTGTCATGATCATCTCCTTCAGATCTAGATAAAAATTCATCAATCATGGCATCCTCTTATGTGATAACAGCATCTGCAAACATATTGTGAGTAGCAATCATAGGTTCATTGATATCCTCAGACTCATATTATGTTGGGTCCACAATCTTGGTCACTTTATCAGCTATTGTGGACACTCATCTATTTACACACTCATCGATAGCAAACATGTTGTCCTACTCGGCTATAGTGCTGATAGTTTTAGAAATATCCTGTAGAGGCTCATCTGCTTGATGGATTCCTTTAGAATAACCCGTGTCAAGGTCAACAGTTTGTGAACCAAATGCTGTAAAGTTTATGTCTTCACTGGGACCATTATTGGAGGTAGCGTCCATGCGAGCAATCTTTGAAAAAAAATCATCATATAAGTCTGTTTGAGCATTAAATCCATCATTTTACCTTTTCTTCATTGCTCAAGATATGCTCCTCTGAAACCGAATCTTCTACTTCCAACTCCGCATTTTCCTTGGCTTTGCTTCTTGTAGAAATGTGTTCTCAAAATTCATCATAGTTCAGGAACTGCATCTGATCCCCTTCACCTTTACTGAAGACAACCTGACTTCATTTAATAAACTCTTTTCTTTCCAGATCTAGAATCCTTGAGCTTTTGCAAAAAAATTCCTCTGCAAAATAGTCCCATCGTGTGGGATATGCTTCTGCCAATTCTCGAACCTGCTTTTAAAAATCTGAGTTTACAACCTCTTCAAAAGCCGCAATCATCCGATTTTCTGGAACATTTCGGCTCTTTATCTTGGCTTCATAACATGCAATAAAATTTTTTGGATCATATCCCTATAAATTATGATACTGCTCCCATACAACATCAAGTGCTAGCTCTACAGCATCATCAATCTGCTTTTTTATCTACATGGCTTTCGCTTCTTGCAGACATCCCTGAAGTAATTCCATCATTTTTGGCAAATCTACAACTACTGGATTTTAATCAAATCCATTGGAATTGAAATTATCAATAAACTTCTTTAATTGTTATGGCATCTCCATCTTTACCTCCCACCCCTGCTCGTTTCATGTCAGGTTCACCAAAGATGTCAGGGGATATGTGCTCAAAACGTTAGCCGGGCAGGCGTCGGGCCTCTAGCTATGGGAGGTGTGAAAGAGAGAGAATAATAGACAGTGAAAGGTCTGGAAAACACCGTAATCATCAATTAATTGAATAATACACTTTTACAACTTAATCCTTAGCCAAGGCGGGCTGTTAACAGCACCGTCACTTGGATCATCTACTAACTAGGAGTTTAAGCTCCCGTTTTACAGGATTAATCGGGCCGTTAATGACATCGAGGCTTAACACAATGATTAATCAATCTTTAGCTGATGATGGTGATGGAAATTTCCTCTTGTCACTTTATCTGCTTCATCTACATTCAAGATTCTGCAAACATCATTCAAATTCACTGTGCCGATCATCATGCTTCAATTATTGCCAGCTATTCAGCAACTTCCTACTTTGTGCGCTTTGCACTGCCTTATTTGCCGCTCACAAGATTCTACTTCTCCTTTAATTGACTTGATTTTTATTGCCTTCAAGCTCTGTATGCCTTTGGTACCATTCGCTCATGCAAAGCAACCTCCTCAATCAAGGCTTGACCTTGCTTCTGATCAGAGACAGAAACCTGCTTACTCACGGATGAGAGAGATCCTCTTGCTTGCTTATGTATGAGAGAGAGAGCCGCCTTCGTTCTCCTTTCTTTCTTTGCTAAGCCTTGCTTATTGAGGACGAGAGAAAGAGAGAGAGAGCTTTGCTTGTTTTGTTAGCCGATGACAAGAGCAAGACAGAGGGAGCTTTGCTTGCTTCTCCTTCTCAAGCACCCTGGTATTTCCTCCTCTTCTATCATCCCAACTACTCTCCTCTTCGCGTAACCTCCTCCCTCCAAGCTTTGCTAGCCAAGGACGAGAGAGAGAGAGAGAGAGACAGAGAGAGAGAGAGAGAGAGAGAGAGCTTTGCTTGTTTTGTTAGCCAATGACGAGAGCGAGAGAGAGGGAGCTTTGCTTGTTTCTCCTTCTCGAGCATCGGATCTTCCGTTCCCGTCCTTGCATCATGCCCCCCCTCCATCTCTCTTCTAATAGCCATGCCAAATTTAGCACCGATAGTGCCGTCGTTGTGGGAACGGCCGCCAGTGATGTGGCATGGCAATTTTTGGATAGCACCAAATCTAGTGGGACTGGGTCCGAACTGATTGCACTGGCGAGTTGGGTGGTTTTTGTCTCTTGACCGTGCTCAGCAAAGCTCTTCCCTGGCTGCTACGAGTCCTACTTCCCTTGCGCCATCTCTTCCACGCTGCCTGCTACGCCTGTGTATTGGGCGGCCACACCCTTAGTCAATTGGGCGGTCACTATCATCGTGAATTTTGCAGCTCGTATCCATATCTTGTATAATCCCACATGCCCTCAAGACGCAAGTATAATTGATTACATTCGCTGGAATGCAACCCCTTTGCACTCGATGAGAATAACCCAGAGCTCCTTACCGCAGCCGAGTTGGGCATTCCCCACAATTATTGCAATTCTAGAGACGACATTCCGGACACTGATCCTCGAGCACTTATTGATCTTTTAATTGCATTGTATTCCAAAGCCTAGTTGAATCCCAAAAACTCCCAAATAGCACTCCAACCGAGCCAACTAGACTGGTACGGAACCGGCCCTCGGTGAATCTTTAACGCCCAATATCTTGGTAACCAGAAATCCGATCGTCGTTGATCTGAAAATACCAACATGCTCCACAAAGTGAGCACTTCAGGCCCATGCATTCACTTCATCTCTGTCTCCTTGGCTGCAATTGCCCAATCCCGTACCGATGTGCAATTGACTTAAACTTCAAACTGCCATAACTTCTTCACCGTAGCTCTAATCAACAAGCCGTAAAGACAGGCTGGTAGAGAACTTCAAGCACTATAGTTCTAGATCATAAACTCCCATTTGTGTTCACTTCAAGCATACTCCTTTTTAGCATCAACAAGGCATCTATTGGCCCTTTAAAGCCGCATCTGGCATATATAAATCGTAAACTAGCTTGTTAGCAAGCACCGAACATTTTCCATTAATCAGGGTAAGCTTCCAATAAGCTTGATGTGCATTTTTTTGGCATCTTTCTTAGCATGGGAACGGAGTTGCACGACAGTGTATACGAGACAAGTGATTAACCATGATGTAATGCCAACGGCAAACCCAAGTGAGGTCACGGATCGGGGCTACCAATGGAGACGGGATCCTAGGGGCAAGGCCTATAAAGGGAGGTTGGGTGGTGTATCAAGGACGGCAATTCCCCTATTTCTTACATTGGAATCAGAGCTCAGGAGGGAGGAAGGAGAAGGAGGGTGGAGGGCATGGAAGCAAGGTCTCTCTTTCTCTCTCTCTCTTTTTCTCTCTCTCCATTCATGGAAACTCCGACATATGCTCTCTTGCTCGCTCTTCCTTCGCTGAGGAAGCAAGGTCGCGGATGCATGGTCATCCATGGTCTCTCTTTATCTCTCTCCCGAAGTCCCGATGGCGGGTTGGGTAAAGAATAGGGGACACGGGAGGGGTCACTTGCATGAAGGTGGCAGGTTCAACAAGGATTACGGTGTCAGGAGTTTTTTGGATCAAGGGATTGAGCATATGTATATACACATGCATGGTGCATCGAATAAAGGATTTCCCATTTTCCATAGCCAGGTGGTTACGTCAGGCCCACATGTGTACAGGTAGGACAGCATGTACATAGTGCATCGATTTTCACTATTACTAGTACCAGTGTGTTTTTTCTATAATAATGAGGAGTTGGTAGCGCATAAAAATTCTCGAGGAAGCTATCTACGGGCCGACAACATGAGGTAAGCAGGTGCGTCAGATCGCATCTAGTGGCGTCAGGAGGTCGAATGGGGTCAATACTTGCACGTGGATAAGTACAGACACAACGTGGGTGTTTTCTTGTGATGAATTATGTAAAAGGTCATCATGAGGACCATATTTTGGGGCCACTTCACGTGGTTGCGGGATGCATTATTGGAAAAATTTCAGTGCCAGGTGTGCGGATGGATGCAGCAGGGTGACAACTATGCACTGTGAGGCCACTTTTTCGTCTGTTCGGGGACCGTTTGAGGTCAACTAAAAGGCCAAGGGTGCCCAAGTAATAAAGCTAAGTGTGGGAACTGAAAAACCTGAGAGAAGACCAGAAAAAAATGTGGAGAGAAGAGGACGAACAACCGCAACTGTGTTTTTGCTGTTTTTCGAGCCTGTTTTTGGCCGTAAACTGCTCATCCGAGGTCAGATTTGAGCACTTTGACATTGTAAACTTAGGTTTTGGGCCGTTCCGGACGCGATGGCGCTGTCTATTTTGCCAAATTACTCACTGTTTTTCTACTATTTTGGCTATGTAAGTTTCTTTTATGAGCGAAGCTTTTGCTCCAATTTGTGATTGTATCTGGCATATTTTACCCATATTGTGTGATCTATTTTCCTCATTGGTGTTAGCCCAAGTTCAATTGTATCTAAACATCAAAAATTCTCCTCTTTTGAGCTGAGTTTTTTGGGTGTGTGTGTGTGTGTGTCTCTTTGTGTGGAGTGGGTAAAAGGGTAGTCTCTCTCCTCTCGCTCCATCGTTGTGTTCCCTGCCTCGGCCAGGTGGGTTGTGGAAGCCAAGTGGTGCCCCATAGTGTGTGTGTGTGTGTGTGTGTGTGTGTGTGTGTGTGTGTGTGTGTGTGTGTGTGTGTGTGTGTGTGTGTGTGTGTGTGTGTGTGTGTGTGTGTGTGTGTGTGTGTGTGTGTGTGTGTCAGGTCATTATAGAGGCGTTCTGTGTGTTTCCATCCCGCTCACATTCGTTTGGCGCCCCCACGGAGGATCTTTTTCGAGTACCTTCTGCTTCGAGCTTAAAGCTTTGAGATTCGGGATTACAGGC
This sequence comes from Adiantum capillus-veneris, assembly GCF_014529385.1. Lineage (NCBI taxonomy): Eukaryota > Viridiplantae > Streptophyta > Polypodiopsida > Polypodiales > Pteridaceae > Adiantum > Adiantum capillus-veneris. The sequence continues at coordinate 40,819,173 of NC_140940.1, forward strand.
TACAGGTTACAGGTTACAGAGTACAAGGACAGGTACAGGTACAGGTGATTCACATAGGTAGAGGTAGCTGGAGTAGAGTGATACACTGGCAAGTGGGAGTCACTTGCAGTTTCCGTGAGTATGCATCATTTAGCGCATGCTTGAGCGCATTGTCTGTTTGTATTGTACATTCCTTGTGGAAACTGCCATTGTACGCCTTTGTGGAGCCATACTTGGTTTTATTTGGCAGTCCCAGCCATTTCTGAGACTTGGTCTAGAAGATAGTCATTTCTGAGACTTGACTATACGAGATTTGCATAAGCCTTCGTGAGAGAGTCGATAGCGTGAGGTCTTATTGAGCTAGGGGATTCTCAAATGTGAGATCCTTTCGGTGATACAGGTGGCTAGAGCACCCTTTTCGTGACGTCGCCATAGGCTATGTACTAGTGATTCCTACTTGATGCTCGGGTTCTATTGTTGGCAGTTTATGCATACATATACAGTCTATATTTTGGGTTCTTACTACTCTACTTCTGGGGAAACTCTGCCAAAATTTTTCCAAGTTGTGATGGTTGGTTTTTTGGTCTTTTGAGCCATTTATGCTGTTATGCTGCTGAAATTCTGGCAAAATCAGAGGATAAGTCAAGTGTGCCTTCCTGGGAGCTGCATGGTTGGCTTTAATGGATGATCAAAATGGCCCTCAATTCACACCTTTTCATTTAACTCAGAGAATCCAGATAAATGTTCATGTGTCCAGGAAGATTTTTTTCCAGCAGCGCATAGTCTTTATGTTTGGGCCAAGAAGATTAAGAGAGATACTGGAATGCCCTTTGCCTGTTGTAATTCCGATGATTAACTATGAAAACTCATTTGATGTGCATGTGTTTGTCCTTATCTAAAAATGAGCTCCATTGAAGTTTTTGGGAATTGTCAGTCAAAAGTTTTGGGTTCTTGCACGTGTGTTCGAAGGGGTTCTTGACGCATCGTAACTTGGGTAGCCATGGATTTCTCTTATCCGGAGTTTCATGGAAGAAGTGATGAAGATGTGGAAGACTTTTTGGAAAAGATGGAGGTTGCCTGCATTAGCAATCAGATTCATGATCCGGCGCAGATATTACGTCTTCTCCAAATTTGTTTGAAGAGTGATGCACAAGTTTGGTCCAAAGCATTTGAAGAGGAGTTGCGTGTGGCTGATCCACCTGTAAGATTGAGTTGGGACAATCTAAGGCATGGATTGAAAGTGGAGTTTGTGAAGATAGAAGATCCTGACAAAGTGTGGCAAGAAGTACAGGCTTTAGTGCAAAAGGAAGGTGAGCCAGTAGATTCGTACATACGAAAGTTTTCATTGGCATGGGAGCGAATGTGCAAGGCCTTAGCACCACAAGTACCCCCACCTGACATGATGAAGAAGGATAGATTCTTGGATGGTCTTTGGGAGAATATACGTTGGAGAGTGGAGCTAAAGAATCCTAGGACATATGAAGATGCATTGGAGGTGGCAAGGAACAAAGAGTGGAAGCTGAGGAAAATGAGCCAGCTAGGAGTAGAGTCTTTGCCCATGAGGTTTGAATTTCAGCCTATGGATTCTTTGCAAGGTCGCATGCCACGGGTTCATCATGAACCATTGGTTTCTATTACTCCTTAGGTTATGCGAGCAGTGGTCACTACAACAGTGCAAGATGATGGGCTAAGGCAAGACATGAGGCAAGTGGTAGATTTAATGAAGAATCTCAGCCTAAACTTGCTAGGTCAAGTGGGAAATAATCGAGGTCGAGGGTGATTTGCAAATCAGCCACAGCAGGTGAAGAAAGACCCAAGAATGGTGTTGCACAAAGCAATGGTAGGTTTTGGAGGTAGACGCCCACATGTTATAATTGTGGAGAGTTGGGCCACATTAGCCCGCAATGTGATAAGCGACCAAGGATGGAGGGAGACATGTATCCATTGCCAAGACAGGTGCAACTAGGTCCAATGATTATGGCATTGAAATTAAGGGAGAAGAAGGAACCAATGGATTAACTCAGGAGGAAAAGGGAAAGACAAAAGTATTAAGTGTGGTTACCTTGGAGAAGGCATCAAAGCTAGAGGATACATTATTGATGCCTATTGGGAAGAGGACCACTGACGACAAGGAGGGAAGAAGTGCCCTAGGTCCTAGTAAGAAGAAGGGAAAGAGCCATGAAGGCGAAGATGTCAAGGCCAAGAGGAAAAGAAGGGCTCGTCGCAAGTTTCATGTTTCAGATTTTTCACTAGGGGATGGGCAATTAAGCTACGACTTGAAGGAGGATCTGACAAGCAGGAAGGCAGATGTTACTTTTGGGCAGCTTATAGAGGTGGTGCCTAAGCTAAAGCGGATGGTTAACCCAATGGAGAAAGAGCCAGAGAGAGGTTCAGTAAAGGTGTTCGGAATGGACGAGCTACCAGACATTTTCCCAATAGTAGATGTGTGGCACAAAAGAAAAAATCTAGGACAAGGTTATGTTGATGGCGGAGCCCAAATATGTGTCATAACACACTCATGCGTTGAAACGATGAGTCTTACAGTGACTGGGGTGTCAGGCTTTCGGATTAGATTGGCAAACCATCAAAAAGTAAAATGTTTGGGTGTTGTAAAGAGCTTAGAAGTGGAGGCGTATGATGCAAAGGCAGTGGTTGATTTTCATGTGATGTCAACAGGGTTGGGAGCATATCCTATTATATTGGGCAGACCATGGCTACGTGTAGTGGGAGCTGCTCAAGATTGGAGACGTTGTGAAGGATTGGGGGGCTGGCCTCTACAACACCTCAAACCAACACCAAGAAAAGAGGATGAAGAGTATATCTCTCTCAAGATAATATGGGTTGATCTTCTCTCACGAATTTTGATAGCCTCACTCGCACTCAGCCCCGACTAGCTTCAACTAGCTTCCCTCTACACCGCTACAACTCCCACTATACTTGAATGCACCAAAGGAAGCAAGGGAACCAAGAAAACCAAAGTAAAAAATTAAATAAAAACATTGGAAATCTCTGCACTTTTCCTCATAAAACCAAGAGCTTCACTTCTTTTCAAACGCCCTTCCATGTGCTAGTAGAGACTCCATAGGTGCTCTTATATATACACATAGCTTGACCAAAACCCATCCAGATCAAGCTCACCTTGAAAGCCCACAAAGTTCATTAAAAAAACTCAGAAAAACTGATGGAAAAATTGGGGAATACCTTGCTCTTTTGCGTATGTACAAGCAAGGAATTGCAGCGCATAGTCTACCCTCGACTAGCTGCACCAAAGGGAACCACAAACAATATGGCTGCCATACCTCAAACCAAGATGAAGAGAGGTCAATATGTAGAGCTAAGCACCCACTTTCATCAGCCCATTGAGGAGAGACACACTCTCAACTCACCACACCAGGCTCTCGCAAGGCAAGAGGGGCGCCTCTACACCAAAACCCCCACCCTTCACCGCAGGCTGCAGCAACACATAGTTTCTTCTTCGCAGCTGAATATCCCTCCTCACTCACGACCCCAACCTGATAAAAGTTCAGTTTTTATTCATATTTTTAAAGCACTAACTCACACTTTGAAGTCTCGACACTTCTATGTACAAAAACAGCAAAACTATGTACCCCGCACAACTGGCCCACATGCGTAGAGATAGCTGGCACACACCGCCTTTGTTCACTTTGTACAAGCATGCTTTATTAACATCCAAGAGGTCTGAGAGAACCAAAAAACATATCGCAAAGACTTTGGGGTGGTCCGCACCATTTCTCCAAAACACGTCACATGGTGCCCCCGCAACAAGCATGGAACACTTCAAGTGTTTCATATACACATTCTATCATCAAGTAGTCACTTTATGTAGCTTGCATCCCAAGAAGGCAGCAATTCTCATGATAAACACCAAAAATGGTTTCTACTCACCACTCACCTCCATTCTTCATGTAGCAACCATACACATGATATACCAAGAGCTACCTCGCTTGAAACAAAAGCCCATGCACTTGTGAAATCAAGTATATCCCACTTACCTCTATCAAACACATAACATTGCATGCCATCATTTGAAAAATGAACATTCTCAAAATCAGTGATATCAGCATGGTACCTCCCAACATATCTACCATACGCCTCATCATAAAAGAGAGAACATACAATGAGTTGGCTACCATGTTCATAACGATGCCAGTCAAAGCAATTCATCTCCCACAAGCTATTGGATTGAAAATCATAAACAAATGGTAATGATGCATCACAAAATTCCTTAAAGGTACTCAATATCCTCTTCAAATAAACATCAAAGCATCTCTCACTCATGACACAATACATATTATCCTTTCTTAGCATAACTAGAGACAAACTATCATCAAAGCCTTGTCTCTCACCATCCACAATAACATCATCTCTCATAGAAACTTCCTGATTTGTTTGCATCTCAAAACCAATCATAAGAGGCATAGTACTGATAGTCATTTTTCGGCTATTCAAAATTGTCATAGTGAGCTACCTCACCCTACCAAATTCACCTAAACAATGTGGCTATTCTCACCTTTTCATTGTACATAGGCGTGTGTGAGTTAGGGGGCTTTTCCCATATCTTCTTAAAACCCTTAGCTAGCTAGTCACTGAGCTAGTTGAGCCAAAAAAATAAAAAATATAATATATTTATATATATATATATTATGGCCCATTTGTGTGTAAATATTGCATTGTATATATGGCCTAAATATAGGGTTTTTTATAATTATTCTGGTATTTTATTTAAATATTTATACTTAGGTGTGTGTTTTATTAAACCTATGTACACCTTCTTTCATCCTCTTACACCATAAGTATATATTTGTCAATGTGTACATACTCTAACCTCATATTTTTCTTTTATACAAATCACTCTCACATTTCCACCCTCACCCTCGTGAAAACAAAAAATGATTTCTACTCCCTTAGTCACGTTTATTATATTATTTTCATTTACTTGCATACTTTTTCCTCTTTCACCCAAAATAATACAAAGAGCGACCATATCATATGATTCCAATATCTTTCCATATTCATAATTCCTCCATATTTATTTATTTATTTTTTACTCGATATTCTAACACCATGTGCTCATTGAGCTAAAATTCATGAATAGTCCATACACTAGTCACACCATGTATATATTGCTTTATTCACCAATAATCCTCCTCCATGCATGTGTCAAGGGCAACTTGGATGCTTTGTATTATGATATGACAAAGGAGGGGCTCACTCTTGGATGCATTGTACAAATTCAACAAAGGAGGGGGGCACTAAAAGACTTTTGCAGGCATAAAAAATAGGCTTTTTGGTGAGAATGTTGGCACCCATCTCCACTCTGAATTTGGAGCGGTGGTCAAAAGATAAAATGTGGAACAAAAGCTGAATAATCATCTCAAAAATTTTGGTGATTTTTGGAGCAACCACCGGTGAGCTATGATTTTTTGAGTGGACCCCAATCTGCCCACTTTTCTCACAAGTAGCCCATAGTCTTCTCTCACCTCTTTCCACACTTCTACACACACACACAAACACACATTCCTCTCAATCCCTCACTCAAACCTGTAACTTCAATGGTTTCTCTCACCTTCTTCACCATTAACCTCCCCACTTACTCCCATAGCTCTCATATGAGCTCTCCATGTACATACACCATCTCTGTGCCTCTCTCTATTATCTCCAAAGTACAATTCCATCTTACCCCTTATATATATACATAAATTCAGCATGTGTACCATGCTTAACCTCTGAAAATCAAGAGATCTTATCAATGGAATTACCATTTTCATCGTGATAATCAACCTTGGCGGCGGTGGCGTAAAGAAGAGAAGACGAAGAAGAAGATCGATAGTCATTTTGAGAACCTACACAAGTAAGTCAAAAACTTCTTCAAGATTCACCATCACAAGGATTTCCTCACTCCATTCAACCATCTTACTTCAACCATACACCTCATTCTACCCATTGTAAATTCATCATTAACTTTCTAGTGATTACTAACACTAACCACCACTAACATACTAACACAAAATAGTCATTGACCTAACCATAAAAAACACCTCACCTCAAGACATGTGCATAGTATCTCTCTCTCTCTCTCTCTCTCTCTCTCTCTCTCTCTCTCTCTCTCTCTCTCTCTCTCTCTCTCTCTCTCTCTCTCTCTCTCTCTCTCTCTCTCTCTCTCTCTGTTAAGGCGGTTACGCCGCTAGCGGAAGCTAAATAGCGAGAACTCAACCAACAACAGAATTTGTCAGACGAGGACGGAGCTTGACCCGCAGGCGCATGGAAACAACTAGGTGGGTGTCAAATCACCTACTCGACCTTCTAATGACAATCACTACTAAGGAAATCAAATCTAAGTTCTAAAATACGCAAGTGACTGAAATCCGTACTACGAACGAATGCTATACGAAACAGGATCTAGAATCATTGAATCGATCTCAAACTCAAGGGGAAGTCTATACACTAGGTAAGAACAACACCCTAAAGACTTGAACTGCAAAATCAACCTATAACCACCCCGTGCGGTAAACGCGTATGAAGACAGGCCGAAAAATACAGGTGACCGAAACTTGACCCCGATGGTACTAATGCGTAGCTCTACTCGTTGTGGTTCTATAGATATGCAGCACGCTCTATTCCGACACACGAGTTGGAAGAAAACTCACACCGAAGCTCGTAGGAACTTACCACACGTAGAAGCCGATAGCGCGCACTTTTGGTATCTGTGCGTAGCTCTCACCATTGCTAACACAATGGCGGTGTCGCTTCTCCAATGGCGGCCCCGTAGCTCGCGTAGCAAGAAGATAAGACTCTCTCTCTCTCTCTCTCTCTCTCTCTCTCTCTCTCTCTCTCTCTCTCTCTCTCTCTCTCTCTCTCTCTCTCTCTCTCTCAGACGCAGTCACGGCGCTCAAAACTCACTTTGATTAATAATTCAATCTCCCTTAGGTTACAAAACTTTGGCTTATATACCTCAGCCTTGGAGGTGAGAACATCTCTAATTATTTACATCAACAGGTGAAATTACTTTGGGATTACAAGCTGGAAACTCAATTGAGTCCCGTTACTTAATGAATGGCTCAAATCAAAATTAATGTCGGAAAGACATTTATTACAATCAATGGTTACAAAATGATGGGTGTGAGCAAAAATGTGGGTGTGATCCTCTGCTGGCTCAACACTCCCCCCCTCCGCGTTCATGTCGTCCCTGACATGACTTTTAGGCTTGGTCAATAGAGTCCTGTCGTCTTGAGCATCTGCAAATGTGATTCGTAGCGTAGGTTGCCGATGGTCAAGGTTGGGCCGAATATTTTGCTTTCGTGAGTGAAAAAGCCGGTGTAGAAAGCTTCTTCGAATGTTTGCATGTGGAAGCTAGGCAAAAACATAATTCTTTGGTATAAGAGATGTAACACCTTTGGTGATGGCTGCAATGAAAGATCATACATCATATCCGTCACTGTGTCGGCCGTCGATAGTAGACTCGAGGTCGTGGCTTTATCTGGCGCAAACACTTCAATGCATGCTAAGAGAGTCCTGCAGATTTTCTTTAGCATCTGACACGAAAGGTCAGGAGAGCCAGTAAAGAGTTTGATGGTGCCCGTTAGGGTTTTCACCATGTAGGCTTTACCTATTCTCTCTCCTGCCTTTGGTCCTGGCATCCTTGGGTAATTAAGCCAATTTGGCTTCTTTTCTGCAATCCTGCCATGCTCTTTCCAGCTTCTGACTCTTGGCGCCGGGCAGAAGGTTGCATCCTCCCGAATCTCCTTTGGAGCCTCTACCAAGTAGATGAGGTAGGCTGGGTATTTGTTCAGCCAACCTTTCCTCCATCTAGGTTGAGAATCTACAATCTTCTTTGATTGTTCATCCTTTGTGATGTCGCCTTCGTAAAGAGCGACATACTGCTCCTCCTCTATTCTCTTTTTCGTCTTTATCACTTCAAATTTCATCAGAGGGAAATGCAGGCTGGGTTGCATCCACTCTTCATGGAGCACTTTTGTGTCTAAACCTTGAAGTCTAATGGAGATGAGGAGTCTCCTTTCCCATTCCATTTCCGCCTTGGCACTTTCCTCTGTTGACTTTTCTATTTGGTCCTGGAGCCTTTGTTCTTCTTCTTCAGAGATTCCTAAAGTTGAGGCCACTTCTTGAACTGGGGCAGGATCTTCAATTGTGGTTGCCTCTCCAGTTTCTGGTAGCTCTATGGCTGCTCCCCCTGCTTCTTCTTGTGGTGTCTCTGTTTCTCTTCTTTGTTGCTCTTGGAGGTCTTGGAGCTGTTTGCGGAGGGCTTCATTTTCTGTCCTTAGTGTTTGGTTTTCTGATGTGAGCCTCTCCTCTGCAGCCAATGATCCCTCCTCCATGTGCAATCTTTGCACTTGCTCTAACCTTAGCTCTCTTTGCAAACTTCTGACCTGATCTTCCAGAGCTGGTACGAGGGCTCCCTCTTGTTCTGTTCCTGCTCTGCTAGCTCTAGGGGTTGTCCTGAGTCTCGTGATTGTCCTTTCTTGAAGTTCGACTCTTTCCCTTAGCTCAATGAGCTCATCCTTGGCTGCCTCCAGCTCTTCTTCTATTCACTCCTTTGCTTCCTGTGAACTTGTTACCTCTCTTGAAGCTTCAGCTAGTTGGAGTATCAAGCCGTCTCTCTCGTTTTCTGCGTCGTAGAGTGATGCTTTATGACTTTCAGATTCAGTCATAGCATTCTCTAACTTCTTCTGCAACTCTGCTTCCTTTTGTTTTGCTGTCTCAATTGCTACTTCCTTTGCTCTGGATCTTTCTTTAATCTTGCTGAGCAGTTCATGCACCATGTGTATGTCTTTTTCATCTTCATCTGTCAACTTGACAGCTCTTTCTGCCACCACCTCCAATGGCTTCGGCTCTTCTAGTATGTTCTGTTCGTCCATTTTTTCTTCACTCTCCATTGTACCCTTTGTCTTTTCCTTCGTCCCTTTCCGATCATCTTGTTTTCGTAGGGATATCCCATAAACTGCCTCCAGGGCCTCTTCTTCATTGTATCCAATCGCTACCAGATCCTCATAATCATCTTTCTTTTGCTGAACTGGATCTATCTCCTTTTCCTTGGTCCCGGTCTCCGGCTTTTCCATAACTTCTGTTTCTATTTCTATTGTGGTCTCCTCCACAATAATTTCCGTCTTCTTCGGGCTTGGTACATCAGTAAAGGAGGGCTGATTGTCCTCAGTCATCTTGGCTTTCCCTTTGTTTGCTTGCCCGTCTTTCTCTCGAAGTTCAGTAGACTCATCTACTTCCTTCTTCTCCTTGTCGTCCTTTTTCAGCTCAGCTTTTAAAAGCTGTACTTCCTCTTCAGTATAAGGCTCGACAGGCTGCTGCTCCAGTATGGCCTCCGACTCCTCATAAGCTCTAATATATTGATCATATTGATCAACATGTGGCCTGGCTGAGCTGGTTCCGACTTTAGTGGGGTCTGGCACCCACATTTCTTCAAAGTCCCCCTTTAGAGCTCTTTCCGCTCTAAACTGCTCCACCAGCCTTTCCATTCTTGCGGCTTTTTGACTTTTGGTTTGCTTGGGATCAGCCTTCTTCTTCGCTTTCTTCCTGAGCGGCTCGTCCACAGCCTCTTCAGGTTCTGAAACTATTTCTAGTTTTCGGTGTGCTCTTGTGGACGCCCTCTTGGATACTTCTTGATGTTCTTTCTCTTCATCGGCTTCTCTAAGCCACTCATTCTGGGAGGGAACCCGTGGCCCTTGATCCCTAGCTCCAATAGCTTCATAAGCTATTCTTGTTAGGATTTCTCCTCCTCCTATGTACTTTGGCTTCTGGTTGTGCATGGCGATTACTTGCTCGTGGATGTATTGAGCGTAATTCACCTCTTTTGGCACGTTGCTCTTCAGTGCCCATGTGATGGTTGTCGCAATGGCATGGGGTGGTGTAGTATACTTCTGTGGTCTTTTACTGCACACATGGAAAAACTGGTTGTATAATCGGCAAAGGGTTGCCGCTTGTTGATCTGCCATATCTCCGTAGGTTGTATTTTGTTTCTTTGATCCATAGACCTCTATGGCCTCCCTTCTTTCTCTGACAGAACTCCCTTTGTTGTGCAGCTTCAATGCATCTGCAATGACCTGTGGAGTGATCTGTACTTCAACTGTTTCTCCATCCATGGCTGTCAACGTGGCTTTCCCATCCTTCTGAATGGATGTTGCCAACTCATACACTCTTCTTGTGTCTACACCTGATGGTTTAGAGGTGAAGAACCTGTGTAAGTCAGCCTTTTCCAGGTATCTGCTGATGTTCTCTGATCTACTATAATCCACTAATTCTCGTGGGATCATAGGTACATCGACCGATTGCCCTTGAGGATCTCTGAAAGTCCCCTGGTAGATCTTTATTCCCTCTTGTTCTAGTACTGCTTCCTCCACCCAAGTCTTGGTTGGCTTGAGGGTTTCTGTTGGAATATCAAAAGGTTCTGCTTCTGCAAGAGCATCCTTGATGGTTGGTCTTTTTCTCTTAGTTGCCGATGACTTAGCGGAATCCATGGATCCTGTAACTCCAATTACAGAAGTTAGCGTCTTTTTAGTACTGAAAGCCGAAATGAAGCTTTTAACTATTCAAATGACTTGAAAATTGAAACATGAGCTATTCAGGGCCTAAGGATGCAATGTAGGTGAAAAAAAATGCAAACTGGGCTCAAAAACATGCTTGAGACATCATACGCGTATGATGTCTTTTGTGTCAGAATGACTTCATATTGGTTGTGCTTGTAGCTGATAGTGTATACATGAGTGTCATATGCTTGGATTTGAGTTTGGATCCCATTTGGTCAAGTTTTGGCCAGTTCAATCCAGTTCAGGCTCTTGGCAAAATTTTGAAAGGGAATTGGATTTTATGATCCAAATTGGGTAAAACTTGGTGGATTACCTTCAAATGGCATGTAGATCACTTCTGTTTGGTGGTTGAAGCCCTGAGGTGCCAAAATCACATAGTGAGACATCATACGCATACTATGATGTCTTTTGGTGCATTTTTGGACCAATTTTCTCTATAAGCTTGGTTTTGGCTTTAGATAGGCTTATTCAGTGGATTTATCAAGTTTGGGTAGAATTTGGACTAAAAATGGCTCTGGAGACATCATACGCGTATGATGTCTTTTTTGTCAATTTTTCATGGGATTGGTTCTGTGGACTCTCCATATGCTAGTGAAGGACTGTTTATACTCAAATCTTGGTTTGGACTTGAATATGTTGGATTTGGGACAAAAATAGGCTTTGTATGAAGGATTTTCTCTTAATTGGGCTAATGGGGTGATCCACTTGACCAAATGGTTCCAAACTTCATATGTAGCATGTATTAGATATATATAATGGATGTATGATGACAAATGAGCATTTTTGGCTCTGTAAGTGCAAATAGACATCATACGCGTATGATGTCTTTTGTGTCAAAATGGTGCTTTTTGGTTCCAGATAGCTTGTAGATGTGTTAATCAACAATCCTACAAAGTTTCAATGAGTTTGGAGTTATTTTGACAAAATTAGGACCAAAAATCAATTTTATGGCCTACTTTGCGTCTTTTTGGTTTTCCTTGGGTTTTCTAACTCCAATTCTCATGATACTTGGTTCATAGGATGTGATTAACATGTGGAATGAGGCTATGCACTCAAATGTTGAAATGGATGTGAAAATCATGCTGTGAGACATCATACGCGTATGATGTCTTTTCTTGAAATGTTGGTCTTTTTGTGTAAAGAATGCTTTGTGCTAGTGCCCTAAGCCCTGCTAACTAGTTTTCAACTTAAAAAGTCATCAGTTTAGCTAAAAAGCCCCCTTATAGGCATTTCAGTCTCCGAAGTCGTCTTTTTGCCTTGGAGTTGAATTTCTTCAACTTTTCTTCTCGAGAGTTGCATTTCCAGCTCATTGGATATGTTGTGAAGCCACCTATTTGGTTGAACTTGACTTTGGCTCCCCGTTCTCCATCTTTCTCCATTTGGTTGCCCGAAAGTGTCTTTTTCACCATCGGTAAGTGAATCAGCTTTCTTTTGGGTTTTGCTTGCAAACATAAGTCATCCATGTATATTTGAAGCTGCTTGTGAAGTTTCATGTCATTTGGTCGTCAATTTTAGCCGTTATGCCAAAATGACGCTTTGTGTGTCCGCAGCCGAATCGGTTGTTCCGACCTACTTTTGGTGATCCAAACCCAGAGATACTCCATGGTTGCATTGACCTCGATGTTGTTAAGCTTCCTGAGAAGTTTTGTGTCGTTCCGACAACTTTTTTCTGTTTGCCTCTTGCAGGCTCTGTTGACCTAGGGTTTTTCCAGTCGTTCTTTCTTGAGCTTTGAGTGCTAGAAACTCATCTCCTATACTAGGGTAACCCACCTCTAAGTTCTTGTAAGGTTTGGTTAGGCAGTTGTGCCCCTACCTAGCGTTCTTCCCCATTCCCAGTCTGCTCTTGTTTCTTGGTTTTGGTGAGTTTTCGCGACAAAAGTTAACAATAAGCATCAAAAGCTTATGGCAACGAGTCTACCTCTCATGTCTGGTGTCCTCTGAGCTCTCGTAGCAGTCGTAGAAGGCGGTAGAAGGTCGGATGCTCCTGTGTGCTCTTTGCTCTCTCCAAGAAGGTAATAGTGGAAATGAGCTTGATAGTGAAGTGAAAAATACTTAACTTCGGACTTCCCGGATCACTTGTTACCAAATTTGACATGTGCTCCTATCTCGTCGTGAAATGCACTTTAGGATTTGAAATTTCTCAATTTGGACTCCGTTTGACCTGTTTCCTAGAAATCTGTCCACTTTGCCAAAATTCTGTCATTTCGGGCTTTCCGCAACTTTTTCAGAATTGTACCCAATTTTTATCCTGGGTTGCCCTTGTCATTAGGACCATCACCGTCTATTCTTTTCTTTTTTCCGATCTCATTTCACCTGCTTTTTTATTTTTCTTTTATTTTTATTAAGAAAATCATAAAAAATAAAGGAAAATATCAAATTGAAGCCAAAAAATTCCAAACATACATGATAAATAGCTGGTAACCCTGTGTATATGAATATACACTTCTTTGTGATTTTTGGACTTGGATTACCACTTTTTAGCTCCAAAAACACTCTTATTTAGTGATATTTACACATATAGAGACCCAAATTCATCATTTGATCTCTTCTTGTTGCAAAACAAGGTATATAAGGGCATAAATATTATCAATATCCGCAATCAAACATAAAAAATTGCAAAATCATGTAAGACACTGCCCTTGTAATATAATTTTTGTTTTTCTTTGTTTTTTCCGCTTGTAGCTGCTTTGTAGCTTCTGTATACCTCCCCCCCTCCTAGTCTGAGTCCTCCCGGACGACTATGAAGTGTCTGTGGGTGAAGCATTGTAGTTGTTTTGGTCATAAGTTCCCAATGTAATTGTAGAGCGACGATACAACATTCTTTCTAATAAAGCTGCTCTTTGTTTGATTGATGGATTGGTGGTCGGGTTTTAGGTTGGTTTTGGCAATTTGGTAGTAGAATCAGTAGATGGATTCTTCATTACCTTGTTGTCTTTTTTCACAATCCAAATCTGCTTCCGCTTTTCTTGTGCTTGCCACAAACTCTTTGCGACCCAAACCTGCTTTGTTCTGTGTGTTGATTTCCTCGCCTTGAAATACCTAGGAGTTTCCGTTGATTGTATTGAAGGGAGTTCCTGTTTACAAATCTTTGGGATCCAAATTTGCTTGCTATAGCTTTGTGCCGTCATGAACTTCTTTGGAATCCAGATCTGTTTCACTGTCCTTGATTGTCTGGAATCACTCTGTTGTCTGGTATTGAAGACTCTGTTTTCCACCTTTGTGTTCTCTGGCACAGTCTTTTTTGGTCTCCATACCAACTTTGACTCCGTTTTTTTCCAAGGTTGAGCTGTTATATTATTGCTTGTCTTCCTTATCCACTGTTGAGAATTCCTCGTCGAAGAGTAATCCGGTTGTATAGAAACTTTTGGTTGCCATTGCTTCTTCTTTTCCTCTGGTTGTTGTTTATCTTTGTCTTTGGATTCGTCCTTTGGAGTTGGCTCTTCTCCTTTGGTGAACTTAACTGATTGACTTTCACCTTCGTATTTGATAAGCACTGAATTAGAACTCCAGTCAATCATTGCATTATATTGCTTCTGCCATGGTTGTCCTAGCAATAATGGATGTTGTGTAGCTTGGTCTTCAACCACGTAAAACATATGAGGATACACATACTGGTTAATCTGTATATGTAAAACTGTGCATCCGACAGTTTTGATTGAATTCTCAGAGTAACTCTTTAACTCTTGCTTGGCAGTTTGTAGTTTAGTGTCATTTGTCAATTGTCTATACAAACTGAGTGAAAGTAGGTTAGCTTGAGCTCCTGAATCCAATAGTGCTCTGGCTTTGATTTGGTTGGTTCCTACTTTGCATTCAATGATGGGTTCTTCTTTGTCATTATCCATTTCTGTTATACTGACTGCGTTTATTCGTATTGCTCCTTCATTGCGCTGTTTCTGACGCAGTAGTCTTCTTTTTTCCATTCTTTCCTTCGCCTCGGCTTGCGCTTCCTCCTCAATCTTTTTCTTTTTCTGGACACGCAGCTTTTCTTGATGTATTTTGAGAAGCATGTCTTGGGTTAGCGGCAAAAGATACTTTTTCACTCTGCATCCACTAATCCAATTGGGCATTTCCTCTCCGTCTAATGTAGCAAGCTTGACGGCTCCACTTGGTGATAGATCTTTAATCACCAGAGGTCCCATCCCTCGCTTTTTAAGCTTCTTAGCATGCTGTTTCAGAGTGTAAACTAGGACATAGTCCCCAACTTAAACTCTTTAGTCCGCACATGCTTATCAAAAAATTCCTTTTGTCGCCTTTTTTGAGCGTAGATAGAAGCTACTGCTTTTAGGCGAAGCTCATCTAGCTTTTCCAGGTCATCTATTCTATCAGAAAGCTCGTGCCCTGTCCACTCTAGATCCTTAGCCACCCTTAAGGTTGAAATCAAGAATTCTATTGGTAAGATAGCATTTAGCCCAAAAACCATGTTATATGGGGTCGTTCCTATTGATGTTTTATATGCTACCCTATATGCCCATAATGTTGAATGCAACTTCTGGTCCCAGTCAGTTCTCGACTCAGATACAATCTTCGTAAGGACCGTGCATATGGTTTTGTTTGTTGCTTCAGCTTGTCCGTTTGCTTGTGGATGATACGGGGCTGATTTCCTATGGATTACCATGAATTCATCTAGAAGGATCTTTATCACTTCATTTATAAAATGTGTGCCTCGATCACTCACAATTTCTATTGGCAATCCATATCGTACAAAGACGTATTCATATAGAAATTGTGCCGTGGTCCTGGCATCTGCTTTTTGAGTTGCCTTTGCTTCGACCCACTTTGTTAGATAGTCTGTAGCCACAATGATGTATTGTGCATGAGTCTTATATGCAGGAGGTGAAATGGGTCCGACATAATCAATCCCCCATTTTGCAAAAGCTCTTGCCCCCATCATTGGTCTAAGCGGCATATCATCTCTTTTAAGTGGTACTTTGGTCCGCTGACAGTCATCACACCGTTTAACGTATTCCTCAGCGTCCATATGTAATGTTGGCCACCATATTCCTGCGGCTAAGACAAGTTTTGTTGTCTTATCACCTGAGAAATGGCCTCCACCTACTCCTCCATGAGCTTGCTCCAGGATTATCACATACTCAGACTCTGATGCGCAAATCCTAAGCTGGTTGTCTTTACCTCTCTTATAGAGTTGATCTCCTATTAAAGCGTAATCTCTAGCTTCTGTCTCTACAGATTTCTGACGAGCTTTTGACGTTCCTTCTGGGAAAGTTCTATTTGTGAGATATTCAACAATATACTGACTCCATTCTGGAGCGATCATTATCTGATATAATGTCGAATACTCTGCTGGCGGTTTTGATGAACATACAATACATACAGTGACATATTCATGTACGCTTTCTTTCATTCCTGGCCAATAGACTCCCAATTGTAACAAATTCCTATATGTGTTCCTTCTTGAACAATGAAATGCACATTCCTGAACATGTGCTTCGCGCAGATATATATTATATTCCTCAGGATTGATGCATAGTCGTAAAACATGATCATTTCCCAATTGATACAACCTTCCTGCAACCAATTGAAGATTCTTGGATTGCTGAATAGCAATATGTTTCTGGTTGTATTCTCTTCTATCGAACTCTCCTCCATAGGTTAATAGGTTAACGACATTTTGAGACCACTTCGGTATCATTTCTATGTTGAACAAGTACGCGTCTGGCATGTCGTCATCTACTCCTATAGGGTCTTCTCCATTCGTCAATCGCGAAAGATGATCAGCTCTAAGATGTGTTTTTCCTTTCTTTACTACTACCGTGAAGTCGAATTCCAGTAAGATAATGAACCATCTCACTATTCTCCCGGTATTGCATGGTTTATTCACTAGGTAGAGCAAGGCTTGGTGATCCGTAAAAAACACAAACTTGTTGGCTAGAAGATAATGCCGAAATTTCTTCACAGCATAGATCATTCCTAATCCTTCTCGCTCTGTTGTGGTGTAATTCTTCTCTGCATGGTTGAGCTGTCGACTGGCGTAACAGATAGGAAAATCCATGTTTCCTTCTTCTGGCTGAGCCAGAATACATCCTATTGCATATGCCGAAGCATCTATATGCACATGGAATATCTTCTCCCAATCTGGTGATTTCAAGACTGGAGCAGTAATGAGTGCCTCTTTCAATTTCTTGAACGATTCCTCACACTCCTCTGTCCATTCAAAGTTCACTATTAGCCTGTAAAGTGGTTGGCCTATTATAGCGTACATGTAAATGAATCGTCTATAATATCCACAATGTCCCATAAAGCTCTGTACTTGTTTCGCATTGGTTGGTCTAGGCATATCCACTATAACTTTTATCTTCTCTAAATCCGTGGATATTCCGTTTTGTGAGACAATATGTCCCAGAATTCTGCCCTGTCGGACCATAAACACACATTTCTCAGGATTGAGACAAATGCGATATGTCCTACATTTCTCAAATACTTTTCTTAGGTGTTCTAGATGCTCATCTCTCAGAAGAGAATGTACACATAAGTCATCCATGTATATTTCTAGAAACAACCTTAAGTATTCTTTGAAAGCATGCGTCATCAGCCTCTGGAAGGTTGCGGGAGCATTGGTTAGACCAAAAGGCATAACCCGATAAGCATAAATTCCCCACTCCGTTGCAAAAGCTGTTTTATGTTGATCTTCCAGTGCTATGGCTAGCTGGTTATATCCTGAAAAACCATCAAGAAAGGAGTATGCTGTTTTCCCTGATACACGCTCTAGAACATGATCAGTTATCGGCAGGGGATAATTGTCCCTGATTGTTGCAGCATTCACTTTCTTTAAGTTGACACACACTCGGAGTTTTCCGTTCTTCTTGGTACTACCACAATCGGAGATACCCAATCGGTGTGTTCAATCTCGTATATGAATTCAGCTTCCATTAGCTTATCTATCTCTTCTTTGATTCGCTTAGCAAACGTATCATTATATGTGTATGGTCTCTGTCTGCTAGGCTTTGCGTCTTGTTTCAGTGGGATTGTGTGTTGGCATATCGATGGGTCAACTCCCTTTAAGTCCTTATAAGACCATGCAAACACATCCCTATACTCTCTGAGAAGACTCAAAAGTCTCTCTTCCTCGCCTGGAGACAAATCTGTGGCTATGTACACCGGTCTAGGTGGCTCACCTGGAGCTGCTAAATCAACTTTTTTTGCATCCTCCGGTCCGTCATAAGATTCGTTCTCCTTCCTCTCTCGAATAGGTTGGGTTAATATCACCTTCCTATCCTCTATTGTGAATTTCCTATAGTGAGAGGGAACATCCATGTTTTCCTTGATTTTGGCGTTTTCGTCCTCTCCACTCTCAATTTCTGTCGTCCAAACTTCTTTCAGAGTTTTCTTGAGCTCTCTGTACTTGTTTCTACGTTCTAACTTGGACTCCGTGTTCTCTGTTGCGCTTGTTCTTTTCTGATTTTTCTGTTTCAGTTTTCGTTCCATTCTTTTGAACTTGATTTCTTGAGCCTCTTTTGTCTTTTCGTAAGCTCTTTTGATCACTGCCTCTCATTCTTCCAGAAATCTTATCCTTAACACAATCTTCAGCCTTTACTAGCATTAGGAATTGATTTTTTCCTCTTATTCTAGGCATCGGATTGGTTCTAACCCCTTTTGTTTTTCTCTTTGCTCTATAGCGTTTCTGGCGTTGTTTAGTTTGGTTCGGAAAATCATAAAATCGGACATCCGTTATAGTTTCTTCGTTTCCGCTTGAATTGTCCGTTGACTCGTTGTCTGCTTCATTTCCCCACTCTGGATGATCGGGAATGTCGTGAAACACCTCTTCTTCATCTTCCTTTTCCAGTGTATCGTTCTTTTCAGTTTCTTTTTCGAGTACAGTTCTCAACATGAAATACGGAACCACGTCGTACCCGTCCTTGTCGCAAAATTTCGTTGTGGGACCATCCGGAATTGCACAAACATCTAGGGTTGCTAGAATGTGTGTCCATTCTAATGGTTCAAACGTGTCCTCTGGAAAGGGTTCTCTACATAAGTTTCGTCTTCGATAGCCCTTTCTAAAACACATTCTTCTCGTTTCAGACTTCCACATTTCGAAGCTCCACACATCCATAACTCCTTGGGTTTACCTAACCAAGCTGGAAATTCGGATCCCGCCAAAGTAGCTGAATCAAACTCCTCTACCGGTGTTCGGTTCACATCTTTGTAGCTATGGTCTTTCAGGTTCACACGTGTAGTGGTTTCCATATTTCTCAGTATATGTGATCGTAGCCCCAATCTTGGACCATTTTCAACTGTCTCATGAATGGTCTTCCCAATATGATATCATAGTTATTCTCCTTGCCAAAATCGACAATAGCAAAAGTATGTTCGTATTCAATGCCGCAAGAAGTCACTACAACTTTCTCTAATAACCCCATAGGTTTCTCCATGTGTCCATCTGCTAATTGGAGTTTCAACCTAGTCTTCCTTATTGCTGGTTTCCCCCATTTTTTCCAGATTTCTTTTGTAGCAATGGCTACCCCAGCTCCGCTGTCTAGTATTGCCATCGTGTTCACTCCTTGGAATTCAACTGGTAAGGTTGTATTCCCCTCTTCACCTTCGCAATACTCTCCGACCTTGTTTAAGGGTACAGGCTTAGCGTTCTTTTGTGGTTTGCTCAGCTCCTCTATGCTCTCTTGCAATCTCGATGTTGGATCTTTTATCCCGAATTTCTCCAAGCATTTTCCTACAGTGGTCCACATATGTGGTCTTAGCCTCAAAAGCTCAGCTAGAGTGATAGTGCATGTCACTGGTGTTGACAAAATCTCTATCAATCCTTGCGAGTCCATGACTTTTTCTGATGAGATTTTTCGTGAGGGAAGTGCTCTAATCTCGGATTTTGCTTCATACTCTCCTAAGTATGAAGGTAAGGTTTTCAGTGAATGAGGTTTGCTCTCCATTGTTCTAACAGAGCCCCCATCTCCCCAGTAAGATTGCAGATCCAAGTCCACTTGAGATCCTGCCTCAAATTCCACTATGGGAGGATTCCTGATGTCCTTTTCCCAATTTGTCTGATTAGCTTGGCAACTTAGCTCGTTTGCAAAGTTTGCCTCTCTCACTTGTTTCCAAAATTCATTGTAATCCTCATCTTTTCCGTAAATCCTCTGTATGACTGGATGAAAACTCTCTATCTCCTGATCGGTTGTGTTCAATACTATGCGGTCATCCTTTTGTGTATTTTCAGGCTTTTGTGCACTGGGAGTCTTTTCAGCTACCCGTGAAACGATAGTCTCTTGCTGAATTGGGTTTTCCTTCCCACAATTCATTGTTTCTTTTGGTGGTTCTAATAAGGCTTGTGCAGTCTCGATCATTCTCTGGCACATTTCAAGTCTCTGCTTTTCCAATTCCGCGTTTGGGTATGTCATCCACCTCTGTTCTTGTGTTTGGTTGTTCTTTAACCTAGCTTCGTAAGCTCTCATCAGTGCGTCCAATGGTTCGTGTACTTTGTCGACTAGCACTGATCCCCCTGAGCTTAAGCTCGTTGTTTCTTTGATACTCTTTTGTTTCGTTCTTTCCGGGCTCATCTCTCGTTTCCCGTTTTGACTCTCAAGTTTTTCTAATCTAGCTTTAGTTTGCTTTAGTTCCTCAGCTAGAATAGCGTCTTCACGTTCTTTTCTCAACTTCATGCGTGCTTTTCTAGCTTTCCATGTGTTTTTCTGACTCCGCGGTCCTTGACTAACCACTTCAGTCGCTAACTTTCCATTCTCAGGTTCTCTAGTGGTTTTCTTAGCTTGAGCTCTAGTAACAACTTGCGTTGGTATCAGAGTTTCATTTTCAGACCCACTGCTGGTAGGAATAGTTTCTAGCATATTCAATGTCGTCTTTTGCACTTTGTTTGGATTCTTTGAACAATCCTCAATGAAGTGAGTAACCCCACACTCAGTGCAATAAGCGTTAATTCTAATGATTTCCGTATGTGGGCAAACATTCATCAGATGGTCACCTCCACACTTGTAACAGGGTCCTAGTGCTGGTCTTGGTCCCACTGATTCGTCCTTTGTGGATAGGATGGTCTCTGTCCTGTTAACCCTCCATGAGCTATGAACATCAATGTTCTTGCGTCCAAATTGTATCTCTCTTCATCAGAAGCACTTGTAACTGTTGGTGTTCCAACATTCCCCATCATGCCCCATGGTTCTGGTTGTTTTGGTTCTTCTGGTGGGTAATACACTGTCGGAGACATGTGTGCACCCGATTCTTCATAATAGGCTTGAACAGGCACTAAGGCTTGTTCTTCCTGATTCTCTAAGGTTGGTGCATATCTAATGCCCACTGGTCTTGCTCCTGGTAAAGGTGGTTGTTGTCCCAATACCGGTTGCGGTCTTTCTATCCCCATAGGTCCTGGTACATTTTCCGTTGGGTATCGAGGTACTGGATGTATCTGAGGTGGTGCTAATTGAGCAGGAGGTGCATACTGGCGCTCCCTTACATACCCTTTGTTGTAATAACACTCCTCTGTTGGATGATTTGTCCATTTTTGTTCAATAGCACACCATTTCAGTGGTTTTTGGCAATGGTTTTTGGTATGGTGCCATCCTTTTTAGAGCATCTTCTATCATTTGCTCTACATTTGGCATGGTTGTTGTTTGAACATTCTTTTTAGTGGTAGTCTCGCTCGCTACGGAGGAGGAGCTACTGGATGCAAAATCTGTATCCGCTGACACCTCTCCATAAACCGTACAGTTATCCACTAAGTACAATGCCTCTCTCGTTACTTGCTCGAAACTTGTACAAGCTTTCAAGTGCAAGTCCTTCTTGAGAGTGTCGTTCCTCAGTCCCTCAATAAAGAGAACAGATAGTCTGTCATCTTGTGGTCGTTCACGTACTGGACATCTCTCAATGTATTGTTTGAAGCGAAGTGAAGCTTCCTTCACTTTTTCGTGTTCTCTCTGTTTAAAAGCATATATTTGTGAGACCGTATTGTGCTTAATCCCTCGTTTTGAGAATTCCTCAGCAAACTCTCTTAGCAAATGGTCAATGTCATGGAATCCCCCTATGTTCATTGGTTGAAACCATGTCAATGCAGTACCTTCTAGAGTAAGACCAAATCCCTCGTATTGTGTATGGAAATCTGTTATCTGCTCAGCTCTTAAGACTTGCTTAAAGAGTGACACATGTGCATACGGATCTCCTGAACCACCATACTTCTTTGGCATACACTTGGCTACTTGAGATGGTCTCATACGTCTATGATCTGCTACCAATCTCATTGCTCCTGTGTCCCGGCTAAAGCTTTCTCTAGCATCATGGACTTCATGGGTTACCCTTGTCGGTTCCTCTGCCCTGAATCTACTACTGGGAGGTAAATGTGATGGTTCCGCTTCAAACCTTGGACCTGGAGTGGTATAGGTGGGGATTGGAACTGCACTACCTCGATTCGTCTCCATTGACTCTCTGGAATGTAATGATCCCATTGGTCCGAGCTTCGAGTCCCAAGGTTGACTGAAAGAGTCAGCAACCTGAGTTCTTTGTCCTCCTGTTGTCATTGAGTTTTGCACTCCATTTGTTGGTGCTGGTCTATGTGAGCTAGAAGTAACATAATACTGATGTAGTGGTCCCCCAAAGTATGTATATCCTTCTAATTCTTTCTTGCCCATTGTTGAGTATTGCCTGCCATACTTATCGTAAGCGGCAATTTTCACTTCCGATCCCTCTGTGTAGGTAAAGACATAAAGTCTTTTTTTGTCTGTCAACTCTCCGGTGTAGGGTTCTTCACATCTATAATAGAGATCTTGCTCCCCATTATTATATTTGTATAGCCCCACATAGATGTTATCAGTGTTGATCCTTGTAGTTTCATTCTCTCTTCTTAACCTCGCATCAGGGAAGTTCATTATTGGTGCTTTCTCCTCAAGTTCTTCATCTACTTTGGCTTTGGTGCCCATCAATCCCCACTTGTCCACAATGTTAGGGTTTAGGACTACCAAGTACATGGTACCCTCGTCATCTAGATATCTATCTCCGCTATAGCTCACAGGCACTAAGTCCTTGAACTCACTAGGTCTATCTTCTATCTTTACACAATAGCGGTCCATTCCATCTTTGTAGATCTTGGCACCTTGCTCATTGTCGTACTGGTATTTTATGAACAATAGCTTCATTGTGGCGGAAGGGTTTGATGATCCTGCTGCCATATTTTCTCTGTTGTTCAGGTTCAAGTGTTCCAGTGTTCGGTGAAAATCTCGTAAGATCTCTCCGAAGAAGTATCAGAGACACTTCCTTCAAAGATCGGCTCTAATGGTTGCACCCAACTTTGGTTTACACTTCCCTCGGTTGATATGACACTTGCTGGTTCCCCTTGTTTTGGTTGATTATTCCGGAGATTCCTGCCCGATCTCAAATTCATCAATTCCCCTAAAGGACTTTAACTTTTCCGTCTCGGCAATTTGTTTTCCCCAAGTTTTTGTGGTCAGAATTGATCCAAACTGATTGATACTTGGTCAATTGTTTAATCTTGTCAGTTGGACAACTTCTGTTTCATCAAGTGAGAATTTTGTTGCAGTTATGCTGAAAAAGACATTATACGCGTATGATGTCTTTTTTCACAGATTTTGACTATTTTGGTTATGCTCACTCTCAGTGGCCCCTTTATGCTCTGTTCACTCACAAAATTCAGTTTGAACTCTGTTTGAGCAAGTTATGGCTAATTTAGGCTTTTCTTGGCAATTTTCCGCTTTTGACTTTTTTTTGGGTCAATTGTGATCCAAATGGGATGAAACTTGAAATATAACCTCTAGACAGCTATTACAATGGATCTGTGTTAGCAAAGTATCAAAATAT
The DNA here is from genome assembly GCF_014529385.1 of Adiantum capillus-veneris. Taxonomy (NCBI): domain Eukaryota; kingdom Viridiplantae; phylum Streptophyta; class Polypodiopsida; order Polypodiales; family Pteridaceae; genus Adiantum; species Adiantum capillus-veneris. The sequence continues at coordinate 40,842,503 of NC_140940.1, forward strand.
GTCCAAAATTAGGTCAAAGACATCATACGCGTATGATGTCTTTTTCATCAATTTGGGTCCAAACTTGATATTTATGCTTTCTACAGTGTTTGTAACAATCTTGTCAGGTCAGATATCAAAAATAAGCAGTGGATGTGCAAAAGACATTATACGCGTATGATGTCTTTTGTCCCAGATTTTGACTATTTTTGGTTTTAAGCCTTCTCCAATGTTTATAATTGAGTTTCAAGTGTTTTTGTCAGGTTTGAATGTAAAAACAAGATCTGAATCCAAAATTTCCTATTCTTTGCGTTTCTTGGACTCCGACTTGTCTTTTTGGGTTTCTTTGAGTGTTAATGCTCTTGTTTTAAGTTGATCTTAGGGTAAAACCCCCCTTCTAAACACTCTGGCAATGTCAAATTTTCAATTTTAGTCTCTGTTTAGGTCCTAAGACATCATACGCGTATGATGTCTAAAGTTGCAGATTTCCAGTTTTTCAGCACAGAACTCTTCCAATAGCTCTTTTAAGTGCTCAGCAACAATCAGTTACACAGAAAATTTTTCTGAACTTTGTTTATTGCATATTTCACTACCAAAGCGACTTTTTCAGTGATCTAACATGCAATCAAACACATCAAGCAAATAGAACACCAATTGATAGCTCTAGATCAGGATCAAATCAGGCCCTACCTAAGCTACTTCTAATCATAAAATGGATTTTTTGCAATTGAAAATAAAAAAGATTTACTACCACACAAGGATAGCAAATGCTTTTTATGTCAACAACCACTTAAACACCATCAAAAAACAATCAAATCTAAGCTAAACTAAAAAACTGTCAACACGGAAGACCCAGGAATACCCCACTTCCTAGTATCTCTCGACCTTCGGAGTCCACCACTCCTAGATCTTTTCTAACTAAAGTATACAAAGTAGTTTATACGACTCACCTCGTAGGATTAGTCTAAGGTCACCTACTTAGGGCTCTCGTCCCCGGCAGCGGCGCCAAATGTTAAGGCGGTTACGCCGCTAGCGGAAGCTAAATAGCGAGAACTCAACCAACAACAGAATTTGTCAGACGAGGACGAGCTTGACCCGCAGGCGCATGGAAACAACTAGGTGGGTGTCAAATCACCTACTCGACCTTCTAATGACAATCACTACTAAGGAAATCAAATCTAAGTTCTAAAATACGCAAGTGACTGAAATCCGTACTACGAACGAATGCTATACGAAACAGGATCTAGAATCATTGAATCGATCTCAAACTCAAGGGGAAGTCTATACACTAGGTAAGAACAACACCCTAAAGACTTGAACTGCAAAATCAACCTATAACCACTCCGTGCGGTAAACGCGTATGAAGACAGGCCGAAAAATACAGGTGACCGAAACTTGACCCCGATGGTACTAATGTGTAGCTCTACTCGTTGTGGTTCTATAGATATGCTGCACGCTCTATTCCGACACACGAGTTGGAAGAAAACTCACACCGAAGCTCGTAGGAACTTACCACACATAGAAGCCGATAGCGCGCACTCTTGTATCTGTGCGTAGCTCTCACCATTGCTAACACAAAGAAGATAAGACTCTCTCTCTCTCTCTCTCTCTCTCTCTCTCTCTCTCTCTCTCTCTCTCTCTCTCTCTCTCTCTCAGACACAGTCACGGCGCTCAAAACTCACTTTGATTAATAATTCGAATCTCCCTTAGGTTACAAAACTTTGGCTTATATACCTCAGCCTTGGAGGTGAGAACATCTCTAATTATTACATCAACAGGTGAAATTACTTCGGGATTACAAGCTGGAAACTCAATTGAGTCCCGTTACTTAATGAATGGCTCAAATCAAAATTAATGTCGGAAAGACATTTATTACAATCAATGGTTACAAAATGATGGGTGTGAGCAAAAATGTGGGTGTGATCCTCTGCTGGCTCAACACTCTCTCTCTCTCTCTTCCTTAAAACGCTACTTTCACCTTATCTACCATCAATAATGCTCTTTTTGAGCCCACATCCATGACTCAAGCAGACAAAGAAGGCCCGCAATGTTTTGATATTCAAAAAAATCATAATCCTGACTTGTTAGCTTGTAAATTAGGATTTCCAAATAATCTTAATGATGGGTCTCCAACCTATAAATAGGCCCCTCTCCTTCTTGTAAAACAACCTCCAATATCTCACATAGCACCCCAACACTCTATGCGTGAGGAGAGACTTAGGTGTAGCAACCACTTTGTGAGCTTCACACTTGGTGTGAGAGCAGCTTTCAAGCTACACATTGCAAGTGAGAGAGCGTGAGTTCAAAATCTCAAAACCACTATTGTATATGTTCCTCCATCATCAATAAATTGAGGTTTAGTGCATCAAAGGCGTGCTTCAACGTTCAAATATTCGTCCTTCCACTTGTGCAATACGGTTTAGTGAATTCAAGGTGACTTGTGTATTTTGAGTTCTATCGTTTGATCTTGCTTTAGAAAGTGTTTTAGTGTGTTTTCATTGCCAATTTTGTGTCCATTGTAAGAGGGTATTGTGGTGAGAGGTCTCCCACACCCTAAGACAGTGTGTGTGTGTGTGTGTTGGCAATGTTTAGCATTCACTAAGCATTGAGTGAGTTTTTGTACAAGCTCTACGATAGCAACATAACGAACCATCTCCATTTGCAAGTCACAAATAAGGTATCACGCAAGATCCATTCCTCTCTCTCTTCCCTTTGCTCTAGCTCTCTCTAGTCCATTCTGTGTGTCTTGGTGTGAGGTTGCTTGTGTGTGTTTTTTGTGGTGTATCTTCTTGGTTGTGACAAAAAATCTCTTGTGTCCTAGTTCGCATACCATAACTAGGTGGTGCCCCTATCTTGTTTGGGTTTGGCTGTGGGTTTGTTTATTGTGTTGTGCTTGTGGTTGCCCCAGGCCCAATTGAGCAACACGGGAGCCTTGAGGGGTGTTTAGAGGTCACCTCTCTTGTTGCCCGCCCCGGACCGCCTCAGTACCATCCACCATATCAAAATTCACAAGGGATGCATGCTCTTCATCTCTATGCTTGGAATCATTAGAAATGTCCTCAATCTCATCAAACAAGCCAAACGTAGACACATAATCTTCAAGTGACACCATCTCATGCATACCAATGGGATATTGATAATCATAAAAGATCTCAATTTTTGCATTATCAAAAGAGGCATGAGACACCAAAGCATCAAATAACCCGTATGTAGAGACATAGTCTTCATTCACCTTAACATCATTCATAGAAAAGGACTCCAAATCAGCATTCAAGTCACCAAAATCAGTGCTTTCATCACCATGAGAAGTATCGATGATAGCATATGTAGCATCCAAATCCACATGACAATTATCCATCTCATCTACAATTTCATCGTCCACACAATCACATGATGCTTCATTATCACACTTGACTTCTTGGTCACAAAGACCTACCTCAAGCTTCCACAATGCATACTCTGCCATAGGCTTACCCAAATGAGCTTCTTCATATTGGAAGTTCACATTCACAATTTGCATGACCTCATCCCTTTTGCATGTGCTATTGAAGACAATGCCTTCCTTATCCCATAGAGATGCATATTCATTAACATAACCTGCTTCTCCACTTGCAAGACCTTTGCTAAACTCCAAGAGAGAATCCTTTGTCTTTTCCCAACTACCACATATGTCATACATAGCATCATCCATAAGAAACTTTTGAAGTACCTTCAAGAACTCAAAGTGCCTTTAATGGCAAGCCAACAAGAAGAGCAAACCCTGCTTATAGTCATCTTTCTATCCACATGTATCAAATACATTATCACAAGCTTCCAAGTACCTCTTCAAGTGATGAAAATCCTGAAAAATCATCTTCAAATCAATATTACACAAGGCCTTGAGTTGATTCCCAAGTGGACTTCAACCTGACAATCAAAGCAGCAAAACACTACTCTCCCCTCCTCAGTGGGGGCACCAGTTTATGTGAAGGATTGGGGGGCTAGCCTCTACAACACCTCAAACAAAAACCAAGAAAAGAGGATGAAGAGTATATCTCTCTCAAGATAATATGGGCTGATCTTCTCTCACGAATTTTGATAGCCTCACTCGCACTCAGCCCCAACTAGCTTCAACTAGCTTCCCTCTACACCGCTACAACTCCCACTATACTTGAATGCACCAAAGGAAGCAAGGGAACCAAGAAAACCAAAGTAAAAAAGTAAATAAAAACAATGGAAATCTCTGCACTTTTCCTCATAAAACCAAGAGCTTCACTTCTTTTCAAACGCCCTTCCATGTGCTAGTAGAGACTCCATAGGCGCTCTTATATATACACATAGCTTGACCAAAACCCATCCAGATCAAGCTCACCTTGAAAGCCCACAAAGTTCATTAAAAAAACTCAGAAAAACTGATGGAAAAATTGGGGAAAACCTTGCTCTTTTGTGTATGTACAAGCAAGGAATTGCAGCGCATAGTCTACCCTCGACTAGCTGCACCAAAGGGAACCACAAACAATATGGCTGCCATACCTCAAACCAAGATGAAGAGAGGTCAATATGTAGAGCTAAGCACCCACTTTCATCAGCCCATTGAGGAGAGACACACTCTCAACTCACCACACCAGGCTCTCGCAAAGCAAGAGGGGCGCCTCTACACCAAAACCCCCACCCTTCACCGCAGGCTGCAGCAACACATAGTTTCTTCTTCGCAGCTGAATATCCCTCCTCACTCACGACCCCAACCTGATAAAAGTTCAGTTTTTATTCATATTTTTAAAGAACTAACTCACACTTTGAAGTCTCGACACTTCTATGTACAAAAACAACAAAACTATGTACCCTGCACAACTGGCCCGCATGCGTAGAGACAGCTGGCACACACCGCCTTTGTACACTTTGTACAAGCATGCTTTATTAACATCCAAGAGGTATGAGAGAACCAAAAAACATCTCGCAAAGACTTTGGGGTGGTCTGCACCATTTCGCCAAAACACGTCACAACGTGGTACGATTAGTCTCTATGGAAAGAGAGGTGCCAAGAAGCTGTATAATATGGACACAAGGAAACGATTGGAGGAGCTTTATGAAGATGAGGATGAGTCTAGTGATGAAGACTATTCCACAGTGATGACTGATGAGGACAGTGATAGTACTACCAGCAGTGATGAGGACATTGATGTTGCATTTCTTTTGATGGACAAAGAAATCCAGGAGTCTGGCTTAGTTGCATTTGCGAATGAAGTTGAAGATGAAAGTGAAGAGCCTTATGAAGTGATTGAAGGGCTGATGCGAACCAATGTTGAATTGTCAACGAAGCAAGCATTGATAACACAAATGATCAGTGGAGACCTCTCAACTATGGAGAAGGAGATATATTTGCATATGCTGGCTAGTTTTCCTGATTTGTTCATTTCATATGAAGAGATCAGAGGGTTCAAGGGTAAAGAGATGCATATAGAGCTGAAAGAAGGTGCTAAGCCAGTGAGGCATAGGCTAAGAAGGATGGGTCAAGAGCAAATGGAAGCCTTGCGGGAAGAGGTGGACAAGTTATTGAAGGTAGGGTTCATAGTTCCAATGGAAACCACAGAATGGGTGAGTCTAGTAGTAGTCAGTCCAAAGAAGGATGGGAAGTGGAGGATGTATGTAGATTTTAAACCCTTAAACGCAGCCACTAAGAAGAACCCATATCCTCTTCGATTCATTGATCAAATCTTGGATTCAGTTTGGCAAGTTATGAGAGGTTGGGATACCAAGTGTGAAGAAGTATTTCAAGAGGTGAAAGAGGTGTTAGGGGGGTTGTCAGCCATGCAGGCTCCTGATTGGGAGAAAGTTTTTTATGTAAATCCATGAGTAGGGGATAATTCCATTGGAGCCATGCTATTGCAAAAGGGGAAGGGCAGCCATTATATGAGGCCAGTGTATTGTGCAAGCCGAGTGAAGTTGGTAGCAGAGAGAAAATTCTCGAAAGTAGAGCTAGTGATGGCCCGTGTAATATTTGCTTGTCGACGATTTTGTCATTACTTGCTACCATGACCTTTTGTTTTCTTGATGAGCTATGCTTTTTTGCCACAATTAATTTATGGCACTAACATGTCAAATGTGGTGAAGAAATGGGTAATTGAGCTGCAAGAGTTTGAGTTCTCTTTTCTAGTGGAAGACAGTACAAGAGCTACACTAGCTGATTTGCTGACTTATAAGGAGAATCCCCTTCTTATTAAGGAAGATGTGGTGAGAAAGGTCTTTGAAGAAGTGTCACAGATCAGCAATGCACATGTGTTGTTCTTTGATGGCTCATACAGGAAGAGCCATGATGCAGCTTCAGGGGGTATAGCACTTCATGATTCAGAGGGGAAGCTAGTATGCAAGAGAGGGTTTAAATTGGATGCGCATAGTAACAATGAGGCTGAATATGCTACTTTGGAAGCCGGATTACACATTTGTTTGAAGCATGGGATTAGAAGGTTGAGCATAAAAGGTGATGCCTTGTTAGTTGTGAAGCAAGTGCTGGGTGTGTGGAAGAGCAAGAACACCGCATTGAAGGAAATGTGTTTCAGAATTAAAGGCCTATTAAAAAATTTTGAAGCATGGAGCATCAGACACATTGAACGTGCTCTAAATGGAGAGGCACATGAAGCAGCTCAAAGCATGATTGGGGAGGTGTTGAGGACCAATTTACCTCTTTATCATGGCTGGAAAAGTTTGGCTCAAGAAGAGGAGTTTTTGCTAATAAGAATCATTCCGAAGGACATTCAGAAGTCTAAGAAGTATGTCTTTCTGTGTAGAGCATCTAGGTACAAATTGATTGGTGATATCTTATACATGAAAGGGGTTGATCTCGTGTTGAGACGTGTACCTTGGCGGGAGGAGCTTTATAGAGTGTTGGAAGAGAATCATGAAGGCGCATGTGGTAGCCATTTTTCTCTAAAGATCACCTTGCATAAGATCTTGCAAGAGGGGTATATATGGCCTAGTTTTCCCAAGGATGTTCACCATTGGTGTGGGTCTTGCAATAGGTGTCAAGAATTTGGGAAGAGAGTGTTGAAGTTTGAGCTACGGAAAACCATTATGATCTCATGATGTCTTATACATGAAAGGGGCTGATCTCGTGTTGAGACGTGTACCTTGGCGGGAGGAGCTTTATAGAGTGTTGGAAGAGAATCATGAAGGCGCATGTGGTGGCCATTTTGCTCTAAAGATCACCTTGCATAAGATCTTGCAAGAGGGGTATATATGGCCTAGTTTGCACAAGGATGTTCACCATTGGTGTAGGTCTTGCAATACGTGTCAAGCATTTGGGAAGAGAGTGTTGAAGCTAGAGCTACGGAAAACCATTATGGCGTTTGATGTGTTTGAAAAGTGGGGGATTGATGCAATTGGCCCGTTACCTATCACAAGAAGGGGCAGAAGCTATATTTTGACTGCAATGGACTATCTCTCTAGATGGGCAGAGGCTATAGCAGTAAAACAGATCACTACAAAGGATGTGGCAAAATTTGTGTATGATGAAATATTTTGCAAGTTTGGGGTGCCACTGGAGCTACTTTCAGATAAGGGGCCAGGATTTAGAGCTAAACTGCTAGACTTTTTATGTGCAAAGATGAAGATTAGACACCAGCATACCACTCCTTATTACCCGCAGTGTAATGGCTTAAATGAAAGATTCAATGGTGAGTTGGTACAGATTCTTTCAAAAGTGACAGAGCACCAAGGAAAGAATTGGGATTTGGAATTTCCTAGTGCATTATGGGCTTACCGTACGTTAGTGAAGATAGGTACAGGGTTTACTCCATTTCATCTGGTATATGGAAAGGAAGCACTATTGCCTGTGGAGGTAGAGTTGCCTGCAGTAAAGATGCTAGAGAAGTTGCTTGGGCCGCCTAGTGATGCATTCAAAGAGAGGCTCTTACAGTTACAAGAAGTTCAGTATCTATGGAGCAAGTAATGTTGGTGAGGGATGAGGAGACCTGTGACGCGGCGAGTCTCATATCTCTTTTTACTGCTGCTGATCATGAATGATCTAGCAGGCTAGGGGATGGGCAAGTTATGGAGTTTTTCTGGAGCAAGGGATTGCGCATATGTATATACACATGCATGGTGCATCGAAAAAAGGATTGCCCATTTTCCATAGCCAGGTGGTTAAATGGGGCCCACATGTGTACAGGTAGGACAACATGTACATAGTGCATCGATTTTCACTATTACCCGTACCAGTGTATTTTTCTATAATAATGAGGAGTTGGTAGCGTGTAAAACTTCTCGAGAAAGCTATCTATGGGCCGACGACATGAGGTAAGCAGGTGCGTCAGATGGCATCTAGTGGCGTCAGGAGGTCGAATGGGATCAATACTTGCACGTGGATAAGTACGGACACAACGTGGGTGTTTTCTTGTGATGAATTATGTAAGGTCATCATGAGGACCATCTTTTGGGTCCACTTCACGTGGTTGCAGAATGCATTATTGGAAAAAGTTGAGTGCCAGGTGTGCGGATGGATGCAGCAGGGTGACAACTATGCACTGCGAGGCCACTTTTTGGACTATTCGGGGTCCGTTTGAGGTCAACTAAAAGGCCAAGGGTGACCAAGTAATAAAGCTAAGTGTGGGAACTGAAAAACCTGAGAGAAGACTAGAAAAAAACGTGGAGACAAGAGGAGGAACAGCCGCAATTGTGTTTTTGCTGTTTTTGGAACCTATTTTGGCTGTAAACTGCTCATCCGAGGTCAGATTTGAGTACTGTGACATTGTAGACTGGGGTTTTGGGCCGTTCCGGATGCGATGATGCTGTCCATTTTGCCAAATTCCTCACTTTTTTTCTAGTGTTTTGGCTATGTAAGTTTCTCCTATGAGCGAAGCTTCTGCTCCAATTTGTGATTGTATCTGGCATATTTTACCCATATTGTGTGAGTTATTTGCCCCATTGGTGTTGGCCCAAGTTCAATTGTATCTAAACATCAAAAATTCTCCTCTTTTGAGCTGAGTTTTTTGGGTGTGTGTGTGTGTGTGTGTGTTCTCTGTGTGGAGTGGGTAAATGGGTAGTCTCTCTCCTCTCGCTCCATCGTTGTGTTCCCAGTCTCGGCCAAGTGGGTTGTGGAAGCCGAGTGGTGCCCCATAGTGTGTGTGTGTGTGTGTGTATCATCCCAAGAGTGTGTCTTGGGTCATTATAGAGGCGTTTTGTGTGTTTCCATCCCGCTCACAACGGCTGGGGGGGAAACCCCCCTTGCATGCAAGAGAAGACGGGAGTGGACCTACACAATTGGGGGCGCGATCAGCACCAAAAAGAAGCACCAAGGCGTACTCTGTAATTTTCATTTCCTTGCTTGAAGCCACTTGGAGTCGATAGAAGACGGCGCAAATGTTATTCTCCCTGCATGTGCTATCTGCAGAAGCGGCCATGGCCAAGGCTGAAGTGCATACTTTTCAAGATTAAACTTTATTTAGGGTGTCCTATTTTTGGGCACCCACTCTCGTTCAGGGATGAGGCCCATGGTAGATAGACCCAAGCAGTCCGTGGATGGTGGCAACAATTATTGCAGTAGAGTGTACTAACGCTTTAAATCTTCCATCAAACCAGTCAATTGCAGTACAAGCTATAAATCTCCAAAATTGTGAACTCTTTACGAAGAAGAAAGTTATGGTCATATCTTAACTGATATTAAATCAGGATGGTAGTGATCCAACATGGATTAACAGTAAGCTTGGCATGGAGGGCCATGCAACATGCAAGATGTTGCATTGTGGCTACAAAGACATGTTCTCGTTGTTCGAAGTGGACTTCTAAGAGTCGGTAAGCAAGTCGACTTTAACGTTTTACATTATGACTTCATTGAATCTCGCAGATCTCTCTACATTATCAGCACAACAAGAAAAGGCAAGCATGATAACTTATTCTTTAGTGATATTTGTCCTCAGCATGGGGCAATTTGAGCATGTTCGGTAAGTCTTGAACATTTTTCATGCATGGCATGTGATATCTTAAACGTCTATGAGCACAGTCGGCTGGCCGAATAAATTATACCATCAAGGGTCTACCGTTATGGATATCAAATTCCCAGTTTTGTCTTGGAATTTCTTGATTCTAGGCAGTGTTTGCTCCTCAAGTTCAGGCAAGACATGTGGCATGCTGGTACAGGCAAGGTATGTGGCATGTAAGGTGTTGGTATTCAGCAAGGACAATCACTGATTACATTTTCAAGAAGTTGTACTAGGACATGGCTCCTAGGAAAGTTCTTTGTCATTGATGCAATCATGCTTTTTAAGACATCATGGGAGCAAGGCTCTGTCTACAAATTCTAAGGATAAATGCAATCAGGCAATGATAAGATCCACCCATTGTCGGCAAGCGAGATCCGACAAGTTTTTTAAGACATCATGGGAGCAAGGCTCTGTCTACAAATTCTCACGATGATACTAATCAAGCCCATCAGGTACGAGGTACATATTTTGAAAGAAGTTTTATGTTTTTCAATACGTGGTACAATTTGACAAGGTCGACTTTTTTTATGACATAGTAAATTTCAAAGAGTATCTGTTAGCTATGAGCACCAAAACTCCATGAATACTTATGTGAAGGACGATTTCCCTTTCCACACTTTGGAATATGCTATTAGCATACAAACTTAGAGAAATTTGTCAAATGGGCTACAGGTTCTTTACATCACAAGAGGGTGTATATGACACATACGCTAGCTCACTCAAGCAGTATATATGGCAAGAGATCAATCAGTTACTGGATGCAGGTATTATATACCCCGTAAAGGAATCAGAGTGGGTTTCCCCAGTGGTTATCACTCCTAAAAAGAATGGGAGATGGCGGGTGTGTGTCGACTATAAGCCATTGAATGCTACGACCAAGAGGAATCACTACCCATTTTCGTTTTAGGATGAGATTTTGAATCAGGTGGTTGGCCATGAGAGGTATTCCATTATGGATGGGTTTTCAGGTTACTTTCAGATAGGGATTTCTCTTGAAGACCAACTAAAGACAACATTCATATCTCCATGGGGTTGCCTTGCCTATCGTAGGATGCCTTTTGGGCTAGTGAATGTCTATGCCACATTTCAAGATTGGATGAACAAGGTGTTTAGCCCCTATTTGGGTAGGTTCATTAGGGTTTTCATGGACGACATTGGATGTTATAGCTCAAGGGCAGATCATTTGTCAAAGCTGCGATTGTGTTTTCAGAGGTTGGATGAAGAGGGCCCGGTCAGTTGAACCCCAAGAAGTGCAAATCAGCACAGCCCCGAGCGTCATTGTTGGGCCATGTGGTGTCACAAAATGGGATTGAATCGGATCCAGAAAAGGTCAAGGCTCTAGTCTTGATGGAGCCTCCTTCCAGTGCACAGGCTTTGGTGTCGTTCGTGCACAGGCTGAAGTATCTGTCAAGTTTTTTTTGGATGTTGTCACAGTATATATACCCCCTTCAAAAAAGGGCGCAGCTGGTGCATGGTTTTAAATGGGATGAAGAGGCTCAAGTAGCTTTTGACAGGGTGAAAGAAATCTTGTGTCAACTACCTACGGTGTGTCCTCCCAATCGTGAAGATGATTTTTATGTTGCCATGGCGGTAGGCACTGTAGGTAGCCATTGGGGCAGTACTATTGCAAAAGGTGGGAAGGAGCTATAAAACTATTTATTTTGAAAGTAGGGTGATAAGTCCTGGGGAGGCAACCTACAATGAAGCCGAACAGTGGGTGATGGCCTTAATTTTCCCCTGCAGGAAGTTCAAGGTGTATCTCATCGTGCGAAAGTTTTTTGTGCTAACGGCGGCCAATAATTTATTTCCGGAGGTAGTGTTGCACTTGAAGCCAGGGAAACGGATCATGAAGTGGGTATAGAGCTACAAGAATTTGAGTTTGAATTCAAAGTTGACCATACAAGTCAATCTCACCTGGCAGATATTCTAGTCATCAAGGTGGTTGATTTGCCGATCTATCCCAGGGTGGTGCGGGATGAAACCAAGGAGGAGCCTGACTTAGCGGAAGATTTTACCATGTGGTTTGATGGAGCATATAGGAGGGTAATACAAAAAGCAGGTGGAGGTGTGGTGATACGAGATCCACGCAACAGGGTGATTTTTTCAAAAGCCTATGACTTGAAGGATGTTCAAATCAATAATGAGGCGGAGTATCTTACCCTCCATTTAGGTTTGAAACAGTGTGTCGAGTTTGGTATATCGAGGTTGGTAGTGAAAGGTGATGCACTGTTAGTCATCAAGCAGTTGTTGGGCCAATGGCAGGTGAAACGGGATTCATTAAAGCATTGGTTCTATGCCATCAAGAAGTTGCTGAAGTTTTTTGAGGAGGTTCAGTTCAAGCATGTTAGAAGAGAGCAGAACCAAGAAGTGGATCAGCTTGCAAGCAGCAAAGTACAAGTACAGGTTGCAGGAATATATGTGGCCCCAGCCACCTATGCTAGTCGTGAGACCTTGAAAGAGATTGAAGACTTTTTAAATACCGGTCAATGCTCTTAAAGATTGTCCAAGCTACAAAACGGAAGATAGTACAGAAATCTCTCAAGTTTACACTGATAGGGGAAGATCTTATGACCTATGGACGGGATGAAGTGCTGCGAAGGGTACTTTATAAGGAAGAAATCGGTATGGTGCTGCAGCAATGTCATCAGGAAAGCGGGCATCAAGTTAAAGACCAGGTTTTGTTTCAAATCTTGAGAGTAGGTTTTTGGTGGCCGTCGATGGTACGTGATGTGCACTATTGGTGCAAAACCTGCCATGAATGTCAGACTATGGGTGAGAGAAGGCTGATAGCTGAATTGCAGGGAGCTATCATTGCCCAAGATGCTTTTGAGAAGTTGGGCCTGGATGCCATTGGTCCACTCCCGAAGTCAGCAAGCGGTAAAACATACATTGTAGTGGCAATTGACTACCTTACCACGTGGGTCGAGGCCAAAGCTGTAAAGGAGGTTAATGCACAGATTGTAGCCCACTTTGTTTTCAATAACATTTGTTGTCATTTTGGAGTGTTGTGGGTACTCATTTCTGATAGAGGCTAAGGATTCAGGAGCAAGCTTATGCAGCCATTAGTGGAGAAATTAAAGATTCAGCATCGATTTTCCTCGCCTTATCATCCCCAATGCAATGGTCTTGTGGAGAATGACAATGGAAAGATCATCAAGATGCTGACAAAGTATGTGTATAAGCAAGAGACAGAATGGGAGATCAATTTAGAGAAGTGTCTATGGGCCTATAGGACATCCTACAAAGTGGCGACCAATTTTACTCCCTTTGAGTTGGTTTATGGCAAGGAGGCAATACTGCCAATGCATGCACAACTGGGTTCTTTGAAAGGTATGTGGTGCATCAATGCCACTCCACAAGCTGTCTTACAGGATAGGATTGCCAACCTTGAGGCATTACAGATGAATAGAGAAGCAACAGCAGACTACTACATGAAGCAGCGGGAAAGACGAGTGTCTAAAGTCAATAAGAGTCTGCCAGACAAGAAGATAGAGGAAGGAGACCTGGTAATGAAATACGAGAGCTACTTGGACTTCACCTTCCAAAAGAAGTTCAAGAAGAACTGGACGGGTCTGTACAAAGTGCAAAAGGCTGTTAGGAAATAAGACGTAGCTAAATAGATAATTGAGTAGATTACTTAATGGAGGGAGACAGATTTATATACACGAGATTATAGAGTAGAGAGAGAGAGAGAGAGTACACATGATATACATGGTTCACCCAATGTGGGCTACATCCACGGGAAAGCAGACACTCAATGGCTTTAGTACTTCAAAACAAGAAGTGGTTTACAAAGGGATTATACCCTTAATGGAGCTCCCGCTTTGCTTCACTCTCACCACCTCACACTCACCTTGTTGCATCAACTTCACACTATGAAATGTGTGTAGAAATGGCCTCCTTTTATAGGCCAAAAGGGCTGCCCTCTCTTATGAGAGACAGCCATGTGTAGCCGCCCTTGTGCGAATAAGTCCAAATCGGACCCTCCAATCCGCCCATGTGTGGCCGCCCTTGAGAAGACAAGTCCGCTTTTGAATTCGGCCACCGGCCATTGAATTCGGTCACCGGCCACCGGCCATTGACTTCCGACCACCGGCCAACCGACCGGTTGTTTTCTGACCACTTTCCGGCCGCCGTCCGGCCATAATATTCCGGCGAAAAAGAATATTCCGGAAAAAAAATCTCGGGGGCCTCCGCCCGCGAGGCCTTTAAAGTTGCCCCTAATTCTTGTCCGTGAAAATTTTGGTTTCCGGTGAGTGATTTTCCTTCACGCACGATGGCTTCTCCTCATAGTGGGGGCCTTACAAATGTGCGCTTTTACCACAAAAAATTACAAGGGTAAATCAGGCTCCATACTTAACAATCTCCCACTTGGAGACTGATCTCCAAACCAAACCTGTGACTGCTTTCCATTCTGGCTTCTTATCCTTGAATGCCGATTGAAGATGAGCAAAAGCTCAACTTCTCCTTGTTGACCACCTTTGTAAACATGTTTGCAGGATTTTCACTTGTATGCACCTTTCCTAGCTTTAGCTGTCCCTCTTCCAAAAGAGTGCGTATGAAGTGATATCTCACCTCAATGTGCTTTGTCCTTGAATGAAAGGCTGAGTTCTTCGCAAGATGGATAGCGCTTTGGCTATCACTGTACAAGACACAATTGTCTTGTTTGAATCCAAGCTCTTCTAAGAATCTGTGAAGCCACAGAATTTCTTTGCTTGCCTCCGTCATTGCTACATACTCTGCTTCCGTGGTAGAAAGTGAAACCACTTTCTGCAGCTTTGAAGCCCAGCTTACTGTTGTGCCTCCAACCGTGAACACATAGCCAGTAGTGCTCCTTCGAGTATCTTTGTCACTTGCCATATCTGCATCAGCATACCCTTCTAGAAAAATATCAGTTCCTCCAAAATACAAAGCATTTGTTGTTGTCCCTTTTAGATACCTAAGTATCCACTTCACAGCTTGCCAATGCTCTTTACCTGGGTTGTCCATGAACCTACTCACAACTCCCACTGCATGTGCAATGTCTGGCCTTGTCCAGACCATAGCATACACTAGAGAACCTACCGCTGCAACATATGGAACTTTAGACATATAGGCTATCTCCTCTTGTGTCTTTGGACACATATCCTTCGTTAGTTTAAAATGAAACTGGTTTTGCATTTTGCATTGCAAACCTTTCTAGTACCTTCTTGATGTAATCTTCTTGAGATAGCTTTATTGTCTTCTTCGTCCTGTCCCTTGATATTTTCATACTAAGTATCCTCTTTGCAGCACCTAAATCTTTCATTGAAAAAGATTTGGACAACTCCTCTTTTAGGTATTTGATGTCCTGCATGTTAGCACTTGCAATCAACATGTCATCAACATACAACATTAGGATGATGAATTTCCCATCTCCCAAATTCTTCGTATAGACGCAGTGATCCGAGTTGCATCTTGTGAATCCATCGATCAAACTTCAAGTACCATTGTCTTGATGCTTGCTTTAAACCATACAAGCTCTTCTTTAATCTGCAAACCATTTTGTCCTTACCTTTTACTTCATACCCCTTTGGTTGAAGCATGTAGATTTCCTCCTCTAAGTCACCGTGAGGGAATACCGTATTTACATCCATTTTCTCGAGATTTAGATCATGAGCAGCCACAAGGCTTAAGAAAAGCCTAATTGAGTTCATTTTTACAACAGGAGAAAATATTTCATTGAAGTCAATACCTTTCTTTTGAGAAAAAGCTTTTACCACAAGCCTAGACTTGTACCTTTTCTTCCCACCTTCTTCTTCCTTTAGCTTGTACACCCATTTGTTTTGAAGTGCCCGCTTACCTTTAGGCAACTCAACCAAATCCCATGTTTGGTTGCGATGTAGTGAGTCCATCTCCACTTGCATGCTCTTCATCCATTCTTCTTTGGATTCATGTTGCATAGCTTCTTCATATGATTCCAGCTCTCCAGAATCTGAGATCAAGAGATGGTTGAAGGAAGGAACAAACCTTTCTGGAGGTCTACTTGCTCTTGTAGATCTTCGGGGAATAGGTTGAGGCTCCCCATTTGGTTGACGTTGTTGCACATTGTCACCGTTTGCAGTCCTTGAGTCTTCACCGTCCTCAAGCTCCATGTACTCATCACCCGTTTCTTTTGTTTGTTTTCTTTCCAAGTAATCTTTGTACATATTTTGTTCGTTAAAAATTACATCCCTACTCCTTAAGATTTTACCATCTTCAGGATTCCATAGGCGATACCCAAAGTCTCCTTCTCCATAGCCAATGAAGAAACACTTTTTGGACTTTGCATCTAACTTTGATCTTAGGCTTCTATCTATGTGCATGAAAGCCTCACACCCAAACACTTTGAGAAATGCATAATTCACCGGTTTACCTGTCCATGCCTCTTCTGGAACTCCCCCATCCAATGCCGTTGAGGGTGACCGGTTGATTAAGTACACAGAGGTACTTACAGCTTCTGCCCAAAGCTCAAGCGGTAGGCCTGCATGTAGCCGCATGCTTCGTGCTCGTTCCATGATTGTCCTGTTCATCCTTTCTGAAATCCCATTTTGTTGAGGTGTCCTTGGGGTTGTCCTTTGCCTCCGAATGCCATTGCTAGCACAAAAGCTTTCAAAAGCTTGGCTGCAATATTCGCCTCCATTGTCGGATCTGAGGCATTTAATCTTGGTACCTGTTTCATTCTCCACAAAGGCCTTCCACCTTTGAAATATGGAAAATACATCGGATTTATTCTTCATGACATAAACCCATGTTTTTCTAGTCGCATCGTCTATGAATGTTACATAGTACAATGAGCCACCAAGTGATGGTGTACTTGCAGGACCCCAAACATCAGAATGAACCAACTCAAGTTTTTTATTTTTTCTTTCATTTCCTGATTTTTGAAATTTTACCCTCTTTTGTTTACCATAAACACAATCTTCACAGAACTCTAAGTCCACTTCTTTCAAACCTGGTAGAAGCTTCTTTGTTTGAAGGATTTGCATTCCTTTGGCACTCATATGTCCAAGTCAGTAGTGCCACACCGCACTGTCAACTTCTGTAGTTGCTGCACAAGCTGAAGGTTGCGTGCTAATAGTACACAAGTAAAGTGTACCGACTTTTTTACCCTTGGCAACCACCAAAGATCCCTTTGAGATCTTCCACCGTTTGTTTCCGAATGCAATGTTGTGACCTTCATCGTCCAATTGTCCTGTAGAGATCAAATTTTTGTGAAGAGAAGGAACATGCCTAACATCTTTAAGCTTCCATTCATTTCCGTTAGCAGTTTTGATAGAAACTGTACCTTTGCCGACAATCTCACAAGCTTCATCATCTCCCTAGTATACATACCCAAAATTACCTTTGGTGTAGTCTTGGAAATGTTGCTTGTGTGGTGTCGCATGGAATGAAGCCCCGGAATCTACTATCCAGGAATTAGACACATTGTCTAATGAGAGAATTAGAGCATCTTGCTCTACTTTACCTGCCACATTGGCCTCCGATGTTGGCTTGTTGTCTTGAGACTCTGTCTCCTTCTTCTTCTTGGACCAGTAATCCTTCTTGACGTGGCCCTTCTTGCCGCAGTTCCAACATTCAAGAACTGACTTTGTGCATGACTTGCTCCGCCTTGAGCGATCACGACCCTTTTGGTTTTTGAACCTCTCCTTAAGCCTTCCTCTTGTTTCCACTGATAGTGCAACACTTGATGATTCTCCTGTGCTTCTCCTTCGCATTTCCTCGCTTAGGAGAACACCCACAACATCATCAAACTTAAGAGTATTTGTGCCAGAGATAAAATTACTTACAGCCATCACAAGGCTGTCCCAACTATTCGGTAGAGATGATAGTATAAGGAGAGCTCTCACTTCGTCATTGAAATTGATTTTCACTGATCGAAGTTGACTTATGTTTGTGTTAAATTCATTTAGGTGTTCTGCAACTGAACCATTCTCTGCCATCTTTAGATTGAACAAGCGCTTCATAAGAAATACCTTATTGGATGCCGATGGTTTCTCGTAGAAGTCGTCAAGTGACTTCATCAAGTCCTCCGTGGTCTTCATCTCCGAAACATTGAAGGCTACCATTGACGCCAAGTTTAATCGGATTGTTCCCAGTGCCTTTCGATCAAGGACAATCCATGCTTCATCTGCCATTGTTGCGGGCTTCTTCGCAAGACCGCCTAATGGCAAATAGAGGTCCTTCTGGTAGAGATAGTCTTCAATCTGCATCTTCCAATGTTGGTAGTTTTTGCCGTTGAACTTCTCAATCTTGAGCTTCCCTTCCTCCGCCATAACTCCCACTCAATTCAAGGAATCCTTTCCTTGAGATAATTTAGCTACGAGAAAACCTTGCTCTGATACAAGTTGTTAGTAAATAAAACGTAGCTAAATAGATAATTGAGTAGATTACTTAATGGAGAGAGACAGATTTATATACACGAGATTATAGAGTAGAGAGAGAGAGAGAGAGTACACACGATATATGTGGTTCACCCAATGTGGGCTACATCCACGGGAAAGCAGCCACTCAATGGCTTTAGTACTTCAAAACAAGAAGTAGTTTACAAAGGGATTATACCCTTAATGGAGCTCCCACTTTGCTTCACTCTCACCACCTCACACTCACCTTGTTGCATCAACTTCACACTATGAAATGTGTGTAGAAATGGCATCCTTTTATAGGCCAAAAGGGCTGCCCTCTCTTATGAGAGACAGCCATGTGTAGCCGCCCTTGTGCGAATAAGTCCAAATCGGACCCTCCAATTCGCCCATGTGTGGCCGCCCTTGAGAAGACAAGTCTGCTTTTGAATTCGGCCACCGGCCATTGACTTCCGACCACCAGCCAACCGACCGGTTGTTTTCCGACCACTTTCTGACCGCCGTCCGGCCATAATATTCCGGCGAAAAAGAATATTCCGGAAAAAAAAATCTCGAGGGCCTCCGCCCCCGAGGCCTTTAAAGTTGCCCCTGATTCTTGTCCGTGAAAATTTTGGTTTCCGGTGAGTGATTTTCCTTCACACACGATGGCTTCTCCTCATAATGGGGGCCTTACAAATGTGCGCTTTTACCACAGAAAATTACAAGGGTAAATCAGGCTCCATACTTAACAAAGGCATTTCCGAATGGGACCTATCAGTTGGTGAGAGTCAATAGTAAATTTCTCAGGCACAGGATAAATGCTGTACGGATCAAGCTGTACTTTGACAGAGGTCTGGTGCCTAATGTGAACCAGATTGTAGCCGAGGGGGTTGGGCAACCCACCTGAAGAGATTTGAAAGTAACAGATACACAGTGTTGTACATATTGCATATACTGTACATATGGTTGTGCCTTTTTCCATATGCTTGAGTGCCGAGGGGGTTGTAGCCGAGGGGGTTGGGCAACCCACCTGAAGAGATTTGAAAGTAACAGATACACAGTGTTGTACATATTGCATATACTGTACATATGGTTGTGCCTTTTTCCATATGCTTGAGTGCCAGTGAAGTGTTGCAAATTTCAAGTTCTGTAAATATGCTTTTGGTTGAACATGAATGCTCAACTAGGGGGTGGGCAATGATGGTGCAACCAAAGTTGGTCCGTGCCAGGAAGGGTGACAAGCAGTGCTATGGATGCTAGCAGGTGCATGGCGGCGAGCTAAAGCAGGTGGAAAAGTCCTTGGCAGACTAGTGGCAGCGGAAATGTACGTCTAAAGTGGTTTTTTAGGCCAAGGGACCTTCAAATTGGGATAATTGGGATGGCAGACCAAAGTGTCCAAAATGTAGGGAATGTGCCTTGGAATGTAGGGTACAAGATGCTCTTGAGGCCCGTCCAGACGGCTCATCAAACGGAGCTTCGGTATGAAAGATGTGCCAGTTCGAAGTTGGAAGGTCTTGCAGATCCCCGACGGGCACGCGAGATGGGGACAGGTGGCCCGAGATAGAATGCGCAAGCAAGTGTGTAAATATCAAGTTGTGGATCATGCCGATATTTTTGGATCTCTATTTGGAGCTCAGACGTGCAAGTTATGGGCCGACAAAGTTTTCAAGGGGGGCAGTTGTGGACTCGTTGGGCGACAGTGGTAGGCGCATCGGCAGGGGGTTTGTTAAGCTCGCTAAGGTTCTCAAAAAAAAATGCACATGATGTGAGGAATTATCCATAATTTATGGCTCGTTGATCGGGACCATGGTCGACTAGATACGCCAAGGTCAATGGGAGGCGATCACAAATATGTTTCCATTTTTTGGCAGTTTCGATTGACGGCCTCAAAAAAGATTGAAGTGCGAAAAAATTTCTCATGGTTTCGAACCAGTAGGATGGCATTCCAATGGATGGACGCGATGGGTGTTTGGCAAGTCCAAGCGCACGAAGCACCGACCACGTGTGGAAACCTTTACTTGAAAAGCTCTTTATTGTAGCCTAACTTTAAAAGTAAAAGATGGTTGGGATTTGGGAAGGGAAAAAAAGAAGAATAAGCAAAGTGGAACTAAGCCTAGCGGTGGAGCCTTTAAAAGCCTTTAGAATTCTTTTATAAGGAAAAAAAGGGGAAACCCTTTTTAGAAAAAGGGGCAAAAGAAGAAGGAGGACGGCGCCGTTAAAGGAGGGGTTTTTTTTGAGGGGCGAAGGAACAAGGCAAGCTTCGGTAGATGGTCAGCTTCTTTGCAGGCTTGGTTGAGGGCGAGGCAAGGCCAAGGAGCGACTCTTGAAGAAAGGACTTTCGGACCATGAGAGCTCGGAAGGAAAGGAGCTCACTTGCATGTGTGCGCGGCTCGACAACGAAAGCAGGAGGAAGAAGTCCGATTCTCGATGACTGCACCAGCGAGGGTTGTCGTCCACCGTGAGATCAGCTTTTTATGCCCGTCGAGGCTGTGTCGACGAGGCTATTTGAACCAGGTTGTGTTGAGAAAAGGAAAGCAAAGATTGCCCACATTTTTGTGTCATTTTCCCTTCCCCCCTCTGTTCTGCACCTCTTGTGCTTGTGTCCGCGGTGTCAAATGTGTGTGTAGGCAAGTGTGCCCCCATCGAACCGGTGGTGTCTTGTGGCAAAGAGAAAGAACGAGGTTTTGGGTGTGCGAGGGAAGCTCGAAAGTGTGTCATGAGGTGTGTATGTGTTCGATCGTGATCTTGTATAGTGTGGTTGACTCGAGAGGTGTGCAGAAACTGGTCGGCTAGCAGGAAAGAGAATTTTTGAAGGTGAATCCTAGTGGATTGGGGTGTTGTGTTTACCAAGGGCTGTAGAGAGGCAAGCTACTTGTGTCTCGGGTGTGTTCCCCTTTCCCCCTATCCAACGTATACTAGAAGCTCACATGGTTGAGACTTTCATTGAAGCCAAGGGCTTATTATTCTTGTTTTTGCTATGTATGCATGGCATACTAGTACGATAGACGTACAACACCCATCATTGCACACGCTTCCGCTATAACACTAACTACTTTGTCAAGGACAAGGTAAGTTACTGATATCTTAAAACATTTTTTATGTTTACTCATAGGCAAAGTTTCGTATCTAAGGTCAGCCTAAACCAATCACGCTCACATCCAAAATAGATGGGTCAAGAAATCACTTGTGTTCCCTCTCTCTACGAGCAAGTGGTACAAGTACATTGTTGTGCGCTTATAGGATAAGCTATAACACAAACATAGTCTGCACTAGAGCATATGCAAGGGGCATACACCACATTTGAATGAGGGGTTTTCCTCAACCCAACTCTCTCTCTCTCTCTCTCTCTCTCTCTCTCTCTCTCTCTCTCTCTCCATCATCTATGCAGGACATGTGAAATTAGGCATGATTTTATGTTAATATGGTAACAGAAAGGGCTAAGAGGCAACAAGAAGGACTAAGAGCCATCTATTACCACCTATTTTGGAATGGCTAAGAGCTATTTGTTTGTAATCCATTAGTGATTTTTTTCAAGCTTCAACAATTATATTCGGTGGAGTACCCATCGATTATAATGACAAAGCAAGCATCCCATTGTTAGCCATCTTTTTGCATGATTGTAGTGATAGCCATTTTTTGGCTATCTGAAATATCTATAGCGAGCTAATCACCCTATCAAAATCACTCAAACACTGTGGCTATCTCTACCTTTTCATTGTACATAGGCATATGTGAGTTAGGGGACTTTTTCCATATCTCCTTAAAACCCTCAACCACCTAGTCATTGGGTTAGTTGAGCCAAAAAGGTAAATAAAATCAAAAGAAATTACTATGGCCCATTTGTATATAAATGTTTCATTGTATATAGGGCCGAAATATAAAGAATTTTCATATTTATTTTGGTATTTGTTTAAATATTTCTACCTAGGTGTGCACTATGTACCTATGTATGCTATGTACATTGACTCACCATTACCACAATTTTTCTTACCATTTTTCATACTCTTTATTCCATATAGAAATATTTTCATGCAAGCTTCTCTTATTTTTTGTGTGAATCAACTCCAAAGAAAAACCTCAAAAAAATACCTTCCACTATCAGTCCTTGCCTTTCACTAAATTCCTATTTTCTACTGGTATTTTTTCTTACCTCTTGTAAATAAATATACATCAATAAGAACAAATGAGGACCCTCCTCATTTGATTCCCTATATTTTTATATATTTTTTTTTCTATATAACTCACACTATTCTAGATTCCATAAATTGTTTATATATACTAGCTTCTTTTTTTCATCATATCCATATATTATATTTATGCATAATCCACAACCATGTATATTTTCAAACCCCTAAGAATCTGTTAGGTCATGCTCTCACGCAAGGAGGGGCTCACCTTTGGAGCCTTATGCAAATTCAATAAAAAGGGGGCCACTGAAGACTTTTTTGTTAAGAAAAATAGACTTTTTGGTGGGATTTTTTATATCCATCTCCATTCTGAATTTGAAGTGGTGGTTAAAAGACAAAATGTGGAACAAGAGCTGAAAAAACACCTCAAAAAGTTTGATAATCTGGAGCTACCACCGGTGAGATAGGATTTTTTGGGTGGACCCCAATATGCTCACTTTTCTCACAAGTAGCCCATAGTCTTCTCTCACCTCCTTTCCTACTTCCACACATACTCACACAATCTGTCCACTTTTCTCACAAGTAGTCCATAGTCTTCTCTCACCTCCTTTCCTACTTCCACACATACTCACACAATCATCCTCCTTCTCCAGCACCAAAACCTACACCATTCATGCCTTCTTTCATCTTCTTCACCAGTTCCATCTCTCCCTTACTCCATAGCTCAAAAATTATCATCTTTACACACATGTTGCTCAATTTCTCTCTCTATAATTAAATTCATATTACCATAAACTCTTCATCCTTTCACAAAAAGAGAAAAAATCAACAAATAACCAAGCTTAAGATCTATCAAAGGAGGAGTTTGATCATGGAACATTTAACTTTTCCATGGTCACAAGAACTACACCGACAGAGTTCTACAACCACTTCATTCAATGGAGAAGATAGGTGAAAATTTCCCTTTTCATCTTGTGGTTTCCATCAAATTGTATATATTCTCATCACTCGCTTAATTTTTATCATTGTATAGATCATGTAATGCATCTTGAGTGCATATGCCATGTAATGTTATCCCATCCTACTAACTACAAACTACTAACACTAATGACTAACCCTTTTTGTAAGTTGCACCCTCTACTATCTACTAGAGTAGGCACCTCCAAGTTACTCACCTCTCTCTCATTTTACTCTCAATAATTTCTCTTCTTGAGCCCACATCCATGTGACTCAAGGGATAAGGAAGACCCACTCCCATTTTGAAAATAAAAAATATTTCATAATCTTTTGTATTCACAATAAAATTGATTAGGTCTAATCCTAATTAAGGCTCCCAAAAACCTATAAATAGAGCCCATTCCTCTTTATAAAATAGACCTTCACACTATTGCACACTACATTGAGCTTAGCACACTCTAGTCTCCATCTTAGTTGTAAGAAGAGAGAGTGAGCTCTCTATACACCATCACCTTGATGCATAGACAAGCTCAAGCTAATTTGAGTTTGTGAGTGAGTGTGAGTAAATTATACTCCTCCCATCATTGTTATATCTACTCCAACATCAATAAAATTAATAGCTTGGGTGCAACTGATTTCCAAAGGCTCACCCTTCTCTTCCAATTTGGCTTGGCAAACTCACTCAGTTCCATAAGGTAACTTGTTCATTGAAGGTTGTTTTCTCATTGCTTGTGCTTGTGATTCATTGATTTGACTGTTTCTTTGGCTAACATTGTAAGAGGGTGGATGGTGAGAGGGCTCCCATAACCCTAAGACAATGTGCTAGTGTGTAGTACTATAACCAAATCTAAAGTGTTGTCATTTGAATCCCCAAGCTCTAGGTACCTTCTTGTGCAAATCATAAGGTTGAAGCTAAATTGTACACAATCTCTCTCTCTCTCTCTCTCTCTCTCTCTCTCTCTCTCTCTCTCTCTCTCTCTCTCTCTCTCTCCTTGTTGGGGTATAAAGCCCAATGTGGTCGCCCAGGTAAGTGGGCGGGCCAGGTATGTACACATATTCTTTTGTTAAAACCTAATAAGAACTCACTATGCTCTACACATTACAGTAGAGCGAGTTCACCATATCGTCGTGCTCTTCTTCTTGCACTCTCTCTCGCGTCGCACTTCCGCTCGTACTCCTTCAATTGGTATCAGAGCTCAGATCGAGGCTTGGGGCAGCACTGCAGGAGGCTAGAGTCACCAGCTCAGATTGGAGTGAAATTCGACAGGCAAAGACACGGCCCCAAATCTTCTGGGTAAGCCCGTAGGGCTTGGTGTGCTCAAAATTTCATTCTGAGATCATCTCGGTTATCGTTCAGCTTCGACAAAGTTCTACGCAAGCCATTTTCGACTATGTGGTCTAAGCGGGTGCAGATCCGACTCTGCAAATTTGGGGTTTTTCGGCCTACGACTGCAGGTGCTGAGGATATCGACACTCCCAGAGTGTTGATTTGTGGTTGTCTACACATCGAAGGACGGCTCACAGTTCTTGGAGGCGTGTCACATACGACATGGGCGCATCTACACACAGACTATAGGTGACATCCACTAGTTCATCAGGTAGCTTGTGTTTGCTACTTGATATTCCAGATTTCATCCTACAGGTACTTCCACATGGGATGTATTGTCAAAGATGATGTATGTCTGTTGAGGGTTTGCTGGCTGTGAGTCACGCAGCAAACAACCGCCGCAGCAGTTACAGCATACAGTGGGAAATTTGTGGATGTATGACTTTGTGGGAAGTCTATGTACTGTCAGATTTACTGCAGCCTTTGTTGAGGGTCGAGTGAGGTTTTATTGAGCTGTGGGATTCTCGAATGTTGAGATCCTTTCGGTGATACAGGTCTTGGAGCGATCCCTCGAGCACCCTTAGATAGGCAGCTAGGATGTATTGACTGTGAGTTAGACAGTTGGGATTGCATCTTTGCTTTACTGCCGTTGAGGCATTCTCGCAGTCTATGCTTACAGGACAGTGACAGGACAGTCAGAGACAGTACAGGTGCAGGACAAGTTTACCCACAGCTTACAGTGTCAGAGAGACAGTGTTTTTTGAGCTGTTTTTTGGTCTGTTTTTTGAGTACACCAGAGCCATTTTACAAAGGAGACTCTGCCGAAATTTATGTAGAATCTGAAGCTTTCTTGGTTCATTTGACAGGTTGATATTGGTTCAGAGGTCAGTTTACAGGGGAAACTCTGCCGAATTTTTCCCAGAAAAGTAAACCACTGTGAAGCGTAGCTATGGCTGGATCACAGGACACTGCTCTTTACAATATCAAGAAGCTGGATGGAACCAATTTCCCATTGTGGAAGAAGCAGATTTGGCCACGCGTTGGTACAAAAGAAGCAGATAAAACCTATACAGCTCAAGGGGATAAAACCAGAAGATATGGACGAAGATGAATGGAGCGAAATGGATGAATTGGCACTTTCTACCATTATGCTGACTTTGGCAGAAATCGTTTACTTCAATGTAGCAGACGAGATGTCGGCTTATCAAGCATGGTTAAAGCTGAGTGATCTTTATGAGAAGCAGAGTGCAGCTTCACAGGTATACTGGCTTAAGAAGCTTGTTGACTTGAAGATGAAAGAAGGGACACCTATGTCCAATCATCTGAATGAATTCAACACAATCTATAGTCAGTTGTCAGCTCAAGGTGTCAAGTTTGATGAACCTGTTAGAGCTATGTTCCTGTTGATCACATTGCCGAAAAGTTGGGACACTTTTCGCATAGCTTTGAGTAATTCTGCACCTCCAGATGGTTTGAACATAGCAGGTGTAGAAGGAAGTCTGCTTACTGAAGAAACCAATAGAAAGACAATGGACAAAGGCAAAGGAACAGCCTTAGTTGTCAGGGGAAGGACCAAAGAAAAGTACAAAGGTGGAAAGAGGAATCAGTCTCGTAGCAAGTCCCGCAGTGCTAAAGGCAAGAGTGACATAGAATGCTACCATTGTGGCAAGAAGGGTCACATGAAAAGAGACTACAGAGAATGGAAAGCAGAAAAAGGCAAAGAGAAAGCTGAAGACCATGGTGAGAAGAACAAGTCCTCAGTGAAGATTCAAGAAATAAATGTGACAAACACTGTTGCAGAGGATGACAGTCTAGACATCTACTTCTTGAAGAATACAATGGAATCAGCTCTTCTTACAGCATCTGATGGAAATGCACTGAGTGACTGGATTATAGACTCAGGGGCATCACTTCATGTGTCTCCAAACAAGGAGTGGTTTACCTCTTATATGACCACTAAAGATCATGTTCGGCTAGGCAATGGGCAGACATGTGAGATCTTAGGTGTTGGAGATGTTCAACTGAAGTTTCAGAATGGCTCTTCTTTCACGCTGACGAATGTGAGACATGTTCCCGCAATTACAAAGAGCTTGATCAGCACACGTTTACTTGATGATGCTGGCTACGTCACCACTTTTGGACAGAACATGTGGAAGATATCCAAGGGTTCTATGACAGTAGCACATGGAGTAAAGTCTGGAGGACTTTACATGATTTATGTATCAAATGTCTCTAAAAATGTAATCAATGTAACTGAGCAGCCGAACGTTTCTTTGTGGCATAGCCGGTTAGGACATATGTCCAAGAAGGGAATGGAAATCTTGTCTCGTTCTGGTTATTTGCCTGGCTTTTCATTTAATGATTTTGAATTCTCTGAACATTGTTTGTATGGTAAGCAAACACAGCAGCCACATAAGCATAGAAGCAATAGAAGAGATACACAGTTGGCACTTGTTCATAGTGATTTGTGTGGACCTATGCCTAACCTATCTCTAGGGGGAGCTTCTTACTTTATGACATTTATAGATGATTACTCGAGGAAAGTATGGGTTTACTTTCTCAAGCACAAGGATGAAGCGTTTAGTGTTTTCAAAACGTTTGTGACACTTGTGGAGAATCAGAGTGGCAAGAAGCTTAAATGCTTACGCACTGACAATGGTGGAGAGTATGTTTCAAAGGCCTTTTAGGACTTTTGTGAGTCAAAAGGTATAAAACGTGAACTTACTGCTCCTTACAATCCTCCTCAAAATGGTGTTGCTGAGAGGATGAATAGGACCATACAAGAGAAGGTCAGAAGTATGTTGTCTAATTGTGCGCTCCTTGCCGCACTGTCGAAGCAAAGGACTTGCCGATACACCGTGTGTGAGCCACAAATGGCTCCAAGTACACAACAAGCCTGAACTAGCAAGCTCAAGAGAGCAAAGGGTGTGTCACTCACCGCTCTACGCTCGCCTTCGTAGTGTATTCCTCGCCGCGATGAAGAAGAAGCTGCAGTCATGCCGCGCTCAACCGCCTTGCCGCCGTCGTGCCGCCGCAACGCTCGATCGCACACACACTCTCACACTCTCTCTCTCTCTCTCTCTCTCTCTCTCTCTCTCTCTCTCTCTCTCTCTCTCTCTCTCACACACACACACGCACACACACAAGGAGATGGTGAAGGAGAAGGTGGAGATGGAGCAAGAGCAGCTTCTATTGCACAATGAGAGAATGACTCAATTTTAGGTTTAATTGGCTTTTATGTGAGCTCACCCCATTCACACTTGGGCGCCCATGCTTAGCCAACTAACCCTAGCATGTTCGTGTTAGAGTGCGCCTCTCATCGGCGATCACTCTTCCTTTCCCTATTGGACCGACAAGCCCGGTGCCTGACTCTACTTAAATAAATAATACGGTTACGGTGTCCATCGTAGGTGATAGGGTGTCCGTGAGCCATGAGGGTTAACATTGCCCCCCTTCCTGATGTAGATTCATTCCTCGGAAGCTATTGAGTTGAAGTTTGGTATGTCCATGTTGTAGAGCATTTAGATTTGAATCTACAAGGCAAAGTCACTGTTTTAGCAAGCGGAATTATATTGCCATAAATCATGAGGGGAATGTAAAGTGCATGTGGAAATGAGTAAATGCAAGATTTATGAAATGTTAGACTGCCATTAAGGACAAATAAATTTCACTTTGATTAAATTAATTAATCAAGAGTTTTGAGCTTATGGGTGAGTCTATCAATTAGTTAGCTATGACTAAGGTTAAAACAACTACTCTAGTACTAGCTAAGCTAAGAAGATTATCTAAATGCAAGCGCATCCGTCCAGGCTACAGGTGGTCTATTTGCCATCATACGTTTGATCATTAAACAATCCTTAGCTTGGTGACCATACCTACCACATGCGTTGCAAGTTCCATTAAATTTTACTCTAAACGTAGGGCACTCACTAGTGCTATGTGGACCTAAGCAAATGGAACACCATTGTTGCTCCCTTCTTGGATACATGTGACTATTTTGAGGGGGTCGACTATCCTTAAGAGACTCTTGGATTGCCTTGGTGAGGTCTGTCAAGAATGTCTCAAATACCTTTGGCTCATTGGCAATGGGCTTTGTAGTCATAGGTTCATACTCAATGGCTTGTGAGCTAGTGGATCTCGTGTCAGTAGACACCCTCATGCCTGCTATCATCAAATTGTCCTCTAATTGGATTGCATTGGCAGTGACATCTTCCCAGGTTGTGATACCTCTAATCACTAGTCCATTATATATTCCTTCATTCCTCAACCCTCGAATGAATCGATCAAGCAGTTGGTTATTGTTGAAGCGCTCATTTACAGGGTAGCGAGAGTTTAAGTGCTTTAGACGACTAATGAAGTCCCTTACTGACTCTCCTTCCTTACGTTCGGCCTTCTGTAGCTGAGATGCTACACCCCAAAGCACACCTTCTCGTATGTACTCCTTTAGAAACAACCTTCGAAGGGTAGGGTAGATTGTTTTCTCGTCCACCCTTAGGGTTCTATACCAATCTCCAGCCTTCCCACTTAATGTCAAGCTTAAGGCATTGCACTTATGTAGTTCGTTGCATTCCCCTAAGGAATCACATACTTGTTCAAACACTTCAATGTGTTTTCTAGCATCTTCGTCCCCATTGAATTTTTGCGTGAGTTTGGCAATTTGTACTGCCTTACTTCTAGGCTCTCTATCAGATGCATGACGCATATTTTCCGCGATAGATCGACCTATGGTTTGAGCAAACGCTGCCAAGTCACCTATGTGAGGAGGGAGGGCCGGTGGAGGTACTCTTGGAATCATATGTGGGAGAGGGACGGGTACCGGTCTTGGCATATGTGTGGATGATGCAGGATATGGAACATAATCGGGCATAGGTCCACTCAGATAAGGGCTAGGGAGCGGCACTCCAGGAGCATAAACAAGTGGTACAATTGGAGGTGTGGGGGCCATGTGTGCATAAGGGGCTAGAGGCACATACGGTCGAGGCCCCATATTAGGTACTACGACACTAGGTAGTGGCACTGGGCTAACCGTAGATGTCATCGGTACATTCTCTATCAGGCTTATCCCTGGAGTGAGCACTGTGTTTTCCTTAATAGAGGGTTGAGCCAAGTTAGGGAAGCTAAAGTTGTCGCTTGGAGGCTCAGATTGCATAGAGACCCCAGGTGAAATGACGTAAGATGGGTCCATGGGGCTCATTAGAGGAGTCTCCATTTGTGATAGAGTAGGCTGTTGAGCCTTGCTCGTATCCAGAAATCTCATGGGGCCAGTTGAGAGTATATTTACCCCTCGGTTTTGCCTTTCCGATTGAATAATGCCATGGATAACATTACATATCATTTTCTGTTGATCTTCGATGCTCGTGGCACTAGAGGTGGATTGTACAATCTCTGTCCATCCTACATGGTAGGCGTGGCCAAAGTGTAGATCCGTCAACACCTCAGTGTGGAGGTCGTATGTCCAACGATCATTAATGAACAATCCTTCTAGAGTCGACGTGTTAACGGTTTCTTGTGAGGTAGAAGCAATGTTGCTCCCCGTGGTTTTACTTGTCACCAACGGTACTCTAGAGGGAACTTCTGAAGGAGGCAGCTCAACAGGGCCTTCTTGGTAAGAAGTTGGCAGGATATCCACATGGACACTCTTTGGGGGTGTGGGGTCCACGTGCGATGTGAAAGGAGAGTCCACTTCCCCACCCCCTTCGTGTGCTTCATTTGCATCAGGTTCCGAGCGAGTAGCTCTACCTAATGTTTCCATGAAACGGCTAAACATACTAGTACTAGGCTGTGGAGCTTCGCGAGGTGCATGGCCTTCTCTCTCAGTGTTTTGGGTAGGGTATGCTTCCATGATTTCTGAGTCGGAGGAGGAATCACTAGCGGCTATTTTAGGGTCTTGGGTGGTGCTACCTTGTGTCCTCGCTGAGGGTCTAGAGCCTATCGTGGATGGGTAATGGGTGTCCGTATGAACAGAGGCACCCTCAATATGCTCGTGTTCTAGCACCCGCCCAGAACGTAAGTGCATATGCTTTTGATACCCTGAGGTGTCAAAAAGCTGCTCTAGGAGGCCTTGTGACTAGTTTTTAGCGTGTTTTTTGTTTGGTTTTTTGCTAGATTTTTTAGAGCGTGTCGTGGAATGGGCCGTGTGATAGCTCGAAACGAGCGTATCGCTAGGAGGGACGCGCTGTGCTTTATAGCCCACCGTTTGGTTCTATTTTGCTCCAGAAAAGCCCGAAACAGTCTTTTCCTAGCTGGGGAACTAGGCTCCAAATAGCAAGTCTAAGGGTGCAAGTGGGAAGAGAAGGGAGGAGAGTGGAGGACTTGTCCCACATGCTCTCATTCCCTCTTGAGGAGGTAGGGTATATATATAAGAGTGAGTCTAGTATACATCATAAGACTGAGGACTGAGGCCTGGGCCTGGGCCATTTTTATAACTCACGTTTTTTATTTTCGAAAAATCTAACCTCCCCCTCACTCACGTTTTTTTTTTCGGATTTTTTTTTTTCGCCGCGATCGCGGCGCCGCACGCGCGCACACACACACTTAACCTACACCTACCTTATCTACTTACAGCTAATGGAGATACTGCCACACACACTCTAACACTGTTTACACAGTACTACAGTAGCTAACAGATCTACAAAACTAACCTTACAGAACTAACATTGAACCTTACAGAACTAACATTCCATAGCTAATACCTTAATTCTAAAAGGACATTGCAAAAAAATGTAACTCTTTCTTTAACAGAAAACAAAAAAGACAGTACAGTGTAACAAAAAACCTTCTCCACACAACCACACACCTTCCTTCTTCACAAATCCTTCTCCACACAACTACACACACTCATTCCCTACCTTTCCTATGATAGAAATTGCACCACAAGAAAGCGTAAAGTGCTTAACCGAGCTTAGTGTAGGGCATTTCCCCGGCAGCGGCGCCAAAAATGTGCTCTCCTTGTCGCACTGTCGAAGCAAAGGACTTGCCAATACACCGTGTGCGAGCCACAAATGGCTCCAAGCACACAACAAGCCTAAACTAGCAAGCTCAAGAGAGCAAAGGGTGTGTCACTCACCGTTCTACGCTCGCCTTCGTAGTGGATTCCTCGCCGCGATGAAGAAGAAGCTGCAGTCGTGCCGCGCTCAACCGCCTTGCCGCCGTCGTGCCGCCGCAACGCTCGATCGCACACACACTCTCACACTCTCTCTCTCTCTCTCTCTCTCTCTCTCTCTCTCTCTCTCTCTCTCTCTCTCTCTCTCTCTCTCTCTCTCTCTCTCTCACACACACACACACACACACACACACACACGCACACACACAAGGAGATGGTGAAGGAGAAGGTGGAGATGGAGCAAGAGCAGCTTCTATTGCACAATGAGAGAATGACTCAATTTTAGGTTTAATTGGCTTTTATGTGAGCTCACCCCATTCACACTTGGGCGCCCATGCTTAGCCAACTAACCCTAGCATGTTCGTGTTAGAGTGCGCCTCTCATCGGCGATCACTCTTCATTTCCCTATTGGACCGACAAGCCCGGTGCCTGACTCTACTTAAATAAATAATACGGTTATGGTGTCCGTCGTAGGCGATAGGGTGTCCGTGAGCCACGAGGGTTAACACTAATGCACAGCTGTCAAATGGGTTTTGGACTGAAGCTGTATCAACAGCTGTTCATCTTGTAAATAGATCTCCTAGCTAGGTTTTGCAGAAGGATTCAGTGCCAGAGATGGTATGGTCAAGCAAAATGCCCTCATACAAGCATCTCAGAGTCTTTGGCTGTGAGGCATATACTCACGTACCAAAGGAATTTAGGAACAAACTTGAGCCAAAGAGTAGAAAGTGCATCTTTCTAGGCTATGGTAATTCTGGTGAGATGGGGTATAGACTTTGGGATCCCGAATCCAGAAAGGTTGTCCGCAGCAATGATGTTCACTTTAATGCATCCAACTATCATTCTAAACAAGAGAGGGTTAAGGAGATTAGAAGAGTTGTCTTCCAAGAACATGGACCTGCACGTGCAAGACAAAATGTCAGGGCTCAAGAGGAGCAACGACAGGATAGAGTGGAACCAGAGGTTGTGGCTGAGCCTGAGCCACCTATTGTGCGTAGATCTGGACATGTCATGCGACCTCCTGATAGGTTTGTTCCATCTATGAACTATGTCATGTTGACTGATTGCAATGAGCCTTCATGTCACAAGGAAGCAGTGCAAATGAAGGACTCCGGGAATTGGAAATTGGCCATGCAGTCAGAGATGACAGCTCTGCATAAAAACAAGACATGGAAGCTAGTTAAATTACCACAGGGAAAAAAGGCTCTAACTTGTAAATGGGTTTACAGGTATAAGATCACCGCTCATGATAGTCAGCCAAAGTACAAAGCAAGGCTTGTTGCCAAGGGCTTTAAGCAAGAACAAGGCATTGACTTTGATGAAGTGTTCTCTTCGGTGGTCAAGATGACTACATTGAGAAGCTCTCTTACATTGGTTGCCATATTAGATTTGGTGTTGCACCAAATGGATGTCAAGACAGCGTTCTTGCATGGTGATTTAGATGTGGAAATTTACATGCAGCAGCCAGAAGGGTTTGTTGAGAAAGGCAAGGAAGATTGGGTATGCCAGTTGTTAAAGAGTCTTTATGGCTTAAAACAATCACCGAGGGCATGGTACTATAAATTCCACAAGTTTATGCTTTCTCAAGGCTACAAACGTAGTGAGTTCGATCACTGTCTATATACAAAGAAGGCTAAGGATGGTAGTTGGCTGATCCTTATTTTGTATGTGGATGACATGTTGATTGCTAGCAAGCACTTGGAAGAAATTTCAGCTTTGAAGTCAAAGATGGCAAAATCATTTGACATGAAAGACATGGGTGAGGCAAGTCATATACTTCGTATGCGCATTGAGAGAGACAGATCAAAGAAGTTGATTTGGTTATCTCAAACAGAGTATATTGACAAGGTTTTGCAACGTTTCAATATGGAGAAGGGAAAGGCACTGAGTTTTCCAGTGCCACCATATGTGAAACTTAGCAAACAAGATTGTCCTGTGTCTGAGGAAGAACAGGCTGAAATGGATAAGATTCCATATGCGTCTGCAGTGGGTAGTTTGATGTATGCAATGATTGCTACTCGCCGAGACATTGCATTTGCAGTGGGAGTAGTAAGTCGATACATGTCAAACCCAGGCAAGAAACATTGGGAGGCAGTGAAAGGAATATTGAAATACCTGAAAGCTACAAAGAGTATGCGTATATGCTATGGGAGTCAGGAGCTAAGTGTAAAGGGTTTTACAGACTCAGATTATGCAGGTGACTTAGACAACCGAAGGTCTACGTCAGGGTATGTCTTTACATTGGCTGGTGGAGCAGTATCATGGCGTTCTAGATTACAAGATTGTGTTACTCAGTCTACTACAGAGGCTGAATATGTTGCAGCATCATAGGCATGCAAAGAATCAATTTGGCTTAATCGACTAGTAACAGATTTGGGAATCAAAGAAGAGATGCCTGTGTTATATTGTGATAGTCAAAGTGCTATACAATTGGCTCGCAATCCAGTTTATCACTCAAAGACAAAGCATGTGGATGTGAAGTATCATTTCATCAGGGAAATGCTCAAGGATAAGCAACTTCAGCTTGTCAAATTTCACACCACAGAAAATCCTGCTGATCTACTTACAAAAGGACTTCCCTCAGAGAGCTTTGCGCATTTTCGCAAGCAGTTAGGTGTAGGGTAGTACATCACTTCTCTACATCTCTTGTATATTAGCTTGTATAGTAGCTTCTCTCACACTTAAAGTACCACATTGGACTTTAAGTGGGAGGTTGTTGGGATATAAAGCCCAATGTGGTCGCCCAGGTAAGTGGGCGGGCCGCAAGGTATGTACACATATTCTTTTGTTAAAACCTAATAAGAACTCACTATGCTCTACACATTACAGTAGAGCGAGTTCACCATATCGTCGTGCTCTTCTTCTTGCACTCTCTCTCGCGTCGCACTTCCGCTCGTACTCCTTCACCCCCCCTGCTCTATCTCTTTTGTGTTTTTAGTGTGTGAGTGTGTTGCATTGGTGTAAGGGCAAGTGTATATCTCTTGCTCGATTGTGGGTTTGCTCCATAATTCTCCTTTCTTGCATCCTAGTTTGCTTTGAAACTAGGTGGTGTCCCTTGTGTAGTTGGGTTTTGTTTGTGGGTTTGGTGTCTTGCTTGTGTTGTGTTGTGCCCCAGCCCCATTGAGCACCACAGGAGCCTTGAAGGGTGTCTAGAGGTTTCTCTTCTTGCTACCTGCCCCGGAGCGCCTCAATAGCACCACATGCCTTAAGTTTGAGGATCAAGTAGAGTTTTTGAATGTCTTAAACTCGTAAGGGCTTATCTCTACCAAGGTGTATAGATATAGCCATCATTTCAAACAGCACGGCTGTTCATAAAAACCCAAGATTACTAATTTTTAGGGTTTGAAAAAGACCTAGTGGTTGGTGAATATGTTTTCACTTTTAATGGATCTCCTACTTCATCTATAGCACTAAGAGTGTCTATATGCTCACAGTTTGGGGGTAAGACCCAGGTCGTGATTACTAAATCACTTATTAGGTGTGATGGTCAATTCTTAGAATCTTCACACTTGCACTTTCAAGGAAACAAGTCCATAAGCTGCCAAGGGCTAGTGGATAATTTTAACTTCCAAAGTTGAATTCATATATTATTGGCTGCTAGTTGAGAAGTTTCCATACAAAATTCTTACCAAGGGGTTTGACAATGTGGATTTTATCTGAAGGTTTGGATTGCAACGGCAAAACCCAAGGTTACATGTGCAATATTACTTGCATTTTACTAATTTTCAAATTAGTGCTCCCAGGCCTTTGCAGGTGGGAAATTTGGGGAGGTGCCTTGCACTACGGATAAGTGAACACTATGTTCAACCTCTAGGTACACATCTCATTTGGTTTTGTTTCTTTTTGTTTGCTTTTCCACGTAGGATGCATAAACTATGTTGTCATCCATTTTTCCTCTTACGAGAAATGACAAGGTCATGTAAGAGCCAAGAAATTTGGGTTGTAGTGTTCGAAATAAGTTTCTGCATTACGTAGTTATAGACCCATTTGTAGGGTTTGATTTGGTACATGTTGTCACATGGGAACCAACATGGTCTAGGAACTCAAGGAGATCGGTTTAGCCAGTGTGGAACATGGATAATGAGGGTCTCTCTCACACATGTCACATGCGTGTTTATAGTTACCTCCACACCCAAGTACATCTCGTACTTGAAGGATGTTCTTTTTAGACATCCTTACCTGAGACATATTCCACATGTGGAGAATATGAGTCTCTGGGGCTTACACTGGTGCCGCTACTTCAATTATGTGTCGCAACGATGTCCCTCAGTGCTGGGCAAATCCATTTTCTAGACCATTTTTTAGCACGTAGTATTAGGAAAAATTTCAGTGCCCAAAAATTTTGGATATGTAGAAAGACTTGTTAAGGTTACAATTGTGACTAAACAACATTAACGGATGGTTATTTATGAATATAGCAAGGCTATGAGTTGTTAATGAAAAGGTTTCATTGTTTGTACCTAGAAGTGCTTAAAGTTTCACCTTCTATTATGGTTCAAACATTTCAGCAAGGCTTGCAAATGATTACAGTAGCAAGTATTTAGTTTCTTTTCAAGACTATTTACACTCCTCTATAATGTGTGCTAGGAGCATTACATTCTCCAATAAGTCTTGGCAAGTATGATCATGTATTTGTAGGTTTGGATCTATTTTTGCTAAATGCATGCATGCTAGGTGTTATGGGCCCTAGTTTTGGCAAAGACTGATTTGGAGCAGCATGCATATTCATCACATTAGTTGCTTATGAAGCATTTTGCACTCTATATGAAATATCTCTATGAGATTACTTTTTGATCTACCAATCACCAATAGAAGTCATGGCTCGATTTGGATGCTTGTGGATCTTTCAAGTTAACCAAGATGGTTCTTCATAACATTGTTAATTTCTTAGCAATGTTGTAAGGAACGATGGTCCCTATTTACCAATCATTTTGGAAGACTGTCTGTAAGCCGTGGGGAAACACACCTCAGTACTATCAGTATCCAAGGGGATAGGCAGATTAGGTAGATTACAAAGTGTAAGTTGGTGCTAAAGGATATACAAAGTGCATATATTAGCACCAAGCAATTCAATTAGTAAGCATTTATTGCTCTAGTTGAAGCTTCAGGTATAGTTCAGGTTCTCAACCTTGCACATTGATTATGATGGGGTTCTTTATTGATACAAGAAGATAAAGAAGATAACAAGTCAAGGACTTACACTTGGCTCATTACATCAGCCAGTTACTTTCATGGAAAGTGACAAGAGGTACTCTTTTAGGTACATCTTAGTTCTGATAATTTGTTTAGCATACTCAAGTGATTTCTAAATGGAGCCTACACGCTATGTTGTATATGTACCAATTACACAAGACGGTTGCAAAGGGACAACGATGTGAAAAATCAAGATTTTACTTTTGGTTTCATTGAACCTCCTACTGAGCCATGTTCCGATCAAATGAACAGTTGGATCCATGAAGGATGCCACTGTGGAAAACATTAGTGTCACTTATAAAGTTGTCCCCACTATTGTTTTTGAGGACGAAAACGCTTCTCCAAGGGGGGAGTAATGTAATGCAAAAGGCAAACCCAAGGGAGGTCACAGACCAGCCGGCCGACTGTCAATGGAGACGGTATCCTAGGGGCAAGTCCTATAAAGGGAGGTTGGGTGGTGGATCAAGGATGGCAGTTCCCCGGTTCTTACACATGACATGCCTTTTACCAAGTCTCACCACCATGATGGTAAAATCAAACTCAAGAAGAATTAATAACCAAAGTGTAATTCTTCCCATGGAACATGGTTTGTTTACTAGATACAACAACGCTTGATGATCCACAAAAAAAAAAAAACTTGTTGGCAAGAAGGTTATACCAAAATTTCTTTACTACATAAATCATAGCTAAACCTTCCCACTTTGTAGTGGTGTAGTTCTTCTCAGCATCATTCAATTGGCGACTTGCAAAGCTAATAGGGTAGTCCAATTTATGTTCTCGTGGTTGAGCTAAAACACATCCAATAGCAAAGTTTGATGCATCAATATGCACATGAAAAATTACGTTCCAATCGGGCACTCACAAGATTGGACCACTTATCAGGGACATTTTTAATAATTCTTTGGCATGGTCACACTCCTCGGTTCATTGAAACTCGGTAAGAAGCTTGTACAATGTATGAGCTATCTCAGCAAGTTTAAAATAAACCGTCAATAATAACCAACATGCTCCATGAATCTTTGGACTCCCTTATAATTTGTAGGTGGTGGTAAATTAGCAACTTTAATTTTTCTTTCGTCTATGGAAATCCCATTCTTGGACACAGTAAGCCCTAAAATGACTCCATGCTTAACCTAAAATTGGCATTTGAAAGGGTTCAATGAGGTGCGATACAATCTACACCTTTCAAACACCTTTTGTAAACATGATAGATGTTCTTTCCACGAAGAATAAACACAAAGTTCATCTAAAAAAGCTTCGCAAAACTCCCTTTAATATTCCCTAAAAGCAGTATTTATTAATCTTTGGAATGTAGCAGGGGCAGTAGTTAAGCCAAAAGACATAACAGGAAATGCAAACACTCCGAATTCAATTATAAAAAGCGATTTTAACTTGGTCATCTAGCGCAATCGTGATTTGATTGTAACCAGAGTATCCATCCAAAAATCTATAAGCTTTCTTTCATGTGACTCTCTCGAGCACATGTTTCGTATATGGCAAGTGGTAATGGTCCCTTCTAGTGGCAGCATTAATCTTCTTGAGATCCACGCACACTCTAAGTTTCCCATTCTTTTTTGGCACAATAACTATTGAAGACACCCATTTTAAGTGCTCAATAGGGTATATGAATCCACATTCGATAAGATTTTTGAGTTCTTCCTGAAATCTTTGCATACTTACGGTTCATTAGGTAGGGTCATTGTTGGACTGGTTTAGCAGTGCTAATCATTGGAATTGTATGTTGCACTACGGAAGGTGGAATGCCCTTCATGTCATGATATGTCCAAGAAAATATATCCTTGAATTCCTTAAGGAGCTTCTTAAGTACATATTCCTCAATCTCTGTCAAGTCTTGGGCAATGAAAACGGGTTTGGAGTCCTCACCTAGGTGTGGTAACTCTATTTCTTTAGCTATTGCCGGACCATCATAGACTCCACTACTTTTATTAGTAGGTATTCTTTGGGCCTTTGTATACACAACCTTACGCTCCTCCCTGATTGTAGGATTTGAAATGATAGGTGCAGGGTGTAGGTCCGTGGGATCTTGTTGTGTTGTGGACTGTGATTTTGCTTCCACTTTCCTTAGTTGTTGAGATAACTCTCATTTTTGGCGTCTCCTTACAGTACGGCTCAATTTTGGCTTCTCTGGGACCTCTAGTTGTGCAATGTCAATGGCTAGTGGGCTGCACATGATGCTTTGAAGGTATCCTCCTTGTTGTTTTCTTTTCTAATGGTCATTTTAGTCTCCATGGTCTCACCTGAATCAGAATCATTTTCAGTGTTGTTCATAAACACGGGGTCATCACCAGTCCTTATGTTAGTCTTTAAACTGTTGTTTGACTACCTTTTGTGATCTCTTCCTTCGTGTTTTCTTCTTCTTCTTGGATTGGGCGATTGATGTCATGTCTCTTTCTTCAAGAATATAATTTTGGTTTTGGAGCATTGATCATGTGAGTACATTTACTGGTACCACCAGTGTACTTTGTGATGGTGCCTCAGTAATCTCAATTAAGTTCAATGGCATGATCCTTGGTGAATTTGGATTATTAGGACATTGAGCAATCAAATTATCTATGCCACATTGATTACACATAAGTATCAACATTGTAGATGTGATCCCTTGATTGGTATGCACTAGTGTGGAATTCTTTTGTAGTTTAATAGGACACTCAGCTACACAATGTGGACCTCCATACTCATAGCATTGAAAAGGTGGTCTCTTAGCAATGAGATTGATATTTTGGCCTCTTGCTGCAAGAGTAGGTAATTGAGAAATAGGTTTGACTTGTCCCTAGTAGTCCTCCATGCATTATTGTGGATACTCTTCAAATGCATCCATCCCATAGGAAATATTAGGGTCTATATCTTCCTCACAGCCCTCCAAACAAGCACTAAATGGCTCGCAAGCCATATGATTCACAGGGGTGACTCTTGGATGCAGGTGTCGTGGTCCTAGCACTGGAGGTGGTAGCTATGTAGCTTGAGCAACATTTTGGGCTCTAGGAACCGTGTGTTGTGATAGTTGTTCAATAGGGGGGGTAGACATCAATGTAGGAACTCCAAGGAAAATCCTTAGCTTGGTAACCGTACCTACCACATGCATTGCAATTCCCATTGAATTTTACTCTAAATGTAGGGCATTCACTAATGCTATGTGGACCAAATCAAACTAAGCACCGTTGTTATTCCCTTCTTGGATACATATGATTGTTTTGTGAGGCACGATTATCTCTAAGACTTTCTTGAATGGCCTTGGTGTGATCTGCTAAAGTCATCTCAAATATGTTTGGCTCTTTAAAATAGGCTTTATGGTCATTGGCTCATGCCTCGATGCTTGCGAGCTAGTAGATTTAGGCTCAATGGACACTCTTACTCCTTGAATCATTGAATTGTCCTCCAATTGGATTGCATTGGTGGTGATTGCTTCCCAAGTGGTGATACCTCTAATGACTAGGCCGTTATAGATATCCTCATGTCGTAGTCCCCTCATGAATCTATTGAGCAATTGGTTATTATTGAAGCGCTCATTTGGATTAGAACGATAATTCAAATGCTTCAGCAACTAATAAAGTCTCTCATTGACTCCTCTTCCTCTCTTTGGGCTTTCTGGAGCTGAGATGCTACACCCCAAAGCACTCCTTCTCATATATACTCCTTTAGGAACAATCTTCAAAGAGTAGGGTAAATCCTTTTCCCTTCCATCCTTAAGGTCCTATAGCACAAAGCCAGGCTTAAAGCATTGCTCTCATGTAGTTCATTGTGTTCTCCTAGAGAATTGCATATTTGTTCAAATACTTCGATATACTTTCTAGCATCCCCGTCCCCACTGTATTTTCATGTGAGCTTGGCCACTTGTATTGCCTTACTTCTAGCCTCTATTAGGCATTTTACACATATTTTCAACAACAGATCGACCGATAGCTTGAGCAAACATTGCCAAGTCACCAAAGTGAGCAGGTATAGTGGGGACAGGCACTCTTGGGACTGCAAGCGGAATGGGGATTTTCTTACGGGTGATCCTTGGGTCCCAAGCTGGGTACGATGTTGTGCCATGTGGTGTCCCAAAGTTCATAGGTGTGGCCCTAGGCATAGCGCACATAGGATATGACATGTTAATACTAGCTAGTATGGCCCCACTAGAATGAGTACTCGGATAGGGTGGTTGTGAAGTGTAGATTGTCGAAACAATCGGGGGTGTGGGAGCTACATGGGTAGGAGGGCCCATAGGTACATATCATTGATGTACAATTGTAGTTAATGTTGTGGGCATTGTGCTACTATGCAGTGGTGCGTTACTCATGAATGATGTCCAAGGTGTACTTTTTGGTGGGACAGACATAGTAACTGTAGATTCTTTGAAGGAACGATGAGTTAAATTTGGGAATGTGCAGTATTGCTTGTGGGCTCATAGGGTATTGAGACTCAGGAAAAACAACACATGAAGTAACAATGGACTCACTGAGGGAGTCTCCATTTGTGATAGCGTTGGTCGTTTGGCCTTTCCTCTATCCAAGAATCTCATAGGAGCCGTCAAAGGAATATTAATTCCTTGGTATTTCCTCCCTAATTGGATGGTACCATGGATGAGATCACTAATCATCCGTTGATGCTCCTCTAAACTTGTGGCCCCAAACGTGGATTGCACCACCTCTAACCACCCCACAGGGTATGTCCAGGATGTGTATAGGTCGGTCAATGTCTAAGTTTGTAGGTCATAGTCCCAATTTTTTGTAAAAAATATCCCCTCTAAGCTTGGCATGTTGCAAGTTCCCCTTGAAGTGAAGCATTATGGCTCGCCATCACCTGATCCTCCAAGACTGCTATCTTGGGAGCACTTGGTTGCTCAACTGGCATGATTGTTGTCATAGGGGTCTTCGCTTTCATGGCTCGACTTTGTTCTAACATTTGTAGGTTCTCAATTTCCCTCTCCCTCATTGCTTGCATTTATCGTTCGATCTCTTGCACTTCGACAAGACTCCTACCATTGGGTAGTAGAACCCGAGGGTGATGGCTCAGTAGGGTCTTTGATGAATGAAGTAGGTAGGATGTCAACAGGGCACCCTTGGGGAGTACAAGGTCTACATGAGAAGTGAAAGGTGAATCTACCTCCCCATTGCCCTCGTTCACTTCACTAGTTGTGGGCTCCATGTTCGGGTATAGGCGTCTGTGCCTTGCCCGGCCGCCCAGAGTCTGGGCGCCCACTGACTTGTATA
Organism: Adiantum capillus-veneris; assembly: GCF_014529385.1. Classification (NCBI taxonomy): domain Eukaryota; kingdom Viridiplantae; phylum Streptophyta; class Polypodiopsida; order Polypodiales; family Pteridaceae; genus Adiantum; species Adiantum capillus-veneris. Next base: position 40,884,693 of record NC_140940.1, read on the forward strand.
CCTTATACATAGCATAAGTGTATAGGGGGCTGCTCACTCTTGGAGTCTCCCCACCCACATTTGTGTGTCGTGTCTCCTTCTCTCTCACACACTCTCTGTATGTGGTGCTCCCCGATCCCCTTCAATTGGTATCAGAGCTATGGTGACCGCGGAGAGCACGACGGCTTTGAGAGCTTCGAGGCGATAGCTCGCTCGCTCTCGACAGTGGAGATCGATCGCGGAGTTTCACGGAGAGCAATTTTAGCTTGAGGAGCATTGTCTTTGGAGATTAGGAGCTTGGTGTGGTCAAGCTTGGTCGAGGAGGCGGTTGCGGCTTCCTTGGTGAGAGGGGCTTTTGAGCTCAGTGGAGCTCGTTAGAGAAGGGCTCGGCGGAGGAGAGCTTGACATTCGAGTGCTTGGATGCTGTTGTGGCAGAGCTCTTGTGTTGGAGCTTGCATTGAGAGGACATTGCACCATGCAGAGTGGAGCAGGAGCAGGTTCAAGACTGTGTGCAGCTCGTTTTTTGCCATTTTCGGGCTCTAAAACGTAGTTTTTTGCGTAGCTCCGTCATACAGAGTCAGATCTACATGATCCAGGAGTCTAGGTCAGGGTTTTGGCACGCTCCGGACGCGACGGTGATGTCTATTTGCTGAAATTATGCTTTGAATTACAGCAGGTACAGCAGCAAGTTTATTTGTGCACTTTCGGGTCCCAAAAACACTGTTTTTGGCATAGCTTTCACACCCGGACTCGGATACATATGATCCAGGAGTCTACCTTGGGGTTTTGGCACGCTCCAGACGCACTCGTCATATCAGAATTTTAAAATTCTGAACGCTGAATTTTCTGTAGCAGCAGCAGTTGTTTATTGTGTGTCGAGGATTCCACACATGGTTTGCTTTCAGATGTGAGAGTGATATTTGCTGCAAGTTTCCTCACAGGTGGGAGGATACGATGTATGCCTTATGTGGTTTGATGCTCAGGGAGACTAATGTGATTGCATTTTGAGCTCGGCAATGTATGCCTCGAGCATGTTTTTTGGCAGTCACAGGTAGAGCAGATATTTGTGTACTAGATTTGCAGGTGTTTGCAATGATGTATGCAAAGTGTGGAGATTGGTGCATGCATTTGGAGTGCGGTTTGATGCGCTTTGGTTGGTCATGGTTTTGAGCGTGCAGTCAGTTTGGTTACTGGTTTTGTGGCCGTTTTACTGACGAAACTCTGGCGAAATTTTCCCAGGAGTTTTATGCGCATCATTTATGCAATCTAGGTAGAGATTGCGGGTTGCACTCAACATTTGCGTGCGGTGTTCTCTGCAGGTGGGAGATTTGTGCGTGTGTATGCATCGATACCGCACAGTGTGGGCTTGGTGATTAGCTCACAGATTGCAGTGTGATACTAGAGCAGGCGAGGCTTGTATTGACATTGCGGGAGCTCTATTTTGGAGTGTGTCTCACAGGTTTTACATTGTGTTTCTGGCCATATTGGTAGACAGTTTCCAGGTGTTGTTGGTGAGGTGGTTTTGCTTTCTAGTTTGCTACATTGTGCTCATGGCAGAGACAGGTGATCGATCAGATTGTGACCTCTCACAGATGCGCGTGTTTGATGGGTCAGACTTTGCGGCATGGAGAGAGTGTATGCTTGATGCATTGACACAGCGAGGGTTGCATCGACCATTGAGTGGTGATGTAGGTAGACCTTCAAACATGTCTGACGATCAGTGGCAGGAGCTAGAGGAGATGGCACTATCTACGCTCTCTTTGCACCTTGCGGAATCTATATATGCTCTTGTTATGTATGAGACTACTTCGAGAGCACTTTGGCGCAGATTACATGATATGTATGATAGATCTGAGTCATCACGGACTCGTGTGAGACATGTACATTCACGAGCACGCCGACAGATGACATGTTGGTATTGTGGTCATTCTGGACACGTTAGACGGCGCTATTTTCATCGTATGCGACATCGTAGGAGACATGGCAGTCTCAGAGATGTATGTAGTGATGCCATGGACTCAGTTGCTTTGACAGTTGAGGCACATGTAGTGTCGGAGTATACTAGTGATGGGGATGTCACTTTTACCTCGAGCTATGCACGAGATGCTATACATGTGGATAGTGCACTCCCTTCGCAGTGGTTGCTAGACGCAGATGCTATGTTTCATGTCACGCCGCATCGTGCATGGTTTTGTAGCTATTCTAGCGGGATGCTTGGTAGTGTACGTTTGACCGATGGATCGGTGCATGCGATAGCAGGTGCAGGAGATGTGAGACTGTCATTACCGAGTGGTGCATCTTACTTGTTACGACATGTGCGCTATGTACCAGATTTGACAGTGAGTTTGATCTCGATTGGTCAGCTTAGAGATTGTGGATGTCAGATTTCGCTACGAGAGCGAGATTTTGTGATGCATTTGGGTTCTCTAGTGATTGCGAGAGGTGCCAGGAGTGGTACAGGTTACCCATTGCATGTGGATCACGGGAGAGACGGTGTTGTCTCTGTGATCACGCAGCTAGGTAGACAGCAAGAGAGCAGGCGAGTCTCTTTTGCTTGTGGGTTGCAGGATGCTTTGCATGGAGTGCAGAGTAGTGAGCTCGTTGTGCACACAGTTGGGGCACGACTTGAGCAGTCACACAGAGAGGTGACAGAGTCAGACATGCATGCTTTGCTAGTGACTGAGCAAAGCAGAGAGTCAGTTGTGCGAGATACTTCTATGCAGGATAGACAGGTAGAGCGGTCTTGCTCTAGTGAGTCACGACAGGAGGACGTTGTGCAAGAGTCTATGCATACGGAGTTAGAGCATGAGAGCTCTAGTGAGTCACAGCAGATTGAGTGGTCATGTTTGCAGTGGATGATTGCAGAGGAGGCTGAGATGTCAGCGATTATGCAGTCATTCCTTTCTATGCTCGACAGTGAGCATGGGGATATAGTTGTGCAGGATATGTCTTCCAGCAGACACCTAGAGCAGCTGGTTTGCTCTGAGGTTGCACGACAGGTTGATGCGTCTTTTGCGGACAGTCAGGAGATGCATGTGGCTGACACGCCTTGTCAGTCAGAGATGCCTATTGCCAGGGACATATATGTTGATGCATGCTCCGTAGAGCTAGCAGGGCCCGCTAGCATTGCATCGGCATTCGGTGGTCTCATGTATGAGATGCTGATCTTGAGACCGGATATCGCAGCTACAGTGGGAGCATATGTAGTTGGGGTTGTCAGTCATTTGTTGACTGATGATGGCATAGTGCACGAGGGAGATATGCAGGTATTGTGTACATACTTGCAGTACGTGTGCGGTACGTCTTGTGGTGTATGGACTTACACGGGAGCAGGACAGCCGGATGCACACGATCACAGCCAGCCAGTGGGCATCGGTTGAGAGCGGTTTTCTCTCACCTTTTTTAGTCTTTAGACTAGGTTCCCTTGCTTAAAGGCACAGTCGCCTTTAAGTGGGAGGTTGTTGGGGTATAGGCGTCTGTGCCTTGCCCGGCCGCCCAGAGTCTGGGCGCCCACTGACTTGTATACCTTATACATAGCATAAGTGTATAGGGGGCTGCTCACTCTTGGAGTCTCCCCACCCACATTTGTGTGTCGTGTCTCCTTCTCTCTCTCTCACTCTCTGTCTGTGGTGCTCCCCGATCCCCTTCACTCCAAACAGGTGGCTCGACTAAAGGTCTCCTTTAAGTGGCTAAACACACTAGACCCGTGCCGTGGGGCAAAGGCATGCATGTCTTGACTTGACATTTCAGGGTTTTGTGTAGGATATCTCTCCACCGCGTGTGAGTCAAAAGAAGAGTCACTAGCTGCTAGGAGGGGGTCTTGAGTAGTACTCCCTTGGGTTCCCGCTGAGGGCTTAGAGCCTAATGTGGAGGAATAATGGGTGCCCGTGTAAGCAGAGACGCTCTCTATATTCTCATGCTCTAGCACACGACTAGAGGGTAGGTACATGTGACCTTGGCACCCTAGAAGTATTCATGAGTGCCTGTGAAGGCCGCTCACCTAGTTTTTTAGATGTTTTGCAACCCGGTTTTACTCTCAAATTGTTGATTTTTTTTGTCTTTTTTTTTACCAAGCTATGGAATATAGCGTGTGATAGCTCCAAAGGAGTGTCTCGGTTAGAGGGACATGGCATGCTGTACAGCCCTAGATTTGGTTACTTACAGCGTCAAAATCCTTGAAATAGCCTTTAAGTTGGATACAAGGCTCAAAGAAGTCCAAGGGTGCAAGTGTGAAGGGGAGGAAGGAGGGCTTATCCCACATGCCTGCATTCCTCTTGGGGGAGTAGACTATATATATAGTATTGAGTCTATGTTATATATCATAAGACTGAGGATTGAGGCATGTGCCTCGGCTTGGGCTTGGGCAATGATCCCGATCCTGATCATTCTTTTAATTCGCGGCTTTTATTTTTGTTTTTGTTTTTTCTTTTTTCAACGTGGCTATTTATGATTAGTAATGAACCATAGTTAGAAAGAAAAAACAAAATTAAGAAGTTGTTCTTGTTCCCAAGCAAACAAGGGAAAGGTTTGCTTGTAAGAGCTTAAGCATAAATTTAAGTAAGCAACATGAAATGTAAATCACTTTCAAGCAAATGCAATAGCATAAAGAGAACGAAAAATGTTACTTTGGTGTGTGTATGGTATAGTTCTCCTTGCTTTGGACGTAGTCGGCTCTCTCTCTCTTTCTCTCTCTCTCTCTCTTCACCTTCACTTGAAGACCACCAATTTTGCTACTTGGATTGAGAGAAAGGAATGAGATAAACGAGATTCAAGTTAGGAAAATCTTGAGGGCTAATATTTTTTAAAAAAATCAAAAATTGCAAAAAAGCAAAAAATTGTAGGTTTTATATAGAAAAAAAGATTTTTAATTTTGAAAATTACTAAAAATACAGACTGTGCAAAAAAATGTTGTAAAATACAAAAAATTGCTATAAAATACAAAAATTACTTCAAAATAAGAACAGATCTTGCGAAAGCATCAAATAAAAAAAATTGCAGGACGGACAATAAACAGTTGCATCACAAGCTAAGCGCAGAGCGCCTCCCCGGTGACGACGCCAAAAATGTTGTTTTGCTAGAGACTTGTTGTGCACTGTGTGTAAGCCACTAAGACTGCAAACACGCAACCCATGAGCAGGGAAGCTTGGGAATGCAAATGGTGTGTCACTCACCTCTATCTTTTTGCCGTCGCAGGAATCTGGCGCTGCCATGAAGGGGGAGCCAACCGACGTCACTGCTCAACCACCTCGCGTCATCGATGTTGTCGCAAGACTCAATCGTACACACACTTACTCTCTCTCTCTCTCTCTCTCTCTCTCTCTCTCTCTCTCTCTCTCTCTCTCTCTCTCTCTCATACACACACAGTCATGAGCACACAATGGAGAAGGAGATAGATATAAGGCAAGAGCACTCTCTTTAGCATGCACCTCTCAGAATGGGAGATTTCGGTTACAATGGCCCTTTTATATGAATTTGGCCCATTCACACATGGGCGTCCACTCTGGCCGGTCAAAGTAAATAGTGTCAAATGAGATATGTGGTGCGCCTCTCATCGGCAATCACCCAAAAACCTATAGGATCGACAAGCCCGACCCCTGACTCAAAACACTGTGATATGGAATCCGTGGGTGTTAATTGAGCTAACGTCCATTTGCCAAGGTCAGAACCAAGCGATGGGGAGCGTTGGGAAGTCACCAAGCCTCCTATTTGCCCGGTGCTAACTCCACTGTCATTTGTGATGACTAACACCAAGGTCAGCACCAAGTGATGGGGAGCATTGGGCAATCACCAAGCCTCCTATTCACCCGGTGCTGACTCTATCACATGATGTGTAATCACATCAACACAAGGGTCTCCGTCGTTGGTAAACAAAGCTGAAGACAACCTTCATGATGACAAGACTGCGCATGGTCCTATCAAGGGACAACAAGGGTCTTGTCAAGGGACGACACAAGCTAGGAAGGGGGGGATAAGCAGACTGATCGAACGAGCACCCACCTAGCCGGACACGTAGCCAAACACCACATTTGTACTCTATTATTTTTTCGAGCTAGTGTAGTGATACTCTGCGTAAATTCTAATTCCAAAGTAGCAGGTCAATTCCTTGAGATGTAATTCTATAACGATAAGAGTAAAGGTCCATATGAGCCGGCCACTGGCCATTTAGAAGGCTCTAGGTATAAAGGTCAATAATTTTAATGTGAAAGGAGGCTTATCTTTGAAGGAGAAAGAGCTCTACTATACGTACGCTCAAGCTACAAAGCTGCTCAAACTTGTAATAAACTTTTATAATGATTGGGTAATCCATTTTCAATTCCAAAACCTGCTTTGTGTTCCTCTCTCTTTGCTCTTTCATTCAAGTGTAAGCATTGTAAGTTTTGTTGTGGTTTGTGACTACACGTCTGTGAGCCTTAATTGCAGATTTGGGTGCTTAAATCACAATTTTTAGTTGTTTTGACCATAGCAGAGTGTTCCTGACCATAGGGAGACCTTTCTGTACAGATTTGCAGTTTTCAGGACCTTTTTCATGATGGATAGTGATTTTGGTACCTTATTGGATTGCGACCAGAATTGGTAGGATAGTACCCCTAGGTGTCCTAGATGTAAGAACTAGGGAAACTAGACCTGAGATCCTCCTCCCAACCTCCCTTTATATAGGCGGGCTCCTAGCCCCTTGCCCTAGACGAATCCCCTGTCCACACTACCTAGCCCGACCCTTGGCCATAGTCCATGACTATCCTAGTTCTTAGGGTACAGGACCCTTGTCCTGACATTACTCCCCCCTTAAAGAAGAGTTTTCGTCCTCGAAAACAAAAGTGGGAAACTTCTTCTTAAGAACACTAATGTTTTCCCAAGTGGCACCTTCTTCAGGTCTTTCTTTCCACTTGATTAAGGCTTGTTGTCGTACGTGATGTCGAGTACGCAACTCATGATAATCCATAACACATTCAGGTTCATGCAGTAAAGTAGGAGGTTCAATGTAATCGACCAAAACTTGTTGTTCAATGACGTTGTCGTCCCCATGTAACCGCTTTCGTAGATGGCTTACATGAAACACCGGATGAATGCGAGAATGTGGTGGTAGTAATAGTTTGTAGGCACGATCACCAACTTGCTTGAGTATTTTGAAAGACCCACAATATCGGGGAGATAATGTAGGTGTCGGTCCAGTTTTCAGACTTTCTGAATGTTTTAGCACACGTAAAAATACTTCCTCCCCTTCTTCGAAGGTAACTTGCCAACGTTTCTCATCAGCGTATTTCTTATACCGATCCTGTGCTTGCCGGACATTCTGATGAGCAAGTTTTGTCATATCCATGTGGTCTTGGACAAAATCCTTAACCTGTTGGAGTTTTTCGGTTGCCAACCCCACCGTAATTGGTGATCTAGGTTGAAACCCGTACATGAGCATGAAAGGACTAAAACCTGTTGTGACATGCTTAGAACTGTTGTAGGCAAACTCGAGAATAGGTAAGTATTCTTCCCAGTCTGTTTGTTTTTTGCTGACGTATGCTCTGAGCATATCCTCTAGCACCTAGTTAACCCGTTCAATTTGACCATCTGTTTTTGGATGATCAGTTGTACTGAGGTTGAGTTGTGTACCCAATCATTTAAATATAGCTCTCTAGAAGTGGCTGTTAAACTTGGGGTCACGGTCACTAACAATGTTACTTGGCAACCCATACAATTTGTATAGATTGTCCACAAATAACTTTGCTAGTTCCGGTGTCTTAACCGTTGATTTGGTCGGAATAAACTTACATAGTTTAGTCAACCTGTTTACGACCACCCATACTGAGTCATGACCTCGTACAGTGGTTGGTAAAGCTACAATAAAATCCATAGAGATGCTTTTCCATTTTCCATTGGGAATTTCCAAGGGATGTAAGAGTCCTCCTGCTTTCAGGCGCTCTGCCTTGTTAACTTGACATTTTTGGCAATGCAGGACATAAGCTTGAACAAAGCCATGTAGGCCTGGCCAGTAAAACTGTCGTCGTACGAGAGAATAAGTTATTCTAATCCCCGGGTGCCCTGCACTTGGACTATCATGACATTCATAAAGAATTTGGTGCCGAGTGTCTGTGTCTGTCGGTACGCAAACTATCCCCTTGTGGAGTAGGTACCCATTGTCGATGGTAAAATGCTTCCATCGCTGTAGTTCATCACTTGATAAAGGAGAACTAGGTGTGGAGGTTAAATGTACACTACCTACATTGGAGTGAGAAGGATCCCTCTTTTAAACATGGCTCCACACTTTGGAATATGTTTCATCTTGCTCGTATTTGCCCTTGAGAGAATCCAAAAATTCACTACGAAGTTCCATGAACAAAAGCGAATTGATCTCTGGCATTTGACTTAGAGCGTGTGCCACTACATTGTATCGGCCTTTGCGATACCTTAACTTGGCGTCATATTCTTGAAGGATCTCGGCCCACCTGGCTTTTCAACCCTTTAAATCTGTTTGTTGTGTAAATCATTTGATGCTTTCATGGTCAAACGCAATCTCGAATTGAGCACCATATAGATAGTGCTGCCATGTCTTTAAGGCAGACACTATTGCATAGAGTTCGCATTCGTAAGCAGAGTAATCCTGATGAGTTGCATCCAGCTTCTTACTTTCAAATGCAATTGGCCGTCCGTCTTGTAACAAGACTGCTCCAATAGCACGATCACTGGCATCCGTTTCCAAAACGAATGGTTTCAAAGGATCTACAATAGCCAGTATAGGAGTTGTAGCTAATGCATCTTTGAGTGTTTCAAAACTGTGTTGTTGAGTGGAACCCCACTGAAAAGCCTTACCTTTGCCTTTTAGTTGGTCCGTCATAGGTACAGCAATGTGAGCATAGTTTTTGATGAACCTTCGGTAAAAACCTGCAAAGCCTAAAAAGATCTGTAATTCTTCCAGATTTTTAGGAGGTGGCCATTTCTGGATGGTATCCACTTTGGATTGATCCATGTATAGGCCATTAGCTGAAATAACATGCCCTAAATAATGAATTTTCTCCTTGAGAATTCCTTGGCATATAGCTTGTTTGCACGTCACAACTCAAACACCTGCCTGAGATGTTGTAAGTGCTCTTCTTCAGAAGCACTATAAACTAGAATGTCATCAAGGAACACAATGAAAAAATTGTCCAAATATGGCTTCAAGACACTATCCATAAGTGTCATGAATGTCGCATGCACATTGGTTAACCCAAAGGGCATCACCAAAAACTCGTAATGTCCAAACCGTGTTCGGAATGCAGTCTTAGGTATATCGGCAAGCCGAATACGGACTTGGTGATATCCTGACCGCAAGTCGATTTTTGTAAAAATTCGAGCATGCGTTAGCTTATCAAATAAGTCATCTACCCTTGGCAATGGGTATTTTTTCTTAACTGTAACCGCATTTAAACCCCGGTAGTCTACGCACATGCGCATACTTCCGTCTTTTTTCTTTGCCAAAAGGATAGGAGAAGCCCATGGTGAAGAACTTGGTTGTATAAACCCTCTGCTAAGGTAATCAACAAGCTGATGTTCCACCTCAGCAGCCTCTGAGTAACTCATACGGTAAGGTGGTTTACTAACACGTTTACAACCTGCAGTCACGTCAATACCATGTTGTATTGAGTGTATCGGTGGTAAACCTGATGGCAAATCATTAGGAAAGACATCTTGAAATTCCTTTAATAATGTTTGTAATTGATTAGCAACGTTTGCTTGTGTAGAATTAGCCATTGGTGGAATAGAGGAGAGAGAAACATGCGGCGTTGAGGAATGTTCAACAGACTCAATGTTAGAAAGAAAATGAGACAGTGAGTAACACAAGAAAACCTGTTCTATTTCATTATCAGAAACGAGCTGCATAAGCTCGGCATACAAATCAGTGGTGATGATGGTATATCCTTTTCTCCTAACAACAACACATGTGTGCCATGGGAATCAAACATCAAACTGTTGTGCTCATAGCTACGCTTCAATGATGGTCCTAGGCTATGCAACCACTCCCTACCAAGAACCACATCAGCCCTTTCCATGTTCATAACTTGAAAATCCAAACAAGTAGAGTACCCTTGTACTTCCAATGGAGCAGCTCGGCATTGGGTATCCCATATTTCACTATCATGTCCATTCATCATTGCTACCTTGTAGCGGTGGGTACTCGGAGTTTGAGCTTTTTCACCAATCCATAATTGATGAAATTGTGCGTAGCACCGTCATCTACCAAGATGCGCACCTTGTGCCCTTGTAGATATCCGTGCATACGTACTAACTCATTTGGTCCAAAGGTTTGTCGCCACATGGAAGCTGTGAGACAGCATTCATGCACCACCTCAGTGTGTGTTACTTCCACTATAGAGAACTTTGAGGAAGACTCGAGAGGCAGTAGTTTCACCGTGTGCACTGCTTTCTCCTTCCCCTGGGCAGCAGATTTCCCCTTGGGACAATCCTTTTTGCCATGGCCTCTTCCTAAGCATTGAAAACATAGCTTCTCTTTCTTGGCGTTATCAAAATCCTCGGGAGAGAGAGGACCCCTGGACCCCTTGGGTTTTTTAGATGCATCTAAATTAGCAACTATAAATTTTCTTTTATTGTGCCCGTACTGAGTGCGTGTGTTACCATGTATACTAGCAGGCACGTTACTATTATGTGTTTTCTTATCATCAGGGTCATCATGAATATGTGCTTTCACTATGGCTTCCTCAAGTGTTTTAGGGTCCTGGGACTTGACATACTTCTTAAGTTCTGGAGTCAGACCTCGTATGAACCCTCGTACTTGTTGAAAGGTATCCAAGCCTTCCAGCTTGAGGATGACGTCCCTGTAGTGAGAGATATATTCAAGGAGTGATGGATATTGGCGCATGGAACACGTGTCCCAAGCGGTCCAATTCCGATCGGCCTCGTTTGTAGGTAAAAATTCCTTGCTAAACATTGATTCAAAGGCTGCCCAACTCTGTGGTATGATGTTCTTCTCCTTGAGAGACATCCACCATTTGTAGGCCTTGCCTTCCAGAGTTAAGCTTGTTTGCAGAGCTCTTACTGCATCCGGAGTTCATCGTAAGGCGTGAATTCCATCCCTTTTACTGAGAAAGATGTTCATTGCATCCTTATTGCGGTCCTGGTCTTCGCCCTTGAAAACTGGTGGTTTAAAATTCTTCAACAAATCATATACCTCTTTGGCAGTGAGAGTATGCAGTGTTTCATTAATTGGGCATTGCCCTCGTGTTCCAATGTGCTCATGCATGTGGGTGTCAGCAGCACGACTCTTAGTCTACTGTTGCATTAATTGAATGACTAATGTGGAAAGTTTAGTAATATTTTTATTTAAAGCCTTAAAATTTTCATCCATGACTGTCATGCATGTCTGAAGTGCACAAAATTCTTGAATATCGAGCAATTCATAAGTATCTTCTCCTGTTGTAGCATCGCGGGTACTCTCCTTGAGAGGATCCGACTGCGAGCCGTCATTGGTAGGATCGGGAGTACTTTGCTCAAAATTGAATGTCATGTTGATAGCCGAATCCATGGCTACACAGTGCAATGAAAGAAGTACTCAGAAAAAAATACCTAATTTTGGTAGCACTTGCCAAGTATGGGTAACTCCACTTGTGCGTCGTAGCACTTGACCGTCGAATAAACAAGAATTTGCACCGACGGTGTACAAATCGAACTCCGCACTATCGCCCGTGGTTCAAAAGATGACTGAACGCTGTCGTGTTGTGACACGTACATAGTGGGAACGCATCCTACAAGAGTTATCTTGTAATTTTTTAGATACATAATTATCTTTCCTATAATGTACATATGCATATTTAAATATAATAATAAGCTTTCCATCTCATCCTATTATTTATCTCAACGGTAACCTATTCTTACTTTACCATAAAAAAATACTACGGGAAAAGCGTCAATAGCTCCGCCTCTTTAACTTGGGGCAAAAATCATTGATTCTTTATTTCTACTATCTCATTATCATCTCACACCCTACCTAGATCCTATATCTAGGGTAAACTCCAATATATATATATTCTATGTATTTTTCATATTTTTCTTATATTTCTTTTTAAATAGCTACTAGGAGGGAATCAAATCCTAGTGGGACACTAGGTGGCATGATTTCAAAGATACACTTATTTTAATGCATTATTGCAAGCATGATTACAAAACTTTGTCAAGGAGCAATGTCATGCTTTCATATGGCATGAGGTGTCCTTTGGAATCAAATGAAAGTCTAGGCTAAGGGGACCACAAGAAGACTTTTGCTGTCAGAAATGGACCGTATTTTGATGAATTTTTTACACAAGGTTCCAATCCGAATTGGAAAACAATTTTAAAATAAAAATTGTAGCTAATGAGCTGAATTTTCTGCCCATATTTTTACTTTTTTATTTGGAGCCACGGTTGAGGAGATATGATCAAAATACTGGACCACAGTCTGCCCACATTATGCAGGGACAGCTCATTTCCAACTTTTCCAATTTCTGTTCACACTGGCTCCTCTCTTCTTGTGTAAACCCTTGGGGGTTCCCTTCCCCTATAAAAGGGGACCTTTTCTTCTTTGAAAAGAACTCAAGCATTCAAGCTATTGATGAGAAGAATTCTTGAGGGAGTGAGTAGTAATGCCTAATTGTACTTAGCCATTAACATAAGCCCAAGCCTACACTTTCTCCTAGAGGAAGACTAGCCATTCTTGGAAGATCAACTCTAATCAAAGAAGGTCTTGCACTTGACGTATCAATCAAAGTGGATTTCTCCCCTCTTCTTCTCTCTCCATCAATAATGGTGACAAAGGGTTTGTCAAGTAAGATGTGTTCTACATTGATGTTTTCTTGATTTCTTGTTGTTTTCTTTTTCATCTCTAATCCAACATATATATATATATATATATCTAATCTCATCTCCTTAACCAAACCTATCTCTCTCACTCTTAGTAATTCATCCTCTCTACAAATTTTAGGTTCTCTTTGCTACAGGTACATCTCTCCCCGCAGTATCCTTATTGCCTACGGGCAAGAATAGGGCTTGGGAGGGAAAATTCTCATCCCTTCACTTCTCTCATATATACATTTCTCACATACTATCCTAGATGAATAACCCACATGATGATCATTTCTATCGCTTTCACTCTGTACAATCTATTAGAATTAATGTATGGATTAGCCGTAAAATACACTTTCAACAACGTATAGTGTTTCTCTTTGGCCCAGAAAGGCTCAATGAAATACTTCTATCACCGGACCCCATTATACTACCTCTCATAGACTATAACTTTTCTTTTGACGTAAGCGTAGTTATCTTACTATGAACCAAGAGGTTTTGTACACACAATTAATCCCAATCACTAGACAAAATGTATATATTATGGTAAACACAAAACTACAATTCCAAAGAACAATTCGTAGCCTATCTGGTCAGCCAAGATTGAATGCCATTAACTCATCTATTAACCCTTTCATACTACCCATGATACGATATGACCATAGCCTTGATGTTTTCATCTTTGTGTTGTTTTGACATTCTCTTTTGTGTTCTTTCTTTGTGTGTGTGAGTGCAAGAGAGAAAGAGTGGGTCTTATTTGATTGCACTTCTTTCCAAACCCTAGTCTTCATGGCATCTATGGTTTAATTCCTTCATATAGTTTTTCTTGAGTTCTCTCACAAACTCTCACAGCCATAAGCCCGGTGCTTTCCCAGCCAGACCGCTAATTTCTCGACAACGCGTGTCGTGTAGATGGTTGAAGCATCACCATTGTGAGGAAGCTTAATTATTGAAAGCGTCGGCTATTATGTTGCTTGAATGCCTTTTGAAGTCATCGCAAAAAAAATATGCAAGTTCTGGAAATTTCTGCAGTAACTGAGTAGAATCTTAAGCCGTGAAGGTCAAGGGACTTTCTTCGACGGCTTGTAGCTTGCTCTAGCTTGCTTGACCGCCTTGATTTGCTGACCCGCTTGTGGGAAGGGCCACTAACAGTGGCCAAGGTTCAAAGACAATGGACGAAAGGCCTTTCAATGTGAAAATAAGGGGGTTTTGTGAAGCAAACCAATGCAGGCAGCGTGCTGCAGTAGCGCGAGCTCGAAGAGTTGAGGGTATGCCTTGCTCAGGCTGGCTATGGCCGCAAGATCTTGGCAAACCTCCTACCTCTCCATGGCGCTACCTTCAAGCCCAACTCCTCCCGATTTCGTGCACCACACAGTCGTTTCCAAAACGGGAAAGACTGCCCGAATTGGCAAGAAAAAATGCTATTTTTGGAAAAGCCTCACAAAGGCCACGGTTCTCATCTAAAGACGTTGCTTTTAGGAACCTAAAGTGACCATGCCTAGAGAGAGAGTGGAAGAGAAACTCCTAAGCTCTGATACTAGTGTAAGAACTAGGGAAACTAGACCTGAGATCCTCCTCCCAACCTCCCTTTATATAGGCGGGCTCCTAGCCCCTTGCCCTAGACGGATCCCCTGTCCACACTGCCTAGACCGACCCTTGGCCGTAGTCCATGACTATCCTATTTCTTACGGCACAAGACCCTTGTCCTGACACTAGACCTCCTCCTAAAGTTTTGTTTCATTTCGAGTCTGCTTGAGTGTCGAAATGGCGTGATGACCTAGAGCAATAAGAAAGGACATAGGCAGATTTCCCTGATCATTGAGTGATTGATTTGCTTGTTGAGTTCTTGTTTTAGCTTGTTAGGTTCACTTCTTGAGATTGACAACCTCAAAGAGTCTCCGTGCCCCATCCGAGTCACTTCGGAGAGTATTGACATTATGTTAGTGCTAGATAGCTATGCTACAAACGTCCATCAGGACGACCCGCTAACAGTACTACTCTTTCCCTTGCAAGTAGCAATATGACCTTTCATATGCTCTATGTAACTATCTCTTATATAAAAGCCATATTATTGGCGATTAAAGAAGCATGTATAAGGGAATCTCTTCTTACTCACTCACCGGAACGGCATCAACAAGCTTGCAAAAATTGAGTAATAAAAGGTGTGCCACACTCCTTATTTCACGCTCAAGTTTGTGCGAGAGCCACATAGTGTATTTTTCTTCTTTTCTCTTGCAATCCTTATTTTTCTTCGTGCCTATAACTTAAAGGTCTCTCGTCTTCTTTACCTACGTTAGCTCACTTTTGACAATTTTAGTGTTTCTTATTGAGCCTAAACAACTATGGGAAATCCTTTTTTTCTCAAAATTGAGTCTCCGCTTTGTTTCGCTATGAACCTAGAAGATTTATATACATAGCTTGTCCCAATTGCTAGGCAGAATATAATTATCATTGTGAGTACTAAACTACAATTCCAAAGGACAATTCATAGCATGTTTGGGCCACAAAGATTAGCTGCTATTAACACATCATTAGCCCCTTTTATCCTACTTGTAATTAGATATGAATCAAGCTTTGATGTCTTCACTTTTGTCTTGTTTGAAGTGAGGGATTTTATAAATATGTGTGTGCAAGAGAGCTAAGATCATTCTTACATCGATATCAAAGTTGAGGAGAGAGGGGAGCTATGGAGGATGGGAAAAGCTGCCTTGCATGACTTTGCATGCTCTCTCTCTCTCTCTCTCTCTCTCTCTCTCTCTCTCTCTCTCTCTCTCTCTCTCTCTCTCTCTCTCTCTCTCTCTCTCTCTCTCTCTCTCTCTCTCTCTCTGTGGGTGGGCTTGGGCTGTGAAGGAGGAGACATGCGCATGGCCCCTTGAAGACACAGAGCCAAGGTGATTGTGAAGGCTGTGGGAGAAACACCCCACACAAGGGGTGTCGTTTTTTACCAACACAAATTGGGCATTGTCAACTTTGATTAGATCACCATGGTAGATGCAACATTTTTTGTTTTTGTAGCGATCGTAGTAGAGCAACCTGATAGTCTCTCTCTTCCTCTCTTTGGTGCAGTCAAGCTGCCATCACTCTACAGATGTGGGCAATGGGGTGATTTCACTTTTTTTAATTTAAAAATCACCAATTGGCTGCCCTTTGGGGCTTGGGTGGTTGGCCATCCCCTTTCAAGGGGGGCTTTCCAGCCCACCTGCAACACGGTTTTGGCAAGGAAGGAGCCACATGCAAGGGCCAACCGAAGGGCATGCAAAGGGCATGCAAGGGCTGCCTTGTTGCATGCTAATGTCACCAAGTAGTCTAACAAAGAAATTTCTCTTAAATTTCCATAGAGGATTATGCATTGATAGTAAGGAGTAATCTAAGAATACGGTCTCACAAATACTACAAGGGCCTTTTCAATGACCACTTCAAAGCCATCTTGATGAGGACACATTCCTCTAAAGGAAAATTTTTTGAGTTTTCAATTTCTATCCAAAGAAGATCGACGTTGGCGTTGGATTTGTTTTTGGCAATGCTACGAGCCAATATGGTGGTAGATCCACATTAATGATCATCAGGTTTGAAATCTCCTGTTTTTTGTGAATTTCATTTAGCTTTATGTTTGTTTTCATCCTACAAGATATAGATTTTCCTCCAAGAAGATTACGGATACATGGAAAGTGTTGGCAAGGCAAGGCCTATTCTTTGACTTGAGCAAGAGTGCACAAATGCTCGACATGGCCAGCTATGTGTTACCATTTAGCCACCAACAGGAGTCTCTCTTTCTCCACATTCCACGATTGATTTTTTATTGGGGCAGAGCTCCTAGGCAAAGATAATCTTAGCATAGTCTTGCTAATTGACTTGAGGATCAAGGAAGCTTAAACACATCGGCCATGGGTCGACAAGACAAGTCGATACAAGTCATTGATGAGGTAAGCAGTAAGATTTTGATTTTTTTTGTTGTCCGTTTCAAGAACATACAAAGTGGCTACAACATAGACCAACCATGTCCAATGCAATGAAAAAATTTTACTTTTGTGCAATTCAAGCTAGTACAGCACAAGCGTGGTTGGTAAACTTCACCATCATAAGCAACACAAGCACGGCTTGTGCAAGACATGTTGCTATTAAAATTTGATACAAGCATGGCTTGTCCAGGACGATGGCTTAACACAAAAACCAACGGTTGCTTTCCCCAAGCATGATTGAGTACTTTAATGTACTACTCCACAAGGTCGATTTCTTATTGTGCGAAGTAGGGATTCTACTATAGTCATATTGCAAGCAGCTTCCAAAGTTTGGAATATGCTATCAGGATACGAACTTGGGGGACTTTGCAATATGTCTTTAGATTATTTTACTAGGTGTCAGTCTGACACGAACTAAGAGGGCATACATGGTATATACGACAGCTTTCACTCTAGCAGAAGATATGGCTAAGAGCCAGGCTCCAAGACAGACAAAAAAATTAAGCTGAAATTTACTCTCAAAAAGAGATTTTCCCTCGAAATTACTGGCCTCAGAGCAGGGTGACAAGGTCTGTTAATAAAAAGGGTTTCTTGTTTTTCTATGTTCAAACCTTTAATTTGTAAAGGGTTTCCTATCATTCAAAACATCGTGCTTTGACAAAATTTGCAAGAAATAAGGCTTCTAACCCATACCTCGATGTTGCACATTGACTTAAGATCCAAGGCATTAGCACACAGATTTGAGGATTTGGCAATATTGAGATATATGATCACATTTTATGTTAGGCAATGTTGAATTGTGATGTATCCATGCCATTCAAAATTGTGCATGGCACTTATGGCATCAAGTCACTCTTTTGAGACCGTCACTCTAGCCAAGGGGTTATCATTTTCTTTATTGCTTTGCATGCTTGGCATGCCAATACGGTGGACTTAATTCCACCTCATCATTGTTTTACACTTCTACTATAACACCAACCACTCTATTAAGGATGCAATCAAATATTGAATGTTTAAAACCATTTAATCAAATGAACTTCATTCAAGGGTGAATTGCCGAAAGTAAGTCATGGGATACAATAGAATAAGGGATTTTCCATGGGCCAAACATTCTCTCTCTCTATTTCCTAATTCTCTGTCGAGGTAGTGAAATTAGGCATGATTTTACTAAAAAATTTCTACATTATTGTGGTAAAAGGAAGGGCTACGAGCCATCTATTTTGGAATGTTTAAGAGCCATTTGTTTGTAATCCATCAGCGATTGCTATCAAGATCGAACAATTCTATCTAGTTCAGTACCCATCCATCCTAATAAACAAGCAAGAGTCTTGCCATTAGTGATTTTTTGGGTGTTACTTTAGCACTAGATACTTTTAGTGTGAAGATCACGTTGAGTTTTTGAACGTCTTAAACTCGTAAAGGCTTATCTCTACCAAGGTGTACAAATGAGGCACACATTTCAGACAACACGGTTTTCCATTAAAAAATCCAAGTTTATGGATTTCAAGTCCACCAAAGATCTAGTTGTGGATAGGATTCCAACTTCAGTGGATCTCCTGTTTTGTCTATAGAACTGAGAGTGTCTATACGAGCACACTTTTGGGGTAATAATTAGCTCGCGATCACTAGGTCACTAACTACATATTGATGGTCAATTATTGGAACCTTCACACTTGCACTTTCAAGGGAAAGAAGTCCATAAGCTGCCAAGGGTAGTGGACAAGTTCAACTTCCAAAGTTGACTTCAATCACTATTAGATACGCTAGACTATGTTGCTCACCATTGGCTACTAGGTTGAGCAGTTTTCCATACAGAGTCTAACCAAGGGGTTTTACATTCTCAATTTTAACCAAGGGGTTTGGATTGCAACACCCAAGGTTACCTAAGCAATTATGCTTGATTTTCACTTATCTTTTAATTAGTGTTCCTAAGCCTTGCATGTAAAGAATTTTCTTATGTGAATTTGACTACGGGTAAGTGAACATTATATTCAACCTCCAGGTATGTATCCGATTTGGTTTTCTTTCATTTGAAATTTTTTAAAGATATTTCTAAATAGATTTATAAGCTCATATTGTTTCATCCATTTTTCTCTTCAAAGACATGACAAGTTCATGTAAGAGAAAAGAATTTTGGGCTACAATGTCCCAAACATAATTTTACATTATGCAATTATGGACCTATATGTAAAGTTTTCTTTGGCACATGTTATCACATGGGATACAACAGGGCCTAGGAACTCAAGGAATTTGGTTTAGCCAATGTGGAGCAAGGTTAATGAGGGTCTCTCTCACTCACGTCACTGAGTGTTTAAAGTTACCTCCACACCCAAGTACATCTCGTACTTGAAGGATGTTCTTTTATTAGACATCCTTAGCTGAGACATATTCCACATGTCAAGAATATGAGTCTCTAGGACTGACACTGGCGCTCGTTATCTGAATTATGTGGTGACAAAGTCTCCAGGTGTTGGTCCAATCAATTTATTAGACCATTTTGAGCACATTGTATCAAGAACAATTTCAGTGGCTAGAAATTGTCAGATACCTAGTCAAACTTGCTAAGGTACAAGTGTTGTTAAACGACTTTAATGGATGGTTGTTTATTCAAGTAGCAAAGTTGTATTCTGTGAATGAACATGTTTCATTTGGTACCTAGGTGTGATCAATTATCACATTCTATTATGGTCTGAATATGTTAGCACAACTTTCACATGGAAAATATTTAGTTTTTTCCCTATGAGCTGTGAGCATAACGTTATCCATAAGCATTGGCAAGTATGATCATGGATATGCGGGTTCAAATTTGTTTTTGCTAAATGCATGCACACTAGGTGTTACGTTTTTAGTGTTTAGAAAAGGCTAATTTGGAGTGGCATGCATATTCATGACATTAGTCGCTTCTAAAGCATTTTGCACTCTTTGTGTAGCATCTCTATGAGATTAATTTTGGATCTACCAATCATCAATAGAGGTCATGGCTTGGTTTGGGTGCTTGTGGATCTCTCAAGTTAACCAAGATGGTTATTTATAACATTGTTGATTCCTCAGCAATGTTGTAAGGCATTGTGATCCGTGTTTACCAATCATTTTTGAAGAATGCATGTAAATAGTGGGGAAACATACCTCGGTCATGTTACTTATCCAAAGAAGATATAGGCAGATTACAAGTGTAATCTTGTGCTAAAGGATTTGTGAAGCGCGTACCTTAGCACCAACCTATCCAATTAGAAAGCATGTATCACTCTGATTGGAGTTTGCTTACCATAAGGTAAATCATGTTTGCAACTAGGTTTAGTCTCTTCATGTTTAAGTCAAGTTCTCAACCTTTAACACTAGTTATGGTGGGATTGTTTACTGATGCAATACAATAACAAGTCAAGGACTTAAGCTTTGTTGATGAGTTACATCAGCATGTTGCTTTCATGGAAGGTAAGAAGAGGTATTCTTTGTGACACCTCCTCATTGCGATAACTTGTTTAGTATACTCAAGTGAGTTCTAAGTGGAGTCTATATGCTACATTGGTTATAGGCCAGTTACACAAGATAGTGACAAAGGGACAATAATGTGGAATATCAAGATGCTCTTCTTGATTTCATTGAAACTCCTACTAAACCATCTTTCAATCAAAAGGAAGGTTGGATCCATGAAGGATTCCACTGTCACAAACATTAGTGAATTTTATGACTCTATCACCACTTTTGTTTTTAAGGTCAAAAACGCTTCTCCAAGGGGTGAGTAATGTAATGCCAAGGGAAAAAACATTTCTTGTGTGGTTTTCTTTGCCTTGACCCATTTTCTTCCAGCCTTGGTAGCTTCAACTTCATCTCTTGCATGCCCTTCACCAACTCATCCAGTGTGGATTCTTCCATTTTTGGAGTTGAATTAATTGGCTTTGACGGCATTTCTAGTGTGATAGAGAGAGAAATACCATTAGACACCACCATTTTGTAATGTCGATGCTGTCCCTTGGCAAGTAGTGAGATTGCATCTTTGACTTCTTTCCATTCTATCTTCAATCCCTGCTTTGTACTCTTGTCTAAGAGTAGTTCAAGCTTCTCTTGAAACTCCGACCCTACAACTTGCAAGAATAGTTCTATCTTTTCTCTATCCAAAGTATGTCTTTATGTTGCTGATTATTGGGCATAATGACTCTCAAACTCCCTTGATAATTTGGTGATGGAAGTCCCTTCTTTTGGCTTTGCAACCCACTCTAGGAATGTTCTTTTTGTTGTAACCCTCTCATCATCCTCTATGAAGTATTCATCCTTTAGAGCAACCTTGAAAGCTTTCCAATCTTTGCCCTGCTCAGCCCTTATGGTCTTCATCTCCTTCTCATAGTGACATAGATACTTTGTGATATTCTTTCCATCAAACTGATCAATCTTGTCAACAATCGAGTGAAGTGCCTTTGTGGTTGAGACTTTTCTCCTTTCTGTAGCTTGTTGCTGCTGCACGAACATGGAAAAATCTTGAAACATTTGCATTTTCCCAGCATCAAATTGCATACCTTAATAGGCTTGTTGGTTGAAGCCTTGAAATGCATTCACAAACCCTCACCCTAGCTTATATACGTCAGGTTTACCAAAAGAATGTCGGAAAGTGGGTGTTCTTGAAAGAACCCAGGGAACTGTCTTGATGATTCTCCACCCTACCACCCTTTATATAGGCCCTTGGCCATCTAGATTTAGAATCCCCTATCCATACCTAGCAGCCAGCTCTTGGCCTAGCGGCTCTTGGCCTAGGTCCGTGACCCCCTGGGTTTTTAAATAGGTGATATGGTGCAATAGCAGTGATCATACTAGGAGAGATTGTGACAGATTTAAGGCTGCTTTGATCAAAGACCTTTTGTTTTTCAAGGATGGAAAGATTCATCTCAAAAAGTCATGGAATTCTTTTGCGGACCAACTTTGGAAAATGTGGAAGGCGGAAGCTAGTTGAAGACAAGGTCACAAGCCACGCTATTGCCAGGGCTGAGGCAACAGCCTATGGGACGAAGATTGAACATGTGTTGAGTAAGAATCATAATCAAGAGGAAGACAGGCATTGGGTGAAGGGAATGATTCAAAGGTACAAGGAATGCAGGTACACAACAAGGACCATGACGAAAGCATGGCAGGATGCTACCATTCCACTGGGAGCACAAAACACGTTCGCTTTATGGATGCTGAGGATGATGATGGTATACACAAGAGTCATTATGCAAGGAGACATTGGGCAAGAGACACCACAAAAACCTTGGTCAAGGTGGGAGATTTAGATGAGTCCTATGTAGCCTTAATTGATCATGGCTCTGAAATCAACCTCGTGTCCAAAAGTCTCTACATGAAGAGAAGTGGCCAATTGACACAGATCATGGATGGATGATAAGAGCTGCAAACATATCCTTAGGGGATCTATATGGAGTGAGCATGGAGCTTGCCCTAATGTCAAAGCAACTATAGGAGATGTAAAGGATGAGCAAAATTTCTTTGTGCAGGAGATGTCAACCTACCCACTCATCTTAGGGAAACCATTCATCATAGGTGTAGGATGGAGACAAAGGTGATGGATGACGGATAGGCCTATGCAGGGATAAAAAGTAAAGACTGTAAGTAAGCTATCCAACTCCTCACTATGTGTGTAAACCATAAAAGAATCTGTGATGGCCTGCGTAAGAATCCTCTTCCAAAGGCAACTAGGGAATTTTAAGATCATAAGAAAATGAGGGTTTTTGGAAAAATACCATTGTAAAGCGAGAGTGCAATTGACAAAGGACTCACAAAGGATAAGATACTCTTGCCTGATCTAGCTATGCGTGAAAATTTTTCCACGGGATAGGGAATGGATCAGTATGCTTCACAAGACTTGAAGGAATGAAGAAAAGTGTCCGGGAATATGTACAAAATACACAAACAGGCTTTAAGAATATTGGGTTGCTAGAAGATATTGAACACATTACATGTGTCTTTGAATAGCTTTCATTTGTAGATACAATGGGTGATCTTCAATCCATAATGGTCTCTAGTGACCAAGAGAAATTGCAAGTTATTGAAGTTTGTACTTTGGATATATATAAGGTGATCAAGGCTTTTGTGGATAAGGAAGACAACTATCAAGCACCTGAAGTGTGTGTGGAAACAAAGTACAAGACCGTGTCAAAGAAGATTAAACCAGTGGCCTTACCTCTCCCTTTAGATTACATGGAAAAGATAGAGCGAGCTTCTTTACAACCAAACCTTAGGGATCCAAAGCAGATTGGGCACAAGCTTACATAGGAATCTTTGAAAGAGCTTCAAATTGGATGTGGTGAGCTTTTAACACCTATTGAGAAGAAGTGCTTTGGAGAGATGCTTTCCAAACATGATAAGGCTTTTTCATTTAACCCAAGTCAGATAGGATGTGTAGATCCAAGCATTGTTGCACCTATGGTAATCTTCATTGTACCTCATGCACCTTGGAACCTGCAACCAATTCTAGTTCCTAAGCTCACCTGCCAAAGTTGATTGATCTGCTTAATAAAAAGATTAAAATGGGCATCTTGGAGCCTTCTTGCACTCCATATTCAAACATATGGTTCACTGTGCCAAAGAAGATTGGGGCCTTGCGCTTCATCCAAGACATGCACCTAGTAAACAAGGTTACAATCAGGAACGTAGGAACATGGCCAATTATGGATGAATTCGTAGAAGCATTTTCAAGAAAAGCAATATACTCTATGAGAGATTTGTACTCAGGGTATAATTAGTTCCAACTAGCAATGGAAAGCAAGGAACTAACCACCATGAAGACATCCTTGGGTTTGGTAAGGATGTGTACCTTACCGCCCGCACAGGGAGCAACTAACTCGGTTTCACATATGATGAATGGCATGAACAAAGTCTTACGTGACTTCAAACCCAGATTACTATGCCCTTTCTAGATAATGTGCCAATTAAAGGATGCAAGATAAAAGACAAAGATGGGGCTCTGGATTCCAAGGGGTGCTCCAAATTTGTGGAAAATCAAATAGATGATTGTGACAAGTTACTGTCCAGGTTAGAGGAAGTCAACCTTACCTTGTTAGGAACAAAGTTTGTGTTTGGAGTAAAAGAAGTACTTATTGTAGGGCATTTGTGCGGTCCCTATGGTAGAAGACCTTGTCCCGCAAAGGTTGATGAAATTCAAAGAATGAAGGAGACATGTGTGTCACTAAGGTGCAAAGATTGTTAGGTGCATGTGTCTTCTATCTCATATGCCTTCCACATTATGCACATGTAGCCGGTCCTCTTTATCAATTGATAAAAAAGAACCACAAATTTGAATGGGGAGATGTACATGTAAAAGCTATGAGGAAGTTAAAGGATTTGTTATAGTGTGCACCAACTTTGAGAAAGGTGGATTATGCACGTGGAAGGCCATTGTGACAGTGGATACAATTACTACAGGAATTGGATGAGCAATAGGGAAAGATGATGACGAGGGGCACATGTATGTGGTGAGATTTGGAGCTAAAGTTCTAAATACTCCCCAAGAAATTATTCATAGGTGAAGAGTACAACTCTAAAAGGTGATAAGGAATATTTGATTGGAGCAAGTGTAATTGTGGAAACATATTTCTTACCTCTTCTTGGAATGGTCACAAGCTATTCAACTCCTGATATTGCTATGTTGCTTTGGATTGCATGCATCAAGTCCTTGAATTCAGAATTCAAGCATATTGCAAGAAAAGACAATCTAGTTGTAGATATGATCTCTAGGGAAAGGTATGCCAATGAGGAAGAGATGATGGATGAGATTGATGATGTAAGGACAAAGTTCTACACCATATCTCATACTAAAGGTAGCCATGTATGTTGTGCAAGTTCACTGCAAAGGTTTGAACAGGATATGTATGAAGGAGAATGGTTGCTCATAGGCCGGCATTGGAGTAATTGACAAAGTAGGATGATTGGACCAAACAATAATTCAAGAGGATATACAAAAAAGCATATGGATACTTCTTACAGGATGGTTACATGTGGAAGTACCCCAAACAAAGGAATGGGATGCCATTGAGGGTTATTTGTGATAAAGACACGCAGCAAGAGCTCATTAAGGAGTTTCATGAAAGTTTATGGGTGGGACATCGTGGCGTATGGGCTACTTTTGCCAAGGTCAAAGAAAGGTATTGGTGGAAAGGTATGTACAAGGATGTATCCTTGTTTGTAGAGCTGTGTGTTACATGCCAAATGTACTCAAATGTACGTCATCGAGATGGATTACATCCTACTTATCCCTTGGCCATGCATTACAAGTGGGTGGTGGATTTGGTCACAATGACTTTGGGGATTTGGAAAATGAGATACTTGGTGCTTGCACAAGGGGACTTGTCTAATCAAGTGAAGGAAGGGCATTAAGAATTAAAACTATAGAAGCAATATGCAGGTTCCTCTTAGAAGATGTGATTTGTAGATATGGATGTATTGGAAAGATAACTGCAGATAGGGGTGAGCTAGATGTTGATGAAGCACTAAATTTCTTGAAAAGGTTGGGCAGTAGAATTTCTCTCACGTCTGCTTACAATCCTGAAGGAAATGGGAAAAGTGAACGGGACCATCCCCCAATCATCAAGGAATTAGCAAAGGCTTGCAAAGGTAGAGTTAGTGAATGGCTGAGCCTATTACCATATGCTTTGTGGGCCGACCGTACAACACATAGTTCAGTCTCAGATTACATGCATGTTGAATTGATGTATGGTCAGAAACTTGTGATAGCTTTAGAGGATGTGGTTCCCACATGGAATGTGTTACCTTGGGAAGAAAACATGACTAGAGAAGGTCTTCTTACACTACGGATTTGGCAACTTGACAGAAGACCAGAGGATCATTATCAAGATTGAAGGAAGCAAGATTAAAGAACAAAGACAAGTTTGATACGAAACACAAGCTCTGGCCAAAACACATTGAGGAAGGTGATTGGGTGCTAATGTATGATAGTAGTCTAGATAATCAACCTACTGTCATGAGAAAGTTTGTTAAGAGATGGTTTCGCCCATATATTGGCAAGCATGTGCATGACAATTCCACTTACACCTTAAGTGAGCTTGATGGGATACAAATAAAGGTTCTTGTTGCTAGAAAAAGGATCAAGTTTTCAAAAGAAGGGATAACATTGCAAAATTTGATGAAGATGAAAACTTAGATTCACAAGAAGAAGGAAAACGTGAAGATGTGGAGGAAGCAGGCAATGAACCTTCATGAGGATTGAACCACCAAACTTCAAGTATGGCACATGCCAGAGGATGTGCACTTTTAGAGGGGGTGGATGTCGTGCAATAGCACGTCCATAATAGGAATGTTGATGAGAACCGCGATGTGTGTATCTAGATGCATAGGAACATTCTTTATAATGCACATATGCATGCATAATATATACGGTAAAATTAGATACCTTATCTAATACATTACTTTGAGAATAATTTTTTACTCGACCTTATTTTCTTTATGATAATTAATTCTCATGCATATTTAGTATGAGCACATTGCCACATAACTCTAGTCAAGGGTTGTGTGGCATGCTAACATCTGCAGTAATGCGTCTCCTTTTGGAAGCAAATGACAACCTAAGAAAACCTAAGAGTTCTAAAGCTAGAATCATCTAAGAGAAAGGGCAAGTGGCAAGAAGAAGAATTCCAATAGGACTAAAAGACCTTGAGAAGGACAAGTGTCATCATCAACAAGGAGATATTTTGAGAATTGGAGAAGCAAATAAACAAATATTGCTCATATTCTTCACATGGTGGAAAAATTGGCTCGACACTTGTCCAAATGCTACCAAATAATAGGGCCCTTCTTCTCACACTTGCGCAGTGTATCGCATTGTATTGTATCAAGGCGAGCTAAGCCCTAGCCTCTCAACCATATTTTCATCAAACTTATCCAAGCTCTCATGAGCCAAGCTCCTCTACCTACCAAGCAAAGATCTCTCAAGCTGAGCTCCTTTATCTCTCAAACCAAACTCTTCCACTCTATCAAGCCAAGCCCATTTTACCATCATCACGTACTACTCTTGCCCTTACAAGTAGCATTATATACTCTCATATGCTCTATGTAACTATCTCTTACTAATAAAGCCATATTATTGGCGATTAAAGAAGCATGGGAATCTCTTCTTACTCCCTCATCGGAATGACGTCAAGCTTGCGAAAATTGAGTAATAAAAGGTGTGCCACACTCCTTATTTCACATCAAGTTTGTGCGAGAGCCTTATAGTGTATTTTTCTTATTTTCTCTTCCAATCCTTATTTTTCTTTATGCCTAGTACTTATAGGTCTCTCGTCTTGTTTACCTACGTTAGCTCACTTCCGACAATTTTTAGTGTTTTGTATTGAGCCCGAACAACTGTGGGAAATTCTTCTCTCTCTAAGAATTGAGCCTCTGCTTGATTTTGCTATGAACCAAGAAGATTTATAAACACAGCTTGTCCCAATTGCTAGG
Organism: Adiantum capillus-veneris; assembly: GCF_014529385.1. NCBI lineage: Eukaryota > Viridiplantae > Streptophyta > Polypodiopsida > Polypodiales > Pteridaceae > Adiantum > Adiantum capillus-veneris. Next base: position 40,911,869 of record NC_140940.1, read on the forward strand.
CAGAATATATAATCATTGTGAGTAGTAAACTACAATTCCAAAGGAAAATTCGTAGCATGTCTGGGCCACAAAGATTGGCTGCCATTAACGCATCATTAGCCCCTTTTATCCTACCTATGATTATATATGAATTAAGCTTCAAACTCCGCATGTGTTAAGCTCCCTGTAGTAGAGAATTGGGGAGTATTATGCTTAGAAATGCCCCACATTGACATAGATTGGCTCATTTGAAAGCTATAGCTCAAGAGCTTAATGCACATATGCTAATTGCTGAGGTTGGATAGTGGTAAGCTTCAAAATTTGAGGTGAAAATTCCCAATTTTTTGCATACACGCACACACTCTCTCTCTCTCTCTATAATCAATCTGATACTTAGCATGCAAAAATCCTAAACGCAATGGAAGGGAAGTATGAATGGCAACCATCCAAGCAAGAGAGAGAGAGAGAGAGAGAGAGAGAGAGAGAGAGAGAGAGAGAGAGAGAGAGAGAGAGAGAGAGAGAGAGAGAGAGAGAGAGAGAGAGAGAGAAAGAGAGATTCGAATGACCTAGCTTAGGGGAGAATGATGAACCTACTCAAATCCACAAGAAACCTAAGCTAATAGAGATAGCAAATTGAATCTTTGATACCACATGTTAAGTACATAGAGGGGGATAGATTAAGATTGCATTCATGATGATGGTGAAAGCATCATGTGTAGCTACATTGAGCACAACTAGTAGATTCAATAGACAAAGATAACAAGCACAAATTGGATTGATTATTGCAAGTACATAGTGAGCCATTATATAAGCTTCTGGAGGGAGCTTTGGATGACATCATAGATGATGGTAGGCATCAAAATCAACCCAAATCTCTTTTAGGTAGTGTATGCTTCTCCATGGGTGTGTTTGTGGATGTGTGCATTTGGAGTCAATGCAAGCATCAAATAAAAGTTGTAGGCAAGTTTAGTAGGAAAATATATTGAATCTAAACAAAATGAAGTAAGGGGGGTTGCTCTGTGGTGTGGGCTTAGGCACAAAACCTGACACTCCCAGCCATTTCATGAAAACTTGCTTTTGAAAAGCTCTCTACTTGTAGAAATATCCATGTAGCACGTAATCTAGAAAAAAAAATCATCCATAGATTCAATGGCACAAGCTCCGATGGATATAACATTTTGCGAACTCATTCACCAAACTGTAAAAAAATACATGTTCTTGAGACAACCGGGAAAGATATAAGTTACTTATTCTTCTATAGTGTATGCCGGATTTAAAATTAATTGTCAATACAATTCCTTTTTTAGTCAATGCTTATCCCTCATTGATTGTCTTCTAATGTTCATTAAGTTGATCGTTTATCAGTAATTTGTTCAATACTTCAAGTCCAATAAAAGTGAAAATCAAGAATACATATCTTCCACATAGATCAGTTACTATTAATATGTTCTCATATCTTGTTGATGTGCTCGTCTGCTTTGAAACTGTATGTCTTTTAATTTAAATAAGTGAGACTCTCTCCGCTTACGGCGGCAAAAAGAACATCAAAGTATGAAAGCTCATTGTTGTAGTCTACAATGGTGGTGTGATATGAGGGAGAGTTACACTTGAGCCACCCCACAATCAATCTCTATCCTGCTCTCTACAGTAGCCCTAGGCCATTCAATGGACAACAACAGATGTTACTTGTCAAACCAACTCTTCAAGGCTCACCACCTTGCTTCCCTTTTTTCCCAACTACCACCACTTGGCTTGCCTAAATTTCATTCTCCATTGACCTTGTTCTCCACTAAAATAAATTTTAGCAAGAGTGATCAAGATCTACTACACATTCTCTCTCTCTCTCTCTCTCTCTCTCTCTCTCTCTCTCTCTCTCTCTCTCTCTCTCTCTCTCTCTCTCTCTCTCTCTCTCTCTCTCTCTCTCTCTCTCTCTCTCTCTCTCTCTCTCTCTCTCTCTCTCTCTCTCTCTCTCTCTGTGTGTGTGTGTGTGTGTGTGTGTGTGTGTGTGTGTGTGTGTGTGTGTGTGTGTGTGTGTGTGTGTGTGTGTGTGTGTGTGTGTGTGTGTGTGTGCATGCGCGCAAAAGGCATGATGAGGTGGATTAGCAAGAATAGACGCTAGGGAGGGCGGATAAGAAACAAAACATCTAGGGTGAGGCAACAAGAAAATATTCACCCCCCCAATAAAAAAATTAAAAAAAATTATCATCATGAATTGGAGCCACCCTTCAAAAACAACCATGATATACACTTAATAAAAGAACCAATAGGAATTAAGCTCTCTAGAAGACTATTGGACAGTCTCTCAAGTGGTCCAATGAGCATTCATCACCCCAATGGCTTGCCTGATTCCTATTGACCAGGAGACAAAGGGGTCCAATGAGAGTTTAGTTGCATCAATTAATTACCTAAAGCTCTCACAAAAGGGGAAAGGGGGACACATGTTAGAATGCTATCACTTATGTTGCTTAAATTTCATTGGCTTAGCCTGGCAAGGGCCAATAGGGTGTGAGCATGAGCAAATAGCAAGAGGGGTCCAAGAGAGAGAGGGGGCTGAAATTCTCAAGGCATTATTGGATACACACTCACACAAGTCCATGTGTGGAGTAAGAAGACTCTCTCTCTCTCTCTCCTTCTCAAGCTTTAACGGAAGGCTTATCACCTACTCCAAGCTTGTGAGAAGGGAGGCCTACACCAAAACTCTTGGCTTTGTGATGAAAATCCAACCAAGAGCCAAGCTTCAATGCATGCTCATCTCCTCTACCATGCTAATTACTAAGCTAAGCTATGCTAATATGAGTGATTATGTGAGGAGATGTGCATCTTTCTCGTAAGACTACTCATTCTTCCTCTCAAGCTAATCTCATACCCCGCTAGCTCTCACCATCTTCGAAGGTGTGTGAGGTCTTGGGTCTGAGACAGTGAGGGAATTGATGTTGTGTTTAATAAGTGTTTTGCTTAGTGCTTGAAGTTCCCGTCTTCATTGCACTAGCTAGTATTGATGGAACACAAAGAATTGTATTGTAAAATGTCTCTCTTGACGGGAGAAACCATAATACAAAGCCTTTTGGAGGGGGGACCGGCTCCATGTAAATCCAATCCTCAACTATTGTCAATAGCTTACTTTCTCTCTCTTTTGAAGTATTGTTCATGCTATCTAACTAGGTGTTATGCTAATTGTTGCTATCTCCACCCAAGCACTCTTGTCATTCTCATTAGGAATCTATTCTAATGAAATGCTCACTATTTTCATGCTATTTTCCGCTACACACAACTTACTAGGCCATTGAATGTTACATTGGTATCAGAGCACAAGGTTTCTCTTTTCTTGCTCAAGAAGGGAGGTCCTCAAGCTAGCTATAAATGGTTGGTACTTTTAATTTGCATTTGAGTAAGTAGAATAGGGATTTTTCAGCCTTGCAGTGCGCCTGCCTTCATGCAGATAACGGGGCATCACCGTCGAGAGCTATGGTCTTAATAGTGGAGTCCTACGGGGCTTGCCTACGGCTTAACCACTATTGAGCTATTAGAAGCTTGGCAGGAGCCGGTGCTATTTTGGTGTTGAACAACCCTCTCTTCTATTCCTTGCAATTAATGGTATTCGAGCCACGGGTACAATAGCTTGAGTGCTTTTTCTAAAGGGGTAAAGAGGAGTAACAACTAGGGCTTGAAGTGCCAAAGTACACCTAAAAACTTTACAACTAAAAGTTGTTAGAATGGCTGACAATAGTAAAGAGAGTGAAATTAATGTTGATAGCTTTGATTTTGCTAATGAGCAGGCTACGAATGATGCCCCTATGCTTGTTAACTACCTTGTTTCTAGGCTTCAACAAGCCATGGGCAATCCATCTCTCCAAAGTGAAGTGCAACGGCAGCTTTGTGCTCATGGGATTTTCCAAGCTCCTCACCATGACGAGAGAGTACCTAGGAAGCCTCCTTGTGATACTTCCAACAGAGGGCTCTCTCCGATTCGGGAAGAACAAGAGGATCCATACGAAGGGCTCAGAAATTTGCTTCTTGATGATGCATCTCCTTCTCAAAGGAGAACTCAAGAGCCTCCACCGAAGGAACGAGAAAGAAGAGAGTCTCCTGCCACCTTGGCGGAGATGGCTCCACGAAGACGTTGGGCTAAACGCTCTCCATCACCTCACGGAGAAGACCATCGCACACTTCTCCACACCATAATTCAAAGAGGGATGACAAAAAGCAAGAGAAGAAAAAGGCGAGAAAGAGGACACTCTCTTCTCCATCTTCTTCATCCTCTTCCTCTTATGAAAGTGATGGTGCATACAAAGAAGATCAAGGCAAGAAAAAAACGAGAAAGAGGTCACCCTCTTCTCCATCTTCCTCAAATTCTTCATCTTCTAAAGAAAGTGATGGTGCAACCTTTGAACCATAAAAAAGAAGAGGCCATAGGAAATCCTATGCCACGTGGAAGAGGTCGTCCAAGCTCAAGAAGTTCAAAGAGGGAGGGAAGAGCATCTCTTTCCTTACCTACGATGGCACCTTTGGTGCTATGGACAAAGTCTCGGCCTTTATCGAACAATTCAATGGGGCGTTTGGAGATGAGGGTTTCATGGAGTCCTCTAAGCTACGCCATGTAGCTATGCACTTTCAAAAGTCCGCCAGGCAATGGTGGTCTAGCCTACGCGCCAACGGTGAAGCTCCACAAACATGGAAAGCCTTAAGAGATTCCATTATGAAGCAGTTTTGGGCCACCGATGCCAAAGACAAAGTACTCACTGAATGACGAAGTTTGAAGCTCTCTCCCTACGAATCCATTCACAAATATGTAGACAAGTTTTGGGACCTACAACTCAAATCCATTGTCTTCAAAAAGTTGATTTTGGAGAGCAAAAGCAACAATTTTTTGCGGGCTTAACTGAAGAAATGGTGGAGTATGTCAACTTCCAAAGGCCATACACCATATCGGCGGTTATACACCAGACTATGGTGGCTTCTCGAATCAATTTCCAAACAGGGGCTAAAAGAAATTCTAAGCCCATGGAAAACAAGGGTTCCAATGAGCCTAAGGGGAAGGACAATCTCCAAAAGTCTCCTAAGGGCAATTCCAACAAAGCTAAAGAGAAGGGAGTTTACAAAGGCAAAAATAAACTCTCTCATGAAGAGCTTGAGCGTTATCGCAAGGATAACCGTTGTTTCAAGTGCGGCGAGCAAGGACATGCGTACCACGCTTGTCCCCAAAGAACACCCACCATGAGCCTCCTAGAGCTACCTTGGTTGAAATCCAAGAGGAGGAAACTCACCACAATGGATCTCCTCTATGCCATGCTTGGGGAAAGGTAGGAGAACATGATGCTTTTATTCTCTTTGACCCTGGTTCTACTCACAATTTCATATCCACAGAGTTGGCCACTAAGCTACGCATCCAAGCCTATGCGATGGGAGATGTCCTACCTGCAGATGGTGCTTTCAAGGGGCAAAGAGCTTTAGTCACTCCCTTAATCAAGAAATTGAGGCTCCATTTCCAAAGCTATGTGGACAAAGAGGACTTCTTTATCTCTCCTCTCAAGCACGAGGATGTAATCCTTGGGGCACCATGGTTTAATCGCATGGCTGCCAATGTTAAATTCCGTCAAAGGAGAATCTACTTTAGGTTCAGGGAAAAAGACATGTACATAGATGCTAAGAAAATGGGTAACACCATACCCATTGTACATACAAGCTTTCAATAAGTCAATAAAGAGCTCTATTTCCGTGTACTTGATTTTTGTTAAAGATTCTCAAAATGAACCCAATGCTTTAGCAAAAGAAAATATTAACAATCACAAGGAATTAGAGTTATCCAATTTTCTCAAGGGGTTTCAAGATGTCTTTATTGATGACATCCCTTGTGAACTATTTCCTAAACGAGGTAATGATGACCATGGAATTGAACTTCTTCCAGGAAGTTCACCGCCTAATAAACCTCCTTATAGAGTTTCTCAAGCTCAACAAGAGGAGATTATGCGGCAAGTGCATGAGTTAATTGAGAAGGGCATGGTTAGGCCTAGCTCATCTCCATTTTGTTCCCCGGTGCTATTAGTGCAAAAGAAAGATGGAACATATCATATGTGTGTCGACTATAGAGCACTAAATAGGATCACTATCAAGAATAGGTTTCCCGTTCCACGGGTAGAAGACCTATTTGATAAGCTACTGATAGCCGTTTTTTCCGCTCTTTGTAATTGCCACAGTGAGTTACCTCACCCTACCAAAATCACCCAAACACTGTGGCTATCCCTACCATTTCACTGTACATAGGCGTGCGTGAGTCACGGGACTTTTCCCATATCTTCTTAAAAACCCTCAGCTAGCTAGTCACTGGGCTAGGTGAGCCAAAAAAAAATTTTAAAAATAAAAAAATAAAAGTATATTATGGCCTCTTTGTGTGTAAATATTTCATTGTATATATGGCCTAAATATAGGGATTTTTTATAATTATTTTGGTATTTTATTTAAATATTTCTACTTAGGTGTGTGTTTTATTAAACCTATGTACACCTTCTTTCATCCTCTTACACCATAATTATATTTTTTTGCCAATATGTACATACTCTAACCTCATATTTTTCCTTTATACAAATCACTCCCACATTTTCACCCTCACCCTCGTGAAAACAAAAAATTGATTTCTACTCATTGGTTACTTTTATTATCTTATTTACTTGCATACCTTTTCCTCTTTCACCCAAAATAATTCAAGGAGGGACCATATCATATGATTCCAATATCTTTCCATATCCATAACTCCTCCATATTTTTATTATTATTTTTACTCATTATTCTAACACCATGTGCTCATTGAGCTAAAGTCCATGAATAGTCCATACACTAGTCCCACCATGTATATATTTCTTATTTCACCAATAATCCTCCTCCATGCATGGGTCAAGGGCAACTTGAATGCTTTGTATTATAATATGACAAAGGAGGGGCTCACTCTTGGATGCATTGTACAAATTCAACAAAGGAGGGGGCCACTAAAAGACTTTTGCAGGCATAAAAAACAGGCTTTTTGGTGAGAATTTTGGCACCTATCTCCACTCTGAATTTGGAGCGGTGGTCAAAAGAGAAAATGTAGCCCACGCCCTAAATAATTACCCAAAATTTTTTCATAATTTTTGGAGCTACCAGCTGTGAGCTATGATTTTTTTAGTGGACCCCAGTTTTCCCATGCTATGCAGCCACACTCTCTCTTCCACTTTATCATTTTCCTCTTTCACACACACTTCTCCACTCATCATCCCCATCTCTCTCACCACTCCTCTCTGCACACTACTCACCTTCTCCTCAACCTTGAAGAATAAGAGAAACCATGGTGAACTCATACCTCCCACACACAATTCCATTCCAAAATTGACCACCTAGTCTCATTTTTCCTCCTCCAAATTACCCATATCTATCAAAAAACCACAAAATTCAGCCTCTTCTCTTAAAAGACAGCATCATGGTGGTTGATTACTCAGCTTCAATTACCTTGTCTCTCAAGGAAGGTCAAGAGTGGAGAAAAAATGTACCGTCAAAGCTAGTGGACCGTCAACAAGCGTCAAAATTGGCCCTACTCAAGACACTTGGAGCATCAACCTTGTAAGAAATCCACCTTTTCTTACCTCTTAAGAGTTTTTCTTCCTTATTTGTATCCTACATGGATACTCCCATTGTAAATATCCAATTCCATTTGTAAATTAATACTAACTCTACTAACACTAACCCACTATGAAAAGTCCTATCACCTCCATTTCTCTCCTCTCTCTTTCCCCACCAACTTCTTGATAATTCCAAGCAAAAGAAATTAGATAAATTGCTGAAAATCTAACCCAACCATGGTTAGAGGAGTAACCCTAGCCTTCAAAATTGCTATAAAAGGAGGGTGTAGCTAGCATAAAATGGGGGGAGCCATAAGCAAGAGCACTATGCTATAGCTTGAGAAGCCAAGCTCAACCTCTCTAGAAGGAGCTCTTGAGTGGAAGCTCATTGTCTTATGCATGTGCATGTGTTGTAATAGGGGATTAGCAAGGGAAATCTATGCCATTGTAAGAGAGAGAGTGATCATTCAATTGAGAGTAGGAAATCTATCATTTCTCCTACTAGTGTAAGCCCAACATTCGCTGAATCAAGGAGGGTGGATTTGGACTAAGCTTGGATACTTTGTCTCCCTTCCAACGTGAAGTAATGGACAACAATGATGCGTAAGTGTCTTGGTGTTTTTTTTTTTTTGATAGCTTGTCTCTGGTGTTGTCATCAATCTAGCCATAAATCCCACATACTGTAAGAGGGCGACAGGGTGGAGAGGACTCCCCTGGCCTTAAGACAGTGATTGGGGTGGCTTTTCTTGTGATGTGTTGTGGTGAAATTTACGCAAGCTATGTTGAACAAGTACTAATCTCACTTTGATTTGTCATGACAGATTTGTAAGAAGGTATTAATGCAACAAGCACCCCCTCCCCCTTTCTCTCTCTTTCTTAAATATATAGTTGTGTTTGCTTGATCATTGCCGATACGTTTCAAAGCAGCCCAAGCACTATCTCTCTCTCTCTCTCTATCTCTCTCTCTCTCTCTCTCTCTCTCTCTCTCTCTCTCTCTCTCTCTCTCTCGTGTTTTAGTGTGTGAGAGTATTCCATTGGTGTTAGGGTTAGTGTAAATTCCTTGCTTGTTTGTGGGTTGCTCTAACGATTCTCCTCTTTTGCATCCTAGTTCGCTCTTAAACTAGGTGGTGCCCCTTGTGTAGTCAAGATTTGGCGGTGGGTTTGTTGTTTTGGTTTGTGTTGTGTTGTGCCCCACCCCCATTGAGCAGCACGGGAGCCTTGAAGGGTGTCTAGAGGCCACTCTTCTTGTTGCCCGCCCCGGACCGCCTCACTACAAGGATTGACCTACTTCAGTAGGATTGTAAAAAGTGGCTACCAAATAAGGATAGTTGATCAAGATATTGTAAAGACCGCATTTCGCACTACATTTTGTCTTTACGAATACATTGTCATGCCTTTTGGCTTGACCAATGCACCAGCCACATTCAACCGCTTGATGGAGAAGCTATTCAAGCCTCACCAAGCCTTTATTGGAGTGTTCTTTGATGATATCATCATCTACTCTAATTCTTTAGACGAACACAAGCAACACCTCCAGGTAATATTTCAAGTTCTAAGAGAGAATAAACTTTATGTTAATCGAAAGAAAAGTGAATTTTTCTTGCAAGAGATTCAGTATTTAGGTCACATTATCTCTCAAGATGGCATCGAACTGGATCCATCAAAGTTAGAGGTAATAAAAGGATGGCCTAAAGCAAGGAATCTTCATGAACTAAGAAGCTTTATAAGTATGTGTGCATACTATAGACGCTTCATAGAAAAGTTCTCACAAATTACAGGACCATTACATGACCTAACAAAGAAAAACATTAGGTATACATGGTCTAACAAGGAGAACAATGCTTTCGAAAAGCTTATCTCTCAACCTGTGCTTACACTACTGGATCTCTCAAAGCCATTTGAGGTCCAATGTGACACTTGTGGTGATTGCCTTGGAGCTCTTTTGCTCCAAGAAGGGCACGCCATAGCCTATGTAAGTCGAAGGCTCGACCCTGTTGAGCAAGCTCTAGGCATATATGAAAAGGAACCCCTCACAGTTCTAAAAGCCTTAGACTCATGGAAGCACTATTTATTGGGGACTCCATTCATTTTGCGAACGGATCACCAAAGTCTTAAGTACTTCATGACGCAGACCAAGCTCTCCGACAAACAAATGAGGTGGGAAAATTTCATTTCGCAATTTCATTTTCATTGCTCATGTTGCTGGCAAGCATAATCAAGTAGCCGATGCACTCTCAAGACGATCTATTTTCTATGATAGTGAATGCGGTTTCCATAGAAACTCACAATGATCTATCTTCTATGATAGATGAGTATGCTATTGATCCCAATTTTAGAGATGTGATTTCAGCCCTTGCCATAGAGAAGAAAGAGGAACCATTTACTTTACAAGATGGCTATCTTCTCTATGTTAATAGACTATGCGTTACTAACTCACTACGTGAGAAAGTAATGTATGAACGCTCCTCCTTATTCAGGGAATAGAGGGATTCAGCTTAGCATAAAGGGGATTGAAACATAATTCTATTGGCCTACCATGAAAGCAAACATACAAGAGTATGTTTCTAAATGTGTCGTATGCCAAAAGACGAAGTTTGATAGAGGGAAGCAACATGGATTGCTTCAACCTTTGCCAGTCCCTAATTCACCATGGGAGAGCATATCCATGGATTTTATCGTTGGATTGCCTAAGTCTATCCATGGGAATATAGGAATATGGACAATAGTAGACAGGTTTAGTAAACAAGCTCATTTTATACCTGTCAAAAAGACTATCAAAGCCCTTCAAATGGCAACCCTCTTCATTTCACAAATCTTCAAGTACCATGGCTTGCCAATGTCCATAGTGTCAGATAGAGATCTTAGAATGACCAGTAATTTCTGGAAGGGTCTCTTTGAGAATTTAGGGACAAGGCTAAACTTTTCTTCGGCCTATCACCCGCAAACGGATGGCCAAAGTGAAATAGCTAACCTAACAATTCTTGATTTACTAAAAGGCTATGTAACGGAAGTAGATCAAAGGTCCCAATGGGAGAAGTACTTAACCTTAGTGGAGTATGCTTACAACAACACTGTACATACTTCCACGGGAAAAGCACCTTTTGAGGTGATTGAGGGAAGATAAAAAAGTCCCCTGCTACTTAAGGTATACGGGAAGATCTTTGCTACAAATGAGTATAGCCGAGACCTACAAGAACCTTTCCAAAAGATTAAGGATGCTATCTCTATCTCATAGCAAAGGCAAAAGGCTGTTATGTTGATAAGCACAGAAGAGCCCAAGCCTTTAAAGAAAATAATTGGGTCTTACTCAAATTTCCCAAGGCTCGATTAAGGCACACGTCGGCAAGAATCCTATGGGACACCAAAAGTACTATGCTAAGTTAGCAAAAAGGTAATATTTTCCCTTCCAGATTCTTAGGCCAATCAATGAGATGGCCTATCAACTCAAGTTGCCCAACCATTGGCTCATACACAATGCTTTCCATGTGAGCCTACTAAAGCCTTACAAAGGAGAGCCACCTCAAGAACCAACTATTGAAGACCCATTGGAGATCGAGGACCAAAAAGATGTGCTGCAGCTCGAGTGCATTCTCCAACATGAAGACAAGGTACTAAGAGGCGGTAAGACTATCCAACGATATCTTATTAAGTTTAAGAATTATCCTTTTGAAGATGCTAGATGGATGCAAGGCATTCAATTAAAGGATAACCTAAACCTTGTCAATGCTTACAATGCTTCCCTAGAGTAAGCAAATGTACAAATGTTAAAAATGAACAAAGTTTTTGTCTTATAATACTCTCTTTTTCTTTATTGTGCACAAATGTGAAGTAGTATGCATGCTTAGATCAAGTTTGCGGAGATGACGTCTCCCAAATACCACGTAGATCTTGTCACTCTACTATGGAAGATTGATAGGACTAATGTGCATATATGCTTGTGGTAGCTTAGACTCTCAAGCGCCAAATGGACTAGTCATCCATTTTGGAACGATGTCATGTGGTAACATAGGGATCCTCTACTCGCTAGAAAAAAGACTAATGAATAAGCTTTATCTTCTCTACTCCATAGTCGAGGACGACTATGGTTTCAAGAGAGAGGTAATGTCATAATAACTAATATCTAATTCTCCTAAATGATTTTCTCATGTTAAACTGCCATTTAATATGGGGAAGTGCAAGGGGAGAAAAAGTTAGAATATTGGTTAAGCTGGCAAACCGACCACAGTAGGGATCCAAAGTGGGGGTCATCTGCAAAAGAGCAAGGTGCAACAATGGGCTTAAAAGACCCTAAGGTTCAACCCATTAAGACTTCCAAAATGCTAAGGTTGTGTCCAAAGGTCAAAAGCCTAGCAAAATTGGATGCTTTGTGTGTGCTCAAAAAGTCTTCACAAGTCCCACATAGGAGGGGGCGAGCCTTGGAAGTAGGGGATGAGAGAGAAACACACACACACACACACACACTCACTCACATGGTCCTGTACACAAAGGGAATGAGGGACACATGTCAGCTCTCTAGCCCAGATGCCCACAAGGTGTACTCAAATCCTATTGGATGGCCATGGAGGTGGACCAATGAGAATTAGGCTAGAGTAAATCTAGTTTAATTGATTTAAAAACATTTAAGAACCAATAGGAATTAAGCTCTCTAGAAGACTATTGGACAGTCTCCCAAGGGGTCCAATGAGCATTCATCACCCCAATGGCTTGCCTAATTCCTATTGGCCAGGAGACAAAAGGGGTCCAATGACAGTTTAGTTGCATTAATTAATTACCTAAAGCTCTCACAAAAGGGAAAAGGGGGACACATGTCAGAAGGCTATCACTTATGCTGCTTAAATTTCATTGGCTTAGCTTGGCAGGGGCCAATAGGGTGTAAGCATGAGCAAATAGCAAGAGGGGTCGACCAAGAGAGAGAGGGGGCTGAAATTCTCAAGGCATTATTGGATACACACTCACACAAGTCCATGTGTGGAGTAAGAAGATTCTCTCTCTCCTTCTCAAGCTTTAATGGAAGGCTTATCACCTACTCCAAGCTTGTGAGAAGGGAGGCCTACACCAACAACTCTTGGCTTTGTGATGCAAATCCAACCAAGAGCCAAGCTTCAATGCATGCTCATCTCCTCTACCATGATAATTACTAAGCTAAGCTATGCTAATATGAGTGATTATGTGAGGAGATGTACATCTTTCTCGTAAGACTACTCCTTCTTCCTCTCAATCTACTCTCATGCCCCGCTAGCTCTCACCATCTTCGAAGGTGTGTGAGGTCTTGGGTCTGAGACCGTGAGGGAATTGATGTTGTGTTTAATAAGTGCTTTGTGCTTGAAGTTCCCATCTTCATTGCACTAGCTAGTATTGAAGGAACACAAAGAATTGTATTGTAAAATGTCTCTCTTGATGAGAGAAACCATAATACAAAGCCTTTTGGAGGGGGGACCGGCTCCATGTAAATCTAGTCCTCAACTGTTGTCAATAGCTTAATTTGTCTCTCTTTTGAAGTATTGTTCATGCTATCTAACTAGGTGTTATGCTTATTGTTGCTCTCTCCACCCAAGCACTCTTGTTATTCTCATTAGGAATCTATTCTAATGAAATGCTCACTATGTTCATGCTATTTTCCGCTACACACAAGTTACTAGGCCATTGAATGTTACACACACACACACACACACACACACACACACACACACACACACACACACACACACACAGAGAGAGAGAGAGAGAGAGAGAGAGAGAGAGAGAGAGAGAGAGAGAGAGAGAGAGAGAGAGAGAGAGAGAGAGAGAGAGAGAGAGAGATGGATGGTTCTGGCTCCTCTTGGGATTTCCATGCTTGTGGCCGCCTCTTGGACTTTCATAGCGGCTAGCTATGCACCTACAGGTCCATCAAGTCAGCTTGTCATGTAGGGCAAGCTCATGAGAGAGAGAGAGAGAGAGAGAGAGAGAGAGAGAGAGAGAGAGAGAGAGAGAGAGAGAGAGAGAGAGAGAGAGAGAGATGGTTGTGGCCGCCGCTTGGGCTTTCATAGCCGCTAGCTACCTGCTGTGGTCACCTCGATCTTGGGCTTTTTGCTGTTGCCATGTCCAGCTTCGTCAAGTCCCCTAGCTATTTGGCGCATGTTGATTGGCGAAGGAACCTTAGCTCGCCTGGCAGAAGCTGCGACAACAGAAGGATTGAGAAGCATGAGTAGGCCAAACTGAAGGAAGAATGTAGGGAGAGGACCGTAGCTGGGGTGATACTCTTGGGTTGTAGGGAGGCTACTCTCGAGCCGTTCGTGTAAACAACTTTTTGGATGCATCAAATTTTCTAAGAGGCTCCTCAAGCAGTTCCATGGTGGATGCATCTAAATGTGGCCATGTGGAGGTAGACCCCTTCCTTTTTTTTTACACACACACACACACACACACACACACACACACACATATATATATATAAAAGATTTTCACATGCATTGGAACATACCTCTTCACTTAGTTTCCCGAGGAGTCGATCAGTCTCATGCATGAAATAGAGAAATTAGAATCTCTCAAGATTCCTTTCTTATTAAAAATTTCAAAATAACACTGCGCCAAAAGCATTCCGCCCTTAAAAAATTCAATACGCAGGCGAAAGTTCATTTGCGTTCAAATTCGACCATTGTAGTTGATGATGGGAGGAAGCGACGTACAGACACAGACAATATACCGTGACAGCGAATCGCAGACCTCCGCCTTCGATCTTCTCCTTCCTCAGCCATGGCAGATCGCCACTCCAGATCCTTGGGTCCTCGAAGGTGCTCTTCTTTTGGAGTGTGCTGTGTGTGTGTGTGTGAGAGAGAGAGAGAGAGAGAGAGAGAGAGAGAGAGAGAGAGAGAGAGAGAGAGAGAGAGAGAGAGAGAGAGAGAGAGAGAGAGAGCACATGCTCACGTCTTGTGAAGGCGGCCTATAAGCAAAGCAAAATCACAAGGACTCCATGGCTCTGTATGTCATTAGAGTGGAAATACATGTGCATAAGGTGTTCGCTCCAGATCACGATACCTTCTTGTAGAGACACGAGGAAGCAGCACAAGGTTGATGGCGAGATATAGTGGCCTCCTATACGCCGATTGAGCACTACAGTGCTGACTGCTGCCTGCTCCTTTTGCGCCACATGAGCCCAGCCGCATGGTGTACACATCTCTCAATAAGGCGTGAATGCCTTCAGCACCATTTTCTTACCTTGAGGGGAGCATGGGACCAGACATATGAGTGTGTGTGTGTGTGTGTGTGTGTGAGAGAGAGAGAGAGAGAGAGAGAGAGAGAGAGAGAGAGAGAGAGAGAGAGAGAGAGAGAGAGAGAGAGAGAGAGAGAGAGAGAGAGGGAATTTTAACGTCGTAGGAGACTATCCCAAGAGACGAGTTGAACTCAAGACCTTATTCAAGAGGGAAATGGCATAAGCAATCTACCACACTTGGGTGATAGAAAGGTTATACCATTTTCCTCCTTTTATTAACACACTCACACCCAAGAAGAGAATTTTAACATCATAGGAAACTATCCCAAGAGACCTCAAAGATCTATCCGACGAGAGTTGAACTCAAGACCTCTTATTCAAGAGGGAAATGGCATAACCAATCTACCACACTTGAGAGAGAGAGAGAGAGAGAGAGAGAGAGAGAGAGAGAGAGAGAGAGAGAGAGAGAGAGAGAGAGAGAGAGAGAGAGAGAGAGACCTGTTGCATTAGTCTGTGCAAGGGTCCTCAAGCAAGAGAGAGACAACCTCATGTCCCAATTGGTTGCCAGAAACACTGGTGTACATTGTTGCGTAGCTCGATGCCCATGGAAAAAATGTTGGTACGTACCGCCCATCTGCCCCCTCCTAGGGCTGCCACTAAGCGCTCCCAAGAGGGTTGCCCCTACTGGGGCTTAGAGGCATTGTCCATTCTCTCCCCTGCCTACCCCCATATACCCCTTATGAGAGGCTGCTCGACCATATAGCCAGCCCCACGACATGGAAATAAGGGCCAAAAATAGGAACATAGTGAGAAAAGAAGCAACAGAGGGATTTAGGGCTCCAGGGAAAATATTGCAAGGTTGGGGAAAAATATTTTTGGCCGGCAGGAGCCTGAATGGCCATAGAGAGAGCCAAAACCCAAGGCTACACATGGCTAGAAAAATCCTGACATGGGAAAACTACCTGACTAGGCCGGGCACAACACAAAACAGCCCTCACTCTCTACTACCTATCCCTAGGAGATACCGGGACTGATTGGACAAATGCAAACTTTAAGAGAATGAGTGTCTACAAAGATTGAGGGAGGAAGCTAGGGTTTTAACAGGGCAAACTTGCATTGTATCTCTATGATCAGAGGTGAGGCTACATGAAATAGTGACACACATGAGTTTTGAGTTGATTTTGTGCTTGTGTGTGAGTGGATGAAGGTCTTCTTCATTGTGTTTCTCTCTTGAAAAAGTGGCGTGTCATCAATCGAGTCTTGCACTCTCGTAGTCAAAGGCCTTGTGCCTTTCCGAACGTATCCATGAACTTCTTGACAACGGGTTGACATAGTCTCCTATGGGTCAGCTGTTAGCGCCTTGGAACTCGACTGTGCTCACAGTATGCTAGCTTGAGCAGCCAATTAATATTGCCCTATGAGGGGACTCCGTTCACCCTTAGTCCTATTATCCTATATCTTTTTACTATCAATAGGCACAGTTGAAACAATCATATTGTCAATGGTCTGAAGACCAAGTTGAATTTTGAGATGTGCTTGTCGTATTCACTGGCCTATTGTTACAGCTCATGTAGTCTCCCCCTTTGGCTGTGGCAATTTACGCATGGGTCCATGGGTATGGTAGTTTATCTCTTGTTGAGGCAGTGTGGCCTTTTGTGTTCAATCTTTCTCTAGAGGCCTTCAACTCACACTGGTGCCAAGTATTCGTTGGTTTACATCATTAGGTGTTCTTCATCAGAGGCAGTTTGGTGTTGGGGATGCATTAGCTTGTTAGAGTTTCACCTCTTGTCCGCTGATGGCTTGGATATCTTCCAAGAGCAGATTAAGGAGTGAGGGCTGCTTTATCAGTTATGGCTGTGCTTAACCGTATACAACAAGCTAGATGTACCTTTTTGGTTGCACATATTGTGTGTGAGCCCACCCGGTAGCCTGGCATGAGGTGTGTGCTAGAGTTTGACATCTCTTGGGATTTGTCTAGACGATCCCAGTACCTCCTAGGGATAGGTGATAGGGAGTGAGGGCTGTTTTGTGGTTGTGCCTGGCCGGAGTGAGGTAGCTTATTTTCATGTCGGATCATCTAGCGATGAGTAGCACTTGGTTTTGGCTCTATGCATGGTCATGTAGCCTCTTGTGGCTTGTTGCAATTTTTTTTTTGTCTTGGAGTATTTTCCCTGGTTCCCTTTGGTGCTTTATAGACCCTATTTACCCAGGTCCCATATTTTGGCATATTTTTTATGTCGCGGAGTTTGAGATGGGGTCCCGACAACCAATTGAGAGATGTATACAAGGCTTTGGACACCTCAGATGCATGTGTTCAGCCAGCAAGGAGTCCTCTTAGGACAACCCACGTGCAATGCGGCAAGTAGCCCTATATGGAGAGGGGCGTATTTGCTTTTTTTTGCAGATCCTCTTGCATTTTTTGGCAACTGAGTTGCATCAACGTGACCTCTCTGATGCCGCCCTATCTTCAGGTAGTGTCACAAACTGTTGACGTGTCAAGCCACTGAAGAACGGAGCCAACCTTCATATCCCGGCCAAGGGGCTAAAACCCTAAGAAGAAGAAGCAGCAGCAGCAGAAGAAGTTTTACAAACTTGCAAAGTCTCGACGAGTGGCCTATTTTTAAGGAAGAGTTCCCACCAACTTACGAGACCTCGTTCGATGGGCCCAAGTGACATAAAGGCATAAAAAATAAAGCAGAACACACTCAGAAGACTTTGCACAACAAAACATGATGACGTGGCACCTGTACGAATGTTTCGCAACTCGTGACGGATTTTTAGGAAAATCCCGAAATTTTAGGAAAGTGTTTTTTTGTAGCTGGAGTAAACTATGCTAAACCAAAGCATTGAGGCAAAGTTTCACAATCCGAGGAGTATGTGCTAGGTCCTCCTCCTCCATCCACTTCGCATCAAATGCAGGATAGTTCTTGAACTTAACCAAGATCCGTCTTTGGACTTTACCTTTCTTCGTATCCTTATGTGCCAAAATCTGTTCGAGAATAAGGATCTCCTCGTTTTCTTCCACTTGGGGTTGCTCATCAGGATTCCCATCATCAGGCACATCACCCTTAACAGGTTTCAAGAGACTCACATGAAATGCATTGTGAATCCTCCAAGTATCTGGCAGTTTCAATCGGAAGGAGACATCATTTATCTTTTCAGTGATCTGGAAAGGTCCGTAGTATCGCATACTAAGCTTTGGAAAAAGCCTCTCCTTTCCCTTTTTCTTTCTTAGGCGTGCCTTCTCAAAACGTAAGAGCACCCAATCATCCTCCTTCAATTTCAAGTCGCGATGATGGCGATCCGTGTAACAAACTGTTGACGTGTCAAAGACTAAAGAATGGAGCCAACTTACAGATGCAGGCCCGAGGGGCCAAAACCCTAAGAAGAACAAGTAACAGAAGAAGTGTCACAAAGTGATGACGTGGTTGCCCGAGAGCTTAAAACCCTAACCCTAATTTTTGCCAAAAACCCTAAATGTTGAAACCCTAATTCTAGAAACCCTAACCCTAAAACTTGCAAACCCTAATTTTGGAAACCCTAACCCTAAAACCTGCAAACCCTAATTTTGATGCCAAAAACCCTAAAACTGCAGAAACCCTAACCCTAACCCTAACCCTAAGGGTAGATTTTCGCATTTTGCGTTGGCTGATGACGTGGCAAGCTGTACGGATTTTCGTGATTTACGCTGGCAGCTTTTGGCTTTGCTTTTGGACTAGAAGCTTTTGAGTTTTAAAGGCTTTTATCTATAACTGCTTTTCAGGCCAAGGGCCTTTAAATATGAGGCTAGGGCTCATTCTCTGGCATGCTTCTCGGAGAAGGTGAAGAGTCTGGAGTATCGGCTTGTACTTTGATGATGCAATATAAAGAAATACCAAAAGGGGCGCCAAGGTTTGGGGCCAATACTCTCTGGGGTGGAATTCTGTCACTCCGTGTCGCGTGTCGTCTCTCTCTCTCTCTCTCAGTTCAGTTGTTAATTTTAAGTGCTTAAAGTTGTTCAGTTTGTTCTTTTCTATTGGCACGTCGTGCCCGCTTTGTGACAGTGGTATTAGAGCATCAGGCGTGTGCTTTTCTGAAAGCATACCGGTCCTATAAAAGAGCAGACAAAGGTATTGGATTTTTTATTTATTTGAGTTATCTTCGCCCTCCAACCCGGACTTATTAGCCACTCCCACCCTTACTTCATCGCGCATCGGGCGCGCTCTCATCTTCACCGCAGTGTCTTATAGGGCATAAGCCAATTAAGATCACTTGCAAGAGAAGGATCCAGATTTGTTTCAAGTCACTGTTTTTTTTTCTCAGAAGCAGTGCCATGCAGATGTTGATGTCTACAGCTATCAAGCAGCATACTCGAAGCAGAGTTACCCAGAACGCGGAACGGGAACGGCGACGGGCCTCCCTGCGGAACGGGGGAACGGGAATGGGCCCGGAACGGGAACGGCGTGGAACGGAAGGCTAAAAAAACACCCAAATATTATTTTTTTTAGCGTTATGTGTTTGAATACAAGTAGTATTAGAGTCCTTTGACTCTAATACCCACAAAAAACACGATTCGAAGACCATTTAACCTTATTATGACTTGATTGGGATGTGAGGCGCCCAGAGTACATAGCCAGATGAACAACATAGCTAGATGAACAACAATGAGCAAACACAATGCCCATAGTACATACACAATGCTCTCAAATAATTGCAAGAGTAGTAGTCAGAGATAACACTTTGGAATTAATTATGGCTAACATAGTAACAAGCCTCAAGGGCCGCCGGGGTGCTACAAAAAAACCAAAGGGGGGCAAAGTTCAAACCAGACTTCAGTGACCGCAATACCAAAAGACTGAAGGTGACAAATACCATAAAGATGCTAGTAGCTACAAATGGCAAAGAGGGCAAGGCTCAAGCAGCCATACAAAAAGGTGGATAAATGGCAAGAACTCAAGACTCAAGAGCCACTAGCCTGAGAGGCCTCCCTATCCGTAGTAGCCGGTTGTAAATCATGCACATCCTCCCATTCCTCATCATCGAGGTCTAGGTCTGGCTCGATCTCAGCCACAGATGAAGTACCTGGTGTTGGTGGCTGTGCATCTCCACCCGCCTGAGAAGCCTCTTGCTCCATCTCCCACTGTGTAAAAGGATCTGTCTGTTTGTCTGTACTCTTGCAAAGCATTTTCAAATTTGCGCTGACGAAGACAAGATCATTAGCCTTCTCCACTCCAAGCCGATTCCTCTTCTTGGAAGCAATGTGGCTAAAGGTACTCCACAATTGAAAGCATGAGGTACTAACTGACTGGCTGAGAATACGGATCGCCAATCTCTAAAGCTCAGGGCCATCATAGCCATAGTCCTCCCACCAAAGCACTGAACCTATTTTCCTGCGATCAATCTGAGCATCTGGACTGCCAAATGACCCTCGCATCTCTCTGTACTGTCTTAGCTGATCTCTGACAATGCGTCGCCCATCTCTGTCTAGAACCATCTTGTTTAAGATCTCTGTAAATTGGTTCATGACTTCCCTATCTGTCTCTTGCCCTGCACCTTGGAACTCTGGATCCACCATGTACGCTGCCCCGTGTAAAGGAGAGGCATATGAATTCCACCTCGAGCTGCAAAGCGCATGGATCTCCTCATATCGCTCTGCGTTCGGCTCAAGCTGTGCAAGCTGCTCAATCATGCGGTCCATTGCCTCATAAATCTTGCCAATGCAAGGATCCATGCCATCCAGAACTCGAAGCAAATGAACCACCGGTTTTACCTGTGCATCTAACTCTTGAGCTCCTTCCAGAACTCAAGATCCTCTGCCTTATCCTTGCACAAAATCCCTGCAACTGTCTTTGCATAGGAGGAGGTGGTGAACTCATCACTGATGAAGACCTGTCGGACCGCATTTTGACATTCAGACAGCCTGCGTACAAGAAGAAAGTTGAATGCGAAGCGGGTATCTGAATACTTTAGAAGCACTTTGCCGCCCGACCTCTTGAGGTACTCACTCCGAACCAAGTTGTGATTGTTGATGAAAGTAACCATCTTCACTGCATCAGCAATGACTGGAGCAATCCAGTCTAGCTTGCCGATGTCTTTCAGAAGGTTGTTCAAGCAGTGTGCCATGCAAAAGCACACTGTCACATGCGGATAGTGGCCCTCTATGATAGCTGCTGCTGCCCTGTTTGATGCCTCCCCATCTGTGACAAAGGCCACCACGTGTTGCTCACTGATGGTTTCTATGGCCGCTGTCCACTCTGCAGAGAGGACATCGGCGGACTTGCCACTCTCAGTGGCATCATGAGAGTGCACAAAGTACATCTCTCCACTGGAGTATGCGACGAGACCATGGATAGATCTCTTCCTTGTATCGCTCCACCCGTCAGCAATGAGGGAAATGCCATGTTTTGCCCAAAGAGGCTGAATGTTGAGGGTTGCTTGCTCCACGATAGCCTTCTCTCGATCGAGCAAGGTGGTTCGGAGAGCCTCTGAAGATGGCGGCACATAGCCGGTGCCATACTCTCCTATCTGTTGCACCATGACTTTCCAATACTCCGACCTATTTCGATCAAACATAGAAGAGGTTAGTATCAAAAAAGTGGAAACGACGATAACGGAAGAAATGAGAGAGAAGATTGATGAATCATAAAACAATGTACATACCTCGCTGCGACAAATGGGATATGGTCGTGATAGAAGAATCGGGCCACGGCCGCATCCACCTCTTCTTTCTTCTTTGGGTCCCAAGAGGTGGTAAGGGTCTTTTGGCGACGAATTGGACCTTTTGAAGATGCACCAACACCTACACCGGGTAGAGAGGAAGAAGGGAAAATGAGGGTCTTTGGATCAATACCTTTGCGTGCCGGCTTGGCTTTATGGTTGAATTGCCGATCCTTTTCCTCGAGCTCCTTCCTCTTCTCGATGGTTACGTTGGCACAAAATCTCACCTCATATCCCGGCACTCGAAGAAAGTGTGCCCTCACTTTGTCATGCCCCCCTTTCCGCGTGTAAGAGCATAGCTTGCATGCCCATGCACGAGAACCTCCCGCCGCCGACAAGGTGCCCTCCGAGGTCACTTCATCCCACCACGACCATTCCTTCGCCTTTTGAGTGTTGCCCGAATGAACGGAGGGGGTTGTACGAGAAGAAGAGGCCATGGATGATGGATTATCCGTGAAAGAGAGAGAGCTTGATCTTGAACTTTGAGAGAGAGAGAGGGCTTGAGAGAGAGAGGCTTGCCGCTTGATTCTGTGAGAGCTTGAAAGAGAGCTTGAGCCTTGAGCCTTGAGGGTTAGAACTTAGAAGTTAGCCCAAGAGAGAGAGAGAGGTTGAGAGCTTGAACCTTGAGGCATGCCGCGGCGCCACACTAAGGCTTGAGAGTTGAGAGCAAGCAAGGGAGAATGAGCTTGGCTTGAGAGTTGAGAGCAAGGCTCAAGCAAGGGAGAATGGGCCTTGAGGCTTGATGAATGTGTGAAGAATGGGGGAGGAGGGGCGCATTATATATGTTTTTGAGTGCTGAAAATGGCCGTTGGCTGGCTAACTGCCATTTTTTTCAATTTCAAAAACCCGAAATGCCCGAAATGCCCGTTCCCTGGTAACACTGACTCGAAGTACTTGGCAAGCTTTCAAGAAAACTTTTGCCTGAAGTTATATGGTTTTTGATACTTCCTTCGAAGTGCAACTTCTGGCAGAGTGGGGTATCCTGAAATGCTTGCCATGGAAACCCTAGTAGATTATAACTTGAAATTTCTCGACATCTCTCAGTAGATGTCTCTTCACGAGCAGATGACCTTGGAGGTTCGGTGTGATTGCTCTCTCTTGGGACTACCATCGCCGCCAAAGAAACACTGTCTGTGCAAGAGCTGATGGACCATGCTGTGCTCGGCTACGACCTCATGGAAGGAACCTATGTAACTATGTCAGACTTTGTAAATAATTAATTTATTTACGAGAAAAGAATTATCGAATTAGTTGTGTGCACATCAGAACAGATCTAGCAGTTTCTGGGGCCTCAGGTGCGCCCAAGTTTGGGCCAGAGCACCTCAGGAAGACCCTAACAGAAAAATACCCTGAAGCCCTAGTGATTGGAAATCGGGTCTTTAATAAAGGGGTAGATAGTAGCCTCAGATTTCAGGCTCAGAAAATTACGCGCGCTAGTGCAAGCATAGGAATGAGATGGGGTCCTTAGACTATTAACCCTAAGGCTTGATTATTTTACGGCCTTAGGATAAGTTAGTTAAAAGTATTCTTAAATGATTTTGCATTGGACCAAATGGTCGGACAAGTGTGAACAGGTAATGCGAGAGCATTGCTGGTACGGCAATGCGCTAGGGAGCAGATAAAGTTTTCATTTGTTGCATCTATGTGTGCAGTTGTGCACTTAATTGCACATTTCATTAACTAGCATAGGATTTTTAGAGTCAAAAGTTGAATGGTTTTTAAATTTTAAAGTAAGTGTGCCACTTGGTACACTTTCCCATGCAATCTCTCTCTCTCTCTCTCTCTCTTCATGCTAGCGCCCTCTCTTCTGGGAGGCTATAAGAGAGCAGCCCCTCCCCCTCTTGCCAGGTTGGAAGTGCACTTACCCCCCCCCCAAGTTGACCATCTTCTACGCAGTGAAGCTCTCCATTGAAGCTTGAGAGCAGCACCTTGTGGTGTATGTGGAGCCTCTGAGCACCCATCACCTAGAACAAGGCCTCTCATGGTTGCTTGCAGCTTTGGGAGAAGTTTCATCACGTAAAGTAGTAGAAAACTCTCTTTCTCCCTTGTCTAGTTGCTGCAAATTCCCTGTTTTCAGCCCTTAATCACTTGTATTAGGGTGAATTTCAGCAAAGTCTTAATAGAATCTCATTCCCCGCTACCTACTCTACACATACACCAAGTTTGGAGCATTTCCATCGGGAAAAGGACCTCCAATTTGGCATTGGAACACGCTCAGGTAACAATTTCTGGGTATTTGCAGAAAATTACATCAAGCGTGTGTGTGTGTTTTGTATGTTTCTGTGGTTGGTTAATTGCAGGAATGATTACGTCCAAAGTGGCACAGTTAGCGGAAGATAGACCCTCATTCGTGAGAGCTTCCGATGAGTTTTGTGGAAGGTAGACTCTCCCCTGCGAGAGCTTTCCAAAATCTCGCAGAAGAGGATAGATCCTCTCAGTAGTTAGAGAGCAGTTCTTCTACTCTCTCAGTCAGAAGCAGAAAAAGGCCAAGAAAGAATAGAGGACGAGCTTTCGCCCTGTTCTTGTGCTTGTTAAGATTCTCCCTTAGTAATAAAGATATTCTCTTTATGGGGGGGGGGGGGGGGACCAACCCATCTTCTGGTCCCCAATGAAGTGTCAAGCTTTCTCTCTCTCTCTCTCTCTAATTCTCTTGAGTATTTGAAGTGCAATTAAACGTCAGTTTACGCTTCCGTATTTTTGTGACAGTGGTATTAGAGCAAGGTCATCTCTCTCTTCCTTAAGGGATTGACGACTCTTGGCAGACTGCAGAAATGGGGGGACGCGAGATAGAGTTCTCTCTCCTTCAACAGCATGTGGAAGAGTTGCAAAAAGCTATCTCCTATCCAGAAGTCCAAAAGATTCTCTATACTCTTGAGAAAGGGAAGGAGAAAATGCCGATGGGGTCGGGAGAAATCCCGCAGAACCCAAAGGCGCCAGAACCAAGGAAATATCCTTTGATTGGAACCTCCCGCATGCACGAGAGGCACAGGAAACCTCCAGAACGTCATGTGCGGTTTAACCCAAAGGTTCAAGAGCAGGATCCCCCTGATTCCCCTCAATTCTCTTTCATGAAGGATCTGGATGACATCGTTGCTCCGAAAGACATGTTTCTTGACAATCCGTCGCAGCAAGAAGTGCATTCAAGGGAAAAGACTCCTGTCCATAAGGAGTCGAAGCATAGAAAGAAGGAGCATCATAAGAGGAAGCACCACAGGCAGAAAACATTCAAGTCGGGAGACAATGATGTGAAATTCGACACCTACAATGGACGGCGTGATAATGACAAAGCTTTGGCTTTCATCCGCCAATTCGAAGTTGCATTTGCTGAAGGGAATTTTAAAGAAATATTCAAGCTTCGCCATGTTAGTATGTACTTGAAAGGCACCGCCAGCAGTTGGTGGTTAACCCTTATCCTGGAAGATCGTAAACCCCAAGATTGGACTCCTTTCAAGAAGGAGTTCTACGCACAGTTCCTTCCTCCAGACTATGAGGAAGAGGTAAAGAAAGAATGGGATCGACTTTCAAAGTCGGAGAACGAAACTGTTCCACGCTATGTGGATAGGTTTTGGGACGTTCTCTTGAAAGTCACTCCATTAAAGAAGATTGACGATTCAGAAAAGATGCGCAAGTTTGAAGCAGGATTGCATGAAGCCTTGCAAAAGGCTATGAAGCTTTACCCCCGAGGTAACTTGCAGATACTTATGGAATCAGCCCGCATAGCTGATGGAATACATGACAAGGGTACTCCCAGGAAGATGGAGCAAAGCACTTACCATGCCAAGCAGAAGGCTCTCCATGAGCAGCCTACCTCTACTTCTTCTTCTCAAAACAAGAAAAGAACTGCCTCCGAAGCAGAAGCAAAGACAAATCAGCCCAAGAAAGGGAGATATCTCTCTCCTGCTGGGTTGCGAACTTACATTAGTGAAGGAAGATGCTTCAAGTGTGGACAAGTTGGTCATATGAAGGGTGACTGTCCTACCAAACCTCCACAACCACCCTCTTCCAATTGAGTCCCAGATGTACAGGGAAATACAACTAAGGATGGAAAAGAAAGAGCTCTTCTTAAAGCATGGGGTAGCATCAACAACCAACGGGCTTTCGTTTTGTTTGACCCTGGCAGTACAAACAACTTCATCTCTACCAAGCTAGCGGATGACTTGAACTTGCAGCCCAATCGTTTTGGAGTTTCTATTCAAGCACAATCTGCTTTCAAAGGACAGAACTCAAACTCTACTCCAATCATAGGGAAGCTGAATCTAAAGGTCGACGACTACAAGGATCAAGAGTCTTTCTTACTAGCTTCACTTGAAGGATGTGATGTTATCTTGGGAATGCCTTGGCACTACAAGATGCATCCCATTCCTGACTATGTTCAGAAAACCTTATCCTTTGCTCATAAAGGAAAGGAGTATCTTGTACTTGCAGATGCAGGTGATTGGCGTATCCCTATCGCCAATCACATTGCCATCAAGAAAGTAATGAAAAAGTGTGTTTCAACGTACTTGATTTTTTGCAAGAGAGAGAGATGTGTATGTTTCACAACTTTCTTCCTCTTTAGAGCAAAAAAGACTTAAGCTGTTAGAAAGTTATAAAGATTGTTTTGCAGATGAACTTCCAAATGAACTCCCACCTCCTCGACCTGAGGATCATACAATTGATTTGATCTCAGGAAGTTCTCCTCCAAATCAGCCCCCTTATCAAGTTAGTCTAATGCAGCAGGAGGAAATTCTCAAGCAGGTTAACGAACTTTTGGAGAAGGGCTTAATAAGGCCTAGTACTTCTCCATATTGTTCACCTGTCTTGCCAGTACAGAAAAAGAATGGCACATTCCGCATGTGCATAGACTATAGATCTCTAAACAAGATCACAATCAAGAATCGATTTCCAATCCCTCGGATTGACGACATTCTTGACAAGTTACAAGGAGCAAGTGTTTTTAGTCGTATAGACTTGAAGAGCGGTTATCATCAAATCCGCATAGCTCCTCAGGATGTGCATAAGACTTCATTTAGAACAACCTTCGGGTTGTATGAATTCTTAGTGATGCCTTTTGGACTCACTAATGCACCAGCCACATTCAACAGAATGATGGATAGAATCTTCCACTCATATAGAAGCTTCACAGGCGTTTTCTTTGATGACGTCTTAATCTTCTCAGAGACGGAAGACGAACACTATAAGCATCTCGCCTTAGTGTTTGAAGAATTACGCAAACACAAATTATTTGTGAATGCTAAGAAGAGTGAGTTCTTTCTAAAAGAAATCCACTATTTGGGCCATATAGTATCTCACAATCAGGTGAGAATGGAACTTGATAAGATTCAAGCAGTTGTAGAATGGCCTATGCCAACTACAGTACATGATGTACGAAGTTTCCTTGGCCCCTGTTCTTATTATCGGCGTTTCATTCGAGCTTTTGCCGCGATAGCAGGTCCCCTCCATGACCTGACAAAGAAGCGGATTCCATTCCATTGGGGGTCTGGACAAAAACAAGCTTTCGAAAAGCTTAAGTATCTACTCAGTCACGGACCTGTTCTCACCGTCCCTGATCTTCGCAAACCTTTCGAGGTATATTGCGATGCATCTGGAGATTGTGTAGGAGCAGTTTTGAACCAAGAGGGTCACGCAATATACTATGAAAGTCGGCGCCTTAAAGATGTAGAGTTGCATGTTTCCATATACGAGAAAGAGTTAATGGCAGTAATTCATGCTCTTTCCATTTGGAAACACTATCTGTTAGGAGCTGATTTTATTATCAAGACAGATCATCAAAGTCTTCGCTACTTTCTCACACAAAGAAAGTTATCAGAAAAGCATATGAGATGGGCCAACTTTCTTTCAATGTTCCATTTTCAGATTTTACATACTTCTCGAACGAAGAATGCAGTTGCAGATGCTCTCTCCAGGCGTCCAAAGATCAATGCACTAACAACAATTTATCACGAGGAACTAGAATCTCTCAGCGAGATGTATCCTCAAGATCCAGACTTTGCCACAATTTGGGCAGATCTTCAAGGTGGTCACTCAAGGCCACCTTATTCCATTAGGGATAATACGCTCTATCGTCAACAAGCAATATGCATAGCTCAGCCCTTACGACAGAAGGTGATGGATGAAGCACATAATTCTCCTTATGTCGGGCATCGAGGAATTGCTTCCACCACTAGTGCCCTCGAAAGGTATTTCTTTTGGCCAACACTCCGTGCGGACATTGAAAAACATGTACGTGAGTGTTTAGTCTGCCAAAACGTAAAATATAACAGACATAAAGTTTATGGCAAGCTTAAGCCGCTCCCTGTGCCTAACACGCCATGAGAAACTATTGCTATGGATTTTATTATGGATCTTCCTAGATCCAAGAATGGAAATGATGCAATCTGGACTATTGTAGACAGATTTAGTAACAAGCACATTTTCTTCCAGTAAAGAAGACGATCAAAGCTGATCACATGGCTAGAATATTTCTAGCTCAGATTTTTAAACACCATGGATTGCCAAAGACTATTGTCAGCGATAGAGATCCCCGCATGACTAGTCTATTTTGGCAGGCATTGTTGGAAAACTTGGGAACTAAGCTTGATTTTTCATCAGCTTATCATCCTCAAACAGATGGTCAAAGCGAAATCGCTAATGCCACTGTTTTAGATCTCCTCAAGTGCTATGTTTCGGAACGACAATCGAATGGGAACAGTACTTACCAATAGTTGAGTTTGCGTATAATAATACCATACATTCCTCAATTGGTAAAGCTCCCTTCGAAATTATTTATGGGAAGCCACTCTTACTTCCTATTATGGTGACCAAAGAAAACATCTTCGCTGCAGATGAATTTGTGCGCAATATTGATATTGCCCATCAACAAGTAAAGCAAGCGATTCTTCGTACTCAAGAGTAACAGAAGAGAAAAGTAGACAAGCACAGAAGGAATCTCAATCTTGAAAAAGGACAATATGTCTTGCTTTGGTTTGAGAAAGCTAGATTGAAAAAGCGGGTCGACAAAGGGAAAGTTGTCAAACTTTCCCATAGATTTTACAGCCCTTTCAAAATTACAGATAAAGTCGATGACGTGACTTTCAGATTGGATTTGCCTTCTAACTGGCGCATCCATAATGCTTTTCATGTCAGTCTCCTCTGACCATATGTTGGACCTCCTCCAGTGACGCCAGTACAAGAAGATCCTCCAGAAGTCGAAGAGATTGAGGAAATCCTTCAACCTGAACAGATAATACACCACTCGGAGAGACAACTCAAGTCGAGGAGTCTACATCCAAAGTATTTAGTCAAGTTCAAGAATTACACTCCTTTAGATGCAAAGTGGATGACTGAGTCCGATCTTAAGGACTACCCAGACATCTTGCACAGTTATGTTGACGCTTTACAGTTGAGGTCAACTGTTTAGAACCAAGAGGGATGTAACTATGTCAGACTTTGTAAATAATTAATTTATTTACGAGAAAAGAATTATCTAATTAGTTGTGTGCACATCATAACAGATCTAGCAGTTTCTGGGGCCTCAGGTGCGCCCAAGTTTGGGCCAGAGCACCTCAAGAAGACCCTAACAGAAAAATACCCTGAAGCCCTAGTGATTGGGAAATCGGGTCTTTAATAAAGGGGTAGATAGTAGCCTCAGATTTCAGGCTTAGAAAATTACGCGCGCTAGTGCAAGCACAGGAATGAGATGGGGTGCTTAGACTATTAACCCTAAGACTTGATTATTTTACGGCCTTAGGATAAGTTAGTTAAAAGTATTCTTAAATGATTTTGCATTGGACCAAATGGCCGGACAAGTGCGACCAGGTAATGCCAGAGCATTGCTAGTACGGCAATGCGCTAGGGAGCAGATAAAGTTTTCATTTGTTGCATCTATGTGTGCAGTTGTGCACTTAATTGCACATTTCATTAACTAGCATAGGATTTTTAAAGTCAAAAGTTGAATGGTTTTTAAATTTTAAAGTAAGTGTGCCACTTAGCACACTTTCCCATTCAATCTCTCTCTCTCTCTCTCTCACTCCCTCTCTTCATGCTAGCGCCCTCTCTTCTGGGAGGCTATAAGAGAGCAACCCCTCCCCCTCTTGCCAGGTTGGCAGTGCACTACCCCCCCCCCCCCCCAAGTTGACCATCCTCTACGCAATGAAGCTCTCCATTGAAGCTTGAGAGCAGCACCTTGTGGTGTATGTGGAGCCTCTGAGCACCCATCACCTAGAACAAGGCCTCTCATGGTTGCTTGCAGCTTTGGGAGAAGTTTCATCGCTGAAAGTAGTAGAAAACTCTCTTTCTCCCTTGTCTAGCTGCTGCAAATTCCCTGTTTTCAGCCCCTAATCACTTGTATTAGGGTGAATTTCAGCAAAGTCTTAATAGAATCTCATTCCCCACTACCTACTCTACACATACACCAAGTTTGGAGCATTTCCATCGCGAAAAGGACTTCCAATTTGGCATTGGAACACGCTTAGGTAACAATTTTTGGTTATGTGCAGAAAATTACAGCAAGCGTGTATGTGTGTGTGTTTTGCATGTTTCTGTGGCTGGTTAATTGCAGGAATGATTACGTCCAAAGTGGCACAGTTAGCGGAAGATAGACCTTCATTCGTGAGAGCTTCCGATGAATTTTGTGGAAGGTAGACTCTCCCCTGCGAGAGCTTTCCAAAATCTTGCAGAAGAGGATAGATCCTCTCAGTAGTCAGAGAGCAGTTCTTCTACTCTCTCAGTCAGAAGCAGAAAAAGGCCAAGAAAGAATAGAGGACGGGCTTTCGCCCCGTTCCGTTGCTTGTAAAGATTCTCCCTTAGTAATAAAGATATTCTCTTTATGGGGGGGGACCAGCCTATCTTCTGGTCCCCAATGAAGTGTCAAGCTCTCTCTCTCTCTCTCTCTCTCTCTAATTCTCTTGAGTATTTGAAGTGCAAATAAACATCAGTTTACGCTTCCGTATTTTTGTGACAACCTAACCCTAATTTTTGGTGCAGGTTTCAAGATGGAAAGTCAGTCGACTTTTCGAGCTCGACTGATGTCAAGATTGCTTTTAAAGTTTGAGTTCTGTTTGATCTTGTTCGGTGATCCTGTTTGGAATTTGTTTGAAATGGATGGTATCTGTTTTGAACCTGTTTTGGTGCCGATTTGAATGGTTTGACTTTAGTTTGATACTGGTTTCAATGATTGGTGATTTTACTCCCGGGCGGAGAAGTGAGAAAAGATGTTTGAGAATACTTGTTCATACTCATGGCCCGGACCCTTGTGGTTATTTGCGGGGGGAGTATTGAATGATTGAAAAGTGTTGTTTTTTTACTCATGGCCCGGACCCTTGTGGTTATTTACGGGGGGAGTATTGTTGTTGCTACTCATGGCCCGGACCCTTGTGGTTATTTACGGGGGGGAGCATTGTTGTTGTTACTCATGGCCTGGATCTGTATGGTTATTTACGGGGGGAGTATTAAGAAGTTTGAGCAGTGGTTACTCTCAGCACCTCCAAACGACGCAGGCTGCGGTCTGGGGGACGTTTGGTTGTAGAAGGCCTCTATATCTCATGGCCCGGACCTTTTTAAGTTATTTGCGAGAGGAGTGATGAGGGAGTCGTTGAACAGCTCATGGCCCGAACCTAGATGGTTATTTGCGGAGGGAGTGTTCATCGGTGGCTTTATGTTTCTATGTCTTGTAACATGCATATGTGAGCATTTGTGTTGCATTGTGATGTGCCAATTACTGAATATTCCTAATTGGATGAGATTGCCTGGGTATGTAATTTTTTAGTGCATCAAGACACCCGTGGAAGATCAATACGGTCTGGGTGTGATGGCTAATTTTACTACGCCGGAATATCAAGAGTTCCGATCTGGAAGCTAACTCCTTGATCAAAAGAGCAGAAAGGAGAAGCTAACTCCTTGATCAAAACAACCGAAAGGAGAAGCTAACTTCTTGATCAAAAGAGCAGAAAGGAGAAGCTAACTCCTTAATAAAAAGAGCAAACTGATTGTCTCCCGGAATGTCCCTCGGAAATTTTTGAGCTAACTTCAGTTGTTTTCCAGATATGTTGTAATCGAAGATGATTACTCTCTTTCAAGAAGGGGAGATGTAACAAACTGCTGACGTGTCAAAGCCTAAAGAATGGAGCCAACTTACAGATGCCGGCCGAGGGGCCTAAACCCTAAGAAGAACAAGTAACAGAAGAAGTGTCACAAAGTGATGACGTGGTTGCTCGGGAGTAAAAAACCCTAATCCTAATTTTTACAAGAAACCCTAATTACTGAAACCCTAATTCTGGAAATCCTAACCCTAAACCCTGCAGACCCTAATTTTAAAAACCCTAACCCTAAAACCTGCAAACCCTAATTCTGCTCAGAAACCCTAAAATTGCAGAAACCCTAACCCTAACCCTAACCCTAAGGGAAGATTTCCGCATTTTGTGCTGGTTAATGATGTGGCAAGCTATACAGATTTCCATGATTTACGTTGGCAGCTTTTGGCTTTGCTTTTGGACTAGAAGCTTTTGAGTTTTAAAGGCTTTTTACTGTAACTGCTTTTCAGGCCAAGGGCCTTTAAATATGAGGCTAGGGCTCATTCTCTGGCATGCTTCCTGGAGAAGGTGAAGAGTCTGGAGTACCGGCTTGTACTTTGATGATGCAATATAAAGAAATACCGAAAGGGGCGCCAAGGTTTGGGGCCAATACTCTCTGGGGTGGAATTCCGCCACTCCGTGTCGTGTGTCGTCTCTCTCTCTCTCTCTCTCTCTCTCTCAGTTCAGTTGTTAATTTTAAGTGCTTAAAGTTGTTCAATCTGTTCTTTTCTATTGGCAGGTGGTGCCCGCATTGTGACAATCCGCTGCCTTTTTCTGTCGTTCTTGAGACTTCTGCAAAGTCTCGCGAACCTTGGCAAAAGCCGTATCCAAGTCTCGCGTATATTTATCCAAGCCTTTTTTTGTCGTTCTTGAGACTTTTGCAAAGTCTCGCGAACCTTGGCAAAAGCCGTATCCAAGTCTCGCGTATATTTATCCGCTTCAAAAAAAATCTAATCTTTCGTGCTCAAGAAGAATGGAACCTTCGTAGCACTTTCAACAATCTCAAATGGCGTCTTCCCCGTCGAAAAGTGTATAGTGTTATAGTGGGCAAATTCCACCAAAGGTAAGTTCTTTTCCCATTGAGTCTTCTAATCCGATATACAAGACTTCAATAAATCTAAAACCACTGAATTGGCAGTCTGCAAGTGGAACGATGACGAGAACTGCTACTACCTGCCAATGTTCTCCCAAATTGCCTTCCAAAACAAACTTATAAATCTGGGGTCTCTGTCGGAGACAATCGTCTCATACATGCCATGTTATCGGAAAATCATCGTGACCATTCTGTGTTCTCGGGAGATAAAAAATGAAATCCATTGCAATACGTTCCGAGGGGTGGGTGGGTATCGGTAAAGGCTGTAACAATTCCTGTGCCTTATGCTTGTCAAACTTCA
Source organism: Adiantum capillus-veneris (assembly GCF_014529385.1). Classification (NCBI taxonomy): domain Eukaryota; kingdom Viridiplantae; phylum Streptophyta; class Polypodiopsida; order Polypodiales; family Pteridaceae; genus Adiantum; species Adiantum capillus-veneris. The sequence continues at coordinate 40,944,762 of NC_140940.1, forward strand.
CCTTCTGGCATATCAAGCAACTGCACACAAACTCTTCCACATCCTTTTTGAGTCTCGGCCAAAAGAAGTATCTCTCTACCCCTTTCATGGTGGTAGCAATGCCGCGGTGACCCGTAAAAGGTGGACAGTGGCATTCAGTCATAACTTTTCCCTCAACGGCTGTGTAACGCACAACATAGTCTTTCTCATCAAGTAGCCTTCCTGAATGGAGTATCTCGCTACTGTCTCCCCATCCCGTATCCGTATCTGCAAAATCTGTATCTGTGGCATACTGATCGACCATATCCTCGAAGCTCCTATGATGTATCGCGGAAATAGCCAGAACCAACGGCTTTCGAGACAAAGCATCTGCCACCACATTTTTATGTCCCTGCACATGGACAATCTGGAAGTAAAACTGTGACAAGATGTTCGCCCACCGCATCTGCTTTTCCGAAAGCTGCTTTTATGACAAGAAGTAGTGCAAACTTTGATGGTTTGTAAAGACGGTCAAATCCGCTCCGAGTAGGTAGTGCCGCCACTGAGTAAGAGCATGGATAACCGCCAAAAGCTCTTTCTCATAAATCTGTGCTGTCATCTCCGGCCTAGAGAACAATCGGCTCTCGTAAGCAATGACATGGCCTTCTTGCATTAAGACCGCACCCAGACTACGACCACAGGCATCACAAAATACTTCAAATGACTTCCGCAAGTCCGGCAAAGTCAAATCTGGTCCTGTAGTCAATTTCTCTTTCAATGTCTGAAAGGCAGTCACCTCTGTGGATCCCCACGAGAAAAAGGACTCCTTTCTGTATCAAGATATGCAAAGGGGAAGCAACCTCTGCCAACTTTCGAATGAACCGTCTGTAGTACGAACACAGTCCCAAGAAGCTTCCAACTTCATGGACTTTCTTCGAATCGGGCCAATCACGGATAGTGTCTGTCTTGGCCGGATCCATTTGCACTCCTGCTGCTGAGACAAAGTGTCCCAAAAAGTGTATCTCTAAAGCAGATGATCTTTGTGTTCTGCCTCATTCTTGGAGAAAACAATGATATCATCAAAGAAAGTGCCAACAAATAGCCTGTACTCTCGAAAAATCTTGTCCATCATCCGGTTAAATGTCGCAGCAGCATTGGTTAAGCCAAAAGGCATCACCAAAAACTCAAATAACCCAAAAGGTAGTCTGAAAAGTTGTCTTGTAGACGTCTCCCGGCGCGATTCGGATCTGATGATATCCACTCTTCAAGTCAATCTTGCTAAAACACGAGGATCCCTGTAACCTGTCGAGAATATCATCGATTCTAGGAATCGGAAATTTGTTCTTGATAGTGATTTTGTTGAGAGTTCTATAATCGATGCACATTCTCCAAGATCCGTCTTTCTTCAAATCCAACAATAGTGGAGAGCAATACGGTGACGTACTAGGCTGGACAAGACCCTTTTCCAAGAGGTCTTTCACTTGGTTCATAATCTTTTCAGTCTGTACTCGGCTCACACGGTAAGGTGGCTGGATTGGTGGCGTGCTTCCAGGTATCAGATCAATGGTTTGATCTTTAGGCATTGTAAAAAGCAATCTGTATGAGTGGAGAAAAATCTTGGCGTTCGTTTGTTCAGGTCAAACCATATTCAACCTTTATTCATCGTTTAGTTCTCTCCCAAAAGAATGAGCAAAGAAACTGAAGTTCATCAAGTACAATCTCTGAGCCCTTCATTTATCAAAGTCGCTTTCTCGGCCCGGTAGTCAACCATGGTGTAGTTCTTGTGGTACCAAGGGATTCTGAGTAGAACGTCACTCGCGTGCCCTGAACACCCCTGTCATTGCAAAGGAAGTTTGCCAATGCTCGGTGTAATGGCAACATCCCGTCCGAGTGCCAGTCGAACTACCTCCGCCTGTGGCGTCAGTCTGTCGGGCGTGATTCCAAATCGATCCGCCAATTCCAAGTGAAAAGAAGTTGGCCTTGGCTCCTTCAAAAGAGCTTCCTGATCCTTCACTTTGCCCCAAAAAGCGGCAAAGTTTGTACTTTCATTCATTTGATTCGGTGCAGGTCCCACGCCATGTGGTACCAGTTCTGCTTTTCTATCTGCCTTTTCTGCCACGTTCCTCAACTGCTCTCGAACTCTCAGGCCTGTCGTCGTCTTTATCATTCTGTTCTTTCGGTGCCTATTTAGGGTACTTCGCGGAGATATGTCCATGTTCCCCGCATCCAAAGCACTTCCCCTCTCTGATGAAGCGAGCTCTCTCCTCAGGAGTAAGCTTGGGTCGTGCATCCTTTTCCTCTGGGTTGCTCTTTTTCTTTCTACTTTCATTCCCAGAAGTCTGTTCGGCTCGTTGTGTCATGGTTTCATTTGTGGGGTAGATGAGACTGCTAGAGTGAATGGCAAAGCCCTGCTTCGCATGACTCATCAACTCTTGAATAGAAGTTGACTTCTACTCCAAGCAGTGATCTCGGACCTCTGTAGATAGACCCAAGGTGAACCGCTCAATGTGTTCTCTGAACGAGATCTTCTTGAATGAAGAGGCGGGTAGAAAAGAGCTCCAGAATCTTTCACAGTAAGCATTGATTGTATCTTTCTTGGTCATCCGAAGATGGTTCCAAGCAGCTCGTATATCTCGTTCATATTCTTGCGTCAACCAAGAAGAAATAAAAAGCTTCTTAAATTTCAGCCAATTTACTGGCGCAGTCTTGTTTAAAAGAAGCGTGGACCACCAAGTACGAGCATTCCCCTTAAAGTAAGAGGCAGCTCTCCGAATCTTGGAGTGCTCTGAATAGCGTCCTTCCGCGAAAGCGATGTCAAACTGCTGTATAAAAGACAAAGCCTTTGAAGCATCCGAGTATCCTGAAAAAGTATCAAACTTGATCGAGTAGCACTGAACCTATCTTCCTACGATCAATCTGAGCATCTGGACTGCCAAATGACCCCCGCATCTCTCTGTACTGTCTCAGCTGATCTCTGACAATGCGTCGCCCATCTCTGTCTAGAACCATCTTGTTTAAGATCTCTGTAAATTGGTTCATGACTTCCCTATCTGTCTCTTGCCCTGCACCTTGGAACTCTGGATCCACCACGTACGCTGCCCCGTGTAAAGGAGAGGCATATGAATTCCACCTCGAGCTGCAAAGCGCATGGATCTCCTCATATCGCTCTACGTTCGGCTCAAGCTGTGCAAGTTGCTCAATCATGTGGTCCATTGCCTCATAAATCTTGCCAATGCAAGGATCCATGCCATCCAGAACTCGAAGCAAATGAACCACCGGTTTTACCTGTGCGTCTAGACTCTTGAGCTCCTTCCAGAACTCAAGATCCTCTGCCTTATCCTTGCACAAAATCCCTGCAGCTGTCTTTGCATAGGGGGAGGTGGTGAACTCATCACTGATGAAGACCTGTCGGACCGCATTTTGACATTCGGACAGCCTGCGCACAAGAAGAAAGTTGAATGCGAAGCGGGTGTCTGAATACTTTAGAAGCACTTTGCCGCCCGACCTCTTGAGGTACTCACTCCGAACCAAGTTGTGATTGTTGATGAAAGTAACAATCTTCATTTCATCAGCAATGACTGGAGCAATCTAGTCTAGCTTGCCGATGTCTTTTAGAAGGTTGTTCAAGCAGTGTGCCATGCAAAAGCACACTGTCACATGCGGATAGTGGCCCTCTATAATAGCTGCTGCTGCCTTGTTTGATGCCTCCCCATCTGTGACAAAGGCCACCACGTGTTGCTCACCGATGGTTTCTATGGCCGCTGTCCACTTTGCAGAGAGGACATCGGCGGACTTGCCACTCTCAGTGGCATCATGAGAGTGCACAAAGTACATCTCTCCACTCGAGTATGCGACGAGACCATGGATAGATCTCTTCCTTGTATTGCTCCACCCGTCGGCAATGAGGGAAACGCCATGTTTTGCCCAAAGACGCTGAATATTGAGGGTTGCTTGCTCCACGATAGCCTTCTCTCGATCGAGCAAAGTGGTTCGGAGAGCCTCTGAAGATGGCGGCACATAGCCGGTGCGATACTCTCCTATCCGTTGCACCATGACTTTCCAATACTCCGACCTATTTCGATCAAACATAGAAGAGGTTAGTATCAAAAAGGTGGAAACGACGATAATGGAAGAAATGAGAGAGAAGATTGATAAATCATAAAACAATGAACGTACCTCGTTGCGACAAATGGGATATGGTCGTGATAGAAGAATCGGGCCACAGCCGCATCCACCTCTTCCTTCTTCTTTGGGTCCCAAGAGGTGGCAAGGGTCTTTTGGCGAGGAATTGGACCTTGTGAAGATGCACCACCTACACTGGATAGAGAGGAAGAAGGGAAAATGAGGGTCTTTGGATCAATACCTTTGCGTGCGGGCTTGGCTTTATGGTTGACTTGCTGATCCTTTTCCTCGAGCTCCTTCCTCTTCTCGATGGTTACGTTGGCACAAAATCTCACCTCATATCCCGGCACTCGAAGAAAGTGTGCCCTCACTTTGTCATGCCCCCCTTTCCGCGTGTAAGAGCATAGCTTGCATGCCCATGCACGAGAACCTCCCGCCGCCGACAAGGTGCCCTCCGAGGTCACTTCATCCCACCACGACCATTCCTTCGCCTTTTGAGTGTTGCCCGAATGAACGGAGGGGGTTGTACGAGAAGAAGAGGCCATGGATGATGGATTATCCGTGAAAGAGAGAGAGCTTGATCTTGAACTTTGAGAGAGAGAGAGGGCTTGAGAGAGAGAGGCTTGCCGCTTGATTCTGTGAGAGCTTGAAAGAGAGCTTGAGCCTTGAGCCTTGAGGGTTAGAACTTAGAAGTTAGCCCAAGAGAGAGAGAGAGGTTGAGAGCTTGAACCTTGAGGCATGCCGCGGCGCCACACTAAGGCTTGAGAGTTGAGAGCAAGCAAGGGAGAATGAGCTTGGCTTGAGAGTTGAGAGCAAGGCTCAAGCAAGGGAGAATGGGCCTTGAGGCTTGATGAATGTGTGAAGAATGGGGGAGGAGGGGCGCATTATATATGTTTTTGAGTGCTGAAAATGGCCGTTGGCTGGCTAACTGCCATTTTTTTCAATTTCAAAAACTGCCGTTTATGGCCGTTGGGGACGTTCCGGCCGTTTCGGCCCGTTCCGGTCATTCCGTTCCGGTGACAGTTTCCAGCCGGAACACCGTCCGTTCCGACGCGTTCCGAAAATTCCCAGCCGGCTGGAACGCCGTTCCGGCGTTCCAAGGCCCCAAACAGCCGTTCCCTGGTAACTCTGATCTTCTCAGCAAGAACCTTCAAGCATTGGCGTTTTCCAACCTCCATCAGCCCTAGCGACAACCTTCAGCCCTAGCGTTTTTGCATATCGCTAGCTTCCCCCTAGCCCTGGCGTTTTCAGCCCTGATCATCGCCAACAGTCCTAGAGCCCTAGCGTTTTCACTAACGCTACAAGGAACAGCAGCGTTTTTCATTTTCAGCCGAATGTGAAGCAGATGAACCAGCGTTTTCAGCCATTAGGAAAACCTGCAAATTCAGCCTTAGATATTGCAGAAGATCCCCATTTTCAGCTCTCAAAAACGCAGCCAAAACAGCGTTTTTCAGCCACCCGAAACAGTCCCAGATTTTCAGCCATAGCGTTTTTATGGACAGCAGATAGAAGACCGCAGATTTCAGCCCTTAAGTCGTCGTCGTTGTCATCCCCGTCGTCGTCACCGGCATAGTCCCAGGTTGCATCAGTTTCCATGCATCGTCATTGTACCACTTTGTGCAATCATAAGTAGACCACTCTAGCCGACGAGAGTGGGGCCTTCGGAGGAGGGTTTTACAATGTCTCTGGTGTCGTATCTCTCTTCTCTCTCTATCTCTCAGTCTCATACACTTGCACGCACAGTGTCCATTCACTTTGTTTGTGATCATAGCATTCTCTCATTAAGAACGGAAGGCTCTCCCTTCCACAAGAACAAAAGGAACCTTGAGCACAGTTCGGAGCACTCATCTTGAGCAAAGCGCAAACATTCATTCCGCTGCACCTTACAATCTGAGCTGTCTGTAGACGAGTCCTCAGTAGAACTGTCAGTCTCGGGGCGAGATTTAGCCTTCTTTGCCTTTCTCTTGCTCTTTCCGAAGCTTTGTTTCTTGCTTCTCTTTTACCTTTTCTGTCTTCTTCGCTCGAATCTGAAGATCTAGAAGAACTGTCAGAAGAAGAAGAAGAAGAAGAACTGGGTACTCCTTCAAATCGAACACGCTTCTTTTGTTTCTTTGCCTTGTCAAATGTCGACTGACGACCCGAATATCTCGGGAAGTCAGTGCCTTTCTTCTGCTTTTTGCCGTGCTTTTTGGCTTTTTGTTGCGCGTCAAAAAGCTGAACAATCCGTGCATCAACCACCTCTTGTAATTCCTTCTCTGAATATTGTTTGTGATCAGAAGGTTTCTTGATAGCGGGCTTCAGGGGTGGTGTAGTGATTTTCTGCCACTGCGCATGCACTTCCTGAAAAAAAGTCTCGCTCATATATTTTGCCAATTTCGGATCCTTCGCAAAACTGAGCATCATCTTTGTTGCATCGCCGATCAATTGACGACTCTTCATCTCTCTTTGCTCCGCCTTAGTAGGCTGAGGCAGGCCATACTCTTTGCCGGAATCTTTGTTGTGATCCCTGCCCGCATCTCCAGATGCAGAGGGAGTCGACTGATCCTTGTGTGAAGCCATAGGTGCCGCGGAAAAAAATTTGGGAATCGGATTTCTCGTAGAAGAGAAATCGGCCGTGCTTTGATACCACTGTAACAAACTTGGACACTCCAAGTCAAGAATCAATCGCGACAACACCAAATAACCACTTCAAAACAATTCACATATCACAATAGATTTGCACTCGTCCACGGCGGAGTTCCATGCCTAGAGATATTGGCCCCAAACACTGGCGCCCCTCTCGGTATTTCTTTATGTATTAAATCAATGTCAAAGTACAAAGAGCGGTTAGGGTTTCCCTCTTAGACTCTGCGTCCAGATGCTTTGAGAAGTGAGGCCCTCACCGCGAATATAAAGATTACAAGGGATGCCCAAAAGCAGAGCCCCAAAAGCTTTTAGTTCAAAAGCAGTCTCTCTCTCTCTCAAGAGAGCAAACAAAATAAAGAAAATTCTCTCTCCCTTGCGTAGCCAAAATCATGCCAAAAAAACGTCGCTTGCTTTTTTTTCAGCTTCCGCAAATTCTGGGACGTCCGTACACTGCTTCCACGTGGCACTGGCGCCAGCTTTTAGGGTTTCCATCCACTTAGGGTTTCAGCCAGCAGTTAGGGTTAGGGTTTCCAGAAATTAGGGTTTTTGCAAAATTAGGGTTTCTGGCAGAAATTAGGGTTTCTGCTGTCGGGAGCCACATCATCACTTTGTGACACTTGGGGTGGAACTTCGCAACTCCCCGTCTCATGTCGTGTATCATTTTGTATTTGAAGTGCTTAAAGTTGTTCAGTTTGTTCTTTTTTATTAGCACGTAGTGCCCGTCTTGTGACATAATGGGCAGCCCGTTCTTCATCCCTTGCGTTCTCTCTTTAGAGAAGCCTTTTAAAATGTTGCTAAATTGGCTATTTTCTTATTTTTTTGAGTAATTTCTATTTAATGAAATTAAGACTATTTAAATTTGTGCACTTGAGGATAGTTAATTATGAACTATAGATCTAAAAGATTGACAAAACCTTTAGGAACAGACATCTTTGATGTGTCATATGATGGGTGACAAAGCGTCGCAAAGGTGTTGCTCTGTAAGTTCGGTGGGAGAGACTGGGTAATGGATATTCCCGATGCATCACAGGATGTCGGGAGCATGGGTTCAAGAATATTCCAAGGAGGAAATCCGAATTGAGTGAGAGTTACACGTAAGATGCAAGCACATGAATGAAGATGGGTTTTGAGAAGCTTTGAAGAAATGAAGATGTTTTTTGAAAAGCAGGTTGCTTTTTGAGTTCTTTCCGGGAAAGTAGGTGCTTTCGTGTAAAGGAGTCTATGTCTGCAGCACATCTATGCATGAGATTTCATCTGGGGACGCCTAGAGCATATTTGTGTAAGCATGGCTTTCGGCTCCTTAGTTTTTATTGAGTTTTGAACAGGTTCATTTCATTTTAAGAATTGTCTCGGCCGCCTACTTAATAAGTAGGCAGCCAACTTGCAAATATAGCTTAAAAAACAAGGCGTCCACTCTTTTGCTAATTCTGGCAGCAAGTTCGACTGCTTCCCCTTTCTTGGTGTGCCCTCCAAGGCAGCCAGCCTCCCCTCTAGGCATCCCCTCCATCTAGCTATAATTGGCAAAATCGACCCCTTTTGGCTATTCTGAGGAGGCAGCCAGAAATTGTCTCTATTTTCAGCCCCCCTCCAGTCTCTATTCTTGCCGTCTCCAAGAGTCTATAAAAGAAAGCTGACCCACCCCCACTTCCAGACACATTTGTAGACCCAGAGTCAAGGATACCTCTGTTGGAGAAGGAGGAGATTCTACCGTGACCACTCCACAAGTTCTTGCGACGAGTTTGTGATCGGAAGTCACTTTCCGTGTTGAGAGCAATAGGTGACGATTTGTATATGAGTTCTACTAGTGTTGGCTATTGTGTTTGTGTTTTGTAGGTACTCTACCTTTGAGAATGGAGCAAGGAGGCTTGGGCCTACATTCATCAAGGGATTCTAGAAATGGTTTGTAGAGCTCTCGTGCTTTGACATGTACTCAAACAATACACGCATGAACACGTTCATTTTAGGAATTCCCATTTCAATGTACGTCTTTTCGTAAAGTCATTGAGCAGAATATTGTCAGCCTGTTAGTATCCCTAAAATCTTATGGAAAAATTAGTGACTTTATTCCATTCTAGGGAGTCTGTGACAAAGGAGTGGAGTGGCTCCCCTCTTGTGCAGCAAGCACCACACTAGATTCAACCTGTTGATTCATCGTGTACTTCCGGAATAGTCGGTGTTAAACCAAAAGCCCCAAGGTATAGTTGTAGTAACCGAGGAGAATCTGCTAAGTCCTCCTCCATCCACTTTGCATCAAGTGCTGGATAGTTCCTGAACTTGACCAAATATTTGTAGACCAACGTATCCTTCACTTTCTTTTTCTTGTACGCTAGGACTTGTTGTGGAATAAGAATCTCTTCCATCTCTTCCCTTCTGGTTGCTCCACTAGCTCCGTGTCCTCTAGCAATTCACCTTTGAAAGGTCTCAAGAGACTCATACGAAAAGCATTGTGAATCTTCCAAGTATCTGACAACTTCAGTCAAAAGGGTACATTGTTTTTCGTTTCGCATATTTGGTGTAAGGTGTAGCGGAAGTGAATGTTGAACTTTGCTCAAGATGAGTGCTCCGAACTGTGCTCAAGGATTTCTTTTACTTACGGAAGGGAGAGCCTTCCGTTCCTTTAGTGAGAGAGTGCAATGGACACAAACAAAGTGGATGAACACTGTGAATGAAGGTGCTGAGACTGAAAGAGATAGAGAAGAATACTACACCAGAATGTTGTCAAACCCTCCTCCGAAGGCCCCACTCTCTATGGCGAGAGTGGTCTACTATTGATTGCACAAATCTCTACAATGCTTTGGACTTGCCGACGATGTCGACGACGACGAGACGGGCTGAAATTTAAAACGCTAATGGCTGAAATCTGCAAATCTTTATCTGCTGAATTGTGACTCTATGTCGGTGACGACGGTGATGACGACGATGCAATGACGACGCACTGAAAACGCAGATGCTGAAATCTGCGTTTTCCGGGCTGAAACTGCAAACTGTGGCTGATCTGACCGTGCGGCGAGGATCTGCTGCGGGAAGGTGAGATCTGCGAGGTTCGGGGGTTCTACTGCGGAATCGGACTGCTGAAAACTAAAAACACTGATGCTAATGATGATTCCGTCGCGGAGAATCTGCAAAACGTTGTGTTGTACTGCTGATTCAAAAACGATAGGGCTGATATGGGCTCTGTTGCAAAAACGCTATGGCTTTTGCTGGGTCTGCTAATGCCGGCCTTGATCTGCAACTGCAAACTCTGGGCTGAATCTGCACTTGTAGAAAACGCTGACTGTTCTTGGTTGAAAACGCTGAGTCTTCTTGCCGGGGGGGGGGGGTCTTGCTTGAGAAGGTGCACTGTGGATGTCAGGTCCCTGCTGCCTCTTCTGCCAGATTATGCTAGCACTGGGTTTTCTTATATACTTGGCTATCAAAATTGCCTTACCTAGTTCCCAACAAAAGTCACTTAAAAATAATAAGTGAAAATTGGCTAAAATGGGAAAAATAGGTCTATGCACTATAACAGTGCTTCTGATGGATTCTGATGGAAATCTGATAATCATGCTGTGTGCAACCAGATGATGATATGCATCTACTCTAAGTGTCTGGACATGCACGGTTTGCGAATAGACTTCATGCTTGTGAATAATCACATCTTGATCATGCAAATCATCATGCTTATCATTATCATGCAATTCCTATGTGTCATGCTTTGGAGAAGAAAAGACTGAGAGAGTCTCCTTCTCTTGATTCTGTTCAATCTGTGCCTGCACATTAGAAAAAAGTCGCAACAACTCTTTCATGTGCTGGTCGCTCATCGCTTTTCTTGCTTTGTTCTCGCGATCAAAGCCTGCTTGTCTTTTTTCGCGCTCACGATTTCTTTCTGCTTTTCTTACTTTGGCTTCCAAGCGTGCTTGCTCGTGCTCACGTGCTATGGTTGCCATTCTTTCTTCATACTTGCGCTCTATGGCTGCTATTCTTTCTTCGCTTTCTAACTTCCTGTCCATCATCATCTTGTCGAAAGCCTCCATAGGAGTTAGTGCAATCCTTAGCGTAGATGGGGAAGGGGGAGGGTCGGAAAAACCTCCTGGTGGGGAAAACTCTTCTTCGCCACTCCCATGCTCACCACCTCCATGCGAAGTATCCATTCCGCTTCGGGTGATGACCATCCACTGAAGTCTTGGGTTCTTAGGGTCACAAGGAACTTGGTTCTTGTGGGTCTCGGTTCTTGAGGGTCTTGAGTCTTGAGGTTCTTGAGGTTCTTGAGGTTCTCGAGGGTCTTGAGGTTCTTCTTTAGCTTGCAATCTGTGTTAGAGAAGGATCTTCTCTTACCTGAGCTCTACTCTTTTCCGCGGGCGCACCCCTTCGCGGCCTTGTGCTCACACCAAGGTTGCTTTTTCTCACCTCATGTCGATTGGCTGGCCGCTAAGTGCACGGTCCGCTCTCAATGAGTGAAAAGAGGCACAAGGGGAGGTTGGACAAGCCCTTCTTTCTTTGGTTTCCTATCACTCTTCAAAACATGATTAGGAATCGACACGCCCAAGTGGACTTGGGTTACGTGCGACCGCAACAAGCAAAAAAAATTCTTGTGGTTCTTTCCTTGAGTGATACAGAACACTGCCAAAGCTCTGATACCTATGTAAGGTGCAGCGGAAGTGAATGTTGAACTTTGCTCAAGATGAGTTCGCCATCTCGCCAAAACTAAGGTTTTTGTAAATATCGCTTTGAATCAAGTTTCCCTCACATCTCGAGGGGTTTTCATTACCTACGTCTCTCTCTCTCTCTCTATGACACCTCAGAGGAGATGCTCAGAGAGCTAGAGCCAGAGGAGATGGGGCTTGAGAGATGCTCACACGACAGAGAGCATACAGAGTATGGGAGATACCTCAAGAAGATGACGACTACTCACAGTTTAGCCATACTGAATGGCTTACCGACCTTCCCATCATCTTGTAAGGTGCAGTGGAATGAATCTTGTACTTTCTCAAGATGAGTGATCCATATTTGCTCAAGGTTCCTTTTAGTTCTTATGGAAGGGAGAGCCTTCCGTTCTTAATGGAGAGTGCTATGATCACGAACAAAGTGAGTGGACATTGTGCGTGCAAGTGTATGAGACTGAGAGATAGAGAGAAGAGAGATACAACACCAGAGACATTGTAAAACCCTCCTCCGAAGGCCCCACTCTCGTCGGCGAGAGTGGTCTACTTATGATTGCACAAAGTGGTACAATGACGATGCATGTGGCTGATGCAAATCTAGGCTATGTCGATGGTGGTGACGGGAATGACGAGACCGACAACGGGGCTGAAACTGGAAGCTTGTGACTGCTGTCCAAAAACGCTCAAGGCTGAAATCCGCTGCGAGTTGAAACGCTGATTTCGAGGCTGTTTTTATGCTGCTGAAAAACGCTGGGATGCTGCTGTTTTTGAGGGCTGAAAGCGCTGCTTATCTGATGCGATTTGATGCTGAAAGCGCTGTGTAGGCAGCCCTGCTGGCGATAGTGGAAAACGCTAGGTAAAGATTCTGCTAGCGATAATGGCCTTGTTGCAGAAATGCTAGGGACTGGAGCTGCTGTCAAGCATTTGCTGAAAACGCCAAGGCAAAAGGGGGCTGCTGGCAATGACACAAAACGCTAGGTCTTGGGTGAGGGAAAACGCCAAGAGGTTCTTGGGGAGTCTTGCTAAGAGAGGGGGAAACCTGTCACCAATGGCCTGCTGTCTCCTTGCTCATCTGCCTTTAGTGCTAACTTTGGTTTGCTTATATATTTTCTTACCCAATTTGCCCTACCTACTTTTGTTGGAAAGTCACTTAAATTAATAAGCGAAAAATGTCCAAAATAGGTCAAATAGGCTAAATGCACTGGAAAAATCTCCTAACTGATTCTAATGGATTCTGATGGGAATACTGATGATCATGCTGTGTGCAACCAGAGGATATGCATCTATACTAAGTGACTGGGCATGCACGGTCTACGAATAGACTCACAAAAAGTGCCAGATTACTTCTAATCTAGACTGACTGGACTTACGGAAACCCTGTTATGGTGTAGCTTGTCTACGGACACATAGGGATGTGTCACGTGACATCCCCTCCTTTTCAAAGTGAGGTACTGGTACCGAACTGTATGGTGTTGAGGGAGATCGCCAATAGCATCCGGAATCCTGGAAGGGACTCTTCGTCGGCCCACTCTGATGTGTGGGTCGTGCGGTACTTGAACTTCATAAAGGTCTGCAACGCTTGCTTCTTTGGGCCGCACCGAAAGCGACACAAAGTCTTGTGTGGCTCCTTCGATGCTTCAACTTCGTCTAAAGTCGTGCTTCTTCCTTCTTCAAGAATCTCCATGGCTGAAAATTCCTGAAACCATTTCCAACACAAGACCATGAACATACCCATTTCATGTAAAGTGAGTGGAAAAAATCTTGTCTTCGCTAAAGACTGTGTATGCAATGTAGATGAACATAGAGACGGAGTGACAACCCGTTCATCAAACACATGCAAACAATGAGATTGAATCTTTCTCTTTTGATCTAGAGCAATCGACTGTGGCAATTCACAACGGAAATGCCCATGCTTGGTGCTCGTGCTCATTCTACGAATGTGTCATGCCAAGAAAGAGACATGGAATTTGACTTCCTTACATATTTACTTTTCAACTTTTCATGAACAATCCGCATACATTCGTGCTCATTCATGAGTGAAACGTGCTCAACGTACAATATGTCATGCCTAGTAAAAGGGATCACATAAGGACGCTAACTAAAATACAGGAAACGATCACGAATGAAACACTCGAACAATGCGTGCGTATCAATCATGCGAACACATAATACTTCCTGTGAGGGTTCGTTGGACCTAGGCTCGAGAGCCAAGATTGATCCTTCGTGATTGATCGAATCTGCAACGAGGTTAGCTTCGTTAGAAAAAGCATCATCTAATACATCATGCTTGCGAACAATCACATCTGCTTCATGCAACTCATCATGCTTGTGAGAAATCACATCTTGATCATGCAAAGCATCATGCTTGTCTTTATCATCCAAATCATCATGCAAATCATTGTCATTCAAATCTTGTGTGTCATGCTTTGGAGAAAAAGAGTCTCCTTCTCATGAATCCGTTTAACCTTGTCCTGCATATTAGCAATAAGAGATGGAGAGTGAACAATGTCCTCTCCATGAATGACAATGGGAGAATCACTTTTGGCATTGAGAGTGAAAGTGTTAGCCTCCCAATCAATGAGAGGTTTATTATCACAAATCATATCACATCCTGAGAGAGGAGAAACAACAAATCTTCTAGTGAAGGCAGCTTGTTGAATTGCAAACAACACATCAAGGCACTCCTCCGTGATGAGAGCATCCATACCGGGAAGAAAGCCAGAGACCTCCATAGGAGATCTCGGACTAACTTCGAGGTGGGCTCTGTCAACAAGAGAGGAACTGATCACATCATGCATACTACCTGGGTCAAACAATATGACAAAACGTTGCCCCGACGTACGACCATAACATTTAATGAGAGAATCATCAATGGGAGGGTCATGAGAAACTTGGGGCACACTCGTGTTATCATTAATTGCATTGATAGAGGAAGTGGGTTCTGTGGGGATTCTTTAGATTCATTCGATTCAAGCTTAGTACATGTTCTTTTTATGTGACCCTTAAAGGCCGTCGGGGTTCGTTTTGCACTTTGTGCCTGTCAGCATCATCTAAGAATGAATAAGGAAGACACTTGGATGACTATTGCCAAAGGTTTTGGGATATCTGTTTGCTAGTGTCCTCGTTTCGGAGGATCAATTTGAAGGACCAGATTGAGCGGTTCTGTTTTGGATTGCCAAAAGAGATTCTACATTATTGTTTGCAAAAGAAGTCTGACTCCATTCAAGGACTTATGGGACATGCCAAGGAGGGTATGCATGTCGGCTCATTGACCTATCTTATGGACAAGCTAGTGTCCACCTCAACGGGGCAAGAGTCTTCCAAGGAAAAGAAAGAACCAACGGAACCAATGATAGTTCATCAGAGAATTCTGAAGAAGTAAGGGAATCAACTGAAAATTCATTAGAAAGTTTCGAAGAAGCAAGGGAATCATCTGATGGTTCATCACATAATTTCGACGATAACAAGGGAGGCCAACGGGGCTACCAACAGGGCATAGAACACAAGAAAGGTAAGCTAGGTCCATTGGATAATTTGGTCAAGGGCACAAAGTGGATGGGGGAGGAGAACTTTGCAAATTCTCTTCAGTTTTGAGCTGTACCTTGAAGCTTTTGGATTATTAGCAGTGTCTGTGTCGAAAGTTACCAATGAATCAGTAGGTTGAATCTGGTGCGGTGCGGACTGCACAAGAGGGAGGCACTCCTCTCCTTCGTCACAAAATGCCTAGATTGAATAAAGTCACTAATTTCTCCTTGAAATTTTTGGGATATCAACAAGCTAACATTATTTTGGAAAATGACTTTATGAAGATATGTACATTGAATTGGAAATTTCCTAGATTGAAAATTCTCTTTCATGTGTATCGTTAGAGTATGTGATGAAAGATAAAATGTTTGCAACATTTTATTTGATGAATGATTTGAATTTAATGCATCTAGACATTTGTTAGAGATCAACGAGATTTGGATGTGATGGCTAAGTAAATGTGAAATGACTATGATTCTAGTGCATCAAGAATCTATTTGGATGAGATGATTGGATATTGTTGTGAGTGCATCAAGAGTTTGGAAGGATGAGATGGTTGCACAGGGAATGATTTGAATTTAGTGCATCTAGACATTTGTTAGAGATCAACGAGATTTGGATGTGATGGCTAAGTAAATGTGAAATGAATGTGATTCTAGTGCATCAAGAATCACATTGGATGAGATGACTGGATATTGTTGTGAGTGCATCAAGAGTTCTGGAAGGATGAGATGGTTGCAGAGGTATCTAGGGGCATCAAGAGTTTTGGACGGGATGAGACAGCTAGATTGAATGATTGAAACACAACGTTCAACGTGATTTTAAGTGTGTGATTTTGTGAACTGCATGCTTTGTGAATGTACTATCGTGTGGAGGTGGCCATGGGCATGGTTTGCTTGAAATATGACAAGAAAGGAAAAGGTACCTCTACTACCTCAGATATGGCCGGTCGGGCATAGTCACAAAACAACCCTCACTCCCTAATCTATTAATGGGAGATACTGGGGCCAACAGTGGACAAGAATCTGAACTCTAACACATTCCCTATCCGTGGAAGATATCGTGACCGATTAGATGAATCCAAAGAGAGGCCATAGCTTTAACAAACCCTTCAATCCTAAAATAGGGAAAACAAGGAAAAAGCCTAAAAACAGGCCTGTAGGTGGAATCTAGTGGTATTGGGTATCAAGGAAAAAGACCCCCGACCTAGGGCCACCAAGAGGCAAACTATATGATACTTCCAACAGTATAGGGCAGGTAAAACAATGGTGGGAACATGCCAATAATGAGCAAACTACCTTCTTAGGCCAGGCACCGCCAAAACAGCTCACTCCCTATGATCAGCCCTAGGAGATACTTCGGCAGTGGGCACTAGCAACTTCGCTAGGAGATACTTGGGCACTCCCTATGATCAGAAATTGGAGATACTTGGGCACTAGCAACTCCGCTAGGACAGGCCGGAGAGGTCTAACAGCCCTCGCTAGCTCACATGGTAGGGACATTGGCTAGAAGGAGGAGGTGATGAGTTGAAGCCTCCAACCCCCGTGCCATTTTTTCCCACATTCTAGAATCGAATGATTGGATTTCACCCTAGATTCCAGCCATTGATCCCAAAATGTACCGTTTTTTTCCCACATTCTAGAATTGAATGATGGGAAATCGCCCTCGATTTCCTTCTGTTGATCTCCTTTGGTTTTCATTTAGCCACGTAGGCACTTTTCACTCTTGTTTTCTCCTTGAGCTGCCGATTTTTTTGGAAGCTGCTTGGATCCCCTCTCTTTTCCTGCCTTAGGTGGCCAGGGCAATTTTCATTCTCTATAGGAGAGGCTTTTTCCCTGGCCTTTTTTCAATCTTCCTTTATTGGCCAGTTGCACGAGTTTTTTACAGTTTCTCAGTTTAGCCCTTGGGGCTCAGTTGTGTATGAGATTGTTAATCGTATAGTGATGTGCAAGGCACATAAACGGCACAGGATGTGCTTTAGAGTCTTAATAGCTTGAAATCCTTTACTGTTTGAAGGATTCTGCTAACTTGAGCGAGCAGCCTAGGTAAAGCATTTTTAGCTGTTTTGACAGGTTGTCCAGTTGGTTTTCCAAGAAAAAGTCAGTTAACAGGTTCAAAAACAAAAGCTCCAGAGCACTGGTTTGCTAGGCCAAAGGAAAAAGAAAAGAACAGAGTCCCCTTTGTTTTTCCCGCGAAGCTTAAAAATCATGGAAATTTCTTATCCTCGGTAACGATTCATGTTTAACACAACGAATGAAATATTTTATACAGTAGCGACATACATAAGCAAGAATGCACCACGTCAGTTTTTTTAAAGGTTGCCAAAAGCTTTAACATTGATGAGGAAGACCTGTTTCTATGCATCCAACATACAGAATATGGGCTTTGTCTTTTAGTTTATAAATCATCCAAGTCAAAGGCTTTTCATGCTATGCTTTTTAAGTAGATCTTAGATTGAAAAGATGAGATAAGGAAATCTAAACAAGTTCTGTTTTCTCTACTCTAATTGTTTGCAGGACGAAAATCGCCCTATATTAGAACCGTTCACATCATTGCTGTACGAAGGTATGTTTTTTTCATGATTTTTTTCTTTTTACTCGAGAAGTATTTTAGAAATCAAAACAACCCTTTATTCACTGACAGTTTTTCAGGTGTTTTGTATTCGCTTATAGTGCAGCCCACGTTTGATTTATTGATTTCATGTGACTAGTTGTTGAGAGACTTAAAACATAATAGACCACAGATGGTTTGAGGAGGAGATCGCTTTCCCTAAACTCACTACTCTTGAGAGCAAGAGCTCACAAGAGGGCTCCAAATGCAAGAGAATAAATTATCTTTACACCTGCAAGAAATAACAAGCACTGGCCGAACCACTAGGTCGATGTTCTTGATGTCGTTTTTTCCTTCATCAATGTATCAAACCTGAATTATCTAGCTCCCTTGCTCAATGGTTGTGCAAAATGCCTCCTCTAAGAACTCTTATATAGGCTAAGCTAGAACATAAAGCAACTTTTGAAACCTTTGAGCGTGCACACACTCATGCTTTAATTTAAAACTAGACTCCAAAAACAAAATCACAAGAAGTGCTTTTTAAGAAAAGCAAAACCAAGTGCTCTTTGAGGAAAAGCGAATGCTTTTTGGACATGAAAAATTAGAGAGGAAAAACCGTTTTCAAATTCTAGATGAAATCAGCTTTGATTTGGGAAGAGAAAGCTTGGAAGAATTTCTAGAGAGAATTCAATCGAGAAAGTTTTAGAGCGAGCTGTTCAGGCGAGAAAGAACAATAGATGGAGAAATCAGTTTTCTCTAGAAAGGGGAGACAATCTAGTGAAAAGTAAAAGGTGGCATAAAAAAATTCTGGCTCTTACCCCGAGTTTGGAGTGGGCCACCTTTTCAATGAGAGAGTATGTGTGACTGGACAGCTTAAGGAATTGCATATGCCTATATGTAAGGAGGAGCTTTTGGATGGAGAGCTTGCTAATGACGTCGCGATGTATGTGGATGGTGATGAGGTCAGTCTGCAGAGGGGATATCAAGCTTTTGAGCCTTTTTCTTTTTTGTTGCTTCCAGTGAGCCTATCAGTTGATGCAAGACGATTGCATTTTGAACTGGTCAGTCACCCGTGATACGCCAGGTTTAGGGCTTTGTGAGCATAGGAAATTACACAAAAATATATCCAAGCTTCCTGATTCTCTCCATTTTTGATCCAAAAAATAGGGTGTAATACACGGAAGAATAATAAATGAGGCTGGGATAGTTACAACCACTTTAGACAAATAGTGGCTTGGACATGCTTGTCCTCTTGAGTCCATTCCACTCTGGTTCCTTTTCTCTTGATCACTTCAAGGCGCTTTGGCGGTTTTTGCAGATTTGGCATACCTTTCCGTCGTCTGTGCACATTTGGGTGCACAACTCCCCCCTGTTGAGCTATAATGACAGTGTGCTTTCTAGTTGGAGCTGACTTGCGCTCTCAAATATCCGTGTATGATAGTATGCAGGGGATATATGATAGGGCTGACAGACATAACCATGAATTTATTTGGATGTAGCAGTCTGGACCTTATTTTATGGAGAACCACAATATCCACTGGCACTACAGGTCGCCTATGTGGCTCTTCCCCCCTCCTATTTTATGATTTATCTGTTGTGAATAGCTGTTGGCCATGTATCAGTGATCATGAGAGAGTCTCCTTTGTACAGGCCCCCCTCCTATTTTATGATTTATCTGTTGTGAATAGCCGTTGGCCATGTATCAGTGATCATGAGAGTCTCCTTTGTACAGGAGACTCTCTTGATATGGAGATGCTGGTTTAGGGTCTTTAATCTCCAATGTACTCCGAGAAGCCAAGCCAAGCCACCTTGGTGCGTGCAAGCCGTCCAATGGGTCCATCCTCTTAGACCAAATAAAGTACTTAAAAGCTGCTCTACCATGCATCTGAGATAGCACTCTTCTGTCCCTTGGGGTTGATTCGTGCTCTCAAATTTTTGTGCATATGACAGGGCTGAGAGACATTGCCACGAATTTATCTGGATGTGGCGATTTGGATCTTTTTTATGGAAGACCACAATATCCACTGGCACAAGCCGTCTATGTGGCTCTTTTGTCAAAGATGCAGCGGAAACGGGTGAATCAGGTGATGAACTTGTGTGCAATTGCGAGCAAACCTCCTCTTGGGATGGGGCAGCTAATGGATCTCGGATCTATTGCGATAGGTCTGCTCGTACACAAGCTCCTACGTGTACTGCCCATCAAATGGGCATGGGCAGTCAAGCACTCGTACAAACATGCACGTAGGGGCTCAACATGGAGGGGAAGGGAAGGACTAAAGAGAGGGAGAGAAATCCCAATGCAAAAGGCTAGAGAGAGAGAGAGATTGTAGGTGATGAAAAAGTCTAGAGAGAGGGAGGCAACACACTGCTAAATGCTAGTAGATGGAAAACAGGAGTGAGAGAGAGAGTGCCAAACGTTGGAACTCTGCAATGATCACAACATGCCAAAAGTGGGGGGGCTATCTATATAGGGCAGTTGGTAAATTGCCCTACCTGTTTGGCAAAAAACGCCACGATCCCAAAAACCTGGTAAAATGCTAATAACTATATCAAACTCACTGAAAATGACTTAGTACACATATTTAGTGGTGGAGCTGCAAAGAACTGGAGACTCTGACCTTGGGAAACCCTAGGAACGGGGTTCCTGCCTCATGCCAGCCTATCGGGTAAGCAACACCATGGAGTGCATTGTCGAGAAAAGGTATATATACCTTAGATACGGCTGGGGCCGTTGGGCACAACCACAAAACATCCCTCACTCCCTAATTTGCTCCTTGGAGATATTGGAGCCGGCACCGAACAAGAATTTGAACTCGTAACACCTCCTCTCAGCTCCTGGACGGGAAACAAGTCCAAGGGAGCTGGCATGAGAGGAGAATGCCGCCTGTGGAAGAGATTTGGTGAAGATATTAGCAGGGCTATTTGATGTCGGAATGTACTCTAATCGGACAGAGCCATCCTTGGTCTTCTTAGGAACAAATGGTAGTTTGTCTCTCTATGCTTGGCCCGGGCATGGAGCACCGGATTTCTTGAAATGCTTACACAGCTCTGGTTGTCAGAGTACATGATGGTCATCTCTTGAAGAAACCCCATCCTTGCAAGTGGCCTCCGTAACCACACTGACTCACATGTAGCACTGCAAACAACCCTATACTCTCTCTCTCTCTCTCTCTCTCTCTCTCTCTCTCTCTCTCTCTCTCTGTGAAATCTTGTTGCTCATGAAACTACTCTTGAGCCAAAAGAAAAGGTGTAACCTGTAGTCGACCGTCGTCCATCTGGATCTCCACCCCAATGTGAACCTCGTAGAATGATCTTGGAGTCTGTACCTCTAGTCGCATAGTGAATGCCTAATGACTTGATCGCCTTTAAATACCGTAGAGTCCGAAGAGCTTGCTTCAAATGTGACTTGGCTGGTTTTTGCATGAAAGAACTGAGAAGTCCCACCCAGAAACTAACATCAAACGGGGTGTTGTCCGATATTTTGTAGCATCTGCTACATCTGGGGGGTCATATTATGACAACTTTTGATTTGGATCCATAGGGGTTGAGATAGGTCTTGTTAGGTGCACCGGAATGAATGTTTGTGCTTTACTCAAGATGAGTGCTCCGAACTGTGCTCAAGGTTCCTTTTGTTCTTATGGAAGGTAGAGCCTTCCATTCTTAATGAGATAATGCTATGATCACAAACAAAGTGAATGGACATTGTGCGTGCAAGTGTATGAGATTGAGAGATAGAGAGAGAAGAGAGATACGACACTAGAGGCGTTGTAAAACCCTCCTTCGAAGGCCCCACTCTTGTCGGCGAGAGTGGTTTACTTATGATTGCACAAACTGGTACAAACGGTATGTATGAGACTGATGCAAGTCTAGGCTATGTCGGCGATGACGACGGTGCGACGAGACTGACCTAAGGGCTGAAATCTGAAATCTTGTATCTGCTGTCCAAAAACGCTATGGGCTGAAATCTGCTACAATCCAAAAACACTGATTTGGGGGGCTGTTTCTGTGGGTCTTTGTCGCTGAAAATCTGCAGGTTCAGGGCTGAAAACTGAGGTTTCTTAAAGCTGAAAACTGATGGTCTTTCTGGGCTGAATCTGCTATTCCTTTAGGGCTGAATCTGCAAGTACTTCATTGCTGAAAAACGCTGCAGGTTGAGGTGGTATCTGCTGAAAACGCTAGGTCAGACTCTGTCAAAAACGCTAGGTGCTGGGCTTCGGTGGCGAGGATGTTGATACAAAAACGCTATGCACTGCGCTTGCTGGTGATGGCTACCTGATGCAAAACGCCAAGTGCTGGGAGGTATGGCGATGACGACCTTGATGGAAACGCCACGGTGCTGAGTCCTTTGCTTGGAGGGGAGACCACCAAGTTCTTGTTGAGAAGTTGCCTGCTGAGCTTGGCTCCTGTTGCCTCTTCTGCCATTTAGTGCTAGCTTTGGTTTGCTTATATACAAACTTACTCAATTTGCCCTACCTACTTTCCAACAAAAGTCACTTAAAAATAATAAGTGAAAAATGTCAAAAATAGGTAAAATAGGCTAAATGCATTGGAAAATTCCCCTGATGGATTCTGATGGGAATGCTTATGATCATGCTGTGTGCAACCAGAGGATATGCATCTACACTAAGTGACTGGGTATGCACGGTCTACGAATAGACTCACAAAAGTGCCAGATCGCTTCTAAATCTAGACTGACTGGACTGACTGAACCTTGATCATGTTGTAGCTTGTCCACGGACACATAGGGTTGCATGTGTCACGTGACAGGTTTGCACTCATTCATACCAAATGCTTCCAACAACTCTTGGATATAGCTCTCTTGAGAGAGAAAGATGCCCCCCTTTGTTTGCTATATCTCCAATCCAAGAAAGTAGTGAAGCAAGTCAATATCTGTTATCCCAAACTTCTTTAGACAAGGTCTCTATAGTACTGTGGATGTGCTCAACATGGCTACCTCTAATCCCAAGATCTTCCACATAGAGGATATCAAGTGTCACCAATCCTCCCTCACGATAAATGTATAAATGTGGGTTTGTAGAAGAACGTCGAAAGGAGTGTCATAGGAAGAAAGAGTCTATCTTCTGGTGCAGGCCATAGAGGGCCTTTAGCAACCTACAAACCATGTCTGTGAAATTTAGATCCTCGAACCGTGGAGGTTGCTTCACATACACGACGCACGTCCTTCTCTAAGTCTTTATTGAGAAATGCCGAAACAACATCCATCTAAAACATGTGTACCCGAAAAAGGCAGCAAGGACAAAAACTATCCGAATGGTCGCCATCCTCGCAGTCGGTGCAAAGGTCTCGTCATAGTCCACACCAGGTTTCCGAGAGAAGCCCTTTGCAACTAGCCTTGCCTTATGCTTGTCCAAAGAACCATCAGATTTATACTTGGTCTTGTAGACCCATGTGACACCAATCACCTTTCGCTTGGCAGGCCACAAAACCAACTCCCAAGTGTTATGGAATCAAGTTTTTTCTGTATAGCCAACTTCCACTTCGGTTGTGAAAGCACCTTTGAGAAAATCTCTATCCTTGATCACTATGGACATCAAAGCATAGTTCACGTGTAATAAAGTCCTATCTACCTTAGCAAGTTGAAGTCGCTGAGATCGTCGTGTAGTACTAGCTTCACACCAGTCGGGTGGAAAATCTGAAGTTGTTGCATCTTGCAAGGTCTCCAATAGCCACTTTGGTAACTTGTCTGACTTGCTTCCCGAGGGAGGAGCTACTTGTATATTTGGCTCTACCTCTGCACTAGGATGAGAACCACTGTCATCTGCATCATTTGATATGGGTGCATTCTCCTTCGAAGCCTAAGGGACAAGGGTAGGAGAATAGGGCTCATCAAGAGGCAATACAGAATCTGGGTCTCCAAGTATTGGCAAATCAAGGGTTGTTGTGGAAGATTTGGGAGCGAAAGCTCCCTTTGAAGGTAAAAACTCGTTGAAGAGAACATAACGGCTGAGTACAACATCCTTCTTCTCTGGATCATAAAGTCGATATCCCTTCGAAAGAGTGTTGTAGCCGACAAAAACATTCTCTTGGACTTCGTGTCAAAACTTCCCGCTCTACTCCTTCGGTACATAGACATATGCATCGCTCTCAAAGATTTGAAAGTGGGAGACGTAGGGCTTCTTACCAAAATAAGCTTTGAACAGGGTCTTGCTTGAAACTAAAGAGGTTGGAGATGAGTTTATGGTATTGTCACGTGACACATCCAACCCTATGTGTCCATGGACAAGCTACAGCATGAGCAAGGTCCAGTCAGTCTTGAATAGGAAGTAATCTGGCACTTTTGTGAGTTTGTTCGCAGACTGTGCATGACCAGTCACTTAGATTAGATGCATATCCTCCGGTTGCACACAACATGATCATAAGCATTCCCATTAGAATCCATCAAGGGAATTTTCCAGTGCATTAAACCTATTTTTCCTATTTTTGACATTTTTCACTTATTTATTAAGTGACTTTTGTTGGAAAGTAGGTAGGGCAATTTTGCTAAGTTTGTATATAAGCAAACCTAGGCTAGCACTATTTGGCAGAAGAGGCAGTAGGAGCACCTTGCTCAACAGGCAACTTCTCAGCAAGACCAACACACGCGACAACTCTGGCATTTTCTCTCAACAGAAGGCCTAGCATTTTCAGTTCTAGATCAGCCTTGGTGTTTTTGCATTGCAGAGCAGCCTCGACGACCACAAGACAGCAGATCCCCTAGCGTTAGTAGTTGCATCAGCAGATCCATAGCAGATTTAACCAGACAGTAGAATTGAGCCCTAGCGTTTTTGATTTGCAGAACAAGCTCAGCGTTTTTGCAGATCTTCGCGACGGAATCAGCCCTAGGACCAGCGTATTCAGTTTTCAGCACTCAGACTCCGCAGTAGAACCCCCAAGCCTCGCAGATCTCACCTTCCTGCAACAGTTCCTCGCCGCACGATGGGATCCATCGATGTTTGCAGTTTCAGCCTGGAAAATGCAGATCTCAGCATCTGCGTTTTCAGCGCATCGTCGTCGCACCGTCGCCATCGACATCGTCCCCGACATAGAGTCAGAATTCAGCATATAAAGATTTGCAGATTTCAGCCCTTAGCATTTTCACATTTCAGCCCGTCATCGTCGACGTCGTCAACAAGTCCAAGCATTGTAGAGATTTGCGCAATCATAAGTAGACCGCTCTCGCCATAGAGAGTGGGGCCTTCAGAGGAGGGTTTTACAACGTCTCTGGTGTCGTATTATCTTCTCTCTCTATCTCTCAGTCTCATACACTTTCACGCACAGTGTCCATTCACTTGTTTGTGATCATTGCACTCTCTCATTAAGAACGGAAGGCTCTCCCTTCCATAACAACAGAAGGAACCTTGAGCACAGTTCGGAGCACTCATCTTGAATAAAGTTCAAACATTCATTCCGTTGCATCTTACATTGGTATTTGAGCTTTGGCAGTGTTTTGTATCACTCAAGGAAAGAACCACAAGAACCATATAATTTTTTTTGCTTGTTGAGGTCGCACGAACCCAAGTTCACTTGGGCGTGTCGATTCCTAATCGTGTTTTTGAAGAGTAACAGGAACCCAAGAAAGAAGGGCTTGTCCAGCCTCCCCTTGTGCCTCTTTTCACTCATTGAGAGCGGACCGTGCACTTAGCGGCCGGCCAATCGACGTGAGGTGGGAAAAAGCAACCTTGGTGTGAGCGCAAGGCCGCCAAGGGGTGCGCCTGAAGAAAAGAGCAGAACTCGGGTGAAGAGAAGATCCTTCTCAAACACAGATTGCAAGCAAAAGAAGACCCTCAAGAACCTCAAGACCTCAAGACCCTCATGACCCAAGAACCCAAGACCCACAAGAACCCAGTGGATGGTCATCACTCGAAGCGGAATGGATACTTCGCTTAGAGGTGATGAGCATGAGAGAGGCGAAGAAGAATTTTCCCCACTAGGAGGTTTTTCCGACCCTCTCCCTTCCCTATCTACGCCAAGGATTGCACTAACTCTTATGGAGGTTTTCGACAAGAGGATGATGGACAGGAAGTTCGAAAGCTAAGAAAGAATAGCAGCCATAAAGCGCAAATACCAAGAAAGAATGGCAGCCATAGCGTGTGAGGCAAACACGCTTGGAAGCCAAAGAAAGACAAGCCAAATTTGATCGGAGAACAACTAAAGACAAGCAGAATATGACCGCGAGAACAAAGCAAGACAAGAGAAGAGCGATCAACACATGAAAGAGTTGTGGCGACTTTTTTCTCAAGTGCAGGCGCACTTTGCACAAAATCAGGAAAAGGACACTCTCTCAGTCTCTTCTTCTCCAAAGCAAGACACACATGATTTGCATGATGATTTGAATGATAATGATGAGCATGATGATTTGGATGACAATGACAAGCATGATGATTTGCATGATCAAGATGTGATTTCTCACAAACATGATGATTTGCATGAAGATGACGTGATTGTTCACAAGGATGATGAGTTAGTTGATGCTTTTTCTAGTGACTCTAACCTCGTTGCAGATTCGATCAATCACGAAGGATCGATCTTGGCTCTCGAGCCTAGGTCCAAAGCACCCCTTCAGGAAAAACCGATCTTGGCTCTCGAGCCTAGGTCCAAAGAACCCTCACAGGAAGTATTATGTGTTCGCATGATTAGTACGCACGCATTGTTCGAGTGTTTCATTCGTGATCGATCCCTGTATTTTCGTCAGTGTCTTTATGTGATCCCTTTTCCTAGGCATGACATATTGTACGTTGAGCACATTTCACTCATGAATGAACACGAATGTATGCGGATTGTTCATGAAAAGCTGAAAAGTATGCATTAAAGGAAGTCACATTCCATGTCTCTTCCTTGGCATGACCATAGTTGACACGTACAATCACGTACAATGGTTACACGTACGAAGACGTGCGATACTAATCGAACTAAAAAAAAATAGACGTACGTTGAAGTAATGTACGATGCAAAAAAATAAATCATATATCTTTCAGAGCCTTTAGTCTATTATGAGTAACTACTTAGTATTAAGTACGTACAACTTAAAGGAGATGTCTTACAAGTAAGAACATTAAAGATTTGGCCATGGACATTGGAAATGGCAATGTTCGAAAAAAGATGATCATGATTGCATTTGATTTCATAATTCATTACATAAGTAGAGAGTCAAGGCTCGAGAGGTACAAGTGACAAAAAGTAGTACAAAAAAGTAGTGACACAACTCATAGTCTCATGGTCCATGGGTGCAAACTTTAAAGCATAAAGAGAGAGTTCTAAGTGCTCATATCGCTCTCATCAACGGAGTTGTGGTCCGAGCTTGAGCTAGAGGTAGCTGCATCATCCTCATCACTACTTGCATCAGATGCACTAGATGCAAGACCATAATCTCCCTCACTAAGGATGTTGTCCTCATCATCAAACTCTG
This sequence comes from Adiantum capillus-veneris, assembly GCF_014529385.1. Taxonomy (NCBI): domain Eukaryota; kingdom Viridiplantae; phylum Streptophyta; class Polypodiopsida; order Polypodiales; family Pteridaceae; genus Adiantum; species Adiantum capillus-veneris. The sequence continues at coordinate 40,971,588 of NC_140940.1, forward strand.
GGTCTCTAGGATCCGCAAGCCTAGAAATGGACACATTCTCCAAAGTGGTGTCCGCCATAGTAGATCTGTTATCCGAGCCTCGCCGCACATAGGTCCTGGGTGTCCGTGCCGACGCTCTTCCACTCCCATGAGCAACCGAAGTGGAAGCTCCTCTACCTGTAGTTGCCAAAGCTCGCACAACCACCTTCTTGCGGGACCGTGTGCGAGAGACACGGCGATCAATCTCCACCAACTCCAAGTAGAGGTCTCGAAATATTTGCTCCTCCTCTGGATCGCGATCTTTGAAGCAAGGAGGCAGAACCAGCCAGCGTTTTAGTTTTCAGCCCTAAACTGTCTCAAATCCACAGCGTTTTCAGCCTCATGCAGAGTAGTAGAACCACCCCAAAGTTGGTTGCAGATGCTCCCCCATTTTCAGCCATAAAAACGCAGCCAAAACAGTCATTTTCAGCCACCGAAACAGTCCCGAAATTCAGCGATTAGAAGATCTCAGATTTCAGCCACCAAGTCGTCGTCGTCATCACCGCTGTCGTCATCGGCATAGTCCCATTGCATCAGTCCATTGCATACACATTGTACACCTTTGTGCAATCAAAGTAGACCACTCTCGCCGATGAGAGTGGGGCCTTCGGAGGAGGGTTTTACAACCTCTCGGGTGTCGTATCTCTTCTCTCTCCTTCTCTCAGTCTCATTCACTTGCACGCACAATATCCACTCACTTTGTTCGTGATCGTAGCACTCTCCATAAGACGGAAAGCTCTCTCTTTCCCTAAGAACTAAAAGGAACCTTGAGCAATAAAGATCACTAATCTTGAGAAAATACAACATTCATTCCGTTGCACCTTACATTGGTATCAGAGCTTTGGAAGTGTTCTGCATTACTCAAGGAAAGAACCACAAGAACCACAAGAAATTTTTTTGCTTGTTGCGATCGCACGAACCCAAGTTTACTTGGGCGTGGCGATTTCTAATCGTGTTTTGTTGAAGAGTGACAGGAATCCCAAGAAAGAAGGGCTTGTCCAACCTCCCCTTGTGTCTCTTTTCACTCATTGAGAGCGGACCGTGCACTTAGCGGCCGGCCAATCGACGTGAGGTGGGAAAAAGCAACCTTGGTGTGAGCGCAAGGCCGCCAAGGGGTGTGCCCACAGAAAAGGGTAGAACTCGGGTGAAGAGAAGATCCTTCTCCAACGCGATTTGCAAGCGAAAGAAAACCTCAAGAACCCCAAGAACCCAAGACCCTCAAGACTCAAGAACCTCAAGAACCCGGGATTCTCACGAATCAAGGACCTCAAGAACCTCAAGACCCCAAGTTCCTCGTGAACTTAAGAACCCAAGACCCGCAAGAATCCAAGTTCCTCGTGGACTTAAGCATCCAAGACCCCAACAACCCACAAGAACCCACGATTGAAGAATGGTCATCACTCGAAGCGGAATGGATACTTCGCTTGGAGGTGATGAGCATGAGAGAGGCGAAGAAGAATTTTCCCCACCAGTAGGTTTTTCCGACCCTCCCCCTTCCCCATCTACGACAAAGATTTGGACCAAGAAAGAGAAGCAGAAAGAAAAGCCTACGAAGAAGATATGGCAGCCATCGAGCGTAAGTATCAAGACAGAATGAGAGCCATAGCACGTGAGACCAAAGCACTACAAGAACAAAGCGACCAACAAAACAAAGAGTTCTTGCGACTTTTTTCTCAAGTACAGGCGTACTTTGCACAGAATCACATAAAGGAGACTGTCTCCGTCTCTTCTTCCCCAAAGCAGGATACACAGGATTTGCATGATTGTTTGAAGCATGATGATGATTTGAATGATATTGCTAAGCATGATGATTTGAATGACAATGATAAGCATGATGATTTGGATGCCAATGATTTGCATAATGATTTGGATGACAATGACAAGCATGATGATTTGCATGATCAAGATGTGATTTCTCACAAGCATGATGAGTTGCATGAAGATGATGTGATTGTTCACAAGGATGATGTGTTAGTGGATGCTTTTTCTAGCGAAGCTAACCTCGTTGTAGAATCGATCAATCACCAAGAATCGATCTTGGCTTTCGAGTCGAGGTCCACAGATCCCCCACAAGAAGATTCGATAGATCCCGACGAACCGATCTTGGCTCTCGAGCCTTGGTCCAAAGAACCCTCACAGGAAGTATTATGTGTTCGCATGATTGATACGCACGCATTGTTCGAGTGTTTCATTGGTGACGGTTTTCTTGTATTTTAGTCAGCATCGTTATGTGATCCCTTTTCCTAGGCATGACATATTGTATGTTGAGCACGAATGTATTCGGATTGTTCATGAAAAGTTGAAAAGTTTGTATGTAAGGAAGTCACATTTCATGTCTCTTCCGTGGCATGACACAGTTTCCGAAAAGGCACATGATTGTATGAGCACCAAGCAGGGGCATTTCCATTGTGAATTGCCACAATTGATTGATTTCGATCAAACAAAAAAGATTCGACCTCATTGTTTGCATGTGTTTGATGAACGGGTTGTCACTCCGTCTCTATGTTTATCTACATTGCATACACAGTCTTTAGAGAAGACAATGTTTTTTTCCTTCACTTTACATGGAATGGGTATGTTCATGGTTTTGTGTTGGAGATGGTTTCAAGAATTTTCAGCCATGGAGATTCTTGAAGACGGAAGAAGCAAGACTCTAGACGAAGTTGACACAAGGAAGGAGATTCAAAAGATTTTGTGTCGCTTTCGGCGCGGCCCAAAGAAGCAAGCGTTGCGGACCTTTATGAAGTTCAAGTACCGCTCGACCCACACAGCAGAGTGGGCCGGCGAAGAGTCCCTTCCAGGATTCCGGATGCTGTTGGTGATCTCCCTCGACGCCATACAGTTCGGTACCAGTACCTCACTTTGAAAAGGAGGGGATGTCACGTGACACATCCCAACCCTATGTGTCCGTGGACAAGCTACACCATAGCAGGGTTCAGTCAGTCAAGTTAGTTTAGATTAGCAGTGATCTGGCACTTTTGTGCGTCTATTTGTAGACCGTGCATGCCCAGTCACTTAGCATAGATGCATATCCTCCAGTTGCACACAGCATGATCATCGGAATTCCCATCAGAATCCATCAACATCAGTTAGGGGAATTTTCCAGTGCATTTAGCCTATTTTCCTATTTATTGGGATTTTCACTTATTATTTTTAAGTGACTTTCCAACAAAAGTAGGTAGGGCAATTTTGCTAAGTTAATATATAAGCAAACCCAAGTTAGCACTTTCTGGCAGAAGAGGCAGCAGGAGCTTCCTGCTCAACAGGCAACTTCTCAGCAGTACCCCCTCAAGCACCTTGGCGTTTTTGGAGATCCCATCATCGCCGACCCGCAAGATCTGGCGTTTTCAGCCTAGCCTGGATCGTCAACACCACAAGAACCCTAGCGCTAGCAGATAACTGCCATCGCCAGCAGAATTCATCAGCATTGCTAGTGTTTTTCCCAAGAAGCCCAATCAGCGTTTTTGATTTGCAGATTCAGATCAGGCCAGCGTTTTGGCAAGGAGGCAGAACCAGCCAGCGTTTTAGTTTTCATCCCTAAACCGCCTCAGATCCACAGCGTTTTCAGCCTCATGCACAGTAGCAGAACCACCCCAAAGTTGGTTGCAGATGCTCCCCCATTTTCAGCCATAAAAACGCAGCCAAAACAGTCATTTTCAGCCACCGAAACAGTCCCGAAATTCAGCGATTAGAAGATCTCAGATTTCAGCCACCAAGTCGTCGTCGTCATCACCGTTGTCGTCATCGGCATAGTCCCATTGCATCAGTCCATTGCATACGCATTGTACACCTTTGTGCAATCAAAGTAGACCACTCTCGCCGACGAGAGTGGGGCCTTCGGAGGAGGGTTTTACAACCTCTCGGGTGTCGTATCTCTTCTCTCTCCTTCTCTCAGTCTCATTCACTTGCACGCACAATATCCACTCACTTTGTTCGTGATCGTAGCACTCTCTGTAAGACGGAAAGCTCTCTCTTTCCCTAAGAACTAAAAGGAACCTTGAGCAATAAAGATCACTAATCTTGAGAAAATACAACATTCATTCCGCTGCACCTTACATGTGGATACTCCGTCTCTAGCTTTTTGGCCATGGAAGCACAATTGGAGGCATTGTCGGTGATTACTTGAATGACGTTGCTTGGACCGATCTACATATGGGGAAAGAAGGGAAAGTGAGAAGAGCCAAGGCAAAAGACAAAATTGAAAATAGTAGATACTTGAGAGTGGAATAATTTTTTTTAGCTCTTTTATGGCTTGACGAATGTGGCGGTAAATGAAGGCACCCGTGACCTTTTTCCCCCTTGCTCCCACATCAACCGCTCGCAAGAAGTAGGTTCCAAGAGGGCATGAGACAAGGATATTAATGATTCCCCTCTTCTTGCGGTCACTCCATCCATCGGTGACAATAGAGCAACCATACTTTACCCACCCGGCACGCACGGGGTCAAGAGACTTGTCGATTCGTGTCCTCTCTTCATCAAGCTTCTTGGTGCGCATGTCATGGTATGACACTCGCGTCCACCCCTCACATGGACCAACCGCGGCAATAGCCTTCACCATGTGTTTCCAACGATCCGTGCAAAGTATATGAAAAGAGAGATTGCACTCAATGATGGTGCGTGCAATCTCTATCTCCGCTTGTCTTGCCTCTCTTTGAGGAAAGACAATGGACCGGAAGTTCCACCCACCGTTTGTGCAAGAGTAGCTTGCTTTGGAGGCCGCCCACCATGACTTCTTTTGCTCTTCTTTGAGACGCTACCACCCTCAGTGGAGGCCATGGTAGCGGCGCCGGATGCAAGGGACATTGATGGAGAAGCATCCTCTCTCGAATCGGAGAGATCATGGTCGGGCGGAACCACCTCCTCCGATGCCTTTGCAACCCCCTTGTGCGTCTTCGAGGGGAGATACTTTGCTTTGCACTCTTGGAGAATGTCGTCGGGGATATTCGGGCAAGGGCCTGCTTCCCCTTCCATCTTGGTCAAGTGGATGATAAGGAGGGTGGAGCTTGAGGTCATGGTCTTCGGGCAATATTTGCAATACCATTTGCAAACATTTTGCTTGTTCTTCACCCTTTCAAAGTAGCGGCAATGCTTGTTGAAGGCTTCATGAAGAGCGGGCGGCATTATGGAGAGCTTGAGGGATGGGGAGTGATGAGAGAACTTTAGAGTAATGGAGAGCTTGAAGGAGATGGATGGAGATGAAGGGAGCTTAAGGAATAATGGAGAGCTTGAAGGAGATGAAGGGAGCTTGAAGGAACTGTAACCGGCCCGTAGGGCGGTAGGTGTTGGCTTTCACCCGAAAATCTTTACTTTAAACACACACACATAGCACTTTGCAAAGGAGACCTGTAATGGGAATTAACACTTAATCACACACACGGCTCGGAAGCTAGAATGCTCCGAGCAGACACCGACAACCTGTAGGCCCCAAAATTGGCGCCCCTTTCGGTATTTCTTTATTCTTTAGGAGGGTAAATTACAAGGTAAGGTCCTGGGAATCCTTCACGTGTATCCACCTAGATACCATTTGATTTGGCCAAATTTCGGCAGCATAACAGTCCCAAAACTTGCGCGAAACCAATTCCCCTGCTAGAACTCACTTGCACTGGCGTATACCCTCCGATTCCTGCCCAAAAACAGTAAATTCAGCACGCTGTATTTACTAGTTTTTGCCCTGTTTTCAGCCCCAAAACAGTCCCCTTACTGTCTTCTACCAGTGGGGCATGATTCCCAAGTGTCTTGGTGTCCGTATGGCTGAAAAACAGTCAAATTACAGCGCATACACAGCGCTGATTTTGCACCTGTATGGTGAGGTTATGACCCTCACCAGTGCCTGCTTTGGAGTAGCAGTTAGCTACCCTTGTTCCTGCTCAAGGAGGCTCTTGCCTCAACACGAAAGCATGAACCCACACAGCTGTACATCAGTCAAATGAGGAGCCCTCTTGTGGGGCATCACATAACTGCACGTAGGGGAGAGAGAGAGCAGTGTGTAGTGTGCAGGGCATCACTCCTAGCACCACACTGTACATGAGAGGGAAAGGAAGCACTCCATAGCTCTTAACCTGTGACAGATTGCATAATGAGGCTTTCCCAGCTTAAAAATTCAGCGCCCATTTTTCTGGAAGAGGCAAGTGCATGAAAATGTGACACTTGGCGCATTTTCCCGTTTCGGGTTCGCCGCTTAAAAATATCCCAACCGACGCATCAGTTGACTTCGCGGCAGAGTTATAAAGTGTTCCCCTAGTCATATCGGAGGTAATGACGCGAACACATTTCACGGCCCAAAGTAGCAGTTCCCTAAATTTTAGGAGATGCTTCCGTTGGGCTCCCACTGGTCTTCTGACCATCTATCCTCATTGGGACCGCATCCAAAAGTGCAATGTGGCCCAACTGTCGGATACTTTCTGTTGGTAGTCCCACCTTGACTTTACGCCTTAATTGAGTTCACTTCCTAGTATCCACCAACTTGCTAAGTGCGACGGGGGAACCTATATGATCTTGCTCTGAGCCTAGACATCCTCTTACCATACGAATTCCAGTGCTGACCACTTCCCGTCTGCGGGTGAATGTAGCGCTCACATTGGCCATACAATGTCCGACCGTTTGCTACTTCAAAAAGAGGGTCTCAAAACAAATAAAATAAACCCCATTGGAAAGAAACCAACAACCAAGGTTAGCAGTAGCCACATCCTTGTGACATGGTTAATAACTGCCATGTCCTCGTGACAGGAACAATGGAGAGCTTGAAGGGAGAGCTTGGAGGAGATGAAGGGAGCTTGAAGCCTTGATGGAGTGCCAAAGCTTGAAGCCTTGGCCCTTGATGAATGGAGAGAGCTTGAGGGAGCTTGAGTAGGGAAGGAGATGAATGAGAGAGCTTGAGGGAGATATGGAGAAGAAGAGAGGGTGGGCAACCTTATATAGATTTTGAGGAGAGAGGGAGAAGAGAGTTAAAGAGAGAGCATGATTCAAAATTCAAATTCCATGTGCCATGGCCATGGCCCATGTGGCTTTGTGTGTGTGTGGATGTTTGGGGGGGGGGGGGGGGGGGGGGGGGGGGGGATGGCACATTGGCTTATGATGCATAAGGGCTTATGATGCCCCAAGGCTCCAAGGCCCCCAACATTCAACGTTCAAAAACTTCCAACGCTAGGCGCTACAAAATCCGTGTAAAAACTGTCAAATTTTTTCGGCAACGATCAGTTTTTTTTGACCGGACAGAAACCGGAAGGGACGGAACGGAACAGATGGATCGTTCCGTTCAACGGACGTGGACAACCCCGGCCGCACGACAAAGTTGTAGAAAGAGCACATGAAAGTATGAGCACCAAGCATGGGCATTTCTGTTGTGAATTGCCACAGTTGATTGCTTTAGATCAGAAGAGAAAGATTTGATCTCATTGTTTGCGTGTGTGTGGTGAACGGTTTGGCACTCCATCTCTTTGTTCATCTACATTGCATGCACAGTCTTTTAGGAAGACAAGATTTTTTCCACTCACTTTATGTCACGTGACACATCCCAACCCTATGTGTCCGTGGACAAGCTACACCACAGCAGGGTTCAGTCAGTTTAGTCAGTTTAGATTAGCAGTGATCTGGCACTTTTGTGAGTCTGTTCGTAGACCGTGCATGCCCAGTCACTTAGCATAGATGCATATCCTCCGGTTCCACACAACATGATCATCGGAATTCCCATTAGAATCCATTAGCATCAGTTAGGGGAATTTTCCAGTGCATTTAGCCTATTTTTGGTTATTTTCACTTATTATTTTAAGTGACTTTCCAACAAAAGTAGGTAGGGCAATTTTGCTAAGTTAATATATAAGCAAACCCAAGTTAGCACTCTTTGGCAGAAGAGGCAGCATGAGCTTTCCGCTCAACTGACAACTTCTCAACAGTACCCCCCAGAACCCTAGCGTTTTTGGCTTTTCCATCCTCGCCTACACTCAAGCATCCCTAGCGTTTCAACTTTCTGTTGGAATTAGGGTTGCAAAGAAACACACAGCTTGGAGAAGACGAAGGAAGCTCAAGGCACACAGTAGAGAGCGTGTTACTTAGTGTGCAATGGAAAGATAGGTAGCCCTAGAGTGATGGGCGTATATACAATGCACGGGGGAAAAAACCTCCTAAAGAAGAAAAAAATGCCCCGGCGGTCCTAGTGTGTTCACACACATCACTACCACATGTATATGGTAACAAATCCCCCTTGGAGTGATGCGGTGAACGAGAGCTGGCACATGAGTAAAGGGAAGTGCCATGCCCTGAGGACAGGATCAGTCCACAAAGGGGAGTAAACCCAAAGCTTTGCGGAAAGCTTCAAGCTTCTCACGAGACAATGCCTTTGTGAAAAGATCTGCAAGGTTGTCTTGAGTTGGCACATAAGCCAAGCTGATCTCTCCTGCTGAGAGCCTCTCCCTGACATAGTGGTAATGCACCTCAATGTGCTTTGTGTCAGCATGAAAAACTGGGTTCCTCGCAATTGCCAATGCGCTCTGATTGTCAATGTAGATAGTGTTGGCAGTGTCTTGTCCAACACCCAAATCAGCCATAAGGCGTCTGAGCCATACACACTCAACCGTAGCTGTGAAGACTGCTCTGTACTCAGCCTCACAACTCGAAGTGGCCACAGTAGGTTGCTTCTTGCTCAACCATGATATACATGAACTGCCAAGCATGAAACAAAAACCACTTGTGGACGCTCGCGTGTCAAAACAACCAGCCCAATCTGAGTCCGAAAAAGCATGTAAGTCTGGCGGCAATGATCCCCCCTTGGGATAAAACAAGCCAAGATGTAAAGTGCCACTAAGGTAGTGGAAAATCCTCTTGACAGCCTTCCAATGCTTAGACCCTGGGCTATGCATAAATCTGTTGACCTGTGAGACTGCAAACTGAATATCCGGCCTCGTGTTGCATACATAAATGAGGCAGCCAACAGCAGTTTGATAAAGAGTGACATCAGCAGGATCGCTAGCATCATGTAGACTCAACTTCAAACCTGTTTCCATGGGAGTGGCAATAGGTTTGCAATCCTCAAGTCCAAACTTACATAGCAATGTCTCTATGTAACTTTTCTGACACAAGGCAATACCACCATCACACTGCTTAAATTGTATACCCAAGTAATGATGCAACAGCCCCAAATCTTTCATCTTGAAAGTAGCATTCAAATCAGCCTTAAATTCAGCAATATGTCTCTCATTTGGTCCAGTGATCAGCAAATCATCAACATAAAGAACCACAATGAGAAGTACATCATCCTCACGCTTTACATACAATGTGCTTTCTGTTGGACTGTTACGAAAGCCTCGTTTCACCAAATGAGTGTCATCTTTCTCATACCAAGCACGAGGAGATTGCTTCAACCCATACAAAGCCTTCTTACATTTGCACACTTTGTCCTCTTGTCCTTTTATGACAAAACCGCGAGGCTGCGTTACATAAACTTCCTCAAATATGTCACCATTCAAGAAAGCAGTAACAATGTCTAATTGATGTACATCCCAACCAAAATGAGCTGCCAATGCACATAGAAAACGCACAGTAGTCATACGACAAGTGGGAGCAAAAGTCTCTTCATAATCTATGCCTTTTTGCTGTGCATAACCCTTTGCAACAAGTCGAGCCTTATGGCGATCGATCTCACCATCCGGCTTGCGTTTCAACTTGTAAACCCACTTCGTACCAATGGCCTTTTTGCCAGGAGGCAAATCACATAAAGTCCATGTGTCATTTTCTATAAGTGCATCATATTCTGATTGCATGGCAGCCATCCAATTTTCTGAATTCTGTGCTTCATCAAAAGACAGAGGCTCCTCAACATCATGTAAACTAGACAGAGCCAAAGCATAACAATCTGATGCATAAGATGCATGGCGAGAGCCTGAACGAGTACGACTAGACAAAGGTGCATCCAATTTACTGTCACGCAAAGTGTGCACCAGCCATTTTGGCATACCTCTAGCCTGCTCATTTTCAGCCCTTTCCTCATCAAGTACATCATGTACATCTGCATCAGTAATAGGCTGATCTAAAACATTTTCAAAAACCCCCATAGGCTGTACATTTGCCTCATTGGAACTTACATTCGTATTTCCACCACTGAAAAGAGGCAACAAAGTGTCATAAATGTCCTGTGAGCTTACATTACTGTCTCTAGTACATGACAGCAAGGGCTGAACAGAATCTTCCACAAACACTACATCCTGAGAAACCAGAATACGTTTTGTTTGCGGATGATACAACATGTAACCTTTGCTTTCAGCACTATAACCAACAAAAATACATTTGACAGCCTTATCATCCAATTTTCTGCGCTGCACTTGTGGCACCAAAGCATATGCCAAACAGCCAAAAACACGCATGTGCTCAATAGAAGGTTTTCTATCATGCCATGCTTCATATGGAGTAATAGACTACAAAGCTTTCGTAGGACACCTGTTAAGTACATAAGTGGCACACATAATGGCCTCAAGCCAAAAAGAATGTGGCAAAGCTTGACTTTTGACCATACATCGTGCCATTTCCGTCAGTGACCTGTTTTTCCTCTCAGCAACACCATTTTGCTGAGGTGTATAAGGCACTGTACATTGGTGTTTTATCCCACGACTAGCCAGAAATGCATTAAATTCATGAGACGTATACTCCCCCCCTCGATCTGAAAGGAGGGTGTCCATAGTACATTTCGAGACATTTTCATCCATAGCCAGAAATTGTTTGAAGCACATAAAAACTTCGGACTTCGCTTTAAGCGGAAATACCCATGCATGCCTGGAGTAATCATCAATGAAAGTCACGAAGTACAGGTAATTGCCCAAGGACGGAGTTTGCATGGGCTCACAAACATCACTATGCACAAGCTGCAACCTGCATGTGGCCCGAACTGAACCATCCTTTGGAAACTTAGAATGCTTCATCTTACCCAAAATACAGCCTTCACAAACATGTTTGACAGGTGCTTCAAGAGGCGGCAAAGAAGCAACCATATCAGATTTTTGCAAACGCAACTAACTGGCAAAATTCAGATGACCAAAACATGCATGCCAAAGTTTTGCATCTGAAATAGCCCTTGAATCTGCAACAACATTTGCAAAGTTTTGTCCACACTTGTCATACAAAGTGAGCTTATACAGCCCACGGCACAAAAGGCCAGATGCAACAATTTCATCACCAAAACTGAGATCATGAACTGTACATCTGTCATCCACAAATTTGACTACAAGTCCAATTCTTCTTGATCCCAGGTACATAAATTGCATCAACAAGTGTGAAGGAACTGCCATTAGCAGCAGTGAGCACAATCTTTCCAACTCCCTGAACTGGATAAGATGCGTTGTTGGCACAAGTGACTGAATTCCCATGAGGGACAGACTCCAGAGAGGTAAACAATTCACGATGTGAGGTGATGTGCTTTGTAGCACCACTGTCGAAATACCACACATGTGAATCTGCAGCAACTGACAAGCATGCATCATGGACAGCAGGATTGTAAGTGCACTCTGCGCTAAAAGCCCATTCTGCATCAACATCAACAACACAGTCTCCTTTCACAGAAGACTGAACAATGGCTGCATTTGTAGTGGAACCAGCATTTGCAGTGGAACCACCCTCTTTCTTCTTAGCCTCTTTGGCCTTCAACTTAGGACACGACTTGATCAAGTGATCATTGGCTTTACAATAATGGCAACGCATCTTCTTTTTGCCCTTATCACCAGAATTGCTAGACGAAGTACTGACAGCAGAAGCATTAGGAACAGAATTTTTGCCACTCGTAGTAGAACCATAAGAAGTGACTGCATTACTGTTACCACCCTTTCTTTGAGAAGCAATAAAAGCCTGTTCAACTGCACGCTGCCTAGTCCTGTTTTTCCTAGAAAGTGACTCTTGCAACAACAATGTGCATAATGCATCAAACTTGACAACTTCAGGATTTCCTTGGGTCATCAGTCTCCAAGTACTAGCAAAAGTCTGGTAGGAATCTGGTAAGGCATCAAGAACAGTCTGCACAAGGGAACTGTCTGAAATGACTTCACCTGCAGAAATAAGCTGCTCATTGATATGCTTGACACTAGCAAGGAAAGTGTCCATATCATCTTCCTCATGCATAATCTTCGACTCTAGCTCTTTACGCAGCAAAGCAATTTTAGCCTCATTGCGGCTTGCATAAAGACTTGCTAAAATATCCCAAGCCTGTTTTGCAGATTTTGCCGAACGGATGTGAGGAACAATGGTGCGCTTCATAGACAACGCAATCAATGCATGAGCCTGCGCATCCTTAACATCCCAACGAGCTTGTTTTGCTGTAGGCAAACAAACTCTAACAGCTGCAATCCTTGCAACAAGACCTGCAACATCCTCAACATCGCCTACATCCTCAGAACCAGGACGTACATCAATGCCCTGCACAATGTTCCAGACACCCTTTGACATAAGAACATGTTGCATCATATAAGCCCACATAGGATAGTTGTCCCCATCCAACCTGTCCTCAGCAGCAAACATCTTGAACACATCTGTGTTGTTATTGTCAGCCATGGTAAATGCTGCAGCTGATGTGAAAACTGCCCGAAAATAAGAGAAATGGAGCGGGAACAACCTGTGCTATATAGCACAAACCGTAGAAGACTATAAGGCACCTGTTATGCAGAAAACGGCATTGACAGAAATTCTGCACAAAATGACGAAATAGCTTGTGCAGTAAGTAGCTTGTAGTGGAAACGGAGGCCGAAATGAGCCCAAATCAAAATTCTGAGCAGACCAGGCTCTACGAGTTCTCCCAAAATTTTTGTCGACCTGCGAATGCTCGCCAAAGCTCACTGAAATCGGAGAAAGTGAGCAAGCGTGTGCTTGAGCAGCTGGCGACTAAGCCCGGGAGGACGTGACCTGCTCTGATACCAATTGTTGGAATTAGGGTTGCAGAGAAACACAGCTTGGAGAAGACGAAGGAAGCTCAAGGCACACAATAGAGAGTGTGTTACTTAGTGTGCAATGGAAAGATAGGTAGCCCTAGAGTGATGGACGTATATACAATGCACGGGGGAAAAAACCTCCTAAAGAGGGAAAAAATGCCCCGGCGGTCCTAGTGTGTTCACACACATCACTACCACATGTATATGGTAACACTTTCCTGTCTTGGCAGTCACCGCCTCGGCAGCAGTACCCAGCACCCTAGCGACTGCAGGTTCCCATTGTCGCCAGCAGATTCAAGCCTTGCTAGCGTTTTTCCCACTTCAGGCCATGGACCTCCAACAAGCTAGCGTTTTTGGCAAGGGACAGATTCAGCCAGCGTTTTTGATTCTCAGCCTTACCGCATCAGACCACAGCGTTTTCAGCCCTATGGACAGCAGTAGATCAGCCCCAAGATGGTTGCAGATGTTCCCCCATTTTCAGCCATAAAAACGCAACCAAAACAGTCATTTTTAGCCACTGAAACAGTCCCGAAATTCAGCCCTAGAAGATCACAGATTTCAGCCTTAGCCGTCGTCATCACCGTCGTCGTCATCGGCATAGTCCAACTTGCCTCTGTCCATTGCATTCGCATTGTACACCTTTGTGCAATCAAAGTAGACCACTCTCGCCGACGAGAGTGGGGCCTTCGGAGGAGGGTTTTACAACCTCTCGGGTGTCGTATCTCCTCTCTCCTTCTCTCAGTCTCATTCACTTGCACGCACAATATCCACTCACTTTGTTCGTGATCATAGCACTCTCCATAAGACGGAAAGCTCTCTCTTTCCCTAAGAACTAAAAGGAACCTTGAGCAATAAAGATCACTAATCTTGAGAAAAAACAACATTCATTCCGCTGCACCTTACATTGGTATCAGAGCTTTGGAAGTGTTCTGCATTACTCAAGGAAAGAACCATAAGAACCACAAGAATTTTTTTGCTTGTTGCGATCGCACGAACCCAAGTTTACCTGGGCGTGGCGATTCCTTACCGTGTTTTGTTGAAGAGTGATAGGAATCCCAACAAAGAAGGGCTTGTCCAGCCTCCCCTTATGTCTCTTTTCACTCATTGAGAGTGGACCGTGCACTTAGCGGCCGGCCAATCGACGTGAGGTGGGAAAAAGCAACCTTGGTGTGAGCGCAAGGCCGCCAAGGGGTGCGCCCGCAGAAAGGAGTAGAACTCGGGTGAAGAGAAGATCCTTCTCAACGCGATTTGCAAGCGCTAGAAAACCTCAAGAACCTCAAGAACCCAAGATTCTCGTGAATCAAGGACCTCAAGACCCTCAAGAACCCAAGTTCCTCGTGAACTTAAGAACCCAGACCACAAGAACCCACCAGAACCCACGACTTCAGAATGGTCATCACTCAAAGCGGAATGGATACTTTGCTTGGAGGTGATGAGCATGAGAGAGGCGAAGAAGAATTTTCCCCACCAGGAGGTTTTTCCGACCCTTCTCCATCTATGACAAAGTTTGCACTAACTCCTATGGAGGAGTTAAAGCAGATGCTTATGGAAAGAATTGCAGAAATGAAACGCAGACACGCAGAAGAAAAAGCAGAAAGAGAAGCCGAAAGAAAGGCAAGACATGAACGGCGCGACCGACGCATGCAAGAGTTCTTGCGACTCTTGTATCTCGTGCCGACACAGATGCAAGAGATTCAGGAGACGGAGACTCTCTCAGTCTATTCTTCTCCAAAGCATGATACACAGGATTTGCATGATTGTGTGAAGCATGATGATGATTTGAATGACAATGATTTGCATGATGATTTGAATGACAATGATAAGCATGATGATTTGGATGCCAATGATTTGCATAATGATTTGGATGACAATGACAAGCATGATGATTTGCATGATCAAGATGTGATTTCTCACAAGCATGATAAGCTGCATGAAGATGAAGTGATTGTTCACAAGGATGATGTGTTAGTTGATGCTTTTTCTAGCGAAGCTAACCTCGTTGTAGATTCGATCAATCACGAAGAACCGATCTTGGCTTTCGAATCGAGGTCCAAAGAACCTCCACAGGACGATTCGATCATTCAAGACGAACCGGTTTGGCACTCCGTCTCTATGTTCATCTACGTTGCATGCACAGTCTTTTAGGAAGACAAGATTTTTTCCACTCACTTTACATGGAATAGGTATGTTCATGGTTTTGTGTTGGAAATTGTTTCAGGAATTTTCAGCCATGGAAATTCTTGCAGAAGAAAGAAGCATGACTCTCGACTAAGTTGAAGCATTGAAGGAGCCATAGAAGACTTTGTGTCGCTTTCGACGCGGCCCAAAGAAGAAGGCATTGCAGACCTTTATGAAGTTCAAGTATCGCACGATCCACACATCAGAGTGGGCCGGGGAAGAGTCCTTTCCAGGATTCCGGATGTTATTGGCGATCTCCCTCGACGCCATACAGTTCGGTACCAGTACCTCACTTTGAAAAGGAGGGGATGTCACGTGACACATCCAACCCTATGTGTCCGTGGACAAGCTACAGCATGAGCAGGGTTCAGTCAGTCTAGAATAGCAAGTGATCTGGCACTTTTGTGAGTTTGTTCGCAGACCGTGCATGACCAGTCACTTGGATTAGATGCATATCCTCCGGTTGCACACAACATGATCATAAGCATTCCCATTAGAATCCATCATGGAAATTTTCCAGTGCATTAAACGTATTTTTCCTATTTTTGACATTTTTCACTTATTTATTAAGTGACTTTTGTTGGAAAGTAGGTAGGGCAATTTTGCTAAGTTTGTATATAAGCAAACCTAGGCTAGCACTATTTCGCAGAAGAGGCAGCAGGAGCACCTTGCTCAACTGGCAACTTCTCAGCAAGACCAACAACCGCGACAACTCTGGCGTTTTCTCTCAACAAAAGGCCTAGTGTTTTCAGTTCCAGATCAGCCTTGGCGTTTTTGCATTGCAGAGCAGCCTTGGCGACCACAAGACAGCAGATCCCCTAGCGTTAGTAGTTGCATCAGTAGATCCATAGCAGATTTGACCAGACAACAAAATTCAGCCCTAGTGTTTTTGGTTTGCAGAACAACCTCAGCGTTTTTGCAGATCTTCGCGACGGAATCAGCCCTAGGACCAGCGTATTCAGTTTTCAGCAGTTAGACTCCGCAGTAGAACCCCCAAATCTCGCAGATCTCACCTTCCTGCAGCAATTCCTCGCTGCACGGTGGGATCCATCGAAGTTTGCAGTTTCAGCCTGGAAAACGCAGATTGCAGCATCTGCGTTTTTAGCGTATCGTCGTCGCATCGTCGCCATTGACATCGTCCCCGACATAGAGTCAGAATTCAGCAGATAAAGTTTTGTAGATTCTGCATATCGGTACAAAGAGTTGCAATATTTCCGATTAACACGTACACCTTTTCACACTCAACTAGGTCCCTTTGGCCTAACTCTGCCCAAAGCAAAGGCTACATGTTAGGCGGAAAAGTCGGGACAACACATTGTCGCCCGATTCTCTCAAAGA
Source organism: Adiantum capillus-veneris (assembly GCF_014529385.1). Taxonomy (NCBI): domain Eukaryota; kingdom Viridiplantae; phylum Streptophyta; class Polypodiopsida; order Polypodiales; family Pteridaceae; genus Adiantum; species Adiantum capillus-veneris. The sequence continues at coordinate 40,988,021 of NC_140940.1, forward strand.
ACGGAAACTATCCAGGGTAAAGGATGACCTAATGATGTTTGAGAAGGTGCAGGTGATGATTAAGACGGAGTTGAACCTTATTAGGGGAGACATTGAGAAAGAGATGTATGCAACTGTGGAGAATTATAGAAATGCTATGTATGCATATATGAGGAAAGAGCTGGACAAAGAGATGCTCGGTAAGCATGATGAGATGTACATGTCATTGAAAGGGGAGATGCAAACTATTGTGAGGGCAGAGGTGAACCTTGGGCTATTCTATGCAGGCACATACATGCTTCATTATGGAGTTCAATATACACGCTCTAGCAAAGGACTCAATACAAGGCCAACCCACTTAGGAGATTAGGCTTTGCCAGATGGGCCACCAGCTGGCTTAGTTATTTGTTCACATTTTAGTGTTTGCTACTTTCTTCTTTTGTGTTTTCTATACTGGACATTTGGATCATATGACGTTGTAATTTTCTGGTCTCATAGGCCTTTTGCAGAGGTGAAGAAACATTCCATTTTATTTCTCTTCCCCCCCCCCGCCAACCACCACCACCATTTGAGTTCTTCCAATGATTCTTTTCAGCAATTGAAGAGCTTGAGCCACGAGTGGCCTTCAAAGGAGTAAGTTGCAATGTATTTCCCTTGCCTGCTGTGGTGATTGGTGATGGTACTGGTGTTGGATCAAATTGGTTTGCAAGACTTTCTCGAGGTTCGAATAGGCGTACTACAGCAGACAGTAGCAATTTCTCATCAGAACAATCTCAATTAGAGAAGTCCAATCAGCGGAACTACGCCGCCTATCTGGTACAGAATTTCTGTCAAGTAGAAAAGAAGCAAAATCACCCATGTATCAGTTCTCATGGAGCTGTTGATTAAAGCCATAAGTTTTATTCTCAAATAGACTTAAGTTTGAGAGAGTACTTCATGACTTTTCAGGGAAGGCATCGGAAAATATTGACTCCCAGATGTGATCCTTTGCTGGTGGTTCGGATGGAGAGAGCAAATGCGGTGGTTTTGCTCCAAAGATGCTTAAGAGGAAGGGCTGCTCAGATTACCATGGCTGACACTCGATCACGTGTTTTGGAGCTCTATCCAGAGCTGAATCAGTTGGAAGAAAATATAATTGAGCCTAAGGGTGTGGATGCAGGGAATAAACTTGGTGCTGCAAAAGCACTTGTGGCAAAGCAGCTCTTTAAGATGTTTATCTCAATGCAGGCCACCCCAAGCCCTCAAAGAAGTATCAATGCTACGTGGGGAGTCTGAAGGATGTTCCGTGCAGCCGATGTGGTCTTAACATCTAGTTATTTGATGTTTGTATCAACCCATGCCATCCCTGTTTGCAAGGTCATTGTAAGGATTCATAGAAAGGGTCTGATAGGTCTATTCAGTCTATGTTAATAGCAATTCTGTGTATTGTGATCTCCATTTTCAGTAATAGGCATGAGATTTTCTGTGGGGTGCTTTTAGGTCTATGTAGTAATGCTATGTATTTAGTCTCCACTTTCGTCTATGGAAATGTGGATTCTGGGGGTATTCTTGTATTTGATTTCCATTTATTTATCTGAGAGCAAATTTCCCGGTATTAGAAATATTCTAGGTTATATGGTGCATGGACTTTATTATGCGTCTTAACACACTGTTTACATGCAATGTGGCTAATTGTCACCCAATTTGGATGACATGTTAATTGGATGACACTCCAATTTGGATGACATGTTAATTGTCCAAGAGTGGCCACAAACCGACCCACACATGCACTAGAGTGCCACAATCCAGTCTGTGCACACTTAATGCGCATCGTTAGGTGTCCGAAAAGCATCTGGCTAGCTTAGGATGTAGTATGAGTCTTGGCTATTATTATGGCAGTACTGATGGTTGTAGAATAATTTAATGTAATTGCTCTGATGATTTGTCTGAAATATTTCATGAGGACCCAAAAGCGAAAATTAATGGCAATTTGTTTTGATGGAATTTATACAATGTTTGCTATCATAGAGCTTTTTAGATTGTTTGGTGTGCCATAACCTGGCCATTGTTTTTGGGATCTAGGTGGTTAGTGGCTATTGGCCTGGCATAATTTTGGCCACTAAAAGATGTTCGATTCGAAGATCTCATCTAACTATAGATTCTAAGTCTGAGAGAGAGAGAGAGCATCCTAAACTAGGTCTGCATTGTCATTAAAGAATCTATATATATATATATATATATATATATACTAGTGCAATACAAGCTAGTTATACTTACCGTGAATACTTACTTTATTTAACCTTGATTGAAATAAAAAGGCCTTTGTCAGAGTATGTATTATAAAACTAGGAGCTACACCTTAAGCAACTTCAGTTTGGAGAGGTGGTTATAAAGAGACGCAAAACCTTGGAAGATGAAAGTTACTGATGCACAAACCAAAACTATCTCAACCATTGTGTAGATTGACAAGTCCAAATGGTGAGGACAATGACAATAACTCATGACATGCATCTTGGAGTTCTTTGTCTAGACTTATAAGCCCACTTGCATGATTTACCAAATCTCCTTGTCAAGAGATTGGTAGGCTAAAATACAAAAGAAGGGCACTCGGTGAGTCTTAGAGATAGAAAGTGAGAGAGAGACGTGAACAATATATTGAGAGAATGCTAAGAGAGTATTAACTTCGTCGAAAGGCCAAAAAATGAAACCAAAAGTTAATCATGACTCCATAAGAGTTGTATTTGATAAGGCATAAACTTAAGACCTATCATAAACCTATCTAATGATTTTACACTAGACCCCCCCCCCCCCCCCCCCCCCCCCCCCCCCCCCCCCAAAACCAAGTCCTCGTTATTGAATGACACCTCCTCTTGGGAGGTGGGATCAATGGCTCACGATCTTCGGTTGATTGTGACCGTTGGATTGGCTATGGAATGCAAAAGATTCACTTTCTCGGATCCGAGACTTGAACCCACTACCCTCTGTTCCACGGAATTGACTCTAGCCACTAGGCTAACATGCGCTCGTTGAAAGGTGTGTGTGTGTGGTAAGTTTATAGATCACGGCGTTGCGGACAAGTTTACACCTAGTTCATACTGAGTTCGCATTGAGTTCACACCAAATTTGGTGTGGTGTGTAGACCCTCCCCAGTTCACACCTAGTTCACACCGCGTTCACGTTGAGTTCACACCAAGTTCACACCAAATTTGGTGTGGTGCATATACCTCCGAGTTCACTCTTAGTTCACACCTAGTTCAAATGACGATCGGATGGCCCGTCGGATTGCACCCGTCTCACAACGCCTACTGTGGGCCATTGATCCCATCTCCCTAGGGAGGTGTCAATTAGTGAAAAGCCCCCCTCCCCTTGCCCCACCACACACACACACATTGTATTACTTTAAAACCCCTAACTTATTGGTCACATACGTTTTAAGCTTCACTTTATTGGGTCTGCACCATTGAACTTGGCCCTGCTGAGATACAAGGGATACGTTTTGGTCAAAAAAGGGCCCGACCCTTGGCCTACTACCCATACCTACCTTCGGCTTGACATTACTCCCCCTTGGAGAAGTGTTTTCATCCTCAAAAACAAACTTTTGTGATGTATTTGTAAGAATAATAATGTTTTCCACATAGGAATCCTTCATGGATCCAGCTGTTCAGAACACAGTTTAGTAGGAGGCTCAATGAAATCAGGAAGAGCATCTTGATTTTTCACATTGTTGTCCCTTTGCAATTGTCTTGTGTGATTAACCCATATCCAACATAGCGTATAGGCTTTGCTTAGAACTCACTTGAGTATGCTATACAAGTTACTACAACCAAGAGGTGTCTAAAAGAATACCTCTTCTCACTTTCCATGAAAGTATAGATTGACATAACTCATCAGCAAAGGATAAGTTGGTGACATGTTATCATTATTCATTAAGAGACAACTCCACCATAAGTGGTGTTTAAGGTTGAGAACCCGACCTAAACATGAAGGGACTAAACTTAGTCTCAACATGTTTTGCCTCATGGTAAGAAAACTCCAACTAGTGACATAACCTTTCCAATTGGATTGCTTGATGCTAATGTACCACAAGAGTAACAATTGTAATGCACCTATCCTCTTTGGATGACTCGCAATATGAAGGTGTGTTTTCACATCGTTTACAAACAGTCTTCCAAAATGACTGGTAAGCTGGGAGCACAATTCGTGGCAGCATTATTGAGTAATCGACAGTGGTATGAACAACCAATTTGGTTAACTGCATAAAGCTAGTCACTTAGCTATACCAACACCCAAACCAAGCCATGACCTCTATTGGTGATTAGTAGACCCGCAACTAAGCTCGTAGAGATACTGTACATAAAGTGCGAAATGCTTCATAAGCTATATTTTCATGAATTTGTCTATTGCTCCAAATCAGCTTTGCTAAACACTAGGGGCATAACACGTAGTGTGCATGCCTTTAGCAAAAAACTAATTCAAACTTGCATTTTCATGATTATAATTGCCAATGCATATGGTGAATGTAACGCTCATAGGACACATGAAAGAGGAGGGTAAATATTTATGAGAAGAAGCCAAATACTTCCTACTGCAATTATTTGCAAGCCTTGTTAAAACTTTTGAACTGTAATAGAATGTGAAACATAAATCACATCTACGTACAAACAACGAAACATTTTCATTAACAATACATAGCCTTGCTATATACATAAATAACCATCTGTTAATGTTGTTTAGCAACACTTGTAACCTTAACAATTTGTTCTAAGTACCCAACAATTTTTGGCCATTGAATTGTTCCTGATACTAGGTGCTCAAAACGGTTTGCAAACGAAAAGGATTTGACCACTACAAGAGGTTCTTCATATTAACGACGTTAGCAGTGCGACGCTCAAATGTGTAAATCCATGGTGTCGCTATGGTTGTCGCTATGAGCGTCGCTAAAATATTTGTTAAATAGCGAAGGTCATAGCAACGACCATAGCGACGCCGACAGAGTAAAAAAATTAAAAATCTAATATATGAGTTTTGGCACTCTAGCAAAATAGGTATACGCCCACCTCTCTCTCTCTTTCTCTCTCTCTCTCTCTCTCTCTCTCTCCACTCTCCCCCCCCCCCCCCCCCTCCCCCTCCACCCACACACACACACACACACACACACACACATACACACACACACACACACGCGGAGAGGAAAGAGAGCCACGTATACTCCTTCTCTCTCCTCCCTCTCATGTTCCCTTCCCCTCTTTCTCTCTTTCCCCCCCCTCTCTCTCTCTCTCTCTCTCACACACACACACACACACACACACACACACACACACACACACACACATATTGTGTCTTTGAGAGAGAGGAAGAGAGAAAGACGGGAAAGAGAGAGAGAGGGGAAGGGAACACGAGAGAGAATGTATACACATGTATAAACAAACAAGACATACACACACACATTGAATGTACGCACATGTATAAACAAAGAATGCATACTCACACACATTGAGAGAGAGAGAGAGAGAGAGAGAGAGAGAGAGAGAGAGAGAGAGAGAGAGAAGAGAAAACAAAGAGAGAGAGTGTCAGGACACCGGCAAGGTTGCACTAGACAAGGGTAGGGCCAGGCTAGGTAGTGTGGAACGGGGAGTCCATATAGGGCAAAGGGCCAGGGGCTTGCCTATATAATGGATGGTTGGGTGGTGGACTCTCAGGCTCTAGCTTCCCTTGTCTTACACTGGTATCAGAGCTTGTGTCTATTTTGGGAAAGGGGAAGATGCGGTGCTTTCTAGCCATTCAAGGCTTGCATGTCGGGGTCCAACACAATGGGGATCACCCCTTGCTAAGGAGGTCGACGAAGACGCAGCCGTGGACACGCTAGCTTGGCAAGGGAGAGCCGTCGAGTGCAGGAGCAGCAAACGGCCGATGCGTGGGCTTATTGGAGGCGCAAGGGCCTGCTCCTGCTCAAGGCCATAGCTGACTGTGCGTTTCCCACTTGAGGGTGCCCAACCCCCTTAGGGGTAGGGGCCATACACCAAAATTTTAAAGCTTAAGGGGTGGTACCCAGAGTGGGTAACCCACTCCCCCTACTGGACTACGTGCGAGTACGGCAAGGCCAGAAGGGACGACATCGACGTATCCGGCGCACATTTCGATAAATTTTTTTTGCGTATTATGCAAAAACTCAGAGATTTCAAGACAACCAATTTGGCGGAGTTGCAGTACAAGTTTTTAGAAAAATCAAATACCGTTTCAAGCCTAATTGATTCGGCTATCAAGAACTAGTGGAATTCCATATACGGTGGACAATTCGAATCACTTTTCACCGGACTACTCTCGATTTTGACGGAGTTAGCAAGGCTCATTATACTTTGCGAGTGCTCTCAATATCAGGTATTGTTTCTGAGTACTTCTTTCACCTCACTGTGTAGCCATGGATTCGGATATCAATATGACATTCGATTTTGAGCAAAGTACTCCTGATCCTGCCAATGATGGCCCGCGGCCGGATCCTCTCAAGGAGAGTATCCGCGATGCTACGGCAGGAGAAGATACTTACGAATTGCTCAATATTCAAGAATTTCGTGCACTTCAGACACGCATGACAATCATGGATGAAAATTTTAAAGCTTTAAATGAAAATGTTACTAAACTATCCACATTAGTAATTCAATTAATGCATCAATAGTCTAAGAGTCCTGCTGACACGCAGATGCATGAGCACGTTGCCACACAAAGGCAGGGCATTTCTAATTTAGGGCAAGGCCCAAATGCTGATACGTTGCATACTCTCACTGCAAAAGAGGTGGATGAATTATTAAACACCACCAAACCACCGATTTTTAAGGGAGAAGACTGAGATCGCAATAAGGTTGCAGTGAATATCTTTCTCAGCAAGTGGGATGGAATTCACGCCTTACAGCGTACTCCGGATGCAGTCAAAGCTTTGTAAACGAGCTTAACTCTGGAAGGCAAGGCCTACAAATGGTGGATGTCTCTCAAGGAGAAGAACATCATACCACAAAGTTGGGCAGCTTTTGAAGCAATGTTTAGCAAGGAATTTTTGTCTACAAATGAGGCCGATCGGAATTGGACGGCTTGGGACACATGTTCCATGCGCCAATACCCATCACTCCTTGAATATATCTCTCACTATCGGGACGTTATCCTCAAGTTGGAAGGCTTAGATACCTTTCAACAAGTATGGGGGTTCATACGAGGTCTGACACCCGAGCTCAAGAAGTATGTCAAGACCCAAGACCCTAAAACACTTGAGGAAGCTATAGTGAAAGCACATATTCATGATGATCCTGATGAGAAGAAAACACATAATAGTCACGTGCCTGCCAGTATACATGGTAATACACACACTCAGTATGGGCACAATAAACGAAAATTTCTAGTTGCTAATTCAGATGCATCTAAAAAACCCAAGGGGTCCAGGGGTCCTTTCTCTCCTGAGGATTTTGATAAAGCCAAGAAAGAAAATTTATGTTTTCAATGTTTAGGAATCGGTCATGGCAAAAAGGATTGTCTCAAGGGGAAATCTGCTGCTCTGGGAAATGAGAAAGTAGTGCACATGGTGCAACTGCTGCTTCTTGAGTCTTCCTTAAGATTCTCTACGTGGAAGTAACACACATTGAGGTGGTGCATGAATACTGTCTCACAGCTTCCATGTGGCAACCAACCTTTGAACCACATGAGTTAGTGAGCTTATGCAACTTGTTTCTGATAATGAAATAGATCAGGTTTTCTTGTGTTACTCACTGTCTCATTTTCTTTCTAACATTGAGTCTGTTGAACATTCCTCAACGTCGCATGCTTCTCTTTCCTCTATTCCACCAATTGCTAATTCTAAACAAGCAAACGTTGCTAGTCAATTACAAAAATTATTAAAGGAATTTCAAGATGCATTTCCTAATGATTTGCCATCATGATTACCGCTGACACAATCAGTACAACATAGCATTGACGTGGCTGCAGGCTGTAAACCTGTTAGTAAACCACCTTACCGTATGAGTTATTCAGAAGCTGCTGAGATGGAACGTCAGCTTGCTGACTACCTTAGTAGAAGGTTTATACAACCCAGTTCTTCACCATGGGCTTCGCCTATCCTCTTAGTGAAGAAAAAGGACGGCAGTATGCGCATGTCTGTAGACTACCGAGGCTTAAATGCGGTTACAATTAAGAACAAATACCCATTGTCAAGAGTGGATGAGTTCTTTGATAAGCTCACTCATGCTTGCATTTTTACAAAAATAGACTTGCGGTCAGGATATCACCAAGTCCGTATTCGACTCGTCGATATACCTAAAACTGCATTCCAAACACGGCTTGGACACTAAGAGTTTTTGGTGATGCCCTTTGGGTTAACCAATGCGCCCTCAACAGTCATGACACTTATAGATAGTGTCTTGAAGCCATATTTGGGCAAATTTGTCATTGTTTTCCTCGATGACATCCTAGTCTATAGTGCTTTTGAAGAAGAACACTTACAACATCTCATGCAAGTGTTTGAGTTGTTACGCACAAACAAGTTATATGCCAAGGAATCTAAATGTGATTTCTAAAAGATGAAATTCATTATTTAGGACATGTTATTTCAGCTAACGGGCTATACATGGATCAATCCAGAGTGGATACCATCCGGAAATGGCCTCCTCCTAAAAATCTGGAAGAATTACATATATTTTTAGGATTTGCAGGTTTTTACCAAAGGTTTATTAAAAACTATGCTCAAATTTCTATTCCTATGACGGATCCGTCATCAACTAAAAGGCAAAGGTAAAGCTTTTCAGTGGGGATCCGCTCAACAACACAGTTTCAATACGCTCAAGGATGCATTAGCTACAGCTCCTATACTGGCTATTGTAGATCCTTTGAAACCATTCGTTTTGGAAACGGATCTCAGTGACCGTGCTATTGGAGCAGTTCTGTTACAAGACAGACTGCCGATTGCATTTGAAAGCAAGAAGCTTGATGCAGCTCAGCAGAACTATTCTGCTCACGAATGCGAACTCTATGCAATAGTATCTGCCTTAAAAACATGGCAGCATTATCTGTATGGTGCTCAGTTTGAGATTGTGTTTGACCATGAAAGCATCAAATGGTTTACACAACAAACAGATTTAAAGGGTCAAAAAGCCAGGTGGGCCGAGATCCTTCAGGAATATGACGCCAAGATAAGGTATCGCAAAGGCCGATACAATGTAGTGGAAGACGCTCTAAGTCGAATGCCAGAGATCAATTTGCTCTAGTTCATGGAACTTCGTAGTGAATTTTTAGATTCTCTCAAGGGCAAATATGAGCATGATGAAGCATATTCCAAAGTGTGGAGCCATGTTCAAAAGAGGGATCCTTCTCACTCCAATGACGGTAGTGTATAGTTAACCTCCACACCTAGTTCTCCTTTATCAAGTGATGAACTACAGCGATGGAAGCATTTTACCATCGACAATGGGTACCTACTCCACAAGGGGAGAGTTTGTGTACCGATCGACACAGACATTCGGCGCCAAATTCTTTATGAATGTCATGATAGTCCAAGTGTAGGGGACCCAGGGATTAGAATAACTTATGCTCTCGTATGGCGACGATTTTACTGGCCAAGTCTACATGGCTTTGTTCAAGCTTATGTCCTGCATTGCCAAAAATGTCAAGTTAACAAGGCAGAGCGCCTGAAAGCAGGAGGACTCTTACATCCCTTGGAAATTCCCAATGGAAAATGGAAAAGCATCTCTATGGATTTTATTGTAGCTTTACCAACCACTGTACGAGGTCATGACTCAGTATGGGTGGTCGTAAACAGGTTGACTAAACTATGTAAGTTTATTCCGACCAAATCAACGGTTAAGACACCATAACTACCCAAGTTATTTTTGGACAATCTATACAAATTGTATGGTTTGCCAAGTAACATTGTTAGTGACCGTGAGCCCAAGTTTAACAGCCACTTTTGGAGAGCTGTATTTAAACGATTGGGTACAAAATTAAACCTCAGTACAACTGATCATCCAGAAAAGGATGGTCAAATGGAACGGGTTAACCAAGTGCTAGAGGATATGCTAAGAGCACACGTCAGAAAAAAACAATCAGACTGGGAAGAATACTTACCTATTCTCGAGTTTGCCTACAACAGTGCTAAGCATGTCACAACAGGTTTTAGTCCTTTCATGCTCATGTACGGGTTTCAATCTAGGTCACCAGTTACGGTGGGGTTGGCAAGCGAAAAACTCCAACAGGTTAAGGATTTTCTCCAAGACCACATGGATATGCTGAAACTTGCTCGTCAGAATTTCCGGCAAGCACAGGATCGGTATAAGAAGTACGATGATGAGAAACGTCGGCAAGTTACCTTCAAAGAAGGGGAGGAAGTATTCTTACGTGTGCCAGAACATTCAGAAAGTCTGAAAACTGGGCCGACACCTAAATTATCTCCCCGATATTGTGGGCCTTTCAAAATACTCAAGCGAGTAGTGATCTTGCCTATAAATTATTACTACCTTCACATTCTCGCATTCATCCGGTGTTTCATGTAAGGCGTTACGTAAGCAGTTACATGGGGACGACAATGTCATTGACCAACAGGTTTTGGTTGATTTCATTGAACCTTCTACCCTACCGCATGAACCTGAACATGTTCTTGATTATCATGAGTTGTGTACACGACATCACGTACATCAACAAGCCTTAATCAAGTTGAAAGACCGACCTGAAGAAGGTGCCACTTGGGAAAACATTAGTGTTCTTAAGAAGAAGTTCCCCGCTTTTGTTTTCGAGGACAAAAACTCTTCTTCAGGGGGGAGTAATGTCAGGACACAAGCAAGGCTGGACTAGACAAGAGCAGGGCCGGGCTAGGTGGTGTGGAACGGAGAGTCCAACTAGGGCAAAGGGCCAGGGGCTTGCCTATATAATGGGTGGTTGGGTGGTGGACTCTCAGCCTCTAGCTTCCCTTGTCTTACAGAGAGAGATAATAAAAAAAGTAGAGAAAATATGAAATGAAATGTTGTATTAAGATTTAGGGTTAGGTTAGATTTAAGATTAGGTTAGATTACATTTAGGTTTAGGTTAGATTTAAAGTTAGGTTAGACTTAAGATTATGTTAGATTTAAAATTAGATTAGATTTAGGATTAAGTTAAGATTTAAGTTAGATTACATTAGGTTAGATTGCATTTAGGTTTGGGTTAGATTTAAGGTTAGATTAGATTTAAGTTTATGTTATATTTAAAATTAGATTAGGTTTAGGTTTATGTTATATTTAAGATTGGGGTAAGATTTAAGATTAGGTTAGACTTAAGATTAGATTAGATTTAGGTTTATGTTAGATTTAGATTTAGGCTAGATTTAGATTTAGGCTAGATTTAAAATTAGTTCTACGTTAGATTTAAAATTAGGTTAGATTTAAGCTAGATTTAAGATTAGATCTAGTTTACCTTTAGGATTACAGTTGAAATTTAGAGTTAGGCCAATGGTGATCTCTCTCTTCCTCTCCATGGATGCGGCCACTTGGTGTAATCATATACATGCTACCTGTACTTATCTATTAGAGCTTTTAGTGCATGTCCTTGGAACAAGTGTAAAGGAGCTGTTGTGAAGAGATGTTAAGCTGTTGTGAATTGCTACAACTAAAGAAGATGCAAAGGGGTTTTGTCCACTACATGCATTGTCATGTAGTGGTGGGTGTGTAGATTTCTCGTACCCACAAATATAGACGTTGATCAATAAATACAAGATTATAACCCGGTGGTTCTGATCTCTGTGCACCTCTAGATTGAGGTGTGTGGGGATTGGACATGACTAGAGAATGTGAGGTAGTTTACAATGTGATTTAAGAGAGAGAGAGAGAGAGAGAGAGAGAGAGAGAGAGAGGGGATGCCAATAGAAGATTAAATTTATGTCCAGGTGTTATAATGTTTTTACATTCATTATGAGTAGTGACGACGATGTGGGGCCGTCCAACCGGAACACCTATCTCTCAATAGGGATCTTATGTCCTTGTAATTAATGCAATCATGCTGTGCGATGGACAAGACGTGTTTCTTTGCAGCATGTTCGCGAATTTGGCAAGTTTGACCCATCTATTATAGGTTGAGTTGTTGCCAATTACAACTTGTCAGACTCTGACGTTGGCCAACATGCAGCAATCTTGCAACCCAGACGTGTTTGCGGGTGCTTTGGTCAAGCAGCATACGTGAGGCCACAAGATGCAACCTTTGACAGCTCGCAGGGTGATCATGCAGACCACCGCCCCAACAAGGCTATGTTTGAGCCCGAGATCAATGAAATGATTGAGACGATCATGGATTCAGAAAGGCTTATCTATGATGACATGAAAAGTGAAGCCGATACGCCATTGTATGGTGGAGCACGTGTGTCTAGATTGAAGACGCTCTTGGTTCTTCTCAACATGCAGGCAAAAGTTTGGATGGAGTGACACTAGCGTCCCAACACTTTTCACATAATCTATTACAGTGTGTTTACTTCAATAAAAAACTATAGATGTATAATGATCCGATAGATTACATACACAAGTGTCTTGTATTTTTTTCACTGTGTAGATTGCTCAAAGAGAACATACTTCCAGCTGATAATGTGATGCCAGATTCCAGAGAGGAAGCTCTTGCAAAACTTGGGGATGGATTACAATTTGATTCACACTTGTCCTAACGACTGCATTCTTTTCAGAGGGGAATACATAGACATGGAGAAGTGTCCGAAATGTGATTCTGAGAGATATCGAGTAGATCTTACATCCACAAAAGGTTTTGTGACACTTTTCTCTGCTGCCTCGCATCAAGCATTTCTTTGAATGTAAGTCCATGGCCGCCCTAGCATCATGGCATGAGGAGAATAGATCTTCGGATGGTGTGCTGCGGATTCCTGCAGATTGTGAAACTTGGAAACATATAGATGACCCATGGCCGGATTTTGCCAAGGAAGCTCAAAATTTATGCATCGGCCTGGCCATTGGATGGCGTAAATCCATTTGGCTAGAGGTCAACATCTTACAGTGTATGGCTAGTTTTCATCGCACTACAATATTCCCCCGTGGTTGATCACCAAGAAGGGGCACCTGTTTCTAAGCTTGATTTTGCCTAGACGGTATAAAGTGAAGAATTTGGATGTGTATCTTTGTCCACTATTGTCATGTGTATACATGCAGGGCTTCAAACAAGTGGATACAGAGCATGTGTCACATGTGGAACTAGACTTAATGCACATCCTCGGGCGTCCTCACTGAAGAAACAAATCTACGAAGGTTATCAAGTGCATCTTCCAGAGAATCACTAGCTACGCGATGGGTTTTTGGAAGGAGATCCATCGAGGATTTCTGCTCGAGCATGGTTAAAGAAAAAGGAGATGTGCAATGACGGTTTGCCACCATGGATGAAGAGACTCTCTCTATGGTACGAGTTACCATATTGACCCAGACTCATGATCAGTCACTTGCTCGATCCAATGCACACATTCAAGAATGTGGGTAATTTGTTGTGGGACCATCTCATGGATAGTTTGGGGACCAGAATTGACCTTAGAAATGTGGATCATATGGAGAAATATTTGCTGCAGACATCATCTGATGGATCGATAAAACTCCCTAAAGCGCCATGGATTTTGACAGTATGCTAAGAATGCAAAGTAAAAGAGATCATTTGATCTGTGCGGACGTCCACTTGCATAATCCACTCCCTCCGAACATGTTTCACTAAAGAAGGGAAGCTTACTGGTTTAAAGTCACACGATTGGCATAAAATATGTCAAGTATGTTTGAAGTGGAATATATCATATTGGAAATTCTGTAATATATCCGTGTGTGGACTTTAATTTAAATGCTATACCTGTATTGCAATTTATTTTACCGTGCTAACCATTCACGTGCATCTTCTTGTTCACATAGTTGATGAGGTGGAAATAGCTGGCATAGTGCATTTCAGATGGATGATTTTTTTAGAACGTTTCATGAAAATGCTCAAGGGATATGTGCGTCAGAAGGCACGTCCGGAGGGTAGCATGGCAGAAGGTTGGCTGGTATCAGAGTCCCTAGTCCACATTGGAGAGTGGGTAGACGGATTTGATAAAGCTTGAGACACGCTATGAGACAAACCATAGATGATGAGCGCATATTTGGGATGGTCATGTGCAATCTCGATGTTGAGAAAAAATATGACGAAAGATCTAGAGGCTAAAATCAATAAATTTTTCATGCTTTACAATCCATTAATGCAAAAGTGGATTTCACAACGAAGATGCAAAGGAAGAGCGACAAAGGGCACGAATCGAGTGGAGATGGGGAAGATGAACACCGATGCATTATCTGGCAGGTCTTGAGAGCCTACCAACATTCATGAGCTTAAGATAGTTGCACAACCAATTGATCAGCGCACAACAGTGCGGCGAACAAGTGACTGAGGACGAGTGGGAGTACTCTCCGAAATGTGCGACCAAGGTAAGTTTGCAATGTATGACTCGGGTCTTCTAGATGTTTGGACGGCCACTCATAATCTTTATTGCTTGTAGTATAAGTCATACACGGCAGCACGGTGTAAAGGTTGACATTTAGGGTGGAACGAATCGACAAAAAGCGTTTTACACAAGATTGTGGAATCATGGAAAAATTTGAACAGTCTAGTCGATGACGATCCAGATCTTGTGGTGGCGGAACTCATTTACTTCGACACGCTATAAGAGATTGTGAGGATCAATTATACAGGATTTTTTGTGGATTTGTTCGACGTGCAATTGTTCAAGATAAACATGGAGAGTCGCAGTGCTACAGTGCGTAGAGGAGAGTCAGGTTTCCTTGAGCTGGATTCAACTAAAAAATGGACCGACCTAAGAGACACTTTTGTACTACTTCAACATTGTGGACAAGTAAGTCTGTGAACATCCAATTTTAGAGGACTTGTGGTCTGGAAGCACTCATGTAAGTTATGTGGCTCTTGCAGGTGGTATTTCATCCTACAAAGTCGCATCAAACTGGTGGTATGTCATAGAGGTAGCCCCTCGTAGTGCACGGCCGTATGAGGGCTACTATGTGCCAATCAGAGTGGCATCAGTGGAGGAGATCAAAGAGGATATTGCTGAGTCGAAAGCCGCTGAGGTGGTACATGATGAGCCTGGTGCTGCTACTCTCTATGGGATGCATGCAGAGGATCTACAAAATGAAACAGAGGACATCTACCTAAAGAAAGATCTCTATATAGACATAGAGGAGTTATGCTAAGTTATGCGAGGATGAGAGAGAGACCTCTTAAAGCCATAAACATTTTATTTGAGCAATTTTGCTCCTTTCTATAATATATATTATATTCACGTGGAGTTTTGTCCATTCTTGTCTATATGCTATACTTGAGAAATTTAAATTGTGTTTAATCAAATTATAACTTGATCAAATTTTCTTTATCTTTCATCATTAAGATTTAGTATTTGTGTGTTTAATGCACGTATGGATGATGATTAGTGTCTTTCTTCCTTGTCACCCCAGCAGAGGAGGTGGTACAAGGAGCGTCATCGCTTTGGAGCACCGTCACGTCGTTCCATTCCTTCAGCGTCTCCCTCTATTTCAAAGCACTCACTGCGCTCCGAGAGTTCGGTGTCGACGAGACAATCTACACACTCTTCTAGGCACCGACGTTCTAGTAGTGACAGAGGTGATTGCTGTGGAGATGCCACCGCTGATGCTTTGACACCGCCTCATAGTCAAGAGGCTCCTTACCTTTCCCTTCTTTGCCCACCCCAACACCAGCCACGACATCGCCATCTACTCCAGGTTTTATGCGGCTATCAGCCGTGCCTGGCTACACACCACTCGCTACTCCTCCGGGAGTCACCCCAGTCGACACTCCTCGCTTTGAGACCCAGACTCCAGTGGAGACACCTACCGTCCATACCCCCATCGAGATGCCACTCAATACGCCACTCGAGACCCCTGTCGAGACGCCCAGGTTCACACGTCACAGGCAATAGAGCTTACCGTACTTAATCGACATCAGCGGTGGCATCATCTTAGATGACGACGACAAGAAGGTGATCTTGCGCATGCGCGGCCTTTGCTCTAGGTGTTTCGACACTACATACCAAACACCTGGAGTGAATTGCCAAATTAATTAAAAGGCAGAGTCATTAGCATGCTACGTGACAAGTTTCCCGTATCAAGTTGAAATGAGTGCTTCAATGAAGACCTGATGAAGGTGCAGATGCGCGAATATTGCAAGCACAAGCATTCTGAAGTGCAAAAAGCAATAAAGCATGGGTGGAACATGCCAAATTGGCTGACCAAAGTAGATTGAAAGAATGCAAAGCGAGCAACGCGCAAGAATCCTAACAAGTGGAAGCAACAAAAGGAGGCAACCAAAGCGCGAGTAGAGACAGAGAGCTCGCACCACTTCTGTAAGTGTTTTTGCATTGCCCTTTTGGTTTGGTAGTTATGGATAATTGTACTTTTAAATTCTAACATAAGATATTCTTTGTATGTTTTGAATAGTGGTCGATGACAGGACGTGACCCCACTCTGTACGAGCGGGAGTATGTGGGAAGAAAGGGCTTACACACCCTTATGGACATTCTCAGTTCTCGCGTCGACATGGTTAGTATTTCACTTTAGTCTCTTACTTTTGTTGTATTTTAATGATGACCTAAGAAAATAGATTGTTTTGTAATTATGTGTTTATACTTACAAAAAGTTTTTTTTGTAAGTCTCTTACTTTTGTTGTATTTTAATGATGACCTAAGAAAATAGATTGTTTTGTAATTATGTGTTTATACTTACAAAAAGTTTTTTTTTTTAATGTGTTTTATTGTTTTTTTTTTTGCAGAATCCGACAGATATACTGCTTGGATGCGATAAAACGTCTGATTAGACGACATCAATCTAGCCATAGCCAGATAGCACTAGTTTTCTTTTGTCATAGCATGTATATGTGATAACGCGTGCACGTCATTTTTGTAACTATTGGTCAACGATGTTATTTTCTCAATAATGACAATTGTGTTGTAGCCATTACATCAAATGATTTTGCCTATGATGCGTATAATTTCTTCATTGTACATTACTTTCGTCAATTCACTTTCGTCGAACTACTTTTGTTTGTCAGTTTTGCATCTTTATGTTGGAACAATGTTCAATATGGTTGATGGGTGGCAGGGCATTCAGTGCCCACCCACCCAGAATGCCCTGCCACCCAATTTTTTTTTACTCTTGGGCGTTGCTACAGGGGTCTCTATATAAGGTTCTGCTGCATCTCTATAATTGTCGCTAAAATGAGGGCTATTGCGTCGCTATAGGCGTCATTATACGCATCGCTATATAGCGACACGTATAGCGATATTTATAGAGACGTCTATAGCGACGCCTATAGCGACGTTTCCATTTCGACGCTTTTAGCGACATTAGGAGATAAAAACACGGATTGTAGTTTCGTCGCTACAGCCGTCACAAGTGCACATAACCTCTTGTAGTGGACCAGCACTTAGGGACTCTGTGCGGCACATAATTGAAATAATAGGTACCAATGTTAGTCCCAGAGACTCACATTCTCCACATGTGGAATATGTATTGGATAAGGAGGTCCGTAAAATTGACACCCTTCAAGTACAAGATGTACTTTTGTGTGGAGGTAACTATAAACACTCAACGACATGAGTGAGAGGGACCCTCATAAACCTTGCTCCATAGTGGCTAAACCAGACTTCGCGAGTTCCTAGACCATGTTGCTTCCCTTGTGACAACATGTGCCAAACAAACCCTACCATACACGTCTATAACTGAAGGATGTAGAAATGTATCGAGTAAACTACTATCCCAAAATTCTTGCTCCTACATGACCTTGTCATGTGTCTTAAGAGAGAAATGGATGAAAGCATTCTAGCACTCATCCCACTTGGAAAACTTACTCAAATCATATGTAGGAATGAAATGAAACCAAAACATAGGCTTACTTGGAGAATAAAGATAGCATCCACTTACACGGAGTTAAGTGCACTAGCCAAACCTAAAAGGTACAACCTAAAAAGTACAACATATAACTGGTTTTCCTAGGTGTTTCCCTGAAAACCCCTTGGTTAGATTTTGCATTAAATTGTTGAAACGATGACCAACTTAGTCTACCGTGTCCAATAAGGTTGTAATCAACTTGTAAAGGTGAACTTATTGACTACCTCTTGGTAGGACTTGGACTTATTTCCTTTAAAGTACAACTGTGAAGAGATCAATCAATGAATGCAACCCAAGTCGAAGCTTGTGAAATCTATACATGGTGCTTTTCTTGTTGCATAATCCCATGGTGTTTAGGAATAAGGACTTTGGAAAATAAAATTTGAGCTCTTAGTCAAATTACTTGTCAAAATCCACCCTCCTTGTTGAGATCTCTACCAATAGAATTTCCGGCTCGACCCTTGTAAAGGCCCTTGGTGCATGGTGGGTTTACCATGCTTCTTGCTTCTTCTCTTTTTTTGCAAAATTTCAGTGATTTGTTTGTTAAAAACTTGCTCCTGTCTTCGTACCTCATCTACCTTTACTCAGGGGCATGCAATCAAATAAACCAAGTGAGGGGTGGGGGTCGGCTGTCTCGAGGGGGTCACTATCTGTGAAACACATCCCTTAGCTGTGAATTTTTCACCAATAAAAGGAACCCTTTTACTATTCAATCTGTAAAGATTTTTTCAAGATCAAGTTTTCAACTTCCTTTTGTATGTAAATCTGTGAGAAAATATAGAATAAAATAATCCTTTCTATTGCATCCACGTGATAGGAGTTTTTAACTATAGTGACCTCCCCCCCCCCCCCCTCCGAGCCGGCTGTAGGGAGAAATTGGGGGGGGGGGGGATTGTTGGCCGTGGGCACTCTCCCTTGCTTGAAAATCTTGACAATCATCCCTAAGTGGGTGACCTTGGGTGTCCTAAATGAGAACTAAATAGAGGTTTGAAGATGGTGACAATGCAAGGGAGAGAGATATGCTCACTAGACGCTCTGCATCGCTTGGTTCAATCAACCACAAATGCAAAAAAGCTTCTCTATCACAGTGTGAGCCCAAAAATGTTGAAATTAGGGTTGCAATTCGGTCCACTATGCAAGCAAAAGTTCTCAAGGACAACCATAAGCTTTTGTGCATCTTCTAAAGTGTGTGCTAGAAGCACTACATCATCCGCATACAACAAAAGCATGATTACCGTATTGCAAATAGTAACCTCTTCAACGCCTTCTTCTTGCATGAAGTCAATTAACATTTGTTCAAATTGATCGATGCATAGACCAAAGAGAGTTGGTGACAACAAACATCCTTGTTTAACCCCAATAATGCTTACATTTTTTTAAAAGTTTCCTATTTCCATGCGCAATTGAAACATCACCTTCTCATAGATTCAAGAAACCGCAAACATAAACTCACTTGGAGTTCTTCCATCCTTCTCCACAAATTGTTACGAGAGAGAGAGAGAGAGAGAGAGAGAGAGAGAGAGAGAGAGAGAGAGAGAGAGGGAGGGGGAGGGAAGGGTGTGTGTGTGTGTGTGTATATATATATATATATATAGATAGAGAGAGAGAGAGAGATAGAGAGAGAGAGAGAGAGAGAGAGAGAGAGAGGAGGGGGGAGCGAGGGGACAAAGAGAGAGAGAGAGAGAAGGGGCAAGAAGGGGAAGACAAAGGACAGAAGAGAGGGAAAAGGGAGGGGTGAGCGAGAGAAAGAGGTACGGGGGCTGATAGAGAGAGATGGGGGGCGCGAGAGAGAGAGAGAGAGAGAGAGAGAGAGAGAGAGAGAGAGAGAGAGAGAGAGAGAGGGTTGGAGGGATCATGAGAGGGAGAGAGGGGGAGGGTGTATGATATTAAAAAAAACAAGGCACTACCAAAATTGCTAGTGCCTTGGGGTTTTTTCTTAGACACAGAGAGAGAGGGGAGGGGAGGGGAGGGGCTGACAGAGAGAGAAGGGGAGAGAGAGGGGGTGGAGGATAGAGGGGCGGAGAAAGAGAGAAGGGGTGATCGAGGGGAGAGAGAGAGAGAGGGGGGGAGAGGACAGGGCCGGAGAAAGAGCGAAGGGTTGAGGGGAGAGAGAGAGAGAGAGGGAAATGGCCATCTTTTGCTAAAAATAGGCAAAACAATCAAGGAAAGAGGAGAATTTTTTTTTGGGCATTCTGGGCTTTAAATTAGAGAAGACTTTGAAGCTTGAGGCTCTCTCTCTCTCTCTCTCTCTCTCTCTCTCTCTCTCTCTCTCTCCACTACCAAGGCTTTCTTGGATTCGACGACACTTTTTCTCCACCATGGGTTTGTAGCAGCGGCTTTTGAGAAGAATTTTTCTTTGTTTAGAGTATTTTGGATTGGAAATTAAAGCTAACCCGATCAATTGTTGTTGGTGTATGATTGGGATTGAACAATTGAGGGTATACCGACATATTACTTAGTATATAATCAATTCGTTCTAAATGGACTTCAAATTTATAATTGGCCTATTTACAAAGTATTGGTTTGAATTCTTCTCAATCTCTCTCTAATATTTTCTAAATGTAATTTATCATCTGTTATTATCGACAAATTATCATAATCTACAATTGATACACTATTATTACACTTGCCAAAACTCTACTCACAACCAAAGGCCCAACACGTACCTAGTCTCCCCTAGAGAACAATCCTCTTCTAACATCATGGACAACGCCTCACCTACATTTATCATTGGAATGAGGTAAAGGACACAACGATGATCACCAATGATATTACAATTGGACTTCATTGACTTGATCTACCTATCGAGAGTGATGGCCACTTCTCTTGGCAGCTCACTCACTAACAACTCATGAAAAAGGAGGAATAGCTTTCAACCTCCGCCTCTAGTGTGTGTGCGCGCTTGCAAGAGCTTCAAGCTCTCTCCTTCTCTTTTTACAAAAACTTGTATTATTTTATGATAGGTTGCTCAAATTTACGCCTTACACAAAAAAAAACATACCAATGAAGCTACATTGAGTGGCATTCATGGTTGTAAATAATGAGTTCATGTTTGCAAATAATGAATTATTTTATATGGTGCCCACGTTACCATCAAAACTCATGGTTCTATTATCTTGTATTAAGAGTGAACCAATTTCCTACAAAAAGGTGCTTGATATAATGCCTTCAGAGATATTTCCAAGATTTAGCTGGGAAATTTGGTAAATTCACAAGCATATTTGGGAAAAATTGACAAAGCTGTCAAATAGGAGGGGTATTTTGTGACTTTTTGGAATTTAAGAATTTCCACAAATTTCAGGGATATCAATAGTGTTATCACTATCCATAATTCATTAGCATCACTAGTAGTCTCCACAAGAACATTTGCCATCCTCAAATGCATGCATGCTGCTTGCATTTCTAACCTGACCTATATTTTACATGGGCATGGGAGATGAGGAACAAAGACTTGCCATCAATCTAGGGCCCCGACATCAATTGGGCATCGTAGATCTTATTGCGGAAGTAAACTCAAGTACAAAAATAAACTCGGGGATACCAGAGTTTACATTTGTACCTCCTATCCATTGAGTTTCCTTTTGTACTTGAGTTTACTTCCCCGTTACGATAGGTTTGCACCTCAAGAAGACGTCTATATTCCACAAATGGCGTGTGTGGGATACACAAGAAGATCTAGAAATCTTCGAATGTAGAGAAACGGAGTTTTTTTCAGATTTTTTCATACAATGCATAACATCATGAGCTTCTGCTCGAGAGGCACCGCATACCTAGCTAGGTACGATTGGGGGCAGGGGACCGCCGGCCCGGGGGGGGCGGGGGGGGGGCTGCATGCATTAAGCACACAAGCAAAAGTTACTTCACTCGGAGTCACACCCGCATGTCGCATTCGTTTATAACAATTCAATGCTTCCTCTGCTTGCCCCTGTTGTGCATAACCTGCTATCAATGAAGTCCAAGAGACTACATTACGCTCAGGAAGCTTGTTGAGCACTTCTTGTGCTTTTGCAAGTGCTCCGCATTTGGCATACATATCCAACAAGGCATTGCCAACTGCAATATCTCGCCCAAGTAGCCCACGATGCTTAGCCTCAGCATGTAGTTTTTCACCTTTCTCAATTGCTCCAATGGTGCCACATGCCTTCAAAATGCAAACAAATGTAGCAGCATCTGGCGAAAACCCCTCACGTTGCATCTGCTCATAACATTTAAGTGCTTCTACACCATGCCCTTTTTGTGCGTATCCTGCAATAAGTGCAGAGCAGGTAACCATGTTCCTATGGTGAAGGCTCTCAAGTACTTCATGTGCAATTGAAAGGGCGCCACATTTCACATACATATGTATCAATGCACCGCCAAGCACAACATTTGTTTGTAACAAGCCTCGTCTGACAATCTCACCATGTATTTGTTGTCCTTTGTCCAGTTCTCCTAAACCTCCACAGGCTTTCAAGACACAAGCAAAGGTGATTGCATTCGGAGAGAAGCCCTCATATTGCATTTCTTCAAAACAAGTTAGTGCTTCGATACCTTGCTCATCATTTTGAGCATACCCAGAAACTAGTGCACTCCAAGAAACTGCATCCCGAACAGGAAGCTTTCTAAGGACTTGTGCTGCTTCTTGAAGTGCTCCGCATTTGGCATACATGGACACCAAAGCCCCTCCAAGTATAGGATTGTTTCCTAGCAATCCTTGCTTGACAATCTCAATGTGTAGAAGTTCCACGTTTTCCACACTTTCACACGCTTTCAAAACACAAGCATAGGTAACTGCATCAGGACAGAGATGATCACGTTGCATTAGTTCAAGGCAATCCAATGCTTCCTTACAATGTCCTTGTCGGGTATCTCCTATCATTAATGCAGACCAGGCTCCAACTTGCCGAACAGGTAGCTGCTCGAGCACTTGTTGTGCTTTCGAAAGCGCACCACATTTGACATACATATCCACTAAAGCACCACCAAGCTCTGCTTTTCCTTCCAAAAACCGCTCTCTTAAAATTATGTCATGTAATTGATTATTGCTCACCTTCATCAAGTGCTCCAATGGCAGCACAAGCTTTGAGAAGGCTCATACAGGTAACTGCATTCAAAGAGAGATGCTCATCACGCATCCGTTTATAACAATCGAGCGCCGTCTGACCTCGCCCGTGTTGAACATATCCTGCTATGAGAGCAGACCACGAAACTACATTTCTGAAAGGAAGTCTCTCCAGCATTTCTTGAGCTTTTGCAAAAGCCCCACATTTGGCATACATACTAACCAATGCATTACCTACAAACTGATTCTTTGCTAAAAACTCTGTCTTGAGAAGATCGTTATGTAGGGGGGAGCCTTTCTGGAAGTCCTTTTTGTGTGCACAAGATTTGAGTAAAGCAACAAAAGACTTGGCCATGTCTTCATGCTCACTGTTGCCAACATTTGCCTCGACCGTACTCTCTCTTTCCGCAACTTCTCGTCGCAGTTCTTTACTGGTAGCCCCAAGGCGGATTGTTCCCGCCATTAATCCATAAGGATTCCGCAGATCAACTCCGGGCGAGGGTTCAAGTCCCGGGTGCGCTGGGAAACTCTCGTCCTCATGGGTGGAGTGGGGTATGTATGTGCAGCCGCCAGCGGCGCATACGTAGAGCGACTGGCGCTGCGCGGGGGGCGGATGGAGAGAGAATAGTGTCAAACAACGAGCAAATTGAGTAGCGGGCCTGACGGTGTGGGTGGGTGATTGCGAGCACGGGTTGACAACTTGACATCGAAATATAGGGCTGAGGCAGCTGTCGAACTGCCTCGAAAAAAACCTCCTTCAAATTTTGAGATTTACCTCTTGAATTTTTTTTTCCTAAGGTTTTTTGGCCTGTTCCTAAAAGAACAAGGGGAGTCTGATCCCATAATGTGCAATATTGACTCATTGAAAACAAAAATTTCATAATGGTTCATCTCATTGAATTGTTTTATTATTTTCTATTTTTATTGAATTTACTTTTTTATGAAAGCATAAAAATAGCAAGCTTGGGATCTTCTCATAGACAAATTTTTTTCATGAGGTGCTAGCCCTTATTCAACAAACTTAGGAGTGGTCTACTTATATTGTGTGTGTGTGTGTGAGAGTGAGAGAGAGAGAGAGAGAGAGAGAGAGAGAGAGAGTCTCCTCCTTTTGGTCTATCTTGGTCTAGCAATGCTAGCAAGCATGATTATAGAAATTAGATAAGCTAGCATGGTGTGAAGAGATGAAAGCTAAGAGAAGTCATTGTAATCATAAAACTTTGTTTAAAACGAATTGGGTTCTAAAATTGGTTTCAACAATGGGAATATTACGATTGGATTCAATGTTGCTTATAGCATGTGCGAACAAGAGGTATTTAAATAATCCTTTACCTATATATTTTTAAGTATTATATGTACCCTTTATGTATGCATTTTTGTAAAAAACACTATCTCTTATGTATAAAAATTTTCACTTTTTCAAATTAAAACCCTATATGTAAGTACATTTTTTTATGAATGTACCTAATTATAAATCTCTTATTTTGTTCGCACGTGCTATCTTACATATTTTCTAGTGGACGCCTCGGATTCAACGTCTCTACTCCACTCACTTGCTTCTATCCTTGTATCTTTCCTGTGAGCAAGGTCTTTAGAATTGTATCTTTCCATCAAAGCTTGAGGTTGATATGAAGGATAATGATATTCTCATGGGGCACTTGCTACCTTGCTCAATATGTCTCAATGATGTGTGTATAATTATTGGGTTTGATTACTGTGGTCAAACTCCTCTGATTGATGGCCATCCATTATTTACCGTTGTTAGGGATGCTACCAACCATTGGCAAAACAAAGATCTAAAATGTTCACAAATGATTTTTAGCGTGGTTAGGCTACCAACATCAAAACATGTACAAGATATCATAACAATAATCTTAGATAACCAAGCAGAAATTGCAATAAGTAGGATGAACCTACTCTATAGCTCCAAAAAGTGAAAATCATTAGTTCAAGATGTATTGAGGATGGAAGCAAAATTTCTACCAAACATGAAGCTTTCACAACTCATTGGTATGTTAGAGACGTGCAGGTTTATGCATTGATTACGTTATCTGTGAAGTTCACTATTACTCCTCACATTTTCTCGGCTAGATCAGTTAAACATGTTTGGGATATTCTACCTGATTTTTATGCAATTCACGACGAGGCTAAAATTGCATTGTTGTGTAAAGAGCTAGAGTCGAAGATTATGCATGAGGAAGATGACATGGACACTTTCCTTCTTGGTGTCAAGGATATTAATGAGCATCTCATTTCTGCAGGTGAATTCATTTCTAACAGTTTCCTTGTGCAGACTGTTCTTGATGCATTGCCACATTCTTACCAGACTTTTGCTAGTACTTGGAGACTTATGACCCAAGGAAAACCTGATGCTGTCAAGTTTGATGCATTATGCACATTGTTGTTTTGCAAGAGTCACTTTCAAGAAAGAACATGGCTAAACAACATGCAATTGAACAAGCTTTTGTGGTTGCTCGAAGAAAAGGTGGTAACATCAATGTAACCACTTCTCCTGGTTCTTCGACGAGTGGTAAATCACATGTTTCTAATGCTTATGCTCGCAACACCTCGTCTGGTAATTATGATGAAAAGGGAAAAAAGAAGATGCATTGCCATTATTGTAAAGCTAATATAATCACTTGATCAAGTAGTGTCCGAAATTGAAGGCAAAAGAGGCTAAGAAGAAAGAGGCTGGTTCCACTACAAGTTTAGCTATTGTAGAGTCTTTTGTGAAAGGAGATTGTGATGCTAATGTAGATGCAGAATGGGATTTTAGTGCAAAGTGCACTTATGATCCTTCTGTCCATGACGCATGTATGCCAATTGATGTAGATTTACATGTGTGGTATTTTGATAGTGGTGCTACAAAGCACATTACCTCTCATTGTGACATGTTTACCTCTCTCGAGGTTGTCCCCTAAGTTGCATTATATGTTATACACCTGGATATGTATAATACGTTGTATACGAGCATACTATATGCTACCCCATATTATACGGGTGTATTATACGGTACCATTTCAGCAAAAACGTGCAAGCGTATTATTTATTTGTTTCTTTGATTGATTTTTCTTTGTTCGAAGACTTCTTGGATCAAAAAATCTTTAGATCTAAAGATGTCTAAGTTTAAAAACTCTCTATACAAGAGCAATGTTGTGTGATCATTGATAGCATCTCTCAAGCAAACAAGAGATGAGTAAGAAAATATAAATAGTAACAAAAATTGTCATAAAATAAAAATAAAAAATTTGAAGTTCCAAATAAAATTATATATAATTAAAACTTAAACATAAAAGTTGAAAGTTGAAAGTTAAAAATTAACAATAGCTTAGTAATGTAACAAAAAGAAGAAAAAAACAGAATAGAGTTAAGTCTAGTTTGGTAACCTGACAAAGATTAAATCTATCTATCAAGCTATTTATATGTCCATCTATCTTTTATCTATCTCTTTTTATTATTAAATTTTCTTATGCATCTAACAACTATGTTTAATTTATGTATCTGTGTCTATTTAACTATTTATTAATCTATTTTTTTTCTATCTATCAATTTATCTATTTTTTTTCTATCTATCTATGTATCTAGTACCTATCTATCTATCAATTGTCTACCTATCTATTCATCTATGTATATGTCTATCTATCTATTTATCTACCTATCTGTCTATCTATCTATTCCTCTATCCATCTATTTATTTACCTATCTTTCTATCCATCTATATCTCTATCTATCCATTTGTCTCCATATTCTTCCATCCATCCATCTACCTACGTATCCATGTATCTTTCTATCCTTCCATACATCCATCTACCTACCTATCTACCTACCTACATATCTATCAATCTGTTTGTCCATACATATGCATCTCTGCCTATCTTGTTTTTTAATTAATTATTATTACCATTTTTTAATAGTTTTTTAAAAAATAGTTCTTATTTTTCTTGGTTAATATTTATACTTCTAAACTCATTATCTATCTATCTAGCTATCTCTTTTTAACTTTTTATTAATATATCCATTTATAAATAAATAAATAAATGTATATATAGATATTTGTTCAAAAAAGTTAAGGTATGAGTCCAGTGAGGGTAGTGCAAGCAATGTATAGTCAAAACCACTTTGTGGTCGCATTTACACAAAAAGAAGTCACACTTACACGAAAAGAAGAGGGAGCAACAGGATTGGTTCTTGAAGCCCTGGAAATGAGGAGAGCTTTGCACCTTCGTTTCTTTTGCTTAACACGTGCAAAATCCAGAGCGCTAGCAGCATTGCAAGAGGGGCTCCGAATTTTTTGCAACACAATACGAACATGCCTAAAATTGGCGAGAAAATTGTCCTACTGCCTCTTCCAACCGCGAGTGTGACTTGGCTCTAAAATGATTTTCTAAGGAAATTGACTAGTTGACCAAAAAATTATTTATCTAAGTTATATTCTAGGTTCTTCTTTTGTATTTTTCTTTGCAGAAATTCCTGTTTTAGTTTTTATATTGTTGGTGTTCAAATCAATCTTTGAGAACTAAATTATTATATATATATATATTTTAAAATTTTTTAGCTAGCCTTTACATCTCTAGTGGAGAAGAAAGTGTATGCTTGAATGGATCATAAAGCATACACGCATAACATTTATAGTAGTTTAGCTTTTAGATCCAAAGATATTTTGATCTAAAGATTTGTCGATCAAAATAATTTTTTTCGATCGAAAAAAATAATACGGGCTATTCGCATATGATATGAGAATATGTATACAATGAATAATCTCGTATAATACATATGAAAATTATTATATGGCAAATGGAAGGTCTTTCACACTTGTTCATGCACTTTATGTACCTAGGATCAAGAAGAACCTTTTGTCTGTAGCTAAACTTGCTAGACTTGGTCTTGTTGTCAAATTTGTGGATGAGATGTAGAGTTCATGATCTCAGTTTCGGTGATGAAATTGTTGCATTCTAGCATTTTGTGTCGTGGGTTGTATAAGCTCACTTTGCATGACAAGTTTGGACATAATTTTGCGAATGCACTTGTGGATTCATAGGTTGTCTCAGATGCAAAACTTTGGCATGCACATTTTGGGCATCCAAATTTTGCCAATTTGCTGCGTTTGTAAAAATTTGATATAATTTCTTCTTTGCCGCCTCTTGAAGCATCGCAAGCATATTTGTGAAGGATGTATTTTGGGTTGATGCAACATTCCAAGTTTTTAAAGGATGGTTCATTTAGGGCCACATGCATATTGCAACTTGTATATAGTGATGTTTGTGGACCCATGCAAACTCTGTCCTTGACTCCTTGGGCAATTACCTTTACTCCGTGACTTTCATTCATGATTACTCAAGGGATGCATGGGTGTATCAACTTAAAGACAAGTCTAAAGTGTTTATGTGCTTCAAGCAATTTTTGGCTATGGCTAAAAATGTCTCTAAATGTACTATGGGCATCCTCCGTTTGGATTGAGGGGGGGAGTATATGTCTCATGAGTTTAATGCATTTCTGGCTATTCGTGGGACAAAACACCAATGTGTCGTATATACCACAACAAAATTGTGTCACTGAAAGGCAAAACATGCCGCTTATGGAGATGGCACAATGTATGGTCAAGAGTCAAGCGCCGCATTCATTTTGGCTTGAGGCTATCATGTGTGCTACTTATGTACTTAAGAAGTGTCCTACAAAAGCTTTGTAGTCTATGACTCCTTATGAAGCATGGCATGATAAGTATCCATTTTTAGATCACATGTGCATTTTTGGTTGTTTAGCTTATGCTTTGGTGCCATAAACACAACCCAAAAAATTGGATGATAAGGTTGTTAAATGTATTTTTGTTGGTTACAATACTGAAAGCAAAGGTTAAAGATTATACCATTCACAAACAAAATGTATCTTGGTTTCACGCGATGTTGTGTTTGTGGAAGATTCTCTTCAGCCTTTGTTGACACGTACTAGACCATAACGTAAGCTCACAAGACATTTATGACAGTTTGTTGCCTCTTTTTAATAGTGGAAACTCAAATCTAGATTCCAATGAGGCAAATGTATAGGCCATGGAGGTTTCTGAAAATATTATAGATCAGCCTATTATTGGATGAAGATGTACATGATGTACTTGATGTACAAAGGGCTGAGAATGAGCAGGCTAGAGGTATACCGTATGCCAAAATGGCTGGTGCACACTTTGTGTGATAATAAAATGGATGCACCTATGTCTAGTTGTACTCCTTCTGGTTTTTGCCATGCATCTTATGCATCATATTGTTATGCTTTTGTTGTTTCTAGTTTATGTGATATAGATGAACCTCTATCTTTTGATGAAGCACAAATTTTTGAAAATTGGATGGTTGCCATGCTATAGAAAATAACGAATGGACTTTATCATGTGATTTTCCTCCTCGCAAAAAGATAGTTGGTACAAAATGGGTTTACAAGTTGAAACGTAAGATGGATGGTGAGATTGATCGCTATAAGGCTCGACTTCTTGCAAAAGGTTATGCACAGGAGAAAGGCATATATTATGAAGAGACTTTTTCTCCCACTTGTCGCATGACTACTGAGCATTTTCTATGTGCATTGTTAGCTCATTTTGGATGGGATGTACATCAATCAGACATTGTTATTGCTTTCTTGAATGGTGACATATTTGAGGAAGTTTACGGAACATAGCCTCGTGCTTTTGTCATAAAAGGACAAGAAGATAAAGTGTGCAAATGTAAGAAAGCTTTGTATGTGTTGAAGCAGTCTCCTAGTGCTTGGTATGAGAAAACTAACACTCATTTGGTGAAAAGAGGTTTTCGTAACAGTCCAACAAAAATCACTTTGTATATAAAGCATGAGGGTGATGTACTTCTCATTGTTGTTCTTTATGTTGATGATTTTTCTGATCACTAAACCGAATGAGACACATACTGCTAAATTTAAGGTTGATTTGAATTCTACTTTCAAGATGAAAGATTTTGGGTGGTTGCATCATTACTTGAGCATACAGTAGTTTAAGCAATGTGATGGTGGTACTGCCTTGTGTCAAAGATGCTACATAGAGACATTTCAATGTAAGTTTGGACTTAAGGGCTGCAAACCTATTGATACTCCCATGGAAATAGGATTGGAATTGAGCCTTCATGATGCTCGTGATCCTATCGATGTCACTCTTTACCAGACAACTATTGGATGCCTTTTTTGTGTATGCAATATGTGACGAGATATTCAATTTTCAATCTCACAGGTCAACATATTTATACATAGCCCATGCTCTAAGAATTGGTAGGCTATCAAGAGGATCTTTCACTACTTGAGTGTCACTTTACATCTTGGGGGTCATTGTTGCCAAATTTACGTGATTTTTTGGACTTAATTTGGGCTGGTTGTTATGACACTGAGTGCCTACGAGTGGTTTTTGTTTCATGCTTGGCGGTTCATGCATATCATGGTTGAGCAAGAAGCAACCTACTGTGGCCACTTCTAGTTGTGAAGCTGAGTATAGGGTAGTCTTCGCAGCTATGACTGAGTGTGTATGGCTCAGAAACCTTATAGATAATTTGGGTGTCGGAAAAGACACTGCCAATTTAGAAGGCGAGGATAGTCCCAGCAACAAGCGGGAACTGCCCCTTTGAAGGCCAACTAGTGAGAAGCAAGAACAACTACATTGATAGTAATTACCGCAGGTAGTTACTGCATAAACTCCTGAGAGCTGAAAATAGGACCCTCTACATTGTAAACGGGCTTCTTGGCCTTTTGGCTTTTGGCTTTCTAAACACTTTTGGTTTACGATCTCTTAGCTTCTAGATTCACTCTGTCCAGCACTTTGTTTCAGCTCTCACTAACTGAACTGACGAGGTAATCACTAGCTTTGAATTCTAACACTGGAATAAGCTGTCTGAAGAGACCATGTCCCATTCCATTTTGGCAATCACGGTGGTTAGAGCTGATTGCTCTTAGACCAGAGAGCTCTATCTCCCAGTTCGAATTCTCAGCTACCAACATGCCGCCTAAAGTCAGTCGTAGTTGCAAACCGTCAACTCGGTTGGGCACTGATTCCATCCGTGGTGACCCTATTCTTGAAGTGTCAAAAAGAGAGTCTGATACTAAGAAGGACCCTGAGAGTGAGACTGAGGCTCACAGGGAGCACAATAATGCTGAAGAGGCCAGATACTCTCAGCATTCCAGTCGCTCAAGGAGCAGAAGGGCTGAGCGTGAGGAACACAAAACCAGGAGTTCTCGGTCCACACACAAGGCAGCTGAGGCCAAGGGTAGCAAGGGCAGTCATCACAGTTCTAGCAGGAAAGCCAAAGAAGAGACAGAGACTGAAACTAAAGAGGAAGGTAACTGGGATGCTAACACTAATCACTACAGGAAGTCCTCAAGATGCAGTCAGGATTCAACGGCCAGAAGAAGCGGAGACGATGCCGACTGGCATGATTATACTTCTTCATTAAAGATCTCTTTTCCTATGTTCAAAGGTGGAAAGAAAGATGACCCTGATGTTCACATTCAAGCTTTTGAGCAATATGCCGAGTTAAAGAATATCGATAAAGATGACTGAGGAGAATATTTTCCTCAAACACTGAAGGATGCAGCAAGGAAATGGTATTACCATCACCCAACTTGCCGGCTCAGGTCATACAACAAACTGATCAAGGCTTTCAAGCTTGAATACTCAGACAACAGAGGTGATGAAGACATCCTCTGTGAGCTAGACAAGATCAGACAAGGAAAATTGTCTGTGAGAAGTTATGTTGAAAAGATCAAGGAGTTAACCCGGCGGTTGCAGAAGCCACCTTCAGAAAAAAGGCTACGTGCATGGTTTTTGAATGGGTTTTGCAACAAGAAGCTGAGAGAGCAAGAGGTACCTGCACCAACAAAGAATTTTAATGACTTGGTGTAGAGAGCTCTGAAGCTTGAACAACAAGCTAAGAAGGAGAGAAGCTGCGTTACGCCCGTATAACAAAAATTATACGTATAAAACGTCAATATATGTCGTATTTCTGAAAAATTACCGAATATCCGTATAAAACAGTTTTCGTTCGAGATATTTTTCGATCGAAAAACTGTATATATATACAATCGTCGCCGTATTCGATTGAAAAGCATTGTGGACTTTTTTGGAGTTTGGAGAGCTTAGAGCTTTTGAGAGATTAGCAGATAGCGACAGCCTCTTCCATTTACAGCGGTTTTCAGGTATATTTTTTTAATTTTCAGTAAATACTAACTTTTTTTTTGTGTTGTGCCAGACTTGTGTGGTGCAGTAGTTTCGACTCTCACCACAAAGTTGGCTTGCAGGTCGTAGGCCACTTCGTGGTGTGTAGCCATATGGCTCACTCCAGAGGTGTGTAGAATATAGTTTCCTTTCCCGTGGTGTGTAGTTATATAACTCACTCCAGGGAAGGTTTAGGGTAAATTTAGATTCTCACTCGTATGGTGTAGTAGTATATCTCTCACCATAGAGATGAGTTAGGATTAGAGGTCGACTTGTGGAGTGTAGTAGGCATGATGCTACACCTCTCACTTCAAAGTGGCCTATAAAATTTACAATCTTAAAGTAAATTATTATTGATTATTCTACATAGAAGCACAAAGATTAACGTTCGTCATTTTAAGAGTGTAGAGATGCATACTTTATGCCCTCTTCATCTTAATGCAATTTTCGTTATTTTTGTGCTTCTATTTCTGCAGTAAGATCATTGTTCATCAGAAGATGACTTGGTGTTACTCTGAACGTAGATATATACAACAATTGATTTACATTTGAGATTGTTGAGCTGTTTGCTGATGGTTGTGTTGTGCGTTCCACACACTCCATTAGAAATAGCTTATAAAATTTACAATTTTAGATTAAGTTTTTCTGTCATATGTGTTACATAGAAACACAAGCATTACCACTCGTTATATTAAGAGTGAAGAGATACATATTTTCATGCCCTCTTCATCTTAATGTGACATACTGGTTACTCGTGTGTTTCATATTCCAAAAGAACATCATTTTTCATCATTAAATGACTTGGTGTTGTTTTGGACGTAAACACATACGATAGGTAACTTACATCTGCAATTGTTAATTGATCCGCTGATAGTTGTGTTGTGAGTTCCACACACTTTATCAGGGATTAGATTGATAAAAACTATCAATCTATTTTACAACAGCATCCAGGACTTGTGCTGAGAATATCTCACACTAGCTGAGTTGTTCACATGTACGATTTTCCAACCCTTTAGATGTAATTTATTTCATCATCTCACACTTCTGCACATAGTAGGGTCCAGTTCTTGTGCTGAGAGCATCTCACACTCCTGGCCTCTCTCTCTCTCTAAGTTTATTTTCATGGTCGATTCGCACAATGTGGTTTGTAATCATAAGATTATCTTTAATTTGCAATAACTTAATATTGTTTAATAAATTTGTATCATCATTTAATATATATAGGGTTAAGACTTATTATATAATAACTATGTTACTATGGTGTACAATCTTTTCGTAAGATTCTTAATTTATAATTTTGTCATACAGATATGGCAGACATGAAGCTAGGGAAACATCAACGAAAGTTCATCTCCGAAGTGATTGTGAGACACTTTCATTACACGTCAGAGGCAGAGATTAGGCGTTGTTTAAACCCTGTCGCTCTGGAGCATTTTTATCAGCTTACAGAGACTCTGACCAAGTCTGTGTTTGAGCAGCTCCAGGCTGCACCAGCTATTTTTGACATAGCCCTCCTGACATCAGGTGCTTTAGTAAACATGGTCAAACAAACCATTGGACAGATCATGAAAACCTTTCAAGAACTGAAAAATCCTGCAATTACTTCCTTGCCAAACATAGCTGAGCGCATACATCTTGTGCAACAGCTTTACACGGAGTTCAAGAGCAAGGAAAAGTTAGAAAGAGCAGCAAAGCGTGCAAGAGTGGAAGCCAGATCTTCTGAAGCTGATTTTGAACCATAAATCATTCTTAGAACAGAGCCTGCAGCGTCATCCATTGCTACATTAGACCTCTCTCAGCTACCACCTATTTTACACCTTTTACCCGGCACAACCATCTTCAATATCCAAGATCCACAACTGAGAGAGGGAAGATGGGCACATGTGAAGCGTGTGGGTGTCACACATCCCGCTTTCAAAGATCAAGTGTATGCTGCAAAAGTGTTCAAAGTACACTTACATGGGCCCACCATGGAGCAACAGGTCAAAGACGAAGCAACAATTTTGGATATTTCACATCGAGGTATTATCTACCCTCTTGCCATGGTGTGCCACCTGGAGCGACCAATGCTCATTTCACGATTTTGGAATGGCGGCCATGTGGAGAAATGGATCAAAGAATGCACTGCAGATGGCAGCCAGCCTGTCATTCGCGACTACGTACTCACTGTAGGAACAATAGAGCTATTCCAGGAGAATATTTTGCAGATCATCAATGCTCTCCTCCAAAATCTGAAGTATATACATACGCATAACTACCTCCACAATGATCTACACTCTCGCAATATGATGCTGCATTTTGGCAAAAAAGGTGTTTACGCCGGCATTGTGGATTGGGGTTCATACACCAAAACAAATACGACAGCCGGTTTTCCTCCTCTACGCGATATGCAAATAGAAACTAGAAAACAATATGAGAGAGATTATCCATGGGCAGCCCTCGAATATATATCTAGTAATCCTCCCTCTTGGACCAAAGCTATGGATATTTATTCCATGTGTCATACATGTAAACGCATTTTGAAGTGCTTACCAGAGCCCCAAGAACAAAGCAAGAGACATTTTTTGAGTAATGTACTTGCTCATCTTGAAACCGGCAAGCGCGTTCACCCCAAAACCTGGCCTAATGCTTTTGATCTCTCCTTATGTTTAAATGGTGCCCATAGAGTGGGTTACAACATTGTAATGACATCTGGCTTATGAACAGCTAATGATTAATGAAAACACAATCTCATGATTTCATCATTGTTTTACTTTTGGTGTCAAATTTAATTGTATGTTGAATTGAACAAAAATTCTATGTTTGTCATTCGATATACTGTCCAATGTCAAATTAATTGAATGGGTATTTAAAAGTAATGACATGTTCACCTGATATGTAGATATGGAAGAAGAACTCAACCATGCTAAAGCTCAGGCAATTTTTAAAGAAGAACAAGTTAGATGTGGACAAGCAGATCTTTCTACTATTGCCAACATTGAAGAAGATGAATCTGAGCTTTTTAGTGTGCACAAAGTCAAATGCTGACCAGTTTCGCTCACAACTTCCACTTGATGCAGCTACTGATAAAACTCTAACTGCAATGTGTTGCAACTCCACTTTCTCTCCACCATACTCATTCTACCATAAAGGTGCACTTGTTTTGCCAATGGCATCTATATGCCACGGATCCTGAAACATACCAGTTCTGTTGGCATAATCTACTTCGCTGATGAAAAGCTGTTTTTCCATCTTCGTGCCCTAAGAGTTGGGAGCACACTGTTTTGAAGTCGGACATAACTTCTTTGTTGGCAGATTGCTGATGCATTTGAAACTTAGGATCCAATACAAAAGCCGCACCATGCAATGGCGTATGCAACTGCACCCAACGCTTGTTAACTATTGTAATCATGGTAGCTTTATCCTTTGCACCAAAACTGATATTTTCTCTTAGCTTGCGTATAGCCTCTGACATATACCAGTAGACCCGACCAAAAATAAAAGAATCTGTGTCAACTGCTCTCAAAAGATCTACAAATGGCTTTGACACAGTTACTATTCTTTCTACATTACGCCAAAAGACTGGCGAGTTTACTATTTGCGCATATCGACCAACTGCTTCTTGATAACTTGGATACTTGCTGAGCCATCCATCTTATCTTCTGTCTGCTAAGGTTTCCATCAATGCAGGCTTCAACTCTTGCAAAGTAGCAAGAACATAGTATGCCGTAGAAAACCTTGTCGCACAAAATATTTGCAAAGCTTTATTTGGTGACTTGGTTCGAAAAAGAGCATATGAAAATTGATTCTCTCTAATGAATTTCACCACATGATTTGCATCCAATAAAGTTTGCTTCACACATGACATTTTACCAATATCTTTTAAAAGCAAATTTAAAGTGTGAGCTGCACATGGTACCCAAGAAATCTCCGGATACTTGACTTGAATAGCTCTTCCTGCTCCTTTGTAGTTGGCCGCATTATCTGTGACAATAGAAGTTACATTATTTGGTCCACCTGCCTTTGCAATTGCACGCTCATACACCCCTGCTAGGTAGGTCATAGTCTTCTCTTTCAATGAGCTGTCAATTGCTTCCACGAACATAGCCCCTCTAGGGTTAATAAGCATTACATTGATTAAAGGTTTTTTCTGACAGTTAGTCCATCCATCCAGTGCTATGGTGCATCCATATGCTAGAACAAACTCTAGAACTGTGCGTTTGAGAATGGCTTCAATACTGTCTTTGACTTTATCAAGATATTCAGTTCGCATCTTGTTATAGTCAGGAAGCACAAATCCTTTTTTGGCTGTACTCATCAAAGCATCTTGAAATATTGGATTGCGCATAGCATTGAACGATATGCCACATGCAACAAATGCTTGTGTCCATTTTAAATGCAACTCAAGCAACCATTGTTTACCTAATGCTTCAGGCATTGTCTGTCCATTGGATGACACTCTGCCGGATTTGCTTGTGCTAGGAACTCCTCCTTATGTAGAAGCATGTCCATGAAGAGGGTTCAATTGAGAACTTTGATCGTTTACTTGAGTGGTACACCTCTTCTGTTGCCTCATTGCATACAGATGGTTCAATATTCGCATGAATATCTTTAGAAACATCACCTTTATGTTTAGCTGCAAGAATCAACTTCACTTTGCGAGAATACATGGCAAATTTTCATGAATATCTTTTGGTGGTGCCCCGCACTTTTCAACATTTCCAGGGACTTTAAATAAATGCTCTTTAATTTTGGTTGCATTACCACTGAACTCGTGGCCACAAGATTTATATTTAAGTCGAGATGTATTTCTCCCAGCTTTCAACTCATGCACATAACTCCACTCTTGTCCTTTCACCATGATGCACAACAGTAATTTGCTAGTAAAAACAAAGTCAATGATCATTTTCATAATCAAAATCAATTAAAACATTAAATTAATTTAACTAACAACAATGATTGAACGAAATTAAAATAATTAAAAACAATGATTGAACAAAAATACAATAATAAAAAACAATACCATTAGATTACACATAAATTGCATCCATTTATCTAAAGTGCAAGCTTATAGCTTTAACACATTACGATAATCAATAATTACAATTAAATCAAGTATTAAAATGATTATCATTATAAATTGTTATACATACAAGAGCTATAAGTGACATTTTTAAATGTCAAAACGATAATCACTTACAATACTTGATAATTATTGTATCTATGTAAAGTGCGAACAAAAAGTTCTTACACTTTATCATAGATTTTAAAGCGATTATCTATCTACAATGCGAGCATGTGTATGCTTTCACACAGTACGGTAGATTTTGCAGTCCAAATAAAGATAAGAGAATATCAATATTTTTGGACATGTTTTTCCTAAATTTTTACTCTAGTGAGAGCATAGCTGTGTGAATAGCTCTACACAAAACGTAAAAATATAATTTTGTTTCATTATAT
Organism: Adiantum capillus-veneris; assembly: GCF_014529385.1. Taxonomy (NCBI): domain Eukaryota; kingdom Viridiplantae; phylum Streptophyta; class Polypodiopsida; order Polypodiales; family Pteridaceae; genus Adiantum; species Adiantum capillus-veneris. Next base: position 41,025,564 of record NC_140940.1, read on the forward strand.
TCATTTTGAAGTGAGAGAAAATCTCTACACATCAAAATCGAACTTTAAATTACATAAAATTAATTTTTATGTAATTATATTTTTAAACTAATTATCTCATGTGAGAGTACACTCTACACACAATGATAATATCCTACTTTTTTTTTATTAGTCACTTTCAAGTGTCAATTAATTGAACACATTGACAAGTGATTCTTATAATTACAGTTTATATCAGGTGAGAGATTAAACTCTTCACAAAATACAAACTTTCAACTATTTACTAATTTTTCAAAACAAATTCATAAATTTGAATCACAAAACTTAAATTTTATTGAATTTTAATTTTTATTTAATTCAAATTGTTTTATTTCTTTACAAATTACTTTTTTGATCGTTTGGTGAGAGTACTCACATGAAAAACACTGACTGTGAAAGATGGTATGAGGCATGTGGCGTGCTGCTATATATACTAACATATTCGATCGTTATAATTTTTGATCGAAAATAATTTCGTTCAAAAAGTTTTTCGATCGAAAAACCAAGAAGTTATACGCTTGGCCGTTTATGCTGATGTGGCACCGTATAATACGACGGTATAATTTAGATAAACGAATAATACGCCCATTATTCGCGTATTATACATCTCTCGAATAACGAATAATGCAACTTAGGAGAGAAGCCACAAGAAGCGGAGGTCTAGCAGTACCAGCTATTCTACTGAGAATTCCAATTCTAGTGAGACCTCTAGCAGCTCTGACAAAAAGAGCAGGGACAAGGCTAAGAAAGGGTCTTGGTCCCGGAAACTCGATAAAATGGCCACGCAGATTGCTGAAATCAGCCAGACCAGACAACCAATTAGGAGAATGAAAACCTGGTGTTCCAAATGCAAATCTAAAGATCATGTTTCCAATGAATGCCCACAACCTACCTACTGCAAAGCGTATGGCCATTTATGGAACAATTGTGGCATTTGAATTCATCATTTCAAGAAGGGAAAGGATATGTCTCTAGTGGCATTTACCAATGCTGAATCAGCTAAGGTTGAGATGACCAGTGTACCTCAAGAGGACAAATCAGGTACCAGTGGCATTGGTACTGGGTGCGGCAGATACCAAGGGGGTACTGGCTGAGGTCGAGGTTGTGGTAATTTTGAGAACCAAAGTCTTAACTGCTATACTTGTGGAAAATATGGGCACTTTGTGTCTCAATGTCCAGAAGCACCTAGTACTATGGCTACTAAGGCAAAAGCCCCAGAACTAGTTCTAGAACAGATAGTCACTCGCAATAAAGGGGTAGTCATTGAAGAAATCCCAGATGAGCCTGTGAAACCAATCAATCCTGAAACTAGCAAATGGACGCAGTAGAGAGAAGTCTGGAAGCCTAAGGGCAAGGAGAAGGTAGTCGATGAATGGCAAGAGCAACGAGAACTGGTAGCTAAGATCACAGAAGATCAAGCTAAGAAGCTACCAGAGTAGCCTGAAAGTTTTGATGCTCAAGTTATTCAAAAGATACCAGCCCAGTCTTCTAAGAAAAGGCAGCTAGATCAGTCAAGATCTGGAATTTTTGAGGCTATGATTGTTGTAGTGCAAGGACTGGTGGAAGATCTAGGGAACTCCAAATCAGATTTGACTCTGATGGGAAACACTGAATTCGGAAAAGAAAACACCAAGACAGGGGATTGGCACTGTGAAGATAGTCCTGATTCCTCAAGTTCTGATAATAATTTTGACCAAGAGAGAGAAGAATTCATGTCAAAATCTGTGAAAGAATTCAAAAACTGACAGTTGAGTTAGAAGATATTAGGGAGACTTTGCTTGAAGCAACAAAATTCATTAGATGGTGAAGAAAGGTTGAAGTCGATGCCACAGCAGTTGAGTTGGCGGTTATCAGAGATGATAAAGTGCCGGTAATCCAGGTGGACTACAAGGTCAAGAAACAATGGGAGCTGCTATCTGGTGTTATACTGGATGGAGGAGTATGTGTGAATATCCTGGGGGCACACACTACAAGAGGTACTTTACATTAGTGACGCTCGCAGTGCGACGCTCAAAAGTGAAAATCCACGGTGTCGCTATGGGCGTTGCTATTTGATTTGTTACATAGCGACGCTTATAGTGATGCGACAGGGGTAAAAAATAAACCAAGAACGCCCAAAAACTCAGATCTCAGATTTGAGTTTTTGGCGCTCAAGCAAAGAGGTAACCCGGACTCTCCCTCTCTCTCTCTCTTTCTTCCCCACACACACACACACACACACACACACACACACACACACACACACACACACACACACACACACACACACATATCGAGGAGAGGAAGGAGAGCTAGGTATGCTCCTTCCCTCTCCTCTCTCTCATGTTCCCTTCCCCTCTTTCTCTCTCTCTCCCTCTCTCTCTCTCTCTCTCTCACACACACACACACACACACACACACACACATTGTGTCTTTGAGAGAGAGAGAGAGAGAGAGAGAGAGAGAGAGAGAGAGAGAGAGCGCATGCATAAACAAAAAACACACATACACACATGCATAAACAACGAATGCATACACACACACATTGAGGGAGAGAGAGAGAGAGAGAGAGAGAGAGAGAGAGAGAGATAGAGAGAGGAGAAAACAAAGAGAAAGAGAGAGAGAATAAAAAACCAAAGAGAGAGAGAGGGGGAGAAGACGAAAGAGAGAGGTAAGGGGAGAAAACAAAGAGTGAGAGAGATTATGTTAATTTTTAAATTAGATTAAGTTAGATTACATTTAGATTTATGTTTATGTTGAGTTTAAGATTAGGTTAGATTTAGATTTATGTTAGATTAAGAATAGGTTAGATTTAAAATTAGGAAAATATTAAAGATTAGCTAGCTATGTTAGATTTAAGTTAGATTACATTTAGGTTCACGATTTAAGATTGGATTAGATTTAGGTTTAAGTTGAGTTTAACATTAAATTAGATTTAGATTTAAGATTAAGACAAGATTTAAAATTAACTAGGTTAAATTTAGATTTAAGTTAGATTACATTTAGGTTTAAGTTAGATTTAAGATTAGATTAGATTTAAGTTTAAGATTAGATTAGATCTAGATTTATGTTCGATTTAAGATTAGATTAGATATAGGTTAGATTTTAGTGCATGTCAATGAAGGCGCGCTTTGCCCAAAGAGCAAACACTAGTTACACATCAATATGTATACTCCCATCAGAATCTGACACCTATTAACTCATACACTAACCATATTCAATTAGCCACGAATCACCACATGTTCAATTAGGTTAGATTTAAAATTAGATTTTGGATTGAGTTTTTATATTAGAGTCTACCTTCGAGATTACGGTAAAAAAATTAGAGTTACACAAACGATGACCCCTCTCTTTCTCTCTAAGGATGCGACCTTAAGTTGGAAAGCTTTCAACGACATGATACTCAGATTGGAGGCCAACATGTAATGTGCTAAGTAATCCCTCGAACAAAGATCTACTGTGAAGAGATGTTAAGATGCTGTGAAATGCTATAGCTAGAGAAGAGGCAAATTAGGGGTTTTGTCCACTACATGCACTATCATGTAGACGAGATTATAACCCGGTGGTTCTAATCTCTATGCAACTCTAGACCGAGGTGTAGGGGGATTGGACATGACTAGAGAATGTGAAGTAGTTTACAATGTGAACAAAGAGAGAGAGAGAGAGAGAGAGAGAGAGAGAGAGAGAGAGAGAGAGAGAGAGAGAGAGAGAGAGAGAGAGAGAGAGAGAGAAAGAGAGAGAGAGAGAGAGAGATAAAAGAGGGAGGATTCCAATAGAAGATTAAATTTATGTCCAGGTTATAAGGTTTTTACCCTCATTATGAGTAGTGACGAGGATGTGGGGCCGTCCAACCGAAACACCTATCTCTCAACAAGGATCTTATGTCCTTATAATCAATGCAAGCATGCTGTGCAATGGACAAGACGCATTTCTTTGCAGCACGTTCGCAAATTTGGCGAGTTCGATCCATCTATTATAGTTCAAGTTGTTGCCAATTATAACTCGTCAGACTCTACCGCTGGCCAACAGGTAGCAATCTTGCAACCCAATAGACGTGTTCGTAGGCACTTTGGTCAAGCAGCATATGTGAGGCCACAAGATGTAGCCTCTGACATCTCGGAGGATGATGATGCAGGCCACATTCCCAACGAGGCAATGTTTGAGCCCAAGATTGATGAAATGATCGAGACGATCATGGATTTAGAAAGGCTTATCTATGATGATATGAAAAGTGAAGCCGATATGCCATTGTATGATGGAGCACATGTGTTTAGATTGAAGGTGCTTTTGGTTCTTCTCAACATGCAGGCAAAGTTTGGATGGAGTGACACTAGCGTCACAACGCTTTTCAGGTGATCTATTACAATGTGTTTACTTTAATAAAAAACTCTAGATGTATAATGATCTGATAGATTACTTACACAATTGTACCGCTTTTTTTTTGCTGTGTAGAATGCTTGTCCTAATGACTGCATTCTTTTCAGAGGGGAATACATAGACATGGAGAAGTGTCCGAAATGTGATTCCGTGAGTTATCGAGTAGATCTCCACGGAAAAAAAATTCCACAAAAGGTTTTGTGACATTTTCCTCTGCTTCCTCACATCAAGCATTTCTTCAAATGTAAGCCCATGGCCACCCTAGCATCATGGCATGAAGAGAATAAATCTTCGGATGGTGTGCTACAGATTCCTGTAGATTCCATAGCTTGGAAACATATAGACAACACATGGTCGGAATTTTCCAGGGAAGCTCGAAATTTGAACCCGAGCATTGTGAACAAGTATGTAAATAGTTAACATCCAATTTTAGAAGTTATGTGCTTGAAAGCTCTCATGTAAGTTATGTGGATCTGGCAGGTGATATTTCATTCTTCAAAGTCTGCATCAAACTAGTGGTACGTCATAGAAGTATCCCCTCGTAGTGCACGGACGTATGAGGGCTACCATGTGCCAATCACAGCGGCATCAATGGAGGAGATCGGAGAAGATGCTCAGTCAAAAGCCAATGAGGTGGTGCTAGACGAGCATCAAGCTGCTACTCTCTATGGGGTGCATGCAAAGGATCTACAAAATGAAACGGACATATTTCTAAACGGGGAGCTCTATATAGATATAGGAAGTTATGCTGAGCTATGCGAGGATGAGAGAGATACCTCTTAAAGCCATAAATATTGTATTTAAGAAATTTTCCTCCGTTTTATAATATATATTGTATTCACGTGGATTTTTTTCCATTTCTGTCTATATGCGTCATTGTATTTAATCGTCTTTGCGTCCAGTCCAAGTACGTATGCTCTAGGTATGTTCTCACAAGCAGGGACGACGAGCACTACGCTCTGAGTGCGATGGAGACTGAAGTTGCAATCACGAAGGAAGTGATCTGTCTCTACTCATAGATGTTGCTCGTCCCACCGCTAGATCTAGTTGATCATGTGAAAGAGATGCTAAGAAGCACTACTATTGCTTCTTAGCATCTCTTTCACACGATCAACTAGATCTAGCGGTGGGACGAGCAGCATCTATGAGCAGAGACGGATCACCTTTGCGATTGCAGCTTCAGTCTCCATTGCACCCAGAGCGTAGTGCTTTTACAAATTTACAAGAACTTCAACGAAATCTCTCTACACAGAAATCCCTCCCCCTTTATGAGTCCTCTCTCTCTCTCTCTACTTGTCCATGTTTTCTTCTCCATCATTCAATATTAAGATTGAATTTTTGTGTGTTTAATGCAGTATGGATGATGATGAGTTTCTTTATTCTTTGTCACCCCAGCACAGGCAGTGGTACGAGGATCATCATCGCTCTGGAGCACCATCACCTGTTCCTACTCCTTTAGTGTCTCCCTTTGTTTCGGAGCATTTAGTGTGCTCTAAATCTTCGGTGTCGAGGAGACAATCTTCACACTCATCTAGGTGTCGACGCTCTAGTGGTGGCGGCGACGATTGTTGGGGGGATGACCGCTGATCCCTCAACACCGCCTCGTGTTCGATGAAGCTCTTTACCTTTCCCTTCTTTGCCCGGCCCCACACCAGCCAGGGCATCGCCATCTACGCCAGGTTTTACGTGGTTGTGACGGGCCGTTCCTAGTAGCTACACACCACTACCTACTCCTCCGGGAGTCACCCTTGTTGACACTCCTCGCTTCGGGGCCCAGACTCCATTGGAGACACATGACGTCCGTACCCCCATCGACACACCGCTAGAGACCCCTGCTGGAACACCTAGGTTCACGCGTCACCGGCGAGAGGGCTTGCCTTACTCCGTCGACTTCAGCGGCGGCATCATCTTGGATGATGAAGGCGAGAAGGTGATCTCGCGCTGTCGTGTTGTGGCACGTATATAGTGGGAACGGACATTAAACGATTTATCTTGTGACTTTTTGACGCATAAGTATACTTCATATAATACTCGTATGCATAAATAAAAGCTTTCTACCATACCTTAGTATTTACCTTTGAAGTAATATAAATGTACATTACTATTAGAAAGTACTGCAATAGATGTATCAATGATTGTGCCTCTTTTTGTATGGGGGAAAAGCATTTGTATACTTCTTCTAATATCTCAGCTACACCCTACCATATATAAATTATTTTCTTCTTTTCACATTTCTCTAATAATATAACCCTTCAATAATGCATACCTTCTTGGATACATACAAGAGGGAAGGGCCTACTAGAAGACTTTATAAAAAGGAAGATCCAAAGATTCTTGGACCATCCCAATTTGAAAATTCCAACCTAAGGGCGTGGAGAAACGGCCAAAACCAAGTCAAGATCTTTTATTAGGCCAATTTTTCCTTTTGAAGCATGTCAATCCGAGTTACAGGGAAACCAGTTAAAAACCCTCTCACAACTACACTGCAAGAAGAGATGGTAAACAGGTGAATCAAGTGAAAAGAGATAATCTTGGTATTTTTCCATAAAATAAGATATTTGGAGGATAAAAAGCATGAGCATGTGAATGTGACACCTCAAAGATGCCTTGAAGGACAAGACACACAAGTTGGGACCCCCTGCTGGAGCCACACAGAAGATGCCTAGGTGGGGCCCACATACATCATGCACCCACATGGAGCCTCAACGATAAAAATTCTGAATTTCATGATATTTTGAGTCCTATATTGCCCATTTTAAGAAATATCCAAAGAACATTTTATTTGGGCTAACTCTTTAGCCTAATCAAGTGATTATGTAAAACATGGCTCCCTCACCTATAAAAAGGGCAACCTTCTCTTCATTGGGAAAGTTATGAGTGAGTGAGAATAGCTCAATTCCATAGTGACACACTCATCTTAGTGCCACACTTTCTCTTGAAGAAAGGCTGAAGTCTTGCCTCATCTTCTCTCTCCATTAAGGTGGTGGCGATTGCTCTCATGTATTCAAGCAACAACCTTGTCAATGTAATGGGTACAACCTTCTGACGGGAAACAATTATGTGCACAAGGTTAGTAACCATATCTTCATCTTCCACAAGAATCTCTCTCTCTTAAGGTTCTCATTCTCTTCCACAAACTCTAGAATCTCCTTGCTACAGGTACTTCTCTCCCTGCAGTATCCTTATTGCCTAAGGGCAATAATAGGTCTTGGGAGAGAAACTCTCTTCTTCTTCTCCTTTCACTTCTTTCACACCTTTATCTTTGAACATACTAAGTATATCATTGATGAATAACCATAATCCACATAGAGGTAATTTCTTTCAATTCCATTCAGTGCAATCTATTAGGGTCAACATTTGGATTAGTCGAAAGATTCACTTTCAGCAACGCATAGTGTTTCTATTTGGTTCTGAAAGGCTCAACGAAATACTTCTCTCACCAGATCCCATCATACTACCTATTATTGACTATGACTTTTCTTTTGATGTGAATGTGGTTATTTTATTATGAATCAAGAGGATTTGTACTCACAACTAATCCCAATCGCTAGACAAAACATATACATTATAGTAAGCACAAAGCTACAGTTTCAAAGAGCAATCCGCAGCTTATTTGGACAACAAAGATTAAATATCATTAACTCATCCATTAACCCTTTTATCCTACCCATGATACGATATGATCGTAATCTCGATGTTTTCATTTTTGTTTTGTTCTGACTATCTTTCATGAGTTCTCACCATCACGTGTGTGTTTGTAAGGAAAAGTGAGCGGCTTCTTTGGATACATTTCTTCTTTAGCTCTAGAAGCTATGTTATCTGCATCTTAGCTCCTTCTCATAACCCTTGAGCTTCCTCACAAACTCTCATAGCAAGAGGCCCGGTGCCTTCTTGGCAAGACCGCCTACTTCTTCACAGCGCATGCGCGATCTTTGCTCTCAGGTGTTAAGACACGGGATGACCGCTTCAATGAAGACCTGATGAAGGTTCGAATGCGCAAATACTTCAAGTACAAGCATTCTGAAGTGCAAAAATTAATAAAGCATGGGTGGAACATCCAAATTGACTGGCCAAAGAAGATTGGAAGAATGCGAAGAAAGCAGCACGCGAGAATCCTGACAAATGGAAGCAACAAAAGGAGGCAGCCAAAGTGCGAGTAGAGGCAGGGAGCTCGCACCACTTGGAGAGCGGCGGGTGGGCATCATTTGAGGCCAATTTTGTAAGTGTTTTCACATTGCTCTTTAGGTTTGATAGTTTAGGGTTTAGGGGTTTTTAAATTCTAACATAATGGATTCTTTGTATGTTTTGACAGTGGTTGATGACAGGACGTAACCCCACACTGTAGTAGCGCGAGTACGCGGGCACGAAGGGCTTAAACACCCTGATGGACACTTTGAGTTCTCACGGCGGCATGGTTAGTATTAGGCTTTACTCTTTTCTATTTGTTGTATTGTTTTGTAAATTATATGTTTATACTTACAGAAAGCTGTCTTATTGTTTTTTTTTGCAGAATCCGACAGATACGCCACTTAGACGCGATGAGACATCTGATTAGACGACGTCAGTCTATTCGTAGCTAGATAGAATTAGTTTCCTTTTGTCATAGCATATGTATCATGAGATGACATGTATACGTCTTTTTGTAACTATTGGAAAACCATGTATATTTTCTCAATAATGACAATGGTGTTGTAACTATTACATTTGCAAAGTTTAACAATCAAGTGATTTTGCTTATGATGTGTACAATTGTCATTGATTTACTTTCATCAATTTACTTTTGTCAGTTTTAGTTTTGTATCTTTATTCTGCAAACAATACTATGGATGATGGAGTTAATGGTTATATTGTCTTGTGGGTGACTACTTAGGGTCTATACCTAAGATTGCACTTTCTTTCAAAGGTGAATTTGGGCTTATCTTGGATTCATTTAGGTTTACTCTATTATTGAAACATTCAATATAGTTGATGGGTGGCACGGCATCACCAAAATTTTCTTCTCTCCGGCGTCGCTATAAGCGTTGCTATATAAGGCTCTGCAACGTCGCTATGAACGTCGCTATAGGTAGCCTGTAAGCACCGCTATGGTCGGCGCTATATGCATCGCTACATAGCGACGGCCATAGAGACGTATATAGTGGCGCTCATAGCGACGTTCCCGTATCGACGCTATTAGCGATGGTCTTAACAACGCCGGGGAGTATAAAAACCCATTTTATTTCCGTCGTTGAAACCGTCACAAGTGCACACAACCTCTTGTAGTGACATCTTCAGCAAAGGCTGGGCATCACAGATTTGAAACTAGTACCATTTAAGGTTCAAATGGTCAATCGTAGAGTTGTTCAAGCAACTTGAATGATCAAGAATATGTAGATAAGGTTGGGTAAAATAAAATCCAAAACCAACTTTCTAGTACTGGATGTTCAAGGAGCATATGGTATGCTACTGGGACGTCCATGGCTGCGGACGGCACAGGTTGTTTAATATTATGCCAATCAGACTCTGAAAATACAGGGCACCAGTAGGATAATTTAGGTGCAAACAAATAACACCAGCAGTTGGAAGAAGGCACTGCAACCAGAAGAGATTTTGCAAAAGTATGGGGTTAAGAAGATTGAGAGGATGCTCACAGAAATGAATATTTTTTCATTGGCTGAAATAGACTTGAATGCAGTATTATTTGACACGGATCAAGTTGAAAAATAGAGGAATAAATTTATAGATTAGTTCACTGAACTGAATCCTGGAGAAAGAACAATTCAGTTAACTGGACGGCCAAAGAAACCAACTGACTCTAAAGAAAAATTCTTAGATTCCAGTACACCAGTGTGCCCACTGAAGAGGTGCTCTCTGAAGAAGTTACTAGAGTTCAGAATGAAAGTCCAGAACTAACAGGTCCGTCCTAGGATTATGCTGAGGAGTCAACCAAAAGGAAGGGAGGTGGGCCGAATTGGTTGCTTCTAGATGATCAAGAAATTGAAGAATGGAATTTGGGTTCTGAAGAAAGTCCTCGATTGATCAAAGCAAATAAGCATCTGAACCCCGAAATGAAAGAAAAAGCCCGACTTATGTTCCAGAAATACAAAGACTTATTCACTTGGGAACATACTGATTTAAAAGGTTTAGATCCAGAGGTTTGCCAACACAGAATACCTTCGAAGCTAGATGCCAAACGAGTGCATCTGCAAAGGTACAGAATGAATCCAAACTATGCTAAGAAGGTCAAAGAGGAAATTGACAACCTTCTTAAGGATGGATTCATCATAGAAGTCGCCAGTAGTGACTAGCTATTCCCTATTGTGGTAGCACCAAAGATGAATGAAAAACTCAGAGTCTATGTGGATTATAAAAAAGTTGAATGCTCAAACCATCAAAGATCCTTTTCCATGACCTTTTACTGATATGCTTCTTGATGAGATTGTAGGCCATGATATGTATCGTTTTATGGATGGCTACAGTGGGTATAATCCATTGAAGATTGCTCTTGAAGATCGGAGTAAAACCACTTTTTTTACTAAATGAGGTACATTCATGTATTTAGTCATGCCATTTAGTCTTTGAAATGCTCCAACAACATTCCAACGTTGCATGATGGAGATATTCAATGAATTCTTGCATCAATTTTTAGCTATATTTATGGATGACTTCATTGTATTCTCAACTAAAGAGGAGCATCTACTGTTTCTGGAAATGGTTTTCCAACGGTGTAAGGAGAAGAGGATCTGTTTGATCCATTCAAATCTGTTTTCCTGGTCTGGAAAGGACAATTACTGGGATATATAGTGTCCAGGAATGACATAGAGATGGCCAATGATAAAATCCAGTGTGTCTAGCAGGCCAAGGCACCCCGCACAACATCTAAATTAAGTTCATTCTTGGGATACATAAATTTTTATACAAGATTTGTTCACATGTTTTCTTCCAAGGCATTACCTTTACATGAGCTTACCAAGAAAGCCAATAAGTTAATCTGGACTTCTGGATGTGAGGAAAGCTTCGAATGTCTTAAAAATGTCATTATCAGTAAGCCAATACTCTGACAATCAAACTGGGATGTTGTATTCCATGTGCATGTCGATGCTTCAGGACTGGCAATGGGGGCAATATTGGCTCAACTGGATGGGAGGACTGATTATCCAATGTATTTTGCCAATCCAAGATAGTCCACAGAGAGAGAAGCCTTAGGAATGGTTTTCAGTGCCACCAAGTTTTGACATTATTTACTTGGAAAATTATTTCATTTCTATGTGGATCATTAGACATTATTATTTTTTATTAACAAAGTTATTATCCAACAAAGATTGATCAGATGGGTGATGTTCTTGATGGAGTTAGAATTCCGCATATTCCACAAGCCCGGTAAATCTCATTGTGGTGCTGATTTTCTGTCCAGAAGTACTGAAGGCTACTCCGAAATAGCCTTGAGGGATTAGCCAGTAGATGTAGAGTTGTTTCAGGTGACAGTTGAGGAAAATACAGATCCAGAATGGTATGATGTATATCAGTTCCTTTCAAAAGGAGATTCCCAAAAAACTGGACTTAGAATCAGAAGAAAGCTCTGATTATTAAGCGTCTGAAGTTCACCATCATAGGAGGATTTCTCTATAGACTGGGTGTAGATTGTGTTCTGTGCCAATGGAAGGAAGGATGCAAGTCATCTCTGAAGCACACGATGGGGATTTTGCAGGACACTTCTCCAGTGATATTACTTATAAGAAGATTTTGCAAGCTGAATAAAGGCAGAAAATTTGATAGCAGATGTTCAAAGTTTTTGCAAAACTTGTGATGTATGTCAGAGAATGGGCTGACCAATAGCAGCTGATGATATGACTCCACTTACTCCAGTTCAACCACTGGGAGCATTCATGAAATGGGGTCTGGACTTCATGGGACCATTCAAGAAGGTCACTCCAAGGAAGAGCCGGTATATCTTGATGGCTACATGTTATGTCACTAAATGGGTAGAGGCCAAGGCTCTTCCATATAATATTTCAAAGTCCACTGTTGTTTTCCTATTTGAAAACATTATCTACTACTATGGATGCCCCATTGAGATTGTGTCTCATCAAGGGACACCTTTTATTAATGATACCATGAAAATGCTGATGGAAATTCTCTCAGTTAAGCACATGAAATCAACTCCATATTATCCCAAGTGCAATGGTCAAGTAGAGAGTAGTAAAAATACCATCAAGAATATTCTCACCAAGATTGTTTAGAAGGAGCCACACTAGTGGGATCTTAAGCTCCAGACTGCTCTATGGGCCTAAAGAACAGCTTATAAATTCACAAGCACTGGAATGACACTTTTCAGAATGGTGTATGGTACTGAAGCTGTAGTGCCTATTGAATTTGTGATTCCCAGTCTCAGAATGGTGGTGGAATATGGATTAAATTTTAATCATAATCTTAAACATAGACTGGAAGAATTAGTGCAGCCCAACGAGACAAAGCCAACCACAACATCTGCAGAGTAGATAAGTCTGGCTCTAAAGGAGGATGAAGCAGCCAAAAAGAAAAGGAAGGCTGGTGCACAAGGGGTTCCAGTAGCAGGACTGGATGTCCCCTCAGCCTATAGATTTGTTGCTAAGGTTGTCAGCTTGAAGAACATTCCCACATATGTGTTAGAGAATGTGGTTGCCATGTTTCTCCCAAAAAGGCTAAATGCTAAAGCTAAAATCAATTTGTGCCAGATCTTGTCTCACAATGTTTTACAGCAGCAAACTACGAAGCTAAAATCTCAGAGTGTATTCAAAGCTTGGTATGTCTGGCAATTTCTATACTGGGAAACTATTCCAGAAGCCTCTTTCCAAGTAAAGATGGCTTGGAGTCCAAAGCCCATTCCAGCCACTAACAATGTAGAGCTATCTTCATACGAAGAGCTCCAGGCAATCAACTGGCCATAATTGGACAGAAGAGGAAGGCCACACAGGTGGAGGCCGGTGGTTCAAAGAAACCAAGGACTATGTTGACAAAGAGTACTGCTCTACTGAAGCAACTGTAGAGTCAGGTCAAGCCCTTCCCACTGAAAAATCCTCAGTAGGCCAAACTTCAACAATACTTGAAGAGCAGACTCCAACAAAAATCAGCACTTAAAAAGGCCATCAAGAAACACCAAGCATTGAACAAGTGGCAATCAACACTGACAAAGGAAAGGGCCTAGCACCTGCCAACCCGGCCACCGAAGTCCTTTTTAGCCAAATGGCTTTATCCATAACCAAGAAGGATTAATTGCAGCAATTACAACATAACCTTCTCAAAGGACGATTAATTCTTCAAAAACCAGATTTGGCAGCATTGCCATGCATAGCTCCCGTCATGGTTTATGATCCAGTTCAATCTGATTTAGCTATAGTAGCTAATGGCTGCTCGGCGCTTATCCAAGCATCATGGAACAACATTGTCAACTCCTTAGGACAGATGATGGATGCGTCAGCTTCCAATGAAGAAGTGGCTAAACTGAAAGAAGAACTGGAAATCATCCCCCATCAATAGATTCAAAAACTTCAGAAGGATGGGGCAACACAATCTCTCAGACATGGTATTGCTAAAAAACAGTCAGCAAGAACAATTAAGGAGCTGTAAACAAAGTTGTTCAAGCTAGAAACAGAAAATACACAACTAAATGAAGACAAGGTAGCAACCTTAAGAGATACTGATAGATTTTAGACTCTGCTATATGAATGAAGCATGTAGACTTCAATGAATTGCTGACAACCCACACTGCTTTAAAGGCTTCTCTTACAGAGAGATACATTTATAATAACCTTGCTAATATTTTGAATCCACAAGGCAATGTAACTCTGAATATGGATAATTTGAAGGCACTCATGGAGACTATGCAGAGTGATCTGCAAGAAAAGCTCTCTGAATACAGCACAGCCTTAGTAAATCAGGCCATCATAGATTATATCAATAAGCAAAATGATCCTGACGAGGAGTCTGAGAGGGAAGAAGAGCAGGATGAGGAAGGAGAGGATAACCCGATAGACAAACCTGATGATGATGATAATTTTCCTCCTTCCCTACCCTCAGGCTCTGGAGCTGGTGGATCAAATGCTACCACAGGGGACAGTGAACCCAACAAAGAACACAGACCAGCAGTCGAATGACCAGCAGTCTGATGATAAGCAGCAAGGCAGTGGACATCACAATAAGGGAAACACTGGAGATTCTCCAGTACACTAGTCACGGCACATTCCAAACAGCAAAGGAGAAGCCAAAGCTGTGACTGCGTCCTTTAAGGTTGATGAGCAACACTCTTTACAAGTCATTACACTAAACAAGAGATTAAGACATCAACAAGCTCTTTTTACTAGAAAATATTTGGAGGATGACACTCTTATCTTTGATCTGGAATGCTTCCAAAGGCTGTATGTAGGATCTAGGGAGATAATTCAGCACTGGAAGTCATCTCCCTTTCATGATCAAGAACTGCGTCAATTACCTGTGCATCCCAGCATAATCCAGCTATACTGGAAAGGGTACCTGAGTGGACACTGACTTCTGATTATATGACAATAAATCCACATTGGCAGTGACATCCCACTACAGATTGACACACTCTAGCTCTTGAATTGGATCTCTTGCTAGGAAACAGACCTACATACAGATGTATGAAGGAGGTCAGGACTCAACTAAAAGAAGTTTTGCTTCAGATGAAAATTGCCAGAGGATTTTTGGATCAAAGGGTGTAGGCTATCATTGAAGATCATTCTTCCAGCAGAAAAGGACCCCGAACCCAAATGACAGTAGGAGAACAGGCAACTGATCTCCAAAAACTCTTTCAGCTGGTCTGAATCACTAGGAAGATGATGCAGCAAGAGAACCAAGATGTTCTCAATTTTCTGGAGTTTGTGTTTGATTCTCTTATACTCTTGTATACATTACCTGCCAAAGAGGCTGAACTACCTAGATTTTTCCCAGCCTTATATCATCATCATCCAGAACCAATGGATCGGCTCACTTACATCAACATCACTAATGAACTCCAGGACTGGTATGAGCGAGCCACTATGGAATGGAAAGATTGGCAATCACTCATCAATGACGCCCTCAAAATGGATACTGTCATGGATCTGTAGGGAGAAATGAAAAAGGTCAAACTCTGTATGGGAAAGTGAAAGATCCAGCTCCGTGGATTAACAGAGATTACAAATCAGTTACTTCAACTGACTGTGGAGTCTTCCAAGATTCCTGAAAAGATTATCACTACCAAACAAGGTCTAGGACAACAATACAGAGAGATGGTTGAGATTCTCTTTGAAGCTAGAATTAAGACAAATTAGTCTCTCTCGCAAGGATGGATTCACACAGCCTTGCATTGTCATAAATTGGCCAGAAGCCGTTTGCCAAAGGGAAAACACAGTCTGTATGATCCCGACACCAAAACCTACAACGCCCTCACGCCTTATGAATTTGAGATGTCCATTGAAAAGCAGGATCAGCTTGAGCAGGAGGCTATTTACAGACTTATCCAAAAGGACAATGCTGGCACTGGGACTTTTGATTCACCAACACAGAATAAGGGTAAGAGGAATCGGGTTCAGTGGAAGGATACTGGTTAGTTCCATCTCAGAATCAGACGGTGGATTTTTCCAACCATCCAGTAGGCACTGAAATCTCCTTGGCTGGACACCCTTGGAATTACAACTATATGGGTGTCAAGCACTCAATAAGCGTGAAGTATGGTATAAATCTAGCAGTACCAAGAGAGTACTATCATGAGGAACATCGGCCAACTCACAAAACTAGAAGGGGTTGGGTGGAATTTTTCTAGTCAAAGGAAATTTCGGATTATACCAAAATTCAAGAAAGGAGGGAAGGATGTAGAAGGCGAGGATAGTCCCAGCAGGCGAGAACTGTTCCTTAGAAGGCCGACCAACGAGAAGCGGGAACAACTACACTGGTAATAATTATCGTAAGCAGTTACTGCAGTAACTCTTGAGATCTATAGATAGGACTGACTACACTGTAAATAGGCTTCTTGGCTTTTTAGCTTTTGGCTTTCTAGACACTTTTGTTTTACGAGCTCTTGGCTTCTACATTCACCCTGTAATCATTTACTCTTGTAAACAATCCTCATACTTCATTTGAGCTTAAACCCAGTACTGGTTATTGTTGAGCTAATGATTTGAATCTACAAATACCATTTCTAGTCTTCCAGTTGTGTCTTTCATTTCAGTATAACATTCCAGTTCATTTCTCTATTTCAATCCAACACTCTGTTTTAGCTCTCACTAACTGAACTGGCGAGGTAATCAGTAGCTCTGAATTCTAACACTGCAATAAGTTGTCTGAAGGGACCAGCACCCATTCCAACCAACATCATCTACACTGACAATTAGAGTGCATTGGAAATTGCGGGAAACCCAATTTTTCATGCGGGCACA
Organism: Adiantum capillus-veneris; assembly: GCF_014529385.1. NCBI lineage: Eukaryota > Viridiplantae > Streptophyta > Polypodiopsida > Polypodiales > Pteridaceae > Adiantum > Adiantum capillus-veneris. The sequence goes on from NC_140940.1 coordinate 41,042,330, forward strand.
AAGCACTTTGAGGTGCATTACCACTATTTTGGAGAGAGAGACTATCAAAAGGAGAGATCAATTTGGCTTATGTTCCAACACAAGAAAACCTTGCAGATCTTTTCAAAAAGGCATGTCTTGTGAGAAGTTTGAAGCTTTCCGCAAAGCTTTGGCCTTAATCCCCTTTGTGGATGTTGGAAATAGGTTTTGCAGGGAAACACACATAGCTTGGAGAAGATGAAGAAAGCTCAAGCCACAGAATAGAGAGTAGTATTGCTTAGCACACAATGAAAGATAAGTTAGCCCTAGAGTGATGGGCGTATATACAATGCACGAGAGAAAAACCCTTCTAGTGAGGGAAAAAATGTCCAGCGGTCATGTAATGTGGTAGTGATGTGTTCACACACATCACTACCACATATGTGCGGTAGCAAATCTCCCCTGGGAGTGATGCAATGAACAAGAGCAAGCACATAGAGTATAGGGAAGTGTTATGCATTGAGAACATTATCAGTTCATAAAGGGGAGTAAGCCCCAATCTTTGTGGAAAGATTTTTACTTCTCACAAGACAATGCCTTTGTGAAAAGATATGCAAGGTTGTCCTATGTTGGCGCATAAGCCAAGATGATCTCTCCTGATGAGAGTCTCTCTTTGACATAGTGGTTATTCACCTCAATGTGCTTTGTGCAAGAATGGAAAATTGGGTTCCTCGCAACTGTCAATGTGCTCTGAGTGTCACTGTAAATGATGTTGGCAGTGTTCTGTCCAACACCCAAATCAACCATAGCTGTGAAGACTCCCATGTACTTAGCCTCACAATTGGAAGTGGCCACAATAGGTTGCTTCTTGCTCAACCATGATATGAATGAATTGCTGAGCATGAAACCGAAACCACTTGTAGACACTTGTGTGTCATAACAACCAGCCCAATATGAGTCCAAAAAAGCATGTAAATCTGGCAGCAACGATCTCTTGTTGAGATAAAACAACCCAAGATGTAAAGTGCCACTCAAGTAGTAAAAGATCCACTTGATAGCCTGCCAATGCTTATACCTTGGGCTATGCATAAATATAATGACATGTGAGACTACAAACTGCATAACCAGCCTTGTATTGCATACATAAATAAGGAGTCCAATAACAATTTGGTAAATAGTGACATCGGTAGGATCACCAGCATCATGAAGACTCAAATTCAAACCTATTTCCATGGGAGTGGCAATAGGCTTGCAGTTCTCAAGTCCAAACTTACATAGCAATGTCTCTATGTAACATGTCTGGCACAAGGCAATACCACCATCACATTTCTTGAATTGTATGCCCAAGTAATTATGCAACATCCCAAATATTTCATCTTGAAAGTAGCATTCAAATCAGTCTAAACTCAACAATATGTGTCTCATTCATACTAGTGATCAACAAATCATTTTCCGCTTTGTGATACCAAGCACGAGGAGACTACTTCAACCCATACAAAGATTTCTTACATGTGAACACTTTATCCTCTTGTCCTTTCTTGACAAAACTAGATGCATGGCAAGAACCTGAACGAGTATGACTAGACAAAGGTGCATCCAATTTACTATCATGCAAAGTATGCACCAACCATTTTGGGATACCTCTAGCCTCCTCATTCTCAACCCTTTCCACATCAAGTACATCATGTACATCTGCATCAGAAATAGGATGAACCGTAGCATTTTCAAAAACCTCCATAGGCTATATATTTTCCTCATTGGAATTTCTACTATTGAAAAGAGGCAACAAACTGTCATAAATGTCCTATGAGCTTATATTATTGTATCTAGTACATGACAACAAGGATTGAATAGAAAATTCCACAAACACAGCATCTCATGACACCAAGATACATTTGTTTGTGGATGGTACAACATGTAACCTTTGCTCTCAGTACTATAACCAACAAAAGTGCATTTGAAGCCTTATGATCCAATCTTCTGCGTTGTGTTTGTGGCACCAAAACATAATCCAAACAAACAAGAACGCACATGTGATCAATAGATGGCTTTTTTGTCATGAAATGCTTTATAAGGAGTTATAGACTAAAAAGCTTTTGTAGAGCACCTGTTAAGTACATAAGTGTCACACAGCCTCAAGCCAAAACAAATGTGGAAAAGCTTGACTTGACCACACATCGTGCCATCTCCATAAGCGACCTGTTCTTCCTTTTAGCAACACCATTTTGTTGAGGTGTATAAGACACTGTACATTGGTGTTTTATCCCATGATAGCCAAAAATTCATTAAACTCATGAGACATAATCCTCCCCCCCCCCCCCCCCCCCCCCGCGGATGTGAATGGAGGGTAGCTCATAGTACATTTTGAGACATTTTCAGCCATAGCCAAAAATTTCTTAAAGCATATAAACACTTTGGACTTAGCTTCAAGCGGATACACCCATGCATTCCTGGAGTAATCATCAATCAAAATCACAAAGTAAAGGTAATTGACCAAGGAAGGATTTTGCATAGGCTCACAAACATCACTATGCACAAGTTGTAATGCAGGTTTGAAGATAGAAGCCCTATCGACTTTTGAACTTGACTGATGTCAAGAATTCTTTTTCAGTTTGAATTAGCAATTTCTTGAATTTTGTTTGAGAACTTGTTTGGTGATCCTGTTTGGAATTTGTTTGAAATGGATGATATCTGTTTTAAACCTATCGTGGTGCCGATTTGAAAATTTTGACTCTGGTTTTAATGTTGGTTTCAATGCTTGGTGATTTACTCCTAGGTGGAGTAGTGAGAAATGTTATTTTGGTATTGTTTGAACCTCAAAACAATGTAGAAGGGATGTCTGGGATCGTTTCATTGTATTCTTGAAAAACCTTAGAATGGCACAGATGGGATGTTTGGGGAGCGTTTTGTTGTATGCTAGAAAACCTCCGAACAATGCAGACAAGATGTTTGGGGAGTGTTTGGTTGTATGCTTGAACCTCCAAATGACAAAAGCTGTGGTTTGGGGGGCATTTGGTTGTAAAAGGCCTCTATATATCTAGGCTCAGACCTTTATAAGTTGTGCAAGAGGAGTGATGAGGGAGTCGTTGAACAGATCATGGCCCGAACATGCATATGTGAGCATTTGAGCTACATTGTAATGTGCCAGCCCCCCACTGATTAGATGAGATTTTTTGGGAAGCCTATTGATCTACTTCCAAGACTCACCATATCAATGCTAGCAAAGTGAGAACAACATACATAAAATGTCAATCCATGGGACGCTGACTCCACTATCGCATGGAGGATACAAGAGATAGCTAATCTCTTGGAAAACCCAAGTCCAATGTGCTCTTACCTAGATCAGTCTCAACAAACATCAAAAGCCACTTTCCTTACCACAAGATTATCTAGATGAATTTGTATAGCTAGATACTCCGAATGCAACGAAACTTACTAACTACAATGTGGAGAGTATCCTCAACATCCCCATGTGCTCAAAAGTCATTTTTGACACTCAAAAAAATTGTGCCAAAGATAAGCAACCTACTTACGGTATGTCAATTTTAGCCTCCAAAGCACTCTATAGATTCCTTAGGACGTGTCTATCTATCCCTATGGGCAAAAAGATGTGTGTATTGTGCGTCTATCCAAAGCACTCTATAGATTCCTTAGGACGTGTCTATCTATCCCTATGGGCAAAAATTAGCTTAGATGAGTGTATTGTGTGTAGGGAATGAAAATAGCTCATAGATGTGCACAACTAAAAACACAACTTCATCGCGTAAAATTTACATAGAAAAAAAGAGCTTTTATCTGTGAGTGTGTTGATATGCTGAGAATCACAATGCAACGGCACACAAGGGACACGAGGGATAAAAAAAATGGAGAAATCACAGTACTCTCACTTTCATTATCCCAAAACTTAGGTCAAAAGTTACAAAAAATGGTTTTTTAAACTTAGCCAAGGTTTAAGAAATGGATTCCTAGCTAATTGGGCTCAATGATAAGGCTTAAATCTTGGCTTTTATAGCTTAGCCAAGGTTTAAGAAATGAATTCCTAGCTAATTGGGCTCAATGATAAGGCTTAGGAGTTGCATTTAATTACAACTTTGGAAGCCCCTGGCCCCTTTACACTCTTTGACCATCAATAATAATACAACAACTTTGAACTTTTACGGGAATTCTTATTAATAATGAGGTTTTGATACAATAAGTAAAGATGAAAAATAAGGGTGATTTCCTTTTGATGCTTCGGTTAGCTAAGCATCTAACAACTCACCCCCCCCCCCCCCCCCCCCCCCCCCCCCCCCCCCCCCCCCCCCTTTGACTATGTCATCCGCGACACAGCTACTTAGGGTGCTAAGTAGTGGTCGCGATTTCTAGCCTTTGTCTTCTTGGCATGTTGTTCCAAAACCTGATGATACTTGAGCCAAAGTTCCTTGCCTTCTATAGACATGAACTGCATGGTGATTTTGTTGTTTCTCTCAATGGATAAATAGATGACAAACTGAGATTTCCAATTTGTGATGATTGGGCTGAATATTTTGCTTCTGTAGATAAAGAAGCCAGTATATAATTCTTCTTCAAAATTTTGCATGTAGTGATAGGGTAAGAACATTACTATGGCGTAGAAGCCATGGAACACTTTCTTTGAAGGTTGCCCTAGTAAATTATAGCATAGACCTTTATTGCCTTTGAGGAAGGACATCTAGGTAGCATCTGTCTGCTTTGTGTGATGGAAGGTATGTAGGCATGTTAGGATCATCTTTGAGATCTTGACTAACATGATGCAAGCCAAGTCCGGTATTCCACAGAATAGCTATATTGTGGAGGAGAGATTCTCCACCATGTAGTCTTTGGTGGGCTTACCATTTCGTGGTGGTGCAAACCTTGGGTAGTTGAGCCATGTTGACCACTTCTATTGTATAATAGAGTATTGTTGCCATCTGTGGACTCTTGGAACCGGACACTGCACATGATCTTGTTTGATATTTGGTGGTGCATTTGTATATAGTATGAGATACATGGGGTGTCGGTTCAACCAAATTTCTCGCCACTTGGGATGTTCCATTGTAGGGTTGGCCTCTATATCCTTGAGCAATATTTCCTTGATTTGTAGCACTTTGAATTTGATGAGTGGGAAGGGAAGAGCTTGTTGATGCCATTCTTCATTGACATTTTCCAATGTGAGGAGATTGACATTAACAGAGTGCAAGATCCTCTCCTCCCACTACATGGCCTATTTCCATATGTTCTCTGTTTTATCTTCTACTTGCTTCTTTAACATGGCCTCTTTATCTACAATTAAGCTTTTGATTGGAGCGAAGGGGCAGGTTTCCTCTGTGGTAATCACAAGCTCTAGGATATTTCCTTCTTGAGTGTTGGCTTCTTCAAAATTCATGAATTGCAATGCATCTGTATCTCCCATTGTTGTTTCTGGTTTATCCTCTCCTGATGTGAAGGCTTGTGACCTAGTAGTCACTTGAGCTTTCCTAAGCTCCTCCTTAACCTGTGCAATTTCTTTCCTATAGCATTCTTCTTTCTACATGAACCCAATTGGGACTTCGTGAAGATGCGTCTATTCTAGGTTTATTTCCATCTCAAAGTCTTTAATCCATTGTTTGAGTGCTTTGTAAGCCTCATTTGTGCTTTGCAGTGTAGCCACGGTGGGGTTGTCTTGAGATGGCTAAGTAATTGATTCTACTCTTGGAAACGGGACTCCAATTGGGCTAGTTGAGCATTGGCAATATTGAGTTGGACTTGCAGTTGTTGAACAGAGGAGGTGGAGTCTTGTAAAGTCTTGATTACCTCATGAAGATGTTGCTCTTACTGCTAGTTCTTTGTCCTTAGGACTCCCAATTTCACTTTGGATTTTGCTGTTAGGTCTTCCTAATTTCTTGTTTGTTGTATTCATGGCCTCTTGATATGCTTGATTAAAGGAATTGGCTATCTTAAGCCTCTCATTTGCTTACTCTAGACGTTGATGTAGGTGATGAAGCTATTGATGGTGAGCATAAATCCCATCTTTCATTCTGTCCACACCTTCATGAGAATACATACGTGATGAAGCTATTGATGGTGAGCATAAATCCCATCTTCCATTTTGTCCACAGCTTCATGAGCATACTTGGCCAGCTCAGCAATCTCTTCCACGCTCTCTACCTGTCTCGAAGTTCCCACTTCATGCTGCTGTGATGGTGTATCTTTGCCTTCCATCATGAGCCTGCTTCATTTTGCTTATTGGCTTGTTCTTTTTCAAAAATATTTGAAGGCTTAGTTTTTTCTTCCAAACTTTCTATATTATGAGCACTGGCGTCTTGTCAAGGTTTCTCACATGGAGGAGTAATGTGTGTAATTTCCTCCTTGATTTCTTGCTCTTGTTCGAGATGTTCCTCTCTTGGTGGTGGTGATTCTTCTTCCTTTGTTTTGGCTTGCTCTCTATGATGCTCTTCTCTTTTGTAAAGGTATTCCAACCCCGCCAAAGGATCATCATGCAGATAGTACATGGGATTATTGGTTCGGATTTTGATTCGCTTGGGGGAGGGTTTCCATTTTTCTTCAAAATCTCCTTGGAGCCATGCAGTGAATTCTCTTTCTATCCTAGATGGCTGCTCTTTGAGTCGACTCTTCTACTAGTGCAGTGGGGCGAGATCTTTTCTTGGGCACTGCCTCCTCCACTTTATTTTCTCTTGTTCTCTTGTTTTTCTTTCTAGGGGAGTTTCCTCCTCCTCCTCTCGTTCTTTGTTGCTTTTAGTTGATTTTGATGCGGCATCAGTTTCTATTTTTGCCACTGTCTCTCAGACATTGACCAGTTTTCTTCGTAATCTTGTGGCCATTGGTAGTTCCTTGGTTTGTACTTATTCTTCATCTCTATTTTTGCTTGCTAGCCATAAATTTTGTTCCAAGGCTGTCCATAGGTGTTTTGCTTGGTTGATAGCATGATATGATCTCTTTCTGAGCACTTCTAGAGCCCCAAAGAAGGCCTTGTTCTTTGGCTTCTTTACATGTGCTAAGGTGGTATGAATATAGTGGGCATGGTTGAACTCATTGAATCCCTCTTTCTTTGATGCCTCTGTGAAAGTAGAAGCCATGGAATGATTAGGAACCGTGTACCATGGTTGCCTCTTTGCAATAAAATGGAAGTGCTGGTGGTATAGCCCGAGTGCCCACTCTATCTCTTTTTGTTTGAGATGTGCGATTGATGTTGATTTGCCAAAGAATATGCATGTGGTAGGCAATTGAAGGTCTCTCATTGGCTTTCCCCCTTGGGCAGTCTTAGGGCATCTGCTATATGGTCTTTTGTGATGTTCACTTAAATAGTGGCCCAACCCTCTTCAATAATTCTACAAAGCAGCTCACAAGTTCTTTTGTAGTTGACACCACATGGTTTCAGCTGGATTTAGTTTGTGAGACTAATCTTCTCCCACAATGGTCTAACTGCCTCTTCTCTCACTAGGTCTTGAGCTTTCTTGGGCAGCATTTGTACTTCTACCTTGGATCCTTGTGCACTTTTGAATATTCCATGATAGACTGTGACATGTTGGCTTTCTAACTGTTCTTTGGCCAACCATGTGACATTTGCTTCCTTTAGTTACTACCTAAGTTCAAGAAAAAGGGGCACGATCCTTTTGTCTTTGAAGATGTTTCACCGAGTGGTGCCGTCAAACTAGCTACCTTAGATGGAGAAATCATGGACAATTGGATTAGTGGATATCAACTTTCCTTGACTAATGACCTTTTGCAACGAATGCGTGCAGCAAAGGAAAGAAAGATTTAAAAACAACACATCATTGAGGTAGCCCAAGGGGAAGCACACATTTGTGCTCTGAAGAGGAGACCAACAAGGCAGCCGATTCCTCAAGTTCTACCCCTCAATACCCTCCAAATTCAACCCTTAGCAGATAATGAGGTGGAGATCGATGAAGAATGTCTAGATGACTTGATATGCGGATCACAATGAATTTGAAAGAGAATTACACGATCAAGGCCTTAGCAAATACAGTTGCGGTCAACTATTCTACTTATCATCGACCAACTACTCAACCACTTGAGTATCGTCGAAAGGGATGCAGAAAAAAAAACTCCACTTTTAGGAAAATCAACTTGAATATTATTGTTCATGAATTCTCTCGCTTGCATACTTTCATATGCATCTTGAATGACCATATGAATGAAGAAATAATTTTGGGAGTTCCATGGATGTGAACCTATAAAGCAATCCAAGATTCGGATGCCAAAATTTTGGAGCTTACACTTAAAGGAGGACAACTGAAAGTTCCATTTGCATACAACAAGGAAGAGTGGAAAGAAAGTCTCGGTAATCTCCACGACAAAAGACGAGCCATCTATACAATTACAACTACTGCTTCGCAAAAGATTTCTTCTCATTAGCATAACATGCAGGGAACCAAGAAAATGTGGATACCTAAAAGTCAACTCATCAATCAATCTCAAAAAATCTGGGTGCCTAAAAAGCTATTGCACGCTAATAAGCAGCCTACTATGGCACCATCCACCCACATCAACAACGGAGACCGCAAGTATAGATGACAAATTGGATCCGGAAGCCTAAGTAGAAATATCAACTCAAGTTTGATATGAAGGCTGGTTGTAGAAAGGTATCCCAAGAAAAGCCAAACAAAGTCAAGTACAAATGGATACCAAAGATGAGACCATCATCCACAACCATGCCCACGGATTTTAATAATCCTGCTATGGACTATGCGTATCACACAATCAAAGAACGTGCTCAACTTCTACAGGATTTACTCTTAGAGAGAGTTCCAACACAGGATACCTCTCCATCAAAACCCTTGAGTACACTACTCAAGACACTCCTCTTGCACCACATAGTGTGTTTACATGCATTGACATCAGTGGCATGATAGGGCCAAAATCGGCCATGCATAGACACAATATTATCGCCCATGCACCACGGAAACCAGGTTGTACTCTATCATCCCTAAGGACTTGAGCAAGGAGGGGGGGAGACATTCTGAATGTGGACCCAAGCATATGAATCTGATAGAGAAAAAGGACAATGTTTGAAGTAATTGTGTGTTAACGTATGAATTTTTCTAGAAAAGCTAGATGAGATTCCCTAATAACTAAGTGAATAGGAAAAATGTAATATGATAAACCCTAGGTGTGTGTATATATATTGTAAATGCATGTCAAAAAAGCCAAAAATATTGTAATTTTTACTCTTATTGTGTGTTTTCAGGCCAAAAATATGATCAAAATGGAGCAATCCATAAAAATATGGCCAAGTAATAAAAATAAAAGTGTATTTTTTGAGCATGGAATGCAATTTTCTCAATAAATTGGATAATTATATTTAATTTTTGTTCATAAAAGTTTAAAATAAATAAATATATATACGCAGGAATGTCAAAATTAGAATCTGACTTCAAACAACAAATCTTGAAGCTCAATGGAACAACTAGCAAAATTTTGGGGCAACTCCGATCAAAATGTTTGACGGCCACTCCAACTCACTAACCACCTCGAACAACTTCTGACAGAAAGGTCCTTATGTGTCAGTTTTCAAATTTTTTTGATCCAAGGATACATTGTGAAGGCTTCTTGGCTCAATGGGTAGGTACAGGATGGGGGGTGTTAGAACCAAATTCCTTGGTTTGAAAATTTTTATCATCAAATGTGAGTAAAAAAACTATTTTTGTGCATATATAAGGGAAATGGCCGCTAGTCATTGTTCATATAGTCTTTCTAAGTCCTCAAGTTGTTCCATCAACTTGTACCCTTTCCATTCCAACTCATGTGAAACTCTGAGAGTGGGAAATAAGAACTCCATTGGAAGTATTGCATCTAATCCATAGACCAAGTTAAAAGGAGTCATGTTCAATGATGTTTTTTATGAAACTCGATACGTCCACAAGACAGAATGAAGATGCATCTCCCAGTCTGTTCTTCTTGGATTAACAATCTTGGTTAACACAACGCTTAGGATCTAGTTTGTATCTTCTACTTGACAGTTTGCTTGAGGATGTTAGGGTGCAGATTTGTTATGGATTACCATGAACTCGTTGAATAAGTGTTCTATCACCTCATTGAGGAAATGAAATTTGTGATCACTTATAAGAGCAATAGGAAGTCCATACCTAGTGAATATGCATTTGTATAGGAATGCAATAGTGGTTCTATCATCATTCTTCCTAGTGGATTTTACCTCTAAGTAATCTGTGGCCACAATTATATATTGCACCTGAGTTTTGTATGCCGGCGGTTGTATTGGACCCAGAAAGTCTATATTCCACTTAGCAAATGCGAATGATCCCATCATGGGTCGTAGTGGCATACTATCAATTTGTATCGGCATCTTTGTTTATTGACATGAATCACATCATCGAACAAATTATTTGGCATCGGCAAAAAATGTTGGCCACTAGATGCCTGCCATCATGAGCATCTTTCTTCATGGTAGGCCAATAGATTTCTATCCAAGTCAATCGTGGTAGGGTTTGGTCTCATGAAAAATCAAATCCTACTATGGTGGTATGAGCTTGAATCAAGTAGTCTTCTTGCTCCTCGGGGTTAATGCTCAAAAGCTAAATCCCTTCTCTATTTTTTCGATACAATCTTCCAATTAGTAATTGATATAGAATGGATTTTTCTATCAATCATGGTGTAATACAAAGTTGTATTTGGGAGTCTATATGCACTTTGGTCATTGATCTTCCAAACATCTTGGAATCATTTCCACAGAGAACATGTACACATTTGGTAACTCATCATCTACCGCTTTGGGTGCTTCCCCTTAGGTGAACCTTGATAGATTATCCGCCCTTTGGTATGTGGTGCCCTTTTTGACTACCAATGTGAAGTCAAATTTGAGTAGGATGATGAACCATCTCATAATCCTTCCTGTATTGCACTGCTTGCTCACCAAATAGAGTAAGGCTTGGTCTAAAAAAAAGACAAACTTGTTAGCTAGCAAGTAATGTTGGAATTTCTTGACCTCTCTTTTTTTGAGTCTGACTCCTTTGTTGTAATTGTTTCTTCTTTCAACTCATTCGTGGAATCATAGTAGTGATCAGAGAAGACCTATTGCTCCTTGATTATTTCAATAAATACCATCTGGATTGGGACTATGTCATAGCCTTCCTCATCACAAAAGTTGTCGGTGTATATTTGTTAACACACACATCCATATTGGCCAAAATTTGAGTCCACTCAAAGGGTTCGAACAAATGTTTAGAGAATCATTCTTCTGTGTGTAAAATGTAAAACACAGTCTTCCCTTCATAAAATGCCCAATTTAGAAGCCCCACACATCCATATTGGAGTGTCCTTGTGTATCCACGATGGAAGTTTAGTCTCAAGTGTGATGATTTTTTTTTTCATGCCCATGTTCTCCTCTTGAGGGCATAAATTTTGATTTGGAGGGTATTGAGGTTGAATTTGAGTCCAAGATCAAGAATGATATGCAAAAGTATGGAGACTATGTTTTGCGTATGGTTTGTTTGATGAGAGTGATTTGGAGCATGACACTATAGATGAATATGCTATGTTTATCACTCATGATGTGGATTTCAAGGATTCTTCTCTTGAGTAAGAAGTTGTTGAGTTGGAGGAGTTTGTGGACCCTCTTGGTGGATATGTTGTAGATGATGAGTTTGAATGTAGATTTGGGTTATTTGATGAACTACCAATGATTATCACTAGTGATGAAAGTGATTGTGCTACACATGATGTTGAAAAATATGTGTTTATGTTTGTCTTGTTTGATAAGGTAAAAAAGATTTCTAGTGATGTAGAGCATGCATCCCTTGAGACTCTTGATATGATGGCTGATGTTATACCTCTTATGATTGGTTTTGAGTTGCAAACAAATAAGAGGATGATGTTGTTGTGGATGGTGAGAAACAAAGCTTTGATGATAGTTTGACTCTAGTTATGTCAAGCAAGGATTATATGTATTTTGTCATGAGTGAGGGATGCCTTGAAATTTATGTAATGAGGATATTGGGAACCTTTGAAAAATATTTTCATGCATCTTTATCATGCATTTATGATTGTCATGCCAATAGCTTGTGGCAGATATATGAAAGAATAGCTTTGACTGGCATTATTATGAACATGGTAGCCCATATGTTCTCTCCTTTATGATGAGATATATGGCATATATATTGGGAGGGAGTCATCATGTGGATCTTCATGATTTTGAGAATGGTTCTTTTGAAAATTATGACATGCAATTTTATGTGTTTGGTAGAGACAAGGAAACTATATTTCATGCACATTCCTTGACGTCTTTGGTAGTAAGAAAGAATTATTTTTGGACTCATGATTTATGTGGATGGATGTTGGATGAAATTTGGAAACTCTCCACCCAACCTTATGCTTCTTTTATAGGAAACCTCCAAGGTCGGTTTCATATTGGATTGGCCCTTGGCCTTACATTACTCCCCGCTTGGAGAAGTGTTTTCATCCTCATGGCCTTACATTACTCCCCGCTTGGAGAAGTGTTTTCATCCTCAAAAGCAAAAGTGGAAAATTTCTTCTTAAGAACACTAATGTTTTCCCAAGAGGTACCTTCTACATGGTCTTTCCACTTGACTAATGCTTGACAATGAACATGATGATGGGCACGTAAATCATGATAGTCCAAAATGCACTTAGGTTGGAGGTTCAATGAAATCAACCAAAATCTATTGTTCAATGATATTATCATCCTGATGCAAGAATTTACATAAATGACTTACATGAAAAACCATATGACTACAAGAGTGTGCATGTAAAGATAGTTTGTAAGCATAACTCCAGCTCACTTGGGTCGGTCCACAATATCTTAGAGATAATTTAGGTATTGGCCTAGTTTTTAGACTTTTTTAATGCTTTGGCACACTTAAAAATATCTCTTTCCCTTTCATGAAAATTACTTGATGACGTTTCTCATCAAGGTACTTTTTGTATTTATCTTGTGCTTGTCAAAAAATTTGATGAGAAAATTTCAACATATCTATATAATCTTTGAGAAACTCCTTGATCTGTTGAAGTTTCTTAGTTGCCAACCTCACCATAACTGGAGATCTAGGCTGAAAACCATACATAAGCATGAAAGGGCTAAATCGAGTCATCACATGCTTTGAACTTTTATAAGCAAGCTCAAGAATAGGGAGATATCTTCCTAATCCAGTTTCTTTTTGCTAACATATGCTCTTAGCATATCCTCTAGCACCTATTAACATGTTCAATCTAACCAATCCATTTTTGGATGATTTGCAATATTGATGTTGAGTTGTCTGCCCAATCATTTAAACATAGCCCTCCAAAAATGACTGTTAAACTTGGAATCACGATCACTCACTATATTGTTGGACAATCCTTGTAGTTGCTACAAATTGCCAAAAAATAACTCTGCTAACTTTAGAGTCTTAATTGTGGACTTGGTTTGAATAAATTTGCAAAGTTTAGTAAACCAATCTACTACCACCCATACTGAGTCATGACTTCGTACAATGGTCGGTAAACCCACAATAAAATCCATAGAGATACTCTCCCATTTACCATTGGGAATCTCTAAAGTATGTAAGGGACCTTATGTTTTTAGGTGCTCTGCTTTATTAAATTGACATGTTTGGCAATGCAAGGCATAGTCTTGAACATACCCTTGTAAACTTGGCTAAATTTAGGTGTTGAGCTTATCCCACCATTGAAAGGTTATCCCTTGGCTTTCATTGGTTTGTCATAGGAACAACAATACGAGTATAGTTTTTAACAAACTGTCATTAAAAATGTGCAAATCCCAAAAAAAAAAAGGAATTTTGGAATTTTTGGAAGAATGCAATCTACAAATGCCATCCACTTTGGATTTATCCATATGAAGTCCGAAAACCAAAATTACATTCCTCAAATAGTGAATCTCATTTTTGAGAAAATCACTATCGATAGCTGAACACGGGAAAGCTACACCTTTTTTTGTATTGTTTAACTTGACAGACTCAATTGTAATTATTTTTTGGGACTCAATTGATTTTCCAGATTGTAGCTTATTACATATGCGGAGGATCAACGGAACCCATGGTAGAAAGTAGGAGGTAATTTTGATGAGTGAGTACCTCCAAGACTGAGGTATATATAAGACAATTTTTGTAACCCTAATGACAACTTTTGAATTAATCATCTTTTTGAGCTCAACTAAGCGTGTCGTGACTGTGTATTTGGTGTGAGAGAGTGAGTGAGGTATTCTTCTGCTCTCTACATGCACTACATAAGCTACATTGTGAAGGCGACTACACCATCACGTTAGCAATGGTGAGAGCTACGGTTTAACACCAAGCTTACACAATTCCTATCTCTTCGCAAAGAGCACTCCCACGAGCTTTGAAGTGAGTTTTCTCTCTAACCGTGTATTTGTTTTTTGATTGATTTATGTCATTACATTTACGATTAGTTAAACTACACTTTAGGCCTAAGTATGTTGAGAATCAATGCCCTGTAATTTTTGGCCTTTCTTCATATGCATTTTCCGCACCAAGTGATTACAGGTAGTAAGTTGGGTTAGAGACTTTAGGGTAGTGTCATCTAGATGTGTAGAGGTTACTCCTTGAGTTTTGTGACCATTCGACTTCGTTAAGTCATGTTTCGAAGAGCATAGGCGTTGTAGCTAAGGTAGCGGTTGCGTATACATAGTGTGCTTTGAGATGCTTTCTCTTGGTAGTGATTGTCTCTAAAAGGTCGAGTAGGTGATTGAAACCCATCTATTTGTTTCCATGCGCCTCCAAGTCAAGCTCCTTCCTTGGTTGAAATCTTATTTGTTGGCCTAGTTACCCCTTAGCTTGCAACTGTGAGCAGTGTATCTGCCCAACAACATTGGCATTGTTTCCAAGGATGAGAGCCCTAGGTAGGTGACCTTAGACTAGTCCTATGAGGTGAAAGTTCCTCTGGTTTTCCAAAGTCTTGCTACTTTACTTTAGGTAGGTTCCGAGAGGCTCTAGGAAACATGTGTCTAGCATGGATCTTTTGCGGTAGACAATTTTATCTAGTTTATTATAGTTGTTAGTGTTTGAGTGGTTGTGGTGTTGCAAAAGTGTATACTAGTCCGCGTGTCACAGTAAAGTGTTTTTCTATGCACAATTGCAAAATCCCACATGATGAGTACGAGTAGGTTGTAAATAGGACAGGTGATTGTGATCTATAGCTATTCATCATCGAGTTGTTTGCTTGTATGCTTATTTGCATTTGTGATCACTGAAAAGTTGATGTTTAGGGGTAACATGCAATAAAAAAGTTTCATAGACAATTGTGCATGGATGAGTGACAGTGGGCATAAAAGAACACACATACAAGAGATCTAGATAAGAAAATTGCAATTTTGCATCAGCAGATAGCATACATGTATGATGTCTCAGGGCCTAGCGGGACACCAAATTTTTTAAAACAGATTGCACCAGAGTGTTCTAAAGGGGTGTTTTAACCTTAATACACCTTGAGACTAAAGTTTTGAGCAACATTTGATCCCCAAAAGATAAAATTCGTGTGGTAAAAACGGTAAAAATAGGAAACTTGTGATTCTGTGCATATTTTTGCATAAAAATGGGTAGAAATGCTTGAAAAGAAAAGTTGGAGACTTGCTTGTGAATGAAATATGGCCAAAATTTCATCAGTAAAAGTCATACACATATGATGCCTAAAGTATGAATATGGCAGTCAAACTGAACTTTTGACTTGATACCCATAGTCTGCATATTGTGTAGAGCATATACACCAAGTTTCATCTCATTTGGGCATATAAACTAAGTATTGAGAGAGTTTTACTCTTTTCGAGAAGTTCTTTGGTAAAACGTGGTGGTAAGGTGCAATTTTGATATCCAAATTTTGTTGTGAGCACATGTGCATGTTGTACACATCAAGCGCCACATGGAGTAGAAACAGAATTTCATTCTGACCACTTAGACATCTTACGTTATGATGTCTAAGAGGCTTGATTTTGGGTCAAAAGACACATTTCGGTGAGCCATTGTAATTAAGATTAGCTAAGAAATAAATAGGTCAAATCTCATTGAATTTCAAAGCAATTTGAGGTTAGTAAAGACCAAGAGACGGATCTGGTAAAAGTTAATGCTTGATTTGACCATATCAACTTGCAATGAGTTGTTTGTGTGGTGAAGGACCTGTGGAACGAGTTTCACTTCATTCTGACTAGATAGACATCCTACACTTATGATGTCTCATGGGCATTTTTAGGGACCAAAGATGACAATAGAGCTCACCAAGGTGTTAAGCAACCCAAAGCAAGCTTAAGGACCAAGTTTCACCCACTGTGGATCCTTTTTGGCTTAGCTAACCTCCTGGGGAAATTGGTAGTGACCAAAGGCTACATAGGAGAAATTGACCTACCTATAGGGGTTAGAACTTCAAAGTAAGCCTAGATTTGAACAAAGTATATCAAGGAGAACACAAGATTCAAGTCTGAGCTGATTTTGACCACATAGACATCATACGCGTATGATGTCTATTGGCCAGTTTAGTGCTTATTGAGAATTTTTTTGTCCAGAAGTCTTTTAGTGATCCTAGCATTCCATCTGTCTTATCAGGCAGTGGAACTCATATGAGGGTCTTGTCTTCATATACATTAGTAACTGAAAATTATTGATTTGAAAAAGAATTGTAGAGTCAAAGTTTTGTACAAATAGCCAGAACCAAGGATCCTACAAGTTGGTGATCAGTTGGAAGTGTGAAGTACTTTACGAGTTGAAAAAGCAGCTTGAGAGCAAACCAAGACAAAGGAACAATCGCAAACAGACTTCTAAACTTGTGCATGTGAAAGATTTGATGAATTTGAGATTTGGTAGGTATCTTCAAAGAGATCAAAGAGTGGTAGGAGATTAGTTAGCTTAGTGTCAACAAAAGAGAGTGTAAACCAAGCTAGGATAGATCCCAAAACCAATCATAAAAGAGGGCTAATGAACAACTTGTAGGTTTCCAGTAGAAAGGGATGGGGGGGGGGGGGGGGTAGCACCTCTCAAAAACACTTAAATATTCCAAAATAAATTGAAATTTTTTCTTAAGGGAGCCAATGACCATGGGCCCTTGATGTATGCTTATGTTTGAGGACATCCATGCATTTGTATTGAAGAGCGGTTAGCAAGAGGATTAACAGTAATCATGGTAATTGACGATGGTGATAGGCTCTGCAATGAGGAGGAAAACCACTATCTCATTGTCAAAGACCCAAAAAATTACAATCGATATGGAGACAACATAGCAAAAGGGAAGATGGTTATGGAGACTCGAGAAATACCTCCTAAACTTACTCTTTTTGGAGCCTTCTACATTCATGACAAGAGAGTGGAGAGAATAGCTATAATTCAAGAAAATATTGGGATTTACAAGCACGAGGAGGAAAGAGTCACCTCTTACTATCAGTGCATGGAGCCCCATGTGAATGAGTGAAGCATAGACAAAGTCCTGTACTTGTTTTTGTATGATTTGAGAGCGAGAAACCATATTATTTTTGTTGATACGTATGGACGAGAATACGAGCCAATTCACGCAGATAATGTACAAAAAGTGATCACGCCAGAAATGATGGCACAGGCTTTGGTAGGGAAGCAAAAGCCCATCGAAACCCCAAGTAAGTCTACAAATCCCTTCTCCGATGGTTATGACACCACAACTCAATCAAATAAGCAACCATTGCCTATCGCCACTATCATTTCAAGCATGGCTTGAACAACTTGCAACACCAGACTTGAACACAAAAGGGGGTGGATATCAGGCCATGTCAGGGTTAGAAGCACCACCAAAACCACTACTCTATCAGCAATACCAGGATGATAGTAGAATAAGAATGCTAAATCCGACCAAGACTGAAGCACCACATTGAGTATGAGAACGATAAGAAAGAGACTGAACAGAGCTAATCAGGAACTATGGATTAGGAGCACCACTAAGGGAGGAACATGTACTATATCCTATTCCAGAAAGGGCTCATACAGGAGGAATAGAGGATCCTATGTTTAGAATGATGGATCACCAGAGGATCACACCTTCTCAAGTCTAAAAATGGGTTAACAAGAAATATTCTGGAAATAGGGATCCAAGGGATCACATGGCAGCCTTTATGTGTGTCATTAGGACTGAGGAAGTACTAGATTTTCCCACACAGTTCACAGCATTTGGATGAACTCAAGAGAAGGATGCTGCCACCTGGTTCGAATCTATTGAACGTAGAGATTTTGAGTCAATGAAGGAGGTATTTGATGAGTTTATTGAGGAGTTCTCTCAAAGAGGGATAGCTCATAATATGGACTTGCAACTCCATAAGTTCAAGCACAAGGAGGGAGAATCCGTTAGAAAAGAATCCTTAAGGTTGAAACTCTATGTAAAATTCTGCCATGTGGAAGAGTTACCAACTCAGTCCCGACTCATGTTGATATTTATCCAAGGACTGGGAAATGTGGATCTTTAGAAGGCTTTGCATATGAAGAAGAGCTCAACTCTAAACGAGCTGACCAAGGAGGCTCTATACCAAGTAGACAATTGTGTTGTCTACAAGGAAGGCGACTACAAAGACTTAGATAATGACTCATCGTCACAGCACAATGGAGATAAGTCTACAAAGTCAGCACAAAAGAGCGAAATAAAGATAAATCAAGAGACTTATTGAGAAAGTGCTCAAAAGAATAAGCCCGTTTGCTAAGCCACAAGTGAAGAAACCTAAATGGTGTGCCATTGAGAAGAAATGGACGAATCATGTGACTGAAGAGTGTTACTACAACAAGGGATATGTGAGAGAGTGAAAATATGCCCCACTAGCCCAAGTAGCACCTTTTCAGGTACCACCAACGCCTAGGTATATAGTAGGAAATTTGCCACGACCAATACGGGCTGAACGGCCACAACCAGTTTTGGGGCAACAACCACCTCTGCCAAGAACAAGACCGGTGGGCATTAGGCATTCACCCACTATCGAGGAATTGAAGGAACACGCCTTAGTGCCTGTGCCTGTGTATTACGAAGAGCCAAGTGAATACTGGGCTAATTCAGCATACTTTCCACCTGAAGAGTTGAAAGCACCAACACCTTGGAGCATTGAAGTAAGTTTAATGTCATTCTTGGGTGTTGTATTCCCATTATTATAGCACGTTTCTATACTCTCTCTCTCTCTCTCTCTCTCTCTCTCTCTCTCTCTCTCACACACACACACACACACACACACACACACACACACACACACACACACACACACCCTCACACGCACACACGCACGCGCACACACACACACACACACACACGCACGCACACGCATGCGCACACGCGTGCACACACACACACACACACGTACATAGGCTAGTAAAGCTTATTAATTAACAACACAATCCATAAGTCATTTTCATGCATATAGGTTGCAAATGAGCATATGACTACAATGGATTGTTTACACATGTTGATTTACTTGAGTTACAAAGTTGATGCTTCTGTATTGTTTAATTTGAGGCTATCAATGCGAGATTTTCCAGGGGTACGTTGTTGAAGGTAGAAGCTAATGTAGTCCAAGTATGTGATTTCCTTGTATTTAGCAGGGTTAGACTTCGACAAGAGTTGAGGGGCTGGTCTTACATATACTTCAGGTGCCATTTCAGGATAATGAAAGAGCACTATAGAATACCGCTCTTCATCTTTGTTAACTATTGCACGATGGTCCACACTTGCATATTTTCCATTGCTTATTACCTGCACACCATAAATTTATTAGTTTAATGTTCATCAAGAAATTAGCCTTTTGCATTACATATAATTAGCTATTCAAATTTCAGCATTGAATTGGTAAAATGATGTGGACACAGTTTAGTCCACAATCACTATCAAAGAATTACACAATCTCTCTATCTCTCTCTAAAAATGCCCTTGCCTTGGCCTCAATTTTCAAGGTTTAACTAAGGAGTCAATCCAAATTTATGGCCAAAATGTAATGTATATCTCAGGATTTATAACTAAAGTACCCAAAATTTTACCTTGAAAATTAAGGCCCATTGAGATTAAGCTAAGGTTTTTTATTTTCACTTGAAGAATTTACACTACAAATTGGAATATGTGAGCAATGCTCCACTTATTCATTCTTTGTGTTTTGTCTATTAATTATTGATCACTGATCTGATTCTCTTTGTGAAAACTCCTTGATGTAGAGTACTCGTTAAAGATTGCTTATGTATCATTGAGCTAGTAAACTCTTTGAGAATTGTGGCCTAGAGTTCAATTATTATTGCACAATCCCAAAAGGAAAAATAGAGAGAGCTATCCATGTGGCATTGAGAGGGTTATTTGCTTTTTGCTAGGCTAACAAATCTCATGGATATTTGCATCTTAGAAGCACCTAGCTAGATCACACCTAAAGGACCTCTTGAGTTATCTTGGCATAAGCTATCTAAGAAATGGGGTTAATCATCACATAGTAGCTCAATTGATATAATGCTCATATAGTGTTATATTGGCACATGATATCTAAGAAATGGGCTTAATCATCACATAGTCGCTCAATTGATATAATGCTTATATAGTGTCCTCAACGTTTAGGTTCAAGCCTCAAAGGGTGTGTGTGTGTGTGTGTCCTCTCTTGGCTAATAAAGCAAGACAATGCTTTGCAAACAAGCATGACCTAGATCTACTTTAGCCGATAAAGAAATCACTAACAAGTGAAATTTCTACATATGGTTATGTGTTCCATATCTAAAGTCTACCATAAGGAAGTTTAAAAGAAGCAAAACTCTCTCTCTCTCAAGAATTTCACTAAGGGTTATCGTATGGTATCACGTAAGTGCACAATAGTGGGCTTTGTAGGGCAAAAAAGGTAGATTTTAAAAAGGAAAAGTCCTATATATATAGGGTAAATAAAGTAGTTTTGATGCATGCGAGTGATGTCCCATAGTACAACTCATGAATCCACCGAGCGCTCTCAAACAGCTCCTACTTAGTGTTCTTGTAACACGTTTTCTTACAAATCCATCATATGATAGTCAAAGGCCACAATTTAATGGAAAAGTTGAGAGCTCTTCCAATTAATTGGCAGTGATACTAAAAAAAATTGCTATGTGGAAGGTACCCTATTAGACCCAAAGAGTGTAGCTGAGTTGGTTGAGCCTTGATGATATAACCCCCCAAGTTGAGGTTTTGAGGCTCACAATGGGTGCTACCCACTTTCTCATTGAGGAAGTTCGTCGGGAAATTCTTCCCACGGAATGGCCATTTGTACGTGTAATGTGCAACAATGTAGAATTGTAAATGTATAGAGTTCCCTGTAATCCTCCCCCCCCCCCCCTTTGATGGTTTTCTTTTTTTAAAAGGTATCCTATTTTAGAAATAACCCTAGTGCCTAATCATCAAAACTATGAATTATTGCTTCTTACACTATAGTTTGTGATATGAAGGCCCTTCATGGATCCATTAATGCCATTTTTGGTATTGAAAGCATTGAGAAAAGCGGTAATGTGATTTGGCCCTCACCAACATTAGATTTCATATATATTTCCTCCCCTAATTTAAAAGCTCCGAGCAAGATTTCAAGCTTATCTTGAAGAAAACATGCTCTTGTTATGACAGTTTGTCTGAAATTAGGTAAATTGAAAAAAAAGATCGATATATTTTTTAATCTTTTCCTTTTTGACATGGGCTCAAAAAAGTGATTTTGGTGTGTTTGAATATGCCATCATTTTGTTGGGGTGTTTATCTTAGACACGTTGTATGATAGTAGATGAACAAAGTTGGAAACTTATGAGCCAAATTAAGCCATCAAATAGAGTTAGCGATATTACCTCAAGCATGTCTGCAACATTGACGAGGAGAGCATAAGGATCGGTAATATGTACGGTAACCCATTGTCCTTTATGAAGGACTTGCAAGCCAGCAGGAGACCCATCTTGCATGAGCACAGTATAGGTTCCACCATCCGAGTGAGATCCTAGTCCTAGCACTTTGTTGGGTTCAGGGCATGGAGGATAGTGGTTCAAGCGTAGGGCACCAGAGAAGACTCCACTGATTTTTTCGATATGATCCGGTTCCAAACCAAGACTTTCACTAAAAAGAGCACTCATAGAGTGAACAAAATCCTTCATCTCTTTTGTGTAGCTTGACATTGCTTCCCTATTTTTTTATTACAAAAGAGAGAAGAAAGATTAGTATCCTTAAATAATCTTATTTCCAACTATTATTCAATTCAATTGCTAATATATACAAAAATTTGTGTTTAACTTATCTTTTTTATCAAATATATTTAATGCTTCGATATTTAGAAGGCATGATATTTAAGAGTTTTAATTGAACAAAATTCCCAAAAAGAGAAAGAAGGACTAGGGTATTGATAATCGTATTTCCAACTATATATTATCCATTTCAAGCCTTTATTCTTTTCATGAAATAAGCTTTGATTTATAAAAGCAATCTTCTAAAAACCCTAATTTGAGTGTAATCCCACCTACTAAAATTTGAAATTCACTTTTAAATTTTAAATTTGAAGGTGAGAAACCCTGCAAAGTTTAGAGAAATATAGTGTGAAAACCTTCAAATATAACATATTTTACCTGATTTTTTTTTTCATGTATAGATTTTCTAATTTTTCAAAAAAAGGTATATTTTAAGCACTGTATAAAAGGCATGGTATATACCTATAATTGGGTGGGCTTGTGGGTGTCACCTTTTCATTCAGAAAGCTTTCTGGTGCTACAAAATGAGCCAGCAAATCCACCCAATCTGTGACCCCTAATTGGTTTCCCACATTGAAGCGACCAAATCCCATTATTTCACCTTCCTTCATTGCCCACTTTTGTTTAACCTCCAATGGAAGCTCGAAGAAGGCTCGTACGGCGTTCCTCATTTCTTGCATCACATTGTGGGAAACTTTATGATTGATCACCTTCACATGTGTAGAATTAGATATGGTCAAATGCTCACACAAGGAGTTGATGAATTAGAAAATATCTCCTTTAATGTATCTATGCACAATGCAGCATATATATGAGGTTTTTTAAGGTCACTTTGTTATCTCTCTCTCTCTCTCTCCAACCACATGGCATATATCAAGGCTAAACTTGCCCCTCTTTCTCAATCTAGCTGCTTAGTTGCAAATCCTATAACAAAATTCTCTTTGATACAATTTTGGAGCCTTCTATTGGGTGTGTGTGGGGAACACCTTATGCATCACACTTTCTATGCACAAGAAGATTTAGAAATTTTCTCATGTAGGAAAAGGGAGACTTTTTCAGCGTTTTTCATACAATACAAAACATCATGAGCTTCTGTGAGGGACGCACGGCATACCTAGCTAGGTACGATTGGGGGCAGGGGACCGCCGGCCCGGTGGTCGTACCTAGCTAGGTATGCCGTGCCTCCCTCACAGAAGCTCATGATGTTGAGGTAAGTCATAATGTGGGAATTATTGTGAGAATCTGTCCAAAACTTCTTGTGTATATGTCACATGAACATAGTAGTATCATGTTCTGCACTATTATGAAACATCTTACGTCAAAGGACTAATATGAGCTCTCGTATGAGATAGAGACAAAATTAAAGGTTTTTTTTGCTTTGTTTTGGGAAATGCTCATTTGAGCTAGATTTGAACTAACTCAAAATAATACTTGAAAACCTGGCATATAAAATTCAAATTTTCATTTTATGAAAATTTTGCATAACAACTATGATTTACTTTAATCATGCATGTCTTCTCTTGGCATAATTATGGTGCCGTATTTTTGTTTGATCACATATTTTCCTTTTGTTGTCTTATGGCAGAGACTTAGCAGAACCTAGCTTCAACGTTGAATGCAAAGTGGACGATGGAAACCATTTTGGTAATGGCGCATTGGTGGACAAACAATAGTTTTTGGCCTGCATAAGACCTAAGAAAAGTGTGGAGAAGTGTTTGCAAAAAACCGGGTTTGCAATATTTTAATTTGGCTAGAAATCCAACACAATCTTACAAGTTTTAGTGTAATTTGAAAATGCTTCAAATTTTGAACTAAAAATCGAAAGATATATACCTTATTTTCTTATGTTAGAAAATATGTTTTTGGCATGCCTTAGTGTGGAGCTCTTGCTAATGATGCAACCTTTTTATCTTCCTATTTGTTTTGAACGGGGCATAAACTAGGTGGTTCACAATTGCTTCAATGGGATTGATTTGTTTGTATCCACTACTATGAAAACATCGAAAGTGTAGAATCTTTGTAGATTCTCTCTCTCTCTCTCATATATTGGTTAGCTATCGAGGCGGGGTTGTGTGTTTGAGAGAGTGAGAGAGAGGGCAAGAAGAGAGAGAGAGAGAATATTGTCAGTTTAGATGGTTTTTCAACTTTAGCAAAACAATATTTTGAGCGTTGAGGCAGAGATGATTGTTTTTTTTGTTTTTTGTTGTGTGTTTTGGGGGGGGGGGGGGGGGGGGGGGGGGGGGGGGGGGGGGGGGGGGGGGGGGGGGGGCTAAAAAGGGGCATGGTTATCGCAATGTGTATGACCTATCGGATAGGCATGAGTTCTACCTAGGATAATTTACTTTATAACCAACAAAGTGGCAATGGAACCAACGAAATGCACATGTCCTCATGGTTAGGATGTCTGATTACGAGATCGCAGGTCGTTGGCTCCAGACCGAGAAGATCAGGGTTGATCAATGTTGTCAAATTTTTTCGACTGCATGCTCACCTCAAGATTCCCGCCTAGGATCGATCCCACCTCTTCCTCTTGGGGTACACTTAAAATATATAGAGTCGTGGAGTAAATTCCTCTCAAAAAGTATCAATTTGCCCACCCATTGTTTTGACTAAAACCCATACCCCTTGGGGAGCAACGATCGGAGTTTACCTGGAAGAAGCCCCATTCCTCGCATGCGGTGGCAAGCTTGGCGATGGCGGAGGCTCTGAGGGGGCCCTCGAACTCCTTCATGTCGATGACAGGGACTTGGAGAGAAGGAAGAGAGGGCTCCGGATGCGATGGCGGTGAGGGGCGGAGCTCAGGCGGCTGCACAAATTGGAGAGGCACCTGGGAGACGCCGTTCCGCGCGAGCTCCTGCACGGACACGCGTCCGCTTTCGACTCCGAAGCTGCCGCTCTCTTCTTTGTGCTCGGTTTGCACAAGGAGCTCAACTGCCGCCATGCTGCTGCTTTCTGCGTATGAATGAAGCCTTGCATTTTATACCTGAGCTTTTGTACTCTTCTCGTATGGACGCATCGCGCTAGGCTTCTTGGAAGAAGATACCAAGGCCTTCACATTTGTCCCTTGTTAGGCCTGTGTGCGCCTTGGCTTTGTCCCTCTCGAAACTTGCTTCACCAAAGAATCCTAATCTGAAAACAAAAATCCACTCTCTTTCTTTTGCAACCCATTTCCTCTTGTCTTCACATTGCAAGTTTGGGGTGCGCTTCTAAAACCTTTGGTTGGCCTGCTCAATTTGTAAGATGCTTGAATGGTTTCAACGGTGGAATGTGTGCGGATCAACTTGCCTCAACTGAGCCTACATCTGGCTCAATAATCCGCATCTCAAAGCTCGGCTTGGGCTTGAGATTGATCTGTAATTTTCTGTTCTCTTTCTAATACAATCACTCACAATTGTGAGTTTTGCCAAAAGAAAAAAAGATAGAAAGGTTAACAAGTAGAAGAAAATAGTTCAAATAGCACTGCTAGTTTGCATCTTCACCGGGTTGAATGACATTTTCACACACGACGTTGAGGGTTCAAGCAGTCTTGAGTCTATTCGATTAGATGCAAGCCTCAAGGGATGTGTGCAGAAGTTGGTGTGCATGCCCTACCCAAGCTAACAAAAAAAAAGGTTTGGGTTTCCTCGTTTGATGTTTGAAATAAATTAGGCCTCATCTTTTGAAAAACGATATTTTGGAAAGAGAATTTGCTAGACAAATGAAAGGCTTCAATTCAATATGAAAATTTATTTGAAGTGCTTCGAGATGCAATCATGAAGACTATCGGACTGACTAGAAAGATGTATGCCTCTCATACTAGAGTTGTAGTGCAGATTCACAAGGAGAGGGAGCTCGATCTCATGGAGGAAGACAACCAATATAGAGGTAGTCCTCCTAGAGGTGGAGGAGTTGGTATAGATCTCTGAGATAATTATACAGTCATGGAATGTATAGGATATAAAATTGTGTAAAAAGCATGCCCCTTTTTTGGAAAGTGGTAAAGAAAGATAGGGACGGGAATTTTTTGGAGCATCACTTGGATGCCATGAGCAGTAGGAAACAACCTTTAGGAAAGAAGCTGCTATTTTATGGAGAAAAAACTGATGGCTTATGTGATGGTCTTACCATTGTAGAAAAAGTTCTCACTCCTTTGGGAGAATTCTAAGTATGAAAATCAAATGGTAGAGAATCTGTTAACCATCATTAGTGTATACGATCCCTACCATGCCAAAGAGAGAGACAAACTGTGGGTGGACCTTAGGAACTCCCTAGTTGAGGAGGATTGATGCCTTATGGGGGATTTTAATATGGCTGAGTTGAGGAAAGACAAGGAACGTCCGTCTAGTCTCTTGACAGAATCGGAAAAAATTAAATGGGAAAGCCTCTTCCATAAGCGGGCAATGGTGGACTTGTGGTTTGTAGGTCCATGGAGTAGCATGCCAAGATTTACATACACAAGCCTTTGACAACCTCCACACTAAACAGATGCAAATGGGTGTATGCAAGATAGAGAGTACCCACTTCCCGCACTCCGGACCCCCAACCGTTATATCCACAATGTAGCTAACTCGTCAAGTTACCCTTGGGACACTTTTCCAATGGTTTTCATAACAAGAAACCCAACGAGTTACTCGGCAAGTTACTTAAATAAAACAAAAAAAATACTCTTTTAAATGTTAAGGTCAAAACTCGAGCTCGAAGGATCGAGTTCATCTTTACACCTTGAAGATCGCCATCGCTGCACTCCACAAAGAGGCAGTGACACCAGTTACGTGGTGATGTGTCGCGTCTACAGATTCTCTTGCAGGAGGTTGGCTTCCACACTCTCTCTGGCGACACGCGCACAAAATCTCTCTCTCTCTCTCTCTCTCTCTCTCTCACACACACACACACACACACACACACACACACACACACACACACACACACACACACACACACACACACACACACACGTGTGCACAGATTCGGAACGTTCCTCTTTCTCTCTCTCTCTCTCTCTCTCTCTCACACACACACACACACACACACACACACACACACACACACACACACACACACACACACACACACACACACACACACACACGTGTGGACAGAACTTCAGAGACGTTGGCTCTCTCTCTCTCTCTCACACACACACACACACACACACACACACAATCTGTTTGCGCATGTGTTTGGGGGGGTGGGGGGGGGGGGGTAAGAGATGATGACAATGTGTGTGTGTGTGTGTGTGTGTGTGTGTGTGTGTGTGTGTGAGAGAGAGAGAGAGAGAGAGAGAGAGAGAGAGAGAGAACTGAATTGGACTTGTAACATGAAAGTAGTGGAATTAAAATAACTATAGTGATCATTTTTAAGAGAATTCTTCAAGAGCATAAAGAGAAGACTTGATGATAGATAGCAACATATTCATTATACCTATTAGCTTGGCATGAACAATACTTTTCAAGAGAGAGAACTAGAGAAGTTGACAACAGTTGATGACTGGATTTACTTGGAGAGTTGAGGACTGGATTTACTTGGAGCCGGTCCCCCTCCAAAAGGCTTTTGTATTATAGATTCTCCCATAATGAGAGACTTGGTACAATACAAGCTTTGTGTTCCTTAAGACCTAATCGATGCAATGAAGATGGAAATATTCATGCATCAAAATTATACCCTTAATTAACTTAATGAAAGCATTAACTTGTCCCCGGACTCAGTCCCAAGACCTCAAACACCTTCAAAGGTGGAGAGAGCTAGCAGCGAATGAGGGTAGAGAAGAGGAAGAAGAAGAAGAAGAAGTAACATACGCGAAAGAAGTACCTTCGTCACCATAGATACTCTTGTAGCTTAGCTTAGCATAGTAATATAGATGGTAGAGAAGATGAGCATGCCATTGAAGCTTGGCTCTTGGTTGTATTTGCATTCCATAGTCAAGAGTTGTTGGTGTAGGATCTCAACTTCTCAAGCTTGGAGAAGGAGATGGTGTTCTTTGCTTCACACCATCAAAGTGTGTGTGTGTGTGTGTGTGTGTGTGTGTGAGTGAGAGAGAGAGAGAGAGAGAGAGAGAGAGAATGAGGATAAGGATGCCCAAATTAGTCCCCCTTCTCATGCTTGGTCTCTCTCTCTCTCTCTCTCTCTCTCTCTCTCTCTCTCTCTCGCGTATTAAGTGTCCTCTTTTCTCTCTTTGAGAGAAAGAGCTTAATTATTTATTTAAATGCATCTAAATTCTCATTGGATCCCTTTGAAGCCTATCCAATAGGATTCAAGCACATCATGAGGGCAAAATGGGGAGGATATTGACATGTGCCTTTTATGCTTCTTAAGAGATGATGTTTGAATTGAACACTTCAAGCACCTTAGTCATTTACGCAATCTTTTATGCCTCTTGAGAGATCAGGTTTGAATTGAATACTTCAAGCACCTTAGTCATTTAAGCATGAAAAGAACCTCAAGCTTGGGCAAGGTTCCCACAAACACCTTAAGCACCTTAGTCAGCAAGCACAACAAGCACCTCAAGCTTGGGTAGGGTTCCCACCTCAAGGTCAACGCCCTAGCTTGCTTAAGGTCCTAGGTCTAAGGACTTTTAACACTAACCTAACCCTAAGGTCTTCTGAGCTCCATTATATACACTTGTCTATATTCTACCTCTTGTTTCCATTCATTTGTCCCACATTAAATGATTAGTTTAAGATGAGAAAATTATTTGGGTTGGTTAGATATTAGATGTTATGACATTACCTCTCTCTTAAAATCATAGTTGTCCTCGACTATGAGGTAGAAGAGATAAAGTCTTAGTCATTAGTCTACGATTCTTAGCGAGTAGAGGATCCCTTTTTATCCTACGACATCATTCCAAAATAAATGACTAGTCCATTTGGTGCTTGGGGGACTTAGTCACCGCAAGCATGTCTACTATTTAGTCCATATCATACTTTCAAAGTAGAGTGACAAATTCTACTTAGTGTTTGAGTGACGTTGTCATCAAAAACATGATTCTAAGCATGCATACTATTTAAATTTGTGCACAAAAGAGGATTAGTCTTATAAGACAAAAACATTGTTCATTTAGAAAGCATTTATATTTTCTTACTCTAGTGTAGCATTGTAAGCATTGACAAGGTTCATACTATCCTTAAGCTGCATCCATCTAGCATCTTCAAAAGGATAGTTTTTAAATTTAATAAGATCTCAAAGAGTAGGTTGAATCCATCTATGCCCTGCATAGGAAGGAGCATGGGACTCATACTTTACTTTCTCGCGAAGAGAGTGAGTAACACATATCTGATTGCCATGGGAAAGATAACCATCCTGCAAAGTGAATGGTTCTTGTTTTTCCCTAAGGCAAGGGCTGAAACTACATCTTTAAAATCGAGGTAAGTAGCATACTCATCTATCATGGAAGATAGATCATTGTGAGTTGCTATGGACACCGCATTGGACCTTGGCCGTCATGATAGTGCATCAGCTACTTGATTGTGCCTGCCAACAATGTGGGCAATATGAAATTGAATTGCAAAAGAAAATTTTTCCACCTCATTTGTTTGTCAGAGAGCTTGGTTTGCGTCATGAAGTACTTAAGACTTTGGTGATTCGTTTGTAGGATGAATGGAGTTCCCAAAAGGTAGTGCTTCCATGTATCAAGGGCATGCACGATGTAGCTTCTTTTTGTAGATTCCCAAGACACGCTCATCGGAATTGAGTCTTCAACTCTCATATGCTATGGCATGCACTTCTCGAGCAAGACTGCTCCAAGGCAATCTCCACAAGCATCACATTGGACCTCAAATGGTTTTCAGAGGTCCGGAAGTGTAAGCACAAGTTGGCTTTTCTTTAAGCTTATCAAAAGAAATTTTCTCCTTGGCAGACCATACATACTTGACATTCTTCTTTGTCAAGTCATGTAATGGTCCCGCCATTTTGGGAGAACTTAGCTATGAAGAGTCTATAGTATGCAAACATACGAATAAATCTTCATAGCTCATGTAGATTCCTTGGGTTAGGCCATCCGTTTATTACCTCTAACTTTGTTGGATCCATACGGATACGATCTTGAGAGATAATGTGACCTAAGTATTGAATCTCTTGAAGGAAAAATTCACTCTTATTTGGATTAATGAAAAGTTTATTCTTCCTCAAAGCTTAAAAAATTACCTGGAGGTTTTTCTTATGCTCCTCAATGGATTTGGAGTAGATGATGACTTCATCAAAGAAAAATCCAGGAAACATATGTTAGGGTCAAAAGATTTTCTCCATCAGGCGGTTGAACGTGGCTGGAGCATTTGTCAAGCCAAAAGGCATGACAAGATATTCATCAACACCAAACATTGTGCAAAACGCGGTCTTTATGATACCTTCATTCACTATCCTTTTGATGATAGCCACTTTTAAGGTCAATCCGACTAAAGTAGATTGAGCCTTGTAGCTTATCGAAAAGATCTGTTAAGTATGGAGCGTGATTTACCCCTTGTAATTTTTTGTATTAAAAATGCACATTTGTAAGGCCCCCATTATGAGGAGAAGCCATCGTGCGTGAACAAAAAATCACTCACCGAAAACCAAAATTTTCACGACCAAAACGGTCGGTCGTTTGGCCAGTTGGCCGGTGGCCAATTTCAAATGCGGACTTGTCTTCTCAAGTGCGGCCACACATGGGTGGATTGGAGGGTCCATTTGGACTTGTCTACACAAGGGTGGCTACACACGACTGCCCTCATGAGAGAGGGCAGCTCTTTTGTCCTATAAAAGGAGGCCATTTCGACACACATTTTGGAGTGTGAAGTTGATGCAACAAGGTGGGTGTGAGGTGGTGAGAGTCAATCAAGGCGGGATCTCTATTAAGGGTATAACTTCTTTGTAACCTACTTCTTGTTTGAAGTATTAAAGCCATTGAGTGGCTGCTTTCCCGTGGCTGTAGCCCACATTGGGTGAACCATGTATATCGTGTGTGCTGTCTCTCTCTCTTTTTCTCTACTCTATACTCTCTCGTGTGTGAAAATTTGTCTCTCTCCATTAAGTAAATTACTCGTTCATCTACTTAGCTACGTCATATTTCCTAACAATTGGTATTAGAGCAAGGTTTGCTCGTAGCTAAAGTATCTAAAGGAAAGGATTACTTGAATTAAGTGGGAGTAATGGTAGAGGAAGGGAAGCCTAAGATCAAGAATTTCAACGGTAAAAACTACCAACATTGGAAGATGCAGATTGAAGACTATCTCTACCAAATGGACCTCTATTTGCTAGTAGGCGGTCTTGCAAAGAAGCCAGCATGGATTGTCCTTGATCAAAAGGCACTGGGAACATCCGATGAAGCTTGGCGTCAACGGTGGCCTTCAATATCTTGGAGATGAAGACCACAGAGGACTTGATGAAGTCACTTGACAGCCTCTACGAGAAACTATCAGCATCTAATAAGGTATTTCTCATGAAGCGCTTGTTCAATCTAAAGATGGCAGAGATTGGTTTAGTTGTAGTACACCTAACTGACTTTAACACCAACATAACTTCAATCCATGAAAATAAATTTGGATGATGAAGTGTGAGCTCTCCTTATACTATTGTCTCTACCAGATAGTTGGGATAGCCTTGTGATGATTGTAAGTAATTCTATCTCTGGCACAAATACTCTTAAGTTTGATGATTTTGTGGGTGTTATCCTAAGTGAGGAAATGCAAAGGAGAAGCACAGGATAATCATCAAATGCTACACTATCAGTGGAGACAAGAGGAAGGGCTAAGGAGAGGTTCAAAAACCAAAAGGTTCGTGATCGCTCAAGGCGGAGCAAGTCACACAAAAGTTAGTTCTTGATGTTGGAACTGTGGCAAGAAATTCCATGTCAAGAAGGATTGTTGGTCCAAAAAGAAGAAAGTGTCAGAGTCTCAAGACAACAAGACAACATCAGATGCCAATGTGGCAAGTAAAGTAGAGCAAGATGCTCTAATTCTCTCATTAGACAATGTGTCTAATTCCTGGATAGTAGATTCCGGGGCTTCGTTCCATGCGACACCACATACTTGGGAGATGATGAAGCTTGTGAAATTGTTGGCAAAGGTACAATTTGTGTCAAAACTGCTAACAAAAATGAATGGAAGCTTAAAGATGTTAGGCATGTTCCTTCTCTTTGCAAGAATTTGATCTCTACAGGATAATTGGACGATGAAGGTCACAACATTGCATTCAGAAACAAATGGTGGAAGATCTCAAAGGGATCTTTGGTGGTTTCCAAAGGAGAAAAGGTTGGTACACTTTACTTGTGTATTGTCAGCTCGCAATCTTCAACTTATGCAACAACTACAGAAGTGCACAGTGCGATGTAGCACTACCGGCTGGGGCATATGAGTGCCAAAGGAATGCAAATCCTTGAAACAAAAAATCTTCTACCAGGTTTGAAAGAAGTGGACTTAAGAGTTTTATGAAGATTGTGTTTATGGAAAACAAAAGAGGGTAAAATTTCAAACATCAAAAAATAAAAGAAATAAAAAAATTGAGTTGGTTCATTTTGATGTTTTGAGTCCTGCAAGTACACCATCACTTGGTGGCTCATTGTACTATGTAGTATTCATAGATGATGTGACTAGGAAAACATGGGTTTATGTAATGAAGAATAAATTCGATGTATTTTTCATATTTCAAAGGTGGAAAGCCTTTATGGGAAATGAAAGAGGTACTAAGATTAAATGCCTCAGATCGGACAATGAAGGCGAATATTGCAGCCAAGATTTTGTGATGGCAATGGCATTCGGAGGCAAAAGACAACCCCAAGGATACCTCAACAAAATGGAATTTTGAAAAGGATGAATAGAACAATCATGGAGCAAGCACAAAGCATGCGGCTACATGCAGGCCTACCGCTTGAGCTTGGGCGAAAGCAGTAAGTACGTTTGTGTACTTAATCAACCGGTCACTCTCAACGGCATTGGATGGGGGAGTTCCAGTGTAGGCATGGATAGGTAAACTGGTGAACTATTCATTTCTCAAAAAGTTTGGGTGCAAGGCTTTCATGCACATAGATAGAAGCCTAAGGTCAAAGCTAGATGCAAAGTCCAAAAAGTGTTTCTTCATCGGCTATGGAGAAGGTGACTTTGGTTATCGCCTATGGAATCCTGAATATGGTAAAATCTTTAGGAGTAGGGATGTAATTTTTAACGAACAAAATATGTAAAACGATTACTTGGAAAGAAAACAAACAAAAGAAATAGGTGATGAGTACATGGAGCTTGAGGATGGCGAAGACTCAAGGAGTGAAAACGGTGACAATGTACAACAACGCCAACCAAATAATGAGTCTCAACCTATTCCCCAAATATCTAAAGAGCAAGTAGACCTTTAGAAAGGTTTATTCCTTCCTTCAACCATCTCTTGATCTCAAATTCTGGAGAGCTGGAATCATACAATGAAACTATGCAACATGAATCCAAAGGAGAGTGGATAAAGAGCATGCAAGTGGAGATGGACTCATCACATCATCACAACCAAACATGGGAGTTGGTTGAGTTTCCTAAAGGTAAGTGGGCACTTCAAAAAAAATGGGTGTACAAGCTGAAGGAAGAAGAAGGTGGGAAGAAAAGGCACAAAACCAGGCTTTTGGTAAAAGGGTTTTCTCAAAAGAAAGGTATTGACTGCGATGAAATATTTTCTCCTGTTGTAAAAATGAGCTCAATTAGACTTGTCTTAAGCCTTGTGGCTGCTCATGATTTAAATCTTGAGCAAATGGATGTAAATACGGCACTCCCTCACAGTGACTTAGAGGAGGAAATGTACATGCTCCAACCAAAAGGGTATGTTGTAAAAGGTAAGGAGAAAATGGCATGCAGATTAAAGAAAAGCTTGTATGGTTTAAACCAAGCATCAAGATAGTGGTACTTGAAGTCCGACGGATGGATGTTGGATCATGGATTCATAAGATGCAACTTAGATCACTATGTCTACACAAAGAATTTCGGAGATGAGAAGTTCATCATCCTGATGTTGTATGTTGATGACATGTTGATTGCAAGTGCGAACATACAGGAAATCAAAGACCTAAAAAGAGGACGTATCTAGATCTTTTTCAATGAAATATTTAGGTCTGCAAAGAGGAAACCTGGTATGAAGATATCAAGGGACGGGAAAAAGACGACAATAAAGCTATCTCAAGAGGCTTACATCAAGAAGGTACTAGAAAAGTTTGCAATGCAAAATGCAAAAACGATTTCTACACCTTTGGTTGGTTACTTTAAACTAACCAAGGATATGTGTCCAAAGACACAAGGGGAGATAGCCTATATGTCTAAAGTTCCATATGCTACAACGGTAGGTTCTCTCATGTATGCTATGGTCTGGACAAGGCCAGACATTGCATACATAGCTTGGAGGACTCTGTGAAGCCCTCATCTCCAAAGGCTGCATCGAACTGCTGGATGAAGGCCAAAACTTTGTCTATAGCACCAAAGGTGCCATCATAGGTGAGAAAAGAGATGCTCTTTCCTCCATCCTTGAACTTATTTAGCTTGTAAGACATTTTCCAAGCAGCATGGGACTTGTGATGTTGTAACATTTAATGGCCTAGTAACTTGTGTGTAGTGGAAAATAGCATAGACATAGTGAGCATTTCATTAGAATAGATTCCTAATGAGCATAGAAAGAGTGCTTGGATGGAGAGAGAAACAAAAAACATAACACCTAGTTAGATAGGCATGAACAATACTTCAAAGAGAGAGAAATTAAGTTATTGACAACAGTTTTGAGGACCGGGTTTACATGGAGCCGGTCCCCCCTCAAAAGACTTTGTATTATAGGTTTTCCCCATCAAGGGAGACATTTTACAATACAATTATTTGTGTTCCTTTAATAACTAGCTAGTGCAATGAAGATGGAAACTTCAAGCACTAATTAAACACTTATAAAGAACAACATCAATTCCCTCACAGTCTCATACCCAAGACCTCACACACCTTCGAAGATGGTGAGAGCTAGCGGGGTATGAGAGTAGATTGAGAGGAATAAGGAGTAGTCTTACTAGAAAGAAGTATATCTCCTCACATATAATCACTCATAAATAGCTTAGCATAGAATGGAAGCAGGATTTTTCCAAAAGGGATGAGGTGGCCTTGTCTACCGATGAGGACCGTGATGATGCAATGTGGGGAGAGTCTCTCTCTACTTTGGCAGAGCATGATGCAACAGTAGAAGACGTGATTGAAGAACAAGTGTTGGTTTTTGGCTTGGATATGTAGAGCTTGAAGTGTTGAAGGAGCAGGTCTAGACAGCTCGCTAAACGGAGCTACAGCGTGCAATATATTAAGGTTTGAATGTGGAGGTGTTTGCAAATCTGAGATAGATAGGGCAGGTGATTACACATGGAGCTACTTTCAGAATATGGATGTGTAGAGCTTGAATTATGAAGCATGCCAGTCTTTTCAAATCGTCATTTGAAGTCCCGGTTGTTGAGATATTGCCATTTGCAGTTTCATCGAGGGCGAGTTCCGTGCTGATTTGGTGACCTTGATCGGTGTGCCATCTGAGGTTTTTGGAGGCTTGCCAATATTTGTATGCAAAGTGCACGGCATATGAAGGCCATAGAAAGTGACAACATGTCAAATAGAGTCTAGACGGGCAAATTATAGCGGTTTGAAGTTGGCGGCGACGATCGTTAGTCGGGGTGAGTTGTATGATTTTTTATTGTTGACACGCATCGTTCAAGGTCATTTGAAAATCGAAGTGCAAAGCACATGGGGAGAATTGAATTCGGGGAGGGTGGCTTCCAATGAGTTTTGTCGTCTTGAGAACTGGAGCCATGACCACCTTGTGGCAAGTTGGGGAACTAGGGAGAAAAAATCAAGTTTTTTTTGAAGTTTTTATGGAGCTTGTAGAGGGGATTTGGAGGGCAAAGGGGACAATGATTTCCACATGGCCAGATAATAGGCCCACATGTGAGACGACAAACCACAAACGCATAGTATAAGGGTTGGCGGTGAACGCATCCAGGGGCAACGAGTTGGGAGAGAGTGGGAAGCTCTATGGATATGGTGGCTTGCTCGCAGGCTCTACGTGTTGCTTGCACTGTACAGTGTTGACTTGGCAACCCAGTGAGGTGGTGGTTCACGTGGCCGAATGGCCCACTGTCGAGAAATTTGCGATCTTGCCAGGAAAGCACCGGGCTTATGGCTGTGAGAGTTTATGAGAGAACTCCAAAAAACTATATGAAGGAGTTAAACCATAGATTCCATGAAGACTAGGGTTTGGAAAGAAGTGAAATAAAAGAAGCCCACCCATTATCTCTTGCACTCACACGCACAAAGAAAGAACACAAAAGAGAATGTCAAAATAACACAAAGATGAAAACATCAAGGCTATGGTCATATCGTATCATGGGTAATATGAAAGGGTTAATATAGATAAGTTAATGGCATTCAATCTTGGTTGACCAAATAGGCTATGAATTGTTCTTTGGAATTGTAGTTTTGTGCTTACCATAATATATATATTTTGTCTAGTGATTGGGATTAATTGTGTGTACAAATCCTCTTAGTTCATAGCAAGATAACTACGCTGACGTCAAAAGAAAAGTTATAGTCTATGAGAGGTAGTATAATGGGATCCGATGATAGTAGTATTTCATTGAGCCTTTCTGGGCGAAAGAGAAACACTATACGTTGTTGAAAGTGTATTTTACGACTAATCCATATGTTAATTCTAATAGATCGTACAGAGTGAAAGCGATAGAAATTATCATCATGTGGATTATTCATCTAGGATAACTCTAGTATGTGCAAAATGTAGATATGAGAGAAGAGAAGGGAAGAGAAGAGAATTTCCCTCCCAAGCCCTATTCTTGCCCGTAGGCAATAAGGATACTGCGGGGAGAGATGTACCTGTAGCGAGGAGAACCTAAAATTTGTAGAGAGGATGAATTACTAAGAGTGCGAGAGATAGGTTTGGTTAAGGAGACAAGATTAGATATATATATATATGTTGGATTAGAGATGGAAACGAAAACAACAAGAAATCAAGAAAACATCAATGTAGAACACATCTTACTTGACAAACCCTTCGGCACCATTATTGATGGAGAGAGAAGGAGAGGGGAGAATTCAACTTTGATTGATATGCCAAGTCCAAGACCTTCTTTGATTAGAGTTAATCTTCCAAGGATTGCATGCAAGAATGGCTAGTCCTCCTCTAGCAGAAAGTGTGGCTTAGGCTTATGTTAATGGCTAAGTACAATTTGGCATTACTACTCACTTCCTCATGAATTCCTCTCATCAATGGCTTGAATGTTGAGTGGTTTTCAAAGAAGAAGAGGTCCCCTTTTATAGGTCAAAGGAACCCACAAGGGTTTACACAAGAAGAGAAGAGACAGTGTGAACAGAAACTCGAAAAGTTGGAAATGAGCTGTCCCTGCATGATGTGGGCAGATTGGGGTCCAGTATTTTGATCATATATCCTCACCCGTGGCTCCAAATAAAAAACAAAAAATATGGGCAGAAACTTCAGCTCATTACCTACGACGTCCTTTTCATATGTATTTTCCAATTCGGATTGGAACCTTGTGTAAAAAAATCATCAAAATAGGGTACAATTTTGGCAGCAAAAGTCTTTTTGTGGTCCCCTTAGCCTAGACTTTTATTTGATTCCAATGGACACCTCATGCCATATGAAAGCATGACATTTCTCCTTGACAAATTTTTGTAATCATGCTTGCAATAATGCATTAAAATAAGTGTATCTTCGAAATCATGCCACGTAGTGTCCCACTAGGATTTGATTCCCTCCTAGTAGCTATTTAAAAAGAAATATAAGAAAAATATAAAAAATGCATAGAATATATATAGATTTGAAATTACCCTAGATATAGGATCTAGATAGGGTGTGAGATAATAATGAGATGGTAAAAATAAAGAATCAATGCTTTTTGCCCCAAGTTAAAGAGGCAGAGCTATTGACGTTTTTTCCATAGTATTTTCTGATGGTAAAGTAAGAATAGTTTACCCTTGAGATAAATAATAGGATGAGATAGAAAGCATATTATTATACTTATATATGCATATGTACATTATAGAAAATATAACTATGTATCTAAAAAGTTACAAGATAACTCTTGTAGCATGCGTTCTAACTATTTACGTGTCACAGCACGACATCCACCCCCTCTAAACCTGCACATCCTTCGGTATGTGCCACATTGTCTCTTTGTAAGATTAGCCCTCTTGTACATCTTCCTTGCTTTCTTCTTCACTGGATAATTCCAAAGCTTCATCTTGACTTTGATCTTCACCTGTGTTTTGCTCTTCTTCCTCATCAACATCTTCTGGATCATTGTCTCTTCTTATCTTAAACATTTTGATCCTTTTTCGTGCAATGGGAATCTTTACTTTTGTACCATCTAGTTCAGACAAGCTATAAGTAGCATTTTCATGCACATGCTTTACAACATACGGTCCAAACCATCTTTTTGAAAACTTACGCATGACTGTGTGCTGGTTATCAAGGCTACTATCATATACTAAAACCCAGTCACCTTTGTCAATTACTTTGCTCCTGAGCCGATGTCGCTTATCAAAGTAGTCCTTGTTTTTCAGCCTTGCATTTTTGAGTCGTTCTTTTCCAGCCTCAATGTCTCTAGGTCTTCTCTCTAGTTGCCTTATGCACAATGCAAGGAGATCTTCCCTGCTAAGCCCCTCTTGCCAAGGTAGTACATTCCATGTGGGAATTGTATCTTCAATCGGCATCGCTGGCTTTTGACCATACATTAGCTCCGCAGGCATGTAGCCAACTACTGAGCTATGTGTTGTACGATCAGCCCATAAAGCATATGGTAATAGTTTTGGCCACTCACTAACTCTTTCTTCGCAAGCCTTGGCCAAAGCTTTGATGATAGGAGGATGCCCTCTTTCACTCTTTCCATTGCCTTCAGGGTTGTAAGCTGTGGTAAGAGAAATATTGATTCCTAATCTGGTAAAGAACTCCCTTGCTTTCTCAACATCCAGCTCACCTCTATCTGCAGTGACTTTCTAACACAACCATAACGGCAAATCACCTCATCAAGAAGGAATTTTCACAAAGATTCCGTGGTTTTAGCTCTTAATGCTCTTCCTTCAACCTGGTTAGTTAGGTCCTCTCGTGCAAGAACCAAGTATCTCATCTGCCAGAGTCCTAGAGGCATTGTGACTAGATCCACAACCCATTTATAGTGCATGGCTAGTGGATATGTAGGGTGCAATCCATCACGATGTCGGACATTTGAATACATTTGACAAGTTACGCATGACTCTACAAATTGAGATACATCTTTATACATACCCTTCCACTAGTATTTTTCTTTCAACTTGGAGAAGGTTGCCCACACACCCCTGTGTCTAGCCCATAGACTCTCATGAAATTCTTGCATGAGCTTTACTAGAGTCTCTTTTTTACATATAACCCGTTGTGGTGTAGCACCCTTTTGTTTAGGATGCTTCCACAAGTAACCATCCCTTAAAAAGTACCCATATGCTTTCCTGCGTATCCTCTTGAATTCTTGTTCAGACCAATCATCCTATTTTGTTAGAGTACTCAAGTACCTTCCAATAGAAAGCCAATCACCTTCATAAAGATCTTTCAAGAACAATTCAAGTGAATTAGTCATGCAGACATTGTTATCTTTGACATGAGAGATAGAATAGAACTTTGTGCCTACATCATCTCCCTCATCAATCATTTGTGACTCATCTTCATACCTTGCCCTTGATAGCATATCTGCCACTGTATTGTCTTTACCTGCAATGTGCTTAAACTCGGGATTTAAGGACTTAATGTAGGCAATCCACCGCAACATAGCAATGTCTGGAGTTGAGAAGCTTGTAATCATCCCAAGAAGTGGTAGACAATTTGTTTCTACAACCACACATACACCAATTAGGTACTCTTTTCCATTTTTCAAGGTTGTAACCATACCCCATAGCTCTCTCTTTATTTGTGGATAGTTTCTTTGGCGAGCACTTAGTACCTTTGTTCCAAATCTTACCACATACCTGCGTCCTTCTTCATCATCTTTCCCTATAGCCCATCCAATCCCTGTAGGACTGCTGTCTACTGTCACAATTACTCGCCTCTGACACTCATAGTCTACCTTTCTCAAAGTTGGTGCTAACTGGAGCAGCTCCTTTAGCTTTTTCATGGCTTTTACATGTGCTTCTGACCATTTAAACTTTTGATTCTTTCTAAGCAACTGATAAAGAGGACCAGCTACATGTGCATAATGTGGAATCCAAATAACATAAAAGACACATGCTCCCAGAAACCTTCTAACCTCAGTGAGGCTAGTGCATGTTTCTTTCATTCTTTGGATGGCATCTACCTTTGCTGGACAAGGTTTCCTACCATATGGCCCGCACATGTGCCCCACAATGAGCACTTCATTGACACCAAACATAGACTTTTTCCCTAACAATGTAAGATTCACTTCTTCCAACCTAGACAAAATTTTATCACAATCATTTATGTGATTTACCACAAACCTGCGACATCCCTTGAGATCCAAAGCTTCATCTTTGTCACTTTCTTCACATCCTTTGATAGGAAAATCATCAATGAAAAGCATTGTGATTTGAGGAATAAAGTCACGTAAGACCTTATTCATCCCATTCATCATATGTGCAACCGAGTTGGTTGCTCCCTGTGGCAAGGTACACATCCTTACCAAACCCAAAGGTGTCCTCATGGTTGTCAAGTCTCTGCTTTCGATTGCAAGATGAAATTGATCATACCCTGAGTAGAGATCCCCCATTGAGTAGATTGCCCTCCCTGAAAAACGCCTCTGTAAACTCATTCACAATTGGACCTGTACCTACATTTCTAATTGTCACCTTGTTCACTGGTTGCATATCTTGGATGAAGCGTAGAGAACCATTCTTCTTTGGAACTGTGAACCACCTGTTTGAGTATGGAGCACAAGAAGGCTCCAAGATTCCCATTTTGATTTTCTCATTCAGTAGCTCTACTAACTTTGGCAAATGAGCCTTTGGAACCGGAATAGGCCGCAGAATCCAAGGCACATGAGGTATTGTGAAAATTACCATCGGAGCTACAATAGAAGGATCAACACTTCCTATCTCATGTGGCTCAAATGCAAAAGCCTTACCATGCTTTGGAAGCAGTTCTTTGAAGCACTTTGTCCCCTTCCGTGTTAGAAACTCCTGGCGACCAATCTGCAACTCTTGGAAAGACTTCTGTGTGAAGGTATGCCCAATCTTTTTAGGATTCCTCAAACTTGGATGTAAAGAATCCTGCTCAATCTTTTCCCTATTGTTGGGTGGTAAGGGTGAAGCTACTGGTTTCACCTTCTTTGCTACACTCTTGTATTTAGTTTCAACATGGACTTCTGGGCCAACTGTTTGATTTTCTTTAAAGGCTTCTATTACTTGATACATTTCCATAGAGCAAACTTCCACAACTTCATTTTCAAGATGCAAACTAGGCCCCATTATAGCATCAAGCTCACCCATAGTATCTACAAAATAAACTTGTTCACACAAACCCAAAACATTTTCAGTAGGCTCTAGCAACCCACTCTTTTTCATGCCTATTTGTACAGTATGCACATATTGCCTCTCACATCTCTTCAAATCTTCAAGTTTTGTAAAACATACTGATCCATTCCTTGTTACCAAGGAGCTCGTTGAAAATGTTTCACCTATTTTTGGATCAGGCGAGACCCTTTTTTCTTTTTGTACCATTGCAATCCCGCTTTACAATGGTACTTGGCCAAAACCCATCATTTCTCTATGATCATGAAACTCTTTGCTCACCTTTGGTAGAGGATGTTCTCTGAGGTTGTCACGATTTCTTTCATGGTTTACACAAGTTGTGAGAAATTGGATAGCTCATATACCATCTTTGCTACGTATCCTAGCATATGCTGAACCATCATCCATCACCTTTGTTTCCATTCGAACTCCCACAATGTAGGGTTGTCCAAGGATGAGATGATATGAAGATGTATTCTGTACAAAGAATTTTTGGTCAATCTTTACATCACCTATTGTCACATTCACACCTGGACATGCTGCATACAATTCACCAGATGAATTGTTTGCCGCTTTCACCATCCAACCATGATTTGTGTCCATCGGCCATTTGCACTTGTTGTAGAGACTCTTTGACATTATGTTTATTTCTGAACCATGGTCAATCAAGGCAACAAATGGCTCTTCAAGATCACCTACCTTGACCAAAGTTTCTGT
This sequence comes from Adiantum capillus-veneris, assembly GCF_014529385.1. Lineage (NCBI taxonomy): Eukaryota > Viridiplantae > Streptophyta > Polypodiopsida > Polypodiales > Pteridaceae > Adiantum > Adiantum capillus-veneris. The sequence goes on from NC_140940.1 coordinate 41,084,598, forward strand.
AGTAGCCCTTGCCCAATGACTTCGTGAATAGTAGCTCCTAGGAATATCTTCAACTTCTTCATCATCATTTGAGAAATGCACTTGCTTCACTCTCCCACTAGATTGGTAGCATCCTACCACAGCTCCATCATCCTCCTTATTTTGCAGCTGCATCCCTTGTGTCTTTGAGGTTTTCCCTTCAACCTGTGGACGAGAAACTTCAGCAAGGGTTTGCCTCTTCCTCTTGATGATGTCAATGATCTCCTCATGGAATTCACGCTTTGCAATGCCAAGAACTTCTCCCAGAGTAAACTCAATCTTGCTATTCAAGATCCTTTCCTCCAAGACTTTCTTTAAATCTGTAGCAACCTCAATATCAGATTGTAGCTTATAAGTTGGGCCTTTTGACTTACCTTTTGTTGGCTCTTTCTTCTTTCCTGTTGTAGACTCCTCCATGAGTACTCTAGGTGGAGATGCTCCTTGTGTTGAGGGTGTTTGAGAAGGCATGGAGTCGCTTCTTCCCCCACTTCTAGAAGCTCTTTTTGATGGTCCTTCATCAACATTCTCACGTCTACGCTTCTCTTCTACAATTGCCTCATTTTGTTGGCATTTTGTAATGTAGGCATGCACTGACAATGAGTCCACTGGATCATTCCATCCTGTTTCTAGACGTATGCAATCACCTACTTCATGTAGAATCTCTTTTGTAAGCTTTCCCTTTTTAGCTTATTGCATGACATTTGGCCAAATTTGACCATGATGGTCACTCACCTCTTCATCACAAAAATGCTCAATTTTTACTCCATAAGTAGCTTCCTGAACTGAAGAGGTGGCATGCTTAGTTTTCATATCTTCAACTAAGGTTTGCATTCCCCCCTTCCCAAAGTTAGTTCTCAAGGGTAGACTTGTTTCTCTTAAGTGGATTTTATCATCCTTAAAAAAGACAATGTCTTTTGACAAAGCATCACTAAAATCATCACAATCCCTTCTTACATGATCTGTACTATCACACCAAATACATCTATTAACAAACCCTTCTTTGGGCTGTTGTCTTTGTCTAGAAAGTGGCCCTGACGGTTGATCTTTTTCTTCAAGCTTTGCAAGCTTCACCTTCAAGTCACTCATTCCCTTCACAAGCTCATCTAGCATGGACTCATCAAACTTCGGAGAGATAAAAGTAGGCTTTAGCATTTTGTCAGGAGTTGAGGTGGAAGGACTTGTAGTGTTTACTACCATCTTGTCCCTTCTTCTTTGTCGTTTGGCAAGTAGTGAGACGGCACCTTCAACCTCATTCTAGTCGGTCTTTAGTCCTTGCTCAACATCTTTATCTTCAAGAAGAAGCTCCAAAATTTCTGGAAACTCATTACCTGCAGCTTGTAAGAAAATATCTGTCTTCTCTACATCTAGTGTGTCCCTTTCTGTCTTGGTGAGTTGTGCATAGCGCCACTCAAATTCCCTAAGTAGCTCTGTTATTGATAGTCCTTGCTTTGGCTTGACTACCCATTCTAAGAATGTCCTTTTGGTCACTCTCTCAGAGTCATCCATGATATATTCCTCCTCTAAAGCTACTTTGAGTTCTTCCCAATTTCTCCCATGTCCATCTTTAATTCCCCTAACATGTTCTCTAATTTTTGGAGCAACAACTAGCTCAAATCTTTGAATCATCTCACCTTCTGACACGCGATGTAGCTCCATCTCCTTCACATACTCGCGTAAGTACTTGGTTACATCTTTGCCATTGAATTGATCCATTCTATTGATGACTGCTTGTATGGCCTTCGTTGATGAAATCTCCCTTCTTTTGGTGGCACGTTGTTGTTGCATGAACATTGCAAATGCTTGAAACATTTGCATTGTTGCTGGGTAAAAATGCATACCTTATTGCTCAACATGATCACCCATGGTTACCCACAAACTCTCACCCTGGCAGATTCACGTCGTGTTCACCAAAAATATGTCGAGAAATTTGCGGTCTTGCCAGGAAAGCACTGGGCTTATGGCTGTGAGTTTATGAGAGAACTCCAAAAAACTATCTGAAGGAGTTAAACCATAGATTCCATGAACACTAGGGTTTGGAAAGAAGTGCAATCAAAGAAGCCCATGCATTCTCTCTTGCACTCACACGCATAAAGAAAGAACACAAAAGAGAATGTCAAAATAACACAAAGATGAAAACATCAAGGCTATGGTCGTATCGTATCATGGGTAATATGAAAGGGTTAATAGATGAGTTAATGGCATTCAATCTTGGCTGACCAAATAGGCTACTAATTGTTCTTTGGAATTGTAGTTTTGTGCTTACCATAATATATATATTTTATCTAGTGATTGGGATTAATTGTGTGTACAAATCCTCTTGGTTCATAGCAAGATAACTACGCTTACGTCAAAAGAAAAGTTATAGTCTATGAGAGGTAGTATAATGGGATCCGGTGATAGAAGTATTTTATTGAGCCTTTCTGGGCCAAAGAGAAACACTATACGTTGTTGAAAGTGTATTTTACGACTAATCCATACGTTAATTCTAAAAGATCGTACAGAGTGAAAGCGATAGAAATTATCATCATGTGGATTATTCATCATAACTCTAGTATGTGAAAAATGTAGATATGAGAGAAGAGAAGGGAAGAGAAGAGAATTTCCCTCCCAAGCCCTATTCTGGCCCGTAGGCAATAAGGATACTGCGGGGAGAGATGTACCTATACAGAGGAGAACCTAAAATTTGTAGAGAGGATGATTTACTAAGAGTGCGAGAGATAGGTTTGGTTAAGGAGACGAGATTAGATATATATATGTATGTTGGATTAGAGATGGAAACGAAAACAACAAGAAATCAAGAAAACATCAATGTAGAACACATCTTACTTGACAAACCCTTCGGCACCATTATTGATGGAGAGAGAAAGAGAGGGGAGAATTCAACTTTGATTGATATGCCAAGTCCAAGACCTTCTTTGATTAGAGTTGATCTTCCAAGGATTGCGTGCAAGAATGGCTAGTCCTCCTCTAGGAGAAAGTGTAGGCTGAGGCTTATGTTAATGGCTAAGTACAATTTGGCATTACTACTCACTCCCTCATGAATTTCTCTCATCAATGGCTTGAATGCTTGACTGGTTTTCAAGGAAGAGGTGCCCTTTTATAGGTGAAAGGAATCCACAAGGGTTTACACAAGAAGAGAAGAGCCAGTGTGAACAGAAACTGGAAAAGTTGGAAATGAGTTGTCCCTGCATGATGTGGGCAGACTGGGGTCTAGTATTTTGATCATATCTCCTTAACCGTGGCTCCAAATAAAAAAGTAAATATAGGGACAGAAACTTCAGCTCATTACCTACGACTTCCTTTTTATATGCATTTTCTAATTCGGATTGGAACCTTGTGTAAAAAAATCATGAAAATAGGGTACAATTTTGGCAGAAAAAGTCTTCTTGTGTTCCCCTTAGCCTAGACTTTTATTTGATTCCAATGGACACCTCATGCCATATGAAAGCATGACATTGCTCCTTGACAAAGTTTTGTAATCATGCTTGCAATAATGCATTAAAATAAGTGTATCTTTGAAATCATGCCACCTAGTATCCCACTAGGATTTGATTCCCTCCTTGTAGCTATTCAAAAAGAAATATAAGAAAAATATAAAAAATGCATAGAATATATATAGATTGGAAATTACCTTAGATATAGGATCTAGATAGGGTGGGAGATAATAATGAGATGGTAGAAAGAAAGAATCAATGCTTTTACCCCAAGTTAAAGAGGCGGAGCTATTGACGCTTTTTCCATAGTATTTTCTGATGGTAAAGTAAGAATAGTTTACCCTTGAGATAAATAATAGGATGAGATAGAAAAAATATTATTATACTTAAATATATATATGTACATTATAGAAAATATGACTATGTATTTAAAAAGTTACAAGATAACTCTTGTAGCATGCTTTCCCACTATGTACGTGTCACAGCAGGACACCGCTTGTTTTAATTGAGGGGAGCAAAGGAAGGTGGTTGTCACACCGCCGTGACAAGCCCCAAGGGGCAAGGTTGGAGTACAATTCAAGGGTAGACCAAAGTAATGGTTCACGTGTGACTGGAGCCAAAAATAGAAAATGGAGCCAAAATTAGAAAAAAGGCACAATAAGGGAATGTTTTTTGGAGGGAGTTCTTGGAGCTTAGAGAGGAGCCCAAGAGGGAGTTTTTGGCTGGAGCTCAAGAGGAGCTCTCTTGAAGGTAGAACCTGTGGATTGATTTTGGAGCCAATGAGGGCATCGACAACGTATTTCTTGCCTGTCTGAACGAGGGGAGTTTCATGGAGACGAAGCCAAAGATTGCTCAGGGTTTTTGTTAATCGTTGATCGTATTGACATAGCCGGTTGTAGCAGATTTCATGGTTGTTGTAGATGATGTTGTTTGCCATAATTGAAGCAAACTGTATCAAAATTTGTTACCATTTCTTCCCCTTTTCCCCCTTCTTCTATTCCAACCATCTGGTTGCCGGTGTTTGAGATGTGTGTGCCTCCTCGGGCCTCTATGTGTGTGAGAGAGAAAGAGAGAACGATGTGTGTTGTGGCACGATCATAAACAGGAAAAATTTTGTGTGGTATGCTGTCAATTGTGTGAGTTTTGAAAATGAACTTTAGTGGATTGGGATGCAGTGATCATCCTAAGCTATGGAGAGGCAAATTGTTTGGGTTCCGGGCATGTTCCCCTTTCCAACATCATCCCTTTACCTAAAAAAGGTCTCTTACATCAAACTATAGGTATTTTTGAATAATCTCAAGGCATTAATTTCCCTCCTATTCCTATCTCTCTCCTCATCCGACCACCTGCTTCTCTCTCCTCTTCTTGCTACCGTCTCTTTACCTTCATCTTTTGTGTGTCATCTTTTTTGAGAAATGGAGTCCCCCTAGTTGAAGTTCCCTAGCACATCCTCTAAATCTATCACCAAATCTAGTGGATCCTCATATATGTAACAAAGGATAACTAGATAATCATGTCGTAGAGCCAAAGAAAGAAAGCCTCCTCTTTCAAGCATCCTAGAGCTAAGAAAATAGTGAAGGAAGTTTTTGTGCAACATTGTTATATGCATAAGGACATTCATCTCTATCCCAAGAGCGCTAACCTTCCTTTGCACAAAGAAAATTGCTAAGTGATTCATATATATTAACACAACTATTGATTGTTCTTTACACTTTGAAGTTTCTTGTTTTTCCTACTATGCTCAAATGATTGTTGTATTATTTATGCTTTTTTTGTGCTACTATGCTCCTTACATACATGTATCCCTCAAGCATAGGAATGACAACCATTGAAGTGTGTCATTAAAATTTTGGATTTCTGGCATATCTCCATTGAGGATAATACCGACAAGTCAGACAGTGGAGTCAGCACTAGGCAAATAGGAGGCTTGGGGATTGCCTAAAGCTCCCTATTGCTTGGTGTTGACCTTGGGGCTAAAGTCACTACAAGAGGTAGTTGAGTCAATACTATGAGAATAGGAGGCTTGGGGATTGCCCAACGCCACCTACCACTTGGTGTTGACCTTGGTACAACAGTGAAGTCAACACCGGGCAAATATGAGGCTTGAGGACTGCCCAATGCCACCTATCGCTTGGTACTGACCTTGGCAAATGGGCATCGGCCCAGTAAACATCCACGGACATTACATTGTTTTGAGTCAGGTACCGGGTTGTCGGTCCAATAGGAAAAGGGTAAGAGTGATTGTCAATGAGAGGCACACTCTAACTAGAACATTCAAGGGTTAGTTGGCTAAGCATAGGTGCCCAAGTGTGAATGGGAGAGCTCATATAAAAGTCACCTAAACTTAAAACTGACGTATTCCTCATTTGTGCAATTAAAGAGCGCTCTTGCTTCATCTCCATCTTCTTCTTCATCTCCTTGTGTGTGTGTGTGTGTGTACGCGAGAGAGAGAGAGAGAGAGAGAGAGAGAGAGAGAGAGAGAGAGAGAGAGAGAGAGTGATCGAGCATTACAAAGGCACGATGGAAGCGAGGCGTTTTAGGGTGGCCCGACGGTAGCTCCTTCTTCTTTGCGACAAGGAATCCTCCACGAAGGCGAGCATAGTGCGGTGAGTGACACAGATTTCTCTCTTGAGCTTGCTAGATTACTCTCGTCATGTGCTTGCAGCCATTTGTGGTTCGCACATAGTGTACGGCAAGTCCCTTGCATTGACGCATGCAACATATGCGTACATTTTTGGCGCCGCTGCTGGGGAAATTCCCTGCACTAAGCTTGAATAGCACTCTATGTTGTTTTGTGGTGCATTATGAAATGTAAAAAAGGTAAAGAAAGAAGGTGTGTGGCTTGTTGAGAAGGATTTGTGACCTTTGTTTTGCTGCAGTGTACTATTTTTTTTAATAAGGTATTGCAATGTATTGTGTCTTTTGTTCATAAGGTAGTAGATCTATAATGTTAGCTATGTAAGGTACAATAAGTAGATCTGTTAGTTAATTAGTTGTTGTGTTAGTGTATAACAGTAGCTCGGTTAGTTGCAAGTAGGTAGGTTAGGTGTGTGTGTGCTCGCGCACGCGGCGATCTTATCCCCAAAAAAAATTAAAAATTTATACTTTTAAAGGTAGGACTAGGATCGAGAATATTCCCGAGACCCAAGCCCAAGCCCAAACTTAGGTTCAGGCTTGATTCACCCTTTAGAATGACTTATTTTAGCCTCACGTGTAAGTAAAAATCGACCCTTTTGAGGACCAACAGAGCTTCAGGTAACCAAACGCTGTGTTGTAAAGCACACCACAAACCCTAAGAAATATGCTCGTTTCGAGCTATCACATGCTCTAATCCAAAAATCGATTATTAAAAAGCATTAAAAAATCTAAAAAATGAGTGAAAACGGGGTGCAAAACGCCCAAAATATCAAGCGGTTAACCTTCGAGGGTATTCGCTGATGCTTGTAGGGTGCCAAAGGCACATGCATATGCACTCTGGTTGTGTACTAGAGGCCGAGCAACTAGCGATCATTTCAACTTACGTGAGTACTCAATACCCACCTACCTTAGGTTTCGGGCCCTCAGCGGGAACCCAAGGTAGTACCACACTCAGGACCCGCATATTGCATCCAGTGACCTTTCCTATGACAACAAAATCATGGAGGGTTACCCACTACCTAATCCTGATAGCTCAAGCCAAGACATGCATGCCATGGGCCCACGGTCCGAGACAAGCGTGCTTAGCCACTTGAAGGAAACCTTTAGTAGAGCCACTCGCTCCGAACATGGAGCTAACGATGTAAATGAGGAGGGTGGGGAAGTAAATTCTCCATTCATGACCAATGTAGACTCTATGCCCTTAGAGAGTTTGCACGTGAATACTCCATTCACTTCACCCCCTAACTCTCCAGAGCTATTCCCCTCCAAGGTTATATTACCTGATGGTAGAAGCTTGCTGAAGTACAAGAAGTTGAGCGGTATATCATTGCGGCTAGGGAAAAGGAAATCGAGAGCTTACGCAAGGTGGAGCAACGAACAGAGTTTAAAGAGGAAGACGCTATGTCAATATCATTGCTAGGAGAGCAATCAAGTGCTCTTGGATTAGAGACCAATAAGCGTCTAACCCATAGAGAGCCACATTGCATCTAGTCCAAAGGACACCCCTAACACCTCAATCCGAGATGGAGTGTTCCTAAATGAGAACTGGGAGTATGAACTACAAATGGAAACTCTAACCGACCTATGCATAGGTCACACATATCACGTGGGTTGATTAGATGTCCTACAATCCACAACGGGTGCTACTAGTGTGGAGGATCAACAACAAAGAGTTTGTGAGGTCATCCATAGGGTTATTGAGCTAGAGAGACAGAACAAGGGCATCCACATGCCTTCAACGGGTGTCATGAGATTCTTGGATACAGGGAAGGCTAAACAACCAACCTTATCGCAAATGGAGACTCCCTCGGTAAGTACGATGGATCCTCCATATGTTGTTTCGCGAGGGGTCTCAATGCAATCTGAGCCCACAAGTGATAGCTTTACTTTTCCAAGTCTAGCTCATCTTTCCATTGATGACACCATGGCTACCATGCCTACCCCAATGATGGGCATACCAAGAAACACGCCATGGACCTCATTTGTTAGTAAAGCACCACTACATGGTAGCTCAATGCCGACAACAGACTCTACAAGTGTGTATCAATTGCTCGAGGGGTTCACTATGTGTAAAACTACCATATCACGTGTGTTCAAGACATGTTTGTAAAACCCCTTATTTGTGAATTTTGTTAAGAATATAATGTATCCTTTTCTTTTAGAATCTGTAAGTTTTTTTCAAATTTGAAAAAATAATGCCCTTCTGTATATATACTTCTGTAAGTTTCAAGAACTTTAAATACCCTTCTGTTGAACTCACGTGATAGGTTACATATTTATTAGGTGACCTACCCGAGATCAATTGTATGCACCTATGGGTCCTCATGCTCATGTAACTCCTACCCCTCCCATTTTTTCAATAAGTTATGCTCCACAACCACAACATCCAAGCTCTTATTTCCATGCGACCATACTGGTCAGCATTAGCATGTCACATCCGATGCCTGCTTTGCCTAGGGCCACACATATGAACTTTGGGCCACCACATTGCACAACACTGTACCAAACATGGAGCCCAAGGGCTTCCTATGTGTCAAGCCCAATGCCAATACCTACTCTACATGTAGTCTCTAGAGCGCCTTCACCCATGGTGCCTGCTCACTTAGGTGACTTGGCAACATTCTCTCAAGCTATCAGTCTATCTATTGCTGAGAATATGCTAAGAGGCCTGATAGAGAACCTAGAAGTAAGGCAGTACAAATAGCCAAGCTCACACAAAAATTTAGTGGAGATGCAGATGTGAGAAAGCATATGGAAGTGTTGGACAAATATGTGATTCTCTAGGAGAACACAATGACCTGCATAAGAGTAATGCTTTAAGCCTAACCTTAAGTGGGAAGGTAGGGGATTGGTATAGAACCCTAAGGGTGGAAGAAGAAATGATTTACCCTACTCTTAGGAGACTGTCCTTGAAAGAATACATACGAGAGGGAGTGCTTTGGGGTGTAGCCTCTCAGCTCCAAAAAGCCCAACAAGAGGAAGAAGAGTTGGTGAGAGACTTTATTAGTCGCTTGAAGCATTTGAATCCAAATGAGCGCTTCAATAATAATCAATTGCTTGATAGATTCATTAGGGGATTACGACATGAGGATATCTACAATGGCCTAGTCATTAGAGGTATCACCACTTGGGAAGCGGTCACCACCAATGCGATCCAATTGGAGAATAATTTAATGATTCAAGGAGAAAGAGTGTCTGTTGAGCTTAAATCTATTAGCTTGCAAGCATCGGGGGAGGAAATCCATATACCGAGCAAAAAATACTGAACGTGTCATTTTTCCGAGCAAAAGTGAAGAGAATTGTAACAAAAATTTCTTTTTTGATTAAGCCCTACCATAATGTCAAATGCAAGAAGTAAAAAAAAAAGGTCAATCCATAGAGGAAAGAAAACTCTGGCACATGAAGGTGATCGCTCCTAAAGTTGTATTTGATTAAGTAACATAAGTTATCAAAACTCCAAGCACTGGAAATTGTAGGGAATCCAAATTGCAAAAAATCTCGCTAGGTTGTGCTCCACGTTGCCGAGTAGTGTAGTTGTTCGGTTGTGCTACCAAAATATTGCCTTGCAACACAAATCCTTTTTTTTGTAGCATCTCAACCTCCCATGAAATCAGACACACTATGTCAAGCCCTATTACACAGCCCTACCACATGCGCTCGTTGACCTGATGGTCATGTGGGGAGAGAAAGAGAGAGAGAGAGTCTTTCCTCGCGACAGACAAAGAAAGAGAAAGAGGTCTCCTACCTTGCCTCCACTCCACACCCTAATACCACACAGACAGAGAGAGATATCTCTATGAGAGAGAGAGAGAGAGAGAGAGAGAGAGAGAGAGAGAGAGAGAGAGAGAGAACTTTTCCCGAGAGACTCCGACTAAAAATATTTGCTTGAGAGATATGGAATGCAAAACCATGTGGCCTGCTCCCCCCCCTTCCACTAATGTTTTATTTTTCCCACGCTTCTCTTTTTCACTTGGAAAGAATGCACGATTTTTTCAATTTCTTCCAACCGGTCTCCCGTAGTTGTATGAGAGAGCCTGCTACTGCTAGCGAGCATCAGTCACATAGCTAGAGTCTCCGCTGATTGAGACTGTGTTCATGTGAGGCTTAGTTATCAATTATTTGAACTGATAACTAAGGGCGGTTACAGACTGTCGAAGCCTATGCCCATCCCCTCAGGGAATGGGCGAGGAGGCTTTATACACTAATATGCCCAAGTCGCAATAGATTAATAAAAGTGACTTTCATGTGCACGAAAGGCAACATGGCCCATTGGTTGCGCCCTTTGTCTTTTCTGGTGGGGCCTGAGAGGTTCAACCCCTGCCCGTGTATGGGCGGGGGAGTTTGCGTGTCCACGGAGTTGTCTAGAGCGCATTTAACGGAGCTTGTAATTTTTTGGCAGCTGGCGGCCAAGTCAGCTCACGTACGTGCCGCCCAAGTATGGGTAGCCGGTCTGTAACCGCCCTAAGCCCCATTCTCGGTCACACCACAAAAGAGCATTAAATGAATAACAATGCCACCCTTTGTAACTATGCCGATATTGGCATAGTTGTGAAGTTCAAGGCATAGTTGGGATGTTGAATGGATACTAAGCCGTGTGTGACCATGCAAGAGGCTTAGTAATTTCTTTAATGATGTATCTCGGACTAGTTGGCATAGTTATCTATAACTAATAACTAAGCCTCGTGGGTCGACCATAGCCTAAGAGAGAATGGTTGTTCACAGTGGAGCAAGTGGGCGTACTGCAGCTAGAGAAGCTACTACAACCCGGCTTTCAATCAGGAAGGACACTACTAAAATTACATCGAACAAGTGACACTCGAGCTCCTGGTTCGAAATGCAATGCTAGGAAAATAAAACTGGAGTCCAATGTATTGTAACCGGCTAAAATCGTAAAATCATGATAAGATTTTGAGCTTGCCTTGAATAAAACCAAAAAATATATACAAGTTTTAGTGAAAATACCGGCAAGAGCTTCAAATTTTGACCTAAAATCCGGAAAATTTTGAAGTTTGCCATTATTTCCTTTGGTTAGGAAAAATGTATTTTTCTAGCCCTGGCCCGGCTTGGAGAATAGTGTCCGTCCGAGCAAGCCTTCAGTTACAATTCAAGCCTGCCAGATCATCTGCAGCGGACAGTCGATGAGCAGCCGCAAAATAAGGAGGATCTAGCCTTCTTAACTACATTCCCACTGAAACTGTAATGCATGCAGAGAGTTGCTAGCGGGGGTTTTTTTCAAGGGAAGGTAGAGCGTCGACGGTGGAGAAAGTTGGCCGACGAGCAGCACAAAGTCACGCGTGGGCTTGGCCTCTGCTCGGCCCAATTTTGCTGTCAGTACAGCTGAGTGATATATGGAGGGGGGGGGGGAAGAGAGAGAGAGAGAAGGGGACAACACCGGATGCCCATTCAATATCAAACAAGCATCCGAAATCTATTCCGTGTTGGCACGAAAGTGGCCTGAATTTCTCTGTGCAGGGTTGTTCGTTTAGTATTAGCTACGTGCAGAATGGGTCAATTTCCTCATGAGATAACGTTTCAAATCTCTGGACTCTACTGTAATACATTCCGCGCCGACGCGGTATGTTGACGGGCCAAGAACGGGTAAATGGGTCTATGGTCTTTTTTATGAGACATGATCTCACAAGGCTTTGAACTCTGCTACTTGCCCTTCCGCGCCGGCGCGGCATGCTGAAGGGCCAAGAATGTATGATTTTTTTAATGAGAAATGATATTCTCACAAGGCTTCGGACTCTGCTGCTCGCCCTTCCGCGCCGGCGCGGCATGCTGAAGGGCCAAGAACGTTTGATTTTTTTAATGAGAAATGATATTCTCACAAGGCTCCGGACTCTGCAGCTTGCCCTTCCGCATTGGCGCGGGATGCTGAAGGGCCGATAATGGGTAAATGGATTTCTACTTTTTTTAAGGAGACATGATCTCACAAGGCTTCAGACTCTACTGCTTGCCCTTTCGCGTCGGCGCGGCATGTTGAAGGGCCAAGGACAGGTGTAGACATTCAATGGGGATCGCATTCTTTTTAACTTTTGCAGCGGCTTCACATGGTGTGGGGAAAACGTATGAAAAGCAAGATATAGAGGGGGGCACAACAGCGGCCACTTCCGTCTCCCTTTCTCTCATTACGACTTAGCCCTACTCATTACCTATCCCGCGTCTTTGCAAACTGTTGAGCTTGCAAAGAAAACTTAGCATCAAGTGGGACATTGCCTCAATCAGTACCGCGTCGGCGCGGGAGAGTTAAGTGCAAGAAACTGATTATCTACAAACAAAAGATTTATACAATTTTTTTTTTGAGACGTGGCTCTAATCCATACCGCGTCGGCGCGGGATAGGTAAGTTCAATGTCCCGTTCTGTTATAACGACCTCTTGAACTCCTAGACCTTTGCTGCATTTATGGCCTTGTTTACATTTCAAGTGCCATAAAGTTTCAAGAGTAAGGATCCGTTTTCAGGATGGGACAATGACGGGAGTCCATACCACGATTGACGTGGGACATTTAGATCCAGAGATAGTGTTGCGATGCCGAAGTGTAGTGTGCTTGCCCCTATAACGTTGGGACCTACCCCTAACTAGTACCTTGTCATCGGCACAGGAGGGTAAAGGTTAGAAAACCTTAGGTTTATTAAAATTGATAGTGTGTATTAAACAAATTAGTGAAAGCATTGAACGACTGGGGAAATGTAACCTTCATGCCACTCTTGCTTCTGTATTAGAATTAAACATGCAAACAACACTGACCCAACATTCAAATTTCGAATAGAAGTGTGTATATTAACCAAAGTGGCTTCATTGATGAAGTCATCAATTAAATGAATAAAATTAGCAATGCCTTTGAAGCAAAGAAGAAAAGTACGCATCAAGTTGGACTTAGCCCTACTTAATTAGTACGCATGGGTGGGAGGCATAAGGGGTAAACAACATGCTATTTGTTGAGCTTGCAAAGCAAAATTAGCATTACATGGGACATTGCCTCAATCAACTGCTGTCATAATGTGCCACTCCTAAAAAATATGTGCACATGAAAATGGGAGAATAATTCGTTAAGGGTGGGGCGTCGGAGAGGTTAATAGGTAGATCTGTGCAAAATGAAGAGTTCATGTCTTAGCCTAAGATATACAAATAATGTTATGGTTATGCATTAATTGATTATATCACCATCATAGATCTGTCCTTCCTATCATTGACACGTTACTTTTTTGAGTGTCTTCCCTTACTTACATTGTGCTTTTGCAAGTTATTTATGTTCATTGTAATATTTTAGACCTTCAGCTATTGTGATTTTCAATGATTTTGGGAAAACTATTTTTGAGTTCGGTTGATATACTTTGATGTGTTAATATATTGAAGTGCATAATTGATAGTATTCATTGAGGTGGAGGCCAAAAGGATAGTGCGCGAGATATCAATTCCCAACATTAGCTATCATGAACATTATAAAGAAACACAAACTAAAAAAAAAAAGGGCTTCAAGACTAGAGGCAAAATGAGTACCTTTTCATGGAATTTTCTTGCTTGAATTGATCTATATATATATTTATTTATATTTATATCCCTAGCTCACAAGAACTAAAGTTACAGAGGGATCGCTTTGATCGTATGCAATGTCACACTTTACTCTTCCTAGTCATGTAGTTTATCCCCACGCATGTAACTCTCTCTCTCTCTCTCTCTCTCTCTCTCTCTCTCTCTCTCTCTCTCTCTCTCAGTGCAGCCGTTTTTTGACCTAGTAGACAGCAGTCCACTCTTTTGATCATAACTTCTTCATCCGAACTCCGATTTGGGTGATCTATAGCCTCAATCGAAGAGCACAAAGTCCTCTACGCATTGATGTAAAGACAGAAATTTTCAGAGTTATGGAAGGCATTTCTATAGCAGAATTTCCGAAGTGAACAGGTTCAACAAAATTGATTCTCATCTCCTATTTTACATACAATGTCTTTCGGCACTCGCAAGGGTTCTTCTTCTTCAACAAGGTCCACAACCATTGTGGAAAATGATCCAAAATCTCCTAAGTGTGGAGATAGTAACACAACCACCCAACCAACGACATCGGAAACCATGATCATGGCGTACTTGGTATCATTGCAAGAGACCGTAAACAAACAAGGCGAATACTTACGAGCACTTGCAATGGGGAATGGCACACTAAGGGTACTTGTGGTTGAGAATGATAATCTCAAGAGGACACTTGAGATACAAACAACACGTTTGATGCAACTTGAAGAGGAAGTCAAGGAATGTAAACGCTCTCTTGTGGACTTGAATGCTTTGAAGGAGCAGATGAGCAAAGTAGAGCATGACCATGTATTGAAAGAGGAGAAATTTGACACTATGAGCCGGGATGTATGCGACATGAAAAATGTATGCACAAACAAGTCTTGGGCTGATGTATGTGGTAGCAATGTGGTTTCTAATTTCTCACTCATGCAAGCTATGGTTCAAACAAAGAATGTTGAGAATGTGGATGTGGAGGAGTCGAAGGAACGGGAGCGACGTTCCAAGAACATTGTTATTCGTGGAATTTTCGAAGAGAAGTTAGAGACACCTCCTTCTCTTGCCATTGTTATTGAAGATTTCTTCAAAACCCACTTTGGCATGTCCGGAGTTATGGTCTATGTAAAAACAAGGAGATCTCTCATGAAGAAAATGTGCCCAAGGAGGAGGCAAGTCTCTCAAGCAAATAGGGATGCGTGACCTATGAGACCGAGTTACAATTGAAAATATGCTTTTGGAATTGTAATGGATACCCATGGAATGAGGGGGTTGGCATTGATAAAATAACAAGCAAAGCCGATGTTGTTCTTCTTGTTGAAACTTGGGAGCATGATACACAAAGGATTAACGGCTTGGAGGATGACAATGTACATTCATTGATGTGGTCAAAGAATCTCAAGCAACGAAGAGGACAAGGAGGGTTAGCATGCATGGTTAAGAAAGGATTGGAAGATTTTGTATCAATTGTGAAAGATGACAAGTACAAATGTTATGTATGGCTGAAAATTATGACACCAAAAAGAGCACCCATTTTTGTAGCCGGTTGCTACATTCCTCATCATGATTCTCCCTTTTATGCTTGCATGGATAGAGATCAACCATTTTCTGATTTGGAAGAGGACATTGCTTATTTCAAAGGTGAAGGTGATGTTATTGTATTTGGGGATATGAATGCTCGCACAAAAACATTGCAACATGATACTCAACAATTTGATATGCCATACATTTCAAGGGAGTTGGAGGAAGTTCACTTGTATGATCGTACTTCAATGGATGAGAAAGAGCCGGATCACTATGGAAAGTTACTTTCACACATGTGTAATAGCACGGGTATGCTCATTGCCAATGGTGTATCTTTGTGGAGCGGAACCAATGGATTTACATGTAGAAGACATAATGGGGATAGTGTGATTGACTATATGCTACTCTCTGAAGCCATCATGTATCGCATAAAGAGTTTTATGTTTGGTCAATGGACCCTGGAATCCGACCATCGCACCTTATGTATTGACCTTTCATGTGGAGAAGCAACTAAGCATGATAATCTCAGCCAAAGGAAAGAGAAGTTATCACTATGTATGGATTTCAAACGGGCACCAAT
This sequence comes from Adiantum capillus-veneris, assembly GCF_014529385.1. Classification (NCBI taxonomy): domain Eukaryota; kingdom Viridiplantae; phylum Streptophyta; class Polypodiopsida; order Polypodiales; family Pteridaceae; genus Adiantum; species Adiantum capillus-veneris. Next base: position 41,100,295 of record NC_140940.1, read on the forward strand.
GTACATTGAAATGGTTGAGCAAAAATTATGGATGACAAAGCTTCAATGTGATGCACCATTGGAAACTAAATGGGAAGCTTTCAAGAAAGCTATTTGTTCTTGTGCGGAAGAATGCTTTGCCATAAATCATCTCCATGGTATCAACAAAGATAGATCATGCAAAAGTTGGTTTGCTAAAGAATGTCAAGATGCTCGAAATTCCTTGATAAAGCTTGATGCAACTATGGACAAAGACAACTATCAAAGTCATTTGCATACATACAAGGCATTGATTCAAAAGAAGAGAAGAAGATGGGAAGTAAAGCAACAAGAATTTCAAGTCCAAGAAAAGGCATATGCATGTGGAAGATTTTGGAGAAACTTGAGAGGCAAGCGGGTTGAGAATTTTGGTAACTTGAGTCTAGTGGATATGTACACACATTGTAGGCAATTATATGAGCAAGAAAATACTGAAAAAATGCCATTTTATGGTTCACTCCCATGTATGCCGTCTTTTTTTTACTATTGAGGATGTATGCGGTGGGCTTGAAAAGTTGGCCACTCACAAAGCGGGAGATCTTCAAGGTATCAAGCCGGAGATGATCAAATGGACGGGAGATTTTACCCATGAGTGGATGTGCGATATGTTCAACCTTGCACTTCAACATGGTATGCCTTATGATTGGAGTACTAATTGGGTTAAGCCTTTGCATAAAGGAGGGGATGTAAAGAATGTAAGCAACTACCGGACTATAATGATTGGGTCTCTTATGGAAAAGTTGTTTGGGTGCATAATGGAGATGAAATTGAGTGATTGGGCTGAAGAGAATGACAAGCGTGCAAAGGGACAAGCGGGTTTTCGTCGATGCCATAGCACCATTGATCATCTTGTCACTCTTCGTGTTCTCATGGAGGAAAGTCGGTTGAAAGGCAAGTGATTGTATTGTTGTTTTATGGACTTTAAGAAAGCCTTTGATATGATTCCACGTAACAATTTGTGGAGAAGGATGGAAGAACTCCAAGTGCCAAGTGAGTTTATGCTTGCGGTTTCTCGAATCTATGAGAAGGTGATTTGCCAATTGCGCATGGGAAGAGAAATTTCAGAAGTTTTTGTAAGCACTATTGGGGTTAAACAAGGATGTCCATTGTCACCAACTCTCTTTGGTCTATGCATCGATCAATTGGCACAAATGGTACTTGACTTTATGCAAGAAGAAGGCATTGAAGAGGTCACTATTTGCAATGCGGTAATCATGCTTTTGTTGTATGCGGATGATGTAGTTCTTCTAGCACACACTTTAGAAGATGCACAAAAGCTTATGGTTGTCCTTGAGAACTTTTGCTTGCATAGTGGGCTGATTGTAAATGAATCCAAAACAAAGGTTATGCTTGTGAAAACCAACCATAAGGAGAAGACATACATTGTGTACAACAACGAGACACTTGAAGTTGTTGAGAGCTTTAAGTACCTTGGCCTTGAGGTTCCATCCAATCACAAGTGGCATGAATGTGCTATGCGTTGTTTGGAAGCGGGAAAGAGAGCATATTATGCATTTGAGAACATGTGTAATGCGGGAAACATCAAGTGTTGGGTTCTCAAGAAGTATCTTTTTGATGCATTGGTGACACCGGTTCTTCTTTATGGAGTTGAAGTGTGGGGCGGGAGCATCTCAAAGTCTACTTGGAAAGAGTTTGAGAATGTCCAAAAGCGTTTTCTTACAAACTTTCTCCAAGTTAAGACACAAACACCATATATGCTCCTACTTCTTGAGTCGGGATCTCTTCCAATTGAGGTTATGGGCATGGAAAGGGTTGTGGAGTACATGATAAAGATGCGTCAAAACCCCTCATATCGACTTCCTACAATTCCATGGGAAGCAAGGCAAAAAGTTCAAAAGACGCGTAAAAGCAAGATCTTGAGCACGGGATGGATGCAAGACATAAAGAAGTGGTTTGGGAGATGGGATGCATTACACTTGCTACATGATGCTTCAATTGACTCTCAAGTGAATGAAGCTTTTCTACAACGCCAATGTATTACGGCTTGGGAGAAATCCGGTGGGTCACGCTTCATACATTACACCACCTATATTGCCCCCAACTACAAAACCATGTTCTTCGCTGAGAGAGGAAACCGTACTCACACTTACATGCTTGAGCCTATTCCCTTGTCCGCGATACGCACTATTGCAGCAATTCGACTTAGCTCCCATTTCCTTCGATGCGAGATAGGGCGTTGGGGCAATGGAGAAGAGTCAAATCGATTGTGCACATTATGCTCACTGCAAGTTCGAGAGTCTGAGTACCACACACTACTAGAGTGCTCAGCTTTTGATCACATCCGAACTTGCTTCTCTCACATTTTCAGCCATAACTTAGACCTACACACTTTCCTCTCCCAGCCAAAGTGTGGGCTCTCCATTGCGACTCTCATCACTACAATTTTGGAGCATTGAGAGTCACTCATCATCCATACACATACTACATCACATGTAACTTTGGTCCCATAGGTCATATTTGACCTCCGAGGACGATAATAAAATCTATCTATCTATCTATCTCTCTTTGTGGGGGTTGAATATGCAGGGAAGAAGCTCTTTTCAATAGAAACAAAAGAAAAACTTCTCTCCAAATGCAACCATATATAATTTTTCCTTGCTCATAGAAGATTCTATAATAGCTACACTTGTAGGGAAACCAATCTTTTCCTTTTTGGCCTCTTTTGTTGGTACAATGTTCAAACCTATGATAAACCATGTTGGAGATATGCCTTTATCAATGAGGAGTGTGATTCATGCTAAAGTATCATATTTTGTACTTGAACAAAATAAATGAGAGAATTACTTTGTTGCTAAGAAATGATGATAGTTAGTGTTCACTAAAGTGTTACTCTTGACTTGGATGTGGCTCTTGCTACTAATGTGAGGTTGGATGATTGTCTAGCCATAATGCTCTTTGTTTTATGCAAATATTTTCTTCTCCTACTCTCTCTCTCTCTCTCTCTCTCTCTCTCTGCTTGTTTTTCAAGTAAAAGACATGCTTTTATCAATGACGAGTCTGATTCACGGTAAAGTATCATGTTTTGTACTTGATGAAACTAAGTGAGGGAATTAATTTATTGTTAAGAAATGATGTTAGTGTTCACTAAAGTGTTCAAGAAAAATTGGATATCCATGTAACAAATAATTCCTTCTCCTATGCTCTCTCTCTCTCTCTCGCTCTCTCTCTCTCTCTCTCTCTCTATATATATATATATATATATATATATATATATATATATATATATATATATATATATATATATATCTGCTTTGATTTGATTTCGCTCGGTTTTTGCGTTCGCTCGATAAAGTTTGCTCGGTGCTTGGTAAGACTCGCATCGGGGCATCAACCAATGACCCTAAAGCCTATTGCTAAGGAGCCAAAGATATTTGAGGTGACTTTAGCAGATCTCACCAAGGCCATTCAAGAGAGTCCTAGAGACAATCGTGCTCCGCAAAACAATCATATGTATCCAAGAAGGGAACAAAAATTTTGCTCAGTATGGTATGGTCCACATAGTACCAGTGAATGCCCTAATTTTAGAGTAAAATTTAATGGGAATTGCAATGCCTGGGAGGTATGGTCATCAAGCTAAGGATTGCATAGTATTAAAGCGCGCGATGGCCAATAGATAAACCTTAGCATGGGTAGACACACCTCGAGTGCCTGCGTTGATGCTGGTCCCACCTTCTGAACAAGCATCACAACACATGGTCCCTAGGGCCCAAAATGTTGTTCAAAAAACACCCTTACTACCTCCAGTGCTAGGACTGCAACCACTTCTGTGAATCAAGTGGGTTGTGAGTCATCTATTGCTTGTTTGGAAGGTTGTGAGGAAGATATAGACCCTAATATTGCCTATGGGATTGATGCCCTTGAAGAAATCCCACAACACTACATGGAGGACCATTGGGGAAAAGTCAGACCTGTCTATCAAGTAGCTGCTCTTGCTACAAGAGGCCAAAATATCAATTACACTGCTAAGAGACCACCTCTTCAATGTTATGAGTGTGGAGGTCCATATCATGTGGCCGAATGTCCTATTGGGCTACAAAAGTATGCCACATTAATGCAAAACAATCAAGTGACCACGTCTACAATGCGGATACTCATTTGTAATTGATGTGGCATGGATCATTTGATTGCCCAATGTCCAAATTATCCAAATACGCCGAATATCACGCCATTAAACTTGATTGAGGTTACCAAGGAGCCATCACAAAGCACACCTGTGGTATCAGTAAACATACTCACACGATCGATGCTCCAAAAACAAAATTATATTCTTGAAGAAAGAGACATGGCATCAATTTCCCAATCTCAAGAAGAAAACACGAAGGAAGAGATCGCAGAAAGTAGTGAAGTCAGACCCCAGTTCAAATACCAACATAGGGACTGGTTACGAAGTCAGACCCCAGATCAAAGACCAACATAGGGGCTGGTGACGACCCCGTATATATGAACGACCCTAAAGAGGATTCTGATTCTGATTCTTGAATGAAACCAACAAGGAAGATGGTCATGAGCCACAATGGCTAGGACTCAAAAAGAAGATAGGAACTTTGTCATGCCAAGGGTAGGACTATAGGAGGTCACGGCCCTGGCCAAGGGCCGACAGATACACATGCGGTATAGGGGCTATATGTAGCTAAGAGCCAGAGGGCCAAGGGCCTATATATAGATATGGTTGGGTGGTTATTGGCATGTCTATCTTCCCAGTCTCTCACACTGGTATCACAGCTCAAGGGGGAGGGGAGAGCTATGGAGGAAGAGGAAGGACTCTCTCTCTCTTGGTCTCTCTCTCTCTCTCTCTCTCTCTCTCTCTCTCTCTCTATCACAGCATGAGGCGGGCCTCCATCTCTCCGGAGTCTTCTCTCTCTCCCTCGTTTTTAGCAGCAGCAAGCCATGCAATGCATGGTCTTGCATGATCATGCAAGCTACGGTGTTCAAGGTCGGGGACGAGGCACACCGTGTGTGCTGGATCTCTTGCTAGGCGGGGCAGCCAAAAAGACAATGGCGTGTGTAGAGGGGCTTAGCTAGGGAGTGGAGCAACATTGAGCAGCAAGAAATCAAGCGCTTTTTGTCTCTTTTTATTCGCACTGGTCTATGGGCTGGTCTATGGGCCGGCTCTCCCCCCATCCTCTTCTTGGATGATTCGACGAGGGTGTCCAAACACAGTGTTGTGAAATTCCTGCAACCTTAGCAAACTCAAAAAATTTCACAGATATGTAGCAATTGATTCTTACACAATTATGCAAGATGAACAAAGTTCCATGCCAAGCAAATGCTTTGTCGACATTGATGATTGATCACCATTTTAGTCGATCACAACTATGCAAGGATGATGTAGGTCCTCAAGGCTGCATGCACGGACCAAGCAATGAACACTCGAGATTTGGCAAGGCGTCAAGCTCAAGAACAACATGTCATCCGCATATGTGAAGATCTCAAGGTTATAAGCTGCAAAAAATAGCCCAAGAAGACATCAGGAATTCATAAGGTACGAAGTCAATTTTCATTTTTCATTAAGATATGGCATGCAACAACAATGTGTGCACTCTACTTAATCGAAGCACACATGCACGGCTCACACAGAATCAAAGTCAGTTTGACGAGCACAGTCAAGCACGGATTGAGTACGATTAAGTCTTGATCAGAATCATGGCTTCTTGTCAATACCTTGATAGTGTGCATGCTCATTCGAGGTTACATTTTGCACCAAAGGCAACAAATCAATTCTTTACACTCTCAAGGAGATCGGCCTAGCGTGCTGCTCGACTTCATGACAGGTGCAAAGTTGCTTGGCATGGCCATTTCTTTGACACTGTTCATAGAAGTCGGCCAAGGGGAGTTTGTTTGAAGGGGTGTTTGTCCATGACAAATGTCACAGTGTTTGTCAAGGACAAATGGCATGTAAGGCAGACATTATTAGGCAACTCGATGCGAGTAATTTAGCAGGTATGTATGCTGCCTAAAATTTGCTTTTCCATGCTTGTACAATTTCAACCCTTAAGGCACAATCAAGGCTCATGAGCATTCCCAAAAGCATGCTATTTTTGTTTTTTTGAACACATTGTGACCAACAACCACTCACACTCAAGCATGGCTTGAGTGAGCAACAACCACTCACACTCAAGCACGGCTTGAGTGAGAAATGTTCTCATTTAAAAGCAATGCTTCTTCTCATGCATGGTAAAGGTCAAGGCATGGTAGTGCTTGAGCATCTCATGGAGATTGGCACAACCTGTTGCAAGCCTTGATGAAGGTGGACGAGGTCCCTCGGCAAGACCAACGATTCCCTACCATTCGACAAGGTCGATCAAACTACATGAGTAATTATGTGAAGCAAGGCTTCCCTTTTGGTATTTGGCATCGCGATTTCCATAGTTTGGAATATGATCTTAGCTATGATCTAGATTCGAGCAAATTATCAAAAAACTGGCCACAAGTGGGCAACAAGGTTAGTAACTTTCAAGTTATGTTTGTTTCATCCATTTTTTACTTTTCGCTTTGCAAACGATCTCTCTTCTCTACAAAGAAAAGTGCTTGGGCAGACTTCATACGTAGCCGCTATACAATGCCAAATGCTTTTCCACATTTCATGCAAAGCAAGGATTCTCTTATGTGAAAAGGTATTTTTGATCGACTTTCAATCAACGATAATGACACACATCTTCAGCATACGTGGATATACGCTCACATTTTATGCAACCATGCACTATGATGTATCCATTCCAGTGTAATTGTGCAAGGCACGTATACCAAAGGCTCACATGGTGAGATTGTCATGGAAGCCAAGGGCTTACTATTCTATTTTTTGCTATTTATGCATGGCGTACTAGTCCGCTGGACGTATGACACTCCATCATTGTATATGCTTCCTCTATGTCAAGGAAATGTAAGTATATTAAAACATTTTTTTATGTTATTCATAGGCAAAGTGCCGCATTTCAAGTTAGCTTGATACAGTCACGGTCACATACAAGGACAGTGCGTCCATACGTGACTTATAGTACCTCTCTCTACGAGGACGTGGTACATGTACATAGTTGTATGCTTATAGGATAAGCGAAGACATAGACATGGTCTATACGGGAACATATGCAAGGGGCATACCACACATTCGAATAAGGGGTTTTCCTCATCCCAAAATTCTCTCTCTCTCTCTCTCTACCTAACTTCTATGTGGGAAGGTGACATTAGGAATGATTTTATTGAAATATTTCTATGTGAATATGGTTACAGGAAGGGCTACGAGCCAATAGGAAGGGCTAAGAGTCATCTATTATCACCTATTTGGACATGGCTAAGAGCCATCCGTTTGTACTCCATTAGTGATTTCTTTCAAGATTGAACAATCCTATTTAGTTGAGTACCCATTGATTCTAATGAACAAGCAAGAGTCTTATCCTTAGCAAATTTTTAGGCATTCTTTAGCACTACACACTTTGAGTGTGAAAATCAAGTTGAGTTTTTGAATGTCTTAAACTCATAAGGGCTTATCTCTCCCAAGGTGTATAGATGACGCCCGCATTTTAGATAGCACGGCTGTTCACAAAAACCCACGATTCTAGATTTTTTGGGTCGGAAAACGATCTAGTTGTGAATACGATTCCAACTTCAGTGGATCTTTTAATTTATCTCTAGCACTATGAGTGTCTATATGAATCTAGTTTTGGGGTAAGACCGAGTTCGTGATTACTAGATCACTTAGTAAGTGTGATGGTCAATTCTTGGAATCTTCACACTTGCACTTCAAGGAACGAAGTCCATAAGCTGCCAAGCGCTCCTTGATAATTTCGACTTCCAAAGTTGAATTAAGATACTATTGACTGCTAGTTGCATAGTTTTTCTGCAATGTTTAACCAAGAGGTTTGACAATGCTGCTTTTACTTAAGGGGTTTGGTTCGCAAAGGCAACACCAAGGTGTTTTTCACTCCGGATAAGTGGACACTATGTGTAAACTACAGGTATGCAACTGATTTAGTTTTATGTTTTTTGGAGGATGCATAAAATATGTTGTCATCCATTTTTTGCTCTTGAGAGAGATGACAAGGTCATGTAAGAGCCAAGACTTTAGGGCCGTAGTGTCCAAAATAGTTTTTGAATTAAGCAGTTATAGACCCATTTGTAGGGTTTATTTGGCACATGTTGTCACATGGGATGAAACATGGTCTAGGAACTCAAGGAGTTTGGTTTAGTCAGTGTGGAGCAAGGCTAATGAGGGTCCCTCTCACTCCCATCGTAGAGTGTTGCAGTTATCTCCACACACAAGTACATCTTGTACTTGTAGGATGTTCTTTTTTCAGACATCTTTAGTTGAGACATAGTCCACATGTGGCGAATATGAGTCTCTGGAACTGGCACTGGTGCCCACTATTTCAAATATGTGTCACGACAAAGTCCCCAGGTGCTGGTCACATCTGTTTTCTAGACCATTTTCAGCACGACGTATGAGGAGCAATTTCGATGGCAAAAAATTGTTGGATACTTAGAATGACTTGTTCAGGTACAAGTACTACTAAACAACATTACAGATGGTTGTTTATACATATAGCAAGCCTCTAAGTTGTTAATGAAAAAGTTTCATTGTTTGTCCCTAGAAGTGATTAATGTTTCATCTTCTATTATGATTCAAATATTTCAGCAAGGCTTGGAAATGATTGCTTTCTGCCGGAACTATTTACATTCCTCTTTACTGTGTGCTACGCACATCACATTCTCCATAAGTATTGGCAAGGATGATCATGGATATACAAGTTCAGATTTTTTTTTTGATAAATGCATGCACATTAGGTGTTATGGGCCCTAGTGTTTAGCAAAGGTTGATTTGGAGCGGCATGCATATTCGTAACATTAGCTGCTTATGAAGCATTTTGCACTCCATGTGCAGTATCTCGCTGAGTTTACTTTTTGGTCTACCAATCACCAATAGAGGTCATGGCTTGGTTTGGGTGCTTGTGTATCTTTCAAGTTAACCATGATGGTTATTTATCAATTATTGATTCCACAGCAATGTTGCACAATATTGTGATCCCCATTTACCAGCCATCTGGAAAGACTGTCTGTAAACATTCACCATAAGTATTGGCAACGATGATCATGGATATACAGGTTCAGATTTTTTTTGTTGATAAATGCATGCACACTAGGTGTTATGGGCCCTAGTGTTTAGCAAAGGCTGATTTGGAGCGACATGCATATTCATAACATTATCTGCTTATGAAGCATTTTTCACTCCATGTGCAGTATCTCACTGAGTTTACTTTTTGGTCTACCAATCACCAATAGAGGTCATGGCTCGGTTTGGGTGCTTGTGGACCTTTCAAGTTAACCATGATGGTTATTTAGCAATTATTGATTCCGCAGCAATGTTGCACGATATTGTGATCCCCGTTTACCAGCCATCTAGAAAGGCTGTCTGTAAACAATGGGGGAAACACACCTCAGTATTGTCAGTTATCCAAGCGGATATGCAGATTACAAAGTGTAATCTTGTGCTAAAGGATATGCAAAGTGCGTATATTAGCACCAAGCGAACCAATTAATAAGCATTTATTACTCTACTTGGAGTTTGTTTACCATCAACTAAAGCATGTTTGGGACTAGGTTTAGTCTCTTCGCGTATAAGTCAGATTCTCAACCTTGAACACTAGTTATGGTGGGGTTGTTTACTGATGAAATTTGAGAACAAGTCAATGAATTACACTTGGCTGATGAGTTAAGTCAGCAAGTTATTTTCACAGAAAGTGAAAAGCGGTACTCTTTCCGGTACATCTTTGTTGTGATAACTCGTTTAGCATGCTCATGTGCGTTCTAAATGGAGTCTACACACTAGATGGTTGCATATGGACAACAATGTGCAAAATCAAGATGTTATTCTTGATTTCATTGAACCTCCTACTGCACCGTGTTTCAGTCAAACAAATAGCTGGATCCATGAGGGATACGACTATGGAAAACATTAGTGTTCTTATGAAGATCCTACCACTTTTGTTTTCACGGATGAAAACGCTTCTCCAAGGGGGGGGTAATGTCATGCCAAGGGTAGGACTATAGGAGGGCACGACTCTGTCCAAGGGCCAATGGATACACATGCGATACATGGACTATATATAGCTAAGAGCTAGAGGGCCAAGGGCCTATATATAGGTATGGTTGGGTGGTTATTGGCATGTCTATCTTCCCAGTCTCTCACAAACTTACTCAAACCCTATAGAGGAGATCGATCAAGTCAAGCAATTAAGGACTTTGGTTGAAGAGACCCAAAGGGATCTAGAGCCAGCACCTAGGTAGATCCAGATTACAAACACAGTGCTCCCTACACAACAACAACGTCACCAAGTCCATAGGCCCTTAGCCATACGTAGTGTCATCCAAGAAGAAAGTGACTTAAAGTCATGGGAAAGTGGGAGTACTCACTTCTTGCTGGAAAGAATGTTTACAGAGGGACTACTTGACCCTATTGAAATAATGGAGATCCCATCCTCCCCATGTCAAGGGACTGAAGCCCAAAAGGTGCCGTTAAATATTGCCGAATTAATGGATTTCATGGCTTTAGAGGTTAGAACCACCATCATGTCCAAACTATATGGAGACCTTGAGCTATTTTTAGCTCTTCGAGCTTTCCTCAATGAAGAAATGAAGGTCGGGCTATACCACAATTTTCACAGATGGATGGAGTGAGGGAGATGCCGATAGAAGAGGAACACTTCTAGATCCACAACCCAACCTAGATGAGAACCTTGTTGTAGAAATACCTGTTAACAAGTTCGGACAATACTTTGAGGGAGATGAATCCAATGCAACCATAACAATCACTACCAACGGATTAACTATGAAGGGAATCTTTGATGGTGGTGCTGAGGTTAGCATTGTGACTAATAATTACTGAGAAGCTATGGGAAGACCTCACCTCGGAACCACAACCATAGTAGTAAAGATGGCCAATGGGTCTATTGTTAAACCTACTGGGATGCTAGAAGATCTCAAGATCAAGGTTTTTGGACATATAATAAGAATTACCTTCGTTGTTATGGATTTCTCCAAGCATACTATGGCATTTGAGATGATCTTAGGACGTCCTTTCATGAGGGAAGCAAAAATGGTGCATAACTAGTCTAAAAACCATGTCTACTTGCAGTTCCAAGATTCTATCATTCGAGTGGATCTTGTAACTGATCGAGCACATCCTCTAGGAAACAAGTTTATAATTGATCATAGATTTGACACCACAGTTCACTCGGCCCCATTGCAGTATTGTTATACGTGTAAAGCGGACAGTGATGTTGGGTAAGATTCTCCTTATCTGGATGTACTACCTGGGATGACTGAGTCGGATAATGTGGATTGGGTCCACCTAGCAGCAACTATAGACACTTGGAGAAATAGGGGGACTACCTGGGTTTCACCTGAGGGGGATGAAATGCCACCACTCGTACCCTTAAGTATGCTAGAAGAAGCAATGCATAATAGCTTCTCATGACCTACAAGATGGAGGTTTGACTGGCATTGGAACCAGTAGCGTCTCACAAGGCTATAGCCCACACAATTTGGGGTCAGAATCATCAATTGAAATTGACTCTGAGGATGAAGAATCTGAGTTAAATCTTATTGCAAATGTGGGGACAAACCATTCAGGGCCCAGTGGTATCCTAGATGACAATCTATCCAAGGGAGCAGAAGACACAAGTAGCGATTCATCTAGTGACTCTTCACTAGAGATCGGTTGTAATAAAAAATTAGACAAGAAGAGTAATAGATATAAGAGGCGACGATATCGAGCATATGTGCGTTCTAGAATAAATGAAAAGAAATCTACCAAAAAATGGCTATAGGGGTATATGATGCTCATCGAAAGTTGGCAAATAATTGGGGTGAATACCTTCAAAGTGTTATGTGGTGTAGTCCACAATCCATTGACATCGCACAACTAGAGGCTATAGAGAAGCCAAAGTTGAGCCTTACTGTAAGTAGACGACAAAATCGAGAGTTAGCTCAGCAACAAAAGAAATCAGAAGAGAAATCACAGTCCACAGAACAACAGGATCCCACAGACTTACACCCTGCACCGGAACATTTCAAAAACTACACCACAGAGGAACGTAAGATTGTGTATACAAAGGCTCAAAGAAAACCTATCGATGGAAGCAATGGAGTTTATGATAGTCCAGTGATAGTTAAGGAAATAAAGTTAGCATACCCAGGAGAAGAGTTCAAACCTGTTTTCATTGCCCAAGATGTAAGGTCTCTACTTTCAAATTTCACACAAGTTCTATTACGCATTTGAATTTTTTTAACCATCACTCATTATTTAAGATATTCGAGTTCGAATTATGAATCGTAGGCTGAGAAAACCTAGAATTTAGCTATATGAATCACTAATTAACTTATTATAAGACTTAGTTATTACTGATTGTAGAATTTTCTTTTACTACTGTAAAGTTAATATAAGACTATAAAGTTTAACTTAAAAATGTAAAGTAAATTATCATTAAGAAAATAAATAAAATAATTATAAAAACAAAAGAATACACAGGATGACAAATGAAGGCACATGGACTCACCTGGACTCACATAGGAGGGGACAAAGTGGGACACACTGTCACATGAAAAGGAGAGGCTAGTCTTGACTAATCTTAATGAGGGGGGACTGTGTGGCCTTATCTTTTGATGATAATGACAAATTGGTCAAGCTGATGGGTACCACAAGGGTACCAAAAACGCGGGTATGATTTTTGGGAAAAAAAATTTATTTATTTTGGAAAAAAAAGTTGGACGTTTTCTTTTTTGCTATAAATAGAGCATCCATGCTCACACTTTAAAACATAGAGATTGCCTCTATAGCGCTCACGAAGTACTGCCACTTCTCTTACAGAGAAGACATCCAGAAACCACTAAGAGAGAAAAAACTCTAGTTGATTAGTAAGGTACGTATTAATTAAGATTCAATTAGCTTTAAGAAGGATGTGTGTGTGTGTGCTATCTCTTACTCTAATAGATTAGTAAGATTCAATTAACTTTAAGAATGATGTGTGTTTGCTATCTCTTACTCTAATTTTTCTAATAGATTAGTAAGATTCAATTAGTGTTAAGAAGGATATGTGTGTGTGTGCGCTATCTCTTACTCTAATCTCTCTAATAGATTAGTAAGATTCAATTAACTTTAAGAATGATGTGTGTTTGCTATCTCTTACTCTAATTTCTTTAATAGATTAGTAAGATTCAATTAGTTTTAAGAAGGATATATGTGTGTGTGCTATCTCTTACTCTAATTTTTCTAATAGATTGGTGAGATTCAATTAGCTTTAGAAAAGGATGTGCGTGTGTTCTCGTTTACTCTAATCTTTCTAATGGATTAGTAAGATTCAATTAACTTTAGAAAAGATGTGTGTGTATGTTTTCTCTTACTCTAATCTCTCTAAGTATACCTACTCTCTCTAGTTAGTACATCTTCAATCTATTAACTTATGCATAGTTAATTAAAAGTTAATACATAAGAGAACTCATCATATTCTTATTATACATGATGAAATTCCCATTCAACAATTTTATTGTCAATTAGATTAAGTAGAATTTTGAATAACACTAAAAATTGATTTGTTGAAGTATAGAAGTGGAAGTTAGAATTGGATTAGAAATGTAATGCAGTCCTAAACTTTCACTCGTAGTTTACACACTTAATTTTTGACTAATTAAGATTAACAAATATTTGATGTATAGAAATTAAATATAGAACAACAACACTAAGTGTGAATCCGAGTTGGCAAGGGTTCAATTTATAGACTCTCTTTGGAAACAAGGAGATTACTAGGGAAATTGACCAATTTAAAGTTCTAAGTGTATAACATAAGTGTAGTACAAAAAAATGGCTCCAAAGCGTACTCGAACCCAAGGCGCTAATGATCATGAAGCTGGTACAAGTAACGGTGCAACTCCTGCGGAACATGTTATGTCTCCACCAATCGGATCAATCGGAGCTATGGTACAGGTTAGTATTGCAGTTTCAAGTTATGCATCATTGCATATGCGAGACCATAGAAATATATTATTTACCTTATGAAAACAAAACACGGACCGAAACCACGGGGCTTTACTCCAAGACACTTGGCAAATGTTTGACAAGTAGGAAAGATTGTCTGGTTAAACTGGTTGCTATAGGAAAGAATGTTTATCCAAAACCTTTGGTAGGGTTTCTCTCAAGTCTCTCTACTTATTAGCGCTGGTATTATGTGGCAGTTTCCGAGGCGTGAGATGACGCCTAGGATGGCACCGCTGATGCTGTGTTGGGAGTACACCCAGATTAGCCCATCTGGATACTGTATTTTTGTTTTGTCGTGGCATGAGGATGACACCCAGATTGGCATCGTTGTTGTTGTGGAGGGAGTACGTCCAGATTAGCACAACGAGTACTTGTCGAGCGGTATGGGACACTCATGAGGACAAGGGTTTTTATAAATGATGTATATACCGTTTGGACATAATAGCGCTAGTAGAGATTCTTAAGTGAACCTAATCCAAGGGTTGTTGGTTTAAAATTGGATGACTTCTTGTTTGACTATTGTTTGTAATACTATTTGTAGGGTTGTTTTAACGAACCAGTATCATAAATAAAGTAAAAGAACATGTATGTTTAAACAGTGTGGTGGTAATTAGATAACAAAAGAAGGGTGAGTGTGGTGTGGAAAGTGGGACACTGATACTTCGATGGTATCATTCTATGGACGGTTGGATCCGATTAGTCGGGTAACTTTCCAACGCTAGAAATTGTTTTTTTTTTTAAAGTCATAAATCTTAAAAGAGACAAACCTTGGCGGCTGTGCTTCTGAAACATGGGGAAAAAAGCGCACAGGTTGGTCACTCTAAGATTTATACTTTTAGGTATAATTGATTATAGATAGTTTTTAGATAGGGTTGTGGTGGTCACGCTCCGCCATAGCGAGATAGGACGAATCCTTCACTAACGGTTCATGCTCGTGGCTATGTAGTAGCTAAGGCAATGTCCGTTGGTTTTTCGTTTTCAAGATTGGAGACCTATCAAAGGTACTCCGCTCCTCTCAAAAAGGGGCAGGGACCTCACACTGGTATCATAGCTTAGGTTGAAGCTTGGGAAGATTTTTAGATTGATGTTTGGATATTGAAGGATGCGAATGTTTGAAATAATAGAAGAACCTAGAAAAATTGTTTTGTGTTTTTGTATGGTATTGAAGATTGAACTTTCCTGGTACAGGAAAATGTTCATTCAGCCTACCAAAAATTCTAGGTGTTTACCATCATGTTTGAAAATGCATGCCAATCATCAAATTATCAGTTTCGAAAAAGGGTGATGATGATTTTGGATAGGGTGTTTTCACCACCTATCCCAAGGGTGCATAGAGGATGGGGCATCACCTGGAGTCCACTGGAGTCCATATGGAGAAATTTATACCATCGATGCTGACAAGATATGGTGCATGGATACCAACCTCAAGAAACTTCGATGGGTAGAGGAGTTAAAAGTCATCGAAGTTTATCTTTTCATTTGGTACTAAGAATTTGGATGCTACCATTACCTTGGGAGGAGAAAAGATATCTCAGACTCAATGGGTTTATAACCAAGTTACAAAAGCTATCCATGGTGGTAGGATTCGACCCATATGTGTATCTCGTAGCTTTCAAGGGTCAAAAGAAACTTATTATTTTGATCCTTTAGCCTATCCTTTTGTAGTCACTAAACTCAAAATATAGAGACATTACAATCCTTGTACCTAAAGACTACCAACCTTGGTAGCAAATAATGTGTATATAAATAAAATTTGGATTAATATTATCTTTTGTTTGTATTATTGTCTGATCAAGTCTTGCCTTAAAGTGGATTAAAGTTAGAGTATCCAATAAAGTTTCACTTAATCTATATTGCACAGAGTGCGGTGTACACATCTCTTCAAGAGAAAAAGCTACTTCTCAAGCAAGCTAAACTTCCCTCTTTCAAAGGGGAAGGAGCCCTAGTTGAGCGCGATGCAGAAGTGTGGCTCGAAGAGATGGAGGATTATTTTGCTGCTCTATTGGTACTACTCCCGATAACCAAGCAATGTTGACTATGTTTTGTCTCACGGGGGATGACAAGCTTTGGTGGAAACAACACTACAAAGATAATCAAGTAGCTCAAAACACTCAAACTTGGGAAGACATTAAGTATTCTGTCAAAGGACGTTATCTTCCACCTTCACACGAATCCCTTAAGATGAATGAATTCTTCAACTTACGTCAGTTTCATCTTACAGTGGAAGAATACTACTCCAAATTTGTAACTCTTAGGCGCTATGCTCCGCCAATGACTGCAGATCAACAAGTAGCCCGTTTCTGCCAAGGGCTAAATGCTCCTTTAAATACACGTCTAGAAGCCATGAGGCCTGTAAATTTGCAAGATGCTCTTTTAAGAGCTAAACCCTTAGCTAAAGAGATGTCAAACTCTCAAAGGGTACAAAATGGAAATACAAGGAATGTTGGAAGAAGAGGACGGCCTATGATGTGGAACCAAAGGTAAGTTCACCTAGTTCACCAAACTCATCCAATAGTTGCAGCTTCAGCAAATGGAGCTCAAAATGCAGATCTTAGATGCTATGAATGCAACGAGCTAGGACATTTCAATAATGTATGTCCTAGGCAAGTCTCCACAACAAATACACCTAATCGAGCTAGAGGACGAGGCCAAATAATAAATCGTGGAGGAAGAAATGGAGGACGAGGTCGAGGGTGAGAAATGGCTGCCAGAGTCAATGCTATCATAGGAGAACCAACATTGGGAGAAGAACAAGAGGAAAGAGCAACTCTACATGCTGCAATTGATAACCCAAGAGCAAGACAACAATATGTTGTCATTCAAACACCTACAAATCACCAAGGTGAAAAATTTGAGCTTGTTATTGATTGTGGTAGTACCTACTCTTTCTTGTCACCTAAATGTTTAAGGAGGTTAGGACTTAATCAACACCCTACAAGAAAGATGAGAGTTGAATTAGCCAATGGAAAGGAGGTTTTATCTTAGTACACTGTGGGAAAAATAGATTTCAAGCTGGGAGAATACTCTACTTCTGCTACTTTTCGAACCTTACCCAATGGAATTCTTGGAATGGATTGGTTAGCCAGTCATAATGCCAATATCCATTGTGCCCAAGGAAGTGCTACTTTTGTGGACAACCAAGGTCAAGAAGTCACTATTCAAGGCCAGAATGGACGACCAAAAGCTTACTTGGTCAAAGCTAATCTTCTTTTGAAAGGGTTACGCAAGGGTCAACAAATTTTTGTAGTCAAGCTAAACAAACTAGAAAAAGCTTCTTCCAACCCTGAACCAATGTGGCTAGAAGAATTTTCGGATGTTTTCCCCGTTGAACTTTCTAAACTACCACCACCTAGGGAGGTAGACCATGAAATCAAAATTTTTCCAGGTAGTGGACCAGTCTCAAGAGCGCCGTACAAGATGTCACTTCCAGAGGCTATAGAACTCAAGGAGAAGCTCAAGCAGTTGATTTAGCAAGGGTTTATCTTACCTAGTACATCTCCATGGGGTGCACCTGTTCTCTTCCAAAAGAAAAAGGATGGCTCTCTTCGACTTTGCATAGATTATAGGGGCTTAAATAAGGTTACCATCAAGAATAAATATCCAATTCCTCGTATTGATGAGATGCTGGACAGATTACATGGAGCCAAAATATTCACAAAGATCGATCTTCGATCTGGCTATCATCAAATTCGAATCCAGGAGGCTGATATCTCCAAAACAGCTTTCAACACTCGTTATGGTCATTACAAATTTACAGTGATGGCTTTCGGACTTACGAATGCTCCTGCAACTTTCAATCGTCTGATGCACGATATCTTTAGAGAATTCTTGGATGATTTTTTCCTAGTATTCTTTGACGATATCTTAATTTATTCCAAATCAGAGGAAGAGCACGAAGGACATGTTAGGAAAGTGTTAGAGCTTTTACGCCGAAATAAGCTGTATCCAAAGAAAAGAAAATGTACCTTCTTTACCCCTAAGGTCTGTTACTTAGGGTTTATCATTTCACCTGAAGGAGTCTCTGTGGACCCTAACAAAGTCAAAGATATTGTGGAATGGCCTCAACCCACTTCACAAACCGAAGTCAGAGGGTTCTTAGGTATCATAGGGTGGTACAAGATCTTTGTAAAGGACTATGCTCTTAAAGCTGCACCACTAACCGACTTGCTAAAGAAAGGAGCTACGATACTTTGGGAAGAAAAACATGAATCTTGCTTCAAACAGCTTAAGGAGTATCTTGCTTCAGAACCTCTCTTAAAACTTCCAGACTTCACCCAAGAATTCGAGGTGATCACAGATGCTAGTAGCCTTGCATTAGGAGGAGTCCTTACTCAAGAAGGGAGGCATGTAGCTTATACTTCTTGGAAGCTTAGGATTCATGAAGTGAATTATGATACACATGATTTAGAATTGCTAGCAGTTATTCACGCTCTCAAGCTATGTAGACATTATCTATTGGGACGCAAATTCCAATTGGTAATAGATCACAAGAGCCTTAAGTGGATTTTTACCCAACCTAACCTTAACATGAGACAGAGGAGATGGATAGAGCTCATGCACAAATATGATTTTGATCTTAAATTTAGACCAGGTAAGGATAATGTTGTCGCAGATTCCCTAAGCCGTAAAGCTTTTATGGGGGCAGTTTCCATGGCTAACAACCCTATTTTAGACGAGTTCTCGGATGTTGCTGTCAAAGATGCAGATTACCAGATGCTTGCTAGTATCCTACGTGAAGAGAGGGTATCATCAAATCAGCCTAAACCTCTATATTACTCCTTAGAAGATGGGAAAATTTACTATAGGAATCGACTATGCATACCTAAGGAGTCTACCTTAAGGAATGCTATCCTATATGAAGCACATGATGGCCCAACTCCAGTACATCCAGGTTATTCCAAAACCATCAATGCAATTCGCAGAAGTTACTATTGGCAAGGTATGAGGGGTGATGTCCTTCGCTATGTCAAGCAGTGTTTGTCTTGTCAAAGGATTAAGGCAGAGAGACTAAAGATGCCAGGTAAATTACATCCTTTAGATATTCCCCAAATGAAATGGGAATGTCCTTCGCTATGTCAAGCAGTGTTTGTCTTGTCAAAGGATTAAGGCAGAGAGACTAAAGATGCCAGGTAAATTACATCCTTTAGATATTCCCCAAATGAAATGGAATGTATTAGCATGGACTTTATCACCGGGTTTCCTTTTGTTCAAGCTGGCTATGATTCAATCATGGTCATAGTCGACTTGCTTACTAAAGTGGCTCACTTAATCCTAGTCAAGACAACCTTTACAACTTCAGATATTTCTTATCTGTTTATGAAGGAGGTTTTCAGAATTCATGGTTTACCCAAGAGGATTGTCAGCGATCGTGATGCCAAGTTTACTTCAAAGTTTTGGGTATCATTGTTTCAAGCTATTGGAACCCAGTTATGTTTTAGTACTGCTTATCATCCTCAAACTGATGGCCAAAATGAAAGAATTAATCAAGTAATTGAAGACAGCCTCAGAGCCTACTGCAATAGAGAACCTCGCAAGTGGATTCAATACCTACCCTCGGTAGAGTATGCATACAATTCCTCTACTCATAGAAGTATTGGAATGACACCTTTTAATGCTCTTTATGGTCAAGAATGTTTATCACCTCTTAACTTTTCTGACCCCACTATAAGGGTAGAAGCCTCAAAGAAAATGCTTGAAGAAATGGAAGCTCAAACCAAAGCTATTCGAAGGGATATTCAAGCGGCTCAAGATCGACAAAAGAAGTATGCCGACTTAAAAAGATCTGATCGGATTTTCAAATAAGGTGACAAAGTTTTCTTACGAGTAAAGCCCAAAAAGAGCAATCTCTCTCTCTCGGAAGGTATAAGAAGCTTAGCTACCGATATTGTGGACGTTACGAAATAATCAAGGTTGTAAGTGATCAAGGTTATAGACTAAAACTCCCTTCTCATCTCAAAGTGCATGATATATTTCATGTAAGTCTCTTAAAACCTTATGCCAATATAACCCTGACCATGTCCTTGATGATGAGCAAATCATTTTACCTGCTCAAGATGTTCTACAACTCCAACCTGATACTATCCTAGAAACTTGGGAGAGAAAGCTTAGGAATAGATCCATCAAAGAACATCTTATCTTATGGAAGGATTTCCCTATAGAAGATGCTACTTGGGAATATGAGACATCCCTTCTTAAGGATTACCCTTCACTGTTCTTGAGATAAGGGCATCTCAAATTCTAAGTTGGGGAGATTGTAAGGTCTCTACTTTTGAATTTCACACAAGTTCTATTACGCATTTGAATTTTTTCAAACCATCACTCATTATTTAAGATATTCGAGTTCAAATTATGAATCGTAGGCTGAGAAAACCTAGAATTTAAAATTTACGCTACAAAATTTTGACATGTTCAGCTATATGAATCACTAATTAACTTATTGTAAGACTTAGTTACTGATTATAGAATTTTCTTTTACTACTGTAAAGTTAATATAAGACTGTAAAGTTTAACCTTAAAAATGTAAAGTAAATTATCATTAAGGAAATAAATAAAATAATTATAAGGACAAAAGAATACACAAGGATGAAAAATGAAGGCACATGGACTCACCTGGACTCACATAGGAGGGGACAAAGTGGGACACACAGTCACATGAAAAGGAGAGGCTAGTCTTGAGTAATCTTAATGAGGGGGGACTGTGTAACCTTATCTTTTGATGATAATGACAAATTGGTCAAGCTAATGGGTACCACAAGGGTACCAAAAACGCGGGTATGATTTTTGAGAAAAATAAATAAATTATTTTTTAAACAAAAAATTAATTATTATTTTTTTTTTTGAAAAAAAAAAGTTGGATGTTTTCTTTTCTGCTATAAATAGAGCATCTATGCTCACACTTTAAAACATAGAGATTGCCTCTATAGCGCTCACAAAGTACTGCCACTTCTCTTACAAAGAAGACGTCCACAAACCACTAAGAGAGAAAAAACTCTAGTGGATTAGTAAGGTACGTATTAATTAAGATTCAATTAGCTTTAAAAAGTATGCGTGTGTGTGTGCTATCTCTTACTCTAATTTCTCTAATAGATCAGTAAGATTCAATTAACTTTATGAATGATGTGTGTTTGGTATCTCTTACTCTAATTTCTCTAATAGATTAGTAAGATTCAATTAGTTTTAAGAAGGATATGTGTGTGTGTGTGTGTGCTATCTGTTACTCTAATCTTCCTAATAGATTAGTAAGATTCAATTAACTTTAAGAATGATGTGTGTTTGCTATCTCTTACTCTAATTTCTCTAATAGATTAGTAAGATTCAATTAGTTTTAAGAAGGATATGTGTGTGTGTGTGTGCTATCTCTTACTCTAATTTTTTTAATAGATTGGTGAGATTCAATTAACTTTAGAAAAGATGTGTTTGTATGTTTTCTCTTACTCTAATCTCTCTAAGTATACCTACTCTCTCTAGTTAGTACATCTTGACTATTAACTTATGCATAGTTAACTGAAAGTTAATACATAAGAGAAGTCATCATATTCTTATTATACATGATGAAATTCTCATTCAAAAATTTTATTGTCAATTAGATTAAGTAGAATTTTGAATAATACTAAAAATTGATTTAGTTGAAATATAGAAGTGGAAGTTAGAATTGGATTAGAAATGTCATGCATAAAAGTAATGCAGTCCTAAACTTTCACTCGGAGTTTACACACTTAATTTTTGATTAATTAAGATTAACAAATATTTGATGTATAGAAATTAGATATAGAACAACAACACTAAGTGTGAATCCGAGTTGGCGAGGGTTCAATTTATAGACTCTCTTTGGAAACAAGGAGATTACTAGGGAAATTGACCAATTTAAAGTTCTAAGTGTATAACATAAATGTAGTACAAAAAGATGGCTCCAAAGCGTGCTCGTTCCAAGGCGCTAATGATCATGAAGCTGGTACAAGTAATGGTGGAACTCCTGCAGAACATGTTATGTCTCCACCAATCGGATCAATCGGAGCTATGGTACAGGTTAGTATTACAGTTTTAAGTTATGCATCATTGCATATGCGAGACCATAGAAATATATTATTTACCTTATGAAAACAAAACATGGACCGAAACCACGGGGCTTAATCCTAAGAAACTCGGTATATGTTTGACAAGTAGGAAAGATTGTCTGATTAAACTGGTTGCTATAGGAAAGAATGTTTGTCCAAAACCTTCGGTAGGGTTTCTCTCAAGTCTCTCTACTTATTAGCGCTGGTATTATGTGGCAGTTGCCGAGGCGTGAGATGACGCCCAGGATGGCACCGTTGATGCTGTGGTGGGAGTACACCCAGATTAGCCCAGTTGGATACTACAGTTTTATTTTGCCGTGGCGCGAGGATGACGCCCAGATTGGCATCGTTGTTGCTGTGGCGGGAGTACGTCTTGATTAGCATAACGAGTACTTGTCGAGCGGTATGGGATGCTCATGAGGAAAAGGGTTTTTATAAATAATGTATATACCGATCAGACATAATAGCGCTAGTAGAGATTCTTAAGTGAACGTAATCCAAGGGTTGTTGGTTTAAAATTGGATGACTTCTTGTTTGACTATTGTTTGTAATACTATTTGAAGGGTTGTTTTAACGAACCAGTATCATAAATAAAGTAAAAGAACATGTATGTTTAAACAGTGTGGTGGTAATTAGATAACAAAAGAAGGGTGAGTGTGGTGTGGAAAGTGGGACACTGATACTTCGATGGTATCATTCTATGGACGGTTGGATCCGATTAGTCGGGTAACTTTCCAACGCTAGAAATTGTTTTTTTTTTTAAAGTCATAAATCTTAAAAGAGACAAACCTTGGCGGCTGTGCTTCTGAAACATGGGGAAAAAAGCGCACAGGTTGGTCACTCCTTAGATAGTTTTTAGATAGGGTTATGGTGGTCATTCTCCGCCATAGTGAGATAGGACCAATCCTTCACTAACGGTTCATGCCCGTGGCTACGTAGTAGCTAAGGCAATGTCCGTTGGTTTTTCTTTTTCAGGATTGGAGACCTATCAAAGGTACTTCGCTCCTCTCAAAAAGAGGCAGGGACCTCACACAAGATCTAACACAGACTGAAGAGCTTGTACTTAAAGAACTTCTCAAGGAGTTCAGGGATATGTTTTCTTGGACATATCATGATATGAAAGGTGTTCCACCTTCCGTGGTTCAACACACAATCCCCATGAATAGCATGGCTAAACGAGTTCAACAACGACCCTGCCCAATGAATCCTAAATATGAAAAGATCGTTGAAGAAGAGATTGAAAAGCTTATGAAATGTGGATTCATATACCCTATTAAGCACTCAAAATGGGTGTCTCCAATAGTGATTGTGCCAAAAAAGAATGGGAAACTCAAAGTGTGTATGGATCTCAAGAAGGTCAATGCCGCCACTAGGAGGGACCATTACCCCTTGCCATATTCAGAACATGTCCTTGAAGGAGTTGCACGGAAGGAAGCTTATAGCTTTTTAGATGGGTACTCTGGCTACAATCAAACCATAATTGCGCTAGAGGACCAAGATAAAACAACCTTTATAACCAAATTTAGAGTGTTCGCATTTCGTGTTATGGATTTTGGCTTAACCAATGCCCTTGCTACCTTTCAAAGATTAATAAACACTGCTTTTAGAGAATATTTGAGGGATTTTTGTGAAGCTTTCTTAGATGACCTTTGTGTTTATTCCTCTTGGAAAGAACATCTATCATGCTTACGAAAAGTGTTTGAGAAGTGCAGATGGTATCGCATCTCCTTGAACCCTTTCAAAGGCCAATTTTGGGTTAAACATGGAATCATTTTAGGGCATATAGTGTCTAAAAATGGGATTTCCACAGATGAGAGCAGAATTTAAGCCATTGTTGAATTGCCACCACCTACAAACTATAAAGGACTTCAAAGATTCATGGGCCATGTTGGTTATTACCGATGGTTTATTTTAAAATTTGCTAAGATAGCTCGTCCTTTGTACAAGCTTCTTATTGAGTTCCACTGGACCGCGGAGTGTGACCATGCTTATGAGTCATTGAAAAAGACCTTGACTAACACTCCTATTCTATGAGTGCCCGATTGAAATGTAATTTTCCATGTTCATATTGATGCATCGGACTTTGCTATTGGGTGTGCTCAAGCTCAACCGAGAGAACATAAACTGTACTACCCCACTAGCTTTGCAAGTCATCAATTGAATGATTCCGAGAGAAACTACACCACTAAAGAGAGGAAAGGTTTAGTTATGATTTATGCAGTAAAGAAATTATGCTATTACCTTTTTGCCAACAAGTTTTTTTTCTATGTGGATCATCAAGCCTTGTTGTATCTAGTAAATAAACCTTGTTCCACGGGAAGAATTACACGATGGTTGTTAATTCTCCTTGAGTTTGATTTTACCGTTGTGGTGAGACCTGGTAAAAGACATGTCAAGATGAATCATTTGTCTTGCATACCCAATGGTGAAGCCCTTGCTGGAGTTGATGATAAATTGCGTGATACTTATCTATTCCTAGTCAAGACCATACCTGAATGAAGTGAGAAGATTGTGTTAACGGTTTTCCACCCAAAGAGCTTTGTAAGGACATAGCTCAAAAACTGTTAAAAGAGTGTGAACCTTATTCTCTCATTGCAAGAACTCTCTACAGGCTTGGGAAGGATGATAATCTTAGATTTTGTGCCCATGAGGATGAGTATTTATACATACTGTAAGAAGCGCACATGGGTATAGGCTTATCATACTTCTTTCAAAGTGGCTATTAATTGTACACCATTCAAAATGGTATATGGGCAAGAAGCAGTTATTCCATGTGAGTTTGTAGTTCCTACTTTGCATGTAGCTTCACAAAAAGGTTGGGATGGTAACCCTTTAGTTGAGCGCTTATATATCCTTGAGAGGTTAGATGAAGAAAGGCAATTGGCTGTGCAAAATGCACTTGTGGAGAAAGATAGGAGGAAGAAATGGCTTGACCATCATCTAAAGAACAAATTTATCAATGTTGGTGATAAGTTCCTTATGTATGGAGTGTGTAACAAAAAAACAAAGTTGAAATATGCGAGAAAAGGATCATATAGAGTATGTGAAATCACCCCCCTAGGAAACATTCGTGTGGAGACTCTTGATGGAGTTGAAACCATTGGATTTCTCAATGGTAGAAAATTTAAAAGATATCATGATCCTTTAAGCCATGAGGAGCTAGGTGCCATGCATAAAAAAATAGGCAGACAAGGCACAAATAGAATTGAAGAAGATACAAGCTCAAGCTGAGGCTAAAGAGCGACAACAACGCATAAGACGCTGACAAGAGACCAACCTTGGAGTTATTTATGCATTCCACGTTTAAACAAAGGATGATTGGTTGGTGGACTCTGACACACCTCTATAGTACCCTATTGAGCTAAAATCAACTATGAAAAAGTACTATATAACGCCTTGTTGGATGCGGGTGCGAAGTATACTTTGCTATCATATGGGGTGTGGTGTCAGTTAGGAAAGGCATCTCTATCTAAGAGTATTATCCATGCCAAGGGTGTCAACAAGAAAAAAACCGCATTTTTTGATATCTGACACACTTCTATCAATTATAACAATGGGGTTGTAGCTCAAGACTTTTTGGTCATGCCTATTGGAACTATGAAGGGTAATATAAACCTAGGACGCACGTGGATGATAGCCACCAAATGTATTATTGATTGGGGGTGTCACAACGCAGAAACCAACTCTTAAGCCTTCCACGCAAGCCATAGTCCCTAAGATATTGACTCTTAAGGAAATTAAACTTGCATGTCCAAGAGGTTGAACCATATGTCCCCATAGCCCAACTCTCTAGAGCTTCAACTGTGCTGTAGTTGAAATAAAGCTTGAGACACACAAGACCCATCCTAATATAACAAAGAAAACACAAGTGGGTCCCTAAATCTTCTTTAGTGACTATAGCTAGTGCTAAAAGACAGGATCCTAGTAAGAGACGTCCCACTCGCCCCAAGGAATGTAAAGAAACGTTGTGTTGGATTCCTAGAAAACTATTGGAAGCCCAAGGCTACTATGAAGGATTGGGTACCAAAATGTAAATTGTGCTCTTACCTATCACTTGACCCATGTGAGCCCGATCTTGTAGCTCCAAAACGAATTGAAGATCGTAGAAAGGAAAAAATCATGGAATGCTACACACCCGCTCCAGAGCTAGTTTGGGTACCGAAGAAAGAACGATTTGTTCCATTTAGCTCAAGAATAGGGAACTCAAATGAAGCTTCTTGCTCTTGATGTAGTTTCTGTATGGAAATAGAAGCTTTGACACAACCTCCACCTACCATTGTACATATCCATAAAAACAAGCAAGAATTTTCACCTCCCGTTGTAAGTTCACCACCTACAACAACGTTGCAAATAAAATCATGGGAGAGTACCTTACCACCCTTGCAACTAGATGAAATGCATAGGGCGGACAAAAATTATTGGTGAAAAGGTTCACCCATAATAACTTGGAAAAATTGGTTTCAAAAGGTGACGGCATCATTCCAAAAGGTATGATCTACCCAAGGAAGGGGGGAGTGTTTGCTGACATTCATCTCAACCTTCCTCCCTAACCTCTCAATCTCCCAATATTAGGGAATGTATATATAAAGCTTTATACTCACAAAAACAAGATAAAAAAGTAAATGAGTAAGAGCCACCAAACAATAATCTGGAAACTTACAAGTTCTATATATAACACAAAATCATGAAAAACAATTATGCACAAGAACATGACCTTTTGAAACAACCCTTGTAATATTTGCGCTATAACCATCATCTATCTATGTGTACAGATATGGCTAGTATGCTAGAGTCATCCACTCCTGCCTTGGGTGAGAGGTATCCTCATTACTTTCCACAAGGCTTCACATGGTCTTTCCGGTCCTTGCCTGTGAATGGGATTTGGTAGTTACGCTAGCATATGAGAGAAATTTTGACGGGTAAGAATGACTGATACGTCTCTTGACAACGATTGACCCATACTTAGTAGAGAGTGTTTCTCCCATTGCACAAGACTACCCTTTTGACCAAGATGACTATAGACTTCTAGTGACCTTGTTAGTAAACATTGGTGCCCCTAATGATGAAGACAATTTACATGATTACATGGATGCCACATATGGCATCCATGTAATCATGTATGGTCTCACGGATGATGAATTTGTTTTTCTCGATGATGAGGATAGGCTTTAGCCTTAGGGTTTCTCCCCAATCTCTATGATATCCTAAAGGGGGAGTGCAAATATTTAGGTTAGGGTTCCTTATGTTGTTTAACTGTGTTCAATAAGGGTTGGTGCCTATTCCAATTGATGTGCCTCCTAAAGCTATTCTTGCATTTCATAGTGTGTACAAGAATGTGTTGCTGTTGTTAGGATTTGGACCTTCATGGAATCTTTCTCTCATTAACTCTTCAAATCAAGCACGATCATCAACACAAACAGGTGTTTGTTATAGCTTTGCCCCTTATCATGTTTGTATAGTTTAATTATGATTGGTAGCATAATATTCAATGCATTTGCTTAGTACCAAACATTAAATTCAATGTAATTTTTTGTCATAATCACTTGTCTAGGTTTAAAAATCAAGCAGTCTGACTAAGCTAGTGAGGCGGTCTGGGGTGGGCAATAAGAAGAGTGGCCTCTAAACACCCTTCGAGGCTCCCGTGCTACTCAATTGGGGCTGAGGCAAGCACAATTAGCGACAACAACAACCCACAACCTTAAACCAAACAAGAAAAGGGGAACCACCTAGTTGTAGATGCGAACTAGGACGCACGTGATATCTCCTTGTACTCAAACGCACAAAGAGAGGGGAATGCAAGATAGCCACACACACCAAACACAAACATTCACCACGCCAGAGAGAGGTAAAGTGCACAAATCAACTTGAGCAACTCAGTCGTAGCCTTAAAGACTAGATGCACACAAAGCTTGATGAGAAATAGAGAGACAACACAAAGCTTGACCTTGTTGCCAATACACAAATTGTCTTAGGGTCACGGGAGCCCTCTCACCGAGCACCCTCTTACAATTGAAATTTTTGGCAAACAATTCAACAAGCCCTCAAACCACCAAGCATGAAATGACACAACAAACTACAAGGACCCTATACCTTCAACCACCTGATGAGCCAACTTATCAAGTCAATTTGGAGAGAAGAGTCGTAGTTGCAGCATACAATTGCAACCAAAACTATGAATCTTATTTATGGACAAGAGTAGGCTACAAGTGTGATTGTAGAGTATAGTATCACTCCACTCCTCTAGATGGCATAACTAACTTCAAGCTTCTCCATGCACCTATGTGTAGTGATGGAATAGAGCACTCACAATGCACACACTCTTCACAACTAGGCTTGAAGAGTGGTGTGTTATGTGTTGAGAATGGAGTGGTGTAGTGTGATCATATGATGTTTTACAAGGGAGAGAATGGCTCTATTTATAGGTTTTAGAAGCCCCGATTAGAATTAGGCCTAATCAAGTTTATTTTAAGGAATAAAAGATTATGCATATTTTTATTTTTTTTATGAGGGTGGGTCTCTCTTGTCCTTTGAGTCACATGGATGTGGGCTCAAGGGAAGAGAATTATTGAGGATAAAAGGAGAGAGGATTGAGTGAATAATTGGGGAGTGCCTACTCTAATAAAGGATGCATTTTACAATAAGGTTAGTGGTTAGTAGTTAGTAATTATCACTAAAAAATATTTACAAAATCATTCACCAAATGGTGAGATATATGATGAGAAAAGTTAGAGAAGGGATGAGCTTGTAAAGAGAGGTTGAATCTTTGGAGAAGTTGACATTCACCTCTTTACAACACCGGAAGAAGAAGCAGTCAGCATGGCGAAGCAGCGCGTGTCGATGAAGCTATGTTATTTCAAACCTTGAAAAATTCATGATAAAAGCCTTCATTTGCAGAGGTTATCCTTGGATTTTTGCTGATTTTTTGAAGTTCTTTACAAAGCTGAAGAGAGTATGGTAATATGGACATATATGTAGAGAAAAAGGGGGACACATAGGGTGTAGAAATGGAGGATGAAGGCTACGGAGGTGTGAGAGATGTGGCAATGGTGAAAAGGGTGAATTAAGACATGGGAGTTGCAGGTTTGGGAGTGGGAAGGAGAGGGAGGAGTGTGTGTGAAAGAGGAAAATGATAAAGTGGAAGAGGGAGTGTGGCTGCATAGCATGGGCAAACTCATTATAAGTCTACCATAAAAATATGAATATTTTTGGTGTTCTAATTTATGAGAGTAAAAGAGAATAGATGTAGGAAGGAAAAATCACAATAGTGAAAAAATATACACATAAATAAAACTAGTTTTTTTGGATTTTTGTTGGGATGGAGTTACACCAAAAATAAGAGAAGCTTGCATGAAATTATTTTTATGTGGAATAAAGAGTATTCAAAATGGTAAGAAAAAATATGGTAATGGTGAGTCAATGTACATAACATAAATAACACACCACAGGTAGAAATATTTAAATAAATACCAAAATAATTATAAAAAATCGTTTTATTTAGGCCCTATATACAATTAAATATTTACACACAAATGGGCCATAATATATTTTATTTTATTTATTTTTTTGGCTCAACTAGCGCAGTGACTAGCTAGCTGAGGGTTTTTAAGAAAATATGGAGAAAGTCCCTAACTCACACACGCCTATGTACAGTGAAATGGTAGGGATAACCAAAATGTTTGAGTGATTTGATAGGGTGAGGTAGCTTACTATGGCAATTATGGAAAGCCGAAAAACGGCTATCATTAGCCCTCCCCCAGGATGATGGTATATTCATGTACCATCATAGAGCATCTTTTCCATAGAGAGTGCTTCAGAGTCCTTGACGAGATCTTCATTGTTTGGCCCCTCAGAATTTTGGTTTGAGTTACACTCATGCTTCATGTAACAATACTTACATGAGACAGCTGCGCTTTGACAGATCCTTTGGTAGAAGGCGACTCAAATAAGGCTTCAAGCGATACCCGTTTACCTTCCTAGAGTGCTATTTCCCATTCAAGTCCATAGCACGAGATCTCCTTCCTTGATGCCTTTCTCCTTTAGTTTCTTGTCAAGCTTTTCTTTCACCTGCGTAGCTTTCCTCTTGTAGCACTCGTATGCTGCTTCTCTTTTCCACTCAAGCTCAGCTAAGGTAAGAAGTGGATCCATCCATGCTTCTTGATCATCTTGTGTTTCTTTGCCATGAAGTCGCATTGTTGGAATGTTGAGCTCAATTGGTTATAAAGCCTCTTGACCATAGACCAAGTGAAATGGTGTGAACTCTGCGGCTTCCCTATATGTGGTTCGATACGCCCACAAGGCACCATCCAAGAAATCATCCCACAACTTTGTCTTGTTTTTCACCATCTTTCTAATGATGCCTGCAATGACACCATTAGCTTTTTCTACCAAACCATTTGATTGGGGATAGTAGGGTGTACTATGACGATGTTGTTGGAGGCTCTCCATAGCATAGGCAATCTCCCACAAATCTATCAATCCGGAGAGAGAGAGCATGACCCGGCTAGGGCTGGGAGGCATCACACAAAGAATGTGCGAGAGCGTCATTGGATGCAAAGATTGAGAGGATTCAAGAGCGTGCATCCTCCAATGCAAATAGAAATCATCCCAAACAACTAATGCTAATCGCACATCAAGCATCAATTCAAGCAATTATCTACACACATCAAGCAACGAAGTGAAACACACTAATCTTGGAATCTCTCAAGCACAACTCTAATTACATGCATTGACGATTAAGCACACAAGATCGCATTCAACTCGGCCACCCCAACCGTGCCAATCATGGTGTCCAAATCAAGTCACACATAATTAAATTAAGCTCAAGGCTTCTTAAACCTACACACACACAAGCACACCATTAGAGGACAACTCTAATCCCTCAATCACGAGTACGCCCACTCCGCTTAATCGAGAGAGTTAGATAAGGACTCCACTAATCGGAGTAGCTTAGCATAAGTAAGAGTTAGATTAGAGAAGATCAACACTTCAAAACAATGAAGGAAAGTAGATAAACATGATCGACAACATAATGAAGACTAGATTAATTAAGAGAGAATTACACTAATTACATGTGATTAGCACTAGCCTTCTAAGCATGGGCATTAAACTCAAAGGCTAGGCCATCAAGACCTCCTCTAGGGAGAGAGTTCTCAAAAGGACCACTCAAGAATGACCTCTCATTAAGCATAGGGCTCTTTTATAGTTTCGGGCCTCAAACCCTTCAACTATGGGATAAAGTGAGCTCTCTAGCCTAGACTCATACAACTTTGGAACTCCTAAATGAGCCCAAGCCCTATACAATGAAAAGTAAATACTGTGTACATCCATAGCATATCCACAACTTGGTGCATAATTGGTGCAACCGTTAGCCGCTGCTAACACTCCCCCCTTCCTAATTTGGCGCACGTCCTCGTGTGCCAGTGAAGCAAGACACGGTGACATGGTAGAAAGCAAGTCCAAGGAAGAAATGTTGAGCTGTAAAACATAAGAACAAGTAATGAGCATCAAAGGCCACCAATAATGAATAAAACATGAAGCATAAATGAACAATCATGCAAAGTGATTTTTTGCTTCTAAAAGATGGGTTAATCATAGTCAAAAACTAGACACATAAAGCAAAAAAATACTCACACTTTTGTGAAGATTAAACCACTTGAAATTTCAGTTTTATGCATGAAACAAAAGTAATCAATTATGACCCTAGCCTAATGAATGTTCATAAACCTACTAGCCTAAAAACTATGTGAACAATCTTAATAAATCATTCAAGTCTATCTTGTCTATGGGCTATAAAAAAGCTCCTAATCTATTAGTACATTGTCAAAAGCTTTTTGAAGCTCATGGAAGTTTTGATTTAGCCATTCATTGAAAATGTAAAGCACAATCACAAGGCTACCACCCCAAGGCAAGTCTAGGTGCGACTCTCGGCTCCTTGAACCCTCAAGAAGGTGTTCCAAAAGCCTACTAGCTTACCAAGGCGACTGCTAACCCCTATCAGCCCAGGGCATTGGTTTAGGGCCTTGACCAAGCGAGCCAAGGTGATTCCCCTCGCCTACCAAGTGCCAATAAGGCGCTAGACCTTTCTCAGACACAACATAACATAGAATTTTTATTTTCATGTGCCTTAGTAGCATTTTTGCTACTTTTTTGGACACTTCTTTGCTTCATGGTTCATTTTTTAGCACATTTTTATTGCTTCCTTTATGAGATATTTATGGCAATTGGACTAAAAAAGATTAAAGCCTAATCATAGCCCTAGGTCGTGACAAAAATGAATGGAATATTACGACTATCACTAAGAATCTAGGACTAGCAAGAAATGAACCTACATTAACCTAAGGTCAAGGCCAATTACCTATGATTTGCATTCATAAAACCTAATTTTTTGGTGAGTTTAATTTTCACAAAGTAGGGTGTTGAAACTTTACAATGCCTAGCTTTTTAACCTGAAAAAACCATAGATTAGAAGCAACATTTCACTTAAACCAAGCAATCGAATGGAGAGATGAACAAAGAGCCAAATCATGGAAGGATTACACCTATTCATGCTCTTTGAGCATCCGTGAGAAAGCATCCTTTGTGTAGAGAAGCCTCTTGATCTTTTTATTTACAAAAGAAGCCTTTTGAAGCTAAGTGTAAACACAAACTCCAAAGCCTTTTATTGAATAGCCACACAAAAACATTAATGAAAACCTAATGCTAGGGTCTTGTATACCCGAATTTGCCAAAGGGAAAAAAACCACGGGAAAAAAGTGCCTTTGGTTATGCACATGATGCTCTAATGTAGCAAATCTATGCATACATATCAAGCATGAGAGATAAAATGAGCTTCTACATAAGTAAAATTTACAATTTTTACCATCTCTCATGCATGATTCAAAGTTGACTATTTTCTAGCTCAATGAGATATGGAATTTAAACAAGCCAAGAGCTGAAAATAATGCAAATTTTGAATGAAGTGAAGTGGCTCTCAATAGCCAAATTTTACAATTTAAGCTTTTCAAAAAGTTGGCTAACACTAGCTCATATGAAATTTTCAATTTTAAGAGCAATCTATGAGCTAGAGATGACTGCAACTTGATGAAATGAAAATGAATGGCTCTCAATAGCCAAATTTTGTACTTGAAAGCTCAAGAAGTTGGGCAAACACTAGCTCAAAATGAAAAAAATTGCATTTTTAGACCAAGCTATGAGCTAGCATTACAACTTTAATCCACACATTTGGAATGGCTCTAATTAGCCAATTTTTGCAATATTGCAATGATGACCCCTTCTTGGATCATTTGGAATCACACATCTGCCACACCCCTTCAAAACAACTCAAATGTTAGTGCTCTTTAGCTTTTGATAATCCAATATGAGCACTAAAACTTGCACAAAGCCAAGTTCAAATTTTTACGCACACTCTTGTCCATCAAAACAAGAACAATTCTAATGCTTTCAAATAATTTCTCATTCAATTCAAGCATTAAAAATGCACAAGCAATGTTAAGTTCAAGCACAAAGTACGACCAAACAATCAGAACTCTCGCAAACCCTTATGTATGTCACAAGAAATTATTCATTTAGTGCAATGGGAATTTCAATCAAACCAGGCACTAAAATCTATCGCATTCACCACAAATTTGGCATATTTTATGTAACTCCTTGAAACTGGGCACCCATCACACAAAGATTGAATGTATGTGCATCACATACTGTCATGCATCATATTTTGACATACAAAGCAATATAGAATCAAGGCACCCATGCACAATGACTCTCTGATCGCTAAAAATATGTTGCCATGCGGCTGCCTCTTTGGATATTATTGTCATCACCTCAAACAACTCAATCATGAATGCCAAAAATCAATCAGAGGACTGAAGGTATTGTCATGAATACATCATCTTTGGGCATCGCGAAGTGGTTAGAGTGACGGGAACCCTTTTTATGAGTCTTCAGAAAATTTTAATGGTTTTCTTCTTTTTGTATCTCAAATCTCTTGAGGTGACAGAACCAAAAACAACAAGTTCCAAGGGGTAGGGTACGTGGGTGTGGCTCATTAGCGTGTGTAAAAGTGCAAGCTATGGTGGAAGCGGAGGTAGGAACAAGCCCCATTGAGTTCTTTTATTCATTTTGCTTCTAATTACTTTTCTTTCTTTTTTGAATAATGGCAGGGCACGTCGGCAACCTACGCGTGAGAGACAGAGAGTGAGGCTGACTCAGGCTTTCTAGACCAGGTATTCGGTGGCGCGTCAGGAGCAGCCCCGTAGTTATTGTGCATGTGTGGAAGACTCGCGAGTTCACAGGTGTGGGCCAAGTAAGTTGTGTATCGAGTAGCGCTGAGCAGGTTGCTTTTACTGCATTCATTAGCTAAGCAGTAAAAAGCCACGAAGTATGTGTGTGTGTGAGTGGCGTGGGATAGCAAGTAAATAAGGCAGCATGCAGATGAGCATGCTCAGCTGGAACTAATTCTGTGTGTGGGAGTGGTTCCGTCGGCCAGCGTGTTTGAAGTTTGCGGGGCATGGCAGGTCACGGACTCACAAGCAACAGGGAAAGTGGCTACGCGCGAGCTGAGGCAAGCGACAAAAGATGCCTCATGACTAGCGAGCTGTAGGGCCCTTTGGTGGTTGACACTCGGCAGCGGAACGTGGCCACGAGAGAGAGACAGTGGCAATTGTGTGTGTGTGTGTGTGTGTGTGTGTGTGTGTGTGTGCGCTCACGCCAAGCAAGTGGGTGGGGTCGCGATCGCCTAGCCACCAAGCAAGTGGGGTGTGTGTGAGTAGCGCCAAAGCAGGTCAATACCACGATACCCGGGCTGTGGACTATAGAGAGCCAGATATTCAGCAACGCCAAAAGGCCGCTATAAATGGAGATTTGGTGAACGTCTGAAGCTGGAACAATATGATTTTTTTTCTTTTTTCTTTCCTTTATCTTCCCCTTTGAAAAATTCTCTTTTGGGACTTGTTCCCACGTAGAAAGAGTGTTGACACATGTGAGTGTACCTGAGTTTGTGTTATTGGAAAATCTCCTTAGAGATGGAGAGTGAGTGGGACTTGCCATGGCATCTAGTGAAAGAGGGAAGACAATGCACACATTGATAAAACTCAAGAATTATACTCATTAAAATATCTTTTTTGTAAACCCGAACCTGAAAAAAATAGATTCAGATTGAGCTAAATTTTTCTTTGCGCCCTTTGATTGTGCATGCACATTAATTTGAATATCGTAGTAGATAGAATTCTCCATGCATCAAATGAAATAAGATATTTGTCCAATTCTCATCAATGTACACACTATTAATCCATTCTCGTCCATTTCTTCATATACTCAAATTGAAAGATTTTCATGTTCAAAATCGATTTTCAATACATCGGTTCATGCACACAAGATGAGTAATCAAATCTTTCTTGGCCCATTCATCAAGTCTGATTATTTTCAATCATTGCACAAACTAATTGCTCATATTTAGAAGGTCTAATCCTCCAAACCCAATTGGATTGTCATCACATTGCTGCACACTTTTAATTCATGTGGCATTCACCAATTACCATGCCCCATTGGCGTACATAGCAATAGTAATGCATAAAATCATTTTCAATTACGTCAATTGAATCATCTCAAGTCAATCAATCAAATACAAACCAATCTTCTAGGCCAAATTAATCATCATAATTGGTAAAATACCAATTATTCATCCCCAATTTAAGCATAATTGGCCATTAATTAGGCACACACACCTAAATTTAGGCCGTCGATTTGTGCAAAAATTTCATTAAACACTCATTTCATTTCATCAATTGCACACTTGATCACCCATACATGAGTATATACATGCTAAATTAACTCAATTTTAATAAAAAATTGATCAAATTTTAACTCAATTTAGCATTACACACACACAAAAATTAGGTGCACAAATCCAATTTTTTGCTCAATTAGCAACGAAATTAGGCCAATTCCTAATGCTTGCACACACATTTCTTGCAAAATCATCAATCTACAAGCATTTAGGTGTTCAATTTGATTCCAATTTCATCAAATTAGGCATAAATTCCATCAATTAGGCACACACACCTAATTTTAGGAATGACTTAGCAACTCAATGGGATCAACTTAATCGATCAAAAATTGAAAGGAGTAGGTCAACCCACTTACAATTGATTGCATCCAAGATAATCCTTGCTCCACGCGACGATTCCATCTTGCACACACATGTGTGCAACTCCGATTTGGTCCAAAATTGATCAAAAATTTGACCAAAATCAACACTCAATCACATGATTAAGCATAGATTAGAGCAATTAAGAGTGATGATCCTCCTCAATTAAGGGGATTTAGCATACATTCCAAATCAAAATTAGTGGTTACGTTAGCACAATTAGCATGAAATTAGCATGGAATTAGTACAATTAGCACGAAATTAGCATGAATGGGATGCAAAATTAGTGAAGGTTAGTGAAAAATTAGCAAAATCAAAAGAAAATTTAGGGGTTTTCGGGATGAAATGACTCTATACACATCCAATTAAACCTAATTACACTACACACAAATCAAATCCTACCTAATTACAAGAAATCGGTAATCAAATTACTCTTATCTTTTGCAACCTCAACTCCACTAGCGTAGGCAACCCGTCCCCGGAAACGGCGCCAATGTTGAGGCTCGCCATAGCATAGGCAATCTCCCACAAATCTATCAATCCGGAGAGAGAGAGCATGACCCAGCTAGGGCTTGGAGGCATCACACAAAGAATGTGCGAGAGCGTCATCGGATGCAAAGATTGAGAGGATTCAAGAGCGTGCATCCTCCAATGCAAATAGAAATCATCCCAAACAACTAATGCTAATCGCACATCAAGCATCAATTCAAGCAATTATCTACACACATCAAGCAACGAAGTGAAACACACTAATTTTGGAATCTCTCAAGCACAACTCTAATTACATGCATTGACGATTAAGCACACAAGATCGCATTCAAGTCGGCCACCCCAACCATGCCAATCATGGTGTCCAAATCAAGTCACACATAATTAAATTAAGCTCAAGGCTTCTTAAACCTACACACACACAAGCACACCATTAGAGGACAACTCTAATCCCTCAATCACGAGTATGCCCACTCCGCTTAATCGAGAGAGTTAGATAAGGACTCCACTAATCGGAGTAGCTTAGCATAAGTAAGAGTTAGATTAGAGAAGATCAACACTTCAAAACAATGAAGGAAAGTAGATAAACATGATCGACAACATAATGAAGACTAGATTAATTAAGAGAGAATTACACTAATTACATGTGATTAGCACTAGCCTTCTAAGCATGGGCATTAAACTCAAAGGCTAGACCATCAAGACCTCCTCTAGGGAGAGAGTTCTCAAAAGGACCACTCAAGAATGACCTCTCATTAAGCATAGGGCTCTTTTATAGTTTTGGGCCTCAAACCCTTCAACTATGGGATAAAGTGAGCTCTCTAGCGTAGACTCATACAACTTTGGAACTCCTAAATGAGCCCAAGCCCTATACAATGAAAAGTAAATACTGTGTACATCCATACCATATCCACAACTTGGTGCATAATTGGTGCAACCGTTAGCCGCTGCTAACAGATGTAGTATTTGAAGTTCTTCACAGACTTCTGTGAACAAGCCCTTTCTAAACCTTGGACCATTATCATAAACAATCTCCAAAGGTATGCCAAATGTACAACAAATGTGAGTGTAGACAAATCTGCTCACTGTCCTCTCATTTACCTTTGCCACACTTTGTGCTTCTACCCATCTCGTCATGTAGTCTATGGCCACCAAGATATACGATTTCCCATTTTTAGTCCTAGGCAATGGACCCATAGCATCAGTGCCCCATTTTTCAAATGGACCATTTGCAAGGACTAACTGACGTGGACCATGTAACAGACGCTTGTTTCCATTAATCTGACAGTTGTGACAACTTTTACACCAATATTGAACATCAATGTGAAAGCCTGGCCAAACATATCCGACATGAAAAATATTTTTTGCAGTGAGTTCCTGTGCAAAATGACCACCACACGCTTCCTCATGCAAACCTTTTAGAATGGCTGGGATTTCCTCAATAGTTGGTACTCTTCTGCACACTTGATCCTTCCCTCTTTGATAAAGGGATCCTTCTAGAAAGAGATACGCGCTTGCCTTTTTCATGAGTCTCCTCTTCTGAGCCTTCGTGAAGTATTGTGGAAACTCACCCTCCAAAATGTAGCTAATAATGGGAGTCAATGACTCCAATGCTTGGTATCTCGGTTGCTTGACAGTTGCTGCCACCATGATGACCTGCACTTTTTTCTCAACACATGTAACTGCTTGTTGTGCAAGTAAATCGGCATCTTCATTCTGTTTCCTAGGAATATGATATAGTTTCACTTCTTCAAATTGTTTAAACAATCTACGAATGGCATGAACTTTTGTCCTTAAGCTTTCACTCTTGCATGCCCAAATGCCTAAAATTGACTTCACAATGAGAAGTGCATCCCCTTTTACCATGAGACGTTGTATACCTTGGCCAATGCATATCTTTAAACCATGAAGTAGTGTGCCGTATTCTGCTTCATTGTTGCTAGTTGAACCTGGTAGATTGACCTTCTCTTTCATGACCACTTCTCCACTTGGGTTGAGAAATACTAGCCCTCCCCCTGCTTTTCCTGTGGCTCGTCGAAAAGCTCCATCAAAGAACAAGGTAAAAGCATTAGGAATACTTTTAGGTGGTGGCAATGGTAGGGTCTTTACTTCAGGCACCTTAATCTCCTTCCAATTGTGCACGCACACTATCTTCTACTTTGAAAGAGTATTGAAACTCTTGCAACTGTATAATCCACTTTGAGATCCTAGTACTAAGATTCATTTGAGATGACACCCAAGGGAACAAAATTTCTGCAGTGAGAATTACAAAAGGTTTTGGTAGCAGGTGGGATCTAAACTTTCTCACCGCAAACATGAGAGAAAGCATCATGAGTTCTGCCTCTGTGTAGCCTCTCTCTAAAGAATTCATGACCCTACTAGCAAAGTAGATGGGTCGCATTCTGGTACTGTGGGGATCTTGTTGTAGCAAAACCGCACCAATTGTTTCTTTCCCAACACTAGAGCTAACAAAGAATGTGTACTCCCAACAAGGAGGCATGAGTGTTGGTAGCTCTAACAAAATGACTTTAATGTTACAAAAGTACTCTTCAAGCTCATAAGACCATTCAAATTCTACTTGTTGTGTCAACTTTTGCAAAGGGTGAAGCAACTTCGAAGCTAAGTGAATAAAGCGTGACATATACTTCACCTTTTGAATGAATGAGATTACCTCTTTGAGATTCTTGGGTGATGGGAGCTCAATAAGAGCCTTTGCCTTTGAAGGATCCACCTCAATGCCTTTATAGGAAACCTTGTGACCAAGCAAGATCACTTCATCCTCACCTATGTGACACTTGTCAGGGTTGAGTTGACCTCCCATGTCGTAGAGCTTCTTTAAACCTTCTTCTACCCTTTGTAGATGCAATGATTTTGAGCTATAGATGCAAAAATCATCAATAAAAACCCTAATGGATTTTCCAAAGAATGCTTGAAACACCATGTTCATGAAGCGTTGGAATGTTGTAGGAGCATTTGTCAGTCCAAATGGCATGACTCTACAAGCATAACAACCCCAAGGAGTGATGAAGGTTGTTTTCAACTGATCTTCCAATGCGATACCTATTTGAAAGTAACCCGAGTAGCCATCACACACAGTGTACTTCTCATGACCAGCTACCTCATTTAGTATCTCATCTTGAAATGGGAGGGGAAAGTGATCTCTTTTTGTTGCCTCATTGAGTGGACGATAATCCACACACACCCTCCACTTGCCATTTTTCTTAGGAGTGACAACAACGGGAGAGACCCACTCTGAATTCTCCACTGGATAAATGAAACCTGCTGCTAGAAGCTTTCTTACCTCCTTGAGTAAATCTTGCTCCTTGATGACTCCTAGCCTTCGTAGCTTTTGAGCCTTAGGTGTGGCCTCCGACTTCAACTCAATTTTGTGTTGAACAACATCTACTCCACGCACATCGGTGTAGTCTTTAGCGAAAAGCCTAGGAAATTTCCTTAACACACCTTTGAGCTCCTCTCTTTCATCCTTTGTAAGTGTTGTAGATAACATACCTTCTAGCATTCTTTCATCTTCCACTTTTTGGTTTTCTTGGGAACCTACCTCTTCCAAACTTGGGCAAGAGGTCTCTTGGTTGTTTGGCTTAAACCTTACCCCCATGACTTCGATGGAAGAATCCTCTTCAGTAATGCTGCCGCTACTTTCTCCTTCCCAAGTGCTATCGGTCCAGCCTTCCTCCGTTTCACTTTGAGATGATTCTTCATGGAGATCCTCTTTGCGTTGCTCCTTCATGTCAAAGACAACCTTCTTATGATTGTCATTCCTGCAAATTAGTTTTCCACTCTCCCAATCCTGCAAATCTCGCATTTTCATTAGCCATGGTCTCCCTAGGATAAATGGGTAACCATTTCCTTTGGTAGACATGACATAGAAATCCACTGCCTTCTTAATGCCAAAGGCCTCCACAGAGACATTTTTACAAATGCCTACACACCTAGCTTTGCTATTGTTTGCCATCTTGACTTTAATTTCAGGTGTCTCATGGATGTGCATGCCTAGTTTTTGCATGAGTCCCTCTGTCATGATGCAAATTTGTGCACCCCCATCCACTAGACCTTTCCTAACCAATCTTCCTTTGATGTAACAATCTAGCACAGGTGTAATATCCTCATTCATTTCAGCATATGCAATTTTTACAACAGGCACACTCTCTTTTACCTTTCTCCTAGTGCTAACTGCCTTTGTTAAATCCCTCCTAACTTGTGGGCATAATGCAAGAAACTGAGGCCATGAGATATCAGGACCCTTACCTCTCATGTCTTCTAATAGGTTGTATGGAGCCATACCATGTCCAAGAGGGAAGTCTTGGAGATTGATACGACGTTGAGTCCTCTTAGCTTCCTTGGTCTCCTTTGCCTTCTTGCCTTGTCCATGGTCACTTTGTGATGTAACTCCTTCTTTCTGATTACCTTTCCCTTGGCCACGCTTAATGCCATTTGCTTCCATGTCAACCTCTCTTGAATTTGTCACCTCTACCACATGCGCATTTGGATCTGGCAAAGGTGGAACTCCTTCCACTCCTTGTGGAGGTGGTCTTGCTCCATTTAGCCTTTGTAGAGGCCTTGGTTGTTGACCAGTCCCTTCACCTGCATTCATCACTGGGTAATTCAAGTTAGGTCTCCCTGGCTCCCCACGGGGCCAAGGACAATTATACATCCCATGTCCAGACTCTCCGCAATTCCAACATTGCAAGACTCTCCTAGGTCGTGGATCTCGCTCTTCAGACTTCTTTGCTTGTCCCTTTGGACCTACAGCTTGTGCAAGGTGAATTGACAGGCTGCTTAAAGGTTCATTTAACTTCTCAATCACTTCTGCCGTTACCTCAGGAATCTCCTTAGATGTTGATGCTTGTGACTTACCTTTGGGTCTAAGACCTTCTATTGGAACCTCTCCCCTTAGGCACTTGAGTTTCCTATATTTCTCAGTAGCCCTAGTTTCAGCTGCATCAAAGGTAGTAGGTGCACCCGCCTCAAATTTTACCTTAAGGTTAGGAAAGAGTTCGGCTATGAACCTCTCCTTCTTTAGAAATTCTACACCATCACCAGGGTTAGCAACATTTCGTATCCATAGAGCCCAAAGATGTAGAAACTCTTTCTTGTACAAGTAGTAGTCATCTAAGTCTTTTTGCTTATGAGAAACAATGTCTTGCCATAGTTTTTGAGTGTTTTGGGGATCAAAGAAGTATCTCTTGAAATGATTCACAACTTCCGTGTAATTCCCTTTAACTTCCTCAGGCAACGAGTCAAACCAAGTGCTAGCATCTTTCCTAAGGACCACTTCAAACATCTCTACGCGTTCTTGATCAGTTACTATCCTCTTGATACGACAAGACATCTTGAAATTTGCTAAAAATAATTCTGCATCCTCTCTAGGCTCTCCAAAGAAAAGAGGATATCCGAACATTTGGCGTTGGGCCTCCATTGAATTGGTTTCAAAGTGACAACACGTTTTTGTTTTTCTTTCTTAAAAAAAATTACACAATAATGTTTTCTAAATTGCAATCTATTCTACAACAAAATAAAAATATTCACATCAAATGACCTATGATAATCAATAAGAGACAGGATGACAAGGTTTGGTGATGCGATAATTTCTCCTACTCTTTGGGCACCAAACATGAACACCATACGTTGTTGAAAATGGATTTTTCTACTAATTGCAATGTTTATTCTAATGTGTGGAGTGAAATGAAAGGGGAAAACCTCTATTCTTGGGCCATTATCCATTGTCTATGCATGACCTTATGCTTAAAACAAAACAAAAATATAGACGTCCAAACTAAGGCCGTACCTAATGAGAGGCAAAATAGAAGGATTTACTGATGCGTTTATCTCTGCCAACCTAAGAGGACCTAAAATTCTACAAATTACACGTTGAAATTGCAACTTAGTACTAACAACTATGTGTACCTTTTGCCTTGCAATGGGAATGAAGGGATCATACAAATTCACATGATTCACGCAAGCTACTTGATTATGCTAAAGGTTGAACCTACACAAAAACATACACAAGTTGGTTCCTCCGTGGGGGCACCAATTTGAGGCGGTCCGGGGCGGGCAACAAGAAGAGTGGCCTCTAAACACCCTTCGAGGCTCCCGTGCTGCTCAATTGGGGCTGGGGCAAGCACAATCAGCGACAACAAAAACCCACAGCCCGAAACCAAACAAGAAAAGGGGCACCACCTAGTTGTAGATGCGAACTAGGATGCACGTGATATCTCCTTGTACTCAAACTCACAAAGAGAGGGGAATGCAAGATAGCCACACACACCAAACACAAACATTCACCACGCCAGAGAGAGGTAAAGCGCACAAATCAACTTGAGCAACTCAGTCTTAGCCTTAAAGACTAGATGCACACAAAGCTTGATGACAAATAGAGAGACAACACAAAACTTGACCTTGTATCCAATACACAAATTGTCTTAGGGTCACGGGAGCCCTCTCACCGAGCACCCTCTTACAATTGAAAGTTTTGGCAAACAATTCAACAAGCCCTCAAACCACCAAGCATGAAATGGCACAACAAACTTCAAGGACAATATACCTTCAACCACCTGATGAGCCAACTTATCAAGTCAATTTGGAGAGAAGAGTCATAGTTGCAGCATACAATTGCACCCAAAACTATGAATCTTATTTATGGACAAGAGTAGGCTACAAGTGTGATTGCAGAGTATAGTATCACTCCACTCCTCTAGATGGCATAACTAACTTCAAGCTTCTCCATGCACCTATGTGTAGTGATGGAATAGAGCACTCACAATGCACACACTCTACACAACTAGGCTTGAAGAGTGGTGTGTTATGTGTTGAGAATGGTGTGGTGTAGTGGGATCATGTGATGTTTTACAAGGGAGAGAAGGTCTCTATTTATAGGTTTTAGAATCCCTGATTAGGATTAGGCCTAATCAAGTTTATTTTAAGGAATAAAAGATTATGCATATTTTTATTTTTTTTATGAGGGTGGGTCTCTCTTGTCCTTTGAGTCACATGGATGTGGGCTCAAGGGAAGAGAATTATTAAGGATGAAAGGAGAGAGGATTGAGTGAATAATTGGGGAGTGCCTACTCTAGTAAAGGGTGCATTTTACAATAAGGTTAGTGGTTAGTAGTTAGTAATTATCACTAAAAAATATGGTGAGATATATGATGAGAAAAGTTAGAGAAGGGATGAGCTTGTAAAGCGAGGTTGAAGCTTTGGAGAAGTTGACATTCACCTCTTTACAGCACCGGAAGAATAAGCAGTCAGCATGGCGAAGCAGTACGTGTCGATGAAGCTATGTTATTTCAAACCTTGGAAAATTCATGATAAAAGCCATCATTTGCAGAGGTTATCCTTGGATTTTTGTTGATTTTTTGAAGTTCTTTACAAAGCTGAAGAGAGTATGGTAATATGGACATATATGTAGAAAGAAAGGGGGACACATAGGGTGTAGAAATGGAGGATGAAGGC
The DNA here is from genome assembly GCF_014529385.1 of Adiantum capillus-veneris. NCBI lineage: Eukaryota > Viridiplantae > Streptophyta > Polypodiopsida > Polypodiales > Pteridaceae > Adiantum > Adiantum capillus-veneris. The sequence goes on from NC_140940.1 coordinate 41,144,513, forward strand.
TATGGAGGTGTGAGAGATGTGGCAATGGTGAAAAGGGTGAATTAAGACATGGGAGTTGCAGGTTTGGGAGTGGGAAGGAGAGGGAGGACTGTGTGTGAAAGAGGAAAATGATAAAGTGGAAGAGGGAGTGTGGCTGCATAGCATGGGCAAACTGGGGTCCACCAATAAAATCATAGCTCACAGCTCTTAGCTCAAAAAAATATGAAAAAATTTGAGGTGAAAGTTCAGCTTACGAGCTACATTTTTTGTTTGTATCACCTTTTCAAATTCGGGGAGCATGTGATCTTTAAAAATTCAGCAAAACCGACTGTTTTTTCCACTACACAAGGTCCTTGTGAGGTCCTTCTTTGGATGATTCTTTTGAATACCTCCAAGAGTGAGCTCCCCATGGTGCATGCATGCATGCCACATACCCTTGACCTTATTTGGTAGGTCTATAATTGAAGATATTGTTGAGATTGTTGGAATTAGGGTTGCAGAGAAACACACACAGCTTGGAGAAGACGAAGGAAGCTCAAGGCACACAATAGAGAGTGTGTTTCTTAGTATGCAATGGAAAGATAGATAGCCCTAGAGTGATGGGCGTATATACAATGCACGAGGGGAAAAACCTCCTAAAGAGGGAAAAAATGCCCCGGCGGTCCTAGTGTGTTCACACACATCACTACCACATGTATATGGTAACAAATCCCCCCTGGAGTGATGCGGTGAACGAGAGCTGGCACATGAGTAAAGGGAAGTGCCATGCCCTGAGGACAAGATCAATCCACAAAGGGGAGTATGCCCAAAGCTTTGCGGAAAGCTTCAAGCTTCTCACGAGACAATGCCTTTGTGAAAAGATCTCCAAGGTTGTCCTCGCAACTGCCAATGCGCTCTGACTGTCAGTGTAGATAGTGTTGGCAGTGTCCTGTCCAACACCCAAATCAGCCATAAGGCGTCTGAGCCATACACACTCAACCGTAGCTGTGAAAAGTGCCCTGTACTCAGCCTCACAACTCGAAGTGGCCACAGTAGGTTGCTTCTTGCTCAACCATGGTATACATGAACTGCCAAGCATGAAACAAAAACCACTTGTGGACACTCTCGTGTCAAAACAACCAGCCCAATCTGAGTCTGGCGGCAATGATCCCCCCTTGGGATAAAACAAGCCAAGATGTAAAGTGCCACTAAGGTAGCGGAAAATCCTCTTGACAGCCTGCCAATGCTTAAACCCTGGGCTATGCATAAATCTGCTGACCTGAGAGACTGCAAACCGAATATCCGGCCTCGTGTTACATACATAAATGAGGCAGCCAACAACAGTTTGGTAAAGAGTGACATCAGCAGGATCACCAGCATCATGTAGACTCAACTTCAAACCTGTTTCCATGGGAGTGGAAATAGGTTTGCAATCCTCAAGTCCAAACTTACATAGAAATGTCTCTATGTAACTTTTCTGACACAAGGCAATACCACCATCACAGTGCTTAAACTGTATAACCAAATAATGATGCAACAGCCCCAAATCTTGCATCTTGAAAGTAGCATTCAAATCAGCCTTAAATTCAGCAATATGTCTCTCATTTGGTCCAGTGATCAGCAAATCATCAACATAAAGAACCACGATGAGAAATACATCACCCTCACGCTTTATATACAATGTGCTTTCTGTTGGACTGTTACGAAAGCCTTCAACCCATACAAAGCCTTGTTACATTTGCACACTTTGTCCTCTTGTCCTTTTATGACAAAACCGCGAGGCTGCATTACATAAACTTCCTCAAATATGTCACCATTCAAGAAAGCAGTAACAATGTCTGATTGATGTACATCCCAACCAAAATGAGCTGCCAATGCACATAGAAAACGCACAGTAGTCATACGACAAGTGGGAGAAAAAGTCTCTTCATAATCTATGCTTTTTTGTTGTGCATAACCCTTTGCAATAAGTCGAGCCTTATGGCGATCGATCTCACCATTCGGCTTGCGTTTGAACTTGTAAACCCACTTCGTACCAATGGCCTTTTTGCCAGGAGGCAAATCACATAAAGTCCATGTGTCATTTTCTATAAGTGCATCATATTCTGATTGCATGGCAGCCATCCAATTTTCTGAATTTTGTGCTTCATCAAAAGTCAGAGGCTCCTCAACATCATGTAAGCTAGACACAGCCAAAGCATAACAATCTGATGCATAAGATGCATGGCGAGAGCCTGAACGAGTACGACTAGTCAAAGGTGCATCCAATTTACTGTCACGCAAAGTGTGCACCAGCCATTTTGGCATACCTCTAGCCTGCTCATTTTCAGCCCTTTCCTCATCAAGTACATCTGCATCAGTAATAGGCTAATCTAAAACATTTTCAGAAACCCCCATAGGGTGTACATTTACCTCATTGGAACTTACATTCATATTTCCACCACTAAAAAGAGGCAACAAAGTGTCATAAATGTCCTATGAGCTTACATTACTGTCTCTAGTACATGACAGCAAGGGCTGAACAGAATCTTCCACAAACACTACATCCCGAGAAACCATAATACATTTTGTTTGCGGATGATACAACCTGTAACCTTTGCTTTCAGCACTATAACCAACAAAAATACATTTGATAGCCTTATCATCCAATTTTCTGCACTGCACTTGTGGCACCAAAGCATATGCCAAACAGCCAAAAACACGCATGTGCTCAATAGAAGGTTTTCTATCATTCCATGCTTCATATGGAGTAATAGACTGCAAAGCTTTCGTAGGACACCTGTTAAGTACATAAGTGGCACACATGATGGCCTCAAGCCAAAAAGAATGCGGTAAAGCTTGACTTTTGACCATACATCGTGCCATTTCCGTCAGTGACCTGTTTTTCCTCTCAGCAACACCATTTTGCTGAGGTGTATAAGGCACAGTACATTGGTGTTTTATCCCACAACTAGCCAAAAATGGAGTAAATTCATGAGACATATACTCCCCCCCTCGATCTGAACGGAGGGTGCCCATAGTACATTTCGAGACATTTTCAGCCATAGCTAGAAATTGTTTGAAGCACATAAAGACTTCGAACTTCGCTTTAAGCGGAAATACCCATGCATGCCTGGAGTAATCATCAATGAAAGTCATGAAGTACAGGTAATTGCCCAAGGACGGAGTTTGCATGGGCCCACAAACATCACTATGCACAAGCTGCAACCTGCATGTGGCCCGAACTGAACCATCCTTTGGAAACTTAGAACGCTGCATCTTACCCAAAATATAGCCTTCACAAACATGTTTGACAGGTGCTTCAAGAGGCGGCAAAGAAGCAACCATATCAGATTTCTGCAAACGCAGCAAACTGGCAAAATTCAGATGACCAAAACGTGCATGCCAAAGTTTTGCATCTCAAATAGCCCTTGAATCTGCAATAGCATTTGAAAAATTTTGTCCACACTTGTCATACAAAGTGAGCTTATACAGCCCACGGCACAGAAGCCCAGATGCAACAATTTCATCACCAAAGCTATACATCTGTCATCCACAAATTTGACTACAAGTCCAAGTCTAGCAAGTGCGGATACAGATAAGAGATTCTTCTTGATCTCAGGTACATAAAGTGCATCAAAAAGTGTGAAAGAACTACCATTAGCAGCAGTAAGCACAATCTTTCCGACTCCCTGAACTGGATAAGAGGCATTGTTGGCACAAGTGACTAAATTCCCATGAGGGACAGACTCGAGAGAGGTAAACAATTCACGATGTGAGGTAATGTGCTTTGTAGCACCACTGTCGAAATACCACACATGTGAATCTGCACCAACTGACAAGCATGCATCATGGACAGCAGGATTGTAAGTACACTCTGCGCTAAAAGCCCATTCTGCATCAACATCAGCAACACAGTCTCCTTTCACAGAAGACTCAACAATGGCTGCATTTGTAGTGGAACCAGCATTTGCAGTGGAACCACCCTCTTTCTTCTTAGCCTCTTTGGCCTTCAACTTAGGACACAACTTGATCAAGTGATCATTGGCTTTACAATAATGGCAACGCATCTTCTTTTTTCCCTTATCACCAGAATTGCCAGACGAAGTACTGCCAGCAGAAGCATTAGGAACATAATTTTTGCCACTCGCAGCAGAACCATAAGAAGTGGCTGCATTACTGTTACCACCCTTTCTTTGAGAAGCAATAAAAGCATGTTCAACTGCACGCTGCCTAGTCCTGTTTTTTTGGGAAAGTGACTCTTGCAACAGCAATGTGCATAATGCATCAAACTTGAAAACTTCAGGATTTCTTTGGGTCATCAGTCTCCAAGTACTAGCAAAAGTCTGGTAGGAATCTGGTAAGGCATCAAGAACAGTCTGCACAAGGGAACTGTCTGAAATGACTTCACCTGCAGAAATAAGCTGCTCATTGATATCCTTGACACTAGCAAGGAAAGTGTCCATATCATCTTCCTCATGCATAATCTTCGACTCCAGCTCTTTACGCAGCAAAGCAATTTTAGCCTCATTGCGGCTTGCATTGCATAAAGACCTGCTAAAATATCCCAAGCCTGTTTTGCTGATATTGCTGAACGGATGTGAGGAACAATGGTGCGCTTCACAGAAAACGCAATCAATGCATGAGCCTGCGCATCCTTAACATCCCAACAAGCTTGTTCTGCCGTAGGCAAAACAACTCTATTAGCTGCGATCCTTGCAGCAAGACCTGCAATATCCTCAACATCGCCTACATCCTCAGAACCAGGACGTACATCAATGCCCTGCACAATGTTCCAGACACCCTTTGACACAAGAACATGTTGCATCATATAAGCCCACATAGGGTAGTTGTCCCCATCCAACCTGTCCTCAGTAGCAAACATCTTGAACACATCTGTGTTGTTGTTGTTAGCCATGGTAAATGCTGCACCTGATGTGAAAGCTGCCCGAAAATAGGAGAAACAGAGCGGGAACAACCTGTGCTATATAGCACAAACTGTAGAAGACTATAAGGCACCTGTTATGCAAAAAACGGCACTGACAGAAATTCTGCACAAAATGACGAAATAGCCTGTGCAGTACTGCCTGTAGTGGAAACGGAGGCCGAAATGAGCCCAAATCAAAATTTTGAGCAGACCAAGCTCTTCGAGCAGTCCCAAAAATTTTGTTGACCTGCGAATGCTCGCCAAAGATCACTGAAATCGAAGAAAGTGAGCAGGCGTGTGCTGAAGCAGCTGGCGACTAAGCTCGGGAGGACGTGACCTGCTCTGATACCAATTGTTGGAATTAGGGTTGCAGAGAAACACACACAGCTTGGAGAAGACGAAGGAAGCTCAAGGCACACAATAAAGAGTGTGTTTCTTAGTATGCAATGGAAAGATAGATAGCCCTACAGTGATGGGCGTATATACAATGCACGGGGGAAAAAACCTCCTAAAGAGGGAAAAAATGCCCCGGCGGTACTAGTGTGTTCACACACGTCACTACCACATGTATATGGTAATAGAGATCATGATATAAGTGAATAGTACAACTAAGAAAATCAAATATTGAGGGGTCTAAAAAAATATGTACATGTCAAATATAAATAATATAGGTGGAAAAAATATAAAGGGGTCAAAATAAATCTCTCTCATTATAAGTCTACCATAAAAAGATGAATATTTTTGGTGTTCTAATTTATGAGAGTAAAAGAGAATAGATGTAGGAAGGAAAAATCACAATAGTGAAAAAATATACACATAAATAAAACTAGTTTTTTTGGATTTTTGTTGGGATGGAGTTACACCAAAAATAAGAGAAGCTTGCATGAAATTATTTTTATATGGAATAAAGAGTATGCAAAATGGTAAGAAAAAATATGGTAATGGTGAGTCAATGTACATAGCATAAATAACACACCATAGGTAGAAATATTTAAATAAATACCAAAATAATTATGAAAAATCCTTTTATTTAGGCCCTATATACAATGAAATATTTACACACAAATGGGCCATACTATTTTTTATTTATTTTATTTTATTTATTTTTTTGGCTCAACTAGCGCGTGACTAGCTAGCTGAGGGTTTTTAAGAAAATATGGAGAAAGTCCCTAACTCACACACGCCTATGTACAGTGAAATGGTAGGGATAACCAAAATGTTTGAGTGATTTGATAGGGTGAGGTAGCTTACTATGGCAATTATGGAAACCCGAAAAACGGCTATCACTAGTTTGACCAAACTAGGTGTTAGAGATCTTCTCTTAATACCATGGGAAATGCCTTCCTAATAATCATGGTTACTTAGGTTCTTAATTCAATTTGAGCAGCATTGTGTGCAATGTATTAGGTCTTTCTAGTGGGCTTAGTCCCTATTGACCTTTAGCTTAAGTATTATAAAGGGAGTTTACTAATGTGATGAGTCTAGGGAATTTAACATTGTTATATGACCCCCCAAATTTACAAAATCAAAATACTGAAAACAAATAAACAAAAAAAAAAAATCAAAGTACCACAATGTAAAATCTTAAGCTGTCCAAAGAGAAATCTCAGCTTGATTTGGTACTTCATCACATGTATCGCCTATGGTACTAGAGCCCTAGAGGTTCCTAGTGTGGGTGCTTTTCCTTGAAAAGCAAAAAACCCAAGGCATACAAAGTAAGCACACACATAAAAAATTGAATCATTGTGAAAAGACTTTGGAGGGTCAAAGAAAAGGAAATCAGTCACACAGGCGATGATTTCATGAGCAATTACTTTTATCATAGCTTAACTAAAAGGTCTTCTAGGTATAGCCTCTAGTCAGCCCTCGGACGTGACATACTTGGCTCTCGCGATTGAACAACTTAATTGACCAGAGAAAATTGAGAAGCTTGCCCATGATATTAATAGTTGACCTCTAGTGCCTGTCAATTGTTAGATTAGCAACCCCAGACTTGTTTAGTTTCTGACCTTTGCAACTCTTTATGCGTTGATTATATTACAATTTAATGATTATTGCTGACAAATTGTTTACTATTCTGTTACCAATCAATTTATCTACCTACAGCTGCATATGCTTTTTAATTGTATATAAGCATGCAATTATTGAGCCCATTTTTTTTGATTTTGCAATACTAAAGAAGGCTAAGCACATTCAAATGCTCCTCCACCTTGACAAACGAGCTTCAATGCAATAGATTTTGAGGACGGAATCTACATCAGGAAGGAGCGCATGTTAACCGACAAGTCAGATAGTGGAGTCAGCATTGGGCAAATAGGAGGCTTGGGGATTGCCTAAATCTCCCTATCTCTTGGTGTTGACCTTGGGGTTAAAGTCATTACAAGAGGCAGTTGAGTTAATACTAGGCAAATAGGAGGCTTGGGAATTGACCAACACCACCTATCGCTTGGTGTTGACCTTGGTACAACAACGAAGTCAACAGCGGGAAAATATGAGGCTTGGGGACTGCCCAACGCCACCTATCACTTGGTACTGACCTTGGCAAATGGGCGTCTGCCCAATAAACATCCACAAACACTACATTGTTTTCAGTCAGGGACCGGGCTTGTCTGTCCAATAGGAAAAGGGTAAGAGTGATTGTCGATGAGAGGCGCACTCTAACTAGAACATTCAAGGGTTATTTGGCTAAGCAGGGGCACCCAAGTGTGAATGGGTGAGCTCATATAAAATTCACCTAAACCTAAAACTGACGTATTCTCTCATTTGTGAAATTAAAGAGTGCTCTTGCTCCATCTCCATCTTCTCGTTCATCTCCTTGTGCGTGTGTATGCATGAGAGAGAGAGAGAGAGAGAGAGATAGAGACAGAGAGAGAGAGAGAGAGAGAGAGAGTGATCGAGCACACAACGGCGGCAAGGCGGCTGAGCTTGGCACGGCGGTAGCTCCCTCCAAGGAATCCTCCACGAAGGCGAGCATAGGGCGGTGAGTGACACACCCTTGCTCTCTTGAGCTTGCTAGATTAGTTTGGTTGTGTGCTTGCAGCCTTTTGTGGCTCGCACATAGTGTACGGCAAGTCCTTTTCATTGACACATGCGACAGATGTGCACAATTTACAAAGGCAGATATGGACAGGTTGCTAGAGTTGGGGTTAGCAGATGGGATTTGAATGCTCAAGTTTTGGAGCATGCCAGTCTTCTCGGATCATCAATCGAAGCTCCAGAGGGAAAGCTATGGCATGTGGAAGATTTTTCGGAAAGGGGGAATTCTTTTATGATCATTTCTATATTCCACAAAGATCCATGAAGGATTGGGGTAGTGTCTCTAAGTATACATTTCTTGATTTTAGGAGTGGAGACTGTGGTGCAAAATATTTTATAAAATCCAAAAATGTATAAAGGCTCACATTGCCAAAGCCTACTCTTTAGAGCCCCACCCTATTGACAATGTGTTGATAGTTTGTACTCATTGTTGTGTACAATCGGCATTTTTGTACAAAATGATTTAATACCAATGGAAATTACTTTTTTTTGTATAAATGGCTCATTTTTTTGGTTTAAATTTGTAAGAATTTTGTGTAGCTGGATGTGATAAGGTGTGCCAATTTCATGATTTCAATATTGTAAGGTTTTTGTACTCTAAAAAAAACATAGTGCAATCATACCATATTCTTGTCATCCCCTTGTTTCATGAAACTATGTACAGCTCACACCAGTAGTTAGAGTCACCCATCAACATTTGGAATGATCTAAAGGGATAGAAATATGGCTAAGGATGCATCTATATATCTCACCCCGTTATGTTAGAGTCACCCATCAACATTTAGAATGATCGAAAGGGATAGAAACATGTCTATGGATGCATGTTTTGTAAGCAAGAGAAAAAAGAGAGAAAATTTCATGAGCAGAAGAGCATAGAACAAGAGAAGGACCCAAAGGAAAAAGCAAAGGATAAGGTAGAGCAAAACGCAGAGCCAATTTTCATTATCTCAACTTACCTTTAAAAATCCCACCATGGTTTGCATAGTATTTAGGCCCTTCAAGTATAGGGCTTGAAGATTGAATGGAATATGCTTTGGTGCTTGACATGCCCGCTTTCAATTGCCTTTCATATTCAGATATAGAAAAAGGTGGACACCATCCAAGTTTACTATCAAGGTATAGATTGTTTAGCAAAGGATTGAATTGGTATACATGAATGGAGCACTAAGAGAGGAAGTTGTCTAGCCTAATTTTGTGCAAGAATCGTCACTAATAAAAACATATGCGTTGTATAAAGTGTGTTTTTCTTGCACAAAATTGAAATACCCTTAACATTCTTGGACAAGGTATTAAAATCAATAAGAATAAATGAAAAGTGGTAATTCAATTAGAAATATGGTGTTTTGACCCCTCCAGTGATCCATAGGGCCCAAAAACCCTAGGTTCGACTCCTAGATCGCCTCTTTTAAACATCCAAAGAGGAAAAAAAGTCAAAAAAGGACCAAAAAGGAGATATGTCCTCCTTTCACATCTCCTTTTTTACCCCTTTTTGACTTTTTTTTCGCTCTTCGAGTGTCCAAAAGAGGCAATCCAAGTGTCTTGGGCCCTTTGGATGCATTGGTGGGGTCAAAATCACTATATTTTGAGATAAATTGTCAGCTTTGACTTGGTCTTTCTAGAGGTTTTTTCCCTTGTAAAAAAATTAGAGCAAGCAGGGGTATATCCTAGCATACTAAATGTGTGTATGAATGACACCTTAAAATAAAACCTTGTGCTTACTAAACAATGTCACCATTGCAAAAAATAGTGTCAATGGGATCTCAACGATGTATGTTATTTTTGCGTAGAGATGAATGACATCACCTAAAGAAAAAATATTTTAAAAAGGAAATACTTACTTGTGCAGAAATACCTAAGCAAGATTTGATTTGCACAAATTTGAAGGTAAAAATATATGTTGTGCATGTATTTGACCGTTTTTTCTCAATTTTTGAGGCACATAATTCAGAGGCTATCTAAAGTAACATAATATGGTGGAAGGGGGAACCCTTTACACGTGTTGAAATCTGTGACATGAAGGCTAAACTCCAAAATTGAAAGAAGCTCATGTGCACACGATAAAAAGGGAGAGAAAAAGAGAGAGAGAGAGAGAGAGAGAGAGAGAGAGAGAGAGAGAGAGAGAGAGAGAGAGAGAGAGAGAGAGAGAGAGAGAGCCTCCGAAGGCGGCCGGACTTACTAGTATAAAATATTGAGCTCCTCTCAGTTTCATTTTCAACTGGCCCACCTAGTGTTCACCCTAATTTTGAGATAGGCTATCTATGTGAAATGATGCTAAGCAGACATCAAGGTGTATTATATATTTTGGCATTCAATAATGATCTTTCAAACCTTCCAAAAATGTACATTGACCTTACAAAGTAGCACAAGGTTGGGAACTATGCACACATTTAAGATATATTCAAATCAAGAAAATTAACCAATAGCATAGAGTCAAGGATTTGCAAATGCAGGAGGGCATAAGTTCTCGGATTCAAAGGATAGAAGGAATCATGTGTCCAGATGTCTATATGTTTTGCTTCTTCTACTCTAAGTCTTTCTTTCTTTGCTTGTATCACTTGTGTGTTAATTTTTCTTCACTTACAAAATGGCTCGTATTGAGGATCCAAGTCAATGTGCAGAATATATTTAGGACATTTGGTGAGGAGGCTTGTGTGACAAGAAAGCCATTAGTCGTGAGTGCAAGAAAAACAAGAGAAGATCATTGTGAAGACTCTTGCAAAGAGAAGAAAGTTTAGTTCTTGAATCTCCCTCCAAGATGACAAGGTGCATTCAATGTGAAAAGAATCTACTTGTAAGTACACTTTTTGAACGGTTGTACTGAGAACACCTTTTCTTTTACCCCACTTGTTTTCAAGAGAGAGAACGCCAAAAAATGTATTTTCTTAAAAGGCCCTACAAAGAGCTTCCAAATGACCTCCAGAATTTCTTAATGTACAAAAATATATAAAAAAATGGGTATTGCATAACTAAACCACAATATCATATTCATTACCATTGTATCTTCTATGACTATGAAGCTTTTTATGTTACCACTATTATACATTTTGAAAATTTTATCGATTTGTGATTATGTTTTCTTCTCAAAAACCATTCAAAACAAGCAATCTAAATAGAATTCTTCTTTACCTACTATTTGTAGAGTTTAAGTGAAAAGAAACCTCTTTTGTTTTGGGCCCATGAATGAAGGTTAAAAGAGTAACCCAAAATCAAGTCTTCATACGCACCACACTTTTTTGAAGAAAAGTGCTCCAAAGTCATCCTGATCAGGTAACCTTCTGTTTTACCTCTTTCAAAGTCAATGGAATTATTAGAATATCCATCAAGGCAAAGTTACAGAAGATACATGGCATACACTCTCTTGATTATGTAGCTCATGCTCTCTTATCTGTCATAAATTTAACTTATTGTAATTCATGTTCCTTGAGCTGAATAAAAAGACGGGAGGCAAATACTCAATCATATTGATTGGGGAGGATGGTTGGTATCTAGTACGGTATCTTGTGTTTTCATTCTTGTTTATTGTTGTTCTCTTTCTATGATGTGATTATTCAATCAATTGTTTTGCTGAATTTATTTTGATTAAATGAATCAAAGTTATTTGAAAGTCTTGGGAAGATATCAAGAAGCCAATAGTGGTATCACAACATTGAAAACGCTCCAAACAATGTGTAGAAGCAAAGAAAAGTGTTTTTTTGCGCAAATCAAATAGATTTTGGTATGAAAACTCTCAAGAATACCTCTTTTTTGGAAATCTCTCTCTTTGCTAAAGATGCAAGAATAATAGGCTTCCTCATCTCAATAGCTTCAATCACAACTATGACCAATATACTTTGAAGAAAATAATGCAAGCAACTGAAGAAAGGCAACAAAGGCAGTTCATGTATCACTTACACTCTCAAGGGACAATCACAAAGTGTTGAAAATTAGCTCTAAAATAAATCAAACTGCCTATTATCATCAATAAAACAAGAAGACACTCTCTCAATTGCTTCTATCAACCATTTTGGATCGTTCAAAAGCTTTTCACATTCATTATATGTCTTCTTGGAATTTTTCCACACTTGTTCAATATACAGAGATATCATCTTATTTGTTTTCTTATGTTATTTTTCTTATTTTTTACATTTGACTCTTGTATATATTTTGATTTATATTTATATTTTAACTTTTCTTTTGCCTGAGTGAATCATTTATGACCACCTAAGATTCTCTTAAAAGATTGATATTCTTTTTGAAGAGCTTGAAAAGGAACAGACTGCATGTAATCTCGTTCAACAAAAGCTTGAGAAGTTACAAAATCAGATTTTCCACAAGTGCAATTATGAAGATGACAATGAGGGCATGTGGCTTATCAAAGTGATTAACTATGGATGCTCAAGACAAGACAAAACAAAACAAGATCTCTAAAAGGACATTTGCTTTTATAGAGTATGATGGAAGAAAGGATGTGCGTATACTTTTCTCTTGGTTATTATCCTTGGATGACTTCTTTTAAGGAAAAAATTTCCCCGAATGAGACAAAATCAAGTATGCAACAAACCAAATGATGGACCGTGCTTCTGTTTGGAGGAATATGGTTCGTAAATGACACAAAAAACCACAAACTTGGAAGAACTTTCAAGGAATGGTAATGAATTACTTTCTCTATCACATAGTACACAGATAGGTTGTGGAAAATTTTAATTACTCTTCAAAATGTAGAAAAACATTATCACGCTAATCTCAAATGAAACTATATTTTCAGCTTGGTGTATACTTTGTGTATTGAGGTCAACAAATTTTGTCCACATACATTGGAAAGATCTATTTCTTCAGATCGTGGTGTTGAAGCTACAAAAGCCAGCTCCAAAAGGGCTACCAATTAGAAAGATTTATCCTTCTTTTTCACCACTACATTATACAAATCCTGATACTCTTTAAACAAGGACCAACGATGGTGCATCTAAATATGTTTGATGTTATGAGGAGTGAAAGGTAGGGCTATGTGTGTCCACACGTGCATCCCTGAATGCTACAACATACATGAAGGTCAAGGGCACGTAGATGATTGCAGATGTGTATACTTTAGGTGGTTTTTTGGACCAAAGTTTTCTGCTATGGTGCCTATCAAAGGTGGTAGGCCAAAGTATCCAAAAGTGTTAAAATAGAAGTGCTAGAGGTGGTCCCCAAGGTGCTCTCCAAGCTGGTAGAGGGCTTGTCATGCTTAAATGACTAAGGTGGTTTACACGTCAAGGTCAATCCCAACTTGCTTATGGTCCTAGGTCTAAATACTTTTTAACACTAACCTTTGGAGGTCTTTAATGAAGCTAACCCTAAGGTCTTTAGGCTCCATTATGTAGCATTGCTCTTTGACATACCATCTCTCATTTGGACCCTTTTACCTTGGTCTCGTGGTGAGATAGATCCATAAGCACATGTCTGTATCCTAATCCTTGTTCCTGTTTATTCTCCCACATTAAATGATCAGTTTAATATGAGAAATTATTTGGGTGGTTAGATATTAGATTTTATGACATTACCTCTCTCTTGAAATCATAGTCTTGCTTGACTATGAGGTAGAAGAGATAAAATCTTAGTCATTAGTCTACGTTTCTTAGTGGGTAGAGGCTCCCTTTTTATCCTACGACATCATTCCAAAATGGATGACTAGTCCATTTGGTTCTTGGGAGACTTAGTTGCCGCAAGCATGTCTACTATTTAGTCCACATCGTACTCCCAAAGTAGAGTGAAAAATTTCTACTTGGTGTTTGAGTGAATTTGTCATCACAAACATGATTATAAGCATGCACACTATTTAAATTTGTGCACAAAAGAGGATTAGTCTTATAAGACAAAACCATTGATCATTTAAAAGAAACATGTACATTTGCTTACTCTAATGTAGCATTGTGAGCATTGACAAGGTTCATACTATCCTTAAGTTGTATTCCTTGCATCCATCTAGCATCTTCAAAAGGATAATTTTTGAGCTTGATAAGATACCGTCAGATAATCTTACCATGTCGTATTACCTTGTCTTCATGACGAAGGGTAGCTTCGGGTTGTAGCACCTCTTTTTGGTCTTCGATTTCTGAAGGGTCTTCCACAATTGGTTCTCTTGATGGCTCTCCTTTGTAGGTCTTAAGTAGGATCACATGAAAAGCATTGTGTATGAGCCAATGGCTGGGAAACTTGAGTTAATAAGCCATCTCATTGATTGGATCAAGATTTGAAAAGGACCACAGTATCTTTTTGCTAGTTAAGCATAATACTTTTGATGGTTCGTAGGATTTTTTCCCATTGTTTTCCTCAATCAAGCCTTGGGAAACTTAAGTAAGACCCAATCATTTTCTTTGAATGTTAAGGCCCATATGTTCTTGTCAGTAGCAACTTTTTTCCTTTGTTAAGAGATGGATATAGCCTCCTTAATCTTTTGAAAATATTCTTTTAGGTCATGGCTATACTCATCAGCACAGCGAAGATCTTCCCATGTACTTTAAGTAGCAAGGGACTTTTAGGTATTTCCTCTATGATCTCAAAAGGTGATTTTCCCATAGTAGTATGGAAAATATTATTTTCTGCATACTCTACAAGGGGTAAATACTTCTCCCATTGTGAAAGTTGATCTCTAGGATCTCTATCTGACACGATGGATGTTGGAAATCCATGTTGTTTTAAAATTTGAGATATGAAGAGAGTTTCCATTTGGTGTGTCTTAATAGTCTTTTTGACAAGAATAAAGTGTGCTTGCTTGCTAAATCTATCGACGATTTTCCATATTCTGGTAGTCCCATGGATAGACTTGGATAATCCAAAGATAAAATCCATGGATATGCTCTCCATGGTGAATTAGGTATTGGAAATGGCTGGAGTAATCTAGGTTGCTTCTCTCTATTACACTTAGTCTTTTGGAATACCACACATTTTTTAAACATACTCTTGTATGTCCACTTTGATTGTAGGCCAATAGAAGTACGTCTCTACTCTTCGAAGAGTAGGTTGAATGCCTCTATGCCCCGCATAGGGATGAGCATGGAATCCATACATGACACATAGCCTATTGCCAGAAGATAACCATCTTGCAAGGTGAATGGTTCTTCTTCTTGCCCAAAGCAAGGGCTGACATTATGTCTCTAAAGTCAGGGTTGGTAGCATACTCCAACCTATCATAGAAGATAGATCATTGTGAGTTGCTATAGACACTGCATTGACTCTTGGTCATCGTGAAAGTGCATCAGCCACTTGATTGTGCTTACTAGCAATGTGAGAAATAAGAAAATAAAATTGCAAAAGAAAATTTTCCCACTTCATTTGTTTGTTGGAAAGCTTGGTTTGCATCATGAAGTGCTTGAGACTTTGGTGGTCCGTTTGCAAAATAAATGAGGTCCTCAAAAGATAGTGCTTCTATGTGTGGCATGGAGAACAGCTAAAAGCTATTTTTTGTATATGCCCAAGACCCGTTCATCGGCATTGAGCCTTCGGCTCTCATATGCTATGGCATGTTCTTCTTGAAGCAAAAGTGCTCCAAGGAAATCACCACAAGCATTACATTGGACCTCAAATGTCTTTGAGAGATTCGAAAGAATAAGGACTGGTTGGGAGGTAAGCTTCTCTTTGAGCTTGTCAAAAGAATTTTGTTGTTTAGCAGTCCATGAGTACTTTACGTTCTTCTTTGTTAAGTCATGCAATTATCCTACTATTTGAGAGATTTTGCTATGAAGTGTCTATAGTATGCAGATATACCAATAAATCTTCTTAGCTCATGTATATTCCTTGGATTAGGCCATGATTTTATTACCCCCAACTTTGATGGAGCCATACAGATACCATCTTGAGAGATAATGTGACCTAAGTATTGAATATCTTGAAGGAAAATTCGCTCTTCTTTTGATTGATAAAAAGCTTGTTCTCCCTCAAAGCGTGAAAAATTATCTGGAGATGTTTCTTGTGTTCCTCCAAGGACTTGGAGGAGATGATGATATCATCAAAGAACACCCCAGTGAACTTGCGGTAGGGTCTAAATATTTTCTCCATCAAATGATTGAATGTGGCCGGTGCATTAGTCAAGCCAAAAGGTATGACTAGATATTCATAAAGAACAAACGTTGTACAAAACGCGGTCTTTACGATATCTTCATTCACTATCCTTATTTGATGATAGCTACTTTTAACGTCAATCATATTGAATTAGATCAAACAAATTTTCTACCCATAGTATGGGAAATTTGTTTTTGATAATATGGTTGATCACTTGATACTCCACACACATGCGGTATGTACCATCTTTCTTTTGCACTAAAAGAGCTAGAGAAAAAAAGGGAGAGGAGCTAGGCCTCACCATCCCTTTGACTACCAGTTCATTCATTTGCCTCATAATCTCGTCTTGTTGAGCTTGAGAAACTCTATAAGCAGGCTTGTTAGGCGGTGAGCTTCCTGGTAGGATCTCAATTCAATGGTCGTCATCCCCTTGTTTTGGAGGTAAGTCCATACGGATATCATTGATAAAAACATCATGGAATCCATTTAGAAAAGTAGACAAGTCTAAATCTTCTTGATTCCTCCCATTTTCATTTGATAAAACATTAGCATTATTAGTGGATTCTTTGACAAAAATCATGTACGTAGAAACCGAGTTTTTTATTCAAACCTATCAAAAGCAGTTGAATTTACAAGTGGTATAGTACAATCGGATTCACTAGCATCTATATACATGCTCTTTTCCCTATAGGTGAAGTAGATTCTCCTTTCAAGGAGCTTCATGTTGGAACCATGCGGTTGAACCATGTTGTCCCTAGGATAACGTCCTCATGTTGGAGAGGAGAGATGAAAAAGTCTTCTTTGTCGATGAGCTTTGTACACGAAGCCTCAACTTCCCAATCAAGGGAGTAAAAGAGGCTTGTTGCATCTCAAGCTTTGGCAAGGTTCCCACAAACACCTTAAGCACCTTAGTCAGCAAGCATGACAAGCACCTCAAGCTTGGGTAGGGTTCCCACCTCAAGGTCAGCCCCAACTTGGTTATGGTCCTAGGTCTGAGAACTTTTTAACACCAACCTTTTGAGGGCTATAATGAATCTAACCCTAAGGTCTTTAAGCTCCATTAGGTAGCATTTCTCTTTGACAAACCATCTCTCATTTGGACCCTTTTACCTTGGCCCCGTGTTGACATAGATCCATAAGCACATGTCTATATCATTTGGGTTGGTTAGATATTAGATTTTATGACAGAGGTCCTCAATTGGAGCTACAGGGTTCAAGATATGGTAATTTAAATAAAAAAGTGGTATGTAGATCCCCACTAGTTTGGACAAGGGAATTTGGAAGGTTAGAATGGAGGTGAGTGACTAGGCCTAAAGTGATTGATTTGTGGAGCATGTCAATATTTTTTCATTGATAATCAAAGCTCAAATGGCCAAGTTATGGGCATTTGAAGTTTTGTCGAGGGCCAAATATGTGCCAGTTTGATCACCTCAATAAGTATGCCAACAAGGGTTTTCTTGAGGTTTCCAAGGTTTTCACGGATATTGTGTGGCATATGAAGTCCACTAGAAGTTATAGAATGTCAATTGGAAATCAAAGTGTTTAGTCAAAGTTGGGAACAATGGCAAGGGAGATGGTACCATATGTTTTTTCCCATTTTTGGGCACGTTGTTTGGGGTCACGATGAGGCCAAAATGCACGGATCACCATGTGGAATCCATTATAACTCACATGAGTTGGTACAAGCTAGTTTTGAAGGGTATATAAGTTGGAATGTAACCCATTTTTGGAGTGTCTCATGGGGAGAGAGAGAGAGAGAGAGAGAGAGAGAGAGAGAGAGAGAGAGAGAGAGAGAGAGAGAGAGATTCCATGGATTCTCTCCCCCATCGCACAAGAGCATGTGTTGGTGCTGCATGGGTGGCCGTGGGTGGAGTTTGATGTTCTTGCGTCGTTTGGCGGCGGTTCTAGCAAACGGTGGCAATGACAAGCCGTGCCCATATTGGAGGTATTCACAAGAGGGAGAGACAAGTGTTGTGCATTGGTGGTGTGTGTGATTGAAGCAGTGTGAGTGATGCACAAGTGTTTATTCCCTAAGATGTGTGTGCTTTTATTGGTGTGCAACTGAGGGAGTGCATTGTGAAAAGTCTGCAACTGAGGTGTGCTTTTATTGGTGTGCAACTGAGGGAGTGCATTGTGAAAAGTCTGTTGTTCTAAAGATTTTTATGAGAGGAGTGGAGTGTTGTGCGTACCCTAGGCTATAGAAAGGCATTCTGGTGTGTTTTCGAGTGTGTTCCATTTTCCCCTTTCCATATTTTGATATCCCCACCGAGGAGCATCTAATTGCTCATTGGGTTCATCAAGAAAGGTGTTTTTTGCGACAAAGAAGTGATGGCAGCACAAAGCTACAGGTTGATCTTCATAGGGCGTATGGTGTGCAACTTAAGCTATCATTTGAAAGGGAGTTGGTACCCATTGTGCATCAAGTGTTAGCCGAAGGCATTTTTCAACCCATGTGAACAAGAGCTATATACAACATGAATAAGACTTTGTACATATGGTAGCCCTTTTTTGGTTTGCTCACAATGTTTTCTAGTTTTGCAGAGTTCAAAGTTCAATAAACATGCTTTTAGTTGAACATAAATGTTCAACAAGGGAATTGGGAAATGATGGTGCAGCTAAAGAATTTGATGTTATAAGGAGTGCAAGGCAGGGCTATGTGTGTCCATAGGTGTATGCCTCGATGCTAAAGCAAACATGAAGGTCAAGGGTGGGTAGATGGTTGCATATGTGTGTGCTTTATGTGATTTTTGAGGCCAAGGTTCTTTTCTATGGTTTCTATCAAAGGTGGTACGTCAAAATGTCCAAAGCTATGAAGTGGAAAAGGTAGAGGTGATCCTTGAGGTGTTCTCCAAGCTAGCCTAGACGGCTCCTCCATCAAAGCTAGGGAGTTCAAGATATGGTGATTTGAAAAACAAGGTAGTTTGCAGATCTCCTCCAGATTGGATAGGGGAGCACAAAAGAAAATATCAAAATAACACAATGATGAAAATATCAAGGCTATGATTGTATCGTATCATGGGTAATATGAAAGGGATGAGTTAATGGCGTTCAATCATTGCCGGCCAAGCAGGCTACAAATTGTTCTTTGGAATTGTAATTTTATGCTTACAATAATATATATGTTTTGTCTAGTGATTGGGATTAATTGTACGTACAAACCCTCTTGGTTCATAGCAAGATAACTACACTTATGTCAAAAGAAAAGATATAGTCTATAAGGGGTAGTATGATGGGGTCCATTGAAAGAAGTATTTCATTGAGCAACAAGAAACCAACAAAATATCAAAGTAAAACACATCTTACTTGACAAACCATTCGGGAGTTATTCACCATTTTGATGGAGAGAGAAGAAGAGGGAAGACTTCAGCTTGGATTGATGCACCAAGTTCAAGACCTTCTTTGATTAGAGTTGGTCTTCCAAGTATAGCTTACAAGATTGGCTAGTCTTCCTCTAGGAGCAAGTGTAGGCTTAGGCTTATGTTTAAGGCTAAGTACAATTAGGCATCAATCCTCTCACTCTCTCATGAATGGTTTTTAAGGAAGAAGAGGTCCCCTTTTATAGGTGAAGGGAGCCCCAAGGGTTACACAAGAAAGAGAAGAGCCAGTCTGAACAAGAATTAGTAAAGTTTGAAATGAGTTGTCACTACATAATGTGGGTAGACTGAGGTCCACCATTTTGATCATATCTCCTCAACCGTGGCTCCAAATAAAGAAATAAATAAGGAGCACTCATTAGCTATGACTCCCACTTTAAATATTGTTTCCAATTAGGATTGGAACCTTATGTAAAAAAATTACCAAAATAATGTATCTTTCTGGCAGCAAAAGTCTTCTTGTGGTCCCCTTAGCTTGAACTTCCACTTGACTCCAATGGACACCTCATGCAATATGAAAGCAGGACATTGCTTCTTGACAAAGGTTTATAAGCATCCTCTTAATAATGCATTAAAATGAGTGCATCTTTGAAATCATGCAAGCTAGTGTCCCATTAAGATTTGATTCCTTTGTAGTAGCTATTAAAAAGAAATACATGAAAAATACATAGAATATATATATATATGTATTGGAAGTTACCCTAGATATAGGATCTAGCTAGGGTATGAGATGATAATGAGATAGTAGAAATAACCAACCAATGATTTTTTCCCCAACTTAAAGAGGTGCAACTATTGACGCTTTTTCCATAGTACTTTTTAATGTGGTGAAGTAAGAATATGTTACCCTTGAGATAAATAATAGGATGAGATAGAAAGTTTATTGTTATACTTAGATATGTATATGTCTATTATAGGAAATATACTTATGTATCTAAAAAGTTTCAAGATAGATCTTGTAGCATTCGTTCCCACCATGTACGTGTCACAGCACGACATCCACCCCCGCTAAACCTGCACATCCTCTGATATGTGCCACATATAATTTTTTGCAGCCTCAATTCCCTTGTAGATATTCCATGATTTAATCTTCATTGATAGCTTCCAATGCTTCATCTTCACTTGTGTTTTTCTCTTCCTCCTCCTCAACATCTCGTGGATCACTGTCTCCTCTTCTCTTAAACACTTTGATCCTTTTTCCTACAATGGGCTTCTGTACCATCTAGTTTAGACAATCTAAAGTAGCATTTTCATGCACATGATTTATAATATACGGTCCAAACCATCTTTTTGAGAACTTATGCATGACTCTGTGTTGATTATCAGGGCTACTATCATACACTAAAACCCAGTCACCTTTGTCAATTGCTTTACTCCTGAGCTGATGTCTCTTATCAAAGTAGTCCTTGTTTTTCAACCTTGCATTTTTGAGGCGTTCTTTTGCAGCCTCAATGTCTCCACGTCTTCTCTCTAATTGCATTATGTGCAATACAAGGAGACATTCCCTGCTAAGCCACTCTTGCCGAGGTAGTACATTCCATGTGGAAATTGTATCTTCAATTGGCATCACTGGCTTTTGACCATACATCAGCTCCGTAGGCATATATCTAGTTATTGAGCTATGTATTGTACAATCAGCCCATAAAGCATATGGAAACAGTTTTGGCCACTCATCAACCCTTCCTTTGCAAGCCTTGGCCAAAGCTTTGATAATAGGAGGATGCCCTCTTTCACTCTTTCCATTGCCTTCACGTTTGTAAGTTGTAATAAGAGAAAGCCCCTTGATAGAAAAGAAGTCCCTTGCTTCCTTGGCATCCAATTCACCTCTATCTGTAGTGATCTTTCCCACACAACCATAATGGAAAATTACCTAATCAATAAGGAATTTGCACATAGATTCTATGGTTTTAGCTCTTAATTCTCGCCCTTCAACCTAGTTATTTAGGTCCTCTCGTGCAAGAACTAAGTATGTCATCTGCCAGAGTCCTAAAGGTATTGTGATTAGATCCACAACCCATTTATAGTGCATTGCTAGTGGATATGTAGGGTGCAATCCATCATGATGTCGGACATTTGAATATGTTTGACAAGTTATACATGACTCTATGAACTGAGATACATCTTTATACATACCCTTCCACCATTATTTTTCTTTCAACTTGGAGAAGGTTGCCCACACACCCCTATGTCTAGCCCATAGACTCTTATAAAACTCTTGCATGAGCTTTACTTGAGTCTCTCTTTTACATATAACCCTTTGTGGTGTATCACCCGTTTGTTTAGGATGCTTCCACAAGTAACCATCCCTCAAAAAGTATCCATATGCTTTCCTGTGTATCCTCTTGAATTCTTGTTCAGACCAATCATCCTGTTTTGTTAGAGTACTCAAGTAGCTTCCAATAAGAATCCAATCACCTTCATAAAGCTCTTTCAAGAACAATTCAAGTAAATTAGTCACGTAAACATTGTAACCTTTGACATGAAATATAGAATAGAACTTTGTGCTTACATCATCTCCCTCGGCAATCATATGTGACTCATCTTCATACCTTGCCCTTGATAGCATATCTACCACTATATTGTCCTTACCTACAATGTGCTTAAACTCGGGGTTTAAGGACTTAATGTATGCAATGCATCGTAACATAGCAATATCTAGCATTGAGAAGCTTGTAATCATCCCAAGGAGTGGTAGAAAATATGTTTCTACAACCACACATTCACCAATTAGGTACTCTTTCCCATTTTTCAAGGCTAACCATATCCCATAATTCTCTCTTTATCTGTGGGTAGTTTTTTGGTGAGCACTTAGTACCTTTGCTCCAAATCTCACCATATACCTGTGTCCTTCATCATCTTACCCTATTGCCCATCCATTTGCTGTAGGACTGGTGTCTACTGTTAGAATTATTGGCCTTTGACACTCATAGTCTACCTTTCTCAAAGTTAGTGCTGATTGGAGAGACTCCTTTAGACTTTTCATGGCTTTTACATGTGCTTCTGTCCATTTAAATTTTTTATTCTTTCTAAGCAATTGATAAAGAGGATCAACTACATGTGCATAATGTGGAATCCAAATAACATAAAAGGCACATGCTCCCAGAAATCTTCTAACCTCATTGATAATAATGGATGTTTCTTTCATTCTTTGGATGGCATCTACCTTTGTTGGACAAGGTTTCCTACCATATGGCCCGCACATGCACCCCACAATGAGCACTTGAAACCAAACATAGACTTTTTCCCCAACAAAGTAAGATTCACTTCTTCCAACCTAGACAAAATTTTATCACAATCATTTATGTGATTTACCACAAACCTACAACATCCCTTGAGATCGAAAGCTTCATCTTTATCACTTTCCTCACATCCTTTGATAGGAAAATCATCAATGAAATTGTGATTTGAGGAATAAAGTCACGTAAGAGCTTATTCATCATATTCATCCAATGACCAACAAAATTATCAATCTGGAGGGATGAGCTACCCGGCTAGGGCATGGAAACACTCACACGGTTAGTGAGCTAATCGTGGCAACACAAATGGTTAACTCTACAAGGCGAGCTTCTCGGCCTATGGAGGAGCTAAGCCACAATGAAGAGCAATGTCCATATCCACTTCTCTTCACCTCTAATCAACCCAATCACACACGCTATGATTGCAAGACGCACACAAAACTAATCCTATCATGCAACACAC
Source organism: Adiantum capillus-veneris (assembly GCF_014529385.1). Taxonomy (NCBI): domain Eukaryota; kingdom Viridiplantae; phylum Streptophyta; class Polypodiopsida; order Polypodiales; family Pteridaceae; genus Adiantum; species Adiantum capillus-veneris. The sequence continues at coordinate 41,167,502 of NC_140940.1, forward strand.
TAATCGCAAGCACACAAAAGATCTATTGAGCACCACACTCCAATAAAACCTACATGCACACACAAGCAAAAGAGGGTAATCACACAAGATTAGAGAGGGATTAACCACTAATTAGTTATGATCTAGTTAATTTAAGCATCATAGGCAATCATAATAAGTAAAAGAGAGGCATAGTGAGAGAGAATGAATCATTGATTAGTATTAATCAAGTCTCATGAGCAAGGATAAGCTCAAGGACTCCATAGCCACACACCTCAAGAGCTCTCACCAAAGAGTGCTCTCAACAAATGAGATTGAGAACCCTAATTTCTTTTACACATTGCCTTAATACCTAGGGTAAAAATATGCAATGTCTGGGCGCCCAAGGCCTTTAGGGGTCACCACTTACTGAATCTGCAACCTAGGCATAGTAAGTGACCTATTCTTTACAACTTGGAACTCCCATTGAGTCCGTAACACATTAAAATATTACAATGTCTTGAGATAAATTGAGAATTTACAATACATGACCATTTTGGAAAAATGTGGAAAATGTGTAACTTTGCATTCATTCTTGATGTGCATTCGTACGTCTTCGGTCTTTAGCAGCTTCTGTTTAACTGATGTTGACTCAATTAACATTCTCCCATTCCGATTTTAGTGCTCGTCCTTGGGCACTATTGAAAAATATCCGTGGAGGCAAGGGAAGGCTTTTGATTCGTCTTCATTTTGTCATTGGATTTGTTGTGATGAGGTTCAATTTATTGCAACATCTTCATTGGTTTGAATATGTCTGGTGTGAGAGATGATGTTGCATTTGTCAGTTGTAAGAGCATAATGAGGAGGCTGTTGTTTATTTATGAAAAGTATGTACAAGGGAAGTAGAATGATGAGGTTCTAAATTAGGGTCTAATACCTGGATGACCAAAGGGAAAAAACCCAGCGGGACAAAAGTGCCTTTGGGATACGTGCATTCTGGGAGTATTTATTAGCATGGGAAATAAGGGATTATTTGCTGATAGATATGGAATTAAAAAGGCAACAAATATGAAAGGGTAGCACGATGGAACATTTGTTACCTATTGTAGTCCACTCAAGGTGCATAGGTGGAAGCAAAAAAGAGTGTCTAATGCATATGTCCCATGGTGGGACATCCTATTTATGCATACACAAAAATGCATGGAAAACAATATGCTGTTCCAGAGGATTTTGAGGGGTCTTCAAAAAGATAGTGCAGCTATAAAAGCATATGACATAGCTTTGCAAACTGGCACCCCTTTAAGAATGGTTTTCGTTGACGAGGATATGTGCTTTCATCTCACTGTGCACTGTGCGTGAGTATTGGACTGTACGACGCTCCATGAATTGTAAGTTAATAGACTTCAACTCCTATGCTCATCTCATCCAGCATGAGCAACATGACTTAGATATTCTCAACTCTTCCAGATTGAGCATAAGCCTAATAACTACGACTCTTAGCACAGAGTTTATTATGACTTGAAGCTTTGGGACTAATGCTTTGCTCATTTCATGGCTCAGCAACCCGACTCTAACTATACCAAAGAGTGTTTTTTGCACCTTGGCGACTTGAATTTTTACATTCTTGTGCTTATTACAAACATTTCTTCAGGTAAAAGTAAGCTTGAATCCTCAAAAAGACGATTAGTCAAGGACCAAGCTGGCATTGAAGGTTTCTTTTGCCATACATGTTTTATCATCTTTGAATCTGTATTCACGTTAGTTGGGTCATCCTTATTTGACTGTGAAGACTCCATTATCTGTTTGATTTTCCAAATAGGCATGTTGATAGGAGTCTTTGATGTTGTTTTAGGCCTCTGTTGGCTGTTGACATCTAGCTTTTGACTAGGAGCATTGGAAGACTTAGGAATCCACATCTCTTGATGACCTTTGTATCTCCTTTGTTGACTTTGCTTCTCACTAAGTCTTGTTGATTTCTTGAGATCTTCATGCAGGTTTGGTGTAGTTGCAGTTGTCTTGTGGTTGACTGGTAGCCAAATTTATGTATACCCTGTGTAAAATACTTGTCTAAGAGGAAGATTCCTTGAGATCCATCTTTTTTCTATATCCTCTTGTGAGCTGTGGTAGACTTTAGCATCTTTCAATTGTGTTATGTTGTATACCTGCTTCTTAGGTATCCTAGGATATTATCGAGGTTGATACCTTGTGGGCCTTCTTTCTTGGGAGGGACTTGAAGTTACCTCATATGCTCTAACCTGCGGTTTTAGTACCCATATCTGTCTGTTACCTCCATAGTACTATTGTTCCCTTAAACTCCATTGTGATGCTATCCATCCCTTGTGTTTATTTTTCTGTGTTGATTTTTTGTCTTTAATCCAAACCGGATCATTGACTTTGATTAAACTGCTCTAAATAAACACTTGCTTGACTTTCCTTTGCTTTCTTGAGTACTTTGGCTGAAATATCCTTGCTTTTCTGGGTGTCTCCTTAGAGGTTTCAATTGGGTCAGAATTGACTTGAAGATTTGAAACTCTGACTTGCTTGAAGAAGCTAATCCATGAGGGTTCTTTGATGTTGAGACATATTTTGTCACACCTTTTTTGCTAATTGGTGGAAGTTCCACTTTAGCTTTACCTTTGCAGTGCAATTTTGATCTTTGGCTTTGCTGGTATTCGCTACTCAACAGCTATCGTGATTTCTGTTTTCTCTATTTGATATGCACTTGCTATTGCTTGATTTGCTTTAAGCTCTTCTGAAGTTTTGATTGATAGAGATGAATGATCTTCAGTAAGATCTGCTTTGATATCAGTCTCCATTTGAACTGTGCTTGAGGACTCTGTGTTGTCGTCCACGGATGACCATTGTTGGTCTTTATTCTTTATTGTATGTGATGACTCTGTCATGTTTGAATTTTGTATCTCTAACATCTTTTGGGCCATTGGCATTCCCATAATGATGTCGTCTGGCATATCTTTTGTTGTGATTACATGGAATTGAGCTATGATAATCTGTGAACTTACTTCAATAGCGGTGGAGCTGATTCCCCAACATTTTGCTCGTTTGTTTCCTGATATGCTCACAAATTCAGGAGCATCTTCCAGCTGTGGTTGGCCACATCTTTTCCAAGTGCGAAAAGACATGAGGTTTTTTGTCTAACTGAAAATCTAGCTTTACTTTGCTTGACATCTTTTCTTCGTGTTCACCAACAATGTTGCACTTGATCTTCTCAATATTTGTGTTTGATTTGATTGCTTTTGCTATGGCAACATCCTTTGGTTGGACTTTATTTGCATTTTCTTTGCTTTGATCACCTGCTTCAATTGATGTTGACTCCATTGGTTGTAATATTGCACCTTTTTGCAATTGTTGAGCATTGTCTACCTACATTTGAGTAACTCTTGATCTTAGAAGATCCACTTTACTTTCTGGAAAAATCTGTCTCTTCGAAGGAGATTTTGGTGGTGACCTTTGTGTAGCTTTTGGGACTTTTTCTTTCAATGATTTCTGACTTTTTTATCACCTGTTCTGGCAGCTTGACGCTTTGCATCATCTTTAGATAGTCTTTGACTTCAGTCGGGCCATCTGTAAGGGTTTGTACAAGGTCATGATCTTGCTGATATTCGTTACCATGTGCATCTTGATATGCATATGTGAGCTTGATCACATATACTGTTTGAACACTATGGGCTTTGTCGACTTTTGACTTTGACTTGTGGAGATCAGCTAAAACTTTTGTCCTTGATGATCTTCATATAAGCATTTATCTGTAGATTCTGATGGAATCTGGGTCAATTGCAGACTTCCAACAACCATATGATCTTTCAATGGTTTCTGCTTTGAAGAGGTCTGTTGACTAGAAATCCTAGGGTTTCTAATTGCTCTAGCATTTCCCGGTAAAGGAGCTGAGCTTGATGGATTTACAGCTCCCCCCTTCCTAGGGTGATCACCATAGCCTGCTTCATTGTAAGAGTTCAAAATTGTTTGGCTTTGGTTTCGTCTCACCTTTTGGGATTGTGAAGGGACACTTGGGTAGCACTGTTGATTTTTGGCAGCTGCAAACCTTTTGCATAGTTTCCTTTGTATCTTCGATAAATATGACAAATTATCCCCCAAGTCAAGCTATAAATAGCATTATCTTTGCCCTGATATTGTCTATCCCGTGGGTCTCCAATGATATGAGCTTCTGTGGTTTCAGGACCCACTATATCATAGATGCTAGAATCCCGTTTATATCTATGATTGTTTTGGTCAAAGTATATGCTCGTTTGGTCACAACATCGAAGCTTGATTTTCAATGGAGGAGAGTTTGTCTCTAAACAGATTTCTGGGTTCACTTGGGTAATATCCTTCTACTCTAGAGAGGATGGGCTATAATAGATTCTTTCCTCTAAAATAAACCATCCTTTCTGATCTATCACTGGACGCACTTCTATGAATTGGTATGTGGGCCGTTCAAACACTGGTTGATCCTTTTTATACGGTTTCCCTTTTTGGTCTACATAGTGTGCATATGAATTATGTGTACCATACAAGGCTAACATCATTCTGTTTGATGTGTCCCTTAGATTCGTGAGTGATTTCACACTTGTGGAAATGGAAACAGAATCATTTGCAAACCTAACAATATTTTCAACCTTCATTGATATCTCAACACCTTTACTAAATTCATGCAAGAATTTGTTGTTCAAAGAATCAATTTTAAGCTTTTCAGGTCCCTAGGCATCCTTATGTTGACTTTGAATTTGCAGTGTTTTGAACTGGGATTCTAATGGTAATGCATAATCATCCGATTGCATTAAAAGTGACAAGTCAATTTCACTTACGCCGAGATTCGCATAACCAATTTGATATGTACCTGCTTGGCGGTTGATGTGTCCCTGTTGTCTGGATTTCTTGGACAATCTTTAGAAAAATGTCCATCTTTTCGTCCACAATCTAAGAAATATGCAATGACTAGTGGTATTTCATCTGGCTCTATCATGTCAAGCTCTTGCTGAGGAGCTTTTGTTTTTGTGCTTGCCAAGCTGTTGGCATCTTCTTTTAAAACACTAAGAATCAAGCTGTAGACTGCTCCATCTTGACCTTTGTACCATCTTTGGCTCGGTTCTCCAATTAGACTGGCTTCTATTCGTTGATCTGTTGTATCTTCCATTACTAGCTCTCGACTAAAGATCTGACCACTGTAATCCATGTACAATGACCCTGATTGCATATGCACTAAATGGATGCTTGGTGGATTTGTACAGATTTCTAGAACCACTTGGGTCAATCTTTTGAACTTCTATCTGCACTTCATCTTTAAGCTTGCAATACCTGGCTCCATTGAAGTCTGTGAACATCTGGGAGTTCTCTGAATCTGGCTTTTCTCTAATCAATAGGATCTTGGTTTTTGTGCTGCTTTTACTGCTCATTAGATATATATGGCCTTGTGAATCTGTGTACAAGACTTTGTCTCCATTGTAGCCATATAGTTGTAAAATCTGGTCGGTTGCAGTTGCACTTGTGCTGCCACTACTATTGGATTGCTCTGCTATACTTAAACTATCGAATCGATTTGAGTCCATGTTGGCTGGTTTGTAAAAACTGTTGATTAGCAAAATTTGGTGTTGATTAGCAGAATTTCTCTTGCTTAGTTTTTATAAAACTGCTTGTGGCAAAGCACTTTTGCAGTTGACTGCTCTTCAATCTCACAAGAATTGATTAACTCTAGCTCGACTGTGTCAAAATTAATTGCAACCTTTGAAACGATGAAAAACTTGGGCCTTGAACAACCTAATCTGCAACCACATGTGAGTTGTGGCCCTGCGTTCGATTGGAAACTAATTTGCACTGCTACACTTACACCTGCTCGGTTCTCGCATGCAGAATTTGTGAAATTTATTTGACGCTCCACTGCTTCGACTTGGTCGTTTTGCTTGCTTTTTTGGCTGATGATCTGATCCGCTTTTGCACGGTCTTCTCGATGTTTGGTGTTTGTTCGATGTGCGGTACTCTTTTCGGCTTTGCCTTTTTGACTTGTTAGCTTTTGTGCGGTTTACTCGACGTGTGACTTTTTCCGGTGGTGCGTGTGTTTTTTGCGTTTCGGCCTCGTTTTGGCTTTTTTTGACTATTTCTGAGTCTTTTTTATTTCTTCTGGCTTTTCTGGTACTTTCGGTGGCTTTCTTTTTATTTTTTCCTAATTATTTGTGAAATTTTGAATTTTCTAAAAAAAAAAGAAGTTTTACGATTTTTTTATAGTTTTTTGAAAAAGTTTAATTTTTTATAATTTTTGTGAATTTTTTAAAATTTTAATGATTTTTTGAGTATTTTCTTTTTTTGTGTATTTTTCTAATTTTTCCGTGAAGGATTTTTTAAATTTTTTTTGAGGTTTTTAACCTTTTTCTGTGATTTTTTTTGTCAATTTTTTATTTTTATAGAATTCTCTAAGATGTTTTCTTTTTGTTTTGAATTTTTTATGCTTTTCTTTTTTATTGTGATTGTTTTTTGAAATTTTTGAAATTTTTATAAATTTTTAAAACTCTTTTTTTTATGAGTTATTCTTTTTTTATGAGTTTTTTGAATTTGATTTTCTTTTGGTTTTTTGTATTTTTTGTTATTGTTTTTTTTGGTATTTGTTTTTTTAAATTTACTTTGTTTATTCTTTTTTTAAATTATTTTTTATTTTTTTAATTTAAAAAGAAACACTTACCTGTACCTTACCTGCTGCTTGCGGGGTTGACTTGCTTGCTGAGTGGGGTCTGCACTTCTGCATTTAAAGGCGAGCGTCGAGCAGCAGCGTGCAGGACGTGCAACGGATTGCCAACGAGTGAGAGTGAGAGAGAGACAGCTCAGCAACTTGGCACACACGGCGGGCGGGCGTGTAGCGTGTGAGAGAGAGAGAGAGATAGAGACGACATCACAGCAAGAGAAAGAAGAGAGAGAGAGAGAGAGAGAGAGAGAGAGAGAGAGAGAGAGAGAGAGTGGGTTTTGGGAGAGAGAGAATGAGAGAGTAGGGGAAGAGAGAGAAAGAGACAGGGGACACACTAGGAGTGAGGGAGAATAAGGGAGAGAGAGAGAGTGTGAGAAGGACAAAGAGAGAGTTAAGAGGGGGAGACAGAGGGGTGTGGGCGTAGAGAGGGGTTCACGCAGGGGAGAGAGCAGTAGAGAATGAGTTAGGACTAGAAAAAATATATTTTTTCGAACGAAAGAAAATAAGGGCAAACTTGAAGCTCTATCGGTTTTTAGGTCAAAATTTTAAGCTTTTGCCGATATTTACACAAAACTTGTGAAAACTTCCAGGTTTTCTTCAAGGCAAGCTCAAAATATACACGGGATTTTATGAATGCGGCCGGTTAACACATTGTACCCTTTTTTTTTTAAAACACTGGAGAGAGGGAAAGTTAGAGAAGAGAGAGAGGGTGAGGGGTGTTCATGCGGAATGAGCGCATGTCACAGAAAGAGGAAGATTTTTTTTAACATCGTAGGAAATTGTCCCAAGAGACCGTGAAGGTCTATCTGACGAGGAGTTTTATGCGCCGTAAGGCATGAAATCAAAGTCGAACCCGGCTCTTTATCAATTTTTTTATTTTTTTTTTTTTCCAATCGTCCAGAAATGCCAAAAATAGGCCGAAAATTAACCGAAACTCCAAAAAATCCCAAAATTTGCCAAAAAAATCCAAAAATTTCTAGAAACCTTAAAAAATCATTGTAATTCACAATGGAGCATTTCCAACACGAAAAGCACACCGAAAACAGCTGATTTTACCAAAAACGCGATTCACGACACAAATATCAACCTGGCCCTGAAAATAGCAAAATGCTCAAAACTCGACCACGGAGGGCACGAATGCGAACAAAATGATGTCGTAAAAACGCACACACAAAATAGCTCTTAAAGATCGCAAAATCAAATTTTCATGGAATTATCCAAAAATTAACGCAAAAATTACCAAATCAATGCAAAACTTATCCGAAAAATGCCCAAAAAATTTCTACAAAGTCTCCACACATTGTGGAATACTGTAGCCAATTAAAATTGCCAAAATCACATCAATTCAATTGCAAAAAATTTTATCAATAAAATCAAGACTAGCAATTAAACCGGCAAAACTAACGAGAAAAATAGGTAAAAAATTGACGCAATTAGAGTGTGTAAATCCCTGTTTCGAGCACAAAAATGTAGAAATTAATCATTACACACATCAATTATGCAATCAAAACATTGAATTAACCATGCAAATTAAACACTTTTTAAGGTACACACACACACTAAAAATTGGCAGTTTTCACCAATCTTTAGGTGCACACACAAAAGGGTTAAGCTTGTCGGATTTGCAATGTGACTTCACAAATCAATAGTTAAGCATCAGCACAACACACATCAATCATCACAATTGAAAAATCATAACGCGCACATTGATTTCTAGGTGCTCAAACATGGGCAAAATAGTGCACACACATCCAAAATTAGGCATACACACACTCAATTAGAATGCACACACTTGATTTTAGTGCACACACACCTAAAATTGACCATCCAAGCATGTAATCAACTCAATTACGCACCCAATTAGCAACCTACAATCATCACTTAGCAATTGAAACTTGTCGAATCATACGCACCAATTCTTAAAATTTCAGCATTACGACGGCGTGAAAACGAAAAATCGTAAAATTTTCAATCAACATTGCATTATATTACATTGCATCAACATATCACAGCATTACATTCCATATGGTGGGATCTCTACACAATTCTACACATCTCTAGATTCTAGGGAGGTTGAGAATACCACCTTGATTACCTTTCCATTGAAGATCAATTGAATGGTCGAATGCTCCAACCTTCATAGAAAATTAGTAAATTAGTAAAAATTAGTCAAATTAGCAAGGGGTTAGTGAGAAATTAGAGTGTGTAAACACACAGTTGGCAAGATATCGTAACACATTATGGAATTATATGAACACAATGCTTCATGCACACACATTCAAAATCCACAAAAACATAAACACACAAGTGAAATTATTAGTGACATTAGTGAGGGAATGTATTCGATTATGCCACAAGTACACTAGCGTAGGCCATCGTCCCCGACAACGGCGCCAAATGTTGGGGGTCCCATCGTTGGAATAGCTCCAATGACCAACAAAATTATCAATCCAGTGGGATAAGCTACCCGGCTAGGGCATGGAAACACTCAGACGGTTAGTGAGCTAATCGTGGAAACACAAATGGTTAACTCTATGAGGTGAGCTTCTCGGCCTATGGAGGAGCTAAGACGCAATGAAGGGGCAATCTCCATATCCCCTTCTCTTCACCTCTAATCAACCCAATCCCATCTAAGCAAGATATCCAAGCAACAAGTGAAGCTTATACGTTTTGTGATCATCATTACTCTAGATACCATAAAGGATCCCCTTTCAGAGTTGTAACAGCCAGGGTCAGATAAGTATTTCGCCACAGCTAGAACCAGAACCAGAGCCAGAGCCAAAGCCATCCATAAAGCAGGCTACTTCAAGCTATTACTAGATACAACCATTGTATGTGTATGAATATGTTTATCAAAACTATATCAAAGTAAAATATCCAAGCAACAAGGTCAGATTCTTTTTAAGTTAAGAACAACCACCCTAAACCATACTACCATACCACATTTAGGTAGTAAAAGTATCTAAAAAACATCAGCTCCGAGAAGTACCAGCCCAAGCCAAAGAAGTATCAACCAGAGCTAGAGTAACACTATACCCGTTGAAGGAGTACGAGTGGAAGTGCGACGCGAGAGAGAGTGCAAGAAGAAGAGCACGATGATATGGTGAACTCGCTCTACTGTAATGTGTAGAGCATAGTGAGTTCTTATTAGGTTTTTACAAAAGAATATGTGTACATACCTGGCGGCCCGCCCACTTACCTGGGCGACCACATTGGGCTTTATACCCCAACAACCTCCCACTTAAAGTCCAATGTGGTACTTTAAGTGTGAGAGAAGGTACTATACAAGCTAATATACAAGAGATGTAGAGAAGTGATGTACTACCCTACACCTAACTGCTTGCGAAAATGCACAAAGCTCTCTGAGGGAAGTCCTTTTGTAAGTAGATCAGCAGAATTTTCTGTGGTGTGAACTTTGACAAGCTGAAGTTGCTTATCCTCGAGCATTTCCCTGATGAAATGATACTTCACATCCACATGCTTTGTCTTTGAGTGATAAACTGGATTGCGAGCCAATTGTATAGCACTTTGACTATCACAATATAACACAGGCATCTCTTCTTTGATTTCCAAATCTGTTACTAGTCGATTAAGCCAAATTGATTCTTTGCATGCCTCTGATGCTGCAACATATTCAGCCTCTGTAGTAGACTGAGTAACAAAATCTTGTAATCTAGAACGCCATGATACTGCTCCACCAGCCAATGTAAAGACATACCCTGACGTAGACCTTCGGTTGCCTAAGTCACCTGCATAATCTGAGTCTGTAAAACCCTTTACACTTAGCTCCTGACTCCCATAGCATATACGCATACTCTTTGTAGCTTTCAGGTATCTCAATATTCCTTTCACTGCCTCCCAATGTTTCTTGCCTGGGTTTGACATGTATCGACTTACTACTCCCACTGCAAATGCAATGTCTGGGCGAGTAGCAATCATTGCATACATCAAACTACCCACTGCAGACGCATATGGAATCTTATCCATTTCAGCCTTTTCTTCCTCAGCACAGGACAATCTTGTTTGCTAAGTTTCACATATGGTGGCAATGGAACACCCAATGCCTTTCCCTTCTCCATATTGAAATGTTGCAAAACCTTGTCAATATACTCTGTTTGAGATAACCAAATCAACTTCTTTGATCTGTCTCTCTCAATGCGCATACCAAGTATATGACTTGCCTCACCCATGTCTTTCATGTCAAACGATTTTGCCATCTTTGACTTCAAAGCTGAAATTTCTTCCAAGTGCTTGCCAGCAATCAACATGTCATCCACATACAAAATAAGGATCAGCCAACTACCATCCTTAGCCTTCTTTGTATATAGACAGTGATCGAACTCACTACGTTTGTAGCCTTGAGAAAGCATAAACTTGTGGAATTTATGGTACCATGCCCTCGGTGATTGTTTTAAGCCATAAAGACTCTTTAACAACTGGCATACCCAATATTCCTTGCCTTTCTCAACAAACCCTTCTGGCTGCTGCATGTAAATTTCCACATCTAAATCACCATGCACAAACGCTGTCTTGACATCCATTTGGTGCAACACCAAATCTAATATGGAAACCAATGCAAGAAAGCATCTCAATGTAGTCATCTTGACCACCGGAGAGAAGACTTCATCAAAATCAATGCCTTGTTCTTGCTTAAAGCCCTTGGCAACAAGCCTTGCTTTGTACTTTGGCTGACTATCATGAGCGGTAATCTTATACCTGTAAACCCATTTACAAGGTAGAGCCTTTTTGCCCCGTGGTAATTTAACTAGCTTCCATGTCTGGTTTTTATGCAGAGTTGTCATCTCTGACTGCATGGCCAATTGCCAATTCTCGGAGTCCTTCATTTGCACTGCTTCCTTGTAACATGAAGGCTCATTGCCATCAGTCAACATGACATAGTTCATAGATGGAACAAACCTATCGGGAGGTCGCGTGACACGTCCAGATCTACGCACAATAGGTGGCTCAGGCTCAGCCACAACCTGTGGTTCCAATCTATCCTGCCCTTGCTCCTCTTGAGCCCTGACATTTTGTTTTGCACGTGCAGGTCCATCTTCTTGGAAGACAACTCTTCTAATCTCCTCAACCCTCTCTGGTTTAGAATGATATTTGGATTCATTAAAGTGAACATCATTTTTGCGGACAACCTTTCTGGATTCGGGATCCCAAAGTCTGTACCCCATCTCACCAGAATTACCATAGCCTAGAAAGATGCACTTTCTACTCTTTGGCTCAAGTTTGTTCCTAAATTCCTTTGGAACGCGAGTATATGCCTCACAGCCAAAGACTCTGAGATGCTTATATGAGGGCATTTTGCCTTACCATACCATCTCTGGCATTGAATCCTTCTGAAAAACCTTGCTAGGAGATCTATTTACAAGATGAACAGCTGCTGATACAGCTTCAGCCCAAAACCCATTTGGCAGCTGTGCATTAGACAACATACTTCTGACCTTCTCTTGTATGGTCCTATTCATCCTCTCAGCAACACCATTTTGAGGAGGATTGTAAGGAGCAGTAAGTTCACGTTTTATACCTTTTGACTCACAAAAGTCCTGAAAGGCCTTTGAAACATACTCTCCACCATTGTCAGTGCATAAGCATTTAAGCTTCTTGCCACTCTGATTCTCCACAAGTGTCACAAACGTTTTGAAAACACTAAACGCTTCATCCTTGTGCTTGAGAAAGTAAACCCATACTTTCCTCGAGTAATCATCTATAACTGTCATAAAGTAAGAAGCTCCCCCTAGAGATAGGTTAGGCATAGGTCCACACAAATCACTATGAACAAGTGACAATTGTGTATCTCTTCTACTGCTTCTATGCTTATGTGGCTGCTGTGTTTGCTTACCATACAGACAATGTTCACAGAATTCAAAATCATTAAATGAAAAGCCAGGCAAATAACCAGAACGAGACAAGATTTCCATTCCCTTCTTGGACATATGTCCTAACCGGCTATGCCACAAAGAAACGTTCGGCTGCTCGGTTACATTGATTACATTTTTAGAGACATTTGATACATAAATCATGTAAAGTCCTCCAGAATTTACTCCATGTGCTACTGTCATAGAACCCTTGGATATCTTCCACATGTTCTGTCCAAAAGTGGTGATGTAGCCAGCATCATCAAGTAAACCTGTGTTGATCAAGCTCTTTGTAATTGCGGGAACATGTCTCACATTCTTCAGCGTGAAAGAAGAGCCATTTTGAAATATCAATTGAACATCTCCAACACCTAAGATCTCACATGTCTGCCCATTGCCTAGCCGAACATGATCTTTAGTGGTCACATAAGAAGTAAACCACTCCTTGTTTGGAGACACATGAAGTGATGCCCCTGAGTCTATAATCCAGTCACTCAGTGCATTTCCATCAAATGCTGTAAGAAGAGCTGAGTCCATTGTATTCTTCAAGAAGTAGATGTCTCCTGACACTAGACTGTCATCCTCTGCAACAGTGTTTGTCACATTTATTTCTTGAATCTTCACTGAGGACTTGTTCTTCTCACCATGGTCTTCAGCTTTCTCTTTGTCTTTTTCTGCATTCCATTCTCTGCAGTCTCTCTTCATGTGACCCTTCTTGCCACAATGGTAGCATTCTATGTCACTTTTGCCTTTAGCACTGCGGGACTTGCTACGAGACTGATTCCTCTTTCCACCTTGGTACTTTTCTTTGGTCCTTCCCCTGACAACTAAGGCTGTTCCTTTGCCTTTTTCCATTGTCTTTCTATTGGTTTCTTCAGTAAGCAGACTTCCTTCTACACCTGCCATGTTCAAACCATCTGGAGGTGCAGAATTACTCAAAGCTGTGCGAAAAGTGTCCCAAATTTCCAGCAATGTGATCAACAGGAACATAGCTCTAACAGGTTCATCAAACTTGACACCTTGAGCTGACAACTGACTATAGATTGTGTTGAATTCATTCAGATGATTGGACATAGGTGTCCCTTCTTTCATCTTCCAATCAAAAAGCTTCTTAAGCCAGTATACCTCTGAAGCTGCACTCTGCTTCTCATAAAGATCACTCAGCTTTAAACATGCTTGATAAGCTGACATCTCGTCTGCTACATTGAAGTAAACGCTTTCTGCCAAAGTCAACATAATGGTAGAAAGTGCCAATTCATCCATTTCGCTCCATTCATCTTCGTCCATATCTTCTTGTTTTATTCCCTTGAGCTTTATAGGTTTTATCTGCTTCTTTTGTACCAACACGTGCCAAATCTGCTTCTTCCACAATGGAAAATTGGTTCCATCCAGCTTCTTGATATTGTAAAGAGCAGTGTCCTGTGATCCAGCCATAGCTACGCTTCACAGTGGTTTACTTTCCTGGGAAAAATTTGGCAGAGTTGTAAACTGACCTCTGAACCAATATCAACCTGTCAAATGAACCAAGAAAGCTTCAGATTTTGCATAAATTTTGGCAGAGTCTCCTTTGTAAAATGGCTCTGGTGTACTCAAAAAACAGACCAAAAAACAGCTCAAAAAACACTGTCTCTCTGACACTGTAAGCTGTGGGTAAACCTGTCCTATCACTATCCTGTAAGCATAGACTGCGACAATGCCTCAACGGCAGTAAAGCAAAGATGCAATCCCAACTGTCTAACTCACAGTCAATACATCCTAGCAGCCTATCTAAGGGTGCTCGAGGGATCGCTCCAAGACCTGTATCACCGAAAGGATCTCAACATTCGAGAATCCCCCAGCTCAATAAAACCTCACTCGACCCTCAACAAAGGCTGCAGTAAATTTGATAGTACATAGACTTCCCACAAAGTCATACATCCACAAATTTCCCACTGTATGTTGTAACCGCTGCGGCGGTTGTTTGCTGCGTGACTCACAGCCAGCAAACCCTCAACAGACATACATCATCTCTGACTATACATCCCATGTGGAAGTACCTAAAATTGTCAGGATGAAATCTGTAATATCAAGCAGCAAACACAAGCTACCTGATGAACTAGTGGATGTCGCCTACAAATTGTGTGTAGATGCGCCCGTGTCGTATGTGACACGCCTCCAAGAACTGTGAGCCGTCCTTCGATGTGTAGACAGCCACAAATCAACACTCTGGGAGTGTTGATATCCTCATCACCTGCAGTCGTAGGCCGAAAACCCCAAATTTGCAGAGTCGGATCTGCACCCGCCGAGACCACGTAGTCGAAAATGGCCTGCGCAGACCTTTGTCCAATCTGCGCTTCTTTGTCTTTGCCTGTCGAATTTCACTCCAATCTGAGCTGGTGACTCTAGCCTCCTGCAGTGCTGCCCCGAGCCTCAACCTGAGCTCTGATACCAGTTGAAGGAGTACGAGCGGAAGTGCGACGCGAGAGAGAGTGCGAGAAGAAGAGCACGACGATATGGTGAACTCGCTCTACTGTAATGTGTAGAGCATAGTGAGTTCTTATTAGGTTTTTACAAAAGAATATGTGTACATACCTGGCGGCCCGCCCACTTACCTGGGCGACCACATTGGGCTTTATACCCCAACACCCGTCTTGGTCAGAATCTTAGTTTATGCCAAATTTCAAGTAGTAAAGCATAAAGAACCAGAATATGTATGTATATAACAGGTTTTTATGGCAGTACCGGCCAGATCTAATCCACGCATCCAAGCAACAAGTAGAAGGTCATATTTATTGTAATTCAAAGCAAACAGTAAAGTATCAAAACCAAAATATATTTTATGGTAGCATCATCACTTGATGTAGTGGAATAATTATTTACAAAACCAGATCTAAGCAAGATATCCAAGCAACAGGTGAAGGTTAGATGTTTTGTAATCATCATTACTCCAGATACCATAAAGGATCCCCTTTCAGAGACATAACAGCCAGGGTCAATTAAGTATTTAGCCAGAGCTAGAGCCAGAGCCAACCATAAAGTAGGCTACTTCAAGCTATTATTACTAGATACAGCCATTTTATGTGTATGAATATGTTTATCAAAACTAGATCAAAGTAAGGCATCCAAGCAGCAAGGTCAGATTCTTTGTAATTTAAGAACAGCCACCCTATCCATAATACCATACCACATTTAGGGAGTAAAATTATCTAAAAACCAGATAAATGTCAACCAGAATTTCCCTTGGAATCAAAGTAACAATTGAACTATATATCATCCTAGAACCAAAAACTAATAAGTAACATCCCTAGTCAAAATACTATTCATTCCTTACCCTACTGATTAGCAGCCCCATAATCATCAGGGGATTTGGCACTCAACCATGTTTATACAACCAGTATTTTGCCAATTTTGGAAAAGTTACACCTGTAAAGAGTCAAACGAATATGCCATGGAAACCTTATGCGATACGTCAAATCATCCTTTATATAGTCAAAGTTATTTTAGAAGCATTATCAAATATTAGATCCATTTTTATTAGCCAATTTTGTAAAAAAATGGTACACCTCTTAGACAAAGGTAGTGAGCATGATTCCTTCTCAAAAAATTACACCCCAAGTACTACAGCAATTTATCAATGTCGACAAAAATCAATGTCAATACAGCAATATCCCGTTAAGTCCAACATCCAAAAGGGTCACAAAAAACCTTTGTCGAACAATCCAGAATGTTTATATATATATTCCATGGCAGCATATCTAGCAACACCATCAGGCTTTCAACCTTAAACTCACCATCAGTAAAAAACCAGAACAGTATCCATATGTATGCCAGATTTGATGCCATTTTTTTGTATAGTATCAAAAAGCTAAGTGTGTATGCAGTCAGTACTAGGCATGAAGCAAAAACCAAATTCCTTTGCTAACTAAAAATCCAAATGAACAGTTCTTTCAATAATCCTAATGTGAATAAATGGGTTTCACAATACCAAGCATCATTCCCACTCATTTATATATCAAGCAAAGAAACTCGCCCTGAGAAGAAGCAGAAGCCAGCGGTTGGACTTCCAAGACTTGCTTTCCTTTCACCATATAAGTTTAATGCACTCCAAGCTCAACCACTCAGGCACTAACCCTCAGTTACACACAAAGAATAGTACAAAAGCACATACAAGCCAGCTAAGTGAGGGAGACCCTCACCATTTATAATGTTGTTGTGGAACAGGCCAAAATTCCACAACCCATACTTAGAGTCCTACAGATCATCTACAGCCATGCATTCGGTGGAGATAGATTTCCATGAATGGTTCATGTGCCTCACTAGCATCTCTCGTCTACAAATGTGATGGTTCCCAATTTCGCTAGCAAAATTAGCATGCTGCAGAGCTTCACCTAATTCACTTAACTCGATTTGAGTATGCCACAATTTAGTAATGCTCACCAAGTGAAAACATACCTCAAAAGGATTTTTTAAGCCTAGTTACACACGAAGCAGGTAATATTTCCGGCCAAGGGAAATTTAATTTCCCCATTTTAAGTTAATATTCCTTGGCATTTGTGTGTGTGTGTGTGTGTGTGTGTGTGTTTTGGGGTGGGGGGGGGTGTCCTTTTTCCTAAGAAAATGCCTTTAGGGGACATTCCCACATTGATGTGCAGGCGTGTGTGTGAGAGAGATTAGACTTAATGGGACGTAAATCAAAGGATAATTCTGTAATTGCATACACATATATGATTAAAATAGACATGAGCACGGAGCTTTGATCTTCATTCGAATGACTCCTATTTCCATCCTCATTAATTTAGCTTCAAATTGATGTTACTTTAAACACACAATTTGGTTTAAGTGCATGTAGCATACATGTACAATGCGGAACACTCATCCTCCAAGATGTGACACTCATTCAAGTGGACATTTTTGTGAATTGCACTCCATGCTCCTCTTGGTATCAATTAAGCCATTAAGATCCGATATCAAGTCAACGGCTAGTGCATGCAATGAGATGCCATAATGAGAATTGAAGCCAATCCTTTATAAACGAAATTCTCATCAATTTGCGCATAATTTCCATCCATATTACTTTCAATTGGAGACCATTTGGCATGCACCTTGTCTTGGAAGAAATTAATGCACACATACATCAGTTGGTTAATGTATACACAATCTTTGGGATTTTTCAATCCAATTACGGAAAGCCGTACGAGGCAATTTAATGACAAGAAGCAGTAGATGCATTTGAAGTATTGGATATCATTAGAAACTACAAACTACTCTCATTGGTAAAAAGGGCATGAACAATTAAAATCATACAAGAAGTAGAGACTCAATTTAAATGATTGCATTGCACCATCAAGTTTATTTTGATTTGTGAAGGGGATCGAGGTTTTGAAGAGGAAATGAAGTACTGTTGAGGAGGCCATATTGATAGAGACAAAGAGAGCCAGAGAAAATATGATCTCATGACCAAATTCCTTAGTGCTAGTGCTTAACTTAGCTCTTTAAGAAAGAATTTCAAGGAGATCAAATTGATGAATTTAATGTACTTAAGAGGCCCAAATTGGTGATCTATTCAGAAGTCAACCTTGTGCTAATAATAACCACAGAGGCCAAATTGGCAAGAGCTATCAGGGCATGCATAGCCACACCGTCCGCAATTGGAAGGGTCCATGCTCAAATTCTTGCACTCTCCATCACAACAAGCCTCCATGTAGGCACACTTTTTCCCACACAACCCACAATTGTTGTCATCAAAGTGGACATTCACACAAGTCCCTCCACAGCATGTGGCATTGTAGAAGACTCTGCAAGCCTTTGAATTACGGGAGCAATCTCTGAATCTAGAGGCACCCCTAATTGCCATGGCTTTCCGGGATCCTCTAATAACAGCTGGAGAGGTTTTGGGGGCGGGTGTCTTCAAAGGGACTGCCTGCAAGTTAGCGGCCGCCAACTCAGGCTGAGCCGCCAATTTAGCGGCCGCCAACTTGGGGCGTCGAGCTGCCATGCGAGCTGCTTGTTGAGGGACATGGCGGGTTTCTGCGTTTGTGGGCGACATGTTGGGATCATGAGGAGGGAATATTCTCTTGAAGAAGAGAAGCCCGCAGCTCAGGAGGAGAGAGAGCAAGATGATATGAAGCGTGGCTTTAGGTCGAAATATGCAGTCAGCCATAAACGAGAAGGTGGAAGCTGCTGCTGCTCATGGGTCGCCTGCAACATTGCAGAAGAAAAAGAAGACGGCGAGGAGGAGACGCTCAAGAGAGAGGTGATATGAAGGGGCAAACATAGAAGCCTTCAAATGTGGCTGCTGCCTTCATAAGCTAGCTGCTAGCGCCATACCCAACGAGCCTATCGCCTTTTGTTCTTCTTTTGTGAGAGACGGTTGTGGCCAGCTCGCGGTAACGCATCCTTGCATCACGCAAGATTTCTTAGGCGTTCACTTTAAAGCCTGTCTTATTCTTCTTCCTTATAGTGGTTCCAGAATTATTTTTTCTTCCTCATTGTGGTTCCAAAATCGTTTCTTCTGTTGCAAAATTACATACAGAATTTGCTTATTCTCAATGTAGTGATTTCCATAGAGAAACCTGTTATAAAAACTAACCAATTATAGGTGGAAATTCCATCCGTCTAAAGCCCTATCAACTGTTGAAAACTCACAAGAATGGCCCTCTCCTTTACCCTCCAAGAGCTAGAAATTACCCACATCTTCATGGACACACCTCTTGGTAGCCCCAAGAACTTTAGAGGATGGGTCTTCCCATGGTTGTGACCAACCTCAAGCTTTGCAAGAAGCTTTTTTTTTGTATCATATTTGTAATGGATGTATTGTTATGTATTTATTTGCTTCTTCAAAAACATTGTTTGTCTTCTACAGAGATGCTTTACCTTACCTCGTTTGTGTTTAAACAAATCAAATGCTACTACTAAAAGAGTAATATTCAATAGGCCACAAGGAGGGCAATCTTCAATGCCCCATAAAGAGGGCAAAATAGGTCAAGTTAGAGAGGTGACCATCAAGATAGGTCCTTAGAAATTTCAATTCTAGATTGTGAACGTCAAGCACCGTTTCCAACAATTGTTACCTCCGATTTATCGAATCACTTAGCACAGCTAAGTGTTTGCGGTCGTGGTGGTTATTGAACGCTTCGACTTACTCTTCATCGACAAGGAATGTGCAAAGACATAATTACCTAAAAATCACGTTATTAGCAAGGCTAATTAGCGGTGATTCACAGTGATGGCGACAAATACGACGGCTTTACATCACATTTTTTGAAGCCAGCTATTCTCTTTTTTTTTGCTACCACTACATACGCCATGGATTCAGACATAAATATGAATCACATTTTTTATTTTGAGCAAAATGCATCGAACCCTCCCGATGATGCCCAGAGATGGGATACTCTCATGGAGGGTACACGCGCACCTACGGGAGGAGATGATGGTTATGAATTGCTTGATATTCAAGAATTCCAAGCACTTCAAGCACGTATGTTGGTGATGGAATAGAATTTTGCATCACTAAATGAAAATTTAGTAAATTATTCACTTTAATGGTATAATTTTTGCAACAGCAAGCCAAGGGCCCTATTGACACACACGTGCATGATCACGAAACCAATCAGGGGCAGGGTCCTCCTGGTCAGGGACAAGTTCCCCCTCCGGATACTTCAAGAAAAGGCCTATTGTTCGCCTTGAGCAAGAGTATACAGATACTCGGCATGGCCGCTTACCTCAAGAATTTGAATTTTGGATGGAGCAAGGCTCCTAGGCAAAGACGATCTTGATGACCGGTTTCAAGATCAAGGAAGCTGGAACACATCAGCCAATGGTCAACAAGATCGACAATTGTTCATCATTAGGCCAACTCGACAAGGTCGATTATCTATGAATGCTCAACCAGATCAACTTTCTTTTGCTACGACATTGGAAATTGGCAAGAGTATTTGTTAGCTACGAGTACCACCACTCCATGAGTACTTATGTGAAGCAAGGCTTCCCTTCGGCATTTGGCATAGTGCTTTCCAAAGTTTGGCATATGCTAATAGCATACGAACTTAGGGAAACTTTCCAAGATGTATGCAGGTTTTTAAATAACATGAGGGCGTATATGATACATACGCTATCTCACTTGAGCAACGAATATGGCTATGAGCCAGACTTAAGCGAATTTTTATTTCAAAAACTCAAGACTACTCGCCACAGCAGAGAAACCAGGTTATACAATTTCAAGTTTTCTTGTTTTTCTACATTTTAACTTTTAAGTTGGCAAAGATTGCCTATTGTACAAAGCAAAGTGCTTTGACAACATTTATGAGAAGCAAGTCTTCTAAACCATGCCAATATCATGTCGTTGACTTCAAATCGACGACATTGGCATACAATTCTTGGCATTCAACAACGCGGGGATATAAGCTCACAATTTACGTAGACAACGGCAAATTGTGATGTATCCATGCCCAATGGGCACTATCAGCCGGGGGTACACTCCAAGAAAATTCAGCCAAAGGAGGGGGCGGATACAGGTCCACTTGGTGCAAGGCAGATTCAGTGCATACTGTATAAGTAGCAGGCGGGTGGCGGGTGCAAGGTGGTGAAATTGGCGGAAGTGAGAGCGACAGTAGGCAAGGATAGAGCGAGGGTAGCTTGGCTCCACACACATATACACCCCATTTGATTTCATCAGGGACAAATCCAGAAGGCTTTGCGACTGCATGTTCATATTCTTTTACTTTATTCACTTTTGTTTTTATCAAAATTGTAATGGCCATGATTTTAACCTTAGAAGCTGCTCACACAAGAAATGTATGTCAAATCCATTTAGAAAAGAATGGTGAAAATGAGATTATGAACAATTTTTGACACAAACCCTTAAGCCCCATTGTGATGAGATTTTTTTCTTGTAAATACATTGCCTCGGTATGAGAATGAGTCGAGCTAAGACCTTCTTGAATATGAAGCCCCAATTTTGTTACCATCTCATGAGGTTAACGAGTAAATCTAAACCCGAGGTTTGGGAGTAAACCAAAAACCCCGTGTGATGGTAGCTTGGTAGTAGCACCAGGTTGTGAGAAAACCTAAAACTAACGGTTGGCGAGTATACCAAAAACTCGTGGTGTCATGAGAGTGTAAAACTTTGTTCAAGGGGGCACATAATTATGCCAAGTTAGGCTGAAGGAGGTGATTGTTGGGGTCAGCCCAACTTGGGCGCCTTGTATGTGTGAACATGATGTAGAGAGCCTTATTTACAGGCTTAGAAGATATAATGAGAACTGTCTTTTTCATTTTCTCCATCAATGCCTTATCCCCTATCTCCTCTCTCACTCTCCTTGCTCAATGTATGTACTAGAGCGTGTAGATTTCAAGCCCTTATCTCTTGGAGCTTCCGCTCTCTACATCTACATCTTACCCAAAATACAACCTTCACAAACATGTTTGACATGTGCTTCAAGAGGTGGCAAAGAAGCGACCATATCAAATTTTGCAAACGCATCAAATTGGCAAATTCAGTGTCCAGAACGTGCATGACAAAGTTTTGCATCTAAAATAGCCTTAGAATCCACGATTGCATCTGCAAAATTCTACCCACACTTGTCACACAAAGTGATCTTATACAAACCATGACTTAAAATGCCAGATGAAACAATTTCATCACCAAAATTGAGATCATGTACTTTACATTTTTCATCAACAAATTTGACCACAAGTCCAAGTCTAGCAAGTGCAGATACATACAAAAGATTCTTCTTGATCCCAGGTACATACAATGCATCAACAAGTGTGAAAGAACTGCCATTTGCAGCAGTAAGCACAATCTTTCCAACTCCCTTAATAGGATAAGAGGCATCATTGGCACAAGTGATTGAATTCCCATGAGGGACATTCTTCAGAGAGGTAAACAAGTCACGATGAGAGGTAATATGCTTTGTAGCACCACTGTCAAAGTACCACATGAGCATCTGCATCAAATGACAAACATGCATCATGGACAATAGGATCATGAGTGAAGTCTACACTAAAAGCCCATTTTGCATCAGCATCAGCATCATGGTCTCCTTTCACAAAAGACTCAACAATAGCTACATTTGTAGTAGAACCAACATTAGTAGTGGAACCAACCTCTTTCTTCTTAGCCTCTTTGGACTTCCACTTAGGACACTGCTTGATCAAGTGATCATTAGCTTTACAATAATGGCAACACATCTTCTTTTTTCCCTTATCACTAGAATTCCCAGGTGAATTGCTGCTAGCAGAAGCATTAGGAACATGTGATTTACCACTCGTAGAAGAACCATAAGAAGTGGCTACATTACTGTTATCATGTTTTCTTTGTGCAGCAATAAAGGCTTGTTCAACTGCACGTTGTCTAATCTTATTTTTTCTAGAAAGTGACTCTTGCAACAACCTGCATAATGCATCAAACTTGAAAACTTTAGGATTTCCTTGGGTCATAAGTCTCCAAGTACTAGAAAGATTTTGGTAAGAATCTGGCAAAGCATCAAGAATAGTCTTCACAAGGGAACTGTCTGAAATGACTTCACGTGTGCAGAAACAAATTGCTCGTTGATATCCTTGACACCAGCAAGGAAAATGTCTAGTACATCATGGGGTGAAACCTCACCATATACATCATCATCCTAGGTGAAATTAAGCACATATTATCATGTAATTTATGCCACAAAGGCATCCTAGTAGACTAGAGGAGGTATACACCAAGAAGCATAAACATAGGCCCAAATCTCACAAAGCCCAACAACCCTCCCCTTGGGGTTTGGGCCATGACAAGTAACATAATGATATAATACAACACAATCCATGGGCTAAAGAAGTGACATATCCAATCCTAGAGACCATCTCCAAAAGACATAAATTGCACACCTTTAACCCAAGAGGTATATTGTGTATGCCTCCTCTCAATAAATGTCCAACATGACTCCATTACAAGAGGACACTTAAAAAAAAGGATCATAACTTTCATTGTCTCAAGAGACATTGTTGGTGTCATTGATTTTAGCTTCTTCTACTAATACTGGATTTCCTCTTGATGTTGTTGTTGTTGCCTCTCACCTCATCCATGGTTGGTGTCGTTGAGTTTAGCTTCTTCCTCTGCTACTACTGGTACTCCTCTCAATGTTGTTGTTGTTGCCTCTCAACTCATACATGATTTTCTTTGATAAATCCACCTAAGGCTTCTTCTTCTCTATGAAGGTATTTGGCATACATGTCATGATATAGAATTCACCTCTATAGATTGATCTAAAGTGTGTGTAGTGATAATTTGTCTTCATAGTTGTGATGCCCAATGTGTGATTGTGGGAAGCCCCCTCGTAAGGCCAAATATGCTCATGAGGTCTCTCCCCATGTGAAAGTGCTTCTAGAAATGTTCGAGGGCTAAAAAAGATACAAAATAGTGTTAATGAACTCCTAAATGAGGGACTTATGAAAACACAATTTGTAAAGAAAACATTGAATCTTCACATTGCTGGCTCAAAAAGTCTCTCTATGCCATGAGCACCAAGTTTAGTGTTGATGAAAGTGCATTGATGGTTGCCAAATAAGGTACGATTGATTGTCTTAGAACTATGATATGGGTGCTGGCATGCAAATTCAATAAGGCCGATTGTGTGTGTGAATTACATGTTGAGCTGCATTAACCCAGTGCTTTCACAACAATTGTGAGCCTAGGTTGCTTAACCTTAAAGTGACTGCCTCTTCATGCATGTTGCTATTGCCTTAGTTTAGATGCTCTCCAATGTTGATGCCAAGGAATAGCAGATTCAAAGCTTGGGGCTACTCGTTGGGTGCTAGCCCCAAGCATTGGGACTTCTTGGTCTTTAGGGAGTCTTCACCCTTAAATTATGCATGTTATCATGTGAGTCAACATACAAGGTACTTTAAAACAAGCTGACTCACATAGGTATACATACTAAGGGGATTTAGAAAAAAGAACTTTGTAGGAATATAGAAGGGTTAAAAAAATTCAAATTAGTCCCATACCTCCCCGTTGATGGGTAAAATAGGACATTGATTCTTTGAAGGAACCCACATGAAAAGGTTTTCAATCATTATATGTGTTAACCAAAAAAGTCTCACGACATGGTTTTAGTAGCCTTTGATTGGTTACCTTAGAGAATTTATTGAGCACATCATGATGTAAAAGAATAAGGTTCTGGGCACATAATCCAAAATTGAGATAAAAATAGGGCTTGACCTAGGGTACTTAGAAGCCACCCATAAAACATTGGGGTCACTTAAAATACAACAAACATTTGTATGTTCTCTTGGCTTGAGTTTCTCATATGTTGTGCTTTTCTCCTACTGACTCATTGTTTTCTTTTCATAGTTCTGCTTTAAGGCCAAGACTAAGTCTATTCTTTTTGGCGATTGCATGAGTTTATGTACCACTGTGAGCTCACTTATAGGACATGCAAGTGGGGATAGACTTATTGCAGCAATTAGAGCATTTGCATATTCTACTTGCACAAAAGTAGTTCGCATAAGCACTGCGATCCATTTGTGCTGCATTGTGTATAAACACATTAGAGTTAATTTTCATTTTTCCAATAAAAACTATACATACATATGGCATCTAATTTAAAAACACTTAAATACATAATAGACCTTTGAAATAAAATCCATACAATGTATATAGGGGGTTTATCTTTATTGTATTGAATGCACATGATATGATATACTCAATAATGGTGACCGCCTCATGTTCTAGAGAGGAAGTGTCACCACTTGTGGGAGGTTGAGGATGCACCTTTTGTGTTTCTGAGAGAGCTTATAGGATATACATTAATTGGATGCCCTCTAAGGTAGGTTTGTAGATGATGGCACTACTGATGGTGTAGGAGAAAAGGGCTACCTACGATAGAGTTGGTATGGCCAACTTGATACCATAATTGTGTTAGGAACTATTAGCGAGAGTAACATTCATTGTGTGTGTGTGTGTGTGTGTGTGTGAGAGAGAGAGAGAGAGAGAGAGAGAGAGGCAATGTGTAGAATATAATCAAATTCTTGATTATGTGTTGAAATTACAAGCTTGTCTTAGGAGGGAACGTGATGAAAAGACAAGCACTACTTATTTGTACACAAATTGCTAGATTTTGTTACTTTCAACACGTATGGAAGGCTAGGAATGTTGAGTTTTTGAGAATGTCCTTGCAATAGCTAGCTTCACGAAGATTATACATGAAAGCAGGGATAGCTTCACAGAGATTATATATGAAAGCAGGGAAGTGATTATTTCCATTGGTAAAAGGAAGAACTCAAGATGAGTGGAATAGGGCAATTAGCATTGTAATGAACAAAATGCGTTAACAAGTTCATGGGTTGTGGTTCTCCTCTGTCTGGGGCTACGTTTCTTTTTTATGTATAGCAAGATTCCTCAAGGTTCAATGTAAGATTGAGGTTTCTTTGTACATTTCCTTTGGAATAATTTAATACATCCACTCATAATTGTGAGCTTAACCCCAAGAAACTCGGCATATGTTTGACACGGGGCTTAACCCCAAGAAACTCGGCATATGTTTGACAAGTAGGAAAGAATGTCTGGTTAAATTGGTTGCTATAGGAAAGAATGTTTGTCCAAAACCTTCGGTATGGTTTCTCTCAAGTCCCTCTACTTATTAGCGCTGGTATTATGTGGCAGTTGGGTCGAGACGTGAGATGACGCCCAGGATGGCACCGCTGATGCTCTGGTGAGAGTACACCCAGATTAGCCCAATTGAATACTAGAGTTTTTTTTTGCCATGGCGTGAGGATGACGCCCAGATTGGCACCGTTGTTGCTGTGGAGGGAGTACGTCCAGATTAGCACAACGAGTACTTGTCGAGCGGTATGGGACGCTCATGAGGACAAGGGTTTTTATAAATAATGTATACACAGATCGGACATAATAGCGCCAATAGAGATTCTAGAGTGAACGACTTCTTGTTTGACTATTGTTTGTAATACTGTTTGAAGGGCTGTTTTGATGAACCAGTATCATAAATAAAGTAAAGGAACATGTATGTTTAAACAATGTGGTAGTAATTAGATAACAAAAGAAGGGTGAGTGTGGTGTGGAAAGTGGGATAATGATACCCTGACGGTATCATTCTATGGACGGGTGGACCCGATGAGTCGGGTAACTTTCCAACGCTAGAAATTGTTTTTTTTTAAGTCATAAATCTTAAAAGAGACAAACCTTGGCGGCTGTGTTTCTGAAACATGGGGAAAAAAGCGCACAGGTTGGTCACTCTAAGATTTATACTTTTAGGTATAATTGATCATAGATAGTTTTTAGATAGGGTTATGGTGGTCATGCTCCGCCATAGCAAGATAGGACCAATCCTTCACTAACGGTTCATGCCCGTGGCTACGTATATAGTAGCTAAGGCAATGTCCGTTGGTTTTTCTTTTTCAGGATTGGAGACCTATCAAAGGTACTCCGCTCCTCTCGACAAGGGGCAGGGACCTCACACTGGTATCAGAGCCTAGGTTAAAGCTTGGGGAGATTTTTAGATTGATGTTTGGATATTGAAGGATGCGAATGTTTGAAATAATAGAAGAACCTAAAAAAATTGTTTTGAGTTTTTATATGGTATTGAAGATTGAACTTTCCTGGTACAGGAAAATGTTCATTCAGCCTACCAAAAATTCCAGATGTTCACCATCATGTTTGAAAATGCATGCCAATCACCAAATTATCAATTTCGAAAAAGGGTGATGATGATTTTGGATAGGGTGTTTGCATCACCTATCCCAAGGGTGCATAGAGGATGGGGCATCAACAACTAGAGTCCATCTGGAGGAATCTATACCATCGATGCTGACAAGATATGGTGCATGGATACCAACCTCAAGAAACTTTGATGGACAGAGGAGTTAAAAGTCATGGAAGTTTATCTTTTCATTGGTACTGAGAATCCGGAAGCTACCATTACCTTGGGAGGAGAAAAGATATCTCAAACTCAATGGGTCTATAACCAAGTTACAAAAGTTATCCATGGTGGTAGGATTCGACCCATATGTGTATCTTGTAGCTTTCAAGGGTCAAAAGAAACTTATTATTTTGATCCTTTAGCCTATCCTTTTGTAGTCACTAAACTCAAAATATAGAGACATTACAATCCTTGTACCTAAAGACTACCAACCTTGGTAGCAAATAATGTGTATATAAATAAAGTTTGGATTAATATTATCTTTTGTTTGTATTATTGTCTGATCAAGTCTTGCCTTAAAGTGGATTAAACTTAGAGTATCCAATAAAGTTTTACTTAATCTATATTGCACAGAGTGCGGTGTACACATCTCTTCAAGAGAAAAAGCTACTTCTCAAGCAAGCTAAACTTCCCTCTTTCAAAGGGGAAGGAGCCCTAGTTGAGTGCGATGCAGAAGTGTGTCTCGAAGAGATGGAGGATTATTTTGCTGCTGCTGGTACTACTCCCGATAACCAAGCAATGTTGGCTATGTTTCGTCTCACGGGGGATGCCAAGCTTTGGTGGAAACAACACTGCAAAGATAATCAAGTAGCTCAAAACACTCAAACTTGGGAAGATATTAAGTATGCTGTCAAAGGACGTTATCTTCCACCTGCACACAAATCCCTTAAGATGAATGAATTCTTCAACTTACGTCAGTTTCATCTTATAGTGGAAGAATACTACTCCAAATTTGTAACTCTTAGGCGCTATGCTCCGCCAATGACAGCAGATCAACAAGTAGCCCATTTCTGCCAGGGGCTAAATGCTCCTTTAAATACACGTCTAGAAGCCATGAGACCTGTAAATTTGCAAGATGCTCTTTTAAGAGCTAAACCCTTAGATAAAGAGATATCAAACTCTCAAAGGGTACGAAATGGAAATTTAAGGAATGCTGGAAGGAGAGGACGGCCTATGATGTGGAACCAAAGGCAAGTTCACCCAGTTGACCAAACTCATCCAATAGTTGCAGCTTCAGCAAATGGAGCTCAAAATTCAGATCTTAGATGCTATGAATGCAACGAGCTAGGAAATTTCAGGAATGTATGTCCTAGGCGAGTCTCCACAACAAATACACCTAATCGAGCTAGAGGACGAGGCCAAATAATAAATCGTGGAGGAAGAAATGGAGGACGAGGTCGAGGGCGCGGAATGGCTGCCATAGTCAATGCTATCATACGAGAACCAACATTGGGAGAAGAACAAGAGGAAAGAGCAATTCTACATGCTGCAATTGATAACCCAAGAGCAAGACAACAATATGCTGTCATTCAAACACCTGCAAATCAGCAAGGTGAAAAATTTGAGCTTCTTATTGATTGTGGTAGTACTCACTCTTTCTTGTCACCTAAATGTTTAAGGAGGTTAGGACTTAATCAACACCCTGCAAGAAAGATGAGAGTTGAATTAGCCAATGGAAAGGAGGTGTTATCTCAGTACACCGTGGGAAAAATAGATTTCAAGTTGGGAGAATACTCTACTTCTGCTACTTTTTGAACTATGACGGAATTCTTGGAATGGATACTCTACTTCTGCTACCTTTTGAACTATGACGGAATTCTTGGAATGGATTCATTAGCCAACTTCATAATGCCAATATCCATTGTGCCCAAGGAAGTGTTACTTTTGTGGACAACCAAGGTCAAGAAGTCACTATTCAAGGCCAGAATGGATGACCAAAAGCTTACTTGGTCAAAGCTAATCGTCTTTTGAAAGGGTTACGCAAGGTTCAACAAATTTTTGTAGTCAAGCTAAACAAAGTAGAAAAATCTTCTTCCAACCCTGAACCAATGTGGCTAGAAGAATTTTCGGATGTTTTCCCCGCTAAACTTTCTGAACTACCACCACCTAGGGAGGTAGACCATGAAATCAAAAATTTTCCAGGTAGTGAACCAGTCTCAAGAGCGCCGTACAAGATGTCACTTCCAGAGTCTATAGAACTCAAGGAGAAGCTCAAGCAGTTGATTGAGCAAGGGTTTATCCGACCTAGTACATCTCCATGGGGTGCACATGTTCTCTTCCAAAAGAAAAAGGATGGCTCTCTTCGACTTTGCATAGATTATAGGGGCTTAAATCAGGTTACCATCGAGAATAAATATCCAATTCCTCGTATTGATGAGATGCTGGACAGATTACATGGAGCCAAAATATTCACAAAGATCGATCTTCGATTTGGCTATCATCAAATTCGAATCCAGGAGGCTGCTATCTCCAAAACAACTTTCAACACTCGTTATGGTCATTACGAATTTACAGTGATGGCTTTCAGACTTACGAATGCTCCTGCAACTTTCAATCGTCTGATGCACGATATCTTTAGAGAATTCTTGGATGATTTTGACCTAGTATTCTTTGACGATATCTTAATTTATTCCAAATCAGAGGAAGAGCATGAAGAACATGTTAGGAAAGTGTTAGAGCTTTTACGCCAAAATAAGATGTATGCAAAGAAAAGAAAATGTACCTTCTTTACCCCTGAGGTCTGTTACTTAGGGTTTATCATTTCACCTGAAGGAGTCTCTGTTGACCCTGACAAAGTCAAAGATATTGTGTAATGTCCTCAACCCACTGCACAAACCGAAGTCAGACGGTTCTTAGGTATCACAGGGTGGTACAGGATCTTTGTAAAGGACTATGCTCTTAAAGTTGCACCACTAATCGACTTGCTAAAGAAAGGAGCTACGATACTTTGGGAAAAAAAACATGAATCTTGCTTCCAACACGTATCTTCTTTCAGAACCTCTCTTAAAACTTCCAGACTTCACCCAAGAATTCAAGGTGATCACAGATGCTAGTAACCTTGCATTAGGAGGAGTCCTTACTCAAGAAGGAAGGCCTGTAGCTTATACTTCTCGAAAGATTAGGATTCATGAAGTGAATTATGCTACACATGATTAGAATTGCTAGCAGTTATTCATGCTCTCAAGCTATGGAGACATTATCTATTGGGATGCAAATTCCAGTTGGTAGCAGATCACGAGAGCCTTAAGTGGATTTTTACCCAACCTAACCTTAACATGAGACAGAGGATATGGATAGAGCTCATGCATGAATATGATTTTGATATTAAATTTAGACCAGGTAAGGATAATGTTGTGGCAGATTCCCTAAGCCGTAAAGCTTTTCTGGGGGCAATTTCCATGGCTAACAACCCTATTTTAGACAAGGTCTCGGATGCTTCTATAAGAGATGCAGATTACCAGATGCTTGCTAGTATCCTATGTGAAGAGAGGGTATCATCAAATCAACATAAACCTCTACATTACTCCTTATAAGATGGAAAAATTTACTATAGGAATCGACTATGCATACCTAAGGATTCTACCCTAAGGAATGCTATCCTATATGAAGCACATGATGGCCCAACTTCAGGACATCCAGGTTATGCAAAAACCATCAATGCAATTCGCAGAAGTTACTATTGGCAAGGTATGAAGGGTGATGTACTTCGCTATGTCAACAAGCAGTGTTTATCTTTCCAAAGGATTAAGGCAGAGAGACTAAAGATGCCAGGTAAATTACATCCTTTAGATATTCCCCAAATGAAATGGGAATGTATTAGCATGGACTTTATCACCGGGTTTTCTTCTGTTCAAGCTGGCTATGATTCAATCATGGTCATAGTCGACTTGCTTACTAAAGTGGCTCACTTAATCCCAGTCAAGACAACCTTTACAGCTTCATATATTGCTCGTCTGTTTATGAAGGAGGTTTTCAGAATTCATGGTTTACCCAAGAGGATTGTTAGCGATCGTGATGCCAAGTTTACTTCAAAGTTTTGGGTATCATTGTTTCAAGCTATTGGAACCCAGTTATGTTTTAGTACTGCTTATCATCCTCAAACTGATGGCCAAACTGAAAGAATTAATCAAGTAATTGAAGACATCCTCAGAGCCTACTACAATAGAGAACCTCGCAAGTGGATTCAATACCTACCCTTGGTAGAGTATGCATACAATTCCTCTACTCATAGAAGTATTGGAATGACACCTTTTAATGCTCTTTATGGTCAAGAATGTTTATCACCTCTTAACTTTTATGACCCCACTATAAGGGTAGAAGCCTCAAAGAAAATGCTTGAAGAAATGGAAGCTCAAACCAAAGCTATTCGAAGGGATATTCAACCGGCTCAAGATCGACAAAAGAAGTACGCCGACTTAAAAAGATCTGATCGGATTTTCAAAGAAGGTGACAAAGTTTTCTTACGAGTAAAGCCCAAAAAGAGCAATCTGTCTCTCGGAAGGTATAAGAAGCTTAGCTACCGATATTGTGGACCATACGAAATAATCAAGGTTATAAGTGATCAAGCTTATAGACAAAAACTCCCTTCTCATCTCAAAGTGCATGATGTATTTCATGTAAGTCTGTTAAAACCTTATGTATATAACCCTGACCAGGTCCTTGATGATGAGCAAATCATTTTACTTGCTCAAGATGTTCTACAACTCCAACCTGATACTATCCTAGAAACTCGGGAGAGAAAGCTTAGGAATAGATCCATCAAAGAACATCTTATCCTATGGAAGGATTTCCCTATAGAAGATGCTACTTGGGAAGATGAGACATCCCTTCTTAAGGATTACCCTTCACCGTTCTTGAGATGAGGACATCTCAAATTCTAAGTTGGGGAGATTGTAAGGTCTCTACTTTCAAATTTCACACAAGTTCTATTACGCATTTGAATTTTTTTTAACCATCACTCATTATTTAAGATATTCGAGTTCAAATTATGAATCGTAGGCTGAGAAAACCTAGAATTTAAAATTTACGCTACAAAATTCTGACATGTTTAGCTATATGAATCACTAACTAACTTATTGCAAGACTTATTTACTGATTGTAGATTTTTTTTTGCTACTGTAAAGTTAATATAAGACTGTAAAGTTTAACTTAAAAATGTAAAGTAAATTATCATTAAGGAAATAAATAAAATAAATATAAAGACAAAAGAATACACAGGGATGACAAATAAAGGCACATGGACTCACCTGGACTCACATAGGAGGGGACAAAGTGGGACACACTGTCACATGAAAAGGAGAGGCTAGTTTTGACTAATCTTAATGAGGGGGGGCTGTGTGACCTTATCTTTTGATGATAATGACAAATTGGTCAAGCTGATGGGTACCACAAGGGTACCAAAAACGCGGGTATGATTTTTGAGGAAAATAAATAAATAAATTATTTTTTTATATAAATTTTTTAAAAAAATTATTATTTAAAAAAAATGGACGTTTTCTTTTTTTGCTATAAATAGAGCATCCACGCTCACACTTTAGACATAGAGATTGTCTTTATAGCGCTCACGAAGTGCTGCCACTTCTCTTAGAGAGAAGGCGTCCACAAACCACTAAGAGAGCAAAAACTCTAGTGGACTAATAAGGTGCAAAATTAATTGAGCATTCAATTAACTTTAGGAATGTGTGTATGTGTGCTATCTCCTACTCTAATCTCTCTAATAGATTAGTAAGATTCAATTAGCTATGTGTGTGTGTGTGCTATCTCCTACTCTAATCTCTTTAATAGATTAGTAAGATTCAATTAGCTATGTGTGTGTGTGTGCTATCTCTTACCCTAATCTCTCTAATAGATTAGTAAGATTCAATTAGTTTTAAGAAGGATATGTGTGTGTGTGTGTGTGTGTGTGTGTGCTATCTCTTACTCTAATATCTCTAATAGATTAGTAAGATTCGATTAGTTTTAAGAAGGATATGTGTGTGTGTGTGCTATCTCTTACTCTAATCTCTCTAATAGATTAGTAAGATTCAATTAGCTATGTGTGTGTACGTGCTATCTCTTACCCTATTTTCTCTAACAGATTAGTAAGATTCAATTAGGTTTAAAAAAGGATGTGTGTGTGTTCTCTTTTACTCTAATCTTTCTAATGGATTAGTAAGATTCAATTAACTTTAGAAAATATGTGTGTATGTTTTCCCTTACTCTAATCTCTCTAAGTATACCTACTCTCTCTAGTTAGTACATCTTCAGTATTAACTTATGTATAGTTAATTGAAAGTTAATACATAAGAGAACTTATCATATTCTTATTATACATTATGAAATTATTATTCAACAATTTTGTTGTCAATTAGATTAAGTAGAATTTTGAATAATACTAAAAATTGATTTAGTTGAAGTATAGAAATGGAAGTTAGAATTGGATTAGAAATGTCATGCATAAAAGTAATGCAGTCTTAAACTTTCACTCGTAGTTTACACACTTAATTTTTGATTAATTACGATTAGCAAATATTTGATGTATAGAAATTAAATGTAGAACAACAACACTAAGTGTGAATCCGAGTTGGCGAGGATCCAAATTACAGACTCTCTTTGGAAACAAGTAGATTACTAGGGAAATTGACCAATTTAAAGTTCTAAGTGTATAACATAAGTGTAGTACAAAAAAATGGCTCCAAAGCGTGCTCGAACCCAAGACGCTAATGATCATAAAGCCAGTACAAGTAACGGTGGAACTCTTGCGGAACATGTTATTTCTCCACCAATCAGACCAATCGGAGCTATGGTACATGTTAGTATTGCAGTTTCAAGTTATGCATCATTGCATATGCGAGACCATAGGAATATATTATTTACCTTATGAAAAGAAAACACGAACCGAAACCACGGGGCTTAACCCTAAGAAACTCGGCGTATGTTTGACAAGTAGGAAAGAATGTCTGGTTAAATTGGTTGCTATAGGAAAGAATGTTTATCCAAAACCTTCGGTATGGTTTCTCTTAAGTCTCTCTACTTATTAGCGCTGGTATTATGTGGCAGTTGTTGCCGAGGCGTGAGATGACGCCCAGGATGGCACCGCTAATGCTGTGGTGGGAGTACACCTAGATTTGCCCAGCTGGATACTGCAGTTTTGTTTTGCCGTGGCGTGAGGATGACACCCAGATTGGCACCGTTGTTGTTGTGGAGGGAGTACCTCCAGATTAGCACAATGAGTACTTGTCGAGCGGTATGGGACGCTCATGAGGACAAGGGTTTTTATAAATAATGTATACATCGATCGAACATAATAGCGCCAGTAGAGATTCTTGAGTAAACCTAATCCATGAGTTGTTGGTTTAAAATTGGATGACTTCTTGTTTGACTATTGTTTGTAATACTGTTTGAAGGGCTGTTTTAATGAACCAATATCATAAATAAAGTAAAGGAACATGTATGTTTAAACACTGTAGTAGTAATTAGATAACAAAAGAAGGGTGAGTGTGGTGTGAAAAGTGGGAGAATGATACCCCCACGGTATCATTCATAAATCTTAAAAGAGACAAACCTTGGCAGTTGTGCTTTTGAAACATGGAAAAAAAAGCGCACAGGTTGGTCACTCTAAGATTTATACTTTTAGGTATAATTGATTATAGATAGTTTTTAGATAGAGTTATGGTGGTCACGCTCCGCCATAGTGAGATAGGACCAATCCTTCACTAACGGTTCATGCCCGTGACTACGTAGTAGCTAAGGCAATGTCCGTTGGTTTTTCTTTTTCAGGATTGGAGACCTATCAAAAATACTCCACTCCTCTCAAAAAGGGGCAGGGACCTTACCCACAATCATCTCTTTATTATCAATGTGGTCTATGATCTCCCCACCTATGATTTCATCTTCTTCTTCACTCTCTTGTTTTAGACAAGATACACTCTCAGAACATTCCATAAGATCAAGGTTACCTTCAAGGTCTTCATTCTCCATAGAGTCATGTTGCACAAAAGCTTCGTCTGCTTGGACTAGAAATTGATCCTCCGCCAAAAGGTTGGATGTATCCATTATTGAATCATCAATGCCATTTGAGATATCTTGTGTCGCTTTTTGCATGCTTGTGATAAAGGTAGAAGAAAGAGATTCCACATTTGAATCTTGGCCACACACTTTAGCACTTGAATAATCAGTTGGCATGTAAGTAACTTCTTCAACATTTGTCGGAGTAGAAGGAGACAAGTATGGCAAAGGAGATGAATCCTTGATAGAAACACTTTCATGATGGTTGGTTCTTCCAGCCTGATGTAAACCATTTTTGATGTAGAAGTACTCGTGAAACTTCCTTCGGGCAATAGTGACCGCTTCTTCAAAGGTAGAGGGTCCACTACAAGTAACCTTAGTCTTTAGGAAAGGAGACAAACTCGAAATAAATTGCTCCATTTTTACATAATTTGAAAATGTAGAACTAAACCCACATCCTTCCCATTGACGAGAAAAAATATCCTCATAAGCATAGTAGTCTTCACCATGTTGTTGAAGTCTCCCTAATGAAGCCCATGCTTTCTCCGTTGTTGGAAATTTAGAGAATCTGGTCTTCAAATCTTTGGAAATTTGGGTATACACATCTTCATTCTGAGAAGACATACTCCAAAACCATTGCTCAACGTTGCCTCTAAGGCATAGCAATAGAAAATCCCCTTTTTCAATGTCATCCCTTTTACCAAGGATACGACAAACCATTCTAAAATCAGCAAGAAAATCATCAACATCTTCTTCTAGATTTCCAAAGAAGATTGGGATATCATCAAAGGTATAGCGTATCATAGTCTCTCAATGCTAAAACCACACAAAGATTAGTTCCAAACAATCATTTTCTCTCATGACATCAAGTAACTACACAAAGTTTTGAGAGGTCTTTCAACATGAATTCTAGAATCTTATGTAAGAATGTTTTTTTCCTTTCTTATATTATGCTAATCCAAACCATATTCTAGATCAATTTTTGTTGCCTTGAAATTTAACTCGGTCATACAAGTTTCATGATTCATATAATCTACTTGATTATGCTAAAATTCAAGCATTCATGCAATACAAAAACAATAAGCACAAAGTCATTCCTTAGTGGGGGAACCAATTTGAGGCGGTTCGGGGCGGGCAACAAGAAAGGCGACCTCTAAACACCTCTCAAGGCTCCCGTGTTGCTCAATTGGGGCTCGGGCAACCACAAGCAAGAAACAACAACAACAAACCCATATCCAAACAAATGAAAGGGCACCACCTAGTTATGGTATGCGAACTAGGACGCAAGAGAGATTTTGGCACAACCAAGAGGATGCGGCACAAAACAGACACAAGCAACCTCACACCAAGACTCACATAAAATGGGCCAGAGAGATCTAGAGCAAAGGGAAGAGAGAGAGGAATGGATCTTACGTAATACCTTATTTGTGACTTGCAAATGGAGATGGTTCGTTATGTTGCTATCATAGAGCTTGTACAAAACTCACTCAATGCTTAGTGAATGCTAAACATTGCCAACACACACACATTGTCTTAGGGCGTGGGAGACCTCTCACCACAATACCCTCTTACAATGGACACAAAATTGGCAAATAAAACAAACTAAAACATTTTCTAACACAAGATAAACGATAAAACTCAAAGTACACAAGTCACCTTGAATTCACGAAACCGTATCGCACAAGTGGAAGGACGAATATTTGAACGTCGAATCACGCCTTTGATGCACCAAAACTCAATTTATTGATGATGGAGGAACATATAAAATAGTGGTTTTGAGATATTGAACTCACGCTCTCTCACTCGCAATGTGTAGCTTCAAAGCTTCTCTCACACCAAGAGTGAAGCTCACACAGTGGTTGCTACACCTAAGTCTGTCCTCACACATAGAGTGTTGGGGTGCTATGTGAGATATTGGAGGTTGTTTTACAAGAAGGAGAGGGGCCTATTTATAGGTTGGATACCCCTCATTAAGATTATTGGAAATCCTAATTTCAAGCTAACAAATCAGGATTATGATTTTTTCAGAATATCAAAACATTGTGGGCCTTCTTTGTCTACTTGAGTAATGGATGTGGGCTAAAAAAAGAGCATTATTGATGGTAGATAAGGTAAAAGTAGAGTTTTAAGGAAGGGGAGAGAGAGAGAGAGAGATAGAGAGAGAGAGAGAGAGAGAGAGACTATGCACATGTTTTGAGGTGAGTTGTCTTTTATGGTTAGGTCAATGGCTATTTTTTGTTAGTATGTTAGTGGTTAGTGTTAGTAATCACTAAAAAGTTAATGATGTATTTATAATGGGTGGAATGAGGTGGATGATTGAAGTAAGATGGTTGAATGAAGTGAGAAAATCCTTTTGATGGTGAGGCTTAAAGAAGGACTTACTTGTGTAGGTTCCCAAAATGACTATTGATCCTCTTCTTCGTCTTCTCTTCTTTACGCCACCGCCACCAAGGTTGATTATCGCGATGAAAATTGCAATTCGGTTGATGAAATCTCTTAATTTGCAGAGGTTAAGCATGGTACACATGATGAACTTATGTATATATAGAAGGGGTAAGTAGGAATTGTACTTTGGAAGCAATAGAGAGAAGCATAGAGATGCTGTATGTACATGTAGAGCTCATATGAGAACTATGGAAGTAAGAGGGGAGGTTAATGGTGAAGAAGGTGAGAGAAACCATGAAAGGTGCAGTTTTTAGTGAGAGATTGAGAGGAATGAGTGTGTGTGTGTGTGTGTGTAGAAGTGTGGAAAGAGGTGAGAGAAGACTATGGGCTACTTGTGAGAAAAGAGGGCAGACTTGGGTCCACTCAAAAAATCCTAGCTCACCGGTGGTTGCTCCAAAAATCACCAAAATGTTTGAGGTGATTATTCAGCTCTTGTTCCACATTTTCTCTTTTGATCACCACTCCAAATTCGGAGTGGAGATGGGTGCCAAAAATCTCACCAAAAAAGCTTGTTTTTTATGCCTGCAAAAGTCTTTTAGTGGCCCCCCTTTTGTTGAATTTGGATATGGCTCCAAAGGTGAGCCCCTCCTTGCATGTGAGCAAGAACTAATTGATTCTTAGGGATATTAAAATATGCATGGTTGTGGATTATGCATAAATATAATACATGGATATGATGGAAAAAAACAGGCAAGTATATAAACTATTCATGGAATCTAGAATAGTGTCAGCTATATATAAATATAAAATAGAAAAACGAGATATATAAAAATATAAGGAATCAAATGAGGGGACCCTCATTTATTTTTATTGAGTTGTATTTATTTACAAGAGATAAGAAAAAATACCTCTAGAAAATAGAAATTTAGTGAAAGGCAATGACTGATGGTGGAAGGTATTTTTGAGGTTTTTCCTTGGAGTGGATTCTTGCCCAAAAATAGAAGAAGCTTGTACAAAATTATTTTTTATAGAATACAGAGGTAAAGAATATTATGGTAATGGTGAATAAATGTACATAGCATATATATGAAAATAACGCACACGTAGGTAGAAATATGTAAATAAATACCAAAATAATTATGAAAATTCCCTATATTTAGGCCCTATGTACAATGAAATATATACACACAAATGGGCCATAATATATTTAAATTTTTTTATTTTATTTAATTTTTTGGCTCAACTAGCCCAGTGACTAGCTAGCTGAGGGTTTGAAGAACATATGGAAAAAGCCCTCTAACTCACACACGCCTATGTACAGTGAAATGGTAGGGATAACCAAAAATTTTGAGTGATTTGATAGGGTGAGATAGCTTACTATGGCAATTATGGAAAGCCAAAAAACGGCTATCATTAGCCCCCCCCCTTAGATAATGGTACATTCATGTACCATTTATCCGATCATACAACATGTAGATTGTGTAGCGTCTGTCTTTGTCTGCTCTCATCTTTGAAGAACCTTTGTTGTATGATTAGAAAAACTTGTGTGATATGAAAGGTTCTCAGAGCCAATAGCAGGATGTAATGAAGTGACTGAGTAAACCTCCTCTATTGAGAAAGTTTCCATAAGCACCCCCTAGGATCAAAGATCTTGAAATATCTTTCCCAAAGAGAGATGTATGGTATGGAATCACTTACTGATTTCAGTTGAAGAAACTTGTAGATTTTATTGTTGTTCATCATTGCATCTATCACTATGAATGTGATATAAAAGATTGGTTGCTCTTCCTCTTGTGTAAAGTTGATGTATCTGCTACGATCTTCAAGAGCTTGTATGAGCAAATTCCTGAACTGTAGCTCATAAAATTCATTCAACCTGGGTAAGCTCATCAAGTCAAAAATTCTATGACCTTCATGATTTAGGAAAGCTTGATCCATGCTTCCAGTTGCTATTGGAAGGTATTGCAAATAGTCTACCACATAAGTAGATAATAGACAAAGGTTTCTATTGCTTCCAACACATTGGAAGAGAATAGATTTTGGTACTGATTGATGAAATATCCACATGTAGCAATCAACAATTTTTTCATCTATGATGAAGACCAGAAGCATCACAATGTGCGACCTCCATACACCAAAGAACCAAATGAAGAAGGTTTGGAAACATCCGTTCATCACCAAGTATTCATGTCCTCTTCCACTTAAGAAGGTATGGTGCCCCCGATGAAAGGTATATGTGAAGAAAGGAGAAGTTGACTTTGAAGAGGTAAAACACAATGTGAAGATGATTGGGGCTTCAAAAGCTTGGATTTTCTTGCTAAGAGATTGTCCCATGAATGAAGAGCCACCCACTAAAACAACATTGGAGAGAATGATACCCTTCTGACAGTTTCCTTTTATGATTTTATTTTTTACTACTCTCCCATGTTCTTCATCCCCTTCTAAGCCCCCCCTTTGGCAAGGTTGTAACTCCTCACATTGTACCACCTCAAAGGTTAACGGATTATTGTTTGATTTTGTGAAAACTTTGGCTTCTTGGATGATAGGTTCCTCCATGCTTAACATACATGGGTCATACCAATGCTTTTCAACATCCTCAAACACTTCTTGAAGATTATCCTCACATGGATTAAACTCACACTCTTCTACTTGTTTTGGAGTTGGCATTCCATGTACACAATTATCTCTTTATGATCAATGTGGTATATGATCTCCCCACCTATGATTTCATCTTCTTCTTCACTCTCTTCTTTTAGACAAGATACACTCTCAGAACATTCCATAAGATCAAGGTTACCTTCAAGGTCTTCATTATCCATAGAGTCATGTTGCACAAAAGCTTCGTCTGCTCTAATCCTCCACCAAAAGGTTGGATGTATCCATTATTGAATCATCAATGCCATTTGAGATATCTTGTGTCGATTTTTGCATGCTTGTGATAAAGGTAGAAGAAAGAGATTCCACATTTGAATCTTGGCCACACACTTTAGCACTTGAATAATCAGTTGGCATGTAAGTAACTTCTTCAACATTTGTCGGAGTAGAAGGAGACAAGTATGGCAAAGGAGATGAATCCTTGATAGAAACACTTTCATGATGGTTGGTTCTTCCAGCATGATGGAAACCATTTTTGATGTAGAAGTACTTGTGAAACTTCCTTCGGGCAATAGTGACCGCTTCTTCAAAGGTAGAGGGTCCTCTACAAGTAACCTTAGTCTTAAGGAAAGGAGACAAACCCGAAATAAATTGCTCCATTTTTACATAATCTGGAAATGTAGAACTAAACCCACATCCTCCCCATTGACGAGAAAAAATATCCTCATAAGCATAGTAGTCTTCACCATGTTGTTGAAGTCTCCCTAATGAAAAGCCCATGCTTTCTCCGTTGTTGGAAATTTAGAGAATCTGGTCTTCAAAGCTTTGGAAATTTGGGTCTGCGAACTAGGACGCAAGAGAGATTTTGGCAAAACCAAGAGGATGCGCCACAAAACACACACAAGCAACCTCACACCAAGACTCACATAAAATGGGCCAGAGAGAGCTAGAGCAAAGGGAAGAGAGAGAGGAATGGATCTTACGTAATACCTAAAATGTCACTTGCAAATGGAGATGGTTCGTTATGTTGCTATCGTAGAGCTTGTACAAAACTCACTCAATGCTTAGTGAATGCTAAATATTTTCAACACACACACATTGTCTTAGGGTGTGGGAGACCTCTCACCACAATACCCTCTTACAATGGACACAAAATTGGCAAATAAAACACACTAAAACACTTTCTAAAACAAGATAAACGATCAAACTCAAAGTACACAAGTCACCTTGAGTTCACTAAACCGTATCGCACAAGTGGAAGGACGAATATTTGAACATCGAATCACGCCTTTGACGCACCAAACCTCAATTTATTGATGATGGAGGAACATATACAATAGTGGTTTTAACACTAGGTTGGTAATGGGACACTTTTATGTCCTAGGACACTTTTATGTCCTGTTAAGTGACCATTTTCCTTGAATTATGTCAAGAGTTTCAAAATGGATTTTGCGGTGCTATCTATCTAGAAAGTTGTCTCATGAGCTGAAAAAAACTTGACATTTTTTTAGAATATCAATTCCATCTTTAACATTGTCCTTGCACAACATTTCACAACCTAAACTGTGTGAAAAAACGGGTCCTGTTTTTGGCTTTTTTCAACTTTTTGCAACTATACCACTCTAGAATTCATGTTTGTGAGGTCTATAATGCTAGAGAACTATCTTTAGTAGTCCTCAACATGTCCTAATGCTTCTAGGGAGAAATAAATATTAAGGTTGTAAGTTATGACCAAATTACAAAAATTGTCAAATCCTGTTTTTTAGCCAATTTTAGCTCTTCTATGATTTTTTTGGTGGATTTCATGATATCTAAATGCATTTTTTATTTTCTATGTCACATATTGTAACATAAAGCTAATATTCCTTGAGTTTTGGGACACCTAATACCCTATTTTGCATAGTACACAACGATGGTTGATTTTTTCAATTATAGAAGAAAACGAAACATTCTAGTATATCAAGTATAGCTTTTTCAATATTGTTAGTTTCTTGTGACAACTACATGCATTTTGTAGGTAGTAACCATATCTAGTCATAAGGATCAAATTTGGCTAGATATTGAATAGTTTCTATGGGATTCTACAACTCATAATGTTGAACCCAGTTTTTTCATGTTTGCTGTATTTAGCACTTCATCTTTGTCCCCAAGATTCCCCTTGGTAAGAAATGTACTATTCTTTTGACATGCTCCATGGCTCCTTATGAACATAAAGGACAATAGGGAACTAAGAAAACATGCATATATTATTTGTATTGAGCGTGGCTATAGAAACTTTGATGATAGGTTTACAGAATGGTAAAACTTCAACTTTTTTGTACCTATTTATTTTGGCAAAACAAAAAATAGTGAGTGAGAAGCAATCATATGTTCTGATCACCAACCCATTGAAATTAACTAGGGAATTTATCTCAAGTCCTACAAAAATCCCTAATCTTATTTTTATGCAACAAAACGTAAGAAATGACTGTTTTGATGAAAATGCACTCGTCCATCAACTTTGGAGGCTGGGTGTGACCAAAAGATGAGAAATTTTACAAGTTTCTTATTTTTTCCATGTGTAGTAGGCCTTGAGCTATAACCTCATGAAAGGATTTTACAAAATGAGTGGATCTACTATGGTTTTGGAGGTTTTTTTCAAAACCCTGAAAGAACACTTTTATGTCCTGTTAGGTTACCAACCTAGTGTTAAGATATTGAACTCACACTCTCTCACTTGCAATGTGTAGCTTGAAAGCTTCTCTCACACCAAGAGTGAAGCTCACAAAGTGGTTGCTACACCTAAGTCTCTCCTCACGCATAGAGTGTTGGGGTGCTATGTGAGATATTGGAGGTTGTTTTACAAGAAGGAGAGGGGTCTATTTATAGGTTGGAGACCCCTCATTAAGATTATTGGAAATCCTAATTTACAAGCTAACAAATCAGGATTATGATTTTTTCAGAATATCAAAACATTGCGGGCCTTCTTTATCTGCTTAAGTAATGGATGTGGGCTCAAAAAAGAGCATTATTGATGGTAGATAAGGTGAAAGTAGAGTTTTAAGGAAGGAGAGAGAGAGAGAGAGAGAGAGAGAGAGAGAGAGAGAGAGAAAGAGAGAGAGAGAGAGAGAGATACTATGCACATGTTTTGAGGTGAGGTGTTTTTTATGGTTAGGTCAATGGCTATTTTGTGTTAGTATGTTAGTGGTTAGTGTTAGTAATCACTAGAAAGTTAATGATGTATTTACAATGGGGGGAATGAGGTGGATGGTTGAAGTAAGATGGTTGAATGAAGTGAGAAAATCCTTGTGATGGTGAGGCTTGAAGAAGGACTTACTTGTGTAGGTTCCAAAATGACTATTGATCCTCTTCTTCGTCTTCTCTTCTTTACGCCACCGCCACCAAGGTTGATTATCGTGATGAAAATGGTAATTCAGTTGATGAGATCTCTTAATTTGCAGAGGTTAAGCATGGTACACATGATGAATTTATGTATATATAGAAGGGGTAAGTAGGAATTGTACTTTGGAAGCAATAGAGAGAAGCATAGAGATGATGTATGTACATGTAGAGCTCATATGAGAGCTATGGAAGTAAGAGGGGAGGTTAATGGTGAAGAAGGTGAGAGAAACCATGAAAGGTGCAGTTTTTAGTGAGAGATTGAGAGGAATGAGTGTGTGTGTGTAGAAGTGTGGAAAGAGGTGAGAGAAGACTATGGGCTACTTGTGAGAAAAGAGGGCAGACTGGGGTCCACTCAAAAAATCCTAGCTCACCAGTGGTTGCTCCAAAAATCACCAAAATGTTTGAGGTGATTATTCAGCTCTTGTTCCACATTTTCTCTTTTGATCACCGCTCCAAATTCGGAGTGGAGATAGGTGCCAAAAATCTAACCAAAAAGCTTGTTTTTTATGCCTGC
This sequence comes from Adiantum capillus-veneris, assembly GCF_014529385.1. Classification (NCBI taxonomy): domain Eukaryota; kingdom Viridiplantae; phylum Streptophyta; class Polypodiopsida; order Polypodiales; family Pteridaceae; genus Adiantum; species Adiantum capillus-veneris. The sequence goes on from NC_140940.1 coordinate 41,211,551, forward strand.
AAAAGTCTTTTAGTGGCCCCCCTTTTGTTGAATTTGGATATGGCTCCAAAGGTGAGCCCCTCCTTGCATGAGAGCATGACCTAATTGATTCTTAGGGGTATTAAAATATGCATGGTTGTGGATTATACATAAATATAATACATGGATATGATGGGAAAAAACAGGCTAGTATATAAACTATTCATGGAATCTAGAATAGTGTCAGCTATATATAAATATAAAATGAAAAAACGAGATATATGAAAATATAAGGAATCAAATGAGGGGACCCTCATTTGTTTTTATTGAAGTGTATTTATTTACAAGAGATAAGAAAAAATACCTCTAGGAAAGAGGAATTTAGTGAAAGGCAATGACTGATGGTGGAAGGTATTGTTGAGGTTTTTCCTTGGAGTGGATTCTCGCCCAAAAATAGAAGAAGCTTGCATAAAATGATTTTTTATAGAATACAGAGATAAAAAATATTATGGTAATGGTGAATAAATGTACATAGCATATATATAAAAATAACGCACACCTAGATAGAAATATTTAAATAAATACCAAAATAATTATGAAAATTCCCTATATTTAGGCCCTATGTACAATGAAATATATATACACAAATGGACCATAATATATTTAATTTTTATGATTTTATTTAATTTTTTGGCTCAACTAGCCCAGTGACTAGCTAGCTGAGGGTTTTAAGAAGATTTGGGAAAAGCCCCCTAACTCACACACGCCTATGTACAGTGAAATGGTAGGGATAACCAAAATGTTTGAGTGATTTGATAGGGTGAGGTAGCTTACTATGGAAATTATGGAAAGCCAAAAAACGGCTATCAGTAGTGTTCAAAATGAAGGTCATATGTATGCCAAAAAGAGCTTGCCTTTTAGTGCAAAGAAAGTCTTTCAATAAAGCCAAGCACTAGATCTTGCATAGGCCAACAACATCTATGCAATGACGTTCACTTATGCATGGAAATCATCACACAATCATAGCACAAAATCAATGCTGACATCTTTATTCATACAAAGCAAAAGAAAGAGAGAGCATAAGATGAAGTAATTTTTTGACTCCGTCAATTGGTCAATTGATTCTCGATCATCAGTAGCACAAGGTGGGTGTCGTGAGCTCAATCGGCCCTCGCCGCCAAGGTTTGCCAAGGGCAAACACCTTCTAGCTCCAAAGCATGCTTATCATCCAAGTAGATAGCGCATCTATTGGCCTGCTTGCTCGCTCCATTTTCCCAGCGCTCCCCATTCCTCGTCAGGTGTCCTCATTGTCATGATATAAGCATTTGGTAGCTTCATCATGTTAAGTATCTTAGGTAGTGGTTTATATTCATTTTTTTTTCAATTTTCACTGCCTTCTTTTGGGTGGTTGGGTTTACATAGGAGGGTCTTCACACCCTTTTGTTTGCGGTCCCTCCCTTGCACCTGGTCCCCCGGTGTAGGGTGCCCTCTCATCCGTTTAACCTTGTAGTGCTCTTTTGTGGTGCATGCTATGGAGTCGGTCACTTTATCCATGGAGGAGGACATCATAAATTTTTTGCATTTTCTTACAGCCGGGAAACTACCACTTGGTGTTGGGATCATGCCGATGGAAGAAGGGGAAGGATTGGAGCCACGCGCATCAATCATGGACATAAAGATAGGAGAAGCCTCGAGTAAGGGTCTGCCACTCATGCCGACTTGTGTCTGCTATGTGCTATATTTTACCACCGATTGACTACCCACCACCAACCAAAGCTGCTATCTAACCGAGATATCTGACCTTTGCTCACATCTAGCAGATCCACACTACTCTGCTAGATTATCCATACAATAGCACCAACTTATCGAGCTGACATTGTGCTAACTTATCAATCGGCACCCCTTTTTTGAGCATCACTTGGAACATCTACAACCACAACACAAGATTATTACCTGAGAGAATCAACACTTTGAGAGAAATAGAGAGATAGGTGTGCCTTCAATCGATGCAATAGCCAACAGTAGCGAAAAAACCTCAGCTCTCAATGTAATTTGATTCTTTAGTGAGATGAAGCAATCATGGTGAGGTTGAGCATCATCCATAGTGCCTGCTATCATTACTTCCTTTATCGGTGAGGTGAGGTGAAGCATGTAAAACCCCTGATGGGACTTCCTTGGAATGATCCTCCAAACCTCCCTTTATATAGCCCCCTGGGCCTCATTCCCTATCCACACTAGTAGTCGGCCCCTTGGGCTTGGTCCTTGACCACCGGGGTTTATGCCCTTGGCATGACATTACTCCCCCCTTAGAGAAGCGTTTTTGTCCTCGAAAACAAGAATGGTGATACACTAATATGTTCCATAGTGGCATCCTTCATGGATCCAGCTGTGCATTTGATTGGAACATGGGTATGTGGGAGGTTCAACAAAATCATGAATAACATCCTGCTTTTCCACATTGTTGTCCCTTTGCAACCATCTTGGTGTAATCGTCTCATATAAAACATAGCATATAAACTCCATTTAGAACTCACATGAGTATGCTGAACGAGTTATCAAAACTAAAATGTACTTGAAAGAGTACCTCTTTCACTTTCCATGAAAGTAACTTGCTGACATTACTCATCAGCCAAGTTTAAGTCGTAGATTTTTTATCTTCTCGTATCAATAAACAACCCCACCAGAACTAATGGTCAAGGTTGAGAACTTGAATTATACTTGGAGAGACAAAACCTAGTCTCAAACTTGCTTTAATTTATAGTAAGTAAACTCCAACTAGAGCAATAAATTCTTACTAATTGGATTTCATGGTGCTAATGTACGTACTGTGCATCCTTTAGCACAAGATTACACTTTGCAATCTACCTAATCTGCCTATCCCCTGTGGATACTGACAGTAGCATAACTTTTGTAATCTGCCTATCCCCTTGGATACTGACAGTGACATAACTTTTGTGATTTTCCTATCCCCTTGGATACTGACAATAGTGAGGTGTATGGGATTCCCCACGATCCAAATGACTGGTAAACAGGGATCACAATGTTGTACAACGTTGCTAAGAAAATAACAATATCATGAATAACCATCTTTGTTAACTTGAAAGATCCACAAGCACCCAAACCAAGCCATGACCTCTATTGATGATTGGTTGATCCAAACATAATCTCATAGAGATACCTGCAAAATTCTGCATAGCACTAATGTGATGAATATGCATGCCTCTCCAAATCATCCTTTGATAAACTCTAGGGACCATAACACCTACTGTGCATGCATTTAGTAAAAAACAAATCCGAACTTGTATATCCATGATCATCCTTGCCAATACTTATGGCGAATGTGATGCTTCAAGCACACCTTAAAGAGGAGTGTAAATAGTCCTTAAAAGAAACTAATACTTTTTGATGCAATCATTTCCAAGCCTGGCCAAAACCTTTGAACCATAATAGAAGGTGAAACACTAATCACTTCTAAGTACAAACAATGAAACCTTTTCATTAACAACTCATAGCCTTGCTATATGCATAAACAACCATCCGTTAATGTTTTTTAGTGGCACTTGTATCTGAATAGGTCGTTGTAAGTATCCGATAATTTTTGACCACTGAGATTGTTCCTGATACGACATGCTAAAAATGGTCTATAAAACGGAGTCGACTAGCACCTAGAGACATCGTCGCGACACATAATTGAAGTAGCAGCGCTAGTATTTGTCCAAGAGACTCATATTATCCACATGTGGAATATGGCTTAGGTTAGGATGTTTGAAAAAAGAACATCCTTCAAGTACAAGATGTACTTGGGTGTGGAGGTAACTGTAAACACGCATGCAATGTGTGTGAGAGAGGCCCTCATTATCCATGCTCCACACTGGCTAAATCGAACTCCTTGAGTTCTTAGACCATGTTGTATCCCATGCGACAACATGTGCCAAATTAAACCCTACAAGTGGGTCTATAACTGTGTAATGCAAAAACTTCATTTGGACACTACATCCCAAACTTCATGGCTCTTACATGACCTTGTCATCTTTCTTAAGAGCAAAAAAATGGATGAAAACATATAAGTTTATGCATCCTACTGAAAAAAAACAAAACCAAAAATTAGATTCATACCTGGAGGTTGAACTAGTGTTCACTTATTCGTAGTGAAAAGGCACCTGCCCAAATTTCTCACCGGCAAAGGCCTAGGAACACTATGAAAATTAGTGAAATGTAAGTAGTATTGCACATATAACCTTGGGTGTTGCCTTTGTAATCCAAACCCCTTGGTTAATATCTACATTATCAAACCCCTTGGTTAGACTATGCAGGAAAAATCCTCAACTAGGAGCCAATAGTAATTGAAGTCAACATTGGAAGTTGAAATATTCCTCTACCCCTTGGCAGCTTGTGGACTTATTTCCTTAAAAGTGCAAGTGTGAAGGCTTCTAGAATTGACCATCAACACTTAATAAGTGATTTACATTAGGGAAAATTTGGACTCACAAAGAGGCCTTATAAGGAGTTTGACTTCCTCTCTCATGTCCAAAACGGGCGTGCGGTAAAATTTTTGCAAATCAACTCTAAACTGGCGGAGATTTGGCAGTTAGAATCTACTCTTCAATCTCTTTCTATTGATATATAACACGCCACGAGATTCTTCATATTTTGAAAGATTCTATTTTTGGATATATAGCACGCCACGAGATTCCTCATATTTTGAAAGATTCTATTTTTTATTCTCAGGGAGCTTGAAGAGTAGATTCTAGCTGCTGAATCCCTGCCAAGTTTAGAGTTGATTTGCAAAAATTTTACCGCACGCCCGTGTTGGACATGAGAGAGGAAGTCAAACTCCTTATGAGGCCCCTTTATGAGTCTGAATTTTCCCTAATGGTAATCACGAGATGGGTCTTACCCCAAAACTGCACTCAGACAGACACTCTTAGTGCTATAGATAAAATAGGAGATCCACTCAATTTGGAACCATATTCACAAATGGATCTTGTCTAGACCCAAAAATCCATAATATTGGGTTTTTGTGAATAACCGTGATGTCGGAAATGCTGGCTTCATCTATACACCTTGGTAGAGATAAGCCCTTATGAGTGGGCTCCCTATTCTCCCCAAGACTCAACGCATTTTCTATTTGAAACTTCCCAAACTTTTTGCCTTCTTTGGCCAAACCTCAAGAGGTGTTTGGAGATGCCACCACGGATAATCCTTCTAGAGTAATAGTTTTGTAAAACCACATTGTAATAGTATGAGAACCAGCTCAATTTTACTCTCTCTAAAGATGTAATATGTAAATCCATTTATATTTTACGAGGTACCCCATTGGAAGTGAACCCAAAGCCATTTTTTAGAAAATCTAGGTATAAAGGTTGTGAAAGAGAGAGGGTCCTTTTGAGAACTGTTGTGTAAAAGAGCAAGCTTTTGGTAAAAAAAAATAACTCATTAATGGGTAATCAAAAAAAAGTTTTGACTATTGCCACTTGTTCCTCTCCACGTTCTCTTTCATTGGATTGCTTGCATTGTCAGTTTTGTTTAAGTTTGCAGCTACATTGTGTGATCGTAAACTTGTTGTTTTGATGTTGTAATCAAATGTAAATGCTAACTTTTTGATGGGAGATGAGTCCTAGGTATAAGTGAATCTTTTAACCAATTATGTTCATGTTTTCAAACCTACAAACCCATGAATTTCGATTTATTTACCTCTCAAAAATGAATTTACAAGGTCCATATAGGTTCTAATAGTCCTTTCACACTATCTCCTCAAGTGTCATGGTGTTCCAACAAGCTCATTTAATGAAGTAAATTATCAAATTATTGGTAGAGAAAGTATTAAGTATAGCTAGTTGTACAATGTCTACATTGATATTGATGTTACACTACCGTGCTTCTCTAGTCACATCACTCTGTTAAGTGTGACAAACTCAATGTGTCTCTGTGCCCCACCCCAATCACTTCCATGAGTATCGACATATTGTGTACATTAGTGCCAAATAGCTATGTTATAGATATCCGCCATGGCAATCTGCTAATTGGCACCATTGTTGGGATCCAATTCCATGGTGTTCGAGTGACCTTGTGACCATATTCATGTTTTCTAAGAAGGACCACTTTAAAACCATTCCATGGCACTTTAGCAACATTGTGGTAAGAACTAGGTTTTTGTCACTTGGTAAAGTCTAGAGGTCGAGGATTGTTTAGAGATCCATGTGGTAGCAAAGAGTATTTTGAGTGCAACACTCCAAAATCATAGAGAAACTATACCACCCCCATTAGCTGAATGTTTTACATTTTATTCATTTTGTTGTATGTTACCATTTCCAGTTTATAGGAGTAGGCTAAGTAGATAAAAACCCATCACTTGGAGCTATGCAAGTCAGAGAAAAACTACCAAAAATCCATATTAGGTCAAACTATACCATAACTTAAGTTGTGCATAAAGGAGAGCTATGCATAAAGGAGACTTATCTGGGAGGTGGCTACAATTGTGTGTCTTTGGCTCACCCACGCTCGTTGCTGCTGTACGTTGCCCCTCTCCCCTACTTTGCTTTGCACCACCCCTGCCCTGCATTGTGCACTCACACGCCAGCCCACCTCGCCCTCTACCCACTCACACCAGCCCACCTCCTCCACCCCTCCCGCTACCTCAGCCCGCCTCTGCCAGTGCCTCTGCCCGAAAAAGGTGACCAAACTTTAGAGAATTACCCAATACAGCTTCAAAAGACCCTATACATTCAAGCTAAGAAATCTCATTGCAATATCATATATGTAGGGGAACATGAATCACAATTCATGAACCCAAAGTCCGAGAAAGATATAGGGAAGCTCACAATGACTTAGAGGTCTTGACATGATCAAAAATCTATCCCTTAGGCTCAAAGAAACCACATAATTCTACTCAAAAACAAGGAAATTTCCAAACACATGAAAATAAATACAAATTGGGATCCAAATTATACACAAAGAGAGGATGTAGCTTGACAATGACATCTCCTAACAAAAATTGGTGTCAAAACCTTGCAGAACATGAATTGCGATTCATGTATCCTTTTTGAGATTTGTACTAAAAAGTTTCCCACTGCATAGAGTTGGCATAATCGAGTAGGATAGCCAAGAAATTTGACCAATAGAAAGATCTAGGAATTTGGGCAAGGAGCCAAACTTTTCATTGAAAAGTGAAAACCATTGTACAGACATAAAACTCAAGACTCAACAAAAAGATAATTTGGGACAAAACATCGGAATTTTCATGAGCTTGACTAAAGTAAATAGATGCCCAAATTTTAGATCCAGAGGCTAAGGAACATGGATTGTGATTCATGCACCTTAGGTCAAAAAGTTGTAAATGAAGTTAATACTAAATCATAAGACTCTACTAAATCCAAAAAACAACCCTTAAATTAAACATTGCTAGAAACCCTCTCAAAAACCAGGAATCTAGGGAGAGCAATTGAGAAAGGGAAAAAGACATAAGGGATTGGACTTCTGATAATGGAATCCGCCATAAACTAAGAAAATACGCTTCAAAGGGTGTGAAATAAATGCTACCAAAGTCTGAAGAAAAATCCTTGCAGAACATGGATCACGATTCATGTACCCTAGCCAACTGAGGAAACTTCAAGAGATGGAACTCCACAAGTGCCATACATCAAGGTACGTGGTCACATGTAAAGATGTTGACCTAAAAACTTGCTAAAGTTGGATCGCAATCTAGCAATTCTCTCAATGAGGCAGGGTCAATATCCTAGGTAGCCCTAGCCATTAGAAGCTCATAGGAGTCTTCGGAGTTAAATTTGGATTTACCAAAGTGTATCATCCACCCACAATAAGGGCTCGAAGCCTAAAATTGTGGATGTTTGCATATCTGACCAAATTTATTATAACTAACATTGAATTGAAGAACTCTCGAGTTTTGATTACATAGGGTGAGAATTAGGTATGTTGATAGATGAACTATATCTCAAGAAAGAAGGCAACCTATATCTCTAAGCTTAGGTCGCAAGTTGGGATTTTGCCTTGAATATCTACCTCAAAAACAATTTATGGTTCTAAGGTTAAGAAGGTTTTATCAGTTTAGAAATCCAATCCAAGGGAATAGGGTTAGCGCTATATTCACAGAGGAAAGTGTAAACCAAGAAGCGACCAAGAAAATAGAGAATATCTTAGAAGGAAGTTTATAAGACACTTCATCCAAGAGATCCTTTGTAGTAGTCACATCAAAAAGGTCAACCCATATATAACCTTTGAAAACAAAGCTGAGGTCATTCAAACATTGAGTGACACTCTTAAGGTGAAGCTCATGAAATTGCAACACATGTTTGACAAGCAAGATTATAAGGATCCAATGGAGGGATACTTGAAAGGGCGGTGGTAATATGTGTGCTAGTCTCCACCCACTAGTCTCCACCCAACCATGCTATCTTATACCCTCCCCCTAGCATACACATTGTCCACAGCCGTGCCGGTGTCCTTGCCCATAGGACCCATGTCCTTACATTACCCCCGCTTGGAGAATCATTTTTGTCCTCAAAAACGAACGTAGGAAAACGTTTCTCAAGTGTGGAGACATTCTTCCATGTAGAACCTTCTTCAGGTCTATCTAGCCATTTTATCAACACTTGTTTTCTGACATGATGTTTGGTGCGAAGCTCATGAGAATCCAAAATATTTTTGGGCTCATGAGGAATGCTTCGCGGTTTGATAAGGTCAACTAACACACCTGTGTCAATGACCTTATCATTTTTTCCTAGCTGTTTTTGTAAACGGCTAACATGAAAAATAGGATGAACTCCTGAGTGCTCTGGGAGAACTAACTTATAGGCCACTTGACCTATACGTTTGAGAATGGTAAATGGTCCACAATAGCGTGGTGAAAGTTTAGCAACTTTTCCCGTCTTCAAACTTTCTGAATGCTCCGAAACTTTGAGGAAAACCTTGTCTCCTTCTTCAAAATTAGCAAGATGATGATGCTCATTTGCGTACTTCTTATATCGATCTTGAGCTTGCTTAACATTCTGTCGAGCAACTCGAAGCATGTCAAAATGGTCTTGGAGAAAATCCTTTGCTTGTTGTATCTTCTCCTTAACCAACCCCACCGTAACGAGTGATCTAGGTTGAAATCCATATAGAAGCATAAATGGATTAAACCCTATAGTCACATGCTTTGAACTATTATAAGAAAATTCCAATATAGGTAAGTAGTCTTCCCAATTGGCTTGCTTCTTGATAACATACGCTCGTAGCATATCCTCTAGCACTTGATTAATGTTTTTGGTTTGACCATCCGTTTCTGGATGATCAGCCGTACTTAGATTAAGTTTATTTTCCAACTTTTGGAACACAACTCTTTAGAAGTGATTATCGCACTTTCAATCTCTATCACTAATCATACTAGCTCGAAGACCGTACAGTTTATATATATTCTCTATAAATAGCCGTACTAATTCCGATGTTTTAACCGTAGTCTTACTAGGAATGAATCGACCCATCTTTGTGAGACGGTTTACAATTACCCAAATGGCATCATGGCCACGATTTGTAGTAGGTAGTCCTACTACAAAATCCATAGAGATAATCTCCCACTTACCTTGTGGAATCTCTAAAGGATGTAAAATGCCACCTACCTTGAGACACTCTGCCTTATTAACTTGGCAATGTTGACAATTTAGTACGTACTCTTGAACATCATGATGTAAGCCCGGCCAATAAAATTGCCGTCGAGCTAAGGCATACGCCTTATGAATACCTGGATGACCAGCTCTTGGACTATCGTGACACTCAAATAAGATTTGGAACCTAGTGTCTAAGTCCTTTGGCACACATACTCTACCTTTGTGGAGTAAGTAGCCATTGTCAATGGAAAAATTATTCCATCACTTAAGCTCTTCCTGAGTAGGGATGGAGCTCTAAGTATTGAATTTTCTATCTACGCGTGGAGAGACATGTTGATCTGGCTGTTCAGAGACATGTGAGTGTGAGGGATCCCTTTTTAAAACTGCACTCACACTTTAGCATATAATTGATCTTGTGCACACTTGCCACATAATGACTCTAAAAATTCACTCTTTATTTCCGTGAAAGCAAGTGAATTAATCTGAGGCATCCGACATGGGTGCATCCGCTGCTACATTATATCACCCCTTGTGATATCATAGCATACAATCATAATCTTGAAGGATTTTGGCCCATCTAGCTTTATGGCCCTTCAAGTCCGTTTGATTAGTAAACCATTTGATACTCTCATGGTCAAAAACTACTTCAAACTCGGCACCATATAAATAGTGTCGCCACTTTCGTAAAGCATGAATTATGGCATAGAGCTCTCTCTCATAGATAGAATTATTCTATTGAGCTCTATCTAACTTTTTACTTTCAAAGGATATAGGTCTTCCCTCCTGGAGAAGTACCACACCAATTGTTGTATCACTAGCATCAGTCTCTACCACAAACGGCTTAAGTGGGTCGATGATTGCTAGGATGGGAGCAGTGGCTATAGCTACCTTGAGATATTCAAAATTGTGTTTTTGGGCTTCTTCCCAAGAAAAGGTCTTACCTTTTGCTTTAAGTTGATCCATCATAGGAACAGCAATTTTGGCATAATCATGGATATATTGTCGATAAAATCTAGCCATGCCTAAAAATATTTGAATCTCCTCAACCTTGTTGGGATGTGGCCATTGATGAATGGCAGCAACCTTGTCAGTGTCCATTTTTATGCCATAATAAGAGATCACATGACCAAGGTAATGTATCTCTGTTTTAAAGAAATCGCACTTGCTTTGCTTAGCATACTGCACGTGAGCTCGTAGCTGTTTGAACACTAATCATAAGTGTTCTATGTGTTCATCTTCAGTCTTACTGTAAATGAGAATGTCATCAAGGAGAACCACAACAAATTTTCCAAGATATGGACGTAAGACACTATCCATGAGCGTTGCAAATGTAGCTAGAGCACACTGGTTAGACCAAAAGGCATAACCAAAAATTAAAAATGCCTGAACCGTGTTCTAAAGGCAATTTTGGAGATATCTTGTAGTAGGATACGCACCTGGCGGTATCCTGAACAAAGATCTATCTTTGTATAGTATCTTGCCCCGTGAATTTGATCAAACAAATCATCCACTCGAGGTAGACGATACTTGTTCTTGATGGTTATCGCATTTAATCCACGATAATCTACGCACATGCGCATAGTACCATCTTTCTTTTTTACCAATAGAATTGGTGATGCCCAAGGCGAAGTGCTAGGTCTAATGAAACCACGAGCGAGGTAGTCAACCAACTGACCCTCAACCTCCTTGGCTTATTTAGCACTCATACGATAAGGTGGTTTACTCACTGGTTTAGTGCCTAGCAAGATATCTATGTCATGCTGTACATCACGTGTAGGGGGTAAACCGGGTGGTAAATCACTTGAGAACACATCACTATACTCCGTGGAGTAAGTGCATTAGCTTTTGCCGTGCAAAATGAGAAATTAAAGTAGAGTTATGTTGGGATGGAGAATCTTGTAATTCATGTAATGTTTGTTTTACAACAATTGCACGTTGCTCTATATAATTAAAATTGAGAGCACTTTGCTCATTAGATTTGTTAACACTTTGTTTATCAGTAGAATTCATTGCACTTTGCATACCATTAGAATTCATTGCACTTTGCATACCATTACTAGAATTCACCACACTTTGCTCTTGAGAATGCACAAGACTTGGAGACAAGCAGTAACACAAAAAGACTTCATCTACTATTAAATCTACTTTCTGCAAAATAAAAAGCTCGGTTGTACATATAAGAGGTGCAGATGGTATATTTTTCTCACCAAGCAAAAGGACATGTTTAGCATTGGCCATAAAGGATAAGGAGTTGTGTTCATAACTAGTGTCAAATGTGTTTCCTAAACCATGCAGCCACTCCCGTCTTAAAACTATATTAGCACGGTCCATGTTCATAACTTGGAAGTCAAGGGTCATCATATGATCTTGAATAATAAGCTCAGCCCCCTGAACTACCGTGTCCCATACTTCTTTATCATTCCTAGACATCTGCTCCACCACATACTTGTGAGAGCAAGGAGTCTCTGTAAGCTTCAATTTCTTGACTAGCTTATAGTTTAAGAAGTTATGAGCTGCACCATCATCCCTTAAAATACAAACACGTTGTCCGTTAATAGTGCCATGCATGCAAACCAAATCATGGGGGCCAAAGGTGGGCTTCCACATTGAAGCAGGCACACAACACTTCTGCTTTTCTTTCATATGAAGAACCTCTACAGCACAATATTTAGGAGATGAATCTAATGTGAGGTGTTGCACCGTGTGCATGGCCTTTTCTTTGCCTTGCAAAAAAGGACAATATTTCTTGTTATGTTGGTCCGAAATACATCTAAAACACAAATTGTGTTTCTTTGCATGCTCAAAATCAGCAGTGTTGAGAGACCCACGTGGAGTATCTCGTGGTTGCTTAGGCTTCTTAGCCTCTTGTGGGCGTGGAGAGGTAGATTGCCTCTTACTCCTCTTGGAATGTGTGGAAGATCTACCTTGCCATTGGCTCTTAGCCACATTGCTCTTAGCAAAAGTATTCTTAGAGTAGGGAACATTTCCTTTCCTCTCTTGGTCATCATCATATCTTTGGGCATGACTGATGGCTTCTTCCAAAGTTTTTGGATGTTGGGTCTTGACACGAAGACGATAGTCTTTGTCAAGACCCCTATTAAAGCCCCGTACCTTTTGGAATTTATCTAGACCTTCTAGTTTTAATATGATTTTGTGATACTTCAAAAGGTACTGTGTGAGAGAGAGGCCAGACATGTGGCATGCATCCCATGCTAACCGATTCTTATCTTCTTTATTGGAGTCCAAAAACTCTTTGGAGAAAGAAGCTTGAAATGCAGCCCAAGATGGAGGACGAGCATCTATTGGAAATATTGTTAAGTATGGAGCCTGATTTACCCTTGTAATTTTCTGTGGAAAAAGCGCACATTTGTAAGGCCCCCATTATGAGGAGAAGCCATCGTGCGTGAAGGAAAATCACTCACCGGAAACCAAAATTTTCACGGATAAGAATCAGGGGCAACTTTAAAGGCCTCGGGGGCGGAGGCCCCCGAGATTTTTTTTCGCCAGAATATTATGGCGGGACGGCGGCCGGAAAGTGGTCGGAAAACAACCGGTCGGTTGGCCGGTAGTCAATGGCCGATGGCCGGTGGTCGGAAGTCAATGGCCGGTGGCCGGTGGCCGAATTCAAAAGCGGACTTGTCTTTTCAAGGGCGGCCACACATGGGCGGATTGGAGGGTCCGATTTGGACTTATTCGCACAAGGGCGGCTACACATGGCTGTCTCTCATAAGAGAGGGCAGCCCTTTTGGCCTATAAAAGGAGGCCATTTCTACACACATTTCATAGTGTGAAGTTGATGCAACAAGGTGAGTGTGAGGTGGTGAGAGTGAAGCAAGGCGGGAGCTCCATTAAGGGTATAATCCCTTTGTAAACTACTTCTTGTTTTGAAGTACTAAAGCCATTGAGTGGCTGCTTTCCCGTGGACGTAGCCCACATTGGGTGAACCACGTATATCGTGTGTACTCTCTCTCTCTCTCTCTCTACTCTATAATCTCGTGTATATAAATTTGTCTCTCTCCATTAAGTAATCTACTCAATTATCTATTTAGTTAGGTCTTATTTCCTAACAAGTGGTATCAGAGCAAGGTTTGCTCGTAGCTAAATTATCTCAAGGAAAGGATTCCTTGAATTGAGTGGGAGTTATGGCGGAGGAAGGGAAGCTCAAGATTGAGAAGTTCAACGGCAAAAACTACCAACATTAGAAGATGCAGATTGAAGACTATCTCTACCAGAAGGACCTCTATTTGCCACTAGGCGGTCTTGCGAAGAAGCCCGCAACAATGGAAGATGAAGCATGGATTGTCCTTGATTGAAAGGCACTGGGAACAATCTGGTTAAGCTTGGCGTCAATGGTGGCCTTCAATGTTTCGGAGATGAAGACCACGGAGGACTTGATGAAGTCACTTGACGACTTCTACGAGAAACCATCGGCATCCAATAAGGTATTTCTTATGAAGCGCTTGTTCAATCTAAAGATGGCAGAGAATGGTTCAGTTGCAGAACACCTAAATGAATTTAACACAAACATAAGTCAACTTCGATCAATGAAAATCAATTTCGATGACGAAGTGCGAGCTCTCCTTATACTATCATCTCTACCAAATAGTTGGGACAGCCTTGTGATGGCTGTAAGTAATTCTATCTCTGGCACAAATACTCTTAAGTTTGATGATGTTGTGGGTGTTCTCCTAAGCGAGGAAATGGGAAGGAGAAGCACAGGAGAATCATCAAGTGCTGCACTATCAGTGGAAACAAGAGGAAGGCTTAAGGAGAGGTTCAAAAACCAAAAGGGTCATGATCGCTCAAGGCGGAGCGAGTCACGCACAAAGTCAGTTCTTGAATGTTAGAACTGCGGCAAGAAAGGCCACGTCAAGAAGGATTGCTGGTCCAAGAAGACAAAGGAGACAGAGTCTCAAGACAACAAGCCAACATCGGAGGCCAATGTGGCAGGTAAAGTAGAGCAAGATGCTCTAATTCTCTCATTAGACAATGTGTCTAATTCCTAGATAGTAGATTCCGGGGCTTCATTCCATGCGACACCACACAAGCAACATTTCCAAGACTACACCAAAGGTAATTTTGGGTATGTATACTTGGGAGATGATGAAGCTTGTGAGATTGTCGGCAAAGGTACAGTTTCTGTCAAAACTGCTAACGGAAATGAATGGAAGCTTAAAGATGTTAGGCATGTTCCTTCTCTTCGCAAAAATTTGATCTCTACAGGATAATTGGACGATGAAGGTCACAACATTGCATTCGGAAACAAACGGTGGAAGATCTCAAAGGGATCTTTGGTGGTTGCCAAGGGTGAAAAAGCCGGTACACTTTACTTGTGTACTGTTAACACGCAACCTTCAGCTTGTGTAGCAACTACAGAAGTTGACAATGCGGTGTGGCACTACCAACTTGGGCATATGAGTGCCAAAGGAATGCAAATCCTTCAAACAAAGAAGCTTCTACCAGGTTTGAAAGAAGTGGACTTAGAGTTATGTGAAGATTGTGTTTATGGTAAACAAAAGAGGGTAAAATTCCAAAAATCAGGAAATGAAAGAAAAAATAAAAAACTTGAGTTGGTTCATTCTGATGTTTGGGGTCCTGCAAGTACACCATCACGTGGTGGCTCATTGTACTATGTAACATTCATAGACGATGCGACTAGAAAAACATGGGTTTATGTCATGAAGAATAAATCCGATGTATTTTCCATATTTCAAAGGTGGAAAGCCTTTGTGGAGAATGAAACAGGTACCAAGGTTAAATGCCTCAGATCCGACAATGGAGGTGAATATTGCAGCCAAGCTTTTGAAAGCTTTTGTGCTAGCAATGGAATTCGGAGGCAAAGGACAACCCCAAGGACACCTCAAGAAAATGGGATTTCGGAAAGGATGAACAGGACAATCATGGAACGAGCACGAAGCATGCGGCTACATGCAGGCCTACCGCTTGAGCTTTGGGCGGAAGCTGTAAGTACGTCTGTGTACTTAATCAATCGGTCACCCTCAACGGCATTGGATGGGGGAGTTCCAGAAGAGGCATGGACAGGTAAACCGGTGAATTATGCATTTCTCAAAGTGTTTGGGTGTGAGGCTTTCATGCACATAGATAGAAGCCTAAGATCAAAGTTAGATGCAAAGTCCAAAAAGTGTTTCTTCATTGGCTATGGAGAAGGAGACTTTGGGTATCGCCTATCGAATCCTGAAGATGGTAAAATCTTAAGGAGTAGGGATGTAATTTTTAATGAACAAAATATGTACAAAGATTACTTGGAAAGAAAACAAACAAAAGAAACAGGTGATAAGTACATGGAGCTTGAGGACGGTGAAGACTCAAGGACTACAAACGGTGACAATGTGCAACAACGTCAACCAAATGAGGAGCCTCAACCTATTCCCCGAAGATCTACAAGAGCAAGTAGACCTCCAGAAATGTTTGTTCCTTCCTTCAACCATCTCTTGATCTCAGATTCTGGAGAGCCGGAATCATATGAAGAAGCTATGCAACATGAATCCAAAGAAGAATGGACGAAGAGCATGCAAGTGGAGATGGACTCACTACATCGCAAACCAAACATGGGAGTTGGTTGAGTTGCCTAAAGGTAAGCGGGCACTTCAAAACAAATGGGTGTACAAGCTAAAGGAAGAAGAAGGTGGGAAGAAAAGGTACAAGTCTAGGCTTGTGGTAAAAGGTTTTTCTCAAAAGAAAGGTATTGACTTCAATGAAATATTTTCTCCTGTTGTAAAAATGAACTCAATTAGGCTTGTCTTAAGCCTTGTGGCTGCTCATGATCTAAATCTCGAGAAAATGGATGTAAATACGGCATTCCCTCACGGTGACTTAGAGGAGGAAATCTACATGCTTCAACCAAAGGGGTATGAAGTAAAAGGTAAGGAGAAGATGGTTTGCAGATTAAAGAAGAGCTTGTATGGTTTAAATCAAGCATCAAGACAATGGTACTTGAAGTTTGATCGATGGATGTTGAATCATGGATTCACAAGATGCAACTCGGATCACTGCTTCTACATGGAGAATTTGGGAGATGGGAAATTCATCATCCTAATGTTGTATGTTGATGGCATGTTGATTGCAACTGCTAACATGCAGGACATCAAAGACCTAAAAGAGGAGCTATCCAAATCTTTCTCAATGAAAGATTTAGGTGCTACAACCCCTATTGAAAATACTACGTATGAAGAAGCACCATATTCTCCATGGAAAAATAGTAAAATCCCTCAACAACTCTCGTATGTACCATAGCCTATGTTGGATCACTATCCACCAAACAAAATCAATCTCATGTTGAAACCCAACTTGCTTAGGGCCACCTGCTTAGACAAAAGTAACCATTGCCACCCCAAACTAAAGGACCATGTTATGAATGCCGAGGAAACCACTGAGCAAGAGATTATCCCTACAAAGGAAAAATGTTCAAATTCTTTAGTTTTTTCCCTGGAATGTGGCAAAACACACAATTCTAAATTTCCCAAAAAATTCTCAAGAGATTAGGAAAGACATCGATAAACAAAATAGAAATCCTACCCAACTTGAGTGGAGCTGATTCAGAACACATAGCACCTCTCAAGCATAATAACAAAATTATAGTCTTGGGAAGCCATTGACAATGGGAACAGCAGAAAGAATAACACCATTGAAGAAGATGTAAAGTTTGTAAGGACACGATGAGAATCATGAAAGGTCAAAAGAGAGAAGCTAAATTCCATACGGGACCAAAAGGAAGCAATCATGGCCGCAAAGCTCTCATGGACATAAGAACTACTGAAACAAAGCCAAGGAAAGGAATTAAACTCAATGAATGGGCTGAACAAAGTCCGTCCAATCAGCTCTAGAGTATCTATGCTTGTGGACAAAGTCCTCAAATCATGAGATGCCATATTGGATACTTATGAGGCAAGGCTAAAACCAAACTAGACTTCTGAGAAAACATGGATGATATATCCATATGGGGAGGTTAAGAAGCAACGATTGGAAGTGTGTTAAAAAATGATAAAAGTAGCACAAAACTTAATGACAAATAGTGGGGGGTGTAATTATGTTAACATGTCACTAAAAATGTTGTTCGAGAAAATGCTAGGTAGTAGTGTTTGTTAGCATTTGTTGAAAATCCAAGACAATGTCCATCTTCAAATTAAAATGTCCATAAATAATTATTATCCGTTCAAATGTGGCCTCTTTTTTTATACTGGAGTCGTGGGGTCGTGGACTTGTGTTAGCGGCTGGACACACCCAACGGAGGATGATTGCCCGGCAGGATACTAATTTCCTTTGTAATCATTCCTCAATTGAGAAGAAACCGTCATTTCACCTTTGTAAATAGTGGGGCTTGTAGAAGCTTCCAAATTGTATCCCATTTTTTACATTTAGACTTAGTAAATGGTTAAATTGGAACATAAAGGTTTGAGATTGTAAGGTATTTATACCACTTTTGACCTTAATGCAAAAAAACCTTTTGTCATTTTGATAAGTTTTGTATGTGTGAATTGAGCGTACTCTGTGTACGAGAGAGAGTGAGAGTTTATCTTGACGCTATACGCACACTGGTGGTCAAGTGCGGAGAAGTGCAGAGTGTTTCCCCCTAAGAGAGCTACGCGCCAACACCTACATTGCAGGTGTACGACCCGGCTTTGGGAGATCAACCCACGAGCTATATCTGGTGATTTGGTGAGCATACGTTGTCCGTTTTTTCATTTCAGCATATCCACACGTTCACAATGAGTAGATCTATACATTAGGCACTTTAGTTTTCAAAAACGACAACCTAAAAAAACCTGTCAGATATCCTACGTGATTCTGCACCGGGTGTTTAGGGTTGGGGTTTTGGGTCACGGACCTTAGGGAGAGCGACCTATTGGTGTTAATAGGATTTCCCTCATGTTTTGTAGCGTTTCGAGAATTTTTGATGGGTATTTGGCTCTTGAAAGCGTTGCAGGAAACCTCCTCTTGTGTACTCTTGAAGGTTGTAACTTAGACATTGGGTAGAGACCTCTGTAGGAAGTAGTCAATAGTTGGTCGAGTGTAGGTTGACACCCTATGCTTGCTTCCACGCGCCTGCGGGTCAAGCTTCGTCCTTAGCTGACAAATCTTGTTAGGTGAGTTCTCGTTGTGCTGACGTCCGTCGCGGCGTCAACATTGGCGTCGCTGCCGGGGACGAAAACCCTAGGTAGGTGACCGAGACTAGTCCTCGAGGATAGGGATTCTCTGTCTTGCCAGAGTCTTATTTTACATTTAGATAGGATCAGAGGATGGGGGACTCTCTAGGTCTTAGGAGGAGTCTAGGGAGCGAGTGTCTGGCCTAGATCCTTCAACTTAGATAGTATTAGGTAGGAGAGTAGGAGTTGGAGTGGTAAAAGCGGTGAAAGGATAGCTTGAGAGTCCGGAGAGGCCAGGAAGCAACCGAGACACCAAAATCACCATCTCACATGATGAGTAGGAGTAGGTTAAGTAGGACATCATGATTTATGATCTGGAGCACTTCATGTATGTTATGTTTGTTGTTAGGCTCATCAAAGAGCTGTAAAAGACGGAAAAGAGTGTTTAGAAGCTGAATTGAAGTTCAAAAGTTTCTGTGAGTATTTCTGAGAGAGCTGCAGAGCATAGGGAGTACTTCTGTCAGAAAAAATTTAAATTTTAAGATAGTAGACATCCTATGTGTAGCATGTCTCCAGAGGGCTTTTAGCAGGGAATTTGGGGAAACTGAGGTCACCTGTGTGTTCAGAGGGTGGGTTTCACCCTAGTAACATATAGACTTGAGTGTTTTTCCCTTATTGGATTGCCCAAAAGCTAAAAGGCGGACTCAGAAAACGTAAAAGTTCAGAAAAGGTTTAAATTGAGAGAAATTTGCATATTTTTGCACTTGTAAGGCATATTAGCACTTTCTGAGAGCATAGGGAAGGCAAAGTAGCACTTTAGTCTGAGAAAAAGAGCAGTAGACATCCTACGCATAGGATGTCTACAGGGTGTTCTGGTGATAATTTTGAAAATCTGAGTTGACCAGTGTGTTTAGAAGGTAGCAATTACCCTATATTCACTTGGAAGGGGGAACTTGACCATATCTTGACAGGATAAGGCCAAAAGACAGAAATTGCCAGACATCTTATCCAAATTGGGCCCAAGGCATTGTTTTAAGACCAAAACCATAGGATGTCTTCATGAGCATGATCTACATGATTTATTGAGTGCATGAGAAAGGTTTCATCTCAATTGGGTGAGAAAATTGGGTTTTAAGCAGACTTTAGCATTTTTTACTGAAAAAGGCTAGAATACCTAAGTTTGGGGTTTTTTGAAATTCAAACTAAAATCTAAGCATAGCATTGGGTTGCTGACATCAAGGAGAAGCTGTGGCTCAAGTTTGGAGTCAAACAGAGCACTTAGACATCCTACACGTAGGATGTGTTCACAATGATTTAGCACTCCAAATCCAACTGTGAGCATACCAGAATGATCAGCACCTTAAGAGAAGTATGTGGTTTGAACTCGAAGAAATTTTGAGCAGTTAGATATGCTACGGGTAGTATGTCTAAGGCATGATATTGAAGTCAAAATCTAACTATGGACATAGAGTGATGTTCCAATTGACTTAAGAGTTCAAGAACTTCTTTCAAAAGTGAAATTGGACCTTGTTTGACCTTTTGATGGACCAAAGATGGAATTAAGACTTTACCTCTAGATTGATAAACACTTGGGTGGTGTACAGTTCCAGATTAGCAGACCTAATCAAGAACATCCAATGTGTATAGAGTACATTAGTGGTTGAGGTTAACCCTCCGATTATACCAATCATTACTAAGACCACCTCTAGCAGTTAACTGCTTTGATTCGATTTTCGAAATTAAACGCTTGTGTATAGGTATATTCACAAGGCAAGAAGTTGTGTGGAAACTGATCCCTTGCCAGGTGAATGGTTGGATTTGTGATAAATTGCATTGCTAAGTTTGATGAATTTAAGATCAGGAAGACACATTCCTAGAGACCAAAAGTGGCACATGATCAAGGTAGCTTAGTGTCCACTGAGGAGAGTGTAACTCAGGCAAGGCTAGATCCATTAGCACCGATCATTGAGGAGGGTAGTGATATTGACACTTCATCAGATAAGTCCTTCTTCATGATGGGTAGTCAACAGCCAGGAGGTTTCTCCGGTGAAGGACCAATGCTAGGAGGAAGTACCTCCCAAAACCCTTTGAACGATGCCAAGTTCACTATAATCTTCTTAGAAGGAACAAACTCTAGGAGAGCCCTAGTTTATTCTGACTATCGGGGACGCAAGTGTATTTGTGTAGAAGAAAGACCTTCTTAGAGACTGGAGATAATTCGAGTCTATGATGATGGAGATAGGACGAAAAGGGGAACCACTATCTGATAGTTAGTAACCCTGAGGATAACAACAGATATGGAGATAATGTGGCAAAAGGAAAAATGGTCTTAGAGGCTCAAGAGCCACCTCCAAAAATTGATCGACCTGGTGCTCTTTTTATGTATGATAAAAAAACAACCAGGGTCTCTACCTATAATGAGAATGTGGGAATCTACAAGCATGAGAGCGAGGGAGTAGTCTCTTATTTTCAATGAAAAGATACCCAAATGAATTAAGCAAAGACAAGGTTCTTTACTTATTCTCTTATGAAATTGCTATGGGGAAGGATATCATTTTTGTTGACAGGTACGGACGATAATACAAACGAATTCTCCCAGAGGAGGTAGAAAAGGCAACAGTTCCAGAAACATCAACATATGCCCCTGAAGAAGTACCAAGGTCCACCTATACCCCTAGCAAGTCAACAAATCCATTTTCAAAAGAGTACGAGACAACATCACATTCTAACCAACAACAGACGTTCAACTACCAGAACCAACAAGCAACCCAACCATCATTGCAGGCATGGCTTCAACAAAGTGCGACATTAGAACAAGACCGAAATAGAGATGGTTATCCAGCCCCGCAAGAGGACTAAGAGATTTACAAGAACCACCACTCTATTCACAGTATCAAGGTGAGAGTAAGACAAAAACGCAAGAGTCGACAAAGCCCGTAAGACAACCCATAGAACGAGTTAGAAGAGATGAACCACCTCTTGCAAGAACCATCAGAAATTATGGCTTAGGGGCACCTCTGGGAGAGGAACCCTCCCACTACCAAAGGCCAGAGGAGGTATATCGAGTAGGACGAGGAGAACCAATGATGAGATTTGTAGACCATCGTAGAATTAGACCTTCTCAGGTGCAAAAATGGGTAAACAAGAAATACACGGGAAACAGAGATCCTAGGGATCATGTAGCAGCCTTTGTGCGTGTAATTAGAGCTGAAGAAGTTTTGGACTTCCCTACTCAATTTGCAGGGTTTGGACTTACCCTAGAAGAGAATGCCGCTACTTGGTTTGATTATGTGGAGCGTAGAGATTTCGAGTCAATGGAGGAGGTGTTTGACGAGTTTATTCAGGAATTCTCACAAAGGGGGATAGCTCATACTACAGTCTCACAAATCCATAAATTTAAACAGAAATAAGGGGAATCTATGCAAAAGGAAGCCCTACGACTAAAAAGATATGTGAAGTTCTGCACTGTGGAAGAACTGCCAACTCAGTCCAGACTTATGCTTATATATATTCAAGGACTAAGGAACGCAGATCTCTAGAAGGACTTACATATGAAGAGGAGCACAACGTTAAATGAGTTAACTAAGGAGGTTCTATACCTTGTAGACAATTGTGCGGTCTACAAGGAGGGTGAGTTCAAGGAACTTGATGATGATTCGTCCTCACAACAAAGTGGAAGCAAGTCCGCTAAGGCAGCACCGAAAGGAGAAGTAGCTATAAGCTAGAAGAAGCTTGTGGAGGAAGTGCTAAAAAAATTAATATGTATGCCAAGCCTCAAGCTAAGCAGCCGAAGTGGTGTGCTATTGAACAAAAATGGACAAACCATGTGATGGAGGAATGTTATTATAACAAGGGATATGTGAGAGAGCGACCTTATGCTCCCCAAGCTCATGTAGCATCTCCTCAACTTCCACCAATGCCTAGGTATCAAGCAGGCAACCTACCAAGACATGTAGGTGTTGAAAGACCACAACCAGTATTGGGGCGACAACCACCCCTACCAGGATTACGACCGTTCTGCATAAGATACACACCAACGATAAACAAACCAGAAGAGAAGGCTTTGGTAGCTATGCATGCATATTACGAAAATTCCAATGGACATGCAGCAAATCCTATCTATTATACACCAGAAGAACCCCCAACGCCAGAACCTTGGAGCATGATTGGAAGTACAGGACCACCAACAGCTGCACAGGCAGCAGGAGAAGGAAGATATAGCTTGTATGAATGAACACTGTTGTTCATAGCCAACGGAGGCATGGGCGGGTAGAGGCATGCATACCAACAAAGATGAGCTCAAGGAGCACCTCAACAGCCTAAGGGACCCTGCTACAAGTGTGGTGGAAATCATTGGCTAAGGGATTGTCCTCACGATGAAATCATTAGAGTCAATGCGTATTGCATCGAGTGTGGAATTACTCACTTGATTCCTGATTGCCCTAAGAACCCAAGCAAAGGAGCAAAAACTACTTTGAACATGTTGGAAGCAGTGCCTTCTAGTGGAGGGTCAGAAAACGAGACAATAATACCTATTCAGGCAGTGACACAAGCACAAGCTCAACGAATGACAAACAAAACCATAATTAAAGAGCCAAAGACTGATGTCCCAAGTGCAAGAATGAAAAATCAGAGAAGCACTTGGAAAGATAAAAAGGTGCATATGAAAGCCAGGAGAGAACGAGAGCAAACGACTCTATCCGAAGAGTAAAAACACACAATGGATAGATTAGAGCGGTTAGAGGATCTAACTAATTTAATCTCACACACTGCGGCAACAATAGGGCCCAAGGAAGTAAAGCAACCCCGAAGTGAAGGATCAAGAGGATCAGTGCTGGTAGAAAAAGTAAATGAGCAGTTGGACGCACTTTTAAAAGCATATGAAGCCAGACTCAAAAACAACCAAACCCAAGAGCAAAGATGGATGACTTATCCATATGCAAAAATAGAAAAACATGAGGTTGGAAATGTGTCGAAAGATGATTGAAATAGCCCAATCCTTGAAAGAAAATCCGCTTGGTAAACCTGCAAGTTGGCACGAGGTACCAGCTCCAACCCCTATCAAACCAACTCTAGAGAAACAAGTAGACACGAAGGAGAGACTCACAACTGCCTTTGAGTCTAGGAGAGAACCTATCATAGTGCCAAATACAACAGATGAGACAATTGATGGTTTCCAGCCTAAAACATTGGTAGAAATGGGTAAGGATTGTAACAGTCTAGATGACCTGTGGAAGAAAATCCGGGAAGCAAATGAAGCTAACAGGGTGAACCACCAAATAAATAGCACAAGAAAGGAGAAAAATGAGATCTTACCTCCCATTGAAGAGTTTGAGGAAAGATCACAAATGAACTTTGATATGCATTCACAAGGGGGAGACCAGGGTTCAATTAGTTCGGAGCACAGCCAACCAAACTCGCTAAAAACTCTACCCTCTTACCTAGGGGAGTATGAAGCTAAGTCTGAGGTGAGAGCAATCCCATCTCAAAGACTTTCTTCCAACAGAGTGATGGATTCACAAGGGTGTTGATTGAGTTATTGTCCACCCCTGTGGCCTGCACAATCACTTTAGCTGAACTCCTGAGGTTATGACCAAACATGTGGACCACCGTAGGCAAATTCTTGGAAAAACTTGGAGTAAAAGACCCTACCTCGACACTTCAAGAAGGGATCAGAGAATTGGACAAGCCTCAACTAAACACTAGGCCAGTACCTTTAAACAAGGCTGGAGAATATTGCGAGGGAGAAGATGGAAATACCACACTACCACTAGAATTCCATGGAGTAGTTTCCAAAGCTATTCTTGACAGTGGAACGGGAGTCGCTATCGCCACCAAAGAAATCTGGAAAAAATGGGGAAAACCGGCTTTGAGAGCTACCAGAATGAAATTGCAACTGGCAGATGGGTTCATGGAAAAGCCTCTAGGACTTTTAGAAAAAGTAATTGTCACCTCTTGCGGAATCGAGTATGAGCATACATTTGCAATAGTTGATTTCGACAAAAAGAACAATTATGAGATCATCTTGGGAAGACCATTCATGAGACAATTAAAGATGGTCCAGGATTGGGGTTACGACCACATATACCTCAGACATGGGGAGACTACAACCAAAATATACCTAAAAGACCATAATTACAAGGATGTGAACCAGACACCAGTGGAAGAGTTTGATTCAGCTACATTGGCAGGGTCCGAACTCCCAGCATGGTCAGGGTAGAAAAAAGAGCCATGGATGTGCGGAGCTTCACATTGTGGGAGATTAAAAAGAAAGGAATGCATCTTAGAAAGAGCTATTGAGGGCAAGGATTACATTCCCGAACCTTTTCCTGAAGATGCCTTAGAACCTCTGGAATGGGAACACATACTAGCAACATTGGATGTCCGTACCATTACAGATAGCCCAACGACAAAATTTTGCTATAAGGATGGCTATGATGTGTTGCCCTATTACATGGTAAGCCTTATACCAGTAGGAGATGAGAATGTAGACTCACCAGAGCAAGAAGAGTTTTATGACTCCTCTGAGCATGTGGAACTAAGTAACGATGCAGATAACGAGTGTTCAAACAGCTCAAGCGAGTGTGGGGAGACAATCGCGAATATCAAGTTTTATGATTTTGCAAAATGAACACCCTAGACGCCAGGAACGCTATTGAAAAAAAAGAGCTAAAAACAAAATTCGAGAGAACCTGATGCCCAAGATAAAAGATAAAACTCACTATATAATGTTTGTCAAGGCAGAGGATTGTGTAAAAGACCAAATATCATGAAGATTCTCAAGAGTTTGAAGGGAAAGGACACGTGAGGAAATAAAACAAGCACGGAAGACTAAAACATAAATAAAATCAAGAAAATCTCAACAATCAAAACATGAAAAGACAAAAGATCCAGAGTGGACCAAAATGGAGCGTAAAAAGAAATACCAAGAACTAAAACGGTCGTTACGAGAGGTATGGACTACTGAGGGAGAAAGTGACGGTAAGGAGGATTCAGAAAAAGGAAACATGAATGTACCATCCCACTATCGAAAATTCACCATGCATGACAGAAAAATCATAATGACACCACCAATAAGGGAAAGAATAAACTAGGAATCTTACGATGGGCCGGAAAATGCAAAACGGATAGACCTCGCTACGCCAGGCGAAGAGCCTCAACCTGTCTATATAGCAACTGATTTAGAGCCTGAAGAAGAAGAAAGACTGACACAACTTCTCAAAAAGTATAAAGATGTGTTTGCATGGTCCTATAAAGACCTAAAAGGAGTTGATCCATCGATATGCCAACATACAATTCCTTTGAAATCAGATGCCAAACCTAGCAAACAGCGTCCTTACACATATAATGACACATTTGCTAAATGAATCAAAGAGGAGATTGACAAGTTGATGGATGCTGAATTCATCTATGAAATCAAGCATACAGATTGGGTGTCACCCACTGTGGTTGTCCCCAAAAAGAATGAAAAGCTGTGTGTGTGTGTGTGTGTGAACCTCAAAAAAGTGAACGCAGCCACAATAAGGGATAATTATCCCTTGCCGATCACAGAACATGTGCTTGAGAGGGTGGCTGGAAAACGGGCTTATTCCTTTTTAGATGGGTTTTCGGTGCCACATAGTGGGGAATATATGCGTATAGAGTTATGCCTTTTGGCCTAACCAATGCCCCAGCTACCTTCCAAAGGTTAATGACTCATGCATTCAAAGAATACCTGAGAATATTCTTATAAATATATATGGATGATCTCTGTGTCCACTCTCTTATACAAGAAGAACATATTGACCATTTACAAAAGGTATTTGAGAAGTGCAGAACATATCGAATCTGTCTCAACCCAGAAAAGTGCATTTTTATGGTAAGACAAGGCCGCATCTTAGGACATATTGTCTCAAGAATTGGCATAACCACTGACCTAGACAAAATTAGAGTCATAGAAGACTTGCCCAAGCCTACTAATGCCAATCAAGTACAATCGTTCATGGGACATTGCGGATATTATCAAAGATTCATATATATGTATGTGGCATTGCACAACCACTATATCGCTTGTTGTTAGTCAATTTCGACTGGACTGAGGAGTGTGAAACTTCATTCCAAAAGCTTAAGGAAAACCTTGTATCAGCACCTGTACTTAAAGCACTAGATTGGGAAAAGATATTCCATGTTCCATTGATGCATCTGCATACACAATTGGGAGTATTCTGGCTTAACCTAGAGACGGAACAATGGATTTCTCAGTTTGTTATGCAAGCTGACAGCTAAATAGTGCAGAAAAGAACTACACCACCACTGAAAGAGAGGGATTAGGAATTATTTATGCTGTAAAGAAATTTCGGCATTACTGTTGGAATTAGGGTTGCAGAGAAACACACACAGTTTGGAGAAGACGAAGGAAGCTCAAGGCACACAATAGAGAGTGTGTTACTTAGTGTGCAATGGAAAGATTAGATAGCCCTAGAGTGATGGGCGTATATACAATGCACGGGGGGAAAAACCTCCTAAAGAGGGAAAAAATGCCCCGGCGGTCCTAGTGTGTTCACACACATCACTACCACATGTATATGGTAACAAATCCCCCCTAGAGTGATGCGGTGAACGAGAGCTGGCACATGAGTAAAGGGAAGTGCCATGCCCTGAGGACAGGATCAATCCACAAAGGGGAGTAAGCCCAAAGCTTTGCGGAAAGATTCAAGCTTCTCACGAGACAATGCCTTTGTGAAAAGATCTGCAAGGTTGTCCTGTGTTGGCACATAAGCCAAGCTAATCTCTCCTGTTGAGAGCCTCTCCCTGACATAGTGGTGATGCACCTCAATGTGGTTTGTGCGAGCATGAAAAACTGGGTTCCTCGCAACTGCCAATGCGCTCTGACTGTCAGTGTAGATAGTGTTGGCAATGTCCTGTCGAACCATTAGGGGAATTTTGAGGTCACTTTTGTGCCCTGTAAGAATATGTAGAGAGAGAATATATACTTTATTTAAAAAATAGTGAAATGTTTGCAAAAAGGTGAGTTTGCATCCTTTTTACCTCCGTCGAAACATGTCATTGTCAAATCTTTCTAGGATCTTTAGTAGTCTAAAAAATACTCCCTCCAAAACTAACGAAAACGTCAGTTCTGGCCCAAAATTCAAAATTCCCAAAAGCTGAAACAAACCTTTTCTGTGTCGTCTTCTTCCTCGTATCTGCAGAGCTTTTCCCTAGTACTATCTCTGACAAATACTATTAACAGACTTCCATGGAGAAGAGAAGCTTATACCATCTACACATTGAGCTAAATGAAGAATATTGTCCAGTGCGCAAGAGAAACAAATGTGCAGAGATGTCCTCGTCCATATTTGAAGCAATGCGGCAAGATTAAAAAAACACATTGATCTCTGGACTGATGGAAGATTGTATCCAGTGGACCCAATGACAAAGAGCACTCCCCCATTCTCAAATTGTTCATCTTTGATAAAATTTGTGTGTGATGGTCAAAGAGGGTTGCTAGGTTATACACAGAGTCTTGCGGTAGAGAGAGATATTCTTAAGTTAGAAGATCATTTGGCCAAACAAATGATAAATACTCTTAAACAACAGCTTCAGGAATGTAAAGAGAGCAACGAAAAGCTACAAACTCAGCTCAAACAAGCTAGAAGAAAGAATACAATGTTAGGAAACAGACAAAGAGAAAAGAAGTTAAAGAACATTGAAGCCTTGAGACGTGGTGGAGGAGGTTGCAGCAGGAGAATCAGAGCAGCAAGGTATATATGCTTATTTTATATTGTTAAGTTGCTACTATTCTTTGTTAATATGCTTAGGTTACTTTTCTTTGTTAAGTTGTATTATGATTCTGCTCCACATTATTATGCTTATGTTAGGTTGTTAATCTTTTTGTTAGGTTGTTATTATGACCCTATTGCTATTTTTCTTTATTAAATGATTAATATTCAGTTAAGTTTAATTTAGTTGATCACTGTTTGTTTATTTTGTTGGTGTCATTTGGACAAGATCAATAATCAGTTAATTTTGTACCTTTTGATTTAGGACTTTGCTACAACCAAACTCTGCATCAAACATGGAAATGACAGCTAAACATTATTGTGATGTTTTACCTCCCAAGGTTGCCAAAAATATTTTCACAGAGAAGAAGTTTAAAAAGGCAAAGGAGCAGTGCATTGAGGGATTTTTGCAGAGCTCTTGCTTGGACAAGGAGGATGTGCAATATACTATGGATAAGGTAGGCATTAGCAGAGATGGTTATAGCAAGCTGTTCAGAAATATTAAGTCAAGGTTAAAGCAATGCAAAGTCAGGTCCTCTTTGCTTCCAAAGCCATCCATTGTGCAACAGGCAAGGAAAAAGATCAATGAGAGGATAATGGAGATGTTGGGTGAGCCTCACCACATTCATGGTACCTATCATGGTAAAAAGAGGGATCTTAAATTTGACGAGTTCAATAATATTTTCCTTGACTTGAAGACACTTCAGAAGGATATGATCAGATTCTATGAGCTAGATCATACAGAAGCAAATGTTGTTGTCGGTTTTGTGATAAAGCTTGATGAATGCGAGATTGTTAAGAACAGAAAAATTGAGAGGATTTCCATAACTTTAATGAACAGAGCATTGAAACCGAAGGATACCAAGTACTTCAGCGTGCAATCGGAGAAGAATGTCTGGTGGCTAGGTGCTTTTGAAGTAGAGAGTGAAGACTTTGATGTTCTGGATTGGGTTTTCCATCAAACAACAATACCCGACGTCATTAATGCACAAGAATTAGGGGAAGAGATTGAAGTTGAAGGGTTTGGAAGTTACAAGGTGGAATGGCACATGGGACGAGACCTTAAAACCCTTAAATGTATGTAAAATGTCTCCAAAGGAGCTATGGCAAAGAGCCCTTGTCTGTATTGTATGGCATCAACAAAACAATGTAATCCTGCAAATTGGAACAAAGCACCCAATGGGCATACTCAAGATCCAAACTTCAAAGCATTTTTAAATATTCCACTTGCTAATGTCCACATATGCACTCTGCATGCTCTTTGCAGAATTGTGGAGAAAATTGTACATTTGTATGTGGGGTTTGCATGGAAGTTACAGCCAAAAGCAGCTAGAGATGCTGCAATCAAATGTATTGAAAGGGTTTTATCAGAAATTGGCCTTCACAGTCGTAAGGTTAAGATTGAAACAGACCTGAAGAGGTCTTCAAATGGAAACAATGTGCCTAGAAAGGTCTCTGTTGGTGGTGTGAAGGCCAGAGCTTTCCTAGGGTTTCATGGCAAACTAGGAAAGGTAAATGCTAAGAAGGGTTCATCCAATGTGAAGTATAACCAAAGCTCTCCACAATGCCATCAGAGATCATGGTCTTAAAGGTACATCAAGAAATAAAAAAGCAGAGGTATGGGAATCACTAGACAAAGTATTTTCCTACTGTGATAAGACATCCTGGGGCAAAAATGATCTGCCAAATTTCAAGAAAGTGCTCAATAACTTCAGAAGTGCAATGAAAGATGCTTGGGATCAGGAATTCACACATTACATGGTAAGTTTTTTATTTATTTTCTTACCTTTTTAATATGTACATACTTTTAGTTTGGCAGCATATGATTAATCTCATTCTTACTAATTATTGACACACTTTTACTTTGCCAGCATATAATTTACAATCACACTCCCTGGTTTGTAAAGAGATGGGGCTCCCTGTCCATATGGTCTACACAAGGCATGGAGAAATCCCATTATCAAGCAAGAACCAAGTTTTTCAAGCATACAAGACATGGGGGAGGTGCAGTGAAGGCAAACAGCTTGCTTGAGGTTTTCCAATGGTTCTATAGACAAATATGGCATAGAACCAGATCAAAAATGACAAAGAAAACACTACTGAACTCAGATTTAGCAAATGCCTTACACAGGAACAAGCAGAAAAGACAAAATTCATATAATAGTTCATCTTCAAATGAAAAATTCTTACAATGGCTAGCTACAAGACAGAGACAAGGTAGAAAGTGGGCCAAAGTACAGGTTTGATCAAAGTCAGTCTTCTGATGAAGGTACATCAACTTCACCTCTAAACTTCAGAAACTTCTGCTTATTGTAGCCTATCATTTGTCTCTTGAGGTCCCCAGAGTGGGCAAGCACATAGGATGCCATTGTGGCAAAATAACCAGCTCTAGAACTAGTAAGGCCAAGGAAGAATCCAAAAATTCTGATAGCTTCCTCCTTTTCCACCAATATTAACTTCTCTAACCCTGGAGGAAGCTGATATGAACCAACAACCTTTGCAAGTGCTTTAATTGCAAGCATTGGCAGCAATGGTTCTCTTGTAAACTTGTTATGGAATATAATGACAGTCTCTTTGTTGAGCTTCCCAATAAAGTGTCCCAAGCTCTGGTTCCTTCCTAAATTTAAGGGTCTGGAACCCTTCCCCCTGCCAAGGAATTTGTCTGTGTCCAGTATTTCAATCTGCAAAAATATGTCTTGGTTAATTGTTCAGCACATTAATTAGACAAAGCAAAATGGTCATAAACATACCTTAGGAGACTCATCCTCCTCAAACAAGGCAGGTTCCCATATATCAATGGATCTAGTTGGCCTTACTTCATAATCTCTGGTCTTTTCCTCTCCCATATGCTCTATTTTAAGCCTTTTCTGGATCTCATTGAACTCCTCTTCAGAAGGTACACCCTGTTGCTCATATCTCAGAACAATGTCCTGCACATGCTTTCCAACACTTGAGCTGTCAATAAAATTTTTTGCCTCTGTGTCCAAGACTGCTAAGGGGCAAGGTGAGTAATCAATAAATCCTATGTCATTAGATCCCCACTCAACCAAAACCGCCAAAGCATAATCTTCCCTTAGATCAAAAAGATGTTGAATGTCATTCAGCAAAACATATTCCTTTTTGTTAACTTTGTATGTGGGAAATGTTGTTGTGCAATGCAAAGGATCAACATCTTCATCCTCAATGTCAACATTCTCCACTTTAGTGATGTGGTCTGCTTTAAATTTTGCAATGTCTAGCATCTCAGTGCTTTGTAGTTTCTCTTCCTCTTC
The DNA here is from genome assembly GCF_014529385.1 of Adiantum capillus-veneris. NCBI lineage: Eukaryota > Viridiplantae > Streptophyta > Polypodiopsida > Polypodiales > Pteridaceae > Adiantum > Adiantum capillus-veneris. Next base: position 41,243,245 of record NC_140940.1, read on the forward strand.
ATGGAACTCCATCTCTATCTCCTCTTCCTCCTGGTCTTCCTCAGCCTGAGAAATCTGCTTTGGAATCTGTTTGCCCTCTGGTGTTGGGAGTACACTGAAGAAAATGATAAGTCCAAGGTCATACTCTACCAACTAGCAATGCATATTACCATGAAATTTGCAAGGCTTTATGATCTTTTGCCAGTCTGGATGAAGGCTTGACCACTTCTTTGCAATACCTGTCCTTGACAAGCTACCTGCTTTGCATATATCAACAAAATGAACAAGATTGTCAAGCCTGTGATCTCTGGTCAATGCTGTATATATCTCTATCAAGTCACTAATTTGTGTGGAGAAGCCATCCACAAGTACTTGAAGATCAAAGGCAGCATTAAAAATCTCTTTGACACTTTGAAATCTTGTAAGTTCATTAACTTTGTAAAGAAAAGACATCAGCCTATCATCAGCGGTCTCTTGTATATCCTCTGTATCCATTATGACAATCCACAAATGTCTGAGAAAGAGAAAAGAGAAGTCCATCAAGACATTAAGAAATAGACATGACATGGTGTGTAAAGTTCTTCTATGACTAAAATATATAAATAAACCACCCTTCCTTCATAATGCAAAAAACTAATAATGGTTTATAAACAAGTATGCAAGTTGTAAATCTAAGCAAGAAAGAAAAAATTACATCAAATTGTGTCACTTGTTACGCGAGCTGTGAGGGTTAGGAGAAAGTTGGCACTCAATAAATTCGCGCACGGCGTGACACTTGGTATGCAAAATCCTAGTGCTAGGAAGAGGTCGACACCTTCAGAATTCACGTACGAGGTGTCGCTTGGAGGGTTGGAGGCTTTATTTCTAAGCCTTGTGAAGAACAATAAGCGGAAAAAAGGGTTGGGTAAGTTGTTTATATGGCCAAAAACGCCGCCTCGGGAGGTGTGCAAAGCGGTTGCAGCCTCGAAGTGTGTGCCCAACGGCTAGTATGCGCCTAGGGAGGAGCGGTGTGCCTAGGGACTTGCGCATAGCGCCCTATACAAGCCCAAGAAGCTCCTCAAAACCCAAATCGAGGGCATTTTGAAGGAGATTTTACCCGGTTCTAGCGGCGCTTCCACAACCCGATTCTACCCACGCTTGGATCAACCATCACCCCGTGCGCGATCTGTGTATGTGTGAAGATATTACTCCCTTCATCATTTTGCGTACGGGGTGTCACATATAATGTGCACCCCCAAGTCCACAAGGAGGATTTTACCATGTGTTTGTATGCATGTGTTTGTATGCCTACAGCTTGTCACTCCGTGCGCGAGCCGCTTGGACGCTGAAAGCTTCCAATGCTATGGTTATCGCGCACGGGGTGTCACCATCCATTATAATAGTAAAAATTATATATACATCTTTTAATTTTATTACTAATGTTTGTTGTTTGTTGTGCAACAATCATTCCTATTCCTTTTGAAGATGGCAAGGACCAAGAAGACTGCAAGGAAGGTTGATGAGCCTCTATCCAAAGATGAAGAAGAAGTTCTTCAGCCTAGCAAAGCTTCAGCTAGTACTTTACCAAACCAACCATCCACTTCAAAAGTTCCTGGAAAACCAACCTCTGCTGGCACAAAGAAGAGCACATCTCAGAGGAAGGATTCTTCTCTACCTGACCCTAAACCAAGCAAAAGGAAAGCTACACATCAGAGGAAAGCTTCCAAGCCTCTGCAGCTTAAGCCTCTCCTTACAAAGAGAAAGTTCAAGCAGGGGGTCAAATGTCTAAGAGAGATAAGGAAGGCCATAAAGGCCATCAATCTTGCAATTCCCAAACTGCCCGTCCAGAGACTGTGCAGACAAGTTGCAGAGGAGTACAAGATTTCCATAAGGTGGACTAGAACTGCATTGGCATGTATCTAGGAGGCTTCTGAGGACTTTATGATTGAGCTTTTCCAAGATGCCTATATCTGTGCAGCTCATGCCCATAGGGTTACTTTGATGGACAAAGACATGATCACTCTCAGGAGGCTGAGATACATGTTTTCAAAAATTTTGGAGCCTGTCCCTATGCATGATATAAAGGCATTCAATATTCTCAACATCCTCCATGGAGGAAGCCCAAGGATCCTGAAGTAGGAGTTGTTGATATTACTGAAGAAGAGGAAAAGGAAAGGAAAAAGAGAGCCAAGGAGACAAGGAAATTGTAGAGAGAAAGGAGCTTGACCTGTTGGAACCTCAGCTAGTGCCCCTCTTGAGGAGTGTCAATCCTACTGGTTTTGTTGTCAGTCTATTCAGTGAGGAGGATCCTAGGGAGGATTACAATTCACTTGACTCTGAGACCTTCGAAATTCTCAAGGACTGGACCAAGGAGATCAATTCTCCACTCCTTATCACATGCCTCAGGTTGTTTTTGTTTTCCTCTGTATTTTTGTTTATAGCAAGAACTCTTTATATAACAATATCTTGTACCAGGTTAATGATGCATACATATGAGCCAGACCTTCAACAAAAGGTGGAATTTTTAGACCCTTCTATCTTCCACTTTCTCAGGACAGAGACAAACATTAGAGAGCTCACAAAGTGGTTGACTCATGTGGACTTGGAAATCTGTGAAATTTTCTTCATTCCTTATCATGAGAGGTAAGTTTTCTACCTACACCTTGTGAAGAGAATTCGCTAATTCATGTTAGAAGGCTAACTGAGTCTTGTTTTTATAGCTCACATTGGAGTTTAATTGCAATTGATATTGTGAAAAGAAAATGCTACTTTGTCAAATCTCTTGCTGGAGTACATGGTCAAGCAAAATTGTAAGTATAGCAGCAAACACATTTTGTAAACCACAAGCACATACTTTTAGTAAAGCAGAACCTCATTTATAAAGAATTTTGGACAGTGTTGCTACAAGATTTATAGAGACACTGGAGAATTGTCCACCCATGCCACAAATGCTGAATGAAATCCAATTTGCAGTTGTGAAGGTTGGAATTCTTTATGCTTTGTTCACTTCAATGGATTATCCTCAAAGATTTTTTCCCATAAATACATGTAATGAATTGCAGGTTCCAATCCAGCCTGAAAGCCATTCATGTGGATGGAGGGTAGTGACAAATACCAAGCTCCTCTTGGACTTCATATACTACAATGACAATCAGGATATAGAAGTATAGCATATTTCATATTTGCCAGCTGTATGTTTTCTCATTGTATTGTTCCTAAAACTTGCTTTCTATTGCCTTGTATAGATCAACAGAGAGTGCTATAGTGAGAACCATGTATGGTTGACAAGAGCAAGGATTATCAAGTATATGATTGAAGCAAATGGACAACTGTAAGAGGTATTTAAAGATGATGATGTTGAAGAGAAGGGGAAAGCAAAGCTGGAAAAGGCAAGTGAAGAGGAAGAAGAGAGTGGTGAGCAGGAAAAGGTAAGTGAAGAGATGGATGATAAGAGAAAGAGGAAGCAACCTTCAAGCCCTCCTGCCAAAGATCCCTTTTCAAAAAGAAAATCTCCCAGGACAAAAGAGCCCACTTCAAAAAGAAAATCTCCTGCAAAAGCACCAACCCCATTAAGGAAGTCCCCTAGGGACAGGAAAACTCCTGGCAGAAAACTATTCTAGCTTATTGTAGCCCACTTGTATCCAATTGTCTATTCTATAGCCCACTTGTAGCCAATTGGCCCTTGTATGGACCCTTGTATGGAGCCTTGTATGTAAGTGCAAATATTTGAAATTGAATACATTTTGATCACCTTGTTTTAAGACTCTGTTACAAAATCAAATCATTGAAGTAAAATCAAATCATTGGATGTTTGGAAAAGTTGCATTTCAATAACAAAATAAAGATCCTTTTAGATCATGTGATACAAAATAAGATCCTTGCAGGCCATGTGATACAAAATAGGATCCTTGTAGGGCATGTGTTACAAAATTGCCTTGAAGGATGTTTAAGGCACCAAATGTACAATGCCATCCAAGATGTCCTTGCACTGTAGCCTCTTTTGATTCCTTTTTGATACCTACAAAAACAGTCCAAGTTAAATAAAGAACCAATAAGAGAACAAGAGAACCAATAAGATAATAGTTACCTTTCCACCATTTACTTGAAAGCAGAATGTTGTGGGCAGTTCAACTTCATCATTTTGCAGGTCCAATCTCAATTGCTGTAAGCTACACATGCCTCTTATCTTTACAATTGACAGATGCTCATTGTTTACCCATATATCAATGTCTTCTATTGGGCTGTCAACAATGAAGTCCTCCATGTCTTGATCAAGTGGAGTTAGCTGACCACCAACATAGTGCCATCTTCAGTAATAAAATGACATAATGAAGTTTTGTATCCCTATCATGTATTTGCAAGCAATTGAGCCAGCTTGCACATTACAAGTGATTCCATTCACTGTTTTGGTGTTCCAACCCTCATCCAAAAATTCAAGTACATTTGCTGAGTCTAAAGTCTTCACTGAAAACATTGTTCTAGATTTTCTGACTTCAGCATTAGAGAAGAAGTCTACAAAAACTGTAATGGGCATGAATATAGAAATTCTACTCTGTTTGCTTGCTATGTTTGCTTTCAAACACTTTTGAATCTCACAAAACAGTTTTCACCTGTAGCCCTCACTTGTATTTGAGCTATGGAGTGACCATTCTCCACTTTTGAAATCAGGCAAGTCTAGCTTGGTTGTGGCTCCAAGTTCTCCAGTCCTTCTAGGTGGAACATAATAATGGTCAAAGAAGAATATTCCATTCTCTGCCAATGAACCCTTAGTCCTTCCCTTGTATATTTCTTCACCAATTGATCCACGACACACATCCAGAATATTTATAACACATTCTATTGGCTGCCATTCCATAATGTTTGAAGGATACAAATCTGTACAACAAATAACCTTATACAACATGCATTACAAATAAGGATTTAAGTTAAGAGACTTACATTTTGGTCTATGTAATGGCAAAGCAGAACTCTCTCTTAGTCAATATGCAGATCTTTATGCATGTACACATGCTGCACCAGCACCTCTTTGATCGATTTTTTGTTGTCTCCAAAGCTGAAATCTTTAACAATACCCTTCCATCCCGCCAAGAAAGAGTTTTTGGTGGAAGACTTTATTCTCTTGTTCTGTTGCATCAGTATCCACGTTCCTTTGTGTATAGTTATTGGAATCCATTGCCCATTTTGATCAGTCGTGTTGTAAGTGACAATGGCTTCAATGGAAGTTCTTGGTCGTTTTGATCGTGATGAAGATTCCATGGTGAAAAAAGAAATGAGTAGAGAAGTCTAGTCGGAGTTCAAGAGAAGAATAAGCAAAATGTGCAAAAAACGGTTCAAATCTGGAAAAGATCATGAGATAGAATTCAAACGTTGTTTTATGATGGCGACGTGCAAAATGAAAACAATATAATATGAGAAGTACGTCTTTCTAAAAGCGACAGCTATTGAATGCCTTTGCACTTTTACTTGTTTACATTGCTATTTACCAGCTCAAAGTTGCGGTAAAGATAGAATATTTGCTTTTTTGTGAGTTTTCAAAAATAGAGGTTCCGTAACGGAAGCTCTTCAACCATTGGTTGAGACCACTCTGTCTCTACACGCTAAAAGGCACAAAAATGACTTCAAAATTCCCCTAATGACCCAAATCAGCCATAAGGCGTTTGAGCCATACACACTCAGCCGTAGCTGTGAAGACTGCCCTGTACTCAGCCTCACAACTCGAAGTGGCCACAGTAGGTTGCTTCTTGCTCAACCATGATATACATGAACTTCCAAGCATGAAACAAAAACCACTTGTGGACACTCACGTGTCAAAACAACCAGCCCAATCTGAGTCCAAAAAAGCATGTAAGTCTGGCGGCAATGATCCCCCCTTGGGATAAAACAAGCCAAGATGTAAAGTGCCACTAAGGTAGCGGAAAATCCTCTTAATAGCCTGCCAATTCTTAGACCCTGGGCTATGCATAAATCTGCTGACCTGTGAGACTGCAAACTGAATATCCAGCCTCGTGTTGCATACATAAATGAGGCAGCCAACAGCAGTTTGGTAAAGAGTGACATCAGCAGGATCGCCAGCATCATGTAGACTTAACTTCAAACCTGTTTCCATGGGAGTGGCAATAGTTTTGCAATCCTCAAGTCCAAACTTACATAGCAATGTCTCTATGTAACTTTTTTGACACAAGGAAATACCACCATCACACTGCTTAAATTGTATACCCAAGTAATGATGCAACAGCCCCAAATCTTTCATCTTGAAAGTAGCATTCAAATCAGCCTTAAATTCAGCAATATGTCTCTCATTTGGTCCAGTGATCAGCAAATCATCAACATAAAGAACCACAATGAGAAGTACATCACCCTCACGCTTTACATACAATGTGCTTTCTGTTGGACTGTTACGAAAGCCTTGTTTGACCAAATGAGTGTCAGCTTTCTCATACCAAGCACGAGGAGATTGCTTCAACCCATACAAAGCCTTCTTACATCTGCACACTTTGTCTTTTTGTCCTTTTATGACAAAACCGCAAGGCTGCGTTACATAAACTTCCTCAAATATGTCACCATTCAAGAAAGCAGTAACAATGTCTGATTGATGTACATCCCAACCAAAATGAGCTGCCTATGCACATAGAAAACGCACAGTAGTCATAGGCTGTACATTTACCTCATTGGAACTTACATTCGTATTTCCACCACTGAAAAGAGGCAACAAAGTGTCATAAATGTCCTGTGAGCTTACATTACTGTCTCTAGTACATGACAGCAATGGCTGAACAGAATCTTCCACAAACACTACATCCTGTGAAACCAGAATACGTTTTGTTTGCGGATGATACAACCTGTAACCTTTGCTTTCAGCACTATAACCAACAAAAATACATTTGACAGCCTTATGATCCAATTTTTTGCGCTGCACTTGTGGCACCAAAGCATATGCCAAACAGCCAAAAACACGCATGTGCTCAATAGAAGGCTTTCTATCATGCCATGCTTCATATGGAGTAATAGACTGCAAAGCTTTCGTAGGACACCTGTTAAGTACAAAAGTGGCACACATAATGGACTCAAGCCAAAAAGAATGCGGCAAAGCTTGACTTTTGACCATACATCGTGCCATTTCCGTCAGTGACCTATTTTTCCTCTCAGCAACACCATTTTGCTAAGGTGTATAAGGCACTGTACATTGGTGTTTTATCCCACAACTAGCCAGAAATGCATTAAATTCATGAGACATATACTCCCCCCCTCGATCGGAATGGAGGGTGCCCATAGTACATTTCGAGACATTTTTAGCCATAGCCAGAAATTGTTTGAAGCACATAAAAACTTCGGACTTCGCTTTAAGCGGAAATACCCATGCATGCCTGGAGTAATCATCAATGAAAGTCACGAAGTACAGGTAATTGCCCAAGGACGGAGTTTGCGTGGGCCCACAAACATCACTATGCACAAGGTGCAACCTGCATGTGGCCCGAACTGAACCATCCTTTGGAAACTTAGAACGCTGCATCTTACCCAAAATACAGCCTTCACAAACATGTTTGACAGGTGCTTCAAGAGGTGGCAAAGAAGCAACCATATCAGATTTCTGCACCAAACGCAGCAAACTGGCAAAATTCAGATGACCAAAACGTGCATGCCAAAGTTTTGCATCTGAAATAGCCCTTGAATCTGCAACAGCATTTGCAAAATTTTGTCCACACTTTTCATACAAAGTGAGCTTATACAACCCACGGCACAAAAGCCCATATGCAACAATTTCATCACCAAAACTGAGATCATGAACTGTGCATCTGTCATCCACAAATTTGACGACAAGTCCAAGTCTAGCAAGTGCGGATACCGACAAGAGATTCTTCTTGATCCCAGGTACATAAAGTGCATCAACAAGTGTGAAGGAACTACCATTAGCAACAGTGAGCACAATCTTTCCAACTCCTTGAACTGGATAAGAGGCGTTGTTGGCACAAGTTACTGAATTCCCATGAGGGACAGACTCAAGAGAGGTAAACAATTCACAATGTGAGGTAATGTTCTTTGTAGCACCATTGTCGATATACCACACATGTGAATCTGCGGCAACTGACAAGCATGCATCATGTACAGCAGGATTGTAAGTGCACTCTGCGCTAAAAGCCCATTCTGCATCAACATCAGCATCACAGTCTCCTTTCATAGAAGACTCCACAATGGCTGCATTTGTAGTGGAACCAGTATTTGCAGTGGAAACACCCTCTTTCTTCTTAGCCTCTTTGGCCTTCAACTTAGGACACGACTTGATCAAGTGATCATTGGCTTTACAATAATGGCAACGCATCTTCTTTTACCCCTTATCACCAGAATTGCCAGATGAAGTACTACCAGTAGAAGCATTAGGAACATAATTTTTGCCACTTGCAGCAGAACCATAAGAAGTGGCTGCATTACTGTTACCACCCTTTCTTTGAGAAGCAATAAAACCTTGTTCAACTACACGCTGCCTAGTCCTATTTTTTCTAGAAAGTGACTCTTGCAACAGCAATGTGCATAATGCATCAAACTTGACAACTTCAGGATTTCCTTGGGTCATCAGTCTCCAAGTACTAGCAAAAGTCTGGTAGGAATCTGGTAAGGCATCAAGAACAGTCTGCACAAGGGAACTGTCTGAAATGACTTCACCTGCAGAAATAAGTTGGTCATTGATATCCTTGACACTAGCAAGGAAAGTGTTCATATCATCTTCCTCATGCATAATCTTCGACTCCATCTCTTTACGCAGCAAAGCAATTTTAGCCTCATTGCGGCTTGCATAAAGACCTGCTAGAATATCCCAAGCTTGTGCTGCAGATTTTTCTGAACGGATGTGAGGAACAATGGTGCGCTTCACAGACAACGCAATCAATGCATGAGCCTATGCATCCTTAACATCCCAACAAGCTTGTTCTACCGTAGACAAAACAACTCTAACAGCTGCAATCCTTGCGCAAGACCTGCAACATCCTCAACATCGCCTACATCCTCAGAACCAGGACGTACATCAATGCCCTACACAATGTTCCAGCCACCTTTTGACACAAGAACATGTTGCATCATATAAGCCCACATAGGGTAGTTGTCCCCATCCAACCTGTCCTCAGCAACAAACATCTTGAACACATCTGTGTTATTGTTGTCAGCCATGGTAAATGTTGCACCTGATGTGAAAACTGCCCTAAAATAGGAGAAACAGAGCGGGAACAACCTGTGCTATATAGCACAAACCGTAGAAGACTATAAGGCACCTGTTATGCAGAAAACAGCACTGACAGAAATTCTGCACAAAATGACGAAATAGCATGTGCAGTACTGTCTATAGTGGAAACGGATGCCGAAATGAGCCCAAAATAAAATTCTGAGCAGACCAAGCTCGTCGAGCTCCCCCAAAATTTTTGTCGACCTGCGAACGCTCGCCAAAGCTCACTGAAAATCGGAGAAAGTGAGCAGGCGTGTGTTGGAGCAGCTGGCGACTAAGCCAGAGAGGATGTGACCTGCTCTGATACCAATTGTTGGAATTAGGGTTTCAAAGAAACACACACAGCTTGGAGAAGACGAAGGAAGCTCAAGGCACATAATAGAGAGTGTGTTACTTAGTGTGCAATGGAAAGATTAGATATCCCGAGTGATGGGCGTATATACAATGCACGGGGGAAAAAACCTCCTAAAGAGGGAAAAAATGCCCCGGCGGTCCTAGTGTGTTCACACACATCACTGCCACATGTATATGGTAACAATTACTTGCTTTGCAAACAAATTTGTGTTCTTCACAGATCATCAAGCTCTTTTGTACCTAGTGAATAAACCATGCAATACTGGGAGAATTGTACATTGGTTTACTATATTGCTAGAGTTTGACTTCACAATGGTAGTAAAAATTTCTGGGCAAACGGAGTCCAAATCAGGAACTCTTCGAGCCTAAACCGCATCTCGCAAGAAGTTAGGAGCACATGTCAAATTTCATAGAAAGTGGTCCGGGGACCCCTGTTATAAGATTTTTTCACTTCACTTAGAGCTCATTTCCACTATTTCCTTCTTGAGAGAGAGCTCTAGCCACCTAGAATGAACCGGACTTCCAGTTGCTTCTATGATGCACACGACCACCCAACAAGCTCCAGATATGAGAGGTAGGCTCAACACCTTGAGCTTTTCGCGTATGTTTGATGTTCTATCACGAAAACTAGTGTAGAGTTCACACGGGGAACGGGCAGTAGAGACCTACAGGTAGAGGTAGCCACCTAACGGCTAACCCAATAGCAATAAAGCTTCATAGGGGATTTACCCTAGCATAGGAGACCACTCTTGAATGCACAAAGGCGGCAAAAAACCAACGGGAAAAACCCTACCTTCTAGAGCCTTGCAAGAGGCCACCAAGTGGTAAATCGGTGGAAAGTCGCCCAAATGCTACCAAAACTCATGAGTAGGAGCATCTCGACATACTCTACAAGGCTATATAGCCCACATGGCAATAAGGTGACCCGAAGCGGGACTAAGCTTCAGAAACAGCATCGGACACACAAAGCGTCAACTGGCTCTCACGGTGAAACCGGATATCCGTTTGCCACCAAACTTCACGAGCGGCTTGCCTAGACCATCAACAACCAAGTCCTATGGTGGTAGACCACCACAAGTCATTGACGGCATGCAAACGCAACCACAAGCGCTTCTAGAGCGACAAATCGCCAAATGGAGCTCCGATGAAGCCAAAGCCAACAAAAACCATATGGCAAGGTTCCCCAAGGAACCATGAAGCTATGGAGACTAACATCAAGAAATTTCATCGCCGAAAAGTACTCCAAGAGTCAGAGAACGACTCAGAGGCTCTGAAAGCCAAACAGGGAGTTTCTATCTATCTTTTTGACTTTTTTATTGAAATAAGGCTTAAAGGGGACTCAGGGGGGCTAAGGGCATATACTAGTAGCACTTCTCCAAAAGAATTCATCAGGAGACATCCTACGCGTAGGATGTCTCAAGGCCTTGTTTGGGCACCCAACTCAATATCTCACCTCATACACAGCTTCTACATAGCTTATACATGCTAGCCATCAAGTTTCATCACATTTGGACAAGAGTTGACCTCATATGCATCAAAAAAGCGGAAAGTCAAAGCATAGAGGCAATAAAGGGTCATAGACCTACCAAAACTAGTCCAAATCATGAAAGTTGTACAATATACTCATTATCACATTGCCAAGCTAATTGTGGAGTCAGATATGAAAAATAGTGAAATAGACATCCTACGCGTAGGAAGTCTAAATGCCCTATTTGACCTCCAGCTGGTGTTTTTGAGTTCCACATATCTTTATAACATCTTCACAAGCTCATGTATCAAATTTCAAGCCAGACCCATCACATTTGGCCCCCAAAACCTCAAAGATGCACTTTTTTGAGCCTAAAAACACTAAACATGCTCCTAACAACACCAATGCTTATCCAAATCAAAATCTAAGAACAGGCCATGTTCCACATGCTAAGGGCTACTCACAAAACCAAAATCCAGTCATTCTGAGAAAAGAGACATCCTACGTGTAGGATGTCTCCAAAGTCATATTGACCTGCTGTGCAGGAATTGACATCATGGGAGTCTTTTACATGGTATAAGAAGCCTATATATCAAATTTCAATCCAATTGGATATCATTTGCCCATCCATAAAGGACATCCTACCCATTTTGTGATCCAAAAGCCTAAATCTGCTCAAAATTGCACTTTTTGATGTCCAAACCAAATTCCAAGTACATAGACATGTTGCACAGATCAAGGGCCACAAGCATGTCAAGTTTCATCAAAATCAGAGTAAGTAGACATACTACGCGTAGCATGTCTACATGCTTATTTTTCAGCCAAAAACCTACTGTGGACACATGCATGGCTTCCCTAGTCCCTTTTGAGTTCTTATTTCAATTTTCAAGTCATTTGGGTAGTCAGAACTCAGTTTACCATCAAATCTGTAAAGAACACTAACTTTGGACTACTGAGTGCAATAGGATCTATGGCCGCCGCTAAGTCACCTGCAAAGAAGAAGAGGATGGGTATCAAGGACTACTTAGAAGAAGTGGAGCCTTTTGTTATCCAGAGGGAACCCTGAAGCCCACAAGCACTTGGATTCAAGATGACCTACTAGAAACCAATGATCTGAGAATCTACCAAGGAGTGTTTAAAGATCCGGAGGGAAATCCAGTGGAGCTACCCATGATCCCTCAAGAGCTCAATGAATTTGTCAAGAGCAAGATGGGGGACTACTTGGAGAAACTGGATCTACACAATTACTTTGAAGCCTTGCCAGCAGGGATTGATGTTAAAAGAGTGTGGGAATTTGTCACCACAATCAAAGAGGACGGCATAGCCGGAGTTACAGATCTGCAAGGCAAGCCTAATAAGATGATTGTCATCACAGAGAAGGTGGTGGCAGCAGCACTTGACCTCTCTAACAAAGGAGACAATGTGACTAAGAGGTAGGATGACATTAAGGTCTACTCAAAGAAGAAAAATAACTATACATTTGAAGATATTGCAAACCCGAAGGTGGCCAGCATGACCCAATTATACAATCATTACTTCCACATGTGTACCAAGCGGCCATAGAAATACAGGATGCCACCTGGAGCTATTGCCACCACTTTCACTTGGGCGATGCAAAAGAGCCGCCCGAGGGAGATAAAATATGCCACTTACATTCACTACAACCTTGTGATAATGGGGACCAAAATTAATCCCTTTTATATTGTTCCTGGTGAGTTGATAACCAAAGTCATCTATAAAGCATTGGATGCCAAGGGAAATTGGCCTCAACCTCCCTCCCAAAATGATTGGCTCAAGCTGAAGGAAGACAAAGAAGAAGAGCCTCCTAAGGCTCCAAGGGTAGCCACAAGGTTAAAGTGCCGTTTAGAGACAGTGCCAGAAGATCCCAAGAAGGAGAAGAAAGAAACTCTACATGTGCCAGTAAAGGAAACAAAGTCACAGAAAGCAGCAAGGCTCAAAAGACTAATGGAGAGTTTCAGAGCTGAGAGGATGCTAAAAGGGGATCTAAGCGAATTATGGAAGCCCTCACTTGAGGCTATGTCTGGATCTTCTGAAAGGACTAAAAGGGATTTCTTTGAAGATTATATAAAGAATTTCGAGATCTTAGATGCTACAGCTGAGAATATCCCAAACATACCTTTTACCGAAGAAGAAGTTGATGATGTGAGGCGACAGCTTCAAGAAGAGCAGGAAGGAGAAGAAAGAGAGAGAAAAACAAAAGCTGATTGGGATTTCAAAAAGAAACCATCAAGCCGAGAGTCAAGTCCTCCACCATCACCACCTCCTCCTAGTCCTCCTCAACCCTGACAAACTGAGGAGTTGAACAAATCTGATGGGCAACAAGACTCCAAGGAAGAGGAGAACAAAGAGGAAGAACAGAAGGCAGAAATTGAACCAGAAGATGAGAAGCCAGATCCAGAAGAAAAAAACTATAGAATATTCCTTGATCTACTAGCTGTTGGATACTCTCGAGAAGAGGCAGCTAATGCATCTTTTCAGTTGTCTAGCACTAGGCCCAAAGAATATATGCTGAGCCCTCGATTGGTGGAGTTGAAGGAAATGGCCACAGATACAATAGATTTACAGCCACAAGCCAATGATTGAGATGAGGTGATGCAAAGACTCATTGGGCTCAGAGCAAGGTCTATGGCCACTGAGATTGAGTGTGATAATCTCAAAGTAAATGAAGTTCAAATCAAAGCCGAGGTGGACTCGCTGCAAAAGCAGGACCAAGAGAACACACAAAAGCAAGCCAAGCTGCAAGCTTATCTAGACGCGGCACTAAAAAGATGCCAAGAGCTGGAAAGTCAAAGTCAGCAGGAAGCAGACCAAAAGCTTCAAAGAGAAAATGAGGAGTATAAGAAAATCAGCAAAATCAATGACGGATGTGGAGAAAGAAAGAGACAACTTGACACTCCAGCTTGTTGATGAGTCCAAAGAAGTGGAGACTTTGAGGAATGATAAGGAAAAAAGCTGAGCTAGAACATGAGGCCAGCCACGACGAAGTTATAGAGCTGAAAGATCAAATAAAAGTGAAAGAGCAGACAATCCAGAGGCTAGGGTCATCTCCAGGCAGAGTTAGAGCCGCTACCTCAACTAGCACTGCTTCAGAGAAGGATATGTATGAAAAACAGATGAAGGAATTCCAAAAGAAGTTGACACTAGAGAAGAGACAAAGATTGAGCTGGCTGAGGGCTCCCTAGTGATGCAAAGTTGTTTGGAGGATGAGAACAAGGCCATGAAAGATGAGCTAGCAGCCTTGAAAAAGAAGATGGACGAGGATCTCAAGAAGATGCAAACTGAAAATGAAGACAACAAGAAGAAGCTAGAAGAGGCTGGGAAAGCCAATGCTGAATTGAACGACCTTTTAGTGACCATGGGGGATCAAGCTGAACAGGAAAAGAAAGCATATCAAAAGCAGATTGATGACCTAAAAGGCCAACAGCAGACTGAAGAGCCACACTTGAGCACAGGGCCAGCAGCTATGGAAGGAATTTATATAGACAATGTGTCAGATCCAGTGGACACAACAATGCAAGAGGATATCCTTGTGGGACCATCCCAAGAGCCCCGGGATCTGACACAAGAAGAAGAAGAAAATCTACAAAAGGCAATAGAAGCGGCCATAAAAGACACCGCCAAAGAAGCAATGCAGTGGGAGCAGAGGGTATTGAAGTCTATGACCATTCAGAATTAAGATGCAAATGTCGTTCGACATGAATGGCTACAACCCTCTCTCCCATATCCTCTTCTCAAGTATGAATCTGCTACAATAAACAAGAGGATTAAAGAGGAGCCAATAGTGCCACTATACGAAGAAGATATCACCAAACCAGAAGGTGGTAAGCTTATTGTGGACTCTCAGCCAAAATGGAGAAAGGCATGGCTAACTAAATACCCACAGTATTTAGTACATCTGGTAGAGGCGCCTAAAATAATCAGAGACAACCTTACCTTTTTCCCTCTACCAAGGATGCGGACTTGGAAAGAACAAGAATGCTGAAGAAAAGCCACCCCACGTGGCTCAACTACCCAAAGCTGCCAGGCTTGAAGGCAGGTGAGAGAATGAGTGAGCAATACATGGTGAAAACCCTAACGGGCACCATTAAATTGTTCACTGGCTCACCTGACCTCTCTTGCATTATGCTCAGGAAGATCTGTAAAACCCTTCTGGCAGTTTTTGAGATCTTTAAACTTGGACAGGCAACAGACACCATATTTTTCTTCCAAGATACATATAGCTGTGCGTATGAACTGTCTGCTCAACCTTCCCATGAGGTGATACATGCCCTCTACCAATGAATAATGTTTTTGCCCCCGTACCATCTCTAGGCCTTTAAAGAAGCCTTCTACACCGGTTTCTTCACCATTGATATAGATATATCCGGCCCTACATTACTGGCCCAGCATGCACGGTATGAGTCTATTCTGAAGATGCGCGAAATCCTCCACTAAAGAAGCAACTCTACTGTCATGTCGAGGACGACATGATCTAGGAGGGGGGGAGTGTTAGTGGCTAGACACACCCAACGGAGGATGATTGCCCGGTGGGATACTAATTTCATTTGTAATCATTCCTTAATTGAGAAGAAACCGTCATTTCACCTTTGTAAATAGTGGGGCTTGCAGAAGCTTCCAAATTGTATCCCATTTTTGACATTTAGACTTAGTAAATGGTTAAATTGGAACATTAGGGTTTGAGGTTGTAAGGTATTTATACCACTTTTGACCTTAATGCAGAAAAAACTTTTGTCATTTTGATAAGATTTGTCTGTGTGAGTTGAGCGTACTGTGTGTACAAGAGAGAGTGAGAGTTTATCTTGACGCTACGTGCACACTGGTGGTCGGAATCAAGTGCGGAGAAGTGCAGCGTGTTGCCCCCAAAGAGAGCTACGCGTCAACACCTACATTGCAGGTGTATGACCCGACTTTGCGAGATCAACCCACGAGCTATATCTGGTGATTTGGTGAGCATACGTTGTCCATTTTCGCATTTCAACATACTCATATCCACGCGTTCGCAATGAGTAGAGCTACACATTAGGAATTTTAGTTTTCAAAAACGACAACCTGCAAAAACATGTCAGACATCCTACGTGATTCTGCACCGGGTGTTTAGGGTTGGGGTTTTGGGTCACAGACCTTAGGGAGAGTGACCTATTGGTGTTAACAGGATTTCCCTCAAGTTCCGTAGCGTTTCGAGAACGCTTGATGGGTATTTGGCTCTTGAAAGCGTTGTAGGAAATCTCCTCTTGTGTACTCTTGAAGGCTGTAATTTAGACATTGGGTAGAGACCTCTGTAGGAAGTAGTCAATAGTTGGTCGAGTGTAGGTTGACACCCTATGCTTGCTTCCACGCGCCTGAGGGTTGAGCTTCGTCCTTAGCTGACAAATCTTGTTAGGTGAGTTCTCGCTGTGCTGACGTCCATCACGGCGTATCCCCGACCAACAACTCGCATGCATTCTTAGATCTCTATCTCTCTCTCTCTCTCTCTCTCTCTCTCTCTCTCTCTCTCTCTCTCTCTCTCTCTCTCTCTCTCTCTCTCTCTCTCTCTCTCTCTCTCTTTCTTCATGGTATCAACAAAGATAGATCACGCAAAAGGTGGTTTGATAAATAATGTCAAGATGCTCAAAAGTCCTTGATAAATCTTGATGAAACTATGGACAAAGACAACTATCAAAGTCATTTTCATACATACAAGGCATTGATTCAAAAGAAAAGAAGATGGGAAGCAAAGCAACAACTTTTTCAAGTCCAAGAAAATGCACATGCATGTGGAAGATTTTGGAGAAACTTAACGGGCAAGCTGGTTGAGATCTTTGGTAACTTGAGTTTTGTGGATATGTACACACATTGTAGGAAATTATATGAGCAAGCAAATGCTGGAAAAATGTCATTTTATGGTTCACTCCCCTATATGCCCTCTTTTTTTACTATTCGGGATGCATGCGGTGTGGGCTTGAAAAATTGGCCACTCGCAAAGCGGGAGATCTTCAAGGTATCAAGCCGAAGATGATCAAATGGACGGGAGATTTTACCCATGAGTGGATGTGTGATATGTTCAACCTTTCACTTCAACATGGTATGCCTTATGCTTGGAGTTCTAATTGGGTTAAGCCTTTATATAAAGGAGGGGATGTAAAGAATGTAAACAACTACCAGACTATAATGATTGGGTCTCTTATGGGGCAAAGTTGTTTGGGTGCATAATGGAGATGAAATTGACTGATTGGGTTGAAGAGAATGACAAGAGTGCAAAAGGAAAAGCGGGTTTTTGTCGATGCCATAGCACCATTGATCATCTTGTCACTCATGTGTTCTCATGGAGAAAGTCGGTTGAAAGGTAAGCAATTGTATTGTTGTTTTTTGGGCTTTAAGAAAGCCTTTGATATGATTCCACGTAAAAATTTGTGGAGAAGGATGGAAGAACTCCAAGTGCCAAGTGAGTTTATGTTTGCGGTTTCTCAAATCTATGAGAAGGTGATTTGTTAATTGCGCATGGGAAGAGAAATTTTAGAAATTTTTGTAAGCACTATTGGGGTTAGACAAGGATGTCCATTGTCACCAGCTCTTTTTGGTCTATGCATCAATCAATTGGAAAAAATGGTACTTTACTTTATGCAAGAAGAAGGCATTGAAGAGGTCGTTATTTGCAACGCGGTAATCATGATTTTGTTGTATGCAGATGATGTAGTGCTTCTAGCACACACTTTAGAAGATGCACAAAAGCTTATGGTTCTCCTTGGAACTTTTTCTTGCATAGTGGGTTGATTGTGAACGAATTCAAAACAAAGGTTATGCTTGTGAAAACCAACCATAAGGAGAAGCCATGCATTGTGTACAATAATGAGACACTTGAATTATTGAGAGCTTTAAGTACCTTGGCCTTGAGGTTCCGTCCATCACAAGTGTCATGAATGTGCTATGCGTCGTTTGGAAGCGGGAAAGAGATTGCATTTGAGAACATGTGTAATGCAAGAAACATCAAGTGTTGGGTTCTCAAGAAGTATCTTTTTGATGCATTGGTGACACCGGTTCTTCTTTTTGGAGTTGAAGTGTGGGGTGGGAGCATCTCAAAGTCTACTTGGAAAGAGTTTGAGAATGTCGAAAAGCATTTTCTTACAAACTTTATCCAAGTTAAGACACAAACACCATATATGCTCCTACTTCTTGAGTCAGGATCTCTTTCAATTGAGGTTATGGGCATGGAAAGGGTTGCTGAGTACATGATAAAGATGCGTCAAAACCCCTCACATCAACTTCCACAATTGCATGGGAAGCAAGCAAAAAGATTAAAAAGTCACATAAAAGCAAGATCTTGAGCACGGGATGGGTACAAGACATAAAGAAGTGGTTTGGGAGATGGGATGCATTACACTTGCTACATGATGCTTCAATTGACTCCCAAGTGAATGAAGCTTTTCTACAATGCCAATGTATTACGGCTTGGGAGAAATCTGATGGGTCACGTTTCATACATTACACCACCCATATTGCCCCCAACTACAAAACCATGTTCTTTGCCGCTGAAAGAGGAAACCGTACTCACACTTACATGCTTGAGCCTATCCCCTTGTCGGTGATATGCACTATCGCAGCCATTCGGCTTAGCTCCCATTTCCTTCGATGCAAGACAGGGCATTGGGGCAATGGAGAAGAGTCAAATCGACTATGCACATTATGCTCACTGCAAGTTCGAGAGTCTCTACTAGAGTGCTCAGCTTTTGGTCACATCCGAACTTGCTTCTCTCACATTTTTAGCCATGACTTAGACCTACACACTTTCCTCTCCCAACCACAATGTGGGCTCTCCATTGCGACTCTCATCACCACAATTTTGGAGCATCGAGAGTCACTCATCAGCCATACCCTACTATATCACATGTAACTTTGGTCCCATAGGTCATATTTGACCTTCGAGGATGATAATAAAATATCTCTCTCTCTCTCTCTCTCTCTCTCTCTCTCTCTCTCTCTCTCTCTCTCTCTCTCTCTGCCTAGGCTAAGAAAAAGAAACATAACTCCTTTGATGATTCAGAGAATACTAAAATTTCCTCTCAAAAGACCAAGAGAAGCAGAAGCAAAAGGTATGAGATGAGAAAACAAAAACAAAGGGCTGAAATCGAGGAGAAATCCAAGAAACTATTCCAGGAACAAATGAAAGAAACTGGAAGTGAAATCAAGGAAACCACCGTGAAATCTGGAGGATTAATTTTGGTAGACAAAATTTTTGAGCCAATCAATGCAGCCTGGGAAGCTTACCAAGAGAGACTTAAAGCAGGCCAAAACATAGAAAACAAATGGAAAAACTATCCTTCTCTAGATATGGAAGAAGCTAAGATGGAATCTTATCAAAATGTGGTAAGAATTACTCAAGAGATGCTGGAAAAACAAAAACCCAAGCTTGAGAGTATAGCAAAACCTGAGAAGTGTGTGGTGGGAACTAGTAAAGGGAAATCCAAAGCGGTGGTAAAACCCCACCTTGAAACTAAAGAGCCAGAACTCATACTGCCAGACAGTGAAGATGCCTTAGATGGAATTCCATTCATAGAAGAAGACTGGCCAGGACACTTATGGAAAAAAGTTAGAGATAAATGATGGGAGCCTAACTCTAAAGTCAGCTCCTATAGAGGAAGTTTGGTTAGACAATCTACCTCCTGATATGGATATGGATGTACAATCCTTGTATGGAGATTGCGGATCTGAAGCTTCAGGAATGTCTAAACCAATAACTCTAAAAACACTATCCTCTTACTTGGAAGATAACGAAGATGAATCCATAGTGTGTAAAACCACTTAGATAAAGAGGGCGGAATAGCCCCTAGAGATAAACAACATCCATTCAATCATTTCTAAACCCATTCAATGCACTCTTACTTCAGGAGAACTGTTAAAAATCAGACCATATCTATGGAATGATCTACATAAAACTCTAGAGAAGGTGGGAATAACACGGCTAATCGTGAAAAGTTTAGAAAAATTGAAACATGAATTGGGTAACAAAGAGATTAGATCCATTCCAATGAGCAGAGTCGGAGAATACTACAAAGGGAAAGAAGGAAACAAAACTCTTCCAGGTAGTGAGATATAATCATATAGAAACCATGGAAATATTGGATAGTGGGGTAGGCATAGCCATAGCCATGAAAGCAGTATGGGAATCATGAGGAAGACCAGCCATTAGACAAACTCAAATGAAATTGTAATTTGCTAATGGACACATCGAAAAACCCTTAGGACTGCTTGAAAAAGTGATAGTTAATTCCTATGGGATTGATTATCAACACACTTTTGCAATAGCGGACTTTGGAAAGAAACTCAATTATGAAATCATCTTGGGAAGACTTTTTATTCCACAAATACAACTCATGTAGGATTGGGGAAACAATTATTTGTACTTGAAACAAGTGGGATCAATAACAAGGGTTAATCTAAAAGATCACACTTATAGAGATGTCATGAAAATGCCCATACAAGAATTTGACTCAGTCTCTTTGGCTGAAACTAAGCTTCCATCTTGGTTGAACAAAGACACACCTATTTGGATGTGTGGAGCCTCAGAAACGGGAGCTTAAAATGAGAAGAATGTATCTTAGAAAGGGATTGCACAGATGAAGACTATGTACCTGAACCCTTTCCGAAGCACTTGTTTGAGCCATTTGAGTGGACTCAAGTTTTGGCAACGATGGATGTGTGTGTAAATATGTCTATGCTTACTCAATTTTGCAATGAGGATGGCTATGACATAATTCCCATACAAATAATTTCAACCCTTCACATTGAAGACAAAATACAAGAATCCAAGGACTTAATGAAAGCTCAACAAGTCTTTTCAGACCTCTACTATGATGCAATAGACGAGTTGGAAGAACATTCAGCTACTTCAAATGATTCGGGGTCAAAAAAAGAACATGTGAGAGCTAAACTACTCATGAAAGGAGGGGAGGAAAAATTTTCACTTTCCAAACCAGAAACCAAGAAGACAGAAATGGTATAGAAGAAAAAGAGACACGAGAAACTTGAAATCTAGACCTATGCCTCTAATAGAACACAATTTCTGATGCAGATAGATGCACATGATTGTGTCAGACAAAATCACTGGTAAATATCCTTCAAACAAAAAGCAAAAAATATCAAAAACAACAAGAAAAAGAAGAAAGGAAACTCGAGCAAAACCTAAATACCAGGACAAGGATTCAACCATGACACGAGTTGAACGGAAAAAGAATTATCAAGAGTTGAAAAAATCTTTAAAGGAGATATATACAATTGAAATGGAAACCACTGAGGAGGAAGGTAAAGATGTAATGAGTTTTCCATCCCATTACAAGAAATATACTCTCCAGAACCAAAAAATCATAGTCGCGAACAACCTGCAAGGGAACTACGAAAATAGGGCGAGTCCTATGAAGGACCTGAAAACGCAAAAAAAAAATAGGTCTGACCGAACAAGGAGAAGAGCCTAGACCTGCCTACATTGCAAACAACCTGACTGAAGAAGAAGAAGAAGAAGATCTTTTGTTAAGCTTACTAAAATAATACCGAGATATCTTTGCTTGTTCTTATAAGGATCTCAAGGGTGTTGATCCAGAAATCTGTTAACATACCATACCTATGAGAGATGGTGCAAAACCAAGCAAACAAAGGCCATACACTTATAATGAGACATTTGCTAGAAAGGTTAAAGAGGAGATAGAAAAGCTAAAGGAAGGCGAATTCATTTATTGTTAACTGAGTCAACGTCAGTTTTAACAGAAGCTGCTAAAGACCGAAGACATATGGATGCACATCGAGGATGAATACGAAGAAGCAATAAAGATTGGAATTACACATTTTTCACGTTTTCCCGAAATGGTCACGTATTGTAAATTCCCGATTTATTTCAAGCCATTGTAATATTTCTAATGTGTTACGGGCTCAATGGAAGCTCCAAGTTGTAAAGAATAGGTCACTTACTGTGCCTAGGTTGCAAATTTAGTAAAGTGGTGAGCCCTGAAGGCCTTGGGCGATCGGACATTACATATTTTTACCCTAGGTATATAAAGCAGTATGTAAAAGAAACTAGGGTTCTCAAGTCATTTGTTGAGAGCACTCTTTGGTGAGAGCTCTTGAGGTGTGTGGCTATGGAGTCCTTGAGCTTCTCCTTGCTCATGAGACTTGATTAACACTAATCAATGATTCATTCTCTCTCAATGATTAGCTCATCCCTTCGGATTGATAATTTTGTTGGTCATTGGAGCTATTGCAATGATGAGACCCCCAACATTTATGAAATTGAAAACATAGATTGGGTGTCTCCAATTGTGGTAGTACACAAGAAAAAGGAAAAATTAAGGGTGTGTGTCAATCTCAAGAAAGTGAATGCAACTACCATTAGAGACAACTTTCCTCTTCCAATCACTGAGCATGTTTTAGAATGAGTTGCAGGGAAAGAATCTTATAACTTTTTAGATGGTTTTTTGAGATACAATCAACTTTTGGTTGACCGCAAAGATCGGCATAAAACTGCCTTTGCAACTGAATGGGATATTTTTGCCTATCGGGTTATGTATTTTGGGTTAACTAATGCTCCTGCCACCTTTCAAAGATTGATGAGCCATGCTTTTAAAGAATATCTTTGGAATTCTTGGAAGTACATATGGATGATCTATGTGTACATTCATCACTCCAGGCTGATCATTTTAAACACCTCAATAAGGTATTCAAAAAATGTAGACTTTATAGGATTTGCTTAAATCCTGAAAAGTGCACATTCATGGGCAGACAAGGAAAAATTATTGGACATATAGTGTCTAAAAATGGCATAGCTTTTACTGATATGGATAAAATTCATGCTATTGTTGATTTTCCTAGACCGACAGTCAAAGGGGTTCAAGCTTTCATAGGACATTCTGGATATTACAGACGATTCATTTACATGTACGCTATATTTGCAAAACCCATGTATAGCTTGATACACTCTTTGAATGGACGGATGAGTGTGAAGAATCCTTCATGAAGCTTAAGCAAGCTCTCACTTCAGCTCCAATATTGAAAGCACCATATTGGAATAAGATATTCCACATACATGTAGATGCTTCCAATTTTGCCATTGCATGTATACTAGCTCAACCAGGGGACGGAAAGATTGATTTTCCTATTTTTATGCTAGTAGATAGTTAAATATGGCAGAGAAAAACTATACAACCATTGAAAGGGAAGGCTTAGGAATGATCTATGCTGTAAAAAAGTATAGACATTACCTATTAGCTAACAAATTTGTGTTCTTTGTGGACCACCAAGCCTTATTGTACTTGGT
Source organism: Adiantum capillus-veneris (assembly GCF_014529385.1). NCBI lineage: Eukaryota > Viridiplantae > Streptophyta > Polypodiopsida > Polypodiales > Pteridaceae > Adiantum > Adiantum capillus-veneris. The sequence goes on from NC_140940.1 coordinate 41,266,534, forward strand.
CAACAAGCCATGCATCACAAGAAGAATAGTGAGATGGTTCATCATTCTTTTGGAATTTGATTTCACTGTAGTTGTGAAAAAGGGCACCACTCACCAAAGAGCAGATCATCTAACAAGGAGAACCACCCAAGGGAGTAGACAATGATCTATTGGATACATATTTGTTCTCCGGGGAAATGATACCTCGATGGTTGGAAACTATGGTATCATTGATGACCATAGCTCAAGTGGATTTGCAAATACCACTTCCTATTACAACCGAATTAATTGAGCAATCGGCTATGTATCAATTACTAGCTGGAAGGCTGTACAAAAGAAATCAAGATGGAATATTGCTTTTATGCGTTAATCCTGAGGAGAAAACCCAATATCTAATTCAAGAACATATTACCTTAGTAGGACTTCACTTTGCAAAAGACCAAACTATGCAATGGATCTTGGGACTTGGAGTATTTTGGCCAAATATGAGGATTGATGTTCACTCAAAAAATGTCCTCAATGCCAGAAACAAGCACCCATACCTCATGTGACATTGTTCCGAATAGCACTTGTTCCTAAGTGGAGTAACTATCTATAGTTACTTACTTATCAAGCCGAACATTTCCTGAGGATATGAGTAAACACCGCCAAAGAGCAATTGAAACTGAACCAAGAGACTATGCTCTTATTGGAAACCAATTGTATCAAAGATGAAAGGATCAACATCTACGTCTTTGTGCAAATGAAGACGAATATAATCCCATTATAGAACAAGCACATGCTAGATTAGTTGGAGGTCACTTTTCGAGTGAGACCACCACAATAGCAAACTTAATGGCAGGCATATGGTGGCCAACACTTTTTGCGGATGCCAAAGAATATGTTCAAAGGTGTGATGCATGTCAACGAGCTAAATTGCCAACCCGTGTAGATAGCATGCCTTTAAGACCAATGATGGGGGCTAGAGCTTTTGCAAAATGGGGTATAGACTTTGTTGGGCCAATATAGCCACCTGCGTATAGAACCCAAGCTCAATTTATTATTGTAGCTACGGACTATTTGACCAAGTGGGTAGAGACTAAAGCAACCCAAAAGAATGATGCCAGAACCAAAGCTACATTCTTGTATGAGAATGTGTTCACAAGATATGGACTGCCAATAGAAATTGTCAATGATAGAGAAACTCATTTCCTCAAAGAGGTAATTGAGTATTTGCTTAATGAAGTTATGGTCATCCATAACAAATCGGCTCCCTATCACCCACAAGAAAATGGACAATCTGAGCATACGAATAAAATTCTTAGCTCAGTATTGACTAAAGTGTCTAGTTCAGGATGGACAAATTGGGAAATGAATCTCCATGCCGCTCTATTGTCTTATAGAGTTTCATTCAAGACAGCTTTAAATGCTACACCCTTTAACTTTGTTTGTGGTCTTGATGCCATACTGCCGATAGAATTTCTATTTCCGACACTAAGGGTAGCTAAGGATCTTGAGTGGACTGGACATAAATTGTCAGAGAGGCTTGAAGATTTGGAAAAGCTTGATGAGCAAAGGCTAACAGTTGTAGCTCACATCTATGCACAAAAGCGCAAACAAAAACAGTTTTTTGATTCTCATCTAGTTACAAAAATCTTCAAAAAAGGGGACTTAGTTTTAGTATATTCCCATAAGCAACACATTTCCAAGTTTACGAAAAAGGGAAACGGACCGTTTATCATTGAAGACATATCTCCAAGTGGAGTAGTTAAGTTGTCCACTCTATATGGTGAACAATGGCTAATTGGATTAGTGGATGTCGTTTAGAGAAGTAAATTTACCACTAACGAATGAATTGCAAGAAAAACAAAGAAAGATAAAATGACAACAGGTCATGGATGAAGCCCAAGAAGAATCTCGGCTTCAAGTACTCAAAAGAAAAGCTGCTGTCAAAAATCAGCAAATACCTATTTCCATCAACACTCTGGAACTAGATGACCGACTATGGCAATTACAGAAAGATGCAATGTCAACAGATGATGAATGGTTAGATGGAATGGACCTTTGCATCAAAGTACAAATGAACAATCATAGAACAAATGCATTGGTCGATACAAGATCTCGAATAAATGCAGTCAGTTATTCCACATACAAGAAAGCAACGAATCAGTCTTTGACTTCAAGAATATCAACTATTCAAGGATGCAACAAGAACCCAACACCGATATTGGGAGTGGTCAACTTAAATGTGATAGTACATGGATGTTCATGCCCTCATCAGTTTGTATGCTTACTAGATGAACATATGAATGAAACAATGATTCTTGGAATCTCATGGATGCGGACGTACAAGGCAGTACCAGATTGGGATACCAATCAGCTCAAGCTATCACCTAAAGGTGGACAATTCATTGTTCCAATTGCACCAAGCAAAGAGGAATGGAAAGGAGGTTACCAGCAGAACAATCCCAAAAGCAATCAATCTTCTACATCCTATTGACAAGCAAATGCTACAAGTAGCATGCAAGGAGTCAAGCATATCTGGGTACCAAAAGCACAACTTAAGGACAAGCCAATTCAAATTTGGGTGCCCAAAACATCTACTGTACCAAAGATAGTTCCAAGGTTCAAAACACAACGAGGAGAATCTTTGAGCAGGGAACCTAAAACAAAATGGATTTGGAGGAAAAAGGAGCACTTCTCTTCTGTGTGAACTGTAAAACCGATGAATCAGTGGAGGGTTAAGTCGCACAACACTCAACCATAACATTTCATTGAAGAAAAAACAAGATACCAATGGCAGGTAAAAGCTCGAGAACCATCATTATTAATAACGACAGATCAAGAAATTAGCGTGCTAAAGCATCCTGACGGTACAATAAAGCAAAGAGCACACAAGCTACAAGACTTTTTCTTTGGGAAACGGCAGCAAGAACCTCGACCTCAGAAACCCTTGAGAAAATTACTCAAGACCCAACTCTTGCACAGCATAATGGTTTGAATTGCATTTATCTTTAAAGCATGGTATAACCAACCAAGGCTATTCATAGACACGATTGTTCAACCCATGCACGCAATCGTCCCGGAGTACGTCATCTACGAGGGGTAAAAGGGAACTAAGTAATTAAGGGCAATGTTTAAAGAGGGAGAAAAATTTTAATGTTAACGTGTGATTTTTTACAAAATTACATAATAATGTCCTTACAAAATCATCAACAAGGGAAATTTAACGGATAACATCTCCCGGTGAGTGTAAATAGTGTATATACTATCAAAAAATCATCAAAAAATGGTCTTTTTTGGTTATTTTTATCATTATTTCTTGATATTGGGACTTAAAAATGGAGCAATCCACCAAAAAACAATACATCAGTGTTTCTCAATGGATTTTTCTTATTATTGATTTTTCACTTTGCTTTTTTAGCGCATTTTATTATTTTCTTTAATTTTTTCATAAACATGTCAAAAATTAATAATAAATAGAAAATGAGCTCAGATGGAGAAACTGAAGATACATTGATGATCAGAAGGACAAGGCGCACAGGCACAAAAAATTTCAATCGAATCGACAAATGGAAGCGGGAAGCCTAAATTAGGCTGTCAAGGCCTATTTTCGCAAATTCTTGCAGAATGAGCTAATGGAATCCGATTGAAGAAATTATTGAGTCTAACATAGATTCCACAACCTAGTAGGACTAACAGGAGAATTTGGGGAAAAATAGTTTGGGAAGTCCGAGTATAGATATCCCAGGTAGCCCAAATTCACCTCATTTCCACTAGTTATTCTTGGAGGAGAGAGCTCTCGACCTTCTTCGTGCACGATTTTCGCAGTCCACAGTCCTACTTTTACAGCGCCGTCTCACACGAGACATGACAGGTAAGTTCTAAGCTTATCAATGAACAATTCTATATGGCCGGGTAGCAAGTCTAGGCTCAGGAAAAAACCCCGGAAACCCAGCAGTACACGAAGTCCTACGACCCAAAATTGACCATAGCGGCCTGTCAGCTCAACCAAATTCAACGAGACTTGAACTGTGGCAAGCCCCTATATAATAGAACACTTCTATATCACCAGACGACCATTCGACACGGATCTACGGGGGTCCCAAGTAGAAAATCTAGGTTTTTCCCAGATGCCATAATTGGATTCAGACTCCACAGACAGCTTATAGACTGGGTCTTTACACAACATAGATGGATGGTTTCAGGAAAATAATCAAGGCAAGCTCTCAAAAAGCAAAAAACAGTTCAAAGACTACAAAGTGTCAAATTTGACATATAAAGTCAAACTGACCCCAAATGGGCCAAAATTGGATGGGTAGCATCAGGACTATGTAGCGGACAAGTCCATAGCTTCAAAGTGACTAACCAACTCCATATGCCATCTAGTCACCAAAATTGGTGATTTCAGAGTCAACAAAGAGCACAAAGTGATGCGGACACGACAAAACCTTACCAAATTTCAATTTAGGACTTGTTTTAGATATATTGTAGGTCATCAAATTATCAAGTCTTGCAAAAAAATTGATTGTTGTAAATAATCGCGATTATTTACTTTTGTGCTTGTTTGCCTTGAAATGATCCCTTCACCTCACCTATCACTTGTACGCATCTATTATATGCCACATTTGAAGTATGAGCCAAAATGATCAAGAAAAACTTGGAAATTGTCAAAAAAATGCACCAAAGTCTTTTCAATCCAATTTTTGAGTTATCTGTCACATTTTTTGATCCAAATCACCCCATATCTCATACAAAGAGTCTAAATCATACCTCGAACCAAGTTGCAACAAAAAATGTACATTATGATGAAAAAGTTAATAATCGCAATTATGTGCTTTCTTGCCAAAATGGGTGAAATATGCAGCTTTGAAAATTATGACACCAAAGAACATAATGTCCCAAATCCACTAACCAAGTTTGAGCAAGTTTGGATCTCAAAAACTCAAAATCTCAATATATCTACTGTTTTAGTGTCTAAAAACCTAAATATGGCACCATTCCCACTCAGTGCACTCAAATGAGCCCACACTTCAGTCAGAGCACTTAGATGCTATATGTTTCAAGCCTCTGATGTCAAAAATGCAAAAGCTTAGAGGACTCCATGAAGCCCTCATCTCCAAACGCCGCATCAAACTGTTGCATAAAAGCCAAGACTTTGCCGTAGCACCAAAAGTGCCATTGTAGGTAAGGAAAGAGATGCTCTTCCCTCCCTCTTTGAACTTCTTGAGCTTGGATAACCTCTTCCATGCTGCATAGGATTTCCTATGGCCTCTTCTTTTTGATGGTTCAAAGGTTGCACGATCACTTTCTTCAGAAGGTGAAGAATTTGAGGAAGATGGAGAAGAGGGTGACCTCTTTCTCACCTTTTTCTTGCCTTGATCTTCTTTGTCTTCACCATCACTTTCATAAGAGGAAGAGGATGAAGAAGATGGAGAAGAGGGTGTCCTCTTTCTTGCCTTTTTCTTCTCTTGCCTTTTGTCATCCCTCTTTGCCAAGTAGGATGTGGAGAAGTATGTGATACTCTTCTCCATTTTGGAGCTGATGGAGAGCGTTTAGCCCGCCGTCTTCATGGAGCCATCTCCACCAAGGTGGCAGCAGACTCACTTATTTCCCGTTCCTTCGGTGGGGGCTCTTGAATTCTCCTTTGGGAAGGAAATGTGTCACCAAGGAGCAAAGTTTTGAGCCCTTCATATGGATCCTCTTCTTCTTCCCGAATCGGAGAGAGACCTCTTTTGGAAGTCTCACAAGGAGGCTTCCTAGGTGTTCTCTCCTCATTGGTGGGAGCTTAGAGAATCCCATGAGCACGAAGCTGCCATTGCACTTCACTTTGGAGGGTTGGCTTGCCCATGGCTTGTTGACGCCTAGAAACAAGATAGTTAACAATCATCGGGGAATCATTAATAGCCTGCTCATTAGCAAAATCAAATTAATGAACATTAATTTCACTATTGTCAGCCATTCTAACAACTTTTAGGTATAAACTTTTTAGGTATACTTTGGCATTTCAAGCCCTAGTTGCTACTCCTCTTTACCCCTTTAGAAAAAGCACTCAAGCTCTCATAATAATCAATATCTAATTCTCCTAAATGATTTTCTCATGTTAAACTGATCATTTAATCTGGGGAAGCGCCAGGGGAGAAAAAGCTAGAATATTGGTTAAATTAGCAGTCCGGCCACAATAAGGATCCAAAGGAGAGAAAATAGGGATCCAAAGGGGGGGCCATCTGCAAAAGAGCTATGTGCAACAATGGGCTTAAAAGACCTTAAGGTTCAGCCCATTAAGACTTCCAAAATGCTAAGGTTCCAAAATTCAAAGGTTGTGTCCAAAGGCCAACTTTAGGGAAAATTGGATGCTTTGTGAGTGTCCCAAAAGTCTTTGTCAAGCCCTACATAGGAGGGGGTGAGCCCAAGAAGTAGGGGATGAGAGAGAAACTCATACACACACACACAAGCTCCCTTTGTACACAAGGGGAAAGAGGGACACATGTCAGCTCCCTAGCCCAGATGCCTACAAGGTGTACTCAAATCCTATTGGATGGCCTTGGAGGTGGACCACTGAGAATTAGGCTAGACTAAATCTAGTTTAATTAATTTAAAAACACTTAATAAAAGAACCAATAAGAATTAAGCTCTCTAGAAGACTATTGGACAGTCTCCGAAGGGGACCAATGAGCATTCAGCAGCGCAATGACTTGCCTGATTCCTATTGGCCAGGAGGCAAAGGGGTCCAATGAGAGTTTAGTTGAATTATTAAATTACCTAAAGCTCTCACAAAAGGGGAAATGGAGACACATGTCAGAAGGCTATCACTTATGCTGCTTAATTGTCATTGGCTAAGCCTGGGGAGGTCCAATAGGATGCTAGCATGAGTAATTAGCAAGGGGGGTCGACCAAGAGAGAGAGAGAGGGGGCTGATTTTTGCAAGGCACTATTGACACACACACTCACACTATCTCATGTGTGAGGTAAAGAAGACTCTCTCTCCTTCTCAAGCTTTAATAGAAAGTTTATTACCTACTACAAGCTTGTGAGAAGGAAGGCCTACACCAACAACTCTTGGCTTTGTGATGCAAATCCAACCAATATCCAAGCTTCATGGAATGCTCATCTCCTCTACCATGCTAATTACTAAGCTAAGCTATGCTAATATGAGTGATTATGTGAGGAGATGTACATCTTTCTCGTAAGAATACTCCTTCTTCCTCTCAATCTACTCTCATACCCCGCTAGCTCTCACCATCTTTGAAGGTGTGTGAGGTCTTGGGTCTAAGACCGTGAGGGAATTGATATTGTATTTCATAAGTGTTTTGTGCAGTGCATGAAGTTTCCATCTTCATTGCACTAGCTAGTATTGAAGGAGCACAAGAAATTGTATTGTAAAATGTCTCTCTTGATGGGAGAAACCATAATACAAAGCCTTTTTGGAGGGGGGACTGGCTCCATGCAAATTCGGTCCTCAATTGTTGTCAATTGCTTAATTTCTCTCTCTTTTGAAGTATTGTTCATGCTATCTAACTAGGTGTTATGCTTTTTGTTGCTTTCTTCACCCAAGCACTCTTGTTATTATCATTAGGAATCTATCATGCTATTTTCCGCCACACACAAGTTACTAGGCTATTAAATGTTACATTGGTATCAGAGCACAAGGTTTCTCTTTTCTTGCTCAAGAAGGGAGGTCCTCAAGCTAGCTATAAATGGTTGGTACTATTAATTGCATGTGAGTAAGTAGAATAGGGATTTTTCAGCCTTGCAGTACGCCTGCCTTTGTGCAGTTAACGGGGCATCACCGTCGAGAGCTATGGTCTTCATAGTCGAGTCCTACGGGGCTTGCCTATGGCTTAGCCACTATTGAGCTATTAGAAGCTTGACAAGAGCCGGTGCTGTTTTGGTGTTGAATGACTCTCTCTTCTATTCCTTGCAATTAATGGTATTCGAGCCACGGGTACAGTAGCTTGAGTGCTTTTTCTAAAGGTTAAAGAGGAGTAGCAACTAGGGCTTGAAGTGCCAAAGTACACCTAAAAAGTTTACACCTAAAAGTTGTTAGAATGGCTGACAATAGTAAACAGAGTGAAATTAATGTTGATAACTTTGATTTTGCTAAATGATCAAGCTACTAATGATGCCCCGATGCTTGTTAACTATTTTGTTTCTAGGCTTCAACAAGCCATGGGCAATCTATCCCTCCGAAGTGAAGTGCAACGGCATTTTCGTGCTCATGGGATTCTTCAAGCTCCCACCATGACGAGAGAACACCTAGGAAGCCTCCTTGTGAGACTTCCAAAAGTGGTCTCTCTCGGATTCGGGAAGAAGAAGAGGATCCCTATGAAGGGCTCAGAAATTTGATCCTTGATGACGCATCTCCTTCTCAAAGGGGAATTCAAGAGCCTCCACCAAAGGAACGAGAAAGAAGTGAGTCTCCCGCCACCTCGGCGGAGATGGCTCCACGAAGACAGCGGGCTAAACGCTCTCCATCACCTCCAAAACGGAGAAGACCATCGCATACTTCTCCACACCATACTTCAAAAAGGGATGACAAAAAGCAAGAGAAGAAAAAGGCGAGAAAGAGGACACCCTCTTCTCCATCTTCTTCATCCTCTTCCTCTTATGAAAGTGATGGTGAAGACAAAGAAGATCAAGGAAAGAAAAAGGCAAGAAAGAGGTCGCCCTCTTCTCCATCTTCCTCAAATTCTTCATCTTCTAAAGAAAGTGATGGTGAAACCTTTGAACCATCAAAAAGAAGAGTCCATACGAAATCATATGCCGCGTGGAAGAGGTCGTCCAAGCTCAAGAAATTCAAAGAGGGAGGGAAGAGCATCTCTTCCTTACCTATGATGGCACTTTTGGTGCTACAAACAAAGTCTTGGCCTTTATCAACAATTTGATGCGGCGTTCAAAGATGAGGCTTCACGGAGTCCTCTAAGCTACGCCATGTAACTATGCACTTTCAAAAGTCCGCCAGACAATGGTGGTCTAGCCTACGGGCCAATGGTGAAGCTCCACGAACATGGAAAGCTTCATAATGGAAAGCTTTAAGAGCTTCCATTATGAAGCAATTTTTGGCCACCGATGCCAAAGACAAAGTACTCACCGAATGGTGAAGCTTGAAGCTCTCTCCCTATGAATCCATCCACAAATATGTAGACAAGTTTTGGGACCTACAACTCAAAGCCACTGTCTTCAAAAAGTTGGATTGTGGAGAGCAAAAGAAGCAATTTTGTGCGGGCTTAACCGAAGAAATGGCGGAGTATGTCAACTCCCAAAGGCCACGGACCATATCGGCGGTAATACATCATAGTATGGTGGCCTCTCGAATCAATTTCCAAACAAGGGCTAAGAGGAATTCTAAGCCCCTTAAAAACAAGGGTTCCAATGAACCTAAGGGGAAGGACAATGTCCAAAAGTCTTCTAAGGGCAACTCCAACAAAGCTAAAGAGAAGGGAGTTTATAAAGTAAAAAAAAAAACTCTCTTGTGAAGAGCTTGAGCGTTATCTTAAGGATAACTGGTGTTTCAAGTGCGACGAACAAGGGCTTGCGTACCGTGCTTGTCCCCAAAAGAATAATCGCCATGATCCTCCTAGAGCTACCTTGGTCGAAATCCAAGAGGAGGAAATTCACCACAAAGGATCTCCTCTATGCCATGCTTGGGGAAAGGTAAGAGAACATGATGCTTTTATTCTCTTTGAACCCGGTTCTACTCACAATTTTATGTCTATAGAGTTGGCCACCAAGCTAGGCATACAAGCCTACGAGATGGGAGATGTCCTACCCGCAGACGGTGCTTTCAAGGGGCAAGAAGCTTCAGTCACTCCCTTAATAGGGAAATTGAGGCTCCATGTCCAAAGCTATGTGGACAAAGAGGACTTCTTTATCTCTCCTCTCAAGCATGAGGATGTAATCCTAGGGGCACCATGGTTTGATTGCATGGCTGCCAATGTTAAATTCCCTGAAACGAGTATATAAATGCTAAGGAAATCGGTAACACTATACCCATTGTACATACACAAGATTTCAACAAGTCAATAAAGAGCTCTATTTCCGTTACATGATTTTTGTTAAAGATTCTCAAAATGAACCTAATGTTTTAACAAAAGAAAATATACACAATCAAAAGGAATTAGAGTTATCCAATTTTCTCAAAGGGTTTCAAGATGTCTTTATTGACGACATCCCTTGTGAGCTACCTCCTAAACGAGGCGATGATGACCATGCAATTGAACTTCTTCCAGGAAGTTCACCGCCTAACAAACCCCCTTATAGATTTTCTCAAGCTCAACAAGAGGAGATTATGCGGCAAGTGCATGAGTTAGTTGAGAAGGGCATGGTTAGGCCTAGCTCATCTCCATTTTGTTCTCCTGTGCTACTAGTGCAAAAGAAAGACGGCACATATCGTATGTGTGTTGACTATAGAGCACTAAATAGGATCACTATCAAAAATAGGTTTCCCGTTCCACGGGTAGAAGATCTATTTGATAAGCTACAAGGCTCCACCTACTTCAGTAGGATTGACCTAAAAAGTGGCTATCATCAAATAAGGATAGTTGATCATGACATTGTAAAGACCGCATTTCGCACTACTTTTGGTCTTTATGAATACATTGTCATGCCTTTTGGCTTGACCCACTAGCCACATTCAACCGCTTGATGGAGAAGCTATTCAGGCCTCACAGAACTTTTAATGGAGTGTTCTTTGATGATATCATCATCTACTCTAATTCATTAAACGAACACAAGCGACACCTCCAGGTTATATTTCAAGTTCTAAGAGAGAATAAACTTTATGTTAATCAAAAGAAAAGTGAATTTTTCTTACGAGAGATTCAGTATTTATGTCACATTATCTCTCAAGATGGCATCCAAATGGATCCATCAAAGTTAGAGGTAATAAAAGGATGGCCTAAGCCAAGGAATCTTCCTGAGTTAAGAAGCCTTATGCGTATGTGTGCATACTATAGATGCTTCATAGAAACGTTCTCACTAATAAAACAGGACCATTACATGACCTAACAAAGAAAAAAGTTAGGTACACATGGTCTGCCAAGGAGAACAATGCTTTCGAAAAGCTTAAAGAAAAGCTTATCTCGCAACCTGTGCTTACACTACCGGATCTCTCAAATCCATTTGAGGTCCAATGTGATGCTTGTGGTGATGGTCTTTGAGCTGTTTTGCTTCAAGAAGGGCACGCCATAGGCAATGAAAGTCGAAGGCTCGACCCCGTTGAGCAAGCTCTAGGCATATATGAAAAGGAACTCCTTGCAGTTCTACATTCCTTAGACCCATGGAAGCACTATTTATTTGGGACTCCTTTCATTCTGCCGAACGGATGACCAAAGTCTTAAGTACTTCATGATGCACACCAAGCTCTCCCCAACAAACAAATGAGGTGGGAAAATTTCCTTTTGCAATTTCATTTTCATATTGCTCATATTGCAGGCAAGCATAACCAAGTAGCCAATGCACTCTCAAGACGGCCGAGAGTGAATGCGGTTTCCATAGCAACTCACAATGATCTATCTTCTATGATAGATGAGTATGCTATTGATCCCGATTTTAGAGATGTGATTTCAGCCCTTGCACTAGGGAAGAAAGAGGAACTATTTACTTTACAAGATGGTTATCTTCTCTACGGCAATAGACTATGCATTACTAGCTCACTACGTGAGAAAGTAATGTATGAATCTCATGCTCCTCCCTATGCGGGACATAGAGGGATTCAGTCTACCTTAAAGGGAATTGAAACATATTTCTATTGGCCTACCATGAAAGCGAACATACAAGAGTATGTTTCTAAATGTGTGGTATGCCAAAAGACAAAAATTGATAGAGGGAAGCAACCTGGATTGCTTCAACCCTTGCCAATCCCTAATTCACCATGGGAGAGCATATCCATGGATTTTATATGTGGATTGCCTAAGTCTATCCATGGGAATACGGGAATATGGACAATAGTAGCCAAGTTCAGTAAACAAGCTCATTTTATACCTATCAAAAAGACTATCAAAGCCCATTAAATGGCAACCCTCTTCATTTCACAAATTTTCAAGTACCATGGCTTGCCAATGCCCATAGTGTCGCATAGATCCTAGAATGAACAGTAATTTCTAGAAGGGTCTCTTTGAGAATTTAGGAACAAGGCTAAACTTCTCTTCGGCCTATCACCCGCAAACGGATGGCCAAAGTGAAATAGCTAACCTAACAATTCTCGATCTACTAAAAGCCTATGTAACGGAAGTAGATCAAAGATCCCAATGGGATAAGTACTTACCCTTAGTGGAGTATGCCTACAATAACACTATACATCCTTCCACGGGAAAAGCACCTTTTGAGGTAATTGAGGGAAGATCAAAAAGTCCCTTCCTACTTAAGGTACACATGAAGATCTTCATTTTTGTAGATGAGTATAGCCGAGAGCTACAAGAATCTTTACAAAATATTAAGGATGCTATCTCTCTCTCACGGCAAACTCAAAAGGCTACTGCTGACAAGCACAGAAGAGCCCAATCCTTTAAAGAAAATGATTGGGTCTTACTCAAATTTCTCAAGGCTCGATTAAGGCACACAACGGGCAAGAATCCTATAGTGTCGAGAAATTTGCGGTCTTGCCAGGAAAGCACCGGGCTTATGGCTGTGAGAGTTTGTGAGAGAACTCAAAAAAAAAAAAATGAAGGAGTTAAACCATAGATGCCATGAAGACTAGGGTTTGGAAGGAAGTGCAACCGAAGAAGCCCCACTCTTTCTCTCTTGCACTCACACACACAAAGAAAGAACACAAAAGAGAGTGTCAAAACAACACAAAGATGAAAACATCAAGGCTATGGTCATATCGTATCGTGGGTAATATGAAAGGGTTAATAGATGAGTTAATGGCATTCAATCTTGGCTGACCAAATAGTCTACAAATTGTTCTTTGGAATTGTAGTTTTGTGCTTACCATAATATATATATTTTGTCTAGTGATTGGGATTAATTGTGTGTACAAATCCTCTTGGTTCATAGCAAGATAACTACGCTTACGTCAAAAGAAAAGTTATAGTCTATGAGAGGTAGTATGATGGGATCCGGTGATAGAAGTATTTCATTGAGCCTTTCTGGGCCAAAGAGAAACACTATACGTTGTTGAAAGTGTATTTTACGGCTAATCCATACGTTAATTCTAATAGATCGTATAGAGTGAAAGCGATAAAAATTATCATCATGTGGGTTATTCATCAAGGATAGTATGTGATAAATGTAGATATGAGAGAAGTGAAGAGATGAGAAGTTTCCCTCCCAAGCCCTATTCTTGCCCGTAGGCAATAAGGATACTGCGGGGAGAGATGTACCTGTAGCAAAGAGAACCTAAAATTTGTAGAGAGGATAAATTACTAAGAATGAGAGAGATAGGTTTGGTTAAGGAGATGAGATTAGATACATATATATATGTTGGATTAGAGATGAAAAAGAAAACAACAAGAAATCAAGAAAACATCAATGTAGAATACATCTTACTTGACAAACCCTTCGGCACCATTATTGATGGAGAGAGAAGAAGAGCGGAGAATTCAACTTTGATTGATACGCCAAGTCCACGACCTTCTTTTATTAGAGTTGATCTTCCAAGGATAGCATGTAAGAATGGCTAGTCTTCCTCTATGAGAAAGTGTAGGCTTATGCTTATGTTAATGGCTAAGTACAATTTGGCATTACTACTCACTCTCTCATGAATTCCTCTGATCAATGGCTTGAATGCTTGAGTGGTTTTCAAGGAATAAGAGGTCCCCTTTTATAGGTGAAGGGAACCCCCAAGGGTTTACACAAGAAGAGAAGAGACACTATGAACAGAAACTGGAAAAGTTGGAAATGAGCTGTCCCTGCATGATGTGGGCAGACTGGGGTCCAGTATTTTGATCATATCTCCTCAACCATGGCTCCAAATAAAAAAGTAAAAATATGGACAAAAACTTCAACTCATTGCCTAGGACTTCCTTTTTATATGCATTTTCCAATTCGGATTGGAACCTTGTGTAAAAAAATCATCAAAATAGGGTACATTTTTTGTAGCAAAAGTCTTCTTGTGGTCCCCTTAGCTTAGACGTTTATTTGATTCCAATGGACACCTCATGCCATATGAAAGCATGACATTGCTCCTTGACAAAGTTTTGAATCATGCTTACAATAATGCATTAAAATAAGTGTATCTTTGAAATCATGCCACCTAGTGTCCCACTAGGATTTGATTCCATCCTAGTAGCTATTAAAAAGAAATATAAGAAAAATATGAAAAATACATAGAATATATATAGACTGAAAACTACCATAGATATAGGATCTAGATACAGTGTGAGATAATAATGAGATGGTAGAAAGAAATAATCAGTGCTTTTTGCCCCAAGTTAATGAGGCGGAGCTATTGACGTTTTTCCCATAGTACTTTTTAATGGTAAAGTAAGAATACGTTACCCTTGAGATAAATAATAGGAAGAGATAGAAAGTATAATATTATACTTAAATATGTATATGTACATTATAGGAAATGTAACTATGTATCTAAAAAGTTACAAGATAACTCTTGTAGCATGCGTTCCCACTATGTACGTGTCACAGCACGACATCCACCCCCTCTAAACCTGCACATCCTCCGGTATGTGCCACATTGTCTCTTTGTAAGATTAGCCCTCTTGTACATCTTCCTTGATTTCTTCTTCAACACTGGATGATTCCAAAGATTCATCTTCACATGTGTTTTTCTCTTCCTTCTCGTCAACATTTTTGGGATCATTGTCATCTCTTCTCTTAAACATTTTGATCCTTTTTCCTGCAATGGGAATCATTACTTCTATACCATCTAGTTCAGACAAGCTGAAAGTATCATTTTCATACACTTGCTTTACAACATACGGTCCAAACAATCTTTTTGAGAACTTACGCATGACTGTGTGCTGGTTATCAAGGATACTATCATACACTAAAACCCAGTCACCTTTGTCAATTATTTTGCTCCTGAGTCGATGTCGCTTATCAAAGTAGTCCTTGTTTTTCAGCCTTGCATTTTTGAGTCGTTCTTTTGCAGCTTCAATGTCTCCAGGTCTTCTCTCTATCTGCCTTATACGCAGTGCAAGGAGACCTTCCCTGCTAAGCCCCTCTTGCCAAGGTAGTACATTCCATGTGGGAATTGTATCTTCAATCGGCGTCAGTGGCTTTTGACCATACATTAGCTCCGCAGGCATGTAGCCGGTTACTGAGCTATGTGTTGTACGATTAGCTCATAAAGCATATGGTAACAATTTTGGCCACTCACCAACTCTTCCTTCGCAAGCCTTGGCCAAAGCTTTGATGATAAGAGGATGCCCTCTTTCACTCTTTCCATTGCCTTCAGGGTTGTAAGCTGTGGTAAGAGAAATCTTGATTCCTAATCTGGTAAAGAACTCCCTTGCTTCCTCAACATCCAGCTCACCTCTATCTACAGTGATCTTTCCCCCACAACCATAACGGCAAATCACCTCATCAAGAAGGAATTTGCACACAGCTTCTGTGGTTTTAGCTCTTAATGCTCTTCCTTCAACCTGGTTAGTTAGGTCCTCTCGTGCAAGAACCAAGTATCTCATCTGCTAGAGTCCTAAAGACATTGTGACTAGATCCACAACCCATTTATAGTGCATGGCTAGTGGATATGTAGGGTGCAATCCATCACGATGTCGAACATTTGAATACATTTGACAAGTTACACATGACTCTACGAATTGAGATACATCTTTATACATACCCTTCCACCAGTATTTTTCTTTCAATTTGGAGAAGGTTGCCCATACACCCCTATGTCCAGCCCATAGACTCTCATGAAACTCTTGCATGAGCTTTACTTGAGTCTCTTTTTTACATATAACCTGTTGTGGTGTAGAACCCTTTTGTTTAGGATGCTTCCACAAGTAACCATCACTTTTGTTTAGGATGCTTCCACAAGTAACCATCCCTTTTGTTTAGGATGCTTCCACAAGTAACCATCCCTTAAAAAGTACCCATATGCTTTCCTGCGTATCCTCTTGAATTCTTGTTCATACCCATCATCCTGTTTTGTTAGAGTACTCAAGTAGCTTCCAATAGAAAGCCAATCACCTTCATAAAGATCTTTCAAGAACAATTCAAATGAATTAGTCATGCAGACATTGTTACCTTTGACATGAGAGATAGAATAGAACTTTGTGCCTACATCATCTCCCTCATCAATCATTGTGACTCATCTTCATACCTTGCCCTTGATAGCATATCTGCCGCTGTATTGTCTTTACCTGCAATGTGCTTAAACTCGGGATTTAAGGACTTAATGTAGGCAATCCACCGCAACATAGCAATGTCTGGAGTTGAGCAGCTTGTAATCATCCAAAGAAGTGATAGACAATTTGTTTCTACAACCACACATGCACCAATTAGGTACTCTTTCCCATTTTTCAAGGCTGTAACCATACCCCATAGCTCTCTCTTTATTTGTGGATGGTTTCTTTGGCGAGCACTTAGTACCTTTGCTTCAAATTTTACCACATACCTGCATCCTTCTTCGTCATCTTGCCCTATAGCCCATCCAATCCCTGTAGGACTGGTGTCTACTATCACAATTACTGGCCTTTGACACTCATAGTCTACCTTTCTCAAAGTTGGTGCTAACCGGAGCAGCTTTTTCATGGCTTTTACATGTGCTTCTGACCATTTAAACTTTTGATTCTTTCTAAGCAACTGATAAAGAGGATCAGCTACATGTGCATAATGTGGAATCCAAATAACATAAAAGACACATGCTCCCAGAAACCTTCTAACCTCGGTGAGGCTAGTGCATGTTTCTTTCATTCTTTGGATCGCATCTACCTTTGCTGGACAAGATTTTCTACCATATGGCCCACACATGTGCCCCACAATGAGCACTTCATTGACACCAAACATAGACTTTTTCCCTAACAAAGTAAGATTCACTTCTTCCAACCTAGACAAAATTTTATCACAATCATTTATGTGATCTACCACAAACCTGCGACATCCCTTGAGATCCAAAGCTTCATCTTTGTCACTTTCTTCACATCCTTTGATAGGCAAATCATTAATGAAAGGCATTGTGATTTGAGGAATAAAGTTGGTTGCTCCATGTGGCAAGGTACACATCCTTACCAAACCCAAAGGTGTCCTCATGGTTGTCAAGTCTCTGCTTTTGATTGCAAGGTGAAATTGATCATACCCTGAGTAGAGATCCCCCATTGAGTAGATTGCCCTCCCAGCAAACACCTCTACAAACTCATCCACAATTGGACATGTACCTACATTTCTAATTGTCCCCTTGTTCACTGGTTGCATATCTTATGAAGCATAGAGAACCATTCTTCTTTGGAACTGTGAACCACATGTTTGAGTATGGAGCACAAGAAGGCTCCAAGATTCCCATTTTGATTTTCTCATTCAGTAGCTCTACTAACTTTGGCAAATGAGCCTTTGGAACTGGAATAGGTCGCAGAATCCAAGGCACATGAGGTATTGTGAAAATTACCATAGGAGCTACAATAGAAGAATCAACACATCCTATCTCATGTGGCTCAAATGTAAAAGCCTTACCATGCTTTGAAAGCATTTCTTTGAAGCACTTTGTCTCCTCCTTTGTTAGAAACTCCTCGCAACCAATCTGCAACTCTTGGAAAGACTCCTTTGTGAAGGTATGCCCAATCTTTTTAGGATTCCTCAAACTTGGTTGTAAAGAAGCCTGCTCAATCTTTTCCCTATTGTTGGGTGTTAAGGGTGAAGCTACTGGTTTCACCTTCTTTGCTACACTCTTGTATTTAGTTTCAACATGGACTTCTGGGCCAACTGTTTGGTTTTCCTTAAAGGCTTCTATTACTTGATACATTTCCATAGAGCAAACTTCCACAACTTCATTTTCAAGATGCAAACTAGACCCCATTATAGCATCAAGCTCACCCATAGTATCTACAAAACAAATTTGTTCACACAAACCCAAAACATTTTCAATAGGCTCTAGCAACCCACTCTTTTTCATGCCTATTTGTACATTATGCACATATTGCCTCTCACATCTCTTCAAATCTTCAAGTTTTGTAAAACATACTGATCCATTCCTTGTTACCCAGGAGCCCGTTGAAAAAGTTTCACCTATTTTTGGATCAGGCGAGACCCTTTTTCTTTCTGTACCACTGCAATCTCGCTTTACAATGGTACTTGGCCAAAACCCATCATTTCTCTATGATCATGAAACTCTTTGCTCACCTTTGGTAGAGGATGTTCTCTGAGGTTGTCACGATTTCTTTCATGGTTAACACAAACTGTGAGAAATTGGACAGCTCGTTTACCATCTTTGCTATGTATCCTAGCATATGTTGAACCATCATCCATTACCTTTGTTTCCATTCGAACTCCCACAATGTAGGGTTGTCCAAGGATGAGATTATATGAAGATGTATCCTGTACAAAGAAGTTTTGGTCAATCTTTACATCACCTATTGCCACCTTCACACCTGGACATGCTGCATACAATTCACCGGATGAATTGTTTGCCACTTTCACCATCCAACCATGATCAGTTTTCATCGGCCATTTGCACTTGTTGTAGAGACTCTTTGACATTATGTTTATTTCTGAACCATGGTCAATCAAGGCAAATAATGGCTCTTCAAGGTCACCTACCTTGACCAAAGTTTCTGTAGTAGCCCTTGCCCAGTGACCTCATGAATAGTAACTGCTAGGAATATCTTCAACTTCTTCATCATCATTTGAGAAATGCACTTGCTTCACTCTCCCACTAGATTGGTAGCATCCTACCACAGCTCCATCATTCTCCTTATTTTGCAGTTGCATCCCTTGTGTCTTCGAGGTTTCCCCTTCAACCTGTGGACGAGAAACTTCAGCAAGGGTTTGCCTCTTCCTCTTGATGATGTCAATGATCTCCTCATGGAATTCACGCTTTGCAATGCCAAGAACTTCTCCCAGAGTAAACTCGATCTTGCTATTCAAGATCCTTTCCTCCAAGACTTTCTTCAAATCTGTAGCAACCTCAATATCATATTGTAGTTTATAAGTTGGGCCTTTTGTCTTACCTTTTGTTGGCTCTTTCTTCTTTCCTGTTGTAGACTCCTCCATGAATACTTCAGGTGGAGACGCTCCTTGTGTCGGGGTTGTTTGGGAAGGCATTGAGTGGCTTCTTTCCCCACTTCTAAAAGCTCTTTTTGATGGTCCTTCATCAGTATTCTCACATCTGCGCTTCTCTTCTACAATCACCTCATTTTGTTGGCAATTTGTAATGTAAGCATGCACTGACAATGAGTCCACTGGATCATTCCATCCTGTTTCTAGATGTATGCAATCACCTGCTTCATGTAGAATCTCTTTTGTAAGCTTTCCCTTTTTAGCTAATTGCATGACATTTGGCCAAATTTGACCATGATGGTCACTCACCTCTTCATCACTAAGATGCTCAATTTTTACTCCATAAGTAGCTGCCTCAACTGAAGAGGTGGCATGCTTAGTTGCCATATCTTCAACTAAGGTTTGCATTCCCCCCTTCCCAAAGTTAGTTCTCAAGGGTAGACTTGTCTCTCGTAAGTGGATTTTACCATCCTTAAAAAAGACAACTATTGGAATTAGGGTTGCAGAGAAACACACACAGCTTGGAGAAGACGAAGGAAGCTCAAGGCACACAATAGAGAGTGTGTTACTTAGTGGGCAATGGAAAGATAGATAGCCCTAGAGTGATGGGCGTATATACAATGCACGGGGGAAAAAAACTCCTAAAGAGGGAAAAACTGCCCCGGCGGTTTCTAGTGTGTTCACCACACATCATCCACATGTACAATGGTAACAAATCCCCCTGGAGTGACCGGGTGAACGAGAGGTGGGCACATGAGTAAAGGGAAGTGCCATGCCCTGAGGACAGGATCAGTCGACAAAGGGGAGTAAGCCCAAAGCTTTGCGGAAAGCTTCAAGCTTCTCACGAGACAATGCCTTTGTGAAAAGATCTGCAAGGTTGTCTTGTGTTGGCACATAAGCCGAGATGATCTCTCCTGCTGAGAGCCTCTCCCTGACATAGTGGTAATGCACCTCAATGTTCTTTGTGCGAGCATGAAAAACTAGGTTCCTCGCAATTGCCAATGCGCTCTGACTTTCAGTGTAGATAGTGTTGGCAGTGTCCTGTCCAACACCCAAATCAGCCATAAGGCATCTGAGCCATACACACTCAACTGTAGCTGTGAAGACTGCCCTGTACTCAGCCTCACAACTCGAAGTGGCCACAGTAGGTTGCTTCTTGCTCAACCATGATATACATGAACTGCCAAGCATGAAATAAAAACCACTTGTGGACACTCGCGTGTCAAAACAACCAGCCAAATCTGAGTCCGAAAAAGCATGTAAGTCTGGCGGCAATGATCCCCCCTTGGGATAAAACAAGCCAAGATGTAAAGTGCCACTAAGGTAGCGTAAAATTCTCTTGACAGCCTGCCAATGCTTAGACCCTGGGCTATGCATAAATCTACTGACCTGTGAGACTGTAAACTGAATATCCGGCCTCGTGTTGCATACATAAATGAGGCAGCCAACAGCAGTTTGGTAAAGAGTGACATCAGCAGGATTGCCAGCATCATGTAGACTTAACTTCAAACCTGCTTCCATGGGAGTGTCAATAGGTTTGCAATCCTCAAGTCCAAACTTACATAGCAATGTCTCTATGTAACTTTTTTGACACAAGGCAATACCACCATCACACTGCTTAAATTGTATACCCAAGTAATGATGCAACAGCCCCAAATCTTTCATCTTCAAATTAACATTCAAATCAGCCTTAAATTCAGCAATATGTCTCTCATTTGGTCCAGTGATCAGCAAATCATCAACATAAAGAACCACAATGAGAAATACATCACCCTCACGCTTTACATACAATGTGCTTTCTGTTGGAATGTTACGAAAGCCTTGTTTGACCAAATGAGTGTCAGCTTTCTCATACCAAGCACGAGGAGATTGCTCCAACCCATACAAAGCCTTGTTACATTTGCACACTTTGTCCTCTTGTCCTTTTATGACAAAACCGCGAGGCTGCGTTACATAAACTTCCTCAAATATGTCACCATTCAAGAAAGCAGTAACAATGTCTGATCGATGTACATCCCAACCAAAATGAGCTGCCAATGCACATAGAAATCGTACAGTAGTCATACGACAAGTGGGAGCAAAAGTCTCTTCATAATCTATGCCTTTTTGTTGTTCATAACCCTTTGCAACAAGTCGAGCCTTATGGCGATCGATCTCACCATCCGACTTGCGTTTCAACTTGTAAACCCACTTCGTACCAATGGCCTTTTTTCCAGGAGGCAAATCACATAAAGTCCATGTGTCATTTTCTATAAGTGCATCATATTCTGATTGCATGGCAGCCATCCAATTTTTTGAATTTTGTGCTTCATCAAAAGTCAGAGGCTCCTCAACATCATGTAAGCTAGACACAGCCAAAGCATAACAATCTCATGCATAAGATGCATGGCGAGAGCCTGAACGAGTACAACTAGACAAAGGTGCATCCAATTTACTGTCAGGCAAAGTGTGCACCAGCCATTTTGGCATACCTCTAGCCTGCTCATTTTCAGGCCTTTCCTCATCAAGTACATCATGTACATCTGCATCAGTAATAGGCTGATCTAGAACATTTTCAGAAACCCCCATAGGCTGTACATTTGCCTCATTGGAACTTACATTCGTATTTCCACCACTGAAAAGAGGCAACAAAGTGTCATAAATGTCCTGTGAGCTTACATTACTGTCTCTAGTACATGACAGCAAGGGCTGAACAGAATCTTCCACAAACACTACATCCCGTGAAACCAGAATACGTTTTGTTTGCGGATGATACAACCTGTAACCTTTGCTTTCAGCACTATAACCAACAAAAATACATTTGACAGCCTTATCACCCAATTTTCTGCGTTGCACTTGTGGCACCAAAGCATATGCCAAACAGCCAAAAACACGCATGTGCTCAATAGAAGGCTTTCTATCATGCCATGCTTCATATGGAGTAATAGACTGCAAAGCTTTCGTAGGACACCTGTTAAGTACAAAAGTGGCACACATAATGGACTCAAGCCAAAAAGAATGCGGCAAAGCTTGACTTTTGACCATACATCGTGCCATTTCCGTCAGTGACCTATTTTTCCTCTCAGCAACACCATTTTGCTAAGGTGTATAAGGCACTGTACATTGGTGTTTTATCCCACAACTAGCCAGAAATGCATTAAATTCATGAGACATATACTCCCCCCCTCGATCGGAATGGAGGGTGCCCATAGTACATTTCGAGACATTTTCAGCCATAGCCAGAAATTGTTTGAAGCACATAAAAACTTCGGACTTCGCTTTAAGCGGAAATACCCATGCATGCCTGGAGTAATCATCAATGAAAGTCACGAAGTACAGGTAATTGCCCAAGGACGGAGTTTGCATGGGCCCTCAAACATCACTATGCACAAGGTGCAACCTGCATGTGGCCCGAACTGAACCATCCTTTGGAAACTTAGAACGCTGCATCTTACCCAAAATACAGCCTTCACAAACATGTTTGACAGGTGCTTCAAGAGGTGACAAAGAAGCAACCATATCAGATTTCTGCACCAAACGCAGCAAACTGGCAAAATTCAGATGACCAAAACGTGCATGCCAAAGTTTTGCATCTGAAATAGCCCTTGAATCTGCAACAGCATTTGCAAAATTTTGTCCACACTTGTCATACAAAGTGAGCTTATACAACCCACGGCACAAAAGCCCAGATGCAACAATTTCATCACCAAAACTGAGATCATGAACTGTGCATCTGTCATCCACAAATTTGACGACAAGTCCAAGTCTAGCAAGTGCAGATACCGACAAGAGATTCTTCTTGATCCCAGGTACATAAAGTGCATCAACAAGTGTGAAGGAACTGCCATTAGCAGCAGTGAGCACAATCTTTCCAACTCCCTGAACTGGATAGGAGGCGTTCTTGGCACAAGTGACTGAATTCCCATGAGGGACAGACTCGAGAGAGGTAAACAATTCACGATGTGAGGTAATGTGCTTTGTAGCACCACTGTCGAAATACCACACATGTGAATCTGCAGCAACTGACAAGTATGCATCATGGATAGCAGGATTGTAAGTGCACTCTGAGCTAAAAGCCCATTCTGCATGAACATTAACAACACAGTCTCCTTTCACAGAAGACTCAACAATGGCTGCATTTGTAGTGGAACCAGTATTTGCAGTGGAAACACCCTCTTTCTTCTTAGCCTCTTTGGCCTTCAACTTAGGACACGACTTGATCAAGTGGTCATTGGCTTTACAATAATGGCAACGCATCTTCTTTTACCCCTTATCACCAGAATTGCCAGATGAAGTACTACCAGTAGAAGCATTAGGAACATAATTTTTGCCACTTGCAGCAGAACCATAAGAAGTGGCTGCATTACTGTTACCACCCTTTCTTTGAGAAGCAATAAAACCTTGTTCAACTACACGCTGCCTAGTCCTGTCTTTTCTAGAAAGTGACTCTTGCAACAGCAATGTGCATAATGCATCAAACTTGACAACTTCAGGATTTCCTTGGGTCATCAGTCTCCAAGTACTAGCAAAAGTCTGGTAGGAATCTGGTAAGGCATCAAGAACAGTCTGCACAAGGGAACTGTCTGAAATGACTTCACCTGCAGAAATAAGTTGGTCATTGATATCCTTGACACTAGCAAGGAAAGTGTTCATATCATCTTCCTCATGCATAATCTTCGACTCCATCTCTTTACGCAGCAAAGCAATTTTAGCCTCATTGCGGCTTGCATAAAGACCTGCTAGAATATCCCAAGCTTGTGCTGCAGATTTTGCTGAACGGATGTGAGGAACAATGGTGCGCTTCACAGACAACGCAATCAATGCATGAGCCTATGCATCCTTAACATCCCAACAAGCTTGTTCTACCGTAGACAAAACAACTCTAACAGCTGCAATCCTTGTAGCAAGACCTGCAACATCCTCAACATCGCCTACATCCTCAGAACCAGGACGTACATCAATGCCCTACACAATGTTCCAGCCACCTTTTGACACAAGAACATGTTGCATCATATAAACCCACATAGGGTAGTTGTCCCCATCCAACCTGTCCTCAGCAGCAAACATCTTGAACACATCTGTGTTGTTGTTGTCAGCCATGGTAAATGCTACACCTGATGTGAAAACTGCCCGAAAATAGGAGAAATGGAGCGGGAAAAACCTGTGCTATATAGCACAAACCGTAGAAGACTATAAGGCACCTATTATGCAGAAAACGGCACTGACAGAAATTCTGCACAAAATGACGAAATAGCCTGTGCAGTACTGCCTGTAGTGGAAATGGAGGCCGAAATGAGCCCAACTTGTGAACGCTTGCCAAAGCTCACTGAAATCGGAGAAAGTGAGCAGGCGTGTGCTGGAGCAGCTGGCGACTAAGCCTGTGAGGACGTGACCTGCTCTGATACCAATTGTTGGAATTAGGGTTGCAGAGAAACACACACAGCATGGAGAAGATGAAGGAAGCTCAATTCACACAATAGAGAGTGTGTTACTTAGTGTGCAATGGAAAGATAGATATCCCTAGAGTGATGGGCGTATATACAATGCACGGGGGGAAAACCCTCCTAAAGAGGGAAAAAATGCCCCGGAGGTCCTAGTGTGTTCACACACATCACTACCACATGTATATGGTAACAACAACATCTTTTGACAAAGCATCACTAAAATCATCACAATCCCTTCTTACATGGTCTGTACTATCACACCAAATACATCTATTAACAAACCCTTCTTTGGGATGTTGTCTTTGCCTAGGAAATGGCCCTGATGGTTGGCCTTTTTCTTCAAGCTTTGTAAGCTTCACCTTCAAGTCACGCATTCCCTTCACAAGCTCATCTAGCATGGACTCATCAAACTTAGGAGCAATAAAAGCAGGCTTTACCATTTTTTCAGAAGTTGAGGTGGAAGGACTTGTAGTGTTTACTACCATCTTGTCCCTTCTTCTTTGTCGTTTGGCAAGTAGTGAGATAGCACGTTCAACCTCATTCCAGTCGGTCTTTAGTCCTTGCTCAGCATCTTTATCTTCAAGAAGAAGCTCCAAATTTTCTTGAAACTCTTTACCTGCAGCTTGTAAGAAAAGATCTGTCTTCTCTGCATCTAGTGTGGCCCTTTCTGTCCTTCTGAGTTGTGCATAGCGCCACTCAAATTCTCTAAGTAGCTCTATTATTGATAGTCCTTGCTTTGGCTTGACTACCCATTCTAAGAATGTCCTTTTGGTCACTCTCTCAGAGTCCTCCATGAAATATTCCTCCTTTAAAGCTACTTTGAGTTCTTCCCAATTTCTCCCATGCCCATCTTTAATTCCCCTAACATGTTCTCTAATTTCTGGAGCAACAACTAGCTCAATCTTTGAATCATTTCACCTTCTGATACGCGATGTAGCTCCATCTCCTTCACATACTCGCGTAAGTACTTGGTTACATCTTTGCCATTGAACTGATTCATTCTATTGAGGACTGCTTGTATGGCCTTCGTGTTTGCTGAAATCTCCCTTCTTTCAGTGGCATGTTGTTGTTGCATGAACATTGCAAATGCTTGAAACATTTGCATTGTTGTTGGGTCAAAATGCATACCCTGTTGCTCAACATGATCACCCATGGTTACCCACAAACTCTCACCCTTGCAGTTTCATGTCGGGTTCACCAAAAATATGTCGAGAAATTTGGGGTCTTGCAAGGAAAGCACCGGGCTTATGGCTGTGAGAGTTTGTGAGAGAACTCAAAAACAACTATATGAAGGAGTTAAACCATAGATGCCATGAAGAATAGGGTTTGGAAGTGCAACCAAAGAAGCCCCACTCTTTCTCTCTTGCACTCACACACACAAAGAAAGAACACAAAAGAGAGTGTCAAAACAACACAAAGATGAAAACATCAAGGCTATGGACATATCGTATCGTGGGTAATATGAAAGGGTTAATAGATGAGTTAATGGCATTCAATCTTGGCTAACCAAATAGGCTACTAATTGTTCTTTGGAATTGTAGTTTTGTGCTCACCATAATATTTATATTTTGTCTAGTGATTGGGATTGATTGTGTGTACAAATCCTCTTGGTTCATAGCAAGATAACTACGCTTACGTCAAAAGAAAATTTATAGTCTATGAGAGGTAGTATGATGGGATCCGGTGATAGAAGTATTTCATTGAGCCTTTCTGGCCCAAAGAGAAACACTATACGTTGTTGAAAGTGTATTTTACGGCTAATCCATACGTTAATTCTAATAGATCGTACAGAGTGAAAGCGATAGAAATTATCATCATGTGGGTTATTCATCTAGGATAGTATGTGAGAAATGTAGATATGAGAGAAGTGAAGAGATGAGAAGTTTTCCTCCCAAGCCCTAAAGGATACTGCGGGGAGAGATGTACCTGTAGCAAAGAGAACCTAGAATTTGTAGAGAGGATGAATCACTAAGAATGAAAGAGATAGGTTTGCTTAAGGAGATGAGATTAGATACATATATATATATATATATATATATATATATATATATATATATATATATATATATGTTGGATTAGAGATGAAAAAGAAAACAACAAGAAATCAAGAAAACATCAATGTAGAACACATCTTACTTGACAAACCCTTTGGCACCATTATTGATGGAGAGAGAAGAAGAGTGGAGAATTCAACTTTGATTGATACGCCAAGTCCACGACCTTCTTTTATTAGAGTTGATCTTCCAAGGATAGCATGCAAGAATGGCTAGTCTTCCTCTATGAGAAATTGTAGGCTTAGGCTTATGTTAATGGCTAAGTACAATTGGGCATTACTACTCACTCTCTCATGAATTCCTCTCATCAATGGCTTGAATGCTTGAGTGGTTTTCAAGGAATAAGAGGTCCCCTTTCATAGGTGAAGGGAACCCCCAAGGGTTTACACAAGAAGAGAAGAGCCAATGTGAACAGAAACTGGAAAAGTTGAAAATGAGTTGTCCCTGCATGATGTGGGCAGACTGAGGTCCAGTATTTTGATCATATCTCCTCAACCGTGGCTCCAAATAAAAAAGTAAAAATATGGGCAAAAATGTCAGCTCATTTCCTATGACTTCCTTTTTATATGCATTTTCCAATTTGGATTGGAACCTTGTGTAAAACGATAATCAAAATAGGATACAGTTTTGGCAGCAAAAGTCTTCTTGTGGTCTCCTTAGCTTAGACGTTTATTTGATTCCAATGGATACCTCATGCCATATGAAAGCATGACATTGCTCCTTGACAAAGTTTTGTAATCATGCTTACAATAATGCATTAAAATAAGTGTATCTTTGAAATCATGCCACCTAGTGTCCCACTAGGATTTGATTCCATCCTAGTCGCTATTAAAAATAAATATTAAGAAAAATATGAAAAATACATAGAATATATATAGATTGGAAATTACCCTAGATATAGGATCTAGATAGGGTGTGAGATAATAATGAGATGGTAGAAAGAAATAATCAATGATTTTTGCCCCAAGTTAAAGAGGCGGAGCTATTGACGTTTTTCCCATAATACTTTTTAATGGTAAAGTAAGAATACGTTACCCTTGAGATAAATAATAGGATGAGATAGAAAGCATAATATTATACTTAAATATGTATCTGTACATTATGGGAAATATAACTATGTATCTAAAAAGTTACAAGATAACTCTTGTAGCATACGTTCCCACTATGTACGTGTCACAGCATGACAACGGGACACCAAAAGTACTATACTAAGTTAGCAAAAAGGTACTATGGTCGCTTCCAGATTCTTAAGCCAATCAATGAGATGGCCTATCACTCAAGTTTCCCAACCATTGGCTCATACACAATGTTTTCCATGTGCCTACTAAAGCCGTACAAAGGAGAACCACCTCAAGAACCATCTATTGAAGACCCACCGGAGATCGAGGACCAAGAAGAGGTGCTGCAGCCCAAATCCATTCTCCGACATGAAGACAAGGTACTAAGAGGTGGTAAGACTATCCGACGATATCTTATTAAGTTTAAGAATTATCCTTTTGAAGATGCTAGATGCATGCAAGGCATACAATTAAAGGATAGCCTAAACCTTTTCAATGCTTACAATGCTTCCCAAGAGTAAGCAAATGTATAAATGTTAAAAATGAACAAAGTTTATGTCTTATAAGACTCTCTTCTTTTTTGTGCACAAAAATGAAGTAGTATGCATGCTTAGATCAAGCTTGCAGAGACGACGTCTCCCGAACACCAAGTAGAGCTTGTCACTATACTATGGAAGATTGATAGGACTAATGTGCAGACATGCTTGCGGCCAAGCGCCAAATGGACTAGTCATCCATTCTGGAGCGATGTCGTAGGATAACATAGGGATCCTCTACCCGCTAAGAAAAAGGACTCATGAATATGCTTTATCTTCTCTACACCATAGTCGAGGACGACTATGATTTCAAGAGAGAGGTAATGTCATAATAATAAATATCTAATTCTCCTAAATGATTTTCTCATGTTAAACTGATCATTTAATATGGGGAAGTGCCAAGGGAGAAAAAGCTAGAATATTGGTTAAGTTAGCAGACCGTCCACAGTAGGGATCCAAAGGAGGGAAAATAGGGATCCAAAGGGGGGGCCATCTGCAAAAGAGCTATGTGCAACAATGGGCTTAAAAAACCTTAAGGTTCAGCCCATTAAGACTTCCAAAATGCTAAGGTTCCAAAATTCAAAGGTTGTGTCCAAAGCTCAACTTTAGGGAAAATTGGATGCTTTGTGTGTGTCCCAAAAGTTTTTGTCAAGCCCTACATAGGAGGGGGAAATCCCAAGAAGTAGAGGATGAGAGATAAACTCATACACACACACACACACACACACACACACACACACAAGCTCCCTTTGTACACAAGGGGAAAGAGGGACAAATGTCAGCTCCCTAGCCCAGATGCCCACAAGGTGTACTCAAATCCTATTGGATGGCCTTGGAGGTGGACCAATGAGAATTAGGCTAGACTAAATCTAGTTTAATTAATTTAAAAACACTTAATAAAAGAACAAATAAGAATTAATCTCTCTAGAAGACTATTGGACAGTCTCCCAAGGGGACCAATGAGCATTCAGCAGCCCAATGGCTTGCCTGATTCCTATTGGCCAGGAGGTAAAGGGGTCCAATGAGAGTTTAGTTGAATTATTAAATTACCTAAAGCTCTCACAAAAGGGGAAAGGGGGACATATGTCAGAAGGCTATCACTTATGTTGCTTAATTGTCATTGTCTAATAGGATGCTAGCATGAGCAATTAGCAAGGGGGGTCAACCACGAGAGAGAGGGGGCTGATTTTTGCAAGGAATTATTGACACACACACTCACACTATCTCATGTGTGAAGTAATGAAGACTCTCTCTCCTTCTCAAGCTTTAATGGAAAGCTTATCACCTACTCCAAGCTTGTGAGAAGGAAGGCCTACACCAACAACTCTTGGCTTTGTGATGCAAATCCAACCAAGAGCCAAGCTTCAATGCATGCTCATCTCCTCTACCATGCTAATTACTAAGCTAAGCTATGCTAATATGAGTGATTATGTGAAGAGATGTACATCTTTCTCGTAAGACTACTCCTTCCTCTCAATCTACTTTTATACCCCGCTAGCTCTCACCATCTTCGAAGGTGTGTGAGGTCTTGGGTCTGAGACCATGAGGAAATTGATGCTGTGTTTGATAAGTGTTTTGCATAGTGCATGAAGTTTCCATCTTCATTGCACTAGCTAGTATTGAAGGAACACAAGAAATTGTATTGTGAAATTTCTCTCTTGATGGGAGAAACCATAATACAAATCCTTTTGGAGGGGGCACCGGCTCCATGCAAATCCGGTCCTCAACTGTTGTCAATTGCTTAGTTTCTCTCTCTTTGAAGTATTGTTCATGCTATCTAACTAGGTTTTAACCCCTCCTATGTACGGACTTGTGAAGACTTTTGTACACACACACAAAGAATCCTAATTTTTTACCCTTGGACACAACCTTTGAATTTTGGAACCTTAGCATTTTGGAAGTCTTAATGGGCTTAACCCTAAGGTCTTTGGAGCCCATTGTTGCACATAGCTCTTTTGCAGATGTCCCCCCCTTTGGATCCCTATTTTCCCTCCTTTGGATCCCTACCGTGGCCGGTCTGCCGGTTTAACCAATATTCTAGCTTTTTCTCTGCTGGCACTTCCCCATTTTAAATGATCAGTTTAACATGAGAAAATGATTTAGGAGAATTAGAAATTAGTTATTATGACAAGGTCAAAAACGCACTGCTATGAATAATCGTGATTTTTGTACTTGACCTAAAGTGAGATATGAGACCATAAGCATATGTGCTTAGGGTCTTATAAACATGTCCTAGAAGTTTCATAACGTTTGGATGTCGTTTGATGCTATAATGTTGTGATCTAATGAGCAACTAGCTTTTGGTAATTTCTGTCATTTGAGTGTAGCTTGAAATATATGCAAGTTGTTCGTTGTTTTCCAAGAGATTGACAACCTCTTGTAGCCTCTATGCACTAGTCAAATTAGCTTTGTCCCATGGATTGACAATTATATGCGTGGTTCTTGTTATGTCTGCAATAAGATAGCAGTGAAGTTAGACACCCGTCCCACAGTTTTATAAGGAAACTAGTTATGACCACATCTACTTGTGGCATGACCAAACAATGACCAAAGTGAACCTCAAAGACCATTCCTATAGAGATTTCATGATCACATTGGTTGAGGAATTTGACTAGAGTACCAAGGGAGAATCTGAACTTCTTGAGTGGCTTCAATCAACCAAATCCATTTGGATGTGTGGTGCATTCAAGTGTGGCAACCTACAAAAAGGAAGACTATATTTTGGAAAGGGAAATAGAGGATGAGACGTATGTTCTAGAGTCATGCCTATGACATCTCTTTGAATATTTTGGATGGGATCAAATACTTGCAATGTTAGATAAGTGTGTAACTATTTGATTTTCAAGCCCATTGCCCATGTGGGAACATAATTTATAGCATGCAGGCATGTAGATACACTCTACTTCTCTTTAGAAGTTTGTATGGCTATTTTATATGTGTGTGTGTGTGTGTGTGTGTGTGTGTGTGTGTGTGTGTAAAAGGCTTCCAAAATTAATAGAACGTTATAATTTTTGTGTTGCTTTTGGTGTCAAGCTCTCTCTCTCTCACTCTCATTCTTCTCGTGCATGCTCTCCATCTTCACCCCACGGCTCCTCACAGACATCCCCAATAGCCTTGCTTCCCTTTCAAAGTGCGCCCACAAATCGCACAAGATCTGGTACCAACAGATGATATAGTTGAAGTTGAGGTAAAAGCACAATTACTTACTGCATATGCATTGAGAATAATGGAAGAGCTTGCAGGGGATACTCTTTTTTCTTCTTCCTGCAAGGAAATAATGATACCATCCAAAGAGGGGAATGTATCTTTTTCTTTTAAAACAATGACAATTTGATGATATTCATCAGGCAAGCTATTTAGCAAAACAACTATAAGATATTCATCTGGCATTGTGGCTTCAACATACACTAGATGTGTTCTCAGGCTCTTTAATCTATTGGCTAATGCAGCTATGTTTTCATCAACATGCATAGCAAGAGAATATAATTCCATTTTGAGATTCATCATGGAATATTTGTCTTTAGCACCAAAAAGAGTCTCTAGCTCTATCCAAGCAGCACTAGCAGATGGAATATCATCCAAGTAATAAGCATAATTATTTTTCCAGAGAAGTTACAATAATACCCAATGCTTTCTCATCCTTCCTTTCTTACTTGGAAGATAAAGCTTTGGTGACTGCAACCGATGTACCTATTTTGTCTGTTGATAGGGGTTTGACAACACTCCATAGATTTTTGTGCATCAAACAACCCTTTACTTTTATTTGCCAAGTATGAAAGCCAGTTCAATTGAGTTTGTCAAACTTTGATGTCATATTTGATAAGAAACGGAAGACTTGTTTCTCAATATGCTGCTCAACATAGAAACTTGTTCGACTTTACCGCCCAAAAAAAACCTTTAACTCACAGGAGTAAGACGAATCATCCCTCCAATAAGTGCTACAAAAGGAATAATAATCAAATCCATATTGTTGATGGTGATACGGATTCTCAAATACTTTCAGTTGCAAGTGATGTTCTTTAGGTCAAGTCCTTTTTTATGGTATTTACAGTCAAATTAATTGTATGGGTTATAGACACTGCCACATACAAAGTGGTAAGACCTCCCAAAATATGTTTGGTTCAAGTCCTTGTTGTAAACCACTTCTCATGAGGTTACTAGGTAAACCTAAACTCAAGGTTTTGAGAGTAAACTAAAACCTCCATTTGATGGTGGCTATTTTTTACCTACACCCTTTTGTGTTTGAGGGGGGTCTCATTGTGATAGCACCAGGTTATGGGTCTCATTTTAGTGTCACTCCTAAGTAAAAATCGACCCTTTTGAGGACCATTGGAGCTTCAGGTAACTGAATGCTGTGTTGTAAAGCACATCACAACCCCCTGAGCGATTCGCTCATTTCGAGCTATCACACGCTCTAATCAAAAACCGATCATAAAAAGACATTAAAAAACATCAAAAAATGAGTGAAAACGGGGTGCAAAATGCCTAAAAAATCAACGGCTTCAAGGGTATTCGCCGACGCTTGTAGGGTGACAAAGGCACATGCATCTACACTCTGGTTGTGTACTAGAGGCCAAGCAACTAGCGAGCACTTTGACTTACGTGGGTTCTCAATACCCACCTACCCTAGGTTCCGGGCCCTCGGCGCGGACCCAAGGTAGTACAACCCAAGACCCAAACATAGTGGCTAGTGACTCGTCATCCGACTATGACATTATGGAAGGGCATCCTACACCAAATCCCGAGCAAGTAAACAAAAACGTACCTGTCTGGGTCCCACAGCCTGGATCTAGTGTGTTTAGTCGCTTTATAGAAACCTTTAGTAGAGCTACTTGCTTTGAATGTGCGGCTAGTGAAGATAACGAACGTGAGGGAGAGGTAGATTCTCCTTTGGTATCTCAGGGGGAGCCTATACTCCCCAAGAATGTCCATGTTTATATCCTACCCCCTGCTTTCATGGAAGACCTTGCAAAGAAATCACCTCTCGAAGTTCTACACCCGATGGTAGGAGTCTTGCGGAGGTGCAAGAAGTTGAGCGCTATATGCAAGCGGCTAGGGGGAGGGAAATGGAGAGTTTCCTAGAACAACACCGAGCCATGAAGGGAAAGACCCTTGGGATAATAGGCATAGCAATTGAGCAATCGAGTGCTCGTGAGTTAGTAGGCAATGTGGGTCAAATTGTGGGGAGCAACAATGCTTCCACCTCAAGGGAAACCTCTAGTACGTCGGGCCTAGAAGGGTTATTTCTCAACAAAAATTGGGAATATCACCTACAAAATAAAACCTTGACTGATCTGTACACGGGTTACACATACCATATAGGTTGGTTAGAAGTTGTATAATCTACTTCTAGCGGTCTACAGGAGCGACAACAGATGGTCTGCAATGTCATCCGTAGCATCATCCAATCGGAGAGGCAAAACCGAGGGATTAACATTCCTTCAATGGGCCTTATGAGATTCTTGGATGCGGGCAAGTCCAGACAACCGACACTATCACAGATGGAAACTCCTTAAGTGAGTCCAATGGACCCTTCATATAAACTTGTTTTGCCTGGAGTTTGTGTACAGTCTGAACCCACAAGTAGCAGTTTTACTTTTCCAAATCTAGCTCATCTGTCTCTCGGAGACACTATGGCTATGATACCTACTCCGGTGATGAGTACAAAAAGTACACCTTGGACCTCGTTTGTTAGCATCGCACCGCTACCTAGTAGCACAGTGCCCCCAACAATACCTACGGGTGTGCATCAATCCTATGTACCTGTCGCACTCATGCCCACGTAGCTCCCACACCCCCAATTATGCCAAGGTCTCACATGCCACAATGGCATTATCCAAGCTCTTATTCAAGTGGTTCAACACCATTTAGCAATAACATGTCGTATCCGGCACCGGCTATGCCTAGGGCCACACCTATGAACTTTGGATCACCACGTGCTACACCACCATACGAGGTATGGGACCCAAGTGTCGCGCGTATGCCAAGGCCAAGGCCAACTCCCATCCCACTACCGCCACTATACCTGCTTATTTAGGAGATTTGACAGCATTTGCTCAAACCATCGGTGAATCTATTGCTGAGAATATGCGTAACACCCTGATAAAGAGCCTAGAAGTAAGGCAATACAAACAGCCAAGCTCACACAAAAATTTAGTGGAGACGGGGATGTGAGAAATCATATCGAAGTGTTTGAACAAATATGCGATTCTCTAGGAGAATGACCTGCATAAGAGTAATGCTTTAAGCCCAACCTTAAGTGGGAAAGGTGGGGATTGGTACAGAAAAAAACGATTTACCCTACTCTTAGGAGACTGTTCTTGAAATAATACATACGAGAGGGAGTGCTTTGGGGGGTAGCCTCTCAGCTCTAAAAGCCCAAGGAGAGGAAGGAGAGCCAGTGAGAGACTTTATTAGTCGCTTGAAGCATTTGAATTCTCATTGTAATCCAAATGAGTGCTTCAACAATTATCAATTGCTTGACAGATTCATTAGGGGATTACGACATGAGGATATCTACAATGGCCTAGTCATTAGAGGTATCACCACTTGGGAAGCAGTTACCACCAATGCGATCCAATTAGAGGATAATTTAAGGATTCAAGGAGAAAGAGTGTCTATTGAGCCTAAATCTACTAGCTCGCCAAGCATCAGGGCATCAGCCAATGACCCTAAAGCCTATTGCTAAGGAGCCAAAGCTATATGAGATGACTTTAGCAGATCTCACCAAGGCTATTCAAGAGAGTCTTAGAGACAATCTGCTCCACAAAACAATCATATGTATCCAAGAAGGGAGCAACAATGGTTCTCAGTATGCTATGGTTCGCATAGTACTAGTGAATGCCCTACTTTTAGAGTAAAATTCAATGGGAATTGCAACGCATGTGGGAGGTATGGTCATCATGCTAAGAATTGCATAGTATTTAAGCACGCCATGGCCAATAGACTAACCTTAGCATGAACAGACACACCTCGAGTGCCTGCATTGATGCCGGCCCCACCTCTTGAGCAAACGTCACAACACATGGTCCCTAGGGCCCAAAATGTTGTTCAAACAACACCCTTACCACCTCCAGTGCTAGGACCGCAACCACCACATCCGAGAATCACTTATGTGAATCAAGTGGGTTGTGAGTCATCCATTGCTTGTTTGGAAGGCTGTGAGGAAGATATAAACCCTAATATTGCCTATGGGATTGATTCACTTGAAGAAAGTCCACAATACTACATGGAGGACTATTGGGGACAAGTCAAACCTGTCTATCAAGTAGCTGCTCTTGCTGCAAGAGGTCAAAATATCAATTACATTGCCAAGAGACCACCTCTCCAATGCTATAAGTGTGGAGGTCCACATCGTGTGGCCGAGTGTCCTATTAGGCTACAAAAGAATGCCACACTAATGCAAATCAATCAAGCGAGCATGTCTACAATGCCAATACTCATGTGTAATCTCTGTGGCATAGATCATTTGATTGCCCAATGTCCGATTAATCCAAATGCACTAAAGATCACGCCATTAAACTTGATTGAGGTTACCGAGGAGCCATCACAAAGTACACCTATGGTACTAGTAAACGTACTCACACAATCGATGCTCCAAAAACAAAATTATATTCTTGAAGAAAGAGACATGTCATCAATTTCCCAATCTCAGAAGAAGAAGAAAACACAAAGGAAGAGATCGCAAAAAGCAGCAAAGCCAGACCCTAGTTCAAAGACCAACATCGGGGCTGGTGACGACCCCGTATATATGAACGACGCTGAAGAGGATTCTAATTCAGGTGAAACCATGGAGACCAAAACGACCACTAAGAAAGAAACCAAAAGGAAGATCGTCATGAGCCACAATGGCAAGGATCCAAGAAGAAGATGAGAACTTATCCAAACCCTATAGAGGAGATCGAGCGAGTCAAGCAATTAAGGAGTTTGGTAGAAGGATCTAGAACCAGCACCTAGGTAGATCCAGATTACAGACATAGTGTTCCCTATGCAACAACAACCTCACAAAGTCCATAGCCCCCTAGCCATACCTAGTGTCATCCAAGAAGAAAGTGACTTAAAGTCATGGGAAAGTGGGTGTACTCACTTCTTGATGGAAAGGATGTTTACGGAGGGACTACCTGACCCTATCGAAGAAATGGAGATCACATCTTCCCCACGTCAAGGAATCGAAGCCCAAAAGGTGCCATTAAATATTTCCAAATTGATGGATTTCATGGCTTCAGAAATTAGAACCACCATCATGTCCAAACTATATGGAGACCCTCAGTTATTCTTAGCTCTTTGAGCTCTCCTCAATGGAGAACTGAAGGCCAAGCTACCACAATTTTCACAGATGGATGGAGCTAGGGAGATGCCAACAGAGGAGGAACACTTAGATCCACAACCCAACCTAGATGAGAACCCTGTTGTAGAAATACCTGTTAACAAGTTGGGACAATACTTTGAAGGCGATTAATCCAATGCGACCATACCACTCACTACTAAGGGATTAACTGTGAAGGGAATCCTTGATGGTGGCGCTTGGGTTAGCATTGTGACTAAAAATTTCTGGGAAACTATGGGAAGACCTCACCTTGGGACCACAACCATAGTAGTGAAGATGGCCAATGGGTCTATTGTTAAACCGATTGGGATGCTAGAAGATCTCAAGATGAAGGTCTTTGGACATAAAATAAGAAATACCTTCATTGTTATGGATTTCTCCAAGCACACTATGGCATCTGAGATGATCTTAGGACGTCCTTTCATGAGGGAAGCAAAAATGGTGCATGACTGGTCTAAAAACCATGTCTACTTGCAGTTCCAAGATTATGTCATTCGAGTGGATCTTATAATTGGTGGAGCACATCCTCTAGGAAACACGTTTATAATTGATCATAGATTTGACACCACATTTTACTCGGCCCCATTGCAGTATTGTTACACATGTAAGTGGACACTGATGTTGGGGAAGATTCTCCTTATATGGATGTACTACCTGGGATGATTGAGTCGAACAATGTGGATTGGATCTACTTAGCAGAAACCGTAGACACTTGCGAAAACAGGGGGACGACCTGGGTAACACCTGAGGGGGATGAAATGCCACCACTCGTACCGTTAAATATGCTAGAAGCAATACATATAGCTTTTGATGACCTACAAGATGAAGGTTTGACTGGCATTGGAACCAGTAGCGTCTCACAAGACTATAGCCCACACGATTTGGGGTCAGAATCATCAATTGAAATTGACTCTGAGAACGAAGAATCTGAGTTAAATCTTAGTGCAAATGTAGGGACAAACCATTAAGGGCGCAGTGGTACCCTAGATGACAATCTATCCAAGGGATCAAAAGACACAAGTAGCATTTCATCTAGTGACTCTTCACTAGAGATCGGCTGTAATCAAGCTGTAATCAAAAATTAGACAAGAAGAGTAAGAGATATAAGAGGCGATGATATCGAGCAAATGTGCGTGCTAGAATAAATGAAAAGAAATCTACCACGGAATGGCTTAATTATATAGGGGCATGTGATGCTCATCAAAAGTTGGTAGATAACTGGGGTTAATACCTTCAAAGCGTTATGTGGTGTAGTCCACAACCCATTGACATCACACAACTAGAGACTATAGAGAAGCCAAAGTTGAGAAGCACGGTAAGGAGACGACAAAATCAAGAGCTAGCTCAACAACAAAAGGAATTGAAAGTGAAATCACAGTCCACAAAACAACAGGACCCCACATAATTACACCCTGCACCTGAACATTTCAAATCCTACACCACTAAGGAATGTAAGGTTGTGTATACAAAGGCTCAAAGAACTATCGATGGAAGCAATGGTGTTTATGACGGTCCAGTGATAGTTAAGGAAATAGAGTTAGCAGAACTAGGAGAAGATTCCAATCCTGTTTTCATTGCCCAAGATCTGACAGAGACTGAGAAGTGTGTACTTAAAGAACTTCTCAAGGAATACAGGAATATATTTGCTTGGACATATCATGATATGAAAGGTGTTCCACCTTCCATGGTGCAACACACAATCCCCATGAATAGCATGGCTAAACCAATTCAACAACAACCCTATCCAATGAATCCTAAATATGCAAAGATCGTTCAAGAAGATATTGAAAAGCTTGTGAAATGCGGATTCATATACCCTATTGAGCACTCAGAATGGGTTTCTTTGATAATGATTGTGCCAAAAAATAATGGGAAACTCATAGTGTGTGTGGATCTCAGGAAGGTCAATGCCACCACTAGGAGAGACCATTATATGTGCTTGAAAGAGTTGCAGGAAAGGAAGCTTATAGCTTTTTACATGGGTACTCTGGATACAATCAAATCATAATTACACTAGACGACCAAACTAAAACGGCTTTTATAACCAATTTTGGAGTGTTCGCATTTTGTGTTATGGCTTTTGGCTTAACCAATGCCCCTGCTACCTTTCAAAGATTAATAAACACTGCTTTAGAGAATATTTGAGGGAGTTTTGTGAAGCTTTCATAGATGACCTTTGTGTTTATTTCTCTTGGAAAGAACATCTATCATGCTTACAAAAAGTGTTTGAGAAGTGCAGATTGTATCGCATCTCCTTAAACCCTTTCAAATGCCAATTTTGGGTTAAACATGGATTCATTTTAGGGCATATAGTGTCCAAAAATGAGATTTCCACAGATGAGAGAAAAATTAAAGCCATTGTTGAATTGCCACCACCTACAAAATATAAAGGAGTTCAAAGGTTCATGGGCCATGTTGGTTATTACCCACGGTTTATTTTATACTTTTCCAAGATAGCTCGTCCTTTGTACAAGCTTCTTATTGAGTTCCGCTAGCCTGCGGAGTGTGGCCATGCTTATGAGTCACTGAAAAAGACCTTGATAAGCGCTCCCATTCTCTACAAGTGC
This sequence comes from Adiantum capillus-veneris, assembly GCF_014529385.1. NCBI lineage: Eukaryota > Viridiplantae > Streptophyta > Polypodiopsida > Polypodiales > Pteridaceae > Adiantum > Adiantum capillus-veneris. The sequence goes on from NC_140940.1 coordinate 41,305,569, forward strand.
TTGATTGGAATATAATTTCCCGTGTACATATTGATGCATCAAACTTTGCTATTGGGTGTGTTCTAGCTCAACCAGGAGAACATAAATTGGACTACCCCATTAGCGTTGCAAGTCGTCAATTGAATGATGCCGAGAGAAACTACACCACTACAGAACGGGAAGGTTTAGCTATGATTTACGTAGTGAAGAAATTTTTCTACTACCTTCTTGCCAACAAGTTTGTTTTCTATGTGGATCATCAAGCCTTATTGTATCTAGTAAATAAACCTTGTTCCACGGGAAGAATTACATGATGGTTGCTAATTCTCCTTGAGTTTAATTTTATTGTTGTGGTGAGACCTAGTAAAAGACATGTCATGGAAGATCATTTGTCTTGCATACCCAATGGTGAAGCCCCTATTGGATTCGATGATGAATTGCTCGATACTTCCTTATTTCTAGTAGAGACCATGCCTAAATGGAGCGAGAAGATTGTGAACTTTCTAATTAATGATTTTCCACCCAAAGAGCTTCGTAAAGGACATAGCTCGAAAACTGTTAAAAGAATGTGAACCTTATTCTCTCATTGTAGGAACTCTCTACAGGCTAGGGAAGGACGATATTCTTAGATGTTGTTCTCGTGAGGATGAGTATTTATACATACTGCAAGAATCCCACATGAGTATAGCCGGAGGACATTTCTTAGAGGAACTAACAACTAGAAAGGTGTTGCAATCAGGCTATTGGTGGCCTACCTTATTCAAGGATACATCACTTTTTGCGAAGGGATATGATGAATGCCAATGCTTTAAGAAGCCATAAAGGAAGGATAAGATGCCTCTACATCCCATCAAGGTAGCCCAACCCTTTGAAAAGTGGGGCTTAGACTTTGTAGGTCTGATTAGTCCGACTACACGCACATTGCATGTAACACTCAGTCACGATATATCATTGTCGCTAACAACTATGTGACCAAATGGGTTGCGAAAAGCTGATGCAAAGACAACAACTAAGTTTCTCTTTGAGAACATTATCACACGTTTTGGATGCCCCTTTGAACTTGTGAGTGACAATGGAACCCATTTTATAAATGAAGTGATAAAAGAACTCACATCATACTTCATGATATCCCACCACAAGTCTACACCTTATTATCCATAAGCAAATGGCCAAGCTGAGAGTACCAACAAAAGTCTCATCTCCATTTTGACAAAGACAGTTGAGGCTCATCGTACAGATTAGGATTAAAGCTTACATCAGCTCTATGGGCTTATCGTACTTCTTGCAAAGTGCTATTAATTGTACACCATTCAAAATGGTATATGGCCAAGAAGCAGTTATGCCATGGAAAATGTAATTCCTAGTCTGCGCGTAGCGTCACAAGAAGGTTGGGATGGTAACCCATTAGTTGAGCGTTTATATATTCTTGAAAGGTTAGATGAAGAGAGACAATTGGCTGTGCAAAATGCACTTGTGGAGAAAGATAGAAGGAAGAAATGGTTTGACCGTCATCTAAAGAACAAAGATATCAATGTTGGTGATAAAGTCCTTTTGTATAGAGTGCGTAACGAAAAGAAAAAGTTGAAATATGCGGGAAAAGGACCATATTGAGTGTGTGAAGTTACCCCGCAAGGTACCATTCGTGTGGAGACTCTAGATGGAGTTGAAAGCATTGGATTCCTCAATGGGAGTAAATTCAAAAGATACAATGATCCTCTAAGCCGGGAAGAGTTACAAGCCATCCATCAAAAGAAAGCAGCCAAAGAACAGGTAGAGCTTAAAAAGATCCAAGCAAGAGTTAAGGCTCGAGAAAGACAACAACGTCTTAGATGCCAACGAGAGGCTAATCTGGGAATCACAAAAGCATTTTTTGTAGACACTGATGATGATTCATTGGAATCTGAGCCACCTCTACAATATCCAATTAAACTAAATAGCCTCTATGGGAGAGTACTATATAACACATTATTGGATACAGGAGCTCAACATAATTTGTTATCCTATGGAGTTTGGTGTCAGCTAGGAAAACCACCCCTATCCACAAGCACCATCCAAGTCAAGGGTTTCAATAAGAAGAAGATCGGTGTTTTTGTAATCCTACACACTCCTGTTATTTATGACAATGGAACAATGGTTCAAAGCTTTTTGGTCATGCCTGTTGGTACTATTTAGTGGTTAATATAAACCTGGGGTGCAAATGGATGTCTGCAATCAAATGTAATATCGATTGGGAGACCGGGAGTATCACGATGCAGAGACCAACTCATGGCCCTACGGATCAAGGAATAACACCTGAAATCTCACCTCTTCATAACACAAACAACAAAATATTGCCAATCCAAAAAGTCACAACATCCTTGCCAGTAGCACAACCTTCTAAAGCTTCAACTTCCATGGTACAGACAGTGCTACATCAGAGGCTCCACGTGATCTGACCAAGGGTACATATCAATGGGTCCCCAAGGTACCGTTATCGAACCCCCCTATGGTTCAAGTTAATTCACAAAGGAAACCTCGAAGGAAGGCATCCACTCAGGTTACGAACGTGAAAACAAAACCATGTTGGATTCCCAAACAACTATTTGAAGCCCAATGCTGCTATGATGGAAATGATCAAATTTGGGTACCTAAACGTAAATCGTGTCCTTCCCTATCCACTACAAAACCATGTGAGTCAAACTTGTGATTCCAAAGCCGATGGAAGACCAAGGGAAGGGAAAGATCACAGAATGCTACACACCTATTCCAGAGCTAGTTTGGGTTCCAATGCAAAACCAATCTATTCTGCTTAGCTCAGGAAAGGGGGAGTTCCATGAAGCTTCTAGCTCGTCATGTAATGCATCCATAGAGGTAAAATCTTCTACACAACCTCCACCTACCATAGGCATCTTCCATGAAGCTACAAAAGATTTGACACCTCACATTGTTCAATTATTACCTGATGCACTACTTCAAGTTCGTTCATGGGAGAGTACCTTACCACCATTGCAACTCGATGAGGCACCCAAGGTAATAGAGAACTATTGGTTAAAATCATCACCTATTACCAATTGGAAAATCTAGTTCCAAAAGGTGATGACATCCTTTTAACGTATGATCTACCCAAGGAAGGGAGGAGTCTTCATTCACGTCAGCCTATTGAATTACATTGCACACTAAGTAACACACTCTCTATTGTGTGCCTTGAGATTCCTTTGTCTTCTCCAAGCTGTGTGCGTTTCTCTACAACCCTAATTCCAACAATTGGTATCAGAGCAGGTTGCGTCCTCCCGGGCTTAGTCGCCAGCTGCTCTAGTACATGCCTGCTCACTTTCTACGATTTCAGTGATCTTTGGCGAGCGTTCGCAGTTCGACAAATACTTCGAGAAAGGTCGTAGAGGTTGGTCTGCTCAGATTTTTTGTTTGGGCTCATTTCGGCCTCCGTTTCCACTACAGGCAGGTCTGCACAGGCAATTTCATCATTTTGTGCAGAATTTCTGTTAGTGTCATTTTCTGCATAACAGGTGCCCTATAGTCTTCTGCGGTTTGTGCTATATAGCACGTGTTGTTCTCACTCCGTTTCTCCTATTTTTGGGCAGTTTTCACATCAGGTGCAGCATTTACCATGGCTGACAACAACAACACAAATGTGTTCAAGATGTTTGTTGCTGCTAAGGACAAGTTGGATGGGGACAACTACCCTATGTGGGCTTATATGATGCAACATGTTCTTGTGTCAAAGGGCGTCTGGAACATTGTGCAGGGCATTGATGTACTTCCTGGTTCTAAGGATGTAGGCGATGTTGAAGATGTTGCAAGTCTTGCTGCAAGGATTGCTGCTGTTAGAGTTGTTTTGCCTACAGCAAAACAAGCTCGTTGGGATGTTAAGGATGCGCAGGCTCATGCATTGATTGCGTTATCTGTGAAGCGCACCATTGTTCCTCACATCCGTTCAGCAAAATCTACAAAACAGGCTTGGGATATTTTGGCTGGTCTTTATGCAAGTCGCAATGAGGCTAAAATTGCTTTGCTGCGTAAAGAGCTGGAGTCGAAGGTTATGCATGAGGAAGATGATATGGACACTTTCCTTGCTAGTGTCAAGGATATCAATGAGCAACTTATTTCTACAGGTGAAGTCATTTCAGACAGTTCCCTTGTACAAACTATTCTTGATGCCTTACCAGATTCTTACCAGACTTTTGCTAGTACTTGGAGACTTATGACCCAAGGAAATCCTGAAGTTGTCAAGTTTGATGCATTATGCACATTGCTCTTGCAAGAATCACTTTCCAAAAAAAACAGGACTAGGCAGCGTGCAATTGAACAGGCTTTTATTGCTTCTCAAAGAAAGGGTGGTAACAGTAATGCAGCCACTTCCTATGGTTCTGCTGCGAGCGGCAAAAATACTGTTCCTAATGCTTCTGCTGGTAGCACTTCATCTGGAAATTCTGGTGACAAGGGCAAAAGGAAGATGCGTTGCCATTATTGTAAAGCTAATGATAACTTGATCAAGTCGTGTCCTAAGTTGAAGGCCAAAGAGGCTAAGAAGAAAGAGGGTGGTTCCACTACAAATACAGCCATTGTTGAGTCTTCTTTGAAAGGAGACTGTAATGCTGATGTTGATGCAGAATGGTCTTTTAGCGTAGAGTGCACTTACAATCCTGCTGTCCATGATGCATGCTTGTCAGTTGCTGCAGATTCACATGTGTGGTATTTCGACAGTGGTGCTACAAAGCACATAACCTCACATCGTGAATTGTTTACCTCTGTCGAGTTTGTCCCTCATGGGAATTCAGTCACTTGTGCCAACAATGCCTCTTATCCAGTTCAGGGAGTTGGAAAGATTGTGCTTACTGCTGCTAATGGCAGTTCTTTCACACTTGTTGATGCACTCTATGTACCTGGGATCAAGAAGAATCCCTTGTTTGTATCCGCACTTGCTAGACTTGGACTTGTAGTCAAATTTGTGGATGACAGCTGTACAGTTCATGATCTCAGTTTTGGTGATGAAATTGTTGCATCTGGCCTTTTGTGCTGTGGGCTGTATAAGCTCACTTTGTATGACAAGTGTGGACAAAATTTTTCAAATGTTGTTGCAGATTCAAGGGCATTTTCAGATGCAAAACTTTGGCATGCACATTTTGGTCATCTGAATTTTGCCAGTTTGCTGCGTTTGCAGAAATCTGATATGGTTGCTTCTTTGCCGCCTCTTGAAGCACCTGTCAAACATGTTTGTGAAGGCTGTATTTTGGGTAAGATGCAGCGTTCTAAGTTTCCAAAGGATGGTTCAGTTCGGGCCACATGTAGGTTGCAGCTTGTGCATAGTGATGTTTGAGGGCCCATGCAAACTCCGTCCTTGGGCAATTACCTGTACTTCGTGACTTTCATTGATGATTACTCCAGGCATGCATGGGTATTTCCGCTTAAAGCGAAGTCCGAAGTTTTTATGTGCTTCAAACAATTTCTGGCTATGGCTGAAAATGTCTCGAAATGTACGATGGGCACCCTCTGTTCCGATCGAGGGGGGGAGTATATGTCTCATGAATTTAATGCATTTCTGGCTAGTCATGGGATAAAACACCAATGTACAGTGCCTTATACACCTCAACAAAATGGTGTTGCTGAGAGGAGAAACAGGTCACTGACAGAAATGGCACGATGTATGGTCAAAAGTCAAGCTTTACCGCATTCTTTTTGGCTTGAGGCCATCATGTGTGCCACTTATCTACTAAGCAGGTGTCCTATGAAAGCTTTGCAGTCTATTACTCCATATGAAGCATGGCATGATAGAAAGCCTTCTATTGAGTACATGCGTGTTTTTGGTTGTTTGGCATATGCTTTGGTGCCACAAGTGCAGCGAGAAAATTGGATGAAAAGGCTGTCAAATGTATTTTTGTCGGTTATAGTGCTGAAAGCAAAGGTTACATGTTGTATTATCCGAAAACAAAACGTATTCTGGTTTCTCAGGATGTAGTGTTTGTGGAAGATTCTATTCAGCCCTTGCTATCATGTACTACAAACAGTAATGTAAGCTCACAGGACATTTATGACACTTTGTTGCTTCTTTTTAGTGGCGGAAATACGAATGTAGAGGCAAATGTACAGCTTATGGGGGTTTCTCAAAATGTTACAGATTAGCCTATTACTGATGTAGATGTACATGATGTACTTGATGAGGAAAGGGCTGAAAATGAGCAGGCTAGAGGTATGCCAAAATGGCTGGTGCACACTTTGCGTGACAGTAAATTGGATGCACCTTTGTCTAGTCGTACTCGTTCAGGCTCTTGCCATGCATCTTATGCATCAAATTGTTATGCTTTGGTTGTGTCTACTTTACATGATGTTGAGGAGCCTCTGTCTTTTGATGAAGCATAAAATTCAAAAAAATGGATGGTTGCCATGCAATCAGAATATGATGCACTTATAGAAAATGACACATGGACTTTATGTGATTTGCCTCCTGGCAAAAAGGCCATTGGTACGAAGTGGGTTTACAAGTTGAAACGCAAGCCGGATCGTGAGATCGATCGCCATAAGGCTCGACTTGTTGCAAAGGGTTATGCACAGCAAAAAGGCATAGATTATGAAGAGACTTTTGCTCCCACTTGTCGTATGACTACTGTGCGTTTTCTATGTGCATTGGTAGCTCATTTTGGTTGGGATGTACATCAATCAGACATTGTTACTGCTTTCTTGAATGGTGACATATTTGAGGAAGTTTATGTAACGCAGCCTCGCGGTTTTGTCATAAAAGGACAAGAGGACAAAGTGTGCAGATGTAAGAAGTATTTGTATGGGTTGAAGCAATCTCCTCATGCTTGGTATGAGAAAGCTGACACTCATTTGGTTAAACAAGGCTTTCGTAACAGTCCAACAGAAAGCACATTGTATAAAAAGCGTGAGGGTGATGTACTTCTCATTCTGGTTCTTTATGTTGATGATTTGTTGATCACTGGACCAAATGAGAGACATATTGCTGAATTTAAGGCTGATTTGAATGCTACTTTCAAGATGAAAGATTTGGGGCTATTGCATCATTACTTGGGTATACAGTTTAAGCAGTGTGATGGTGGTATTGCCTTGTGTCAGAAAAGTTACATAGAAACATTGCTATGTAAGTTTGGACTTGACGATTGCAAACCTATTGCCACTCCCATGGAAACAGGTTTGAAGTTGAGTCTACATGATGCTGGCGATCCTGCTGATGTCACTCTTTACCAAATTGTTGTTGGTGTTGGGGTATAAAGCCCAATGTGGTCGCCCAGGTAAGTGGGCGGGCCGCCAGGTATGTACACATATTCTTTTGTAAAAAACCTAATAAGAACTCACTATGATCTACACATTACAGTAGAGCGAGTTCACCATATCGTCGTGCTCTTCTTCTCGCACTCTCTCTCGCGTCGCACTTCCGCTCGTACTCCTTCAACTGGTATCAGAGCTCAGATCGAGGCTCGGGGCAGCACTGCAGGAGGCTAGAGTCACCAACTCAGATTGGAGTGAAATTCGACAGGCGAAGACACGGCCCCAAATCTCGTGGGAAAACCTGGAAGGCCTGGTGTTGTCAGAATTTCATTCTGAGGACATCTCGGCCACCGTTCGGCTTCCACAAAGGTCTGCGCAGGCCATTTTCGACTACGTGGTCTCGACGGGTGCAGATCCGACTCTGCAAATTTGGGGTTTTCGGCCTACGACTGCAGGTGCTGAGGATATCGACACTCCCAGAGTGTTGATTTGTGGCTGTCTACACATCGAAGGACGGCTCACAGTTCTTGGAGGCGTGTCACATACGACACGGGCGCATCTACACACAGACTATAGGCGACATCCACTAGTTCATCAGGTAGCTTGTGTTTGTTACTTGATATTCCAGATTTCATCCTGACATTGCAGGTACTTCCACATGGGATGTATTGTCAGAGATGATGTATGTCTGTTGAGGGTTTGCTGGCTGTGAGTTACGCAGCAAACAACCGCCGCAGCGGTTACAGCATACAGTGGGAAATTTGTGGATGTATGACTTTGTGGGAAGTCTATGTACTATCAAATTTACTGCAGCCTTTGTTGAGGGTCGAGTGAGGTTTTATTGAGCTGGGGGATTCTTGAATGTTGAGATCCTTTCGGTGATACAGGTCTTGGAGCGATCCCTCGAGCACCCTTAGATAGGCAGCTAGGATGTATTGACTGTGAGTTAGACAGTTGGGATTGCATCTTTGCTTTACTGCCGTTGAGGCATTGTCGCAGTCTATGCTTACAGAACAGTGACAGGACAGTCAGAGACAGTACAGGTGCAGGACAGGTTTACCCACAGCTTACAGTGTTAGAGAGACAGTGGTTTTTTGAGCTGTTTTTTGGTCTGTTTTTAGTACACCAGAGCCATTTTACAAAGGAGACTCTGCCAAAATTTCTGCAGAATCTGAAGCTTTCTTGGTTCATTTGACAGGTTGATATTGGTTCAGAGGTCAGTTTACAGGGGAAACTCTGCCGAATTTTTCCCAGGAAAGTAAACTACTGTGAAGCGTAGCTATGGCTGGATCACAGGACACTGCTCTTTACAATATCAAGAAGCTGGATGGAACCAATTTCCCATCGTGGAAGAAGCAGATTTGGCACGTGTTGGTACAAAAGAAGCAGATAAAACCTATAAAGCTCAAGGGGATAAAACCAGAAGATATGGACGAAGATGAATGGAGCGAAATGGATGAATTGGCACTTTCTACCATTATGCTGACTTTGGCAGAAAGTGTTTACTTCAATGTAGCAGACGAGATGTCGGCTTATCAAGCATGGTTAAAGCTGAGTGATCTTTATGAGAAGCAGAGTGCAGCTTCACAGGTATACTGGCTTAAGAAGCTTGTTGACTTGAAGATGAAAGAAGGGACACCTATGTCCAATCATCTGAATGAATTCAACACAATCTATAGTCAATTGTCAGCTCAAGGTGTCAAGTTTGATGAACGTGTTAGAGCTATGTTCCTGCTGATCACATTGCCGGAAAGTTGGGACACTTTTCGTACAGCTTTGAGTAATTCTGCACCTCTAGATGGTTTGAACATAGCAGGTGTAGAAGGAAGTCTGCTTATGGAAGAAACCAATAGAAAGACAATGGACAAAGGAAAAGGAACAGCCCTAGTTGTCAGGGGAAGGACCAAAGAAAAGTACAAAGGTGGAAAGAGGAATCGGTCTCGTAGCAAGTCCCGCAGTGCTAACGGCAAGAGTGACATAGAATGCTACCATTGTGGCAAGAAGGGTCACATGAAAAGATACTGCAGAGAATGGAAAGCAGAAAAAGGAAAAGAGAAAGCTGAAGACCATGGTGAGAAGAACAAGTCCTCAGTGAAGATTCAAGAAATAAATGTGACAAACACTGTTGCAGAGGATGACAGTCTAGTGTCAGGAGACATCTACTTCTTGAAGAATACAATGGACTCAGCTCTTCTTACAGCATCTGATGGAAATGCATTGAGTGACTGGATTATAGACTTAGGGGCATCACTTCATGTGTCTCCAAACAAGGAGTGGTTTACCTCTTATGTGACCACTAAAGATCATGTTCGGCTAGGCAATGGGCAGACATGTGAGATCTTAGGTGTTGGAGATGTTCAATTGAAATTTCAGAATGGCTCTTCTTTCACGTTGAAGAATGTGAGACATGTTCCCGCAATTACAAAGAGCTTGATCAGCACAGGTTTACTTGATGATGCTGGCTACGTCACCACTTTTGGACAGAACATGTGGAAGATATCCAAGGGTTCTATGACAGTAGCACATGGAGTAAAGTCTGGAGGACTTTACATGATTTATGTATCAAATGTCTCTAAAAATGTAATCAATGTAACCGAGCAGCCGAACGTTTCTTTGTGGCATAGCCGGTTAGGACATATGTCCAAGAAGGGAATGGAAATCTTGTCTCGTTCTGGTTATTTGCCTAGCTTTTCATTTAATGATTTTGAATTCTGTGAACATTGTCTGTATGGTAAGCAAACACAGCAGCCACATAAGCATAGAAGCAGTAGAAGAGATACACAGTTGGCACTTGTTCATAGTGATTTGTGTGGACCTATGCCTAACCTATCTCTAGGGGGAGCTTCTTACTTTATGACATTTATAGATGATTACTCGAGGAAAGTATGGGTTTACTTTCTCAAGCACAAGGATGAAGTGTTTAGTGTTTTCAAAACTTTTGTGACACTTGTGGAGAATCAGAGTGGCAAGAAGCTTAAATGCATACGCACTGACAATGGTGGAGAGTATGTTTCAAAGGCCTTTCAGGACTTTTGTGAGTCAAAAGGTATAAAACGTGAACTTACTGCTCCTTACAATCCTCCTCAAAATGGTGTTGCTAAGAGGATGAATAGGACCATACAAGAGAAGGTCAGAAGTATGTTGTCTAATGCACAGCTGCCAAATGGGTTTTGGGCTGAAGCTGTATCAACAGCTGTTCATCTTGTAAATAGATCTCCTAGCAAGGTTTTGCAGAAGGATTCAGTGCCAGAGATGGTATGGTCAGGCAAAATGCCCTCATACAAGCATCTCAGAGTCTTTGGCTGTGAGGCATATACTCACGTTCCAAAGGAATTTAGGAACAAACTTGAGCCAAAGAGTAGAAAGTGCATCTTTCTAGGCTATGGTAATTCTGGTGAGATGGGGTACAGACTTTGGGATCCCGAATCCAGAAAGGTTGTCCGCAGCAATGATGTTCACTTTAATGAATCCAAATATCATTCTAAACCAGAGAGGGTTGAGGAGATTAGAAGAGTTGTCTTCCAAGAAGATGGACCTGCCCGTGCAAGACAAAATGTCAGGGCTCAAGAGGAGCAAGGACAGGATAGAGTGGAACCACAGGTTGTGGCTGAGCCTGAGCCACCTATTGTGCGTAGATCTGGACGTGTCACGCGACCTCCTGATAGGTTTGTTCCATCTATGAACTATGTCATGTTGACTGATTGCAATGAGCCTTCATGTTACAAGGAAGCAGTGCAAATGAAGGACTCCGTGAATTGGCAATTGGCCATGCAGACAGAGATGACAGCTCTGCATAAAAACAAGACATGGAAGCTAGTTAAATTACCACAGGGCAAAAAGGCTCTACCTTGTAAATGGGTTTACAGGTATAAGATCACCGCTCATGATAGTCAGCCAAAGTACAAAGCAAGGCTTGTTGCCAAGGGCTTTAAGCAAGAACAAGGCATTGACTTTGAGGAAGTCTTCTCTCCGGTGGTCAAGATGACTACATTGAGATGCTTTCTTGCATTGGTTGCCATATTAGATTTGGTGTTGCACCAAATGGATGTCAAGACAGCGTTCTTGCATGGTGATTTAGATGTGGAAATTTACATGCAGCAGCCAGAAGGGTTTGTTGAGAAAGGCAAGGAAGATTGGGTATGCCAGTTGTTAAAGAGTCTTTATGGCTTAAAACAATCACCGAGGGCATGGTACCATAAATTCCACAAGTTTATGCTTTCTCAAGGCTACAAACGTAGTGAGTTCGATCACTGTCTATATACAAAGAAGGCTAAGGATGGTAGTTGGTTGATCCTTATTTTGTATGTGGATGACATGTTGATTGCTAGCAAGCACTTGGAAGAAATTTCAGCTTTGAAGTCAAAGATGGCAAAATCGTTTGACATGAAAGACATGGGTGAGGCAAGTCGTATACTTGGTATGCGCATTGAGAGAGACAGATCAAAGAAGTTGATTTGGTTATCTCAAACAGAGTATATTGACAAGGTTTTGCAACGTTTCAAGATGGAGAAGGGAAAGGCATTGAGTGTTCCATTGCCACCATATGTGAAACTTAGCAAACAAGATTGTCCTGTGTCTGAGGAAGAACAGGCTGAAATGGATAAGATTCCATATGCGTCTGCAGTGGGTAGTTTGATGTATGCAATGATTCCATATGCGTCTGCAGTGGGTAGTTTGATGTATGCAATGATTGCTACTCGCTCAGACATTGCATTTGCAGTGGGAGTAGTAAGTCGATACATGTCAAACCCAGGCAAGAAACATTGGGAGGCAGTGAAAGGAATATTGAGATACCTGAAAGCTACAAAGAGTATGCGTATATGCTATGGGAGTCAGGAGCTAAGTGTAAAGGGTTTTACAGACTCAGATTATGCAGGTGACTTAGACAACCGAAGGTCTACGTCAGGGTATGTCTTTACATTGGCTGGTGGAGCAGTATCATGGCGTTCTAGATTACAAGATTGTGTTACTCAGTCTACTACAGAGGCTGAATATGTTGCAGCATCAGAGGCATGCAAAGAATCAATTTGGCTTAATCGACTAGTAACAGATTTGGGAATCAAAGAAGAGATGCCTGTGTTATATTGTGATAGTCAAAGTGCTATACAATTGGCTCGCAATCTAGTTTATCACTCAAAGACAAAGCATGTGGATGTGAAGTATCATTTCATCAGGGAAATGCTCGAGGATAAGCAACTTCAGCTTGTCAAAGTTCACACCACAGAAAATCCTGCTGATCTACTTACAAAAGGACTTCCCTCAGAGAGCTTTTCGCATTTTCGCAAGCAGTTAGGTGTAGGGTAGTACATCACTTCTCTACATCTCTTGTATATTAGCTTGTATAGTAGCTTCTCTCACACTTAAAGTACCACATTGGACTTTAAGTGGGAGGTTGTTGGGGTATAAAGCCCAATGTGGTCGCCCAGGTAAGTGGGCGGGCCGCCAGGTATGTACACATATTCTTTTGTAAAAAACCTATTAAAAACTCACTATGCTCTACACATTACAGTAGAGCGAGTTCACCATATCGTCATGCTCTTCTTCTCGCACTCTCTCTCGCGTTGCACTTCCGCTCGTACTCCTTCAGTTGGCTGCCTCATTTATGTATGCAACACGAGGCCGGATATTCAGTTTGCAGTCTCACAGGTCAGCAGATTTATGCATAGCCCAGGGTCTAATCATTGGCAGGCTGTCAAGAGGATTTTCCGCTACCTTAGTGGACTTTACATCTTGGCTTGTTTTATCCCAAGGGGGGATCATTGCCGCCAGACTTACATGCTTTTTCGGACTCAGGTTGGGCTGGTTGTTTTGACACGCGAGTGTCCACAAGTGGTTTTTGTTTCATGCTTGGAAGTTCATGTATATCATGGTTGAGCAAGAAGCAACCTACTGTGGCCACTTCGAGTTGTGAGGCTGAGTACAGGGCAGTCTTCACAGCTACGGTTGAGTGTGTATGGCTCAAACGCCTTAAGGCTGATTTGGGTGTTGGACAGGACACTGCCAACACTATCTACACTGACAATCAGAGCGCATTGGCAGTTTTGCGAGGAACCCAGTTTTTCATGCTCGCACAAAGCACATTGAGGTGCATTACCATTATGTCAGGGAGAGGCTCTGAGCAGGAGAGATCAGCTTGGCTTATGTGCCAATACAGGACAACCTTGCAGATATTTTCACAAAGGCATTGTCTCATGAGAAGCTTGAAGCTTTCCGCAAAGCTTTGGGCTTACTCCCCTTTGTGGACTGATCATGTCCTCAGGGCATGGCACTTCCCTTTACTCATGTGCCAGCTCTCGTTCACCGCATCACTCCAGGGGGGATTTGTTACCATATACATGTGGTCGTGATGAGTGTGAACACACTAGGACCGCCGGGGCATTTTTTCCCTCTTTAGGAGGTTTTTTCCCCCGAGCATTGTATATACGCCCATCACTCTAGGGCTATCGATCTTTCCATTGCACACTAAGTAACACACTCTCTATTGTGTGCCTTGAGCTTCCTTCGTCTTCTCCAAGCTGTGTGCGTTTCTCTGCAACCCTAATTTCAACAGAATCCCTATTCTATCCAAAAGTTTGCCCAATTGCCCAAGTTTACCCTTTTGCCCAGGCTGAGTATGCACGCCTTGTGACATTCCTAATACTATTCTGCATGGAAGAGGACGAGGACGATAATGGTGATTGAACAGACGAGACACACGGCCTTACTAAAGAGGATTACACCTACCTTGATGATGAGGATGGCGGTTTAGCCTTAGAGCTACCGATCGAGCTCTCCAACCTCCACTTACTTTGATCCTCATCACTCGAGTGATGGCGGGTAGGTAGGATTAGTACGATAGGAGTGTTTTAGTTTTAGAGTTTAGTGATTAGCAAAGTTCTTTTCTCCCACTGATATGCCTCTGGAAGGTGGATGTTTGGTGGTGACTATTGTGCAGTTTGTGACTACACAGATGCCTTCGAAGGACAACAACAATGGATGTTTACATGTTACAACGGATGTTCTCCATTATCAAGTGTACTACTTCCTTTTATCTATGCTTTCCACAGTTACATGTTTGCATCTTGTCATTTGAGTTTCTAACAATGCATAAAATCTATGAAGTTGTGACATTGCCAAATTTAGATGCTATAATTTTTTCAAACTTCTAGTACCTTGTTCTTCTCTTTGAGTTTGGTCTATTAGTTGGCTTTAAGTAGGTATCAGGACCTTAGGCTAAACTAAGCCAATTAATTGTTGCCTTTAATTCCTAAATAGTCTATTAGTTATAGTAACTTTAGTAATGTTTTAGGCTATGAGGATATCTTATTCCACCTAAGTGTGACTTGTCTTGTGAAGTCCATGTGTTAAGCTGGTATTTGAGACCTCGAGTCTCCCAGCTAGTTTATGCTCAAGCTGGTATTTGAGACCTTGAGTCTCCCTACTGCTGCTGGTATTTGAGACCTCGAGTACCCCAACTACTTGTAGGAACTATGACAACAACAAAAAAAAGAGAAAATAGCACAAACTTCCTTGTATTTTATGTTGATTACACTTAAGTGGTATAAGTGACAAAATCACTAGTCTTTAGACCCCGATGAGCATTCCTAGGGTTAACTACTCTTCACTTGACATTTTTTAATTAACATTGGTTAATCTAGTACTTACTTTAGCCCTAGCTCTTGTGTACTTCTCTTAGAGTCAACCTAATAGGCCTTAACTCAATTGCATTTTATTCAGGTACTACGCTTGTTCTAGTTGGCAAGGTTACAATCACAGGGTATCCACTAAGGGTTACCGTATGGTATCACGTGAGTGTACAATAGGGGGGTTTTCTAAGGCCAAATGGATAGATTTTACGTAGGAGGGTCCCGTATATAGGGGTTAAAAAGGCAATTTTGTTGCACGCAGGTGGCGTTCCCCTATTACTACTAGTGAATGCCCCGTGGTTACAGTTCATGATTTTTTTTTTGCATTTCCTAGAATATCATGTATGCGTCTCACTTATTGCACACCTGCACATGCTGTCTTTGCGCTTTCAGAATGTTGTTTTTCTTCTGCTATAGGTACTCCTATCGTGGATCTCGATGTGCTGCACTTTTATATTCCAAGGGCGGAATCTACATCAGGAAGGGGGGCATGTTAACCACCGGTGTCCACATCTAGTAGTCATGGGTCGGGCTTGTCGGTCCAATAGGAAAAGGGTAAGAGTGATCACCCAATGAGAGGTGCACTCTAACTGGAAAATTCAAGGGTTAGTTGGCTAAGCATGGGCACCCAAGTGTGAATGGGCTAGCTCATATAAAAGTCACCTAAACCAAAAAATCACTCATTCTCTCATTTGTGCAATTGAAGAATGCTCTTGCTCCATCTCCATATTCTTCTTCATCTCCTTGTGTGTGTGTGCGTATGCGTGAGAGAGAGAGAGAGAGAGAGAGAGAGAGAGTGTGTGTGTGTGTGTGTGATCGAGCATTGCAACAACAGGGCGGTGGCGAGGCGGGTGAGCGCGGCACGACGGTAGTTCCCTCTTCTTTGCGGCGAGGAATCCTCCATGAAGGCGAGCGTAGGGTGGTGAGTGACACACCCTTGCTCTCTTGAGCTTGCTAGATCAATTTGGTTGTGTGCTTGTAGCCATTTCTGGCTCGCACACAATGTACGGCAAGTGCCTTGCTTTTACACGTGCAACAGATGCGCATAGAGAAAAAAAAATTTTGCTTTTGGTGTCTCTCTCTCTCTCTCTCTCTCTCTCTCTCTCTCTCTCTCTCTCTCTCTCTCTCTCTCTCTCTCTCTCTCTCTCTCACACACACACACACACACTCTCGTTCTTCTCCTGCACTCTCTGCATTTACACCATTGCTCCTTGCATACATCCCCCATAGCCTTGCTTTTCTTTTAGTAACGTGGTGACCCCTACCAAAGTTTGTGAGGGTATGACATAGTCCCCTTATAGATGGTTCTACTCATACAAGACGATGTGGACAAAACAACCAAAAAAGTGACACTGTACATGTTAAAAGTTGAAGTTTCCATTAGGGGTATCTCTAAAACAAAGGAAACCTTTTATGGTCTCGATGAAGCTCAAGTTTTGCAAGAAGATGTAGATGATAAATTGAGAAGCAAATTTGACAGTGAAAACCAGGTCTTAATAGCAATAAAGAAAAGGGTCTATGATATGTGCTCAAAATGGTCTAATAAATGGATTTGACCAGCACCTAGGGACTTTGCCCCGATGCATAATTAAAAAAAGACACCAGTGTCAGTCATAGAGACTCATATTCTCTACATGTGGAATATGTATCATCAAGAAGCATGACATCTATCAAGTACAAGATGTACTTGTTTGTGGAGGTAACTAGAAACACTCATTGGCATGAGTGAGAGGGACCCTTATGAACCTTGCTCCACACTGGCTAAACCAAACTCCATGTGTTTGTGGAGGTAAATAGAAACACTCAACGACATGAGTGAGAGGGACCCTCATGAACCTTGCTCCACACTGGCTAAACCAAAATCCATGTGTTCCTAGACCATATTGCACACCTTGTGACTAAACAAAATGTGCCAAGAGAAACCCTACCATGTAGGCCTATAACTGTTTCAATAGAAAGTGAACCCTCGATTGTATTAGAATGAACACTTAAGAGAGAAAGTAACAGGTTGTAGATATGGTACCTGGTACAGTACTTTCCCAAAATCCTTTGCTCCTACATGACCTTGTCATGTGTCTGAAGAGCAAAGTGGATGAAAGCATTCCAACATATGCATCCCACTTGTAAAGGTCAATCGAAGCATACTCAAAAAGGAAACAAAACCAAATCATATGCCTACTATGGTGTGAAAAATATCGTATAAGTACCCAAAGATCAAGGGCAATTTTCAAATCTTAAAGGTGCATTGTCAAAATTTGAGCCTCAAAAGGCCAAGTATTTTTTTGACTTGTTAAACACTAAAATTAGAGATTAGTGAAGATAAACAAATTTTTAATTGATAACCCTAGGTGTTTCCTTGGCAAGCCAAACCCCTTGGGTAGATTTTGCAAATTTGAACCCCTTGGTTAGATTCTACAAAGAAACTTCTTAAAGTATCAATGGATTGAGATCAGCATAGGCTACCGTCCTACCAATAGTGTTTCTAAGTAGGTTGTTAATGTGAACTTATATACTACCCCTTGGTAGGTGAGAACTCCTTTCCTTGAAAGTAAACATGTGAAGAGGCCAATCACTGACCATCAACACTTATGGAATGATTTGTCATTAGCTAGGTCCCCCGGCTAGGTCATACCCCTGAAAATATCACTCCTATAGACATAGTTAGTTCTACAAACTAAGCAGGAGATCCTCTCAAGTTGAAGTCTTATTCACAACTGGATCTTGGAAACCATTGTATTTTCTCATTGAAAGAAGAGAGAATTTCCCCAAACCAGAAAGAAGGTAGTCATACTATATATTTTTTGGTTTTTTTTTACAAGAGATTACCTGCCTTGAGTCTCTCTTAGTAGATTCATGATATCCCATGAATTAGCTGCTTGATAGCTAGGCCATGCCTACCTGCTAGACATAAATCATCATTTTTAGTGCATGCACCTTGTTAATATAACCAATGATATAGAGTGCCCACCTCTATAGTCATATGCAACAATGAGCACAAGCAAATATACCAGCCTCAATTGTTATCAAGTAGAAGGTTACATCTATGGACAATACCTACAGCAACATCAACAGAAGAACCATCAATAAAAATCATTGGAAACAAACAAGATCTTACCTCATCTTAAAGAATCATGCGACTCCAATGCATGTGAACATCACATCGAGGGAAATCCTTCGTGACCATGAGGTGGATAATGAAGTCCTTGAAATAGTAGTTGGTGTTATAGAGGAAGCAATAAACACTAACTAAGTGGAATTAATTCCACCTCACTAGCATGCATGCAAATTAGAAAAATAGAGTGATAAGCCCTTGGCTACAATGACGGCCTCAATAGTTTGAGCTCATACCATAAGTGCCTTGCACAATCTAAAATAGCATGGATACATCACAATTCAAAGTTGTCATTCATAAAATATGAGCTTATATCCCACCAATTTCGTATTTTATATGAATAGCGACCGGTATTAAACCTCCGTATTTCCCTCAATACTATTAAACCCAACCCGCCAAGCCCAAGGCCCTTTGCCACCCACCTCAAAACTTGAACCCTCTCCTAGATGTGGGACATGCTTCTCCCCCTCCCTATTTTGATCTCACTCAACAACAATCCATGATACCCACCTCTCTGTCGCTTGAAAAACCAAAGGAGTTTGAAGACATCCTATCATTCTCCCTCATCGAATTTTGAAATCTACACAAAAAGAAGTGCAAAGCTACAACCTTTATCACTCATTTTAAGGAGCTACAAAGCAACAATTGGCTCCAAATAGTGTCAACATGAAGCCACCCTACCGACAAATTGAAGACACACAAGCTCAATGTCAGGACAAGGGTCATGTACCCTAAGAACTAGGTTAGTTCACGGACTACGGCCAAGGGCCGGGCTAGGCAGTGTGGACAGGGGATCCGTCTAGGGCAAGGGGCTAGGAGCCCGCCTATATAAAGGGAGGTTGGGAGGAGGATCTCAAGGCCTAGTTCCCTAGTTCTTACATTGGTATCAAAGCATAGGTCTCTCTTCCACTCTCTCTCTAGGCGTGGTCACTTTGGGCTCCTAAAAAAGGGCCTTTAGGTGAGAACCATTGCTTTTTTGGACCTTTTGCCGTTTTTAGCCGGTCTACTTGCCAAATCGGGGGGAGCTGCGTGTTTTGGACGCGAAGCTGTGGTCCATGCCTTGACGAGCTCTTGGGCTAGGAAGAAGCGCCCTGTGGAGATAGTGTTTGGGCCAGAACCACCCGGCCGTAGCCAGCCTGTGCGAGCCCCGCCATCTTCATCTTCATCCTCGTCGACTGCCGCTCGCTGCCAGCGCTGTGTGGGCTTCAAAAAACGTTTGGTATTCACATTAAAATGGCCTTTGGCCATTGGCTTTGAGCTTTGGCCATAGTAGAAGGCCCTTCCCACAGGCAAGAGCGACCCGTGTGCCGGCAATCATCATCCCCTGAGTTCGGGTGGTCCGGTGGAAGGCAAAAAATCCGCACCTCGGTGTGGAAAGGCATACCTCATCAGTCCGAACTGGCTGCGAACCAATTTGGCAGTTTAGCACACCACAAAAAAGAACCGATTTGCCGTTTACATCAAAGGCAAATCCAAGTATTGGCTACGAAGCATACATCGGTCTTTGCAAAGGCATCCTCGGCTGCAAATCAAGTGCTGATTTCGTGGTGGCTTGGGATTTACAATCCGACTTCGACCTTGGACGTTCAGTTCAGTTGAAGACATAATTACCCAGTTAATTATCGCAACCTGCCTATGAGCTAGTGCTGAAGTTCCTCGGTGATTTCACCTCTTCGCCAATTCTACCGGGATTGAAAATTCACCTTCTTTACGACCGTCGACGAGGTTAGCACGGCTAACTACCTTTGTGGTCGATACGGTTACGAGTTTTTGTTGCACTCCAAGGTACTGTTTTCTCTTTTGTTCGCACAACACAGATTCGCCATGAGTGCGGAAATTGATGATCAACACATGTTTGACTTTGAATACCTCGAATTGGCTCCACCTGTGGATATCATGGGGCTGGATACTCTCACGGAGAATACCCTCATGGCAGGGATGGATGGTGCAAACCCTGGTGATCAATCTTTCTCTCCTCGTTTATCAACCCCTCCTCCACAGAGCGTGTTGGATATTCTAGAGGATGACAGTCAATTGCCAAATGCCACGGAGTTTGTCACTCGACAGGGCTGGAAAACTTTTGATGCCCGATTTCGCAAGCTCGTTGTCAGGGTTCAAATCTTGGTTACAAGTAGAAAATCTTACACAACTAAGTTACAGAATGGTACCAGAATCCGCTCTCCACTTGCCAGCAACCCAGGGGGTTGCCAATTTACCAGTTATGACCAAAGAGGTCCAACATGTCCACAATACTTTGGTTGTCAGAAAAAATCGGGGCACGACCAACGTGGTCAAGAAGCGCCTATGACCATCCGAATTTCAACGTGCAAAAAGTCAAAAATTATGCTTTATTTGCTTAGGAACACATCAAAAAAAGCAGTGCCCACATGTCGAAAAACTTAAGCATGATGCATGAGTTTATGATTTGACATAAACTCCAGTTTTGGTGCACGGCACAGTAGTTATATGGCTTTTGAACATGTTATCTTAGCCATTTTCTCATACTTCAATATGGATT
The DNA here is from genome assembly GCF_014529385.1 of Adiantum capillus-veneris. NCBI lineage: Eukaryota > Viridiplantae > Streptophyta > Polypodiopsida > Polypodiales > Pteridaceae > Adiantum > Adiantum capillus-veneris. The sequence goes on from NC_140940.1 coordinate 41,326,024, forward strand.
TTCAGCGTATTGTACATTTTTTTGAATTGGGTACTGTTACACTCAATTGTTTTTTCTGCCATAGTCATTTTTGGTACGAACATTCACATCATCTCGGCTTATACGATCTGCCGAAAACATTCTTAGATGCATGCAAGATCACTGAATTAGGGTGTATATGATACACGTGTCCTACAACTTACGTTTTGCATTTACTTTGGACAGTATTATGAAAAGCCAAATGCTTGGCCCATTTCCCATGACACAAGGCCTAGTTCTTAACCTCACACCTGCTAATCTCTACCACGGAGTATAGACGCAGCAAACAAGGGTGACAACATGGTTGTAAGGGATTGGTAGTTCACTCGTGTGGGTCTCCTTCTCTCTCTATAGCACTACGAAGTGTTTATGGACATACGATTTTGGGATAAAACCCAGCGAATGATTGCTACATCACCCTATAGGCATTAAGGATCACAGTTTGATCTGCATTGAGGATCACTGTTGATCTCTCCCAGTTCTACTTTCAATGAAAGTATTCCGCACTCTACCACGCGGTAGCAGACAAACACACTTTTTAAGTTGATTCCACTCAATCTGTACACGGTTAACTCTGACAGTTACCGTTATCTCCTAGTTGAGTAGTTATCTTCTAGTTGAGTAGTTTATACATAGAAGTCTTATCAAGGGATTTGACTACGTAGATTCTAATTCAAGGGCTTGGGTTGTAAAGGCAACAACCAAGCTTCCCAGTGCAATACTGTTTGTTTTTTAGGTAGGAGACGTACTCCTTTCCATTTGCATCTAGGTAAGTGTACATTATGTTATTGAGTTTTGCATACATGTAAGTGTACAGTATGTAATTTCATTTGCATACAGGTAATTGTACTGACTTGGTGTCAATTGCATGATTAGTATGCTTTGCTTGGTGTTTCAAGACGTCTAAGTACGCTTGAATATTACCAACCCATGCCAAGGGCATGTAGGCACAAAGTATTTTGGGCCAAGTGTCCAAGTTGTCTTTCTGCCTTATGCAGTTACGAACCTAATTGTAGGGTTCAATTTGGCACATGTTGTCACATGGGATACAACATGGTCTAGGAACTCAAGGAGTTCGGTTTAGACAGTGGAGCAAGACTAATGAGGGTCCCTCTCACTCCCGTCGTAGAGTGTTTGCAGTTACCTCCACACACAAGTACATCTTGTACTTGAAGGATGTTGCTTTTCACACATCCTTATATGAGACATATTCCACATGTGGAGAATATGAGTCTCTAAACTGACACTGGCGCCATTATGTCAATTATGTGTCATGACAAAGTCCCTAGGTGATGGTCACATCTGTTTTCTAGACCATTTTTAGCACGACGTATCAGGAGCAATTTCATGGCCAAAAATTGTCAGATACTTAGAATGACTTGTTAAGGTACAAGTACTGCTAAACAACATTACAGATGGTTGTTTATATATATAGCAAGGCTATAAGTTGTTAATGAAAAAGTTTCATTGTCTGTATCTAGAAGTGATCAATGTTTCACCTTTCATTGTGATTCAGACGTTTCAGCAAGGCTTGCAAAAGATTGCAACTAAAAGTATTTAGTTTCTTTTCAGAACTATTTACATTCCTTTTATTGCGTGCTAGGCGCATCACATTTGCCATAAGTATTGAAAGCATCATTATGGATATACATGTTTGGTTAGTTTCTGCTAAATGCATGCCACACTAGGTGTTATGGGTCCTAGTGTTTAGCAAGGGCTGATTTGGAACGGCATGCATATTCCACAGATTGTTGCTTATGAAGCATTTTGCACTCTATGTGCACTATCTCCATGAGATTACTCTTGGATCCACTAATCACCAATAGAGGTCATGGCTCGGTTTGGGCATTTGTGGATTTTTTCAAGTTAACCACGACGGTTATTTCGGACATTGTTAATTCTTCACCAATGTTAAACACTAATGTGATTTCCCGTTTACCAGTCATTTAGGACGACTGTCTGTAAACCGTGAGGAAAACACACCTCAGTATTGTCAGTTATCCAAGGGGATAGACAGATTACAAAGAGTAATCTTGTGCTAAAGGATCTGCTAAGAGCATACGTTAACACAACGCATTTCTAAATAGATGATTTTCTCTCTATTCTAGAATTTTCTTAAGTACGATTTTCGACTTTGAACACCTCTTGTGGTGGGGTTGGAGATTGTGTCAATACTTTCATACGTCAAGGACTTACCAGGTGTGCTGACAGGGTATGTTGGCAAGTAACCTTCATTACGGATGAACATGTAACGGATTGTTCAAGATACTCAAGCGAGTAGGAAATCTGGCTCACAACTGCATGGAAAGTTACGCCAAGGTTTCCTTGCATTATTCCAGTACCTTCAGAAGATCTGAAAATTGGTTATGCCTTTGGACAACTCTTAGTTGTGGTTCCTCCTTTACAGTACTCAAGTGAGTTATAAATGGAGTTACCATTTAAACCCAAGTGACTCTTAGTTGTGGTTACTCCCTTACAGCACTCAAGTGAGTTATAAATGGAGCTACACTTAGACCCAAGTGGTTGCAAATGGACAACAATGTTGAAAATCAAGATATTCATCTTGGTTTCATTGAACCTCCTCACTGCACCAATTATCGGTCATACAGACAACTGGCTCGCTTATGGGACGTCAATAAAGAGAACATCAGTATTCTTAAGAAGATGTTACTGCTTGTGTTTTCGAGGACGAAAAATCTTCCTTAAGGGGGAAGTAATGTCAGGACAAGGTTCATGTACCCTAAGAACTAGGTTAGTCACGGACTACGGCCAAGGGCCGAGCTAGGCAGTGTGGACAGGGGATCCATCTAGGGCAAGGGGCTAGGAGCCCGCCTATATAAAGGGAGGTTGGGAGGAGGATCTCAAGGCCTAGTTCCCTAGTTCTTACACTCAAGCCCTCCTCAATGCAAAATTTTACCTCTCTCACTATCCAATACCAATTGGATTGCACCCAAGCCCTCATTATAGGCAACAAAATCCTCCTCCAAAACCTTCACACCGAATTAAACAACTACCACACTTGTCTTGCCAATCGCCTCTATAGCCTCACAAAAAAACTCTCACTTATCTCTCTACCTTTAATTTTTATCTCTGAGTGGCAATGCCATTTGAAACAATGGAAGGATTTGACTCTACAACACTTCCTCTCTCTCATGCAAACACATATAGTGAACACCCACTAACCACCTAACCACCTTCAAAGAAGAAGAAGCAAAGAAAGCTAGGAAGCGAACCATCACCTCTACCCTTGAGGAATTAACCCATCTCCCCAAGGAGGAATTAATCAAAGAGCTTGTGGAACGCAAAGTAATTTATCTCTCCATCCATCTTCCAAAGCTCCCTTTTTCCCACCAAGAGCTTCTCTCCCCAATAATCCAACTAAACTTGGTCCAATTAATAAACCATGTGTGTGTGTGTGTGAGAGAGAGAGAGAGTATATGTTGCAAGCTAGCCCCCTCCTTGCTTGGTTGACCCCCTCTTCTAGCTCATGCATGAAGGTCATTGGCTCTCTCAAGCCTAGCCAATTATAAGCCTGGGTCAAGTCAAGCAGTAGAGGTAGTCTTTGGACAAGTGTCCTCCTTTCTCCTTTGAGAGAGAGGGCTTGATAAATGCATAAAAATTAGCTAAATTATCATTGGACCCCTTGAGAGGACAACTAATAGGTTTTAGGCACCTTATGAGGGCAACATGGAGACGAACTTGACATGTGTCCTTGTTGCCTCTTTGGACTAGGCTTGCCTTGTGTGAGGATGTGTGTGTTCTCTCTCTTGTCCCTACTTGTAGGGCTTTCCCCCTCTCATGGAGGGATCCTTGTTGAATTTTGGAACACACCTTAGTCATGGAGCACCTTAGTCATTAAGCACCTCAAGCAGCTTAGTCAGCAAAAAGCACGACAAGCACCTCAAGCTTGGGCCGGGTTCCCACCTCAAGCACATCCCTAGCTTTCCTAAGGTCAAAGGACTTTTAACACTAACCTTTTGAGGCCTTTAATGAAGCTAACCCTAAGGTCTTTAAGCTCCATTAGCTAGCCTTGCTCTTTGACATACCATCTCTCATTTGGACCGCTTTAACCTTGGCCCCATGTTGAGATAGATCCATAAGCACATGTCTATATTCTAACCCTTGTTCTCGTTTATTCTCCCACATTAAATGATCAATTTAATATGAGAAAATCATTTGGGTTGGTTAGATATTAGATTTTATGACAGTTTGGTAGACCCACAATAACTCCATAGAGATCATGCACTTGTTATGACTAAAAAGATTCATTAGATATCAAATTGATGAATTTGCATGCCGCTACAGATACTTTGTTGCTAAACACTAGGGTATATAACACCCAGCATGCATGCATTAGCAAAAACTAAAATGAACCTGCATTTTCATGATTGGAATGGTTTGTGCATGCCAATGCTCATGGTTTAGTTTATGCTCATAGCATATATGAACTTGAGGAATTATATGTGTAAATAGATCTTCTACAAAGAACTAAATACTTCCATCTTGAACCATGGCTATTCACAATAGGCTATACATAACAAATACTAGACAACCCTGTTAAAACATTTGAACCATAATAGAGTGTGAACATAAGCCACATCTAAGTCCAAATAATGAAATAGTTTCATTGCCGTGACATAGCCTTGCTATGTGCGTGATGGGTATGCAAAATTGCAGCTCTGAAAGATGAAACAACCATCTATTAATGTTGTTTACATGACTTGTTACATTAACAAAACTTACTAGATATCCAACAATTTTTGGACATTGAGATTGTTCTCGATATTGCATGCTTGAAATGGTCTAACAAATGGATTTGATCCACACATAAGGACTCTGTCACAACACATAATTAAGGAGAAGGCACTAGTGTCAGTTCCAAAGACTCATATTCTCTACATCATGTGGAATGCGTCTCATATAGTGAAGTCAAAAAATATGACATTCGTCAAGTACAAGAAGTACTTGTGTGTGGGGGTAATTGAAAACACTCAGTGACAAGAGTGAGAGGACCCTCATAAACCTTGTTCCACACTAGCTAAACCAGACTCTATGAGTTGTGTTGAACAACATGTGCCAAAAACGATCCCGACCATGTACGTATATAACCATCTTAAAAGAGGTGTCCCCATGAAAAGGTGGATCATTGATTCCATCATAGGAAATAATTGAGAGGGTGTATCCAATACACTAACCTCTAGCCGGATCGTAAGTATGACCTTGTAGCTATGCAATACCATGTCACTTGCAACCAAAAAAAACCCTTGGTTTTATCTTATTCAAGAACCCTTAGTTGTGGCTAGGCAACCTAAAACCCTTAGTCGGTTTTCCTAGGTTGTAGGCAATTGGAAGGTCATCCACATACAAAATGATACCACTAATACCAGTAGCTAGAAGGAAACCATCATAGGCGGCCGCTCTTCTGTTAGTAATTGTAAACGGATCGATAAAATGAAGTGAATGTTATCCACTACCCATGTGCCATAGAGAATTTCTTTTCTTGAAAGGACAAGTGTTAAGAGTCCAATAAGTGACCATGAACGATTATGGAGTGATTATTTTTATTCATTTATTTTCACAAGTTGAGTCGTACCCAAAACATGGTGCTTCTATAGACATAATTGATTCTATAGACTAAACTAGAGATCCTCTAAAGCTAGAATCTTATTCACAAATGGATCACTTAGACAATCATATCTCCCCATGGAGAGAAAGATGAGAAAAACCACAAAGAAAGTAGTCGTTCTAGGTATCTTTGTTTTTTTTTTAATTTAAGATATGCCTTGCATAGATTTAAGAGATATGTCTAACAAGCATATATCAATTGTGGATGTGTGGGTGCAAGTCCACAGAATTGCAATGGAAACAAGAGATTGCCTAGCTTGAGGTTCTCTTAGAAGGTTCATGTTATCACATGAACTTGCCGCTTGATAGCTAGGCCATGCCTATCATTTATATAAGAAAAACATCTTCTGTAGTGTATGTACCTTGTGCATAGGACCAATGATATGTATAGTGCATACCGATGCAATCATATGCAATGAGTACAAGCAAATACACTAACCTCAAGTTTTATTAGGTAGAAGGTTAAAATTGTGGTCAACTCCTACAACAACTTCAAGAGTCATCAATAAACATCACTGGAAACAAACAAGATCTTACCTATTTTGAAGTGATCATGTGACTCCAGTACATGTTGATACCACCATAATTTGAATCCATCTCATCGATTACAAAGAAAATACTTGACCATTGGGTGGTAACTATATCTTTAACAACATGGTGGAAGCATAAAAATTGATTGGGTGGAATGAAGTCCACCTTACAAGCATGGCTTGCATGTGATTCAACAAAAATAGATGGATAAGCCCTTGGCTACAATGAGGGTATGCTAACTAGCATAACTAGATATGCTAACTAGCATAATTGGGTATGCTAACTAGCATAACTAGATATGCTAACTAGCATAATTGGGTATGCTAACTAGCATAACTGGGTATGTTAATTAGCATATATAGTATGCTAGCCACCATACCCACTATGCTAACTAGGTAAATATGATACAAACTATGCTAACCACCATGGCCATTATGCTAACTAGCACAATATGCTAACTAGCATTCATAGTATGCCAACTAGCATACTAATATTTTCTTATTATGTTGATTTACTGATTATCTTACCAAAGATTGGTGTGATTGGATGTTCTTGCCCCGTGACATCAAGTGGTTTTAGTCGCTACTCGTAAGTGCCTTGCAGTGTCTAGAACTGGCATTGATACACCACAATTTGACCTTGTCATACAAAAGATGTGAAGTTGTATCCCCACGATGCCAATAACACAGACCATGGGTGCCTTGGCATTGAGTCTTAAATCAATGAACGTGGCATGGGCATGGGCATGGGCATGGGCATGGGCAAGAAGCCTTGCTTCTAGTTATGGCCTTCAAAACACCTTGTTACAATTTTTTTTCAATTAAAGGTTAAAAATACATTAGAGGCAGTAAAAACTTTAAATTTCCAGCCTTGGGCCTGCTTGTAATGCAGAAGCAAGTTAACTAGTCCAAGTTGATAAATCTTTGAGAGAGCCTTGATCTTTGCCTACTTTGATTGAGATGCCCAATTGGAGCCCTTTTGACTCATATTTAATGGGTTGTGCTATGAATGCAGCTCATAGCCATGGATTCCAATAGGCCATGAAAGCCCCTTGGCTTGGTGCATACGAGCCTGATATCGTAGTCATTTTGGCATCTCATGGGATAACCATTGATAATACTGAAGATGGTGGTGGATAACTTTTGGAAACCTCTTCAGGCTATATTTAGTCCTGCAAAGCCCAGAAGTGCAAAGAAAGTACAGAGAATGCAATGTACCTAGGTTGTTAAGTCCTCTACTAACTTGTTCAATGAGCAACTAAATACCTCTTGGATAAATTTTTCCCTTGGCCCCCTCATACAAAATCTCAGAAGGGAAAAATTTACCCTTGACTTTGAGAAGAAAAGATAGTCAGCCATTTATGCAAAGCCCATGCTCACTCTTAGACCAAGGCACCATGTCCAAGGTGAAGACAACTTTTGAAAACCTCCACATGACTTCTTGCCACATAAACTCATTTATAGAGTAAGAAAATCCCATGTCAATCACAAAATTGCAAGGGTTGCTTTCGCGGCCAATGGTTTGCCTGTCGTAACCCTTTAGGAGTCCGGAGGTACTGCGTTTGGAGAACGATTCTAGATATGGATCTTTGATGCAAATGCTAAAAATCTTTACGAGTTGCCAAATGCAAATTTGCATAAAGTTTCTAGCATGTGTTGCATCTTTATGGCGAGTTTGTGCCTTTGAAGAATCTTGGAGCATTGTATTCGACAAAAAACATCAAGCATTAGGACATGCCTTTGTGCTCGAAGGTAAGCTTTGAAGCTTGCTACGAATGGGGGGTTGGAATCGGCCTTATCCACCCTCAAAGGATATATATATTTTTTAAATTTTGGTGGCCCTTGAGTGTGAACTCAAGGCCACCCAACCCCAGCCATGGTGAGTTGCAAAGAACGCAAAGCCAAAAGAGAGAGAGAGAAGATCATGTTGCAGCATGTGGTGGTCAATTGTCTTGATAGCACGAGGAAGATGAGATTCTTTGCCATCAATTTGACAAAGGTCATCACAAGCCTATGTGTGTGTGTGTTGAGCCAGCAGAGGATCACACCCACATTTTTTCTCACACTCATCATTTTTGTAACCATTGATTGTAATAAATGTCTTTCCGACATTGATTTTGATTGGAGCCATTCATTAAGTAACGGGACTCAATTGAGTTTCCAGCTTGTAATCCCGAAGTAATTTCACTTGCTGATGTAAGTAGTTAGAGATGTTCTCACCTCCAAGGCTGAGGTATATAAGCCAAAGTTTTTGTAACCTAAGGGGATTCAGATTATTAATCAAAGTGAGTTTTTGAGCGCCGTGATTGTGTCTGAGAGAGAGAGAGAGAGAGTCTTATCTACTTGCTACGCGAGCTACGGAGCCGCCATTGGAGAAGCGACACCGCCATTGTGTTAGCAACGGCGAGAGCTACGCACAGATACCAAGAGTGCGCGCTATCGGCTTCTATGTGTGGTAAGTTCCTACGAGCTTCGGTGTGAGTTTTCTTCCAACTCGTGTGTCGGAATGGAGCGTGCAGCATATCTATAGAACCACAACGAGTAGAGCTACACATTGATACCATCGGGGTCAAGTTTCGATCACCTGTATTTTTCGGCCTGTCTTCATACGCGTTTACCGCACGGAGTGATTATAGGTTGATTTTGCAGTTCAAGTCTTTAGAGTGTTGTTCTTACCTAGTGTATAGACTTCCCCTTGAGTTTGAGATCGATTCAATGATTCTAGATCCTGTTTCGTATAGCATTCGTTCGTAGTACGGATTTCAGTCACTTGCGTATTTTAGAACTTAGATTTGATTTCCTTAGTAGTGATTGTCATTAGAAGGTCGAGTAGGTGATTTGACACCCACCTAGTTGTTTCCATGCGCCTGCGGGTCAAGCTCCATCCTCGTCTGACAAATTCTGTTGTTGGTTGAGTTCTCGCTATTTAGCTTCCGCTAGTGGCGTAACCGCCTTAACATTTGGCGCCGTTGCCGGGGACGAGAGCCCTAAGTAGGTGACCTTAGACTAATCCTACGAGGTGAGTCGTATAAACTACTTTGTATACTTTAGTTAGAAAAGATCTAGGAGTGGTGGACTCCGAAAATCTCGAGAGATACTAGGAAGTGGGGTATTCCTGGGTCTTCCGTGTTGACAGTATTTTTAGTTTAGCTTAGATTTGTTTGTTGTTTTGTTGGTGTTGAGTAGTTGTTGATAGAAGAAGAATTTGCTAGTCTGTGAGTGGCAGTGGATCTCTTTAAAATCACAATTACCAAACCCATTTTATGATTAGGAATAGCTTAGGTAGGACTTCATTTGATCCTGATCTAGAGCTAGTAATCATTGGAGTATTTGCTTGATATGGTTGATTGCATGTTAGATCACTAAACCGTCGAGTTAGTAGTGAAACTTGCAATAAACAAAAGTCAGAGAAATTTTCTGTGTATCTGGGAGTTGCTGAGCACTTGAGAAAGCTTTAGGAAGGATTCTGTGCCAAAAAACTGGAAATCTGCAACTTTAGACATCATACGCGTATGAAGTCTAAATGACCAAACAGAGACCAAAACAGAAATTTTGACTTTACCAGAGTGTTCAAAAGGGGAGTTATACCCTAATTTCAACTTAAAACAAGAGCATTAACACTCAAAGAAACCCAAAAAGACAAGTCGGAGTCCAAGAAACGCAAAGAATAGGAAATTTTGGATTCAGATCTTGTTTTTACATTCAAACCTGACAAAAACACTTGAAACTCAATTATAAACATTGGAGAAGGCTTAAAACCAAGAATAGTCAAAATCTGGGACAAAAGACATCATACGCGTATAATGTTTTTTAGCACATCCACTGCTTATTTTTTATATCTGACCTGACAAGATTGTTACAAACACTGTAGAAAGCATAAATATCAAGTCTAGACCACACAGATCCATTGTAATAGCTGTCTAGAGGTTATATTTCAAGTTTCATCCAATTTGGATCACAATTGACCCAAAACAAGTCAAAAGCGGAAAATTGCCAAGAAAAGCCTAAATTAGCCATAACTTGCTCAAACAGAGTTCAAACTGAATTTTGTGAGTGGACAGAGCATAAGGGGGCTACTGAGAGTGAGCATAACCAAAATAGTCCAAATCTGTGAAAAAAGACATCATACGCGTATAATGTCTTTTTCAGCATAACTGCAACAAAATTCTCACTTGATGAAACAGAAGTTGTCCAACTGACAAGATTAAACAATTGACCAAGTATCAATCAGTTTGGATCAATTCTGACCACAAAAACTTGGGGAAAACAAATTGCCGAGACGGAAAAGTTAAAGTCCTTTAGGGGAATTGATGAATTTGAGATCGGGCAGGAATCTCCAGAATAACCGACCAAAACAAGGGGAACAAGCAAGTGTCATATCAACCGAGGGAAGTGTAAACCAAAGTTGGGTGCAACCATTAGAGCCGATCTTTGAAGGAAGTGTTTCTGATACTTCTTCGGAGAGATCTTACGAGATTTTCACCGAACACTTGGAACACTTGAACCTGAACAACAGAGAAAATATGGCAGCAGGATCATCAAACCCTTCCGCCACAATGAAGCTATTGTTCATAAAATACCAGTACGACAATGAGCAAGGTGCCAAGATCTACAAAGATGGAATGGACCGCTATTGTGTAAAGATAGAGGAGAGACCTAATGAGTTCAAGGACTTAGTGCCTGTGAGCTATAGCGGAGATAGATATCTAGATGACGAGGGAACCATGTACTTGGTAGTCCTAAACCCTAACATTGTGGACAAGTGGGGATTGATGGGCACCAAAGCCAAAGTAGATGAAGAACTTGAGGAGAAAGCACCAATAATGAACTTCCCTGATGCGAGGTTAAGAAGAGAGAATGAAACTACAAGGATCAACACTGATAACATCTATGTAGGGCTATACAAATATAAAAATGGGGAGCAAGATCTCTATTATAGATGTGAAGAACCCTACATCGGAGAGTTGACAGACCAAAAAAGACTTTATGTCTTTACCTACACAGAGGGATCGGAAGTGAAAATTGCTGCTTACGACAAGTATGGGAGGCAATACTCAACAATGGGCAAGAAAGAATTAGAAGGATATAAATACTTTGGGGGACCACTACATCAGTATTATGTTACTTCTAGCTCACAAAGACCAGCACCAACAAATGGAGTGCAAAACCCAATGACGACAGGAGGACAAAGAACTCAGGCTGCTGACTCTTTCAGTCAACCTCAGTACTCGAAGCCCGGACCAATGGGATCATTACATTCCAGAGAGTCAATGGATACGAATCGAGGTAGTGCAGTTCCAATCCCCACGTATACCACTCCAGGTCCAAGGTTCGAAGCAGAACCATCACAATTACCTCCTAGTAGTAGATTCAGAGCAGGGGAACCGACAAGGGTAACCCATGAAGTCCATGATGCCAGAGAAAGCTTTAGCCGGGACACAGGACCAATGAGATTGGTAGCAGACCAGAGACGTATGAGACCATCTCAAGTAGCCAAGTGTATGCCAAAGAAGTATGGTGGTTCAGGAGATCCGTATGCACATGTGTCACTCTTTAAGCAAGTCTTAAGAGCTGAGCAGATAACAGATTTCCATACACAATACGAGGGATTTGGTCTTACTCTAGAAGGTACGGCATTGACATGGTTTCAACCACTGAACATAGGGGGATTCCATGACATTGACCATTTGCTAAGAGAGTTTGCTGAGGAATTCTCAAAACGAGGGATTAAGCACAATACGGTCTCACAAATATATGCTTTTAAACAGAGAGAACACGAAAAAGTGAAGGAAGCTTCACTTCGCTTCAAACAATACATTGAGAGATGTCCAGTACGTGAATGACCACAAGATGACAGACTATCTGTTCTCTTTATTGAAGGATTGAGAAACGACACTCTCAAGAAGGACTTGCACTTGAAAGCTTGTACAAGTTTCGAGCAAGTAACGAGAGAAGCATTGTACTTAGTGGATAACTGTACGGTTTATGGACAGGTGTCAGCGGATACAGATTTTGCATCCAGTAGCTCCTCCTCCGTAGCGAGCGAGACTACCACTAAAAAGAATGTTCAAACAACAACCATGCCAAATGTAGAGCAAATGATAGAAGATGCTCTAAAAAGGATGGCACCATACCAAAAACCATTGCCAAAACCACTGAAATGGTGTGCTATTGAACAAAAATGGACAAACCATCCAACAGAGGAGTGCTATTACAACAAAGGGTATGTAAGGGAGCGTCAGTATGCACCTCCTGCTCAATTAGCACCACCTCAGGTACATCCAGTACCTCGATACCCAATGGGAAATGTACCAGTACCTATGGGGATAGAAAGACCGCAACCGGTATTGGGACAACAACCACCTTTACCAGGAGCAAGACCAGTGGGCATTAGATATGCACCAACCTTAGAGAATCAGGAAGAACAAGCCTTAGTGCCTGTTCAAGCCTATTATGAAGAATCTGGTGCACACATGTCTCCAACTGTGTATTACCCACCAGAAGAACCCAAACAACCAGAACCATGGGGCATGATTGGGAATGTTGGAATACCAACAGTTATAAGTGCTTCTGATGAAGAGAGATACAATTTGGACGCAAGAACATTGATGTTCATAGCTCATGGAGGGTTAACAGGACAAAGACCATCCTATCCACAAAGGACGAATCAAGTGGGACCAAGACCAGCACTAGGACCCTGTTACAAGTGTGGAGGTGACCATCTGATGAATGTTTGTCCACATACGAAAATCATTAGAATTAACGCTTATTGCACTGAGTGTGGGGTTACTCACTTCATTGAGGATTGTTCAAAGAATCCAAACAAAGTGCAAAAGATGACATTGAATATGCTAGAAACTATTCCTACCAGCAGTGGGTCTGAAAATGAAACTCTGATACCAACGCAAGTTGTTACTAGAGCTCAAGCTAAGAAAACCACTAGAGAACCTGAGAATGGAAAGTTAGCGACTGAAGTGGTTAGTCAAGGACCGCGGAGTCAGAGAAACACATGGAAAGCTAGAAAAGCACGCATGAAGTTGAGAAAAGAACGTGAAGACGCTATTCTAGCTGAGGAACTAAAGCAAACGAAAGAAAGATTAGAAAAACTTGAGAGTCAAAACGGGAAACGAGAGATGAGCCCTGAAAGAACGAAACAAAAGAGTATCAAAGAAACAACGAGCTTAAGCTCAGGGGGATCAGTGCTAGTCGACAAAGTACACGAACCATTGGACGCACTGATGAGAGCTTACGAAGCTAGGTTAAAGAACAACCAAACACAAGAACAGAGGTGGATGACATACCCAAACGCGGAATTGGAAAAGCAGAGACTTGAAATGTGCCAGAGAATGATCGAGACTGCACAAGCCTTATTAGAACCACCAAAAGAAACAATGAATTGTGGAACGGAAAACCCAATTCAGCAAGAGACTGTCGTTTCACGGGTAGCTGAAAAGACTCCGAGTGCACAAAAGCTTGAAAATACACACAAGGATGACCGCATAGTATTGAACACAACCGATCAGGAGATAGAGAGTTTTCATCCAGTCATACAGAGGTCTTACGGAAGAGATGAGGATTACAATGAATTTTGGAAACAAGTGAGAGAGGCAAACTTTGCAAACGAGCTAAGTTGCCAAGCTAATCAAACAAATTGAGAAAAGGACATCAGGAATCCTCCCATAGTGGAATTTGAGGCAGGATCTCAAGTGGACTTGGATCTGCAATCTTACTGGAGAGATGGGGGCTCTGTTAGAACAATGGAGAGCAAACCTCACTCATTGAATACCTTACCTTCATACTTAGGAGAGTATGAAGCAAAATCCGAGATTAGAGCACTTCCCTCACGAAGAATCTCATCAGAAAAAATCATGGACTCGCAAGGATTGATAGAGATCTTGTCAACACCAGTGACATGCACTATCACTCTAGCTGAGCTTTTGAGGCTAAGACCACATATGTGGACCACTGTAGGAAAATGCTTGGAGAAATTTGGGATAAAAGACCCAACATCGAGACTGCAAGAGGGTATACAAGAGCTGAGTAAACCACAAAAGAACGCTAAGCCTGTACCCTTAAACAAGGTCGGAGAGTATTGTGAAGGTGAAGAGGGGAATACAACCTTACCAGTTGAATTCCAAGGAGTGAACACGATGGCAATACTAGACAGCGGAGCTGGGGTAGCCATTGCTACAAAAGAAATCTGGAAAAGATGGGGGAAACCAGCAATAAGGAAGACTAGGTTGAAACTCCAATTAGCAGATGGACACATGGAGAAACCTATGGGGTTATTAGAGAAAGTCGTAGTGACTTCTTGCGGCATTGAATACAAACATACTTTTGCTATTGTCGATTTTGGCAAGGAGAATAACTATGATATCATATTGGGAAGACCATTCATGAGACAGTTGAAAATGGTCCAAGATTGGGGCTACGATCACATATACCTGAGAAATATGGAAACCACTACACGTGTGAACCTGAGAGACCATAGCTACAAAGATGTGAACCGAACACCGGTAGAGGAGTTTGATTCAGCTACTTTGGCGGGATCCGAATTTCCAGCTTGGTTAGGTAAGCCCAAGGAGTTATGGATGTGTAGATCGAGCCTCGAAATGTGGAAGTCTGAGGTGAGAAGAATGTGTTTTAGAAAGGGCTATCGAAGACGAAGCTTATATAGGAGAACCCTTTCCAGAGGACACGCTTGAACCATTAGAATGGACACACATTCTAGCAACCCTAGATGTTTGTGCAACTCCGGATGGTCCCACAACGAAATTTTGTGACAAGGACGGGTACGACGTGGTTCCGTACTTCATGCTGAGAACTACACTCGAAAAAGAAACTGATAGAATAGACGACCTGGAAAAGCTAGACGAGCTTCGCCTAAAAGCAGTAGCTTCTATCTACGCTCAAAAAAGGCGACAAAAGGAATTTTTTGATAAGCATGTGCGGACTAAAGAGTTTAAGGTTGGGGACTATGTCTTAGTTTACACTCTGAAACAGCATGCTAAGAAGCTTAAAAAGCAAGGGATGGGACCTCTTGTGATTAAAGATCTATCACCAAGTGGAGCCGTCAAGCTTGCTACATTAGACGGAGAAGAAATGCCCAATTGGATTAGTGGATGCAGAGTGAAAAAGTATCTTTTGCCGCTAACCCAAGACATGCTTCTCAAAATACATCAAGAAAAGCTGCATGTCCAGAAAAAGAAAATGATTTTGGAGGAAGCGCAAGCCGAGGCGAAGGAAAGAATGGAGAAAACAAGACTGCTACGTCAGAAACAGCGCAATGAAGGAGCAATACGAATAAACACAGTCAGTATAACAGAAATGGATAATGACAAAGAAGAACCCATCATTGAATGCAAAGTAGGAACCAACCAAATCAAAGCCAGAGCACTATTGGATTCAGGAGCTCAAACTAACCTACTTTCAATCAGTTTGTATAGACAATTGACAAATGACACTAAATTACAAACTGCCAAGCAAGAGTTAAAGAGTTACTCTGAGCATTCAATCAAAACTCTCGGATGCACAGTTTTACATATACAGATTAACCAATATGTGTATCCTCATATGTTTTACGTGGTTTAAGACCAAGCTACACAACATCCATTATTGCTAGGACAACCATGGCAGAAGCAATACAATGCAATGATTGACTGGAGTTCTAAATCAGTGCTTATCAAATACAAAGGTGAAAGTCAATCAGTTAAGTTCACCAAAGGATCAGAGACAACTCCAAAGGAAGAATCCAAGAACAAAGGTAAACAACAACCAAAGAAAAAGAAGAAGCAATGGCAACCAAAAGTTTCTATACAACCGGATTACTCTTCGACGAGGAATTCTCAACAGTGGATAAGGAAGACAAGCAATAATATAATAGCTCAACCTTGGGAAAAAACGGAGTCAAAGTTGGTATGGAGACCAAAAAAGGTTGTGCCAGAGAACACAAAGGTGGAAAACAGAGTCTTCAATACCAGACAACAGAGTGATTCCAGACAATTAAGGACAGTGAAACAGATCTGGATTCCAAAGAAGTTCATGACGGCACAAAGCTATAGCAAGCAAATTTGGATCCCAAAGATTTGTAAACAGGAACTCCCTTCAGTACAATCAACGGAAACTCCTAGGTATTTCAAGTCGAGGAAATCAACACAAAGAACAAAGCAGGTTTGGGTCGCAAAGAGTTTGTGGCAAGCACAAGTGAAGCGGAAGCAGATTTGGATTGTAAAAAAGAACAACAAAGTAAAGAAGAATCCATCTACTGATTCTACTACCGAAGTGCCAAAACCAACCCAAAACCCGACCACCAATCCTTCAATCAAACAAAGAGCAGCTTTATTGGAAAGACTGTTGTATCGTCGCTCTGCAATTGCATTGGGAACTTATGACCAAAACAACTATAATGCTTCGCCCACAGACACTTCATAGTCGTCCGGGAGGACTGAGACTAGGAGGGGGGGAGGTATACAGGTATACAGGAGCTACAAAGCAGCTACAAGCGACAAAAACAAAGAAAAACAAAAATTATATTACAAGGGCAGTGTCTTACATGATTTTGCAATTTTTATGTTTGATTGCGGATATTGATAATATTTATGCCCTTATATACCTTGTTTTGCAACAAGAAGAGATCAAATGATGAATTTGGGTCTCTAGACGTGTAAATATCACTAAATAAGAGTGTTTTTGGAGCTAAAAAGTGGAAAAAAGTGGTAATCCAAGTCCAGAAATCACAAATAAGTGTATATTCATATACACAGGGTTACCAGCTATTTATCGTGTATGTTTGGAATTTTTTGGCTTCAATTTGTTATTTTCCTTTATTTTTTATGATTTTCTTGATAAAAGTAAAAGAAAAATAAAAAAGCAGGTGAAACGAGATCAGAAAAAAGAAAAGAATAGATGGTGATGATCCTAATGACAAGGGCAACCCATGGTAAAAATTGAGTACAATTCGGGAAAAGTTGCGGAAAGCCCAAAATGACAGAATTTTGGCAAAGTGGATAGATTTCTCAGAAACAGGTCAAACGGAGTCCAAATTGAGAAATTTCAAATCCTAAAGTGCATTTCACGACGAGATAGGAGCACATGTCAAATTTGGTAACAAGTGATCCGGGAAGTCCGAAGTTAAGTATTTTTCACTTCACTTTCAAGCTCATTTCCACTATTACCTTCTTGGAGAGAGCAAAGAGCACACAGGAGCATCCAACCTTCTACAGCCTTCTACGACTGCTACGAGAGCTCAGAGGACACCAGACATGAGAGGTAGACTCATTGCCATAAGCTTTTGATGCTTATCATTAACTTTTGTCGCGAAAACTGACCAAAACCAAGAAACAAGAGCAGACGGGGAATGCTGTAGAATGCTAGGTAGTGGCACAACCGCCTAATCAAACCTTGCAAGAACTTATAGGTGGGTTACCCTAGTATAGAAGATGGGTTTCTAACACTCAAAGCTCGAGAAAGAACGACTAGAAAAACCCTAGGTCAACAGAGCCTGCAAGAGGCAAACAGGAAAAAGTTGTCGAAACGACACAAAACTTCTCAGGAAGCTTAACAACATTGAGGGCAATGCAACCATGGAGTATCTCCAGGTTTGGACCACCAAAAGTAGGTCGGAACAACCGATTCGGCTGCGGACACACAAAGCGTCATTTTGGCATAACGGCTAAAATTGACGACCGAATGAAATGAAACTTCACAAGCAGCTTCAAATATACATGGATGACTTATGTTTGCAAGCAAAACCCAAAAGAAAGCTGATTCACTTATCGATGGGGAAAAAGACGCTTTCGGGCAACCAAAAGGAGAAAGATGGAGAACGGGAAGCCAAAGTCAAGTTCAACCAAATAGATGGCTTCACAACATATCCAATGAGCTGGAAATGCAACTCTCGAGAAGAAAAGTTGAAGAAATTCAACTCCAAGGCAAAAAGACGACTTCGGAGACTGAAATGCCTATAAGGGGGCTTTTTAGCTAAACTAATGACTTTTTAAGTTGAAAACTAGTTAGCAGGGCTTAGGGCACTAGCACAAAGCATTCTTTGCACAAAAAGACCAACATTTCAAGAAAAGACATCATACGCGTATGATGTCTCACAGCATGAATTTCACATCCATTTCAACATTTGAGTGCATAGCCTCATTCCACATGTTGATCACATCCTATGAACCAAGTATCATGAGAATTGGAGTTAGAAAACCCAAGGAAAACCAAAAAGACGCAAAGTAGGCCATAAAATTGATTTTTGGTCCTAATTTTGTCAAAATAACTCCAAACTCATTGAAACTTTGTAGGATTGTTGATTAACACATCTACAAGCTATCTGGAACCAAAAAGCACCATTTTGACACTAAAGACATCATACGCGTATGATGTCTATTTGCACTTACAGAGCCAAAACTGCTCATTTGTCATCATACATCCATTATATATATATAATACATGCTACATATGAAATTTGGAACCATTTGGTCAAGAGGATCACCCCATTAGCCCAATTGAGGGAAAATCCTTCACCTAAAGCCTATTTTTGGCCCAAATCCAACATACTCAAGTCCAAACCAAGATTTGAGTAGATATAGTCCTTCACTAGTACATGGGGAGTCCAAAGAACCAATCCCATGCAAAATTGATGAAAAAGACATCATACGCGTATGATGTCTCCAGAGCCATTTTTAGCCCAAAATCTATCCAAACTTCATAAATCCACTGAATAAGCCTATCTAAAGCCAAATCCAAGCTTATAGAGAAATTTGGTCCAAAAATACACTAAAAGACATCATACGCGTATAATGTCTCACTATGTGATTTTCGCACCTCAGGGCTTCAACCACCAAACAGAAGTGATGTAAATGCCATTTGAAAGTGAACCACCAAGTTTTATCCAATTTGGATCATAAAATCCAAATCCCTTTCAAAATTTTGCCAAGAGCCGGAACTGGACTAAACTGGCCAAAACTTGACCAAATGGGATCCAAACTCAAATCCAAGCATATGATACTCATGTATACACTATCAGCTACAAGCACAACCAATATGAAGTCATTTTGACACAAAAGACATCATACGCGTATGATGTCTCCAGCATGATTTTGAGCCCATTTTGCATATTTTTTCACCTACTTTGCATCCTTAGGCCCTGAATAGCTCATGTTTCAATTTTCAAGTCATTTGGATAGTTAAAAGCTTCATTTCGGCTTTCAGTACTAAAAAGACGCTAACTTCTGAAATTGGAGTTACAGGATCCATGGATTCCGCCAAGTTATCGGCAACGAAGAGAAAAAGACCGACAATCAAAGATGCTCTTGCAGAAGCGGAACCCTTTGACATTCCAGCAGAAACCCTCAAGCCAACCAAAACTTGGGTGGAGGAAGCAGTATTGGAGAAAGAGGGAATAAAGATCTACCAGGGGACTTTCAGAGATCCTCAAGGGCAAGCGGTGGATGTACCGATGATCCCACAGGAATTGGTAGATTATAGCAGGTCAGAAGACATCAGCAGGTACCTGGAAAGGGCAGACTTGCACAGTTTCTTCACCTCGAGACCATCAGGTGTGGATACAAGAAGAGTGTACGAGTTGGCAACATCCATTCAGAAGGATGGGAAAGCCACATTGACAGCCATGGATGGAGAGAAAGTAGAAGTACAGATCACTCCACAGCTCATTGCAGACGCATTGAAGCTGCACAACAAAGGGAGCTCTGTCAGGGAAAGAAGGGAGGCCATAGAGGTCTATGGATCCAAGAAACAGAACGCAACCTATGGAGATATGGCGGACCAAAGAGCGGCAACCCTTTGCCGACTGTACAACCAGTTTCTCCATGTTTGCAGTAAAAGACCGCAAAAGTATACGACACCGCCCCATGCCATTGCGACCACCATCACATGGGCATTAAAGAGCAATATGCCAAAAGAGGTGAATTACGCTCAACACATCCACGAGCAAGTAATTGCCATGCACAACGAGAAGCCAAAGTACATAGGAGGAGCGAAAATTTTGACAAGAATAGCTTATGAAGCTATTGGAGCTAGAGATCAGTGGCCAAAGGTTCCCTCCCAGAATGAGTGGCTTAGAGAAGCCGACGAGGAGGAAGAACAGCCCGAAGTATCCAAGAGGGCGTCCACAAGAGCACGCCGGAAACTAGAAATAGATTCAGAACCTGAAGGGGAGGTGGACGAGCCGCTTATGAAGAAAGTAAAGAAGAAGGTTGCTCCCAAGCAAACCAAAAGTCAGAAAGTGGCAAGAATGGAAAGACTAGTGGAGCAGTTTAGAGCAGAAAGAGCTCTAAAGGGTGACTTTGAAGAAAAGTGGGTGTCAGACCCCACCAAAGTCGGAACTAGCTCAGCCAGGCCACATGTTGATCAATACGATCAATATATTAAAGCTTATGAGGAGTCAGAGGCTATACTGGAGCAACAACCTGTCGAGCCATACACTGAAGAGGAGGTACATCTTTTAAAAGCTGAGCTGAAAAAGGACAACAAGGGGAAAGGGAAAGTAGATGAGTCTATTAAATCTCAAGAGAAAGACGGGCAAGCCGACAAGGGGAAAGCCAAGGAAGCTGACGACAAATACCCCTCTATGACTGATGTACCAAGCCCGAAGAAGACGAAAAATATCGTGGAAGAGACCACAATAGAGATGGACACAGATGATTTGGAAAAGCCGAAGGCCGAGACCAAAGAAAAGGAGATAGATCCAGTTCAGCAAAAGAGAAATGATTATGAGGATCTGGTAGCGATAGGATACACTGAAGCAGAGGCCCTTGAGGCAGTTTATGGGATCACCCTACAAAAACAAGATGATCGAAGAGGGACGGAGGAAAAAACAAAGAGTACAAAAGAAAGTGAAGAGAAACTGGACGAACAGAACGTACTAGAAGAGCCGAAGCCAGTGGAGGTGGTGGCAGAAAGAGCTTTAGAGTTGACAGATGAAGATGAAAAAAGACATGCACATGGTGCATGAATTGCTAGGCAAGATCAAAGAAAGATCCAGGGCAAAGGAAGTAGAGATTGAGACAGCCAAACAAAGGGAAGCAGAGTTGCAGAGGAAATTAGAGAATGCTATGACTGAATCTGAAAGTCATAAAGCATCACTCTATGACACGGAAAACGAGAGAGACGGCTTGATACTCCAGCTAGACGAGGCTTCAAGAGAGGTAACAAGTACACAGGAAGCAAAGGAGCGGATAGAAGATGAGTTGGAGGCAGCCAAGGATAAGCTCATTGAGCTAAGGGAAAGAGTCGAGCTCCAAGAAAGAACAATCACTAGACTTAGGACTACCCCTAGAGCTAGCAGAGCAGGAACCGAACAAGAAGGAACTCTCGTACCAGCTTTAGAAGACCAGATCCGAAGCTTACAAAGAGAGCTAAGATTAGAGCAAGTGCAAAGGTTGCACATTGCAGAGGGATCATTGACCGCAGAGGAGAGGCTCACATTAGAAAATCAAACACTATGGACAGAGAATGAGGCCCTCTGCAAACAGCTCCAAGATCTACAAGAGCAACAAAGAAGAGAGACAGAGACACCACACGAAGAATCAGGTGGAGCAGCCATAGAGCTACCAGAAACTGGAGAGGCAACCACAATTGAAGATCCAGCCCCAGCTCAAGAGGTGGTCTCGACTTCAGGAATCTCTGAAGAAGAAGAACAAAGGCTCCATGACCAAATAGAAAAGTCAGCAGAGGAGAGTGCCAAGGCGGAAATGGATTGGGAGAGGAGACTCCTCATCTCCATTAGACTTCAGGGATTAGACACAAAAGTGCTCCATGAAGAGTGGATGCAACCCAGCCTGCCTTTCCCTTTGATGAAATTTGAAGTGCTAAAGACGAAAAAGAGAATAGAGGAGGAGCAGTATGTCGCTCTTTACGAAGGCGACATCACAAAGGAGGAACAGTCAAAGAAGATAGTAGATTCACAACCTAGATGGAGGAAAGGTTGGTTGAACAAATACCCAGCCTACCTCATCTACTTGGTGGAGGCACCAAAGGAGATTCGGGAGGATGCAACCTTCTGCCCGGTGCCAAGAGTCAGAAACTGGAAAGAGCATGGCAGGATTGCAGAAAAGAAGCCAAATTGGCTTAATTATCCCAGGATGCCAGGACCAAAGGCAGGAGAGAGAATAAGTAAAGCCTACATGGTGAAAACCTTAACGGGCACCATCAAGCTCTTTACTGGCTCTCCTGACCTTTCATGTCAGATGCTCAAGAAAATCTGCAGGACTCTCTTAGCTTGCATTGAAGTGTTCGCGCCAGATAAAGCCACGACCTCGAGTCTACTATCGACGGCCGACACAGTGACTGATATGATATATGATCTTTCATTGCAGCATTCTCCAAAAGTGTTGCACCTCCTATACCAAAGGATTATGTTTTTGCCTAGCTTCCACATGCAAACATTCGAAGAAGCTTTCTACACCGGCTTTTTCACCCACGAAAGCAAAATATTCGGCCCAACCTTGACCATCAGCAACCTACGATACGAATCACATTTGCAGATGCTCAACACGACAGGACTTTATTGACCAAGCATAAAAGTCATGTCAGGGACGACATGAACGCGGAGGGGGGGAGTGTTGAGCCAGCAGAGGATCACACCCACATTTTTGCTCACACTCATCATTTTTGTAACCATTGGTTGTAATAAATGTCTTTCCGACATTGATTTTGATTGGAGCCATTCATTAAGTAACGGGACTCAATTGAGTTTCCAGCTTGTAATCCCGAAGTAATTTCACTTGCTGATGTAAGTAGTTAGAGATGTTCTCACCTCCAAGGCTGAGGTATATAAGCCAAAGTTTTTGTAACCTAAGGGGATGCAGATTATTAATCAAAGTGAGTTTTTGGAGCGCCGTGACTGTGTCTGAGAGAGAGAGAGAGAGAGAGAGAGAGAGAGAGAGAGAGAGAGTTTTATCTACTTGCTACGCGAGCTACGGAGCCGCCATTGGAGAAGCGACACCGCCATTGTGTTAGCAACGGCGAGAGCTGCGCACAGATACCAAGAGTGCGCGCTATCGGCTTCTATGTGTGGTAAGTTCCTACGAGCTTCGGTGTGAGTTTTCTTCCAACTCGTGTGTCGGAATGGAACGTGCAGCCTATCTATAGAACCACAACGAGTAGAGCTACACATTGGTACCATCGGGGTCAAGTTTCGATCACCTGTATTTTTCGGCCTGTCTTCATACGCGTTTACCGCACGAAGTGATTATAGGTTGATTTTGCAGTTCAAGTCTTTAGGGTGTTGTTCTTACCTAGTGTATAGACTTCCCCTTGAGTCTGAGATCGATTCAATGATTCTAGATCCTGTTTCGTATAGCATTCGTTCGTAGTACGGATTTCAGTCACTTGCGTATTTTAGAACTTAGATTTGATTTCCTTAGTAGTGATTGTCGTTAGAAGGTCGAGTAGGTCATTTGACACCCACCTAGTTGTTTCCATGCGCCTGCGGGTCAAGCTCCGTCCTCGTCTGACAAATTCTGTTGTTGGTTAAGTTCTCGCTATTTAGCTTCCGCTAGCGGCGTAACCGCCTTAACAGTGTGCGCGCGTGTGTGTGTGTGTGTAGGTGGTAGTTCCCGCATCATGATTCACCACACAGGCCTCGACTTTCTCCTCGACTATAGCCGCTTTGCATGGTTTCATGCATGACTTGCAAGGCAAATTGAGATGGTTTTTGTCAAGCCCTCTTGCAGCCCCTCCCTCCATGCCAAAGCTACAAGTCTTGCTCCACCCTCCCCTTCCATCTTCCTCAAGACTAGAGAGGGAGAGAGACCTCTAAGCTTTGATACCAATGTGAGACGCAGCGGAAATAGATTGAATCTCCACCCAAGCACTCCTTATATAGGCTAAAGCCTTGCCCTAGGACCCTATTAATAGGAACCCCTATCCATAGCACTGAACTTAGCCCTAGGCCCCTGATGGGGGCTTTTCACAAGCCAAGCTCCCATACCCCTCTTCTCTCGTCCCCACCCCATGAAAACCCCCTCTTAGGGAGGGAGTGATAAAAGACATTGGAAAAAGTAAGAAAAAAATAAAGTATGATTATGTAAATATATAAGAAAGGTAAAATAGGCCACCTCATGCCTGCGGTGTAGCCCATCCCCACCTTGCCTCCTTTTTCTTCACTGTTGCCCCGCCGTGTGTCCCTTTTCCTCTCCTCCACTCAAAAGGTCAACCCCCTCTCTCTTCCCCTTGTCCTTTCTCCTTTCTCTCTCCCCTCAAGCTACCCCACCTCTCACCAATAATGCATTATAACTCACCAATAATGCACCCTAACTCACATGCAACTTACCCTATCTTCCAAAATAGTATACCCCACCCCCTCTTTCTCTCTCCTATCATATCCCATGACCCAAATACCCCCCTCTCTCTCTAAAGGGCGCCATGTCTCTTGTCTTGTAGCTAAATAACCTCCCCCACACTCACACACACTCAGTTTCACTGGAAAAGGTGCCCACAGACCCATCCCCACCCGGTGGTTACCTGATTTTTCTTGTGTTCACACACATCTGCACACAGATTCACCTCTGAACACACTCCCCTCTCTCCCCTCTTGTAATTACTTTATTCTCCATGTCACCTCTCACTTTTTTTTCATCAACCCATCTCTCTCTCTTAGTCTCTCTCTCATGAGACTGTTGTTCTAGCACATATACACACAGCCAGACAAGTGGGGCCCACAGTCACATGGCCTATGTAGATAATGATTTCTTCATTTCTAAATTCTAGAATTTCTCCCCCCTCCTCCCCTATATAAAGAGGGGTCACCATCACACTAAGGACACAACATCACCAAAGAACACACTATGCAATGTGTGTGCCTAGTGCACACACACACACACACCCACACCATCACCGCAATCACCATGCTTGTCTTAAGCATGACCTCTACACCCTTGGCTATGGAAGATGAAGGGCAACTAAATGAAGGATGATGGCCATAATCCTCGTGCGAGTCTTCGCCATCAACTCCCACCTATCAGCCATGTGCTCTACCACTCTCTCCCTTCTCATTCCCCTACCCTATGCTCCCCATTTCATCGCCTAATTCTCTAAATAAAGCTTGAGGTTTTGTGAGTATGTTTTCTTGCAATGTTTTGCCCATGTGAGGTGTGCGGAATCGCCACCTAGTCTTGTGTTTTGGAGTGAGCTTGTGTATGTGTGAAGGGTGTGCGGATTCGCCATCCTTTTGTGATGCCTAAGTACTAAGCCGCTATACCCTCTCCCTCACTCTCTCTCTCTCTCTCTCTCTCTCTCTCTCTTGATCTCATTCCCTTTCCTTTTCATCATTACTCCCAAGCATCCATCTCTCTTGGATGAAAACTTTGTTATGGTGGTGTATTGTTTGTGTCCTAGCCGCTAAAGCTAGGTGGTGCCCCCTGTTTGCTTTACCATGACAGGCTCGAGGTGCGCCATTCGGTCCCCGATGTTTTAGAGGCCGTCGGGGTTCGGGGTTCGCTTTGCTCCCGTCATTTGGTGCCCCCACTGAGGATCTTTTCATGAAACCCTTCAGTTTACAAGACTGAAACCCCTAAACTATTGTGAATGGATGAATGGATAGCAAGATTTGCTAATTGGACGACAGAAGAAGAAGAGCTCCAAGCACAACTAGACGAACTCTGCATCTCCATCGAAGCTCGAGTGCCAGGCGTAACGGTAATCGATTTGCAGTGGGAGAGTCAACCAACACGCCAAACCCAATGGATATACATAGGCCAAGTGCCAAGAAGAAGAAGGAGAAGGTCGAAACCATGTCCGCAACCTACAACCAACCCACAACAACAAAATGGAAGGAGCTCTACAAAATAGAGAATCAACACTATTCTACTTTGAGAATTGGGTAACTCAAGTCACCAAGGTAATTATCACAGTCAGTTTTCAAGTCGCACCTGATGCTGCAGCACAGATAACGGAAGCATTGGCTCACACTCTCACTAGAGAAACTAGGGATCTACTGAGTTTGTTTCAGGAAAGAACACCACCCTCTCCCACAAGCTTGGACAGTGACTAAGCACCTCTAAGCTTCACATGAATCAGTACAACCTACCTCAAGACAGATCACACATACCAACACGTGTACGCTCAATCAAGGTAATACTGGATTTGAAGGCTCACTACCAGCACGTCATTGACACCATGCCGGGTGGGGAGCGGTTTTTGGAGGTTCTAGCATCAGATCAACCATTTGTTTTACCTTTGGTACAAGGCAATGTACCGTTTGAAGTTTTAATCTATGTTCTAGTATAAGAGGGTATGCACGCCTCCTTGTAAAGAAGAAAAAACTTTTGCAAGTCAAGCAGTGTGTCTTTCTAGCTCTCTCTCAGTAATCATGGCAAGTTTAGCATTTCCAACATTTAAAGGAAAGAAGGGGGAGGATTTGGTAAGAGACTTCCTAGATGACTTTGAAGTAGCATGTGTAGTGAGCAACAAAGATATGAATGAATCCCGGGTTAGAATCTTTAAGCATCTCATGAAGCTAGAAGCTAGATCATGGTACAATGCACTTCCACAAGCAACCAAGGATGACTGGGAACCCTTAAAAACCGCTTTTAAGAGGCACTTTGGGGGAGGTACCACTTCAGAAAAGTTGTGGGACAAGTTGAGAGACTTGAAGCAGGAGGGTCTTTTAGAATATGCCACCTATGAGTCCAAATTTGTGGATTTGTGGGAACGGTGGGTTGAGTCACTGGCTAGGGGGGAAGCTGCACCCGATTTCCTAAAAAAAGATCGGTTCACGCATGGCTTATGGCCGCTTCTCAAGGAGAAGGTGAAAGGTAGATTCCCGGCTACGTACGAGTTAGCCGTTGAGATTGCTCGCCTTAAAGACAAGAAGCTGCGAATGAAAGCCAAAGAAACCAAGTCAACAGAATCAGGAACATCACGTCGACCAGCAACTACGACAACCACCATTCCACCACCACCACCGGCTCTTGGGATAAGAGATGACCAACAAGATATGTTGGCCCATATTACTGACCAACTGCAGAATTTGTCTGTCCACTTAATACAACAAGGGAGGAGTCAAGAAAGAGATCAAGACCCTGGAAGAGTACGACGACAAAACAGGGAGTATCATTGCTACAACTGCGGAGAAGACGGTCATGGTATGTACTACTGTCCCAAACCACGACAAAACTATAATAGAGGAGGTAGGAGGAACCAATTGTCACCCCCTAGAGAAAGAACACCCCCACCCCGAGCACCACCCCCACCAACACAAATTCTACGTCCACCCCAGACACCACTACAAGCATCCATCCCACCTCTTCCACCAGCCCCACCACCCGATCGCCCTGTAAACATCATAAGGCTAGAAGAGAAAGGAAAAGCCATAGTAGTGGATCCACCCAGAGCAAAGGAGAGGGACAAGGGTAAGGAGAAGGTAACCTTTTTAGAACCACTTGAAGCCATGACTGTGAAAAGAGCTAGGAGGGAGAAAGCTACACAATCAGATGATGAGAGAAGCATGAGAGGAGAAACTAGCAAGAGGCCATCCAGGCCACGACAGAAATTGGGCATCACCGACTTCCAGCTAGGGGAAAGTTCTAAGCCCTATGATCTAACATTGGATGTGGCAGAGCAAGGACCGAAGATTACATGGCCACAGCTGCTACATCTTGCACCAAAGTAAGGCGACAATGG
This sequence comes from Adiantum capillus-veneris, assembly GCF_014529385.1. Classification (NCBI taxonomy): domain Eukaryota; kingdom Viridiplantae; phylum Streptophyta; class Polypodiopsida; order Polypodiales; family Pteridaceae; genus Adiantum; species Adiantum capillus-veneris. The sequence goes on from NC_140940.1 coordinate 41,353,839, forward strand.
TCTAAAATGGTAAGTACAAGACGCTCCAAAACAAAGGTAGCCGGAGCAATTTCGGGATGCAACATGGATGACATCCTTCCAATTGTCGACGTAAACATAAAAGGAAAGAGGGTTGGAAACACCTACATTGATGGAGGTGCACAAATCTGTGTAATGAGCGAAGCTATGATGCTTCGATTAGGGCTCGAGGTTGACAGGCCTTCTCCATGCAAGGCAAAGATGGCAAACAACGCAAAAGTAAAGTGTGTGGGTGTGGTAAGTGCCGTGAAAATCAAATCTTTCAACACTGAGGTAGAGGTAGATGTTTTTGTAATGCCTACTAAGGGGGAGGGCTATCCACTAATTTTGGGAAGGCCATGGTTGATGGCCATGAAGGCAAAACAGGACTGGGGTACTGGCCTTCTACACATGACCAGTAAGAAAGGGGAGACAATCTACTACGACATGAGGATTGGCAAGCAGAAGCAAATGAATCTGGAAACATCGGCAGATGAAACCACTAGCGAATCTTTCAGTTCTGAGGAGGAGACCACATCCACCGACGAAAGTGATAGTTCCATTGATGTGATGGGTATCTTTATGAAGGATCCACAAAGGGTAAGCACAACTGGTGATCCATCACCAAAAGGGAAACCCAATGAAGAGGAGAGAAAATCACCTGGCCTAGGAGGAAGTAGGTTGAAGGGTATGTTGTCTACGGAATTAACACTTGAGGAGAAAGATAGTTTTTTGCAAATGTTGATGGGATTTCCTAACCTGTTCATTGACAACTATGAAAGAATCACAGGCATTACAGTGGTGGAACATCATATTAAGCTGAAGGAAGGGGTAAAACAAGTTGTGCAAAAGCTACGACGATTGGGGGTCATACAAGAAAAGGCACTCTTGGCCGAGGTAAGGAAACTGCTGGAGGCGGGATTCATCTATCCTGTAGAAAACTCAGAATGGGTGTCACCCGTAGTGGTGACGCCTAAAAAGAATGGTAAGTGGAGGGTCTGTGTTGACTACAAACCACTAAATGCAGCTACAAAGAGAGACCACTTTCCTCTCCCTTTCTTGGATGAAATTCTGAATGAAGTAGTGGGTTTTGAATGCTATACTGTCTGTGATGGTTATTCTGGATACTTTCAAATACGCATAGCTTTGGAAGATCGCCTAAAAACCACTTTTATCACGCCATGGGGTTGTTTTGCATACAGGGTTATGCCATTTGGTCTCACAAATGCACCTGCCACATTCCAAAGATATATCACATATGTTTTTCAACCATTCTTTGGAACATCCATAAGAGTGTTCATTGATGATTTTTGTATATATAGCTCCCGTATTTCACATTTAGAAAAGGTAACTGAAGGTTTGGCCAGGTTGTAGAGCCTAGGTGGGCAATTAAATGTGGATAAATGCCACATTGGGGAGAGTAAAGTCATTCTACTAGGCCATGAAATTTCAGCAAAAGGTATCAATGCCGACCCAAGTAAGGTGTCCGCACTCATAGCCCTACCTTCACCAACGACCGCACGTCAACTGGTCTCTTTTCTACAGAAGGTGAGGTACTTAAGTAGATTCATACATCTACGATCACAACTCGTTCTACCACTGCAACAACTCACTCAAAGATCAACTTTCACTTGGGACGAGGAAAGCGAACATCACTACAACAAGGTAAAGGAGGTCTTAGCCACTCTGCCAACTATCTCACCACCTAAGTGGGATGAAAAATTCTATGTCACCTCAAGTGTTGGTGATGACTCATTGGGGGCTGCTACTCCAAAAGGATACGACGACATCTTTCATGAGGCCAATCTACTTCTCTAGTCGAATGATGACAGCAGGAGAGAAAGGTTTCACCCATGTGGAACACTTAGTCCTAGCTCTTAGATTTGCAACTACAAAGTTTAGGTCATATTTGCTGCCTAAGCAATTTGTGATTCTAACCACGGATGAAATATTTCCCTATGTTGTACAACACATGGATGTGTATGCTAGAATTACTAAATGGCTAGTTCGTCTGCAAGAGTTTGACTACACGATACAGGTAGAAATCACGACAAGGGCAAGTTTGGGGGGACTCATGACCTACCAAGTCTTTGAAAGGAAGGAGAAGCAATCTAAAGAAGGAGAAGTCCGATTACCTCCAGTACCACCGATGGTAGAAGGAGTATACTCTCTCTACTTTGATGGAGCCTACAAGCGAGCGTCCGACAAAGCAGCTGCAGGCATAGTGGTCTTTGATGACAAAGGGACAAAGGTATTTTCGTTGGGCCAATTGTTAGATTCACATTCTAACAATGAAGCTGAGTATGCAGCACTAACCAAGGGTCTACAATGGTGCGTCTCGCAAGGTGTACAACGCCTTAATGTATTTGGGGATCCTCTACTTCTGGTAAGGCAAGTAAATGGAGCATGGACATGCAAGAATCCTAGTTTAAGGACTCACTTAAGTGGTGTAAAAACCTTGTTGGGTAAGTTTGAAGAAGTTCAAATACACCATATCCCAAGGGCTCAAAACCAAGAAGCAAATGCCCTAGCAAGTGAAAGACTACAGGAAGTGGTGGTTGGAGCAATAAAACTAAAGCTCCCTCTATTTCAAGGAAGTGATGCCTTGCCTGACATCATGCATTTTTTGGAAACAGGGGAATGCCCATCAGATTTAACAAAGGGACAGAAGCAATGGCTGACGCGGAAGGCCACAAGGTATCGACTCATCAATGATGGTTTGTACTGTAAGGGTAAGGACCAAATACTCAGGAAGGTCCCTCTCTCTCAGGAAATCACAGGAGTAATTGCTAGTTGTCACGACGAGGTTTGTGGTGGTCACTTTGCCCTAGACATAACAAGTAGGAAAATCTTGCAGGCAGGCTTCATATGGCCTAACCTTAACCGTGATGTACACCACTGGTGCAAAACATGTAAGTTGTGTCAAAAGGCCGGCACTAGGTCACTTATGCCTGAACCACAGACACCTATTCTCTCATATGGCCCATTTGAAAAATGGGGTATCGATGCCATTGGGCCATTACCTAGGGCCAACTCAGGAAAATTCTACATTATCATGGGGGTCGACTACATGACTAGATGGGCAAAGGCTACAGCCACCACAAGAATCACAGCGGTAGAGGTAGCTAAATTTATCTATGAGCACATATGCTGTAGGTTTGGCACACCTTTAGAGATCATCTCTGATAGAGGGCCAGGTTTCAGAGCAGACTTGGTGGGAGAATTAATGCAGAAACTGGGCATTACAAGGAGGCACTCTTCACCATATTACCCTCAATGTAATGGCCTAGTTGAAAAGGTAAATGGAATGGTTTCTAAAATTATTACCAAGCAGGTAAACAATCATCCTGGAGACTGGGATAAGTATCTACTACCAGCTTTATGGGCGTACAGAACTTCATTTCGTACATCCTTGGGATTCACACCGTATCATCTAGTATTTGGTAAGGAAGCAATCTTGCCCATTGAAGTGCAACTACAAAGTCTCAGAGTAATGGCAAGCCAGCTTTAACAGCCCAACATGCATTTGAGAGATCACATCATCAACTTGGAAAGACTGCATCTGGACAGAGAAGAAGCAATAAATTATTATACAGCACAAGCAGAGCATAGACGGTTTAGCTTTAACGAGCATCTCCGGAAAAAAGAATTGAAGAAAGGAATGTTGGTGCTCCGCTACAACAATCGCTTCGACACGCGCAAGGATAAGAAACTCCTACTCCGATGGGAAGGTCCTTTCATCGTCAGGAAAAAGTATGCCAATGGAAGCTACCAGCTTATGGAGGCTGATGGAAAACTTCATAAAACCAGGGTAAATGGTTGGCGACTTAAACCTTATTTTCTTTGATTTGACCAGGCTCCACCTATTGACATTCCAGATGAGGACACACCATCAGCCTCCACCTCCGACGATAATGATCAAACAGATGAGCTAGAGACATGAATACCTCTAGCCAAAAGGGGAGGGCTAATGATGGGGGCTTTTCACAAGCCAAGCTCCCATACCCCTCTTCTCTCGTCCCCACCCCATGAAAACCCCCTCTTAGGGAGGGAGTGATAAAAGACATTGGAAAAAGTAAGAAAAAAATAAAGTATGATTATGTAAATATATAAGAAAGGTAAAATAGGCCACCTCATGCCTGCGGTGTAGCCCATCCCCACCTTGCCTTCTTTTTCTTCACTGTTGCCCCGCCGTGTGTCCCTTTTCCTCTCCTCCACTCAATAGGTCAACCCCCTCTCTCTTCCCCTTGTCCTTTCTCCTTTCTCTCTCCCCTCAAGCTACCCCACCTCTCACCAATAATGCATTATAACTCACCAATAATGCACCCTAACTCACATGCAACTTACCCTATCTTCCAAAATAGTATACCCCACCCCCTCTTTCTCTCTCCTATCATATCCCATGACCCAAATACCCCCCTCTCTCTCTAAAGGGCGCCATGTCTCTTTTCTTGTAGCTAAATAACCTTCCCCACACTCACACACACTCAGTTTCACTGGAAAAGGTGCCCACAGACCCATCCCCACCCGGTGGTTACCTGATTTTTCTTGTGTTCACACACATCTGCACACAGATTCACCTCTGAACACACTCCCCTCTCTCCCCTCTTGTAATTACTTTATTCTCCATGTCACCTCTCACTTTTTTTTCATCAACCCATCTCTCTCTCTTAGTCTCTCTCTCATGAGACTGCTGTTCTAGCACATATACACACAGCCAGACAAGTGGGGCCCACAGTCACATGGCCTATGTAGATAATGATTTCTTCATTTCTAAATTCTAGAATTTCTCCCCCCTCCTCCCCTATATAAAGAGGGGTCACCATCACACTAAGGACACAACATCACCAAAGAACACACTATGCACTGTGTGTGCCTAGTGCACACACACACACACCCACACCATCACCATCACCGCAATCACCATGCTTGTCTTGAGCATGACCTCTACACCCTTGGCTATGGAAGATGAAGGGCAACTAAATGAAGGATGATGGCCATAATCCTCGTGCGAGTCTTCGCCATCAACTCCCACCTATCAGCCATGTGCTCTACCACTCTCTCCCTTCTCATTCCCCTACCCTATGCTCCCCATTTCATCGCCTGATTCTCTAAATAAAGCTTGAGGTTTTGTGAGTATGTTTTCTTGCAATGTTTTGCCCATGTGAGGTATGCGGAATCGCCACCTAGTCTTGTGTTTTGGAGTGAGCTTGTGTATGTGTGAAGGGTGTGCGGATTCGCCATCCTTTTGTGATGCCTAAGTACTAAGCCGCTATACCCTCTCCCTCACTCTCTCTCTCTCTCTCTCTCTCTCTCTCTCTCTCTCTCTCTCACTTGATCTCATTCCCTTTCCTTTTCATCATTAGTCCCAAGCATCCATCTCTCTTGGATGAAAACTTTGTTATGGTGGTGTATTGTTTGCGTCCTAGCTGCTAAAGCTAGGTGGTGCCCCCTGTTTGCTTTACCATGACAGGCTCGAGGCGCGCCATTCGGTCCCCGATGTTTTAGAGGCCGTCGGGGTTCGGGGTTCGCTTTGCTCCCGTCACCCCTAACTCTTAGAATTAGACCTTAGGATTGAGCTCTTAGCTTATAGCTCTTAGACGGTAGGACCCTTGTCCTAACAAGAAGGCAAAAGGAAAAGGCCTATAGAACAACCTATAAAGAGAGATTAGAAGAGAAGACTTGTCTAGAACATGTTAAGGCTCTTGAAAATGAGAGGAATGCTTCGCAAAACTATAAAGATAGATTGACTAATAGCCTCCATGAGGCACAAGAAGACATTGAGAAGCTCACATTAGGAGAAATATGGACCTTGCATGGGCATTGTAAGGAATCCTAATTTTAAGGGATAAAGGCTAATGTTGTGTAGGGTTAAGGGGACAAGGGCATTCAAGAAGCTAGTTTTGAGTAGGCTTTTCTAGCCTTTCTTTTAGACACATGTAGGATGTGGACCTATGAGGTCACTTTCTCTCTCTAGCGTTTTGAAAGTGAAGGGAGTAAAGGAGTGTGGCCACATCAGCAAAAACGTGGGTCACTAAGAGCCAAAATTTGACTTTTTTTTCAAAAAAAAAATCAACTTATTTTTACTTAAAACTTCCCCCCAACATATATACATATAAAAAATTTATTTTTTGACCTTTTTTTTACACCTACAAACACTGAAAGTCCACTATTTCAAAAAAAATCCCAAAAAAAAAAACTTTGTTCTCTCCCTCTCCTCTCCCTCTCTCCTCCTCCCTCCTCTTCTCTCCTCCTCCCTCCCTCCCTCCCTCCCTCCTCCCTTCTCTCCTCCTCCTCCTCCCCTCTCTCTCCCTCTCCCCCCTGTCCCCTTCTCTCCTGCCATGTTCCTCCCTCTCCCTCCCCCCTCTCTCTTTTCATCCTTTGCTTCCTCACGCAACACTGCCGTGGTGCTCATGAACATCACAAATCGTATGCCTCCACCACCATGTTCTCCTCACAACAAAAGCGTACATATTTGCTTGTCGTCGACGGCGTTTGCACCGAAGTTTGCACGTGAGGGTGAGCAGAGGTCATCCCAGGAACGTTGTACCATCGGTGAGACGAATATTGATGGTTCTTCAATATGTTGGATGCACAAACGTCAAGCTCTTCATCTCAAAAGAGTGGCATTACAAGACAATATTACCTCTTCAAAGAGGGAGGTTGAAACTCTCAAACAACAATTGCAAGAAAAGGATGTATACATTATGAAGCTTGCCAATACCATCACATATTTGAAAGAAACACCCCTTTGTGCAAGGTAACAATATACTTCTTACTTTTGGTTGTGTTCTTCTTATCACACAGACTTTGAAGTCTAAGGTGTTTCCTCCACTTGTTTTGTAGTGCTTAGCATAAAGGTTGCTTTTGTACACAAATAGTGAAAGGTTGCAGGTTAAAGAGGTAAGTGTCACCACTTTTTCTCTAAAACAGCCTTCTTTCTTACATCTTACATGTAGGTGCTTCAAATCCATGCTTATTAGAGGTGGGTAATCTCATCTTAATGTATATTTTAAAATTATTGGATGGAAATACTTGCAAATTTGTACATCATATACTTAACAAGTGTCATTATTATACAGCTTGCAAATGTTGAATTCATACATGTTTTTGTTTGAAGAACATGTCTCTAACGCGTCATGATACAAGGTGTCCTCTTATTATGCTAGTTGAGTGGCATTGTTTGCAAGAATGGCTCAAGGAACTGGCATAACACGAAGCGTTTACGATGGCACAAAGCTCTCCTCAAGCAATGTGGTTCCCACTACACCAAAAATCATTATGCTAACATGGAGAGATTCCTAGTAGGACAATACAACAGCTTTTCATCAGCAACACACCCTTTCCTAACATGAGGGCACCCCCACCAAAGATATTTTTATGTGATAGGTCACCCCATGAGCATACCACGTCATGGAATGGATGTAAGAATTATGACCGCACAACCCATTGGAAGTTGTTCACAAATGTATGTTTATCAAAGTTAATGAGAAGAAATTTGGAATTTTTTGTTTGTTGATGTGTAAGAGCACTCTAGGTCTATCATATTTTAGATTGTTTGATAAGTTAAATAAGATTTGTAGTCATTTAAAGGGTAAATTTTTTTTTTTTTTGTAAGATTGTACATGAGAAGACATGATAAAGTACCAGAGATCTTGATGGAAAAAACCTCGGTGAGATTCCTACCATGCACTTGTGACACCATAGCTCTCCTTGAACCCTTTTGATTTCTATCGTAGTGGGAAGTCCAAGGAAAGCCTGTTTTCAAATTTTTAGCAGTAACCTTTTTTTGAAGAAAATTTTGGTTATTTTAAAGTTTGTACACGGTCTAGGAGTTCATTCTGATTGTTTTCCTTCAGTTTCAAATTTTGACCGAGGACACTCCTTGGAAGCCACTTTTGAAGGTGTTAGAGCGAGATTCTGGGAAAGTTTTGTACGTAGGAAATATAGTCAACACAATAAAAAACATTGATTCTTTGAGTATTTTCAGATTCCATGGTTTTAATGCTCGTTGGAGCCCGTAGATTAAGCAAAAAAGTAAGAAATGTTTGTTTTACATCATTTTTTAGAAATTGCCAACTTGCACGTTGCTTTTTGGAGAATTCGAGCAAGATATGATTTTTTTGCATCACACGATGGTCGAAGAGCGCAACGAGATGAACAAATTCATGTGAGACAAGCCTAGACAGATTCAGAGCTGATTTGAAGCTAGAAGCTGTTGAAAGCAGCCTAAAAGTTCAACACTTACAAAAAAAAAAAAAACATAAACCTTGTATCATCCTCATACACAAAAATTTTGGATTTTTTTTCATTGTGAAGACCCCCAGGGCCCTCAGCAAGACTGGCCACAAGGGCGCGCAAAAAGCCCATCCAAAAGTCCCGAATGGACATTTTGCGCGCCCTTGTGGCCAGTCTTGATGAGGGCCTTGGGGGCTTTTACATGGAAAAAAATTGCAAAAATATTGTGTATGAGGATGATGTAAAGATGTTATGTTGGATGCACAAAAAGAAAGAGCTTCCCCTCCCTCCCCCCCCCCCCCCCCCCCCCCCCCCCCCATTTTGCTATGGCTTGGATGGCCATTCTCATGTCTTTATGGCCCCTCTTGTTGAGGGTCCCTGGGGCCTTAAAATGGCAAATACAATCTTTTTTTATCCATGGCCATGAGATAGAAGTGTGTAGTTTGATGTATTCATAGCAACCCCCCCACCCAATGGAAAATACCTGAACCTTGTATCATGCTCATCAACCATTTTTTGCTTCCTTGTGTCCACTACCCCTATTCTTGGTGTGTGTTTGTCATTATAAGGCCCCAGGGACCCTCAAAAAGAAGGGCCACAAGGCCACGCAGAATGGCCATCTAGGGTCCCTTGTGGCCCTTCTTTTTGAGGGTCCCTGGGGCCTTATAATGACAAATAAAGGCTTTTTTTAATGCATGTCCATGAGATAGAGGTCTAGTGTTTGATGTAATCAGAGCAACCCCCCCCCCCCCCCCCCTTTTCTCTGTGTTCAAAGGTTCGGAACATTCATTATGTAAAATTTTCCTATATCATGTGCATTCACCAGAATAGATTAAAAGTACCCCTTATAGGCCTTATCTACACATGTTTTTGTAACTTTACAAGAATATAAAATCCCTTCTGTTGAACACATGTCTTTAGTGAACTCCCCAGGTCAAAGGCCTCACAAATCTTGTGCACTAAACATTCAGCACTAGAAATCGACCAAACAAGGAGCCAATTTTTACTTCCTTGTGTCCACCTCGTGTTCTTGGAAATGTTTTGGTTAATCCATTTCTTTGGTTTTTGAAACCACATGTGACCCCTATTGTTATAGTATCCAACCAAAGGTTTCTTGATTAGCGGTTTACATAGGCTCGAGTGGTACATATCTACTATGTTAACAATGCATGTATCTATAATTTATGTTTACACTTTCTCTATCCAAATGAGCTACATAGTAAAAATCAAATCCGCAATTTAACAGTTAAGTTCACAAGGTAATAGCTATGGGTATCATCTTTAGCAATACCAAAGAGATAACTACCAATAGCTCATGAATAGGGATATTTAAGAAGATTTGATACCAAAAACTTGTCAACAAAAAGGTGGAAACTCAAAAGGAGACTCAAAGGCTTTACAATATATGTGTGATGAAACACGGATCAATAATAAGGCACCCCTATATACATCGATACCTCCATCTCAAGTTGTCATTTCTCTAAGTCAAGCTTGGAATAGGCATAGTATGAAAAGATAACATGTTGAAAATCAATAACTTAGCTTTCTCAACTTGTGAAACGTTGCTAATGATATATATTAAACATCCCCAAATAAGGACATCTGGACAAAGGTTATGATCCACTTTAATAAGAATAACCATTAATGGTTAAATTGAAATCGAAATATTGCTTGAATTTCTTCATGGTGGAGTGATCAAGACTTGAGACTTGAAACGTCTTAGAAGAAAATCAAAATATCCATAAAGGTCAACAATATTTCTCAAATCTGTATGAAACTCCAGTAATCTAAATTAAATACTCTCACTCAATTGACACCATTTAACAAAGAAACATATTTATATTACATTTATAGAGGAATCCAGCTTCATGAAAATAATTACAAACGGAGACAATGTTGTTGTTGTTAGGAATCTCCTACAAGTATTTGTCTTCCTCATCTAGAGATTCATATACACTTGAGTATTGTGTGTCTATGACACTAGGGAAGATAGTAATACTATATGGATGGCTTTTCTAAGAGCTCTTAGAGAGTACCTATTGGTTGAAGATTCTACAAAAATTCTAGTATTCTTATCAAAATCCTTTAACATGGTAGTGAACGGTTCCTCACGGAACAAAAATATAGTGATTTCCATCTCTGCACATGGTTGCTTGCTCATCTCCTCTGAAAAAAAGTTGACCCTGTAAGTAAACAATAGATTATGTGAGCACAAAGTTATTAAGTACAAAATGATATCATTCTAATAATCTAATGACAACTATACAAAGAATAAATTATAAGAAAAATCTTTCATGACTCTCCATAGATAGCACAACTTACTTGCATTGTGAGACTCAATGACATGCTACACAACTATAGATGGTGCACCAAAGCCATCAACAAAATAGCACCACCCAGGGTTAAGAGGTGTGAAGCCTTAACATTGAAAGCCATAAAGAGGTTTGTTCTCTCCAGCATGATAAACTTAAAGATGGAATGATGTTAAGCTATGAATGTAAGCTACAAGGGTAGTTTTCTTACCATTCTATCTTTATGTTGGAGATGAACCCTTGCAATGCCCACACACTATTTACACCTCCTGTTGTCGTGGTATGCAAGTCATGTGAGCTCATACTTTTGCCACCTTCTGGAGTAGAGGTTTCCATGTAGTATGAGTGAATGAAAGTAGAAGGAGTAGAATTTTGTTTCATGTTTTAATGGAGGTGAGAGAAGGGAGAGGAGCTAACTTGCTGTGAAACTATGTGGTGGGCAAGGGGAAGAGATGGGGGAGGAGCTTGCTTGGTGCTACAATGGAGGTGGGAGAAAGCTAGCAGAGAGATAATGTTGGACTAGGGGGTGCATGTGGCTATTGTAGCAATGGAGAGCTTGGAAAAGGGTTTGTAGAGAGAGAAAAGTACTTTTTAGCTATAGAATACGTTTGGAAGACTTTGGAGGGTGGAAAATGATATTTTGAATTTTTTTTGAAAAAAAATCAAATTTTTTGGATTTTTTAGTACACGTTTTTTACTTTTGGAGGTCAAAAATACTTTTTTGACCATGAAATAGGTTTGGGGACCTTTTAAGGAGGGAAAACTTGAAATTTGAAAATTTTATAAAATCTGAATTTTTTAGTGTATTTTTAAATCTGGCCCAAAAAGTGGGGGAAAAGAGGTCAAAGTGGTCCCCCTCCCCCCCCCTTTCCCCTAGCCACCTCCCTTACCTTCTCACTAGGTAAGAGGCCATTAAGAGGTGCAAGGCTACCTTGTCCCCCTACTTTTTTGAGGGTATAGAGTGTGTCCACCACCCTCTTCCTATTGGATGGCCTCTAATTAACCTTAATCCCAAAGGGCCCCTAGAGGGTTCATATTTTTCCTAATGAATGAGAAGACACTAAAAATCAAGTCGAACTTCAAAGTCTTGAATATCTCAAGACAAAAAAAAAGAACGGCATATGAGAAGTTAGTACCTGCTTACAATACAATAAAGTCAACTTTGACTACCCTTCTTATGAATCCAGTGATGACTGAAACCTCCATGACGAGCACCTCTACTTCATCCCTAAGGTTCCGCCCATTAAGACTTCCAAAATGCTAAGGTTCCAAAATTCAAAGGTTGTGTCCAAAGGTCAACCCTAGGGGAAATTGGATGCTTTGTGTGTAACTAAAAAAGTCTTTGCATATCCCTACATGGGAGGGGGCGAGCCCTTCTTCTAGGGGATGAGAGAGAAAGTCACACACACACACAGGCTCCCTTTACACAAAGGGAATTAGGGACACATGTCATCTCCCTAGCCCAGATGCCCACAAGGTGTGCCCAATTCCTATTGGATGGCCTTGGAGGTGGACCAATGATAATTAGGCTAGAGTAAATCTAGTTTAATTAATTTAAAAACACTTAATAAAAGAACCAATGAGAATTAATTCTCCTAGAAGACTATTGGACAGTCTCCCAAGGGGTCCAATGAGCATTCAGGAGCCCAATGGCTTGCCTGATTCCTATTGGCCAAGAGGCAAAGGGGTCCAATGAGAGTTTAGTTTAATTATTAAATACCTAAAGCTCTCACAAAAGGGGAAAGGGGGACACATGTCAGAAGGCTATCACTTATGCTGCTTAATAGCCATTGGCTTGACTTGGGGAGGTCCAATGGGGAGCCTGCAAGAGCAAATAGCAAGAGGGCTCGCCCAAGAGAGAGAGGGGGCTGATTTTTGCAAGGCATTATCACACACGCACTCACACAATCTCATGTGTGAAGAAAGAGAAGACTATCTCTTCCCAAGCTTTAATGGAGAGCTCATCACCTACTCCAAGCTTGTGAGATAGAAGCCTACATCGACACACTCTTGGCTTGTGGATGCAAATCCAACCAAGAGCCAAGCTTCAATGCATGCTCATCTCCTCTACCAAGCTAATTACTAAGCTAAAGCTATGCTAATATGAGTGATTATGTGAGGATATGTACATCTTTCTCATAAGATACTCCTTCTTCCTCTCAATCTACTCTCATACCCTGCTAGCTCTCACCATCTTCGAGGGTGTGTGAGGTCTTGGGTCTGAGAACGGGGATAATTAAAGTTGTGTTTACTAAGTGTTTTGCTTAGGGCATGAAGCTTTCATCTTCATTGCACTAGCTAGTCTTGAAGGAACACAAAGAATTGTATTGTACAATGTCTCTCTTGATGGGAGAAACCATAATACAAAGCCTTTTGGAGGGGGGACCGGCTCCATGCAAATCCGGTCCTCAACTGTTGTCAATAGCTTAATTTCTCTCTCTTTTGAAAGTATTGTTGATGCTATCTAACTAGGTGTTATGCGTTTTGTTGCTCTTTCCACCCAAGCACTCTTGTAATTCTCATTAGGAATCTATTCTAATGAAATGCCCACTATGTTCATGCTAATTTCCGCTACACATAAGTTTTTAGACCATTAAATGTTACATTGGTATCAGAGCACAAGGTTTCTCTTTTCTTGCTCAAGAAGGGAGGTCCTCAAGCTAGCTATAAATGGTTGGTATTATTAATTGCATGTGAGTAAGTAGAATAGGGATTTTTCAGCCTTGCAGTGCGCCTGCCTTTGTGCAGTTAACGGGGCATCACCGTCGAGAGATACGGTCTTAATAGTGGAGTCCTACGGGGCTTTCCTACGGCTTAACCACTATTGAGCTATTAGAAGCTTGATAGGAGCTGGTGCTGTTTTGGTGTCGAAAGACCCTCTCTTCTATTCCTTGCAATTAATGGTATTCGAGCCGCGGGTACAGTAGCTTGAGTGCTTTTTCTAAAGGGGTAAAGAGGAGTAGCAACTAGGGCTTGAAGTGCCAAAGTACACCTAAAAATTGTTAGAATGGCTGACAATAGTAAAGAGAGTGAAATTAATGTTGATAACTTTGATTTTGCTCATGAGCAAGCTACTAATGATGCTTCAATGCTTGTTAACTATCTTGTTTCTAGGCTTCAACAAGCCATGGGCAATCCATCTCTCCAAAGTGAAGTGCAACGGCAGCTCCGTGCTCACGGGATTCTCCAAGCTCATCACCATGACGAGAGAACACCTAGGAAGCCTCCTTGTGAGACTCCCAAAAGAGGTCTCTCTCCGATTCGGGAAGAAGAAGAGAATCCCTACGAAGGGCTCAAGAATTTACTTCTTGATGATGCATCTCCTTCCCAAAGGAGAACTCAAGAGGCTCCATCGAAGGAACAAGAAAGAAATGAGTCTCCTGCCACCTTGGCAGAGATGGCTCCACAAAAACTGCGAGCTAAACGCTCTCCATCACCACCAAAGCGGAGAAGACCATCACACTCTTCTCCACGCCATAATTCAAAGAGGGATGATAAAAAGTAAGAGAAGAAAAAGGCGAGAAAGAGGACACCCTCTTCTCCATCTTCTTCATCCTCTTCCTCTTATGAAAGTGATGGTGAAGACAACGAAGATCAAGACAAGAAAAAGGTGAGAAAGAGGTCACCCTCTTCTCCACCTTCTTCAAATTCTTCACCTTCTGAAGAAAGTGATGGTGCAACCTTTGAACCATCAAAAAGAAGAGGCCATAGAAAATCCTATGCCGCATGGAAGAGGTCATCCAAGCTGAAGAAATTCAAAGAGGGAGGGAAGAGCATCTCTTTCCTTACCTATGATGGTACCTTTGGTGCTACGGACAAAGTCTTGGCCTTTATCCAGCTATTTGATGCGGCGTTTGGAGATGAGGGCTTCAAGGAGTCCTCTAAGCTACGCCATGTAGCTATGCACTTTCAAAAGTCCGCCAGGCAATGGTGGTCTAGCCTACAAGCCAACGGTGAAGCTCCACGAACATGGAAAGCTGTAAGAGCTTCCATTATGAAGCAGTTTTTGGCCACCGATGCCAAAGACAAAGTACTCACCGAATGGCGAAGCTTAAAGCTCTCTCCCAATGAATCCATCCACAAATATGTAGACAAGTTTTGGGACCTACAACTCAAAGCCACTGTCTTTAAAAAGTTGGATTTTGGAGAGCAAAAGCAACAATTTTGTGCGGGCTTAACCGAAGAAATGGCGGAGTATGTCAACTCCCAAAGGCCACGTACCATATCGACGGTAATACACCATACTATGGTGGCCTCACGAATCAATTTCCAACGGGGGCAAAAAGAAATAATAAGCCCCCGGAAAACAAGGGTTCCAATGAGCCTAAGGGGAAGGACAATGTCCAAAAGTCTCCTAAGGGCAACTCCAACAAAGCTAAAGAGAAGGGAGTTTACAAAGGTAAGAATAAACTCTCTCCTGAAGAGCTTGAGCGTTATCGCAAGGATAACCGGTGTTTCAAGTGCGGCGAACAAGGGCATGCGTACCGCGCTTGTCCCCAAAAGAACAACCGTCAAGATCCTCCTAGAGCTTCCTTGGTTGAAATCCAAGAGGAGGAGACTCACCAAACTCATCACAAAGGATCTCCTCTATGCCATGCTTGGGGAAAGGTAAGAGAACATGATGCTTTTATTCTCTTTGACCCTGGTTCTACTCACAATTTTATATCTATAGAGTTGGCCACCAAGCTAGGCATACAATCCTACGAGATGGGAGATGTCCTACCCGCAGACAGTGCCTTCAAGGGGCAAGAAGCTTCAGTCACTCCCTTAATCGGGAAATTGAGGCTTCATGTCCAAGGCTATGTGGACAAAGAGGACTTCTTTATCTCTCCTCTCAAGCATGAGGATGTAATCCTAGGGGCACCATGGTTTCGACCGCCTGGCTGCCGATGTTAAATTTCCTGAAAGGAGAATCTCCTTTAAGTTCAGGGAAAAAGACATGTATATAGATGCTAAGGAAATGGGTAACACTATCCCCATTGTACATACACCAGCTTTCAACAAGTCAATAAAGAGCTCTATTTCTGTGTACATGATTTTTGTTAAAGATTCTACATCCCTTGTGAGCTACCTCCTAAACGACGTAATGATGACCATGCAATTGAACTTCTTCCAGGAAGTTCACCGCCTAACAAACCTCCTTATAGAGTTTCTCAAGCTCAACAAGAGGAGATTATGCGGCAAGTGCATGAGTTAGTTGAGAAGGGCATGGTTAGGCCTAGCTCATCTCCATTTTGCTCACCGGTGCTATTAGTGCAAAAGAAAGACGGCACATATCGTATGTGTGTCGACTATAGAGCACTAAATAGGATCACTATCAAGAATAGATTTCCCGTTCCACGGGTAGAAGACCTATTTGATAAGCTACAAGGATCGACCTACTTCAGTAGGATTGACCTAAAAAGTGGTTATCATCAGATAAGGATAGTTGATCAAGATATTGTAAAGACCGCATTTCGCACTACATTTGGTCTTTAGGAATACATTGTCATGCCTTTTGGCTTGACCAATGCACCAGCCACATTCAACCGCTTGATGGAGAAGCTGTTCCGGCCTCATCGAACCTTCACTACTCTAATTCATTAGACGAACACAAGCAACACCTCCAGGTAATATTTCAAGTTTTGAGAGAGAATAAACTTTATGTTAATCGAAAGAAAAGTGAATTTTTCTTGCAAGAGATTCAGTATTTAGGTCATATTATCTCTCCAGATGGCATCCAAATGGATCCATCAAAGTTAGAGGTAATGAAAGGATGGCCTAAACCAAGGAATCTTCATGAACTAAGAAGCTTTATAGGTATGTGTGCATACTATAGACGCTTCATAGAAAATTTCTCACAAATTGCGGGACCATTACATGACCTAACAAAGAAAAGCATTAGGTATACATGGTCTGCTAAGGAGAACAATGCTTTCGAAAAGATTAAAGAACAGCTTATCTCTCAACCTGTGCTTACACTACCGGATCTCTCAAAACCATTTGAGGTCCAATGTGATGCTTGTGGTGATTGCGTTGGAGTTGTTTTGCTCCAAGAAGGGCACGCCATAGGCTATGAGAGTCGAAGGCTCGACCCTGTTGAGCAAGCTCTAGGCATATACGAAAAGGAACTCCTTGTATTTCTACATGCCTTAGACTCATGGAAGCACTATTTATTGGGGACTCCTTTCATTCTGCGAACAGATCACCAAAGTCTTAAGTACTTCATGACGCAGACCAAGCTCTCCAACAAACAAATGAGGTGGGCAAATTTCCTTTCACAATTTCATTTTCATATTGCTCACATTGCTGGCAAGCATAATCAAGTAGCTGATGCACTCTCAAGACGGCCGAGAGTGAATGCGGTTTCCATAGCAACTCACAATGATCTATCTTCAATGATAGATGAGTACGCTATTGATCTCGATTTTAGAGATGTGATTTCAGCCCTTGCATTAGGGAAGAAAGAAGAACCATTTACTTTACAAGATGGTTATCTTCTCTATGGCAATAGACTATGCGTTACTAACTGACTACGTGAGAAAGTAATGTATGAATCTCATGCTCCACCGTATGCGGGGCATAGAGGGATTCAGCCTACCTTAAAGAGAATTGAAACATATTTCTATTGGCCTACCATGAAAGTAAACATACAAGAGTATGTTTCTAAATGTGTGGTTTGCCAAAAGAAAAAATTTGATAGAGGGAAGCAACTTGGATTGCTTCAACCCTTGCCAATCCCTAATTCACCATGGGAGAGCATATCCATGGATTTTATCTTTGGATTGCCTAAGTCTATCCATGGGAATATGGGAATATGGACGATAGTAGACAGGTTCAGTAAACAAGCTCATTTTATACCTGTCAAAAAGACTATCAAAGCCCATCAAATGGCAACCCTCTTCATTTCACAAATTTTCAAGTACCATGGCTTGCCAATGTCTATAGTGTCCGATAGAGATCCTAGAATGACCAGTAATTTGTGGAAGGGTCTCTTTGAGGATTTAGAAACAAGGCTAAACTTCTCTTCGGCCTATCATCCACAAACGGATGGCCAAAGTGAAATAGCTAACCTAATTCTCGATCTACTAAAAGCCTATGTAACGGAAGTAGATCAAAGATCCCAATGGGAGAAGTACTTACCCTTAGTGGAGTATGCTTACAATAACACTGTACATACTTCCACGGGAAAAGCACCTTTCGAGGTAATTGAGGGAAGATCAAAAATTCCCTTGCTACTTAAGGTACATGGGAAGATCTTCGCTGCAGATGAGTATAGTCGAGACCTACAAGAATCTTTTCAAAAGATTAAGGATGTTATCTCTATCTCACAGCAAAGGCAACAGGCTGCTGCTGACAAGCACAGAAGAGCCCAAGCCTTTAAAGAAAACGATTGGGTCTTGTTAAAGTTTCCCAAGGCTCGATTAAGGCACACGATGGGCAAGAATCCTACGGGCCACCAAAAGTACTATGCTAAACTAGCAAAAAGGTACTATGGTCCCTTCCAGATTCTTAGGCCAATGAATGAGATGGCCTATCAACTCAAGTTGCCCAATCATTGGCTCATACACAATGCTTTCCATGTGAGCCTATTAAAGCCTTACAAAGGAGAGCCACCTCAAGAACCAACTATTGAAGACCCACCGGAGATCAAGGACCAAGAGGAGGTGCTGCAGCCCGAGTCCATTCTCCGACATGAAGACAAGGTATTAAGAGGCGGTAAGACTATCCGACGATATCTTATTAAGTTTAAGAATTATCCTTTTGAAGATGCTAGATGGATGTAAGGCATACAATTAAAGAATAACCTAAACCTTGTCAATGCTTCCCAAGAGTAAGCAAATGAACAAAATGTTAAAAATGAACAAAGTTTTTTTTGTCTTATAAGACTCTCTTTTTCTTTATTGTGCACAAAAATGAAGTAGTATACATGCTTAGATCAAGTTTGCGGAGACGACGTCTCCCAAACACCAAGTAGAGCTTGTCACTCTACTATGAAAGACTGATAGGACTAATGTGCAGACATGCTTGCGGAAGCCTCAGGCTCTCAAACGCCAAATGGACTAGTCATCCATTGTGGAATGATGTCGTAGGGTAACATAGGGATCCTCTACCCGCTAAGAAAAGGACTCATGAATATGCTTTATCTTCTCTGCACCATAGTCGAGGACGACTATGATTTCAAGAGAGAGGTAATGTAATAATAATCAATATTTAATTCTCCTAAATGATTTTCTCATATTAAACTGATCATTTAATGTGGGGAAGTGCAACGGGAGAAAAGGCTAGAATATTGGTTAAGCTAGCAGACAGGCCACAGTAGGGATCCAAAGGAGGGAAAATAGGGATCCAAGGAGGGTCCATCTACAAAAGAGCCATGTGCAACAATGGGCTAAAAAGACCCTAAGATTCAGCCCATTAAGACTTCCAAAATGCTAAGGTTCCAAAATTCAAAGGTTGTGTCCAAAGGTCAACCCTAGGGGAAATTGGATGCTTTGTGTGTAACTAAAAAAGTCTTTGCATATCCCTACATGGGAGGGGGCGAGCCCTTCTTCTAGGGGATGAGAGAGAAAGTCACACACACACACACACACAGGCTCCCTTTACACAAAGGGAATTAGGGACACATGTCATCTCCCTAGCCCAGATGCCCACAAGGTGTGCCCAATTCCTATTGGATGGCCTTGGAGGTGGACCAATGAGAATTAGGCTAGAGTAAATCTAGTTTAATTAATTTAAAAACACTTAATAAAAGAACCAATGAGAATTAAGTCTCCTAGAAGACTATTGGACAGTCTCCCAAGGGGTCCAATGAGCATTCAGGAGCCCAATGGCTTGCCTGATTCCTATTGGCCAAGAGGCAAAGGGGTCCAATGAGAGTTTAGTTTAATTATTAAATACCTAAAGCTCTCACAAAAGGGGAAAGGGGGACACATGTCAGAAGGCTATCACTTATGCTGCTTAATAGCCATTGGCTTGACTTGGGGAGGTCCAATGGGGAGCCTGCAAGAGCAAATAGCAAGAGGGCTCGCCCAAGAGAGAGAGGGGGCTGATTTTTGCAAGGCATTATCACACACGCACTCACACAATCTCATGTGTGAAGAAAGAGAAGACTATCTCTTCCCAAGCTTTAATGGAGAGCTCATCACCTACTCCAAGCTTGTGAGATAGAAGCCTACATCGACACACTCTTGGCTTGTGGATGCAAATCCAACCAAGAGCCAAGCTTCAATGCATGCTCATCTCCTCTACCAAGCTAATTACTAAGCTAAAGCTATGCTAATATGAGTGATTATGTGAGGATATGTACATCTTTCTCGTAAGATACTCCTTCTTCCTCTCAATCTACTCTCATACCCTGCTAGCTCTCACCATCTTCGAAGGTGTGTGAGGTCTTGGGTCTGAGAACGGGGATAATTAAAGTTGTGTTTACTAAGTGTTTTGCTTAGGGCATGAAGCTTTCATCTTCATTGCACTAGCTAGTCTTGAAGGAACACAAAGAATTGTATTGTACAATGTCTCTCTTGATGGGAGAAACCATAATACAAAGCCTTTTGGAGGGGGGACCGGCTCCATGCAAATCCAGTCCTCAACTGTTGTCAATAGCTTAATTTCTCTCTCTTTTGAAAGTATTGTTGATGCTATCTAACTAGGTGTTATGCTTTTTGTTGCTCTCTCCACCCAAGCACTCTTGTAATTCTCATTAGGAATCTATTCTAATGAAATGCCCACTATGTTCATGCTAATTTCCGCTACACATAAGTTTTTAGACCATTAAATGTTACACAAATAATTTCCATAATAGTAATGGATCGCTTTGTTGTATTCTACCAGATCCCAACGATTCACTTGATTATCCGCACTAGCACAAAACAAGTGAGGAGGTGTGGACGATGAGGTTGCAAGCTTCAACTATCCCGAGCCAACATACCAGATCTTGATGGTTTTGTCTTGCCGAGCAAAAGCAACCATTTTGTGTGGGATTACCTGAAGAAATAGCCAAGTATGTCAACTCCCAACGGCCTGGTTCTATCACCAAAGTCATTCACCACACTATGGTTGCATCTCGTATCAATTTCCAACAAGGGGCTAAAAGGAATGCCAAGCCCATGGAAAACAAAGATCAAAATGATGCAAAGGGGAAGAACAATGCTCAAAGTTCTTCCCAAGGCAATTCCAACAACAACAACAACAAGACCAAGGAGAAAGGAGTTTACAAGGTAAAAACAAACTCTCTCTTGAAGAGATAGTGGCTTTTCGTAAAGATCATAAATTCTTTAAGTGTGGGGAGCAAGGACATGGTTATCGCTCTTGCCCCAAAAGAAATGCCCACAATGAAACTCCTAGAGCTGCCCGCAATGAGACTCCTAGAGCTTCCATGGTCGAAGCTTCAAAAGAGGATGTTCATTGCAAAGGATCATCCCTTTCATATTCTTGGGGAAAGAAATGCCCACAATGAGACTCCTAGAGCTTCCACGGTTGAAGCTCCAAAAGAGGATGCTCATTGCAAAGGATCATCCCTTTCATATTCTTGGGAGAAGGTGAGGGAACATGATGCCTTCATCCTATTTGATCATGGCTCTGCTCACAACTTCATATCAACGGAGTTGGCCACAAAGCTGGGCATACAACCTTTTGAGATGGGATATTGTAACTGCCAATGGGGCTTTCAAGGGATAGCAAGCCTCCGTTACTCCCTTGATTGGGAAGTTAAGAATACTTTTTCATCTCTCCTCTCCAACATGAGGATGTTATCCTAGGGGCACCATAATTCAACTGCATGGCTGTCAACATGAAGTTACCTGAAAGGATAATCTACTTCATCTACAGGATAAAGAGCATGTATATAGATGCTAATGAGTCAGATCATACTATACCACTTGTAAATTCAGATCATACTATACCACTTTGATGCTAATGAGTCAGATCATACTATACCTCGGTGATTGTTTTAAGCCATAAAGAGTCTTTATGGCTTAAAACAATCACCGAGGGCATGGTACCATAAGTTCCACCAGTTTATGCTTTCTCAAGGCTACAAACGTAGTGAGTTCGATCACTGTCTATATACAAAGAAGGCTAAGGATGGCAGTTGGCTGATCCTTATTTTGTATGTGGATGACATGTTGATTGCTGGCAAACACTTGGAAGAAATTTCAGCTTTGAAGTCAAAGATGGCAAAATCATTTGACATGAAAGACATGGGTGAGGCAAGTCATATACTTGGTATGCGCATTGAGAGAGACAGATCAAAGAAGTTGATTTGGTTATCTCAAACAGAGTATATTGACAAGGTTTTGCAACGTTTCAATATGGAGAAGGGAAAGGCATTAAGTGTTCCATTGCCACCATATGTGAAACTTAGCAAACAAGATTGTCCTGTGTCTGAGGAAGAAAAGGCTGAAATGGAAAAGATTCCATATGCGTCTACAGTGGGTAGTTTGATGTATGCAATGATTGCTACACGTCCGGATATTGCATTTGCAGTGGGAGTGGTTAGCAGATATATGTCAAATCCCGGCAAGAAACATTGGGAGGCAGTGAAAGGTATCATGAGATACTTAAAACATACAAAGAGTATGCGCATATGCTATGGTAGTCAGGATTTGAGTGTCAGAGGATACACTGACTCAGATTATGCAGGAGACTTGGATAAGAGGAGATCTACATCAGGCTATGTCTTTACATTGGCTGGAGGTGCCATATCATGGTGATCTCGATTACAAGATTGTGTTACGCAGTCTACTACAGAAGCTGAGTATGTTGCAGCAAATGAGGCATGCAAAGAAGCTATTTGGCTTGGTAGATTGGTTGCAGACTTGGGAATCAATGCAGATATGCCAGAGTTATATTGTGATAGTCAAAGTGCTATACAATTGGCAAAGAATCCAGTGTTCCATTCGAAGACTAAGCATATTGATGTGAAATATCACTTCATTAGGGAGTACTTGAAGACAAGCAGATACAACTGCTGAAGATCCACACCAAGGACAATCCTGCTGATCTACTCACAAAGGGACTTCCAGGAGAGGGCTTTGTGCATTGTCGTGAGTTATTGGGCATTGGATAGATGGCAGCCATGTAAATCTTTGTACATTTATGTTCATAGATTTACAGTTACTTAAAGTGCCACATTGGACTTTAAGTGGGAGGTTGTTGGGATTAAAGCCCAAGTGGCCTCTTATGCGGATATGGCTGGCCGTCCGCCTAACTCACTTTCCTCTAACTCTTTGTATATACTAACTTATACTTTGTGAATACTAAGGAATTGGGAGATAACCCTTCTAACAGTTCTCTGCGTACTGTACTGTGTAAGCTCACTGTGTGTGTGTGTGTGAGAGAGAGTCGACCCACGCTCCGCTCCGCGACTTCACCCACCCCCCCCCCCCCCCCCCCCCCCCCTCCCTCTCAAGCCCAAACCATTGACTGTGGACTTGATACAGACCATGGTAGAGCCCAATCACCTGAAACTATGAGTAGAAGTCCCCCCCTTGACAAGAACATAGGTGTGTGTGTGCACTTCCCTCAAACAACTATCCGTGTGAGACAAACCAGAACTCAACCAAACAACAAAAGGGTGGTCTTACCACTTTATTTTCATGGCAGTGTTTATAACCCTGTACAAAATTTTGACTGCATGGCAATAACTGAAAAATTAAAGGCAGAAAGAAGGCTTTGACTAAAAAGTGTATGGTTGTTTTGACAATAAACAAAGGTTGATAAATCTAGGACACTAAAAGTGGAAAAAATAGTTTTGAAAACTTGTACTGCAATCTCAAAGCATATCTTCATGTGTTGCATCTGTTGATGTACCAATGGTCGAAGCAAAGCATTAGAAGAGTCACCATTGGCTTGCTTGTTAGATGTGCTTTGATTTTGGATTTGCCCTTATGCTTTTCTTTAGCATCACCATCCAAGTTCTGATCATGAATATCGAGATCCTCCATGTTGCGCTCTCCTATAACATCTACATGCCACGTCCTTGCCTTTGAGCTTTTAAAGCATTTTGATATGCTTAAGTATTACCAAGTTCAAGTAATTGCCCTATGTTTTGAGAAGCTGTGAGAGAAGACAAATTGACCTGCGTTTTGAGAAGCTAACTGTCGGTAGCGCTATGCAATGGATATGCTGCAAACACTCCTTGTCAGTTGACCACCTGCAATCTGTAAATTCACGATTGCTTGAACTGCTAATTGGCTATTCGAGTATTAGCAAGGTCGAGGGTACCCGAGGGTGGGAATCCCTACTTGAAAACTTAAATGGTTAATTTAGGTTGACAAATTTAAAAACAAAGTGACGATTTGCTATAGCAGACGAACAGGTTGTGCGCTTTCGAGAAATTTGCGGTCTTGCCAGGAAAGCACCGGGCTTATGGCTGTGAGAGTTTGTGAGAGAACTCAACAAAAACTATATGAAGGAGTTAAACCATAGATGCCATGAAGACTAGGGTTTGGAAAGAAGTGCAATCAAAGAAGACTCACTCTTTCTCTCTTGCACTCACACACACACACAAAGAAAGAACGCAAAAGAGAATGTTAAAACAATACGAAGATGAAAACATCAAGGCTATGGTCATATCGTATCATGGGTAATATGAAAGGGTTAATGGATGAGTTAATGGCATTCAATCTTGGCTGACCAAATAGGCTACGAATTGTTCTTTAGAATTGTAGTTTTGTGCTTACCATAATATAGATATTTTGTCTAGTGATTGGGATTAATTGTGTGTACAAATCCACTTGGTTCATAGCAAGACAACTACGCTTACATCAAAAGAAAAATTATAGTCTATGAGAGGTAGTATGATGGGATGCGGTGATAGAAGTATTTCATTGAGCCTTTCAGGGCCGAAGAGAAACACTATACATTATTGAAAGTGTATTTTACGGCTAATCCATACGTTAATTCTAATAGATCGTACAGAGTGAAAGCGATAGAAATGATCATCATGTGGGTTATTCATCTAGGATAGTATGTGAGAAATGTAGATATGAGAGAAGTGAAGAGATGAGAAGTTTCCCTCCCAAGCCCTATTCTTGCCCGTAGGCAATAAGGATACTGCGGGGAGAGATGTACCTGTAGCAAAGAGAACCTAGAGAGGATGAATTACTAAGAATGAGAGAGATAGGTTTGGTTAAGGAGATGAGATTAGATACATATATATGTATATGTTTGATTAGAGATAAAAATGAAAACAACAAGAAATCAAGAAAACATCAATGTAGAACACATCTTACTTGAAACCCTTCGGCACCATTATTGATGGGAGAGAGAAGAAGAGTGGATAATTCCACTTTGATTGATACACCAAGTGCAAGAACTTCTTTGATTAGAGTTGATCTTCCAAGGTTAGCTTGTTGCAAGAATGGATAGTCTCCCTCTAGGAGAAAGTGTAGGCTTGGGCTTATGTTAATGGCTAAGTACAATTAGGCATTACTACTCACTCCCTCAAGAATTTCTCTCATCAATGGCTTGAATGCTTGAGTTCTTTCCAAGGAAGAAGAGGTCCCCTTTTATAGGTGAAGGGAACCCCCAAGGGTTTACACAAGAAGAGAGGAGCCAGTGTGAACAGGAATTGGAAAAGTTGGAAATGAGCTGTCCCTGCATGATGTGGGCAGACTGGGGTCCAGTATTTTGATCATATCTCCTCAACCGTGGCTCCAAATAAAAAAGTAAAAATATGGGCAGAAACTTCAGCTCATTAGCTACGATTTTCATTTTAAAATCATTCTCCAATTCGGATTGTAACCTTGTGTAAAAAATTCATCAAAATAGGGTCCATTTATGGCAGCAAAAGTCTTCATGTGGTCTCCTTAGCCTAGACTTTCATTTAATTCCAAAGGACACCTCATGCCATATGAAAGCATGACATTGCTCCTTGACAAAGTTTTGTAATCATGCTTGCAATAATGCATTAAAATAAGTGTATCTTTGAAATCATGCCACCTAGTGTCCCACTAGGATTTGATTCTCTCCTAGTAGCTATTTAAAAAGAAATATAATAAAAGTATAAAAAATACATAGAATATATATATATTGGAGTTTACCCTAGATATAGGATCTAGCTAGGGTGTGAGATGATAATGAAATAGTAGAAATAAAGAATCAATGCTTTTTGCCTCAAGTTAAAGAGGCGGAGCTATTGATGCTTTTTCCATAGTATTTTCTGATGGTAAAGTAAGGATATGTTACCCTTGAGAAAAATAATAGGATGAGATAGAAGGTTTATTATTATACTTAAATATGCATATGTACACTATAGGAAATATAATTATGTATCTAAAAAAATACAAGATAGATCTTGTAGCATGCGTTCCCACTATATACATGTCACAGCATGACATCCACCCCCTCTAAACCTGCACATCCTCCGGTATGTGCCACATTGTCTCTTTGTAAGATTAGACCTCTTGTACATCTTCCTTGTCTTCTTCTTCACTGGATGATTCCAGAGCTTCATGTTCACTTTGATCTTCACCTGTGTTTTGCTCTTCTTCCTTATCCATATCTTCTAGATCATTGTCTTCTCTTCTCTTAAACATTTTAATCCTTTTTCCTGCAATGGGAATCTTTACTTCTGTACCATCTAGTTCAGACAAGCTGTAAGTAGCATTTTCATGCACATGATTTGCAACATACGGTCCAAACCATCTTTTTGAGAACTTATGCATGACTGTGTGCTGGTTATCAAGGCTACTATCATACACTAAAACCCAGTCACCTTTGTCAATTGCTTTGCTCCTGAGTCGATATCGCTTATCAAAATAGTCCTTGTTTTTCAACCTTGCATTTTTGAGTCGTTCTTTTGCAGCTTCAATGTCTCCAGGTCTTCTCTCTAGCTGCCTTATATGCAGTGCAAGGAGATCTTCCCTACTAAGCCCCTCTTGCCAAGGTAGTACATTCCATGTGGGAATTGTATCCTCAATCGGCATCACTGGCTTTTGACCATGCATTAGCTCCGCAGGCATGTACCCAATTACTGAGCTATGTGTTGTACGATCAGCCCATAAAGCATATGGTAACAATTTTGGCCACTCACCAACTCTTCCTTCGCAAGCCTTGGCCAAAGCTTTGATGATAGGAGGATGCCCTCTTTCACTCTTTCCATTGCCTTCAGGGTTGTAAGCTGTAGTAAGAGAAAGCTTGATCCCTAATCTAGAAAAGAACTCCCTTGCTTCTTCGGCATCCAGTTCACCTCGATCTGCAGTGATTTTTCCCACACAACCATAACGGCAAATCACCTCATCAAGAAGGAATTTGCACACAGCTTCTGTGGTCTTAGCTCTTAATGCTCTTCCTTCAACCTGGTTAGTTAGGTCCTCTCGTGCAAGAACCAAGTATCTCATCTGCCAGATTCCTAAAGGCATCATGACTATATCCACAACCCATTTATAGTGCATGGCTAGTGGATATGTAGGGTGCAATCCATCACGATGTCGCACATTTGAATACATTTGACAAGTTACACATGACTCTACAAACTGAGATACATCTTTATACATACCCTTCCACCAGTATTTTTCTTTCAACTTGGAGAAGGTTGCCCACACACCCCTGTGTCCAGCCCATAGACTCTCATGAAACTCTTGCATGAGCTTTACTTGAGTCTCTTTTTTACATATAACCCGTTGTGGTGTAGCACCCTTTTGTTTAGGATGCTTCCACAAGTAACCATCCCTTAAAAAGTACCCATATGCTTTCCTGCGTATCCTCTTGAATTCTTGTTCAGACCAATCATCCTGTTTTGTTAGAGTACTCAAGTACCTTCCAATAGAAAGCCAATCACCTTCATAAAGATCTTTCAAGAACAATTCAAGTGAATTAGTCATGCAGACATTGTTACCTTTGACATGAGAGATAGAATAGAATTTTGTGCCTACATCATCTCCCTCATCAATCATTTGTGACTCATCTTCATACCTTGCCCTTGATAGCATATCTGCCACTGTATTGTCTTTACCTGCAATGTGCTTAAACTCGGGATTTAAGGACTTAATGTAGGCAATCCACCGCAACATAGCAATGTCTGGTGTTGAGCAGCTTGTAATCATCCCAAGAAGTGGTAGACAATCTGTTTCTACAACCACACATGCACCAATTAGGTACTCTTTCCCACTTTTCAAGGCTGTAACCATACCCCATAACTCTCTCTTTATCTGTGGATAGTTTCTTTGGCGAGCACTTAGTACCTTTGCTCCAAATCTTACCACATACCTGTGTCCTTCTTTGTCATTTTGCCCTATTGCCCATCCAATCCCTGTAGGACTGGTATCTACTGTCACAATCACAGGCCTTTGACACTCATAGTCTACCTTTCTCAAAGTCGTTGTGACTGGAGTAACTCCTTTAGCTTTTTCATGGATTTTACATGTGCTTCTGTCCATTTAAACTTTTGATTCTTTCTAAGCAGCTGATAAAGAGGATCAGCTACATGTGCATAATGTGGAATCCAAATAACATAGAAGACACATGCTCCCAGAAACCTTCTAACCTCAGTGATGCTAGTGCATGTTTCTTTCATTCTTTGGATGGCATCTACCTTTGATGGACAAGGTTTCCTACCATATGGCCCGCACATGTGCCCCACAATGAGCACTTCTTTGACACCAAACATAGACTTTTTCCCTGACAATGTAAGATTCACTTCTTCCAACCTAGACAAAATTTTATCACAATCATTTATGTGATTTACCACAAACTTGCGACATCCCTTGAGATCCAAAGCTTCATCTTTGTCACTTTCTTCACATCCTTTGATAGGCAAATCATCAATGAAAGGCATTGTGATTTGAGGAATAAAGTCACGTAAGACCTTATTCATCCCATTCATCATATGTGCAACCGAGTTGGTTGCTCCCTGTGGCAAGGTACACATCCTTACCAAACCCAAAGGTGTCCTCATGGTTGTCAAGTCTCTGCTTTCGATTGCAAGCTGAAATTGATCATACCCTGAGTAGAGATCCCCCATTGAGTAGATTGTCCTCCCTGCAAACGCCTCTGCAAATTCATCCACAATTGGACCTGTACTACATTTCTAATTGTCACCTTGTTCACTGGTTGCATATCTTGGATGAAGCGTAGAGAACCATTCTTCTTTGGAACTGTGAACCACCTGTTTGAGTATGGAGCACAAGAAGGCTCCAAGATTCCCATTTTGATTTTCTCATTCAGTAGCTCTACTAAATTTGGCAAATGAGCCTTTGGAACCGGAATAGGCCGCAGATTCCAAGGCACATGAGGTATTGTGAAAATTACCATAGGAGCTACAATATAAGGATCAACACATCCTATCTCATGTGGCTCAAATGCAAAAGCCTTACCATGCTTTGAAAGCATTTCTTTGAAGCACTTTGTCTCCTCCTGTGTTAGAAACTCCTCGCAACCAATCTGCAACTCTTGAAAGGACTCCTTTGTGAAGGTATGCCCGATCTTTTTAGGATTCCGCAAACTTGGTTGTAAAGAAGCCTGTTCAATCTTTTCCCTGTTGTTGGGTGCTAAGGGTGAAGCTACTGGTTTCACCTTCTTTGCTACACTTTTGTATTTAGTTTCAACATAGACTTCTGGGCCAACTGTTTGGCTTTCTTTAAAGGCTTCTATTACTTGATACATTTCCATAGAGCAAACTTCCACAACTTCATTTTCAAGATGCAAACTAGACCTCATTATAGCATCAAGCTCACCCATAGTATCTACAAAAGAAACTTGTTCACACAAACCCAAAACATTTTCAGTGGGCTCTAGCAACCCACTCTTTTTCATGCCTATTTGTACATTATGCACATATTGCCTCTCGCATCTCTTCAAATCTTCAAGTTTTGTAAAACATACTGATCCATTCTTTGTTACCAAGGAGCTCGTTGAAAACGCTTCACCTATTTTTGGATCAGGCGAGACCCTTTTTCTTTTTGTACCACTGCAATCCCGCTTTACAATGGTACTTGGCCAAAACCCATCATTTCTCTATGATCATGAAACTCTTTGCTTACCTTTGGTAGAGGATGTTCTCTGAGGTTGTCATGATTTCTTTCATGGTTTACACAGACTGTGAGAAATTGGACAGCTCGTTTACCATCTTTGCTACGTATTCTAGCATATGCTGAACCATCGTCCATTACCTTTGTTTCCATTCGAACTCCCACAATGTAGGGTTGTCCAAGGATGAGATGATATGAAGATGTATCCTGTACAAAGAAGTTTTGGTCAATCTTTACATCACCTATTGTTACCTTCACACCTGGACATGCTGCATACAATTCACCGGATGAATTGTTTGCCACTTTTACCATCCAGCCATGATCTGTGTCCATCGGCCATTTGCACTTGTTGTAGAGACTCTTTGACATTATGTTTATTTCTGAACCATGGTCAATCAAGGCAACAAATGGCTCTTCAAGATCACCTACCTTGACCAAAGTTTCTGTAGTAGCCCTTGCCCAATGACTTCGTGAATAGTAACTCCTAGGAATATCTTCAACTTCTTCATCATCATTTGAGAAATACACTTGCTTCACTCTCCCACTAGATTGGTAGCATCCTACCACAGCTCCATCATTCTCCTTATTTTGCAGTTGCATCCCTTGTGTCTTTGAGGTTTCCCCTTCAACCTGTGGACGAGAAACTTCAGCAAGGGTTTGCCTCTTTCTCTTGATGATGTCAATGATCTCCTCATGGAATTCACGCTTTGTAATGCCAAGAACTTCTCCCAGAGTAAACTCAATCTTGCTATTCAAGATCCTTTCCTCCAAGACTTTCTTTAAATCTGTAGCAACCTCAATATCAGATTCTAGTTTATAAGTTGGGCCTTTTGTCTTACCTTTCGTTGGCTCTTTCTTCTTTCCTGTTGTAGACTCCTCCATGAGTACTTCAGGTGGAGATGCTCCTTGTGTTGAGGGTGTTTGAGAAGGCATTGAGTCGCTTCTTCCCCCACTTCTAGAAGCTCTTTTTGATGGTCCTTCATCAGCATTCTCACGTCTGCACTTCTCTTCTACAATTGCCTCATTTTGTTGGCATTTTGTAATGTAGGCATGCACTGACAATGAGTCCATTGGATCATTCCATCCTGTTTCTAGACGTATGCAATCTCCTACTTCATGTAGAATCTCTTTTGTAAGCTTTCCCTTTTTAGCTAATTGCATGACATTTGGCCAAATTTGACCATGATGGTCACTCACCTCTTCATCACAAAAATGTTCAATTTTTACTCCATAAGTAGCTGCCTCAACTGAAGAGGTGGCATGCTTGGTTGCCATATCTTCAACTAAGGTTTGCATTCCCCCCTTCCCAAAGTTAGTTCTCAAGGGTAGACCTGTCTCTCTTAAGTGGATTTTACCATCCTTAAAAAAGACAACATCTTTTGACAAAGCATCACTAAAATCATCACAATCCCTTCTTACATGGTCTGTACTATCACACCAAATACATCTATTAACAAACCCTTCTTTGGGCTGTTGTCTTTGCCTAAGAAGTGGCCCTGATGGTTGGCCTTTTTCTTCAAGCTTTGCAAGCTTCACCTTCAAGTCACGCATTCCCTTCACAAGCTCATCTAGCATGGACTCATCAAACTTAGGAGCGATAAAAGTAGGCTTTACCATTTTGTCAGGAGTTGAGGTGGAAGGACTTGTAGTGTTTAGTACCATCTTGTCCCTTCTTCTTTGTCGTTTGGCAAGCAATGAGACAGCACCTTCAACCTCATTCCAGTCGGTCTTTAGTCCTTGCTCAGCATCTTTATCTTCAAGAAGAAGCTCCAAATTTTCTTGAAACTCTTTACCTGCAGCTTGTAAGAAAAGATCTGTCTTCTCTGCATCTAGTGTGGCCCTTTCAGTCCTTGTGAGTTGTGCATAGCGCCGCTCAAATTCCCTAAGTAGTTCTGTTATTGATAGTCCTTACTTTGGCTTGACTACCCATTCTAAGAATGTCCTTTTGGTCACTCTCTCAGAGTCCTCCATGAAATATTCCTCCTTTAAAGCTACTTTGAGTTCTTCCCAATTTCTCCCATGCCCATCTTTAATTGCCCTAACATGCTCCCTAATTTCTGGAGCAACAACTAGCTCAAAGCTTTGAATCATCTCACCTTCTGACATGCGATGCAGCTCCATCTCCTTCACATACTCGCGTAAGTACTTGGTTACATCTTTGCCATTGAACTGATCCATTCTGTTGACGACCGCTTGTATGGCCTTCGTTGCTGAAATCTCCCTTCTTTCAGTAGCATGTTGTTGTTGCATGAACATTGCAAATGCTTGAAACATTTGCATTGTTGCTGGGTCAAAATGCATACCCTGTTGCTCAACATGATCACCCATGGTTATCCACAAACTCTCACCCTAGCAGATTCGCGTCAGGTTCACCAAAAATATGTCGAGAAATTTGCGGTCTTGCCAGGAAAGCACCGGGCTTATGGCTGTGAGAGTTTGTGAGAGAACTCAACAAAAACTATATGAAGGAGTTAAACCATAGATGCCATGAAGACTAGGGTTTGGAAAGAAGTGCAATCAAAGAAGACTCACTCTTTCTCTCTTGCACTCACACACACACAAAGAAAGAACGCAAAAGAGAATGTTAAAACAATACGAAGATGAAAACATCAAGGCTATGGTCATATCGTATCATGGGTAATATGAAAGGGTTAATGGATGAGTTAATGGCATTCAATCTTGGCTGACCAAATAGGCTACGAATTGTTCTTTAGAATTGTAGTTTTGTGCTTACCATAATATAGATATTTTGTCTAGTGATTGGGATTAATTGTGTGTACAAATCCTCTTGGTTCATAGCAAGATAACTACGCTTACATCAAAAGAAAAATTATAGTCTATGAGAGGTAGTATGATGGGATCCGGTGATAGAAGTATTTCATTGAGCCTTTCAGGGCCGAAGAGAAACACTATACATTATTGAAAGTGTATTTTACGGCTAATCCATACGTTAATTCTAATAGATCGTACAGAGTGAAAGCGATAGAAATGATCATCATGTGGGTTATTCATCTAGGATAGTATGTGAGAAATGTAGATATGAGAGAAGTGAAGAGATGAGAAGTTTCCCTCCCAAGCCCTATTCTTGCCCGTAGGCAATAAGGATACTGCGGGGAGAGATGTACCTGTAGCAAAGAGAACCTAGAGAGGATGAATTACTAAGAATGAGAGAGATAGGTTTGGTTAAGGAGATGAGATTAGATACATATATATGTATATGTTGGATTAGAGATGAAAATGAAAACAATAAGAAATCAAGAAAACATCAATGTAGAACACATCTTACTTGAAACCCTTCGGCACCATTATTGATGGGAGAGAGAAGAAGAGTGGATAATTCCACTTTGATTGATACACCAAGTGCAAGACTTTCTTTGATTAGAGTTGATCTTCCAAGGTTAGCTTGTTGCAAGAATGGATAGTCTCCCTCTAGGAGAAAGTGTAGGCTTGGGCTTATGTTAATGGCTAAGTACAATTAGGCATTACTACTCACTCCCTCAAGAATTTCTCTCATCAATGGCTTGAATGCTTGAGTTCCTTCCAAGGAAGAAGAGGTCCCCTTTTATAGGTGAAGGGAACCCCCAAGGGTTTACACAAGAAGAGAGGAGCCAGTGTGAACAGGAATTGGAAAAGTTGGAAATGAGCTGTCCCTGCATGATGTGGGCAGACTGGGGTCCAGTATTTTGATCATATCTCCTCAATCGTGGCTCCAAATAAAAAAGTAAAAATATGGGCAGAAACTTCAGCTCATTAGCTACGATTTTCATTTTAAAATCATTCTCCAATTCGGATTGGAACCTTGTGTAAAAAAATTCATCAAAATAGGGTCCATTTATGGCAGCAAAAGTCTTCATGTGGTTTCCTTAGCCTAGACTTTCATTTAATTCCAAAGGACACCTCATGCCATATGAAAGCATGACATTGCTCCTTGACAAAGTTTTGTAATCATGCTTGCAATAATGCATTAAAATAAGTGTATCTTTGAAATCATGCCACCTAGTGTCCCACTAGGATTTGATTCTCTCCTAGTAGCTATTTAAAAAGAAATATAAGAAAAGTATAAAAAATACATAGAATATATATATATTGGAGTTTACCCTAGATATAGGATCTAGCTAGGGTGTGAGATGATAATGAAATAGTAGAAATAAAGAATCAATGCTTTTTGCCCCAAGTTAAAGAGGCGGAGCTATTGATGCTTTTCCCATAGTATTTTCTGATGGTAAAGTAAGGATATGTTACCCTTGAGAAAAATAATAGGATGAGATAGAAGGTTTATTATTATACTTAAATATGCATATGTACACTATAGGAAATATAATTATGTATCTAAAAAAATACAAGATAGATCTTGTAGCATGCGTTCCCACTATGTACGTGTCACAGCACGACAGCACGATGGCGAGATCTCCCTGTAGCGGGCTGTAGAGGCGGAATGGGAAGGTCCTCATGTGTCAAATCTCACCAGAAAGCGAGGGCGACCCTCTTGCTGCTAATTATGGGCAAAAAAATGCAGGTCGTTCAACCTCCTCTCTCCTTTCTAAGCTGTTGCTTCTGCGTTGGTGTGCCGAGCTGATGCCGATGCCAAGCAAAACCACCTTGCTCTGATACCATCTGATGGTTTGCAGGCTATGGTGGATGAAGCAGGTGGGGTGCCATGGCTAGGAGAAGAGCAGCAGAAGGTTGAGCAAGAGAGGAGAGTCGATACACAGTAATAAAAATAACACTCTATTGATATGATTATGTGTAAAAACAAACCTTACAATATATAAAGCCAAACTTGCCATGCAAAACTTAAACTCCAACTGAAGCTACATGCATGCTTTATAAAGGGGAGTTTCCCACATGCTAGAGGCGTGACACACTGGGCTTGCGTACCCAACATTCACTAGAGTGTTCTTCAATGACATTATCATTTACTCCAAATATTTGGAGGAGCATATGCAACACCTCCAGGTAGTTTTTCAAGCTATGAGGGAGAATAAAATTTTCATTAACCAAAAGAAGAGTGAATTTTTCCTCCAAGAGATTCAATAATTATGTCATATTATCTCTCAAGATGGTATCCGTATGGATCCAAGCAAGCTTAAGGTAATAAAAGGATGGTCTAATCCAAGGAATCTACATGAGCTACGAAGCTTTATTGGTATGTGTGCATACTATAGACGCTTCATAGCTAAATTCTCCCAAATAGAAGGACCACTACATGACTTGACCAAGAAAAACATTAAGTACATATGGACTGCTAAAGAGCAAAGTGATTTTTAAAAGCTTAAAGAAAAGCTTACCTCTCAACCCGTGCTTACACTACTGAATCCTTCAAAACCATTTGAGGTCCAATGTGATGCTTGTGGAGATTGCCTTGGAGCAGTTTTGCTTCAAGAAGGGCATGCCATAGTATATAAGAGTCGAAGAATCAATTTTGATGAGCAAGTATTGGGCATCTACAATAAGGAACTACTAGCTGTCCTACATGCCCTCAACACATGGAAGCTCTAACTTTTGGGGACTCCATTCATCCTATGCACGAATCACCAAAGTCTTAAGTACTTCATGACCCAAACCAAGCTCTCTGACAAACAAATGAGGTGGGCAAATTTTCTTTTGCAATTCAATTTTCATATTGCTCACATTGTTGGCAAGCACAATCAAGTAGCTGATGCACTATCATGATGGCCAAGAGCCAATGCAATAATCCGTAGCAACTCACAATGATCTATCTTCTATGATAGATGAGTATGCTATTGACCTTGATTTTAAAGATGTAATTTCAGCCCTTGCCTTAGGGAAGAAAGAAGAACCATTCACCTTGCAGGATGGTTATCTTCTCTATGGCAATAGGCTATGTGTTACTCACTCTCTTTCTGTGAGAAAGTAATGTATGAATCCCATGCTCCTACCTATGTGGGGCATTGGGGGATTCAACCTACACTTCGTGGAGTAGAGACGTATTTCTATTGGCCTACCATGAAGACGGACATACAAGACTATGTGTCAAAATGTGTGGTATGCCAAATGACAAAGTATGATAGGGGAAGCAACCTGGATTGCTCCAGCCTTTACCAATTCCTAATTCACCACGGGAGAGCATATCCATGGATTTTATCTTTGGATTGCCTAAGTCCATCCATGGGAATATGAGAATATGGACAATAGTAGACAGGTTTAGTAAGCAAGCACAATTTATACCTGTCAAAAAGACTATTAAGGCACACCAAATGGAAACCCTCTTCATATCCCAAATTTTTAAACATCATGGCTTGCCAACATCAATAGTGTCGGATAGAGATCCTTGAATGACCAATAATTTTTGGAATGGTCTCTTTGAGAATCTAGGTTCTAGGCTTAATTTCTCTTCGGCTTATCACCCATAAACGGATGGCCAAAGTGAAAGAGCCAACCTTACGATTCTAGATCTACGTAAGACCTATGTTACCGAAGTAGATCAACGTTCACAATGGGAAAAGTACCTACCTCTTGTAGAGTATGCATACAATAACAATGTCCATACTCCTACAGGGAACACACCTTTCGAAATCATTGAAGGAAGACCCAAAAGTCCCTTGCTACTTAAGGTACATGGGAAGATCTTCTTTGTTAATGAGTATAGCCGAGACCTACAAGAATCTTTCCAAAAGATTAAAGAGGCTATATCCATCTCGCAACAAAGAAAAAAGGCTGCTGCTAACAAACACAGAAGGGCCTTAGCTTTCAAGGAAAATGGTTGGGTCCTACTCAAATTTCCCAAGGCTCGATTGAGGCAAAGTACGGGCAAAAATTCTACGGGCCACCAAAAGTATTATACTAAACTAGTAAAAAGATACTATTGTTCCTTTTTAAATCCTAAAACCAATCAATAAGATGGCCTATCAACTCATGTTGCCCAACCATTGGCTCATTCACAATACATTTAATGTGAGCCTACTTAAGCCTTACAAAGGAGAGCCACCACAAGAACCAATCATTGAGGACCCATCCGAGATCGAAGATCAAGAAGAGGTGCTTCAGCCCGAATCGATTCTTCGACATGTAGACAAGGTACTAAGACATGGTAAGATTATCCGACGGTATCTTATTAAGCTAAAAAATTATCCTTTTGAAGATGCTAGATAGATGCAAGGAACACAGCTTAAGGATAGTATGAACCTTGTCAATGCTTACAATGCTACATTAGAGTAAGAAAACGTAAATACCTTTTAAATCTAAAATGTTTTTGTCTTATAAGACCAATTCTCTTTTTATTGTGCACAAATTTAAGTAGTATGCATGCTTAGAATCATGTTTGTGGTGATGACGTCTCTTAAACACCAAATAGAATTTGACACTCGGGCGGGCCATGCAAGTAGGTGATGAGAGAGAATGACCTTCCCCTCACTCAAGGGACACCCCTTGCTCAAAGAGGCATATGGGACACATGTCAAGCTCCTAGCTAGGCTGCCCCCATAGTGTGCCTAAATCCTATTGGTTGACTTTGAGAGGGGTCCAATGAGCATTTAGTTTAATTAATAGTTATCTAGGCATTATCAAATCCTCTCTCTCAAAGGGGTAAGGAGGACACTTGTCCAAATGCTACCCTTGTTGCTTGATGTGCACTTAGCATGTGATTGGCTAGGCTTAGAGAGGTCCAATCAAATTCAAGGATGAGCTACAAGGAGGGGTCGGCCAAAGCAAGTTGGGGGTGTGCTTGGGGGTATACTCCCTCTCACACACACTCACATGCTCTCATTCTCACTTTGTGAAAGTGCAAGAACTCCATCTCCTTCTTCAAGCTTGAGAAGTTGAGAGCCTAAACCAACACTCTTGGCTATGGAATGCAAATCGAACCAAGAGCCATGCTTCAATGCTATGCTTGCCATCTTCTTCATCTCCATCACTATGCTACTATGCTATGGTAAGCTCTATGAGTAACAGTATGAGAGGACACTACTTCTTTCTCATAAGTTACTTCTTCTTCCTCTTCTCTCCCCTCATTCCCTGCTAGCTCTCTCCACCTTCGAAGGTGTTTGAGGTCTTGGGATTGAGGCCGGGGACAAGTTAATGCTTTCATTTAGCTAAGTTACGGGCATAATTGTGGTGCATGAAGCTCTCTATCTTCATTGCACCATCAAGGTCTCAAGGAACACAAAGCTTGTATTGTACCAAGTCTCTCTTTATGGGAGAAGCTATAGTACAAAAGCCTTTTGGAGGGGGGACCGGCTCCACATAAATTCGATCCTCAAATGTTGTCAAGCTCTCTAATTCTCTCTCTTGCAAAGTATTGTTCATGCCAAGTTAATTAGGTATAATGGTTATGTTGCTATCTCTAATCAAGTTCTCCCTCTATTTTCTAAAAGTATTCTCATAAAAATGCTAAATACAGTTTTTTTAATTCCGCTATTCTCAATAAACATAGTCTATTTTCGTTACATGAAGAGTGATCAAGAAAGGTTTTGGAGATGAGCTTCCTGAGTAATTTGTCAAAAGTTTGCTCACCAACATTCATGCTGTTCTTCTCCTAAAAGCTAGACTGGAAGAGGGATCGAGATGATATAAACCCTAGCTCTTCAAAAGGGTATCAACCACATGAAAGATAGACTACAAGAGGGACCAAGATTATATAAATCCTAGCTCTTCAAAAGCGTACAACTGCATGAACCTTATCTATTCTATATTTAATGACGTAGGGTTTTATGTGTCATGGAACTATTGCTTTGTGCAGCTTGTGGGATTTTGTGGTCGAAAGGAAGGGATTGTGTATGTGTTGCAAATTGTTACAAGTATCATTTCTAATACAAACAATGTTGTGAAGAGTTAAGGTTAAGGTGTGAAGCTTCCTGAGTACTTTATCAAAAGTTTGCTCAATTGCATTTCATGCTACTATTCTGCCTAAAAGCAAGACCACATACAAGCAAAAACACACGTTTTTTGTTCCTGATTGAAAGAAGAGGAACAACACAAATGCACTATTTACTTTTTTGATAATTTAAAATTTTCATGGTATCGAAAGTTTAACTACTATTCTACTTTTGTTCGTAATTCATCAAAGGTAAGCATTTTGAAGTGCGTACTTGTTCAAGTGAAACCACTACAAATAAGGTGAGTGCTTTATCTTGATGTATACATTGCACTAGTGCTTCACACAAAAAAGGGAAGAATTTGATTGTGGCGTAACAATTACAATCTAATTTTCGTATAAAAAAAATATAATATGAAAAAATGTTTTATGTCATTTTGATTTATTATTTGTTGAAAAAATCTCTCCGGTAGTATTTAAATTTTAATATATCTAATTGTCACAAGGCCAACCAAGCAAGACTAGTTATTTTTTTTTGTGCACATAAATGTTCTAGAGACTCTTAATTAATTATGACAATACCTGTGAATGCTCCCCTCTTGGCCAACTAGGGCTCGGGAAACATTTTATGTGGATCCGGCGTTGGAACTTGTTCACACGCATATGCGCAGGCGAATTCCTAATTTGAGAGGGATAATCACATTAAAAATCTCATATTATAACTAAAAATTCCATAATTTGAACCGGCAAATTTGAGCCAGTTATTTTTCATTGTGAGCAGGCTTGGACTATCTTTTCCAGAGCCCGGCCCAACGTCTACCGTGACAGTCCGTTCTCCATGGAGGATTACGAGGTACCTGTGTTGGTAGCCGAAGCTTTGTGTAGGGCGTATAGATGCTCACGATCTCGGTATTGTTTTCTGTTCAAGGTCGATGAGATGAAGCAAGCGGCAGCAGATGTACTTTTTGACTACTCCTTGTTTGCCATGACTTGCATTGGCGAAGCTGTCCATCCTGCCCGGTTGCGTATGCATCTTATGAAGGTGTGTGTGAGCGAGAGAGAGATGCTTGAAACGGCCACTATTTGTTGGATGTTGTCTTGCGTGACGTTAAATCCTTTGTTCAAAGAACAAGTACTGAGCTGATCGTAGATTTTAAAATTTAGGTTGATGCTAATGAAGGGCTTGCAAGCATCATTTCTTTCCTTTGGTTGGGTATAACAACTGGATGGGAACTTAGTGCAAAGTACTTTAGGCATAGTTATGTGGAACGAGAAACGGGAACGATACAGGCAAGGTCATCAAAGATGCAAATGGCTTGCTCATTTTATTGGAACGGTTTAGAAATGGCTTTTGTTAGCTATATCGTGTTTAAAACATTTAGAATTCTCTCAAGAAACGGCAAAATGGAAACAAGAAACAGGGGACTTCGGAAACGGAGTTTCCGATCCGATAGGCCAATTCGGGGCCTATCGGAGTTTCTTGGTAACTACGAGTTTCGGAGTTTGGTGGTAACTATGAGTTTAGTTTTTTTATGGTTTTCATTTAGGCTGCTCCAATTGTAGCAATTGATTTTGAATGTTCACAGAGTTGAAGCCGTGTGAGATTGTTAGCGGCGAGTGCATTTTGGAGATTGGTAATGAGGTCGCGTGCATGTGTGCATCTAGTGGTCCTTGTTTGTAGATCGATCACCCATGTTTGTTAGTAAGGCAGTGAACTCTGGGAGCATTGACCGGATAAAGTTTGTCAACTAGGGCCACATGGAAAGTTAATGATGGATGAGTTTGTTTCTTCCTATCACTTGTAAGAAACTAAGCATTGTCTTTTGTATATGTGGCTTTTGGGAGAGAGTTGATGTTCCTTTTCCTATTTCTATAAGGAGGGGCATTGAGGAGTAGGTCGCACTCACTCTTTCTCATCCTCTTAGAGTCTTATGTACTATGTAGGCCGTTGTGACTTTCACCTTGTTTTTAGTTTTTTTTTTCCTTTTGGGGGGGGGGGGGGGGGGGGGAGGTTGTTGGAGTTTGACATCTCTCTGGATTTGTCCATGTGGTGCTGGTATCTCTTACGGATAGGTGATAGGGAGCGAGGGTGTTTAGTGGCTGGGCAGTAGATATTTTATCCCATTTGCTCATGTGTAGTGTAATTAGTCGCAGATTGGATAATCCACTTAATCAAAAAATAATGAAATTATCCACAAGTGAATAGAGAATAATTCACACTTCAACACATGAGTTTGAAAAAAAGAGGCAATTCGCTTGACTACCACAAGCTGGCGGGTTACCTTAAGTGCTCGTTAATGTGTTTTTTGAATTGCTACTTGTTTATAGCTTAAACTCATGTACTAAGTCAAAAAAAGTTCGGTCAAATATCAGAAATTTGTAGGTTTTTGGTCGTTTGTGCCTCTCTCTTGTTTTGTCTCGCAAGTTTTTGGCCTCAACTAGCCTTCTCTAACGTAGTTGTGCTATGGCAGCTGTCACAACTTTGATGATGTGGCACTGGGTTACTAGGGGGCAAGATCTAAAAGAGGTGGCCGGGCATTAAACAAAAGTCTGGATGCTTTTTTTTTAATGCAATGGAGGCTTTTTTTTAAAATGCAATGCCGACGTAGCAACAACTCCACAATTTGTGCCGTGATTTACGGATTGTTGTGACGTGGCAGGAATGTAGCGACGGTAGGGTTGTTTTTTAAAAGGCTTTCCGGGCGGGATGTTTTTAGCATCTGCTTGCTTTTGGGGGGTGCCTAGTTTAGGGGCCCCTTGTACCTATAAAAGAGTACCTATAAAAGAGTGCCTTGAGGGGAGAGTTTGCAGATCATTGCATGATTGCAAAACATAGAGCTCAACCCTCCTTTGGCCATTGTACCCTATGATTATCAATAAAGAAGAAGTACCGAAAGGGGCGCCAAACTTTGGGGCTAGTGCATTTGGAAGTGGAATTTTGGCGCTTCGTGTCAACTCTCTCTCTCTCTCTCTCTTGTAGTTTTTGTTCGTGTGTTGCTATCAAGGTTGCATTCAACACTAGTACGGAAAATTTAGTACTAAAAGTACGATTCAATACATTATGTACTTGTGGTATGTACGTATTGAATCACTTTTTTGTGCATAATTATTAGATTTTCTTTTGAGATTTTGGACTTTTTAACAGTTTTTGAATTAAATTTTAAGATTGTAATTATCTAGCTGAGCATTATTTTGAGATTTCCTTTTCGAATTAGTAATAGTAAATACATAAACTTTTGTTTTAATATGCATGTCGTTTATATGCTACATCTGCTTTTATGTATGCATCTATACATTCATGGATTCGTGCAATATACACACAGATACACATACATACTTACAGAAGTATATATATATATATATATATATATATATATATATATATATATATATATATATATATATATATATATATATATATATATATACACACACACACACACACACATACTTGATACATCCGTGTATGTACATAAATAAATATATGTGTAAACATATCCATGTATGCATGCGTTCCGTATCTATCGTATTTTTCGTAGTCGTACTGTACGACGTTTTTTTATCATATTTATCGTAACTATCCATCTTGGTTGTTATTGATTTTTGATTTTGGTGTCCAAGTTGGTTACAGTGGTATCAGAGCTCAGAAGATTTGTCTCCTACGGGGGACTCACAATGGACTAACTTAGATGGATGGCTATCTAGTTACATCTTGCTCATGAGTCTACCGAGGGACTAACGTGGCTATGACTTGACCATCTGGAAACAAACACTCATAACATGAAAAACGTTACCTTCGAAGTCTTGACGCTCCAACGCAACCGATTCTCGAAAAGAAACTTCGTGGAAGAGATCTCTACATAGAGAATCCTCTCTTCCAATCCTACACACTTAAGAGGTGTGCTCTCGGGTTCCTTCTCGTAAATCAGCCCCGTCTATGACGTTAATGAGGTTGAGAACAAAGAAAAACAGCAACTTGTCGCAATGGAAATATTCTCCGAAAGTGCTTCTTCACGGTGGTTCCCACCTTCACAGTCTTGGTGACATCTGTGACACTCGGGGCAGTCATGGGCATCACCGGCGGCATCATCTTTATGGCTTTATTTTGCAGCAGCCTTGTCTTTGCATCTAGCGCTAGCTTCTTCCTGTGTCCGAGAGAGGGAGAGGGGTGCCAAAGAGGGAGAGAGAGGTCGCAGGTGTTCAGCCAAAGAGAGAGAGAGAGAGAGAGAGAGAGAGAGAGGGCTGCGAAATAAAAGGACCGTTGGATTTTTTTTGCTTATTTTAATTGAGGGCTGCCCTCTTATTAAGTGGATGGCTGATC
This sequence comes from Adiantum capillus-veneris, assembly GCF_014529385.1. NCBI lineage: Eukaryota > Viridiplantae > Streptophyta > Polypodiopsida > Polypodiales > Pteridaceae > Adiantum > Adiantum capillus-veneris. The sequence continues at coordinate 41,396,433 of NC_140940.1, forward strand.
TTTAAAAAAAATGGTCTGAACCAGTTAAAAACTTAATAAAATCCTATAAGCTGAAAAAAATGGTTTCACAATCACAACCCATGCGTTTCTGGATGCAGTCTCATGCATAGATGCAATGCTAACATGGACTTCTTTACGGAAAAGCTTTGCTTTCCGGCGAAGCAACCCGCTTTCTGAGAAAGCATCTGTTTTCCCTCAAAGCTTCCTCTGAACCCATCTTCATTCAAGTGCTTGCTCATCATTGTGCACAATTCTAACACAGTCCGGAACTTCCTCTCTTTATGAAATATTCTCTTTTCGATGCTCCGGTCATCCACCGTATGACACATGAGAAATACCCATCACCTAGTCCTTTCTCACCGAACTTACGGTACAATCTCCTTCGCGATGCTCTATGTCACCCATCCTATGATGCATCAGAGATGTCCGTTCCTGGATGGTCGAATACTTCTTCCTGATGCTCCCTGTCACCCATCCAATGTAACGCATGAGAAGTACCTGCTCTTAATGGCCTTACAGATTTGCCGTTCACAGTGCTCCCGTCATTACTCTGAATGATGCACTATAAATATCTGTACTCGGATGTCTTCCAAGGAGGAATTATTTTTCTAGGTCTCTCAAGCGAGAAAATCCTCACTTATAAATCAAATGATTCATTTAGAATTATTTTTCTGTCAAATGTAGCTAATTTAGTAACAATCATTCTTCTTGAACTTGGGCTTCTCTTTAGTATTGCATAGGGAAGTAGTAGGAGTTTTCTTCTTTGAAGAAGGTTTAAATATTGTATGAGAAGTAGATATAGTAGTATAATCAAGTAAGTATGATGGAGAAGAGAAAGAGATATCCTTGCTTTCATTCAGTTGAGGGAGTTCTTTTTCCTGGCCCTTGCCCTTGGAAGGTCGTTTGTTCCAATCCGGGGATCCCTCGTGCGCTTCGGCACCTTTTTCCGCGTAGAAACATAAAGCCGCCGATGAACACTCCTCCCGCATAACCTAACAAGGTTCGGGCCGGGAGATATTCAACGACTCCCTCATCACTGCTCCGGCATAACCTAAAAAAGTCCGGGCCGGGAGATATAGAGGCCTTTTACCACTGCTCATACTTCTTAATACTCCTCCCGCATAACCATCCAGGCTCGGGCCGGAAGTCACAACAACAATTATTTTACAAGCATAAACCAAACGCTCCCCAGGCATCGGCCTGCATCGTTCGGAGGTTTTTAAGCACACAATGGAACACTCCCCAGGTATCGGCCTACGTCGTTCCGAGGTTTTCAAACATACAATGAAACGCTCCCCAGGCATCGGCCTGCCTCGCTTCGAGGTTCAAACAATACCAAAACAGTATTTCTCACTTCTTCACATGGGAGTAAAATCACCAGTCATTGAAACCAGTATCAAACCAGAGTCAAACAATTCAAATCGGCACCAAAACAGGTTCAAAACAGATAGCATCCATTTCAAACAAATTCCAAACAGGATCACCAAACAAGTTCTCAAACAGATTTCAAACTTAAAAAAACAATATCGACATCAGTCGAGTTCGAAAAGTCGACTGATTTTCCATCCTTAAACCTGCACCAAAATTAGGGTTAGGTTCATTCCATAAGGTCGTAGCCGAGCACAGCATGGTCCATCAGCTCTTGGACAGACAGTGTTTCTTTGGCGGCAATGGTAGTCCCAAGAGATAGCAATCACACCGAACCTCCAAGGTTACCAACTCGAGAAGAGACATCTACTGAGAGATGTCGAGAAATTTCAAGATATAATCTGCTAGGGTTTCCATGGCAAGCATTTCAGGATACCCCACTTTGCCAGAAGTTGCACTCCGAAGGAAGATGTCAGAAACCATATAACTTGGGGCAAATTTTATTTATTTATTGAAAGCTTGCCAAGTACTTGGAGTATGTTGCTTGGTAGCTGTAGACATCAACATCTGCATGGCACTGCTTCTGAGAAAAACAGTGACTTGAAACAAATCTGGATCCTTCTCTTGCAAGTGATCTTAATTGGCTTATGCCTTGTAAGACATGAGCGGTGAAGACGGGAGCGCGCCCGATGCGCGATGAAGTATGGGTGGAGTGGCTAATAAGTCCGGTAAAATTCCAATAGCTCTGTCTGCTCTTTTGTAGGACCGGTATGCTTTCAGAAATAGCACACGCCTGATGCTCTGATATCACTGTCACAAGGCAGGCACCACATGCCAAAAGAACAGACTGAACAGACTTTTAGCACTTCAATAACAACTTGTCACAAACGGGAGCGCATAACAATATAAAATATACTCGGATAAATAAAATTTATCACTTAATATTGAAGCCAGAGGATATAGAGAGAAATAGATAGAGAGAGAGAGAGAGAGATAGAGTGAGAAGATCGACACAGTACTGGGACCAGAAGATGGGTTGGTCCCCCCCCGTAATAGTATCTTTATTACTGAGGAGAAGTCTATACAAGCACTTGAACCGAACGTATTACCACGTTCGTTCTAAAATAAGACTTGATGGTTCCGGGAAGCCTCAGCTTCCGATTCCTCGGGCAAAACCCTATTCCAAGGAACTTCCGTTCCTTATTCCAATTCCTCGAGAATCAAGGTTCTCGCCTCTGGCTCTCACCTTCCAGACTCAGGGCATGGCATCCCTGCAACTCTTTTCCAACTCTCTTTCCAAAGTCCTCTTCCCGCAGAACAACTCTGCTTTCCCGGACACGAAGTCCTTACTTGGGAATCCCAACTTCCGGATCACAACTTGAGAGACTACCTCTCTCCGATCCGTGGATCTACTTCCCAAACTCGGGTATGAAACCCTTGGGCTGATCTGGCTCTAGTTCCTCAGAGCGCTTTTCTCCTGCAGAGGCTCATGCCTTCCTCTGCTCCTACTCCCTCACGAAGAGGAAGTACACCTGCAATCAAATACTCAAAGATCAGAACATGAAAATCGTTACCTTCAAAGTCTCGACGCTCGAAACGCAACTCGGTTCTCGAAAAAGCAATTCCCCGGAAGAGATCTCTCCATAGAAAATCCTCTCTTCCAATCCTACACACAAAAGAGGTGTGTTCTCGGGTTCCTTCTTGTAAATCAGCCTTGTCTACGACATTTATGGGCTGAAAACAGAGAAAAACAGCAACTTGTTGCGATGGAAACACGCTTCGTAGGCACTTCTTCGCGAGGGAACTCGCGCACTGGGTCTTGGCGACATCTGGTACACTTGGGGCAGCCATGGGCATCACCGGCAACGTCTTCTTTACGGCTGAAATCTGCAGTAGCATCTCCTCCTTGCAAAGATTGGTCCTCCCCTCTGAGTGAGGGCATGTGATGCTTTTATAGCTCCTAGCCACGGGCACGAATAGTTGCTCGTGTAGAGATTGCGGCCTTTTTTTTTTATAATAAATATTTTTTTTCATTTTTTTTTTTTGTTCTGCCAGAAAAAGAGAGAGAGAAAACGCTGGCTGATCTGTTGCCTTATTTATCAGATGGCTGCCCACTTATTAAGTGGGCGGCCGGCGTATTTTAAAAGTAGTCTCAACCTGCCCAAAAACTCAATAAAACTTTATAAGTTAAAAATAATGCTTTCACAGCACTTCCCAGGCGTCCCTGGATGCAATCACACGCACAGTTGCAATGCAGACATAGACTTCCTCGCGGGAAAGCATCTGCTTTCCCGAAAAGCAATCCCGCTTTCTCAGAAAGCATCTGTTTTTCCTCAAAGTTTCCTCTGAACCCATCTTCATTCAAGTGCTTGCTTTTTCCTTGTGCACAATTCTAACATAGTTCAGAATTTCCTCCCGACTATGGATATTCCCTTTCCGATGCACCCGTCACCCACCTTGTGACGCATCAGGAATACCCATCAACTAGTCCTTTCCTACCGAACTTACGGTACAATCTCCTTCACGATGCTCTATGTCACCCATCCTATGACGCATCAGAGATGTCCATTCCCGGATGGTCGGATACTTCTTTCCAATGCTCCCTGTCACCCATCCGATGTGACGCATCAGAAGTACCCGTTCTTGGTGGCCTTACAGATATTCCCGTTCTCAGTGCTCCCGTCATTACTTTGAATGACGCACTTGGAATATTCTGTACTCGGATGTCTCCAGTGAGAAAAACCCTCTCACTTAAAATTCCAATAATTCATTTAGAATTATTTTTCCTTGGTGTTCCAAGCGAGAAAACCCTCTCACTTATAAATCCAATAATTCATTTAGAATTATTTTTCTGTCAGATAAAGCCAATTTGGCAACATCCCTCTCACTTATAAACAGTTGTCCTCAACTATAGAGGTCCAACTGAACTGCCGGGGAGAAACCGAAAAGATTCCAAATCTTGCTCAATGGTGAGTTGAGCTAGTCCTTTCTCAAAAGAGAACTTAAAAAGTAAATTAAACAAAAATTCAAAAATTCAATACTTACCTTAACAGTTGATGTCCTTCCTCTAGTACCTCGAGGATATCCTTCACCATTCATTCAACTTACGAACCGCGGAAGAACTCGTCATTTGCGTCTTTCCAACAGATCGAACGTTTCCTCATTCGAGAGTCTGTTAACTCAAATCCACCTTCTCAATCCGAGAAGAATAATCCTCCTAGAAATCAATCTAGGTATCTGTCCTTGCGCATAATCCTGCGCTGTTAGTCTAGAGGGTATTAAACCTCTTGTGTCCTTCACATAGGGAATGCTAAAGTCATAGAGCATTAAGCTCGATGTCTTTCTTTCACAAACAAAGTTTGCGATCACCTTAAAGAAGGTTCTTGTTTCGGGCCGTCACTCAACGTAGGCGGACGGTTCCAATCCTTTGTGCACGGCGGCACTTCCTTCCAATCTTTTCCTCCTGCGAGTTATTACCACCAACAGTGATTTCCCGACGCCCATTAGCGTCTCTTCCTTACAAAATCATAAAAAATGATTCACCTTGCGAGCATCAATGACGATTTGCAAAATCTCAGGCATATAGGATTCTAGCCATAGCATTTTCTGAACGTACGTTCAAACCCGGTTCACAATAGAGCGAACCCTCTTTGATTCTCAGGGATATTCTCCCATTTGTAATTCTTACCATTTTGAAATGGTTGGCGAGCTATATTCTTACGAACATAATAGTTCGAATTTATTCCAGCAGCGTGTAAATGCTACTTGACCTTCTCATGGAGAAACATATACCGCAACCAAAAGTTGCTACTGTAATGGTAAAGGCACATAGCGTACTCAATGATCAACGACCATCGGAAAACCTCTTCTCCGTAGAGAAACTCAAATTCCTTCTACCAAACACATCTCAAATAGAGATTCTTGTGTCGGAATATTATTGCGCGCAAAAAGGCGCTCAAGAGAGTATAACAAACTCTCGTCCAGTTCCTTGGCATAGGTCTGCATGTACGTGTGTTATCCATGTACTCAAAAGTGTACATAATTCTTAAGCTGTGTTAAAGTTTCGGTGAACCTGGGAAATTACCTTCCCTTCGTAAGATCCTTAGAGCGAAGACGCTCAACTTGGCGATCACTTGGCTCGATCTTAGAGCAAAACCCGCTCATCAAATAATCTAGGATTTTAATCCTTGGATTCCTCAAGCACAGGCCGTAGTCGTCGCTTGTTCCTTCCCTCGTAAAGAGAGTGTTCATTCACTTGTGCAAAAAGCACTACCATATCTTCCCTTACCGAGTAGGGGGTGTGGGCTTAAAGAGTACTCAAGCTTCATGAAAGCTTTTCTTTGCTTGAAAACTCAGAATGGTTCCTTCATAATTTCCTACCCGCAATAGCAGGTAATTTGTTGGAGAACTACCGGATACCAGATCAATCATGGACCTTCCGGATGGTTAAGCAAAGCAGTTCATCGTATAAACATTGTTCTGACTCAACCTTACTCTCATAAACACTCGAGAGTGATTGTCCTGGTTAGACACTACCATACCTCGTGCAAAAGAGCAAAGCATAATGCACTTTATGATTTCCTCAAAGATGTAACTTTGATTAAAAACCTGCCCTCTCACTTAAAGTTCAAGGGTCTTCTATTCAAGAAGTCAGGAGTTAGATTTAATTCCCTTACTCCAAACTTTCTGTGTTCAATGTTTCCCGTCCCACCACGGGGATTGGATTCTATGTACACTAAGGTGTACACTTTCAGCTTTGTATTGCTGACTCCACCATCTGCTGCAAAGTATCTTGCAGATGGGTTTACAAATTCGGGCAAAAGTCCTTCGTTAAATTTGTTCATCTTTCCTTCCTCAGAGAGGATCAAGAATGGAGCTACCTTGGCAAGAGTGAACCACTACTTGCTTTGACTCACTCGTGTTCCTATTGGGCAAACCGATCCCAATCTTCTTGGATGCCTTCTTCAAAGCATAGAGGAAAAAATTTTGTCAAAAAAATTCAGCCTTGAATTGAATCCAAGTCTTGTTGTAAGTTCCTTGCAGAGCTTTGGTATACCACCAAGTACTTGCAATCCCCTTGAGGTGTTTAATCACATGCCTCATCTTCGACGCTTTTTCAAAAATTGCCGTTTGCAAAGGCAACTTCAAACGTGTCGAATCAATGCGGTAGCTTTCGGGGCATCTTCCCTTCCGTCAAAAGTATCAAACTTGATTGGAAGTGTTCCTAGGTCTAGAGACCTTCTTCATATCCTTCTCGGAATGACGGGATTTCATGGCTATAGTTCTGGATTGACGTTCATGGATATTTTCTGGATTTTGAAGAATCTCGAGCATTCCGCTCCTTGGATTCTCTAGGTTCTTGAGCATCATGCTCTTGTCGCCTTCTCAGAGAATCCCAAGCCTTGTGTCGACTTCTTGCAGAGAGAAAAAAATTTCCAACTCTGCAAGCTTTTCCTTGTAGGACTTAGGGTTCCGCCTGCTTACTTCTCTCTTGGCTTGTCATGGCTTCTTCCCGTATCCTCCCAGAGTCGTCCTCCTTTACAGAGAAAGAGAGGACACCATGCTCTGATACCACTGTCACAAACGGGAGCGCATAACAATATAAAATATACTCGGATAAATAAAATTTATCACTTAATATTGAAGCCAGAGGATAGAGAGAGAGAGAGAGAGAGAGAGAGAGAGAGAGATAGAGTGAGAAGATCGACACAGTACTGGGGACCAGAAGATGGGCTGGTCCCCCCCCCGTAATAGTATCTTTATTACTGAGGAGAAGTCTATACAAGCACTTGAACCGAACGTATTACCACGTTCGTTCTAGAATAAGACTTGATGGTTCCGGGAAGCCTCAGCTTCCAATTCCTCGGGCAAAACCCTATTCCAAGGAACTTCCGTTCTTTATTCCAATTCCTCGAGAATCAAGGTTCTCGCCTTTGGCTCTCACCTTCCAGACTCAGGGCATGGCATCCCTGCAACTCTTTTCCAACTCTCTTTCCAAAGTCCTCTTCCCGTAGAACAACTTTGCTTTCCCGGACACGAAGTCCTTACTTGGGAATCCCAACTTCCGGATCACAACTTGAGAGACTACCCCTCTCCGATCCGTGGATCTACTTCCCAAACTCGGGTATGAAACCCTTGGGCTGATCTGGCTCTAGTTCCTCAGAGCGCTTTTCTCCTGCAGAGGCTCATGCCTTCCTCTGCTCCTACTCCGTCACGAAGAGGAAGTACACCTGCAATCAAATACTCAAAGATCAGAACATGAAAATCGTTACCTTCAAAGTCTCGACGCTCGAAACGTAACTCGGTTCTCGAAAAAGCAATTCCCCGGAAGAGATCTCTCCATAGAAAAACCTCTCTTCCAATCCTACACACAAAAGAGGTGTGTTCTCGGGTTCCTTCTCGTAAATCAGCCTCGTCTACGACGTTTATGGGCTGAAAACAGAGAAAAACAGCAACTTGTCGCGATGGAAACACGCTTCGTAGGCACTTCTTCGCGAGGGAACTCGCGCACTGGGTCTTGGCGACATCTGGTACACTTGGGGCAGCCATGGCATCACGGGCAACGTCTTCTTTATGGCTGAAATCTGCAGTAGCATCTCCTCCTTGCAAAGATTGGTCCTCCCCTCTGAGTGAAGGCATGTGATGCTTTTATAGCTCCTAGCCACGGGCACGAATAGCTGCTCGCGTAGAGATTGCGGTCGTTTTTTTTTTTTTTTTAATAAATATTTTTTTTTTGTTCTGCCAGAAAAAGAGAGAGAGAAAACGCTGGCTGATCTGTTGCCTTATTTATCAAATGGCTGCCCACTTATTAAGTGGGCGGCCGACGTATTTTAAAAGTAGTCTCAACCTATCCAAAAACTCAATAAAACCTTATAAGTTAAAAATAATGCTTTCACAGCACTTCCCAGGCGTCCTTGGATGCAATCACACGCACAGTTGCAATGCAGACATAGACTTCCTCGCGGGAAAGCATCTGCTTTCCCGGAAAGCAATCCCGCTTTCTCAGAAAGCATCTGTTTTTCCTCAAAGTTTCCTCTGAACCCATCTTCATTCAAGTGCTTGCTTTTTCCTTGTGCACAATTCCAACACAGTTTGGAATTTCCTCCCGACTATGGATACTCCCTTTCCGATGGACCCGTCACCCACCTTGTGACGCATCAGGAATACCCATCACCTAGTCCTTTTCTACCGAACTTACGGTACAATCTCCTTCATGATGCTCTATGTCACCCATCCTATGACGCATCAGAGATGTCCATTCCCGGATGGTCGGATACTTCTTTCCGATGCTCCCTGTCACCCATCCAATGTGACGCATCAGAAGTACCCGTTCTTGGTGGCCTTACAAATATTCCTGTTCTCAGTGCTCTCGTCATTACTTTGAATGACGCACTTGGAATATTCTGTACTCGGATGTCTCCAGTGAGAAAAACCTCTCACTTAAAATTCGAATAATTCATTTAGAATTATTTTTCCTTGGTGTTCCAAGCGAGAAAACCCTCTCACTTATAAATCCAATAATTCATTTAGAATTATTTTTCTGTCAGATAAAGCCAATTTGGCAACACAACTGAACTGAGAGAGAGAGAGAGAGAGACGACACGCGGCACGGAGTGGCGGAATTCCACCCCAGAGAGTATTGGCCCCAAACCTTGGTGCCCCTTTCGGTATTTCTTTATATTACTGCTGATTCGCAAAGTACAACAGCTGGGGAGCTCCTGCTCTGCAATCTGCGCGCTAAAAAGTGCCAGAGAGGGCCCCCAAGGCTCATATTTAAAGGCCCAAAGCCTAAAAGCATCAAATATGAAAAGCTGACCCCAAAAAATCACTTTTCTAAAATTTCGGGATTTTTCTAAAAATCCACCGCGAATTCCGGAACATCCGTACAGGTGCCACATCACCATATTTTGATGTGCAAAGTCTTTTGAGCGTGTTCTGCTTTATTTTTAATGCCTTTATGTCACTTGGGGCCCCATCGGACGGGGTCCCCATAAGTTGGTAGGACTTCTTCTTCTATTACTTGTTCTTCTTAGGGTTTCTAGAATTAGGGTTTGCAGGTTTTAGGGTTAGGGTTTCCAGAATCAGGGTTTGCAGGTTTTAGGTTAGGGTTTCGAGAATTAGGGTTTCAGCAGTTAGGGTTTTTGGCAGAAATTAGGGTTAGGGTTTTTGCTCTCGGGCAACCACGTCATCACTTTGTGACACTTCTTCTGTTACTTGTTCTTCTTAGGGTTTAGGCCCCTTGGCCGGTAGCTCTGTTCTTCAGTAGGTCGATACGTCAGCAGTTTGTTACAACCTCTCCCTTAGGAGGAGGACCGAGAGGCAAGGAGGAAGGCCGGAACAAATTTTTTCCCCGGGGGGGGGGGGGGGGGGTGGGGGGGGGGAGCTGCTGACCTGCAGATAATGCAGGAAGCGAAGGCGGCGGGTGGGAAGGTCTGCACGGGGTGCAGGCGGGAAGGCGGCACGGGGCTGTGGGTGAGAGGGCGGTGCGGGGCAGCACAAGCAAGGGTGGTGAGCAGGCGGGGGCAGGGCTATGGAGAAGCGCAAGATAGGAGGGATGTGTGTGTGTGTGTGTGGGTGGGTGGGTGGGTGGGGGGGGGGCTGCGCGGGGAGCAGAGCAGCAAGCGTTCATTCCTGACTCTTATGTGTTATACACTTCTTGAGTGCCGCACCTTTGACTTTGTCTGATACTTTGGTAGACATATGGTCAGAGCTTTTGCATATGCTATGCAACCAGTGGGTTACATCAGCAGGCTCCTCCAGGGCACCGGATGTCGCCACTGTTCCTCAAGACGCTGGTCTTGACATTCAGCACTCTTGAGTTTTCAGCATGGATCAGGGCCACATCAGTGGTTAATTTTTCACTCTTCACACATGCCCCCTTGATCAATGATGTACATATAGCCTTCACACATTGGATTTTCTTAAGAGTCCTGTACTTCCTTGGTGATTTGTTCACATGAGCATCCCTCGAGGTCCATGTGTACACAGAATACAGCTCCGCTTTTCCTCAAAAAAAAAAAAAAGATACTAATGTAGGTCTTTTTGGGGCACTGTCCTAGACCTCTAACAAATAAAATGTACGTACATACTGAGTCATGAATTTGCACTTCTATGATGGAACAAAATGCATGAAATCAGATTAGCACTTCAGTTATTGAAGGCAAGCTTTTGTATGGCATGATATTGTCAAGAAACTAGTATTGAGTACTGTCACAACTTGTCAAAAGAAACTGGGTGCATGCGACAACTGCTGCAGTGAGAAAGTGGGTATGAATTGCTTACTTTTTCTTCAAGGGTTACTTAATGCAACTCTGTTGCCTAGGAGGTTTCAGGAATGCCGACCTCTTTGAAGAAGGACAACTATCAAGCTCATTCTTTGCAGCTGATGCCTACTAAAGGTGACAAAGGCACATCTTCTGGATTGGAAGGTAAAAAGTGTCTTATTTTTCTGTATGTTTTTCTTTTTTTAAAGTATTGAGGAAGCTTGTTACATTAACTGAATAGTGGGTTCCTAACACATCTTACCTGAGCAGCTGTGTGGAAAGCAACACATCTGATGTACTAAAAGTTTTGTCTTTTTTGTGAGATTGACGTTTGGATGGAATTGAACAATGGTAATTCAAGTGATCTGCAACACAGCATAATTGAACCTGCTTAACTGGAGTTAAGGGGTGTTTGGCCTTTTTACTAGGGTGACCAATGTCTGCCTGCTGATCATTGCTTATGCGACCCAGAAGGAATCAGTACAAGTTTAGTGTTAATGACTCAAAACTATAAGAATTTTGTTTTCACTTGAAAGCTGACTTTCAAAAGCTCTCTGTAATTTAGTGATAATGGCAAATGACATAGCTGAAATAATTCAGATGGAGGTACGAGACTTTTGTAGGCGAATGTGGTGGCCTTTGCTTGTGTGTGCTTTTGCAATTCTGTAGTGGGAAACTGGACTCATGTGACCTGGAAGGTGTTTGTGCAAATTAAGTGCAAGATCAGTGTTAATGACCACAATTAAGAATAAAAAATTTTGCTGGAAAACTGAATATTTCAAAGTTTGCTGAACTGGGTGATAATCCTGCTTTTTGAGACCGTTAGAATTCTTGTCACTTATGAGCACTGCCGCTGCTCATGGCGCATTATCGTGCCATCTGCAGCTTTATTACTATGTCAGCATGGCATGAAAAATCTGGTCTCTGTAGTTAGGGTTATGAGAGCAGTTTTGATGTTGATTAACAGAGTGATCTCTCTTTTGAGCATACATCTAGTTAAGGTCAGTCCTTAGATTTCTTTCAGGTTCTGATGTCAGAGTGCAACCGAAATGGAGTGATAGAGACAATGGAGTAGAGAGAGGAAAGCCAGAGAGACATTTGACCCCTTAGACAGCAGTGAGAGTTTTTGGTCAATACCACAAGACTAGACGCAATGTGAGAGCAAAAATGCTGTAAATGCGGAAAGATTTGTTTATGCGCCAACTTGTTCTGCAAATGAATGAACGAGCATGAGAGGGCAAAGGTCAGGAACATCCTTTAAGGGTGGGCAATGCCTGCGTGACAAATTTATGGGTTTGTGAGAACAAAGGCAAGATTGCCATCTTCTTGCTCTAGAACCTTAAGAGGTGAAGGGATTCAAGCAGAAGAAAGGCATGGATTTCGATGAAATTTTTTCTCCAGTAGTCAAGATAGCTACATTATGTCTTGTGCTTGGACTAGTAGCCACTGAGGACATGGAACTTGTCCAAATGGACGTAAAGACGGCATTTCTTCAGGAAGAGGATGTTTAAATGAAACAACCATAGGGCACCGTTTCATGTTTTTGCCATTAGTGTTGTGCTATTGTTTATTATGGGTAGTTGTTGCATTAGCTTTGCTTTTCCAAAGTTGCTTTTAGGGGAATCCAGAGAGTGTGAAGGTGTGCATGTTGTGTGTGTGATCACTGGCCTGTTGAGGGTTTAAGGGGGATATATGAGGGATGCACTAAGGTGTTAATGACATAGTTGTTCAACTTAATTAAATGCTCAAGTTACGAATGACAAGTCGGCCAAGATAATGAGACAACCTAGAAATTAGAATCTTGATTAACACATAAGCTTGATACAACGCTCTGGTAGAGAGTGAGCTGCCTTTTGTGCTACATGAAATTTGGATATCTTTTGGGTGTGCGGCTATTTATGAATGTATTGGTGTGAGCACAAATAGAGGGCCACTACTGATGTTGCTGCTTCTGATCCTTGTAACTTTTTGCTGTTGCCCAGCTTATGGGAGCACTGACCAGGTGACGACTTACCTTTTTGTATAGGAGTCCGGCTCATTGTGTTCTGTTCTCTGGTTGGTTGTTGGTTGTGTGTGTAATGTGATTGGAGCAGTGTTTGATCTGTTTTCCATTCGTGTCTAAAAATGAAGGTCACTCACTTGCTCTAAGTTTCTTGTTTCGATCGCTTAATTTCCTAAATGCCACCAACTCCGTTTTTTGGCTTCTTTGATTGGAGTCTCTTTTGAGGAGTCTTGTTCTCAGTGCTTGTGCTTTTGGGCAGACTCACATGATGTAAGATCAGATGCACTGATTTTGTTAATTAGTGTGATTGTTAACAAGCGAATCATGACATGCTTGATGATAAATTTTGAGAAAAATGCTGACTGATAACGACAGCTCTCTAGCTCTGTAAAGAAAAATTTGGGGGGGGGGGGGAGCGCACGGAACAATGGACAAAGTTTAAAAGTTTTATCTAAACTTCATATGGTTGTGCTGCTGCAGAGGAATTTCTTGTAACTCACATACTTTGTGTTGCTGCAGAAAAGTACCCTTTTCATGCTTAAACACCGGGGATGTGGTGGACACTATGTTACCACATGCATCAGGTGGAAGGGTCAAATGTGTCTAAAAACTATTGGCCAAGACGATAGATGCAGAACTCAGCACTGGTTATGGACTTACACAGCTGCAGAGAATGGCGATTCAAGTATGTGTATACTTTGTCAAGGGAAATTATGACGTATGTACAATTGGAAAGAGAGTTAATATCAAGGGTACACTAAGGAGGAAGAAGGTGAAACCTTGTGAATTTTTTTTGAAGTGTCGAGTGACGAAATGACCTAAGCAGTCAACCCTCCAAATTTAAAATCATCTGTCCCTTCTTGCGTGTCCTTAGAAAATGACTTGTAGAGCGTGAACTCTCAGTTGCGTGCAGTGATTGACAAGAAGATAGTGATATAAGAGCATGCACATGCATGTGCCCCACGCAAATGAGGCCCACAGGCAGATTCCCCTGCCCCCTTGCGCGGTCCATCCCTCTCTCTCTCTCTCTCTCTCTCTCTCTCTCTCTCTCTCTCTCTCATACCCTGCCCCCTCTTTGCGCGAACTATGCCTACTCCCTGTGCGCAACCCTTCTTTCATGCCTTCGCTGTGATCCTGTGCGAAGCGGATATTCTCTCCAAATGAGAGATTTTTCGATTTTACGGCAGCTGGTACCCCATATTCTCTGTCCAGCTTTTCTTTTTCCCGGATGACAGAGGACATCACATATGTACACACACTCTCTCTCTCTCTATCTATCTCTCTCTCTCTCTCTTTCTCTTTCTCTTATGTACAGTGATTTACCCTATTATGTCGAGGTTGGCCTCTCTCTCTCTCTCTCTCTCTCTCTCTCTCTCTCTCTCTCTCTCAACAGTTCAAGTTTTCTTTTTTGGGGATGACACGATATATTGTGGTGTACACACAAGATGGGACCAAACTAGGCTTCTCCTTCACGAGTGAGGCAGTCTGTTATATTGATAACTAGGAGTACAACTATCTTGGCATCTACCCGAGGGTTCACACATGGGGGTTCATACCAAGGCCATCCGGCCACACACCACACCTCCCCCCTTAGGGAGAAAAAGATGAACATCTTTTTACAAGATTGGACTAAGAAGGGACTCGACATGACTGAAGGGATTGCACCAACTCCAATGCCTCATCTGGGGGGAGTGAGCTTACAACGGCTTAGGGGCTAGAAACTGAACTTGGGGGCTAGACTCGACATCATGCCGATCATCGTCAGCGGAACTCATACATCTCGCTTATGCAAACATTAGGTCGCTATCCCAATGTAATGGATAAGACGAGGAAGGACTGACCGAGGATTGGGTGCGAAATTTTTGCGACATGCATCCCTTCCCGAAGGAGCTTGGTGTGATGGTAACGGTTGTTCAATAAAAACTACATTGTGAAAGGAACCAAAGATGAAAAGACTATCACTAAGCACCTAAAAAGAAAAGGATAAATTGTGGGATTGTGACTCGATCGCAATTATGAAAGCATAAAGATTAGGCACCTCTGCACCAATGATGCAACAACTCCTATGTCTTTGAACAATAACCGCAAAATAGATGCGACATCTCCTGCTTGTTCGAATGTATTGAAAGCAGTAATGACTGAAAATAGACCTCAGCAATAGGACTTCTTACTGGCTGTTCTAACTTCTCAAGATTGTGCATAACCTTTGGGGTTGCAGAAGCATGTTTGACCATCGTTGTGGCTTCTTGGAGGGCAAAACCTGGTGAGCATCAGTGTGAAAAAAATTACCTCCAAAACCAGTCACCATGAATCAGCCAAGGACGAATGCACTGGCCTTGGTGGGAGTAGTCGCTGTGGCGTTCTCATACCTTTCTTGATGAAAGCAGAAAGGCAAGCAAGCACGAACTCATGAGTGTAGCATAATATGAGGAAATGAGCATAGTGTGATCAGGCTCTTTTAACTCCTTGAATTGCTTCTCTCTCTCTCTCGGCTTCTTTCTTTGCTTGCATGACGTCAATGAAGTAAGTGTGATGAGAATATACGATGAGGGAGCATAAGAACTATTACAAAGGAATGCATCGGCTGTGTAAAGTGCAGGCAAGGAGAGAAACTTGTAGTAGAACTCAAGATGGTGAGGAAAAGCGAAAAAGGGCTCAGAGCACAAGGGTGTTGATTGTTGGGAATGCAAAACCGAACAGAAAGCGGAGCAACAGTGTTTTGCGGGGAAGTAGTGATTCTTGATCTTGTCATGATGATGTCGGACTCAGAGTTTTGGATGGCGCAGCGTCATGATGATGCAAAGTTGTTGAGCCTCCTCCAACAGATGCTTCAGCTTCTTTCACAGGGCATGCGTAATGCAGGTGCGGGTGTGAGGAAAAGGGGAGGAAGGGCTCGGAGACGCAGTAAATATTGGACAGGCTGTTAGTCCAAGGCGGGGGATGCAGAGGGTGTTGTCCGCGGCAAGTCATAAAATGCAGCAACGTCGCTTGTGTGTCGCCAGCGAGAAACAATAGAAAGCCCAAGCCAAGGTCCGTGAGCAATTAGAAAGGGACAGCTATGGGGTTGGCGAGTTCCATGGGGAGCTACAATCAGGTGGCAGCTAGCCTATGTCAAGGAGGAAGGTCGCCATGCCTGTAGAAGCAAACCCAAGAACCTTAACCCACCCAATCAAGAAAGTGCCCGTCATCTCCACCAATGTGGTGTACCAAGTGGGAGACAAGATATGACTAAACTGAGCTTGCCTCTTGCATCCGAGAGTAGCTCCTTATATTAACATGAGAGGTAGTTACAAGTAGGTTCACACTCGGGCCGTCCGGCCACACACCACAATATCATATATGGACATTGATTTGTCTCATAGGCCAAGGTCAACCTTTTAAAGTCTCTCTCTCTCTCTCTCTCTCTCTCTCTCTCTCTCTCTCGGCCATGAAACAAGTGAAAGGGTCACGATTGGCTTTTAAAACAATAAGAAAGTGATAAATTCATTAGGTTAAGTTTAATTGGAATCAGTTTCGGGAAAGGGTTGCCTCAGCTTAGCCTCGAGTCCGCTGAAAATCGGAACAGCTGGTTGCAAACCATGGTAAAGGGAAGAAAAATTGGTGAAATATGCGAGAAAATAGCTTAAAGTCATGCAAATTTTAAATTTTTGCTAGTATTTTCGTTTTGCTTCTTTGGTTGAGTGCCACTTAATAAAAGAGACTTTCTCGGAATATTGACTAGAGTTAAATTATAGAATGGAAGAAAAGTCAAGAATGTGAGGATGTGTGTGTATGTATGTATAGAATTTACTAGAATTATGCTAGGTGAAGCTTCACTTCAACATTCTGAAAGGATGGAATGTAAGAGAAGTTCAGACATGTTAGGCTGTGAAATGAAAGGTGAAGTAAAAACTTCCATTTACTATTTTTAAATTTAAATAACATTTAAGGTAAGTCTCCATATCATTGAAAACATTGAAAGTATGCCTGACCGTGACCGAACTCTCCTTTAAGGCTTCTTTAGAAAGCCAAAAAGGTGAGACATGCAAGGTGAGCCAAGAATTGTAAGAATTGTACACAAGGAAGAGTGCTTTGCACAATATTTTTGGTGTTTGTCAAAACTATTGAGATTTCTAATAGTACTTTCTCTTTTGTTGATAAGTAGGTTCCTGTCTTTTTTTTCTTGATTTAGCAAGAATGTGGCACCGATGGTTGTAGGCCGCGCAAACGTTGTTTTTAGGTTCATTAAAGCGAATCTATTGGATGTTATCTTTTGTCTTGAGAAAAAAAAGGGAACACGACGCGTGGAGGTGTGTCAAATTTTTGAGAAAATAGGAGAGAGAAGAGAGAGGTGCAAAGGTAAGAGGAGAGAGAGAGAGGGAGATTTTCTCTGTCGAACACGCCAGGTGGAAGGAGATTAAGGCGTTCTCTCTCTCACGATGATGTGCAGGGTGGAACTCGGGTCCAGGTGTGATAGTGGTGGCATGCACGGATTCGCGAATTTATGGCTCATTATGCACAGGAAGGGTGGTGAAGGGTACATACGGAAGTGTCACGATGCATTCAGGGACAGGTTCACAAGGGCTACGATTGAGGCAGCTCTATTGTGATCTCTCTCTCTCTCTCTCTGTGTGTGTGTGTGTGTGTGTGTGTGTGTGTGTGTGTTTTTGTTTGTTTGTTGAGGGGTATCGAGCCAAAAACAAGGTTGAGGAGAGAGAAATATCAAACTCCACGTCTAGTGTAGATGCGCATGCAAATCCTTAGGGCAGCTTAGGTGGAGACAGGCGAGGCAACATGAGGAGGAGGTGTGGCTCGAGGTGCATCTTGGTAGGCGTAGGGAAAGATGTGCAGACTCTCTCTCTCTCTCTCTATGTGTGTGTGTGTGTGTGTGTGTGTGTGTGTGTGTGCGCGCACAGGAGGCCTCCTCGTGCAGTTTTTGTGTATTTTTTGAGTGGACCTTGGTAGGCGAGGCGCTTGATGTGTGTGCGTCGTCATCACTGAGATGCTTGGTACCGAGATTTGGTAGAAGCAAGGCACAGGGAGAGAACACAGAGGTAGACATACACTCCCTGCAGGCTCTTGGAGGCGGTTTTTGAGTGCATAGCAGACATGGGGGCAGCAGGCTTATGAGCGATGGAAGGTATGCCCAATGCTAGTTGCACGCAATTAGCAAGCACAATGTAATTGGCTTGGGAAATGGGCAGCGGAACATGGATGTGAAGAGCAGAGGATGAGGCAAGCAGAGCTTATGTCTAGGCGGTGGTTGACTGAAGCAAGGCAGAGGGAGAGGGTACGTAGGCAGAGGCGGACGCACCACGAGAGCGCTTGCATGAGTTTAATGGGTTTTGGGGAGAGGGAATCTTTCGACAAATTAATGGGTTCTCTCAAAGTAGACCGAGTAGGTATCTCAAATAGTATTTGTCATATTAGCATAATATTCAAGTTTGCATTCAACCAATTTTTAAAATTTGTGCGTGGGAAAAAAAAAACCATTCTCCTCCTCTTCACACATATACTGAAAACAACCAAAAGCTACATATCATGATGCATAAGAGGCATTTGCATACTCGAACAAGCCCAACTAGAAAAGTAAACATCCCATACATTGTTACATGAAGTCTTTACTTGCCATTTTGGCATCTTCTGGCGTGCTGATTTTTAGGCCTTTCAGGCTCATCAATTACTTCCTCATAATGCTCTACATGTGATTTCCCATCAACACTAAAAAGATCCAGAACATGTCATTCATGTGTCTAAGGTACCATTTGTCACTTTAATTTAGAACATTAACGGCTCCACAATATCTTCCACAAACACATCTTGGCTAGCCAAGATATGTTATAAGGCTCCTTCCTATGTGGATCTTCATTTGCAAGTCTTTGGCAGGACACCTGTTCAGTACATATGTGGCACACATGACACCCTCAAGGTAAAATGCATGTGGCAAAGCTTGATAATACATCACGCTATCTCCACAAGTGAAATGTTATTCTCTTAGCAACACCATTTTGTTGAGGGGTGTTGGTGTTGAGATGTACATGAAATACGAAGGTGTGAATGAAGGGAGTTCGTGGTTGACCTCAGCCTCGATAGTGGTTAACTATGAGGCCTTGGTGATGGCTTGACTCAAACTTGAACCTTTATTACCAAGCGTGAGCATAACAAAAGCTTGATAAAGGAGAAATTGATATGAATAACATTGCTACTAGCTTTCCTCGGAGCTCCTCGGGTAATGAGATTCTTTGAATTGCTTTTGCTCTAATGTTGGCTAGTTGAGTGCACCACTAAGTTGTAGCCACCTATCCCCTTTCTAGTCAGAGGTTGTGGTGGATACGGGCCCTTTAACAAATTTCAACCTCCCTTTGAATTGCAAAGTCCATGGTGATATTTTCATTGTGTTTTGCAAGCATTTTCTAGGATAACATTGTGTGTTCTTGAAGATCATTGCACAGTAGAAATAGGCTCTTTTGGTACTCTTGCTAGTTCATGAAACTCTAGGATAAAAGTGTCTTCCATTTCTTGCATTGCTTGGACCTTGGACCCTTGATTCTCCAACAACTCACTTGTTACCTTTTCATTTCCCTCATTTGGAGTCCCATTCTTTAAATTCCCCACCAATGTAGCATAGGCCACAACGTCCTAGGGCTCTGACATGTGTGGGTATAGGGAGAGGTAGCAGATAGTGCCTCGAGCTCAAGTGCCATTACGTACATGAGACGGAGTAGTTCTTGTTGATTTGAGGCAAAGGGAGTGCCCCCACATATTGATCTAGTTGCAACTAACTCGTGTTGCTCAACGAGCTCCTTGGTTCCCTGGGATACTTCTTTACGCATTTTGTGGCTAGGTTTTGTCCCACTAGTGGAAGCTTGAAGGTAAATTTTTTGTTTTGCAAGTGCTCATTGTTGCGCCATCTGCCTACCTACTTTCTGAGCCAATTTTCTTTGTTTCTTTGACACATCGTCCTATTTAGAGCTCAAGATTCTAGATGTACTAGCTACTTGAACTCGATCTTGTGCTTTGAACCTGGAATTTTTCTTGAGCTGTTGGGCTTACAATTGGACGATTGGCGGTACAGGGGGCAAGGCTGGTTGTTGGATTGCCCATGCTTGTCGACGACATAGCCTGTTGGGCTTGAAGAATCAGCATCAAGTGCTGCCACTTGATCTATTGGCATCCTTGAGATGGAAGAGTTCTCCCATAGGTGCCCCCTTTGCTCACAACAATCACACTTGCATTCTGTTGTGGCCTGGTCATCCACCTTGCAATGCACACACCATTTGTCACTACAACTTGTACTATTCCTTATTCATGATAGTGCTTGCAACTACTTTCTAAGCTTCTTCATCTCTCCTTCATAACATTTGCTACTGAAATTTTTGACATATCCCTTGATTCAAGCTTCTATTGTTCTATGAACACTTGGGATTAGTAGTTACGACTAAGTCACGCTATCATCAAGACCTCATAGTTTACCACTGTCGAGGCTGAGGTCAACCATGACTTCCCCTTAGTTGACACCTTTGGATTTCATGTACACATCTCAGTATGAACATTTGGCAATCTTGATGGGGAATAATCGGTACGGTGGACCCAAACATTGCAAGAGCATTGTTGGGTAGTTGCTAAATCTGCGAGGTTGAGACTTGGGATGATTGACCAAGCTAATGAATGGGCATTGAGGAGGCTTAGAAGGCAAGCACAACAATAGGTTCAAGGGCCATACATGGAGCTTCAAGCTTAGCAGCCCAAAGCAAAAATGGAGGCCAATCACGTGGAGACAATAGAGGAGGAAAGCACGAAAGCTGACTCATTAGACTTTGAATTTCACGATGTGAAAGATGGACCTAGATAGGCCAAGAGACATGAGAGGAGCTCTGATTTAAAAAGGGTCAAGAAGAAATGATGTGAAGATTGTGTTCAAGCTTTTCAACAAGGGGCTTGATTGAGGAACATACCTATGGAGGATTTTAATGACCACCTACAACAAACTCTAATAGGTAAGATGAAAGGTGGCACTATAGGAATTTGTCAACTTATAAGAGTAAAGTAAAAGATTTTCTATTTAGATTTAAAGAGAAGAAAGCTATTGAGGAAATAATGAATTGAGTGATATTAAGAATTGACAGAGACGTATGTAATAGGAATGGTAGGAGAATGCATATGCATGTGTGTGTGCATTAGACATGAATACTCAAAACAAGGCAAACATAGATAATGAGATAAAATACAAGATCTTGATTAATATCAGGTGAATACTATGCCACACCTCCACTCTTGGCTTTGATTCTGTAGATGAATTCTTTCTCTAATTTTGGCTAGCAGCCTTCAACTCATTCTTGGTCAATGAGGCCAAGCTCACACACCCCTAACTAAAGACCATCAAGCTACTTGCCTTCAACAAGGGGCATATGGCACTATCCATTTATGTTCTATCCCACTACTAGCTATAAATGCATTAAAATATTTAGACATATACCCCTACTCCCCCCCCCCCCCCCTTCCCCCTGCGGCGCGGGTCGTCATGTTAGAGTAGAGGGTGCTCAAAGTAGAACTAGATAAAATTTCAATCATTAAAAAAATAAAATCTTGAAGCACATAAATAACTTTGGAGCTTACCCTAAGTGGATGGGTCGTGCATACTTGTGAAGGAATGGATCGTAGGCGTGCGTGTGTGCAGCGAAGATGGAGAGAAAAGAGAGGGAGAGAGAGAGCACGACACAGGGATGTGGGGTGGAGCTCCCAAATCTCACTGTATGAGCACAATGTAAGAGTGAGTGAGAAATCTTTATTCTTTGTATGTATAAAGAATAAGGAGATAAATGTGAGCGGTCTGACACTGGCTGGCAGACACGGGTAAAGCATGGCGAGGCACACCACCTTTACCTAACATTCTCCCACTAAAGGTTGTGTGTTGATAAGTGACGAGAAGACAAGAGTATATACAAGAGGTGAGAGAAAACAGCTCTCAACCTGCTCACTCCAGACATGTGAGTGCATTTGTAACCACTCTAGTGTGAATGCAACATGCACCACTTGGGCTAGAGCCACGATGACACTCTTGATGCAGGTATAAAGTGACGAACTGCATGGCTCCACAATGCACAATGCCAGTATCAGTCATCGCACAACTGACAACTCCCACTGCAAATGCACCAACCGCATAAGCAAGATCAGGTCTCGAGACCAAAAGGTCAGACATGAGAGACCCGAAAGCCGACGAAAACGCTTAGACAATGTGCTATCCCAAGACACAAAGTAGTTTTAAGGCAAGCTAGACTCAAAAGTGACATGCTCCTCACATGCATACTTTCTACCATCTATCCTCATAGTAGCACCATGCATCTGCCTCTTCTGCTGTCTCATATGTTTGAAGCAACGACGCCTAATATGCCTATCATGGCTGTAGTGCCAACATGTTAGTCGCGACCGTGAGCGAGAACCGCCTCTAACCTGAAGTTCTTCATATCCATGCCAAAACTATGGCAAACAATGCTCGAGATCACAAGACTCTCTCATCCGAGAGCAAACCACTATCTCAAGCAAAGAAGGTGAGCAATAGACATACATATCTGGCAAAATTTCGGCAGATTCTCCTCTGTTAACTGGAGCAAAAAACTCAACAGTAAATCGTAATGGAGACAACAACAAATTCCCAAATGGCCAATCCGGGAATGTACTTATTTGGAATCACCTCACAAAGTCATACATAGAGCCAAACTACTCTATCAAGAGTATCACTCAACGACGACACAAATGACATACATATGTGAGTGAAAAATTGCTGCCAAAATGTGTCAATGAATGAACAATGTGCCAAAAAATCGTAGCATACACAACCTATGTAAAAGTGGGAGTCAAAACTCAACCACTATCAAGAGTAACAAGAACTTTACTTGTAAATCAGTCTCAAATTCAGCTTTCAAATACCTGAAGAAACTGGTCACAACTGTGCCGCTAGCTTACAATTGAGCCATACATAGACACATGCAAAGAGGAAACGATGGCTAAAAAATTCAACTCACAAATGACTCTCAAACCTGCCTGTAAACTTGTCAATGTGATAGCTAAACTCGATCACAAACTATGGCGAGTAAACTCCAGCCACTATCCCACAAAAGCATACACAAAGCAAAAGCTCAAGACACATGCTGTGTCGAAACAAGTATGCAAGTCAAAACACTGCAGAAGATGTCCTCAACTGCAAATGGCAACACTTGTGGGAGTCTAAATGGAAGCTCCAAATGGTCGAGCACTCACAACTCAAGACCAAAAATGCAGAGCAAAACACACCCATGATACACCACCCAAAAGGAACAACATTGCACGCAAATCGTGAGTGCTACAAGCAATTGCAATCTCTATCGCACTAACGATGCATATAAAACGGCTACAAAACCAGTAATGAAAGTGACCGCACGCTCAAAACCATGAGCAACCAAAGCGCATCAAACCGCACTCCAAATGCGTGTACCAATCTCCACACTTTGCATACATAATTGCAAACACCTACAAATCTAGTACATAAATACTTGCTCTACTTGTGACTACCAAACGAGGCATGCATTGCCGAGCTCAAACTGCAATCACATGAGTCTCCCTGAGCATCAAACCTGTATCTGTACCTGCACTTGAATACTTGTATCCAGCAAAGAAGATCTCCCTCCTACAAAGACAACCTGTCTCTGCAAGCTCCTGTTACATGTGTGTGTGCTTGCTAGCACAAATCCGCAATCTCAACCTCAAAGGGCTGCCCTGTAGTCCGAGATACACACACCAGAAGAGAGGGAAAAATGGTCAAAAATCGATGAAAAACGAAATACACAGGTTGCTGAAAAAAAAATTGTGATCAAAATTAGGTCAAATGGACACCACCATTGCGTTTAGAACGTGCCAAAACCCTAGAATAGAGTCTTGGGTTACGCAGATCTGAGTCCGTATAAGCAAATTATGGGCAAGAATGTAATTTTTCAGGTCCAAAAATGCTCCTGCGGAAATCAATTTCTGCAAACCTACTGATGTGTGGGTTGATTTTCCTTCCCAACCAAGCTCTGATATCAATTGTAAAGGAATGGATCGTAGGCGTGCGTGTGTGCAACAAAGATGGAGGGAGAGAGAGAGAGAGAGAGAGAGAGAGAGAGAGAGAGGGATGTGGGGTGGAGCTCCCAAATCTCACTGTATGAGCATAGTGTGAGAGTGAGTGAGAGCTCCTTATTCTTTGTATGTATAAAGAATAAGAAGATAAATGTGGGCGGCCGAAAACTGGCCGACGGACACGGACAAAGCACAAAGAGGCACACCACCTTTACAATACCTTGAGTCACAAAGAAAAAAAAAGTGGCCAAAAGATGGGATATGCAACAAACCATAAATATGACTTTGGACAAAAATCCCACAAGATCATCCTTTAAAGACTTTGAATGCTACAATTTCTCCCATGTAGCCTTCCTTTACACATTTAGATGGTGCCTTGAGAGCATCCATCTTATATTTATGCAAACACAACAAGCTGAGCAAATTGAGATGACCCAAATATGCATGCCAAAATTTGGATCTACAAAGTAGCTTTTGAATATGACATTAGACATGCTGAATTTTCTACATATTTCTCACATGAAATGAGCTTATACAACGCATAAAACAAAGTGCACAATGCCTCTATTGTATCACTGAAATGAAGAGAATGAATAGTACATTTAAGTGCATGAATAGTACATCAATGATTAATAGATTTGACGATAAAACAAAGTCTCGTAGGGGCACCCCAACAAAAAATCCCTTATTTGAGGTACATATGATGCAGAAGAAAGTGTGAACGAGATACAACTCACAATTGTAAGCACAATTTTACCATATTGGACTAGATGACAAGTATTCTCATTAGGTACAATATCAACAGAAATGAGTAGATTATGATAAGACATAATGATGTACACCACTATGAAGATACCATATGTGTGAATCTATAGCCCACTATTGTACATGTATCATGAACAAATCTGTATCTTGCACAAAATCAAACACAATATTGGGGAATGTGGAAACCTCCCATACATTTGAGCCTCATGGTAAAAACGTAGGAATCATCATATTTGAACAATCTTGCCCTCTTCATCAAGTTTTCTAGTCTTCCCACTCTTTTTGGAATGACCAAGTGTTGTAGTCATGCTACTTGGCAGAAAAACATGAGAAGTGGAAAGTTCACCACTCATCTTTTTGGTAGCCATAAAAGCTTGAACAACACACTAGTTATCCTTCTTTATCTTGGAGTGAGTCTCCTATAATAACATGAGACTAAGTCCCCAAGCTTTACATCAAGAGGTCTCCCTATGAAAGAAAAAGTTTGATACAAGTATGGTGACATATATAAAATAGTTAGCACAAGGGAACTATGGGGAATAACTTGAACAACAACAATCAAACTTCTCCTTGAGATCTTTAATCATACAAGATAAGTATCCATTTCAATCTCCTCTTGCAAGAGTCTTATACGTTGATAAGATTTTCCCCTCATTATGCCTCACATATACTTTGATGTTCTTGTTGAGACAATATGCCAGGTGATAGATAATTTTGATTGATGGTACAATCAAGGCAATAGCAAGTGCATATCTAGCATCCCATCAAGCTTGCTCAACAGTGATTAATCAATTCTCACACTTAAACTGGTAGAATATACAACATACATGATAGACCTTGTATCCATAAAAGGCAAACACACATCAAGGTAAGGTACAATATTTTAAATGCCTTTGCAAACAAAATTTGTTGCATCATGTAACTTATAATGGGATAATTGTCTCCATGTATATTGTCAATGGATGACAACATGCCAAAAACATGACTATTGCCAACTATGGCCAATTCCCACCCCTAATGCAATAGTTACGCACCTACAAGAAAACTACACAGAACCCATGTTGTGTGCTATATATATGACACACATGTTAGAAGAATATAAAGTGCTTCTTTGTGGAAACTACATTGTTAATAAATTTGCATGAAAAGGAAAACTTGTCAATACATCCTACTTGTAGTGGAAAAGAGGTCAAAATGAGTCAGAATAAGAGGATCAACTTCATCTAAGAAAGTGAGGGAAGGGAGTGCTTTTCGCTCAAAAAAGATGAGCTTAATCTAGCAAGGGGTTTCTATTGATATGGTTAGGATATTGATGCTTTCTTTGATACCAAATATTGAATTATGGTTGTAATAATGCACACATTACTTAGAGAGAGAGAGAGAGAGAGAGAGAGAGAGAGAGAGAGAGAGAGAGAGAGAGAGAGAGAGAGAGAGTATGGCCTCTAAACGTGACATGAAATTATGGAAACAATTAAGGGTTTGACCAACAGTTGAACACTATGTGTTCAAGAATTTTGGGTGTGTAAAAGTGATATAAGAGAGGTCCAAGAACCACTTTTCCCTGTAAAAGGACACTTTTATGATTTTTTGGCCTTCCATAAGTGCTACAAACAATTGTAAACTTGAATAAAGATGATAAATTTATGATCCACATGTCAAGCTCTTTTCGTAGATATGTAACATGATATAACTTTTCTCGCTAGATTTCAAGTTTTATTTGAAAGGAGAATTTATATTCAAATCAACTAGACATTTTACACAAGACAAGGGGAAAAACCCTAGCAAGAGAAAAGGCATTACCCCGGTCGTTCTAAGTGTTTTCACACATGTCATACCATACTATGATAACAAACTCCCTCTAGTAGTGATTTGGTGAACAAGAGGAGCTGTAATGGAATATGGCTATACAATTGACTGTAGCGGAAATTGAAATAACAATAGTGAGCATTTCCGTTAAGAAAATTCTTAAAGAGTAATTGATTAAAGGTAGCAAGATGAACATTACACATAATTAGCTTGACATGAAAATACTTGTAAAAGAGAGGGAAAGGATTAGAGATACTGATAACAATTGAGGACCAGATTTATGTGGAGTCGGCGGTCCCCCCTCCAAAAGGCTATCATATATATTCTCCTAAAGAGAGAGACTTGGCACAATACAAGATTGTGTTCCTTGAGACTTCGTTGGGGGCAATGAAGATGGTAGACTTCATACACCAAAATTGTGCCCTTAATTAACTTGCAAAAGCATTAACATATCCTTGGCCTCAATCCCAAGACCTCAAAAACCTTCAAAGGTGGAGAGAGATAGTAGGGAGTGAGGGAAGGGAAGAGGAAGAAGAAGTAACATACGAGAAAGAAATAGAATCCTTACTTGTTATTACTCTCATTGCTTACCATAGCTAAATAACATAGTAATGGAGATGAAGGAGATGGAAAGCATGCACTTTGGAGCATGGCTCTTGGTTGGATTTGCATTCCATAGCCAAGAGTTGTTGGTGTAGCCTCTCCACTTCTCAAGCTTGGAGAAGGAGATGGAGTTCTTGCACAACACACTATGAGAGTGAGAGTGTGTGTGAGAGAGAGTATATGGTCAAGCTACCCCCCTCCTTGCTTGGGTTGACTCCTCTTCCTAGCTCTAGCTTGAAAATTACGGGACCTCCTCAAGCCTGCCAATCACATGATTAATTCATAGAGGTAGTCTTTGGACAAGAGTTCTCCTTTCCCCTTTCGGAGAGAGGGCTTGAATAGTCCTTGAACAATTAATTGAACAAACTAAAATTCTCATTGGACCCCTTTAGAGGCCAACCAATAGGCTGTAGGCACCTTATGAGGGCAACATGGGGAGGAGCTTGATATGTATCCTTGTTGCCTCTTTAGACTTGGCTTGCCTTGAGTGAGTGAGTGAGTGTGTGTGTGTTCTCTCTCATGCCCCTACTTATAGGGCTTGCCCCCCCTTGTGTAGAAGATGTTTTTGACTTTTTGGAACACCTTCAACCCCTCAAGAATCTTAGTCATAAAGCACCTTAAGCACCATAGTCATAAAGCATGACAACTACCTCAAGCACCTTAGTCATCAAGCACAACAAGCACCTTAGTCAGCTCAAGCACGACAAGCACCTCAAGCACATGCTTAGCTTGTCTAAGGTCTAAAATACTCTAAGGTCCTAGGCTTAATGACTTTTAATACTAACCTTTGGAGGTCTTTAATGAAGCTAACCCTAAGGTATTTTAAGTTCCATTATCTGGTCATTGCTCTTTGATAGACCATCTCCCTTTTGGACCCATTGCCTTCTCTCCCTTTGGTCCTGTGCTGAGATGGACCTAAAAGCACATGTCTATATTCTAACTCTTGTTCTCGTTTATTTATCCAAATCAAATGATCAATTCAACATGAGAAAATCATTTGGGTTAGCTAAATATTAGATTTTATGACATTATCTCTCTCTTGAAATCATAGTCTTCCTTGACTATGAGGTAGAGAAGTTAAAGCCTTTTGTCATTAGTCTATGTCTCTTAGAGGGTAGAGGATCCCTTTTTACCCTACAACATCATTCCAGAATGGATGAATAATCCATTTGGTGCTTGAGAGGCTTAGCTTTCGTAAGCATGTTTGCTCTTTAGTCCATATCATACTTTCCAAAGTAGAGTGACCAATTCTACTTGGTGTTTGGGAGACGTCGTCATCACAAACATGATTTTAAGCATGCATACTACTCAAATTTGTGCGCAATAAAAAGAGAGACCTAGTCTTATAAGACAAAAACATTGATCATTTAAAAGAAACATTTACATTTTCTTACTCTAGTGTAGCATTCTAAGCATTGAGACAAGGTTCATACTATCCTTAAGTATGTTCCTTGCAACCATCTAGCATCTTCAAAATGATAGTTTTTGAATTTAATAAGATATCATCAGGGATAATCTTACCATGTTGTAGTACCTTGTTCTCATGTCGAAGGATAGCTTTGGGTTGTAGCACCTCTTCTTGATCTTCAATCTTTAGGGGGTCTTCAATAATTGGTTTTGATGGCGTGTCTCCTTTGTAAGGCTTAAGTAGGCTCACATAAAAAGCATTGTGTATGAGCCAATGTTTGGGAAACTTGAGTTGATAGGCCATCTCATTGACTGGTATTAAGATTTGAAAAGGACCATAGTATCTTTTTGCTAACTTAGCATAATACTTTTGGTGGCCCGTATGATTTTTGCCCCTAGATTGCCTCAATCAAGCCTTGGGAAACTTAAGTAAGACCCAATCATTTTCTTTTTGAATGTTAAGGCCCTTCTGTGCTTGTTTGTAATAGCTTTTTGCCTTTGTTGGGAGATGGATATAGCCTCCTTAATCTTTTGGAAAGATTCTTGTAGGTCTCGGCTGTACTCACCTACACCAAAGATCTTCACATGTACCTTAAGTAGCAAGGGACTTTTAGGTCTTCCCTCAATGATTTCAAAAGGTGCCTTTTCTATAGTAGTATGGACAATATTATTGTACGCATACTCTACAAGTGGTAGATACTTATCCCATTGTGAGCGTTGTTCTACTTTTGTAGCATAAGTCTTTAATAGATCAAGAATTATAAGGTTAGCTATCTCACTTTGGCCATCCATTTGTGGGTGATAGGCCGAAGAGAAATTCAACCTTGTACCTAGATTTTCAAAGAGACCTTTCCAAAAATTACTGGTCATTCTAAGATCTCTATTTGACACGATGGATAATGGAAATCCACGGTGTTTGAAAGTACGAGATATGGTTGCCATTTGGTGTGCCTTAATAGTCTTTTTGATAGGAACAAAGTCTGCTTGCTTGCTAAACCTGTCGACTATTGTCCATATTCTCGTATTCCCATGGATAGACTTGGATAATCCAAAGATAAAATCCATGGATATACTCTCCCATGGAAAATTAGGGATTGGCAATGGTTGGAGTAATCCAAGTTGCTTCCCTCTATCATACTTTGTCTTTTGGCATATCACAAGTTTTGAAACATACTCTTGTATGTCCACTTTCATGGTGGGCCAATAAAAATATGTCTACTCCTTGAGAGTAGGTCGAATCCCTATATGCCCCGCATAGGGAGGAGCATGGGATTCATACATCACTTTCTCATGAAGGGAGTGAGTAACACATAGCTGTTGCCATGGAGAAGATAACCATCCTGCAAGGTGAATGGTTCTTTTTTCTTCCCTAAGGCAAGGGCTGACATTATGTCCTTAAAATCAGGGTCATTAGCATACTCATCTATCATGGAAGATAGATCATTGTGAGTTGCTATAGACACCACTTTTGCCATTAGAAAAAATATGAACCCCAAAAGGGCCCTTTAGCTTAATGGATGATTAAGCATGGACCAATAGGAAGAGGGTGGTGGCCACAGCTATACCCTCTCAAAAGGTAGGGTAGTAGGGGGCATGGGGGGCTATTTGTTCCCCTCATTATAGCTTTGTCCCCTAGAAAGAGAGAGAAGGGGGTGGGGGGGGGGGGTCTTTCCCTCCATTTTCATGGGCACCCATAAAGTGACCCTAAAAGTTCAAAAAAAAAATCAAAAATCTCTAAATCTCACTTTTCACTCCCCAAAAGCTCCCCTAACCAAATACATGGTCAAAAGTTTGTTTTCTTTCACCAAAATCTGCATTTCTTAGCCATTATCCTCCATTCTACCTCCTCCGCCTCGCTCTCTTCACAGGTCTCTCTCTCTCTCTCTCTCTCTCTCTCTCTCCCCCCCCAAGCTTTCCATAGCTACAACAGATATGGAAGCTTTCCATAGCTGCAACACATATGGAAGCTCTACATAGCTGCTCATGATCTAAACTCTCTCTCTCTCTCTCTCTCTCTCTCTCTCTCTCTCTCTCTCTCTCTCTCTCTCTCTCTACGTGCTTCCGCATTTTCACCTACACCTCCAGTGTCCTCTCTCCAAAAGATCTCCATGGTTGCAGCACTTTGGGAGACTTTACCAAGCACCTCTTTTACCTTCTCTTCTACCACTTCATAGCCCATCATCTACAAGCTATCCATGGCTATGGTTGCAACACATATGGAAGCTTTCCATAGCTGCTCACAATCTAAACACTCTCTCTCTCTCTCTCTCTCTCTCTCTCTCTCTCTCTCTCTCTCTCTCTCTCTCTCTCTCTCTCTCTCTCTCTCTCTCTCTCTACGTGGTTTCCCATTTTCATCTACACCTCCATTGTACTCTCTCCCCAAGATCTCGATGGTTGCAGCATTTTCATCTACACAATCTCTGGCTACACCATTTTCATCTACACAATCTCGAACACGATGAGTTCCGGTGGCTGCAGGTTGTCCTCTCTCCCCAAGATTTCGATGGTTGCAACACTTGTGGAGACTTTACCAAGCGCCTCTTCTACCTTTTCTTCTACTGCTTCATAGCCCATCATCTACAAGCTATCCATGTCTATGGTTGCAGCATTGGGGTAAACTTCTCTAACCCTCTTTTACCTTTTCAGGTACACCTGCTTAGCTTATCATCTCCAAGATTCCCATGTCTAGAGCACCTACAAATACTCTATCAACCACCTCTTGTCTCCTTGCCATGGCTGCAGTATTGCACTCCAAGGTTCTCCATTAAAGGTTTAATCCACTGTATCTCCCTCTCTCCAAAAACATTTACTTCTTCCTCCATCTCTAGCTCATTCAAAACCACCATCAAACCCTCTTATTGTAGCCCCTTCCTCTTTGTAGCAATGTCAAACTCTACTACTCATAGAAAGACAAAAGATGAAGTAGAAAGGGTTGTCTTGTACAACACCAGAGATTATAATGGGGAGTGGGTGCCTCAAGTGTTCCGCAAAGGTGCTTGGGTCTTCATGCAACCTGAGCCACTTGGACTCATCATGTTCGAGATTGTGACAACTCGGATCAACATTGGAAAGGGAGGCTGCTTGGGTTCAAAGACCATAGGATCAATGGGATGGTGGTTGCTATTCAACATGTGTATTCAATGCCCAATATGCATTTGGGGCACACTAATCCAATAATTTTTCCACCTAACAGTAAGTTGTTTTTCTTTGTTGTTGCAATAGACATATGTATTGAGTTGACCTATGTGTTCAAGTATGCTAGTATATTTATTTTGGGCCATTTAATGTCTATGTAGATATATTTCCATCAAACTTGGTGAGCAACAACAATCAAGAAGTCTCTCTGGAACCTTTCAAGATTTTCATGTTGACATTGGTGCCATGATGCTTAGTGTGCAACCATCTATGCTAATGCAAAGCAAAATATTCTTCTACACACACACACAATAGTGCCCACCTCTGAGCATTGTTATGGTAAGATCAACGGAATTGACATGCGATCACTTCTTAGCATGTAGTGGCTGCAGCCTGATGTTTGTCATCCATCTTATCCATAAAGGAGAAGATGGTTTTTGACATTCTTTCCTTGTTGAAGTTTGAGAAGGCTTTTAGGTATGTAGGTCTAAGTCTATCTTGTCTCATGCATGTTTTTGTGCATTTATTTAAGGCCCTGCCATTCAATGTCACACCCACTATATTTATATGCAAGAATATGTCTTTTGAAGCATTAGAACCCTTCTTACAAGAGAATTGGGAATTTATAGAGGGTATGCATCAGGGAGATATATATTGATGCAAGCTATGGGCTCCAGGTATTGGGATACAATACTTAAAAGTTTGCGCAACTTTGTATATATGCTTCCACCTAGAGCTGTGGATGTGTAAGACAGGGAAATGGATACCTTACAAAGCCTTGAAGGGAATCTTGTGACGCTTGACATTCATATTACAATACCAAATGATGTCTCTGAAACTGTGCAAGTTAGTGATTGCACAAGCTAGGGGCTTTGGATACGATACTTAAAAGTTTGCACAACCGTTTACATACGCTTCCACTACGAGCGGTGGATGTGTAAGACTGGGAAATGGATACCTCTACAAAGCCTTGAAGGTAATCTTTTGACATTTGACATTCACATTACAATGCCAAATGATGTCTCTAAAACTATGCAAGTTAGTGATCGTAGTCGTTGACACAGTTTCCTTGGTCACTTCAAATATTGCAGTTGTTGTAGAGCAGGCAAACATCATGGAGGAGGAGTTCTTGGCAACCCAAGCCAAACTTGTGGAGAATCAACAACCTCTTCATGTTGATTCACTTGACTTTGATGCCCCAAACATTGTTGATGAGAGGAGATTGTCCCTCAACCTTTACCTCACACCAACTATGGACGACGACGATAGGCAGCATGCGGTAATTTTCTTCATTGTGTAATTGGCCATCCCAATGTATTTTCCTAACACGAACTTTTGTAGGATCTTTTGGACATGGAGGTGTGGGAAGATCGCAAGGCGGGAGAGAGCAATCTTTTTGGCCTAGAAGCAGCACTTGCAAACTAAATTGGCAAACTATCCATGGGTGACATCTGCACTATCCACAAGGACTTCTCCCTTGATGGATCTTTTGGACATGGAAGTGTGGGAAGCTCGCAAGGCGGGAGAGAGCAATGTTTTTGGCCCAAAAGTAGCACTTGCAAACTACATCGGTAAACTATCCATGGGCAACATCTACACTATCCACAAGGACTTCTTCCTTGATGGACATTTTTCTTTGTAAGTCTTGAAGGCTGTCAACAACAAGCTCTTGAAGGCTGTCAACAACAAGCTTGAAGTCTTGAAGTCTTGAAGGCTGTCAACAACAAGCTCTTGTGCTTGTCTACTATACCTCATACTATGCAAGTAGTTTTTCTTGTAAACAAATCCCTTGCAATGGCCACTTTTGGCATAGGTTTTTGTGGTAAGGTCTTAGCACATGTAGCTATCAATCAAGCCTTACAAGGAGTGGAAGACCCACAAGCCATAGCGGCCTCAATCCTAACTTCCATTACCTAATGTTGAAGCAAGACGCAAGGAAGTTCCATAGTGACTCCTACCAATAAAACTGTAATGAGACCCTTTTGTAATTTCATATATCAATATAATATCTGTTCCACATGTTCTTTCCTATCTTGACTTACAATTTGGTGTAAATACATGGATTTCAGTGAAATTTAATTTTCTAGTTTTGAATGGGCAAGTTTATTGTGAATTTTATTAGCTACCTTGAATCTTTATTTGGTATAGAGACATGGTGTTCATTAGATCAATTTAAAAGCTATGATTGTGAAAGTGCTTTGTGGGTCAATCTCTATCTATTGTAACGATGGTGAGGGTCCCAACTTGCTAGATGGAGGGGTCAGTGTACAGGCAAGTAATTGTCACAGGATGTGTCATTAGCTTTCAAATGGTATTCTTAATGCTAATGTTGTGATGGATTTGTCCCAGAAACTGCAAAAACCCCCTATCCACAAGGCACCAATTTTGCGCAAAACAAGTGCACTTGTTTTGCCCAAAATTGATGTCTTGTGGACAAGGGTTTTTAACAGAGTTTGGGCCAAAACAAGCATACTGGTGCCTTCTAGATGTCAATCAAAGGAATTTTGGTTTTCTCTTAGTCTTCCACAGGTACAGGTTGGCAAGCCACTAATAGCAAAAAAACTATCAGTGATTACTTTGTTGGGTCTTATTTGCCATTTGAAATACAAACATGGTATCTCTTTTGGCTGTGGTGGTGCAGAAGGCCCCTATCCACAAGGGAGCGAGTGACTCCCGTCTGGCCCAAAATCGTTGCCTTGTGGACAGGGGCCTTCTGCACCACCAGAGCCAAAACAGATACCATGTTTGTATTTCAACTGGCAAATAAGACCCAACAAAGTAATCACTGATAGTTTTTTTTGCTACTAGTCTCATCTGGCCCAAACTTGCTACCTTGTGGACAAGGGGCCTTCTGCACCACCAGAGCCAAAATAGATACCATGTTTGTATTTCAACTGGAAAATGAGACCCAACAAAACTGATAGTGTTTTTGCTACTAGTGGCTTGCCAACCTTTTGTACCTGTGGAAGACTGAGAGAAAACCAAAATTCCTTTCTAGAAGGCGCCAGATATGCTTGTTTTGGCCCAAACATTGTTAGAAACCTCTGTCCACAAGACATCAGTTTTAGCCAAAATAGATACTATGTGTGCATTTCAACAAACGGCACTTGAAGCCTGTTTTGTAGCACTAGCCAACAAAATACTCATCCACAACTTCCCCCTCCTCGTCTTCCCCTTCGTGTTCAATGGCATGGTGTGCAAGAACCACCTGACAATGTACAATAGATCTATAAAAAATTATTGAACACAAATTAAATACAAAGAGCTTAAATGACATAAGAAGCGACACATTCCAAAAAGGGTAAGCATCATTTCATTTCCAAATTTGAAGTCATTACATATTCATTGCAAAAAGGTGTTGTTGTACATATTACTAGCTACAAGTTTGCTCGTATCCGACGGGCTAGTGCCAAATCTTTTTGCAATATAGTTACATGCTTGGCATGGATGGCACACTAGTTGGTATCCTCAAGTTGCCCACCAAGTATGCCTCTGCAGCTTCTTGAGTCCTTCGAGGCCGATGGGCTGCATGCATAACTCAATGTTGTAGCTTCGTACAATCTCCCCACATATCCGTGCAAAAGTAGCCCTTCTGATGAGAAGTTCCACACACTTTAAATAATGTTGAATATCAGCAAAGGATCTGCTAAAACAGCGTAGTCTGCGAGGTTGCCTATGTAGTGCCGCTTGCCCGTCTTGCTGTAAAACTTTGTATTGTGGCAACGCTTGGAGGGTGGGGTTGCATCCTCTATGACTATTTTCGTTGCTAGACTCATAATCTTGAGGTCTTAACCATGAAAATATTGACACTCATTCTCTCTAGCCTTCATTGCTTCACAATTTGGCATGCGTGAAGCTTGAAGACAAACACCAACTTAACCAAACATTGCAGGAGAAGAAAGGCAAAAAGTGAAGGTCATACAACAGCAATGAAATAAAAACGTCACATGATTCTTTCCTCACCATTAGAAGATAGTGCATAACAGAGAACCATTGCTTGTTGAAGCCTCTTCAAATGGAAAAAATATTATTTGACATAGAGTAAGGAAACCCCTTGTCAATATTATCAGCAAGATTCCTTGCATTGGTAGTTTTCACCAAGTGAGAATGGCCTTGCAAATATGTGTGTGTGTGTGGAGTATATCCCCCTAGCACCCCCCTTCCTTGCTTTGGGAAAAATTTCTACATGCTGCAAGCTCATTGGACCCCTCTCCCCTTAGCCAATCACATGCAGCATGCAATCAAGCACATGGGTAGTCTTTTGACAAGTGTCCTCCTTACCCCTTAGAGAGAGAGAGCTTGAAAATCTCTAGATATTTGTTATATGGAAGTAGAAGCTCATTGGACCCCTCTTTATCCCAACCAATAGCATTCAAGCACACCATGTGGTTAAGCTTAGTGAGAGTCTGACATGTGTCACATTTGCTCTTTTAGAATTCCCCTAACTTTGAGATTTTTATGCATAGGAAGTTTCTCAAGCAACTTCCTCATTAAGTATGTAGGTTCTCGTTTTGACTGAAGCATCGTACCCCCCATGCATAGGAAGCTTCTCAAGCAACTTCCTCATTAAATGTGACAAGTACCTCAAGTACCTTAGTCATCAAGCATGACAAGCACCTTAGGGGGAGTTCCCACCTCAAGCACATCCCTAGCTTGTTTAAGTTTAGGTTGGGTTCCCACCTCAAGCACAACCCTAGCTTTCTTAAGTTTAGGTCGGGTTCCCACCTCAAGCACAGCCCTAGCTTGCTTAAGTTTAGGTCGGGTTCCCACCTCAAGCTCAGCCCTAGCTTGCTTAAGGTCAAAGGACTTTTAAAAGTAACCATTGGAGGTCTTTAATGAAGCTAACCCTAAGGTCTTTTAAGCTTCATTAGTTAATCTTGCTCTTTGATGGACCATCTCTCATTTGGGCCCCTTTACCATTGGCCCCGTGTTGAGATAGATCCGTAAGCACATGTCTATATTCTAACCCTTGTTCCCATTTACTATCCCATATTAAATGATCAGTTTAATATGAGAAAATCATTTGGGTTGATTAGATATTAGATATTTAATGACATTACCTCTCTCTTGAAATCGTAGTCATCCTCGACTATGAGGTAAAAGAGATAAAATCATAGTCATTTGTCAATTTGTCTTAGCGGGTAGAGGATCCCTTTTTACCCTAGGACATCATTCCAAGATGGATGACTAATCCATTTGGTGCTTGGGAGACATAGCTGCCGCAAGCATATCTGCTCTTTAGTCCATTTCATCCTCCCAAGTAGAGTGACAAATTCTACATGGTGTATGGGAGACGTCGTCATCCCAAACATGATTTTAAGCATGCATACTTCTTAAATTTGTGCACAATAAAAAGAGAACTAGTCTTATAAGACAAAAACATTTTTCATTTAAAATGCATTTAAAATCCCAAACATGATTTTAAGCATGTATACTTCTTAAATTTGTGCACAATAAAAAGAGAACTAGTCTTATAAGGCAAAAACATTTTTCATTTAAAATGCATTTTCATATGCTTACTCTAGTGCAATATTGTAAGCATTGACAAGGTTCATATTATCCTTAAGGGAGATTCTTTGCAGCTATCTAGCATCTTTAAAAGAATAATTCTTAAACTTAATAAGATATCGTCAGATAATCTTATTATTTGTTAATACCTTGTCTTCATGTCATAGGATGGACTCAGGTTGAAGTACTTCTTCTTGATCTTTGATTTTTGGAGGGTCTACAACAACCATTGCTTCTTTTGATGACGCTCCTTTGTAAGGCTTACATAGGCTCTCATGGAAAACATGGTGCATGAGCCAATGGTTGGGCAACTTTAATTAATAAGCCATCTCATTGATTGGCTTAAGAATTTAAAAAGGACCAATCTTTTTGCTAGTTTAGCATAATACTCTTGGTGGCCTGAAGGGTTCTTGCCCGTATTTTGCCTAAGATGAGCCTTGAGAAACTTTAGCAAGACCCAATCACTTTTCTTAAAGGCTAAGGCTCTTTTGTGCTTAGTAGCAGCAGCCCTTTTTGCCTTTCCTGTGAGATGGATATAACCCCTTTAATCTTTGGAAAAGATTCTTGTAGGTCTCAGCTTTATTCATCAGCAGCAGCAGCAGCGAAGATCTTCCCATGTACTTGAAGGAATAAGGGACTTTTGGATCTTTCCTCTTTAACCTCGAAAGGTACTTTCCCCATTGAAGTATGTACAATGTCATAGAAGGGTCTCTATGATGCTTGAAAATTTAAGATCTGAAGAGGTTGCCATGTGATGTGCCTTAATAGTCTTTTTGATAGGCATAGAGTGTGTCTTCTTGTTAAGCCTGTCGACTGAAACAATCCAAGTTGCTTCCCTCGATCAATTTTCAACTTTTGGTATACCACGCATGTTGAAACATACTCTTGTATGTTTACTTTTCATGGTAGACCAACAAAATTACATTTCTACTCCTCGAAGAGTAGACTATGGAATCGCTCTTTGCCCCGCATAAGGAGAAGTATGGGATTCATACATGACTTTCGTATTGTATGGGTGATTAACACATAGCCTATTGCCGTTTGGAAGATAACCATCCTTCAAGGTAAATGGTTCTTGTTTCTTCCCTATTGCAAAGGCTTTAATTACATACTTAAAGTGTTGGTGAGTAGCATACTCATCTATCATAAACGATAGATCATTGTGAGTTGCTATAGACACCACATTTACCCTTGGTCGTTGTGAAAGTGCATCGACCACTTGAATGTGCTTTCCAACAATGTGAGGGATATGAAATTTAAATTGCAAAAGAAAAATTTTCCACCTCATTTGTTTGTCGGAGAGCATATAGAATAGATAGTGTTTCCATGTGTTTAGGGCATATAGAATAGCTAGTAGCTCTTTTTCGTATTTGCCAATACTCACTTATCGAAGTTGAGTCTTTGACTCTCATATGCTATGGCATGCCCGTCTTGAGGAAAAATAGCTCCAAGGCAATCAACACAAGCTCCAAAATAGCTCCAAGGCAATCACCACAAGCATCACATTTGAACTTAAAATTTGGCTTTGAGAGATCTGGTAGTGTGAGCACACATTGAGAGATAAGCTTCTCCTTAAGCTTCTCAAAAGCTTCTTGCACTTTTGCAGTCTATGAATAATTAACGTTTATTTTTGTTAAGTCATGTAATGGGCTTGCTATTAGCGAGAAGTTTTCTATGAAGCATCTATAGTATGCACACAAGATGCACACATACCTATATGCAACTTCGTACCTCATGTAGATTCCTTGGATTAGGCCATCCTTTTATTATCTCTAACTTTGTTGGATCCATACGGGTGCCATCTTTAGAGATAATGTGACCTAAGTATTGAATCTCTTGTAGAAAAAAATTCACTTTTCTTTTGATGAATGAAAAGCTTATTCTCTCTCACAACTTGAAAGGTTACCTGGAGGTGTCGCTTGTACTCTTCAAGAGAATTTGTATGGCCTGAAGAATGGCCTTGCAAATGTGTGTGTGTGTGTGTGTGTGTGTGGAGTATATCCCCCTAGCACCCCCCTTCCTTGCTTTGGGAAAAATTTCTACATGCTGCAAGCTCATTGGACCCCTCTCCCCTTAGCCAATCACATGCAGCATGCAGCCAAGCACATGGGTAGTTTTTTGACAAGTGTCCTCCTTACCCCTTAGAGAGAGAGAGAGAGCTTGAAAATATATAGATATCTGTTATATGGAAGTAGAAGCTCATTGGACCCCTCTTTAGCCCAACCAATAGCATTCAAGCACACCATGTGGTTAAGCTTAGTGAGAGTCTGACGTGTGTCCCATTTGCTCTTTTTGAATTCCCCTAACTTTGAGATTTTTATGCATAGGAAGTTTCTCAAGCAACTTCCTCATTAAGTGTGTAGGTTCTCTTTTTGACTCAAGCATCTTACCCCCCATGCATAGGAAGCTTCTCAAGCAACTTCCTCATTAAATGTGACAAGTACCTCAAGTACCTTAGTCATCAAGCATGACAAGCACCTTAGTCATCAAGCATGACAAGCACCTTAGGTGAAGTTCCCACCTCAAGCACAGCCTTAGCTTGTTTAAGTTTAGGTCGGGTTCCCACCTCAAGCACAACCCTAGCTTGCTTAAGTTTAGGTTGGGTTCCCACCTCAAGCACAGCCCTACCTTGCTTAAGGTTCTCACCTCAAGCATAGCCCTAGCTTGCTTAAGTTTAGGTTGGGTTCCCACCTCAAGCTCAGCCCTAGCTTGCTTAAGGTCAAAGGACTTTTAACACTAACCATTGGAGGTCTTTAATGAAGCTAACCCTAAGTTCTTTTAAGCTTCATTAGTTATTGCTCTTTGACAAACCATCTCTCATTTGGGCCCCTTTACCATTGGCCCCGTGTTGAGATAGATCCGTAAGCACATGTCTATATTCTAACCCTTGTTCCCATTTATTATCCCATATTAAATGATCAATTGAATATGAGAAAATCATTTGGGTTGGTTAGATATTAGATATTTAATGACAATGGTGAACAAAATGGAGAGGAACTAGGCCTCACCATCCCCTTATCTACCAGTTCATGCACTTGCCTCATAATCTCCTCTTGTTGAGCTTGCAAAACTCTCTAAGGAGGCTTATTAGGCGGTGAGCTCCTAGTTAGAAGCTCTATTCTATGGTCATTATCCCCTCATTTTGGAGGTAACTCCATAGGGTTATCTTTAGAAAATTAGACAACTCTAATTCTTCTTGATTCCTACCACTTTGTTTTGGGAAAACATTAGCATCCTTTATAGACTCTTTGCAAAAATCATATACCGCGAAAGCTGAGCTTTTCATTGACTTATCAAAAGTAGGTGAATTTACAAGAGGTACAGTACGACCCGACTGATTGGCATCTATATATATATTCTTTTCCCTGTAGGTGAAATAAATTCTCCTTTCAGGGAAATTCATGTTGGCAACCATGTGGTTGAACCATGGTGCCCCTAGGATAACATCCTCATCATGTTGGAAAGGGGAGATAAAGTCTTCTTTGTTGATGTAGCTTTGGACATGAAGCCTCAACTTCCCAATCAAGGGAGTAACGAAGGCTTGCTATCCCTTGAAAGCTCCATCGAATAGTTACAATATCTCCCATCTCGAAAGTTTGTATACCCAGCTTAGTGGTCAACTCCCTTGATATGAAGTTGTGAGTAGATCCAGGGTCAAAAAGGATGAAGGCATCATGCTCCCTCACCTTTCCCTAAGCATAGGAAAGGGATGACCCTTTGCAATGAACATCCTCTTTTGGAGATTTGACCGTGTAAGCTCTAGGAGTCTCATTGCGTGCATTTCTTTTGGGGCAAGAACGGTAACTATGTCCTTGCTCCCCACACTTGAAACATTTATGATCCTTTTGAAAAGCCTCAAGCTCTTCAAGAGAGAATTCATTTTTACCTTTGTAAACTCCCTTCTCCTTGGTCTTGTTGTTTTTTTTGTTGTTGTTCTTCCCTCTTCAACCATTTCGGTCTTTGTTTTCCATGGGCTTGGTATTCCTTTTAGCCCATTGTTGGAAATTAATGTGAGAAGCAACCATAGTGTGGTGGATGACTTCAATGATAGTACTAAGCCATTGTGAGTTGACATACTCGGCCATTTCTTCATGTAATCCCGCACAAAATTGTTGCTTTTGCTTGGCGAAGTCTATCTTTTGAAAGACTATAGCTTTGAGATGTAAATTTCAAAACTTGTCCACATATTTGTGGATAGACTTGTTGGAGAGTAGCTTTAAACTCCGCCATTTGGAGAGCACTTTATCTTTGGCATCGCTAGGGCAAGGAATTGTTTCATGATAAAAACTCATAGAGTTTTTCATGTCTTTCAAGCTTTTCCATTTCCACGAAGGCTAGCCCACCATTGTTGAGCAGATTTCTAAAAGTGCATAGCTACATGACGTAGCTTGGAGGACTTGGTGAAGCCCTCGTCTCTAAAAGCTGCATCAAATTGCTGGATGAAGGAAAATACTTTGTCAGTAGCACCAAAGGTGCCATCAGAGATGAGAAAAGAGATACTCTTTTCTCCCTCTTTGAACTTAGTAAGCTTATAGGACCTTTTCCAAGAAGCATAGGATTTGCAATGTCCTCTCCTCTTGTATTCTCTAGGAGAATAGTCACTGCTTTTGTTGGAAGAGGAGGAAGGTGATGAAGAAGGACAAGAGGGTGACATCTTTCTCCCCTTTTTCTTCCTTTGTTTCCTCTCTTCCCTTTTAGAGTGAGGTATTAAAGACTATATGATGATCTTTTCCTCTTGGGAGGAGTTGGGGGTCGTCGAGACCGTCGTCTTTGTGGAGCCACATCTTCAAAGGAATTCGGAGAGTCACTTCTTTCTCATTCATTAGATTCCTCCTCTTCTCTTATCGGAGAGAGTCTTCTTTTGAAGTCTCAACAAGAGGCTTCCTAAGCTCTCTCTCTTCTTGGAGAGGTAGGGAAATTCCATAAGCAGAAAGTTGTTGAGTAACTTTGGCTTGCAAGGCAAGGTTGCCCATAGCTTGTTGCAACCTAGTAACAAGATAGTTCACAAACATTGGGACATCATCAGTAGCACCTTCATGTGCCGCAAATAAAAGTTGTCAATATTCATTCTAATCTCTTTATTATTTTCAGCCATGCTAACTAAACTTATATATATGCTACTTTGTGCTTTGGTACCCTCAAAAACCCTGGCATAGTGGTAATGCACCTCAATGTGCTTTGTGCGAACATGAAAAACTGGGTTCCTCGAAACTGCCAATGCGCTCTGACTGTCAGTGTAGATAGTGTTGGCAGTGTCCTGTCCAAACCCAAATCAGCCATAAGGCGTCTGAGCCATAGACACTCAATCATAGCTGTGAAGATTGCCCTCAAGCTTACTATTGTAACGAAGCACCATGTCACCCTTCTTGATGTCCTTGTCCTTTACCTTCTCATTTGCCTTTGCTTGATTCTTCTTCAAGACATGCTCATAATGCTAAAAAGCTAACATCCTATCCAATTGTACACATTGAAAATGTAAAAGTCTTTCCTTGAATGCATCATTGGGATCTTCTTCAAGCTTTAGCATCATCTTCAAGGCTGGTATCTCCACCTCAATAGGAAGTAAAGCCTCTTTGCCAAAAACTAGATGGAAGGGAGAAAAACCAGTACCTGATTTGATGGCAGTCCTGTAAGCCCATAGAGAGTAGCTCTAAATCCCAAGTCTTCACATTGTTTCTTGTCATCTTTGTAAGCATCCTTATGAGCTCTCCATTAAACCTTTCATTCATGCCATTGCATTGGGGATAATATGGAGTAGTAAACCTGCGATGCACATGAAGCTTCTCACATAGATAATCCACCCACTCTCCCCTGAAACTTGGACCCTTGTCAGAAAGTAACACCAATGGCATGCCAAATTTGCAGCAAATATCTTCATATATGAATAAGGAAACATCTTTACTCGTGATGTGCTTAACAGCTTTGGCTTCGGCCCACCTGGATAGATAGTCAACAGCAGTAAGTATGTAACATTTGCCTCTAGCTGTCATAGGTAGAGGACCTATTGCATCAATACCCCACTTCTCAAACACATCATAAGCCACAATGGTGCCTCCAATTTCTTATTTGAGAACCCTATTTTCCATGCTTTGACACTCTTTACAAGACTTGCACCAATGATGAACATCACGTTGAATGCTTGGCCACACATACCCCTCCTGCAAGACTTTATGCAAAGTGACCACCACAAGAACCCTCATGATTCTCCTCTAAAATTTTGTAAATTTTCTCTTTCCAAGGCACTTTTCTCATCACAAGATCAGCCCCCTTCATATACAAGGCATCACCAAGTAGCACATACCTTTTGGCACGACGTAGGAAGGCGTACTTTTTTGGCTTCTCCAACTCTGATGGAAGCATACCTATTTGTAGAAACTCTTCATCCCTCTCTAAAGCTTTCCTTCCCAAATAAAGAGGAGAATCATCCCTTATCACATACAATTGCCCAATTGAAGCTTGCGCTGCACCATGGGCTTCTTCATTTTGAGACCTGTCCACATGCCTTAAGCTCCAAGCTTCAAAATGCTTAAGCAGATTCTTCACTTAAAAACACATATTTTTCAGCCTTGGATTCTTACTTTGCCACACCCCAAGTACTTGCTTGAACACCAAAAGAGCATCACCTCTTACCCTCATACGACGGATGCCAAGCTCAAGGCAAAGGTTGAGACCTTTCTCCAAAGTAGCATACTCAGCTTCATTGTTGCTTTGTGCTGTAAGCTTCAAACTCCTTTTAGTTACCAAAGCACCTTGAGGATCATAAACTACCACACCTCCTGAAGCTTCACCATGAGCTTTCCTGTAAGAGCCATAAAAAAACAATAGATAGGCATTGTCTATGTCAGGAGCTTCCATGTGTTGCTTCTTCACTACATGCTCCTTAAGAAGAAGAGGGCTTTCCTTATAGGTAAGCAAATCAGCCAATGTAGCCCATGTACTCTCCTCAAACAGAAAAGAGAATTGGA
Source organism: Adiantum capillus-veneris (assembly GCF_014529385.1). Lineage (NCBI taxonomy): Eukaryota > Viridiplantae > Streptophyta > Polypodiopsida > Polypodiales > Pteridaceae > Adiantum > Adiantum capillus-veneris. Next base: position 41,440,325 of record NC_140940.1, read on the forward strand.
ATTACTGTAGCTCCACAATCCACTTCATGAGCCTCTTTGACAAAGTAGGGCTATTCACCAATTGAGGTAGAAGAGTGTAGCTAGTGAGGAATGTGAACGGTTTAGGGAGAAGGTAGTGCCTAAACCTTCTACACGCATAAATCACGCTTACCATAATGAGCTCCACCTCAGTATAGCCTCTTTCCACCTCTAGCTTCACCCTGCTAGCATAATAGATAGGCTTCATGTAGTGGGAATTGTTACCTCGTTGAAGAAGCATAGCTCCAATAGCATCCTCACCTACTGATGGATTCACATAAAACTCCGTATCCCAATTAGGAGCTTGCATAGCAGGAAGAGAACCAAGAACCTCTTTGATACCTTGAAAAACCTCTTCACATTGATTTGTCCATTGTAGAGGATCCAACCTTGCTACTTTTTGTAGAGGATAAAGAAGTTGAGAGGACAAAGTAATGAACCTTGCCATATACTTCACCTTTTGAATAAAAGTAGAAATTTGCTTTGTATCTTTAGGTGATGGGAGGAGCACCAAAGCCTTCACTTTGTCATGATCCGCTTCAATCCCATTCTCTGAGATCATATGCCCCAAAAACTTCACTCTTGGTTGAGCAAGATGACATTTCTTTGGGTTGAGTTGACCTCCACTTTCATCATATTGCTTCAATGCCATCCCAAGCTTTGCACAATGATCCTTTCTAGAGCTATAAACACAAAATTCATCAATAAGATCCTTCACAAACTTGCCAAGAAAGGGAGAGAACACCTTGTTGACGCGCTTTTGATACCACGCATAGCCATTCATAAGACCAAAAGGAAGCACACAATAACAAAAGCATCCCCATGGAGTGATAAATGTGGTCTTATTTTGATCTTCTAAAGCCAAGGTGAGCTGAAAATATCCAAAGAATCCATCACATACGCTATACCTCTCATGCCCTGCAATAGAATCAAGTATGTGATCTATGAAAGGAAGAGGGTATGGATCCCTCTTCATGGCTGCGTCTAGGGGCTTAAAATCAACACATATCCTCCACTTTCCATCCTTCTTGGGTGTGACAACAACATGACTCACCCATTCTACAGTATTCACAGGACATATGAAACCTGCTTCAAGAAGCTTGTCTACCTCTTCCTTTAAAGCATTAAGTTGTACCTGTCCCATTCTCCTTAGCTTTTGGCGTACGGGCTGAGATCCTTCCTTGATTGGAATGTGAATTTCCTCTCCCTTAAAGCCTCTAATTTCCTCATAAGAAGTGATGAATAAATGGGGAAATTGTTCATATGTAGGTACTCACCCTTCTCATGACTAGTCAAGTCGGGAGACAACATACCTTGTATCAGCTCCTGTTTGAAATTAGGTTGAACTTTGGGTTGCATCAGCTCTTCAATTTTCTCATAAGTACCAGAGATATCCTCATTCTCCATAAGGCCAAGAAATCTTTGTTTCTCATCATGCTCTTCTTCAAGAAACAAGGAGGAAACATCTAGATCACTATCGCTGCTATCTTCCACTTCACTGCCATCATCCCCATTGTCTTCTTCTTCACTTGAGGACTCTTCTTCATCACTTTTCTCATCAAAATCAGCATCCAAAGATTTCTTGCTAGCCATGTCAAACCTCTTCTTATCACCCCTTCTATTGTAGAGAGTGATGGTACCATGTCCCCAATCCTGTATAGCTTTGGTTGCCTGTAACCATGGTCTTCCAAGGATGAGAGCGAAAGCACCAATACCTACGGGCATAACATGGCAATTGACCAGCACTTTAACATCAAATACATCCACCTCCAAGTCCTTTACAACTCCCAAGCACCTCACCCTTGATTGGTTGGCAAGCTTTATGCGAAAACCTGAATTCTTCACCATGTTGAGTCCCAACTTTGATACACAAGCTTGAGTAATAACACATACCTGTGCACCTCCATCAATATAATCCTCTCCAATGCACTTCCTCTTATGCCATGCATCCATAGTATGATATGTATCAGGTAGCTCATTCAAAGACAAGATTCTCACTGACCCCCTTGCAGGCTCCTTCTTCATGGGGTTGACTACGTGCTTCCATTGCCTCTTTAACTTGGGAAACATCTCCATGAGTTGCCCAAAGGTAACTTCAGCCTTTCTACCTACCAAATCAGCCCTTAAACTATAATTTGGTTGCCCTTCTCCCAAAGGAAATTCGGATGCATTGTAATGTTTCCTGGGCTTTCTCTTCTTCTTCTCTCTACCTGTACCTGTTTCAACCTATTTCCCTCTTTTATGGCTGGGACTTGCATAACTCATGTCATGATCTCTTGTAACCCTCTTACCTACAACCATGACCATAGCTCCCAAATCATCCTCTTTCTTCTTCAAACGGATTATGCTTACCACTTTTGTTTTGCCCTTCTCTTCTGTTGTCAATCCACTTGGTCCTGCTTCCCCTTTAATCTCAATACCATAATCTTGAGCTCGAGAAGGAATTTGTGGAGGAAGAGGAAACATGTCACCACCCATTCTCTTTGGCTTGTCACATTGAGGGCTTTTATGACCCCATTCACCACAATTGTAACATTGAAACATATCCCCTCTTCCAGCCATGCCTCTTCCTCTACCGCCTATATAACCCTCATTGCTGCCATAACCACGTCTATATCCATAGCTTTGACCTCTTCCAGCTCCCATCATATGCACACTAAGATTCTTCATAAGACCTACAACCTCTTGCATCTCCTTGCGACAGGCATTCACATCATGAGAAGCTTGTTGATCATAACCTGGCTCCCTGATGAGGACCCTTGGTTGCTCTACCGCTGTCACTTCAAGCTTTGGCTAGACATTGATCCCAAGTTGATGAAGACGCTTTGCTTTCCACTCTTTATTTTTTACAATTTCAATTGCCTCCTCAAAGGTCCTTGGCTGCTTAACTCTACCTTCAAGCGTAGGTTACTCCTCAAGCTTGCAAGAAACTTGTCCTTTTTCAACATGGCTGGAGGAATTTCAGCCCCCAAAGATGTACACCACTTTGTCCACAATGCATTGAACGCCTTCACAAAGTCTTCTATGGTTTTGCCTTCACCTTGTACTAAGCCTTGAATAGACTGCCATACCTTTTGTGGGTCTTCCACCTGTTTAAAGTGTGTAATAAAAGCATGCCTTACCATTTCATAAGTCATAACTTGAGGAGGTTGGGCTGATTGTAGCTCCTTTTCGTGGCCTTCCAACCATTCCCTAGCATCTCCCTTCAAACAGAAATAGAAGATTCGCAACACCAACGCTGGGTCTTGCTTGTCAGCAAGAAGGCAAGAAAACTCCATTCTCTCAATGAAAGCTTTGGAAATTTCATTTGATTTCCCACTAAACTCCGGAAAATTAAACGCGATGTCTTCAAAACCTGTAAACTGAAGGTAACTTGAAGCAATTCCTCGGTGGCGGGCACCAAAACACTGTTGGGAAACAAGCAAACTGAAACACCTCTATAGCGATGTCACCCAAGAGCGTTGATAGAGAACTACAAGACACCAAAAGCTTTGCAAAATACCTTTGAAACACCACAAGCCCAATAGGAGTAGACCCTTGGGAATTTACTAGCCGTCGTCCACCCAAGAGACTATGTCACATAGGAGCAAACCCCTGCCAAAGCATGGATTTACAGCACACGCCGACCAATGCATATGAAGACAAGAGCCTCTCCTTTCACAATTAAACATCACAAACCCACAACTTCAGCATCAATTCCACAATTCATACATACATGCCCTCCAATTCTGTCAGCACACAATTTTCCACTAGGCTGCCATAGCCATAACCCTGCAGAGAACTAATCGTAACCTGATGAGCACAACTCCAATTGGGTCACTCTAAAGCTTGAGAGAAAGCTTGAAAAATGACTGGCAAGAAAGCTAAAGATGACCAAAATTGATTCCATATGCCTCCATGAGCAAAATTGACGCGAACAGGAAGCTGTCCCAACACGACTACACGTAGAGAAGTCTAGCCGGGGCAAAAAAACTGCATCCAAAAGCACCAAGGATACACAACGAGCTAAAACCTGCAAATTTATGATGTTTGGCTGAACTTTTTTAAGTTTGTACATGAGTTTAAGTTATATACAAGTCTCACTTCAAAAACCTCACTCACGGGCACTTACAGTAGCCCGACAACTGTCACTAGACTAGCGACTTGCAGTGCATGTACATGTGCTTGCTAAAGCAAGCTAAAAAAACCCACAAAAAGAAATCCCACACGCCCTTTTGACATCGGGCGTCAAGTCCATATGTACAAATTTACAAAAAATGGGGTGTCAGAAATACGCCCAACAAGGTCAACACCACAACACAAAAGCAAAAGAAGTAGAGAAGGGGATAGTGGAAATGACACTCAAGAAACGGCTATGGAAGGTTGATCACACTCAAAAAACACCACACACATGCTCTCTTACAATTGATGGCACACCCACTTGGTTGTCAGGCAAGAAAAATCTCTCTCTCTCTCTCTCTCTCTCTCTCTCTCTCTCTCTCTCTCTCTCTTCCTTGGGCTCTACAAGCACACACCTCTACAGAAAGATACATCAAAACCCACTACCCTTGGCTCCCTGCAAACAGGTAGGCAAAAAGGCCCTAGAATGGCCCAAAAATACCCCTTATAGAGGGGTTTTATAATTTTTAGTAGGTACTTCTCAGTCAGTTAGCCTTTTTAGTAGCTTGTGAATCACCTATTGGTAGGGAAATTCCCCTTTGGCCAACATTTTGAACTTCTCCTCTCTCTCTCTCTCTCTCTCTCTCTCTCTCTCTCTCTCTCTCTCTCTCTCTCTTCTTCCTCATATGAGCACACTCTTCAACTCACCTTCCTCACCTCGAGCACTACCGATATCATTGGTACATCAAAGATGGTCAAAGCTAGAAGTGGGCACATGCATGGGTACGTATGCTTCAAGGTGCAAGCCAAAGTGTTAGAGCAGGTGTGAAGGTCATGGGTAGAGAGTGGTTGTCGGAATGTATGCTTGAGGTGTTTTCTTAGGCTAGGAAGGCTCCATAGAGGGCTAAAGAGGTTGGCTACTCAAGGTGTCCAAAGTGCTGGAAATATGTAGCAAGATGTGGTCCTCAAGGTGCTCTACCAAAACTGATCCAGATGACTCCTCAATTGGAGCTTCACAGTGAGAGATACAACAGTCTCAAGGTGGAGTGCTTTGCAAAAACTTGTTGGACTGGACATGTGCAAATGGATAATCAGAGCTGAGATGAGTGCATGGGTCTAAGTGCTTAGTTTATAGAGCATGTTAGTCTTTTTAGATCGGCAATTAGAGTCCATTGCCCAAGATATGGCCAGTCAAAGTTTTACAAAGGGCTAGAATTGTGCGAGTTTGATCGCCTCAATAGACGTTGTTAGCGTGCAAACGACAAGGAAAACAAGTGCCTCTATAGCTCTGCACGAGTCACACCGTTGGAAAGAAACCCTGTATGACGGTAGAAAACACCAAAGTCGAACACATGTGAAGATGGGCGAGAAGCAGCTCTAACTCAAACCGTGGCTAAAATTTAAGAAAACCGAGACCATGAAGACGAAGCTTGTGTCGTGAGGATCTCCGTAGAGCATCCATATGCTTGATTCTGATAACCGACGAGAAAGTTACAAGCTTTTGAAGATGGAAGGTCTCTCAAAAGCTCCAAAAAACAAGTCTTTGTAAGCAAAAAGGGATGTGCAGGAAAATACAGCTAAAATAATGGGGGCATTTTCCACTTTATTGAAGTGGAGTCTTCTTCCTTTTCTCAGCCGTCATCTTTCTCTCTCATTTCCCCTTTTAATTGGGCTATTTTTGGCCCTTTTTGGGAAAGGAAAGCTCCATGTCGTGATTTTGACCAAGGGAGAGGTGGGGAAAGTGTCCAGGGGACCAAAAGTTTTGTCCAGGCACCTGGCCAGGCTGGTGGGAACTCAAGATGGCGCCCCAAGCTCCCCAAAATGCCCATGAGCCCCCCTTGCAAGGCCTTGAGTGCATTCCTTTACCATTTGGTACACCATAGACTAGTCCTCGTCTAGTATATATACCCTCCACTTTCCCCTCAACCCCCCACATGTGGGTTTAGTCCATTGCCACATGGCATGCTCTCCCCAACTTCCCCATGTCCCCATGTCCAAACCTGAAATTTCTGTTTTGCCCCCAAACTGAGCCATTTTCTCGGAGATGTAACGGGTGACCCCGACCTCCAAATATAGCGCAGTAAAGCACGGCTTGGAACTTATTACCTCAACTAACTCCAGAAATTTTTAAACATGCCATTGCTAAAAAAAAACCATCAAGTCGGTCCACTTGCCGTCTTCTCACGTGCATCCGTCGCCACTTTTTAAGTGAAAAAACCTCCACTTCGAGTGCATGTAACTCATAATGTCGGAGTCCGATTTGCAAGCTATCAAGCACGGCTAGAAATGCTCATTAAAAACTATTTTTTGAAAGCTCGACCAACCATAAAACTCAACCAACCGCTTGACCAAAACCAAGCCTTTGTACAGGGTTTTTTACACGGACACTTTCAAAGCTGGAAGCACTATGCACCTATATATACATGAGGGTGGTTAGCAAGTTTTTTTGGCATCATTTATGGCTTTTGTACTCATCCAAAAAATGCCTGACAACGTGTTGTTAAGAGTTTTCTTAACCTTGTTAAGGTTCTCGGTGGTAGTGCAGAGTAGACATTCTTGCGTTATTGTTGCAGTAGGATCGCCTCCCATCACTTAAAATCTTCACATTTGTGGATGCAGAGCCACCGGGAGCATTGGAGCACTGTGAAAGATGTGAGGGAGAGGGCATGAAAGGGTGTAGGTTAGTGTGGAGTGTGTGTGTCATGGTACACAGCTAGTAGGAGCGATGGTGTGTCTCTCCCTCATCTCTGTGTAGGTTCACACATAACAGGAAAAGTGTTACAAGTGAGCATGAGGGAGGTTTTCTATCTCTCTTTGTAGGTGTACAGGTAGCATGAGAGGTACTACAATATGAGCAGCAGATAGGAAGGCAAGCGGGGAGATCTGTGACCAACTCTACACCTCAGGCTCTAAAGGGGGGCGTGATGGTGACGAGAGCAAGGGGTCTATGGGCAAGATGCTTTTACTTTCTTATGCATAGATTGGTCCATGGAATCGATGGAGATCCCTCTAATAGTGGGTCTTCTTAAAGTTACCCAATAATTAAAGGCAAAGATTCTCTTCCATTGCATTGTCAAAAGTATAAACTCTCCTTCTGCCTTGTTCCCGCGCACACAACACCCCCTGGCCATAGTGTATTGTGCTGCAGGTCATCGTGAAAAGAACGGAGGTGATGGGCTCCAGCAGACGGCACTGGCAGATGCAAGCTACTTTCGCGGCCATGTCCATGTCGTTTCCCTAACCATAGCTCGTCTTTAATTTGACTCTCCCAACTAGTGAGAGCGAGCAGGCCTGCAAAGGAGCCTACGAGTAGTAGATCTGCAGAAGAGCCGACAGGTGATGGTTGCGGAGCATGCAATCACTGTAAATATGGCGTAAGAATTGGCGGAAGATCTAGAAGGGGACGATAAGGAGGATCGCTCGAGGCCATGAGCTCATTGTGAGTGAGCATGACAGCCAGTGCGATGCATGACGATCATCAAGCGCTACTCGCAAAGGATTTGTGGAATGCTAAATCAACAGATGAAGGATTGAGAGCAGCCCAGGTCTTTTTTTATATGCAAGCCCTGACACGAGAACGACATCCCTGCAAACGAGAGAGAGACCTGACACGAGGACGACACCCCTGCAAACGAGAGAGAGAGAGAGAGAGAGAGAGAGAGAGAGAGAGAGAGAGAGAGAGAGAGAGAGAGAGAGAGAGAGAGAGAAAACACATCTGCCTGGACTGGCCCCGATACTTTTGGTAGTGTTCGCAGCAACACACTCCCATGGCATCCCGTGCTGCACCCCTTCCTCCAAACCCAGCGAAGCAACGGTTTCCCCCTCCCTCTTGCTTGGTCCGTGCTGCCTCGCGTAGTCCAGCCAGAGCTACAAGTCGACGTGCTTGCAATATGGATATAGGCCGTGTGCGACAGAGAGCTGCACAGAGACACACACACACACACAAAGAGAGAGAGAGAGAGAGAGAGAGAGAGAGAGAGAGAGAGAGAGTTGACGAACATGGTGCAGCTTTACACGCACCCACATCAAAAAAAATCTAGGCCTACTCTCTCTCTCTCTCTCTTCAGCGTGCCATGCCCAAATTTTTTCTCCTATTCCCTTTTTGCTCTTCAAACAAAAAAGCATCTCCGCAGATGCCGCTTAATGAGCCCCAAAAAGTCGTTTTGGCTACCTACTAGAAAGGGAGTATACCTAGGTGAGCCAAATGGTCTCATTAAGGGGAATATTGAAAGATTTGTGGACCTTAAGAGAAAGGTAAAAGGAAAGGGCATGCTTTTGCTTCCAAATCAATATTTTGATAAGTTAAGTTGGTGGAGCTGATTTTGAACGAAAGATTTTTGGCGGTCGCGCGCCGGGGGGGGGCGGCGGCGACGGCATGCGAGCCATTGTAAGAAGACAATTGCCGCAGAAGGAAGGAAGGGATAGCTATCGTAGATGTCAAGACACAGCACCAACTTTGCTTTTCTTAATATGGTGGCCTTGTCATGCATTTATACGGAGCTATTTGTAATAGATTCGCTTAGTGAAAATTATCCTCTGTTTGTGCAAAGTCCTGAGGACGATTTCTAGCCTTTGTAGATAAATACTAAGCCACGATTTTAGAGGCAAGTGAATAGATCATTCACGAAGAATCTCACAAGGTTCCTTTGTTTCAAGGGAACGAAAAGGTGAAGAAGAAAAAAATATTTCCTTCTCTCTCTCTCTCTCTCTCTCTCTCTCTCTCTCTCTCTCTCTCTGTGTGTGTGTGTAACAATACGAGCATGCTCGCTCATAGTGTTACCAAAAACATATGTAAGTGGCGTCTCGGTCGCTAGCCGCACTTGAACCTGCATCATGCATGATTTCTCATCATCCTTGATTGGTTTTTGCATGCAGTTTGAGTGTGTTTTGCCCAGTGTTGGTTAATCAAGTCAAAAAGTTTTTACAAAATGTGAAAGAATAGGTTTCCCATAATACGTTGAGCACTGTTAGAAACAAATTGGGGTCCAATATGTATTTAACCGGCTGAAAGTGCAAAATCCCGATTTGAGCTTCCTGAGAAATTCACACAAGTTTTAAATTGGAGAATTTCAACTTTGCCCTTATTTTCACTGCTTAGGGAAAATGTATTTTTATGGTCCTGACTCTAAGTAGGTGTGGAGAGGGGGGTGGGCGGGCGTGGGGCATGGCCGGTAGCGGGGCAATTGGAGAGGAAGCGTGGCAGACGCTACGAACGACAAGGAGCAGGTGACCATGAAATTCCAATTCAATTAGGGGGTAGTCGAAGCAAAGCCATGGCGACACCAAGGAGACTAATGGGTGGCATGCAACAACGCACGAGCATTGAGGATGCAACAAAGGATTTTTTATTGTCTTGTGTTCACTTACAAAGCATGTGATTGCCTGCGTTGTTGTGGTTAGCTCAGTTGATCTCACCCTATAGACGGAGTCTTGAGATCAATTCCTAGCTATAGCTTGGGTCATAATTCTAAGAGAAGTCAAGGAAGACGTGGAATTTGTGAAGATTCCATTCCACCCAATGAGAGTGAGAAGGACCGAATCTACTTGTGAGTATGTCCCCACAATTTTGTTTTCATTAGTTTTGGTGGAATCTATCGAGATTCTTCCATCCTTGGAGGAGAAAAAGGCTAGACAAGGCACGTGTGTGGCGGGGGAGAGAGAGAGAGAATCATTGAGATTTTTTTTGCGCAACTGCTGTGGGCAGCCCAATGGAGGGTCGCGTGAGCCTGGCGAACGGAGGTGGGCAATGGTGGTCGTGACGAGGCGCACCAAGGTCAGCCAGGGAAAGGAACCAGAGGCGTAGGGATGAGACAGGTGAGAGTCGCAGATTTTGTTGGCAGGTGCGCGCTTGCAGTTGTGTATGGCGAGGGTGAGAGCATGCGGATACTGGAAGGCGATACCTTGCCTCGCGATAATCTGTGTGTGCACAAAGCTTGTTTGTTAGCAATGGTTGGGGGAGGTGGACGTCGAGCAGCAGACCGTGTATGGGGCAAGAAAAGCAGGTCGGAACAGAAAAGGCATGGTCGACGCATGGTTCACTAGCGCTGATGCATGCAATGCTAGTGACACTGTCACGGCAACGACGAGGTTGACGGTGGTGGGGAGCTTGCTTGCGGAGCAAGACAGAGCCAGCGTGTGGAGCGTCTCCAATGCTTGAACTTGTGAATAGCTATCTTCAACATAACAGAGACTATCTTGATAATAATAAAGAGTGTAATAGGGAGTGAACAATGGGAGACCGTAGATGTGAATAGCTATCTTCAACATAATAGAGACTATCTTTGTAATAATAAAGAGCGTAATAGGGAGTGAACAACGGGAGACCAATTCAATCATCAAGAAAGCTTTACACCGTAAAACACATTTGTATATTTGTTGTTCGGAACATGCTTATTTTGGTCCATGAGTGTGTGCTCCAAATTCAAAAGGCATCTTGCCATGCTACCCTTGACTATCAACGTGTCAAGATTCTATAATAAATGAGTTTGTTGTTTTTTTCTTTGGCCCATGATTTTCCTTTCAATAAACAATCGCAACCCCTTTACTTATTATGAATTTTGTTCTGTAATAAATGAGTTTGTTGCTTTTTTCTTTGGCCCACGATTTTCCTTTCAATAAACAATCGCACCCCCTTTACTTATTATGAATTTTTTTAAATAATAAATGAGTTTGTTACTTTTTGCTTTGACCCATGATTTTCCTTTCAATAAACAATCGCACCTCCTTTACTTATTATGATTTTTTTCTTAGTAATAAGGACTATCTTGTCAAAGATCTTAAGCTTCTTTAAATGCACATATTAGATATATAATGGCGTTTGTGAAGGAGCAGGATATGAAACATTCAGCTTCAAAGGTCTTGCTTACGACCGTTCTCATCACGTGTGATTGACATAGGAAAATATAAAAAAAACACACACACACACACACAACAACCCCCCCCCCCCCAAAAACACACACACACATACACTTTCAAGATTAAGTGACACGGATCATTTAAGAAGGAGGTTGAGGGGATCAATGGACGAGAACTTCACGTGCGATCTTTGAGATGTTTTGGATCGTAGATGACTTATTAAAACTAAACTCGATCAAGAATTAAACCCGGCCAAAGATCCCGTCCGGATTTAATTCTAGGCCGTCCAAGTTTATCATTTATATAATTGTGTAAAACGGCTTTGATTTTAAATGTGCACGAACGAACGTAGTGGTTAGTCCATGCTTCGAAAAGCATTGAAGAGTGACGTCCTGGGTTCAAACCCCCGCTCCTGCAATGGCGTCGCCATTTTTTGGATGGACTTGTCCGCCTCGAGATCCCCACCATCGTCCTTCACCATCGATCCCCTTACCCACCTCCACGTCCCATCCTGTGTCACGTAGTGTCGTGGCACACACATAGAGAGAGAGAGAGAGAGAGAGAGAGAGAGAGAGAATATAAAGCAAAGAGAGTACACCAATTCAATCCTCAAGAAAGCTTTACACCGTAAAACACATTTGTATATTTGTTGTTTGGAACATGCTTATTTTGGTCAACAGTATGTGCTTAAACTAGCTCCGAATTCAAAAGGCATCTTGCCATGCTACCCTTCACTATCAACGTGTCGAGATTCTATAATAATGAGTTTGTTGCTTTTTTCTTTGACCCATGATTTTCCTTGCAATAAACAATCGCACCTCCTTTGCTAATTATGAATTTTTTTCTATAATAAATGAGTTTGTTGCTTTTTTCTTTGGCCCATGATTTTCCTTTCAATAAACAATGGCACCTCCTTCACTTATTATGAAATTTTTTCTAGTCATAAGAACTATCTTGTCAAAAATCTTAAGCTTCTTTAAATGTACATATTAGATATATAATGGCGTTTGTGAAGGAGTAGGATATGAAACATTTAGCTTCAAAGGTCTTCCTTATGACCATTCTCATCTCGTGTGATTGACAGTACTCCCCACACACACAGGAAGAGAGAGAGAGAGAGAGAGAGACAAATAAAGCAAGAGAGTACACATATATTCACTCATAGAAATAGACTATATATATGTACATATATATTTACTCGTATAGAGAGACTATAAGTAGTGAAAGATCCTCTTAATAGCCTATCAATGTTTAGATTGTGGGCTATGCATAAGTCTGCTAACCTGTGAGATTGCATTTTGAATATTGAGCCTCGTATTGCATCCAACAGCACTTTGCTAAAGTGTGACATTGGCAGGATCACTGCATCATGAAGACTTAATTTCAAACATGTTTCCATGGGAGTAGCAATAGGTTTGCAGTCCTCAAGTCCAAACATCATGAGGACTTAATTTCAAACCTGTTTCCATGGGACTAGCAATAGGTTTGCAGTCCTCAAGTCCAAACTTACATAACAATGTCTCTATGTGGCGTATTTGACCGAAGGCAACACCAACATCACGCTTCTTAAATTGTATGCCCAAGTAATAATTCAAAAGCCCCAAGTCTTTCATCTTTAAAGTAGCATTCAATTCGACCTTAAATTGAGCAATATGTGTCTCATTTGGGCCAATGACAAGTGCAAGCGCAAGACGGACCCCACCAGCCTCTACGCCAGGACCGTGCACGTCGAACTCGTCACGGAGTGAATAGGGGGCACTACCTAGCTTTGAGCGGCTAGGACACGGACATCAGCGGTACAAATAACACTAATCACATCACACCTCAGAGAGAGAGAGAGAGAGAGAGAGAGAGAGAGAGAGAGAGAGAGACGGAGACGTGGACGTAGATGATGAAAACCCCTCATGATGTGAGGGAAAACTTAATGCAAGGTGGTATTTACAGAAACCTTAATTTTGACAAGATGGAGACCGTGGTGATAGAGGGGGGGAAGGAGAGAGAGAGAGAGAGAGAGAGAGAGAGAGAGAGAGAGAGAGAGAGAGAGAACCTATAGTGCATTCTCTACGGAAAATTCACATGTGTGGAGTTCCCACTCATGTGCGTAGCGACCCTTGGAGTCAGTGTGTGCGCATAGCTTCCTTCTCAAGTGCTGACTCATCGATAGTGACCTCTCAATGATCTTTTATAGGTGAAGGCTTGCTTAGTTTAGGATAATATGATTAGGCTTAAGCCCTAATAAAGAGAGACAAAGCAAGGAGCTGAGTCCCAGATGGTTGACCCTTGATTTGTTTTAGGAGAATTTTAAAATGATATCTCCTAGGTGGGCCTTTGTGACCATCACCTAGAGAGAGGTGGCAATATACAAATGATTTTTTACAAGGTTTGGCTTGAAAACGAAAACGGATTACCCTACGGATGTTTATTGCAGAGATGTATCGTGAACGAGATGCCAGCAAATTGCAGGCTTTACTAGTGTGTCGGTGTAGTGCGCTCATCAAATTCGGTGTCGGTTGGGACATGCCTTCGATGTCTTTCTTTGAATGGTGGTCGCCATCACGTGATTTTTGGTCCGCTTCTTCGTTGCTTTGGGCGTCGATGTCAAGCTTCTTCAATTTTTTTTCTTGTGCGTGCGTATGGCATGCATGTGTTTGTTTGAATGTGTGCGTGAGTGTATATGTGCTTGTGAGTGTGAGTGTGTGTGTGTGTGTGTGTGTGTGTGTGTGTGTGTGGTAAAAGAGAGTAGGGTTGTGTGGGAGTGTGTGTGTGTGTGTGTGTAAGTGGGTATATGTGTGTAGGTAAGTGTGTGTGTGTGTAGAGAGAGAGAGAGAGAGAGGTATGGCGAGATTGAGAGATGGAGAGAGAGAGAGAGAGCGAGAGTGAATGAGAGGGGGAGACAGGGAGGGAGAGGGTGAGAGTGTGTGTGTGTGTGTGTGTGTGTGGGTTTGTGTGTGAGTGTGAGTGTTTGGGTGTGTGTATGGGTGGGGAAAGAGCGACACACACACACACGCACACACACACAGAGGGAGACTTTTTCGCTGACTGTTTCCGACACAGGAGAGAGAGAGAGAGAGAGAGAGAGAGAGAGAGAGAGAGAGAGAGAGAGAGAGTGAGAGGGGGAGAGAGGGAGGGAGAGGGTGAGAGTGTGTGTGTGTGTGGGTTTGTGTGTGAGTGTGGGTGTTTGGGTGTGTGTATGGGTGGGGAACGAGCGAGACACACACACACACAGAGCTTATCCTGCTGGCCTAGCTTCCGATACAAGAACGACGGAGAGAGAGGAAGGGAGGTTGAAGGGGAGAGAGAGAGAGAGAGAGAGAGAGAGAGAGAGAGAGAGAGAGAGAGAGGGAGGGAGGGAGGGAGGGAGGGTGTGAGAGATGGGGAGAGAGAGAGAGGCTTAGAGAGAGTGTGTGTGGTGTGTGTTAGGAGGGAGAGAGAGAGAGAGAGAGAGAGCCTATCTCATGGCGGTCCCCTGGTTGACGAACGAGAGAGAAAGAGAGAGAGAGAGAGAGAGAGAGAGAGAGAGAGAGAGAGAGAGAGAGAGAGAGAGCGGGGGGGGGGGGGGGGGAGGGGGGTGGCGGAGATAATGGAGGAGAGGGAGAGGGTGGTGCCAAGGAGAGGGGGGGGGGGGGGGGGGGGGGGGGGGGGGGGGGGGGGGTGGCGGAGATAATGGAGGAGAGGGAGAGGGTGGTGCCAAGGAGGGGGGGGGGGGGGGGGGGGGGGGGGGGGCACTCCTGCATGCGCGCGAGCAAGGGGGTGGTGGCGATGGCGGTCTGCAGAACAAAAAAAAAAATGTTTTTTTATTTATTTACATTATAAGACTCCCCTTGAGTGGGGTTTGTTCCCGCGGCCTTGTCTTCCTAAAGCAAGCCGTCATTATCCCTCCCCTTCTGGCTAGAGGCATTCATGCCTCTAGCTATGCCTTTGATTCTCTAGCAGCGGAGTTGGAGGGTTCTTCCTCCTCTGGAATATCTACCATGAACTCTAGATCAAATCTTAAGAAGTACCTTTTGAGCCTCCATCCATTCACTCTGGTCTTGTGAACTCGACCATCTGTCTCTATCAATTTGTAGCTACCATTGGCGTATTTCTTTTTGACGATGAGTGGCCCTTCACATCTGGGATGAAACTTCTTATCTTTCCTAGTGTCGAATCTGTTGTCGTATCTCAATACTAACATGCCTTTCTTCAGACCCTTTTTCTTAAGCCCTTGATTGAATGTGATTCGGTGTCGTTTTTCTTGCGTTGCATAGTGGTTGATCGCATCTTCCTTGTCTAACTAAAACCTTTCTAGATCTAAGATGTGGTTGTAGAGATGGGCAATTGGGTGCTGTAATAACTGACTAGCCATGACTCGCAAGCTGGCTATCTGTACCTCGATGGGTAGAATGGACTCTTTTCCAAATACCAGATGGAAAAGGTTGAAACCTAGTGATGTTCGGAATGTCGTGCACTAGGCCCAAAGAACGGCCATGAGATGCTTACCCCAATCACTTGTGTGGTTATTCACCTGCTTTGTGATGATCTTACAGATCATGCCGTTTACCTTTTCTACTCGACCATTGCACTGTGAATAGTATGGAGTTGAGTGTCGGTGTGTGATACCTAGCTTTTTCATCAGTTCTCCCACCAAGTTGCCTCTGAAACCTGGCCCTCTATCAGATATTATCTCCAGAGGTGTGCCAAAGCGGCAACAGATGTGCTCAAATATGAACTTCACCACTTCTTGGGCTGTAATGCGTGGGGTGGCTGTTGCTTCCGCCCATCGGGTCATGTAGTCTACACCAACTAGAATGTATAGTTTACCTCATTGGGCCCTTGGTAAAGGACCAATCTCATCTATTCCCCACTTATCAAATGGGCCATATGAGATGATAGGAGTTTGTGGCTCATAGGTTAGTGTTTGATCACTGGATACTTGACAAGCGCTGCATGTTTTACACCAATGATGCACATCCCTTTTCAGACTAGGCCAAGAGAATCCTGCCTATAAATCTTCCTACTAGTAATATCTAGAGCAAAGTGGCCGCCGCAAACACCATCATGGCAACTTGAGATTACCTCCGTGATTTCGATGGAGATTGGTACTCACCTGAGGATCTGGTCTTTGCCCTTGCCGTACAAGATGATGTTTATAAGGCGGTATCTTGTTGCCTTTTGGACAAGCCATTGTTTCTGACCCTTTGTATACCCTTTAGGACATTCTCCTGTATCTAAGAAGCAGCCTAGGGTTATGAAATAAGTGTACCACTTCAAACTTTCTCAAAAGATCCTTAACATGGCGTAATTGGCCAAGCGAAACCTGATTTTTACAAACCCAAGTGCCATTTATCTGCTTAATCAAGAGCATGGCATTGCCAAACACATTTAGACGATGAACCCCTTTTAAAACACATTGTTCTAATCCAAGAATTACGGCCGTTGGAGAGGGGGAATAGGGAACACACCCAGCACACAAACTACTTGCCTCTCTATAGCCCAGGGATTCCACAACACCCCTAACCTCTCAAAAAACACCTTCAAATTGGCTTATTTGCACTAACAACTCCGCTTTAGCATACAAAACAACTACCTCACACCTTGAAAAAAACACCCACAACACAAATGCACCCACACTGCTCAACTCACCCTTCCGAATCACAAGACATTCCTAATCTGCCCTCTCGGTAGCACCTCTCGAGCTTCAGGCAAACCCTCTGCAAGCTATGACCAATACACGAAGAGCGAGAGAAGAGGAGGGGGATGGGGAGAAGCAACACACGAGATTGGGGAAAGTGAGTCGTATTATTGCATAGAGAGTAGTACAACAGATGTATGCAGCTTCAATGGAAAGCTTGGCATCACACAAGCTTCAAGCTTTCACTTACTCACACAGGCAAAAAAGCCAACCGGTCAAAAGACCCTAAAAAATGAACAAAAACCTCCTTTTATAGGGGTGTGCCTAGAAATCTCAAAAAAGAAAAATGTGGTGTCATTCCATGTCGTGCACTCCATTTGGAGCTTCTTTTAGAATTTTTATGCATTGCCAACACTTGGCCTAGCTCACTTTTGGAAAGCTTTGCATGCTTCACCTCTTGTCCTTGTACCTTCCATATTTGGCCGGCCGGACTTCCCTTTGGCCCTTTGACTTATCTTGGCTTTTCTCTTCAATTGCCCTTGTCGGCTTTGCAGCGGGACCCCTCCGCTTCAAGGCAATAGCGATGTCACTATTGGGGGGGGGGGGCCTTCTCCTCAAAAAACTTGGCCTTCAACGGGCACGGGCACAGCCTCTTGGTTTCCTGCCACGTCATCATCGAATTCACAAAACCGCCCCGCCATGCGGCCGCCCACGGGCACCACCACTTCCCAGCCTCGCCCAAAATCACCACCGACACCGCCTACAGCGCCACCACAGCAGCGCCCACTGGGCTGCGCCATAGCCATGGAGCTCCCCTCCACCTCTCTTGGATGCTAGTGAGAGGGCCACGCCCCAGCTTATATACCCCGGCATTCTAGCCCGCCACCTCGCATGTGGGATTTCCAACCTGCCACGTGGCGGATCTACAGACCCCCAAGCCTCAAGGCTTTGAAAAATCCCTTTATTTATTTTTTAACCCAAGCTTTTTTGGACCTGCCTTTGCCTGGCTCCCACTTTCTACTCCAATCTCCTATGGCCAAGCTGTAAAACCCTTCTGAAACTCCATCTCCCCGGCTACAATCACCCTCTCTGTATCCGCACTTCGACCCCCCGGCGTCCTCGAACCAAGGGCTTCAAAAATGGAAAAAATCATCTGCGACTAACCTTGGACAAAGGCACCCCAGCTCCCGACCGCTGTAACTCCTTGCTTCGGACTCCGTTTGGCATGCAATCACTTCTTGTTAGCTCCGTATGAGGTACACTCCACTCTAGAACTTTGTTGAGGCCCAGAGGATGCCAGATGACACATTCTCCAATGCGGTCAAGTGGGCTCAGACCCGGCCCCCGGAAAAACTTCAAATGATTATATCTTGCAAACCGTGGCTCCGATCCACAATCCGAAAAGACGGGTAGGCTCCATGAATTGAGCTCTGCACATCTATACCTCAAGTTCCACTTGGACCACCTGTACTACCCAGCTGCCCTGTCCAGCAAGAATCTACAAACCCCCAAAACTTTAACCTTCAATAACTTGGGCTCCGTATCTCGGTTTGATGAACCGTCTGGATCTGTTCCTTCAGCATTTCAAGCCCTTCATTTCTGGACCCACAAGATGCACTTTGCATCTCCTTCACCTGCTACCCCAATTAGCCCCTTATGTAGCCTTCCTTGGCCTATAAGCCGCATCATGCATACACATCCGCTACTACCTACCATCCCATGGACTTCCTAGCTGCATCATCCCTTTGCCATGATTTTGCTTGCCTGTACACATCTATCCATGCCATCTTCTAGAGTCGACACACTTTGGCTGCACCATCATTGCCCACCCCCTTGTTGAGCATTTATGCTCAACCACAAAAGAGCTTTATTCCACTATAAACTGCAAAACCTGGCACACACTATGAGAAAACTGAAACCATATGTACACTGTTTTATTGTATCCTATTATTAAAGTGGGTTGCCCCACCCCCCGCATCACATAGCTTCCACCTGGATCAAACACCTGACTCTGTTCACTTTCATCCATCTGCAACAATCTCCCATAGTGCCCTACCCAAGCACGTAGACCACCATGTGTGTAGGCTGCCCATAGCCTACCTTCTGCACTCCATTCATTCCTTTGGAACCTATCTACCCCGTACTAAGCAGCACCAAGCATATTATCATCAACAAAACAAGTACTTGACGCCAAGCTACAACACATGTCTGACCCTCCCTCCCAACCAAATAAAGTTGAGGCCTTGAGCGTATACCCCTGTACCTGCTGAATCAGCATCCATAGAGCTATTTCTACCATCTCTTTCATTAACCATAAGTCACATACCTTAACCGGAAGCAAAGCCACCGTTTGAGACTCTCCTTTCTCCACCATTGGACATGTCTGCTGCATCGGGAGGGTGTAGTGGTGGGAAGTGAAACTAGAATCTGTTTCACTTCGCTAAATTGTTGCTCATTTTCTTCACTCCATAGGAAGACATCTCTATGTGTGACTTGTTGTAAAGGGAGAACCACTTGAGAGAGCAAGTGAATGAACCTGCTCAAATACCTTACCTTCTCAAGGAAAGAGACCAATTGCTTAGCTTTGGTGGGTGATTATAAAGACACTAAAGCTTTAACCTTGCTTGGGTCAGCCTCATTCCTTTGGATGAAATTACATGGCCGAGAAGAGGGACCTTGCTTTCACCAATGTGACACTTATCTATGTTAAGCTGGCCACCCAAGGTTTTCACCCTTGCCAGGCCATCATAGACCTTGCTCAAATTGAGGGAGCGAGATCTGTAGATGCAAAAATCATCTATGAAAACTCGTATTGACATACCAAAGTATGGCTGGAAGAGAAAAGTTACATAGCATTGGAATGTGGCCGGAGCGTTGGTGAGGCCAAAAGGTGTCACTCTGTAAGCAAAACATTCCCATGGTGTTATGAAGGTTTTCTTTTTTTGTCTTCTTCTGTAATGCTAATCTAGAAGTATCCTGAGTAGCCATCACATACTGTGTAGCACTCATGACTGCTACCTCATTTGAGATTCTCATCTTGGAATGGGAGGGGAAAATGATCCCTCTTTGTTGCTGCATTGAGAGGTTTGTAGTCTACACAAAATCTCCACTTACCGTTTTTCTTTGGTGTGACCACTACTAGGGAGACCCACTCTAAGTTTTTGACGGGGTAAATGAAACATGCCTATAGCAAATTCCTTACCTCTTTGAGCAATGCCTCTTGCTGAACTACCCCAAGCCTTCTGAGCTTTTGCACTACAGGCTTACTTCCTTCCTTGAGTCTTACATGGTGCTGCACCACTGTGATCTTATCATAACCATCAATAAAAAG
Organism: Adiantum capillus-veneris; assembly: GCF_014529385.1. Lineage (NCBI taxonomy): Eukaryota > Viridiplantae > Streptophyta > Polypodiopsida > Polypodiales > Pteridaceae > Adiantum > Adiantum capillus-veneris. The sequence goes on from NC_140940.1 coordinate 41,460,238, forward strand.
TGTGGCGAAGTTACCTAGCATAGAGATGTACTCTTCTCTCTCTTTACTAGCTAACTCATTGGAGAGCATCCGATGTAACTTACTTGTATCCACCAAGGCTTGCGTACTTGATGGTCCCTCTTGGTTCTTCGGTGGTGTTTCAGATTGTGTCAATTTCTTTGGATCTCTGAGGATGACTCCCATCACTTTGATGCTACTCTCGCTCTCCTCAGTTGTTGTTGTCTCTTCTCCCGAGGTGGTCAAAGAGTCACTGGTGAATTCGTCTTTTGATGCCTTCAAGATCATGTTGCGTTGCTTCCTAGTCTTCATGTTGTAGAATATGGGCTTCCCTTTAGCATCCTTCATATGGATCATTCCAGTTCTTCAGTCCTGTTTAGCCTTCATAGCCATGATCCATGGCCTTCCATAAATAATAGGGTAGCCCTCCCCTTTGTGTGGCATGGCAAAAATTTCTACCTCCACTTCTGTGTTGAATGCCTTCACCTTGACTGCATTCACAATGCCTACGCATTTCACTTTGACATTATTTGCCATTTTAGCTTGGCAGGGTGTCGGCCTACTTACCTCTAGGCTTAGATGGTGCATCATTTTTTCACTCATGATGCATATTTATGCGCCACCATCTATGTAGATGTTTGAGATGCATTGCCCCTTGATGTGGGCATCCATGATGGGTAGGATGTCATCTACGTTCCTCCCAGAGATAGCCCTAGCTATCCTTGGTCTTGACTTTCTAATACTTACCATCTTTGTCCATTGTCTCCTCATCTTTGGTGCAAGATAGAGTAATTGGGGCTAGGTTATTTTCGGACCCTGCATCAAAACATCTTGAACTAGGTCATATGTTTAGCATACTCACCCAATAAAAATTCCACGATGTCGATCTTCCGCCGAGGCTTAGATGCATCCTTGCTAGACTCTCCTTTTCCTCCCTTTGAGAGGCATCTTCATGCCTGGCATGCTTCACTCCCATGGCATCCACTTCTTCTACTTTTCCTTTTCCTTTGTCCTTCTCTTTGACACGCTCTTCTACCTTCGCCTTTCATTTAGCCTCAAGACTGATGACACTCACTGCTTGGTTTCTAGCAGTTGGTGGAGGTAGCAGTGGAATGAGAGATTGTGGTGGTGGTGGTGGTTGTACGGGCGGTTGAAGGATTTGGACTGGTGGAATCTACTCTGGTTGCCTTGGCAGTGGTGGTCTTGCCCTTGGTGGAAGGATCTGATTCTACCTTCCTCCTCTATTGAAGTTATGTCTTCTTGGATGAGGACAGTAGTACATGCCATGGCCATCCTCTCCACAATTGTAACAATGGTAGTCTTGATTCAGTCTTCGCTGCCCTTTTCCTTGCTCTGGATTTTTGGCAGGTGCATACATCTATTGCACTAGATGTACTAAAATATTCTCTAGGTGGTTGGTGATTCGGTTGAGCAGGTCTTGTTGATCTTCAGCCAGTTCCTGTTGGCTGATTCCTCTGGACGACTGCTACAGGTGCAGCTAGGTGTGGTCGGGCCCTACCTGGTTCCTCTTCCTCGGTAGTCCTGGCTTGTAGACACAACTTCTTATCTTTAAGGTGGGCTACTTCAACTGCTACCTCATACGTAGCAGGAAATCTTTCGTTCACCTTCTCTTTAAGAATTGGCCATAAACCAGCCACAAACCGGTCTTTCTTTAGGAAATTGGGCACCCCTTCACTCTCCCTCAGCGATGCAACCCATCCTCCACACAGATCCATGAACTTTGATTCATATGTTGTATATTCAGCCATACTTCCTTGCTTCAACTCCATCAGTAATTGCCACAATTTCTCCGATGTGGTGCCTTCTCCAAAGTGCCTAGAAATGCTGCTCTTTACAGGTCCCACATCTCCTTGGTGGCTGGCACCAAGGTGTTGTACCATGATCTTGCTTCCACTTTCATTAACAGTGGAAAAATATGCAAACGCGAAGCATCGTCATCCCTTCCAGAGATGACACATGCTATTTCAAAATTATCTAGGAAATCCGAAGCATCTTCGCCCACCTTACCCGTGAAGGTTGGGAAAGAAACATTTGCCATTGCAAAACACGATTTTTAAACTCTTTTTTTTTCTTAAACACAAATGACTTAGCGGCTTATAGCGTCTTTCTTACAAGGCTGGATGGATAGATTAAAACATGATAAAAATGCAAACATTGAAGAAGTGATGGTAGTCCAACACGAGGAGGATAATGGGTTTTGGGGAGCACCGTAGCACCAAATAGATACACAATATTGTAATGGCTATTGCCCGCACAGGAGCAATAGGCATTATGGGAATGATTACGTGCACACTACATTATGTGAACATCAAACACATAGAAATAGGAGAGAAGACAGTACACAGTACACAGGCACAGAACACCTCCTGCTTCATTCATATGGAATCCGGACACAGAGTTACAACAGCAGATGTAATGAATAACATAGAGGTTGGTTGGTTCCATCCAAAGATAGGTATGCCCCCCCATATACAACCGCCGTTGCAGTGCAGATCGGGAGCGGTGCACACACTCCTATCCCATGATATGTTGTGAAGAACTTCCGCCACGGCCGCCGCATACCGCATGACTCCTGATCCGCAATGTCCAGACCTCCGCAAGATCGCAGGACCGCATGTGCGACTCATGCCGTAACACCTGGCACGCACGGTGGATAGCGCGAACCCACACTCAGCCCCTCGGATTGGAAGGTTCCGGTTGTTGCTCTTCAACCTGTTCTGGTGAAGAGGAAATGTCAATGTAGCCAAAGCCTCTAAAATCTGCAGTCTGGGCCCGATAGACCTCATCCAAAAGATGTGGATCTATCTCAGTATGTTCCGGCCAAGGAGCTCGAGGAATAAACTGCGTTGGCAAAGAAATATATTGTGGCACCTACGGCAAAGGAGCAAGAGGCGTATGTAGAGGATAATAGCGAGAAAGGTATCTATGGAGAGCAGACCAAAATAGAGGGCATGGGGGTAGACTGAGGGAGAAATAATGAGCCAAAGTCTCCACCCAAAAACACACCCTGCGCCTCTCCTTACGAAATCAACGAATCATTTTCTGCAAACGAGATACATGAGCCTGGGCCTCAGCACAATCCTCTGTAGCTTGCACCCAATCAGCAATATCAAAACCTTCTGAAACAACACTCTTACCTCTGTCAGTGTTGGATGACTCAGGCTGCTGCACCACAACCTGCTGATTCGGTGGCTGTGCTCTCACCTTAGCAGATAAGCGTGTGCTCCAGTTCTGTAGTTGATTTCCAAAAAGATACAGAGATCCTGTTGCATCTCCGCTGCCAACGCATCCAAATCATTCATACTGATCATTACATCACCAGGGTGCGAGGCTAAGTATGAGGCAAGGCTATGCTGCGTTCGCAATTGAAGTAGTTTTTCTTGAATGGAAGCCACAAACGCAGCATTAGCCCCCCGAAGCGTGTGTATTTCTGTATTCTGCTAGTGAGCCATTGCAGTTAAATCTTCTTTTTAATTGGTCAACTCGACAACGCGAGCCTGCAAGGCCGTTACCTGCGTTTCCAGCTCATTAACTCTACCCTCTGTTGCGGGGGCTGGCCAGGCCGCACGAATAGACTCCACAAGTCTGCTCAAAAAAGTGTCGCACGCCTGTATTTGGTCAGCAGAGTTTGCTGCCGTTTCCTCCCATGATAGCGTTGCGGGAAGAGTCCCTCATGTCGAGGTAGCCGCATTGGTCGTTCCGAAAGTTTTCGATTGTTGCGAGGGAATGTCCACAGTCGGAGAGCCCGTCCTAGGCGGAGTAGCAATTGCCACTCTCTCCTGCATTCGGCGGCGCCAGCGTGCCACCGCAGAATCCTCCAGCACAGGAGATGCAGTCGTAGGAGGTGGTGTAGAGAACTGTTGCTCCTCCCGGCCGCGCTTGCGGGTTGCTGGTCCTGCAGTGGCCATCTCTTGGGCTCCAGAGGGTACCACTGCCGTCGATGGACCTGGAAAATCCTCAATGCCAACATTCTAGTGTTGTGTTTCCCGCCCAGCAGGAACTGCCAAACTCTGGGTTTGCGACAGAGGTGCAACAGTCCCTTGGACCACCAATCTGTCATCTTCAAAATGGCATAGAGGACGCAGGGCGAGAGGAAAAACTTCCCTTAAGGGAAAGATCAGTGTGAGCAGCTGGCCGACTTTTGTGTTGGTTGGGGTATTTCGTCCCAACTGTGCCATCACTCTTTGGCATTCTGCTAGCAGTCTTTCTCTGACAACTGCTTCCCAAGCCACTGGCCCAAAGTTGGCCGAATGCAAAACATTCCTCGCTCTGGTCGAGATGGTATAGGTTTTGGCTTGTAGCCAAATTTCCTCGAGAAACCATCTATACGTATCCCTGGTCGCTACATCTGACAACCCTGAAAGCTTATATTCGCCCTTCACTTTCAATCCAAACTCCTGCTCGACATATGCAACAAGAATCACATGAGATGCTCGCACCACTCCATCGTTGGGCAAATAGCAACACTTGGAAATTCTTTCTGCTGTCAGCTGAATCTGTTGGTTATTCAGCTCCACCATATCTCCAACAGCCAATTTCTCAATCAAACCTGCTGACTGTGGGTGAACAGGTATCCCTTGCCAATCCAAGTTGGAGAACACGTGTAGCCGCAAATCTTACAGCCAGGCATCCACTCGGCGAAGCGCTAACTGTTGTACTGGAGTGAAGGGGATGCATTGCAGGAGAGAAGCCATCATGGCGACGATGAGATGCAGGAGCAGAGAATATTGAGCTAAGGACGCGCAATACACAAAATAGGAGAAGCACAACACTAATCGTCTACATGCAGTGACCCTCTCACAATGAGTTCCCAAAATAGGGCGAGCCACGGTGTCGCAACCATCATAGCTCCTTTTCGGCTTTCCAGGATTGCATGCAAAAGAATCCCCAATCATTATTAGGGCGGCTTCCGGCTCTTGTACCACAACAAAGGGGCTCTGAATCGGGGTAGGTGAAACATAATGGCGCAATCTGAAACCATTGACCGGTACAGAAATTACCTCCCCCCGCAAATTCGCCAAATAAAAAGAGATGGGCCCGCATGCTTGAAAAATCCAGAATGGTCCTAACCACCGTAATTTAATCTTCCCAAGCATGTTCCCGAGGCGAGAATTAAAGACAAGGACTAGCTGTCGTGCTTTCGGGCTATCGAGCCATTTTTTCCCTCTAGATTGCAGATCCTGCAGCACCGCAAAGCTATGCAACCGCTCTTCGTCTAGTTCCTGCAAAACATCCAAGCGATAAATAACAGAATCTTTCGAAAGAAGCCGATCCGCAAGGAGCATCCGCAGACTCGGAATCACATGTTCCACCGGGGTGATTGCCTCTATGCCAAATGCCAACTTAAAAGGAGTCAATCCTGTTGCCACTTTATAAGTTGTCCGATAGGCCCATAAGGCGGAAGGAAGTTTCACATCCCAATCTGTTCGATGCATATTCACTAACTTTGTTAATATCCAAATCAATTGCTTATTAGTTGATTATGCTTGCCCATTCGCCTGAGGATAATATGGAGAAGATTTCCTGTGCAATACAAAATAAAACCGTAGCATTCTCTCCATCACCTTATTCAAAAAATGACTTCCCCTGTCACTAACCAGCTCAATAGGGCAGCCATATCTGAAAAAGATATCCTTATATAAGCATCCAGCCACAGAAACTGCCGTATTATCTCTCAAGGGCGATGCCTCCACCCATTTGGTAGCGTAATCCGTGGCTATCAAAATATATTTATTACCCGTGTGAGCTGCAACTAGTTTAAAAGTTCCAACAAAATCCAAACCCCACTTTTGAAAAGGTTCCAAGGGCAAAACCGACTGAAAAGGACGTCTGGACCGTTTGGTAGGTTGCCCCAACCGCTGACACACATCACACTGTTGCACATAATTTCTCACATCCTGAAACAATGTGGGCCACCATAATCCGGATTGGAGAACCTTTCGAGCCGTGATTAGTGCTACAAAGTGACCTCCCGCAATCTCGGTATGGACTTCCTCCAAAACTGCTTCCTGCTCCTGTGGTAGCACACATCTGAGTAATACATCCGCCACCGTACGATAATAGAGCTTCCCCATAATAATCTCAAAATTCCTGCTTCTGATAGCCATACATTTCCTCTGATGGCTGGACAAGAAGGAAGGCATTTCTCCACCATCGAGAAAATGAAACATCTCCTCATACCATGTCCATGGGATGCTAGGGATGACCCTTTCCTGTTGCGGAACTGTTGTATCCTCTGCAACTACACCTGTTAGAAACAGAAACGCATCCGGAAATTCATCAGCTACACCCGTCGGCGGCTCACCGGAATCTAACCTGGATAGGTAGTTAGCCACCGCATGTTGAGCCCCTGGACGATGTATGACCTCAAAGTCAAGTTCCTGCAGCAAAAGCACCCATCTCGCCAATCTTCCCATCAAATTCTGTTGACGTACCAGGTATAAAAGAGCCGAATGGTCCACATGGAAGAAAAAACGTCGGCCCAACAGATAGTGCTGAAATTTCTTCACTGAATAAATCATTCCTAAACATTCCCGTTCTGTTACTAAATAATTTCTTTATGCGGATGATAATCGTCTGCTGGCATAATAGACAGGTCGGAACCATCCTTGACTTTGTTCCTGCATCAGCACACTGCCAATACCTCGATCCGAAGCATCCACAAACACATGAAAATCCTGACCCCAATTCGGAGGAAGCATAATCGGAGCTTTGGATAGCTGAAGTTTCAATCTTCGAAAAGCCAAATCACATTCCTATGTCCATTCAAAATCTATAGCATATGCTGCATGAGTAATCGGGATTGCCAAATGCACGACAAACCGCAAATGCCTCCCATGCCAACGGGCTTGACCCAGGAAAATCTAACATCGTTTCTGGTTCCGCGGTGGAGGTGCTTCCATAATTGTGGCTATTTTATCGGGATCCACAGAAATACCATCTTCAGAAAATATATGCCCCAATAGTCTGCCATTGTGAACAGCAAATGCACACTTTAGAGGATTCAAACTGAATTTTACCTCTCTAAATTTCATAAAGCATAACCGTAATTTCTTCAAGTGCTCTAATTGCGCTCCAAAAACACTGAGATCATCCAGAAAAATTCTCATAAGATCGTCAAATAAGGACCAAAAATTTGGAACATATCTCTTTGAAAAGTTGAAGGCGCATTCCGCAATCCGAACCACATCACTGTGCAAGCAAACACACCCCATGCGGTAATAAAAGCTGTTTTTGGCTGATCCCGCAATGCCATTCGTATTTGGTTATATCCACTAAACCCATCCAGAAAAGTATACATCTCATGTCCTGCTACATCATCCAAAATGGAATCCAAGAATGGAAGAGGAAAAGGATCTGGAACAGTAGCCGCATTCAATTTTCGGTAATCCACACAAATTCGGATTTGCTTTTTTTTCTTTGGTACAACCACAATTGGAGAAATCCACTCCGGATTATCAATAGGGGTAATAAAACCTACTTCCAAAAGACGATCAATTTCCATCTTAACTTGCTTTGCCACATTGGGATTCATCCTATATGAGTGTTGCTTCACTGGCACCGCATCCGGTTTCAGATTTATCGTATGCTGATAAAACTGAGGATCCAATCCCTGCATATCCGTATATTCCCATGCGAAAACATCCTTAAATTCTATCAGTAACTTAATCAAATCACCTCTAAAACTTGCCTCAAGCTGCTTATTAATGTATATGGGCTGCGACTCCGCTTGCTCCCTAAGAAATACCTTCTCTAATTCATCTTCTTTAACCCTTGTAATTTTCTCCATCTGCGCCTCAAACGCACGTTCTTGCTGAATAACGTCCTCCAATGATTCGGGACTTGGAAACACCTGTTGTTGCTCCCCTATTCCTGCTGGAGTTTCTAAAGCCCCCACCGAGTTCTCCTTCGAAACCAGAGAAATATCCGCCAGATATAAAGAGACCAAATCCGGATTAGCTTTCAGAAATTTCTCCTCTTCATCCTCTTCTAATCCTTCCACCATATTTATTGTTTCTACTATCACCGGCCATGTTGCCTGAACTGGTTGTCTGCATGTTCCCAACATCACCCGCACTTTCCTTCTACCCTTCCTTATTGTAAGCATATTTGCTTCCCAATTATACTTTACCCTCGCTTGTCGTAACCAGGGTCTCCCCAAGATAATGTGATAATCCTGATTATGATCCTCAATATTCAAGACTACTAAGGAAATGGAAAAAGATAAGCCCGCCACATCCAAGACAATGCCTCGAAGTAACCCCACTGGTTGCACTCTTCTTTGATCTGCCATGCGGACTACAAAGGGTGCACGCTCCCAATCACTGAGTCCAAAACGCTCACAAGCTGCTTGAGTAATAATGTTTACTCCCGCTCCTCCATCCAATAGTACCTTGTCAATGTATGTTCCATGGTATCTAACTGAAAGCTCCGGAATGCGGGTATCCGTGATCCTATTTGTCGGCAACAACGGGGCTGAATCATCCTCCTCGCTTTCAACTTTCTCAATGGCGACTTCCCTCAACTCTGTGGACGTTTGTCGCAGCAATGCATTATGAAAATTCGGGACCAATTTCAGCAATGAACCCAGAGGTACTTGTATTCGAGACGTGAGGACCTCTTTCCAAACTGAATTCCAATCCTCCTCTTCTCTAATATCATCCTTATTTCCAAATTTTCCTTCCTTTATTTCCAGGCCCACAGTCGATGGTCTTGATGACTTCACTGGTGGTGCGGATTGTTGCAACCAGGACACAGTCTTTTTCCGCACTTCTTCCTAAGCAATCCAATCCGGAATCTTTACATCGGGTGTTGGAACCACATTTTTACCCGATCGCGTGATTAATAAAACCACTGGATCAGACTCCTCAAATCCTTCAATCTAAACCATAGCCACACTAAGCTGTTTCCTTGCAGCGCGTTCCTGCTTCTTCCGATCATATTCCATAGCTTCAGTACACTCGAATCGCCAGTGCCCATCCCCCAAACAGAAAAGGCATGTCTTGGGGTGATTAGGATCTCAGACACCTCTTCCGCGACCTCGTCCTCCCCCTTGACCTCTTCCTCCTACTTGACCTTGCAAAGGCATCTCTGATGTATGAGCATGAGCCATCGCCACAGCAGGCTCTTGTCCCTGCCCTATCTGTGGTTGTTGCCATGTAGAAGAGTCTCCTCGACTCCGACGACCCCGACCATTGAAATAACATTCCACTGTATTATGAGTATTGGTTGTGCAAATCGCACACCACTTTTGATTCATTGCGTACTCCTGAGCAGCATGGCCTGGATTCCGACATTGGGTACACCATAGTTCCTTCATACTTTTAGCCATCGCCGCCGATTCCGACGATCCGGATGAAACAACTTTCCCGTGATGCTGGGATTTTTTCCGAGGTGTCTCTTCCGATTCTTTCCCCGAATCGTTGTTGCCTAAGTCTGAGGAATCTGATACTGCGGACTCCGACTCCGAACTATCACCGTCGTCGCTGTCTTGCGACTTCCGATGTGATTTCTTCCTGTCTGTTTTCTCTGATTTCTTTGGAGATTCTGTATCCTCTAAAGCTTCTCCTGCTACTACAGCCCTAGCAATTACATTATCCAGTGGAGTAGTTACCTTGTCCACTATTGCCATAGCAGTTCTGAGATCCTTGTTGAGCCCCCGCAAAAAATAATCATTTAGCACTTCTGTTGCCGGCCTTTCTGCCTGAGGTACCCTCTGCAAAAGCATCCGAAATTTTGCAGTGTAATCCTCCACTGGCAATGAATTATGCCGCAGCGTTCAAAGCTTTTCCAAATGTTGAGGGACTGCCTTTTCCGTTCTAAACCTTCGGAGAAACGCTCTGGATCCGTCGACATACGTTTGAAAATGATCATCAGGGTATTCGGACAACCATTTCGCAGCTTTCCCCGAGAGTGTCGATTCAAACATTGATTGTTGATGGAGAGGAATCATCACCTCAGGATGATTCAATCCATAAGCTTTATTGAATTGGTGCAAATGTGCATCAAGGTCTTCTCTCAAAAGACCTCGAAATCGACTATACTTAATCTGAGGATGTGCCATCACCCCTTGCCCAATTGTACCTCCTCCCGGAGAAAGCTGACGAGCACTAGGAGGTGGGGACAGTGGCGGAGACACCCCCGGACTGCTTACCGGAGACGGTGGTGGAGCAACCTGTGTGGGTGAGGGTGAACGTACGATAGGAGGACATGACTGACTGCGTGGAGTACGCCTCGCCCGCCACAACCGCCTACCATGCTCTGAGCTTGGTGATGGAGATACAGATTCCTCAACCTACGGTGAGGAAAAAACAAATTCATCCGAACCTCCTCTCCTCTGACGTCTTCCTACAATTGGAACCACAGGGTCAGGCAGACCCTGAGACCTAGTGCGCATGCATATTCATCGCAGGTCCTCCATCACACATCGTGGTCGCCAGATGTAATGGCTATTGCCCGCACAGGAGCAATAGGCATTACGGGAATGATTACCCGCAAACTACATTATGTGAACATCAAACACATAGAAATAGGATAGAAGACAGTACAGAGTACACAGGCACAGAACACCTCCTGCTTCATTCATATGTAATCCGGACACAGAGTTACAACAACAGATGTAATGAATAACATAGAGGTTGGTTGGTTCCATCCAAAGACATGTATGCCCCCCCATATACAACCGCTGCTCCAGCGCAGATCGGTAACGGTGCACACACTCCTATCCCATGATATCTTGTGAAGAACGGCCGCCGCATACCGCATGACTCCTGATTCGCAATGTCCAGACCTCCGCAGGACCACATGTGCGACTCATGCCGTAACAAATATTGTGTTGATAAAAGATCTTCCTATCTACATATATATTTATGCACATATATTGCAAAAATCTAAACAAAAAAGCGATTGGTCCGTTATCCATGATGCACAAAGTGTAGAGTACTCATTGATACCCTTACCATGCCGGTGTTGACAAGTTGGCACATCCACAGGAGGTCATCGTCACTTCATTGCTCAGCACGTATGGAGTGATGACGACGTGTTTGACCACCCCTAGCCTTTTTGCTAGCAACAATTGCAAGTAGTTATCGTAATTGGCTCGTTGCATGAATTCCACATCATTTAATTGCAGCTCATCTTTGGTCCACTGGGTTTCACCCATGGTAGACAGTTTCTTCAGGATGATTTGTACGGGGAGAGGAAGAAGGCCCTCTAACCCCCTCCAAAACAGCGAGGACAGTAGCCAAACCACTCCTCTCTAGGGCATGGGAACCTCCTTACCACCTCTACTTCGGGTTGTCGAAGTGAACTGGCAGCACTCGCATAGGTGTCGCAAATCGATAGGCGACCTTCCGCCACTTTGCTTTGGATGACCTTCTTTTTGGAAGCTTAGTTACGATTCTGTTTTCCAAACTCGAAGCACTCGCATGGTAAGGTGTTTCTCCTTCCTTGGGGGTCATGTGATTTAGGATTGGCCTAGCCCTCCTTTTCCTTTGGCACTAGCAACCCCTTTTGGCCACTTAGGAGCAGAGGCTACACTTTTATTTTCAGACTCCTTGGGAAAGAGAGGCTTCACTAACCTCTTTCCTTCCTTAATATGGATTATTTCTTTGCGGATGACGTCGATGTAGAGGATTTATGCTTCTCCTTTGCCTCTGTTGATGGCACTCATTGATGGAGTGCGGTGGGTGACGGCAATGAGAGAAACCTGCTGCCCTCTCTGGTGGTTCTTGATTTGTGGTTAGAATGAGAGATGTGAGATGGAGAACTTACTTCCTGGATGTTGACGACGGTGTATTCCGGTAGCAGCACTTCGATGAAGGTAGTCAGTGCTTCTTCAATTTCTTCCTCCTCCATTCTCCAATTCGAGAATTCCTACAGCCATTTGTCCATGGTCAAAAACGTGCATCGTTTCATCATTATAAATTGGAGGTTTTTGAGAAGCCCCCCTCCGTGGGGGCACCAAATGACAATTGCAAGCGCAAGACGGACCCTAGCAGCCTCTACGCCAGGACCGTGCACACCGAACTCGTCATGGGGAGTGAACAGGGAGCGCCACCTAGCTTTGAGCGGCTAGGATGCAAAAAATAGCGATACAAATAACACTAATCACAGCACACTGCAGAGAGAGAGAGAGAGAGAGAGAGAGAGAGAGAGAGAGAGAGAGAGAGAGAGAGAGAGAGAGAGAGAGAGACGTAGATAAAGATGATGAAAACCCATCGGGATGTGAGGGAAAACTTGATGCAAGGTGGTATCTATAGAAACCTTCATTTCAATGAGGTGGAGACCGTGGTGAGAGAAAGAGAGAGAGAGAGAGAGAGAGAGAGAGAGAGAGAGAGAGAGAGAGAACCTATAGTGCATTCTCTAGGGAAAATTCACGTGTGCGGAGTTCCCACTCCTGTGCGTAGTGACCCTTGGAGTCAGTGTGTGTGCATAGCTTCCTTCTCAAGTGTTGACTCCCCGATAGTGACCTCTCAGTGCTCTTTTATAGGTGCAGGCTTGCTTAGTTTAGGAGAATATGATTAGGCTTAGGCCCTAATTAGGAGAGACAAAGCAAGGAGCTGAGTCCCAGATGGTTGACCCTTGATTTTTTTTAGGAGAATTTTAAAATGATATCTCCTAGGTGGGACTTTGTGGCCATCACCTAGAGAGAGGTGGCAATATACAAATGATTTTTTACAAGGTTTGGCTTGAAAACGAAAATGGATTACCCTACGGATGTTTACTGCAAAGATGCATCGTGATCGAGATGCCAACGAATTGCAGGCTTTATTAGTGCATCAGTGTAGCACTTTTGTCAACTTTGGTGCCGGTTGGGCATGCCTTCGGCGTCTTTCTTTGAATGGTGGTCACCATCGCATGATTTTTGGTCCGCTTCTTCGTCGCTTTGGGCGTCGATGTTGAGCTTCTTCAATTTTTTCTTCTTGTGCGTAGGTATGGCATGTGTGTGTTTGTTTGAATGTGTGTGTGAGTGTGTGTGTGTGTGCTTGTGAGTGAGTGAGTGAGTGAGTGTGTGTGTGTGTGTGTGTGTGTGTGTGTGTGTGTGTAAGTGGATATATGTGTGTAGGTAAGTGTGTGTGTGTGTGTGGATAGAGAGAGAGAGAGAGAGAGAGAGATTTACTACACAAAGAACGAGAGAGACAGAGAGAGAGGTATGGTGAGAGGAAGAGATGGAGAGAGAGCGAGGGAGTGTGTGAGTGTGTGTGTGTGTGTGTGTGTGTGTGTGGGTGGGTGGGTGTGTGTGGGTGGGTGAACGAGAGAGAGAGAGAGAGAGAGAGAGAGAGAGAGAGAGAGAGCGTCAATGAATGAGAGGGGGAGAGAGGGAGGGAGAGGGTGAGTGTGTGTGGGGGGGGGGGGGGGGGGGGGGGGGGGGTTGTGTGTGATTGTGCGTGTTTGGGTGTGTGTGTGTGTGTGTGTTTGGGTGGGGAACAAGAGAGAGAGAGAGAGAGAGAGAGAGAGAGAGAGAGAGAGAGGGGTGTGAGAGATGGGGAAAGAGAGGCTGAGAGAGTGTGTGTGGGGCGTGCGTTAGGAGAGAGAGAGAGAGAGAGAGAGAGAGAGAGAGAGAGAGAGAGAGAGAGAGAGAGAGCTAGTTGCTTGCAGACGAACAAGAGGGAGAGAGATGGGGTGGTGGAGATAATGGAGGAGAGAGAGGGTGGGAGATAATGGAGGAGAGGGAGAGGGTGGTGCGAAGGGGGGGACGGCCCACTCCTACATGCGCACGAGCAAGGGGAGGTGGCGGTGGTGGTCTGCAGAACAAAAATATATATTATTTTTTTTTCATTTGTTTACATTATAAGGCTCCCCCGGAGTGGGGTTTGTTCCCGCGGCCTTGGCTTCTGAAAGCCGACCGTCACCAGTAATCAGTAAATCATCTACATATAGAACAACGTACATCATCCTCACGCTCGACATACAAAGTGATTTTTGTTGGATTGTTACAAAAGCCTAGTTTAACCCAATGAGTGTCAGCTTTCTCATACAAGTACGAAGAGACTACTTCAACGCAAACAAAGCTTTCTTACATTTGCACACTTTATCTTCTTGTCCTTTCTTGACAGATCTGAGAGGCTATTGATAGTTGTTTTTGGCTATCCATATTTTCCATAGTGAGCTACCTCACCCAAGAAAAATCACATAAACACTATGGCTATACTCACTTTTTTATTCCACATAAGTGTGTGTGAGTTAGGGGACCTTTCCCATATCTTCTTAAAAAACCATAGGTAGCTGGTCATTGGGTTAGTTGAACCAAGAAAATAAATAAAAATTTAAAATATATATATTATTGCTTATTTGTGTGTAAGTATTTCATTTTATGGAGGGCCTAAATATAAGGGGTTTTTTTTTTTGATATTTGTACTTAGGTATGCGGTATTTGCCTAAGTATGCTATGTACATTGACTCATCGCTACCATAATTTCCCTTACCCTTGTGCATGTCTTCTATTCTATAAATAAACCTATTCATACAAGCCTCTCTAAATTTTGGTGTGAATTCGCTCCAAGAAAAATCCACAAAAATATTTTCCACCCAGTCATTCCTTTTTACCAGATTAGTATCTTCTACATACATTTTCTCTTACTTCAAGTAAATAAAATTATATCAATAAATATAAATGAAGATCCCTCACTTGATTCCCCTATCTTTTTATATCTTTTAGTTTTTCATTTTATATTTACATAGAACTGTCATTTTTCTAGATTTCATGAATAGTTTATGGACTAAAGTGTTTTTTCATCATGTATATATATCATATTTGTGATAATCCACATCCATGCATGTATTCAAACCATTAAGAATATATCTGATCATGCTCTCGTGCAAAGAGGCGCTCACTCTTGGAGCCTTATGAAAATTCAACAAAAGAAGGGTCACTAAAAGACTTTTGTAGAGAGAACGAAAGATATTTTGGTGAAATTTTTGGCATCCACTTCCACTCTGATTTTGAAGAAGTAGTCAACATGCAAAATCTAGCCCACAAGCTCAACAATATCCTCAAATGTTTCATGAGTTTTGCAGCGCGTGATTTTGAGATATGATTTTTTTAATGGATCCCAGTTTGCTCTTACTCTCACACAAGGAGTCATCCAAGTCTTCTCTCACCTCTCCGCACTTCCCCACACACACAAACACACATTCCTCTCTATCACTCACTCAAACTTGCACCTTCCATGGCCTCTCTCACACTCTTCACCATTACCCTCCCCTTTGACCTCCATATCTCGCATATGAACTTCTATTTACGTACGCCATCTCTATGTCTCTCTCTATTTACATACATAATCTCTATATCTCTCTCTATCTCTTCCAAGTTACAATTCCATCTTACCTCTTCTCAAAATGCATAAAAAATCAGTATGTAAACCATGCTTAAACTCTGCAAATTGTGGGTTATCATCAACCGAAATCTTCATTTTTAGTGATCAACCTTGGCGGCAGCGTCGTAAAGAAGAGGAGGAAGAAGAAGAGACTAGCAGTCCTTTTTTACAAACTACAAAAGGTAAGTCCAAGATTCTTCAAGGCTTCACCATCACAAGGATTCCTTCACCTCATCCACTCCTCTTCCTTCAGTAGCCATTCAACTCATTTTACCCATTGTAAATATATCATTAACCTTTTTAAGTGATTACTAACACTAACTACTAATCTACTAAAACAAATATCTATTGACCTAACATTAAAAGACACACCATCTCAAGACATGTGTATAGTAAATATTCTCTCTCTCTCTCTCTCTCTCTCTCTCTCTCTCTCTCTCTCTCTCTCTCTCTCTCCCCCCCCCCCCTTCCTTAACACTCTAATTTCACCTTATTTACCATAAATAATGCCCTTCTCTTGAGCCCACATTCATTACTCAAGCAGACAAAGAAGACCCACCATATTTTGTTTATGCAATATTGTTAGCAGTGGCTAACACAGGCTACACCGAATATGCATCAAGCGGGAGATATGCTATATTTGTGCGTAATATTTTCAACTCACTTTGTATAAGTCTTGGGCTCACTTGGAGTTCCAAAGTTGTATATGGTAGTTAGAGGGCCCAAGCTTAAACCCATAGTAGAAGGGATTGTGGTGAAAGCCTAAAAGAAAGCCTTTATGTAAGGAGGCTTCATTCTTGAGTATCCACTCTTGAGGTCCCACTTTTGAGAGTTCCCTCTCTCTTGAGTGTTCACTCTATGGCCTAGCCTTGAGATTAATGTCTATGCTTGAGAGGCTAGTGCTAACCATTGTAATTAGAGTAATCTCTTCTTGATTAATCTAATTCCTATTTTCTCATTAGTTTACTTCTTCTCTACATTTCATCTTGTCATGAAGTAGTATTACTTTTTCATTATTCTAGATTTGAGAGATATATGTACTTCTTGCTCTTAACCACTCCTATTCTTCCATAAGAATTCAATTTGTGATATTTAGAATCACTAATTAGGTTGATTAAGTTGGGTCTTAATCTTGTAATTAGTGTGTGTGCCCTACTGTTTGCTTGTGTGTAGATAGGTTTTATGAAGCTCTAGCACCATTCACCTCATGTGTGTAGCTATTGATGAAGTGCCGTGATTGACATGTGGTAATTAGTGTGTGTTTATCATTAGTGGTGCTTGGGGTTTCTAGTCTATGGTAAGTCGGACTTCGATAGACTTGATATGTGTAGGAGATTGATTAATTAGTGATTAAAGTAGGTTTAGAGTTAGTCTTGCCATGGCTAATCTCTACTTGCATTGGAGAGGTGATCTCTTGAATCCTCTATTTCTATTCATCCGATGCTCGTTCTTCCATGCTCTAGCCGGGGTTGCCGATCCATGGATTTGATAATTTTGTGTGGGCTGCGATTAGGTCGTGCTACAACGCCACCCAACATTTGGCATCGTTGCCGGGGATCGATCACCTAAGCTAGTGAGTTTAGGATGTGTAGAATAGAGTAATTTCACTACTGATTTTGTTGATTTTTGAGTGTGTGTAACTCAATTTTGGTGTGATTTGATAATGATTTTGCAAAAAATTGATGCTAACGTTGAGTTATGAATACCCCAAACCCCCAGTTCCACCCCCAATTTCACTAATTTCATGCTAACCCTTGCTAATTTCGCTTCATTTCCATGCTAATTGTACTAATTTCATGCTAATTTCTACTAATTTTGACTAACTTTGTTAACCTAACCGCTAACATTTGAAGTGTAAATTATGTTGAATCCCCTTGCAAGGGGTGGAATCATCACTCTAATCAAGGTAATTGTGCTAATTTATGCCGAATTTGATGATTTGAGTGTTTGAATTTTAGCTTAAAATGGTCAATTTTGGAGCCGATTTGATGGTGCACACACTTGTGTGTGCAATGATGCGACTTCGCGTGGAGCAAAGGAATAGCTTGGAGTGTAACTACTATGTAAGTACACTCACTTGCTTATGTCAATTCTTGATTGATTAATGTGATTCAATGTGCTAATTATTTGCTAAAATTAGGTGTGTAACACAAATTGACCTACACTTTGCACATAATTTGATGCACTTGGAATGAAATTGATAGTCAAATTTTGACTAATGAACTTTGTGTGTATCAAAATAATGCTTAATTCTTATCAAGAATTCATGTGTGTGCATAAAAATCATTGTGTGTGTGCATGTACCAAAGAGGGAAAAAAACTGTCAAAAATTCATGTGTGTGCACCTAATCTTGAATGTGTGCATACATAAAAATTGATGGAATTGATGATTTATGAGTATGAGACCATGTACTTGATGTGTATGTTAGGCTAATTCAATCATTGGATAAGCCTAATTGCCAAAAAATTTGGCAAAAATTGAGTGTGTGTGCCTATCCAAGACCGCTTGATTTTCTATGATTGATGGTCAATTGGGGCACCAAAATGATTTTTGATTTTGAAATGTTCATAAAAGTATGTGCAATCATTAGGTGTAAGCCTAAATGCATTGCCAATTGAGCCAATTTGTGCTTAATTTTTGAGTATGTGCATTGCTTGATTGGGTAAAAATAGTGCTAATTTTTTAGAAACTGAGCATGCATGGATTCAATTATGTTGAATTGAGCTTGCAATTTGTCCATTGCAATGTGAAATTGATGGAATAATTGCATAAAATTTTGGCCTAAATTTGGGTGTGTGTGCCTACTCAATGGCATGTACAATCCAATGGGTAAATGAATAATTGGTATTTTTACCAATTATGATGATTAATGTGGCCATATAGTTGATGTGTCTGCCACAATTGGCTTTTGAGTCAATTAATACTCAATTGTGTAAATTTTAGTGTATGCCATGCTAATGATTGAACAATGTACTGAACATGGCAATTTTGCATTCATTTGTGTGTAATTGTATCCAAAAGACAGTCATGTGTAGCCATACAAACCAAAATGACAAACTGCGAGGGGTTTGAATGATTAGGGTTTTTGAGATATGAGCGATTAATTTTGCAATGATTAAAAATCGGGTTTTGAATAGGCGAGTGTTTTGTGCCAATTGGGTTTGCCTAATTATGGACAATGATAAGAGCAACTCATGATGAAATGATTGAAAATCAAGTTTGGAAGAACCAATGAGAGCTTGTGCACTCATTTTATGTGTATGAATTACCCAATAGACTTGGAACTAATTTTTGTGCATGAATTTTTTTTAAATCCAAAGTGTACCTTCAAGTGATTGGAATCAACGAGAATGGAAATGGGATTAATTTGGAGTAATCATCAATTGATGATAATTTTTTCAAAATCTCATCATGGTTTCAAAGAGTCACGCGTCTACAGATAAACAAAAAATAAGATAAATTGAAAGATATCGTGCATAGATTTTGAAGGTTCTTGTGTGGGCATAGTCGAATAGAAGACAGTGATTTGGACGTAGTTGTGCACAAGCAGAAAATAAATTTGCTGTTATAGATGCCGATATTGCATTGTGCTCCCCTCTCTCATTCTTATTCAGAGTAGAAGTTCACGCATTTTACGATGTGGGAACGTCCCTTTAGATTTTTGAAACAAAGATTTGAAAAACCAAAGCTTCATGTTATTTTGGCCCAATGATGCGTGGATCTACCCTAGACCACACATTAGCTTCCACAAGCTGCCAAGCCCGCATGACTATGCCCAAGCTATTTTTGGCTTGCCTCTGACTTTGCCATGCTCCCACCAATCAGTGGCTATTGTGCGAATGCATCCCTTGCTAGTGCCACTTGAGTCACTTCCTAAATTGTCTCGCAGCACCTATTCATTTTCAGCTAATGCGGATTCTAGTCGCAACTCCTCAGGCCCACCATGACCTGCTCCTTCAGCAAGGGAATCATGCAGTCAACCAACCTTGCCAACTCACTCTCGACTCCAGTCTCTCCCCATTTATTGGCTCTTAACAGAATCTGGCCAAGCTGCATCGTAGTGCACCATCAATGGTCATCACCTACTTGCAACTCACACCGGGATTCGTGCCATGAATACACACACACACACACACACAGACTAATAGGAGTTAGCCCAGGAGATGTTTTTTGTCCTATCCGAGCTCACACACCCCTCGTTTATAAGTGACGCGGGGTGTCATTCGAGGGATCGACGGCGACGAGTGTGATCGACAAGGCGGAGAGCTTTAGGCCGTTGGATCGACGTGCCTAGAGGGGGCAGGTTTTTATACACGTAAAGGTGAATTACCTGCATGGAGGCGCGTTAGGCGGGATGGTTGAGGTCCACGGGTGGGTTGGAAGGGGTCGCAAGCTCGAGGCGGGAGAGGGGCAGGCGGCGCGCTTTTTTTTTTCCAGCCACCTAAGATCCAACGGTGGGATGCACCCGAGCCGTTGATCCCTCGAGTGCACCCCGTGTGCTTTATCGACGAGGTCCCGCGTATTCTGACTCTGTCTCTGAGTTTGTGAATCCTGGCTTCCTACACCCTTCACACATCCTTGCTTTGATCACCGCTCTCTGACAAAGTTGCTGCTTGGCAGTGCCTGCACTAACCTCTCTCACACACACACACATATAGTAACCAGTCCCTACCCTGGCCTTTGGACCCCACACATGCATGCACGCACATGCTGCCACGTGCCAGCCATTTCAAACCTGCCAAATTTAGTGATGCAACACAAAAACAACTTCAGTTCATAGCGCTTGCTGCGTATTGGCCCACGCCATCCACACATACACCCTCTGGGCCTCTGGCCATCCTCATTCAACCCTCTCTTTCTCTGATTTGCCAGAATCGGGTCGCCACCGCCAGAGAAGAGTAAAACCGCAAATTTAAAAATATATATTAAATAAAAATTTCAAAAAAGAAAAGGGGTGACTCCCATTATCAAGAGGTGAGTCACACCTCCCTCATCCTTGCCTTGCAGCACAAATCCTTTAGTTACCTCCATCTCAAACGAGCCTTGAATAAAGACATCTAGCTTCAATTTGAGGATGAAAAACTTTTGGGCATTATTGAGTGATTGCAGGTAGTTTTTGCGGGGATTGTCACAAATTGAAAAATAAAAATAAAAATTTGCAAACCCAAATCAAGAATCGAAGCTAAACCTCTTTTCTTGCCCCTCAATTGTGAAGCACTCCTACTTGTGTTTGGCCAACGCGCAGAATGGCTTTATAAATGATGTATTCAATCTGTACTCTTGCCTTGAATGATATGATTTTCTAGATGAGTGCAAGTGTGCAACGATCTTTAGTGCTTGGCTTGATTGGATTTCACATTGCTTTATTTGTGAGCTACATTGATGATACATTCATGCTTGGTCAAGAAGTCTTGTGCTTTAAAAGTTGAGCTTGATATTGAGTGTGTACTTTAGAGCTTAATATGTATGCAAAAATCTTTGGCACTAACAATTGCACTGTTTTGAAGGGATTTGGCCTATGAATCGACATCGAGTTGTGCTTAACCAATTGAGAGAGTTCAAAATTTGCTTCATCCTAAACTCTCTCTTTATTTGACATGTATGCCAAATATGCTAATGCGAGCATGATTTGGGATAATAATCATTGAATAGCATTAAATTGTGGGATTGCTATTGAGCATAATATGGTGCACGGTTTGATTGAAAGCTTATTGCTGTAAAAAGACAAGTTCAATTTTATGTGCATGCATGCTTCACATTAAGAGGTACTAGCGAATGATGTGGTCACACTTAGTGAAGAGTGTGCATTAAAGTTTGGATTTGACATTGCTCATTAGGAGAAATATGAACCTTGCATTGTCCTTGTAAGGAATCCTAATTTTTAGGAATTAAGGCTAATGTTGTGTGGCGTTTAGGGGGCAAGGGCATTGAAGAAGGTAGTTTTGAGTAGGCTTTTCTATCCTTTTTTTTAGACAAATGTAGGATGTGGACCTAAAGGGTTACTTTCTCTCTCTAGCTTTTTTTAAAGTGAAGGAAGCATAGGGGTGTGTCCACATTAGCAAAAACGTGGGTCACAAAGAGACAAAATTTGACTTTTTTTTAAAAAAAATCATTTTTACTTGTTTTTTACTTAAAACTCCCTCCCAACATATATACATATCCAAAAATCATTTTTTGACCCATTTTTTAACCCACAAGCTTAGAAAGTCCATTTTTTCAAAACTCTTTTCCCCCAAAAAGTAATAAACATTTTGTTCTCTCCTCCTCCTCCCTCCTCTCTCTCTCTCCCTCTCCTCTCCCTCCGTGCCCCTACTTTCCTCCTCCTCCCTCCCCTCCCTCCTTCTCTCCTCCCATCTTCCTCAACCTCTCTATCCTTCCCCCTCTATCTTTTCATCATTTGCTTCCTCACGCAACAGCTTCCATGGTGCTCACGGACATCACAAATGGTTTGCTTCCACCACCACGTACTCCGCACACCAAAAGCATACATATTCGCTTACCCAAGGCATTTGCACCGAAGACCACTAGTGAAGGTGATCAAAGGTCATCACAGGAACATCGCACCGCTTGTGAGACCAATGTTGACATTTGGGTGGATGGCCATTTGTACCCTTACGATCCTATAAGCCGCTTCCATCCACCGTTTAATAGCCTTTCCACATTTCTTCAATTTCTTGGGAGGGGAGAAGCAGGTTTGTTAGGCTATTGCAAGCGGTTGTGTATGGGTGCAGTGCTTCTTTGCATATGCGGATGCACGAATGTCAAGCTCTTCACCTCAAGACGACGGCATTATAAGAAAGTGTTGCCTCTTCGGAGAGGGTAGTTAAAACTCTTGAACAACAAATGCAAGAAAAGGAGTCCCACATCCAGAAGCTTACCAACAACATCACATACTTGAAAGAAACACCCCTTGGTGCAAGGGAACGCAAACGCACGTATTCATCCATTGAAACTCTTGCACATTCGGGAGGAGCACGCAAAAGAGGAGTTATAGCCACAAGGTGATTTGGTCTTTACTTGCATGATGCATTCTTACTTCACACTATTTTCTAACATTTATGTTTATTTGTTGCTAGAAACTTCATCCAGGAGGCATGCGGTGGAACAAGCCAAGATGATCGAGTCAACCTTCTCACTAGTTGTCTCAATACCCAGGACGTGATTTCTATCTTACAATCACCTGGAGGTAAGCACATTAAAGATGCAGTCACCAAGGACCTTATGCGTAAATTAAGAAATGTGGTTAGTGATGATGACGTTCAACAAGCTTGTGATGAGGCTAGAATCAGCACCAAAGCCTATTAGTCTATTTTCCAACTCCTAAAGGATGCCCTCAAAGAACATGGCATTGTGGAAAACCTATTTCCCGTTCCTCACAAGGTCAAGCTCGCAAAGAAGTCCACAAATGAAGATGTGTTCTCCCGCATTGGGACATACCTACACATTGAGGACACAATGCCAACTTCCCTTTATGCTTCGTGTGCAACAAAGACAAGGGGAAAAGCTAAGAAACAATCCATAAGACCTTCGGAGAAGGGCTTTCCTTACACAATGTGGAACAATATTTTTGTGGATCTTAGAAGTCTTCAAGAAGCCATGCTTAGATTTTACGAGTTACCTGAAGAAGGTGACACACTTTACTTTTTTCTTTGGTATTATTCTTATCATAGACTCTGAAGTTTAAGGTCTTAGCACTATTTATTTTGTAGTGCTTGGCACAGAGGTCGCTTTTGTGCTGAAACTCGATGATTGTCAAATAGTGAAAGGGCGAAGGTTAGAGAGGCTAACTGTCACTCTAATGAACGAGGCCCTTCTGCAAACCAAGCGAAGGGATTCAGTCGAGCCATCTCCCACCCCATCTTTTAGCGTGCAATCAGAGAAAGACATTTGGTGGTTGGGTGCTATTGAGGTGCCCAAAGAGACCAATGGAGTACTTTCATGGATTTTTGAGAGAACTCCATGGATCACAGAAGTAATACACTCCCAAATTGCAGGTCAGAAGTTGGAGATTGAGGGTTTTGGTAGTTATGATCTGGAGTGGCACTTAGGTGGGGATTTGAAGACCAAAAAGTGTTTGCTTGGCTGCAAACAAGGGGCTTCTTCTCTCATGCCTTGTCCATTTTGCACTCGAGGGTACAAACCTAACGGACAAAAATTACATAAGAGCACTGCAAAGGCCGGTTCCATGCTTCCATGGCAAGGGCATGGAGAACAAGGGTTAGATTGTCGTGATGTCGAAGATGAAGGTAGAGAATGGGAAGCGTCTATTCTGAGATGTCCCATGCTCAATGCCCCAGACCGTGATCAAAAGGACCACACTTGGAATCCAATCTTTTGATTTCCTCTATCGAATGTACATTTTTGTACATTACATGCATTCATGCGCATTTTTGATAGGCTATTGAAGCTCCACATTGACTATGCTTTCACAATGAAACTGTTGGAAAAGTCCCAAGAAGCGATCGAAAGAGTGGAGGTACTCTTGAATTCCATTGGCTGTCACGGTGGAAATGTATCTATCGTTGCTACAAAGAACATAGGGGAGGCCCATGAAATTGCTCAACAAGTGTCAATGAGTGGACAAAAAGCTAGACACTTTTTGAAGAAAGTTTCCCAAGGAAATCCAAGTCAATATGATGCTCAAAACAGCTCCAACCAGCAGGCAGGTAACCTTTGGGAGCTTTGGAAGGAGTTATGCAAAGCTACTACCGACAATGATTCAAATGGCGAGCTTGCAAACAAGCGCAAGCAAGTTTGGGCACATTTTGATAAAATGGTCAAGCTTATGGGCCTTAATAGCACAACAGAAGAACAACGCCAATCATTTCAAGAAGCCTTGGCGGATTTTACCAAGGTCTTCACCCTTTCTTGGGGTGAAAATAACATCACACATTACATGGTAAGTCATTTTACATGGTGTATTCATTACAAGGGATTGTTTTTATTTAATAATATGGATTGTTTACTCATGTGAATAGCATATCTTGTTTGCGCATGGTGCATTTTTTATGCACAAGTATGGATCGCTTGAAATTTTTAGCACTCAAGGCATGGAGAAGTCCCATTATCGAGCAAGGGGAGTGTACTTCAAAAATACTCGACATGGTGGTGGAATGGTGCAATCCAATTATTTGGAGGAGATGTTCAATTGGTTTTTTCGCACAACATTTGCTCGTAAGCTCACAATGGAGCGTGCACGACAATCCAAGATTGCTATTGAAGTGCGGAAATGGAGTCGTCAAGAGCATAGCAACAAGTGGCAAATGTCGCAAGGTCCCACCAAGCATGCTGCATGGCGGCGATGCAGAGTGCGACAAGGATCAAAGTGGATACTGCGCGAGTCACTAAACGTGAACGCAGGGTCCAACTCTTAGCGACATGTTTATTTAAAAAATAATACTTTAAAAAAAAATAGTGTGAACAGGGCCCTTTTTAAATGAGCCCTTATAAATATTGCATGCTCTCATAAACCACTCATTTCTTAAGAGCAGGTGAGCTCTTACCAACAAAATGGCGCGCACCAAACAAACCGCGAAAGAGCATCCGCCTGCCAACAAAAACACCCTCCAAGGATGTGAGAAGCCGTCATGGCTTAAAGGCACAAGAAAATGGCCACGAATGCCTAGCCGTTCCAGGAACTCATCTGGTAGTGGGCATGGTGGTAGGGCACGAGAGTCATCGAGGACTATTGAATCTCCACCTCCTCAAGATATAACACCTAAAATGAGAATGAAGCAACGTGCCCAGCGCTGGAGAGAAGAAGAGGGCCAGCAAACAACAGAGTCCGATAGGGAGCAGCCATCACACCACCAATCACAAGCAGGACCATCCAGGACTCGGGTTGTCCATACAGACACTGAATCAAAGAGTGAGCCACCATGGCTGCGAGATAAAATACCGCGCACACACCGGGTGGCCGTTGGGGGGAAGACATTGCCTCAAGGCCAGGGAGCTCTCCCCACACGACAAGATCAGCAGCCAAGGGAAGAGGAATGAAGTCGTGGAGCGGAGCGTGGATCGACTCACACACACACACAGATACACAGAGAGCTTACACAGTACACAGTACGCAGAGAACTCTGTTTGAAGGGTTATCTCCCAAAAACCTTATTATCCACAAAAGTATAAGTGAGTATATACAAAGAGTTAGAGGTAAGTGAGTTAGGCGGGCGGCCGGCCATATCCGTATAAGAGGCCACTTGGGATTTAATCCCAACAACCTCCCACTTAAAGTCCAATGTGGCACTTTAAGTAACTGTAAATCTATGAACATAAATGTACAAAGATTTACATGGCTGCCATCTATCCAATGCCCAATAACTCACGACAATGCATAAAGCCCTCTCCTGGAAGTCCCTTTGTGAGTAGATCAGCAGGATTGTCCTTGGTGTGGATCTTCAGCAGTTGTATCTGCTTGTCTTCAAGTACTTCCCTAATGAAGTGATATTTCACATCAATATGCTTAGTCTTCGAATGGAACATTGGATTCTTTGCCAATTGTATAGCACTTTGACTATCACAATATAACTCTGGCATATCTACTTTGATTCCCAAGTCTGCTACCAATCTCCCAAGACAAATAGCTTCTTTGCATGCCTCATTTGCTGCAACATACTCAGCTTCTGTAGTAGACTGCGTAACACAATCTTGTAATCAAGATTGCCATGATATGGCACCTCCAGCCAATGTAAAGACATAGCCTAATGTAGATCTCCTCTTATTCCAAGTCTCCTGCATAATCTGAATCAGTGTATCCTCTGACACTCAAATCCTGACTACCATAGCATATGCGCATACTCTTTGTATGTTTTAAGTATCTCATGATACCTTTCACTGCCTCCCAATGTTTCTTGCCAGGATTTGACATATATCTGCTAACCACTCCCACTGCAAATGCAATATCCGGACATGTAGCAATCATTGCATACATCAAAATACCCACTGCAGACGCATATGGAATCTTATCCATTTCAACCTTTTCTTCCTCAAACATAGGACAATCTTGTTTGCTAAGTTTCACATATGGTGGCAATGGAACACTCAATGCCTTTCCCTTCTCCATATTGAAACGTTGCAAAACCTTGCCATATACTTTGTTTGAGATAACCAAATCAGCTTCTTTGATCTGTCTCTCTCAATGCGCATACCAAGTATATGACTTGCCTCACCCATGTCTTTCATGTCAAACGATTTTGCCATCTTTGGCTTCAAAGCTGAAATTTCTTCCAAGTGTTTGCCAACAATCAACATGTCATCCACATACAAAATAAGGATCAGCCAACTGCCATCCTTAGCCTTCTTTGTATATAGACAGTGATCGAACTCACTACGTTTGTAGCCTTGAAAAAGCATAAACTGGTGGAACTTATGGTACCATGCCCTCGGTGATTTTTTTAAGCCATAAAGACTCTTTAACAACTGGCATACCAAATCTTCCTTGCCTTTCTCAACAAACCCTTCTGGTTGCTGCATGTAAATTTCCACATCTAAATCACCATGCAAGAACGTTGTCTTGACATCCACTTGGTGCAACACCAAATCCAATATAGCAACCAATGCAAGAAAGCATCTCAATGTAGTCATCTTGACCACTGGAGAGAAGACTTCATCAAAGTCAATGCCTTGCTTAAAGCCCTTGGCAACAAGCCTTGCTTTGTACTTTGGCTGACTATCATGAGCGGTGATCTTATACCTGTAAACCCATTTACAAGGTAGAGCCTTTTTGCCCTGTGGTAATTAACTAGCTTCCATGTCTGGTTTTTATGCAGAGCTGTCATCTCTGACTGCATGGCCAACTGCCATTTATTCGAGTCAACCACTTGTAATACTTCCTTGTAACAAGATGGTTCTCCGCAATTTGTGAGCATGACATAATTTAGAGATGGCACATAACGATCAGGTGGTTTGGAGACACGCTCAAAACGTCTCACCACAAATGACTCTGCCTCTCTAGCCACTATAGGTTGTTCCTGAGCCTGACCATGCTATCTTGATGTGCTAGCACTAGGTCCATCTTCCCTGAAGACAACTCTTCTGATCTCCTCTGTCTTCTCTGGCTTAGCGTGAAACTTGTCTTCATTGAAATGCACATCATTGCTACGAATAAGTTTTCTGGACTCGGGATCCCAAAGCTGGTAACCCATCACTCCCGATTCTCCGTAGCCAAGAAATATACACTTCTTGCTCTTTGGTTCTACTTATTCCTGAAGTCCTTAGGAATATGGCTATAAGCTTCACAACCAAAGACTCTGAGAAACGTACTCTCCACCATTGTCAGTTCTCAAGCACTTCAGCTTCTGACCACTTTGATTCTCCACAAGCTGCAAGAATGTCTTAAAGACCTTGAGCACCTCATCCTTGTGCTTCAAGAAGTAAACCCATACTTTGCGAGAATAGTCATCTATGAATGTACAAAAGTACGCTACTCCCCCTAGTGACAAACTAGGCATTGGTCCGCATAGATCACTGTGCACAAGAGCTAACCGTTCCTCCCTACGATTCCTCTTTGATCTGTGCGGTTCCTGTGTTTGCTTACCATAAACACAATGCTCACAAAACTCAAAATCTTGAAATAAAAAACCAGGCAAATAACCATAATGAGAAAGTATTTCCATTCCTCGTTTTGACATATGTCCCATCATACGATGCCACAGTGACACACTTGGCTACTCAATCACATTAATTACATGGTTTTTAACCTCTGGAACGTGTAAAGTGTACAGAGTTCCTGACTTGCTGCCATGTGCTACAGTCATCGAACCTTTGGAGATCTTCCAAGCGTTGTTCCCAAAGACTATCACATAACCCGCATCATCCAACTTCCCTGTACTGATCAAGCTCTTTCGAATTGCTGGAACATGTCTGACATTCTTGAGCCATAAAGAAGAGCCATTATGAAACTTCAACTGCACATCTCCCACTCCAAGTATTTCACAAACCTACTCATTGCCAAGTCTGGCATAATCTTTAGTAGTCACATATGATGTAAACCACTCTTTGTGCGGAGAAACATGTAAAGATGTCCCTGAGTCGATAATCCAATCGCTCATAGCATGTCCATCCTCTGCAGTCAAGAAAACAGAATCAAGATTGCTTGTGAGGAAGATGTCACCAGCTGCTATACGAGAATCACTGTCTGGACCAGATCCTGTGACATTCACCTCTTCAATCTTCACTGAACTCTTCTTTTCATCTTGCTCAGAACTCTTTGTTTTGCCTTTTTCTTGTTTCCACTTCGTACAGTCTCTCTTCATGTGACCCTTCTTGCCACAATGGTAGCATTCTATGTCATCCTTTGACTTTGAGTCATGAGACTTACTTCGGTTTTGTGTCTTCTTACCCTTCTTCTCTTTAGACTGTTGTCTCCCTCGAACGACCAAAGCACTATTGCCTTTGCCTCTGTCAATGTTCTTCCTGTTTACTTCCTCTGTGAGCAAGCTGCCTTCTACATTGGCACTTGTAAGACCTTTTGGCGCGACAGAATTACTTAAAGATGTACGAAAAGTATCCCAACTGTCTGGCAAAGTGATTAAGAGAAACATAGCCTTCACTGAATCTGGAAAGAATATCTCCGGTGCTGTTAACTGACTGAAAATTCTGTGAAATTCATTGAGATGATTTGACATAGCTGTCCCTTCCTTCATCTTCAAATCCACCAATTTCTTGAGCCAGTAAATCTGAGAAGCATCACTTTGTTTCTCATACATACCACATAGCTTTTGCCATACGCCATATGTTGTAGTCTCTTATGCTACGTTGAAGTAAACATTTTCTGCCAGTGTCAGCATGATTGTAGAACAGGCTAACTCATCAAGCTCTTCCCACTCATCTTCAGCCATACCTTCTGGTCTCTCCCCTTTGAGCTTCAGTGGCTTCACTTGTTTTTTCTGCACCAAAACCTGCCAAATCTGCTTCTTCCAGAATGGAAAGTTTGTGCCATGCAGCTTCTTTATGTTGTAAAGAGTCTCACTTTGAGAAGATGCCATATCTGCCAAACTGTTTACTTCTGGGAAAAATCCGGCAGAGTTTCCCCTGTAAACTGGACTTTGTACACAATAAACAAGCTGTAAACAACAAGCTGAACACCTTTTCTCAGGAATTGTCAGTATTTTGGAAAAATTTTGACAGAGTCTCCCCTCGAACCTGGCAAGCACAAGAAGTAGCAATGCAGACTGCAATATATATATCTGATGATATATATGTGTACCTGGTCTATAGATGATGCTTTGAAGACGAATGATTGATGTATGTTGATGCCGACCACCTCCTGCTTGCCAATCTACACAAGACGGATTTCTTTGCGGGCTAAAATCTATCTTCTGCTGTAGTGCTCAGAACGAAATTCTGAGGGCATAAACG
The DNA here is from genome assembly GCF_014529385.1 of Adiantum capillus-veneris. Classification (NCBI taxonomy): domain Eukaryota; kingdom Viridiplantae; phylum Streptophyta; class Polypodiopsida; order Polypodiales; family Pteridaceae; genus Adiantum; species Adiantum capillus-veneris. The sequence continues at coordinate 41,489,932 of NC_140940.1, forward strand.
GCTTCAAAAGGGGGCTAAAACATCAAGACACCTGCTGGAAACGTTCCTGGAACGCCGAGTGTGAAATTTCAAGCTTCGGATCCAGAATCTGCCTGAAAAGTGCACGCGCGGGATTATGCAAATACGCATTGAACCTCGGCTCTGATACCAATTGAAGTCGCGGAGCGAATCGTGGATCGACTCACACACACACACACAAGATACACAGAGAGCTTACACAGTACACAGAGAACTCTGTTTGAAGGGTTATCTCCCAAAAACCTTATTATCCACAAAAGTATAAGTGAGTATATACAAAGAGTTAGAGGTAAGTGAGTTAGGCGGCCGGCCAGCCATATCCGTATAAGAGGTCACTTGGGCTTTAATCCCAACAAGGAAGAATCAGAAGAGGCTGCAGAACCAGCCCCTAAGCATGTAAACAGGCGTAAGTCTAAGTTTTTCAAGAAGCCTAAACGTCGCCCGCTAGCAAATGTGCAAGTGCCCCCAAGACAACCGCAGCGACGCCGAAAAATAGCAAGGACATTTGCAGAAATCCGCCACTACCAGAAGACGACGGAGCTTTTGATTCGACGCGCCCCCTTTGCTCGCACTATGAAGGAGGTGCTTCAAAGCTATGGAAATCGGTATAGAATGCAAGCAATAGCGCTAGAGGCTATTCAAGAAGCTGCAGAGGCCCACATCATTTCGGTGTTGGAAGATACCAACCTATGCGCCATACATGCAAAGCGAGTGACAATACAACCAAAAGATATGCAGCTTGCACGTCGATTGTGATGAGACTTCGAGCATTAGCCAAAGTTACCCCTCTTTTTGTATTGCACATCCTTATCTTTGTAATGATTTGACTTTCCAATGACAATATGATCAACAATTGTGTCTATTGTGCCTATTATCTTTGTTATGAAATGACTTTGTAATTTCAAGTTCTGTATGTAATTTCAATCAGTTTCAGTAAATTTGTGCTTTTTAAGTACCCTTGGGGGTAGATAAGCCTACAAGGGGCAAAAAAACGCCTAGCCACAAGGGCGCGCAAATGGCCCATCCATCAGTTTTGGATGGGCCATTTGCGCGCCCTTGTGTCCATGCTTTTTTCTGCCCCTTGTAGGCTTATCTACCCCCAAGGGTACTTAAAAAGCACAAATTAACTAAAACCTATTGGTTTTGCAACATTATTTTACATGGATCCTTGTGGACACCCTTTTTTGGCCATTTCAAGCTTTAAATTCCCTATAGGATATAAAAAAAAAATAACATACTGTGAAACCAAGTGTTTATGCAACATTAATTTGGATTTTTCAAATGTCCAATGTAATTGGACTTTTTGGTGCAGGGGTGTACTAGGTAGAGCTAAAGCAGGTGATAGTGTACTCGAAACTTCATTTCATAATTCATTTCACCTTTTCTAGTATCCTTGAGTGTGAAGATATGATGGAATTGCCATAAAAAGGGTGCATCTAAATTAATGATGCAAAACCAATTCATTTCAATAAATTTGTGCTTTGTAAGTATCCTAGGGGATAGATAAGCCTACCAAGGGCAATAAAGCCTGGCCACAAGGGCGCGCAAATGGCCCATCCAAAACTGATGGATGGGCCATTTGCGCGCCCTTGTGGCCAGGCGTTTTTTGGCCCTTGGTAGGCTTATCTACCCCCTAGGGAACATAAAATACCTAAATTTACTAAAATTGACTGAAATTACATACAGAACCTGAAATTACAAAGTCACTAATCAAAACAATTTTCATATCACCAATTGAAACAATTTTCAAGATTGACAAATCACATTCAAAAGAATTTGCAAGATAGAGAGACAATTTCAAATATTTTTTATTACTTCCAAAACGGTGATTTTATATCATGTATTTGAGGAGTTCATAATTTTTTTGACCATTTCCTGGCGCCTATTTTGCGCGTGAGGCAACCTCCCAGTCAAGAGGGACTGCACTATGGCCTTTGGATCAGTTAAGCCAATGGAAGCATGTATCCCTATCTGGGCAAGCACTTTACCACGAAAGCCAATGCCAAACGCTGTGCATACAAGGGATTGTTGCGGGAGCGACTCACACACCCATGAAGTGCATGCAAACACTACATAGATCAACATAATGTCAATCAAGGAAACAGATGACACGATAGGCACACGGAGGAATTCTCTTTAGCTTGTCAGGCTGAGACCATCCTACACATACAACACTCTGGAAGGCCAACTATACCACAATCAAGAACCTCACTGCTCTCAACTACACCACCTAGCCACATACACACATACGGAAGGTAACTCACCTAATCATGCCAGATTCGTACGAAACTTAAGGAACACCATCCCCTCACTAAGATACACCTGTCCCTAATCTTCTACACTCAAAACCCTCACTCTAAACCCATCTGCGGAAAACGCGTAGGATGACAGAGCTGAATTTTGAAAGTGCCTGAAACTAAAAGTTATGAGTACCTATGCGTAGCTTATGTTGCCACGATTCTATAGACTACTAGCACGCAGAAAACAGACATTGTTTGATACACTTACGGCCACAAATAACTCGTAGATGCGTCGGCGTGTGCGCTTCGTCTCGCGTGGAATGCTTGGCATTGTCGCGTAGCTCTCCTCGAGCCTACAGCAATGGTGCGGTCAGATCTCCAATGTGTTGAGCGAGCCGGGCGTAGCAAGAGGATAAAGCTCACGCTCACTCTCTTTCTCTCTCACATACAGTAGACGGCAGCGCTAAAGTTTTGATTATGATAAAAGTCTCCCCTTTTACAAAATGACCTAGGTACCTTATATACTAAGGCTACCTTAGGTTTAACCAAAAATGGGGTTGAAAGGGTCAAATGGCTTTGTATTTACAATCTGGAAGTGCCATTGCACCCCGGCTTCTGAAACTAGAATAACTACTCATTACAAATAACGTTTATAGCCATAATCCGCAGCATTTCATAACTTGCAAAAGATAAGACTTTGGTACGAAACTTCAGTTATGTTGTGTTGTTGACCCAGCGGTCAACACTCCCCCCTTCCGCATTCATGTCGTCCCCGACATGACCTTATTGTCGATGGCGATGTGGTCTTTGCTGTCGTTTTGGCTTCATCTGTTGCACTGCTTGTAACTTTGTCGAACCACAACAAGAACTATGATCCATTAGAGCGGACATCTATCATCATAACCATTCATCTTTTGAGATCCTCTGATTACTTTTATGTCTCCTCTTCTTCATTGGGGACTTCTTTGTTCCTGTGCAATCATGTTGTTAGTGTTGTCTGCAGCTTTGTCATTGTAGGCCATTCTTCGACTCGCCATTGAGGAGAAGTATGATATGATCTAAAATTGGTGCTCCAATTCATTTGTCAATTGATTTCAGTAGCATTTCCTTATTGTGGATGTAGAAGGAATATGTACAAGAGGATGGTGATAGGTGTCTTTAGATTAGGGTCTAAAACTTGGATGACCAAAGGGAAAAAACCCGGTGGGAAAAAAATGCCTTTGGTATACGCTCTTATTGGAGTTGAGCAGTTGAACGTGAAGTACATGTTCATGAAAGGTGAGTGCTTGCGTGAAACACGGAAAGAGTGCCTGATGCAAGTGCCAATTATGGGACACTCTATATGCATATGAGAAATTTGTCACCAAAAGCATGCAATGTGAAAGAAGGAGATGATGGGTGTTTCGAGGAATAAATGTAGCACATGTGACATCAAAAGATGTCTCAATAGCTTCCACCTTTCCAAGAAGGGTTGTCGATGTAGAAGTTTCTCCACTCGTATCTCACTGTGCTCAGTACGTGAGTGTCTTTTGGACCTTCTCCTTCACTTCACCAGACTTAAGTACTTAGACTTCGACTCTTTTGCTCACCTATACCAGCATGAGCGACACAACGTAAATATGCTCAACTCTTCCACCTTGAGCAGTACCTAGAATAGCTAAGATGCTTAGACCACAAAGAATATTACTTGAAGCTTTGGGACTAACACCTCACTCATTTTGTGCCTTAGCTACTCAACTCTGACTTGTATGACTTGTCGATTGCATGTTGACACTGCTTTGTGACAAGTTCTTCGGCTATTGTAGTGGCTGCTGAGACATAGTTCGTGAAGTTTCATCGTTTCCCTGTACCTTCTTCTCTTTGTAGTGCTCAGGCCTCTCGTCAGTCTTTTCTTCATGTGGATTATGGATTTTTTATATTTTTTCCTTAATAATAAACAAAGAAAATCTTTTAAAAAACTTAACAAAAGAAAAATCATTCAAATAGAAATCTAAATGCTATGTACACTATACACATGTCCCTAGGGGCTCATATATGGATTTTGTCCCCATACTCCTCTGTAACACTACTATGAGGGCATATACTCTAAATTTCGTCAAAAAATTATCACAATAAAACGCAAAAATTCAATGCCTCTCACAAAACATTGCCCTCTAATAGTCATAATGTTAGGTCCGCATTCAGAATGCCTCCCCCCTTCCTATTTGGAGTCATCCTTTATGACATGGTATCGCAAAGGGTATGTGTTGTGCTTGGGCAATTAAAAGTTGTACCTATGCAGGCCTCATAATGTAGCCCTATTATGCATACACAGTCAATGCATGGAAAAGATTTATGTTGTGCAAGATGTGGGTATAAGCAATTTTCTTATTGGCATTTGTTGGCGAGGCTTCCTATTCTAAGCAATGTAATGGTCTTTGAAGCTCCTATATCGTTGCTTGATTGAATCGACTTGCTCTCTTCTAACTGTACTGTAATTGTAGGAAGAATTGTAAGAATTCAAGCGGAGATGCACTGACAGCAGTTTTGTTGTTCTTCTTTGGGACCCATTTCTTTGCGATTATTGGTTGTTTTGTTGCTGACACTCGTTTGGGAACCCATACTTGCCCGTTCTTCGTTTGTGTTTGAAGAGACTTCTTTGGGATCCACCTTTTTGTTGTGTGAGTCGACAATGGTCTTTGGTTTAGCCCTTGTACGCTTGGTTGGGGACGGGATTTAGGCTTTGAAAGTTGATAATGTGGTTGTTTTGGAATCCAAATGAATTCCTGACTTTTTTGTGCTTGAATCAACTTCTTTGGAACCCAAACCTGAGTTGTGAAAGCTTGCGACTTTGTGATATTCTTACCCGTTCGTGCACGCTTTCCTTGTTTTTGTTTTGGTGTTGGATCTTGTGATTTGTCATTAGAGATCTTTGTCTTCTTGATCCATATCTGTTTTTGGCCGATCTGGCTTTTTAGTATCCAGATTTGTCGAGCTTTTTGGCTTTGACTTGTTGTACTGTTCTTTTGACCTGTCATGGTTGTTGTTGCTGAAGGGGTTGGTGATAGTGATGGCCTGAGTTGATGATAGGGGATGTCGTAAGATTCATCACTATCGCTACTATCCTCAGCAAGGTTGACTTATTGTACTTTCCCTTGATTTTTTGGAAGGTAGTGGAAAGTTACTGTCTGTTTGCTCGTGGGTGGTAGTTTCTTGGAGGACTTTTCTAGCCCATTGATTAGAGCATTGTTAGATCATTGCTCTGGTCGTATTCCTCCTAGCTGAGTCTTTGCATCCTTATTAGGAGCCATGTATGAGGATGCTTGTAGTGGTTGTGTTTTCACCGAGGACTTTGGAATCCACTTTTGATGCACTTTTTTCATGTAGCGATGACAATTATTCCCGGGTCGTTGATCTTCTTGAAGCTCGAAGTGTTCTATAGAGTCATAGAACTCGTCATCTTCTTCATCTATTGATTCTCCACATTTCTTTGTTTGCTCCTTCTGTCGAGAGCTTCTTGATGTCTGGTTCTCTTCGTTTTCCAGGATTACACTCACTGCAAAATAAGGAACGACATCATAGCCATTTTTATCACAAAACTTTGTTGTGGGAGCATCCTCCACGGCGCACACGTCCAGAGTAGCCAAGATGTGTTCCCATCCAAAAGGCTCTAACTCTTCTTCAGGAAATGGTTCTGGGATGTAGTCCATATCCTCTATAACCCGCTCTAGGATACATTCCTCACGTTTCAACCTACCACATTGTGAAGCTCCACACATCCACAGTTCTTTAGGCTTACCTAACCAAGCTGGAAGTTCTGATCCTGCTACTGTGGCGGAATCAAACTCCTCAACCGGTGTTCTTGTCACATCCCTATAGCTATGGTCCCTCAAGTTTATCTTTGTTATGGTTTCCATATGTCTCAGGTATATATGGTCATAACCCCAATCTTGGACCATTTTCAATTGTCGCATGAATGGTCTTCCCAGAATGATGTCATAGTTGTTCTTCTTGCCACAGTCAACAACAACAAAAGTGTGTTCATATTCAATGCCACAAGAAGTAACAAGTACTTTTCCTAGCAGTCCTAGGGGCTTTTCCTTGTGTCCATCTGCAAGCTGCAGGGTCATTCGTGTGGATATCAAGGCAAGTCTTCCCCATTTTTTCCAAACCTCTTTGGTTGCAATGGCCACACCAGCTCCACTGTCAAGGATTGCCATGGTTTTTACATTATTGAATTCCAAAGGAAGGGTGGTGTTTCCATCTTCTCCCTCGTAATACTCGCCTACCTTGTTTAATGGCACTGGCCTAGTATTCAATTGAGGCATTTCAAGCTCTTTGATTCCTTCCTCGATTTGAGTCATTGGGGTTTTTACACCAAATTTCTCTAGACATTTACCCACATTAGCCCACATGTTTGGTCTTATTCTGAGCAACTCGGCTAACATTATTGTACAGGTAACTGGGGTAGATAGAATATCTACTAGCCCCTTTGAATCGATGGCCTTGTTGGGAGACAGTCTCTGTGATGGGACTGCAACCACATCTGACTTGGTCTCGTATTCTCCCATGTAGGATGGTAGTCTTCTTAGCGAATGGGGTTGACTATCCATAGATTGTTCAGATCCTTTCTCGCCCCAATACGATCGCACGTCTAGATTCATTTGAGATCCAGTCTCAAATTCCTCTATTGGTGGTAGAAACACTCCTCGTTCATGACCAGTCTTGTCTACTCGTCTTCTTAGGTCATCCGCTTCACTGGCCTCTCTGACTTGTTTCCACAATTTTTCAAGACCATCTATCTCTTTACAATCCTCAGGTATAGCTTGGTGAAATCCCTCGGAAGAGTTATCCGTGGTATTCAGTACTATCCTTGGTTCTAATGTTGGGTCTTTGAGGTTTGGTATGTGCTCATGACTAGAATCTGGCTCTTTTAGTTCCTGGTTTGGTGGGATTACTTGTATAGGCATGACACGGATCACATCCTCAGGTTTTGCAACTGGTGGTTCTAGTAAAGCTTGGGCTATTTGAATCATTTTTTGGCACATTTCAAACCTTTGCTTTTCTAGTTCCGCATAGGGATATGTCATCCACCTGTGTTCTTGGGTTTGGTTGTTTTTGAACCTCCCATCATAGGCTTTCAAGAGGGCATCTAATGTCTCATTAACCTTCTCTGCCAACACAGATCCTCCTGAACTAGCACTTCTCGGTTTCTGATCCGTGGATGGTTCTTCTAGAGGTTTAACCATCTGTGTAACAGAAGGTGCCTCCTTTTCCTCATGTTGTTTTATCTTCTCCTCAGCTTCGTTAAGCTTCTCAGCTAGGGATTTTTGCTCTCGTTCCCTGCGTGCTTTCATCCTAGTCTTTCTATCTTTCCAACTATTTCGTTTACTCTTGGTTTTCTAACTAGGTGCGTCTGTCTTTGGTCCATCATATGTCTTTGGACTCGTGTCACTTTCCGTGTTCTTTGTCTCTGGATTCTCATCAGCTTTCTTTTGAGCTTGTGCTCTCGTAACTACTTGAACTGGTACGACATTTTCATTTTCTGAGCTACTAGGTAGCTGAACAATCCCTGATACATTTGTCGTGATTTTCCTGATTTGGTTTGGTTTTTTCAAGCAATCGGGGATCAAGTGAGTGATGCCACACTCAAGACAACAGGCATTCACTTCAGTGATCTCCGTATGAGGACATTGTTTGACCAAGTGGTTGTCACGACTTTTGTGACAATCTGTCTCTAGTTGAGGAGATTCTTTTAGCATTTCCTCTTGGCTATAAGCAAGCTTTGACCTAGATAAGCCGCTATTTGCAATGAATCGCAATGTCCTTTCTTCCATTTCATACCTTCTTTCTTTCGACTGAAACCCAAGAGGTGGAGGTTGTACCGGCCTCACCACTCCATGTGTTTGTCTCACATTTTCTTGCTCCGAAGGGTAGTACTCACTTTGGTTGCTATACCACATTGTAGCTGGTACTGGCGTGGATTTATTTGATGCTTCCATCATTGGCATGTATCTCATGTCTACCTGCATTCTAGCACCTGGAAATGGAGGTTGTTGTCCTAAGACAAGCTGTGGCCTTAAAACTCCTACTGGTCGTGGCGCCTTCCCCGTAATGTATCTAGGTGGAGTAGCTGCCTCTGGAACAGGTTGTACATACCTCTCCCTAGCATTTTCCATGCTATAATAGCACTCTTCCTCCGTATGGTTCGTCCATTTTCTCTCAATTTCACACCACTTTGGCTCTCCCGAATCAGACCTTACAAGAGGAATCAACCACTTGACCAAGTCGTCGATAAGCTTTTCTTGATCAATAGGTGCTGTTGTTGACCGCTGGGTCAACAACACAACATAACTCAAGTTTCGTACCAAAGTCTTATCTTTTGCGAGTTATGAAATGCTGCGGATTATGGCTATAAATGTCATTTGTAATGAGTAGTTATTCTAGTTTCAGAAGCCGGGGTGCAATGGCACTTCCAGATTGTAAATACAAAGCCATCTGACCTTTTCAACCCCATTTTTGGTTAAACCTAAGGTAGCCTTAGTATATAAGGTACCTAGGTCATTTTGTAAAGAAGACTTTCATCATAATCAAATTTTAGCGCTGTCGTCTATTGTGTGTGAGAGAGAAAGAGAGTGAGCGTGAGCTTCATCCTCTCGCTACGCCCGGCTCGCTTACCACATTGGAGATCCGACTGCACCATTGTTGTAGGCTCGAGGAGAGCTACGCGACAACGCCAAGCATTCCACGCGAGACGAAGCGCACATGCCGACGCATCTGCGAGCTATTTGTGGCCGTAAGTGTATCAAACGATGTCTGTTTTCTGCGTGCTAGTAGTCTATAGAATCGTGGCGACATAAGCTACGCATAGGTACTCATAAATTTGAGTTTCGGTCACTTTCAAAATTCTGCTCTGTCATCCTACGCGTTTTCCGCAGATGGGTTTAGAGTGAGGATTTTGATTGTAGAAGCTTAGGGATAGGTGTATCCTAGTGAGGGGATGGTGTTCCTTTAGTTTCGTATGATTCTGGCATGATTAGGTGAGTTACCTTCCGTATGTGTGTATGTGGCTAGGTGGTGTAGTTGAGGACAATGAGGTTCTTGATTGTGGTTTAGTTTGCCTTCCAGAGTGTTGTATGTGTAGGATGGTCTCAGCCTGACAAGCTTAAGAGATTTCCTTCGTGTGCCTATCGTGTCATCTGTGTCCTCGATTGACATTATGTTGATCTAGGTAGTGTTTGCATGCACTTCATGGGTGTGTGAGTCGCTTCCCGTCCAACATTGGCGCCGCTGTCGGAGACACAAGGACCTAAGTAGGTTTCCTACTAACACTCGTGTGATGGTTGCTTGATTTAGTTTCGGCTAAAGAAAGCGTTTTTCTTAAGTGGATCCGGAAGAGGATATTCCGCGATCAAGTGGATAGCCAGGAAGCGTGTGTCTTGCCGAGGGTCTGCGACTAGATAGGTTTAGTTAGGATCTGTGGATTAGAGTAGTTGTTGGTGGTCGAGTGATTTGTGAGGTGATAAAAGCGTTTACTAGTCCGTGTGTGGCAGTGAAGTGTTTTTCTACTCATAAATGCAAAACCCCACATGATTTGTAGGAGTAGCTTTAGGTAAGTGATTCGATTCTGATCTAGAGCTATTTAGCACTAAATTATTTGCTAAAGTGCTTGATTGCATTGGAAATCACAGAAAAGTGTGCTTTTGAGGGTAAAAATGCATTAAACAAGCTTTTGTGGATATTTTTGTATGACTGACTGATGTTGTGCATATAAAACAGCATTTGCAAGGGTTCTATGAAGAAAACCTGCAATTCTGTAAACATAGACATCCTATGCGTAGGATGTCTCAAGGGGGTTCTGGAGACCAAATTTGAAAATTCTGACTGCACCAGTGGGTTTAGAGGGTAGGTTTTACCCTAGTAACATATTGACTTGGGTGTTTTTCCCTATTTTTGTTGACCAAAAGCCAAAAGGCGGAGTCAGAAAACGTAAAATTTTAGCAAAGACTTAATTGAGTGATTTTTGCATGTTTTTGCAATTGTGAAGCATACTTGCACTTGCTGAGAGCATAAGGAAGCATCAGAGACACTTCAGTCTCAAAAAATCAACAGTAGACATCCTACACGTAGGATGTCTACAAGGTGATCTGGGCACTTTTTTGAAAATCTGAGGTTACCAGTGCGTTTAGAAGGTAGATTTTACCCTATTTTCACCTGGAAAGTGGAAATTTGACCATATTTTGACAGATCAAAGCCAAAAGACGAGAATTGCCAGACATCCTACCCAAATTGTGTCCAAGGCTTAATTTTGAGACCAAACTATAGGATGACTTCATAGGCATGTTCTAAATGTTGTATTGAGTGCATGTAATAAATTTCATCTCATTTGGGTGAGAAAATTGGGTTCAAAGCGGACTTTAGCACTTTTGACTGAAAAAGGCGAGAACAGCTAAAATTTGGGACTTTTGAAATCCAAACCAAAATCTAAGCATACCACTGGGTTGCTGACATCCAGGGGAAGCTTTGGGTCAAGTCTGGGGTCGAACAGGCCAAAAAGACATCCTATGCGTAGGATGTCATATGTGTGATTTTGCACTCCAAACCAAAATCTGAGCATACCACAGTGATCAACACCTTAAGGAGAGTCTGTGGTTCAAATTTGGGGCAATTCTGAGCAGTTAGACATCCTACGCGTAGGATGTCTAAGGCATGATTCTGAGACCAAAATTCTCCTGTGACCATACCATGCTGTCATATAGCCTTACGCAAGCCTCCTAGTCAAATTTTGTCCAATTTGGAGTTGATTTGACTTGGAAATTCATCATAACATACATTAGGCTTTTGGAATAGATTCTTGATCATTTGACCAACCTATAGGTGTGAGAATCAAAAAGTAAAAATAGCTGTGAGTTTAGCACATCAAGGGGAAGCTACAGTCCAAGTTTGAGCTGAAACAGAGCAAAAAAGATATCCTACGCGTAGGATGTCTCCAGCTGGATTTAGGACTCCAAACCAACTTATGAGCACACCACTGTGATCAGCACATCAAGGAGAAGCTGGGGTGAAAATTTCAAGTCATTTTGAGCAAAAAGACATCCTACGCGTAGGATGTCTCAAGGCCATTTTTAGGTCCAAATGAAACTCTGAGCATACCATTGTGTTGTTGGACTTAAGGGGAGTCTCTGGACCAAATTTAGTTAAATTCTGAGCATATAGACATACTACGCGTAGGATGTCTCCAAGCCAGTTTTAGGGTCCAACTGTACTTTTGACCATACAGGAGTGTTCACAGAGACACACAGATCCCAAATCTTTTTTTCAAAATTGAATTTGGACTCATTTTGACCAGTCTAAACTGCATTTCACTGTTTTGGCCATAACTTTCACAAACGGTATCGGATCGGAAAAGTTGTTATATCAAAACGTAGCCTGAGAGCGGCTCTACAGATCTTAGAGCAAAACTTGAACTAAATGCATGCCGACGGCAACCATTTAGTTCAACTTTGAAGAAAACATCGTTTGAGGCCTCAAAATTCATCTGCAAGTTAGGGGTGTCTAAAAGCGACAATTTGCAAGAATTGTGACGAAACGGTTACGGTTTTGGACATAGTTTCGACTTTTCCCTAACCAAAGCACTTGTACACAGTGGACTAAGTCTACTTGAACCAAGAAAAAGCTCTTAAGCCCAGAAATCATGTCTACCCTAGATTCAAACGCAGCTTACACAAGCTTGGAGATCCCGACGATAGAGGAATATCCTCCCATAATGGATCTTCCAACCTTGCAATTGATAAAGACCCATCTTGTTGAGAGAGTTTGGATGATTGGTCATGAGAGTGAAGGACTATATATATACATTGACGACAATGAGGTCAATCTTTATAGGTGCTCAGATCCATACCTAGAAGAGATAACGTATTACAAGCTCTTATATGTTTACACATATGGAGTCGACTGTCAATGGAGATCTATAGTTGTCGACAAGTATGGACGAGAATACAGAGTTGTAGAAAGCACAAATCCACAGACTGTACTAGAAAGAGGTGGATATTTGGTCAATGAAGGACCACAAATGCCTCCACCAAACACGAGAATTCCTATAAGAATTCCAAGAAGAGAGCCACCAGGATTCCCTTCAAGAGCGATAACGAGAGAAGGATTGGGAGAGTCTTTGGTTAGACTTGTAGACAATCGATGAGTTAGACCATCCCAAGTCCAGAAATGGGTAAATAGAAAATACTCTAGAGATAAAGATCCGAGAGATCACGTAGCGGCTTTTAGAAGAATGATTAGAGCAGAGGAAGTTTCAGATTTTGCGACACAGTTTGCGGGATTTGGATTAACTCTAGAAGATGATGCAGCTACATGGTTCGACTCGCTGGAAAAATGGGATTTTGAGACCCTAGATGAGCTGTTTAAGGAGTTTATTGAAGAATTATCGCCAAAAGGCATTGCTCACAACACGGTCTTGCAAATCCATAGATTCAAACAGAAAGAGAATGAATCAGTACGCAAAGCATCATTACGGCTCAAGAGATATGTTAAGCTCTGTCCGAGAGCGAAATTACCTACGCAAGCACGACTAATGCTGATCTTTATCCAGGGAATGAGACATGCGGGCCTTCAGAAGGATCTGCATATGATAAGGAGGATGACGCTAAACGCGTTGATCAAAGAAGCTCTTTATCTAGTGGATAACTGTGAGGCATACAAAGAAAAGGACTTAAAGAGTCAAGGAGATGACACATCCTCTCAACACAGTGTTTCACAGATAAGTGACTCCATTGCCAAGCCAACGGCACCTATTGATCAAGAAAAGCTTATCGACGACTTGGTGAAGAGGTTGATTCCTCTTGTAAGGTCTGATTCGGGAGAGCCAAAGTGGTGTGAAATTGAGAGAAAATGGACGAACCATACCGAGGAAGAGTGCTATTATAGCATGGAAAATGCTAGGGACAGGTATGTACGACCTGTTCCAAAAGCACCTACTCCACCTAGATACATTACGGGGAATGCGCCAGGACCAGTAGGAGTTTTAAGGCCACAGCTTGTCTTAGGAAAACAACCTCCGTTGCCAGGTGCTAGAATGTCGGTAGACATCAGATTCATGCCAATGATGGAAGCATCAGATAAACCAACGCCAGTACCAGCTACAATGTGGTATAACAACCAAAGTGAGTACTACCCTTTGGAGCAACCAAATGTGAGAAAAACACATGGAGTAGTGAGGCAGGTACAACCTCCACCTCCTGGGTTTCAGTCAAAAGAAAGAATGTATGAAATGGACGAAAGGACATTGCGATTCATTGCAAATAGCGGCTTATCTAGGTCAAAGCTTGCTTATAGCCAAGAGAAAATGCTAAAAGAATCTGCTCAACCAGAGACACATTGTCACAAAAGTCGTGACAACCACTTGGTCAAACAATGTCCTCATACGGAGATCATTGAAGTAAATGCCTATTGTCTTGAGTGTGGCATCACTCACTTGATCCCCGATTGCCCAAAAAAATTAAACCAAGTCAAGAAAATCACGACAAATGTATCAGGGATTGTTCAGCTACCTAGTAGCTCAGAAAATGAAAATGTCTTACCAGTTCAAGTAGTTATGAGAGAACAAGCTCAAAAGAAAGCTGATGAGAATCCAGAGACAAAGAACACGGAAAGTGACACGAGTCCAAAGACAGATGATGGACCAAAGACAGACGCACCTAGTCAGAAAACCAAGAGCAAACGAAATAGTTGGAAAGCTAGAAAGGCTAGGATGAAAGCACGCAGGGAATGAGAGCAAAAATCCCTAGCTCAGAAGCTTACCAAAGCCGAGGAGAAGATAAAACAACATGAGGAAAAGGAGGCACCTTCTCTTACACAGATGGTTAAACCTCTAGAAGAACCATCCACGGATGAGAAACCGAGAAGTGCTAGTTCAGGAGGATCTGTGTTAGCAGAGAAGGTTAATGAGACATTAGATGCCCTCTTGAAAGCATATGATGCGAGGCTCAAAAACAACCAAACCCAAGAACAAAAGTGGATGACATATCCCTATGCAGAACTAGAAAAGCAAAGGTTTGAAATGTGCAAGAAAATGATTCAAACAGCCCAAGCTTTACTAGAACCACCAGTTGCAAAACCTGAGGATGTGATCCGTGTCATGCCTACACAAGTAATCCCACCAAACCAGGAACTAAAAGAGCCAGATTCTAGTCATAAGCACAGACCAAACCTCAAAGACCCAGCACTAGAACCAAGGATAGTACTGAATACCACGGATAACTCTTCCGAGGGATTTCACCAAGCTATACCTGAGGATTGTAAAGAGGTAGATGGTCTTGACGAATTGTGGAAACAAGTCAGAGAGGCCAATGAAGCCGATGACCTAAGAAGACGAGTAGACAAGACTGGTGATGAACGAGGAGTGTTTCTACCACGAATAGAGGAATTTGAGACTGGATCTCAAATGAATCTAGACGTGCAATCATATTGGGGCGAGAAAGGATCTGTACAATCTATGGATAGTCAATCCCATTCGCTACGAACACTATTGTCCTACATGGGAGAATACGAGACCAAGTCAGATGTGGTTGCAGTCCCATCACAGAGACTGTCTCCCAACAAGGCCATCGATTCAAAGGGGCTAGTAGATATTCTATCTACCCCAGTCACATGTACAATAATGTTAGCCGAGTTGCTCAGAATAAGACCAAACATGTGGGCTAATGTGGGTAAATGTCTAGAGAAATTTGGTGTAAAAACCCCAATGACTCGAATCGACGAAGGAATCAAAGAGCTTGAAATGCCTCAACTAAATACTAGGCCAGTGCCATTAAACAAGGTAGGCGAGTATTACGAGGGAGAAGATGGAAACACCACCCTTCCTTTGGAATTCAATGGTGTAAAAACCATGGCAATCCTTGACAGTGGAGATGGTGTGGGCATTGCAACCAAAGAGGTTTGGAAAAAGTGGGGAAAACCTGCCTTGAGATCCACATGAATGACCCTGCAGCTTGCAGACGGACACAAGGAAAAGCCCCTAGGATTGCTAGAAAAAGTACTTGTTACTTCTTGTGGCATTGAATATGAACACACTTTTGTTGTTGTTGACTTTGGCAAGAAGAACAACTATGACATCATTCTGGGAAGACCATTCATGCGACAATTGAAAATGGTCCAAGATTGGGGTTATGACCATATATACCTGAGACATATGGAAACCATAACAAAGATAAACTTGAGGGACCATAGCTATAGGGATGTGACGAGAACACCGATTGAGGAGTTTGATTCCGCCACAGTTGCAAGATCAAAACTTCCAGCTTGGTTAGGTAAGCCTAAAGACCTGTGGATGTGTGGAGCTTCACAATGTGGTAGCTTGAAACTTGAGGAATGTATCCTAGAGCGGGTTATAGAGGATAAGGACTATATCCTAGAACCATTTCCTGAAGAAGAGTTAGAGCCTTTTGGATGGGAACACATCTTGGCTACTCTGAACGTGTGCGCCGTGGAGGATGCTCCCACAACAAAGTTTTGTGATGAAAATGGCTATGATGTCGTTCCTTATTTTGCAGTGAGTGTAATCCACGAAAACGAAGAGAACCAGACATCAACAAGCTCTCGAAATAAGGATCAAACAAAGAAATGTGGAGAATCAAAAGATGAGGAAGACGACGAGTTCTATGACTTTGTAGAACACTTCGAGCTTCAAGAAGATCAACGATCCGGGAATCAATGTCATCGCTACATGAAAAAAGTGCATCAAAAGTGGATTCCAAAGTCCTCGGTAAAGACACAACCACTACAAGCATCCTCATACATGGCTCCTAATAATGATGCAAAGACTCAGCTAGGAGGAATACGACCAGAGCAATGATCTAACAATGCTCTAATCAATGGGCTAGAAAAGTCCTCCAAGAAACTACCACCCACGAGCAAACAGACAGTAACTTTCCACTACCTTCCAAAAAATCAAGGGAAAGTACAAGAAGTCAACCTTGCTGAGGATAGTAGCGATAGTGATGAATCTTACGACATCCCCTATCATCAACTCAGGCCATCACTATCACCAACCCCTTCAGCAACAACAACCATGACAGGTCAAAAGAACAATACAACAAGTCAAAGCCAAAAAGCTCGACAAATCTAGATACTAAAAAGCCAGATCGGCCAAAAACAGATATGGATCAAGAAGACAAAGATCTCTAATGACAAATCACAAGATCCAACACCAAAACAAAAACAAGGAAAGCGTGCACGAACGGGTAAGAATATCACAAAGTCGCAAGCTTTCACAACTCAGGTTTGGGTTCCAAAGAAGTTGATTCAAGCACAAAAAAATCAGAAATTCATTTGGATTCCAAAACAACCACAGTATCAACTTTCAAAGCCTAAATCCCGTCACCAACCAAGCGTACAAGGGCTGAAGCAAAGACCACTGTCGACTCACACAACAAAAAGGTGGATCCCAAAGAAGTCTCTTCAAACACAAACGAAGCACGGGCAAGTATGGGTTCCCAAACGAGAGCCAGCAACAAAACAGCCAATAATCACAAAGAAATGGGTCCCAAAGAAGAACAACAAAATTGCTGTCAGTGCATCGCCGCTTGAATTCTTACAATTCTTTCTACGATTACAGTACAGTTAGAAGAGAGCAAGTCGCTTCAATCAAGCAACGATACAGGAGCTTCAAAGACCATTACATTGCTTAGAATAGGAAGCCTCGCCAACAAATGCCAATAAGCAAATTGCTTATACCCACATCTTGCACAACATAAATCTTTTCCATGCATTGACTGTGTATGCATAATAGGGCTACATTACAAGGCCTTCATAGGCACAACTTTTAATTGCCCAAGCACAACACATACCCTTTGCGATACCCTGTCGTAAAGGATGACTCCAAATAGGAAGGGGGGAGGCATTCTGAATGCGGACCTAACATTATGACTATTAGAGGGAAATGTTTTGTGAGATGCATTGAATTTTTGCGTTTTATTGTGATTAATTTTTTGACGAAATTTAGAGTATATGCCCTCATAGTAGTGTTACAGAGGAGTATGGGGACAAAATCCATATATGAGCCCCTAGGGACATGTGTATAGTGTACATAGCATTTAGATTTCTATTTGAATGATTTTTCTTTTGTTGAGTTTTTTTTAAGATTTTCTTTGTTTATTATTAAGAAAAAATAAAAAAATCTATAATCCACATGAAGAAAAGACTGACGAGAGGCCTGAGCACTACAAAGAGAAGAAGGTACAGGGAAACAATGAAACTTCACGAAGTATGTCTCAACAGCCACTACAACAGCCGAAGAACTTGTCACAAAGCAGTGTCAACATGCAACCGACAAGTCATACAAGTCAGAGTCGAGTATCTAAGCCACAAAATGAGTGAGGTGTTAGTCCCAAAGCGTCAAGTAATATTCTCTGTGGTCTAAGCGTCTTAGCTATTCTAGGTACGGCTCAAGCTGGAAGAGTTGAGCATATTTACGTTGTGTCGCTCATGCTGGTATAGGTGAGCAAAAGAGTCGAAGTCTAAGTACTTAAGTCTGGTGAAGTGAAGGAGAAGGTCCAAAAGACACTCACGTACTGAGCACAGTGAGATACGAGTGGAGAAACTTCTACATCGAAAACCCTTCTTGGAAAGGTGGAAGCTATTGAGACATCTTTTGATGTCACATGTGCTACATTTATTCCTCGAAACACCCATCATCTCCTTCTTTCACATTGCATGCTTTTGTTGACAAATTTCTCATATGCATATAGAGTGTCCCATAATTGGCACTTGCATCAGGCACTCTTTCCGTGTTTCACCCAAGCACTCACCTTTCATGAACATGTACTTCACGTTCAACTGCTCGACTCCAATAAGAGCGTATACCAAAGGAATTTTTTTCCCACCGGGTTTTTTCCCTTTGGTCATCCAGGTTTTAGACCCTAATCTAAAGACACCTATCACCATCCTCTTGTACATATTCCTTCTACATCAACAATAAGGAAATTCTACTCAAATCAATTGGAGCACCAATTTCAGATCATAGCATACTTCTCCTCAATGGCGAGTCGAAGAATGGCCTACAATGACAACGCTGCAGACAACACTAACAACATGATTGCACAGGAACAAAGAAGTCCCCAATGAAGAAGAGCAGACATAAAAGAAATCAGAGGATCTCAAAAGATGAATGGTTACGATGATAAATGTCCGCTCTAATGGATCATAGTTCTTGTTGTGGTTCGACAAAGATACAAGCAGTGCAACAGATGAAGCCAAAACAACAGCAAAGTGTTGACCGCTGGGTCAACATCACAACATAACTCCTTACAAAGTTGTCATTGGCTCCAAGATCAGAAAGCCAATCACTCAATTCTACAGATTGTAGAAGTTGTTTCTGAGAATCACAAATACTGTGAATTGACAGATTTGCTGGAGCAAGTGATGGATGGAGCTTTCTCTATCCATGATGATAAGAGTCAAGTTAAATGACATTGGGTTCTTTTGAATTTAGATCTGGCAGTAGACCTATAATGACAGAAACAGATGCTGCAGCTCGGAGCGTGGATGTGAAAGACATAAAGTTCGTCATCAATTATGATTTTCCAGAATCATGTGAAGACTATGTACATCGGATTGGATGAACAAGACAATCTACTCCAAAGGCTATAGTCTAGACTTTCTTTCCAACAACAAAACGACAGCAAAGACCACATCGCCATCGACAATCAGGTCATGTCGGGGACGACATGAATGCGGAAGGGGGGAATGTTGACCGTTGGGTCAACAACACAACATAACTCAAGTTTTGTACCAAAGTCTTATCTTTTGCGAGTTATGAAATGCTGCGGATTATGGCTATAAACGTCATTTGTAATGAGTAGTTATTCTAGTTTCAGAAGTCGGGGTGCAATGGCACTTCCAGATTGTAAATACAAAGCCATCTGACCTTTTCAACCCCATTTTTGGTTAAACCTAAGGTAGCCTTAGTATATAAGGTACCTAGGTCATTTTGTAAAGAAGACTTTAATCATAATCAAATTTTAGCGTTGCCATCTACTGTGTGTGAGAGAGAAAGAGAGTGAGCGTGAGCTTCATCCTCTCGCTACACCCAGCTCGCTCACCACATTGGAGATCCAACTGCACCATTGTTGTAGGCTCGAGGAGAGCTACGCGACAACGCCAAGCATTCCACGCGAGACGAAGCGCACACGCCGACGCATCTACGAGCTATTTGTGGCCGTACGTGTATCAAGCGATGTCTGTTTTCTGCGTGCTAGTAGTCTATAGAATCGTGGCGACATAAGCTACGCATAGGTACTCATAAATTTCAGTTTTGGGCACTTTCAAAATTCTGCTCTGTCATCCTACGCGTTTTCCGCAGATGGGTTTAGAGTGAGGGTTTTGAGTGTAGAAGCTTAGGGACAGGTGTATCCTAGTGAGGGGATGGTGTTCCTTCCGTTTCGTATGATTCTGGCATGATTAGGTGAGTTACCTTCCGCATGTGTGTATGTGGCTAGGTGGTGTAGTTGAGGGCAGTGAGGTTCTTGATTGTGGTTTAGTTGGCCTTCCAGAGTGTTGTATGTGTAGGATGGTCTCAGCCTGACAAGCTTAAGAGATTTCCTCTGTGTGCCTATCGTGTCATCTGTGTCCTCGATTGACATTATGTTGATCTATGTAGTGTTTGCATGCACTTCATGGGTGTGTGAGTTGCTTCCCGTCCAACAGCCGTTGGCTTGGCAATGGACTCACTTATCTGTGAAACACTGTGCTGAGAGGATGTGTCATCTCCTTGACTCTTTAAGTCCTTTTCTTTGTATGCCTCACAGTTATCCACTAGATAAAGAGCTTCTTTGATCAACTCGTTTAGCGTCATCCTCCTTATCATATGCAGATCCTTCTGGAGGCCCGCATGTCTCATTCCCTGGATAAAGATCAGCATTAGTCGTGCTTGCATAGGTAATTCGGCTCTCGGACAGAGCTTAACATATCTCTTGAGCCGTAATGATGCTTTGCATACTGATTCATTCTCTTTTTGTTTGAATCTATGGATTTGCGAGACCGTGTTGTGAGCAATGCCTTTTGGCGAGAATTCTTCAATAAAGTCCTCAAACAGCTCATCTAGGGTCTCAAAATCCCATTTTTCCACCGAGTCGAACCATGTAGCTGCATCATCTTCTAAAGTCAATCCAAATCCCACAAACTGTGTCGCAAAATCTGAAACTTCCTCTGCTCTAATCACTCTTCTAAAAGCCATTACGTGATCTCTTGGATCTTTATCTCCGGAGTATTTTCTGTTTACCCATTTTTGGACTTGGGATGGTCTAACTCATCGATTGTCTACAAGTCTAACTAGAGACTCTCCCAATCCTTCTCTCGTTATCACTCTTGAAGGGAATCCTGGTGGCTCTCTTCTTGGAATTCCTATAGGAATTCTCGTGTTTGGTGGAGGCATTTGTGGTTCTTTATTGACCAAATATCCACCTCTTTCTAGTACAGTCTATGGATTTGTGCTTTCTACAACTCTGTATTCTCGTCCATACTTGTCGACAACTATAGATCTCCATTGACAGTCGACTCCGTATGTGTAGACATATAAGAGCTTGTAATACGTTATCTCTTCTAGGTATGGATCGGAGCACCTATAAAGATTGACCTCATTGTCGTCAATGTATCTATATAGTCCTTCACTCTCATGACCAATCATCCAAACTCTCTCAACAAGATGGATCTTTATCAATTGCAAGTTTGGAAGATCCATTGTGGGAGGATATTCCTCTATCGTCGGGATCTCCAAGCTTGTGTAATCTGCGTTTGAATCTAGGGTAGACATGATTTCTAGGCTTAAGAGCTTTTGCTTGGTTCAAGTAGACTTAGTCCACTGTGTTCAAGTGCTTTGGTTAGGGAAAAGTCGAAACTATGTCCAAAACCGCAACCGTTTCGTCACAATTCTCGCAAATTGTCGCTTTCAGACACCTCTAACTTGTGGATGTATTTTGAGGCCTCAAACGACATTTTTTTTCAAAGTTGAACTAAGATCTGTAGAGCCGCTCTCAGGCTACGTTTTGATGTAAAAACTTTTCCGATCCGATCCGATACCATTTGTGAAAGTTATGGCCGAAACAGTGAAATGCAGTTTAGAATGGTCAAAATGAGTCCAAATTCAATTTTGAAAGAAGATTTGGGATCTCTGTGACACTGTGAACACTTCTGTATGGTCAAAATTATAGTTGGACCCTAAAACTGGCCTAGAGACATCCTACGCGTAGGATGTCTATATGCTCAGAATTTACCAAAATTTGGTCTAGAGACTCCCCTTGAGTTCAGAAACACAGTGGTATGCTCAGAATTTCATTTGGACCTAAAAATGTCCTTGAGACATCCTACGCGTAGGATGTCTTTTTGCTCAGAATGACTTGAAATTTTCACCCCAACTTCTCCTTGATGTGCTGATCACAGTGGTGTGCTCATAGGTTGGTTTGGAGTCCTAAATCAAGTTGGAGACATCCTACGTGTAGGATGTCTAACTGCTCAGATTTTGTCCAAACTTGATCCCAAGATTCTCCTAGGGCTCAGCAACCCGATGGTATGCTTAGATTTGAATTTAGATGCCAATAGGTCAAGATTTGGGTTGCATAAGCTTCTAGTGCGCACTCCAAGAATAGGATGTCTGACAATTCTTGTCTTTGCTTGGTAAATAGGCCAAACAAGGTCCAAATTCACTTTTGAAAAAAGTTCTGGAATCCTTGAGACACTTTGAACCTCCCTATATGGCCAAAGTAGAGTTTTGACCACTTAATGACCCTGGAGACATCCTACGCGTAGGATGTCTTTTTGCTCTGTTTGAGCTCAAACTTGCACTGTAGCTTCCCCTTGATGTGCTAAACTCACAGCTACTTTTACTTTTTGATTCTAACACCTATAGGTTGGTCAAATGATCAAGAATCTGTTCCAAAAGCCTGATGTCTGTTCTGATGAATTCCCAAGTCAAATCAACTCCAAATTGGACCAAATTTGCCTAGGTGGCTTATCTAAGGCTATATGATAGCATGGTATGGTCACAATAGAATTTTGGTTTCATAATTATGCAGTAGACATCCTACGCTCAGAGAATTATGCAGTAGAATGAACCCAAACTTGGACCAAAGATTCCCCTAGTCTTCAACAACCCACTGGTATGCTCAGAGGTTGATTTGGAGTGCTAAATCATGGTGAAGACATCCTACGCGTAGGATGTCTAAGTGCTTAGAATTGCCCCAAACTTGAGCCACAGCTTCCCCTTGATGTCAGCAACCCAATGCTATGCTTAGATTTTAATTTGGATGTCAAAAGACCCCAAAACTAGCTATCCTTGCCTTTTTCAGTCAAAAATGCTAAAGTATGCTCAATCTTCCTTTCACTGACCCAAATGAGATGAAATTTATCACATGCACTCAATACAACATTTAGAACATGCCTTTGGAGTCATCCTATGGTTTGGTCTCAAAATTAGGCCTTGGACACACTTTGGGTAGGATGTCTGGCAATTCTCATCTTTTGGCTTTGATCTGTCAAAATTTGGTCAAATTTCCACTTTCCAGGTGAAAATAGGGTAAAACCTACCTTCTAAACACACTGGTAACCTCAGATTTTCAAAATTTCCACCAGATCACGTTGTAGACATCCTACACGTAGGATGTCTTTTTTCTCAGAAATGACTTCTGTTTCTACCCAAGGTGTTTCTTGATGCATATAACAAGAATATGTGATCACAGCAAATTTTGGATGTCAAAATTGCTCAGAATCACCACTTTTGGGAAAATATTTCTCTGAACAGTAGCATCCCCTTAACTCTCAGTCTATATGTCCAAATGACATGAGCTTTGGTGTGTGTGTCCAATACAACATGCAGAATATGGGTATGATGTCAAAACTTGATTTTTGCTTCCAGAATCACTCTCTAGACATCCTACGCGTAGGATGTCTATTGATGAAGTTTTTGGCAGAATTCATCCACAGGCATCCCCAAGTCTTGAGCACTAATTTTCAAGAATTCCTACCAGTTTTTATGCAAAATTGTGCTCAGAATATTAAGTTTCTTGTTTTCGCGTTTTTGACATTCCGTCTTTGGTCTTTTGGGTGTCAAGAGTTGGTCAAAACTATAGTTTCAATGTATACTTAGGGTAAACCCCCCCTTCTGAGCACACTAGTGCAGTCAGAATTTTCAAATTTGGTCTCCAGAACCCCCTTGAGACATCCTACACGTAGGATGTCTATGTTTACAGAATTGCAGGTTTTCTTCACAGAACCCTTGCAAATGCTCTTTTATATGCACGGCATCAGTCAGTCATACAAAAATATCCACAAAAGCTTGTTTAATGCATTTTTACCCTCAAAAGCACACTTTTCTGTGATTTCAAATGCAATCAAGCACTTTAGCAAATAATTCAGTGCTGAATAGCTCTAGATCAGAATCGGATCACTTACCTAAAGCTACTCCTACAAATCATGTGGGGTTTTGCATCTATGAGTAGAAAAACGCTTCACTACCACACACGGACTAGTAAACGCTTTTATCACCTCACAAATCACTCGACCACCAACAACTACTCTAATCCACAGATCCTAACTAAACCTATCTAGTCGCAGACCCTCGGCAAGACACACGCTTCCTAGCTATCCACTTGATCGCGGAATATCCTCTTCCGGATCCACTTAAGAAAAACGCTTTCTTTAGCCGAAACTAAATCAAGCAATCATCACACGAGTGTTAGTAGGAAACCTACTTAGGTCCTTGTGTCCCCGGCAACGGCGCCAATGTTGCGGAAGCGACTCACACACCCATGAAGTGCATGCAAACACTACCTAGATCAACATAATGTCAATCGAGGACACAGATGACACAATAGGCACACGGAGGAAAACTCTTTATCTTGTCAGGCTGAGACCATCCTACACATACAACACTCTGGAAGGCCAACTAAACCACAATCAAGAACCTCACTGCTCTCAACTACACCACCTAGCCACATACACACATACGGAAGGTAACTCACCTAATCATGCCAGATTCGTACGAAACTTAAGGAACACCATCCCCTCACTAGGATACACCTGTCCCTAATCTTCTACACTCAAAACCCTCACTCTAAACCCATCTGCGGAAAACGCATAGGATGACAAAGCAGAATTTCGAAAGTGCCTGAAACTGAAAGTTATGAGTACCTATGTGTAGCTTATGTCGCCACGATTCTATAGACTACTAGCACGCAGAAAACAGACATCGTTTGATACACTTACAGCCACAAATAGCTCGTAGATGCGTCAGCGTGTGCGCTTCGTCTCGCGTGGAATGCTTGGCGTTGTCGCGTAGCTCTCCTCGAGCCTACAACAATGGTGCAGTCGGATCTCCAATGTGTTGAGCGAGCCGGGCGTAGCGAGAGGATAAAGCTCATGCTCACTCTCTTTCTCTCTCACACACAGTAGACAGCAGTGCTAAAGTTTTGATTATGATAAAAGTATCCCCTTTTACAAAATGACCTAGGTACCTTATATACTAAGGCTACCTTAGGTTTAACCAAAAATGGGGTTGAAAGGGTCAAATGGCTTTGTATTTACAATCTGGAAGTGCCATTGCACCCCAGCTTCTCAAACTAGAATAACTACTCATTACAAATGAGGTTTATAGCCATAATCCGCAGCATTTCATAACTCGCAAAAGATAAGACTTTGGTATGAAACTTGAGTTATGTTGTGTTGTTGACCCAACGGTCAACAGGGATCTACGCACTAGGAACACTTGATGCGCAGTTTGAGCAATGGTGCTCAAACACAAAAACTTGCTCAAAGCTTTTAACGACCAAGTCATAAAATGGGCTTGGGGAGTAAATTCATTATGGATAATGACCACATCGCCAGGGGGGAGTTGTCCTAGGTAATGCGCAAGGGAAGCTTGAGGTCCAAAGCCCGTCCGCTTGCCACCCGTCCTTGCAGCAAAATCATCAACCGCCATGACATCCTGTCATAAACCGATGAAGGTTGAGAAAAAAGACAATGAAGGATAAAATAATAACATGAAAATTAGGATACAGTTTACCTCCTGCTCCTTGTCGTCCTCCTCCCTGTTGCCCTTTGCATCCAAGTTAATGCTCCCATGCACCACAGATACGAGCTTTGGATCATCAGATGGGAGGTTGCATAATGGCATAGGCATCCTAGCAGCCTCATCCTTGGCTTGCGTGGCTTGGAATTCTTCATCAGCCACGTGCAACTGCTCTGTTGCCAGGACCTCCGCACATACAACTGCAATAGTGTCAGCAACAAAGTCCCCATTTGGCAAGAGCTTGCTTTATAGGGCATCTGGCGTATTGTCTAAGGGACATTTGGTGATGTTGCATACCACGCTCAAGCATTCATCCATGCGCAGGTCAAATGCTTTCTCCAAATCATGCAGGAACACATACTCCTCCCCATCCACTAACACTGAGGAGAAGCGGCTGATTTCTACCTCTGGGATAGCCACATCCGTCAGTGGTAGTGGCACTGGAGTGTCGCTAGGGCCAGCCGCAACTATGGATTTATCAACCACTTCCTCAAGACCCCTAGGGTACTCGAGCCGGTGTGCCTTTCCTTCCGCTCTACAGGGTTCATGGGGATAACCTGCTGCTCCTTGGTGTCCTTGATAAAGGACCCAACCTGAAGGTGTGGTAAGCGGAGCTCCTCCAAATCAGGTTCCTCGCTCACCAAGAAGATAAATGTTGCGAGCCAAGAAAGGTACTCCACCCCCAACTTGCGCTTCTTGAGCGCTGACACCCCTGGGGCTTGCTCGTCCAAGTAATGGCCTGCATCGGTTGCAATTTCTTGGAATCCTTGCAACCGCTTGGAGAATGGGCGATCACCTTTGTGTATATAGCGCAAAAGATCGCAAGGCACCCAGATCCCTACATGTGGGGGGATAGATACATAATATTTTATGATGTGCTCCTCCATGAATGCAAAAATCTCGGCAAATACATCCATGTGAAGGGAAACTGTGGCATCAAGGTCAGGGAGATGAGTAAAAAAGGTGTGGATGTCCAACTTCCCTTTGTATTTGGTGTCCTCGAGGAAGAGGATGAAGCGAGACAAAGGGGTGGATGTGGCTACAGATGCAGAGGCTGTGGAAGCATCCATGTCTAGCCTGGGGTGTAGATAGAGAGTGGAGGAGCTCAAGAGTTGAAAAAGTGAAAATAGTGAATGAGTTAGGTGGCCCCCCTTTTATAATGGACCCTTTTTTTAAGACATTAAAAAAAAGGCACTTTCACCAAAAATTGATTTCTCATCCCAATGCAAAAAATTATATTCAAAGGCATGATTTGCCGAAGCAAATCATGTTGATTACAGTGGGGATCAGTTTGAAAATTGCAAGAGTTACAAAGTTATAAGATTGATAGCATAGTTACATCCATCCCCCAGTCATCCTCGACCTTCAATTTGTCTTCCATTCTCTTCCCAATCTGCGGACATTCATTACAATAAGCATCCAATGATCGACAAACCATGATGTATTGAAAATGTGGTGGAAGGATTCTCACCTTGTGACCTTGTAAATGAAATTGTGCTTGTTGCAGGGCCTCAAAACCCATAATAACCAAATGTTCTCGAACGTTACTGAGAGTCCAATGCTTGTTCACTTGGACTGCCTCCAAAGCATCGTTGGGCATCTTCACTGCAATGTCAAAGCTTGCAATAGCGCCGTCTACACTCTGTAAGGGAGTCCACACTCCAAGCTTGCACATCCAACGATCATAGTGAAATCGTATGTACAAGGAGGTGCGGGATTTCAAATAGCGCATTCCAATACCTGAAGCTCCAACCTTACAACGGTACCTGTCCTCGTTGTGCATGCCCTCCACAAAACCCCAGTCCTCTTCTAAAAGCCTTCCTAATTCCTCGTAATGCTCATCTTTACATACAAGCATTGTGGTAGTCTCCACAAATCCAAACTCTTTAAAAATGTGCACAAAACAATGAATAGGCAAACACCAACTCAAGCCCACAGACCTAGAAGCTTTAGAGTATTTCAAAGAGTTTTGGACATCCATTATCATCTTTTGCTTGAAAGATGCTACCGACCACAAATCTGGCACTGGCCACTCCATACTTAATAAGGAAGTTACTTTGATGGGTTCAAGCGTTCCAAACGCTTGTGTATAAGTAGGGACAATATAGGAGTGACAATAGAAGAAAATCCTTCTTTGAACCAGTTTGGTTGGGCAAAGATGTGGGAACATTATTGCTCCAATATCTGCATGTATAGCATTGAATGTGCCAGAGAGACTATGTAGTGGCTGCTCCTCCACCAACGTGGATGGAAATATGACTATAAATGCATGACAAATCTTAAGTATGAATCCATAATAACATTACACTGTGATTTCACACCTAGCTTTGTATTCTCAAAACATGTACTTACAATGTGTTGGAAATCGAGGTGGTTGTTGCAAATGCATGGTTGACATTGAGAAAACATGTTGCACAATGGCTACGGTCCCCTTGTCTTTGCGGTTCTTGAAGCCAAGGAGCTTTCCTTTCTAATGAAGATCCAAGTTTGCACAATTACGCACACGATGAGGGCCAATAGCATATGGTTGCATGTATACCCAAGCACCTTTGGTGAACTCTTGTGGCACCACTCATCATCTACACCTCTAGTTAAGTGGCATGCAAGTGCTGTGACCTCATCCTTTGGCCGCCTTTGCGAAGTAGAGTTGGCCATGGTTGAGCAAAGAAAACTAGGAGGAGGAGAAGGACCTTGCTTATTGCTACAAAGTAGGTGGGATAAAGTGATATGAGAAGGTGGTTAACCTTGTGGCAATGGGAGGAGAAGGTGGATAACCCTTGCTTGGTGTGGCAATGGGAGGAGAAGGTGGATAACCTTTGCTTGGTGTGGCAATGGAAGGTGGTAGGGGAGGAGAGAGGAGCTTCCTTGCTGCAGCAATGGAGATGGTGTAGAGAGAGAGAGTGTTGGAGTAGAGGATGAGTGTGATGGTTGCAACCAAGGAGGGGTTGGAAAAGGGGTTCTAGAGAGAGAAAATCCCTTTTGGCCTAAGAACTACTTTTGGGGGAGCTTTGGATAGCAAAAAAAGATTTTTTAAAACTTTTTTAAAAAAATTGAATTTTAGAGTTTTTGGATGCACGTTTTGACTTTTTGAGGTCAAAAAATGCTTTTTTGACCATAAAATAGTTTTAAGGGGTTTTAAGAAGATGAAATTTGAGTTTTGAAATTTTTGAAAAAATTCAAATTTTTGGGATTTTTTCAAAACCGGATCAAAAAGGAGGGAAGTTGGAGGTTCCATATGGCCCACCCACCCCCCCCTCCCCCACCCCCCCCTACATTTTTGAGGGCATAGAGTGTGTCCACCACCCTCTTCTCATTGGCTGGCCTCTAACTAACCTTAATCCCAAAGGGCCCCTAGAGGGTTCATATTTTTCCTAATGTTGTATATTTTAGTGCTTGAATTGAATGAAAAATCATTGCAAAGCACTAAAATTGAGCATGTTTGACGGCCAAAAGAGAGCAATATACTTTTGGGGTTATGGTTGATCATTTTTGCATGTGTTGATTGCCCCTTGATTGACATAATGTCTAAGTGCATAACAATTGAGCTTCATTTTGAAGAGTCATGGCAAAATGGGATTCCATTGCAAATACGGGATGTTGTCATTGCAAAATATTGCAAAACTTAGCTATTTAGAGAGCCATTCCAATTCTTTGGATAAAAAGTTGTATACATGTTAGCTCATAGCTTGGTCAAAAGTTAAATGTTTTCATTGTGAGTTAGTGTTTACCCAACTTTTTTGAGAGCTTTCAAGTACAAAATTTGCCTATTGAGAGCCATTCATTTTCATTTCATCAAGTTGCAATCATCTCTAGCTCATAGATTGCTCATAAATTGAAAATTTCATGTGAGCTAGTTGTTAACCAACTTTTTGGAAAGCTTTAAATTCTAAAATTTGGCTTTGAAGAGCCACTTCATTTCATCAAAGTTGCATTATTTTCAGCTCTTGGCTTGTTTTTTCCATATTTCATTGAGCTAGAAATTAATCAAACTTTTGAATCATGCATGAGAGATGGTAAAAATTGCAAAATTTGTTTATGTAGAAGCAAATTTTATCTCTCATAGTTGTTATGTATTCATAAATTTGCTATCAAAGAGCATCATGTGCATAACCAAAGGCACTTTTTTTCCCTTTGGTTTTTTTCCTTTGGCAAATTCGGGTATGCAAGACCTTAGCTTTAGGTTTTCGTTAATGTTTTTTTGTGTGCTTTTGGATTTCAATAAAAGGCTTTTGTAGCTTGTGTTTACACTTAGCTTCAAAAAGCTTCTTTTGCAAATAAAAAGGATCAAGAGACTTCTCTACACAAAGGAATGCTTGCTCAAGGATGCTCAAAAGGGCATGAATAGGTGTAATCCTTCCATGTTTTTGCTCTTTTATTCATCTTTCCATCCTCTTGCTTGGCTTAAGTGAAATTTTGCTTCTAAGCTATGGTTCTTTCATGTTCAAGAGCTAGGCATCTTGAAATTTCAACACTTTGCTTTGTGAATATTAACTCATAAAAAAAAATTGGTTTTATGTGTGCTAATCATAGGTAATTAGCGTTGACCTTAGATTAATGTAGATTCATTGCTCATTAGTCCTACACTCTTAGTGATAGTCTTAATACTTAACATGACCTAGGGCTATGATTAGGCTTTAGTCTCTTGTTAACCCTCATGCACATTCATATCACCTAAGACGAACACTGTATTATTTATTTGGGAGAGTCAGGTACTGAACTTGTCGGTCCAATAGAAAAACGGTCAGAACATTGTATTATTTATTTGGTAGAGTCAGGTATCAGGCTTGTCGGTCCAATAGGAAAAGGGTAAGAGTGATCGCCGATGAGAGGCGTACTCTAACTGGAACATTTAAGGGATTAGTGAGCTAAGCATGGGCGCCCAAGTGTGAATGGGGAGAGCTCATATAAAAGTCAACTAAACCTAAAATTCACTCATTCTTTCATTTGTGCAATTGAAGAGTGCTCTTGCTCCATCTCCATCTTCTTCTTCTTCACCTCTTTGTGTGTGTGTGTATGCGTGAGAGAGAGAGAGAGTGTGCGATCGAGCATTGCGACGGCGGCACGACAACGACGAAGCGGTTGAGCGCGACGCGACGGCGTCTCCTTCTTCTTCGCGGTGAGGAATCGTCCACGACAGCAAGCATAGAGCGGTGAGTGACACACCATCGCCATCTTTGAGCTTACTAGTTTAGGCTTGTTGTGTGCTTGTAGCCATTTGTGGCTCGCACATAGTGTATCGGCAAGTTCCTTGCATTGACACGTGCGACATACGCACACATTTTTGGTGCCGTTGCCGGGGAATTCCATACACTAAGCTTGAATGGAACTCTATGCTTCTTTTGTGGTGCAATTTCAATTGTAGGAAAGGTGGGGAAGGAAGGTGTGTGTGTGTTGAGAAGAAGGATTTTGTGTTGCTACCGTGTATTTCTTTGTTAAATGAAGTTTTGAAAGGTTACTGTGTTTTCTCTGTGTAAGGTGTTAGTATTAAAGTTGTTAGTTCTGTGTAATATAAATTACAGTAAGTAGGAAGTAGATCTGTTAGAGCTAATGAAGTGTTAGTGTGTAACAGTAGGTGTATTAGTTGTAAGTAGATAGGTAGAGTGTGTGTGTGCTCGTGTGCAGGCCGTAGCAACCTTATCCCAAAACAAAAACAAACAAAAAGAATTTAAAAATTTTTAAAGGTAAGACCGAAATAAAAAATATCTCCCATACCCAAGCCCAAGCTCACGCTCAGGCTTAGGCCTCAGTCGCCCTTTAAAATTACGTATGTTAGTTTCACACATAGCTAAAAATCGACTTTTTTGAGGACCAACGGAGCTTTAGGTGACCGAACGTTGTGCTGTAAAGCACACTGCAACCCTCTGAGTGATATGCTCGTTTCGAGCTATCACACACTTTAATTAAAAAAATCGATCATTAAAAAACATTAAAAACTTTAAAAAACAATAAAAATATATATATTTTTAAAACGAGTGAAAACGAACGCCTAAAAAAGTAAGCGGTTAACCGTCGAGGTTGTTCGTCGCCGACGCTTGTAGGGTGCCAAAGGCACATGCATCTGCACTCTGTTCGTGTGCTAGAGACGGAGCAACTAGAGGGGGGTGGGGGTTTTTCAAATAGGCTCACAGTGTAAGTATAGTATGTATATTGGGGTATTATTAATTACCTCTTGAACGCACGTGATATAGGGGTCTTTTGATAAGTGACTGCCCCGGGGTCCAATGGATCCTCCATATGTTGTTTCTCCAGGGGTCTCAGTGCAATCTGAGCCCACAAGCGATAGCTTTATCTTTCTAAGTCTAGCTTATCTTTCCCTTGATGACACCATGGCTACCATGCCTACCCCAATGATGGGCATGCCAAGAAACATGCCATGGACCTCATTTGTTAGTAAAGCACCACTACATGGTAGCTCAATGCCGGAAACAGTACCTACAAGTGTGTACCAATCGTATGCACCTATGGGTCATCGTACTCATGTAGTCCCTACCCCTCCCATTGTTTCAACCACCTATGCTCCAACACCACAACACCCAAGTTCTTATTTCCATGGGTCTATATCGGCTAGCATTAGCATGTCACATACGACGTCTGTTATGCCTAGGGCCACACATATGAACTTTGGGCCACCATATGGCACAACACCATACCAAACGTGGAACTCAAGGGCTTCCTATGCGCCAAGCCCAATGCCAATACCTACTCCACATGTAGTCTCTGGAGCGCCTTCACCCACGATGCTTGCTCACTTAGGTGACTTGACAACATTTGCTCAAACTATTGGTCGATCTATTGCTGAGAATATGCGTAACATGCCTGATAGAGAACCTAGAAGTAAGGCAGTACAAATAGTCAAGCGCACACAAAAATTTAGTGGAGACGGGGATGTGAGAAAGCATATCGAAGTGTCTGAACAAATATGCTATTCTCTAGGGGAACACAATGACCTGCATAAGAGTAATGCTTTAAGCCTCACTTAAGTGGGAAGGCAAGGGATTGGTATAGAACCCTAAGGATGGAAGAAAAAACGATTTACCCTACACTTAGGAGACTGTTCTTGAAAGAATACATACGAGAGGGAGTGCTTTGGGGTGTAGCCTCTCAGCTCCAGAAAGCCCAACGAGAGGAAGGAGAGTCGGTCAGAGACTTTATTAGTCGCCTGAAGCATTTTAATTCTCGTTGTAATCCAAATGAGCGCTTCAATAATAATCAATTGTTGGATAGATTCATTAGGGGATTACGACATGAGGATATCTACAATGGCCTAGTCATTAGAGGTATCACCACTTGGGAATCAGTCACCACCAATGCGATCCAATTGGAGGATAATTTAATGATTCAAGGAGAAAGAGTGTCCGTTGAATCTAAATCTATTAGCTCACAAGAATCGGGGCATTAGCCAATGACCCTAAAACCTATTGCTAAGGAGCCAAAGATATCTGAGATGACTTTAGCAGATCTCACCAAGGCTATTCAAGAGAGTCTTAGAGACAATCGTGCTCCGCAAAACAATCATATGTATCCAAGAAGGGAGCAACAATGGTGCTCAATATGCTATGGACCGCATAGTACCAGTGAATGCCCTACTTTTAGAGTAAAAGTCAATGGGAATTGCAATGCCTGTGGAAGGTATGTTCATCAAGCTAAGGATTACATAGTATTTAAGCGCGCGATGGCCAATAGACCAACCCTGGCATGGACAGACACACCTCAAGTGCCTGCATTGATGTCGGCCCCACCTCTTGAACAAACAGCACAACACATGCTCCCTAGGGCCCAAAATGTTGTTCAAACAACACCCTTACCACCTCCAGTGCTAGGACCGCAACCACCACATCCGAGAATCACTTTTGTGAATCAAGTGGGTTTTGAGTCATCTATTGCTTGTTTGGAAGGCTGTGAGGAAGATATAGATCCTAATATTGCCTATGGGATGGATGTGCTTGAAGAAAGTCCACAATACTACATGGAGGACTGTTGGGGACAAGTCAAACATGTCTATCAAGTAGCTGCTCTTGCGGCAAGAGGCCAAAATATCAATTACACAGCTAAGAGACCACCTCTTCAATGCTATGAGTGTAGAGGTCCACATTGTGTAGCCGAGTGTCCTATTAGGCTACAGAAGAACGTCACACTAATGCAAACCAATCAAGTGAGCACATCTACAATGCCAATACTCGTGTGTAATCGATGTGGCATATATCATTTGATTGCCCAATGTCCAAATAATCCAAATGCACCAAAGATCACCCCATTAAACTTGATTGAAGTTACCGAGGAGCCATCACAAAGTACACCTGTGGTACCAGTAAACGTACTCACACGATCGATGCTCCAAAAACAAAATTATATCCTTAAGGAAAGAGACACGGCATCAATTGCCCAATCTCAGAAAAAGAAGAAAACACGAAGGAAGAGATCGCAAAAAGCAGCGAAGTCAGACCCCAGTTCAAAGACCAACATAGGGACTGGTGACGACCCCGTATATATGAAGGACGTTGAAGAGGATTCTGATTCAGGTGAAACCATGCGAGACCAAAATGACCACTAAGATAGAAACCAACAAGGAAGATCTTCATGAGCCACAATGGCCAGGATCCAAAAAGAAGATAGGAACTTACCCAAACCCTACAAAGGAGATTGAGCGAGTCAAGAAATTAAGGAGTTTGGTAGAAGATACCCAAAGGCATCTAGAACCAGCACCTAGGAAGATCCAGATTACAGACACCGTGTTCCCTACGCAACATCAAACTCACCAAGTCCATAGACCCTTAGCCATACCTAGTGTCATCCAAGAAGAAAGTGACTTAAAGTCATGGGAAAGTGGGCGTACTCACTGATGGAAAGAATGTTTACAGAGGGACTACTTGATCCTATCAAAGAAATGGAAATCCCATCTTCCCCACATCAAGGGACTAAAGTCCAAAAGGTGCCGTTAAACATTGCCAAATTGATGGATTTCATGTCTTCAGAAGTTAGAACCACCATCATGTCCAAACTATATAAAGACCCTGAGCTAGTCTCATCTCTTCGAGCCTTCCTCAATGGAGAACTAAAGCTTGGGCTACCACAATTTGCACAGATGGATGGAGCGGGGGAGATGCTAATAGAGGAGGAACACGTATATACACAACCCAACCTAGATGAGAACCTTGTTATAGAAATACCTGTTAATAAGTTGGGACAATACTTTGAGGGTGATGAATCCAATGCGACCATACCAATCACTACTAAGGGATTAACTGTGAAGGGAATCCTTGATGGTGGCGCTGGGGTTAGCATTGTGACTAAAACTTGTTGGGGATGGGAAGACCTCACCTTGCGACCACAACCATAGTAGTGAAGATGGCCAATGGGTCTATTGTTTAACCTATTCGGATGCTAGAAGATCTCAAGATCAAGGTCTTTGGACATAAAATAAGAGTTATCTTCATTGTTATGGATTTCTCCAAACACACTATGGCATCGGAGATGATCTTAGGATGTCCTTTCATGAGGGAAGAAAAAATGGTGCATGACTGGTCTAAAAACCATGTCTACTTGTAGTTCCAAGATTCTGTCATTCGAGTGGATCTTGTGACTGGTCGAGCACATCCTCTAGGAAACAGGTTTATAATTGATCATAGATCTGACACCATAGTTCACTCGGCCCCATTGCAGTATTGTTACACGTGTAAAGCGGACATTAATGTTGGGGAAGATTCTCCTTATATGGATGTACTACCTGGGATGATTGAGTCGGACAATGTGGATTGGGTCCGCCTAGCAGCAACCATAGACACTTGGGGAAACAAGGGGACGACCTGGGTAACACCTGAGGGGGATGAAATGCCCGTACCCTTAAATATGCTAAAAGCATTGCATATAGCTTCTGACAAGACTCATCCTAATATAACGAAGAAAACATACAAGTGGGTCCCTAAATCTTCTTTAGCGACCATAGCTAGTGCTAAAAAATAGAAGCCTTGTAAGAAACGTCCCACTCGCTCCAAGAAATGTAAGGAAATGTGGCGGTGGATTCCTAAACGACTATTGGAAGCCCAAGGCTACTATTAAGGAAATGATCAAATCTGTGTACCAAAACGTAGATTGTGTTCCTACCTGTCGCCTGACCCATGTGAGCCCAATCCCGTAGCTCCAAAACGAATCAACGAACGCGGAAAGAAAAAAATCACAGAATGCTACACACCCGCTCCAGAGCTATCACTTTGCATGATTCTTCATTGTACTTTATGTTTTTATCCTTGGTTGGCCTTTGATGCTCATTACTTGTTCTTATGATTTGCAGCTCAACATTTCTTCCATGGACTTGCTTTCTACCATGTCATCGTGTTTTGATTCACCGGCACACGAGGACGTGAGCCAAATTAGAAAGGGGAATGTTAGCAACGGCTAACACAGGGTACACCAAATATGCATCAAGCGGGAGTTATGCTATGGTTGTGCATAATATTTTCAACTCACTGTGTATAAGTCTTGGGCTCACTTGGAGTTCCAAAGTTGTATATGGTAGTTAGAGGGCCCAAGCTTAAATCCATAGTAGAAGGGATTGTGGTGAAAGCCTTTAAAAAGAAGCCTTTATGCAGGGAGGCTTCATTCTTGAGTATCCACTCTTGAAGATCCACTTTTGAGAGCTACCTCTCTCTTGAGTGTTCACTCTATGGCCTAGCCTTGAGCTTAATGTCTATGCTTGAGAGGCTAGTGCTAACAATTGTAATTAGAGTAAGCTCTTCTTGGTTAATCTAATTAATATTTTCTCATTGGTCTACTTCTTCTCTACATTTCATCTTCATGAAGTAATATTACACTTTCATTATTCTAGATTTGAGAGATGTATGTACTTCTTGCTATTAACCACTCCTATTCTTCCATAAGCATTTGATTTGTGATAATTAGCATCACTAATTAGGTTGATTAAGTTAGGTTTTAATCTTGTAATTAGTGTGTGTGCCCTATTGTTTGCTTGTGTGTAGATAGGTTTTATGAAGCTCTAGCACCATGCACCTCATGTGTGTAGCTATTGATCAAGTGCCGTGATTGACATGTGGGAATTAGTGTGTGCTTGGGGTTTCTAGTCTATGGTAAGTCGAACTTCGATGGACTTGATGTGTGTAGGAGATTGATTAATTAGTGATTAGAGTAGGTTTAGAGTTAGTCTTGCCATGGCTAATCTCTACTTGCATTGGAGAGGTGATCTCTTGAATCCTCTATTTCTATTCATCCGATGCTTGTGCTTCCATGCCATAGCCGGGTTGCCAATCCACGGATTTGATAATTTTGTGTGGGTTGCGATTAGGTCGTGCTACAATGCCAACCTATATATATATATATATATATATATATATATATATATATATATATATATATATAATCTCGATATATTAGCTTGTAAATAAGATGATCAATAACCTTGATGAGGGGTCTCCAACCTATAAAAAGGACCCTCTCCTTCCTTGTAAATTATCTCTAATCTCTCACATAGCACCTCAATACTCTATGTGAGCTACACACTTGGTGTAAGGGAAGCTTCATGCTACATATTGTAAGTGAGAGAGTGTCAGTTCCATATCTCAAAACCACTATTGTACATGCTCTTCCATTATCAACAAGTTGAGGTTTTGGTGCGTCAAAGGTGTGTTTTGCCTTTAGAATCTTTGTCCTTCCACTTGTGTAACGTTGGAGAGGTGTAAAGGGGAACACACCTAGAACACAACACAATGCCTCACTATAGACCAAGGTATACATAGCGTCCCAATCCACTAGAGTTCACCTTCAAAACTAGACACTATCTGCAAGCAAACCACCACTTGCACACGACCATACCCACACACGCTTTGCAACGCACCAAACAGACCCGATCATTCCACTATGTTTCAACTCACAACCTTCCAAACGCACACATCCTCTCTCTATCTCTCTTTGCACAACAGACCTAGGGGGGACACACACGTCGGCATACG
Source organism: Adiantum capillus-veneris (assembly GCF_014529385.1). Classification (NCBI taxonomy): domain Eukaryota; kingdom Viridiplantae; phylum Streptophyta; class Polypodiopsida; order Polypodiales; family Pteridaceae; genus Adiantum; species Adiantum capillus-veneris. The sequence goes on from NC_140940.1 coordinate 41,527,197, forward strand.
CCCAAAAAACACACTCACACAAGCAGAGAAGAGAAGGTGGAAGGGTAATCAATGCCTAGAGACAGCAATGATGGCCTTCCTTCATTTCAACACAACAATTTACAATGTATCCCAAGCCGGCACAACCCTCGGCAACATATCCTGGCTTCACCGGTCGCCTCGACCAAAAAGCCCTTCAATTGGCAAACAGCCCTCTCAAAATTGCGTGCATCTCCTTTTATAGGGGTGACTAAAGACCAAAAAGTTAAAAGAAAATGAGCCCCTCTAGCTCGTGCAGTTGAATTGAAGCCTTTTTTTAGCATTTTCCATGGAATACACATATGTGGCACCTCAATCTGGTATTATATTGCATGGAGGACACCTTAGTAGCTTACACCTTCTTTTTTCATGTGTAACTGCACCTAGTTGGCTTTGGGCTTACCCTCTCTCGCTCTCTTTACATCCAGGATGCCATGGGACAGCCCCCCAAGCAAGAGCGACATCGCTAGTGGGTGCTCCCCCTTTGCTCTCAAAAAATTGGCACCATATAGGGCCTGTGTGAATCACCTCTAGACGGGTGACACTACCACGTCATCATCACCACTCGGGGCCGTCTGACCACCCAGCAGCACCATCGTGTGCCCATCGCCTCCACCAATGGCCAAAACGGCGACCACCTCCGCCCCGTAGGGCCACCTCGCTGCGCCCTCAAGCCAACCTCCATAGCCACACCAAGGGGAAGCTCCCCCTTCCCCAATAATGGGCCATGCCCTGCATCATATACCCCTGTCTGCTCTATTATGCACCCGCATGTGGGCTAGTTTTCTGCCATGTGTCACACTATGGGTGATTGCCCTCCAAGGCCCCATTTTCCTTTTGAAAACCTTCCAAAAAAACCCGAATTGGTCAACTTTTGGGTCCACCTTGACCGAGCTCCCATTTCTTGTCTATGGACTCAATCTCCAAGCTGTAAAGCCCCATCAAAACTCCATGTTTCCATCTTCAAATCTCTTGCTCCTTGCCGCATTTCAAAATTTCCAAGCCGGTCATCTCAGGCCGCAAAAAAAGGCAAAATCACATGTAGCCTTCTCTCTAGCATCTTTCGCCAACTTCGACTTGCCGTATCTCGGCCATTGTGCATATGTCTACTACCAAGCTGTCATTTTCAACTAGCTACATGCATCACCCACTACCTTCTTGAACTTTGTCAAGGTCCAAAAAACTCCAAATGGTGCACTTTTCCAAGCAGTTGAACTGTCACACACCTGGCCCCTGACACAACTTTGAAGCTCCATATCTTGATATCCGTGACTCAGATTGACGATCTAAAAAGACAGCAAGCTCCACAAATCAAGCACTACACACCCATATCTCTAAACTGGCTTTGACCACCTGGATCCATCAGCCCTGTTTGTTTCAGATCTGCAATGCATTGCACCTTCAACCTTAAATATATTGGGCTCTGTGGCTCTATTTGATGAGTTGCTTGCACCTCTCCTTTATCAACTCAATCTCTACATACTCAAAACAAAAAATGACGCTACAATCCTCTTTCACTTGTCATACTGTCAGTCCCATCCTTCAGCCCTTTTGGTCTATAAAACCTCATCAACCATACACATCCATTGCTACCCGTCTGCCCAGGATCTTTGTAGCTGGTCTAGCCCTTTGCCATGCTTCAACAAGACTTCACATACCCGCCCAATCTTCTATGGTCGACCAACTTTGGCTGCACCAATGTGCTTTGGCAAATTGAAGGAGATTTGTATCTCACAATTGTGTCATCTACTCTTGTTGAGAAAGTATTTTAATGTGTTTTCATTGCCTAATTCTTGTCCATTATAAGAAGGTATTATGGTGAGAGGTTTCCCACAACCCTAAGACAATGTGTGTGTGAAGGCAATGTTTAGCATTCATTAAGTGTTGGTTTAGTTCATGCAAGCTCCGTGATAGTGATAACAAATGACATCACTTTGCAAGTTGCAAACCAAGTATTGCACAAGATCCATTTCTCTCTCTCCCCTTTTCTCTACATCATTCTTGCTCCACTTTATGTGTGTGCTTGTGTAAGATTGTTTGTGTGTGTTTTGTTGTGCCTCTTTTGGTCGTGACAAAACCTCTTGCATTCTAGTTCGCATCCCATAACTAGGTAATGCCCCTTTTCTTGTTTGGGTTTGGCTATGGATTTTTTGTTTTCTCATGTGCTTCTGGTTGCCCCATCCCCAATTGAGAAGCATGGGAGTCTTGAGGAGTTTTTAGAGGTCGCTTCTCTTGTTGCCCACCCCAAACCACCTAAATTTTGGTGTCCCCATGGAGGAGGGCTTTGTGTATTTTGCTACTTCCTTTTGCATGATTGCTTGGCCTTTAGTATAATCAAGTAGGTTGTATAAATAAAGAAGATTTGTATGACCCCTTGATTCCTATTGTGAGGCAAAAGGTACACATCATTGCTAGCAAGCTACAATTTCAATGTGCGATTTGTAGAATTCTAGGTCCTCGTAGGCCAGCAAAAATAAACACATCAGTGGATCCTTTTATATTAACTTTCATTAGGTACAACCTCACTTTGGATGTTTATATTATTGTTCTATTTTAAGCATTATGCTATGCATATACCATGGATAATGGACCAAGAATAAATATTTATCCATTGTACTCTACGCCACATATTAGAATAAGCATTACCATTAGTAGGAAGATTCATTTTCAACAACTTATGGTGTTCATGTTTGATGCTCAAAGAGTAGGAGAAATCCTTGCATCACCACAACCAATTATCCTGCCACTTATTGAATATCATATATTATTTAATATACATGTTTTTATGCTGCTTTAGAAAGAGAGAAAGTTAGCAAACATTGTGTGTGTAAATCTTGTTAAGAAAGAAAACGAATGAAAACATGTTTTCACTTTGAAATTGTTTCAAGGGAGATCCAACACCAAATGTCAAGATATCCTCTCTTTTTTGGAGAGCATGGCGAGGATACTAGGTTGATTTTAGCATATTTTAGAATGGCTTGTTGTATAAAAAAGGTAGTAGGTGACGACGAACGCTTAGAAATGTTTGAAGTAGTTCTTAGAAATGATGCTAGTACCTGGTTTTCCTCTTTGTGTAAGACAATTATGGGAAGCTATAAAGAAGTTTTGGATCACTTCAAGTGATACCTTTGCAACCCCCAAAACACTAAAAAACTATGGTAGGACATTGTTTCTTAGAAGAAAAAGACCTAGATAACTACTACGCCTGCAAGGAGGAATTTTACGTCTTTGTTCTATATGGGTAAGGAATAATTAGAAGCCTAGGGATAGAGAAATTTTTTAACGAAAAAGAGATTCATAGCGGGTCTATTTTCCACACTCAAGGTAAAAGTTCAAGTGGGTGCACCTGCTATCTTTGATGTCACCAAAACTAGGGCTTCCTTGAAGTACATGAAATTGAAGTTTATTCAATGAGAGCTTTTGATAGAGGGTCCTAGATGTAAAGAGACCAAACAAGCAGCAACTTCCAAGGAGCCACTGAGATAATTGAAAAGTTGAACGAATCCTTAAGCAACTTGCCAATTTACCTTGCACAAGCTTTAGATCCCAAGGGAAAGACAAAGAAATTTGAGGAACGAGAGCCACAACCCAAGCAAGTATTGCGATGTTGGAATTGTGGAGAATTTGGGCATGGAATGTATAATTTTCCTTGGCCATGTGGGGAGCTAGAGAGACCTCATTGAAGTTATCCCCAGTGATGAATGCAGGTGAAAGAACTAGTCAACAACCAATGCTTTTGCAAAGACCAAATGGAACAAGACCACCTCCACGAGGAGTGGAAGGAGTGCCATCTTTGCTTGACCCAAATGTGCATTTGGTAGAGGTGACAAATTCAAATGAGGTTGACATGGAAGCAAATGGCATCAAGTGTGGCCGTGGGAAAGGTAAGGAGAAAGAAGGAGTCACATCACAAAGTGATCTTGGGTGAGTCAAGAAGGTGAAGGAGACCAAGGAAGCCAAGAGGACTCAATGTTGTATCAATCTCCAAGACTTACCTCTTGTACACGGTATGGCTCCATACGACCTTTCGAAAGATATGAGAGGTAAAAGTTTTGATATCTCATAGCCTCAATTTCTTGCATTGTGCCCACAAGTTAGGAGAGAATTAGCAGCAGCAATTAGCACTAGGAAAAAGTAAAAGAGAATGTGCATCTTGTAAAAGTTGCACAAGCTAAAATAAATGAGGACATTACACCTGTGCTAGATTGTTTCATCAAAAGAAAGTTGGGTAGGAAAGGTCTAGTGGATGGGGTGCACAAATTTGCACCATCACAGAGGAGCTCATGCAAAGACTAGGCATGCACATCCATCAGACACCTAAAATCAAAGTCAAAATGGAAAACAAAAGCAAATTCAGGTGCTTAGGCATTTGTAAAAATATTTTTGTGGAGGCGTTTGGCATTAAGAAGGGTGTTGATTTCTATGTTATTTCTACCCAAGGAAATGGCTATCCCCATTTATCTTAGGAAGACCATGTTTAATGAAAATGTGAGCTTCGCAAGATTGGGAAAATGGGAAGTTGATTTGTAGGAATGACAATCATAAGAAGGTTATCTTTGACATGAAGGAGCAACGTCGAGAGGAGCTCCATGAAGACTCATTTCAAAGTGAGACGGAGGAAGAGTGGACTGGTAACACCTCAAAAGAAGAAAGTAGCAACATCATTATTGAAGAGGAGTCATCCATTGAAGGCTTTTGTGCTACTTCCAATCTGTTGTTCAAATTTCTAAACTTTTGTGCATAATCTTCAACCAACAAGTCTTTTTGCTTCAACTTCCTCAATTTCTTCAAAATGACTTTAGGTGTTTTGTCCTCCCAGAACCTTAACAAGAATCTCTGCTTCAAATCATTATAATTATTAAAGGTTTCCATGCCATACTGAAAGAACCAATCCATGGATTTACTCTACATTGTTGCTGCAAAATGTTCTTTCTTCACCTCATTCGGATGTAATACCTCATATCCACTTGCAAACCACCTTGTTTGAAACTGATCAACATGGCTCACTACTAGACTCCTCTTCCTGTCTTCCCCTTGCATTAAATTCTCTCCTAAGTCTAAACCTTGTGCCATATGAGTGTTGTGGTACATTAACCCCTGCCTTGACTCACTCATGCATTGCTTTTTCTTCTCTGTCTTAAGTATTGTGCCAACACCATTCTTTTATACAAACTGTAACACTGTGGAAAATTGCAAGCACCAAATGGTAGAAAGGACTGAACTACCTTATCAATGACAATATTCTTGATTTCTATTGGTAGCTCAAGGAAGAAATCCTTCAAGAAGACTGCTACATACTCCTCAGACTCTTCCTGCGGGGTTATCCAATTGGAAAATTCTCTCAAATGGTCCAAGTCAGCCAACATATCAAGAACCGGTTGAATTTTTGAGTGCCATATGGGTCAGGCTGAATTTGATACAACTGCAGGATCGCCAAAGTGTTAGGGGTTCACCACCCTAACAGTATTTCAGTACAGGCACTACAGTGACATTGCATGCTACACTACAATACTGCACATAAGAATACTGAAGAACACCATGAATTAAGAAAAGAAGGTATTGTATTGCTCAATGATAATCATCAACACATGATTACAAGCAGCACAGAAGCAGCATGGCTACAGAAAGAAGTGTCTAACTGCCTAACCGTCAAGACTGCCTCAAGAACTAATATGCTTGCCCCAAAATAACCCATCAACTTATACCCACTAAACACCAAGCATTGGTGTAAAGACACCCTTAAGGTTCAAGGTTCCAACCTTAGTTACAAACAAAAAGTAAATAGACAGTCATTACTGACACTAATGTATCAAGGCAGTAACATGCACTTGCCTACGGTGTTGTATGTTGTTGTGCCGGCTCAACTTTGCGGTGGACTTTTGCTGCTCCTTCAAGTTGGAGTATCCACATGATTTTGGTATCACAACAACTCTCTTAGGTGTCTATTGGTGCTTCTTCCCACCCATCCTCTTTCCTGCCAGTTCAATTTCTTCCTAGTTGCTTGGTGATCTTGGACAACATAGCTGACCCCTTACCACTTACTTGGAGGACTCTTCGCTTTGACACCTATGAAGTGTCAATCTTTTAGAAGCATCTATGGATTCCTTCTCGTCTTAGTTCCCCACCTAGTTCCTAGGGCACTTTTCACCCTCATTAGGAGGGGGGGTTTCCCCAGATTTTTTCAATTCTATAGTTGTTTTAGCCTTCATACGTTCTCGTTTAGTTTTTTCAGTCTCTACTGGGCCTCAATTATTCCCAAGTTCTATGCCTTTGATCAGCCTTGTACTTTGCCTTTGGGCAGTTGTATCAGACTTCACTTCCTTGTAGGTAGGCACTTGCTGGGTGCCTTTAGGGGTTCAAAGTGATAGAGAATCAACATTGTCCTTCTTTTCAAAATAATGAATATATATATATATATATATATATATATATATATATATATATATAGATAGATAGATAGATAGATAGATAGATAGATAGAGAGAGAGAGAGAGAGAGAGAGAGAGAGAGAGAGAGAGAGAGAGAGAGAGAGAGAGAGAGAGAGATTTGAACCAATCTACAAAAGCTACAAAAGATGTCCATATATTGACACTAATGTATTTGAAGAAGACTCTACTACCTGTCGCGGTGCAAGAACACAATGTAGTGTAGGGATAATTGCCAAAAACCCCTAAAATTTGGGCAATTCCCCAAAATACCCCTCAAATTTCACAAATTACCAAAATACCGTTACATATAGTTTTGCATGTTTAGTTTTTTGACAATTGAGATCTATCTTTATGTGTCTCATTTTATAAAAAAAATCATCAATGAGTTCACATATAGAGGCATTTGTGTCTACTAATAGTGAGCCATTTTAGCTTGAGAGCCCACAATGCCATCCAAAATCCTAGCTCTATCATCTTCGCTTGAGGGAGAACTAATTTGCCGAGGGAGAGTTGCAAAAGGAAAGTGTTTGGAGATCTTTGCAAAAATAACAAGGAGTATGGAAAAATTAAAAGGCATTTTGAGAATTATGGGCAAAATATGAGGGGTATTTTGTGAATTTTTGGAATTTGAGTGGTATTTTGAGAATCTCACCAAATTTCATGAGTATTTTGGTAATTTTCCCAATGAAATACAAACAAATCATTCTTATGAAGCATGGCATGATAAGAAGCCATCTATTGATTACATGCGTGTTTCTGGCTGTTTAGCTTATGATTTGATGCCACAAATGCAACATAGAAAAATTGGATGATAAGGCTGTCAAATGCATTTTTGCTGGTTGCAGTTCTGATAGCAAAGACTACAGGTTATACCATTCACAAACAAAATGTATTTGAGTTTCACGAGATGCTATATTCGTGAATTTTTTTTGTTCAGTCTTTGTTATCATGTACCGGACATAGTAATGTAAGCTCACAAGACATTTATGACACTCTTCGGCCTCTTTTTAATGGTGGAAACTCGAATGTAAGTTCCAATGAGGCAAATGTACAACCTATGGAGGCTTCAAAAAATGTTATAGATTAGCCTATTATTGATGCATATGTACATGATGTGGAAATGGTTGAGAATAAAGAGGCTAGGGTTATGCCAAAATGGTTGATGCATACTTTCTTTGACAATGAATTGGATGCACCTATGTCTAGTCATACTTGTTTAGTTTCTTGCTATGCATCATATGAATTAGATTGTTATGCTTTGGCTATTTCTAGTTTATGTGATGAAGAGGCAACTCTTTCTTTTGATGAAGCACATAATTTCAAAAAATTGGATGATTGCAATGCAATCAACCCACCAAAAAGCAATAATTCAAGTCAAACTTTAGAACGCCTTAACTCTCCTTGCACCACGATAAGTAGTAGAGTCTACTTCAAATCCATTAATGCCAACATGTGGACATGTTTTGTATCTTCTACAGACTGATTGGGAGATGAGTCTCTCTCCCTCTCTCTCTATATATACTCTACCTTCAAAATAATATATAGAGAGAGAACACACACACATAGAGTATTTATATATACAACCTCTCTCTATGAGTATATATAGAGAGTACTTATTCTCTCTATGAGGACACACACACATAGCCTCTCTCTACGTGGACACACACATGTACACTCTCTTTCTATATGTGTGTGTGTATACACACACTCTCTCTCTATATCTCTCTCTTGTATATTGCTAGGGTAAATGCCTCAATTAAAAGATAGATCCAACTCTTGAGACAGGAGGGCCCCCAATAATAAACATAAAACTTCTCCAATTTCAAATGCGGAGATGGGGTTGTAGTTAGCAGCATACAATCGTGTCGTGCCTCTATTTGTTGTGTGATGGTTTTGATCTTGGCTTGTTGCTTTTGTTACTAGTTACCCACATGTGAGGTTCTCCAGTAGAACCCATTTTTGTTACACAATTTTTTTGCAAAACACTGTTGCATTTTCTTTGCTCTCCAACATGGATGACATCGTTTTCTCGTACTAGTAGTGCTGCTTGACAACTTCTATTTGTGTCCCTTCTCGCAAAAAATGGTCAAGAACTCCTCACACATAATCCGCTGCATTTCATTATCTTTAAATCAAGACATCTATCTTATATATGTATATATAGAGAAAAAAGAGTGTATACACACACACACACACACACACACACACACACACACACACACACACACACACACACACACACATATATATATCTTGGTTGACAAAGCAAGTTCTTCCTCTCTCAACCAATGACGATGTGCATCTAAGGGTGTGTTTAGACTGCTCCCGAGCCCAAGCTATCTTTTAGCTTAGCTAGGCAAGTGTGGTTCACACAAGAGACAAACAATAATAAAAATATATTTTGGTGCTCAAATGACAACCAATAGGATTGGGGCTCATGGTTAGAGCCCTTGTCTTTCATGAGTGGGGTTCAAGTTCCAGATCTCTCCACGTTCGGCGCTGAAAAGGTGGACAAGCTCTTGTAGTCCTGGGGTAAGAGGCCGTCCGTTTCGTGGTAGGTTCGAAAACCAAGCATTTTTTTATTCGTCCAACTGTTTTTCACCACGCAAGACTGACGCTCATAGTTTCTCTACTTGGGCGGGTAGTCTCAACCGAGCGTAATGGTTAACTTTCACCTTGTATGGAAAGTCATGGTGGAGGCAATTGGTGGGGAGAGTGTCATGTCCTCCGACCCTATACAATCCTTTTGGTGGTGGACTACATTTTCCAATTGCAAAATATCTCTGTAGCCTATCTTCACCATAACACAAAAGACAATGTTGCGGAGGAGAGAGAATAATAGGAAAACACCAACCCCGCAGGAAATTGACCTGCGAAAGGCTCTTCAATTTTTAAACGTGCCATGCATTCATCGATGTACAAGAGAGAGTGAGAGTCGAGACTCAGTGAATGAGAGCACAGCATTAAATGAGGCGCAGGCGACAATGGGTCCTGCTCTCTCTCTCTCTCTCTCTCCAAGCAGGTATTGCCGATTGGGTCTCTCTCTGTCTCTCTCCAAGCAGGGTTCCGGAGAGACTCCTGGTCTCTTCTGAGTGAGTCCTCTCTTCTCAATTCTTTAGAGATGGCTCCGCCTTGAAATCGCCAGCTAATTTAACATGATCTGCCAGCTACTACGAAGAGCCGTCCCCCGATTCCCCGTTATTACTAGTATTGTGTGCTATCCAATTTTGAATACGTCGATACTCTCTTGCGGCCCACCCTCCAGCCGAGTCCTACGATCGGGGCGCTCTCTCTCTCTCTCTCACACACACACACATGTTCACATACACACAACTTGACACAAGCAGGTCGATCAGCTATCTGGTCTCGCCCCCATAACCACCTCCACATCTGGCGGCTAAAGCCATCTGTGGCTTTGCCTCAATAATCTCGCCAGACGCATTTAGTGCTGCGAAGAGCTACCCTTCTTGTTGCGCTTCTTTTCGTTTGTGTGTGTGTGTGTACATTCTTTTGATCTCATACATTGTCCTACCGCCGTCTTGTCTGCTCTGTTTTCCGTTTCCTCTTCTTCACTCGTTATCGCTGAACCAAGCTCTTGCTAGCTGAGTACATAGCTATCTCATGTTTATGGGGCTGCAAGGGGCATGGAGTTTCTCAAGCTATCATGAAAAATGGACCCTTTTGGTGCTCTCTCTCCTCTGCTTTTCTGCTCTATGGTGGGAGGCTAAATCCGACACATCCAGCGACGATGGTGAGTCTTCTTAATTGTTACGGACTGTCTTTTCCAGTTTGCTTGTTTGGGTATGGCTTAGTCCAAAGGTAATCTCCAGGAAGGCCTTGAATCGATGGTCAATATGAGGTTAAGGCAAATGAACACAGGAGCAGCACAGGACTATTTGTCCGCTCTCTTTGTACCTGATTTCTTGTGTTGCACTAGTATTAGTGACTAAGTTCATGCGATCCAATAACAAACTGTATGGGATGAACGATGGGCCGATTTCAACAGGTTCTCCGACTGAAGGAACAGAAAAAATGATGCGTATAGACTAGAGGCAACATGGCATAGCTGAAAGTCAATCAAGGAGGAGCGGCACTCGGATCAATTGCGCTAGTTTGCCCCTTCTGATGAGAGCATTGCGATTTGCAGGAATGATTTGTGCTAGTTTTGCACCTTCTGATGAGAGATTGCAACTTGCACAAGTGGCCGGAGATTGAAGATTGAATACAGGGCTGCTTTGCAAGGCAGGTCGATTGTATTTGATGGTGGGTGGGCAATGGTCTACCCAACATCAGTGTCTAGCTGAAAGGGTTTTCAATCTGCTTGCTTCTCGCGAGCATTGAAATCCTTTGTAAACAAGGGCCAACATTGCCTTCATTAAGGATCAGAATGATGGTGGCATAAGGCATTGTGATGCAGACTCCATGGATTGTATGATGCCCTTAGCTGGCAGTTTGATAGCTAATTTGATGCAAAACCTCTCAAAGTCTCACAATTGATGCTTGACTTTATTGATAGTATCAATTAAGTTAATTGGCACTGTTGGGATTCCTCTTGTTTATGCGGATTACAGTGGAATCTCAGCCGTCATGTACTACAGAAGTTACTCATAAATGATGTTGGTTGGGTGTGTGTAGTCAATGCCTTGCGTGCCCTACTCGACTCATGGGGACAAAAGGCCGTCTCTACTTTGCAATGGACAGGGAACAATCCCTGTGGTTCGCGACGATGGACGGGTATTAGCTGCGATGATTCGTCTCCACAAAGGGTTATTTCATTGTAAGTGAGATAACCTCTTCAATTTAATCAAATCCAGACAATTGTATTCAAAACCATGAACCCTGTATTGGGCTATGTTTGCAGAGAGCTTCCTGGGCTTGGTTTAGTGGGTGATCTCCCTTCTGATATAAGTCTCTTGAGTGAATTGGCCACATTGTAAGAACCTTATTTTTGACACGCTTTTCTCTCTTAAATTAAGCCGGATAAAACTAACTTGCTAGTGCCAAATGTTTCACAGGGACTTGTCTTACAACAACTTAACTGGTTCTATCCCAAGTCAGATAGGGCAGCTTGCTCACTTAAGTGCACTGTAAGAAAACATGTATGCCTTTTTGACTGTCGTAGCACATTGTCTGCGGTTAACCGTGTGTGGTATTAACTTGTGCAGGTATCTACAATTTAATTATTTTAATGGGAAAATACCACCGGAGATTGGACAGCTGAAAAATTTAAGCACTCTGTATGCCTCTGTTTGCTTAGTAAATTTTGTAGTGATTGTTTTTCTGGCATGGTTTGTTAAAGCAACGTAAATGCCCATCGGTCAGATCTTTGAATGGGAACTTTCTAACTGGCGGGATTCCGAATGAGATTGGACTGCTGGAGAACTTGTACTGGCTAGATCTTGCTCAAAACCAGCTTAGTGGTCCACTCCCTTACTCTTCAGATGAAAAGAGTGATGTGAATGCTGGCCTTGATAATCTGACAAAAGCTGGACACTTGTATTCATCTGACCTTTATGTCTCTCTCCCTGTTTTAGTGCAATGCCTCTATGCAGTTGTAATTAATGAGTTTGTTTGATTTTTTTTTTTTGGGTCAGCCACTTGAATAACAATGGCTTCTCAGGAGCAATTCCAGTATCCATTTGCCATTCAGGCATGAGTTTGGTTCACCTGTAAGTAGCCATAGTTTATTGTGTTAATTCATGTGTATGCAGCATGCATCCTATTTCTAGAATTGCTATGCATATAGCAACTACTGAAGTAGGATACAAGCACCAAAATTTGCATTCTGTTGCTCAGATGTTTTCGAGACCTCAGATCGTTTTGAGCTCAAAGTGTTTGTAGATTGCCAATTCTTGTGGTTTGATATGGGTCTATTGTTGTTGGCTAGGATCCTTGATTCCAATCGATTGACTGGATTTATTCCAGGAGAACTTGGACAATGTGACAATTTACTTATAATGTGAGTATTAAGCTTTGTAGACAGCTTTAAAGCTGTGGTTATAATGGTTTCTTGCATCTTTAGTGTGATATTTTGCATCACCCCTTTCTTTTATTGGCAGGAAACTCAACCACAATCAACTGCAAGGTGCAGTTCCTGACGAGATTGGTCAGCTCATCAATATTACCGAACTGTAAGACATATAGAGAAGCCCATGTCTGGATGATCTATTTTTTAGCTCTCAATTTGACACCCACACATGCCTGAATCTGTGATGGGGTCTCATGCAGGCAACTTAATGACAATCAGCTTGTCGGTCCCTTACCCAACTTATCAAATCTGACAAATTTGGGTCTTTTGTAAGTAACCTCAAGCTTTTATTACCTACAAGTTGACAATTATTCATGTGCTTGATTGTGAAGTTATGTGTGTGTATATCAGGGAGCTCAGCAATAATTTAATCGATGAGGATTTTCCTCCTTGGATGTCATCTCTGGAAAGTCTGACCGATCTGTAAGACACTTGTAACTGCCAACTAATTGCTTCCATTGCAGGCTTTTTTGGTTGTTAACTTGTTGTTTGTGGTATTTATTCGTAGGAGTATGAATAGCTCATCTATAAAGGGTCAGATTCCGCCATCTTTCTTTGCGTTACCTGCTTTAAGTGCTGTGTAAGTACACCACTAAGGAAGATCTCTTGGATTCTCATGGGGTTTTCCTTGTTAGTGAGGTTTGAAGGTTGGGGATTGCAGGAAACTGGCAAATAATCATATCAATGGGACATTAGACATAAGCAGAGCTACTCATCAGCTTTTGCTGGTGTCTATGGAGAAAAACAATATCGAATTGGTTACGGCTGGAACTTACAGTGAAGTCCTGCGGTATGATCGTGTCATAAAACTGATTGCATAGCAGAATTCATAAGAACAAGGTGGATACAAACTGATGATATGTTACGGCTTATGGTGGATGATGCAGACTGCAGGGTAACCCGGTATGTGATAAGGAAAATCTTCTTTCTGAAAAGGTCTGTTCTGATGATTCGTCGCTCTCTACACCAACATCATATGGAACAAACACCTGCTCCAATACTTGTCCCTCAGGATATCAAGTAAACCCGGCTCAGTGCACATGTGCAGTCCCTTACCAAGGCATCCTTACCTACCGAGCACCCACGTTCTTATCACTCACCAATGATTCTATTGTCCCAGTGCTTGCTGCAGCTCTTGCAGAACGTCTGTCGGTTGAGCAGAAGCAGGTTGTAATTCCATCTGCTGCCTTCAATGCCCAAAATCAGCTGCTTGTTGTTATTGCAATATTTCCAAGTGGCACAGCGATTCGATGGGATCGGGATGATGTGTTACGAATGGCAACGATTCTAGGCAAAGATGGTGTGTCCCCTCCTGGATTTGGACCTCCCATGTTCCAGCAATATTCAGCGGACTACACCGGTAAGATATTTATGTGAGGTGCCCTACATTGTATTCAAGCTTCAAGGGAACAATCTGAGAGTGAGTTTTTTCCCAGTACAAGTGAGCACCGAAGGGAGCGGACTGAGTACCGGTGCAAAGATTGGTATAATTGCTGGTTCAGCAGCGTTGGTGTTGATTGTCCTTACTGTGATTTGCTTTGCTTGCTTGCAAAAGCGCAGGGCAGATAAAGCAGTGGAGTTAAGCAAGCCTTTTGGTAAGATTATGACCTAATATTTACTTTACAAATATACTCTTTGTTTTTTACTTGAACTTATTGATTTTGCATTTCTATGCCTCAAGGTCCGTTATGGGTTTTTCTAAGACTCAAACTACTCCTTGATTTTCCGTTTCCTCCTCTCCCCCATGTAGGCTATCATGGGTTTTAAAATGTCGGGGAGTAATTCAAGGATTCAATAAGTACATGGAGTATGTAGATAAAAGAGGAATTTTTTTTTTCATATTTGACTTTGGTAGGATAAATATTTTGAGTTTCATTTTGTTAAGTACTTATAGTCTTGCTTACTGAATCTCGTGCTTCTCATATCTCTCTTCTTTGTAAAAGCGTTTTTAATGTGATTTTCTGATATGGGTTTATGTATTTATTTTGAATTACTGTGATAGGTTCATTATCTAGGACTGGTTACCTGAACTTGTAAATTTGTCTGCATTATGTTGTAAAATTTTATAATTTATATTCCTTCCCTCCATGTGGAGCTGATATTTTACACTCTTCGTAGCTTCTTGGGGAGCAGGTGGGGCAGAAAGCGGTAGCATGCCGAAACTGAAAGGGGCTCGCTTTTTCCCTTATGCCGAGCTAAAGAAAGCAACAAACAATTTCAGTGAAAGCAATGAGATTGGATCAGGAGGCTATGGCAAGGTTCGCTCAAATTGTCCGTGAGTCACTACAAGCTCTCTATTTTCTATTAAGAAGGATACCGCTTCAGATGGTTTGTTTGCATCTGTCAGGTTTACCGAGGTATTCTCTCTAGTGGGGAGCAAGTTGCAATAAAAAGAGCTCAAGGGAATTCTATGCAGGGAGCCTCAGAGTTCAAAACTGAAATTGAGCTCTTGTCTCGTGTGCACCACAAGAACGTTGTAGGCTTAGTGGGATTTTGCATTGAGCAGGGAGAGCAAATGCTAGTATATGAGTACATGGCAGGCGGAAGTCTCAGAGATTGCCTTACAGGTATCTTTAAATGTATTTGTGGTTTTGTCCAATGATGCTGGTGGTATGTGAAAGTCATGAATGGTATGGTGGAATGCTGACATACATGTGCTTAACTTCCAATTCTTGTTCTGCTTTAAGGAACATATTTCTGTAGAGCTCATTATATGCTTTTGGTTTGGAAGCTAAGGCAATAGCATGAACATTGATAACTGTATCAAGCACCACTCAAAAGCATCGAAATTCTTGCCCAAATAGTCATCAAAACAAACAATGGATTTCTACCTGCAGGACGCTCGGGCGTGAAACTTGAGTGGCGCAGGCGACTGATGATTGCTCTAGGTTCTGCAAGGGGAATCACGTATCTGCACGAGCTGGTCACTCCTCCCATTATTCACAGGGATATCAAATCAACAAATATACTGCTTGATGAGAAGAAAATAGCCAAGGTGGGAGACTTTGGGTTGTCAAAGATAGGTCCTGGAGAGGGTTCTGGAAAGCAGCATGTGTCAACACAAGTGAAAGGAACTCTGGTATGCTCTTGGTTGTGTTAATGAGCTTGTGGATCTTTCAGTGCAAATAAGTTTTTGAAGTCTTTCAAGTTGCTCATTAGATAATTGAGGAAGTTACCATAATACCCCTTTATTTTGTGGAATTCCCAAAACATCCCCAAAATATATATAACTCCCAAAATTGGATTGTTGCCAGTTCTTGCATAGTTTCTTCTTTTTCAAGATGCTGACCTATCTTCACGTGCCTTAAAACAAGAAGTTTCAACCCAAATAGCGGCAATCGTGTGTATGAAAAATGAACAATCTCATCCTATGGTCCTCTATTGATCTTATCAGCTTCAATCAGGAGGACCAGTCTTCGTATGAAAAGTTGCAAAAAATGTCTTGAGAGATGTTTGCGAAATTGACAAGGGGTATTATGGAAATTTTTGCAAAACTTGCCGAATATGAAGTATTCTGAGGGGTATTTTGGGGAATTTCACTATTTTCAGGGGCTTACTGGTAATTTTACTTAGATATTTCTATAACTCAATTTGCCTTCTTTTGCAGGGGTATCTTGATCCTGAGTATTACATATCACAGCAGCTTACAGAGAAGAGTGACGTGTATAGCTATGGTGTTGTGCTACTGGAACTGCTTACGGCCAGAGCTCCTATCGAGCATGGAAAGTATGTAGTGAAAGAGGTGAAGACGGCCATTGACAGGGGCGGGCTGAGCGCTCTACGCTCAATGTTGGATCCAAGGTTAAGGGATGAGGAGTTACTGGAGCTGAACTCATTTGTGCGCATTGCATTGTCATGTGTGGAGGATGCGGCTTCGAGTCGCCCTTCAATGGGAGAAGTGGTGAAGCAACTCGAGGAGTTAGTGGGGCATGATTATCCTGAATCTGGCTCTTCCAACATTGATGTGCTGCCGAAAGGGCACCCGATTCGCAACCCTTATGGATCGGACTCTGATTTTGTGCATACCTCCAGGGACTCCTCAGATCCCTCTTTCCCCAACAGTGCAAGTAACGTTGCCCCCTCTTTTGGGTCCAGATGATTTCTCACGGGTCTTTTTAGGTAGGTTTTCTGCTAACCCTGCTTTCTTGCATAATTCTTGTACCTGAAGATTTTTGTTGCTGTTTTTTTTTTAACCTCAGTATGTGGGTGGGCAGGTTTTCTTGCTTGAAATTGAGTGTTTTGGGGGGGATGTTCATTTTACCTGAATTATTACTTGTTTGAGCTCTGTTTCTGTGCTCATTATGTAGGTGTGCATGCTTTCTTGCTTGAAAGTGAGTGTTTGCACACATATCCGACTTGGGATGTTGATTTCATCTGAAGTAATGCTCGTGTGCGCTCTTGCATATCATGCACGTACTTGTCGTCGCAAATTTCATTCATTGTAGTGTGGACATTGGATCAATGCAGTGTGCAATGTGAATGTGCCTGGGGCTCCAACTCCTCAAGAAACCCTGTGGCTTGGGCCTGAAGCACACTATGCTTCAAAGAAGTGAGAGTATTCAGTAAAACCAATGACCAATATGATGCACGTACTTGTCGTTGCAAATTTCATTCATTCTAGTGTGGACATTGGATCAATGCAGTGTGCAATGTGAATGTGCCTCCTCAAGAAACCCTGCGGCTTGGGCCTGAAGCACATTATGCTTCAAACAAGTGAGAGTACTCAGTAAAACCAATGAACAATGCATCTAACCTGCTGGCTCCTACCTATCGCAGATACCGGATGCAGACATACACATTCATGCACCCCTCCTTGTCATTGTCGAGAATGTGTGTGTGTGTGTGTGTGTGTTTTTGGGGGGTAGGGGGGCATTGGACACTTGCATTGCCCCATTTCCCGAATGTTGTGTGTTGTATCTCTATATCCGGTCGTATATTTTTAAGGGGGCCTCTGTTTTGACCTTTCCAGGGTGTTTTATCTGCACAGGTATATGATGCTTTTGTTGGAACTTCCTTATGGAGTGTAGCTGGGCAAGGTCAGCTGTGTACAATACTAGGATGGGATATTCATGAGTGATGTTTTCTCTTGATTAATATAGAATGATTTATTTTTTGAATTATTGGATGTAGTTGATTTCCCCCCCCCCCCCTCCCCCCCAGAAAAAACCAATTTTAGGATGGGATGTGCATGAGCGATGTTTTTTCTGATTAATCAGACTATAGAATGATTCATCTGCTAAATTACTGGATGTAGTGGATCTTTCTCTCTCTCTCTCTCTCTCTCTCTCTCTCTGAGCTGCATGAAGCTCTTTGAGCTTCATGGAGAAACATTACAAGCTGCTGCATTTAATCTCCTGTACTCTACATGTTTTGGCGACAGGGATTGAGTTCAAGACCTCACGAAAGCGTATAAGACCGCTACCAATTGGGCTTCTCTCTCTCTCTCTCTCTCTCTCTCTCTTTCTCTCTCTCGGTCTCTTGGGATAGTTTCCTACGACGCTAAAATTCTCTTCTTCTTCTCCTTCTCTCTCTCTCTCTCTCTCTCTCTCTCTCTCTCTCTCTCTCTCATCATCATCATCATCATCATCATCAGGGCAGCCGAGGTCACAGCGATCACAAGCTGCTATGGCTCCGGCCGGCCTCTGTTACTTGTATGGAGAAGCAGTGGAGCAAAGGACACATCGATGAAAGCAAAGCACAAGATGCAAACTTTCTGAGCGGAGGATGCAAATGATTGATTAAGGTTGAATTGAACGTCATGAGGGAGGAGATGGAAACAGCCGCGAATATGTATGCGCACATGAGGAATGCCGTGCAAGAAGATTTGCTAGGTGAATTTAGATATAAGTTATACACATCAAGGAAGGGGGAACTGCAAGCTATTTTGAGAGTAGAGGAATTATGGTGCCAAAGAAATTGGCTGATGCACATATTGTAAAAGTGTTTTAAATGAAGTAGGATGGCTTGATTGAAGGCCTCAAGGGTGAACATGCCGTATGTAGAAGGCATTTTATGCAAGTGAGATGACTCAAGATGTTTTATCGGTCATCGACAAGAAGAGATAGAATAGTTGGTCATATGTGTAGGCTTTGAAGGTGTGGATTGATGTCAAATGCATGAGGAAACACTAAATGGATAGACGTGGTGAAAAAGAAAAAATCTCGCCATTCAGCTCCTCCTAGTCATAAGTGATATATCGGAGAAGAAGAATGTGAACTTTGAATGTACGGGTTGTGGGATGGTAGGACGAGTCTATGAGAAGATGCATTGGCTTATGGTGGCACAAGAACACGTGCCCTTAGAAATATGCAAAGTAGGGAAGGGTGTATCAAAAGAGAGATTGCATATTAGAGATTTGGTGATTTGGAAAGAATTCAAGATTTCTCTCATATTGACATGCCTTGAAGTGCAAGAACGTAGTTTGAGAGGAAGATCTAGCTCATACACGTTGGTGCAGACACACATTGTCGACCGAGGGACATGCAAAAAACAGGTACATGAGGGTTAGCGGGTGGATGGCATAGTGCCTAAGCAGCTGCTTGATGCAAGGTACAACAAGCATGGTTGGCCTCCATCCAATAGTACCATGGTGTATGCAAAATGCTTGCTCATGTTTGGGGAGTTCAAGTCTCTCTAGGTGCTTGAAGACCAATGCCTATTATCTTCAATTGGACATTATGATAAGTGGTCTTGGCTTCAAAATAGATGGTCTAGATTAACCAATCCACGGTTTTATGTGCTTGAGTTCAAGAATATTATAGCTCGACGATCGGGAGCTATTGCAGAGAAGTATACTAAGTAGCTATCTTGTGGTACTAATCATCAATGAGGAGTTCGGGGTAGGCAGTTGTGTGTGAAGTAAAGCTAAGCAAGGGCTTTTTAAAAGGTTAAAGTTGGATTCAACATGCCAAAAAAGAAATGAGTACATTTGCAGTCGAAGGGTGGCGCCACTTGAGTCAAGGGGTCGTTTGAGTAAGTGACACGGCCCTTAGAGCTTGTACATAGTGATGCATGCGGCCCCATGCCAACTCAATCTCTTGGTGGCACATCTTATATTGTGATTTCGGTGCATCTAAAGTTGGTCGATGTTATGAAGTGTGCAAGGCATAGCCGCGTGTGTTTACATGTACATGTTGAAGTAGCGAAGCAAGTATGAAGGTCAACGGCACGCTAAGGGCATCGAATTTGTATGCTTTGTGGTTTTTGGGGTTGAGGTACCTTGCTATGATGTCTGTGAAAGGTGGTTGGTCAAAGTGTTTGAAATGAAAAAAATAGAGGCTCCATAGGTGGCCCTCAAAGTTCTCTTTGCGGTTGTCTAGAAGGCTCATCAATCGAAGCTACGGAGTGTAGGTAATTGAAAAACTCCGTCGGATTGTTTAATTACAGACGGTTGGTTAGCGTGAATGTGAGTGCATGGCCTAGAGTGCTTGACTTATGGTGCATGGCAATATTTTTGGGTCGGCAACTGGAGTTTAGATGGCCAAGTTGTGGGCAATTGAAGTTTGGTCGAGGGCTATTTATATGCTAGTTTGGTCGCCTCGATAAGTGTGCTATTGTGGATTTTCTTGAGCTTGTCAGGGTTTGCAAGGGTAATATGCAACATAAGAAGGTTGCCAGAAGTTACAAGACATCAAACAGAGCTTGAAGTGTAAAGATACACCCCGTTAAAGTTGGTGGATAAGTGCAACGGTGAGCAGACGGATGGGTTTTTGCAATTTTTGGGCGAGTCGTTCGAGGCAGCGGAGAAGTCGAAAGACGGCAAGGTCTTTGGGGTTTGAAGGCATTGTTGTGAAGATTTTGCATGGCTTTATAGAATGGAGATCCGAGTTTGGAGTAGGAAATGAGAGGTTGTCAAAGTGCCATAAAAAAGTGTTTTTCAGGTGAGGTTATGGGAGCTTGGAGGGCAGTTGAACTTGGATGTGCCACGTGGCTATGGATTGGCCCATATGAGCACAGGGGGGGCTAGTAGGCCATACTATATATAGTAGAGTGGGACAAGCTCATTAGTATCCAAGTCAGAGGAAGAGAGACCTCTCCTTGGGCCGGCTATGGCGTTCGCTCTCGGGCGTTGCTTCAGCGCAACACCAGTCATGCTGTGGGCGGCGGTCCTTGGCATTGATCATGGGTGGCGGCGACGAATGTGCTGTTGACGTCATGTAGTGGCGCCATTAGGTGCTGCGCAATGGCGCTTATGACTTGGCCCGAATGGGGTGCATTCTAACGAGGGATGCTTGCTAGCCCCTCCCCTTTTTTGTTGAAGATGAGCGGGCATTTCCTTGAGCCCCAGGCACCGTAAGCCACCCTCTGAAATTAGGGGGCCTTATCCACGTGCGACGATAAGAAAAGCCGAGATCTAAAGGCAGTGCGGCATGCAGGGAATTGGACGCGTGTTTGTAGGAGAAGAGAAGTGCAAAAAAAGGAAGTGTTGCCTTCTATAAGGATGCCCTCTCGACTTTTTTGGATAGTAGTTGTGCAGGATCGAGAGAGGAGAGAAGAAGCATTGTACAATCCTTTTTGGTGGAGAAATCAATTGTCGATTACCCCTATTGTCAATCTACCCGTTCCCCTTTCTCTTCTCCACCGTTTCTGTGCTTGTGTTAGTGTCGGCGGTGTGTGTATGGTTTTTGGACCGTGTGTGGTGGTGCAAAGAAGAAAAAAGGATTGAAGTATTGCGGGTATTGTGCAAGCTCGGATCTCTGAAGGAGTGTATATGCTCATTTGTGTGCAACAAAAGGTGCTTGTTGTGAAAACCGTGTCGTTCTAGAGGTGTTATTGAGTGGATTGGTGTGTTGTGATTATCTTGGGCTATAGAGAGGCAATCTGTGAGTATTTTTGAGTGTGGTCGCTTCCCCCTCTCCATCTTTTGGTGCCCCTGTTGAGGAGCATCTGATTGCTCCTGATTGAAGGTGAAGATAGGGTTTTGGCAATGTTGGATGTGCGGTTTTTGAAGAATAGGTGCTATTAAAGAAAGATATGGTCAGGGTTTTTTGATTTTCTCTAGGGTGGAAGATGCGAAAACTTGTCTATAAGACTACGTATCGTTTCTGCTAGAGAGCAGTTTGTCAAGGAAAGAAGCGCAGTTTAAGTTTTTTTGCTCCTAGTCCATTGATAAAGCAAACAAGTGGTATGATGGATGACGCGATGAAGAAAAGCTGAATTGGGTGATTTTGAAAGCTACCTTTTGATGTAAATATGTGTCGGATATGAAATTGGATGAAGTAAAGTGGAAGCTGGAAGTAAAGCTTGTGTCATGGATGCTTGAGAGTCAGTCGCTTATGACATCACCTGCATCATCGCTGATGTCATCGCTTGTGTTATCGCCTACATCATCGCCTGCATCATTGCTTGTGTCATCGCTTGCATCATTCTCTATGTCATCATTGCTTGCATCGTCAATAGAAGACTCTAGAAGGATCTAGAACATTCTAAAAATATCTAGGAGATTCTAGAAGTTTCTAAAAGCTTGGAGAAGATTCCCCGAGAGAATCTAGAAGTTTCTGGAAATCTTTAGAAAGTTGAATAAGGATCTAGAAGGTTCTATAAGAACTACAAGGATCAAGAAGGTTCTAAAAGATTCTAACCTCCTCAAGAAGAACCTAGAAAGTTTTAACCTCCTCAAGCACTAGTATAAATAGGGGTCTTGGGC
Organism: Adiantum capillus-veneris; assembly: GCF_014529385.1. Taxonomy (NCBI): domain Eukaryota; kingdom Viridiplantae; phylum Streptophyta; class Polypodiopsida; order Polypodiales; family Pteridaceae; genus Adiantum; species Adiantum capillus-veneris. The sequence goes on from NC_140940.1 coordinate 41,549,317, forward strand.
CACAAGCCCCTCAATCTTGCCAACACAAGTTGTCAGACTCATGGGAGGTACATCCTCTCCTAGCTCTTGTCTTGTTTTCAATTCTTGTTCTTGTAATCAGTATTAACACAGTCACACACTAAGCGAGTTAATCTCTCAAGCAATAGAATGTGATAACCAATTGTTTGAGAGACGACAAGAGATGCGTCTTGGGACACCATTGCGGTCTGAAACAAAAGTGACACATGAAGGCTACACACCTCAAAAGGGCCATCAATCAAGCATTGAGCCCATGCAAATTGATTCAACATGGTTTTAACCTCTCTCAACCCGAGAAAAGCAAAGGCGACACATTAATGGCTTATGTATGTATTGCGGAGAGCAAGGGCACATTGATCAACGGTATCCAAGGAAGAGAAGGATGAACATTCATGGTACAACGGCCTCAATATGTTCAGAAAACATGGGCGTCCAACCTCAATAGAGATCGGACGGTTGGACAATAGACAGGCAAAAGAAGGACTCTTTCTTCTTGCCGATTCCATTTCAAGTTTTATGCTACCAGTCACGACCTATATGCCAAGTAGGCTCATGGATTGTGAAGCATTACTAGATTCAGGCACAACGGCGTGCTTCATGGATAAATAATTTGCAAAAGAACAAGACGCACCACTTGTGGAGAAGTTTAATCCAACAACTGTAGAAGTCATTGATGGTCGTCCCCTCACTTCCGGGTATGTCAGGTATGAAAATCGCTCCATAGAAGTAATATGAAAGGAGCATGTTTCAAGAATAGCGTTCAATATCATACAAAGCCTAAGTAGTCCAATTGTTATTGGGCTAGAGTGGCTTGAATTACATAATCCTAACATCGATTGGAGGGCTCGGAGAATTGAACTACGGAAAGTCCAAAAGAAAAAGGGAATGCATAACAGGCCTATATATCTTGGAGCCGGTTTCTTATACTTAGAAATGCATATGTATGTTATGAAAAATATTCTCATGCATCTAAAAGTCAATAATTAATCTCTTAGCACTGGTTCCCACTATGTATGTACCACCATTAATCTCTTAGCACTGGTTCCCAATATGTACGTGCTCACTATGTACTTCTCAAGATGAATTGATAGAATTACAAAAAAATATTGATGAGAATCTTGCTAAGGGATTCATACGGCATTCAAAGTCCCCAGTAGGAGCTCTAATACTCTTTGTAAAAAGGACGGAGCTCTCCGGATGTGCGTGGATTATAGGGACCTGAACAAGATCATCATCAAGAATCGCTATCCCCTTCCCTTGATACCAGAGCTTCTTGAGCGCCTTGTCAATGCAAGAATATTCACAAAAATAGACCTTCTTGGTGCTTACAACCTAGTAAGGATCAAAGAAGGTGATGAATGGAAGACAGCCTTTCGTGCAAGGTATGGCCACTTTGAATATATCGTCATGCCATTTGGTCTCACAAATGCCACAACAGTCTTTTAACATTTAATGGTGAACACCATCTTTCAAGAGTATTTGGATTATTTTGTGGTAATATACTTGGATGATATCTTGATATTTTCCAAGGATCAAGAAGTGCATGAGCACCATGTACAGTTAGTGCTTGAAAAGCTTCGTGCATTAGGTTTATATGGAAAGTTAGAGAAGTGTTCTTTTCATAAATCTAAGGTGGAATTTCTTGGTTATATTATCTCTGAAAAGAGAATCTCCATGGATCCAAAGAAGATTCAAACCATCATTGATTGGGAGACACCCACCTCCGTAAGAGATGTCCAATGTTTCCTCGGATTTTCAAATTTCTATTGTATATTTATCCAAGGATACTGCAAGGTTGTTACAGCACTCACAAGGTTGACATGCCATAATAAGTTTGTTTGGGACTCAGAGGCCGCGGAAGATTTTCAGACTCTCAAGCAAGCTTTCAAGACCACACCCATTCTAATTCATGTAGATCCTACAAAGCCTTTCATCCTAGAAATAGACGTTTCAGATTTTACCCTTGGTGCTATTCTATCGCAAGTAGGTGAGGATGGTCGAGTACATATAGTGGCTTTTCATTCCCGCAAGTTCTCAGCTGCAGAAATGAATTATGAAATCCATGACAAAGAGCTCTTAGCAATCATCGACTCCTTTGAAACCTGGCCGTCACCTACTTGAAGGAGCTTCTCATAAGATCACTGTCTATACAGATCACAAGAATTTGGAATACTTCATGGTATCCCGTGTCTTGAATCGTCGCCAAGCCAGGTGGAGTGGTATCCTATCAAGGTTTTGTTTCCTTATCTCTTATAGCCAGATGCCTTATCAAGAAGATCCTATCTTGCACCTAGAGAAGGCGACGTAGCATTTGATCAACAAGAGTCAGTGATTTGAAACCTGAGCAGCTTAAGCTAAACGCCACTATAAGCCAAGCTCTTGAAGATTCTACTTTCTTTCTAAGGTGAAGAAGCAAATTGCCAAGAACCCACTTGTCCATAATATTGGACAACAACTACACGGACAAGGGGTTAATGAGGACTTTCAAGAAATTGATGGACTAATTTACTATAAGGGTCTTCTCTATATTTCGCCTTAGGACCTGTTAAGTATGGAGCCTGATTTACCCCTTGTAATTTTCAGTGGTAAAAACGCACATTTGTAAGGCCCCCATTATGAGGAGAAGCCATCGTGCGTGAAGGAAAATCACCCGTCGGAAATCAAAATTTTCACGGCCAATCTCGAGCCGGAAAGCTATGGCCGGACGATGGCTGGAAAGTCCCCGGAATATTATGGCCGGACGGCGATCGGAAAGTGGTCGGAAAATGACCGATCAGTTAGCCGGTTGGCCGGTAGTCAATGGTCGGTGGCCGGTGGTCGGAAGCGGACTTGTCTTCTCAAGGACGGCCACACATGGGCGGATTGGAGGGTCCGATTTGGACTTATCTACACAAGGGTGGCTATACATGGCTGCCTCTCATGAGAGAGGGAAACCCTTTTGGCCATAAAAGGAGGCCATTTCTACACACATTTCATAGTGTGAAGTTGATGCAACAACATGAGTGTCAGGTGGTGAGAGTGAAGCAAGGCGGGAGCTCTATTAAGGGTATAATCCCTTTGTAAACTACTTCTTGTTTTGAAGTACTAAAGCCATTGGGTGGCTGCTTTTCTGTGGACGTAGCTCACATTGGGTGAACCACGTATATCGTGTGTACTCTCTCTCTCTCTCTCTCTCTACTCTATAATCTCGTGTGTGAAATTTATCTTTCTCCATTAAGTAATCTACTCAAATATCTATTTAGCTACGTCTTATTTCCTAACAACTGGTATCAGAGCAAGGTTTTCTTGTAGCTAAAGTATCTCAAGGAAAGGATTCCTTGAATTGAGTGGGAGTTATGGCGGAGGAAGGGAAGCTCAAGATCGAGAAGTTCAATGGCAAAAACTACCAACATTGGAAGATGCAGATTGAAGACTATCTCTACCCAGAAGGACTTCTATTTGCCACTAGGTGGTCTTGCGAAGAAGCCCGCAACAATGGCAGCTGAAGCATGGATTGTCCTTGATCGAAAGGCACTGGGAACAATCCGGTTAAGCTTGGTGTCAACGGTGGCCTTCAATGTTTCGAAGATGAAGACCATGGAGGACTTGATGAAGTCACTTGACGACTTGTACGAGAAACCATCGGCATCCAATAAGGTATTTCTTATGAAGCGCTTGTTCAATCTAAATATGGCACAGAATGGTTCAGTTGCAGAACACCTAAATGACTTTAACACAAACATAAGTCAACTTCGATCGATGAAAATCAATTGCGATGACAAAGTGCGAGCTCTCCTTATACTATCATCTTTGCCGGATAGTTGGGATAGCTTTGTGATGGCTGTAAGTAATTCTATTTCTGGCACAAATACTTTTAAGTTTGATGATGTTGTGGGTGTTCTCCTAAGTGAGGAAATACGAAAGAGAAGCACAGGAGAATCATCAAGTGCTGCACTGTCAGTGGAAACAAGAGGAAGGCCTAAGGAGAGGTTCAAAAACCAAAAGGATCGTGATCGCTCAAGACGGAGCAAGTCACGCACAAAGTCAGTTCTTGAATGTTAAACTGCGGCAAGAAAGACCACGTCAAGAAGGATTGCTGGTCCAAGAAGAAGAAAGAGATTGAGTCTTAAGACAACAAGCCAACATCGAAGGCCAATGTGGCAGTTTCTAATTCTCTCATTAGACAATGTGTCTAATTCCTGGATAGTAAATTCCGGGGCTTCATTCCATGCGGCACCTCACAAGTAACATTTCCAAGATTACACCAAAGGTAATTTTGGGTATTTATACTTGGGAGATGATAAAGCTTGTGAGATTGTCGGCAAAGGTACAGTTTCTGTCAAAATTGCTAACAGAAATGAATGGAAGCTTAAAGATGTTAGGCATGTTCCTTCTCTTCGAAAAAATTGATCTCTACAGGACAATTGGACGATGAAGGTCACAACATTGCATTCGGAAACAAACAGTGAAAGATCTCAAAGGGATCTTTGGTGGTATCCAAGGGAGAAAATGTCGGTACACTTTACTTGTGTACTATCCGCACACAACCTTTAGCTTGTGCAACAACTACAGAAGTTGACAGTGCAGTGTGGCACTACCGGCTTAGGCATACGAGTGTCAAAGGAATGCAAATCCTTCAAATGAAGAAGCTTCTACTAGGTTTGAAAGAAGTGGACTTAGACTTCTGTGAAGATTGTATTTATGGTAAACAAAAGAGGGTAAACTTTCAAAAATCAGGAAATGAAAGGAAAAATAAAAAACTTGAGTTGGTTCATTCTGATGTTTGGGGCTCTGCAAGTACACCATCACTTGGTGGCTCATTTGTACTATGTAACATTCATAGATGATGCGACTAGAAAAACATGGGTTTATGTCATAAAGAATCAATCCAATGTATTTTTCATATTTCAAAGGTGGAAAGCCTTTGTGGAGAATGAAACAGATACCAAGGCTAAATGTCTCAGATCCGATAATGGAGGCGAATATTGCAGCCAAGCTTTTGAAACCTTTTGTGCTAGCAATGGTATTCAGAGGCAAAGGACAACCCCAAGGACACCTCAACAAAATGGAATTTCGGAAAGGACATGAACAAGACAATCATGGAGCGAGCACGAAGCATGTGGCTACATGCAGGCCTACCGCTTGAGCTTTGGGCGAAAGCTCCATTTAATGTGTACTTAATCAATTGGTCACCCTCAACGGCATTAAATGGAGGAGTTCCAGAAGAGGCATGGACAGTTAAACCGCTGAATTATGCATTTCTCAAAGTGTTTGGGTGTGAAGCTTTTATGCACATAGATAGGAGCCTAAGATCAAAGCTAGATGCAAAGTCCAAAAAGTGTTTCTTCATTGGCTATGGAGAAGGTGACTTTGGGTATTGCCTATGGAATCCTAAAGATGGTAAAATCTTAAGGAGTAGGGATGTAATTTTTAACGAACAAAATATGTACAAAGATTACTTGGAAAGAAAAACAAAAGAAACACGTGATGAGTACATGGAGCTTGAGGACGATGAAGACTCAAGGACTGCAAATGGTGACAATGTGCAACAACGTCAACCAAATGAGGAGCCTCAACCTATTCCCCGAAGATCTACAAGAGCAAGTAGACCTCCAGAAAGGTTTGTTCCTTCTTTCGACCATCTCTTGATCTCAAATTCTGGAGAGCCGGAATCATACGAAGAAGCTATGCAACACGAATTTAAAGAAGAATGGACAAAAAGCATGCAAGTGAAGATGGACTCACTACATCGCAACCAAGAATGGGAGTTGATTGAGTTGCCTAAAGGTAAGCGAGCACTTCAAAACAAATGGGTGTACAAGCTGAAGGAAAAAGAAGGTGGGAAGAAAAGGTACAAGTCTAGGCTTGTGGTAAAAGGGTTTTCTCAAAAGAAAGGTATTGACTTCAATGAAATATTTTCTCTTAATGTAAAAATGAACTCAATTAGGATTGTCTTAAGCCTTGTGGCTGCTCATGATCTAAATCTTGAGCAAATGAATGTAAATACGGCATTCCCTCACGGTGACTTAGAGGAGGAAATTTACATGCTTCAACCAAAGGGGTATGAAGTAAAAGGTAAGGAGAAAATGGTTTTCAGATTAAAGAAAATCTTGTATGGATTAAAGAAAGCATCAAGACAATGGTACTTGAATTTTGATCGATGGATGTTAGATCATCGATTCAGAAGATGCAACTCAGATCATTGCATCTACACGAAGAATTTGGGAAATGGGAAGTTCATCATCCTAATGTTGTATGTTGATGACATGCTGATTGCAAGTGCTAATATGCAGGACATCAAAGACCTAAAAGAGGAGTTGTCTAAATCTTTTTCAATCAAAGATTTAGGTGCTGCAAAAAGGATACTTGGTATCAAAATATCAAGGGACAGGACAAAGAAGACAATAAAGCTATCTCAAGAGGATTACATCAAGAAGGTGTTGGGGTATAAAGCCCAATGTGGTCGCCGAGGTAAGTGGGCGGGCCGCCAGGTATGTACACATATTCTTTTGTAAAAACCTAATAAGAACTCACTATGCTCTACACATTACAGTAGAGCGAGTTCACCATATTGTCGTGCTCTTCTTCTCGCACTCTCTCTCGCGTCGCACTTCCGCTCGTACTCCTTCAACTGTTATCAGAACTCATATCGAGGCTCGGGGCAGCATTTGCAGATAGCCAGAGTCACCTGCTCATATTGGAGTGAGATTCGATAGGCAAAGATACGGCTCCAAATCCTATGGGTGAGCCCGAAGGGCTCGGTGTTCTCAAATTTTCATTCTGAGGTCATCTCGGCCACCGTTTGGCTTCGACAAAGTTCTGCGCAGGCCATTTTCGACTACTTGGTCTCGGCGGGTGCAGATCTAACTCTGCAAATTTGGGGTTTCGGCCTACGACTGCAGGTGTTGAGGATATTTGCACTTCCAGAGTGTTGATTTGTGGAAAACCTATCCTGCACCTGTACTGTCTCTCACTGTCCTGTCACTGTCCTGTAAGCATAGACTGCGACAATGCCTCAACGGCAGTAAAGCAAAGATGCAATCCCAAATGTCTAACTCACAGTCAATACATCCTAGATGCCTATCTAAGGGTGCTCGAGGGATCGCTCCAAGACCTGTATCACCGAAAGGATCTCAACATTCGAGAATCCCACAGCTCAATAAAACCTCACTCGACCCTCAACAAAGTCTGCAGTAAATCTGACAGTACATAGACTTCCCACAAAGTCATACATCCACAAATTTCCCACTGTATGCTGTAACCGCTGCGGCAGTTGTTTGCTGCGTGACTCACAACCAGCAAACCCTCAACAGACATACATCATCTCTAACAATACATCCCATGTGGAAGTACTTGCAATGTCAGGATGAAATCTGGAATATCAAGCAGCAAACACAAGCTACCTGATGAACTAGTGTATGTCGCCTACAGTCTGTGTGTAGGTGCGTCCATGTCGTATGTGACAGTCTGTGTGTAGGTGCGTCCGTGTTGTATGTGACAGTCTGTGTGTAGGTGCGTCCGTGTTGTATGTGACACGCCTCCAAGAACTGTGAGCCATCCTTCGTTGTGTAGATTTCAAAGGCCTTTCAGGACTTTTGCGAGTCAAAAGATATAAAACGTGAACTTACTGCTCCTTACAATCCTCCCCAAAATGGTGTTTCTGAGAGGATGAATAGGACCATACAAGAGAAGGTCAGAAGTATGTTGTCTAATGCACAACTGCCAAATGGGTTTTGGCTGAAGCTATATCAACAGCTGCTCATCTTATAAATAGATCTCCTAGCAAGGTTTTGCAGAAGGATTCAGTGGCATAGATGGCATGGTTAGGCAAAATGCCCTCATACAAGCATCTCAGAGTGTTTGGCTGTGAGGCATATACTCATGTTCCAAAGGAATTTAGGAACAAACTTGAGCCAAAGAGTAGAAAGTGCATCTTTCTAGGCTATGGTAATTCTGGTGAGATGGGGTACAGACTTTGGGATCCCGAATCCAGAAAGGTTATCCGCAGCAATGATGTTCACTTTAATGAAGCCAAATATCATTCTAAACCAGAGAGGGTTGAGGAGATTAGAAGAGTTGTCTTCCAAGAAGATGGACCTGCACGTGCAAGACAAAATGTCAGGTCTCAAGAGGAGCAAGGACATGATAGAGTGGAACCACAGGTTGTGGCTGAGCCTGAGCCACCTATTGTGCGTAGATCTGGACGTATCACGCGACCTCTTGATAGGTTTGTTCCATCTATGAACTATGTCATGTTGACTGATTGCAATGAGCCTTCATGTTACAAGGAAGCAATGCAAATGAAGGACTCCGGGAATTGGCAATTGGCCATGCAGTCAAAGATGACATCTCTGCATAAAACCCAGACATGGAAGCTAGTTAAATTACCACAAGGCAAAAAGGCTCTACCTTGTAAATGGGTTTACAGGTATAAGATCACTGCTCATGATAGTCAGCCAAAGTACAAAGCAAGGCTTGTTTCCAAGGGCTTTAAGCAAGAACAAGGCATTGAATTTGATGAAGTCTTCTCTCCGGTGGTCAAGATGACTGCATTGAGATGCTTTCTTGCATTGGTTGCCATATTAGATTTGGTGTTGCACCAAATGGATGTCAAGACAACGTTCTTGAATGGTGATTTAGATGTGGAAATTTACATGCAGCAGCCAGAAGGGTTTGTTGAGAAAGGCAAGGAAGATTTGGTATGCCAATTGTTAAAGAGTCTTTATGGCTTAAAACAATCACCGAGGGCATGGTACCATAAGTTCCCCAAGTTTATGCTTTCTCAAGGCTACAAACGTAGTGAGTTCGATCACTGTCTATATACAAAGAAGGCCAAGGATGGCAGTTGGCTGATCCTTATTTTGTATGTGGATGACATGTTTATTGCTGGCAAGCACTTGGAAGAAATTTTAGCTTTGAAGTCAAAGATGGCAAAATCGTTTGACATGAAAGACATGGGTGAGGCAAGTCATATACTTGGTATGCGCATTGAGAGAGACAGATCAAAGAAGTTGATTTGGTTATCTCAAACAGAGTATATTGACAAGGTTTTGCAACGTTTCAATATGGAGAAGGGAAAGGCATTGAGTGTTCCATTGCCACCATATGTGAAACTTAGCAACAAACAAGATTGTCCTGTGTCTGAGGAAGAACAAGCTGAAATGGATAAGATTCCATATGCGTCTGCACTGGGTAGTTTGATGTATGCAATGATTGCTACTCGCCCAGACATTGCATTTGCAGCGGGAGTAGTAAGTTGATACATATCAAACCCAGACAAGAAACATTGGGAGGCAGTGAAAGGAATATTGAGATACCTGAAAGCTACAAAGAGTATGCGCATATGCTATGGGAGTCAGGAGCTAAGTGTAAAGGGTTTTACAGACTCAGATTATGCATGTGACTTAGAAAACCGAAGGTCTACGTCAGGGTATGTCTTTACATTGGCTGGTGGAGCAGTATCATGGCGTTCTAGATTACAAGATTGTGTTGCTCAGTCTACTACAGAGGCTGAATATGTTGCAGCATCAGAGGCATGCAAAGAATCAATTTGGCTTAATCGACTAGTAACAGATTTGGGAATCAAAGAAGAGATGCCTGTGTTATATTGTGATAGTCAAAGTGCTATACAATTGGCTCGCAATCCAGTTTATCACTCAAAGACAAAGCATGTGGATGTGAAGTATCATTTCATCAGGGAAATGCTCGAGGATAAGCAACTTCAGCTTGTCAAAGTTCACACCATAGAAAATCATGCTGATCTACTTACAAAAGGACTTCCCTCAGAGAGCTTTGCGCATTTTCGCAAGCAGTTAGGTGTAGGGTAGTACATCACTTCTCTACATCTCTTGTACATTAGCTTGTATAGTAGCTTCTCTCACACTTTAAGTACCACATTGGACTTTAAGTGGGAGGTTTTTGGGGTATAAAGCCCAATGTGGTCGCCCAGGTATACATATTCTTTTGTAAAAACCTAATAAGAACTCACTATGCTCTACACATTACAGTAGAGCGAGTTCACCATATCGTCGTGCTCTTCTTCTTGCACTCTCTCTCGTGTCGCACTTCCGCTCGTACTCCTTCAAAAGGTACTAGAAAGGTTTGCAATGAAAAATGCAAAACCAGTTTCTACACCTTTGGCTGGTCACTTTAAACTAACAAAGGATATGTGTCCAAAGACACAAGAGGAGATAGCCTATATGTCTAAAGTTCCATATGCTGCAGTGGTAGGTTCTCTAATGTATGCTATGGTCTGGACAAGGCCACATATTGCACATGCAGTGGGAGTTGTGAGTAGGTTCATGGACAACCCAGGTAAAGAAAACTGGCAAGCTGTGAAGTGGATACTTAGGTATCTAAAAGGGGCAACAACAAATGCTTTGTATTTTGGAGGAACTGATATTTTTCTAGAAGGGTATGCTGATGCAGATATGGCAGGCGACAAAGGTACTCAAAGGAGCACTACTGGCTATGTCTTCACGGTTGGAGGCACAACAATTATGCGGCCGAAAAGTGGTCGAAAAATGATCGATCGGTTGGCCATGGTCGAAAGTCAATGGCCGGTGGCCGAATTCAAAAGCGGACTTGTCTTCTCAAGGGAGTCCACACATGGGCGGATTGGAGGGTCTGATTTGGACTTATCTACACAAGGGCGGCTACACATGGCTGCCTCTCATGAGAGAGGGCAGTCCTTTTGGCTTATAAAAGGAGGCCATTTCTACACACATTTCATAGTGTGAAGTTGATGCAACAACGTGAGTGTGAGAAGGTGAGAGTGAAGCAAGGCGGGAGCTCTATTAAGGGTATAATCCCTTTGTAAACTACTTCTTGTTTTGAAGTACTAAAGCCATTGAATGGCTGCTTTCCTGTGGCCGTAGCCCACATTGGGTAAACCACGTATATCGTATGTACTCTCTCTCTCTCTCTCTCTCTCTCTTTCTATTCTATAATCTCTTGTGTGTGAAATCTATCTTTCTCCATTAAGTAATCTACTCAAATACTATTAAGCTACGTCTTATTTCCTAACAGGACCAACACGCTTGGAGGTACTTCAACAGAGGCATGATCTTCCATTAGCAAGGAATTTTGGGGCTAATAAGACAATTGAGCTTCTATCTCGTGACTTTTGGTGGCCTCAAATGTGGAAGCTTGTCAAGGAGTATGTAGGCACTTGTGACACTTGCAATTGATCAAAGGCTCCTCATCATCGTCCTCATGGGTTACTCCATCCCTTGCCCATTCCAAGCAAGCCATGGTCATCCATCTCCATGGATTTCATTGTAGAGCTACCCTTGTCACAAGGATTTGACTCCATTTTAGTGGTCGTGGATCGGTTTACAAAGATGGCATACTTCATTACAACCACTAAAACCATCACCGGAGAAGGTACGGACAAACTCTTTCTACAACATATCTATCGTTATCACGGATTACCGGATGACATAGTTTCTGATCAAGGCCCACATCTCTAGCTTTTGGAAAAGCTTATTTAAGCTACTCAAAGTATAAATCAACCTCTCCTCATTCAATCACCCACAAAGTGATGGACAAACAGAGAGAGCGAATTAAGTTTTGGAACAATATCTCCGTTGTACAATTAATTATCACCAAGATAATTGGATCGAGCTCCTACTGCTAGCAGAATTCTCCTACAATAAAAGTTTTCATGCCTCCACCCATCACACTCCATTCTTTGCTAATTGTGGTCAACATCCCAAAAAGGATATCCACATGCACCATTAAGACAAGAATTCAACTGCTGTTGATCTTGCACAACAATTGTTTGCATTCACAACAAACTTACAATTCATATCAAAGAAGCTCAATCCACGTATAAGGAAAGTGCAGATCTACTTGCATGCAACATCCAAAATACAAAGAGGGGGATAAAGTGTGGCTCCTTCGGCATGATATGCGTTCATCTCGTCCCTATCAAAAGCTAGATTATCAAAGACTTGGCCCGTTTAAGATTATTCGTCAAGTCAATCCAGTCATCTATCGACTCCAATTGCCCTTATCCATGAAAATCCACCCGGTCTTTCATGTCTCAGTCCTAGAACCTTGTCACATATCTAACATCCCAGGAAGAGCCCTACAATCACTTCCTCCGGTTGAGATTCAAGGACATGACGAATATGAGGTCGAAAAAGTCATAGATTCTCGAGTTTCGTGTGGTAGGTTACAATACTTGGTGTATTGGAAAGGCTATGATGTCAGTGAACGAGCCCTGGGAACCAACACACAATCTTCAACATGTACCTCTCAAAGTCCAAGAGTTACATCAACAACATCCATGGAAGACCCAATCAAGGAACACCACCGCTCCTCGTGGAACTCGTCGCTAGAAGAGGGGGTAATGTCATGGATGCTTGAGAGATGAACTCACTTAGTATGTGAATCTTTGGCATAATCAAATATAAGATCTTTTACATCCTCCTTTAATCCCCACCAAAATTGGCTAATGAAATATGCCAAGTTAAATCACAAGTGAGTTGTTGAACTTTGGATGCATAGACGAATGTAGGTCTTGACCCTTGGCAGAGATTTTGAAGTTTGGTTTCGAGAACGTTTTCTCTATCACTATCCCCAAAGGTTGCAGAGAACTCCTGCATAAAATCTTCAAAGTCATAGAGGAGAGGAGATTTTTTTTCAAGCAAGGGAGCAAACCAAGAGAGAGCCGTACCCGAGAGGAGGGTCCCAATAAGGCCTACTTGAGAGGAATCATCTGGATAACGCTCTCGTTGCATTCAAATGAAGAGAAGCACTTGTTGGAGAAAGCCTCTAAACTTTGATCTAGTCCCATTAAATTTTTCAGGCACGCTGACCTTCGGCTCCTTCTTATGTTGTTGAGAATCTCTAGATCTTGCAGCTTGTGCTTGATGTGTGCTTGTCTCTTGAAGCTCTTGAATTTGACGAAGATCTTGCAACACCGGTCCCAAGATTAGGGGTTTCCTTGCTTGAAGTTGAGCGTTACTCTCGCGAAGTTCTTGTAACTGAGCTTGGATGCTTTGCAATGCGTCGATGACACCTTCCATCTTCGGCTCCATGATGGCTTGAAAAGATAAAGAGATAGTAGTCTTGCCAAATTGAGTGTGTGTAGAGCTAGAAGAGAGCAAGAGGAGGCGCTCACAATGTCCTAGAACTTGGGACTTGATGATAAGCTTAATCTTGATTACAAGACTTAATACTTTATTAAGAGAGCTAGATACAAACTTGGATTACATGACTTGAGTACAAGACAAAGTTTGATTGCAAGGATAAGAACTAGAAGAGGGCTTTCCTCATAGGAGCCTCACAACTGATGTTGGCAAGACAAATTACAAGAACAAGAATTGAAAACAAGACAAGAGCTAGGAGAGGATGTACCTCACATGAGTCTCACAACTTGTGTTGGCAAGAGTGAGGGGCTTGTGACCCAAGACCCCTATTTATACTAGTGCTTGAGGAGGTTGGAACTTTTTAGGTTCTTCTTGAGGAGGTTAGAATCTTTTAAAACCTTCTTGATCCTTCTAGAACCTTCTAGATCCTTCTTCAACTTTCTAGAGCTTTCCAAAAACTTCTAGATTCTTTTGAAATCTTCTCCAAGCTTCTAGAATCTCCTTGATACTTTTAGAACCTTCTATAATCTGCTAGATCCTTTTACATTCTTCCTACTGACGATGCAGGCGATGATGTAGGCGATGACACAAGCGATGATGTGGGTGATGTCATAAGCGACTGACTCTCAAGCATCCATGATAGCTTGGATGGAGATTTTTGAAAGTTAGAGTTGCAATTCAAAGCCCTTTAGCGACAACTTATCAAGGTAACTGTTGCAGAAAATGCTAATTTTGCAAAGTTGAGCAAGTTTATGGATTGCCTGCATGAGGATGTTCATGACAAAGTCGAAGTGGATGGAAAGTTGAGCAAGTTTATGGATTGCCTGCATGAGGATGTTCATGACAAAGTCGAAGTGGATGGACGTATGTGTGGAAGTGGTGACTTATGCAGAGGCCTGGCCAAAAAGATTTTTGAAGAAGCGTCAGACGAAGCAGGGTTTGTCAAATCCAATGTTGCCAAAGCCAGTTGATGTGGTGAAAGGAAAGTCTACTTGTGCGAGAGGAGCCAAGGGTTCTTTGGCTGCAAAGAGATAGAGTTTTTCATATTCCCAAGATGTTGATTAAAGAGGTTCCAACCATAGAGTAAGTGCAATTGTCTCCAAAGGAGCTGGAGGTACGGTAGGCTCAGGTATGGTCGAACAAATTCCATTGGTTTGTGCTAGAGATTAGAGAGTGAGGTTTGCAAACGATGTTGAAGCGGTGGAGATAGAGGAAATCTAGGATCTTGAGACAAAAGAGGAGGTGGAAACAATTTATAGTAGTTCTCTGGATGTGGATACAACCTGGGAGATTGATTCTTCCCATTCAAGGTATGATGAGTTCCATCTCTTGAATGTTGGTAAAGATGCCGTAAATGTACGTGAAGAGTAGGGAAAAGTGCAAGCAGATATGTTGGGCATAGATCAAGAGGAAATATCTAGGCCTACAGACGAAGACATGTAGGTAAAGGTGGTACCTTGCGGCTATGGTGAAGTGGACCCATGTTCGAGTGTGGTAAGAACAGATAGTGATGAAGCGGGGCACAATTAGTCTACGTGCTTATATGAAGAGGAAGATTCTGTCGATGTTATGCTCCAGGATAATGTAGTATGGAATGGTTTTCTTGCTTTTGTATATGAAGATGTGGCAATAGAACACATTTTTGAGGAGCAAGATGATATAGTTGACATGTAAGAGGTGCTAGTTGACCTTTTTGATCCAGTTCTTATGGAAGGGATTGATGATGCTGGGATTGAGGGTGCTACAAGTATGGAGGCAAGCCTAGAGCTGGTGATGGTGGAGGAGTTTCCAATGAAGGAGATTTGTCTCGTTGTGCATGAAGAGAAGTCCCAAGTTGTGGTTTCGTCCAAGCTTTCAAAAGAGGTATGTGCTTCATGGTTGAAGTCCCAAGTTGTGGTTTCGTCCAAGCTTTCAAAAGAGGTATGTGCTTCATGGTTGAAGGGTATGCTTGTGAGTACAATTGTGCAATGGATTATCCGTTGGCTACAAGGTTCTCTTGAGGAGGACTCTACGTTACATGGTTGGGAGGGAGGGTCAGGTATGTATATCGAGCAGGATGATGGGCACTATGGTGCTCTATTGGAAGCTGGATGGATGTAGGCTGTTGCTTGGAACGGTGAAGGTATGCTATGGGATTTTTATGTGCATGGTTTGCTATGTGCTTGGGTGCAACATTGTTGGAAATTGTTGCACACGGATGGGTGTGCTCAATGCGAGGTGTTTGATCCAAAAAGTTTAGCTATGAAGGGGGTTGGGCAACCCGCTTGAGAAGAAGAGACAAGAATAAGGAATAAGACTTTGTACATATGGTTACAGGTATTATGTTTTCTCACAGTGTTCTCTAGTTTTGCAGATTCCAATTTCAATAAGCATGCTTGCGGTTGAGCATGAATGCTGAACAAGGGGGCTCAATAATGATGGTGCATCTAAAATTGGTCGATGCTATTAAGTGTACAAGGAATATCTATGTGTGTTTACATTTACATGCTAAACTGGTAAAGGAGGTATGAAGATCAAGGGCAGGCAAAGGGTAGCGAATGTGTATGCTTTACGTGGTTTTTTGGATCGCGGTACTTGTTCATGTGGTAGTGATGTGTGTGAACACACTAGGACCGTCGGGGCATTTTTTCCCTCTTTAGGAGGTTTTTTCCCCCAAGCATTGTATATACGCCCATCTCTCTAGGGCTATCAATCTTTCCACATTGCATACTAAGTAACACACTCTCTATTGTGTGGCTTGAGATTTCTTCATCTTCTCCAAGCTGTGTGTGTTTCTCTACAACCCTAATTCCAAAAATTGGTATCAGAGCAGGTTGCGTCCTCCCGGGCTTAGTCGCCAGTTGCTCCAGCACATGCCTGCTCACTTTCTCCGATTTTAGTGAGCTTTGGCAAGCGCTCGCAGGTCGATAAAAATTTGGAGCTCATTTCGGCCTCTGTTTCCACTAAAGACAGTACTGCACAGGCTATTTCGTCATTTTGTGTAGAATTTTTGTCAGTGCCGTTTTCTACATAACAGGTGCCTCATAGTCTTCTACGGTTGTGGTATATAGCACGTGTTGTTTTCGCTCCGTTTCTCCTATTTTCGGGCAGTTTTCACATCAGGTGCAACATTTCCCATGGCTGACAACAACACAGATGTGTTCAAGATGTTTGCTGTTGAGGACAGGTTGGATGGGGACAACTACCCTATGTGGGCTTATATGATGCAACATGTTTTTGTGTCAAAGGGCGTCTAGAGCATTGTGCAGGGCATTGATGTATGTCCTGGTTCTGAGGATGTAGGCAATGTTGAGGATGTTGCAGGTTGCTGCAAGGATTGCTGCTATTAGAGTTGTTTTGCCTACGATAGAACAAGCTCATTGGGATGTAAAGGATGCGCAGGCTCATGCATTGATTGCGTTGTCTGTGAAGCGCACCATTGTTCCTCACATTCGTTCAACAAAATATGCAAAAAAGGCTTGGGATATTCTAGCAGGTCTTTATGCAAGCCGCTGTGAGCGGGATGGAAACACACAAAACGCCTCTACAATGACCCGACACACACTCTTGGAAGGATATACACACACACACACACACACACTATGGGGCACCACTCAGCTGACATAACACACCTGGCCGAGACAGGGAACACACCTATGGAGTGAGAGGAGAGAGACTATCTGTTTGCCCACTCCACACGGAGATATACACACACACACACACACACACCCCTCAATAACTCAGATTAAAAGTGGATAATTTTTTATGTTTAGATATAATTGAGCTTGGGACAATACCAATGGGACAAATAGCTCACACAATATGGGTAAAATAAGCCAGATACAATCACAAATTGGAGCAGAAGCTTCGCTCATAGGAGAAACTTACACAACCAAAACAACAAAAAAATAGCGAGGAATTTGGAAAAATGGATAGTGCAATCGCGTCCTGAACGGCCCAAAACCCCAGCCTACAATGTCAAAGTGCTCAAATTTGACCTCGGATGAGCAGTTTACGGCCAAAACAGGCTCCAAAATGAGCCAAAAACACAGTTGCGGCTGTTCCTCCTCTTCTCTCCACTTTTTTTTTGGTCTTCTCTCAGTGTTTTCAGTTCCCACACTTTGATTTATTAGTTGGGCACCCTTGGCCTTTTAGATGACCTCAAACGGACCTCGAACATGCCAAAAACTGACCTCGCAGTGCATAGTTGTCACCTTTTTGCATCATCCGCACACCTGGCACTCAACTTTTTCCAATATGCATCTTGCCACCACGTGAAGTGGCCCAAACGATGGTCCTCATGATGACCTTTCTGCATAATTATCACAAGAAAACACCCACGTTGTGTCCGTTCTCATCCACGTGCAAATATTGACCCCATTCGACCTCCTGACGCCACTAGATGCCATCTGACGCACCTGCTTACCTCATGTCGTCAGCCCGCGGATAGCTTCCTCGAGAAGTTTTACACGCTACCGACTTCTCATTATTATAGAAAACACACACTGGTACTAGTGATAGTGAAAATCGATGCACTATGTACATCTTGTCCTACCTGTACATATGTGGGCCCCACGTAACCACCTGGCCATGGAAAATGGGCAATCCTTTATTCGATGCACCATGCATGTGTATGTACATATGCGCAATCCCTTGCTCCAAAAAACTCATGACATAATTTGCCCATCCCCTAGCCTGCTTGATCATTCATGATCAGCAGGCAGCAAAAAGAGATATGAGACTCGTCGCCTGGATCCCACACAAAAACACTTTGGATTCCCTGCATCAAAAGCTTAATCAAACTTCCACCTGGTTCCCAAGGAAAACCTATAGAGATGCCATATATCAACTTTGCATCTAGAAAACCATCAATTACTTTGGCATAGACCTGCATATGCAAATATATCTCCTTCTCCATAACTGAGAGGTCTCCACTGATCATTTGTGTCATCAATTCCTGCTTCTTTGACAATTCAACCTTGGCTTGTATTAGCCCTTCACTTTCATCTTCAACCTCATTCGCAAATGCAACTAAACCAGACTCCAGGATTTCTTTGTCCATTAAAAAAATGCAACATCAGCATCCTCATCACTGCTGGTAGTACTATCACTGTCCTCATCAGTCACTGTGGAATACTCTTCATCACTAGACTCATCCTCATCTTCATAAAGTTCCTCCAATCGTTTCCTTGTGTCCATATATATAGCTTCTTGGCACCTGTCTTTCCATAGAGGCTAATTGTACCACGTCTCCAATCTTGAACAGCTCCCACTGCACGTAACCATGGTCTGCCCAGCATAATAGGAAATGCTCCCAACCCCACTGGCATCACATGAAAACAACCACTGCCTTTGCATCATACGCCTCCACTTCTAAGCTCTTTACAACACCCAAACATTTTACTTTTTGATGGTTTGCCAATCTAATCCGGAAGCCTGACACCCCAGTCACTGTAAGACCCATCTTCTCAACGCATGAATGTGTTATGACACATATTTGGGCTCCACCATCCACATAACCTTGTCCCATATTTTTTCTTTTGTGCCACATATCTACTATTGGGAAAATGTCTGGTAGCTCGTCCATTGCCAACACCTTTACCGAACCTCTCTCTGGTTCTTTCTCCATTGGGTTAACCATCCTCTTCCACTACCGCTTTAACTTTGGCACCATGTCTATAAGCTGCCCAAAAGTAACATCTGCCTTCCTGCTCATCAGATCCTCCTTCAAATCATAGCTTAATTGCCCATCCCCTAGTGAAAAATCTGAAACATGAAACTTGCGACGATCCCTTCTTTTCCTCCTGGCCTTGACATCCTCGCCTTCATGACTCTTTCCCTTCTTCTCACTAGGACCTGGGGCACTTCTTCCTTCCTTGTCCTCTGTGGTCCTCTTCCCAATAGGCATCACTAATGTATCCTCTAGCTTTGATGCCTTCTCCAAGGTGACTACACTTAGCACTTTTATCTTTCCCTTTTCCTCCTGGGTTAATCCACTAGTTCCTTCCTCTCCCTTAATTTCGATGCCATAATCATTTGACCTAGTTAGCACCTGTCTTGGTAATGGATACATGTCTCCCCCCATCCTTGGTGGCTTATCACATTGCGGGTTGATGTGGCCCAACTCTCCACAATTATAACATGTGGGCGTCTGCCTCCAGAACCTACCATTGCTTTGTCCAGCACCATTCTTGGGTCTTTCTTCACCTCCTGGCTGATTTGCAAACCTCCCTCGACCTCAATTATTTCCCACTTGACCTAGCATGTTTCTTCATTAAATCTACCACTTGCCTCATATCTTGCTTTAACCCATCATCTTGCACTGCTGTAGTGACCACTGCTGGCATAACCTGAGGAGTAATAGCAACCACTGGTTCATGATGAACCCCTGGCATGCGACCTTGCAAAGAATCCATAGGCTTCAAACCTCATGGGCAAAGACTCTACTCCTAACTGGCTCATTTTCCTCAACTTCCACTCTTTGTTCCTTGCTACCTCTAGTGCATCTTCATATGTCCTAGGCTTCTTTAGCTCCACTCTCCAACGTATATTCTCCCAAAGACCAACCAAGAACCTGTCCTTCTTCATCATGTCAGGCGGGGGTACCTGTGGTACTGCTAATGCCTTGCACATCCTCTCGCATGCCAATGAAAACTTACGTATGTACGCATCTACTGGCTCACCTTCCTTTTGCACCAAACCCTATACTTCTTGCCACACTTTATCAAGATCTTCTATCTTCACAAACTCCACTTCCAACTCATGCCGTAGATTGTCCCAACTCAACCTTACGGGTGGATCAGCCCCACGCAACTCCTCTTCAAATGCTTTGGACCAAACTCGTGCATCACTCTTCAAACAAATTTGGAGAAGACGTAACATCTGCGCCGGGTCATGAATCTGATTGCTAATACATGCAACCTCCATCTTTTTCAGAAAGTCTTCTACATCTTCATCACTTCTTCCATGAAACTCTGGATAAGAGAAAGCCATGGCTATTGAAGTTATGATGCTTTGAGAACCCCTTCAAACACACGTGCAAGAACCCAAAACTTTTGACTGACTCAATCCCCAAAAAACCTCAATGGAGCTCAACTTTAGATAAGGACAAACATATGCACATCAAATGAGTTTTCATAGTTGATCATCGGAATTACAATAGGAAAAGGACATTCCAGTATCTCTCTCAATCTTCTTGGCCCGAACTTAAAGACTATGCGCTGCTAGAAAAAAGTCTTCCTGGATACATACACATTTATCTGGATTCTTTGAGTTAAATGAAAAGGAGTGAATTGAGGGCCATTTTGATCATCCATTAAAGTCAACCATGCAGCTCCCAAGAGAGCACACCTGTCGTATCCTCTGATTTTGCCAAAATTTCAACAGCATAACAACATAAATGGCTCAAA
The DNA here is from genome assembly GCF_014529385.1 of Adiantum capillus-veneris. Classification (NCBI taxonomy): domain Eukaryota; kingdom Viridiplantae; phylum Streptophyta; class Polypodiopsida; order Polypodiales; family Pteridaceae; genus Adiantum; species Adiantum capillus-veneris. The sequence goes on from NC_140940.1 coordinate 41,569,799, forward strand.
AGACCAAAAAAACAGCCATCACAACTTGGAAAAATTTTGGCAGAGTTTCCCTAAAAGTAGATCAATGTGAACCCAAAATATAGACTGTATATGTATGCATAAACTGCCAACAATAGAACCTGAGCAACATCAAGTAGGAATCACTAGTACATAGCCTATGGCAAGGTCACGAAAAGGGTGCTCCAGCTACCTGTATCACCGAAAGGATCTCCACATTTGAGAATCCCCCAGCTCAATAAAACCTCACGCTATCGACCCTCACACGAAGGCTAATGCAAATCGCGTATAATCAAGTCTCAGAAATGACTATCTTCCAGACCAAGTCTCAAAAATGGCTGGGACTGCCAAATAAAACCAAGTATGGCTCCACAAAGGCGTACAATGGCAGTTTCCACAAGTAACGTACAATACCAACAGACAATGCGCTCAAACAGGCGCCCAATGATGCATACCCACGGCAACTGCAAGTGAGTTCCATTGTCAGTATATCACTTTGCTCCAGCTACCTGTACCTGTGTGAATCACCTGTATCTGTCTCTGTAACCTGTAACCTGTAACCTGTAATCCCGAATCTTGAAGCTTGAAGCTCGAAGCAGAAGGTACTCGAAGAAGATCCTCCGTGGGGACACCAAAAGAATGTAAGCGGGATGGAAACACACAGAACGCCTCTACAATGACCCGACACACATCCTTGGAAGGATATACACACATGCACCACTCGACTGACATAACACACCTGGCCGAGACAAGGAACACACCTATAGAGTGAGAGGAGAGAGACTATCTGTTTGCCCACTCTACACAGAGAGATACACACAAACACACACACCCTCAATAACTCAGATTAAAAGAGGAGAATTTCTGATGTTTAGATATAATTGAGCTTGGTCCAATACCAATGGGACAAATAGCTCACACAATATGTCCTACCTGTACATATGTGGGCCCCACGTAACCACCTGGCTATGGAAAATGGGCAATCCTTTATTCGATGCACCATGCATGTGTATGTACATATGTGCAATCCCTTGCTCCAAAAAACTCATGACACCGTAATGAGGCTAAAATTGCTTTTCTGCGTAAAGAGCTGGAGTCAAAGATTATGCATGAGGAAGATGATATGGATACTTTTCTTGCTGGTGTCAAGGAAGCAACTTATTTTTGCAGGTGAAGTCATTTCAGACAGTTCCCTTGTGCATACTGTTCTTGATGCCTTACCAGATTCCTACGAGACTTTTGCTAGTACTTGGAGACTGATGACCCAAGGAAATCCTGAAGTTGTCAAGTTTGATGCATTATGCACATTGCTGTTGCAAGAGTCACTTTCCAGAAAAAAAAGAACTAGGCAGCATGCAGTTGAACAGGCTTTTATTGCTTCTCTTACCACAGCAATGCAGCCACTTCTTATGGTTCTGCTGCGAGTGGCAAAAATTTTATTCCTAATCTTCTTCTGGGAACAATCCGTCTGGAAATTCTGGTGATAAAGGCAAAAAGAAGATGCGTTGCCATTATTGTAAAGCTAATGATCACTTGATCAAGTCGTGTCCTAAATTGAAGGCCAAAGAGGCTAAGAAGAAAGAGGGTGGTTCCACTACAAATGCAGCCATTGTTGAGTCTTCTGTGAAAGGAGACTGAGTTGTTGATGTTGATGCAGAATGGGCTTGTAGCGCAGAGTGCACTTACAATCCTGCTGTCCATGATGCATGCTTGTCAATTGCTGCAAATTCACATGTGTGGTATTTCGATAGTGGTGCTACAAAGCACATTACCTCATATCGTGAATTGTTTACCTCTCTCGAGTTTGTCCCTCATGGGAATTCGGTCACTTGTGCCAACAATGCCTCTTATCCGGTTATGGGAGTTGGAAAGATTGTGCTTACTACTGCAAATGGCAGTTCCTTCACACTTGTTGATGCACTTTATGTACCTGGGATCAAGAAGAATCTCTTGTCTGTATCCGCACTTGCTAGACTATGACTTGTAGTCAAATTTGTGGATGATAGATGTATAGTTCATGATCTCAGTTTTGGTGATGAAATTGTTGCATCTGGCTTTTTGTGCCGTGGGCTGTATAAGCTCACTTTGTATGACAAGTGTGGACAAAATTTTGCAAATGCTGTTACAGATTCAAGGGCTATTTCAGATGCAAAACTTTGGCATGCACTTTTTGGTCATCTAAATTTTGCCAGTTTGCTGCGTTTGCAGAAATCTGATATGGTTGCTTCTTTGCCGCCTCTTGAAGCACCTGTCAAACATGTTTGTGAAGGCTGTATTTTGGGTAAGATGCAGCGCTCTAAGTTTCCAAAGGATGGTTCAGTTGCAGCTTGTGCATAGTGATGTTTATGGGCCCATGCAAACTCCGTCCTTGGGCAATTACCTTTACTTCGTGACTTTCATTGATGATTACTCCAGGCATGCATGGGTATTTCTGCTTAAAGCGAAGTCCGAAGTTTTTATGTGCTTCAAAAAATTTCTGGCTATGGCTGACAATGTCTTGAAATGTACTATGGGCACCCTCCGTTCCGATCGAGGGGGGGGAGTATATGTATATGAATTTAATGCATTTCTGGCTAGTCGTGGGATAAAACACCAATGTACAGTACCTCATACACCTCAGCAAAATGGTGTTGCTGAGAGAAAAAACTAGTCATTGACGGAAATGGCACGATGTATGGTCAAAAGTCAAGATTTGCCGCATTCTTTTTGGCTTGAGGCCATCATGTATGCCACTTATGTACTTAACAGGTGTTCTACAAAAGCTTTGCAGTCTATTACTCCATATGAAGTATGGCATGATAGAAAGCCTTCTATTGAGCACATGCGTGTTTTTGGCTGTTTGGCATATGCTTTGGTGCCACAAACACAGCGCAGATAATTGGATGATAAGGTTGTCAAATGTATTTTTGTTGGTTATAGTGCTGAAAGTAAAGGTTACAGGTTGTATCATCCGCAAACAAAATGTATTTTGGTTTCACGGGATGTAGTGTTTGTGAAATGCTCAGCCCTTGCTGTCATGTACTAGAGACAGTAATGTAAGCTCACAGGACATTTATGACACTTTGTTGCCTCTTTTCAGTGGTGGAAATACAAATGTAAGTTCCAATGAGGCAATTGTACAGCCTATGGGGGTTTCTGAAAATGTTATAGATCAGCCTATTAGTGATGTAGATGTACATGATGTACTTGATGAGGAAAGGGCTGAAAATGAGTAGGCTAGAGGTATGCCAAAATGGCTGGTGCACACTTTGCGTTGTGAGCGGGATGGAAACACACAGAACGCCTCTATAATGACTCGACGCACACTCTTGGAAGGATATACACACACACTATGGGACACCACTCGGCTTACACAACCCACCTGGCCGAGACAGGGAACACACCGATGGAGTGAGAGGAGACAGACTACCCTTTTACCCACTCCACACAGAGAGACAGTCACACACACACACCCAAAAAACTCAGCTCAAAAGAGGAGAATTTATGATTTTTAGATACAATAGAGCTTGGGCTAGCACCAATGGGGCAAATAGCTCACACAATATGGGTAAAATATGCCAGATACAATCACAGATTGGAGCAGAAGCTTCACTCATAGGAGAAACTTACCCATAAAAAATAGCAAAAAAAGAGTGAGGAATTTGGAGAAATGGACAACGCCATCGCGTCTAGAATGGCCCAAATCCCTAGTCTACAATGTCAAAGTGTTCAAATCCTACCTCGGATGAGCAGTTTACGGCCAAAACAGGCTCCAAAAACCCCAAAAACACACCTGCAGCTGTTCCTCCTCTTCTCTCCACGTTTTTTCTGGTCTTCTCTCAGTTTTTTCAGTTCCCACACTTAGCTTTTTCACTTGGGCACCCTTGGCCTTTTAGATGACCTCAAACAGACCCCGACCTCGCAGTGCATAGTTGTCACCCTGCTGTATCCATCTGCACACCTGGCACTCAGCTTTTTCCAATAATGCATCCCGCCACCACGTGAAGTGGCCCCAAAATATGGTCCTCATGATGACCTTTCTACATAATTATCACAAGAAAACACCCACGTTGTGTCCGTACTTATCCACGTTGTGTCCGTACTCATCCACGTGCAAGTATTGACCCCATTCGACCTCCCGACGCCACTGGATGCCATCTGATGCACGTGCTTACCTCATGTCGTTGGCCCACGGATAGCTTCCTTGAGAAGTTTTACGCGCCACCAACTCCTCATTATTGTAGGAAAAACACACTGGTACTGGTAATAGTGAAAATCGATGCACTATGTACATGCTGTCCTACTTGTAACCACCTGGCTTTGGAAAATGGGCAATCCTTTATTTGATGCACCATGCATGTGTATGTACATATGTGCAATCCCTTGCTCCAAAAAACTCCTGACATAATTTGCCCATCCCCTAGCCTGATAGATCATTCATGATCCAGTAGCAAAAAGAGATATGAGACTCGCCGCATCACAAGTCTCCTCATCCCTCACATACATTCCTTGGTTCATCTTGCTCCACCATTATCAACCTGGCATGATATAATTTAAGACGCAAACCATTTACCCTTGACTTATGTAAAATCCCATCCAGGTTAGCCAGCTGATATGTACCATTCGAAAAACACTCCACTACCTTGAAAGGGCCTTCCCACTTAATTTGAAACTTCTTTTGGAAGGTGTTGTCCAGCTTACTGTTGTAGCGCAAAACCAGGTCATGTTTCTTGATACCCTTACTTTTGACCTTTTCATTTATCTTTGCCAAAGCCCTATCTTGCATCTGCCCATAATGTTTCAATGCACTCATCCTATCCAGCTGAACCTCTTGTAAGTGTAAGAGCCTCTCTTTGAATGCATCACTAGGCGGCCCAAGCAACTTCTCTAGCATCTTGACTGCAGGCAACTCTACCTCCACAGGCAATAGTGCTTCCTTTTCATATACCAAATGAAATGGAGTAAACCCTGTACCTCTCTTCACCGAAGTACGGTAAGCCCAGAATGCATCACTAGGCGACCCAAGCAACTTCTCTAGCAACTTGACTGCAGGCAACTCTACCTCCACAGGCAATAGTGCTTCCTTTTCATGTACCAAATGAAATGGAGTAAACCCTGTACCTGTCTTCAACGAAGTACGGTAAGCCCATAATGCACTAGGCAATTTCAAATCCCAATTTTTTCCTTGGTGCTCTGTTACTTTTGAAAGAATTTGTACCAACTCACCATTGAACCTTTCATTTAAGCCATTACACTGCAGGTAATAAGGAGTGGTATGCTGGTGCCTAATCTTCATCTTTGCGCATAAAAAATCTAGCAATTTAGCTCTAAATCCTGGCCCCTTATCTGAAAGTAGCTCTAATGGCACCCCAAACTTGCAACATATTTCATCATATAAAAATTTTGCCACATCCTTTGCAGTGATTTTTTTTAATGCTATAGCCTCTGCCCATCTAGAGAGATAGTCCACTGCAGTCAAAATATAGCTTTTGCCCCTACTTGTGATAGGTAACGGGCCGATTGCATCAATCCCCCACTTTTCAAACAGATCAAACGCCATAATGGTTTTTCGTAGCTCTGGCTTCAACACTCTCTTCCCAGATGCTTGATACCTATTGCAAGACCTACACCAATGGTGAACATCCTTGTGCAAACTAGGCCATACATACCCCTCTTGCAAGATCTTGTGTAAGGTGATCTTTAGAGCAAAATGGCCGCCACATGCGCCTTCATGATTCTCTTCTAACACTCTGTAAATCTCCTCTCGCCAATGTACACGTCTCAACACAAGATCAACCCCTTTCATGTACAAGACATCACCAATCAATTTGTACCTGTATGCTCTAGGCACAAAGCCATACTTCTTAGACTTTTGAATGTCCTTCGGAATGATTCCTGTTAGCAAAAACTCCTCTTCTTGAGCCAAACTTTCCCGGCCATGATAAAGAGGTAAATTGGTGCTCAACACAAATAGCTCCCCAATCATGCTTTGAGCTGCTCATGTGCCTCTCCATTTAGAGCACGTTCAATGTGTCTGATGCTCCATGCTTCAAACTTTTTTAACATGCCTTTAATTCTGAAACACATTTCCTTCAATGAGGTGTTCTTGCTCTTTCACACACCCAGCACTTGCTTCACAACCAACAAGGCATCACCTTTTATGCTCAACCTTCTAATCCCATACTTCAAACAAATTTGTAATCCGGCTTCCAAAGTAGCATATTCAGCCTCATTGTTACTATGTGTATCCAATTTGAAGCCTCTCTTGCATACTAGCTTCCCCTCTGGATCATAAAGTGCTATACCCCCTGAAGCCGCATCATGGCTCTTTCTGTATGAGCCATCAAATAACAACACATGTGCATTGCTGATCTGTGAAAATTCTTCAACTACTTTTCTCACTACCTCTCCTTTAACAAGAAGAGGATTCTCCTTGTAAGTCAACAAATCAGCTAGGGTAGCCCTTGTACTGTCTTCCACTAGAAAAGAGAACTCAAACTCTTGCAGCTCTATTACCCATTTCTTGACCACATTTGGCATGTTAGTGCCATTAATTAACTGTGGCAAAAAAGCGTTGTTGTGCCGTGGCACGTGCATGTTGGGATTGGAAGCTAAGCCCTACAATATTATGGATTTTATGTGTACACCTTAAGTGTGCATAAGTATATGCATTTTCCATTTAGCATGCAAAAAGCTAGTCGAAGTCTGATGTGTCACTCTTGTTGGGAATGGGCTTCGATTCCTGGCTTCTTTGTGAATGTCTTCTTGGAGCCATGATGAAATGAGCCTATAAAACTTACCTCCTATCTACTAGGCATCTTAGGTGGCATATGACATATATAGCATGGCCAAAAGTGGCCTTAGTCATAGTATACCCCATGAGGTGTCATTCTACACATAGTAGGTGCACTTTGGAGTGATTATGGACCTAGAAAAATCCCTTAGAAAAGTGGTTACGAGTTTTTTTGATGTCATCCATGATGTATGCCAAGCTCTCTCTCAATTTTTTATAAAGCTACTTTTGGAGGCTTATGGCAGCAAGGAGAAGATATTTGGAGAAAAATCTAGAAGAACCTCCAGATAATTCTTAAAGAGAAAGATCTAGAAGAACCTAACAAAAGCAGACAGGGACTTAAAGGGCAAACCGACAGCTTTACCAGATAGCCCTAAACCCAACCCACAGCCGTCTCCACCACCCTCACCACCTCCCAACAGCCCTCCACGAGAAGATAAGGAGGCTGAGGACAAACAAGATGAAAGGCAAGCTAAGGAGCAAGAGCAAAGGCAGGAACCTGCGCCAAAGGAAGAGGCAAAGCCTAAGTCTGAGCAAAAAGGATTAGATGAGGCCTACTACGCATTTTTGGACCTGCTAGCTGCAGGCTATACAAAGGAAGAAGCCGCCACAGTTGCATTCGACTTGGCGAGGACAGGGCATAAAGAACAGATGCAAGGCATCCGGCTAGTGGAGCTAAAAGAAATTGCTACCGACACGGTAGACCTGCACCCGCCCTCCAATGACTGGGACGTGGTGATGACAAAGCTAGCTGGATTGCGAGCACAATCCATGGCTTCAGAGAAAGAAATGACAACTCTCAAGGCCACTGAAGAACAGATCAAAAAGGAGGTAGATTCTCTGCAAACACAAAGCCAAAGGAAAAAAGAGAGAGAAGGTGACCTGCAGGCCAGCTTGGCAACGGCTCTACAAAACTGCCAAGCAATGGAAGAAGCAAATGAGGAAGCATCAAAAAGAATACAAGCAGCTCAAGAAGAGTGTCTGCAGCTCAGCAAGTTATTACGAGATGCCGAAAGAGAAAGGGATAATCTGACACTACAGCTGACCGAAGAATCGAAAGAAGTAGAGGCCATGAGAAATGCCAAAGAAAAAGCAGAGATAGAATAAGAAGCAAGCCTGGATGAGGTCCTTGAGCTCAAGGACCAACTAAAAGTCAAAGATCAAACCATCCAGAGGCTACGAGCATCACCTGCTAGAGTCAGAGCTACGAGCTCGACTCAAATCATTTCCGAGAGTCACTTATATGAAGAGCAAATGCAGGAACTTCAGAAGGAGCTGACTCTCGAGAAAAAGCAGAGGTTAATGATGGCTGAAGGTTCTATCATAATGCAAACAAGAATGGAGGAGGGCCAAAAAGCCCTGCAAGAAGAAGTGGAAAACATAAAGAAAAAGCTCGGAAAGAGTAAACGCTGAACTTAATGACCTCCTCGTGAATATGGGCGAAGAAGCTGGAGCAGAAAATCAAACACTCCTCAGGAAAATTGAGGAGTTGAAAGGCCAGCAAGGAGGAGAAGTAGAAAGCTCAGGGCCAGCCGCCAATGAGGGCATCGACCTTGGAAATGTGGCAGATCCTGTGGACACACACATGCAAGAGGAAAGCATAGCAGGATCCTCTCAAGAGCCACAGGATCTAACACAAGAAGAGGAGGAAAAATTGCGTAAGGCAATAGAGGAAGAGCTAAGAGAAAGCACGAAGGAAGCCTTGGAGTGGGAGCAGAGGGTCTTCAAATCTATGACAATTCAGAAGATCGACGCCAGCAATCTCAGGCGCGAGTGGCTTCAACCCTCTCTCCAATATCCATTGCTGAAATATGAGGCAGCAACAATAAACAAGCGGATCAGAGAAGAGCCAACGGAACCTCTCTACAATGCAGACACGTCAAAGCCAGAAGGAGTTAAGCTTATAGTGGATTCTCAGCCAAAGTGGAGGAAGGCTTGGCTTACCAAGTACCCACAATACCTAACCCACCTGGTAGAGGCACCTAAAGATATCAGAGACAATGTCAGCTTCTGTCCCCTACCAAGGGTTAGGACGTGGAAGGCACAAAAAATTTTGCAAAGAAGCCAACCCACTTGGCTGAATTACCCAAAGCTGCCGGGCGTGAAGGCAGGTGAGAGAATAAGTGTCCAATACATGGTGAAACCCTAACGGGAGCCATAAAGTTGTTCACTGGCTCACCTGACCTTACATGCATTATGATGAGGAAGATTTGCAGAACCATCTTAGCAGTGTTCGAGACCTTCAAGCCAGGCCAGGTGATCGATAGCATATTCTTCTTCCAAGATACATACATATGTGCTTATGATTTGTCAGGTCAGCCTTCCAAGGAGGTGATACTTGCGCTGTATCAAAGAATCATGTTTCTACCATCCTATCACCTCCAGGCTTTTGAAGAAGCATTCTATACGGGGTTCTTCACCATGAATACAGAGATCTTTGGTCCAACAATGCAGAACCTACATGCCAGGTACGAATCACTGCTAAAGATGCGAGAAACGGTCAGATGAAGCAGCAGATCAAGGCCATGTCGGGGACGACATGAGCAAGGAGGGGGGGAGTGTTAGAAGCTGGACACACCCCACGGCATCTAACTACTCGGAGGACTATTATTTTTGTAATTATTCATTCATTAAGGAAAACCCGATTTTTCACCTTGTAATTATTGGGACTTACAGAAGTTTCCAGATTGTATCCCAGTTTTGATAGTTAGATTGAGTAGATGGTTGATTTTGTAACTTTAGGGTTTGAGAAGTTGTAAGGTATATATACCATTTTTTTACCTTAATGAAAAAACCTTTTGTCATTTTAAAAAACAAGTGGGAAGTCTGTGAGTGAGCGTACTGTGTACAAGAGAGAGAGAGTGTGAGCTTCGTCTTGACGCTATGTGTGCTCCGGTGGTCGGAATCGAGTGCGGAGAAGTGCAGCGTGTTGCCCCCAACTAGAGCTACGCGCCAATACCAACATTACGCGCATACGGTCCGGCTTTGCGAGCTCCTTCTACGAGCTTCATCGGTTGTTTGGGTGAGCATACGTTGTCCGATTTTGCATTGCAGCATATCCACGCGTTCACATTGAGTATAACTACACATTAGGAACTGTAGATTTTGAAAACGAAGACCTACAGATTTCGGCCAGACATCCTACGTGTTTCTGCACCTGGTGTTTTGGGTCGGGATTTTGGTTCATAGACCTTAGGGAGAGTGATCTATTGGTATTAACTATAGGGTCTCCTTCAAGTTCTATGGTGTTTCGAGATTGTTTGATGGGTGTTCGGCTCTAGAAAGCATTGTAGGAAGTTTCCTCTCTTGCACTCTTGAAGGCTGTGACTTAGACAATTGGTAGAGACCTCTGTAGGAATTAGTTAGGAGTCGGTCGAGTGTAGAGTGTAGGTTGACACCTTATACTTGCTTCCACGCACCTGCGAGTCGATCTTCGTCCGAGCTTCATCCTTAGCTTACATTACATGTTAGGTGAGTTCTCGCTGTGTTGACGTCCGTCGCGGCGTATCCGTCCAACAGAGGACATAAGAGCACCAGGGCAAGCAGGTTTCAGGAGAGGTTTCTCCACTCTTGACCAGATTCTAACACTCAGAGCTATTATTGAGGAGGGTAGACACCATGGCAAGAAGATCTATTGTTGCTTTGTGGATTTCCGCAAAGCTTTTGACACAGTGCCAAGAGCTAGACTCATACGCAGATTACAGGACATGGGTGTGCCTACAGAGCTGATTTGGGGGATTCTAGCTCTATACAGGACAGTGATGGGGCGGGTACGCACCACTGGGGGAATGTCGGACATGGTCCTCTCCAATATTGGAGTTAAGCAGGGATGCCCCCTATCCCCGACTCTTTTTGGGATGTATGTGGATGAGTTTTTGGACTATGTAGAGCGTCAGGGGGACAGAGGGGCCCAACTAGCAGGAACATGGATTCCGCTGCTACTATATGCTGATGATATCGTGCTGATCTTTGACTCACCAGAGGGGATGGGCAGTGTCACTTGGATGCTCTGCATACATTTGCTCGTGACAGTGGATTGTCTGTCAATCTGGGGAAAACCAAGGTTATGGTGTTCAACACCACACCACAGTGGGTCAAGAGGTCGGCACCCACATTTATGTATGGCAAGGAGACTGTGGAGTACACATATGCATATACTTATCTTGGGGTAGTCTTCGGTGGACCGGTGTTTTCACTAAGGAGAGCATCAGAGACTAGACTGACGAGAGCATATGCAGATTTGGGAGGACTGGAGAGGATGTGTTCGCAGGTTCAGTTTCAGGAACCGCGAACAAAGCTTTGGATTTTTGACACTCTAGTGATTCCAGCTATGCTCTATGGAGTTCAGTTATGGGGACCCTCAGTAGACCACCATGGGAGATCTGGCAACACAGATGGATGGAGATGTATGGAGAGGCCTCTGGTCTCTATGATCGCTCAAATGATTCTAGCTAAGGCCTCAGTACCACATGAGATTATCCAAGGCGAGCTAGCCGCCCTCCCCCCCTTGTGGTGGAGGCGTTGACGAGATCAGTTTCTTTTATGCACGGTCTATGGGATCTCCTCACGGAAAGATACGCTCGGCCTGCCTTGGAGTCATCTCGACAACTAGCTCTACAAGGCGATACAGCATGTTGGTATGGACAGATGACGACATGGTTTCAGTCGCATGGTCTCAAGATGGATAGATTACCTCCGCTTCAATACTCTTTGGATGCACCCTCCTTGTCTCTCACATGGACAGAGATCACCAGACTCATACGTCAGGATCTGATTCAGCTAAATACTAGGAGCACATGGATACAGCCGACACAAGAGTTGGGCACAAAGATGGCCTTCTACAGAGAGCATCTTCTCCAACTCACGGAGGACAGCTTTGTGACTAGGCCTGCATACATGGACACACACTTATCTCATGGGATAAGATGCACTATTAGACAGATACGCACATCCTCACATCAGCTCCAAATGGAGACTAGCCGATTTCGAGGGGTGCCGGCAGGAGCTAGGATATGTCACCTATGCAACTTAGAGCCAGAGACAGAGCTGCACTACACATGTCACTGCCCGGCATACTATGAGATACGCAGCCGCTTCCACTGCCTGTTCAGAGAAGGGTTTGGACCTTTTTCTAGAGTCATGAGATACAAGGATCAGAGGTGTCTCGGATTGTCCCTGCTAGAGCTGCACAAACTTAGGAGAGCTTGCTCGGAACATTAGAGGAAAGACAGCCTCAGAGACAAATCACAGATTTCTTTACACCAGCCACAAGAGAGCCAATGGAGCAGTCATTACAACAAATCTCAAAACCTACTCATACTAGAGGTACACTACTTGATCGAGCCACGAAACTTGGTAGATCCAGACATCCACGACCTCGGGGGGTCTCCCACTACAGACGAAGGCTGCAACAAAAGATACAGATCACTCTAGCTCGACATGCAAGACGCCCTACTAGAGTACTGACCATGGAGGAGGTCCATGAGATCCGACAACGAGAACCAATGAGAAATTTCATATGAACCCACAAACCCCCCCTGGGCCACCCCCCCCTTGCGTCTTGGTGTTAGTTCTTTGTACCTTTGTAATTTCCATACTCATACATGGTATCAAATTCACCAATTGTAACTTTTTTGGTCCCATCGGCCATTTTGGCCTCTTGAAGACGTTAATATAACATTTCATTTCATTTCATTTCTCTATTCACTCTCTATCTCTCTATTTCCTCTTTCTCTATCTCTCTCTCTCTCTCTCTCTCTCTCTCTCTCTCTTTCCCTCTCTCTCTATCTCTCTTTCTCTCTCTCTTTCTCTATTTCACTCTCTCTATTTCTCTCTCTCTCTCTCTCTCTCTCTCTCTCTCTCTCTCTCTCTCTCTCTCTCTCTCTCTACTTCTCTCTCTCTCTCTCTCTCTCTCTCTCTCTCTCTCTCTCTCTCTCTCTCTCTCTCTCTCTCTCTCTCTCTCTCTCTACTTCCCTATCTCTCTCTCTTTCACTATTTCTCTCTCTCTCTCTCTCTCTCTCTCTCTCTCTCTCTCTCTCTCTCTCTATTTCTCTATTTCCCTCTGTCTCTATCTCTCTTTCTCTCTCTATTTCCCTCTCTCTCTCTCTCTCTCTAATTTCTTACACACACACACATTTCTCTCTCTCTCTCTCTCTCTCTCTCTCTCTCTCTCTCTCTCTCTCTCTCTCTCTCTCTCTCTCTCTAATTTCCTACACACACACACACACACACATTTCTCTCTCTCTCTCTCTCTCTCTCTCTCTCTCTCTCTCTCTCTCTCTTCAATTTCCTACACACACACACACACACACATTTCTCTCTCTCTCTCTCTCTCTCTCTCTCTCTCTCTTTCCTACACACACACACACACACACACACACCTCTCTGTCTCTCTCTCTCTCTCTCTCTTTCCTACACACATTCACACACCTCTCTCTCTCTCTCTCTTTCCTACACATACACACACAACAATGTAGCTTGAGAGAGAGAGAGAGAGAGAGAGGGGGGGGGGGGGGGGGGGGGGGGGAGAACAATAGGTTTCCAAGAAGGGGCTAGATCTATGCGCACGCTCGCAGGCGAAGATGACTGCCTGCGTGCGGGTGGGGTTTTTTTCCCCAAATTTTCCCGTCGATATACGCGTCGATATACACGATTTTTGACAGTCATTGCTACGTGTATTGCCACGTACCTATCGACGCGTATATCGACGCAAGATATGCCCGTCAAAATGCACGTGGAAAGGTACGCTGTGTCGAAATGTTGCGCGTCAAAAAACGCGTAGAGTGTTGTAGTGAGAATTCACAATCACAGCCAGGAACTAAAGGTCTAAAGTCTGCAGGCCACAGCTCAAACCAAGCCCAAACCAAAGGGCCCATGCTCATATAAGTGCAGCATCTTTAATCAATATGGGGAATATGTGTTCATAATAACCAACCATACTTTTATCAAAAAGTTCCTCAGCCATCAATGGTCCTTACATAACCATAGGCCAGATATAGAACCATACAGCAAGACCATAGGTCTTTACCATCCTCAATGTCACCAAGGAGCACCAATACCATTACAACAACGTGCCCTGCAAAATACTACTCAATACTCATCATATCTATACTGTCACAACCAAAAGTTAGCAAGGCTATATGGCAGTGAGAGATTTTGGTTGCAGAACAATATGATATACTCATCCATACATCAATTAGATAGCTAGAGTTTATGAGAGAAATTCACGGCCATACAATGTAGGTTATTTCCAAGCTAAAGTCCCATACAATATTAGAACAATATGAGCAACCAAGAACCATGGCTTCATAATGACAACCAATTAGCATAGTCCTTTTAAGCCATAGAAGTAGAAAAGATACATCTTCCATTAGATTCAGAACTTCAGCTACCTGAGATTGAGTTGGAGCGGATAACTCTACAATGGCCATCTTGTCCTTTCCTTTAGCCATTTTCTTATAGCACAATGAACCTTCTCTCTATACCACAAGATACACAGACAAGAAGATGCAAAGGTAGCAATGCTAAGTGAGTCTGAAGACTCACCAATTATATAGAGGAAGACCATTCACTAGAGAGCATCCCTTTCTGCTCCATGGGTCCACAGTCGTGAATGGCTCGCTGCCTCAGAGCTGCCTCCGCATCAGTATTGTCGGGTGGAGCCCAAACAAGCAAATGTGTAATGTGCATCAGACAAACACGCCGCGAGAGCCCGGCATGGCAGAGAGTCCACACCCAAATGCAAGTGGCCGCCAAACCTTCAGTGGCTAATAAAAACTTAAAAAGACCCCACCAAACCCAATAGAAGAAAGTATCTAATTTTAAAGGTTGTGGCTGAGGGCACCCCAAATGGGCCGAGTATAAAGGATCAAGTAAGTAGGTTCAGTTTCAGAGTAGCCAAAATGAGAAAAGGGAGTCCAATTGACTCATACATCTTCCGCATGGAATTCACCAAGACTATGCCAACTTAGGGTAGTTTTAACCCTACTTAGATAAAGTGAACCTTTAGGTTGGAACTAGGGGTTTAGTAGCATTCAATGTTCCAAAGAGACCTTATTACAAATCAAATCAATCTTACCTCATTTACAGGGGAAAGAAGTAAAACCAAAAGACTTAGACAGAACCAGAGGATGGTTTTTCCAAGGGAGGCTCTTCTAGGGGTCTAACTAGAGCATGAGAACCAAGTGTAAGGAGACCAAGCATAGATAGAACAATTGAACTAGAATAGAAGTGCCTCAGTGGAAGTAAGTGTGGGATTTCATTAACCAAACCCACCAAATGAGCAACCAAGTGTGTGTGTGTGTGTGCCCACCCTTACCCAGGCACATATCTAATGAGTTACTAGGCCCATTAGATATGGGCCTTCTTCCTCAATAGTAGTATATGAAGTGTGATATCAAACTTTTCCCCAGGCCATTCCTTTTTACCCAGAGCAAATGTTAAAGTTGAGATCAAGTCACTCTTATGAAAGCCATTTTCTTGAAATTTCCTAATGAGAGAAGAAATCTCCTCAAAGGCAGAAAAACCATTTGAGGATGAGTAGATAATAAGATGTAAAATACTCAAGCAAGTATTGACTACAATTTTGAATGGTCTGTTACTTTTTTTCATAACAAACTCAGAGGCAGTGAGTCTTAAGTGATCTCGTTTCCGTAAAAATCTAGTAGAGAATTCACCTCTAGCTGGATTTAAAACAGGTAATTCAAAAGATAAATAGTTAATGCGTTTACTAAAGAGGTTATCTTCAAAGGAGTCTTGTTCTAAGAAGGTGGTTTCAATCACTAGACATGGTGGATAGATATCCATTACTGCTAGTGCAAAGCCTGGGTTATTAATACTCAAGATATCATCCATAAATCGATAACTATGATTGAACCTTGTGAGCGTCTGTATTCCTTCCATATAAGAAGTTTGTCTAAGGATCCACTTATATTCAAAGTAAAGTAAGTATAGGTTACACATAACAGGAGAACAGGAAAAACCCATTGGGATCCCACACATTTGTCGAAAACATTTGTTACCAAGTAAAATATAACAATGGTTAAGGACCCATTGAATACTTTCTTGAAAATGAATCCGGTTCATGTGAGAAGGAGATGATTAGTTTATTTTTTTGATCCATTTGGAGGAGGTAACAAAGGAGAGGCCTACAAACCCTTCTTTGGCTTTGTGAGCAAAGGCTTGGTCTACAAGAGGATCTAATACATTCATGAGACCAAATTCTCCAATAATTGGGATATTCTCGTTGCACTGAGTAATGTCAGCTATAAAGACTGAGCAAACAGAGGAAGGGAGATTCATGAAGACTTTCGTTGAGTTCCCAATCAACTAGAAGGGATGTATTTTAATTCCAGAAAATCTTTTAACATCATCCCTCTTACATGCACATATATTTTTCATCTCTTCGCATACCAAGCTAAGTCCTCCAGTGACATGATTAGTGATATAAAAAAGGATGCAGTTAGATGCATCAGAGATCCAACAGAATTTGTTTTTATGATTCTTAAATGTAGGAAATAGAATAGTGTGCGCTCCTTGCCGCACTGTGGAAGCAAGGGACTTGCCAATACACCGTGTGCGAGCCACAAATGGCTCCAAGCACACAACAAGCCTAAACTAGCAAGCTCAAGAGAGCAAAGGGTGTGTCACTCACCGCTCTACGCTCGCCTTCGTGGTGGATTCCTCGCCGCGATGAAGAAGAAGCTGTAGTCGTGCCGCGCTCAACCGCTTCACCGTCGTCGTGCCTTCGTAATGCTCGATCGCACACGCTCTCTCCCTCTCTCTCTCTCTCACACACACACACACACAAGGAGGTGAAGAAGAAGAAGATGGAGATGGAGATGGAGCAAGAGCACTCTTCTATTGCACAAATGAGAGAATGAGTAAAAATTAGGTTTAGTTGTCTTTTATATGAGCTCACCCCATTCACACTTGGGCGCCCATGCTTAGCCAACTAATCCCTTGAATGTCCCAGTTAGAGTGCGCCTCTCATCGGCGATCACTCTTACCCTTTTCCTATTGGTCCAACAAGCCCGGTACCTGACTCTAAATAATACAACGTTTATAGATCATAGGGTGTCCGTGTGCCGTGACGGTTAACATGCCCCCCTTCCTGATGTAGATTCCGTCCTCGGAAGCTATTGAGTTTAAGCTGGTTCGTCGAGGTGGAAGAGCATTTGAGATGAATGTCCTTAGCCTTCTTCAGTCACTGCAAAATCAAACAACATTGGCAGAGTAATTGCATTCTCATAAGTGATTAAAAAGCATATGCAGTTTTAGGTAGACACATTGATTGGTAAAAAAAAATTTCAAACAATTTGCCAGCAATGAACATTAAATTGCAATGTAATCAAATGCATAAACAGATGTAAAGGTAGAAAATTAAACAAGTCTGGGGTCGCTAATTTGACGGTCGAAAGGCACTAGAGATCGAATATTAATACCATGGGTAAGCTTCTTAATTATCTATGGTCAATTAAGTTGTTTAATCGTGAGAGCCAAGTATTTGATGTTCGAGGGCTGACTAGAGGCTATACCTAGAAGACTTTGTAGTTAAGCTACGATAAAAGGAATTTCTCATGAAATCATCGCCTGACTGATTACTTTTTCTTTGACCCCCCAAAGTATTTTCACATTGATTCAATTATGATGTGCGTGCTTATTTTGTATGCCTTGGGTTTTTTGCTTTTCAAGGAAAAGCGCCCACACTGGGAACCTCTAGGGCTCTAGTACCATAGGCGATACATGTGAGTGAAGTACCAATTTAAGCAGGGATTTCTCTTCCAACTTAAAATTTTACATTGTGGCACTTTGATTTTTTGTTTGTTCATTTTCAGCATTTTAATTTTGTAACTTTGGGGGGTCATATAACACTGTTACCCTCCCCAGGCTCATCACATTAGTAAACTCCCTTTATAATACTTAAGCTAAAGGTCAATAGGGTTAAGCCCACTAGAAAGCCCTAGTACATTTCATACAATGCTGCCTAAATCGGATTAAGAACCTAAGTAACCATTGCTTATTAGGAAGTCATTCCCCATGGTATTAAGAGAAGATTTCTAATACCTAGCTTGGTCAAACTAGCTTAGTCGGACTGCTTGATTTTTAAACCTAGACAAGTGATTATGACAAAACATTACATTGAATTAAATGTTTGATACTAAGCCAATGCGCTGAATATTATGCTACCAATCACAATCAAAGCAGACAAACATGGATGCAAAAAGATAAGGGCAATGCTAATGGACAAAAAACACCTGTTTGTGTCGATGGTCGCGCTGATTTGAAGTGTGAACGAGAGAAAGGTTCCATGAAGTTCCAAATCCTATCAATAGCAACACGCTCCTGTACACACTAGGAAACAAAAGGAATACCTCCAGGAGGCACATTAGTGGGAAAAGAGAACTTCGCTAATCTCTCAACTCTAAAACAGAAACACTCCTATCGTACTAATCTTACCTACCCTCCATCACTCAAGTGATGAGGATCAAAGGTGTTTTATGGCATAGGTTTCTGTTTCACTGTACCAGATGTGACATGTGTAGGTCTGAGTCAATGTTTTGACTTTTAATGTGCATACTCGTTTGCTAATTGCTCTTGCTCTTTATTTTTTGTTTTGTTTTTTTTTGTTTGTGAGTATAAAGCTTTATATGTACATTCCCTAAGATTGGGAGATATAGAGGTCAGGGAGAAAGGTTGAGAGGGAAGCAAGTGAATGATGGATGTCCACAAACACTCCCCCCTTCCTTGGGTAGATCATACCGTTTGAAATGAGCTTGTCACCCTTTGAAACTAATTGTTCCAGTTGGTAATAGGTGAGGATTTTTGCCAGTAGTTTTCTATTACCGTAGGTGCCTCGTCAAGTTGCAAGGGTGGTAAGGTACTCTCCCAGGATCGAACTTGAAGTGGTTTATCAGGTGATTCTTGAACACTGGGAGGTGTGGATTATTTTGTAGCTTCATGGAGGTCCACTACTATAGATGGAGGCTGTGTAGAAGCTTTTACCTCTATGGATGTATTACATGAGGAGCTAGAAGCTTCATGGGACTCCCCCCTTCCTGAGCTAGGTGGAACAAATCGTTCTTTCTTTGGTAAACTAGCTCGGGAGCGGGTGTGTAGCATTCTGTGTTTTTTTTCTTTCCACGATCATTGATTCGTTTTGGAGCTACGGGATTGGGCTCACTTGGGTCAGGTGATAGGTAAGAGCACAATCTATGTTTTGGCACCCAGATTTGATCATTTCCTTGATAGTAGCCTTGGGCTTCCAATAGTCGTTTAGGGATCCATCGCAACATTTTCTTACTTTTCTTGGAGCGAGTGGTACGTTTCTTACAAGGCTTCTATTTTTTAGCACTAGCTATGGTCACTAAGGAAGCTTTAGGGACCCACTTGTATGTTTTCTTCGTTACATTAGGATGAGTCTTGTTAGAACCGATATGCATTGCTTGTAGCATATTTAAGGGTACAGGCATTTCATCCCCCTCAGGTGTTACCCAGGTCGTCCCCCTATTTCCCCAAGTGTCTATGGTTGCTGCTAGGTGGACCCAATCCACATTGTCCGACTCAGTCATCCCAGATAGGATATCCATATAAGGAGAATCTTGGCCAATGTCTGTAACCTTCTTACAAGTGTAACAATATTGTAGTGGGGCCGAGTGAACTGTGGTGTCAGAGCGATGATCAATAATGGTTTTACTCCCTAAGGGGTGTACCTTACCAGTCACCAAATCCACTCTAAGGACAGAGTCTTGGAATTGCAAATAGACATGATTTTTAGACCAATCATGAACCATTTGTGCTTCCCTCATGAATGGTCGTCCTCAAATCATTTCATATGACATAAGGTGTTTAGAGAAATCCATTACAATGAACGTATGTCGTACCTTGTGTCCTAGAACTTTGATCTTAAGATCCTTGAGCATCCCCATAGGTTTGGCTATGGTACCATTTGCCATCTTTACCACAATGTTAGTAACACTGAGGCGGGGTTTTCCCATGGATTCCCAACAATCTTTTGTAACGATGCTAACTCCCGCACCACCATCAAGAATTCCCTTTATAGTTAATCCCTTGGTAGTGATGGGTAGGGTCGTATTAGACTCGTCGCCTTCAAAATACTTCCCTAATTCGTTAATGGGTATCTCGATCACAGACTCGTGTCCATCTAAGTCAAGTGATTGCACATGATTTTCCTCATCAATCATAATTGAGTCAAGCCTATTTGGTTGCGCAAACTACAGTAATCCCGTTCGTAGCTCTCCGTTAAGGAATACTCAAAGTGCAAGGAATAACTCAGGATCTCCATACAGCTTTGCTATGATCGTGGTTCGGACCTCAGAAGACATGAAGTCCACTAGTTTGGCAACATTCATTGGCATTTTGCAGGGTGTAGGTCCTTGACTAGGAACTGGTGAGGATGGAATCTCATATTCCTCAATGGGATCAGGTATTCCTTCGTTAAACATCCTTTCCAACAAGAAGGGTGTATGCTCACTTTCTGATGTCCCGTCCTCACTCCCTTCTTGGATGATACTAGATATGGCTAACGGTCTATGGTTCATGTGGGGTGGATGAACTTGCGTGGGAAACACTGTGTCATGAATTTTGACATGCATGGGTTCTGGTTCTAGTTTCCTTTGAGTCTCCTCCACTAAACCTCTTAGATGTTTCACCTGCTCAATCTCGTCTACTGGGTTTGGGTACGTCCCAATCTTCTTTTTACGATTCTTCCCTTTTTGCCCCTGCGGTTTATCTTGGGGGTCTTGGATTGGATTTGGAAACACTTGTGGTGTTTTCAGAGGCTCTTTATGGTTTTCTCTTATTCGGTTTTCATTTGGTTCCATGTTACGGTTTTCTTTGTTGGTCTTTCCCTTTGTGGTATTGGTTCTAGTCTCCATTGTCTCGACTGAATCTGAATCATCCTCGAGGTCATTCATATACACGGGGTCATCTCCTGTTCCTATGTTTGTTTTGGAACTTGGCTTTGAATTTTTCGTATTCTCCGACCTCTTCCTTCGTGTCTTCTTTTTCTTTGCTTGGATAACTGACGCGGTATCTCTCTCTTCGAGGATATGGCCTGGCCCTTGAAGCATGGACCGTGTAATCGCATAAGCGGGTGCGATGGGTGGTATTGGCGATGTCACACTAACAATTTCGACCAAATTTAGGGGTGTGATTTTAGGCGCATTTGGGTTATAGGGGCATTGGGCAATCAAGTGATCTATGCCACAACGATTACATGTGAGTATTGGCATTGCATACGTGCTCCCTTGATTCATTTGCATCTGTGCAGCATTCTTTTGCAGCCTAATAGGGCACTCCGCTGCCCGATGTGGTCCACCACACTCGTAGCATTGAAGAGGTGGCCTCCTAGCCTGGGTGTTGATATTTTGAACTCTGGATGCGAGAGAAGCAGCTTGATACACCGGCTTGACTTGCCCCCAACAATCTTCCATGTAGTATATAGGACACTCTTCCAATGTATCAAGTCCGTAGGCAATACTAGTGTCTATTTCCTCCTCACAACCATTTGCATAAGCATTAGATGGCTCGCAACCCACTTGGTTCATAGGGGCGACTCTTGGATGCGGGGGCTGCGGTCCTAGCACAGTAGGTGGTAGCGGTGTAGCTTGTTCAACATTTTGAGATCTAGGGACCATGTGTTGCGGTAGTTGCTCGACAGGTGGAGCAGGCATCAATACAGGAGCTCGAGGTGCATCCGTCCAGGCTACAGGTGGTCTATTTGCCATCATACGTTTGATCATTAAACAATCCTTAGCTTGGTGACCATACCTACCACATGCGTTGCAAGTTCCATTAAATTTTACTCTAAACGTAGGGCACTCACTAGTGCTATGTGGACCTAAGCAAATGGAACACCATTGTTGCTCCCTTCTTGGATACATGTGACTATTTTGAGGGGGTCGATTATCCTTAAGAGACTCTTGGATTGCCTTGGTGAGGTCTGTCAAGAATGTCTCAAATACCTTTGGCTCATTGGCAATGGGCTTTGCAGTCATGGGTTCATACTCAATGGCTTGTGAGCTAGTGGATCTTGTGTCAGTAGACACCCTCATGCCTGCTATCATCAAGTTGTCCTCTAATTGGATTGCATTGGCAGTGACATCTTCCCAGGTTGTGATACCTCTAATCACTAGCCCATTATAGATTCCTTCATTCCTCAACCCTCGAATGAATCGATCAAGCAGTTGGTTATTGTTGAAGTGCTCATTTACAGGGCAGCGAGAGTTTAAGTGCTTTAGACGACTAATGAAGTCCCTTACTGACTCTCCTTCCTTACGTTCGGCCTTCTGTAGCTGAGATGCTACACCCCAAAGTACACCTTCTCGTATGTACTCCTTTAGAAACAAACTTCGAAGGGTAGGGTAGATTGTTTTCTCGTCCACCCTTAGGGTTCTATACCAATCTCCAGCCTTCCCACTTAATGTCGAGCTTAAGGCATTGCACTTATGTAGTTCGTTGCATTCCCCTAAGGAATCACATACTTGTTCAAACACTTCAATGTGTTTTCTAGCATCTTCGTCCCCATTGAATTTTTGCGTGAGTTTGGCAATTTGTACTGCCTTACTTCTAGGCTCTCTATCAGATGCATGACGCATATTTTCCGCGATAGATCGACCTATGGTTTGAGCAAACGCTGCCAAGTCACCTATGTGAGGAGGCAGGGCCGGTGGAGGTACTCTTGGAAGCATATGTGGGAGAGGGACGGGTACCGGTCTTGGCATATGTGTGGATGATGCAGGATATGGAACATAACCGGGCATAGGTCCACTCGGATAAGGGCTAGGGAGTGGCACTCGAGGAGCATAAGCAAGTGGTACAATTGGAGGTGTGGGGGCCATGTGTACATAAGGGGCTAGAGGCACATACGATCGAGGCCCCATATTAGGTACTACGACACTAGGTAGTGGCACTGCGCTAACCGTAGATGTCATCGGTACATTCTCTGTCAGGCTTATCCCTGGAGTGAGCACTGTGTTTTCCTTAATAGAGGGTTGAGCCAAGTTAGGGAAGCTAAAGTTGTCGCTCGGAGGCTCAGATTGCATAGAGACCTCAGGTGAAATGACGTAAGATGGGTCCATGGGACTCATTAGAGGAGTCTCCATTTGTGATAGAGTAGGCTGTTGAGCCTTGCTCGTATCCAGAAATCTCATGGGGCCAGTTGAGAGTATATTTACCCCTCGGTTTTGCCTTTCTGATTGAATAATGCCATGGATAACATTACACATCATTTTCTGTTGATCTTCGATGCTCGTGGCACTAGAGGTGGATCGTACAATCTCTATCCATCCTACATGGTAGGCGTGGCCAGAGTGTAGATCCGTCAACACCTAAGTGTGGAGGTCGTATGTCCAATGATCATTAATGAACAATCCTTCTAGAGTCGACGTGTTAACGGTTTCTTTTGAGGTAGAAGCAATGTTGCTCCCCGTGGTTTTACTTGTCACCAACGGTACTCTAGAGGGAACTTCTGAAGGAGGCAGCTCAACAGGGCCTTCTTGGTAAGAAGTTGGTAGGATATCCACATGGACACTCTTTGGGGGTGTGGGGTCCACGTGCGATGTGAAAGGAGAGTCCACTTCCCCACCCCCTTCGTGTGCTTCATTTGCATCAGGTTCCGAGCGAGTAGCTCTACCTAATGTTCCATGAAATAGCTAAACATACTAGTACTAGGTTGTGGAGCTTCGGGAGGTGCATGGCCTTCTCTCTCAGTGTTTTGGGTAGGGTATGCTTCCATGATTTCTGAGTCGAAGGAGGAATCACTAGCGGCTATTTTAGGGTCTTGGGTGGTGCTACCTTGTGTCCCCGCTGAGGGTCTAGAGCCTATCGTGGATGGGTAATGGGTGTCCGTATGAACAGAGACACCCTCAATATGCTCGTGTTCTAGCACCCGCCCAGAGCGTAAGTGCATGTGTTTTTGATACCCTAAGGTGTCAAAAAGCTGCTCTAGGAGGCCTTATGACTAGTTTTTAGCGTGTTTTTTGTTTGTTTTTTTGCTAGATTTTTTAGAGCGTGTCGTGGAATGGGCCGTGTGATAGCTCGAAACGAGCGTATCGCTAGGAGGGACGCGCCGTGCTTTACAGCCCACCGTTTGGTTCTATTTTGCTCCAGAAAAGCCCGAAACAGTCTTTTCCTAGCTGGGGAACTAGGCTCCAAATAGCAAGTCTAAGGGTGCAAGTGGGAAGAGAAAGGAGGAGAGTGGAGGACTTGTCCCACATGCTCTCATTCCCTCTTGAGGAGGTAGGGTATATATATAAGAGTGAGTCTAGTATATATCATAAGACTGAGGCCTGGGCCAGGGCTTGGGCTTGGGCTTGGGCTTGGGAAAATGATCCCGATCTATCTTTTATACAAACCAACCCGTCCGTTTTTATAACTCACGTTTTTTATTTTCGAAAATTTAACCTCCCCCTCACTCGCGTTTTTATTTTTCGGATTTTTTTTTCCAGAAATATTTTTTTTCCCAAAAAATTTAAATTATTTTTTTTAAAATTATGCAGAAAATGCAGAAATTGAAAATGCTAAAAATGCAGAAATTGAAAATGCAAAAAATTTAACACAGAAAATGCAAAAAATACAGAAATTGAAACTTGACAGAACCAGAAAATGCAGAAAATGCAAAAACGCAAGAAATGCTAACTGTGCAGTGCAAACCAGAAAACGCAGAAAACGCAAAAAACAGAAATCTCCACACAACTACACACACACATTCCCTGCCTTTCCTATGATAGAAATTGCACCACAAGAAAGCGTAAAGTGCTTAACCGAGCTTAGTGTAGGGCATTTCCCCGGCAGCGGCGCCAAAAATGTGCGCTCCTTGCCGCACTGTCGAAGCAAGGGACTTGCCAATACACCGTGTGCGAGCCACAAATGGCTCCAAGCACACAACAAGCCTAAACTAGCAAGCTCAAGAGAGCAAAGGGCGTGTCACTCACCGCTCTACGCTCGCCTTCGTGGTGGATTCCTCGCTGCGATGAAGAAGAAGCTGCAGTCGTGCCGCGCTCAACCGCTTCACCGCCGTCGTGCCTTCGTAATGCTCGATCGCACACACACTCTCCCTCTCTCTCTCTCTCTCTCACACACACACACACACACACAAGGAGGTGAAGAAGAAGAAGATGGAGATGGAGATGGAGCAAGAGCACTCTTCTATTGCACAAATGAGAGAATGAGTAAAAATTAGGTTTAGTTGGCTTTTATATGAGCTCACCCCATTCACACTTGGGCGCCCATGCTTAGCCAACTAATCCCTTGAATGTCCCAGTTAGAGTGCGCCTCTCATCGGCGATCACTCTTACCCTTTTCCTATTGGTCCGACAAGCCCGGTACCTGACTCTAAATAATACAACGTTTATAGATCATAGGGTGTCCGTGTGCCGTGAGGGTTAACAAATAGGCAGTTTGGTTGTTATCACAGGTATAGCCTAACTCAGATAGACTTCCACAAGTTCTCTGTACAATAAGGTCTATATTTTCCCCAAGAGATTGAAACTCAACCCCTTTGAGTCTGGCTTTAGTTGCTTCAAAGGCAAATTTTTTGCAAATAACCGATGCTGTATTAGAAGCCTTATCTAGCCCCAACCACAAACCATTTAGCTTTCAGCCTACGAAAGGCAAGAGCTAAGTCATAAGAGAGCCACGTAGACTCATTTTGTAACCAGCCACCATCAGGAAGCCTTGATACAAAATTAGAGAAGACAAATGTTAAAGAGTTTTTTAACTCAAGATAAGTTGATGACTCTAGTTGGAGTTTACTGACCAAGTCGGCCAGACAATCCTTAAGTGCCTCTAAGGCAATTTGAGGATTAAGTGGGTAAGGGGGGATATGGTTGAGTCCTTTAGAAACGAAGACTCGTATAGTTCTATTTTCAATAATAGCAAGGTCAGTACTTAGTGCAAACATGTTTACCAAGATTACCAAATTCCTTTGAAAATCCTTCCCATAAATGACAGTCACAAGTCATAGGCAATGTCTTCCTAAGAAACCCATTAGAATAGACATGATGTAAGATGGATTCAGTATATCTCCAACCTATCTTAACTTGATTCAAAAGATCCAAATTACCAAAAACTGTCATGAAGCATTTGTTGAAGATAAACCGAGGAGAGAAAAACTCCAGAATTTTGTTAGCAAAGAGACAATGAGCATACATTCCACCAGGACAATCTTCTATACTGGTGAGATGCATCCTCCCAACTCCCAACTCTATATGATGGAAAAAAACAAGTTAGTCCATAAACTATTCATGGAATCTAGAAAAATGACACTTCTATATAAATATATAATGAAAAAATAAAAGATATGAAAATATAGGGGAATCAATTGAGGGGACCCTCATTTGTATTTTTTGATGTAATTTTATTTACTTGAAGTAAGAGAAAATACATGTAGAAAATACTAATCTAGTAAAAGTTGAATGATTGGGTGAAAAGTATTTTTGTGGATTTTCCTTGAATGGATTCACACCAAGAGTCTTGAATGAATAGGTTTATTTATAGAATAGACGATATACACAAGGGTAAGGGTACGTAGCACACCTAGGTACAAATATCAAAATAATAACCCTTATATTTAGGCCCTTTATAAAATGAAATACCTATACACAAATGAGCCATGATATATTTTTATTTGTATTTTGATTTATTTTATTGACTCAACTAGCCCAATGACTAGCTACTTGAGGGTTTTTGAAGAGATATGAAAAAAGTCTCCTAACTCATACACGCATATGTGCAATGAAAAAGTGAAGATAACCATAGTGTTTATGTGATTTTTTTAATGTGAGATAGCTCACAATGAAAAATATGGATAGCCAAAAAACGGCTATTATTTAGCTCTCCTCTTGCAAGATGACGATACATTCATGTACCATCGAAAGGCATCTTTTTCAATGAGAGTAGTTTCAAGCCTTTTGTGATGTTTTGTGTAAATCCTTTGGTAAAATTTGACTCAAGTAGGGCTTTAGCCGATACCCATTTACCTTTTTAGAGTGCTCTCTGCCATTCAAATCCATCAGTTCTGGTAGTAATAACTCGAGTTGAATGCCTTCTTGACAACATTTGGACCTTGCCATCTAGGGTTGAATTTGGCATTAAACCTATTGTCAAGTCGATTGTCATACCTTAACACTAGTCCACCTTCTTTGATAACCTTGTCCTTGACCTTCTTGTCAAGCTTATGCTTTGCTTGTGTAGCTTTCCTCTTGTAGCACTCATAGGCTGCTTCTCTCTTCCACTCAAGTTTAGCTAAGGTAAATCCATCCATGCTTCTTGATAATCTTGTGCCCCTTTGCTATGGACTCGCTAGAATGTTGAGCTCAAATAGTTGCAAAGCCTCTTGGCCAAGTGAAATGGCGTGAACTCAGTGGTCTCCCTGTATGTGGTTTGATACGTCCACAATGCCCCATCCAAGAAGTCATCCCACAAATTTGTCTTATTTTTCTACCATCTTCCTGATGATATGATGGGCCTGTGATGACTTCATTAGCTTTCTCTACCAAACCACTTGAGTAGGAATAGTAGGGTGTGTTGTGACAAGGTAGAATGTGAAGCTCTTCAAAAAATTTTGTGAGCAAGTCCTTCCTAAACGCTGGACCATTATAAAAAACAATTTATAAAGGTGTGCCAAATCTACAACAAATGTGGGTGTAGACAAACTTGCTAACCATCCTCTCATTCACCTTTGCTACACTTTATGCTTCCACCCACCTAGTCATATAGTCTACAACCACTAGAATGTAGAGTTCACCATTTTTTGTTCTAGGTAGTGGACCCCATTTTTCAAAGGATCCATTTGCGAGTACTATTTGCTTTGGACCATGCACCGACCTTCTGTTTCCATTTACCTGGAAATTGTGATACCTTCTACACCAATGTTGGACATCCACATGTAAGCTTGGCCAAACATACCCCGCAAGAAAAATCTTCTTCACACTTAATTGTAAGATACAGGGGATACCGACTTGCGAATAAGCACCAAACCATCCTATATATAGGCCCTTGGCCCTTTGGCTCTTAGCTATATATAGACCCCTATACTACAAGTGTGCCCTTGGCCGCACTCTCCTAGTTCTACCCTTGGCATGACATTAATTCCTCCTTGGAGAAATGTTTTTATCCTTGAAAACAAAAGTGATAAGATCTTCTCAAGAACACTAATGTTTTCCACAGTGGCACCTCCAAGAGGTCTAGCTATTCATATGACCAATACATAGTTCAGTAGGAGGTTCAATGAAACCAAGAGAAACATTTGATTTTCCACATTGTTGTCCTTGGGTGACTGTTGTTGTAACTGGCTTAAATTAAACGTAGTGTGAAGACTCTATATATAACTCATTTGAGTATTGTAAATGAGTTACCATAACTAAGAGGTGTCTAATGAATGACCAAGTTTCAGACTTTCTGAAGGGATTGGAACATGCAGCAGTACCTCTCCTCAACATTCCATAGAAGTTACCTACTGACATAACTCATCAGTCTGTATAAGATCCTTGACTTGTTGTCATGTTGACTAGTAAACAATCCCATCAGAACTTGTGATCAAGGGAGGTTAAAAATTGAACAATAACATGCAGGAACTAAAACAGTCACAACATGCTTTGCATCATGAGAAGCAAACTCCAAGCTAGAAAGTTGGGCTGCTTATTGCTAACATATGCTCTTAGCATATCCTTTAGTAGTAGGTTTATTCATACCAACTGCCCATCTATCTTTAGACAATTGGTAGTATGCATTATTGTTTCTTCCCAACAATTTACAAACAGTCCTCCAAAAATGACTGATAAATGAGGGTTCACAATGACTTACAAATTTTTTTTTGAATACGTATAATCTGTACCAATTGTGATCAATCGACTTGGTTAAAGAGTGAACTTGTTTGGACTAAACCTATACAGTTTAGTCAATTTATCTACAAATACCCATACCGAGTTCTGAGCTCGTATGGTACTTGGTAGATCCACATTGAATCTCATAGAAACACTGCACCCGTGGTGCAATATGCTTCGTAAGCTATCATGTCCATGAATTTGCATGATGTTCCAAATAAGCCTATGTTAAACACTAGGGCACATAACACCTAGTGTGCATGCATTTAACACAAACCTATCCAAACCCGCATTTCCATGCAGGTTAGGATTTCCACAATAACTACATGAAAATCTCGCATCAAAAGTTTTCGATCACATCTAGGTACCAACAATGAAACATTTTCATTAATCAAACATAGCCATGCTATATAGGTAAACAACCATCTGTCATTTACTGTACTTTCAACCTCAATAAGTTTGTACTTAGTACCTGACAAGCAACTAAAATTGCTCATGATACTATGTGCTCAAAATGGTCTAATAAACAGATGTGACCAGCACCTAGGGACATATCATTAGGAAATAGGCACTAGTGTTAGTCCTAGAGACTCATATTCTCCACATATAGAATATGTCTCATAAACTGATGTCAAAAAGTGACATCTAGCAAGTGCAAGATGTACTTGTGTGTGGAGGTATCTGTAAACACTTAGTGACATGAGCGAGAGGGACCCTCCTGTACTTTCTCCACACTGGCTAAATCAAACTCCCTGAGTTCCTAAACCATGTTTCTCATCATGTGATTAATCAACATGTGCCAAACAAAACCGTACTATAAAGGCCTATCACTGCAAAGTGCAAAAATTACCTGGTTCACTACTTTCCCAAAGTGTGTTGCTCCAACATGACCTTGTCATGTGTCTGTTGAGCAAAATGGAAGCAACATATACATCCCATTTTGGAACACTTAATCAAAGCATATACAAACATGAGGAAACAAGCAAAGTACTAGAAACATACCGTGGAGTACCAAAGCCCTGTTTCAAGGGGCTCAGTACTGACACAACCTGTCAACTAAACACTAAAGAGAAATTGGTGAATAGACACAGAGTTACTTGATAATATTTTTTGTTATCTTGGCAATCTAAAACCATTGGTCAAATTCCAAATCATATTGAGAAGATCTTTCCTTGAAAGTACAAGTGTGAAGGTTTCAATAATTGATCATCAAAACTTAGCGAGTGATTTAGTAATCGTGAGTTGGATCTTACCCCAAAAGTGTGCTTCCTGTAGACACTCTCAGTGCTATAAACAAAGCAGGAGATCCACTAAAGTTGGAATCATATTCACGACTAGATCTTTGGTAGACTTGAAAGTCCATAATCTTGGGTTTTTCATGGACAATTGTGCTGTCTGAAATGTTTGCTTCATCTATACACCTTGGTATAATTAAGACTTTACAAGTTTAAGACTTTCAAAAACTCAACTTGATTTTCACACTAGAAGTATAGAGTGCTAACGTGACACCCAAACTATCATTAATGGTGAGACTCTTGCCTATCCATTAGAGATGATGGAAATTGAACTGGGTAGATTTGTTCGATCTTTAAAGAAATCCCTGATGGATTACAAGAAGAAGGCTCTTAGCCATTTTAAAATAGAGGGTTTGTAGCCCTTTGAAAACGGATGGCTCTTAGCCCTTCCTTTTACCATACCGACATAGAGACATCTCAGTAAAGTCATGCCTAATTTTACTATTCCTGTAGAGTATTAAGAAAGAGAGAAAGAATGCTAGGCTGAGGAAAATCCTTTATTCTACTGCCGTGTATGCCCCCTTTATATACGTATGTGCATACGATTTCTATCTTATAGCTTATCCTAGAAGTGTACCACAGTCTGCTTGTACAACACTCTCTCACAGAGATGTCAAAAAAAACATAAGTCACAGCTTGACCCACCTACCTTGGATGTGATCGTGACTGTATCAGATTGACTTACTTATGGCACTTCACCTATGAAAGAAGTTTGTTTGATCAAATAATTTCAAATATTCAATATCTGACCGTGTCCTTTGACAGAGTAGTTGACTAGTTGGTGTTATAGCGAAAGTGTAAACAATGATGAGGTGGAATAGATTCCACCGTATTGATATTCCATGCATGTAAAGCAGAGAAATAAAGCGGTAAGCCCTCTACTAGAATGATGGTATCAATAGAGTGAGCCGAAATAGTAAGCGCCATGCACAATCTAGACTATCTTCTTGGATACATCACAATTAAACATTACCCTACATAAAATGTGAACTTATATCTCAATTGCCAAAATACCAAACCTATGTGCCATTGCCCTTGATCTCAAATCAATGGGCAATACCTGGGCACGGGTTAGAAGACTTGATTCTTGTGAATTTTGTCAAAGCACTTTACTTTGCATAATAAAAAATATTTTGCAAATTAAAAGTTTATATACAAAAAAACAAGAAGAACTTGAAAGTTGTAACCTTGTTGCCCACTTGTGGCCAGGTGTTTGGTAATTCAAAAGTAAAAATCTCCCTCAAATCTGGCTCATAGCCATATCTACTACTCGAATGAGTTATCATATGTAACAAATCTGCCCTCTTGGGACATAATAACGTGCAGACATCTAGGAAAGTTTCCCCAAGTTCGTATGCTAATATCATATTTCAAACTTTGGAAACCTCGATGCCAGATGCAGAAATTGAAGCCTCGCTTCATATAAGTACTCATGGAGGCCGGGTTCTCATAGCTAACAGATACTCTTGCCAATTTACAAGTGTCATAGCAAAAGAAAGTCGACCTTGTCAAGCATTTACATATAATTGACCTTGTTGAGTTGTATAGCCAATAGCCTCAGTTTTGTCAAGAAAGGACAAGAAGAAAAAGTGTGCAAATGTAAGAAAGCTTTGTGTGGATTGAAGTAGTCTCCTCGTGCTTGATATGAGAAAGCTGACACTCATTGGGTTAAACTAGGATTTTGTATCAATCCAACAGAAAGCACTTTGTATGTCCAGCATGAGGATGATGTATTTCTTAACGTTGTCGGGGGATATGTGTTCGCTACGTGAGTCGGGCAGGCACCGGGCCTCTGGCTGTGGGAGGTGTGAAAGAGAGAGAAATTTTCTTATACTGCTTTATCTGCTTCAAGTTCCGTTGGATTATGCAAGCTTCAATTCAATTCACTGCGTCGATCATCAAACTTCAGTTATTACCTAAGTGCATGCCTTCTCCTCTCTTGCTTTGGCTTGCTCTAGCCTCACTTGGAATCCCCTCTTGCTCTTGCTTGCTCAAGCTTCGACCTTGATTCCTCCTCCTTTCCTTCCTTTTTGCTTCGCTTCCACTCCCCTTGTTTGCATCTTGTTTAAGCTCAAGAGGGAGAGAGAAAGAAGATTTGACTTCCTTAAGCTTCACCTTCTTCAAGCTTGTTCCCCTACAATTCCCTTCGCCAAGAGAGAGATCCTTTATCTTGCCGAGCATGAGAGCGAGAGAGAGGGATCTTTGCCCTTGCTCCCTTCTTCTTTCCTCCTTGCCCTCGTTATCTCCCCTTTTCGTCTTGCCTTATTGCTCTAGCACGGATCCTTCGCAAAGCGAGAGAGCGAGAGAGAGAGAGAGAGAGAGAGAGAGAGAGAATCCTCTCTTGCTTTGATTGGAGATGGAGAGAGAGAGAGAAACCTCGCCTCGGCTCTCCTCGCCTTGGTTCTTCTTTTCTCCTCGCCCAGGTCCTCCTCGTTAACTCTCCTTAGTTCCTTGCTATCTCCCGCCTGCAAAAACCTTTTCTTCCCTCCCAGTTCTCGTTGGCTTGCAATCCCCCTCATGCAAAAAGAAGCGTCCTATTATTAGCCAATAGAGCCGCCGCTACTGACGTGGCAAGAATCGTCTCTATGACGTGGCAAGGTGGGATTTTGACCAGCACGGAATCGCGTGGGAGCAGCTCCGAAATGCTGCGCCATGGCATGCTGGGGACTTTTCGTTTCTTCGTCGTCCTCAGCCGACGTTTTCTCCTCCCTGCACCAACGTTTCTCTGCTTGCGCAGCTCGTGCTGTTCGCTGCCTTAGTCCCTTCCTTCTTTTCATGGCTTCCCACCCTTTGATAGTTAGGGCGGCCATTCAGTGAGCCTTTGGGCGGGCGGCCATTGTTATGTTGCTTGGGCAGCTGACTTAATGCCCTTGTAGGCCACATTTGGCATACACTTTGGCTTGGGCACCATTTAAGGGCATCACATTTGGCATGCATAGCAGCTGAGGCAATGCCAAGCAAATCATTTTGCTCTTGCAAGTCGCAGCCATGTTGACATTTTCCCGCGACACAACCTTCAAGATGCTAGTATAGGTGATTTCATTTTGAGAGGGACCCAAGTTTGTATTTGCTTAAGCCATAGCTGTGTTGGGCATTTCCTATCAGTAACTCTTCAGTATATGAGATTTTTGTTAGGCACAACATTTCAACCAAGAATTAATGCATGATGTTCCGAAACTTGGCCAAAGTCAAAAATTCCCGGATGGCACTCCGATCGAGCGGACCAAATTGGTACGGAGCCGGCCCCCGATGAATCTTTAACGGCTAATATCTTGGCGACCGGGACTCCGATCACTGATCTGAAAGGACCAATGTGCTCCACGAAGTGAGCACTTCAGGCCCATGCATTCATTTCATTTATGTCCCCTCAGCTGTAGTTGCCCAATCCGGTATGGATCTGCAATCGACTCAACTTCAAACTGCCATAACTTCTTCACTGTAGCTCCAATCGACAAGCCGTAAAGACAGGCCGATAGAGCACTTCAAGCACTGCAGTTCTAGATCATAATCTCCTAATTATGCTCACTTCAAGAATACTCATTTTTGGCATCATTAAGATATCCGTTGGCCCTTTTTAGCCGCATTTGGCATACATTAATCATTAGACTTGGCCTGTTAACAAGCCCTCATCACTGACCATTAATCAAGTAGGCTTTCAATAAGCTTGATGTGCTTCTTCTTAGCATGGGAGTGGAGTTGCACGACATCCACCCCCTCTGAACCTGCACAGCCTCCGGTCTGTGCCAATAGCACTTCAATCTGCATCTGCTACAAGTACCTTAAGCTCTTCCCATCATCAGACTCACGTAACTGGTAAATATATGAAAAATGAAATAAGGCTTATACCTTATTATCAATGTTCTAGCTTAATCATTAGGTAGCTGTCCATCAAAAATCTCTGAACCACATCTGTCGTATCTTCAAAGCATTCAATTATGGATAACATATTTAGTGAACCCCGCCAGACTCAAGTGCTTGAGTTAATGATGCACACTGCTTGACCATTAAGCTCTCTTTAAGGAACCGTGTCAAGCTCAAGTATGCCTTACTCTGTCTGCACACATAATAGCTATCAAGTCCTTTACTTCAAGTTTTGTTAGCAGAACCAACTCAAAAGATGTGAAGACACTTCATCAATTGTCCAAAGAAGTCAGCTGGAAGCGATCCATGTAATCTTATTGAATGCATAATCAAAACTCTGCTGACTCAGCATAAATCTAGAAAACAAAACTTTGTACCATGAAACCCGCTACAACAGATAATTGGTACTCTTCAAATCTGGAACTTGCACTTCAATAGCCCTTGGGATCAAACGGGAACCCAATCATTTGTCCCATTCTGAGGATTCCTTTAAAAAATTTGCACCATCCTCCAGGATCATAGGGAAGATACAATAAGTTCCAATCATTACAGCATAAGCATAAATTAACCCATAAATCTTCATTCAAACCGCCTGGATCATATGGCATATAAAGTAACTGACAGCAATCATATCTAGCATGATAACCTCCTAGGTCATAAGGTAGTGTATGATCATATTTCAAGTATATTGCATCTCCACAAACTTTCTCATAGCATAGCAACAAAAAGTCCCAAATTTCCATCATAGCAGAACCCTGAGGCAAAATGAATTCAATCATTATGGTTTCCAAACTATCAATCTGCATTTGTGAGTCATTGAATGCCATCACTTCATTTGATACCACAAACGCTTCATGGCTGCCTTCTCTAGTAGGCACAAACTCCTCTAGAGCCTCATCCAAAAGAAACATAAGCTCTTCATCATATGTTGCAAGATGTTCTTCACTACTCTTGTCACAAGGAACTCGAAACTCCTCTAGCGCATCATCAAGCAGATCCATAAGCTCCATATCTTCCTCCTTGGAAGAACCACCTAGTTTGTGAGCATTATCACAGGAAACCTCATGGCTTGTTGCATACATAGGCACGAATTGTCCTGGCAACTTCACACTCCCATTCAAATATCTTTCCACTTCAATAGCACAAGTCTCAGCATGCATTACAAAGATAGCATCAATTTTTTCCATAGCATCATCATAGAAAACCCTGTAACCTGTAGCAGTCATAGACTGATCATCATCCATCACCCCCTCTGAATATGCATCTCCATAATCATAATCTTTGTCTTGGTTCACATCAAATACATATGGTTGAGCATCAAATACATCTACATCATCACCAGTTTCTTGAAATGCAGCCATAGACATGAAACCCTCTTGTATAGCATCATCCAAAACAATTTCTTTTGCATGTAATGTTGCATAAGCATTCTCTTCATGTTCTATACCCAAAGAGAACTCCAAATGGGCATCCACATCACATATTGACTCTGAGAAACATGTTTCTTGATCACTGCTAGCAACTATGATTGTATGCAAACCATGTACTGGCTCTGAGAAACCTGCTTTCTCATTTATGTCACTTTGAGAGGATATGACTGCATGCTTAGCATCCATAGAGTCATATCTGCTTTGGAATAAAGAAGACAATCCCAATCGAGCATAAACAGTATCTACTATGAAATCATCATCTGCATGAAATAATGTCTCGTCTTCCAGAAGACATGCATCAATAACAGATTATAACTTAGCTCGGATAGAATATTGATCACCTGTATGATATGATTTTTGCATTAAGAAAAATGGCTCCTCATCTTGTCTGTTTTGAATTTTTTGAAGCTCCACGTCTTTATTCATTGAGATCCCCTGTAAAATTGCTTCTGCAAAAGCATCCCAATTATCTGCGTATGTTCTTGCAATAACTTGAACTTTCTCCTTAATATTGTCACACACAAGCTGTTCAAACTTTGCAATCATTCGAACTTTTGGCACTCTTTCACGCTTCATTTCTTGCTCGTAACACTCTAGGTAGCTTTTTGGATCATATGCACCATCAAACATTCGTCTTTCATCGCACACTACATCCAATGCTGCATTTAAAGCTTCTTCTATCTGCTTCTTTGTCTTCACGGATTCTACTTCATGAATGATCCTTGCATCCCTTGCCGCATCTTGGAAAAATGTGGAACTCCTGATTTTCCATTAGAAACATGTGTGATAAATTCTTCAAATACTTTCTTCATCTCTGTTGGAATCTCCCTCTGCATCTCCCACCACGGCTCGTTTTGCATCGGGTTCACCAAAGATGTCGGGGGATATGTGTTCGCTACGTGAGCTGGCGGGCCTCTGGCTCTGGGAGGTGTGAAAGAGAGAGAACAAGAGACAATGACAGCTCTGCCAATCACCGCAATCATCAATTAATTGAATATTACTTTGAGTACAATTTATCCTTAGCCAAGGCGGGCTGTTAACAGCACCGTCACTTGGATCATCTGCTTACTAGGAGTTTATGCTCCCGCTTACACGATTAATCGGGCCGTTAACGACACCGGACTTAACAAAATGCTAATTCAATTTCTAGCTGATGACGGTGATGGAAATTTTCTTATACTGCTTTATCTGCTTCAAGTTCCATTGCATTCTGCAAGCTTCAATTCAATTCACTGCCTCGATCATCAAACTTCAGTTATTACCTAAGTGCATGCCTTCTCCTCTCTTGCTTTGGCTTGCTCTAGCCTCACTTGGAATCCCCTCTTGCTCTTGCTTGCTCAAGCTTTGACCTTGATTCCTCCTCCTTTCCTTCCGTTTTGCTTCGCTTCCGCTCCCCTTGTTTGCTTCTTGTTTAAGCTCAAGAGGGAGAGAGAAAGAAGCTTTGACTTCCTTAAGCTTCACCTTCTTCAAGCTTGCTCCCCTACAATTCCCTTCGCCAAGAGAGGGATCCTTTATCTTACCGAGCATGAGAGCAAGAGAGAGGGATCTTTTCCCTTGCTCCCTTCTTATTTTCCTCCTTGCCCTCGTTATCTCCCCTTTTCGTCTTGCCTTATTGCTCTAGCACGGATC
Organism: Adiantum capillus-veneris; assembly: GCF_014529385.1. NCBI lineage: Eukaryota > Viridiplantae > Streptophyta > Polypodiopsida > Polypodiales > Pteridaceae > Adiantum > Adiantum capillus-veneris. The sequence continues at coordinate 41,606,628 of NC_140940.1, forward strand.
CTTCGCAAAGCGAGAGAGAGAGAGAGAGAGAGAGAGAGAGAGAGAGAGAGAGAAGAGAGAGAGAGAGAGAGAGAGAGAGAGCTTAAGCGAGATACTTGTCCAAGCTTTCCTTCCAACCTCCTCCTATTCGTTACCTTCTCTGGCTCTTCTCCTCTTGCTCGTTTTCTTCCCTCGAATCTCCTCGTTGTCGCCATGGCTGAGAGAGAGAGAGAGAGAGAGAGAGAGAGAGAGAGAGAGAGAGAGAGAGAGAGAGAGAGAGAGAGAGAGAGAGAGAGAGAGAGAGAGAGAGAGAACCCTCTCTTGCTTTAATTGGAGATGGAGAGAGAGAGAGAAACCTCGCCTCGGCTCTCCTCGCCTTGGTTCTTCTTTTTCTCCTCGCCCTGGTCCTCCTCGTTAACTCTCCTTAGTTCCTTGCTATCTCCCGCCTGCAAAATCCTTTTCTTCCCTCCCAGTTCTCATTGGCTTGCAATCCCCCTCATGCAAAAAGAAGCGTCCTCTTATTAGCCAATAGCACTGCCGCTACTGATGTGGCAAGAATTGTCTCTATGACGTGGCAGGGTGGGATTTCGACCAGCACGGAATCACGTAGAAGCAGCTCCGAAATGCTGCGCCATGGCATGATGGGCACTTTTCATTTCTTCGTCGTCCTTAGCCGACATTTTCTCCGCCCTGCACGAGCGTTTCTCTGCCTGCGCAGCTCGCGCTGTTCGCTGCCTTGGTCCCTTCCTTCTTTTCATGGCTTCCCACCCTTTGATAGTTAGGGCGGCCATTCAGTAAGCCTTTGGGCGGGCGGCCATTGTTATGTTGCTTGGGCGGCTGACTTAATGCCCTTGTACGGCACCACATTTGGCATACACTTCGGCTTGGGCACCATTTAAGGGCAACACATTTGGCATGCATAGCAGTTGAGGCAATGCCAAGCAAATCATTTTGCTCTTGCAAGTCGCAGCCATGTTGACATTTTCCCGCGACACAACCTTCAAGATGCTAGTATAGGTGATTTCATTTTGAGAGAGACCCGAGTTTGTATTTGATTAAGCCATAGCCATGTTGGGCATTTCCTGCTATCAGTAACTCTTCAGTATATGAAATTTTTGTCAGGCAAAACATTTCAACCAAAAATTAATGCATGATGTTCCGAAACTTGGCCGAAGTTAAAAATTCCCGGATGGCACTCCGATCGAGCGGACCGAACTAGTACGGAGCCGGCCCCCGATGAATCTTTAACACTAGGTTGGTAACCTAACATGACATAAAAGTGTCCTTTCAGGGTTTTGAAAAAAACCTCCAAAACCATAGTAGATCCACTCATTTTGTAAAATCCTTTCATGAGGTTATAGTTCAAGGCCTACTACACATGCAAAAAATAATAAACTTGTAAAATTTCTCATCTTTTGGCCACACCAAGCCTCCAAAGTTGATGGACGAATACATTTTCATCAAAACAGTCATTTCTTATGTTTTGTTGCATAAAAATAAGATTAGGGATTTTTGTAGGACTTGAGATAAATTCCCTAGTTAACTTCAATGGGTTGGCGATCAGAACATATGATTGCTTCTCACTCACTATTTTTTGTTTTGCCAAAATAAATAGGTACAAAAAAGTTGAATTTTTACCATTCTGCAAACCTATCATCAAAGTTTCTATAGCCACGCTCAATAAAAATAATATATGCATGTTTTCTTAGTTCCCTATTGTCCTTTAGGTTCATAAGGAGCCATGGAGCATGTCAAAAGAATATTACATCTCTTACCAAGGGGAATCTTGGGGACAAAGATGAAGTGCTAAATACAGCAAACATGAAAAAACTGGGTTCAACATTATGAGTTGTAGAATCCCATAGAAACTATTCAATATCTAGCCAAATTTGATCCTTATGACTAGATATGGTTACTACCTATAAAATGCATGTAGTTGTCACAAGAAACTAACAATATTGAAAAAGCTATACTTGATATACTAGAATGTTTTGTTTTCTTCTATAATTGAAAAAATCAACCATCGTTGTCTACTATGCAAAATAGGGTATTAGGTGCCCCAAAACTCAAGGAATATTAGCTTTATGTTACAATATGTGACATAGAAAATCAAAACTGCATTTGGATATCATGAAAGCCACCAAAAAATTCATAGAAGAGCTAAAATTGGCTAAAAAACAGGATTTGATAATTTTTGTACTTTGGTCATAACTTACAACTTTAACATTTATTTCTCCTTAGAAGCATCAGGACATGTTGAGGACTACTAAAGATAGTTCTCTAGCATTATAGACCTCACAAACATGAATTCTAGAGTGGTACAGTTGCAAAAAGTTGAAAAAAGCCAAAAACAGGACCCGTTTTTTCACACAGTTTAGGTTGTGAAATGTTGTGCAAGGACAAGGTTAAAGATGGAATTGATATTCCAAAAAAATGTCGAGTTTTTTTCAGCTCATGAGACAACTTTCTAGATAGATAGCACCTCAAAATCCATTTTGAAACTCTTGGCATAATTCAAGGAAAATGGTCACTTAACAGGACATAAAAGTGTCCCATTACCAACCTAGTGTTAACGGCTAATATCTTGGCGACCGGAACTCCGATCTCGCTGATCTGAAAAGACCAATGCGCTCCACAAAGTGAGCACTTCAGGCCCATGCATTCATTTCATTTATGTCCCCTCAGCTGTAGTTGCCCAATCCAGTACGGATCTGCAATCAACTCAACTTCAAACTACCATAACTTCTTTACAGTAGCTCCAATCGACGAGCCGTAAAGACAGGCCGGTAGAGCACTTCAAGCACTGCAGTTTTAGATCATAATCTCCCACTTATGCTCACTTAAAGAATACTCATTTTTATCATCATTAAGACATACATTGGCCCTTTTTAGCCGCATCTGGCATACATTAATCATTAGACTTGGCCTATTAACAAGCCCTCATCAGTGACCATTAATCAAGTAGGCTTTCAATAAGCTTGATGTGCATCTTCTTGGAATATTTCTTAGCATGGGAGCGGAGCTGCACGACAACGTTGTTCTATATGTGGATGATTTGTTGATTACTGGCCCAAATGAGACACATATTGCTCAATTTAAGGCTGAATTGAATGCTACTTCAAAGATGAAAGACTTGGGGTTTTTTGCATCATCACTTGGGCATACAATTTAATAAGTGTGATGGTGGTATTGCCTTGTGTCAAACACACCACATAGAGACATTTTTATGTAAGTTTGGATTTGAAGACTGCAAACCTATTGTTGCTCCCATGGAAACACGTTTGAAATTAACTCTTCATGATGTTTGGACTTTAGGACTGCAAACCTATTGTTGCTACTCCCATGGAAATAGGTTTGAAATTAAGTCTTCATGATGCTAGTGATCCTACCGATGTCACACTTTAGCAAAGTGATGATGGATGCTTATTTATGTATGCAATACGAGGCTCGCCCCTCTATATGATAAAATATGTATGTACATATATATATTATATTTCTATGAGTGAATATATATGCACTCTTTGTCTTTATATTGTCTCTCTCTTGCTATGTGTCTGGGGTGTGTGTGTCTAGAGATTATTTATGTCTATCACACTCCATGAGAATGGTCATAAAAAAGATCTTTGAAGTTAAATGTTTCATATCCTACTCCTTCACAAACACCATTATATATCTAATGTGTACAACTAAAGCGCATTGTTTGTGTGTGTGTGTGTGTGTGTGTGTGTGTGTGTGTGTGTTTAACTTATATAATAAAACATAAATGAACTTTTACATTCAAAAGACAGTTGGATTTAGAGAAAAGGAAAAAATTAATTCGTAAACAACTCAGTCTTAGAATTATCTTTGTACATAGCATATGAGAAATGTCCATCTTACAACTTTTAAAACTTAAAACCATTGTCCAAAGTGTTCATGTTTCTTAGTCTTTTGGTTTTAGTAACCCCAAAGATTTTAAAAGAAGTAATTATAAGTATGGTATTGTAAATCCCCATTTAAAAAAAAATCAATAGCATTTATACCATTTTGAACAAAAAAACCACCATCTCTCCTGAACCAAGAGTCTTAATCCCCACTACCTGCCTCAGATCAATCTTTCAGTACCAGAAATACTTTGCTAGTATTGTCAGGATTCAAATTTTTCTAGCTTTTTTAAGTACCTTGAAGCCATAAAGTATCCAAAACAATAGCACGGATACTTCTCAAAGAGAAAATATTCCATTTTTTGAAGGTAACATATTATTAGAATGGGTTTTTTTTTAAAGGTGTAAATGGGTGTGAATGGGTTTTTTCCTTCCCTTATGCCATCTTTTAGGATTTTTATATTGGCTAATAGTCTCATATTTTTTCTAATAGCCAATTCAGAGTTCTCATGCCCATTTGGGTTTCAACTTACGTCAGTTTGCATGGCGAATGAGAAAAAACCCATTAAATGAGCCAAAGCCAAGAACCTATTTATCACTTGTCTATCAAAAAAGAAAAAAACCATATTTGTTTGACCGTTCTTTCAGTGTCATGCTATATAAGTCAATGTGTGAGACTATTAGCCAATATAAAAATCCTAAAAGATGGCATGAGGGAAGAAAAAAACCCATTTACACCACGCAGTAATATGCAGATTTCCATGCATCAGATATATACTAATAAAGCCACATCTTTAGGTTGTGTATGGCCGACTAGACAAACGTCAGTATCACTTACCAAAAGATCTCCAAAAAGAAAATTATTGTGTGATTACTGCAAGCCAAGCACCACTACTTTGGTTATGCATGGGTTCGACCATAATGAATTTAGGGCTCTTTGTTATAAGAAGCCAACATCCTACCATAAAATCCCCTAAAAAACCAAATAGTAAAATATCTTTGAATCCATCAATATGTATCTCTAGTTTCAACAGAGAGGACATGTCTTGCCAATCAAAGTGTTTATGCATAGTATGGAGTTACGGTAGAGTTCCCCACAAGAAAAATATTAGTCTATGCATAGTATGCAGCCACAACAGAATTCCCAACAAGAAAACCACGTTAAGCCAGGAAATACCTGTGTGACAGTTTAATAAAGAAGTATTCATGTAGTATGTACAAGACCATTAATCAAGGTACCCTTGCCAAGGAGAATACCAACCTGTGATGGTAGTTCAACAACTTCCATAGCTGCACGATGTTAAAACCCTCACTCCTTGCTTTGAAATACACACACAAAGAAAGAAACACCCACAGACTAAGTGAGGGGCCAAAGCACCCTCACCTTATATAGTGCATTCGGCTAGCTAAATGGTGAGAAGATACCCCACAATTGGTTTACTCAGTGGCTACGATCTCGCAAGCCGCCTCTATGGCCACTCTTGCTTGCATATGGGGAGTTGAGAAGGAGACAGAGCAAGTGTATAGGCTATTGTATGTTGTAGTATAGCCAAGGGGGACAGAGAGAGCCAGTGGGCGTGAGGTTTAGGGTAATGAAGGCCACATTTCTTACAAAATCCCCTAAGGGGTGGGTACCCATGAGGTATTACGAGGAGGGTTACCCCCAATTTTAAAAAAAACCATACCGACTAGTTCGATATTTTAGGTTTTCAAATTAGGAATAATACACAAGGTAAATAGTTTTTAAAAATCTGTTGTTTTATAATCAAACAGTTGTAAAGGTATAATGTGTGTATAGCTGTTTAAATCTTAACTACTAAGACATAATTGAACTTTTACATTCAAAAGACAGCTGGCCAAGGAATAATGAACTGATATGTTCAAAAATAACTCAGTATTAGAATTATTTAGGTACAATGATTGTAGGAAAGAGATCCTCTTTCAGTAAGACTAGTACTAATAGAACTTCCCCGTTCCTCAGTGAGTATTTCATTACAGAAAGGTTGCTTGCCGAAGAAAAGAAAGCCATCCAAGATAAGAGAGAGTCCTTACCTGCATCCATCCAAACAAGACAACAATTCACCTAGCCTTGGATGTGTTTTACAGGTATTAATGGACCATAGAAGTTTTTATCCATGTCCATCTTATAGGTTTGAACTACGTTAGACAAGCTAGTGTTATTCATTAGAACTTGTATGTTTAGCAGTCTTTTCTTATTACTTCATAAATGAGTGGTACAATCTATTTTCTAATCTGAGTGGTGAAGTCCACCAAGAGTCCAACCATTTCAAGAGCCATAGCTCGGTAGCTATGCTTAGGCCCAAAAAAACCATATACTTACCTTCAAAATTAACAATCCCATGGTATCATTGGTATCCCTTTAGACAAAGAAAGGTTATGTCCGACCTTTTCTGTGCAACCTAATCATTTAATGAGTACTTTTTGACAACCAACTGTATCAGATGAGGGTGATGATTACTTTGTTTCTTATAACCAATAAGACACCAGTATAACCAGTCAACAGAGTAGCAAGAATCCCTTTTTTTAATGTGGAACCTCATTTTACGAGCCGAAAACTGTGGTTTCAACAATTTTACCACTCCCTCCATACGGAAGGTTCTTCCAAGTCACAAAAATTAGACAACAAGCCATTCATTAATACCAGCCAATGCATTAGAAGCAGTATTCCATCCTTATCCAAGGTACAACCCTTTCCAAGCTTCTGTTCAAGCCAAAACTACCATATACTTACCTTCACAAACAGTTTGAACAAAGAACATTTCTTAAACCATAAGCAAACCCAAAACGTTGGGTTTATATCCAGCTTTATTTTCAAATATAGATGATGATCCTTTCCTCAGAATGTGAGCACGTATAGTGATATAGAGTACCTAGTGCCTTAGTTTCTACAAGGGCTAAGAGTAACCCCATTTTTTGAAAGGAACCAGTTATGCCGAGACTAGGAAATGTGAGAAGGCACAGTAATGCAAAATTAAACAATGCCGCAGTTATTATAAAGGTCAAGAATAACCCTATTTTTTTGAAAAAAACCAGTTATGCAGAGATTAGGTAAAGCATGCAGACAGTAATTCCTTGCAGCAGTTTTTAAAGGAAACCCGTTTATAAGATCATATCGCAGTTTAAAGCCATACTGCACACAGTTCCTTTCAAAAAAAAAAAAGCAGAAAAACCCTTATCTACCGATGTATGGAAAAGCATTCCAGCCAATCCTTATCTTTTTACAGGCCTAAGAGGTGCCAAACACACACAGTATGAAGAGCCGACAGACCCTGACAGCTTACCAAAGAAGCAGCATAACCAATCCAAGGTCGGGAGCACCTCCCATTTATATTATCATAATGTTATATCATACCATGTTAGCCCATAGCAGACGGGGGTGTATGATGCCCATAGTTACCATACTAAGCTAACACCATTCCCTCTGGTGTTTATCTCCATTGGTACAGTCAACATGATAGGTGAAAAAAACGTTGCTTTGTATGCACAAGCAGTCCCAAGGCCCACAATAATGTTCATGTACAGTAGTTATGATTATGCAGCGGCTTCTATCTGAGCCGATGCCTAAATTACATGCAGGTACTTCAAAGGGTCCATTATTTTGCTCAAATGCTAGGAAAAAAAGTTTGTCTCTCTAAGTCTAAGACAAATACAGTGTATAACTCAGACGACATCATTCTTCTTTTACCATGCAAGATACTGCAACAACAAAAAAACTGAAGCTTTTTAGTAAGGTACCTGTGTTACTTGAGCTGCAAGCTCCATTTTAGCAAGATCAGACATCAGCAAAAAAAAGAGCAGAAAGAAAGACCTACTCCAGGGCTAAGTGAGGGCCAGAGTATGCCCTCACCTCAATATATATAGGATGTCATGCACGCTCCCAGAGTCATCAGTTTGAATGCAATCGGCCGCCCTCAACTGCTCAAGCCTGTAGGCGCCATATCTTGGGGAAGGTGATGGATAAGGGACAGGGGCCGCCTACCCCATGAAATAATTACACTTCACGCTTTGGTCTAAGCGGGGGCCAAGTCCCCAATTACCTTTATTATGCAACGAGGGGGGGGGGGGGGGGGGGGGGGGGGGGGGGGGGGGGGTGTTTCTTTTGGGAGGTTTTTCTTAAAAAACCACTTTATGACCAGTATACTAGTGTGTGTGTGTGTGTGTGTGTACCTGCCCTAACCTAGGCACCACACACAATGGGTCGGTAGTAGCCCCATTGTGTATGGTCCTACTACCTTATGAGAGAGATGAGACTCTCTTTTTGAAACAATAGTCCATGCCAGTTATGCCAAATGAGAGCTTTTATGATGGTGTTCCGGATCTGATTATGGTTAAATCCGTTCTGGCAGTATTTTTTAACTAGTACAGATATCTCTTCCCAAGCCAAAGAGGGGGTGGATGAAGAGTAGCAAATTAAGTAAAGAAGGCCAATACAAGAGAAAATAGGATTTGTATGGCCTATTGATATTTCTTTTAATGAATTCTATGTGAGGAAGCTTAAGAAGATCCTTTCTCCAGATGAATCTAAGGTCATATCCACCTGTAGATGGGGAGCGAAGGGATATTGAAAGATTAAGAAATTGGGTTGATTTGCAATATTCCCCAAAAACAGTCTAATTATCTGGTAGGGAAGTAGGCTCAATTTTTAGACAGTGGGGGTAGATTAGATCAATCTCTTTAGAGAACATTCTGTTGTTAACACTAAGCAGGTCATCCATATATCTAAAAGTATGATTGAATAATGGAGGTATTTTATGGTTAGTTTCCATGTTCTTAAGACACCATTTGTATTCGAAAAAATCCAGTTAAATGTTACACATAAGTGGTGAGCAAGAGAAACCCATAGGGATGCCAAGGCATTGGTTAAAGCAACAGCCGCCTGCAATAATAGTGCAGTTATTTAACAACCAAAAAATATAGGAGCAGAGTTTTGTTTCATTGAAGTGTAGAGGGTGTATGGAGTGAGATACTTGAATCCATCTGGGTTTCTTGGATAGGGAGATAAAACGATATTTTCTCTTTTTAGCATTGGTAAAGGATAAATTAATAACCTTAGCTAAAACAGTCTTAAGGCCGAGATCTCCACTAAGTGGAATGTTTTCATAGCATTGTGTAATATCAGCTGTAAAGATGTGGAAGATATGTTGAGGAAGGTTAAGTGTGACTTCTGTAGCATTTTTTGTTAACCAGAAGGGATTATATTGGATATTTAGGAAATCCTTGCAGATTCTCAGCTTCTCTGCACAAATGAGCTCAAATTCTGTGAGAATAATATCAAGGCAGAGAGTAATATCTTTGGTGATATTTGTGAAGATATAGTTAGAGGCATCAGATATCCATTCACAGATATCCATCAATATTTATGTTTGTGGAGTTTATATGTAGGAAATAGTACTGGTAACCTGGTGTTACTAATTGAGTAACCAAATTGTCCTAAATGTTTAGAGATCTTGTTAGAGATATCTTGCGGCGTATTGTTAGTATGACAGAATTCTTTACCTGATACTCGATCCCGAGCTGCTTTCCACGCAAGGTATTTGCACATAATCGTAGGACAGTTGAAGCTTTTGTCAAGCCCGACCACAAGCCATTTATCTAAGATTAGTTGAAAATCAAAATCTAGTTGAGGTGTAAGCCAAGAGCTATCAGAAGAAAGACACTTCCTAGGAAGTAGAGAAATTTTATGAAGGAAGCCTTCCTTCACTAATTCCTTCAAGTCCGGTAGGACTATCATCTCCAGTCGGAGAGCACTGACACGGTCAGTGAGGCAGCTAATTAAAGCTGATAGGGCAAGGTAAGGGTTTTTTTTGGATATTTAGGAATGTGATTGAGCCCTTTGGCCAGTAACTTACGTATTGTGACATTATCAATAATGCTAAGGTCCTGAGTAGAGACATGGTTACCAAATCCTTCAAAATTCCTACAGAATGAGGAAAATTGAATGCATGTACAGTAAGTGATTGTTTCTTGTCTAAGAAAGTCATTATTTAAAACTAATCCTTTTATAGGATGATGGTATTTCCATCCTATGAGAATATTGTCAAGCAGTTTATGATTCCCAAAAAATAAGTCAAAGCACTCACAAAAAAGATTTTTTGGTAAGATCCAATCGAGAAGGATATTGTGAAACAAACAGTGTATGTAGATAGCAACACAATTCGAATCTTCTTTGCAGAGAACTCTTCTTCCACATGGGTTTGTAAAGACCTGCAATATATTCATGGGTTAGATATCAGGGAAGTTTCTGATTGCAGGGAACCTGCCTCTCCCTCTTGTAAAGCTACGAGTTTTTCCTCGATTAGACAAGGAGCTAGCTGTAAAAAACGAGGTGAAAGAGTTGGGAGTAGCCAAAGAGTTAGCTCTTTTCAGAGCAGGAGAATCATCATCTTAAATACAAGGTTTAAGCAGATTAGTGATGAACTTGACCCCTTTAAAGTTAGCATAAGTGGTGAGGTAAAGATCGGGCTCATCTGCTTTAAGCTCTTTCAGAATATCATGCATAAGACCACGGAAGATATTAAAGGCAATTTGTGCAATCACAATCTGCTTAGCCTATCCACCTAGCCAAGAGGAGATGAGGGATAGATGAAATTTGACTGGTTTCTCTGGGAATAACAGATCCAAATGGTTGAGGATAAACCATATTGCATGATCAAACCACATGATGCTTGATTCACAGGTAGCTTTGGGGTCAAGAAACGTGCAAGCACATTTCACATAGGGGCGGAAGATATTCCAGATGGACTCTGTGTAGAAATTTGGGTTACTTTTTGCAAATTCCATGCTACCTTTAGTACGAATGTACAATCCAACATTTGAGGGGCATTTGGAGTGGTCGATGAGATGAAGGTTAAAGGGTGCTTTAATCAGTTCTCCCTTGTCCAAGAACTGCCCACCTTTAAGAATCTTGAGTTTACAGTCTTCCACCGTTGAGGCAGGAAGGTTTTCCAAGTACACCAAGGTTTCACTAAGAATAGGAGCCAGGAAGGATTTGTTAGGCAGAACCCACAGTTGATGGTCAACTCCGAGAGATTCAATTTCTATTTGTCTTATTGGTAAGACAGGAAACACTTTAGAGATTTTTGGTACCATCTCAAGGAGGTTAACATCATTGAGAGAGCAAAGATTATTTTGAAATTCTTTTACTGCTTCTAGTGATGCACTATCTCGACAAAAAATGCCACCAATTGGAGGGATGGAGGGGGTATTTGGGGTGCAGACAAATGAGGGGTTAAGCCCACAGAGTTTTCTAAGGAAGTTTGAGAGCTCAGCTCCAGATGAGGAGAACTGGGCAAGCTCTTGCTGATATTGTGAAGCAAGGACATGAAGTTGGGTGATATATTGGGACAAGAAATTAACACCTTCTAGGGGGTCTTTGTCCAATGTAACCATAATTTTTACCAATGACAACATATGCAAGACAGATAGTTTTTTATCTGAGACAAGAGATGAATCATAAATAAGTTGTGAAGCATCCAAACTGCTAATACAGCTGTTTACATTAAAAGATTTCAATCTCAAAAGCTTTTGGTCCAAAAAGCAGTTTACATGAAAAGCTTTCAAACTCAAAAGCTTTTGGTCCAAAATGCAATGCCAAAAGCTGCCAGCGTAAATCATGAAAATCCTTACAGCCTGCCACATCATCAGCCATTGCAAAACGTGGAAATGAGATATACTGGAAATTCACTAGGTGCTGAAAATATCTTTTGGAGCTTTGCTTTAAAGTACCTCCTGCTAAACTGCTTGGAAAATCTGCATTGTCTATGTCAAAGAAGGGAATTGCTCAAATTAGTCAATTGCTGGACTCTAACTTACAATTGAAAATTTTTGCAGTGGCAAGAAGACAATATGGATTGGGGTACAGATGCAGAAGAGATTGGCACCAACTTGGAGCTCATGTATACAGCTTGCTAGTCAATTAATGAAGAAGACAAATTTAGAGATTGGGGTCTGCCAGGACACTCAACCAACTGGTGGAAATCACATACATATGTATTTTATATTTTGCTTTTGCCTGAAAACAATATGTATCAGAGATGTAACAAGCAATGGAGTCTAAACATGAATGTATTATGGTGGAACAATGTACTCAGTAGCATATGGCTTGTACCTAATCAGTTTAAATTCAAATTCTTTTTGTGGAGAGTATGTACAGGCACTCTGGCCACTGCTGTAAATCTGAATAGGAAAGGCTTCACAAATGGAACTTGTGCCAGATGTAAGATATTGGAAATAGTGAGACATGTTTTCTGGCATTGTAAAATTATTACAGAATGGTGGAAATGGGATAAATACATGTGGTATACAGCTTGGGGCATTCAAATTACCAAATATAAGCTCACATTTGCTAAAGTTTACACGCAG